>NC_069380.1:9862500-12362500 GCF_027475565.1 Acinonyx jubatus
GCAATATACCTAAACCCCTCCTCTTGCCAGCCCGGCAGCCTCTGCTGTCTACAGTTCTTGGCTCAAGGCTTCCTTCATTAGAGGGACCTCCCCAGTCACCTTGCTTCCCACCAGAGATCCTCCCTCTGGACTCCCAATCCTGGGCATGCCCCTAACTGAGTCTTGTCACCTCGTGCTGGCCTTCATGTTAAGCTGCGTGCCTTCCCTGCCTGCCAGGAGCCCCTGAGGTCAGAAAGGCCATTCAATTTCTCTCTGGTCCCCAGGGTTACTGAGGACCTGGGGTCTGGTGAGGACTTAATACTGGTTCGTTTTATGAATACGAAGGGGGTCTGCCTACCCCACAGCAGAAGATCTCCCAAATAAAGAACAAAAAATAAGAATTCTATCATAACGACAGCTGACTAAATGGCCACGTGCCTGGCGCTGTTCTGGACCTCTGTCACGTATCATCTAACGGCAGAGCCCACGAGGTAAGGACTACCCTTATCTCTGTTGTAAAGATGCGTGTAATAAATGACACAAACCTAGAAGTCTAAAATGGACGTATCAGCAAGACTGTACTCCTTCCGGATGTTCTGGGAGAGAATCCTTTCCTCGCCCTTTTCAGTTTCTGGAGGCTGCCCATTTTCCTCGGTTCCTGGCCACATGGCTCCAACCTCCCAACCATGGGCTTCTCTTGTCTCATCCCCTACGACTGACCCTGACCCTCCTCTCTCCCCCTTATAAGGACCCTGGTGATGACACCGAGTCCACCCAGATAAGGCAGGGTGTTCTCCCCACCTCAGGACCCTCCGTGTAATCACATCTGCAAGGTCCCTTTGACCATGTGAGGTCACACATTCACTGCAGGTGTTAGGACAAGGGCACCTTCTGCAGCCGCCGTTCTGCCCACCTCGTGAAGACGCCGAGAAACACAGAAGCGTTCCACGACATGTGCTGAGGGCCATAAAGCACTTTCTATGTAGAAGATCTTAATTTCCCCCGTAGCTTCAAGCACTCGGGAGGTGCTCAGTGAATGCTTTTGAGTTACTGAAGTGACTCTTACAAAGTGAAGTGAATTGTCCCAGGAGCTACTGAAATACTTGCTCGGAAATCTAAAAAATAGTTTTCCAGCGCTGTTTATTGTCTTTGAATTCTAGAGGCCCTCTTCGTCTCATTTTTCAATGATCCTGTGAGCATTGGACCACTGCTTAGTTACTGGTTATTCCCTAGGAGCTCTCCACGAGGCGGCGTAACCTTGTTTACCATCTCAGGGAACAAGGTCGTCCTGACTATCTCTGAATAAGAAAGTATTGCATTCCGGCTGCAACGAAAACAATGACCGGACAGATCCTTCTGTCTGGGAATGTGGATCGGAGGCACGAAGTTTCTATTCCCAGGCCGCCATCCCTTCGTTCAGCCTGCCATTTAGCATGTGTTGCGTGCCTTCCGCGGGCCAACGCTTGGACGACAACCCTTGGAGCGCCTCGGCGGAGCTCACCGATCGCAGAAGGGACGAGTGTCTACACGTGCCATTATGAGGTTGTCCAGAAGGAGTAGGACCGGGTGAAAAGAAGCAGGCTGTGCCAGTCTGGCTGCATCTGAAGAGCCGAGGCGCCGACCCAGGTAAGGAGGAACTTCCGGAAGTAAATGTGGCTGCCGGCGATCCAGGGAACAGAGGGCGGAAGGGCCTGCGGTGGCCAGTGGATCCAGAGGTCTGTGTGCGAAGCAGAGGGACAGTGCCTGCCAATGGGCGGGGCTTGAAGATGAAGGTAGGGTGGGCTTCCTCTCTCTCTGCCTGGAGGTAGCACAGTACCTCAATCCTGCATCTACTTTCTTTTGTCTCTGATGTCTTTCCATTCCCTTGAGTCTTAATATGTACATCTTTTGAGATAGCACAGAACATATTTTCCCAGTGGGCATCCACGAGGCATCAGGAAGGGGTTTAGCATCGACCTAGTCGGGAAGCTCGGAGGCATTCCCTGGAGACAGGAGCCTTCTCCCTGGTCTCAAGGATAGCCAGTCTCCGAGAGCATGTCACCGGCAAGGCTTCAGGGTTAAAAAGAGCAGGACTGGTTCCCTTTCTCCATTGGTACAGGGCCCAACCCTGGCTTCGTCGCCTGGTTCCGGCGCTGAGTAGCTGTAAAACTCTGAGGACACTATTTAACCTCTCTGACTTCTGTTTCTTGGTGACAACCACAGTCCCTTCTCTGGCTGTTGTAAGGATTAAAACATTCAATGTATGCGAAGTTCTTAGCCTAGCGCCTGGAGCTTAATGGGCACACAAGAAATGTGCCAATTCCCTTCACTGGGAAGCTCTGCCCAAGGAAAGCTTTAATTACCGTTGCTTTCTCTTCCTCCCAATTCAAGACTTTGTTTCCAAGACAATGAACAGACCGCAAGATTCTGCTACCTGACAGCCATCGGTAGCCAACAGACTCCCCGTCTTTGGCCTCAACGCTGTCTCTCGAAGCTGGGACCCTTAGGTGCCAGCGTGTTTCTCTATGGCTCCTGGTGCACCCAGATCCATGCTAGTTACACAAGACATGTGCATAAATATTTACCGCGCTCAGAGCCACCCCCAGCATGGGGGAGGCTCAGAAGAAAATCTGAGAGGCAAGGCAGCTCTGACAACCTCCACCCCTGGCTTGGGGGATCATATGTCTCGATGGGAGGTCTCATCGACAGACCGGGCAACTTGTTGCTTTGAGAATCGAGCAATAATTATCTCCGCTCAACATCAGGAGCAACTAACTATCAGGGCACAACAGATCACTGGTGGAACTTAGGCAGTTCGAATGGTTCCCTGACCCCATTTCTCTGAGTGTGCAGGTACACGCCCAAGTTCCTGGTGTGGACACCCAGCAAGAAGGCTGCCGGCAGGCAGGGGAGGAATAGATCCGCTGAAGCACCAGCCAAGCACTTGGTATGAGATTTCATCTCATTGATGCCACAGGAACATCAGGACTATTATTACTTTTTCTGTTTTGCAGGTAAGGCCCTCTGTGGCCCAGAGGAGGAGACTAATGTACCCAAGATCGCATATCTATGAAAGGCAGGGCCAGGATCTGGCTCCTGGCTCCTTGCCTCTAAAGGCTTGGCACAGAGGAAAGATGAACACAAGAAGAAAATCCCAGCATCTTTGAAAGCCTCCCGAGGAGGTGGGTCCCACGTGGGTGCTACAGTGGCCAACATGCCCCGGGTGCATCCGATAGTCAGAGGTTGGGAATTCTTTTTGCTACAGGCATCCCTGATCCCCGTGCCTGTCTGTAAATTTCTTCCACCCAATATGGCTCCCGCAGTGTCTCTCTAGGAATGTGAATAGGATAGGGCCAGGCCCACATGCCAAACAGGCAGCCCCGGGGGGGACAAAGGTCATCTCCAGGGTAACTGAAATCCACACTTGTAAGCACTTTATGGAGAGACTCTAATACTCTCTTGGATTCTACCCGGGAGCACTGAGGTGAAGACACCAATGTGCGCAAGAAGATTCAGAGTCCAGAAGGCTGGCAGGCACAGCCTGCTGACTGCTCCATGGGGACAGCGTGCCTTGGGGGTCCCCTGTGGCCTTCGGGCTCCCCTGTGGCCTTTGGGCATGCCCTCTCCCATGGGAGCCCAGTATTTCTGTACCTGGAGAGAAAGCCTTCGGGGACCATCACAGGAGGCAAAGAGGCCTGCATGCCTCGGGGGCTCAGAGGCAGGTGCAGGAATCCTTCCTGCTCTTTCCTGCCATTCGCCTACCCTCCGGAGAAATTCTGAGTTTGTAGCGGGCAGTGCTGGTGGTGGTCACGGTGGGGGAGAGTCTGTATTTTTAACAAGCTTTGCCAGTGATTTTGATGTGGGAGGTCTGTGGGCCCTATTTTGAAAACTCCCGCTTTCCCCGCCGACACAGCTTCCAGTGGATTCTCTGGCCACGGAGACACTTCTGAGAGCCATTTGGAGTCTCAGGACATTCTCCAGAAAACAAATCTATGCCGAAGTGCGTAGGAATCTTTACCGGACTCATCATCGGGGAGTTGTGGAGGGCCCTGTTAAGGCCCTGGGGGCTGGGCTGTGCAGGGCTGTGCAGGCTGTGCAGGGCTGTGCAGGCTGACCAAGAATAGGGTCCCCTCTCCTTCCCCCAGAGCCCACCCAGAGATGGCCAAGCAGGGGTTCGGAACAGGAGGGCGTCCCTGCAGGGTTAAGGCCCTGAAAGGGTTAACAGTCTCCCCAGAAGCCTGGGTTCCAAGGAGAGTTGGAGCACTGGGCCTTTCTGCTGGCCCTCTGGGCACACCAGCCAGCACCTCTGTTCTGGTGCCTGCCCCTCGGGGCTGAGACCCTGAGCCTCCCCCCTTCTCCCTTCCCCCATGCGGGGTGCTCCGTTCCGGACACAGTTAGCCAGAACCCTCGGGACAAAGAAGCTTCCTTTGAGAAACACATGCTTGGAGGGGGACTAGGTCTGTGTCTACACAACAACACTTCCCGATGTTCTGAAAAGGAAAACAAAATAAACAAATGTGTGAGGTAGCGATGAAGACATTCAAAATATTTCCCTCTAGAGCCGGAGAAATCTGACGGTGAAAAAACAGAACTGATTTTGCCGCCCCCCCTCCCCCACCTTACACCCGCTTCAATTTAGGCTCCTTATTGCTTTCTGGATCTTTCAGGGTTATAACCGCTATCTCAATGACTAGTAGAAAACTCCATTAGGCCCTTTCTTTATGAAGGGAATTAATGACTTCGAAAATTTAGTGCTTTGTAAACATAGTAGGGAAAGCATTTCCCCAGGCTCGCGGATTCCTTGGCAGGGAGGGAAGCTGGTTAGGAAAGTAAATGTTTCCAGCTTGCTGAGAGGCCCCCCTTCACCAAGCACTGTCTGCTTCTTGTAAAGCCCGGCCCCACAACACTGGGATGTTTCAGACTCCTAAAAAAAGGAGTCAGAGTAAAACCAAAAAGAAGCAGGAGCCAGAGAGAATGAGACGCATCTGCGGAGTCGAAAAAAGACCCACTGGTGGAATTTTCTAATATAAATGAATTTTTTTCGGTAAAAATGTGCGTCCTCGGTACATGCACCTTTTGACCCGAATTAGAGAAATCGGTTGTTTACCCAGCCCAAACCCACAGACTAATTACCCTCTCTGTTCTCTTAAATTTTGAGGCCTGGCCAATGACATAACACCTTCAGAAATGAAAAACCTCTCAGGAAAAAAAAAAAAAAAAAAAATAAGAAAAAAAGAAAAAGCCTCTCAGGACAGACATTCAGAAGCGAGCCCGGGAAAGAAGGGACTGTGGGATCAGGACGGTGGGGTTTCATTGCTGGCATTCACATGGCTACTTGCTAACACTTGAGGCAGGGGAGGTGATGGGGGAGAGAAGGGAAAAAGCTTTCCTTGTCCACCAAGGCTTTCTCCTTCAAAGCTGCCTTTTCCAGAGACCAGCCTTTTCTGGCCCAGTCCCTTCCTCCTCAAGAAAACCGCAGCAACACCAGTTCAGCAAATGCTCACAACATCACTGAAAGTCAGTCAGTCCCACTCGAGGACCCGGGTAATGGAACTACCCAGGCCCGACCCAGGGGACTCATTCATTCCTCCTCTGCATCTTGGTTAGGTTGTGCTAACTCATTCGTTCATTTACCAAATAGGGTTGAGCACCTATTGTGTCCAGTTGGGGTCAAACCTTTGAGATTCAGGAAAGGAGGCCTTCAGAAAGGCTACCAATCCTTGTAACAGCAACACCGGCAGCCAAACCGTGTATTGCTTTGGGAGTATCTGAGTTTTTGAGACAAACCGCTGTGACTTTCTCTTCGTTTCTTAATCCGTTTCAAAGGGACCGGCCGGGTTGGCGAAATGATGTTGCTGGTTTGTAGTACTTAGGTCTTCTGAGAGAGAGAGAGAAGAAAAAAAAAAAGTTTAAATGTGTAAACCAAAGTGAATTTTTTTAAACAACGAATCTGTTGCTTCAGCCATCTGAGACGTTAGAATATACTTCCTGAAATTAGAAAATCAGAAAAGTGAGGTTGGGTATGACATACAAAAGAGAAAAGTCTAGAAGACGCGACTTGGAGGTGTCCAAGTAACAGGGTAAGCAAAATAAGGGTGATAGGAAGTGGAAAGTTATTGGAACATGTCCCCAGTCAGGCAGTCTGGCAGAGAACGTTAAAAGTCTCCTTTCCTGCCTAGGATCACAGGTAACAAACTTTCACGCACACTTCGGCCTGGTGCCGTGCCACAGTAAGAACGTTATCTGATGTCTGTTTTATTTTATTTGCCGTTTGCTCTGTTCCACAAAGGATTTAAGGCAGTTTACAAAAGAGACACAAGCTATAAGCTTCATACACACTAAAAACAAGAGCAGGAGAAAAAAAACAAAGAATGGAGACGTAACAAGGAGCCAGGAGTGAGGTGAGGAAAAATACAAAGTTTACCGAGCCGGTTGACAGACTTCCTTCCAAAGGGCCACAAGCCGGGCACCGGGAGTAAACAGAAAAGGGATACGGATGAATGTTGAGATAAAAGCAGGTCAGCTGCTTAGGAAATCACTATTTTTGGAACCAAGGAAAGAGGGGCATTTCTCCTAAGCGCCTTTCCTCACCCTCTGGTTAGTTACTAAGCCACAACCTTAATGGCATCCTGTGTCTGACCCACCCCTCCGGCAGTTCAGAATTTAGAACTGTGGCTCTTGCTTGAGATTTCCGTTCGCTTTTTCTTGGCGCATCGTGTGCTCCTTGAACACCCCGCACCTGGGAACACATTTATTCAATGTGGACCTACTTTGGTCCGGACGATGGAACCTTCCAGAATCTGTCCTACACATTAGGTCAACAGTGTAGAAAATATCACCAGTGGCCCAATTTTTCAGCGCCCGCATTGTAACGAAGGTGCTGACAATGTGCGTACTAATAAGAAAAATCAGTACGACGCAAGGCTACTCGACAGGTCTGGAGGATCTGGACACCATACCCAGGCAAGCCCCCCAAGCTTCAGCCTGTTTGGGGAGGGGACAGGACTCGGCGGCATATAGGCAAACTTGAGACCCATCCCGGAGCTGGTCTACACGCCCTGGAGACCGAAATGGGTGGTTTGATGTTTCAAAATGGTAACAACCCTTCATTCTATCCGTTAGCTGTTTTCCCGCTCTGGTCACATTAAGCGTGTTTGATTGATGCTGTATGGAAACTTCCTCATGTTAGAGGATAAATAAGCTGTTCCCTTGATTTATTTATTTATTTATTTATTTATTCAATATATGAAATTTATTGTCCAATTGGTTTCCATACAACACCCAGTGCTCATCCCAAAAGGTGCCCTCCTCAATACCCATCACCCACCCCCCAAGCTGTTCCCTTTAATAGAAGCCTGGAGCTTTCCTTGGGAGGAGGGCACTTTGGGAACAGCCTTCTCATTAAAGGGCCATGACAGCCAAGGGTTTCCCCACCCGCGCCCTCTCGGACGCTCCCGGAGTAGGGAAGGGCGGACGCGCCCTCTAGTGGCCGCTTTCGGAACGTCCCCCTCGGGCGCGCTCTGCCGCTGCGGGCGCTCTGGGAGGAGAAGCCCGGCATCGCAGAGGTTAACCAAGAGCTTGCTGGAGGCCGCTTTGGCTCCTTCCAGCCAGGCTGAGCCTTTCCGGGAGGGTGATCGCAAAGAGGCCTGGGCTGATGGCAGGCAAGAAACCCTGTTAGTAAAGAGGCGGCGTAACCTCACTGCACAGAGCAGCGTGCCTTTGCTGCAGGACCCCCCGCCCCCCACCTGCCGTAGACCCCGGGGGTCTCCGCATCCCTGGGTTCTGTCTCTCTACAGCTAAGCCCCTCTCCCTTTACTGCGGAAGTCCTGGGACGCCCTTGCCAGCCTGGATTCCTTCAGACTGCTTCTGCCCCCTGATGCTGGCAGATTTTTCCTTTTCCTCCGCTGCTGCAGGATTCCCCCGACAACTCAGAGGTGGGATGGGGGTGGGGGGTGGGGTCTTTCCGGCCTCCGACCTCAGGATGACCCTTCCTATTATTGAAACCTAGCTAAGAATTTAATAGGTTTTTGCAAATGAGCCCGGGGAACCATTTCTAATAGGATTTCCGCGAGAAAATGTTCCCAAATTTTAAACAACCATCATGCATATAATCCATTCATGAGATAAAGACTTCCCTTGCTTCTCCTGCCCAACATCCCTCTGGCTCTCTTCCGCAGGTCAAGTTCAGGGACTCCTACTTCCTAGGTCAAGGGCGAGGGGCCCCTGGTGTGGCTTAGGCTGGGCCACTTGGATCTGGATCTACCTGGGCAAGTCTGATGGACGGTGAGGAGGACGGGCCAGAAGCTGGGTGCAGTGGCTACCCAGGACATATAAAGGGCACCGGGGTGTACCGCCCAGACCCCCTTCCAGGAAGGGCTCAGGCCCCGGCCACAATGAGCATGGCGGGGTGACGGGTCCTTCAGGATAGACCTCAGCTTTCAAACCTGGCCCTACTCTGCTTAGGACTGCGGAGGCCAACATGTGGTCCAGGGGCCCAGCCCTTCTGTCCAGCGCGGGACCCTTCTGCTAGTCGTCTGTGCTCCAGAACCCCAGCGAGCAGCTCCTGGGTAGGTTTCCCTCCTGCCTGACTGCCCCCCAATTCTGTTTCTCCAACACCCCCCCCCCACCCCCCCGCCCCCGTCTCTCCCGCAGGAGTTTCTCAGCTACCCCCTGCATGCCTAACTCCAGCTTGGGGCCTTTTCTGGAGAGCCCAGCCCAATAGATTGACGTATCCGATGGAATCAATGCCAGGGGCCCTGACGTTTGGGGGATCGCAAACCCCTTTTGAGAACAGGACACTAACTGTGGAAGTCTCGCCAAGAAATGCGTGCTCGCGTGGGCGCACACACGCTCAGTTTGGCAGACTGCAGACCCCCCAGCCTCCCAGGGGCCTTTGCAGTCACGTTGAGAACCCTGGACTTGAGGGAGGTGGGGAGGGTGTGAGGGCTGGAGGGCTGGAAGGGAGGGGGAGGGGAGAAGGGGGTGGGGAGAGCTAATGGCAGAGCTTCAAGCATTTGGAGAGGAGGCTTAATTCTAATTTCTGCCTCAGATCTGACCCTCAGCGCAGCCTCCCATGAGCTCCTGGATGCGGTGAGAAAAAATCGGAAGCCAATTCCCTTAAGTGCTCCGCAAGGCCCTGGAGGCAGGCTGCCCGGCTTGGCCCCATATGGCTCTGGCACAATGAGGGCTCAGAGAGCAGACTGGCTCGGCCTTGGAGTGCAGGGGCCCAGTCGCCCATCTGGCAGGGGTGGGGGAAGGGACCCCCATTCTCTGGGGAGACCGCGGTAGACACACAGCACTTGCTATATCCCAGGCACAGAGAAGCACTCACGTGTAGTGAGTGGCTGATTTAATGCACACGCAACCCCATGTGGAGGCTCCTATCGTTATTCCCAGCTTATACCTAAAGTGACTGATGCACAGAGAAGCTTGGCAACCTACTAAAATCGCACAGCTAAAGAGCAGCAGAAGTAGGATCTGAACCCACGTTGTGTGGGTCTGTGTTTTTTTATCCCTGTCTGTGCTGGCTCTGTGCTTGTCAAGAACTTAGACACGGGTGTCAGAGGGCTTTGGATACATTCCCAGCTCCTCCTCTGCCTAAGTCATGTGAGCTCACTAGGTTTCCTACCTCTTTGTGACTCAGTTCCCTCAACGCAGTAGAAAGTGATATTAATCCTACCTCATAGAGACGTGCGCGGTGTGAGTGAGCCAGTCACGTCAAGGGTTTTTGCTGCCACACAGAAAAATGTTCCAAATGATGTGGCATACAGGTGAAGTCTTTGGACTTACGCCATCCACAGAGCTCGACCGACGTGCCCTCTTTCTTTCTTTCTTTCTTTCTTTCTTTCTTTTTCTTTTTTTTTAAGTTTATTTATTTATTTTGTGTGTGTGTGAGAGAGAGAGAGAGAGAGAGAGAGAGAGAGAGAAAACACAAGCGGGGGAGGGGCAGAGAGAGAGGGAGCGAGGCACAGAATCCGAAGCGGGCTCCGGGCTCTGAGCTGGAAGCACAGAGCCCGATGTGGGGCTCGAACCCACGAACTGGGAGGTCACGCCCTGAGCCGAGATCAAAAGTCAGACACGTAACCGACTGAGCCACCCAGGCGTCCCTCAGAGTCCTTTGTGCCCCAACTCCTTAGGCCAGCCCAGCCCAGCCCAGCCACATAAGGCCTTGAAGTAGGAGGCCTGAATCCAGTCACAGAGTTCAGGAAACCAGGTGAGGTTTTTTCCACGGATTCCTTGCCCGGCACGCAGCTCCAGGTCTCCCGATTGCCTCAGTGCTGTGTCTTCCAAGAGTTTCCGTGCCAGGAGCCTGCCCCAGCCCCTGCACATTCCTGCCAATGCCTGAATTAATAATGCTGTCGTTGCCCTCGGAGACGAGGGACGTGTGGGAGAAGGCTGAGGGTACGCTGTCGTCCCCCCAGGCCTTCTGGAAAGCCGGAGTCGACCCGAGGGGGAAGGGAGGCCCCACGGCTGTGTAGGTGCCACCTGCCTTACATCGGCCCAGTCTCCCAGTCTGTGGACTTACAACAGAACAGTTATGGGGAGCGTTGCTTGCTTTTGTAAAAGGATTCCCTTCTAGTGAGTTTAAAGGCCTGGGATTAATACAAATTTAATCAACACGAAACTTTTCTACTACACATGTTTTTTGTGTGTAAGGGCATACGCACTCACAATCGGGAGCACTGAGCACCCGTTCCACAAAAATATTTCTACAGGCAGATGAAAGAGATTCTCAGTTGTGAAGACAGTTCTAAAGGCAGGTTAGATGAAGGTAGGGGCTGAGGGTAGGGGCTGTGTAGACAGCAGAGTGTGGGATGCAGGACCGGGAAGAAAAGAGGATTTTTTTTTTTTTTTTTTTGGAATGGATTTTCCCCATTTAAAAAATCATGTTTTTAAATTATGTTTTATATATTTGTTTTAAAACATGATATGAAATAATTAAACGCACAATGTAATTTCACTGTAGAATCTGAGTTCTATCAAATAGGACCTCAAATACTCAAACGCCTTCAATGGAGGCTTTTCTTAAACGAACTAAATTTCTGTGTTTTACTTCTCATTTCAGAATTCATTAATCCTGTCTCCTTAGACGCCTTTCTCCCCCCTGGCATGTCAAGGCATTAAGAGCGAGAGAGTGTGGTTCTCACATTAGCTGGAGCAAGGAGGTACCTCTAAGCACTAAAAATAGCCAGTTCATCCTGAACTTTCTTTCTCTGTTTGTGGATTCAGAACTCAGCTCACTTAGGATCTTTCACAGGTGTGCATGTCTTTGCACGGTGAGAGGTTTTGTCCCTCTACCCCCGCAAATAAATTGGTGCGCATGTATTTTTCCTAACAAACGACGTTTAATTAAATCCGTTAATTTGACGGTAAGTGCACCAGGAAAGTTTGCTTTTTAAAATTGCCCTAAAGTTAATACTTTTCATCTGTATTCTTTTCTGTTTGCTTTTACTGCATAAATGGTCAGTGCTTATGGGGCACCTGGGTGGCTCAGTAGGTTAAGCATCTGACTTCGGCTCAGGTCATGATCTAGAGGTTCGTGAGGTTGAGCCCCGCATTGGGCTTTGTGCTGACAGCTCAGAGCCTGGAGCCTGCTTCGGATTCTGTGTCTCCTTTTCTCTCTCTGCCCCTCTCCTGCTCATGCTGTGTCTCTCTCTCTCTCTCTGTCGAAAATAAATAAACATTGAAAAGGAAAATTTTCTAAAAAACATTAAAAAAAACTTTAAAAAAGTAAAATAAAACTGCCCTAAAGTTAATACCTTTCATTTGTATTCTTTTCTGTTTGCTTTTACTGCACAAACGGTCAGTGCTTATGATATGCCAAGCACTTTATGGGGAAATAACATTGAACAAGATTATGTTGAACAAAGCTTTTCTGAAGCTTTGATCTATCTATCTATTATCTACCTATCGATCGATCTTCCGATCTATCGGTCTATCTATCTATCCATCTATCTAAATATCTATCATCTATCAATTATCTATCTATCTATCTATCTATCTATCTATCTATCTTATATCCGTCTATCAATTATCTATCAATCATCCATCTATTTATCTATCTATCTACTATATATCTATCTATCCGTCTATCGATCTATCATCAATCTATCTATGTATCTATCCGTCTATCTATCTTCCTATCTATCTATCCGTCTATCCATCTATTTATCAATCATCTATCAATTATCTATCTATCTATCTATCTATCTATCTATTTTTCTTAGTAGGCTTCAGGCCCAGCACGGAGCCCAACAAGACCTGAGATGAGACCAAGAGTCAGACTCCCAACTGACTGAGCCACTGGGCGCCCCTGAAGCTTTAATTTTAGGACGAGCAAACTTTTGAAATGAGTGAACTGATTTCAGAGTCTTCTAGTGGAGAGTGTGTCGTTAGAGGTAGGGGGCTACCAGGATGGGTCCCCTGGGAAGACCTTCCAGTGGGGTGGGGGCGTCTGAGTTGAGATGTGAATGCCAGGGTAGAGCCAGCTGAGTAGACGTAGGGCAGGACGGCAAGGGTGAAGGCATGGAGTTGGGACAGGTTTCAGTGAGTCCAGAGAACAGAAGCACCACGGTAGCTTGAGCCGAATGAGGAAATGCCCCCAGAGTGGTTAGCAGGGCTCCGAGTGTCATGCTCAGTGTAGGCTTTCACTATCAAAGCCTCGGGAAGTTGTGGGAGATTTTTAAACTAGGAAGTGACTTGATCCGATTTATAAAGACCCTCTGTTGTCAAGGATTTGCTGCAAATTAGTGTGGGGAAAAGGGGGAAGGGGGTCGTGGTAGAGTTACAACAAGACTGGCCGTGGGTTGATAAGTACTGAGGTGAGGTGATAGCTGGGGCTGGGGGATATTATACCCTCGTTTGTTTTGTGCGTGCTTGAAAACAGCTATTACAAAATACACGAGAGAAGTCTTTAAACTGCAAAAGAAACAAACTGGGGAAAGTACCCTCTAAATGGCAAATGGGCATACCAGACAACCAGGGACAGCTTTGCCCCAGAGCCCTCTGAAGTTTATTCCGAGTAGCCAATCCTAAGCCTTGTCCATTCCTTCCTGTGGGAAAAACCACAATAAAGGCTCTTACCCACAGTCCCCTGTCTCTGCCACCTGCCTGACCCTGATGCTTCCCCGGGTGGCCCTCCTCTTGGGAACTGAAGGTCCCAGACTCCGTTTACAATGCAGTTACCTCCTGATCTGCTGGCCTCACCATACCTGAAGAGTCATGCAGCTTATATCTTAAAGCAGAGGGCCGGGGTGCCTGGGTGGCTCAGTCCGTAAGCATCCGACTCTTGATTTCGGCTCAGGTCATGGTCTCATGGTTGTGAGATCGAGCCCCACGTCAGACACTGTGCTGGGCACGGAGCCTGCTTAGGATTCTCTCTCCCTCTCCCTCTGTCCCTCCCCTGCTCTTGTACGTGCCATCTCTCAAAAATGAATGAATGAATGAATGAATGAATGAATGAATGAATAAAACAGAGAACAGCTACCTGTTGCTACTTAAGAGCCCTCCTCCCCAGGCGGACGACCCTCACCGCTGGCAGCCTGACGTGCTTTCCTCCGGTTTGTCAAGCTGCCTGTGGTTCTGTCTGCACGAATCTGTCCGCCACCAACCTCCTGCTTCAAAGGCGCGTGTCTCAGAGGGGTGTGTTGTCAGTCCTTTATGACTGAGAGTCCATCCTGGAGGACCACTCTCTTCCTGCACCCAAGTATAAGCCAAGGTGAGAAAGGAGAGAGAGAGAGATGGAGAAAGAGAAGGATCATTTACCAAATGGAGCTCTCTTGGGGCCGACGGGGCTGGACGTCAGGATATGTCCGAATAGGACGTGTAGGATAGGGCAGGCCGCAGAGTGAGGGGTGGGGCGCAGCCAGCAAGGGCCATGTCCGGGCACTATTGCCACCAGGGCCTTCCAGAGAAGGGCCAAGAGTGAAACAGAAGACAAAGGAAGCAGAAGGTACAGGTGACATCCTACTCGTGCCCTTAAACAGGGCCACCACAGTGGACACCTCTGGGCGGCCCGGAATTTGTGCTGCACTCAGGCCTTCCAAGGGGGTGTGAGAAGTGGGTGATATGAAGACGTGGGGGTCATTCTTTGGCCCACGGCTGTGGCAGGGGCCCTCGTGTTCCCCTTGTGAGAGCCGTTGCTGGAAGAGGCTGCCCGCCAGGGGGTTCCATCTCGCATCCCCCACGCCAGACCCTGTCTCCCCGTGGGACCGTGGGACTGCCTGTCCGACTGAGGGTAAGCCGTGTCTCTGCGGACCGAGCAGGTGAGGGGTCCAGGCGAGTCCGCTGTCTTCCTCCCCACCTGTGGTGAACGGGGAGGCCGGGTGTTGAAGATGAAGCATCACATGACAGGAGGATCTTTGAATGACTCTTTGGAGGGCCGTGCAATCCAGAACATTCCTATCGGGCTCTGCAGGGATTGAAGCTTGTGAGATTTGGGGGTTATTTGTACAGCCTATTCTGACCAATACAACTGCCTGCTCTGAGTGGACAGAAATCTCATGGATCATTAAAATAGTAAATAATGCCCAAAGCATAGGTTAGCCCATAATAAGAACTCTGGTCTGACCAAGGCTCGTGTGGGGTTAAAGAGAAGCAGAAGGCTTCTTGTGGGTTTGTAACCTGTTCAGGAGCTTCCCAGGTGAGATCTGAAACTGGGGGGCAGGGAGACACCGACTCCAGGTCGGTAGGGGCTGTTTTAGTAGGCAAACGGAACGGGGCGCCTGGGTGGCTCAGTCGGTTAAGCGTCCTACTTTGGCTCAGGTCACGATCTCACGGTTTGTGGGTTCAAGCCCCGAGTTGGGCTCTGAGCTGACAGCTCGGAGCCTGCTTCCGGCTTCTGTGTCTCCCTCTCTCTCTGCCCCTCCCCCGCTCACACTCCGTCTCTGTCTCTCTCAAAAATAAATAAACATTAAAAAAAAAAAAACCTAAGTAGGTAAAACAAGAAGTAAAACAGCTACGTTGTATCAAGGGCTATGACGGAGTCCAAAAAAAAAAAAAAAAATCTGAGACAGAATTACTGATGGAGATTGTAAGGAGGAGGCAGGGGGAACTCTCCCCCAGGGCCTCACGGAAGAAAAGGGGTGGGCTACGAGCAGAGGCAGGGTGGAGGTCAGGACTGGGAGAAAGCAGAGGATGCAGAAGGAGGGCATGAGGCATTCCGGGCAGAAGGGGCTGCTTGTGCAAAGGCCCTGAGGCCGTAAGGCTGTATATGTCTGAGCAGCTGAACCGACCAGTATGAGACAAGGTGGGAGCGAGGGAAAGTGGCATGAAACGAGGCAGGAAGAGCGAAAGGCTGGACGAAGCAGGGCCTGGGCAACGGTGAGAATTTAGGCTTTTACTCTCCTTTCAGTGTCACGGCTTCCTGGCCTTTTTGTTTCAACGGGCCCACCTTCGTCTTCATCCAAACGTTATGGAAATCTTACAGACGGCCCCTTTCCGGTTTTGCCCTGAGTGGGTGTTCGTCCGCTCCAGGCTGGGCGAATCCCCACGGAGCTTCATTTTCTCCATCTCCTCTAATTCCCAGCTGAGGGGGGCTGGCACCAGACGCAGACTACGTGGCTTCCCGACACACCAAAGGCAGGAGCCGGGCTTGTTGGGTAACCGGACCGGTCACGGCTGCTGGAGCTTTCCATCGGCGCTCCCCCAGGAGCCGAGTCAGCCGGCTGCTGCCAGGAACCTCCACACCCCGTGCTTTGGGGGTCAGGAGAGGCACACGCGTGCACGCACACGCCGGCACTGTCCCCCCAGAGCACGGGCTTGAAGCCAGCATCAGTGGGGAGTAACCCACGGAGGACAAGAACACAGCAATTCCCTGGCCGCACTGCAGAGCGGGCCTGACGCCTCCCGCCCCGGGCGTGGGGCCAGGTGGGCAGGCCCTGCCAGGGGGTGACAGAGGCCACACCAGGGCATGACCGAGGCCTGCCCTGACATGCTCTCCGACACCAGCTGGCAGCAGCCACGCTCTGCCCTTAGGAGCGCTCGCACGACAGTCCAAACCATCAGCTGCCTCGAGAGCCACATCGCTTCTGACAGGCGGGCCGCGACAGGGCCAGCGCCGGCCAGCGGGCAGGTGCAGAGGGCTCCATCCTGCGGCTCTTCTCGAAGGGCACGGCATGTTTCTTCCCCGCCCAATTAACTCCCCAGAGACCCATCCAGAAGGACTGGATTTGTCATGAAAACCGACACGACAGGATTCGTAGAGAGCTGGCTGCCACAGAGCGGAGGCTGGGATCCAAGGCGCTCTTTCCTAGCGGGTCATTTGCCTGACTTCAGCAGAAATGCACAGCAGATAACCCAGAGCCGCACGAGCACCTGCAGTGGAAGAATTCAGAATCACAAGTAATGGGTCTAAATTGGCAGGCTTTCACGAGAGTCCCACAAATCTCCAAGTAGACAGCTGCCATGGGTCACGTAAAACGTACGTAGCTTTAATATACAGTTTCATTTTGCTTGAATATCAGCCTGGGTGCAGAGAATCAAAGAACGGCTCGGGGTAGAGAATTCAATATGAGAATCCAGCCGGGGCTGCCAAGCCATATATGTGCTAATGTTGCAGTTTCGACACCGGACTTAAGGTCAAGATTAATTCAGTGAAAAATAATCATTTCACAATGTCGTAGACACCTTCTGAGTTGCAGAGCAGAAGGCATCCAGGAGGGTAGATGAGGCATGGAGTGTGTTTTGCCAAATGGCCAAAGTGGGGAATTCTTTGGACGGACAGCCATATTTTTCTTTGCCTCAACTGCTCAAGTCGGCTGCTGCAGCACAAAGGCGGCCAAGGACAGTGCGTAAATGGTGACGCTGTGTTCTAATAGAACTTTATTTGTGGACGCTAACATTTGAGTTTCACATAATTTTCACATGTTGTGAAATACTCTTCTTTTAACTTTTCCCTAACATTTAAAAATGTAAAGGTCATTCTCAGCTCATCAGCAGAGCAAAAAATAGTTGTTATTCTGACCCCTGAAATGATACAAGGATTCCCTAAGCCATTGTGAGCCCATTTTCAACAAAAAAAACCAACTCACGGTCGACCTCGGTTTACCTGTCCTCTTATCCCTTCTTCCTCCCTGCTGCAGTCTTGGAAGCAAACTCTAATCACCAAATTATTTCATCCGTATCCGTATTTCAGTATTTATCTCTAAAAGAGGACTCTAGGGGCACCTGGGTGACTCAGTCGGTTAAGCGTCCGACTTCAGCTCAGGTCACGATCTCGCGGTCCGTGAGCTCGAGCCCCGCGTGGGGCTCTGGGCTGATGGCTCAGAGCCTGGAGCCTGCTTCCCATTCTGTGTCTTCCCTCTCTCTCTCTCCCTCCCCCGTTCATGCTCTGTCTCTGTCTCAAAAATAAATAAACGTTAAAAAAAAAAATTAAAAAGAAATAAATAAAAATAAAAAAGGACTCTAATTTTAAACATAAAACCACAGTGTCATCATCACATCTGAAAATATCAATGATAATTCCTTAATATCAGAAAATATCGAATTAGTATTAGATTTTTCCAGCTGTTTCATGAATGTTTATTTTTATTTTTATTTAAAAAAAATTTTTTAATGTTTATTTATTTTTAAGAGACAGAGACAGAGCATGAACGGGGGAGGGGCAGAGAGTGAGGGAGGCACAGAATCCGAAGCAGGCTCCAGGCTCCGAGCTGTCAGCACAGAGCCCGATGGGGGGGCTCGAACTCACGAACCGTGAGATCGTGACCTGAACCAAAGTCGGACACAACCGATTGAGCCAACCAGTCGCCCCTCATGAAAGTTTATTATTACAGGTTTTGTGTTTTCTTCCCCACCGTTTATTTGGGCTGGGATCTAGAGGAGATCCTTAAATGGCAATTGCACGATCTGTTCCTAAGTCTCTTCATCTGTGAGTTCCTATTATCTCTCTGTTATTTTTCTTTACAAATGATTTGCTAAAGAAATTGTGTTTTGTTCTGCAGGGTTTCCTATAGTCTGTATTTCTGATTGCACCCCTGTGTTGTCGGACATAATGCATTGTTCTCCGTATTTCCTAGGGTACAGCGGTATTTTCTGCCATTTGGAAGTTAGAGGTAAGAGCTTGAGGAGATTCGAGTTTTCTTTTGTTTTTGGTCTTGCGTTCTTCCATCAGGAGGTACGTAACATAACGTGTGGTTATTTCTTTTTTGTGTGTGGTTGGCAGCTGTTGATGATTATTGCCTAGATCAATTCTTATTTTTTTAAAAACAGGCTATTTTTTAAAAACAGTTTTAGATTTACAGAAAAATTGAGCATTAGTACAGAGAGTTTCCCAGATATCCCCTCACTGCTCCCCACAGTTTCCCCTAGATTAACATGTGGCTTTAGTGTGGTACGTTTGTTACAACTGATGAATCAGTATTGGTGCAGGCTTATTTTGTCCACAGTTTATATTAAGGCTCACTCTTTGTTTTGTACAATTCTATGGCTTTGACAAATGTATAAAGCCACGGACCCACCATTACAGGATTGTGCAGAATAATGTCACTGCCTTAAAAATTCTCTGTGCTCCACCTGTCTAACCACCCCACACCTCTAAACCCTTGGCAACCACTGATCTTTTTACTGTCTCCACAGTTTTGCCTTTTCTGGAATGTCATATAGTTCGAGCCATACCGTGTGCAGCCTTTTCAGACTGGCTTCTTTCACTTAGCAACATGCGGATGTTTTTTTCCGTCTCTTTCTGTGGCTTCTTACTCATTCTTTTTATTGCTGAATAATATTCTGTTGTATGGATGTACCGAACTTTGTTTACCATTTCAACTACTAAACGTTCCAGTTTTGGGCAATCATGAAGGAAATTGCTATAAACATTTGTGGGCAAGTTTTTGTGTGGACCTAAGTTTTCAACTCACTGGGGTAAAAACCAAAGAGCACTATCGTTGGATCATGTGGTGAGAATATTTTAGTTGGCAAGAAACTGACAAGCTGTATTTCCAAGTGGGTGCATCATTTTTGCATTCCCACCAGCAAATGAAAGAGAGTTGCTGTGGTCCCATATCCTGGCCAGCTTTTGATCTTGTCAGGTTGTTTGATTTGAGCCATTTTAATAGGTGCAGAGTAAAATCTCACCGTTGTTGGAGTTTGTGATTCTCTAATGACGTGGGGGGAAGTAGCTTTTCATATCCTTGTTTGCCATCTTATCTCTTCTTTGGTGAGGTGTCTGTTCAGACCTTTTGCCCATTTTTAAAGTGGGTTGTTTGTTTTCTTATTCTTTTTTTTTTCTTATTCTTGAGTTGTAATGGTTCTTTAAATATTTCAGATACAAGTCCTTTGTCAATTACATGTATTGCAAATATTTCCTCCCAGTCTGTGGCTTATGTTTTAACAATGTCTTTCGCAGAGCAGAAGTTTTTAATTTAATAAAGCCCCGCTTCTTGATTTTTTCCCCCATGGATCATGCTTTTCATGTTGTATCTAAAAACTCATCACCAAACCCAAGGTGATTTAGATTTTCTCCTTTGTTGTCTTCTAGGAGTTTTATAATTCCGCATTTTACATTTAGGCCTAGAATCCATTTTGAGCTTGTTTCTAGGAAAGGTGTAAGTTCTGGGTTCATTCTTTTTTGCATGTGGACGTCCAGGTGTTTCAGTATGATTTGTGGAAAAGATTCCTTTCCTCGCGGAGTGGTTTTGCTTCTTTGTCAAAGATCAACTAACTGTATTTATGTGGGTCGGTTTCTGGACACTGTGTCCTGTTTTATTGATCTCTTTGTCTGCTTTCTCACCCATACCACACCATCCCGATTAGCATGGCTTTCTAGTACGTCTTGAAGGCAGGTAGCACGACTCCTCCCACTGTGTTCTTCTTCAGCACTTTGTTAGCTCTCCGGGGCCTTCCGCCTTTCCATAAGAACTTTAGGATCCGTTTTTTGATATCCACAACATAACTTGCTGGAATTTTGATTGGGATTGCATTGAATCTATAGATCAGGTTGGGAAGAATTGACTTCATAATAATATATTTTTTAAATTTTTTTAACGTTTATTTATTTTTGAGAGAGAGAGAGAGAGAGAGAGAGTGAGCAGGGGAGGGGCAGAGAAAGAGGGAGACACAGACTCCAAAACAGGCGCCAGGCTCTGAGCTGTCAGCACAGAGCCCGACGCGGGGCTCAAACTCACGAACCATGAAATCATGACCTGAGCCGAAGTCAGACGCTTAGCCGACTGAGCCACCCGGGTGCCCCGTAATATTGATTCTTCTTACCTGTGAACATGAGATATCTCTCATTTATTCAGATGTTCTTTGATTTCTTTCATCTGAGTTTTGTAGCTGTCCTCATATGGTTCCTGTGCATATTATGTTAGACTTGCACCTGTTACATTTTCTTGGTGCTAATGTAAATGGCATCATGTGATTCAGTTCACATTCCAATTTTTCATTCATCCATTCATTTTTTTTTTTAGGAATTGAAGAATGGTCATGCTCTTCCATTTATTAGCTGACACACTTTTATGTAGAAAAATTCCTCTTATCAACTCGTTGGCTACTCAGACACATGGAGCATTTAGCAAAGGAAGGATAAATGGAGTGGTTCCCTAACACCTCCAACATTTACCAATGAGTTTTTCCTTAAGCATTATCATGAAAAAACATTTTATATATTTCAGCCTATTACATGTCATATCCATAAGGGTGCTCAAAGCATCCCCTTAGCAATGGGGGCCTTTTCAATTGACATCTGACGTGATAGTTTCTCTGATAGTTTCTTTATTTCCTTAGGTGACAGGATGGTCCTGATTCTTCCTCTGACCTGTTATCAGCCATTTCTCCAAGGAGCCCAAGTGTTTAGAAGCCACCAAGATATGCCTCTCTGGGGCGCCTGGGTGGCTCAGTTGGTTGAGTGTCTGACTTCGGCTCAAGTCATGATCTCATGGTTTGTGAGTTCAAGCCCTGCATCAGGCTCTGTGCTGATAGCTCAGAGCCTGGAGCCTGCATCCAATTCTGTGTCTCTGGCTCCCTCTGCCCCTCCCCTGCTCTCTCTCTCTTAAAAATAAATAAATATTTTAAAAAAATTTGTTCTAAAGGTATGCCTTCCTACCTTTTCAGTGGGCAGAATCAGGAATCATACATTTTATTTGTTTAAGATAAAATATATCATGGGGCGCCGGGGTGGCTCAGTCGGTTAAGCGTCCGACTTCGGCTCAGGTCATGATCTCACCGTTTGTGGGTTCGAGCCCCGTGTCGGGCTCTGGGTTGACAGCTCAGAGCCTGGAGCCTGCTTCGGATTCTGTGTCTCCTCTCTCTCTGCCCCTCCCCAGCTCACACTCTGTCTCTGTCTCTCTCTCAAAAATAAATAAACATTAAAAAAAATTTTTTTTTAAAAGATAAAAGATATCATGAATTTATGCAGATACAATCATTTTAGAACTATGAGGTTTTTACTTAATCTTATTGGCTTTGTAGATGTCTTTTCTTTCTTCCATGCTGATACTGCTTTATCCCACCATACGCACGTATCATCTCAGAATAACAGTGTTATTGAAAGCAGTTTAGGTTTTTTTTTTTTTTTTTCTTTTCCAGCCCTTGTCCTTAGGGTATACCTCATTAGACATCTACAATAAAATAATGGTGTTTGAAAATTTGCTGGTATATTTCCTCTTTGTGTGGTTATGCCACCAAGAAGGTGTGGAGTGAAGTTTACTTCAACTTGGTTTTGCTTTTTAAAAATTCACGTATTTAAAAATAGTTAACGTGCATTCGTCTCTTCATATTTTTTAGAAATATTTTCGCTAGCTTATCTTTGGAATGAATTCCTAAAAGCGGAATCACTGCTTCCAAAGGCAAGTACACGTGTGATTTTGCTCAATACTGCCAACTCCCCCTCTATTTGGTTGTACTATTTCATATTTTACTGGAAACAAGAACCTGACGTCCCACCTTGAAGTTTCTTTGTAACGTGTGTTTGGGCATGTTATGTGTTTCCTTATATTTTGTTTTATCCTGGAAACAGCCCCAGGAGTTAGGTATTGTTCTCACCCTGACTTTATGGATGGGGGAACTGAGGCTCCAGAGGGCTGAAATGTCCTGCACACAACAAGAAAGGAGTTGATTATGGCCCTGATCGTATGCGTAGCCGCAAAGGACCCTTGGGTGAGACTCAATATCCTGCCTCTATGCCCAGTGGCTGTCTACCTGCCAGCTTCCTGGAGGCTATGGGAATTTGCCAAGTATTTTTCCAGTGCAGGTTAGAAGTGTGAGATAGCCAGGTGCCTGTGTGACTCAAGTCGGTTGAGCGTCCGACTTCGGCTCAGGTCATGATCTTGCAGGTTGTGGGTTCGAGCCCCGAGTCAGGCTCTGTGCTGACAGCACAGAACCTGGAGCCTGCTTCAGATTCTGTGTCTTCCTCTCTCTCTCCCCCTCCCCCACTGGTGCTCTCTGTCTTTCTGTCTCTCTCTTTCTCTCTCTGTCAAAAATAAATAAACATTTTTAAAAATTAAAAAAAAAAAAAGAAGTGTGAAATAGTTGACGTGCCCTGGGGCGTGCCTCAGCCAATGGGAACAGGAGCCCTGCATGTGAAGGCACAATTGCGAGACCCTTCTACACCATTCCTCAGGAGACTCCAGTAGGATTGAGCCCCCTGTCACAGCGGCAACCTGCTCAGTAACTCAGCTTTAGTGGCTTTGCCTTCCTTCCTGTCTCCCTCCTTCCTTCTTCCTGGGATCACTTTCCAAATAAGTGAACTGGACCCGAGTCTCTGATGTAGGCTTTGTTTCTGGGGAAACCCAAACTAGACAAACAGAAAGAGCATCTATCCAGCTCTGAGCCATGCTGAGCCGTGCTTCTGGCCCTGGAGGGCCTGGTGTGTAGAACGTAGCATGTAGACTTTGGCTTCCCCGGAATGCAGCCCCCCAGTCCTATGGGGCCATCCCATAGCCAAGCCATGGTCCTCTCCCCTATAACTCTGGTCACATCGCACTCCTGGAGCAGATGTGCCGGGAAGTTCGGTTTTATCAAGGACCACTCTGTGATGTTTGCTCTAGAGAGTCTGCAGCCCTACCCCACCCCCAACTGCCCCAACTATTGCTTTGTATGAGCTAAAAGGCTGTGTCTGGAAGAGGACCATAGGTTCTTGATCACTGGTGTGGGGATAGGGCTGTGGCTCTGGACTGGCCTCAGTATTCCTTGGTTAAGAAGGTATTTGCTCATGATGCTATGGTCTTTCTTTGATGTCTGGAAGGGAGCCATTGGACATGGGGTCTTCTAGGTACAATGCCTCGGAGAAGGGAAGGAGACCCCAGGATCTATTGGTAATGCCAATGCGGTTGCCTAGGTGCCTTGATCGTCTAGATGCCCTCTGCAAAGGCTGAGTGACCCATGAGGTATGTACTTGAAATTGTACTTGAATTGAGATTGCTTAATTCAGAGAGGGACCACTTCTCAGAGACAGAGTCACTCTCACCTTACGTGGCCTGGCCTGGTTGGTTCCCTTTGGGGCCATATACCCAGAGCCCTTCATGCTCATGGGACAGCTCCTCACCTGAACCTCATGGGGAATTTCCCACCTCTACCCATGTAAACCATTGACACAGAGACCAAAGTGCTCCTCTGGAGGGTTGCAGACTCAGTCCTCTCTGCCCTGAGGTAAGAGAAGGAGAGAAATAGGTTAGATGAGGTGTAGGATTTGTACTCAATAAACAGCTCTTTGTGTTTCTTTGTTTTGTTTTTGGTTGGATTCTCCTCTCCCACATAGAATCTGAGGGTGAGGGCATGGCCCTGGCAGGGACGGTTGACAATGAATTTGTTCATTCATGTATTTACCAAATGGCTCCAGGCAAGAGGCCCACAACAGAGACAAGGATGGTCCTGTGGGGACTGACCCAGTCCTTTTGGTGGAGAGGGGATACACTTAAGTAAGAACACATTCACAAGGGAGTGTCAGTTAGGATGAGGGGAGTGGAGGGTACCATGGAAACAATGTGACAGGTGCTTTAAAGGACGAGAGGGGACCAGGGGATTCCCAGAAGGGAGAGCTAAGCCGAGGCTGGAGGTATGAGTTCCACCAAGAGGCAGGACTGGGGAAAAGAAGATCCTGGACAGGAGCAGATAACACATCCGGAGGCAAGAGAGGAAACACAAGGCATTGAAGAAATGGAAAGGACTGCCGAAGGCTGTGAATTGTAGTCCGTGTGAATATAGTTATCAGAGTTGCAGATGGCTTCCTCTGAAGTCTGGCAGCAGCTTCTGGGCCACCAGGTTCTGAAAATTCACATCCATGGTATGATGGTACATATCTTACATTCTACCACTTTCTGGGGCGTGGTGCTGCCCACTGAGACATTCTGACTTAGGAAGAAATACCTATCTCTTCACATCTTTTTATCTCCCAGCCTGGCGTGAGCCACGATGGGCCAAAATGTGGGAGTGACTGGGTCCACTGGGAAATTGGGAATGCTGGCCTCCCAGTGAAAAGCAACATAAAAAAAATGCAGGCTAAACAGCGGTTTGATTATAGAAAACTCTATCTGGGAAGAGAGAGGAAGGAAGGCCTACTTTTCAAGAGTGTTCAAGAACCCAAATTTGCATTTGTTTACGAGAACAAAAAGTTGGCTGGTGAGTTAAAGGACTGGTAATTATACTGTACCTCCGTCAACATGTTCTCAGGGGGCTGCTAAATAAAAATAAAGATCTTTGCCCCAAGATCATATGTATCCTGGACCTGCCTGATAGAGGTTAATAAAATTAGTGAGCAAGATAAATGTGCAGAGAGACTGTTGATTTTGTAGAAGAGAGCCACGAAAATAAAACTCTGGGGCCCATTCCATCTTAATCATGACAGACACTGAGCCGGCCTCCTGCTTCGCTGAGTCAGCCTGATCTCTCGGAACGGACCAAGGCACAAGTAAGCACATTTGACCGAACCTTTGTGATAAATGACTTTAAAAAAAATTGGAATCCTGTGTTATTAGTGGTTCGCCATAATTAAGCCTACTTCTGAAGGCTTCTCTTACAAAGAAATAGCAATGACCCTTTAATTTAGCTGTTAAAATCATAGATGGATTGCATAGAACAATGAACCGGTGTGCATATTAAATTTAGGAACGTTGATTTCAAGTTCCGTGACTCATGCCATTTCTACGTGGCAGAATTATTTTCCAGAAGCCCGAGTTTCCTTCTATTCTCTCTCTCTCTCTCTTTCTTTTTTTTAGTGTTTATTTATTTTGAGCATGAGAGAGAGGGAGGGAGAGAGAGCAAATGGGGGAGGGGCAGAAAGAGAGGGAGAGAGAATTCCATGCAGGCCCGAGCTGTCAGTGCAGAGCCTTACTCCGGGCCCGACTCCAGGCCCGACCCGGGGCCAGCGCAGGCCTTGAACCCACAAACCTTGAGATCATGACCTGAGCCGAAACCAAGAGTTGGATGCTTAACCAACTGAGCCACCCATCGGGGTCGTATGGCCGTGGACCTATTCTCTCTTTTGTCTTACTCGTTTATGCCCGTGACGTCAATGACCAGCTAGACAA
The DNA here is from genome assembly GCF_027475565.1 of Acinonyx jubatus. Classification (NCBI taxonomy): domain Eukaryota; kingdom Metazoa; phylum Chordata; class Mammalia; order Carnivora; family Felidae; genus Acinonyx; species Acinonyx jubatus. The sequence goes on from NC_069380.1 coordinate 9,887,919, forward strand.
TGATGAATTCCAAACGTCTTCTGGTTCACATCTCTCATCCACATATCTCCAAATGGCTGCTCAGCATCACCATTCAGATGCTTCACGGCCACCTCATCCAGCAAGTCTGATCCCCTTCTAGCCAAGGACACCACGTCCATCACATTATGCAAGTCAAAAGTCTAGAAGTTCTTTATTGACACCCACCCTCCTACCCAGAAATCCAATCATTCCCAATGCCTGCCTCTCCTACCTCCTATTTAACTCTTGCATCGGTCCCTTTTTTCCCAGCTGCCCTTCACCCACTTTCCTAGTCTGATGCCAGCTACTCACGGCCCAGCTGGCTTCCTGACTGGTCTCCGTGTCTACCTCTGCTTTTGCACCTCCTTCATTGTGTTCCCAGGTTGCTACCTGAACATTTCTCCTGGGTGAACGTCTGATTGCGTCGCTCTTTCTTCAAAACCTTCGATAGGTCCCGGTTGCACTGGGGATAAAGACAGCATTCTCGAAAGGGGCTCCCAAGGCTCCATCACACCAGGTCCTACCTGCACCTGTCCTGGAAGCTCCTGTTCAGACCACACCTGTCTTCTTTGCACATCGCATCACAGGGCCATGTTTTCCGCCCGTTCTTTGCACATGCCGCCCTTGTGGCCTTCCTGATCCTGCCCATCCCTCGTGTCTGAGCTCAGGCACACCCCTTTCTCACTCACACCCTCTGTGACCTCCAGCCTGGGCCAGGTGTCTTGTCACGTGTCTCAGAGAGCCGCTCGTCTGTGCTAACACTCCGCGCGGCCTCTGGATATACATCGATCTGTCATTACTTGAGTCTCCCTTGCTAGCCCGGGCCTTCGTGAGACTAGGAACTATGTCTGTTTTTAACCAGTGTATGCTCAGCCGCTTGCAAGGTGCCGGGCACGACGTGCCTGCTCTATACATGCCCATTGAGTGAATAAAGCCACCAAGTTGCCTCCAGAAAGGGCCTTTGATGTCTGTGCCAACCCACCAGAATAATGGCAGCTCTGGAAAAAAAGTACATATTTGATGTCACAGAGAAGAATCCTAACAGAAAAGAATGCTCTGAACCTTCTAAGGCACATATACGAGGGAAACGGAGTCTAGCTTCTCAGCTTAATGACGAGTTTGATGCTTCTTTTCCCGTAGGATTGGGACTAATGTAACATGACCGTAGATATAATTAGCCCTGGTGTTCGTGCCTTACCTTGGGCACTTATCAGTTGTTGTGGAGGTAAATCTTGAGTCCTAATGTATCATTAAAGTAGATGTTAAAACTGCCATGACATCATAGCAATAATGATGGGAATATTTATGACTGAGCTTTCTGACGTGTGCACTTGCAACGTCTCCTCTGTTAAGCGTTACTCTAACTCCGGGATAATTGTTGGGCTGGTTGTCTGTTAAAACAATGCGGAGACACATTTCAGGCAGGAACTGGAAGCCATTGCACGATCGCCTGCTCTAAGCGGAAAATAATGAATACATTGAGATTTGCTCCCAGTGGTTCAGAACTAATCCTGAACGAATAATAAACTAGGTCATACAGTTAGGTCTACAGAGACTAAGTACATCCTCTGAGCCATTAAGACCCTCTGAAAGCAGTAGTGCTTCAGAATGGGAGAAGCTAGTTAATTTCCACCTAGGCGGATGACCTCAGGGAACCTCAGTCAGATTTTCGAAATGTCACAAAGACATTGAACGCTGGTGTCTTGGATTAAGCAAGGGTCAAGAGTACGGTGGGAAGAGGAGAAACTCCGTGTGTGTGTGTGTGTGTGTGTGTGTGTGTGTGGTGCATATACACGTGTTGGCCAAGAAAAAATTTGCAGGTATATTTTGGGCACATAACTCCCGTTGATAGTCATAGGAATTGAACACCCAGACAAAGAGAGAAATGCAAACTCATCCCCAGGGCAGAGTGTGTATTAGCTACATAAAAGAAGATAGAACCAGGGACTTGCCAGGTGAGTCCAAGAGGAGGAACATATCTTGAAACATTAATAAGCATCGCCTCCTACAAAATGGAGAGACGGAGACGTGGAACATGGCACACAAGACCCATCCGTTCAACAATCTTAATGCTGATGGATGTGGTATTATTCTCCCAGCAGTGTGTGTGGCCTGAGAGATAGGCTGTTCCTGCTTTTTGCGCTTGGAACACCTTACACACCAATGGACATTTTTCTGGAACTGGAGACACAAACTGACATAGCTAAATAAGAAAAGTGAGGGCCTTAATCTGGCTTTGCTCCAGTTTGCTCACAGCTTCATCTTCCTAATATTTTAAATAAAAAGAAAATCTCTCATTTTCATTCATCAGGCTGGGCCTCTGCTGTAAAAGCAAAATCTAATTCATTTTAGCCAAATTTTGACCATTTTGACTCATTTAGGGGGTCAAGGAAGTAGAATGTGTTGGATTGATTTCTTTCCCCTGGGACTTCTCCAGGGGGCCCGTTGTACAGGGATTCGCAGGTAGAAGTCATATCTATTTTCTTGGTTATTAGACACCTTCCCTTTCATCCTGAAAGGGAATGTCTTTGAAATAAATCTAAGGGAGTAGTTCCTAAACCCAGCTGATGAATAGAATCACCTGGGGGACTTTAAAAACATACAGATTCCTGGATCCCATCCCGGAGCTGCTGAAGTGGAGACTGTGGGCAGGGCCGGGAAAGATTGTCCCCAGGAGATTGTCGTGCAATCAGCCTGGGCCAGCAATTGGCGGAGGCCTCAGGCTTCTCCCTCAGCAGAGTGACCTGAAGGAAATAACCCTAGGGTCACGTCCTGGCCTTTTAGAGGAAGAGAAATTAGCCTCTGAGGCAGCAGGTGGCTATTATCTCCAAGTCTTTAGAGCATTTAGAGCATCTCTAAGTCTTTAGAGCATTTTCCGGCTGTTTAATTGGGAGCGATTCTGGTCCAGTGTATAACTGGATGTTCAAGGCTTCAGCTTTCCTTGGGTGGCTCCCAGGTAGCTGCCGCCTAATAGGTTCGTTCCACGCCAGCCCCTGTGCTCTGCTTCCCAAATCCAGAGCGTTCTTCAAGGCCCCGCCAAAGATCCACCTCCTCCATGAAAACAGCAATGACTGCGTTAGCATCTTCTCCCTCTGAGAATACCCTGGGCTAGTCAGAGGCATATAATTTAACACTTAATTGTTTTCTAATTGCTTCTGATCTGTTCTGTTCCCTCACCCTATTATAAGCAGCTCAAGGGTGGAGACCACGGTTCTCAGTGACTTTAACAAGGCTGGTTGCCTGCTTGGCTCACCACCCTGGCCCCAGAGTCCCAAATTGGCATGAAGCTGGTTCTCCATGAATATTTGTTGAATTAATGGATTTGGTGGTGGAATGACTACCGGAACATTTAGTAAGAAAACCAACGCCTGTTAACAAATTACCCCATAATGTGCTCTATTCTATTTCGTTAAATCACCTTGTGATAGATACGCACCAAATGCCTCTGCTGTGCCTGGCACTGTCCTAGGTGCTGGGGATACAGCCATGAATGTCTTTTATCATGCAGTATGTGCTACCTTTTCAAACAGGGCAAATTAAAAGCTTACGAAAGTGGAAGTGCTCTTCCAAGTTCTGGAAGCTATGAAAAACAGGGCTGAGATCGGCTCAATAATAATCATAACCCAGAGAAACATAGGATGACAATCCAGTGCCTGTGATTAGATTTCGCAAAATTCTAGCCCAAAGTAGCCCGATGTACTAGAACAGAGCCGCAGAGAAGACTGGTTTTCTTCCCTTCCAGAGCCTTCTTCACCACACTTTCGGAGCGATAGAGGCCTCTACAAACTAGCATTGTGGCTCATTTTCAGTTTGGTGTGTTTTCTGTTAAACGTTCAGCTCTGGGGCAGCATGCGCTGGACAAGGCCAAGTCGTGCCCACAGGCCATTGGCGTCCTCTGATGTCTTGTCCCTGTGTGGCAGAGTTCTAGAGCCGAGATGTCATGACCTCCCTCTGGGCAAGTTGATTTAAAACCAACCGAGACTGGATGATTTGGCCCAAACAAAGCGTAGTATTGGTTTTGCAGAAATGAATTCCCTTTTTCTATAAATTGACTTTGGTTTTCAAAATGTGTGGAATCTGTGGGCCCTTCCTGCTCCACATTTCACCTTTCTGTTACCTTTCCGTGCACACATAAAGTCAGCGGCAGGCATGTCAGGGACCCAATGCCATGCTTTTCTCAGCACATGGCTTCAGCCACTCGGGCTTGTGGTAATTACGGGACGAACTGATTGCAGGAGAAGCAGCCCACAGAGATTTCTACTGCCAAGTAATTAGGGCCAGAGAGGTTCCACAGGCCATTAGTGTCACTTTCGGGAACAGGATTTTACAAACATTGTGGCAGGCACTTGATCCAAAGTCCCATGTCTTTTCAAGTAGGAATGAATATCAAAGAGAGAGAGAGAGAGAGAGAGAGAGATGAATGAAAGAACAAAGGGAGAGAAATTAATCCAAGCAGAGATCAGGAGGAAAGACAGAGAGAAGCAGAGAAAGCCTTAGGTTTGGGTGGTTGTCCATTTATCAAAGACGACAACCAATGTATGTATTCATGCAAAGAATCGCTTAGTTGTTTTGACCTCGTGGTTGTCCCTGAAGAAAGGGGTGATTGTCACACGGGAAGGCAAACTTTGCTAGGCAAATTGCTATCCAAATGACAGCACTTTGTTTCACATTGGCTTCTCTTCTATTGGGAGTCGATTGTTCTAATGCGATCCCTGGAGTCCTAGGCACAGGACTGCGTGTCACCGAGCCTCTGGTGGTTCACTAAGTCATCCTCAAGAATTCAAGTCATTCTTCCCTGCAAAGGATGTCTTGGTGAAGTTTGGGTCATTATTTTGAAGCATTAGTAAAATGGATTCAGTTTCAACAAATGGTCTATCCTCTGACGTCCAGGGGGGGATAGGGCTGGGAGAGGCAGGGAAAGGACGCGTCCTCCACTATCACATTCCAAGTATTTTCAGATATATTGACGTTCTGATTTCCTTTCAACAGAGATGCCACCACATTCTACCATGGCGAAAGTCAGACCTGTCCCTGGGTGGAGCCCAGCGTGGATTTCTGGCCACCTGTACACCTGGAATTTCCTGATCTGATGTCACTAAATATTTTCAGTAAAGGCAACTATTATGTGACAAAATAAAAAAAACCTTCATTTTCATACCTTTGTAAAACTTGATGATGAAACAGATCAGAAAAAATGATGGCAGCCTGGGCTGACATTTTTGTTTTAGAAACTGGGTCACTCCAGGGGACCCCAGAAATCTTAGGCTACATACTCTCACCTTGGTTATCTATCTACCTATCTATCCATAGCTAATGTATCAATTATCTATCACTTATCTGTCAGCCATCTATCATCTACCTATCTTTTGACCTACTCATCTATTCTACTTATCATTTATTTATCTATCAATCACCTATTTATCTTGTCTGTCGATCACATATATTATCTATCATCTATCTATCTATCTATCTGTCTATCATCTATCTTTGTGGCATTCATTTCTGCACAGCAAACTCTCCCCCAGGTTCTGGGAAACTCTGCATCATGTCCTCATATACATCTCAGAGTGCAGCATTGGTCTGTAATCCTTACGTTATTCCTCCAGACTGGGCTGGTTCCTCGGCGTTTAGGCCTCCTGAAAAATACTGAGAGCTGAGGCCCAGCCAATCAACACCTCAGTAGGGGTTGTGCTAAAATGGACTCTGTTTGATACGGTCAATGAAGCTTGTCTTGGGGACAACCTGTTAGTTCCCCAGCTTGAAAACGATTCTCCTTGTGAAGTTCCTGTGGACAGGCTGTTCTCTGGTCACAGCCAGCCGATGACCTCCAGGGGCCAGAGGCCTGCTCTGTCAGACGAGGCTGGGCCCTGGGCTCACACGAAGTCACAGGTGGGGCCAGACCCTGTGAAAGCTAGTGGATTCCTACTCTGTGTACATCTCAGGCTTTTCCACAAAGCCCTCCGCAAAGCCCACAAAGCTGCCAGAGAGAGAAGGTCACTCTTCTCTGGTGCTCCCCTTGGCGCTTTGTCTTTGGGTCTCCAATAATACTTGCATAGTGACCATTTATTTTCACGCCTGTCACCCGTGTCACCCAGCCCATGCAGACCCTGGGCTTCCCCAGGACGGAGGCTGTGTCGATTCATCCTTGTTTTTTCAAGACTAGAAGAACTCTCAGGTCTGCATGGCATCGCTTTTATTTCATGTTCGTTGCACAAACAAATGAAGCATAAATGAGAGGACGCGGGTGCTGGTGGTGTGGGACTCCTCTCTGACAGTTGTCGCATCTGATTTTCAATCTCCCTGTCTCACCAGTCTCCACCGAGCTCATACGGAGTCTTTCCCTAAACTTCAGATCTCTCCCAGTCTTCCTTAGTTCCCAGGGAAAATGTGACAGGGGCGGGCGAGAGGGCCAGCAACGTACCCTGCATCAGGTGGCAGAGACCACATGATGCTGGGGTGACAAGCCCCCCGCCGCCACCCCCTGACTCGGTGCTTAAAACAGCAAAGTGTTGTGGGTTTTTTATTTTTTTATTTTTTAATTTTTTGAAATTTAGTTTCTCACTCTAAATGTGTATCACTGATTGTCTGGACCTCTCCCTGGGACCCGCGTGAGGGAGAAGCTGCTCCGATCAATAAGACAGGTAAAAATACGGCAGCGAATCTCTCACTGGCTCGTGAAATCTTCTCACAGAAGTGTGAGGAGTGTTTACGTTTCATTGTTTAAACCAAATCACACAGCCACACAAAATTTCTGGGGCGGGAGGCGGCGCTAGGAAATGCAATTCTGTCTTGTGCCTAAGAGGAAAACCGAAAATATTTGGTAGAAGGTACTCGTGATTACCACAGCTCGAACAAGTGTGCCTGTGTGTGTGTGCACACGTGTGTGCGTGTGTGTGCGTGTATGGGGGGAAGGATGGGACTCAACTGCCTTGCTTCCTGTTTTGCGGAATGTCACCTTACTACGCTGGGGCTCCTTTGCTCCAAGTTTTCTGACCCCTTAACACCTCCTGCCACAAAAGGAACCCCAAAATGAAGGCGACACCTAGGATTCTCCTTACCCTCTGTCCAAATACTCAGACCTTGAGAACCACCCTCTACGAGGGGCACTATCCCGGACTTTCCTTTATCATTTCTATGTATCAACGCCACCCCCAGATCTACTGTGGTGACAGAGGAGGGAACAGGAGGGAGGGCTGACAGCCTGGTGGGAACACAGGTCGGCAAGGGTGAGGGTCCCCAGGAGCTGGGGCTTTAAGGCTCAGGCGGTCTCTACAAATGGTCTGTTGCCCTGTCCCGTCCTGTGAGCTGGAACCCACTCCTCTCCTGTTTGTTCCTGCCTCCCTGCGATTTCAGCCACGGGGTGAGAGTCTCCTGTGTCCTCTTACCTTTTGTTCTCTTTCGGCTTACCTCTCCCTTTCCGACCCTGGGCTGATAGTCACCCCCATTCCAAAGACAGCTCTCAGAGGTGGCTTGGACTTTAGCTCCCCTGCCATAGTCTTCCTCAACTCTATCCTTCACCACCAAACCCCTCCAAGTAAAATAGAATCTCAATAAGACTAGTGCACCTGCTAAGAAGTCAATGCCTCAAGACAGGCCTTCCAGACCCCCATTCCAACCTCTTTTAAGGCCTCTTGTACAGGTAAGTTGTGGTCACATCTGTTCCTGGACTCAGTTACTTGACATTTTGGTTTGATGGCCTGACAGAGCTGTGACCTGCCCCCAGTCAACTTGGCCAGGACAGACCTGCGGTAGTTCAGGTCCCTGACGGTTGTGCCTTGTGGGAAAGCTCCGGAGAATTAAACATAATATGATCACTCTTTCCCAGTAAAGGTAGGTTTGAGAGGGGAGAGGAGTGAATCTCTTAAAGCAAAGGTTCTCAAAGTGTGGCCCCTGGACCAGCAGTACCATTGCCATCTGAGAACTGGTTGGAAATGCAAATTCTTGGGCCTACCCTAGACCTACTGAAAAAACTCTGGCGATCCGGAGGCAGAAATCCGTGCTTTACCAAGCTCTGTGGGGAATCCCGACGCACACTGAAGTTGGAGAACCACTGGCTTCAACTGAGACTGGTCTTCAGCCTTCTGCATTCGAAGCACTTGGGTGGCCTTTTAAAAACTCATACCCCTGTGGGGCACCTGGGTGGCTCAGCCAGTTAAGTGTCTGACGTTGGCTCCGGTCAAGATCTCACGGTTCGTGGGTTCGAGCCCCGCATGTGGCTCCACACTGTCAGTGTGGAGCCTGCTTGGGATTCTCTCTCCCTCCCTCTCTCTCTGCCCCTTCCCCACCTGTGCCTTCTCTCTCTCTCTCTCTCTCTCTCTCTCTCTTTCAAAATAAATAAATAAATAAAAAATAAATAACTCACTCATTCACTCACTCACTCACTCATACCTTGAGACCAACCTCAGACCTACTGGATCAGAGTCTCTGAGATCCACCAAGAATCTCCATTTTAACAAATGCCCCTGGGGAGCCTATGGTCATTAAAGTTTGCAGAAGCACTGATGGAAAGCCTAGGGAGTCGGGGCCTGGAAGGCTTGGGAAAATCGGAGTTATTCCAACCACAGGAAACAAGACCAAAAAAACCAGACAAGTATTGGGCAGCCAAGTAGCATAAATGCGGTCAGTTTTTGACCATCTGGTTGGAGGATTTAGGGGCCCTTTAACTCCCGTACGTTTCTGTTTAACCTCAGTTATGATATCACAAGCTCCCAATGGCTTTCTGGCTGGACATTGGTATCTCTTGAAACATTTGCCCTAGTTCTTTCTGAGAGCTGGCCTTAAGGAGAGGTCCCAGGGCCCCCGGCCCAATTCCTCAACCTGCCACCGTGCAGGTGGAGGCCCCTTGGGGGGCCTGTTCCGTGGGCACCGCTGTCACCTTACTCTGACCACAGGGCGGGGAGGGGACATCGCTCTCCTGGGTGTAGAGTGGTTCCCTCCCTTAATGCCTCTTTGTAGAGCAGAGACCAGGCTGAAATTACAAACAGGGCTCTACCGAAGGTTCTGGGGCAAATGGAAGGGAAGCATAACACAGAATATGTCCCCCTGTCCCGTAGACCCAGACCCACCACGGCATATCTCACAGGACAGGCCTCCTGCATTCTTCCAGACTTGAATAAATGTTCCCCAGATCTCTGTGCCTCAGAAAGAGGACTAACATGGACCTTGGGCTTGGAAGTGAGCTGGACGTTTCCTTTCCTGTCCAGGGTTGGCTGCCTCCGGGCACGGCTGGCTGGAGGGGCATTAGTTCCTTTCAAAGAAAGGTCCGCTTTCACCCTCGGTCCCTTTTAGGTGTTCTGACAAGCGGATGCCAGGACAGGATGACACATGAGAGACGGGTTGGGGGAAATGTGTGGAAAGCACAAAAGGGCAAAGAGTCAAAGCGGGCAGAGCCTGCGGACAGGGAGGCAGGGCTGACATCCGCGGAGGGACAGGGAAGGAAGATTGGCTGGGCAGGGTCTCCAAACGCTGTACAGTTTGGAGAGGGTCTTTCCAAGCTTCTGGGGAGACCTCAAGCAAAGGACGTCTGTTGGAAGAGTCCGTGACGAGCAGCAATGTCCCGGCCCTAGAACCCACGAGGCTTAGTCATTGGCTGGAAGCATCCAGGGGAAGTGAAGGCTCTGGAGGGGCCAGAGGTGCGGCAGCTGGAGACCCTCGGTCAGCTACACCCGCTGCAGCAGTCGCTCTTGGAGGCAGAGCTGAAAGGCACCGTCCATGGCCGCCACGGCACGCCCTCCTTGTGCCAGGCTGAATTCCTTCTCCAAGCACGTGTGGGGAATATGGTTCTTGTGGGCCTTTCTTCCCAAGGAGAAACTTAGGAGGAGGCTAGAGGGAAGAACTCCCTCTTCTACCAGTGCAAGCAACACTACAACGATCAACGTCTTTTTTTCTTTGCTTCGCTTTTTAAATTCCCTCCTCCCAGGGCGCCTGGGTGGCTCAGTCGGATAAGTGTTTGACGTCGCCCAGGTCATGATCTCTCGGTTTGTGAGTTTGAGCCCCGCAAATCCTGGAGCCTGTTCCGGATTCTGTGTCTCCCTCTCTCTATCTCTGCCCCTTCCCGGCTCACGCTCTGTCTGTCTGTCTCTCTCTCAAAAAATGAATGGACGTGAACAAAACTAAAAAATAACAATAATAAATTCCCCTCTCCCTTAGCTATCAGCTCAACAGGTCACCCCCTCATTCCTGAGGCTCTGGGTTCTTGGTGACCCCATCCTTGTTGGGGCCAGGACAGATGCTACATGTGTTCATCCACAGTTGCAATTGGGCGAGGGCATGCCAAGAGACATGCCAAGGCCCATCTGGGCTCCCCACATATTCCAGCCCACGCTTGCTGAAGAAAGGCAGTCCCGCCTCCTCCTGCCGACCAGCGTCAATCACCCCTGCCAAGATGGTGGTTCTCCTTCCTATTGGCCACTGGACACAAGGTGTCCAAAGTGCCCCGGCTGCAGCCGTAACTTGTACTTCAAAGGGACCCTTGTGGTGTACCCTGGCAAGAGTGTATCCCCTTTGGGGGCCAGGGTCTCTAACCCTGCAGAGCCCAGAGTCGTGGGGACAGAAAGCACAGAGTCTCTTCTGTGGCCTGAATGTGTCCCCTATAAATCCATGTGCTGAGATCTGCTAGGGAAAGCCACACTCCTGTGCCTCTCAGCCCTCCCCCACAGTGATACTTCACCTCTGACACCAGACATGTGGGTCTCCCACACGTTAAGCAACCCTGCACCACCCGCTGGGTGTCCTCCAATGTAACTCAATTCAGACGCTCTCCCCCTGGAGCAGGCTTCAGATCCCACAGGTTGTGGGCTCAGTCCCACAAGACTGCCCCCTGCCTTCAGACGCCAATCCAAGTCGTTACCTGTCCTTCTGACCCGTGAACTGAAAGACTCCCTTCTTGGGTGTGATTAATTTGCTAGAGCAGCTCACAGAACTCAGAAAAAACTACAATTTATTTACTAGATTACCAGCCTATTACAAAGGATATTAAAGAATACAAATGCACCATGGACGGGCCAGGCTGCCCCCAAATGTGTCGCTTTGGCATATTGACTATTTTTCTTTAAATTTTTTTTAATGTTTATTTATTTTTGAGAGAGGGAGAGACAGAGACAGAGCGTGAGCAGGGGAGGGGCAGAGAGAGGGGGACACACAGAATCTGAAGCAGGCTCCAGGTTCCGAGCTGTCAGCACAGAGCCAGATGCGGGGCTCGAACTCACTGCAATGTCATGACCTGAGCCAAAGTCAGACGCCCAGCTGACTGAGCCACTCAGGCGCCCTGGCATATTGACAACTTTAAATAAAAGTTACTTAAGAGCCAGCCTGTGCAAAAAGGACACTCTCCCTCCTCTGTCTCCCTGGAAGCAGGAAATAAATCTCCTTTGTCAAAGGTACCTTCCTTGCACCAGGAGGTAAGAGACATCCTTATCACTAGAGGTGAGAAATTCAGAGCAGAGGAGGCTATATGAACACTGCTTGTTACTTTTACTAATTTACTCCCCCAGTCCAAATGCTGTTTAGAAGTCCTTACTAAACGAAGTTCCCCAAGTTAAATTTTCTCTGTCCTGTCAACTCCTCACACATTTACTGTCTTGTCTAAAAGGTAGAAAAACTGCCTACTTTGGTCATTTCTTTGAGTCTCAATTTCATTCTATTGGGGCTCCTTGCACACATAATAAAACTGTTTTGGTTTTTTTTTTTTTTTCTCCAGTTACTCTGTCTCAAGTCAATTTAATTCTTAGTCCTGCTGGAAGACCTGGAAGGCGGAGGAAGAATTTTTCCTTCCTTTCAACACCCAGGTGAAGGGATACACAGGGCAAGGTCCAGAAGGGTCCAAAGCCCAGGAGCTTGTGAGTTTGGGATGTACCACCCTCCTGACAGGTAGATGCATTCTTGTTTACCAGCCCAGAACCTTTCTGAGCCCTGTTCTTTTGGGTTTTTTTCCTGGAAGGTTCATTGCATTGATGTAATTGATTAAATCATTGACTATTGGTTATTGATCTCAATTTTTAACCCTCTAATTGCATAGTTGGGCTCCCTGGCACCTTTCCCAAAGTCACCGCATTAACATAAACTCAGGTGTGGAGGAAAGGGGCTTGTTATGAATATCAAAGACACCCATTTCAGCTTTATCTCTTTGGACTATTTTATTGTCCTTTTTTTTTCTTTTTTAGTGGGGGGGCAGGTGCATGCACGCCAGCAAGAGAGGGGCAGGGGGAGAAGGAGAGACAGAATCTCAAGCAGGCTCCACACTCAGTGTAGTCTGACTCAAGGCTCGATCCCACGAACCGTGAGATCATGACCTGAGCCCAAATCGAGTTGGATGCTTAACCAACTGAGCCACCCAGGCATAGGACCTGGGAACAAAGATGTCCCTATAGCTCTTATCACTCAGGACATTACAAAGTGCCAGGAACCATGGAGGAAGACCACATATAATAAATTTCAACATCAGATCCTAATGCCCATCATAGGTATTCGGAGGTGAGGTCTTTGGGGGGCGGTGAGTAGGTCATGAGGGTGGAGACTCATAACTGAGATTAATGCCCCAATAAAAAAGGCTCTAGAGAAATCCTTGGCCCTTCTGCCACATAGAAACATAACAAGAACTCTGTGATGCAAAAGAGGGCCCTCACCTGAGCACGCTGGCACCCTGACCATGGACTTGCAGCCTCCAGAGCCAGGAGAAAGAAGTCTCTGTTGTTCATAAGCCACCCAGTCTCTGGTATTTAGTTACTGCCCTGAAAGGACTAAGGCAGTCCCCAAGTGGGTCATTGGGAGTCACGGGAAGTGGGTTTTCTATTTGCTATAACTATTACCTTAAACTTAGTGGCCGAAAGCAACACAAATTCATTATTGGAGAAACTTAGGAGGAGGCTAGAGGGAAGTGGCCGAAAGCAACACAAATTCATTATCTTATAGTTCTGTCGATCGGCAGCTACCATAGGTCTCACTGGGCTGAGATCTAAATGCTGGCCGGGCCACAAATCTCTCTGGAGGTCCTAGGGGAGAATCTGTTTTCTTAACTTCTTCACCTTCTAGAGGCTACTCACGTCCCTTGGCTCGTGGCCTCTTCCTCCACCTTTAAAGCAAGTGACATTGATCTCTCAGACCATTCTTTCACAGTCACACGGCCCTCTGACCTTAGCTAGGAACGATCATTCAACAGTAAGGACCCACATGACCATGGGATTACTGGATAATCCTGGACAATCTCCCCATCTCAAGGTCCTTGACTTAATCCCATCCGCAAAGTCCCTTTTGCTATCTCAGGTAACCTATTCACAGGTCTGGAGACTGGGCCATGGACATCTTTGGGGGGCCCTTTCTCCGCCTGCTATCGTGGGGCGGGTGCAAGGCCTGTGCAGCATCTTGCCACTCAGAAGTGCCAGTTCTGAACCACCTCTGTAGGTGCTGAGCATTCAGGGGGTCTGCAGAGCTGAAATCCTAGAGGGCATCCCAAGTTTCTCAAGATCCCCGATTTTTTCCAACCATTGCCCCCCCAATTAGCATAAAGAACCCATTTTGACTGAGCAGGCTGACCTCACTCTGTCCTCTAATCTGCTAGGGCTCCCGCTGACCACACCCAACCAAAAACCAGAGGGTAAGGCAGCCCCTCATGTGGTCAGACAGGTGAGTTTCCTAGGACAGGGAGCGGATACTGAGCAGCCGGGCCGGGGGGTGGGGACGGCAGCCACATATCCCCTGCTTGTGTAGGTCAGGTGCAGCCCAAGGTCATGCAAACAGCTGAATAAAGAAGATAAATAACAATTCATCTTTCATTGGTTGACTCAGCAAATATTTTTTGGAGTCAGTGTAGTGCTAGGTGCTGGAGATAGAAAGATGAGCAAGTAGGTAACTTTGTTCCTTGTTGGGCGTTCTGAACAATTAAAGCCACTGAATGAAGTCAGGCTTGGGAGCTGCCGCAGTGTTTATCCGGGCCTCCGATTGCTGACAGATAATTGAGCTAGAAGACACAGGTGCTATTCTGAGTAAGAACCTGCCTAGGGGTAATGATTGAGAGATGCTAGAAGGATCCACTAACCCACTGGAGACCGAATCCCATAATTTGAGTTCAGAGATGGGTCTTAAAAGATTTTTTGCTTTTTAAAAAAATTTTATGTTTATTTATTTTTGAGAGAGAGTTAGAGCATGAGCAGGGGAGGGGCAGAGAGAGAGGGAGGGCCCAACGCTGGGCTCAAACCCATGAATCGTGAGATCGTGACCTGAGCCGAAAGCAAGAGTTGGACATTCAGGAGACTGAGCCACCCAGGCGACCCCAGGGTATTCTGCTTTTAAGGGGTCCGCTATGAAAATCTAAATCCAGCCCTAGGAATGAGTAATTCCTTCCCTCTTAGGCTCTTAACCCTGGCTGCACTTGGCAATCACCAGGAGAGCCTTAGAACACAGATACCTGGGCCACCCCTAGAGCTCCTGTTCAGTTGGCCAATGGCAGTCGGGGCTGAGAGCCATGAGCGCCACGGCTGAATCTGTTCTCCGAGAGCCAGCTATGAGCAACACTGGGGCCAGGGGCAGAGGCAGACATAAGAATCGAGAGGGGAAACCAGAAGGCCAAAGACCTTTATGGTTCTGTCCAGTGCTGCCCACACGAGTAGAGACGGCTCCAGAACCTGCAAAGGGTCTTGGGATCTAACTGGCATGCCAGGCAGAGGCAAAGGATCCTGTCTGTTGGGATGAAGATGTTTCGGTGGATGTGTATCCGAGGGTGCACATTGTTCCAAGGGGCGGGGAGCAGGGGGGCCCCCTCTGGGGCAGGGCCAGTGCAGGGTGACATGAGGGGGAGTCCCTCAGGACCCACAGACGCGGGCTGGGTCCTGTCTTTATTCACAATTTCGATACTTTTGTTCATCATGGATGCTTTGCATTAATTTTGGTGTTTTAAAACATTGCATTAAAATATTATTTACCCTGATCGCTAAATTCTTTGGCGGGTGCTCAGTTTTGCACCAGACGCCAGGGAGACCCAGGCTCCTTTCTCCCCGGGCCCTGCTCTGGGAAGGGGAGCACCATTCACTGCAGCATTAGTGGGGGCGGCTTACGGCTGTGGGACCCGGCTTTCCCGTAGGGAGGTCTTGGATATGAACCGCGGCCTCAGCTGGGTGACCTTGGACAGGTCCTTAACCTCTCTGAACCTCAGTTTCATGCCCTGTCACTTGGGGCGAATAAATCCCCTACTGGTAGGGTTGGCCGTGAGGGCGAAAGGAACGAAGGTGGTCTAAGGGCAGTGGGTACCCCTGGGCCTGGTACGCGGTGAGCGGTCAATAAAGGGCCGCTGTTTCTGGACCCGGCCCTGCGCCAGCCGCGTTGGCTCCAAGGGCGGACGGACGGGGCTCCGCCCCTAGGGTCCCCGCGCCGGGCCTTCCCTGCGGCTTGGGGTCTGCTTCTCCGGCTTGGGGTCTGCTTCTCCTCTTTTCGGGTGTGAACGATCCTTGGCAGCCCAAGGATGGCCCCAGGTTTCCCCCTTCTGGGCCAGGGGTGCCCGAGGGGGAGGGGGAGGGGGAGGGCGAAGGTGCGGCCTCCCCCCCCACCCCCCACCCCCCGGCTCCCCCCCGGGCTGCCTCCCCCAGGCTCCTGCCTGCGTGCGCGCACCATTGTCTGGCTCCTTCGGCTTCCTCTGCTCACAGAAGGCCCCTTTGTCCCGGCCGCACCTGACTGCTGGCGGAGGTGGCTACTGGTGAGGCACTCCTGGCACGCAGCCAGGGCGCTTTCAGCAATAACAGCATTAGTCATGCCTCTTCCAGAAACCGCCTCGTAAACCGCTTCTGGGTCTGGGTGGCCCTGCGCGAGTGCTTTTCATTTCCTCTCCGTGTTGATTTTTAAAGGCAGGCTGCTTTTTGGTGCCAGAGCCAGTGCGGGTCAGGCTTGGGTCCGCTCCCTGATGGTCCTCGGGAAGGTCGCCCCCCCCCCCCCCCCGGCGGCCCCTGCGGAGCTGAACCTTTTGCTGCCACAGCCACCCTGGGGGCCTGAGGGCTCCAAATGTGCGTCTCCAGGGTCACCCTTGGGTTCTGACGATCACCTTGGAGCCAGCTCCTTTGTTCCAGCAGCGGGACGCTGCCTCAGGGGGGACACTGCTCAGGGCTACTGGGATTCCTGGTCATCGCCAGCCTACCATCCCGAGGGAGAGGGCATCATGTGAGTCTTTAGAACAGGCACGATGGGAGTAAAGCTATTTGCCTGCGTGTGAGAATGTGACAGCCCTGAACTAGATGGGGGGGGGGGTTGCTTAGGGGTGGGGGCAGGAACATTTGAAGCAAGGTCGTCGGTGCAACTAGAAATGGGAGCAGGGTGGCTGAGGGCGTCTTTAGGGTTGTTCACAGAGACCTGCGTTTTCCTCTTCTCCCAGGCATGAGGTGGGATGGCATTTTCTTGTCTTGTTGAGCTCCGGCATTTGCATGGGAGTGACTGTAAGTTTTCAAAGCCTCTGCTTTGCTTTGCAACATTCTTTCCCTTTGCCATGGCAACTGGCGATGTCCTAGATAGTGGCCTCCCCCTCCCGCACCCCCCCCCCCCCCATCAGCCTGGGTCCTGGAGCGAGGACCCGAGAGGCGGATGGCTGGCTGGCTGACGCTGGGGGTTATTTGCTATCTCAGCGTGACCCAGCCCTTGGGGACTGCGGCACTGACCCGCCCCTCCCAGCAGCTCGCCGGCCTCGGTGACAGGCTGCAGAAATAAAATTTCCTGTCCTGTTAAACCTGCAGAGTTTCCCTTTGCGACTGTGCAGAAGGAAGTCTCTGCAGGGGGTCGGAGGGCATCCTGACCCTGTGGCAGACCACGGCTCTCTAAACGTCCCCGTCCTGCCCATGTTTGGGAACTCAGATGGAATATTATTTACACCATGAAGTCTTCCGCAAATAGGGGAGACAGGTTGGGCGCGCGTAAAAACCCAGGACCCACAGTTAAATTTGATTTTCAGATAAACAGTGCAAAACAATGCGTAATGTTTTAGTGCAGTGTGTCCCAAGCAGTATTTGTGTTGTACTTATATTAAAAAAACAAAACAAAACAAAACAAGAAACCAGCGTTGTTAATCTGGAATGCAAGTTTAACCGGGCATCTTGATTTTTATCTGACAGTCTTACCCATAAACCTTCCTTTCCTCTAAATAGAGAACATTTTAGTTCTATTTATCGATTTCTATCAGACACTGTGACACCCGCGGTCCCGTTTTATCTGTCCCGTTGGACTTTGGGCGTCTGGAGGGCACAACCATACGTGAGGTGCTGTCGTCTCCTCCACGGCACCAAACCCAAACCCCTCACACAGCATGGGGATTAACTCAGGGGATTGGAGGTGACAAAAGGCTCCTTGAGGTCCCGAAAGAAAAAAAACATCAAAAGTAGAGAGGGTTAGACGTTTGTGCCCTGTCCCATTTTCCTGCCTCCTTCCAAAGGTTAGCAGGATCTAGCGTTTTATATCTTGCTGCGGCTGTGGTCCCAGCCCCTGGAACAGAAGGCCTAATTTTGTTTTAGGTTGCCCTCATCATTTCCAAGCAGACCCATTTCCGACCGCTTTGCTTCAGGTCCCCCCCGCCGCTCTGGGGAGGGCATGTCCCTGGGCACAGGAGGCACTCTGTTTGGGAGGGTGAGAGGTCCTGGGGCCTTCCAGAGCCTCCAGCTGCTACACGGACTCCCAGGGCACCCCTGCTGGTGCGGGGCTGTGGCAGTGACCCTAGGGATGACCCCCATGGCGGACTCCGCCTGAGCAGCAGGGCCTCTGGTGGGGTGCACGCCTCCCCCTCCAACCTTGCAAAGCGGCGTGGGAGCCCTTGAGGTCCTGCAGGCTGGACTCCTGCTGGCACCTGCCGTTTAGCAGTCTGAGAAGTGTCAACATCCTGAGAGCAGACGTTTCTCACCTCTCAGGGCCAAGACGCGGCTGAACGTTTACCTCGCTCTTCCTTCTCAGGGTGAGAAGGTGCATGTGCCTCTCCCAAGCTGTTTCTGTTCCTCCTCCATCACAGAAGCTTGGATGGGACGGAGCTCCCTCCCGCCCCCCTTGCTAGCCATGTTTGCCCCCAGTTCCTGGGATATTGTGGGGGAAGGAGAAGACTAACCCGATTTACAGAATGGTGTGGAACCTTAGACTACTACCTAGTACCTCGAGTTGGGATCCTCCTAATCCGACTCAGAAGAGTAAACGTTCATGAAAGCTTATCCAACCAATGAATTTCTCTGCATTGCATTATTTCCCCCCAGATTCATTCCAGTTTACATTTCCTGCCATCTCCATAACAGCCTGTACCCCCAGAATGAGCACGGGGAGCCATGATCAACAGAACTGTAACGGGGATGCTCTTGGTACTTCCGCGTGTGGGTCTCTTATCTTCTTCTTGTAAGCCCTTGAAGTATGACACTTGCATTTGGCCCCGAAAATGGGCCGAGGTGGATCTCCTACGGGCCCCCAGCACTGTTGGTACTTACGTCCCTGTGACGACATCCCAACAGCTAGGTCCCAACGGCCAGTGTCCGTGCATCACACATGCACAAGGTGCACGCGAGGATACACAGGCCTGCAAAGAGAACATGGCGACACTGAAATGAGGAAGTGAGTGTGAAGACGAGCACCGGGTTCCAGACCTCCTCCGACTCCAGTTCCCAGTTTCTTCCGAATTTTTCTTCTCCTCCCTGAATCTTACAGGTGTTCCTTGACTTCTGCCCCAGAACAGCCCAAGCAAGGGACAGACTCCTCCCTCTTTTTTTTTTTTTTCAATTGGGGAGAGAGAGAGAGAGAGAGAGAGAGAGAGAGAGAGCAAGAGCCAGTGGGGGACAGGCGGAGAGAGAAGGAGACACAGAATCTGAAACAGGTTCCGGGCTCTGAGCTGTCAGCACAGAGCCTGACATGGGGCTCGAACTCACGAAGCTGACACAGCAGATCATTGAAATACAAATACTAGGCTTTCTGTGCTTAAAAATCCTCTTGGCCATTTCCACTGCCTGCCTTAGCCTCCCGTGGTGCTGGGGTGTCCTCCCCTCCAGTTTCTTCCTGCCCCAGACCCCCCACTCCCAGGAAGTTGTGACCAGGAAGGGAGGGCTTTTGAGATCCTGCTCATGTTCCATCTTGACTTTGGTGATGGTTACGCAGAGATTTGCTTTATTTTTAAAATGTCTGTTTATTTATTTTGGGCGGGGGAGGGGTAGAGAGAGAGGGAGAGAGAGAATCCCAAGCAGGGCCCAAGCTGCCAGCACAGAGCCAGATGAAGGGCTCAATCCCACGGACTGCGAGGTCATGACCTGAGCCAAAATCAAGAATCCGACGCTCAACCGACTGACCCCCACGGGCGCCCCAAATAACTGTTTTTGAAACGGGACATAGGTGACTCGCTCACTCTCCTGTATGTACAATAAATACACCTTGACTCTTCTATACGTACAATAAACACAGCTTACATTAAAAAAAAAAAAAAAAAAGGAGGAAAAACATTCCCGTTCATTTCTTATCATGGTTCAGCTATCTCTTGTTTACTTCCTTCTAACCACATCTTAGGGCCTAATCTTCGAAAAAGAGCAGTTTATCTGGGTATTTTGCTAAGTGGAGGCAGCTCTTCCCTGAAGAGGCATGTCTTAACATGAGATAAAACTCAGCAGGACGGTTACCACACAATCCTGACAGCAGCCTCGGTCCAGGATGGCCACAGTGTTGGGTGTGAGGGGCAAAAGGCAGGGGACAAAGAGAGAGAGGGCAGCTGGGCTCAGTCTGAAGGGCCTGGCAGGCCGGGCTGCGGCATGTGCCTCTTAACCTTAGGGGCAGAAAAGGGCCACGGGTCTGAGCGGGGGTTAGTTCAGACTGCATCAGAGGCCTCGATGGGGGTACTTTAGAGCCTGGGGGGCCAGCCGGGAGGGGATGCAATGAGTTCAGGTGGGAGGGTGGGCAGGAGCTGGCTCAGCAGGGTGCAGAGAAAGGGACGGACAGGATCTGGGCTTCGGGGATAGAGCGTGCAGGGCTGAGCGGCCCCTTCAGTGTGGCGTGGTGGCAGGGAGAGCCCGAGATGCTGTCAGGTTTCTCGCTGGTCCCGTCACTCTGTGAGATGGAGAAGGTAGAGGGGGGCAGCCTGAAGGTGGGCGCGCACAGGCAGATCGCACGGAAACGGGGATTGGAGACTCAGAGCCCCGAGGCAGGTGCAGAAACAGGCTGCTAGCTCTTTTCCTTTTCGCTCCTCCGGGGATCAGAATCTACCTCCCGGTTAGTTCAGATGGCACAGAGCCAATTGTGCCCCTCCGTCTCTGTCACCATCCTAGGCAGGGACGAAAGTGGAGAACAGGCAAGAAAGAGAAGAAGAAAAAAGAAAGGAGCCCGAGGCAGTACAGGCAGAGGAAGGCAGGAGGCAGGAGGGGAAGAGGGAAAGGGGGGGTGTGGGAAGGATGGAACGGGGTACGAGCGGCTGTGCCTGCCATAGGCAGTGATTCTTTCCCCAGAGGGTTCGTTCATTCATTCACTCATCCGTTCGCTCCTCCATTCGTTCAGGAAGTGTTGTTTGCGTACCTACTACGTGCAGGCTCTGTGCACAGGCTCCGTGGAGCTTCCCCGACAAACGGATCAGACGTGTTCCTGATCCAGGTGGAGTTCATAATCTGATCGGCGAGGCAGCTAATGAGCAAATAAACACAAATTAAACACACGATTACAAATTTCGATAAAGCTATCTACGAAGGAAGAGTAAAGGAGGCTATGGGAGAATACCAGGGGGGCTGAGCTTCCGGAAGCGCATGTGATGCTCTAAGGCAGAGTCTGGGAAGGCCTGTCAGTGGAAGGATGAAAACTTCCCGGCCAGGCTGTGATAGTCAAAACAGCTGGTCACCACCAACCCCAGATCTCTACGGCTTAACATTAAAAGTTGACTTTTCACTCGCATTAAATTGGCCGAGGATCCGGGTAACCCTTCAGAGCAGCTGTCCTCCACATGTGGCTCGGCGGGTCTACGGGGCTTTGATCTTACGGCAACTCCACGTTCACTTGTCTTCCAAGAGCGCTGCGGTGGGGAACGGAGCGTGGAGACGTGCGCCCCAGCTCTGAATGCCGCCGAAGGGACATGAGTCCCCTGACATTTCACTGCCAAAGCAAATCTCATGGCCGCCCCTAATTTCAAGGAGACGTGAGCCCGGAAGGAGAGAGACCCAGAAATCTTGGCGAGTGCCAGGAACGTCTACCGCATAGGCCAGGAATGGGGAGAAGGGCATTCCAGGGGGCAAGGGGCTCAGAAAACACACGGTGGGTGGAGTGGAGTGAGCAAAGGGGGGGTAGTGAGAGTTGACTGAAGAGGTGGTCAGGCTTAGCTCGTATCCCGAAAGGATTACATGTTCTAAGTACAAATGAATGTTTTAAAGCAAGGGATTCTGGCCTATGATTCATTGTTTAAGAAGGTGGTTTGGGCGATTGTATGGAGAAGTGGAGAAAGAGGCTCTTTGACATAGTCCAGGCTCGAAACCATAGTGGCTCACAGGAGGCTGGTAGACGGGGAGACATGGTAGGACGGAGACCAGCTTGGTGGTGGAAATGGTGAAGTTGGGTGGCAGATTGGAATGGAGGGAGAAGAAGGGTCCAGGAAGACAGTACGTTTTGTGGCTTAAGCAACTTAAAGAATGGAGATGCCATGTACGAAGACAGGGAGGCTGGGGGAGGCAGAGGCTGTGAGTGTGTGTGTGAGAGGTGTGTGTGTGTTCATGTGCACCTGTTTAGGGGGGAGCTTTGGGGTTTGGTTTTATACAGCGCAGGTGGCGCTACCTATGGAACACCCAACAGAAATGCCAGGTGGGCAGCTGGATACAAGTTCTGGATCTCTGTGATATCAAGACCAGGTGAGTGAAACCTCCCTGTTGCACCTATAGAGAAGCAGGGGGCTCAACACAACACTGGATTCTCTTCTCTCACTCCAAGGCCAACTACGAATGTTGCTGACTGTTTTAAAATGTGGGGTATTGGGACACTTGGGTGGCTCAATCGTTTACACGTCTGACTTCGGCTCAGGTCACGATCTCACGGTTCGTGAGTTTGAGCCCCACGTCGGGCTCTGTGCTGACAGCTCGGAGCCTGGAGCCTGCTTCAGCTTCTGTGTCTCCCTCTCTCTCCACCCCTCCCCTGCTTGCACTCTGTCTCTCTCTGTCTCTCTCAAAAATAAACATTAAAAAAATTTAAGTATAGAAATTTGGGGCATGGGAAGGCCAACAGAACAGGAGATGATTGCCATGGAAAGATAATGAATCAGACCCAGTTTCCAGGAAAAGCAGGCCTGTCTTAGCACACAGGGCCACACAGGGAATCACCAGCGTCAGTCAGGAGACAGAGGGAGGCGGGGAGAGCTGTGAGCCAGGGTCTTCATTGTAGTTTCCATGGGAAGGAATGGATGAGGCAGGGTCAGCAGATTTAGGGTCGGCTAGTTTGAGTAATGTCAGCAGGCTCTGGGACACAGGGCTGACCCCAGTTGTCCGGTCCTTGGCTCTGGGGTCATTAGTGCAGATGGATAGGGGCCCAGGGTGTGAGACCCCAGTGGAGGAGGTGGAGTGTGTGTGTGAGCTCTGGATTAGCTGGTTTGCCTTTGAAGAGCCTGTTCCTGGGCCAGTTATTTACCAACTCGAGGACTCGATTCAACCTGGAGAGGGGGGGGTCAGTCCCTCTGGGGCCAGCAAGGCCCCACATGTCAAAGCGCCAGAACGCAAGCCGATAAAAGACACGGTTAATGACCTGCCACCTGGGTACCACATTTCCCCACTGTGCACCTAAAGGTGACCTAACGTGCAGCCACGCTTCGAGGAAGGATGCTTAATGACATTTGAAAAAGCACTTGCGAGCTGTGTTGTCAAGAGATATATCCCCACACACTTACCACCCACACTTTGGCCAGTCACCTGCTCTAAGAGCTGCATGTCACAGCACGGCCTACATAGCTGCCCCCTCCCTCCCAACCCCCACCACACCGCTGCAGAACAAGTTCGTCTCTTGGCCTCAGTGACCCTGTAAATGAGGCTGGCGTAGGCCAAACATCTGAATACGATGCAAAAGCCTCGGTTTTATATTTAATTCTAATTTGCTCTTCTGAGAAGTGTTATATTCTCGAGAGAGAGATGGGTTGCCTGGGAGATGTGGTTCTCAGGCCAGAATCTCTGTTGTCTACGAAGCGGTGTGGACATTATTTAAAGCCCCCATACAATGGGACGACTGGAGAAGAGATCACTCGAATAGATGAAGGTGCTGGGGAGGCAGAGGCATGGGCGTGAGCCTCCCTGCACGTTCTTGTCCTGTGTGCCAGACTGCAGGGCTTCTGAGCTCGTCGCAGACGCCTAAGTAGGTCAAGGTGCCCACGGTGTGACTTCCACACAACCGCAACCGTTCGCTCCCCGGGAGGAGGGGGAGAGGCTTGTCAGTCGCTTGCTACGAGGTTTTCTGCTCGCTGAAAAATGCCGGCCCTTGACCCTGAGTCCCTCTGCTGCCGTGCTATCCAGTGGGCGCCCAGCACCCATCTGGGCCCATCGTGTGGCTCTGCAGAGTCGGGGCGGGGAGCTGGTGCAAACATACCGACCCTCCGTGAGGTGAGGCTGCTGTGAGTAACAGAGTGTCTCCATCTCTGACCCAGGAGACCCATGTCTTCTGTCGGCATCCATGAAAGGTCTTTGCTCTCACGGAGGAGGCAAGATCTCAGCCACTCCCCGGGTCTTGACGTAAGAACGCAGCCCTTGTTTTCAAGTGTCACTAGCTAGCGTGTGCAACAAAGCAATCATCAGCCCCCTAACAAGGGAACTTGTGGCTTTGGTGAGAAGGACACCTGGTGATGAACGCTAATGGCTCTTTTAACAAAGAACGGCAGCTTCGACTTCATTTGGATCTTGGGCTGTCGGGCATAAATAAGATGACATCAATCTGAAAGAAGGAACCAAAATGTCGTCAGAATGCTCTGGGTTTTCTTTTCTTTTCTTTTTTTTTTTTTAAAGCATTTCTTGTGATTACAATGTTCCTGGCAAATTAATGATGCTTTGTGTTAAAAAATGAAAACTCCCGTGGCAAGAAGGCTGGCAGGAGAGGAAGAGCTTAAGCTCGGGGTCCATCCGCCGAAGCCAGGGGCCACAGCTTCGAGCCGTCAGCGCTCCCCACCCCCAGGCGGCCCCCTGCGCGTCCGGGCAGGTTGTTGGAGCAGGTGCTGGCGGTGGGAGGGTGGTGGGCTAGCCCAGCGCGGCCCTGCACCCTCCCTGTCTGAAGTGGCTGTCAGTTAACAGTGACACTCTCCTCCCTCCCCCCCAGGGGCCTGGACGACGCCCCCTTGGGTACAGTGAGGGGAACAACACGACTCCTCATTTTCCTGTGTCTCTTTCAATCGCTTCTCCCTTGCACCCGGGTTCAGTTGGAGACTCAACATCTGTCCTCAGCCCCCAGCGCCTCTCATTGATGTGGCAATTTGACGAGTGTGAGAGGAAGGCGAACCCCCTGCTAAGGGATAGTGGACACCCTCTCCTTTGTCAATCTCCGTCTCTGACCCGCCAGTGAATCTTGATGTGGCCGGTCTTCCCCAAGTGCAGAGTGAGGGCAGCTAGGTAGGTGTCTTAGCCTATTGGGGCTGTGCTGACGTCGTGCCACAGGCTGGGTGGCTTGGGAACAAGAGTCCTGGAGGCCGGAAGTCCAAGATCAGGGTGCAGCATGGTGGTGGGAGCCCTGGCATCGGGCTGTGTCCTCGTATGCATACGGTGGTGAAGGAGAGCCGGAGCTCTCGGATCCTGATCCCGTTCCCGTAGCCTCTACCTTCATGACTTAAGCAGCACCCAAAGGTCTCACCTTTGAATACCATTACCTTTCGGGGTTAGGATTTCAACGTACGAATTTAGAGGGACACGAACATTTCGGCCGCAGCAGCAGGTGACTGAACGTTTATAGTCCTTCTAGCCATCTTTGCCAGGGCACAAACGAACAACAAACCCCTAAGTCCCCAGAACCCTGTCCGCCGGCACGGTGGCCCCTGATTGCCAGGGAAACCGGAGCCGCAGAATAAAAAGAGGGCAGTCCTTGCGGCTCTGGCGGGGCTCCTGAGACATGAGGACAGTGGCACACGGTAGGACAGGCCTCACGTGGGCTGCGAACGCCAGGCGTGCTCTGCTGGTGGGTGCCTGTGCTCGGCGTGGTCCGTCCCTGCTGCTCAGTCATGCCTGCCCCACCTTCCTGAATGTCTGCGTCCCCATCCTGGGACTCCTGCCTGCTGTCTCGCCCAGGGCCTCCTTCTCTGCTTCCTTCTTAGTCACATCATGGCTCTATTTCTGTCCTTTTGTTCTTCCTATTTTTTTTTTTTTAATGGTCTGGTTTGAGTTCTTTGTGCACCGTGTATATGTGTGAATCATACGTTGAAACAATTTTTTTCTTTTTTCTTTTTTTGTTCCATGCGATTAGGCAAAAAAGCCCCCAAGTAGCTTGGAAACACCCAAGCCTACTCGGCTCCTTGCCCACTCGGTACCTTACCCGATCCTGCAACAGTCCTCTGAAATACCAGCAGACTCATTTTACTGAGAAGCTGGGGCTCACAGAGGTCAAGTAAGTGGCCCAGGGCCGCACGGTGGTGTGGAGCTGTGACTGGCTCCCATGCTCGCACTCCTCATCCCTGTAGAGTGGCGCCCCGTTAAGTGTGGCCGAAGGGGTGTGAGCCGGGAGTGGAGGGAAGAACTTGACATGGGGGCCGCCCGCTCGCGCATGTGGGTCTCGACCCCTTCCCCTACCGGCTCTGTGACTTAGCTCCCCTGGGGTTCACAACGGGGGATCTCAGAGGGTCGTTGCAAGATCCTCGTATGCGGCAGCCAGTGCCCGCACGACCCGCACCCCACGCCCCCGCATCTCCTCTGCTCTTCCCCTTGCGAAGCCCACCCACCTTCGTCACTGGCGCCACCTTCTGCTCCAACACACCAAGGGGGCCTTACCTGAGGACCCTCGCTTGTCCCATCTCTCTGTATCCGGGACCTCATTTCTCCAGATGCACGGTTGGCTCACTCCTCGTCTGCTCTAGGGTTTTACTCAAAGGTCGCCCTCTTGGCGAAGGGTTCCCTGGCCTCTGTTCTTGAAATCTCAAACCTTCCCCCCAACCACACTCTCAGCCTTCCTCCTCTGCTTTATCTGCTCCCCAGGACGCCCGGCTTTCCAACATGGTACACACCATGCTAATTCTGCCTGCAAACCTTTCCCAGCTGGAAAGTAAATTCCGTGAGGTCACACAATTTTGTCTTTTTGTTCACCGCTGTCGCCTCAACTCCTAGAACACCACAGAGAACAAACACTTGTCAAGGAAATCAGTATTATTATTATTACCTCTTTCTTTCTTTTTGGATAGTACTGGATCAAGAGCCCTCAAAACAACAGAAACAAAACCAAAACTATCTTCAGTGGCCGGCAGGTCCTCGGCCCATCTCACAAGGGGTTCACTGGCTTCTCTGTGAGTAGAATGTCTGCAATTTCATTCTTTTTTTTTTTTTTTATGTTTATTTATTTTGTGAGGGGGGAGAGAGAGAGAGAGAGAGAGAGAGAATCCCAAGCAGGCTGCATGCTGTCAACACAGAGCCCGATGCGGGGTTCGAACTCACTAACCATGAGATCACGACCTGAGCCGAGTGGGGCTGAGCCACCCAGATGCACCTAAAGATTTTATTTTTAAGTAATCCCTACACCCAGCGTGGGGCTCTAACTTACAACCCCAGGGTTAAGAGTTGCACGCTCCGCTGACTGAGCCAGCCAGGAGTCCCATCATGAATCAGCTTTCTTATTTCTTTTTATCCGTGTTCCATCTGAAATATGTGTGTGTGCTTACATATATATATATATATTTTGTTTTGACAAAAATCTCCCCCTAGAAAACACACATAGGGTTCTTCTTAACTTCCCTTTTGTTGGGAGGTATCCCCCCTTCCACAATCCCCCCTTCTCCCCATATGGTCCAACTAAGGGGGTCTCTTTTCAATGACACTTGTGGTAGACTGTTTGACTCTTCTTCCGCTGGCGATGCCCCTCCTTCAGAAGGATGAAGCATTTCCACATTATTGCTTTCAGGCTGGGCCATGAAACCAAGGAGCAAAAGTGACAGGTGCCACTTTTTTTGAGCAGCAGCCCTCGGGACCACTGACCAGTCTGCTGCACTTCCTTTTTTCTTTGGCCACAAGGGCTGCTCCTTGAACTTGACTCCGTGGGTGAAGTTGGTGTGGAGCTGAGCCACAGCGAGTGGTGATGAACACGTAGCATGAAAGGGAAAAAACCTGTATTTTTATCATGAGAACAATAGAGAGAGAAGGGCAGAGAGAAGGAGGATGAGAGCATCTTGGGCACTGTTTTCCCTGAGGCCACTTGAGGTGTCCCGGCTCGTGCCTTCCTAATGCCCAATTCTTGGATTCTGTAAAGTAATCCTTTGTTTTTCTAATACACTTCCTGTGTGATTGTTGTTGTTGTTTATGTTTGCTTGAGTTGGGTTCTACTAAGAATATATAAGAATATATCATCTGTTCCCCCCAAATATCTTTGGGTTCTAGATCAAAACATAGAAAAGGAAAGAAATTCCATGGAAAGGACTTGTAGTCACATGACTGTGCCTGTTGTTCTAGATGCATATGTTTTTTGGTGATAGGATACTAGTTTACCACCAAATCCTATTAAAGGCAAATCCATAAGTAAAGTAAACTTTAATTGTATTTCTGGTTTTTCATTCCTCTGCTTTTCTAGTTCCCACCCCTCCTCCATCAGCCAAAAGTTTTTGTAGCATTGAAAATAAGAAGAGAGGGGCCCCAGGGTGGCTCAGTTGGATGAGTGTCTGACTCTTGATTTTGGCTCAGGTCATGATCTCATGGTTTGTGGGATCGAGACCCAAGTCTGGCTCCACGCTGACCGCGTGGTATTCTCTCTCTCCCTCTCCCTCTGTCCCTCCCCAGCTCATGTTCTCTCTCTGTCTCAAATAAATAAAGAAAACTTAAAAAGAAAAAAGAGGATAAAAGGAATTTCATCTAACAAGAAGAAACAAGATTCAGCTTTCCTTTAAGATATTGTTGAAGAATTACATCTCATAAAAATGCTCATAAAGGTCTTGGTTAAAAATAAAAACACTCATATTGGCTCTAATATAGACAGACATAGTGCTGAGCTCCCCTAAATGTCTGAGTGGAGATTAGAATTCTGGCAGCATTTATGGAGTTCTTTATTAATAGCTTTCTGTGGCAGCAAAGTTTGTCATGAAGAGATACCCTTTAGCCAGTACAGAGAGAGGTGTTCGGAGGCACAGACGGTCAGGAGCTGGCTCAGAGTGGGCCAGGGTACGGGCCTAAGTAGTATTTGGGTACGCTGTTATTCTCTCATGATATGTGAGAAATCAGATGTACTTTCAGCTGCCACAGCACGTGCCCAAATATTTCTGAATAAATTAAACGTAAGAACCTCTTGGGGTGCCTGGGTGGCTTAGGTAAGAGTCTGACTCTTGATTTCGGCTCAGGTCAAGATCTCACGGTTCCTGAGTTCGAGCCCTGCCTAGGGCTCTGTGCCGACAGCAGAGAGGCTGTTTGAGATTCTCTCTCTCCCTCTCTCTCCGCCCCTCTCCCCCTCAAAATAAAGACATAAACATGAAAAAAATTACGAATCTCTTCAACATAGTGAACCCTCTCTGTGGCAGGGTAAGTGTTACACTTACCTTACCTCATTTTAATGCTCTGTGACGGTTCGTTTTATGTCTTGACTTGGCGAGGCTACAACACCCAGCTATTTAATCAAAGACAAACGTAGGTGTTGCTGTGAAGGTATTTGGTAAATATGGCTAACATCTGCTATCGGTTGATTTTAGTTTATCTCTTCCCCTCTTTTCTCAAGTTTTTATTTAAATCCCAGTTGGTTACTGTACAGAATAATATTAGTTGCAGGTGTAGAATTTAGCAATTCATTACGTATAATAGCCAGTGCTCATCACAACATCAGTTGATCTTAAGCAAAGGGAGATGACCCTCCATCACATGGGTGGGTCTCACCCAATCAGTTGAAAGGCCTTATGGGCAAACACTGAGGTTTCCTGGAGGAGAAGAAATTCTCCCTCAAGACTGCAGCGTCAACTCCTGCCTGAGTTTCCAGCCTGCCCTACGGGTTTCTGAGTTGCCAGTCACCACAGTGGATGAGCCAAACATCTTCAAATAAATCTCTTGATACACATGAAGGAGATAGAGAGAGATAGAGATAGATTGCTTTTCTGGAGAACCCTGGCTGACATATCTTCTGGCAATCTTACCATTATCTCCATTTTTGTGGTTGAGGAATTTGAGTCTCAGAGGCCTGGTCATTAGGGAACCTGCCCAGTCACCCAGCTCGCAAGAGGCTGACCTGGGGTTGTTTTCAGAATCCGGCTTCAATACAGCGATGCGTGGAGAGAGAGAGAGACA
Organism: Acinonyx jubatus; assembly: GCF_027475565.1. Classification (NCBI taxonomy): domain Eukaryota; kingdom Metazoa; phylum Chordata; class Mammalia; order Carnivora; family Felidae; genus Acinonyx; species Acinonyx jubatus. Next base: position 9,917,279 of record NC_069380.1, read on the forward strand.
GACAGAGTGCGAGCAGGGGAGGGGCAGAGAGAGAGGGAAACACAGAATCCGAAGCGGGCTCCAGGCTCCGAGCTGTCCGCACAGAGCCCGATGCGGGGCTCGATCTCACGGACCGCAAGATCGTGACCTGAGCCGAAGTCGGAGGCTTCACCGACTGAACCACCCAGGCGCCCCAAGAATATGCCATTTCTGTAGCCATTTGCCGAAGGGTTCCCCGGAGTTAGGGTCGAAGACTGACTCTTGATTCTCAGAGAACCAGCTTCTTCACAGCCTGACATTGCCAACAAACCAATTGCTGGCCACTGTGTTGGCACCTTCAACTTTTCCTGCCACGGCTAACTGTCGCCAGCCTGGTTCCCCAGCCCCACCCTCGGTACCCGGGCTGCGTGCCTCCCCCACACTTGCTATAACCGCTACTTGTCTGTCTTCCCCACATTCTTGCCTGGAGACGAGACCATGTGTCAATCTTGTTCACCATGAGTTCCAGGCATGTAACTCAGTGCTTGGCACATGCTTCTGCCTGATAAGCTTGTGATACGGGAAGTCACGAATAGCTGCTGTGAATGTTTCCACTTTGCAGGGTGATTTAAACTTGTCTCCAGCCTCCCTTTGGGAGGAAGTGCTGTAAAGGGTCCAAGAAGGGCCCCACGACCTGCAGTTCTGGATCCAGACCTCTGATCTCCGCCCTTGGATTAGCTGTTTGTGAATGAACGAGGAACCCGCTGTCCACGATCAGTGGAACTCTGCTCTGGGCCTGCCTGCTCTGGGCAGGAAGGGGCAGCCGGAGAGCACCGAGGGTGCTCCTGGGTGGTCCTTACACGGGGGACCCACGCTCACTGCGCGCCCCTTGGAGCATGCTGTCAGAATCAATAAGTTAGGGGTGGATTTGCCAAGTCCTGTCACTGACTATATAATGAGAGTGAACCTTTCGAAAATGAGCGCTCCCTTAGACTGAGGCGACAGGCACAGGACAGACAGGCAGAAAGTGGCACTCAGGATAGAGAGGGCCGGGCCAGACAAGGATGGGGAGAGCTGGATATTTATCATGTGACTGTCAGGCTGTCACCCAGAGTTGACTGGGGAAACCCTACAGAGTCGAGTGACCTGGAGGTGTCACGTAAATTCATGATGTAGCGAAGAGAGTACTGGCTTGGGAGTTTGATGATCTGGGCAAGCCCTTAAACCCTCCAGGCCTTAATCTTCATCATCAGGGTAATCGGTCACCAGGGCCTCCCTGAACGTTGAGATAAGATTGCCTCAAACGGCCACCTGGACAGCTGGGGTGTCCAAAGTCCCCACTGAGTTTGCACAAAGCCCCGGACCTCCGCTCCTGGTTCTCTCCCTCTCTCCCTTCCCGAGAGGGCCGCCTCCCTCTCACCAAACCTGGAACCCTGAGCTCAGCGTCTCCAGTCGCCTTTCTGTGCCTTCCACTCTCGCAAAGATCTGCAGACCACGAGGTGATGGGCATGCGGGGTCCACAGCTGTGTCCCTTTCCTCCTGGTCCTGCTCTCAGAACTACTGAGGTGGGGTCTGTGAGCCCAGCAGCCTCTCACCAATGCCATTTTCACCTCCGCTCACTGCCGTGGCCGCACCTCTGGACCTGGAACGCCAACGCTGTTGGGTGCCCTGCGATCCTCACTCCCCTTTTCATGTTGCACCCCGCATGGGGCACCTGGGCCCTACTCCATGTGATCATGTCGTCCAGAGAGTTAGGCTACACAATCAGCCCCCCGGGATGCTGACCTGAGAGAGAGATCTGGTGTCTGTCACCACCACATGCAGGAGCACACCTCCCTTTCTGCCCTGCGACCACAGAGCTATGCAGGCCCGCGTGCCTCCCTCTTATCCGAGGCGGATCCTCGGTGCTTCGGCGAACACGGTCATGGTTACGGTCCTGTTCTCCCAAGGTGGTGGGTGAATCCCAGGGTGGACGCAGCCACAGGTCACGCTGGGCGTCCCCTGCAGAGGAACGGGGGACCCTCTGGCTTAGGTGTCAGGAAACTTGATTCGAGAGCAGGTTCCAGAAGGGACAAGCTATATGACCTTAAGGCAAGTCTCTGACTCTGCTGAGCAGCAGTTTCCACTTAAAATGGCAATGAAGTCATGATTTCCATTTCTTCCACAGCTTGTATGAGGCTCAAACGAGCAAGCATATGTGAAAGAACACACTCTATTTCACAAGCACTCTCCATATAAGGTGTTAGAAAAACACAAACTGTACAGAGGGAGCTTATCTCGAAATTTTCAGATTTCGGCTTCTCCCCACCGTCTCTGCCTGGAATGAAGGTGTGCTGGAGCTGAGCTCGATTTTTGCCTTTTTTTTTTTTTTTTTTTTTTAATGGAGGGAAACTTGGCATCGCATTTCAAAATTGCTCACATAAGAGGGAAGTTGAAAACATGACTTCCCTGAAGTTAGTGCTTAGTTAGAGTCTTATCTTGAAACGCATTGAAACGTGGTGACGGAGTTGGGGTGGAGTTTTTGAAATGTCCAAGTGACACGCCCTTGGCGTTGAGTGTGGGTTTTAGCACAGTGCTGAGGTCCGTCCTTCTGAGGCCAGGCTGTCTGGATGTCCACTGGACAGTGTCAGTGCGGGCCGTGTCAATGTTAGCCGCTTCGGCCAACCCACGTGACTTAGCAGGATCATCGGCAGAAGGTTTGACGGAACGTTCCCCCGCGTCGGAGTGCCCACGCTGTGTCTGTGAGCCAACTGTTGCTTTCTGATCTCACAGCATGCTACTTCCTGCCGGGAGATTTCTCCTACGGGTCCGTCACCTGACCCTCAGCGCTTTCCGCAGCATGGCCGGTCTACCTGTCTGTGCTGCTTTAGCGTTGGTATATCCTGGTCTCTCTCCTCTGAGGACAGGAAATCGAGGTTTGGTTTGGGTGTCAAGTTTGAGAGGTCCTTTTGACATCCGAGTAGATAGTTATATATAATACCGGTTATCCATGGCTGTGTAAGGAATTATGCTTAAACTTCCTGGCTTAAAACAAACCAAACATTTGGTATCTCACAGTTTCTACGGGTCAGGTGTCTGGGTGTGGCTCAGCTGGGGCCTCTGTTCGGGGTTTGGGGTCTCTTGTGGGACTGTAATCAAGGAGCTGTGTTTTCATCTGAAGGTTCTACTGGGGAGGGCCCGCTTCCGTGCTCACTCACGTGGCCATTGGCAGATTCGGTTCCTCCCAGCTATCGGACTAAGGGCTTCAGATCCTCACCGGTTGATGGCTAGAAGCAGCTCCCAGTTCCTGGCCATCAGGGCCACATAGGGTAGCTCACAGCATAGCAGCTGGCCTCCATCGTGGTGAGCAGGTGAGAGAGGAAGAGAGGGTCAGCAGGATGGACACCTAATCTCAGATCACCCACATCCCGTCACGTTGGCCGTCTCCTATTTGTCAGAAGTCACTAGATCCAGCCTACAGTCAACGGGAGTCGTGAACACCAGCAAGTGGGGATCACCGGGGTCATCCCAGAGGCTGCCTTGCACGAGATGCAGGCCTGGTGTTCTGGGGAGCGGACTGGGCCGCACACAGCTTTTTTGTGACCTGCCAGGCCAGTTAGAGATGAGATAGCACCAGTGAGGTCAGATAGGTGGCATGGGCTGGGATTGATCAGAAATGTACACGAAGAAGTGGAAAACCACACCGGCATACCGTTCAGGAGGTCAGGGGGGAAGGGGAGTGAGCCACGATACCCAAATCCGACTCCCGGTGCTTTGTTCTTAAAGAGGTTGTTTATCGAAAGGAGGATCCCTTTCCCAATCCTTGGCGCTCGGCAACCCTCCCTTCACCCTCTCGATCCTGAGCAAATTAAATAATGGAGCAATGACATGGCCATGTCCTCACAGGTGCGTCCCCCCTCCACCCCTCAATGGGAGGCTTTGGCTTTCCAGAAGCCCCTGGAGAACGGGGAAGGAAGGAGAGGCAGAGGGCAGGCTGCACACGCTATCTGTGCAACAGACTAAGGTTAGCTGCTTCCCAGTCTTTGATCAGTGTGTTTAGGCCCCAGCAGGCAGAGCTGGTTGAGTCAGCATCAGCGAGCTGCGGGAGCAAACAGTTTGACTTTGCTCCGGGTCCCCCTAGAGCTGAATTCCCAGCCAGGCAGTCAAATGAGAAAAGGTGCAATTAAAGCAAACAGAAACAAGGAAGGGAAATAATGACAGGCTGGCAGTGGATTAGCTGCAGTGTGTGGACAAGCGTTTCCTGCCTCCTAGGGCATTCCTCCGGCTGAATATCCCGGGCCTTCATTCATTCATTCATTCAGGAAATAGTTACTGGGCACCTTCTATGCTTCAAGTTCAGCGTGGGCACTGGGGTGGGACAGTAAGGCGGGAGCTGACAATGGTCTGGTCGTCGGGGAGCTTACGGTCTAGCAGAGGAGGCAGATGTGAATGAGACGGCCGCACCAACGCGTAAACATTGGAGGGTTGGAAACCGACAGCAAGTCTCTCCTTGACCTGAATTTCGCCAGGCTCTCCGAGCCCTCATCTTAAGTAAGCTTCGACCTTGGCCCTCTTCCTGTCCTTGCAGGCCCTGCATCGTCCAGTCCTAGCAAGAATCCTGCTAAATAAGTTTAGCGAGAATCCCGCCCCCCCACCCCTTGAGATCTGATCTCCCTGGCCTGCCTTCAGCTCGGATCCTGTTAAGTCTGTTTGGTAAGAATGGCCCTGCCCTTGATGTGTCCTCTTAGTAATGTTCCTTCTCTTGCCCTCTCACTCTGCTCATTGGCTGTAAACTCCTACTTCTGGTCTTGCGCGCTGAGCCCCATCGTTCTTTCCTATTGTGAAAGTCTTGACACCTATTGCAATGGTCCTGAGTAAGTCTTCATTACCATGGTGACAAGTGTCAGGATAAGTTTTTCTTTACCTTAGCTGCTGTGAAGGTGAAATACTTTGTGCTGTGGAAGCGAATGAATGGGGGAATCTGACCTTATCAGGGAAGTCAAGGAAGGCCTATGGGAGGAAATGGTGCTTAGATCTTAGATCCTAAGGCAGGATAGAAGCTGAACCTTAAGAATCTCCCAAAACTTGGGGCACCTGGCTGGCGCAGTCGGTTAAGCGTCCGACTTCAGCCAGGTCACGATCTCGCGGTCCGTGAGTTCGAGCCCCGCGTCAGGCTCTGGGCTGATGGCTCGGAGCCTGGAGCCTGTTTCCGATTCTGTGTCTCCCTCTCTCTCTGTCCCTCCCCCGTTCATGCTCTGTCTCTCTCTGTCCCCCCCCCCCAAAAAAAAACACGTTGAAAAAAAAAAAAAAAGAATCTCCCAAAACTTGGAAATAATGCAAGAGGATGATGGCCTGACCTTTCAGTGCCAAACTGGAACATTGCGGAAAAGGCTGTCTAGAGCCAGATACCAAGTCTGACCTACTATTCACTGTTGACCAAAGCCGAAGCTGTGTGAAGTTAGAAGTTATCATTGCTAGGTCGCAAATGACTTTCTGTCTTAGCAGACATGCAAACATTTCCGTCCCCTCAAAAACACAGCCTAACAGGTTACAGCTGTATGGCCCCGGAGGACGTTAACTTGCTCTGTATCTAACTTCCCAAACTTATTGTAACATTCCTTTCCTGAGAGAGCATATAGACGTCTGTTGCACAAATGCTCTTGGAATCGGTTTTACCATCCTGCTGGGTTCCTCATTAGTGAGGAAAAGAACTGTAAGCACATGTTCAGTATAGATTCGTACGGAAGTCATGCTTTTAATGATTTAAACATCATTTAAGACATCCCTCGGACAGGGGTGGGTAGAGGATGTCAGAGAAGCATGGTCGGTACTGAGTTACTGGGGACCCAGGACCTGGCCTTCGAGGACTCTGAGAAAACTTGGGAAAATGGAGGAGGTGGTAACTGTGTTCTTGGAGTTGCCGGACTTGTGAGTTGAAAAGTACATCATTGGGGCACCTGGAAGGCTCCGCTGGTTAAATGTCCCACTCTTGATTTCAGCTCAGCCACGACCTCAGGCTTTGTGGGATAGAGCCCCGCGTTGGGCTGTGTGCTGACAGCACGGAGCTTCTTGGGATTCTGCCTCCCTCTCTCTCTGCCCCTCCCCTGCTTAAGCTTTCTCTCTTTTAAAATAAATAAATAAACGTTAAAAAAATTTTTTTTTAACGTTTATTTATTTTTGAGACAGAGAGAGACAGAGCATGAATGGGGGAGGGGCAGCGAGAGAGGGAGACACAGAATCGGAAGCAGGCTCCAGGCTCTGAGCCATCAGCCCAGAGCCCGACGCGGGGCTCGAACTCACGGACCGCGAGATCGTGACCTGAGTTGAAGTCGGACGCTTAACCGACTGAGCCACCCAGGCGCCCCAACATTTTTTAAAAAGTATGTTACTAAACAGCGAGGTGACACTTTGCGAGGGCCACGCTGCCTCCCACTCAGCCATTCCTTTTTTTATTTGCTGTTTCTGTTAGTTACGCATTTTCTCTCCCCCCCACCCACCCCCCCACCCCCGTTTGACAGCCTGCGTGTTGGCCTTGGGTCGCCTTTCTCCCTTTCCTTCTTTGGCTACTTCTCAGCTCCCCAGTTCCATCAATGCTTCCTCCAGCGGGTCTCTGGGAACTGCCCCTTCCTCCCTGTCCCCGTGGTCACCACCCACTCCGGGTGCCCGGAGCCATGAGGACTTATTGCAAGATCCTCATGATTCTTCCAGTTTCCATGCTCTTCCCTCTCCAATGCGTTTCTCATTATATTTTTGCCAGATTCATCCTTTTCTTTTTCTTTTTCTTTTTCTTTTTCTTTTTCTTTTTCTTTTTCTTTAAATAAAAATACTGCTTTCCCTTGTCCCATCCTGTTTGAAATTCTCCGGTGCATCTGCAGTTGCAACTCAGATTCATTTCTGGCCTTTCAGAAGCTTTATGTGGAAAAGGCCAAGTGAGGGGCTGGCTGCTTGTATCTTCTCCTTCCGGGAATCCTCAGGATGTCGCTCCCCCTCCCCCTCCCTCTTCCCCTCCCCCTCCCCCTCCAGGTTTCCCCAGCCAGTGGGCTCTAAGCGTAGCTCCCGGAGCCGTGAGACCCACCCGTGATTTTTGGTGCAGCCAGTGTGGGTGGCCTGTCGTTAAGGTCTGACCCGCTCCCACAGCTGCTGATGGATGGAAGCGACTGGACCAATCCGGTCCTCTCCTGGGAGCCCAGCTGCGGCCAGGACGGTCCAGGAGAGTCAGCAAGGGGCGGGGATGAGTCGCCCGATCTGCACTGGAGTGACAGCCGTAGGGACAAGATGACAGCAGTGCTGGAGCCACACTCTGTCCTCTTGGTGTCCCAACCGTGTCTTTTGATTTTCTGTATTCTGAGGCTTGGCCATCTGGGGCCTTGCACACCCTGCAGGGACCGCCCTTCCCACGGTGAGGCCCAGAGCTTCTAAACAGCTCACCCAGGACTGCGCTTTCCGAAGACGAACCAGCCCACACCCCCGCTCTCTTCTCTCTCTGCTCGCACACCCTGGGCCCCTATCCACCTCCACTCACCGCCCCAGCGCCAGGGAGCTGAGATGACTGCCTGCTGAAGTTCCTCCTTCAAGCCAATCCTCAGCTTGCTTACCCTGCCTCACCCGTTCCTTCTCACATACAGGCTTCTCCACAGTGAAGGCTCTTACCCCCAGTCCTCCCCTCCTCCTCCCTCCCGGTGCCCCACTGGCCCCGCTGTGTCCCTGCGTGGCCCTGGGTGGTGTATTATGCCCCCTTCTCTTGGGAACTCTGAGTAACAAACCGTCTTTTCAGTAACAATCATCTTCTGACTGGCTGGCCTTACAGACCTCAAGGTTTCTATTAATATGCTATGTTTTCAGACACTCGATTTCCACACCACGCTCCTGTGTCTAGGTAGCTTGGTGGTGTGGCCGGCCCTGCTTTTCCTTGAAGCAGGGCCATGGGCGCTTCCTCACCTCTCATATCTTGGATTCAACCCCCTTCACTTAAGGTCATTTGGGGGGCTCTCTTCCTTGCAATCAAAAAAAAGAGGCAACTATAGTGAAACTCAACGGATGAACATAGGGGAAGGGAAGGAAAAATAAGGTATAAATAGAGAGGGACGCAAACCATAAGACACTCTTGAATACAGAGAACAAACACGGTTGCTGGAGGGGAGGTGGGTAGGGGGGATGGGCTGGATGGTGGATGGGCATTAAGGAGGGCCCTTTTTGGGATGAGCACTGGGTGTCCGATGTAAGAGGTGAATCACTGGGCTCTACTCCTGAAGCCAAGACTCCACTGTAGGTCAACTAACTTAAATTTAACAAAACAAAACAAAACAAAACCCTGCCACACACACACACACACACACACACACACACACACACAAGCCAACTACAGGGAATCCAGATGTGACCTGTACTTACTTCTCCCACCTTCCCTGCTGTGTTTCTCAGACCCTTCAGCTTCAGCCACACGTGACAGCTTTTTACTCAGAAATGTTCCTGTCTCCTGAACCTTGCTCCCGAACCAAGCTCTTCCTGCAGGAACACCCTCCCTCCTGCCTCCGTCGTAGGCTCTTTTGGCCAATCTACTCCTCCCCCAAGTTCCAGTGTGAATCTCACTTCTCCTCTGAGGCTTACATGACTCCGCCACCATAGCAACCGTGCCTCTCTCTGGACACCTGCATCATCTACTGCTGGGGACGTTTCTGGGACAGCCTCTGCCACCTTACATCCTTCAGGATTCGCCTCTCAGTATTCAGGAGCGATGTCTCCCGGAGCCTTCACATTCTCTTGGTCCGGGGACCGAATGTTTGGTTTCGCGTGACGATAGGACGAACTGATGCCGAATGCGCCCTCAGCATTGTCCTTGTCACGGAGCTGGGGCATACAATCTGCAGATGTGACGTCTTGGGTTGCCCTGCTCGAGCCAGGGGCTGGCCAGGAGGGGAAGCCAGAGATCTACTCACCTCTCTGTCTCGGCTTAACCGCTTCTGGGAGGGGAGGTCTGCCGGCCTCCAGCTCTTCTGAATGGGTACCTACATTCATTTCCCGATACAGGCTTCCCCCGCTATCTGAAAGTAGACAGTTCCTATGACATCTTCTGTAAGCCGAAATAGCGAAAAGCAAAGACACAATCGCCATTAATTTATATGGAAAAGAAAATCTGAGCACTCTCATTCCCCCCCGAAAAAAACCCCTCTGAGGCTTTCCTGATATTTTAGGACACAGCTTGCCAGTGGATGCACAGAATAACTCCAGAGAAAGCACAGGTGCCCCTCGACACAGTTCAAAGCTGGGGCGGCTTGAGGCCGAGATGCTGCATGTTCTTCCCGGGGATGGAGCTTGGGGGGGTGCCGCTCTCACCTCTTGGGGTCCCCGCTGCCTCTATAAGGTTCACGGCAAACATGCCGAATGCTGTTTTTGCCTCCGCCTTTTTTCGTAAAAGCAAAACTTCTCCTCTGGTTTCTTGTGGTTAGCGAAACAGGTACTGCTGTATGGTCTTTCCGGAAAGCCAGGCGGCTTAGCACGAACTTCCGAAAAGCGAGGGACCCCTGTCCTTCCCGATCCTGGGGAAGATCTCACTTTGTTTCCCTGCCAGGCCTGGAAGGGAAGGTATGCTACAACTTAAAGCAACGGGAGAGGACCGGGAGAGGGGGCCGGCCCCTGGTCGGACACAGAGGACTATTTCCTGTGTGGAGGCTGGCGCTGGGGTGGGAGGCTTGGAAAGCAAACTGGTGTTTCACAGTTTGGTCTTGGGCTGACTTGTTTATAATAAAAACATTTGGTTTGACTTCCCCAGAATCCAAGCCATGATGTAAATGCTGAAGCGTTCAGGCCACATTCCTTTTAGTCTCCAGAGAAGTTCTTTTCAGCAAAGGATGAGGGTGGGAACAAATAGTTCCTGGGACCGTCTCCAGTCTGAAACATTGCATTTAGAGTTCGGGCCGTGCAAATAATTCACATACTAAAATTCAAGTTCTAAATAAACCTCGTAAATGACAGGCAAATTATTTGTGTCCGAGTAATGGACAGTGTCTCTTTAAATGTTTTTTTTCCATTCCTCATGCATGCTGTAATCAGCAGACGGCCCTACATCCCGCCCCCTCCCCCCCCCCCCCCCCCCCCGCCGTAAACAGACCCTTCTAATAGCTAATATCCTGCAGTGACCAAAGCCATTAGAAGGATTAGGCCATTACTATCCTGTCCAGCAAACACATAATGCTCACGAGGATTGCCTTTTTTTTTCCCCTTTGCTTGTTGTTTTTCTGGATGAATCGGGGCCCAGTGGTCGGTTAAAAAATCAAAACGAGGAGGGCAGAGGGTTATGGCCATTTTCTCCAAGGACACCTCCCAAACAGCATTAGGATTTGAGATTCCTTTGTCAGAATGATGGCAGATGTCAGCTTTGTGACTAGAGCGAGCTCTGAGCATACACAGACAGTACGCAGACCTCTGTCCCTCGTTACCATCGTGTCTAATACTCGCTTTCCCCGGCACCGTGCGTCTGTCCCTTTTCTCTGCCTGTTCCCACAGCCCTGTTTGTGCTGGAAAAGACAAACCACCAGCCCAACCCAGCCCAAGGCCACGTCGCACGGCTTGGGAATGTTCTGAAACACTGCCACCCAGTGGCACTTCCCAGCCATTACAGCACACCAGCAAGGGAGCCAGGAACCCAGCGTCCTATGCGGAAGGGTAAAGAGGGAGACGGGTGTGCAAGCTGGGCATCGACGGTGAGGCCAGCCGCAGAGAAGCACCTGTATGGCACAAGGACAGGTAGCTGGTTTGGAACGGGCTAAATAGGACAGGTGACAGAAACCCGGAGAAAGGCGGCTGGATTATAAAGAGAAGGATAAAGAAGGTAATGGTATAGTCTGTCTGGGCAGTCCTTTCTAGATGGAAGAAACACACAGTTTCTGTAAGAGAGAGCAGGAGAAAGATGACGGGAAGATGAGTCAATGGCACTCTTTTCGGAGTCGCCGCAATTTGGATGACTCAGTCTCACATGTCTGGATTCTTAAGGATCCTTGGGCTCTACTGATTTGGGGGACGCCACTGGACCTGAAGGGGCTGCACTAGGCCTCTGGATCTCCTTTCCGCCCTAACGTTATGTGGCTTTATTATCCGAAACGCTGAATGAGCAAGCAATGCAGAAAGGCAGCAGTGTAAGCTGTGGGCAATCCTTAAATCATCTGCGTTTGACTTCCAGATGCTGTAAAGGAGGGCATAAAAGACACACCCATTTTCAGCCCCTGGAGGTTCGGTGCTGGGACAGTAGGCCCGTGGGACGTGCGTGATTCTCAGAAAGAACCTGCGGTCTCACCTTCCAGCATCAGCAGAGAAGGGCCAGCTCCCTGGGATCTGGAACCTTCCAGCACTTTCCTGTGGAGGGGGTGGGGTGGAGTGTGGGGGGGGGTGTTGAGAAGAAATCGGCACAGAAGGGAGGTTGTGCCCCATTAAAATTGAAGTTAAACCAGAAGCTAATGGGTTAGTAATTGAATAGGTCAGCCTTTCCAGCAATATTTTTCGTTTTTAAAAGAGGCAAGTTATTCCAAAGAAATTAGATTCTGCTGGCTGCAATGTAAGAATCCAGGCAGGCGGTAAGTGACTCCTCCTCCAATCTTACCTGCTGGTTCCCGTCCTACCTCCATCACCAGTATTTCTTGGGAAACAGCCTATGTGATCACGATTTTAAAGACTGCTGGAATCACTTTCCTAGCCAAGGTCTAAAAGATTTGGGTTCAGGCTCCATTTGAAGAAACCCAGGTTGTACGTCCCCCCAGCATTTAGGGTGTGATGGTTTCTGCTTATCTAAAGTGCTCACATTGCAAATATGAGCAGCGGAGCTGGGGATTTAAATTCCGTCTTGATGGGAATTTGAACTGAAATACTCTGCCCACTGCCACTTTATAAGCCGGGAATCATCAAGCTAGCTACAAATACCTCGAGGGGTCCTTGCAGTTTGCTCAACATAAATCAGCAAAATGACAGGCAATTGACTTTGAAGACAGCTCTCACATGGCTGAGTGGCTGGAGCCACTGGAAGCAGATGAAGGCATTTTCCTGTAAACATGATTGTGATTAGCACCAGAGTAAACAGCCGATTGGGCTCTATCTGTCAGACTCCAGCCTGCTCTGGATTTTTCGCGAGGCGGAAATCAACAGGCGACTCCGTCGCGACGGAGTCGGCCATTCTGAGAAGTGAGTTAGTATTTCTACACCTGGTAAGCGCTTCTGATCTCCTCAGAAGGTTGGGCGGGAAGACACCTTGATCCGGCTCTGTTTTCGTGGAGACGGTGGGCGTCGGGCCCTCCCAGGACAGAAGCGGTTCAGCTTGCCGTGTGTGCTCCAGTGCTGTCTAACAAAGTTTGGCACAGCCCAGATTTTGGCTACGTGGCCAGGTGCACATTGGCAAGGCCGACCTTACCCGTGTCATCTGAGGTCGTCACCCCTGCATGCTAACGAGGCCAGGAAGGTAACACCAGTAGCTAAGCTGGCCGGGGCGTGCGGGCCCTGTCCAAGGAGACAAGCTGGCCTTGCTCCACCAGGGGCTGATGCCAACTGGGACAGAGAGCCCAGGGTTGTCATACCAACTGATCTTTTTGGAGAAGCCAGAGATTGGGATTTTCATGAAACACTACGCGTGCCAAATCAAATACGTGTGCGGGCCAAAAGCAACGGCGGGGACACAGCAGCAGCGTGACCCTCGTTTTGGATTCTTCCAAACTCATTCCACCTATCCTTGGTCTCCGAGCCACTGGAAAGGATTTCCCGAAACAGTGAGGGAGAGCTTTCGTGGACACCCTCAGCAAGGGAGTGCAGAGTCTATTGGCTCTCCAGATCTGGAAAGGACTTTTCAATACCTAGCTTAGATCTTTCATGCAGTCCCTCAGAGGGACTGTTCGTCATCGCCGGAATAATCTTCCCACAAGAATTATAAACTCGGGTAGCATTTGGCGGAAGAAAGCGTCGCCGAAGGCTCTGGAATCCCATTCCCTCAAAGGCTCGAGGGGTGTCGCTCTGGTGAGCCCGGGCCTGGTCTCCGAATGGCTTTGAACCTCAGTTTTCTCCCTTACAGAATGGCTTCTTTTTTCCTCACGGGTCCTCGACTGTGCACAGCAGCCTGTGGCTGAGTCGGGGAGGCGTGTGCCTCTCTTCCGGGTTCAGCTCATCTGAGTGTGGTTCTCAAGGCCACCACTCACCGCTTGTGGGATTTGGGGCTCGTTGGGTAGTCTTTCGGACCCTTGCCGCTCTCATCGTTAAGATAGGGGTTAAACGAGTGTGTCCTCTAGAGTGTGGTGGGGATGTTCTGTGTGCCCAGCTCAGGGCCTGGCATGTGGTAGTTTGGAAGGTGCAATTCGGGGGACGGGTGGGCACAGTGATGATGATGGGAAGGAGGGTCCGGGGTGACTCCAGGTGTCTGGGTGACTGGGCGCACGGGGGCCCAGTTCAAGACAGGTGATCCCAGACAAAGAACAGGGTACTCGTAAAGACAGGTGCTCTGTTTCATTCACTACATACCGAATTTCAGTCGCCTTAAAACTTTGAGGTCCGGAGGTCCAACCGGAAGTCGCTGTGGGTGTTTGGACTCCTGGCCAGAGAGTCTCTGCCCGGAAGCATTAGTGGTAACTGAACGTGGGTGAGGATGCCCAGAGGGAGGGTAGTGTCAGGGGACAAGGGACCACAAGAGGGCTGTGACCTGAACCCGGAGGTTCAGCGGTGAGATGGGCCAGGGAGAAAGGTGAGGTGACACATCAAGAGAGGCGGAGGGAGGAACCCGCAGAATGGGGAGGATGCCATTAGGCTAGGCGCTGCTCGAGGTCGTGGACAAGAACACCGTATGAAGTCACGTCGGGGAAATCCTTAGGGAGCAGGGAACAGTGACAGCGGAGGACTGGCGAATCCACACGGCGTGTGCCCCCGGGAGCAGGTGGGGCTCTGTGGAGTCGGGGGCTTGCCTTTTGTCTCTGGCTAGTGCACTCCAGGCTGGTGTCTGCCTGCTCGCTGCTGAGGTTCTGGTGCCTTCGACAGGAAGGAAAGCACCAGGCTGCTGTCTCCCAGGGGGGCAGTGGCTCGTCTCTGCCTGTTTCGTGCCAACAGCACAGGCTACAGAGAGTGGGGAAGAGGGAGTGGGGAAGCCCCCAGTACCGGGAGGAGAGCCACAGTCTTGGCATCACGGCATGGTGCTCCTTGAAAGTGAGGGGACCAGAGAAGGGGCCCAGGAGGCAGAAGCATGGTGGGTGACCCTGGCAGACGGATGGAGGGAAATGAGACAGGAAATCCTGGAAAATGAAGACAGAGATGTATCAGAGGGGAAACATCACTGTGTCCTAGGGGCCTGAAAGGGAAGGGCACCCCCAGGTAGCGCTGGGGGGCGCAGGTGGTCACTGAAGGCTGGCGAGCACGTGCCTGGAGCCCTGAGCCTGCTCTTGGCCATGCCCTTCCTCCCTGGGGAAGCAGTCAGCAGGCATCCCGCTGTCCCCCAAACCCCGGTGCCTGTTTGTGGGCCCTGAGCACAGGGATGGGGACATGGGGCAGGGCCACGTGGTAGGACCCAACGGCGCCAGGGACAGCCAGGCCCACGGAGGCCTCCGCCAGACAGCCCCGTCCTTCCCAGGCTGCAGGGAGGCCCCAGCCAGGGATGCATCTGCTTCTCACTCCCCGCGGCTCCCTTTGAACTGCAACCCTGCAAAGCACAGGCAGCAATAAAACAGCAAAGGAAGCAGGGGCTGCGGCCAAGGGCAGGGTACCGGCCTGTGGCTCTTCTTCTCGGGCTGGCCTGGGACCTCGGGAGCTGCCGCCTGTGTTTTACGCCTTCGGTCTCCCTTTTCCCACATAAAACTGCTCAAGACCCACGTCAGTTCCAAGTTCCAGCATGGAAAATATAGCAGCACACAATATGTTGTTTTGGCAGAAAGCTATGAATTTTAGTATGGAATGTCTGTCACGGGGGCCCATCCAATTAACTCACTTGTCGAGAAATCAGAATAAATAGTTGAGAGGAGACGTCTGCGGCTTCTGCTCAGACCTTTATTTCTTATTTGTTTTCCTGCCTAAGCAGGTCTGCAGTCACCAGCATGTAGATTTAGGGTTGAGGAGGAAGGAAGACACAGCTTCCAGGGAAGAAAGGGGGTCGTTTCCCTGCATTTTGGACTCGAATTCTGGTCGTAGGAAAGTGTTGGGGAGGCAAACCTGGCAGGATCCCTTCGAGTCTCAGACTCAGTGCTTTTGTTCAGTCTGAGACAAGGCTCAGCCCCAGAAGCTTCTCTCCATCCTTAGGCTTTTCCACTGCGGCTGGCGGGCGTGGCTGTGTCCATCCATCCAGTGGACAGCCCAGCCTGACATGGCTGTCCCCAGAGCCAGCCGCGATGCCTCAGGCAAGCCCTGTGACAAGGGAGGGCCACGGCATGAGTGGCAACCCCCCCCCCAAGTTGGGGCGCTGACGTGGGCCCTGGAACAAGAGGACCCTGCGGCATCACTGAGGCCCTTAAGAAAGACGCATCCCCGGGGACACCTGGGTGGCTCAGTCGGCTGAGCATCCGACTTCGGCTCAGGTCATGATCTCGCGATTTGTGGGTTCGAGCCCCGCGTCGGGCTCTGTGGTTACAGCTCAGAGCCTGGAGCCTGCTTCCGACTCTGTGTCTCCCCCTCTCTCTGCCCCTCCCCCACTCATGCTCTGTCTCTCTCTCTCTCTCAAAAATAAATAAACGTTAAAAAAAAATTAACAAAGAAAGAAAGATGCACCCTGAATGTGTGGCAAGGGAGTTTCCTCAGGAAGATCCTGGTCATGCCCACGTTTCTCCTGCCCAGATTCCCCAGGGGAGGCACAGGCCGCAGCCCTGGGCAGGGCACTTTCCCAGGACCCCCGATTCCCCGGGCTGCTCTCAGGGGTGTTCAGCAGATAAAACTCTGGGCAGAGGACGAGTCCCTACTTTGAGCTTTTTTCTGTGGCTCTCTGCCTTTACATCCTTGGTCAGGTGGCGGGGGTGGGGCCCCAGGCCGGCTTCCCCGGGGCCTGCATTCATGAGTTCTGCAGGAGCCCAGTGTGAGAGCTCACACAGCCAGAGGGACTGTTGGGGGGGCGGGGGGGGGGGTGGGCAGTAAGCTCCAGACGCCCAGGAAAACACCTGGCCCATAGCACCTGCCTACCCGCACACGTTCCCCAGCACTGTGCTTCTGGTAGCCTCCTTCCCCAGCCTCTGAGACCCAGCCCTCCCCACTCCCAGCCTCCCGGGCAACCTTGACAACCTCTCCTTTCCAGCCTTTGCACTCCCAGGGGGGGGTTGACATCAATATCTCTCCAGCAGTGGTGGGAGAGCCCGCTCCAAAGCCAAAGTGTTTTCCGACCTTTGCTCTCTGGAGCAAGTGTCCCTAATAACGAGGACCTGGAAGGAGGAAAGGCCATTCTGGGGGCCCTGCCACAGCCCGGATTCCACATCCCGGGCCTTCAGTCAGGAGTCAAAGGCTCATTCTTCAAGGGCTGCAGTCTAACTTTGTCTTTGTGCTGGGGTGCTGCTTCCATTTCAAAGGCTTCGCCAGCGAATCGCGTGAGTCATTCCTGGAACCTTCAGGAGTCTCCATGGTGACGGGCTTGAGTGGGCCGGAGGGAAGCCAGCATTCACTCCAGTTTGCAACAAGTTCCTCTCTTCTGATTTTTTTTTTTTCCCTTTTCAATAGAGACTAGGGCTGAGGCTTTAGCTTTTTTATTTTTTAAGCAAATCACAAAATGGAAACTCCCTAAGCTCCTTTTCTATTTTATCAAAACAACATTCTGTATAAATATATTGTCTAGCCTTTACCTGTCTCTGTTGAGACCATGAAAACAAAGCAAGACGAAAACTATGCATTTGGGGTTTTTGTTTTTTGGGTGTTTTTTTTTTTTTTTTGGCAAGTGTTTGGAGAAGAGATTCTATTTTCTTGTTTACCTCGGTGAAAAGGCTCCGGGTTGTCATCTGGAACAGAGATGCTCACGGCATCAGCCCAGGAGGGTAGAAGGCCTCACTAGCCTACCATCACACGCAGTAGAAGTCTACCAGGAGTCTGAAAATATTGTGCGGTCACGATCTATGGAGACGCGAATGTTCTTATCACCCCCCGTGCGCTCCCCATGCACAGAGGTTCTTCACTGTGTGATGTTCAGGGAACAGCACAGTCCTCTGGGCACGTCACACAATGAGCGTTACCACGTCCCTTTAGGTCACGAGAATCCGCGTAGGAATCTAGCAGGAGGTTTTCAAGTGGGACTAAATCTTAAAATCTGTCACCAGTGTGATGAGCATCGATGGACATAAGTACATTTGTATGTGATCTTTTGAGGGTACCGATCCTGTGTCATAGTCATGTGGTACCCAGATGTTCCCATGTCTGGGGGAGGAAATGAGTTTATAAAACATTACGACCTGAGTTCTGCTGGGCTCCGCGATCCCCTCGGGCTGCAGCAGGATGTTTAGCCTCCTGAACCTTTACCTGCAGATTTCTGGGTGTCTGCAGGGGCATCTCGTGAGTGCTCTGCTCTGCAGGGGTCAGCCATTCTCCACTGGTGGCTATGAAACCTCTCAGTGTGCCAACCCTTTGCGGGGTGCTGGGCGGAGGGATGGAGAATGCCTTTCTCTGCTGCGTTAGTCCCTCCTGGGACCCCCAAAGCAAGGCTATATGGTGTACCAGCCTTTCGATTGCTGCTCACGTCTTCTGTCATTGTCTCAGACCTAGCCTTGGCCACCACCACCCCTCCCCCCAGGTAAAAGCCACACCTTTGTACCCGGAAAGGTTATTCTTCTCTGACAACGGAGGCTTTTCCAGTGGGTCCTGCTCTTCCTCTGGGTTCTTAGGACACAAGTCCTAACTTCTGGGGGGGGGGGGGGGGGGTTGGGCGGTCACAGAGCCTTTGGAAAAGGTGATAAAAGCCTGGAAACCTTTCACGGCAAACTACATGCACACACGCCAGCATTTCAGAGACAAACTCAGAAGCTATGGACCTTGGAAGCCGATGCCTGGGCCTCTGGGTAAGAATCCTGCTAGACAAGGACTTTCTTGCAAGAATTTTCCTAGTACTGCTTTCTCAACACTTTGATCCGGTCCAACTCGCCAATGTGTCAGACATACCCGGTCAAGGCTGAAGCCCCTCAGGGGGTACAGCCCATGCCCACCACAGCATGCACATTACTCATCAAATCCTTCAACCCACTAATACAGATGGTGTGTGCATTAGTTTCCTGTGGCTGCTGTAACAGGTTGCCACAAACTCAGTCACTTAAAACAACAGAAATTTCTTCTCCCACAGTTGTGGAGGTCGGAGATCCAAAATGAAGGTGTTGGCAGGGTCCTGTCTCCCTCTGAAGGCTTTAGGAGAGAAGCCTTCCTTGCTTCTTCCAGCATCTGGTGGTTTTGGATATTCCTCGACCTGTGGTTGGACCACCTCCGTCTCTGCCTCTACCTTTTCCATCTTTCTCTTCTCCCTGTGCGTCTCTTATAAAGACACTTGTCATTGAACTTAGGGACCACACAGCTAATCCAGGATGAACTCATCTAAAAGATCCTTCATTTTATTACATCTGGCAAGACCCTTTTTCCAAATAAAATCATAATCGCAGTTTCCAGGGATTAGGCTGTGGACGTATCTTTTCCCCAAAAGGTACTATCACCTCAGCCCACTACAGTATTTCTCATTTATGTCTCAGGAGCTAATAGTACCTACCACACAGTCAAGAGTTCAGGAGACATTCGTGTATTTTTGTTTGAGGGTTTGGAACAGAGACTTGCACCCAGGCGCTCTGTCCACTCGATTCTGAATAAAGGCGTTATGTGTTTGCAATAAACTCAATGTGTTCAGCATTCCTCCGCTATGAAAGTAGCTCCCCCGCTAATTAGAGTAAATAGTTTCTTGCTTTCCCTCAAGAATTTGTTATAGTAGTTTATGCCCTTTTTCAACTTATCACATTTTAAGTATGTAAGAGTTCTCTAAGAGTGAAGCAAGTATGTTTGAAGGCTTTTTCTTTCAACCCCACCGTGAGGTCTTTTCAGACCATCAGCATCTGCAAATGACTTGGATTTTATTTATGAGATAACCTTTTAGGTAGATGTGTCATAATATTTATCAGGATAAAAAGATGTGCATTTATGAGTACAACCGTATATTTTTATGTAGGCGATCTTAGTTCTGTCATATGGCATTTCACTGACACCTGATACCGACTTCCAAATGTTCATTTATACTATACATGTACAAAGGAAATGCCATGCTTTTTCTCTCTTTAAAAATATAGCTGGATGTGACGCCCCTAATAGAAAGTAAATGAATATAATCAGATTTTCCCCCACTCTGGAGTGCAGATTTTGAGCTTTCATATTAAAATGTACCACGAAGTCTCTCCAACCTCCCTATCTGGAATGATTTTATTTGACAAGGTTAAAAGTGGCAACGAGAAGTCTGGCTTTGCCAGCAGGAACTTTTTAAAACAACCTCTCCCTGTGTATATAATTCACACGGTACATACCTTGCAATTTCATGCAGCTGGTCATATTTTATTTATGAAATGTTTGGAAGCTGGAATCCAAAATTAGGGAAGGTCCAAACTCTTTATTCCCTATTCATAGTGTAAATTAGCTCAAGTTGCTTTATTTTCATTGTTTTCTTTCCATATTCTTAACAAAATTTTTTTTTCATGTTTATTCATTTTTTGCGAGAGAGAAACAGAGCGTGAGTGGGAGAGGGGCAGAGAAAGCGGGAGACACAGAATCAGAAGCAGTCTCCAGGCTCCAGGCTCCGGGCTCCAGATTCCAGTCTTCAGGGTCTGAGCTGTCATCACAGAGCCCGACACGGGGCTCAAACTCATGAACCAGGAGATCATGACCTGGCCAAGTTCGGACGCTTAATCGACTGAGCCACCCCGAAGCCCCATCTTTCCATATTCTTTTAAATGTAAGGCTTCGGCAAGGGAGGCAGGACACTTTATTAATATTTATCATTATTTGTCCATTTTCCAACGAACAAAACCCACCGAACAATCCCAAGAGAGCCAGAGAAAAAGCGGGCTCGCCCTCTCAATGCTCAGCCCATATCTGGCACATTGGGGAAAGGCGGAAACACACAAGCTGAACATGTAGCCAAATTCGCTGACCAAACCCAGGCAAGTTTAAATGGGAGCGCGCAGAGCCAGACTTGAAGTCAGAGATGCGTTAACATCAGGCCTTTCAACTTCACCGAGTAATAAAAGCCAGCAACAACACAGCATCAATCAACTAAATAAGACTTCCCTAAAAGAGTCTGCACTCGCCCCTGGGGGAGCCCTGCAGACAGATTCCACTTCCAAGTTGAAAGGAGGGCTAGAAGGGCTCTATCCCCCACCCTACCTCCCTGCACTCAGAGCTCTCTGTTCTGCAAACACTTTGCAATTTACTCTCTTTCCTGAAAGTATGTTAGCCCATGGATACAAATAGGCTGATTCCTCCGCAGAAACTCGCTGGCTGGTCTACCGGGGAGCTAGTCAGTCTCATTGTTTCAAAGTCCGATGTGTTTGATTTTCAAACTCCCTGACAACTCGATCTGGTTTTAATTAAGTGCTTTGAATTCAGTTATTTTAAACTCAAAAGTGTGCCTGGATAAAGATTAGGATGATCAGTTTGTGTCAGAGTGTGTTTTCAACCTGTGGTAAGCTTTCTCCTTGCTAGAAATGGCTGTGGATAGAGGGTTTTTGTTTGTTTGTTTGTTTTGTTTTGTGTTTAATCAAAGGGGCTGGCTTTCCCTGCATATCTTTGTGATAGACACCGGCTGGGGTTATTCTGTGAAAAATTGGGCCCGGACTAAGGGGGGGGGGGGGGGGCGGGGAGGAACAAGTGATTCTGGCTTTCAAAACTCACTGTGCTTGCAAATTGTTTGCAAGCACAAATGTCCATGATCCCACCTTCCGCATAAGCCTTAGCTAGCATTGTGATGCAGGCTTTTAAAGACATAACTTCTTAAGCATCTTCAATACACGTAAGTGCTGGGCCCTCCCTGTTGGTTCTTTCAATTGGCCAGGTATAGGATAGCCGCATCATTTACTGTCCATGCAAGGACCCTCTTGAGGGTGGACAGAGGTACTAAGTGGATGGGATGCTAGGACAGCAGGTATAAACCAGGACATCCTGCCGAACAGGCACCTAGGTTCCCCCAGGCAGATGGAGTTCTTCTGCCCTCTGGGCCAATTACCAAGGGTTTTTCAGTGACCCTGAGTATGCTGGAAATGTCGCCAGCTTCACCTGCCGATGGTTCTCATAAATCCTGGCATCTTTTCTTTTGGAATCATCTCTTCTTTGTCCTTGGGACACCAATCCCAGCAACTCACTATTTCTGGACCCTAGAGCACTTTTGTCACAAAGTTGTTTGTTTTTTTTTTTTCTGCCTACGATGCTGCTGTCTTTCCCACGTCCGTCCATGGAGATCCTAGTGATTATACAAGACCCAGTTCAATGGTGCCTCTTCTGTGAAGAAGGAGCGGGTGGGGAGCCTTTTTGTCACCTAAGCTCCCACAGGGCTGTGTTTGTGTCCTTCTTGGGGCACTTGCTTCTTTGTATTTTGTGACACTTTTATGTGTAGTATCATGTTCATTGCTGAACTGAGAGGAGGGACCAGGCCCAAAGCCTGGACTCCACAGCACTCCTTTGGTCTTGAGCCCTTGTTTTAAGTACTTCTCACGTCTTATTTGAATTTTGGTGTTTTGGGTGGGTTCTTTTCTAAAGTGTGATGAGAAACAAAGATTGAAAGCTTTGTTGCATCTGGCATTTGCAGGGAACAGGCTCGCACTATTGTTGGATTTGAATGCTGGCCTCTCCACTTAAGAGCTGTGCAATCTCGGGCACCTGCGTGGCTCAGTCGCTTAAGCATCTGACTTCGGCTCAGGTCGTGATCTCACGGTCCATGAGTTCGAGCCCCGCGTCGGGCTCTGTGCGGACAGCTCAGAGCCTGGAGCCTGCTTTGGATTCTGTGTCTCCCCCTCTCTCTGCCCCTCCCCTGCTTGCGATCCGTCTCTCAAAAATAAATAAAACATTAAAAAAAAAAAAAAGAGCTGTGCAATCTTGCACAAGTCGCTTAACTTCTCTGTGCCTAGAAAATGGGGATAATAATAGTCCCTGTTTCCTAGGGTTGTTATGAAGACCGGGTCCTCACTGAACACAGCACAGTAATAGTACATACTCAATATCTTAGCCTTTGTCATTCTTTGGGCTGCACTTCCTGTTTCTGGAGCCTTTATTTGCATTTTTGAACTGCGCTGTAACCAAAAGAAAACCAAGAGCTATCGGTGCATGTAACGTGGTGAGGCCTAAAGTCCACCTATGCGTCAGGCGGTGCCAGCGATGTCTCCTGGAAGGCCACTGCCTTGATGAACCCCAAGGACACTTGACAGACAGAAGGATGAAAATGAGCGTTGGTCACTGCAACGCAGTGAAAATTCCTCTTGAACATGAAGAACAGATGGGCTGCCCCTGCCCCCTCAACATGAGAGATCAGGGTCTCCACACATCTGCGTCCTCATCTGTGAAACAGGAATCCTAATGGCACCCACCTCGTGTGGCCGAAGCAAAGATCAAATGAGCTCATACATGGAGAGCATTTCGCCAATTCCTGGGTATGGATTTCCTGTTCTCAGCATCTGTCCCGGAGCACGAGTTGAGTGTTGTTGAGGGAGGCGTGTTGGGCGTCCTGGGGACGGTCCCCTCGTATTTCCTTCAACTGCGGGAAATCTTGTGGTTAGCTCCACCAGCGGAAATTCAACAACGATCTGAGAACGCAGGGGCCCCTCTTTTTACTAGAAACCCTGGTGGGGAGACCCCGCTCCCCCCTGTCTGTGAGCTTCTGGCGCAGGAAGGCCAACACCAACAGCTGGAAGAACAATTAGGCTGATACAGACACCAGAGTGACCATTAGCAACAGAAATGGTGGCAAATTAAGGCCATTAAGTCACAAGCTGGAAAGAGACCAGAAATCTTTATTAATCGCCAAGAAGAGGACATGACTTCCCAGAGACCCTGACAGGAGAAAGGAGGTCAGAACACCCACGGTCTTTCTGGGTGGAGGCCAGTGGGTTTGCATGAGTGCATGAGCATGATGATTGCATCCTGCATTCTAGAATGACTCACCCCGGCCAGGGGGGAGCATGAGAACTAAGGCTTACACACAGCAGACTTCACAGCCCCAGGGAAAGAAGTTCGTTCATTTCCAGGAGCATTTGCACCTAGCTCGCACATCTGGTTTGTTCGGGGCCCCACAAGGAAAGTCATTCCACAAAATTTTCTTGCCATTTTGCACCAATAATTAGCATTTTTTAAATGTTTATTTATTTGGCGGGGAGGGGAGAAGAGAGAGAGGGAGAGGGAGAATCCCTAGCAGGCTCTGCCTGACGTGGGGCTCCATCCCATGAAACGTAAGATCGTGACCTGAGCAGAAATCAAGAGTTGGTCGGGACGCTCAGCCGACTGAGCCACTCAGGTGCCCCAGCATTTTTTCTTTAGCTTTATCCTTATTCATGCCTACTCTTTCCTCGGCGCCGCTCATGGAAGGGGCGCGAAGGTGGTTTGCATTCTGATACAGCGCGCACGTTCTCAGAATCCACACGGCAGAGCTAGCCTCAGTTAATTTTCACTCAGATCTTAACCTTCTCCGCTTGCTTCACTCGGACTCTGGATTTTAAGCAGAAATAATGGTTTGTGACTTTAAGCAGGGCACCGGCTGCTTCCCCACCCTTTCCCCTGTGGTTTCGTGAACCACACGGTCCCATTCTGCAATATCCTTATTTCTGAATTTCCAACTTCTTTCCCATCAGGGAGATGACTAATGCTAAAAGCCATGTATTACAGCGAGGTTTACTAGGAACGCCAAATGCTCATTTGAGACATCCTTTCAAATGGTAACAGCTGTCCTTGCAGCCAAGGTGACATTTATTAAAAAAAAAAAAAGAAGTCCCAGCTTGGCCCCCACCTCTCTTCAGTTTTGTCCCCTCTACCTCCCTGAGGTTGTAATGAGAAAGATTTCAGAAATGAGCACAGTGGTGCAGAACCACCCAGTGGCGCTCCGTGGGAGGCATGCCCTTGGGGTGGGCTTACGATAAACCCCTCTGTGGCAGGAGCTGTCCCCATCACCATTTTTCAGGCTGGGAAAAGTTGATTCCAAAAGGCAGGGTAGGGAGGGGCTGCCGTGGCGGTGGGGAGGGGGTGAGGAGCAATTTCTTCAGCGTTCTCCAGATCTTTCCAACCAGGCTTTCCCTGGTGCGGCCACTTCCTCTGGACATCCTGGCGGGAGCTCAGGTTTTGGGTGGCTCGGAGGAGGCCAAGGAACGGAAGCTCTGAAGGCTGGTAGAAGAGTGTACCCAGTGTTCCCAGCCCCCACCCACCCACCCACCCAGTTGTGCAGGAACAGTGTTCCCAGCCCCCATCCACCCGCTCAGCCCACCAGACACTCCCGTGAGAGCCAAGCCCAGTCACTGCCCGTGCCCTCCTCCAAAGAGTGAGAAACCTGGTGGGGTAGACGCTTGGTCCAGCTACAGGAATAAACACTGGAGGGAGAGGAGAGGAAAGAGGCAAGGGGGCTGGGTGTTTGGACGAGCTTCGGGTACAGTCGTGGGGTGAGAAGCTGTGGGGTGGGCGGAAATACATCAGGATACTTCCCTGAGGTATGCTGTGGATGATGCCCATGGGTCCCCTTTGGTTTTTGGGAAAATGAGTACAAGATTGGAGTCATTTTGAAATTGCTTTGGGTTGCGGGTCCAAGCTGGGTGAAGATCGCACGTGGGAGCAGATGGCAGAACTGCTCGTCTCAGGAGGGCAAGCCTGGGGAAGATTTTCTATTTCCTGGGCACTGGAGTACAAGAATACCCACGGAAGAAGAGCCGCAGGTGGAGGGCGACCCCCCAGGTTCGGGGTGAACAGCGATAGAGCTAGTGAGGGGGCGGCATTGGTTTATGTGCAGACATATTTGCCGTGAACTTCCCATTCTTCTGCAAGGGGAGCTGGGGGCCTGGTCACCTGGCCAGCGGGCTGTGGGGTGGGTCCCTTCAGTGCCCTCTGTCCTCTGGTTATCTCTGCTGCTGGCATTTGGAGGTGATAGAGGACAATGAAGAGAAGGCTAAGGTTTCATGTCCTTTTTATAACCAACGTTTGTTGCTGGCACCTTCCTTTTGGAAAAAAGACACTGATTCATGACTGAACAATCCCTCTGCGCAGAGAAAAAAAAAAAAAAAAACACCCTTGGAGTCTCTTAGTGGATTTCTGTTTAAAGTAATGGACGGCTTCCATAGGTTATTCAGAAAATGGCTGAAAGAAATCAGAGCAACTGAGTTGATGTTTTTATTTCTGTCTCTTTCTCCCCACAGATGAGTTTGAAATTCTTGCTCTGGGCCATATGGAGTGGATATTCCAGAAGGAAATTATATACTGCTCTCTGTTTCTACTCAACTGCTTTCCACTTTGTCAAGTGGACCCTTTGAAGCAGCCCTCTCCTTACCTCACATTCTGACATGAATAATTGTTTAATTGCCTCTCAGTCTACACAAGATAAGGAACCGTGTCTCGAAATTGTGTAATTCTCTTAACTAAACAATAGCGGAACCACCCAGAGCAGTTTTCAAAGACAGAAAAGAATTTCTTACATATGTTAAGCATTTTATTATTTTCGAAGTGCGTTGCTCTGTAGTATTTTTTAAATTGGATAATGCAGACGAAGCCCTGTGTAAATTGTATCATATAACAAACGAGTAAGATTTATAACAATTATTGATTTGATTTTCTACGCACGAAACTGAGGCTCAGGGCAGGGAGGGGCAGCCCCGAATCATGACAGTTGCGTGGGGCCCGGACAGCTGTCTGTCTCCTTATTCCCCTGTGTTCTCTCTTCTGTGTCAGGTGGCCTTACCCAGAGAAGGCCAAGGACGACCTTGGACCCAAACCAGAGGCTTCCCAGAGGGGGTGGGGCCTAGAGTAGAGCCCACGGGTGTGTTTCCTGACCTGGGTTACCTCACGCTGTCCCCACTGTCTGTCTCACAGGCTTCGGGCACACACTTGCCTTGTTCTCTTGTTCAGCTGCTGCCAATCACTCTTCAGCAGAGCCTTTCCCTCAGGCTGGGACCCAGGAGTTGTTACATTCCCTAGGTTTTCAAACATACGGGTTGCTTTTTCTTAAAAAAAAAAAAAAAAAGTGTCCCTAAAATAAGCTCACAACCCATTTCCATGTTTTAAAAAAGCTGTTAGCAATGCCTGATGGTAGGCTATTATCTTGATCTTTAAGTGTGTGGGCAGCTGGCCTGGGGCAGCCCCGCCGGGCGGCTGAAATCACAGCCAGTAAAGCTGAAGCACCCATCGTTCTCCCACCCACCACCAAGATGGAGCCCAGGAAGCCCCAACACCAGCTAACTGGGTGGGGGGTGCGGGGTAGCCTGAGCAAAGGGGCTCCGTGCAGGTGGTGGGGGCGACCAGAGAGGGTTTCCTGTGCATCGGAAGACACAATCCAAAGAGTGCCAAGGTAACCGTTGGACTCTGAGACGATATTTGCAAAGAATATGGCTACTAAGGGATTTATAACCAGGATATGTGAAGAACTTTTACAACTCAACAGCAACAAAAGAAAACCTCCATAAAAAGCGGGCAAAGGACTTGAACAGACATTTCTCCAGAAAAGACATACATACAGGTAGCCAACATGCATGTAAAAAGGGACTCAACCTCACTAATCAGGGAAATGCAAACCAAAACCACAGTGAGATCGCACTTCACCTCCGTTCATGTGGCTATCATAAAAAAACACCCCACCCCTCCCAATAAACCAGAGCATAACAAGTGTTCGGGAGGATAAGGAGAAACTGGAGTCTTTGTGCGCTGCTGGTGGGACTGTAAAATGGTCCAGCTGCTGTGGAAAACAAGATGGTGGTTCCTCAAACAATTAAACAGTTACCACATGATCCAGCAACTCTATTTCTGAGTATATACGCAAAAGGATTGAAAGCAGGAACTCGAACCAATACTTGGATACCGATGTTCTCAGTAGCATGATTCACAGTAGCTAAAAGGTGGAGACAACCCAAATGTCCACTGATGATGAATAGGTAAATAAAATGTGGTACATCCCTACAACGGAATATTACCTAGCTTTGAAAAGGAAGGAACTTCTGTCCTGTGCTACAACATAGATTAACCTTATAAACATCTATCAAGTGAAATCAGCCAGACGCAAAAAGGCAAATGCTGTATGGTTTCACTCATATGAGGTATCTCAAGGAGTCAAATTAATAGAGACAGAAAGTAATCCCTGTTGCCAGGGATTTGGCGGGGCGGAAGCGGGGGAGGGGGGGAGCGGATGGGGAGTTGTGTTTAATGGGAACAGAGTTTCAGTTTGGGATGTTGGGAAAGTTCTGGAGATGGATGGCGGTGATGGCGACACACGAGCACGAATGTACTGAAGGCCACTGAATCGCACACTGAAAAATGGTTACATGGTCAATTTTATGTTATGGTTGTTTTCCCCAAATTAAAAACTCACAAAGACTGGTAATGGTTAAAATGGAAGTTTTATGTTCTGTATATTTCACTGCAGCTTTGTAAAAGTTGTTAAAAAGTTAACAGAGAGAGAGAAAGAGACAGAGAAAGAGGATTTCTGGGTAAAGGTTGAGTTGAGAACTGGTGGGGAGAGAGGGAGGCAATGAGGTGTTCTCCGTCGAGGAGAGTGCACCTCTGCAGTGTGTGAGGACGCCTTGAGGACCCTTCCCAGCAGATGCTTGGTCTGAAGAGGTCAAAGGGGCAGGTGTCTGGCCCCTTCCCCGTGACCATCTATCCGATGGATGATCTCTTCTGCCTCATCATGGATGGCAGACAGGACAGACAGTGCCTATTAGGGGATGGTCAGGGCCACTCCCTAGACTGACTTTGCTCATCAGAGGGTAAGTGAAGACACACGCTGTGGACAGAGAGTTGGCCGCGGGGACATTGGCCAGAGGTATCATAGAGCAGAAACTTGCCCCCCATCCCTTTTTCTTTTTAACAACTCCTGGTTGATTTTTCTTCTGGTTGGACTACATCTTTGGGTAATTCTTTCAGGTAAGTCTGAGGGTAGGACACTTTCTCAGCTCTCATATGTCCCCAAATTTCTTACTTTTGCCCTCACACTGGAAAGATAGCTTGATAGGTTGGTTGCATAGAGAATTCTAGAACAAGGTCACTTTTCCTCAGCATTTCATGAAGTTACTACCGCATTGTATTCTTGTTCTGGGTGCTGCTGCTGAAGTGTGATGTCAGACTGTTTCACATTCTGAAGCACATGATCTGCTTTCTCTCTGGAAGATTCTAGCAGTTTTTCTTTATGCTTAATATTCTGACGTTTTACTCCAATGTCAATGAGCATCTGACTCCTGATTTCAACTCAGGTCATGATCCCAGGGTCGTGGGATCAAACCCCAAGTCTGGCTCCACACTGAGTGTGGAGTCTGCTTAAGATTCTCTCTCTCTCCCCTTCTGCCCCTCTCCTCACTCATGCTCTATAAATAAATAATTTAAATTTATTATTTAAATATATGAATAAATAAATAAGTAAATAAATAAGCCCTGTTATGTCCTTCCAGATACATTCATTTTGAGGACTTAAGTTTTAGGAAATTCTTTTCTCTCATTTCTTTAATCCAACCATTTAAAAATGTTTTTAATGTTTATTTATTTTTGAGAGAGGGACAGAGAGTAAGCACGTAAGGGCAGAGAGAGAGGGAGGGAGACACAGAGTCTGAAGCAGGCTCCAGGCTTTGAGCTGCCAGCACAGAGCCTGACACGGGGCTCGAACTCAGGAACTGTGAGATCATGACCTGAGTTAAAGTCAGACGCTTGACCAACTGAGCTACCCAGGCGCCCCTCCCTCGTTTCTTTAAATGTCACTTCTGCTCCCTTCTCTCAGTTTTTTTTCCTCCTGGAACTGTTAAAGATCCCCAGAGTTTATAACATGTATTTCTCACTTGTCCTTTCTTATGTTCCGTTTCTTTATCCCTATGTGCTGCTCTCTGGAGGACTTTCCTCCTTCCCTCACCTGCATCTGTTTGGGTATTTGGTTCACCCACTGGGTTTTATTTATTAACAGGATGTACCCGAACACTGCCCAGACTGCTGACAGGAAGAGGCCGCTCTACTCTGCTCACAGAGACGGTGGGGAGAAATGGGTCCAGCCGGACTCTGGTCTTCCTTCCCCATAAGCACCACACTCTTGTGTCTAAACCATCCCGGCTCCTTGCTTCCACCCACCAGGTGAGACACATACTCACTGCTGTACCTCTGTTGCAGGCCCCTCTTGTCCTGCAACACATCTTAGGCTGTTCCTTTTCCCTTGCATGTGGTCCTTTCCATCTTTGAGGGATTTTCACAGTTTCTGGGTCACTAAAACCCCCCCTTCTGAGTTTTCTGAGTGTTGTTACATCACATCCATTTTCTATCATCTCTGAAAACCTGATCCTGGAGGGGAGGCAGTTGTATGTGTTTCGGCCACCATCTTGAAAAAGCAAGGCTTCGAGTCAAATCTTGATGAAGTTCGAGATGTAAAAGATAAAATGAAGCCCTGTGATTGAAGCAAGGGCAGGGACTCCAGAATCTGCTTCCCTTCTCCCTCACGCCTGGGAGGAGGCTTCAGGGAACACTCTGTGGAGTGTGGTGTGAAAACCACTCACCAACATTTATGTCATGGCTATGGCAGTTGCCTTGACGGTTGGTACCACAATCCCAATAGCCCGTTCCCTCAAATAGTGACAGATCACTTTTCTCCCACTGAGAAATCTGGAACCCCCTTGGGACCTCCCTTGGAATGTCTGCGTTTGGTCTTAAGAGAAAGGATCTCGGCTCGTTGGCGAAGAACTGGCATTTTCTGAGCTCGGCAAGGTACTGATGCCATTAGTGGGTCTGTTTAGCAAGCCACCTGCTTCCCTGAGTTCTCTCTGATGACTTAGTCAGGTGGATGTCACATCTCAAGCATGTAGTGAATATAATGGCTGTAAGTTCCACCGATGAAGAGATGCTTTGTAACCACTTGATGTGGATCTTTCCTGCCGCTGGATGTGACCCAGATGCAAGAGGCATATGGGGTGAGGAACCCCATTTGCCTCCTGCCCATGTAGCGGGGAATGGTCGACTACGAAGAATTGTTCGTTTGGATGTGTTGCTGTGTGTAGGGCCTCCCTTAGGGCCTCTGTGATACCTTCAGCGAAGATTCCTATCACTTCACAGGTTTTACAGGTTTAGACTTCCTTTTCTTTTGTGTATACGTATAAGGCTGACCTAGGGGTTAGCAAAACCGTATCCAGATAAATCATTCGGAGGTGAAATGTATTTTATCTCTTTAAGGAAATGAGCAATCTGACTGTATTAAACTGACTAACTGACTTTATATCTCACTAACTAGTGATTTGAATAAGAGATTTAAATTTTTTTTTTCAACGTTTTTTTATTTGTTTTTCGGACAGAGAGAGACAGAGCATGAACGGGGGAGGGGCAGAGAGAGAGGGAGGCACAGAATCGGAAACAGGCTCCAGGCTCCGAGCCATCAGCCCAGAGCCTGATGCGGGGCTCGAACTCACGGACCGCGAGATCGTGACCTGGCTGAAGTCGGACGCTTAACCCACTGCGCCACCCAGGCGCCCCTGAATAAGAGATTTAAACAGGAAAATCTTTTAAAAAAGATCCTCGAAAGTTGTCTGTTACCAGACGTACAGGCCCTTATTTTTTTCTAATAATTTTAATAAATGTCAAAAATTCCCTTAAACTATATGGCCACTATTAAGAGTAAAATAGTGCATTATGTAAATGATTCTCTTTATTATCTTACTTTTCAGAGCATATATATGTCAATAACATTTATGCACATCATAGTACGTCTCTTCATGTCTCCAATTTTTCCAAAGATTGAGTTTTTTTTTTCAGTTTACCTGGGACCATAAAACGGATTTCCAGCATTATAACTGGCTCTTTTTTCAAATGCAGCTAATTGGTCAGTTCGTTGGTCACATATTTATTGTCTATTCTCTTCCACCCTCTCTCTCTTACCAGCAGCCAACCAGTTTCCCCTGGGGGGTCCATGAGGTTCCAGGACCTGGTTTCACCCCCATCTCCAGGGATAGGGCGTATAGTGTAAGCTAAGCCAATAAGTGCCTTCCATTTTTCTGGACGTAGACATTGGTTGCAGAGTGGACATGTGACCTAAGGGGGCCCAATCAGAATGAATCTTCAGGTTTTTCTTGGAAGGCCTGGGCAGGGGTGCTCTCTTCCCTTCTGGACCAGAATGAGGAAATACCAGCTCTGAGAGCTACTGGATGCCATAGGGGGCCTTAAGGGAGTAAGCCTGAGAATTTGACACCAAAAAGGGCAAAGTGAAGAACTGGAAAGATTCTTGGTTGACATTGTTGTGGTACTGGATCAAGCCTTACCTGAAGCCATTTTTGGTCACTTGAGCTAGCCAATTCACTTAATGGTTTAAACCATTTTGAGGGAGGCTTTCTGTTACTTACATTCCACCTGATATAGTTTATAGATGATGTATTAGTATACAACTTAATAGTTTACAAATCACATTATGTTACTTCATTTTCACAACATCCCCACAGGGATATTCAGGAAGGCTGTTGTTCCTCTCATTTTACATGAAGAAAGGGACTGTGAAGGCATCGCCCTAGGTTACACACAGATGGTTAAGTAGAAAAGTTACATAAGGATAGGAATTACATACATATTTTAAAGTTGTATTTTCAGTGTCTTTGATGTGCTTGTCAAGTGGGTATAATGTTTGTTGAATAAATAATAAATTGAAGAACAGAGCTGAATAGTAAAAAAGTAATAGGCTTTGTTTTAATTATTTTAATTATGGCTTTAATTATTCACTTTTCCAGCAAATATCTACCAAATGTTTACCACATAGACACGAAACTAAGTGTTCAAATTAAACATTCTTTGTCTTTAGGGGTGTCTGCGTGGCTTTGTTGGTTAAGCGTCCAACTCTTGATTTCAGCTCAGGTCATGCTCTCGTGGTTTGTGGGTTCAAGCCCTGTGTCAGGCCCTGCGTCAGGCTCTGTTCTGACAGCTCAGAGCCTGCTTGAGAGTCTCTCCTTTCTCTGCCCCTCCACCGCTCATGCCGTCTCTCTGAAAATAAACTTTAAAAATAAATAAATGAATAAATAAATTCTCTTTGTATTTGTGTTTCTGCCAGCACCTCTAGTGCAAAAGAATAAAAGAAAAGAAAAATTGTTGCTGTTTTTAATATAACATTGTTTATATATATATTTATTATTATATATTTTATATTTTATATTTATTTATGTTATATATTATATCTTATATTTTTATATTTTTATATTTTTATTTGTATATTTTATTTATTTATATATTATATTTATATATAACATTTAATAGAACATTGTTATACTCTTTTAAAAGTTTCAAACAGTTAAGAGATTATGTATATTTAAAGTCCTGCAATGATTTGCTAGGGAGGATCCCTGTGTTTTAAAATCTCTTTTCTGGGGTTGCCTGGGTGGCTCAGTCAGTTGAGCGATGGACTTCAGCTCGGGTCGTGATCTCGCCTTTGTGAGTTGGAGCCCCATGTCAGGCTCTCTGCTACCAGCCCAGAGCCTTGTTGGGATCCTCTGTCCATCCCCCGCCCCTGCCGCCCCCCGCCACCCCTCCCCTGCTCGCGTGTGTATGATCTCTCTCTCAAAAATAAAATTTTAAAAGGTTAGAAAAACAAAACCTCTGTTCTGTTGCACGTATGCATGGTTTCTGCCTGGTTTACCTTGAGAATGGACTTCTCAGGTAGAAAGCCATGTCAACAGTTGTTAAGTGCTTGATGCAGTCTGAATACTTCACAGATACTGAATTATATACTCTTCTTAATGTTAAGTCTCTCTCTGGCAGTATGTGAAGATGTCCGCTCATTCGAATCTCTGGGGGACCATTAAGGATGAATTTTACTATTTTAGTTTGTATCGTAGTAGATCAAGAATCCATACTTCACGGGCAAAGGCAACATACAGATTTGAGACTCTGTCAGAGTTTAGAGTGACAAGAAAGCAGAAGGAAGATCACCCTGTGGGGATGAGGCACTAGTCAGGTAGTTAGGAAAATAGCCTGAATTGTAATTCCCCAGGGACGGAATGCAGAATGGAAGGAAGTCACGACCAAGCATTGCAACTCCTGAGATCTCATAGAAACCTCAAAGAATTAAATGCACAGAAGCAATGGCTGAAAATGTTTTCGAGATTTAAAAACTCAGCAAGGGTCTGTTTCCTTTCTTTGTGTCCCGAATAAGAGGAGAGAAAAAGAGGGAAAGGTCTGTTGGCTGCATTTTGAAGGTCAAGTTTGGGAAAATCAGCCCTGGGTAGTGGAGAAAGGAAAAGCTCTGGACTGAGACTGAGCGGGATTCAAATCTCACCTCTGACCCTTCAGGCAGGTTATTTAGTTCTTCTGAGGTTCCTTTCCTCACCTGGAAAGATGGACCTTATCAGACTGTTACAGCAATTGGATACATGTGTCAAGGGCCTTGCCTATACCAGCCACAAATGGCGGCTGTTACTTTGTACTTTTTATATAAGTAGGACAAACTTGGACTCGTTAAAAAAGTGTTGTCACGCTTATTTCTTGCTTTTCTTGAAAGAAAGAAAGAAAAAAAAAGACATATCTTCAGAAGTGTCCAATAGCACAGAAAGGAAAAAGCACGAAAGGAAAGAACACATGTTACTTTCCGGAGAATCAACATTTCTTACTCAAATTCAATCACGGCTGCATAATGAGGGTGGAACAGTGCCCTCTTGTATCTCTTATGGCTAAATTTACTCACGTTCATCTGAAAGAATGAGGGAGGCTTTAGTTCACATCCTTGAATACCATTCGAAATGTCTCATGTTTCTGATAATGTCCTGCAGGGCCTTGAGCAAACTAACAATAAAAGAAATGGATGAATGTGGATTATTCAGCAGGTTCCCGGCATCCTTTCAGAGACTTTTAAAAGCGGTGCCTTAACTGTTCGCTCATACACTTGCTGCTGTTTCCCCTTAAGGAATGTCTCTCGTCTTTGAAATTGAGTCCATGACAGCTGTCACTGGCGCGATTTATCCCTGGTAGAGGACCAAAGGAGGAAGCAAAATGGTGGGTGGTTGTTGGTTCTTGCCGTTTGCCCCCTGGGGTGATGGATGCCGAGCACAGAGAAAGTGTGCAAGGCTAGGGTGTGGGTGGAGGCAGCTCTGAGCAGAGCCCAGAACCTCAAGGGCAGTGAAGCAGCTTGGCTGACCTATTCCCAGCTGCATTATTCTGCTTAGAGAAAATAACAAGGTGAAAGTTTGCTAATATCCTGCAAAGACGTGTCAGTCTTGCACGATACCAGTATATTTGGGGCTAGGTTTATGGAGGATCAAAGCAATTTAGGAAATACAAGTCCTTTTCCACTGAAACGTGTGATAATGATCCACTTCTAATTTTTAAGTTATGCAATTTTGTGCTTTATTTTTGATCGTATATGAAGTCAATTCTGTGATATTCTACAGGTATGAAGTGTCATCGACATGTTTAGACAATCCCAAATGCCTCCCCGGACCCAGCTTAGGAAACCTGAGTGAGCTTATGAGTCATTCAGAATCAGGGAAACAGCTGAAATTCTCACTTCTCGTCAAAGTCTTAGAAGAAATTCTCAAACCTTGCACATCTATGTCTGACTCCTTTCACATCCTAAAGTTGAATTTGGCAAGAATTATATGCACTGCTATATCACTTAATACCTTTCAAACACATGTTTGTTTACAACATAACAAGCAGAAGAGGTTTCCTATTTTTCACTTTTTGGAGGAAAATATTGATGTTCAAAGAAATTAACCAATTTGGATGATGATCAGCTTATAGAATCATTGAGTCTGGAGGTGAAACCACACATATGAGATACAAATTGAAAAATAAGTTTGATATAAACCCAATTTTTAAATGTCAAAAGGAAATTGTAAATATTTTTGAAGAAAATGAAAAGAATATTGTTATTATTTGAGGGGTGGTGGTAGAGAAGGACTTTGTGACCCCCCCCCCCAGGATGAAAGTTATGATGGAAAAGTGTTGCTAGGCTTGAGTACTTAAAAACACACACGTGTGAAATTTCTGAATGGTGAAAAATATACCCTGATATGCGTTGTAATTTAACAAACTTAAGGCAAATAATGAAATCGAAAAAGTAAAGAACATCTTTAATATATAAAGAGCTCTTACAAACCAATAAAGAAAATACGAATCCATATGTTAATAATGGGACACAAACAGCAAATTCCCAGTGGAAAAAAATTTAAATGGCCAATAAACAGAAACAAAAATTTTTAACTTTCCTCATAACAAAACAAATAAAAACAAAAACAATAAAAGTCCCTAATGATGGGGAGAAAAGAGGAATAAAATAAAGAATATCCATTGTTGGCAGAGATTTGGGGGAATAGACACCTTTACGCCGTGCTGTTGGGAATTTAAAGTGGTACACCTTGGGGCACCCGGGTGGCTTAGTCCGCTGAGCATCCGACTTCGGCCCAGATCACAATCTCGCGGTTCATGAGTTCGAGCCCTACATCTGGCTCGCTGCTGTCAGCGTGTCAGCCTGTCAGCACGGGGATCCTGCTTCAGATCCTCTGTTCCCCTCTCTCTGCCCCTTCCCCGCTTGTGCTCTCCCCAAAATAAATAAATATTTAAAAAATAACTTAAAAATTTTGACGTTTTATTTATTTTTGAGACAGAGGGAGACAGAGCACAAGTGGGGGAGGGGCAGAGAGAGAAGGAGACACAGAATCTGAAGCAGGCTCCAGGCTCTGAGCCATCAGCCCAGAGCCCGACGCGGGGCTCGAACTCACGGACTGTGAGATCGTGACCTGAGCCGAAGTCGGACGCCCAACCGACTGAGTCACCCAGGCGCCCCTTAAAAATTTTAATAGTGAAAAATAAGAAACATCTTAAAATACTTACAATATAGAGTCGTACATATTATAATTAACCCATTAAAAGAAAGGTTACCAAATACCATAAATAGTTTGATGTAATTTTATTTTTAAAAATGCGTGTATTAATAAATACATGCACAGCACAGAACAAACACACACACACAGAACAGTGCCAGCCACTCTTCTCAGTACTTTACTTATAATTCACTTCATCCTCATTACAACCTTGGGGAGTGGGTGCCCTAAAGAACCCCATTTCACAAATGACGACACTGAGGCAGAAAGAGGGAAGCGCTTACCCAAAAAGTCACACAGCTGGCAAGGCAGAGCCGGGATTCAAAGCCAGGTCCCGAGGCTCCAGATCCCAGAGTCTTAACGACTAACCCGGCTACACTAGGGGCAAAAGTGTGCTTTGTGTGCTCACTTTACGCGGTGAGGGAAAGACTTGGGGGGTGCACACTGACCAGCCCTCAGTGCTTACCTCTGGGTGGGAGGATGCTGGGGACAAGCTTCTGTTTATTAATTAAAAAAAGTAAACCCAATATATTCTGATTTTTCTACCCTTAACACCTATCACTGGGTGGTAATGAATTGCAAGGTTTTCAAGGTTGCAAAATTGTCACAAGTGGTGAGCAAGTACTCATTCGTCCCCTTGTTCTGCTGCTTTGGTAATTTACCGACCAAAACAGGATTAAGGAGGACCAGCTCAGCTTTCGTAACCCTGGGCTCTGCTAAACCCTTCACTGTAAGGCCTCACAAAGGCAAAAATGTGTTTTTGTGTGTCTTTTTTTTTCTAATTTTCTTTCTTTCTGAACATTCTGTGCCTGTCATTTTTTTCTTCTGAAAGGATTACTGAGCTGGGCCCAGCATTCCAAAGTCCTGACGTTCAGACCAGGATTTCGGCCCCTCTTCCTGCTGCTGTCAGCCCAGCATTGCCAAGATCCTGGTTATTTCTGCTCTGTGTTTTCTCACAATCCCAGAGGATCTTGGTGACAGGAAAAGTCTCTCTCTCTCTTTTTTTTTTCTGATTCAAATCATTTTGGCTCTTGAGATCGTGACAAATATCAAAGGGCCTAGAGATAATACAGTGGTTCCCGGTATGAAATCTGTAAAAAAAAGAGAGAACACGTCAGAGGTGGCTTTTTCTAAATCTATGTCAGCTTTACCAACTCGGAGGTAGGCCTGATGAGATTCTTCAAAAACACGGGTAATGTTGATGGTGACTCTGAGGGTGGATACAGTTCTCTGGGACTGGTCCGATGCCCCACCCTATGCCAATTGCTTTGCCCACCACCCCTAACAGAAATGGGAGGGAGGTGAAAATATCCTCCCTTCTTGCAGGGTTTGGGGCTCAGAAGTGGGAGTACCAGGATCTTAACACTGGCCTGTCCAAGTTCAAAGTCGGTGCCTGACCGTCAAGGTCAGGGTCTAAGACTAGAGGAAACTGTGGACTATGTGAGATTGTGGGTCCACTTCCCATTCCTTCACCCACCCTAGAAAGCACCAAGGCCACAGGGCTCAGCCAACGCGGAATGAATGGATGACTGGGAGAATGAACACATGAACTGAGCCACCGCCATCTTGCCAGAGAATGTGAACAATGGCCATTAAGTCTAGGACCTTGTTTTAATTGTTATTATTTTTGAGAGGGCCTAGGGGGATTGAGGGTCTGGGTTTGGGGATGGCTTTTGTTCTCTTGTGATCCAGAGTCTCTTACATGGGGGCGGAGGGTACTCTAAGCTCTGGAGAGGTCTAGGTTCCAGACTGGACCACAGAGCAGGGACGGACACTTTTTCTCAGTAAAGGGCCAGACGGTAAATATTTTAGGTTTGAGGGCCAGGCAGTCTCGGGTGCAACTGTCCAATTCCGCCACCGTAGCACACATGAAGTGATATGTCAACAAATGAGTGTGGCTGTGTTCAATAAACCTTCATTTACAGACACTGAACTTTGAACCTCATGTAATTTGTACGTGTCATGAAGCATTTCTTTTCTTATGGTTTTTGCCAACTATTAAAAAAATATTCTTACTCACAACTGTACAGAAACAGGTGGCAGGCAGGACTTGGCCTGTGGATGGGAGTTTGCCCGCCCTGCTCTGGAGTCCAGGTCAATGGGAGGAGTGACCCTTTCCATCCAGGATGTGAGCTCAGCCACCTGGGGTAGAACGGGGTTTATGAAAAGTGCTTCTCTGTTGGACCACCTGTATAACTTTGGGCGTATTGCTGGAGTTCTTTATGTGCCTCTGTTTCTCCTTCCATAAAGTATGAATATGGAATATGAGTATGAATAGTCCCTAGCTGGGAGGATTAAATGAGATAATCCTCTGAAGGCGCTTAGAGCAGAGAAGTCCTCGCTGACTGTCAGCCATCGTCACGATGGTTACTGTCATGGCTGATGCTGTTACAGACACAGGAGGAGGCAAAATCCCAACAACGGTCTGGCACATTTGCTTCCTCCAGGGAGCAGTGATCTGGAGGGTATTATGGAGGGAGTTCCCTGGGTCCATCTCCTGGCCCTTCCCATCTGCTCACCTTAGAGTAGAAGCCTTTAGAGTGGGGTGGGCTATCTCAGGCCTTCTAATGCAACCTCCTGTCCAAGGTGGGAATCGTCTCCACCACCATTACAGAGTCAGCCCCCTCAAATGAGATTAAAATTGCATGGAACCCCCTTTCAAAGTTCTGGAGATGCCCTTGGTTGCCTCCTGTGACTAGCCAACCCTTCTGTTTCTGGGCTGCAAGACTCTCCCTCCCGACACTGCCTCCCATATCTGGCTGCCCTCACGTCCCCCTTCTTCCTTCTCTGTGTCTTCTTCCTTCTCCAACAGTTACTGAACACTTGTAGCTGGCTTGATTTGAGGTCCTTGGAGACAAGGAACAGGTTTTCAGCATCTTCACACCCCAGGCACCTGGGCCACGCAAGCACCCGACCAGACGTAGAATGGCATTGCTCCTTTGTTCTCCTATGTGGTTCTCCAGTCATTTGCACTAAACTCTCCATGTGCTAGAGGTTTCCAGCGGCTACAACATCCTAACCCACATTCTCCTCCGTGCCCTGCCAGCAAAGAGGTTTAACCAAAGTGCCAAAGAATGTAGCAGGACTGGCCTGGGTAGGCTTCCACATGAACTCTGCTACCAAGAGGGAGTGTTTATTTGGGTGGACAGGAAGCAGTGAACTCAGAGAATAACACGGCCAGGGCCCAATGAGGTAAGCACAGAGGGAAAGAAGTAAAATTTTCCATTCTCGTTTAGCCATGACTAAAGTTGTCAGGAATCGGTACAATAACGACGAATTTGAACTGATTTGCATGGGTAAATCTCTCTGCAAATCTGGGCTTTTATTTTCCCATATGTTCCTACTTTAGCTTTCGTAAGACTTCAACAGATATCATCGCAAAAAAAAACTGATCTGAAGCATGTTCAGTGTATTTCTGTTCATTTATTTAACAAACACTCAATAGTACGTATTATGTGTCAGGTACCATTCTAAGAACTTTATATATAACCACAACACGATGCTGCCTTTCATTCATTTATTCATTCTTCAATAAAAATAAATTGGATATATTCTGAGGGACCACACTGCACTAGGAATAAAAAGACGCAAGACACAGGGTGGTTTTTTCCCCCCTCTTGGTTTTGGTGGGAGAGACAAACAAGTAAATCAATAGCACAGGGCCCATAATAAGGGCATGCACCGTATATGTCATTTGTCCTGGGGACCGGGAGCAAGGGCGTGTCACTTAGCTCCGAGTGGGTGATGTCCAAACTGTGTCTTCAAGAGCGACGGAGGGCCTGCGAAGCGAGGAGGGGTCTGTGAAGTGGAAACAGCCTGTGCGCAGCCTTGAGGGAAGTCAGTCTGCATCTTTAGGGAGCCATGGGCCGTATTCCATAAGCTTGGAGCACAGTATCTGAGGACAAGGGGTATCTGAGGGGTCTCGGTCTGCTCAGGCTACCACAACAAAACGCCACAGACTGGAGGCTTGAATAGAAATGTATTTTCTCACAGCCCCGGAGGCTGGAAGCCCAAGAGCCAGGGGTCAGCAGTTTAAGTTTCTCCTGAGGCTTATAGATGGCTGTCTTCTAGCCACGTCCCCACACGGTCGTCCTTTTGTGCAAGCATGTCTGGTGTCTCCCCTTCTACTTATAGGGACACCAGTCGTATTGGATTAGGGCCCACGCCGATGGCCTCCATTTTAACGTACTCACCTCTTTAAAGGTCCTGTCGCCAAACACGGTCACCTTCTGTGGTGCTTGGGGGGCAGGGGAGGCAGAATTCATCCACCAGCCATAAGGAGGAGGGACTGCGGGGGCCGAGGCTGGGAGGGCGGCTGCTGAAATGGTTCCGGGGGTGAAGCGAGGGAGGGCGAAGTGGACAACGGCCGTGAGGATGGGAAGAGAATGACAGGTTCCTGAGGAAGGTTCCCCTGTACCTGGATGTGCCAGCTGGCTGGGGCGGAGGGCAGTGGAGGAGGGCCCGGGTGGAGGCAGGAAGCGAGAGGATGAGTCTAGGACGACGTCACAACTCTGAACAGAAGGACGGCGATGCCTCCCTGGAATGAGGAACGTGGGAAGGGGGGCACATCTGGAGGCCAGAGCAAGATGGTGAGTTAAAGGTGCCAGCGGAAAATCACAGGGAGAGGTCAGCAGGCTGTCGGGCACGTTGGTGTAAGAATCTGAAAAGAGGCCTGGCCTGGAGCTAGAGATCTGAGGTCATGGGAGCCAAGGATTTAAACAAAACCACCCAGGGAAAGGGAAAGTAGTTAAGGACACAGCTCTGGGACTCGGGGGGGGGGGGGGGCGGGGGAGACCAGGAGAAGATAGGGAGCTGGCACTGATTTAATAAGGGCCCATGGACCAGGGGTCATTCTACTCTTGCAGAAGTCCCCTGATGTAGGCATAAAGCAGAAACTGAAATAGCGCTTACTATGTGCCAGGCACTGCTCGGAGTACTCTGCAATAGTTCATTAAATCCTCACAAAGCCCTGCTGTTTATACACAGGAAGACTGGAGCCCAGAGAAGTGATGTGCTCAAGATCCCAAAGCAGACTGGCCCTTGGACCCGGGTAATAAGGGACTCAAGTCCGAGCGCCCAACCGAGGAGCTATTCTGCCTCACTCGGTCCCGAACTGATTTTAGAGATGAGAACGCAAAGGGTCGGAGAGGTTCAGAAATTTGCTCAAGATGATGTCGCTAGAAAGCGTCCAAGTCGGGTTTTAAACTAAAGCTTTTGCACTTTCTGCTACACCGTGCACCTTGCTCACAAACTAAGGGAATAGGGAATTGCAGGGACAAGTGTTATCTAGTGAGAATGGAACAGAAGGTGTCTTACATTTGGCCACGTGGAGGCACTGGGGACTTAGTAAGGTCAGTGTCATGATGGGGCAGAAGTCGGGTTTGTAAAGTCTTGAAGAGTGAATGACAGGCAAGGAATTTAGATGATTCTTTCAGGGACGATAGAGATAAGAAGGGAGATGGGAAGGCAGCTAAAAAGAAAAACGGGATGTAAAAATGTTAAAAATTTGTTTGTTTTTTTTAATCAAGAGGGAGAAACATGCAGATGTTTGTATGCTGACAGGAAATTCAAGAACAGGGGCAGGGGTGGTGGGGCTTTGGTTTTCAGTCTGCTGTGAGTTTGGTTAATTTGAATCAAGGTCTCTAACTTTGAACTTCCACTGAGGAACTGAGCCTATAAGCTGGTGACGTTGCCAAAGAGCAGTCATCCCAGTGGGGGCACACGGGGATGGCCCCCATCTTTATTTTGCCTGGTTCTAACTGTGGACATAGCCACAGACTCATCAATGGGTAATTGTTCTGCTATAAACAGTGTCCCAAGCTGAAGAGTAACATCGCAGCTAAACTGTTAGTTTCACTGGTAAAATCTAAGACACACGACTGTCAACAGCCAGGGGGTACCATACACCCACTACCAAAAAATTTAAAGCCATGAGAATTCCCTGCTCCTGAAAAGACAAATCGGTGTTCTTTTAGTAAACAATGGCGTGTGTTTCAACCACCTTTCGCATCGTGGTATCATTTATCTCAATAATTCCGTGTCTGCGGGTTTGGATACAGAAAGAAGCCGAAGTACAAAGATGTCCATTGCAGCATTGTTTACAATAAGGAAAAAGCGGTAACAATTTGAGTCGTCCTGAGTAAAGGCATGTCTACACCAGCAGTGGAGAATCCTCTTGATGGAAAATAATGCAGTGGCTTCAGATACTACTTACAGAGATAATTTTTGATACTTGTCATACATACGATGTTAAGTGAGAAAAGCAGAATAACAATTCTACAGTATGAACACAACGGTGTAAACAAGCCAACAGTATAAAACAGACCGGAAATATCTTCTCTTGAGGTGATTATGTTTGCTTGGTTGGTTCTTTGGCAATGAAAAAGACATTAACCAGGAAAAGATCTCTCTAGCTCTCCCCCGATTAACAATGGCTGGCATTACAACAAACGCAATTGTTTTTGTTTTTTTTTCAGTTCACTTTTTCATACCATTCTCTGGCATTTTGGTAGTGCATAAATTATCCATAAAAAATGCAGGTGTGTTACTGAAAACGCATCCAATGAAACCTCTAGATAACACAGTAGGAAAGAATCTTTCTAGCATATTTTTATTGTGCTTAGCACCATTTTTCTGCGCAAAACAATATACACCCATTTGGAAAATGTAGAAGAATTGTAAATCAG
Organism: Acinonyx jubatus; assembly: GCF_027475565.1. Lineage (NCBI taxonomy): Eukaryota > Metazoa > Chordata > Mammalia > Carnivora > Felidae > Acinonyx > Acinonyx jubatus. The sequence goes on from NC_069380.1 coordinate 9,959,817, forward strand.
AGAACTATGGAGAAGCAAAGAAAAATTTCCTTTAATCCTATTCAGACAACAAATGTTGATATTTTACTGCAAAGGAAACAGATTTTGGTGGGAGAGATTGCTATACCCATCTTAACCAATTGCATGTAACTTGACATAAATCTTTTATGCTACACTGTATCCCTCAACGAAGTCAAATCATCCATAGTGTAGGTTTAAGGGTGATCAACAATGTTGAGCTCAGTCTAGCAGGGCTGGGTGGGCCTCTGCAGTGGACCTGCCCCTGTTGACCTTCCTAACTGGGAAAGCAACATTTGTAGCTGTTGCTGTTGCCGTTGCTGAGGAGATCAGAGGCCTGCTATAAGCAAAATATAGCTAGACTTCATCAATAAGTCTGGACGTGATGCCAGAAGACTGGCTGTGCTGATCCCTGCCTTCTTCCCCGTTACTTGAGGACAGGACCAGCCTCTTGTAAACCTTAACAATTAAGCCTCCAAGGTTATCAAGCAGCAAATGAGTTTATTGTGGAATAGCAGAGGAATTGCAACCAGGGAAATGCAAACGGTGGCAAACCGCGGGCAAGCACAGACAGCAAAGGAGAGAGACTTGTGTCTATAGAGGAAAGGAGGAAGTTGGGAGGGGCGGTTTTGAGTGAAAGTTCATTGGAGGAGCGTAAGAGTTTGGGGTTGTGGTGGCTTCTCATTGGTTGAGTTGTGGCAGTTTCTCATTGGCTGAGTTTGGAAGCTTCTCATTGGCTGGGTTTGTTGCTGGGCGAGGAGAAAATCTTCCCTCCTCCTGCCAGGGTATGGAAAGTAAGCATGTTCCTGATAGGGAATGTAAAGTAATGAGTGGGATGAGGGGTGCCTGTATGACAGCACCCCCACCCTTCCAGTCTTTCTGACCCCGTTTTGAATGCGGTTTTCCTTTACTCCTTTTCATGGTCTATTCACCTCTTAATCTTCAGCGAACCAGCGGTCCTAGAATACAGCAGTGCTCAATAAACATGGTGGACGCAAACTACAGGCTTACGCTCAAATTCCCGCCCGACCGCTGATCAGCTAGATGCTCCCATCCATTTCTTTGGTTTTTACCACTGTCTTTGAGCTAGCCACTTTCAAATTTCAATGATTAATCCTGTCTTTTCTCCAAAACTCCAGACCCACCTAATTAGCCGCCTCCTGCGCGTTTCCACTTGGCTGTTCCTTAAGTGGCTCAAAATCTACACCATCTGTGTAGGTACCCCAGTGAGAGTCTAAATGTCTCTCTCTACTCCTTTGTCTTTCTCTTCCCTCTTCCATTTATTTGCTCATAAAATCCTGCTGAATCCTGGTTCAAAAATGCCCCAAATTCATCCTGTCATCTCCATTCCTACAGCTGCTATGTGAACTAGCAGAAGACTCTCATTATATCTTACCTGGATTGTTACATCGGTCTCCTTTCTAGTCTCTTTGCCTTCGATCTCCCAGTTTTAAAACATCTTCTACGTGACCATAACCAAAGGTGTCTATCCAAGCTCAGACATAATTATATCACTTCCTTCCTTCAAAACATTCAAAGGCATCCCATTGCCTCAAGAATCTAAATTTCTCAGACGATTCAGAGAGCTTATCATACTTTGGCTCCAACTTCTCTTTCTGGCCTCATCTCTTATAAAACTCACCCCTCTCACCCTAAACAGGCCTTGTCTGTTTTAGCCATACAGAATTCCCATTCTTCCCCCAATAGACCACACTTTCTCTCTTTGCATGAGTTATTCCAGCATCTTCTCTCCCAACTTCTCATCCATGGTGCTTCTGCACCTGGGAGCTCCTATCTTGTATTCAAAGTTCCAGCCCACTCATCACCTCTTCTGAGAACTCTTCCTGGGGCCTCCCAGGTAGAACCAACCACCCCTTTGACCCTGATCTCATAGTACTGAGACAATACATCTATTATAGCACTCATCGTGATCTCGTGATCTCTTTTGGGGCAAGAATGAATGCCCCAGTAGGCTGCGATGGGTATATACCTGGTGCCACATCCCTCCCTGTGAACACAACCCCAGCCTTTGGGTATTGCCTACAAACAGCCCACTCCACACCTATTCTCTGTGCAGTGTTCCTCAGGCTTCACTTTGTGAAAGAATCCCCCTGGCTGCTTGTTTCACAGGCGGATTCCCCCTTCCTCCCCACAAAAGCTTGATTCAGTAGTGGCCAATGTATCGGGTGAATTAGATTTGTTCAGAGAGACTCAGCGATGGGGATTGATCCTGGGGCAAAACGACCCATGTCTGGAGAAAGGAGTGAATGGCGTTCATTTATATTCTGGGATTGCAATGAGATGTGAGTGAAAGGCCCTTGGTTCGACTTGATTAAACCTACGCAGGGGTCCATGCTGGGTTGCACACAAAGACAAACTAAAAATATTCTCTAAGTTCTAGTCAGCTTTTAAAAAGATCCAGTTTAGTGTTCTAAATTACCTACTTCAGGAAGCCTCCCCAGCTCCTCAAAACGGGGCTGAATTGCCCCCCCCCCCCCCCCATAGCTCCAGGTTTACCCTCAGCCGCGCGTTTTATTCAGTGCAACGCAGCTGTTGAAATGCTTGCCTACCCTCTGTAACCACACGGACAGCTAGGCAAGGGCAGGGCTGGTGCTTACACATCCTCTTCTGCTCAGAATTGACCTATTGTCGGGCTCCTAGTGGGTATTTCGGAAACAGGTGTTTCATTAAAGTGAACGAGAGAGTCCTTTCATACTTCAGGTCAAGCACATTCATTATGTCTACAGAATGAGCACATAGCTGACTGACTATAGACTGACTCAACATAGAAATAGATTCCGGGACTCAGAGAGCTTAGCCTACTACGGACGCAGGACTGCTAGGTCCTGTCCGTCCCCACTACCCCGCGCACCGAGAGGCCTGTGGGCCGCGTGCAGGAGAAGCAAGCCGAAGCAAAGCGATGAACTCCAAGGCGGACTCAAGAAGGCCTCGTGGAAAAGTGACCATCACATGATGATCAGTGGAGTTTCCACGTGGTGGGGGTCCGGGGGGGGGGAATCAGGGAGAGGAGCGGAGATGCAGGGTATGATGTGCTGGGGAAAAGGGCAGCAAACAGGCTGGGAGGCCGTGATCGGTAACTGACTCCAACTCGGGGCCCGACCTGGGAGCGGAGGGCGGAGGGCCGGCGGGTCCCCGACCCCCGGCGGGGTGAGAGCCCGGGAGAGCCAGGAGAGCGCCACGCCTCCCTCCCTCCCACCCGTCCGCAGGGGCGCGGGGTCCCGCGGGCGGATGGATGCTCCCCTCTCCCCCAGGCCCCACCCGCACCGCGGGCCGACTGTCGCCACCCCCCCCCCCCTCCGGCCGTGTCGGCCAGGCGGGGGCGCGCCGGGCCGCGGGTGTGGAGCGGCGGACCCGAGGGGGATGAGTAACCCCCGGCGGCGAGCAGGCGCGGCCGGGAGCGTGTGCCAAGTTCCAACCCGACGCGCGCTCGGCCCGGAGCGTCCGGGGTCGTGCCCGGGGCCCGGGAGGGGGCGGGCGGCCGCGCCCGGGGCGGATAAAAGGGCGGCGCGGCGCGGGGCCCGCTTTCTCCGCGCCGGGCCCGCAGAGCGCCGCTCGCCGGCCGGCACCCGACGCCGGAGCCGGGCGCGGGAGGCACCGCCGGGCAGCGGCATGGCGGGGGTGGCGTGCGCGCCGGCCAGGCCGAGCCTGACCTCCATCTCGTCGGGGGAGCTGCGCAGCCTGTGGACGTGCGACTGCGAGCTGGCCCTGCTGCCGCTGGCACAGCTGCTGCGCCTGCAGCCCGGCGCCTTCCAGCTGCGCGGCGACCAGCTCGTGGTGCCCGGCCCCGGGGGGCCCGCGACGACGGCGGCGGCGGCGCGCGGGGGCTTCAACGTCTTCGGCGACGGCCGCGTGCGCCTCGACGGGCAGCCCTACCGCCTCAGCAGCTACATCAAGAGGTGGGTGGCCCCGCCGGGTCCCCGCAGAGGCCTCCACCCCGCTGCGGTGCCTGGAGCCCCGGCCGGCCCGGCTTGCCGCCAACCCCGTCCCCACCAGGACTCCCCCTCTTTCGTGCCACTTGTGCGATCGCCTCCCTACTAACGTCACCTGGAGGTGCACATCCCCCCCCCCACCCCGCCTTCTCCGCCCCTAGTGATGACATTTTTTCAGCTGCCACTTGAAGCCGCCCACGAGGGCATCAGGGCAGGCGCGTGGCGTAGGGCTGGGTGGAGAGCGCATAACTGGAGGGTGATTTTTCCCTTTCTGGCTCCTTAACTGGGTCATATGAGCTCAAATCGAGGCACGCCCTTCAGGGGTGTTTGCGGGGGACAGACTCAGGCCCTGGCTTTGCATTTGTGGGGAGGGGAGAGGATGCTCGATTCTGTGTATTTACTGGCTTTAGCCGGTGAGGAGACCCAGTGGAAAAGGTGCAGAAGTTCAGAGTTTCCCATCTTTGGCCTGCCTCGGTTTTCAAAAAATACAGAAGCGCGGCTGAGAAAGGAACAAAGCCCTGTGAAGTCCAAACGAGGGCCCAGTGGGCTGTGGTGAGGGCAGGTAGGTTCTGGGAAAATCGGTGCAATGCCTAGAGCTTCCAGGATCCCGGGGCAGAGCTGGGCCCAAACCTGACTTGGTGGAGGGGGGCCCGGGATGCCTCACTGTGGTGGCCAAAGTGTCTGAAGCGCTTCTTAGCAAACTTGCAGCCAGAAGGCTGTAGTCTGTCCGAAGCAGATTTTGATCATCATGGGGTAAAGGAGGAGGGAGCGTCATGCTTGATTCTGCATGGCTTCATGCCTTCCAGAGGTCACCCTGTGCTTGTGTGTGTGTGGGGGGGGTCTTATATTTGCGGTGTGGAACGGAGTATCGGGAAGCAGGCAGTGCAGTCTAGAGTCTGAATCAGAGATGAGTAAGCTGGCCACCTATTAAGATTCAAAGCCTTTGCTATTGGGAAAGAGGAGCACCGTGGTACCTTGTAAGTGGGATCGAGCCAACAAGGGCAAGCAAACGAAATGAGATGTTTAAAATACTGGCTTCGAAGCTGCTGGGAAAAATGTTGCTTTTCCACACAAAGAGAGTGGGGACTTTGAATGCCTGAAAAGCCATTCTGCAGCAAGAATTTCACCCTTTCTTTTTGCACCAAAAAAAAAAAAAATCTCTCTTTCTGATGAATGGAGAATTCCCACCCATATGCAGGGGACTATGGGAGGAACTGAGTTAGAAATTATATTTACAAAGATTATTTTAAAAAAGGTAACCATTGTATCTGAGAATAGAGTATGAAACATTAAAATGTCCAGAATTAATTGAAGCTAGAGGTTAGCATTTTGACATAGCCAGCTTCCTCAGTCTTAGCAAACAGTGTGGCAAAATTTAAAACGATGTCGAAGTGTGCACTCTTGCTTTGAGCACCTCCCACACAAAAGACTCTTAAAGGGCAGTGCTCCCCTGGAGTATAGAGTCCAAAGTAAACAATGGCCAGGTGACACAGACCAGAGTGCCATCAGGATGCAACTACAGGGTTCTCATTGTCAAAGCAGTTGAGTGAGGGCCTTTGAACCCTGGGAAATACTAAGGAGCATCTGAGAATAATCTGGGTGAGAGAATGAACAATCTGTCTTCCTCTCAGGGGACATACTATGGCAGGGGAGATAGGCTTTTATAGGCGGGTGTGCGGTCCTGAAGGATGAACCTGATCTGGATGGAGATAGCCTTCTAGAAAGGGAGGGAAGACTGAGTTGTGGGCAGCAGTGAGAAGTTTTGTCTTCATAGACTACAAAGTGGGCAGATAGTCCGAATGGAGACATCCGAAGTTGTCTCCTCAGATCTGCCAAATTTACCCGGTTGTCTTTGGTTTTGGGGATAGCATAGAGCTTCCTCTCTCAGAATATTTACCACTCCAAAGCAGTGATTCATTTCCTCCATCCATCTCTCCCTTCTCTTCCTTCCTTCCTTCCTCCCTTCCTTCCTCCCTCCCTTCCTTCCTTCCTTCCTTCCTTCCTTCCTTCCTTCCTTCCTTCCTCCTTCCTTCCGTAAGCTTTGGCCCATTTTACTAAAGACAAACAGCATGATTTACTTTTAAACAGCCCATTACAGCACAATTCTAAAGATCACAGACTCATCTGGATCAATGAGAGCTAGCGTGCATTATTTATTATCTGCATGGCATACCCAAGTCAACATTATTGCCACTGTCGTGTTGGACAGCGGCCTTGGCCAGTGTGGTACAGTGCTCTATGTCAGACTTCTTGCTGGCGAGGATGACCAGTCTGACTTTGCTTTGTCAGCCATCTTCACAGTAGGCTTATACCCCAGCACATACTTCCTCCTTTTCATGACCAGTTAAGACCTAGAGTTGATGGAATCCAACAACTTTTTCATCTTTCCTGCGGCCACCATATTCCTCCCTCATATGCAGGATGGCCCCCAAAATGGCCAGGAAACGAAAAAGCCAAGAGACAGTTATGAATCATTTCAGACTATTGGGTTTTCGAGAATTTGTGTAGACCATCTCCCCAGATGTGTATATATACACTAACATTGCTGACCATCCAGGTAATTTATGAGCTACTTGGATCCAAGTTAAGGATCCTTGCTCTATCAATGAATTCAGTTATTTTTGTCATTCAGCAACTATTTTTGGTGTGGGTCGGCTTACAGCGTAAGCAGGATTTCCTTGTTGAGGCCTCGGAAACGTGTGCTGTGTCTTTTACGAAAACGCTTAGGGCTACTGACCCTGACGTTCATATGAGTCACTCATTCAGACAAGAGGATGATTTGGTGGCCCAACTTACTGGGGTGTGTTTTTTGATACTTGAACGTTTTTCCAAATCTATGCCTACTAAATAAGCCGAAGGGAACTCGGGGTGAAGGGGAGGTTGAGGGATGGCCACCAGGGCTGCAGAACTCCTGAGAGCCTTATTTAAAAATTTGTCCTAATTTTGGGAGATGCATGGCAAGCTCTTTCCTGTTATTTTTTTCTTTCAAGCTCAGAATTTCTAGCTGTATTATACACACAACCTGCTCAGGATTCCAGGTGAAAGTAACCATTAACTCGCACGCACACACACATACACACACACACACATGCACACACGTTTTTCCTGTAATTAGATGCAGCCCCTTAGTGAGATGTAGTGGTGTGCAAATAGGAGCTCCAGCCTCCTTTTCGGAGATTCCTTAGCATCAAAGAGGCTATTTGGGTGATAAAAATAAGTATGACAATAATTACGGGCGGCTGCTCATGTTTACTTGAGTACCAGGAATGGTACAAAGTATTTTACAGCCGTTACCTCGCAAGAGACTTCAAAGTCAGCTCTGTTGGTATTTCCCTTTTTTTACAGATGAGGAAATTAGGACGCAGAGATTAAATAACCTGCCTAAGTAAGGTGCTGGTGAGTCGTGGCACGGGGGCTCCTGTGCAGCATTGTCTAACTGTCAGCCTCCGCTCTCAGCCAGCTGCCTGGAAGCCAGAATAATTCTGGCTTGCTGTAGACGGCAGCAGCTTTCCCAGAGGTCTCCCGAATCCACAAGGAAGTAACTGGACTTCTATCAGACAGGACGCACTGTAGATAATCAGCCTAGAAGAGAAGGTAAACCCAGCGGCCTTGAGGAAGCCACTAAAAGCAGAGACGCATATGAGACCATATGCGCCCATATGAGACCAGCTGTTAGATGGTGACAGTCACACCCACCTCGAGGTCAGCGACCGGGGGTGGGGGGTGGGGGGCAGAGGGTGCAGGGGGCAGCGGGGAGACAGGTGGGTGAGGTGAGGGTGGAGTCAGGGCTGGAGCCTAGGTAGATTTTCAGGGGCAAGTCTCACCTCCGCCTGCCGTGGGAAGCGTTGGGCTCTGTCTGCTGGCCCCGGGCCCACCTCCCTGGGGGAACCCCGGACGGGAGGCGGAGGCATAGACGCGATTGCAGCATTGCAGCCCCTGTCAGTCAGTGTGGGTCCTCAGCCTTGGTCCCCGTGTCTGAGTCTCGGATATGGTGACATCGGATATGGTGACATATTGACCACTTGACAAATGCTTGCAGCCCCGTGAGCCAAGTGCCTCACACGCAGTATTTAATCTGTTAGCCGCCTCATGGGGGTCCTTTTGGTTAGCCAGGGTTTACAGGTGAGGAAATTAATCTCAGCGAAGCTAAAATAACCTTGCTGAGGTCGCCGAGACAGAAATCAACCCCAGATCTGATGATTCAAAAGCTTCGTGCCATTGCTGCCTGCCTTCCTCAGGAGCCTTGCTGTGGGCTTCCAGCCACACTCCGGGCTGCTTCCTGCTCTCAGCTCACCTGGTCCTTGCCAGACGCCTGCCTGCAGGCCTGAGCACAGCCACCCCACAGTCCCCAAGGCTTGGCTAACCTGTGATTCCTGCTGGGGACACCTCCCTGCTGCTCTGGCCCACCCAGTGGTGGCACGTCTGGTCCCTCTCGTCTGTCTCAGCTCAGTCCACGGTTCTAACTCCAGACCCCTCCTGCTTTGCTCTTTCTTATTTAAATACCTAGAACGTAAGCCAGTGGAGGTTGGACACACGAAGGCAGAGAGCTATGCATTTCTCTGGCATTTGCGTGTTTGAGTCATCACATTCGTTTGTGAGCCTCTCGATGGCAGGGACCATGTCTTCGATCCGGTGCTTCTCAAACTGTAATAAACCTACAGGCCTCCTGGGGATCTTATTAAAACACCGTTGTTTAGGTTGAACAAAACTGGGGAGGAGCCTAGGACTCTGCAGTTTTATTAGCTCGTAGGTGATGCCGGTGCTGATGGTCCAGCGGTCATGCTTTAAGCAACACGGCTTTACCTGTCTATCGTTTGATATCGAAGTGGTGCATTTTCTTATGCCTTCCTAGTAGACTAGATGCTTCTTGCGAGCCAGACTATTTCCTTTTGCTTCTTTGTGCCCCCGCCGCGCAGTGCATGCGCTCAGTACGTATTTGTTGCACGAATAAATGGACGTACGAATGCGTCATTCTCTGTGCCATGACAGCGCTTCGCGTGAGCTGAGCATCAGGAATGAATGAATGAATGAATGAATGAGTAGATGAACATGTGCATCCTTGATTCGAATCAGCAGACAGCGGAGTGATAAATCTGAAGCCATTGCTTAATTTCCCTAGAGTTGGGGCAGAAGGAGGGGAGAAAGTGAAAGAGAAGAAGCTGTCTGACAGCTTAGGCTGAGGCCTCACATAAAGCTGTCAAGTTAACACTGGAAACACGGCAGGGCCATCCTGCTTGCTCCCAAGGGCAGAACGCTTGAGCTTAGTGCCGTAGCAAAGGATTATGAAAGCTATAAGCAACTTCTGGGACTTCTACACAAGGCCTGTTTTCAATATGTGTTCCTCTTTGTCTGTGCTCCACTCCATAATTGTTTAAATGAACACATGCAGGGACACACATGCACACCCCCCCCACCTCTCCTCAGATGGAAAAGCCATAGGGTTGAGTTCTTATTCGCCTTTGAGCACTCATTTGCTGGAGCCAAGGGAAACTTGGGGCAGCTTTTCAGATTGTGCTAGAAATGATGTAACGCCTGAAGGAATCCCCAGAGAAAGGTAGGCAGCTCAGAGGGGAGTGATCTTTCGGCCACTCCTGGTTTGCTAGGAGCAAAAATACAGTGTTCTTTCTTGGTCTCATCTTTCTGGCATTGCCTTCATTAAACTTTAGCTTTAGCTTCCAGACTGAAAAACCGAGGAAAGAAATTGGAGCAAAGAAGGAGAAACTCTTGCTCACTTGTTTCTCAGATGCTTGCGTTGTCCTTTTTCCCGGTCACTCAAATGAACACAGCCTTGATTGTGTGGCACAAGTTTATAGAACTTCACCCTTTGGCCAGCAGAGTTGGCTCAGATTAAAGATACTGACAGTGTTTGTTGAGCATCTATTATGGGCCCAAATGCATACACCTATGTCACTTGCACTGCATTGAGTCCTCGCCCAGAAAGAAATACTGTTATATCCCTTTTATAGATGAGGGCACAGGCTCAGATGGGTTAAGTAACTCACCCAAGGTCACAGTGAGATGTGGCTCTGCAGCGGAGTTCACACTGCCTGTCAATTAGGGCATGACTTCGATCTTCTCATTTCGAATCACTGTGCATTCGAAAGGCCGTCACATTGGTCTGCCTTTCAATGTTTGGACTGAAGCCAGGCATAGAAAGTTTCAGCCTAGAAGCATTTTGGGGCCAGGGTAAAAGCCATGAAGAAATAAGAGTTTAAAGAGAGCTATCTTAAACCATTTGCTTTTCATCCTTAATAATTTCAGCTAATACAACAAGCATCCAGTACACAAGAAGCAACATTTGCATTAGTAATTCAGAAATATGCACGATTAAAGATGAAATCACTATTCCCTAATGTAGTCTGGTAAGGCTCATCTTAAAATAAAGCCAGTGACTGAATGCCAGATACTTAAATACCTGTGAGAGTTCACAGCCAGGTCCTCAATCTTTTTGTATTTTAGTGGCTTACATATCCAAGTTTTCTAACAGTGAATTCCAAAGGAGTGCTCACATTTATTAATTTCTCTGGAATTTCAAGGTGTTTAACAATTGTACCGTACCTGGGAGGCTGGGAATGATGAATTAAGGAGGTATTTCTTATTTGTGACCTGGTTTAAATAGAGAGTTCATTAAGCAGGGATCTTGCTACAATCTCTTGTCTGTAAATTCTGTTACAGAGCTTTCATATAAATAGCAGCATTTTCACACATCTGTGGCATAGTGATAACTGACATGCTCTGTGGTGATGTTTACAGCCCCGTTAAGATCCTAAAAGTACCTCTAAATCATCAAAGGAAAATTAAATTATGTTGAGCATAGTTTTATTATTCAGGGCATCTTATGAAATTCAGACTCCAGGAAGGATGACACATGTATAGGTTATGCATTAAACTCAGTGAGCGTGCGACTATCCGGAAGCCCCCACCACTCCCTGCCCGGTCCCCCTTCTCTGATCATGACAGACAACAGCTCTTTGAGCCCCCTCGCATTCCAAAAAAACCTTCCAGAGAATTCGGGGGAAAACTGATTATGTTCCCAACCAGTGATCATTTCTAGGTTGAGATTTTCATCTTTTTCCTATACGCTGCGGATTCATCGGAATAAAATCGAGGGTCCCTTCGACTGGATGTTGATGGGCCTCGCACAGAGGTGAGTGTTGCACTGTTAACGTGCAACATCAGAATAGTAATCGGGACGGCAGATTTTCCAGACGCGTTGTACACAAATGCTGTGCTCACGCCCTAGAGAACGACACTCAGACCACGGATATTGAGAGAGCAGAGGAGTCACCTTGAGAAAAAGATGAAATGCTTAAGTGACTGTAAATTAGCTCCATGGCAAACAAGGCAGGAGAATATGAAAATCTGCCTTGGATGGGTCACAAGTGACATCCGACTCTGCCCCAGCTTCACGCATCTGCCTTGTTGATGTTTACTCCAATTGGACTTGTCCTTTCCTTTCCACGACGACAGATAAGAGTTTTCTTCCTTTCTTCTTCCTCTGCTCCTCCCCCCACGCCCCCTACGACTACAGACCTTACACAGCCTGTCCCAGGCCACTCTTGCGTGGTCGTCCTGGGTCCTGGACAGTTAAGAGATGATGGCAGAGGGGCTGGGAGGGCACCCAAATACTGCCACCCTCTATCCCAGCCCCACCTCGCAGGCCCTGAGCCCCTCAGGTGTGATAAGGCACGTGCGATGCCTGCCTGGTGCCCAGCACCCAGTAGGCGCCCAGTGAATGCTGTTGAATGAATGAATGAGAGCAAATGAACTCGGCAAATTACGGTTCCCTTTCTCCCTCCTCTTCTGCTTCCTTTCTTCAGTGCCTTTTGGCAGTTGGCCAATTGGGACAAAAAGGAACAGGAACATTCTCTCCTTGCTGATTATGGGACACAAGGGCCACTCCCCCTCAGTCCCCCGCCTCCCCTTTCCCCATTCTCACTGGGCACTGTGCTGCTCAGGTGAGGGTAAGGGCAGGCAGGGATGACGGTAGAACCATACAAAATCCCTGGGCTGCATTATCTTCCGCAGTCTGTTCCCTTGTTATTCCCCCTGGCCCCCCACCCCTTCCCCCCTACTCCTGCCCTCCCCACCCCACCCCTGAATGTCAACACCTGTCCCCGCTTCCCTTCCCCGGAATACACCAGCCCTGTTGCCCCTTCCCCACCCCTGGACAAGCCCCCTGACCAGCCAGTGTCCCTGGAGTGGGAAGCAGAGACTACATTAAAAGCCTGATGAAATACAAGGCAGGAAGCATTTTAGAGACTCCATCAGGGGTCAGGTTTTAAAAGCTCTCGAAATCAGGTTTGACAATGCCCAGAAAAGAGAGAATGATACAGATTTCTAAGAAACCAAGCTGGGAGACAGACAAGCCAAAGCTGTGTTTTTCTGCCTTGGGGGTACATATTCTCCCACGTGTTCCCAACCCATGCCCAGGTCTGGGTCTCGTGCGCTGGCCCCCCTAAGCGGGTTATGGGAAGTGGGGTGGGGCGGGAGGCTAATAGGGCTGGGTGGTCACAGCTCCCTGCAGTGGGGCTCTCTCCAAGGCTGTGATTTTCACATCAGGCACTGGACGGACAACAAGCCAGAAAGAACACTCGAGCTGTCTCTGCCAGCGACTAGATGTAGGAAGCAAACACATCACAGCATAGCAAAATCAGCCTGTGCTGTCAGGCAGGGCGGCCATTCATTCCATGCACGTGCACACAGCTGGGCCGGTCAATGGGGAACCAGTTCTGTGTTGAAGAGGGACGGTGGCAGACACATCCTCCAGCCTGTTGGATGCCATTCAGCCTGCCTGTGCCCATGTGGCGTCTGAGCTGAGGTATGGATAGAAAATTAGCCATCGTCTTGAGGGAAGCCAATTTGCGCTTCGATCCGTCTTTCGATCAACAATACAGGTAGAAACATAGAAACTACCTGGAAAATCTGTAGAATAGGGGGAGAAAGCTGACATCCTGGATGACCGAGTCAACGTGTGAAGAAGAACTTCCCAGGCTGGGGTAGTGAATGAAAATCAAAGAGGCTAGTCTGAATAGGGTCATGGGCAAAAGTCCAACATTAGTGGTATTTTTTTTTTTTTTTCTTCATTGCACAAAGCTCAGGATCGGGGACACATGAATTAGTTCATATGACTCTTGGTTGATTGCATAATCTATAGGGCGGCTGGGATCTAGGGATCAGAGAAGGCAAGACAGGAGGAGGAGAAGAGGGAAATTTCAGACCCACCCTAGCTTATCCCACTAATTAGCTAATCCCCTAATTGTAATTCATTCTCAATCCGGAGAGACAGAGCACTTCTAGCTTCCAGTGAACTCTTAAGAGCCCAAAAGATAGATGGTGTTGGCCATCACATAGCAAAGGCTGCCTCTGAGAGCCCAGGATTGGTGCCAGGCCACGCCAAAGACCAGGGCTGCCTTCAGGTTGTGTCCTGATGTCTCAGCTGACTAGGGAGGAGATTTATTTATATCGTACAAAAGATGACTGCCTCCAGAGGGCACACGTTAGGCTATTTCCCTCACAAGTTCTGTGGATGTGGCAGGCGCCCGTCCAGAACATCCCCTTCCTGACCTAGATGGAAGGGTATATTACGTTCGCAATTATCTCTGCTTTTTTCGTAGGTATGTGGAACTGACCAACTACTGCGATTATAAAGACTACAGGGAAACTATACTGAGCAAGCCAATGCTGTTCTTTGTTAATGTACAGACCAAAAAAGACACCTCAAAAGGTAGGTATATAAATATTTTGGGTTTGATGCTGCTTCCTGGGGCTGTGGACTGTGGCATGCTAATGAGGTACAAGTTGTTCACGGAGTAGGCAAGGTAGATGTCAGCTTGTGACAACGCTGGGGGCAAGGAGCCTGGTGCGTTAGACCATCTGAAGCACAGCACCAGCCTGCAGAACCTCTACATGATCCTAGGGCAGAAGCCATCTGTCTCTGGGCTTTTGTCTTGTACTTCCTGTCTAGGCAGGAAGTGCTATCAGGTTCTGAGTCTACGAGGGTTGCAAAAATGACTGGAACGCTGCTGATGATATATAATACTGTCTGCCACATTCCAGACACTCACGTGCGTGAGGCATAGGCTCATGTCCTTGATGGATGCAATAGCCCCATACGACTTTCATGCAAATGGGAACGTTTTCGAGCATGAAAGTAGGTCCTGTTAATAATTATGCTGGGATTAAGGTCTAACCCAGGGGGACTAGGATGTATAGTCATCCTACCTATGAGGTGCTTATACCCACTTAACAGATAAGAAAACTAAGATAAAGAGCTGTTGTAGAGGCTTTTATGTTTCATGCTGTGGCCTTCAAATCTCAACTGGAGGGATATCTCTTTGCCGTTTCTTCCAAGCAATCAGATTTACTGATAACAACTCCATTAACTTCCCGTTCCGATAGGAAAATATCTCCATCTTCCCTGCTTCCTGCACAGTGTTCTGTGGGGAAAGCCATGGGCATAATGCTCGGTGATAGAGGCAGAATTTCTTAATCCTACTTCTCAATAGCGTTCTTAAAAGGAGCCCAGAGTAATAAGAAGTGATCTGCAAATTCCAGATAGACTCTCTCAAACATTCATTCTCATTCAGATTCGTGGAGCTGCTGCTCTGTTCATTTCCTTCAGAATCATTCAGATTCTCCGCTCGCTTGACAATCCAGCCACAATGCTCTCTCGGCAGGAGGGGCTGGGAACGGAACACAAGGTAGCAAGTAGTGCTTGTTAGAGCATCTGAGCCCCTGATGTTATTTGGCTTGATGATGACCAGAAAGCTGGAGAGTTCTCCGGGAATGTAATTCACAGACATATCAAGTACGCCTCCTGCGTCGATCTCTCAGGAGGAATCTTAAGAAAGAATAAGAGACCTCTCCATTTTTACATTTTAACGAAAGTAGCAGGGAGTGGTGCAGGAAATGTGCGGGTGGCCTGTAAAAGGTATACGGTTGTGTGACAACTATCCTGGAAGGAGGTACAGAAACCCAGTGCTGTGCGATTGTAAGGAAAGCCATGAAAAAAGAGCTGCTGTGATACAGAAGCTTGAGATGGTCAAGTTTAAATTGTGAAAGTTATAAGTAAGGTAACACGTCTAACCTTGGTGCTAAGCTGCACTTTTGTGCAAACTAGAAAAAGCCACCAGTAACTCAACATCATTTACTAATCCTTTCCAGAAGTTTGTCATAATAACTGTACAAATAGACAATGTCTATGAATGTGAATGGCACCCTCTAGAGTTGTGCAGTGCGCAACCTGCCCAGCCAGCACGACTGTGGAGTGCGGTAGCCCTTAGCATCTAACGAACCTAAAGATCTTAGTTTGGTTTGTGTGAAAGTTAGTTCAAAGTCTCCAATAGCTTGCTTGCTTTCTTTATCTCTTGTCTCAAAGAGGATATAAGGTCATTTATATTTTTAAAGTGCCCCCCAAGATGGCAATTTGGGAGAAAGGAAACAGGGGTAAAAAAAAAAATATAAGATGAACAAAGTTAGTGCAAAAGTTAGCTCAAATGATATTCCTGAGGGATGTAAGACTAATTATTGAGGGACCGTAGGTTTGACTCCCAAAGCCAATGCAAAATACTCAGTTCTCAAACCCACATAATGGCTGGTCCGTGGCCTTTAACAGAGAGTGGGAATCCATGTAACGTGTCTGTCTAGAAAACAACAGTTGACTGTTAAGGCCGAGGAGCTTGATTCTGGGGACTGGAAAAGTTACGAGATCGTTGGTTCATAATATTTCAAATTTGCTAATGAAGAAACAACTTTCTCTTTGTTTAGCTTGTGTAGGATTGGGCAGAAGTGGACATAAGGAATTAAAAAAAGAAAGAAAGAAATTAAGAAAGAAAGAAAGAAAGAAAGAAAGAAAGAAAGAAAGAAAGAAAGAAACAACCCCAAAACAAACCAGCACCACACCACCAAGGATACACCTGCCGGGGGCAGAGACATCGTATTATTTAAACAGTGGGAGGGATTTTCTTCCTAGTGACATGAGCTCCCCATGCCGGACGCACACAGTGGGAGTCAGTTCTCATCCATGATAATCGGGGAAGGGGACTTATTTTTTGTATTTTTTATTTTTTTGAGACAAGGGTGACAGAGTAGACTTGGAGCTGATTTTTCTAACTGGCTTTTACAGTTGCCCAGAGCTTCCTTTGCATCCCCAAGGTTCTCAGGGATAACATTTCTAGAAATCTGGTTAGGCCTTACAGTGAGGGTCTGAGGGAGCTGCAGAGGAGGCTATAAATGAACAAAGTCTCCAAATAAGGTGGGAGTGACTGCTTTATCAAATGCTGAGAAGTATGTTGATGTCGCACGTGCGCACCTCAATCTGAATCGTGCCTCCTAATTCCTAGAAAGAACGTACGCGTTTCTCGTGAACACAAGGCACCCCAAGATAAGAAGACAGATAGAGCATGGAATGGACATGGTCATTTCCTCAGTGATCGGGGAAAGCTACCGGCTTCAGGTAAGCTTGCGTCAGTCGGATTCCAGGGCTGCTAACCACATAGAGAGGGGTCGGTGGCATTTCATGCGAGGCTGAGTCCCTAGAGCTGAGTTATAACCAGACCCATACGTTTTCTGTGGTTTCATTATCACTACCAATAAAATGAGCTTGGTTTCGAGCAACCAATTAGAAACGGGGTAACAGTAAAGGTCAATGTGACCAAGTGGTTCAAGGGCTTCAGATGGATAAGGTATAAGTGCGAAGGTCTGTTTTAAAAAACAAAAGTCAACGGTTGAAAAATATGTCAGAATGAAAAAGAAAGAAGATAAGTGATATTTTGGATAT
This sequence comes from Acinonyx jubatus, assembly GCF_027475565.1. Classification (NCBI taxonomy): domain Eukaryota; kingdom Metazoa; phylum Chordata; class Mammalia; order Carnivora; family Felidae; genus Acinonyx; species Acinonyx jubatus. The sequence goes on from NC_069380.1 coordinate 9,976,545, forward strand.
TTGGGCAGTCGTTAGTTCAATAATAGAATTCTATAGTAATATACGGTTCTGTAATATAACATTATAGCCATGACATTAATTAAACGCTTCTCTCTCTCTTTCAGTTTGATTTTCAAGAGGTGGTACAAAATTTTTTCCCTCCAGGAAATAAGGTGGTTAATGGAGAACATTTGAGCTTTGCGTATGAATTCAAAGCTGATGCATTATTTGATTTCTTCTATTGGTTTGGGCTCAGCAATTCTACTGTAAAGGTAGAAGGAAAAGTTCTGAATTTGTCAAGCACAAGTCCAGAAAAGAAGGAGACAATTAAATTATTTCTGGAAAAAATGAGTGAACCTTTAATCCGAAGGAGCAGTTTCTCTGACCGAAAATTCAGTGTAACTTCCAGAGGTATGTTACAAATTCTCAAGTACCTGAGGAAGGTAAATAAGAGGGTAGAATAATATCATGGGAGTGGACAATTAATTGAAAAAAAAAAAGGCCTCGGGGCTCTTGGGCAGCTGAGTCGGTTAATAGTCGGACTTCGGCTCAGGTCATGATCTCCTGGTTCATGGGTTCAAGCCCCGCGTTGGGCTCTGTGCTGACAGCTCGGAGCCTGGAGCCTGCTTTGAATTCTGTGTCTCCCTCTCTGCCCCTTCTCCCTTGTGCATTGTCTCTGTCTCTCTCTCTCTCAAAAGATAAATAAACATTTAAAAAAAGGAAGAAAGAAAACGGCCTCTTGATAAAAGGGAAATATAACATCACGGACTTCAGAAAGTAAGAAGTGAGAAATGTTTACTACCAAGAAAAAAATGCGGTGACTCTTCTTTTTAGGCCCCTTAACGTTTTCTGATGTAGCTGTTATAGTGTGCAGCATGCCCAGAATACAATTTTTAAATACATTGTTCATGTAAGTCCATCTTACTGCTCATTTAAATATTAACAACAATTTAAATGTTATGAAAGCGTGATGCTTTCCTGATGTGCATATTCAAGGCAACAGAATGTTAACAACCAGGAGCAGCTGGGGGAAGACTAACCATGGGCGATACGTATCTTTAAAAACTTTTGAAAGGGTTTGTAAGACCACGAAAGAATAGCTTTGGAGAAGGCTTCGCCTACCAGATTTTACTCTAGATCCTAGTATCCAGTGCTTCCCCCTCAGGAGCTGGTGCGACTTTTCAGTCTGGTTGTGGCTCAGGCAGAGGACATCTGTCCAGTCTCCTCTGGGTTTGTCTTCCGCTGAGCCCATTCTCCTGTCCCACGTGAGTCTGGGCCCGAAGGCAACTTCCTCGAACCAGGACTCTTGCTGCTAATTGCAAGAAGAAAGAGCCCGAACACAAACACACGAAAAAACACCAATCTCTATGAACCTGCAGTTTAAAAAATACTCAGATATAAAAAAACAAGAGTCTCAATTATGTTTAACGAGGGTTGCTTTCTTCCGATGTTTATAGCAAAAATGCTTACTTCTGAGGATTTCTTGTCTTGGAGATAGCCCCTCCCCTCCCGTGTGTGCGTGTGTGTGTGTGTGTGTGTGTGTGTGCACGCGCGTGTTCTCTCTCTCTCTCTCTCTCTCACTCTCCTCCTCCTCCTTCCTCTTTCCTTGCTTCCCCCAGCCCTGATCTCTCTCTCCCTCTTCCTCCTCCCTTTCTCCTCCCCCACCTTTCTCCCTTTCCCTCTCTTTCTCCCCCTAACTCCCTCCCTCCCTCCACATTGCTTTAGCTTTCTCTATCTGGGTGTTCCTTACAAAATCACTTTGTGCTTCGCTCCATTGCAGCCCTGTGGGGAATCATACACGGATTCTTGGGGGGAAGGATTAACTTGCCCAGTGGTGGCTGCAGTCCCAGGTGCCTGGTCCCTCCTGTGACATCTCTCCAGCCCCACCCGCTGGCCTTGGCGCCCGTGAGTGCGGCTGCCTGGGATGACCATTGCCATCCAGGGGACACCAAGGGGCTTGTGAAGTTGGCCAGTGCCTCCTTGCAAGTTGACTAGGAGTCAAGCTGGGGCCACTTCCAGGACAGAGCTGTGGGGAGGGACTCTTGGAGCCCCGCCTGAGGCCTGAGCCATCATTATGCACCGCAGGTCGCAGGTCACACAGCCAGAGATGCATCAGCTGCCTGCAACCCCCTGCAGGCAGGCCAGCCTGGCCTCTACTGGCTCTGCCCTGGTGAATCAACCTAGTGCCATCCCCTTCTCGCCTTTGCAAAAACTGACCTTTGTCCTGGGCATCTATTCGCCAACTGGGGGCCTTTTGTCACAAGTGGGAAAACTCTGCACATCTGCTCCGGCCCTTGGAAAAGCGAATGATCCATATCCTACTGGTAGACAAACAACCATAAAAAGCTGCTTGGGTTTTTGAGTTCTTCTGAGGAAGTCAAGGTTCTCTATTAATTATTGAAATTGTTACATTGTATGTTGTATGAGTTTTAAGGCACTGTTGGGTTTTGGGCTTTGTTTTTCCAGTGACGATAATAACGTGCCTTGTTACTTTTCTCAGGTTCAATAGATGACGTTTTCAACTGCAGTCTGTCACCCAGATCATCTCTGACGGAGGTTCTTTTGGCAGAATTGCCATTTCCAAGTGTTCTGGAATCGGAAGAGACACCCAATCAATTTATCTGATTGGATTGAACACTTTGTGGTCCCTGCTACCTGCCAGGCCTGTGCCAAGACAGAAGGCTGGGGGGGAGGCAAGAGGTGGTGGGAGGCGGGCACTTCCCCCTGCTTGTCCGTCCCTGTGCTCCCACGGGAGGCTCCTGTCTTCTGTTTCCCTGGGGATGCCCTGGCCAGCCCGATGCAGCTGACTCCAGGAAGGGCGGGCTTTGGCCCAGTGGCCCAGAGGGGTATCTTCCCCTTTGAACACTTCTCCAAAGAGGCAGAGGGCGCACCCTGAATGCTTTGCTTAGAACCCCAGCATCCTGGGAGCTCCCCAGGCAGCCTTTGAGGGGCCAGTCTGACTTGGGCGTTGACTGTGGATACTGCATACATCAGCGGTCCTCTGCTCGGGATCTCCTCCTCGTCTGAACCCAACCCCAGCAAGTGGATGGTTAGCAGTGCTATTTTCTTGCAAATGTGGCTGGACAAAAAGCCTAGGACACCTTTCACTGGAAGACAAGTATGTTTCCCATCCTTAGGAGAAACATTCTGGGGAGGGGTCACTGGAGGATTGGCCAGGTCGAGAGGACGGTAACCTGCCACCCGCTGCCTGAAACTTGAGCTCCCTTGGCCTCTCTCTCTCCTCAAAATGACCTGTGTAGAAAGAGGCCGGGTAACGCGGGACCAAATAGTGACGGGGGAAGGATAACGTACTTGGCAGTGTCCTCTGGTGAAAGCGGGTTATGTCAGTTGGGTGTTTTAAATAAGCTTTTAGCAATCCTAACACTAAAAGCAAAAAAGAAGGAAGCTATAACATTACCATAATACATTGTTACATCAGTACATTTTTCATCTCATAGCTACAATGGAGTTCTTCAAAAAGAAAAAAATTCCTATTTACATATAAAACCTGCATTGAAGGAATCGCTACATATGCTTATAAAAAGGAAGATTTATGGGTCCTTAGTATAATTTTTATATTCTTTTTAAACAACTTCCTGTATTATACATTTTGATAGCGCTCCTGATTGTCCCTTCATTTATATTTGATATGTTGGGTACTCTGTGCAATTAAAACTTTTCTTAGCATTCAACATGGAATTGATTAAATTTGTGACCGTGTGTGTGTGTGTGTGTGTGTGTGTGTGTGTGTGTGTGATATTTCCATCATGCTTTGCAGGTGGTAGATTTGCCTTGTAACTTACCAAATTACAATAAGAATTGTGGTTTTCACAGCTACTTTCTCAAGAAGAGCTTTTTGAGGAACAGGTCTATGAAGTATTTGGAGAATAGAAACAATTTGATAACCGATCTTCCAGAAAAGAAAAAAATGTTCCTTAATAACAGAAGAGGCTAAACATTTGTTATTCAACTCAGTACAAGATGAAGAGTGTTCATAGTAAAATAAGTGTCAGTGCAAACAAACCTTAGGCAGATCTCAAATATTAAATGTTTCCCGAAGGAAATAGAAACTCGAATTCACAAAAATTGACAAAGATTTTTTTTTTTTAAAGTAGCTGAATTGAGACAAACCATCAGTAATCACTCCAGGAATGGACTAGAAATCTGGAAGGTTTCTTTTATAATTAAAAACAGTGTTTTCATTGAATTAAAAGCGGTTTTTATTGGATGCATTCACTCGGTCCTTATTCACTCAGCAAAGTTTCATGAACTGCTTCTAAGGGGATATACACTGTGCTAATGTATTTATTAGCAAATGTCACAACGAAGTAATGTCGGGCAGCCTTTAAATTGGTGAAAAGTGTATTAGAACAGATATTTCTGGGCAAAAGAGGCTTCAATCTGGGTATAAGTGCAGCCTTATTCAGATATTTTAACAGTTTAAGATCGATCCTAATCTATAGGACAACAACGATCTAAGCAATTCATTCATTCATTCAGTCATCCATTCATTCAGTTCATGCATGCAACACATATGATCGAGTGCCTACTCTGCGGTGCACTGAGGTGGGTGCTGGTATATAAAGTTCAGCCCTTGCTTTCAAGGAGCGTCCAGTCTTACAAAAGAAGACAGGTGTGTGGGGCGCTTGGGTGGCTCTGGATTAAACGTCTGACTTCGGCTCAGGTCATGATCTCACAGTTCATGGGTTAGAGCTCCTCATCAGGCTCTGTGCTGACAGCTCAGAGCCTGCAGCCTGCTTCGGATTCTGTGTCTCCCTCTCTCTGCCCCTCCCTCCCTCACTCTCTCTCTCTCTCTCTCTCTCTCTCTCTCTCTCTCAAAAATAAAATTAAAAAAACAAAAATTTTTTTAAAAAGACAGGTGTGCAAACTAAGAAGAATAATAAAATGAGTGCTATGAGAGACGTTCAAAAAAGGGAATGTCTAAAACACTTAGAATCCAGTTTCCGGAGTGAAACTAATGACATAAAACTGTAAAATCGAGTTTTAAAATAAATATGTGAGGATTGATTTATCCAAGTGATTGATTTGTTGAAGCTCTCAGAACAAGAGTCACCTTGGAGGCTATTAATTTATTCCAACAAGAATGCAAATCCAGACGTTATCTACAGAAGGAGGGAGGTTTTTTTTTCTCATTACCTCACGGTTATAGTTGATTTTTGGCTAAAGGATAATATTGCCCAACTTGATTGCCTACCTTAATTATCAGCTCAAATGTGGATGTCTTTTTACTGTTTCAAATCCCAATCTATCTTCAAAGAGCCAAGTTATGCCCCTATTTAAGAAATTCAAAAGAATATTGCATCTAGTTCTGAAGGGAGTTTCTAAAGAATTTCAAAAATGCTTTAAGCAATGGCAGTGTCATTAGAATGAATTATTACTTTGAAGAAGAGAACATTCATTTGGATGGGTAAATGCTGGTATAACAGATTTAAAAGGAGTGTTCACACTTGATATTCACTACTTGAATACACTTGAAAGGACTGACAGTGTGGAGCATTAGTAATTACCCAATGACTGGCCTGGCCCACTTAACCTCTTCAGAGTTCAGAGGAGAGGAAAACACAAGAATCAGGGACAGCAGAGCTGGCCCAGGAGGGAGGTGACGTCCATACTGGACTGACAAGGTTTTGATAGAATCAACAGTCTGAACTTGCTGCTCTGGCTCTATGTGAATAAAATGTCAGTAAGTATGTTGAGTGGCACATTAGAAGCAGAGTTTAGAATCTGCTCCATTAGGTTGCACTGTCTTAATAAAATCGAGAACATTATAGAATTTTCTTTTCTGGATCTTTCAATAAAGTGATAGCAATCATTCTCGACTGCTTAACAACACCCCCTCTGAGTGACAGATATGAATTAAGTAGACTTCGGAAAGATCTAGGTCAGTGAGGGCTAATTTTATGTGTCAATTTGGCTGGGCCATGGTGTCCAGATATTTGGTCTGAACATTATTCTGGATATTTCTAGTTAAGTATTTTTGATGAGACTAACATTGAAATCGGTGGACTTTAAGTAAAGCAGAATGCCCTCTACAATGTCAGTGGGGCTCTCCCATCAGTGGAAGTCCTGAGTGGAACAAAAGACTGACCTCCCTTGAGCAAGAGAGGGGTCTGCACAGGTGGCCTTCAAACTTGAATGGCAACATGGGTTCTGCCCTGGGCCACCCACCTGCCAGCTTCCTTTGCAGATTTTGGACTTGTTAGGCTGCACAGCTCTGTGAGCCAATTCCTTAAAATAAATCTCTTTCTCTATCCACACGTGCGCGCGCGCGCACACACACACACACACACACACACATTCTATTGGTTTTTTTCTTTTGAGAACCTGAATCATATAGACTCCATAACAGACATTGAGAAAATGTTTTTTTTTTAATTTTTTTTTCAACGTTTATTTATTTTTGGGACAGAGAGAGAGGGAGAGAGCATGAATGGGAGAGGGGCAGAGAGAGAGGGAGACACAGAATCGGAAACAGGCTCCAGGCTCTGAGCCATCAGCCCAGAGCCTGACGCGGGGCTCGAACTCACGGACTGTGAGATCGTGACCTGGCTGAAGTCGGACGCATAACCGACTGCGCCACCCAGGCGCCGAGAAAATGTTTTATGAGTTAATCGATAAGCTGAAACAAAGGAGCAAAAGCAATATTCTTTTTTTTTTTTAAGTTTACTTATTTATTTTGAGAGAGAGAGAGAGCACAAGTGAAGGAGGGGCAGAGAGAGAGAGAGAGAGAGGGAGAGAGAGAATCCCAAGTAGGCTGTCAGTGCAGAGCCCAACTCAGGGCTCAAACTCATGAACCATGAGATCATGACCTGAGCTGAAATCAAGAGTCAAACATTTAACCCACTGAGCTACTCAGCCACTTTAGTCTCTTTCTTTCTTTCTTTTTTTTAACATGAAGACCCTTGACTAAAAGCATTGCATACTATATAACGGAAAGACTTTTGCCCAAATATATCAACCCGGGGGAGGAACTTCACTCAGTGTATCCATATCCAAAGTACTTGGGTAACACTGGAGATCATCTGTGACCTCTCCTGGGCTTTTGGAAGCAGCCCCCTGTCAAATCTTTTACACATCCTTTGTTGGCTTGCTCTTTGAATTCTCCCATCAACTATTTCCCATCGTCTCTCTTGTTCAGGAGACACTGCTGCCTGTCATGTTTCCTGGAGCAGAGCTTCTCAAACTTGAATGTGCCTGGGAATCTCTCGGAGGTCTTGTCAAGCTGTGGACTCATTCAGGAGGTCTACATGTTTTAATTTCTTTTTTTTTTAAGTTTATGTATTTATTTTGAGAGACAGAGAGAAGCTCATGTGCACTGGACACGCTGATGCTTGTGGGGGGGTGGGGGAGCTAGGGGCAAGGGGAGAGGGAGAGAATCCCAAGCAGGCTCCAAACTATGAGCATGGAGCCCAACTCGGGGCTCCGTCTCACAGACCTGTGAGATCATGACCTGAGCTGAAACCAAGAGTCGGAAGGAAGCTTAACCAACTGAGCCACCCCGGCACCCTGGTCTGCATTTCTAACAAGCTCCTGGATGATGCAGAGTCTGCTGGGTTTAGGACTCGGCTCTAGCTCTGCCCATCTCAAACTTTATGAATCATCCGGGGGTCTTGTTAGAAAAGCAGAACCTCAGGCCCCGCCCAACTGACTTACTCAGAATCCGTGTTCTCGCAAGATGCCCAGCTGTAGGTGGGCACGCTCAGTCCGAGGAGGGGCATAGACATCTTCTCCAGGTCTGAGCCCCATATGCTCTCTCCACAGCGGCAAGTGCCATCTCTCTCCCTGCTTCTTACCCACGGCCCGTGAACTTGGTTACTCATCTCTCGTTGGAACGTTAACTGTCCACCTGACACACTCCCTCTCCTCCAGCTGGAGACTTCCGTCTCCTTCACAGCCCAAAGCTGGGTGTTCTATACTTGCTGTCCCCTCCCTCTGCCACCCACCCGTCTCTCCGCTGCTTTAACAGCAGGTTCCTCTGTGTGTATGTGTGTGTGTGTGTGTGCTCGTGCGTGCACAGAAAGAAATTCATTATAATAATTTGAATTGGAAACAACCGTGTAACATTTAACCCATTCAATATAACTACTGTCTATTGTTTTAGATCAATTTGAAACTCTGTAAAAGGCGTATTAGTAACCTGGATGTCTTAATTTCCAAATGATGAACTTATTCTGGTAGGTGATATGGATAATCTTCCCTCTTCTTCAGGATTTATGTAAACTTCTGACCTGATCTCTTCACCCTGTTGCTTTAACTTAACTCCAGTGAATTCTTCTCATGTTTTGGGGCGGGGGGGGGGGGGGGTTGCCCAAGCACAGCCCTTGCCTTCTTTCTTTTTCTTTTTTTAAATTTTTAAAAAAATATTTATTTTTGAGAGACAGAGACAGAGCAAAAGCGGGGGAGGGGCAGAGAGGGAGACACAGAATCCCAAGCAGGTTCCAGGCTCCCAGCACTGATCCTGATGCCAGGCTTGAACTCACAAACCGTCAGATGTTTAACCGACTGAGCCACCCAGGCACTCCCGAAGCCCTTGCTTTCAAGGGGCATCCAGTTTTATAAAAGAAGACAGGTGTGCAAGCTAAGAAGAACAATAAATTCATGACGGAAAACCGTAGAAGGCCTGCAGGGCCTTGTGCTCCAGTGTCTCTTAGCTCTCCCTTCACTCTTTACTGTGTGACAATCCCACGCTGTCCCCTGCCTCCTGGGCCCCTTCTCCCCCTTGTGGCAGCTTGAAAGGGCGGGCCTACGCCAGCCGACTCCATCTTGTTCTGTGTCCTTCACCTTGACCACACCTCCTCCCCTTGAGTAACCCCCCCCTCACCTGCCTAACTGGACTCGGACCCTTCCCCAGGACCCTTCCCCAGCCAATCGGCTGAGGCCATAGCCATTACCTCACCAACTGCCCCCAGGCCCCAATAAAACCTTTGTCCTTTTGAAACTCGCTCTCTTTCCCTGGTATCTCACCGCTGCGTCGGTGCAGGTAGGGGATTGAGCTCGAGCTAGCTCGAATAAAGGCTCTTTGCTTTTGCATCGGACTCGGCTCCCTAGTGGTCTTTGGGGATCACGAATTCTGGGCATAACATTCTCTCCTCCCTCTCCGTCTCCTGTCTCCCATTGAGCTGAGAACCCAGCTCAGGCATTTCCAGTTCTAGGACAAGCTCCCTCAGCTCCCATGGTATCCAGGGCCCCTTAATGTCACCCTCCAGCTCATTTTCAGTGCACAGTCCGTGTTTGTGAAGGGAAAGAAGCCAAGGAAAAAAGAATCAACTTAATCATTGAAAGGGGTTACCGCAAGCAACCCGAATTCAAGGGCAGGAATAGTGCTATACTGCTCGCGATAAAATGGACTTGTACCAAAAATCCATTCTGAAGCAGAAACGCAAGACCAAAAAAGAAGGCAGCTCAGAATAGCAGTGAGACAAAAGAGCAGTACCTTAGGTTTACACGGCTTTATAACTTATAAATTATTGTTGGAGTTACTCATCTTTCCATCCCGGTGAGGTAGGTACTGCTATACTCATTTTACAGATAAACTGGGGCTCAGAGAAGAATCTGCTTGATCCCAAAGCCCCCCAGGTAGAAAGTGCAAAGATTTCTTCCAGCTCTTGATTCGGTGTGTAGGCCACAATTTCACAGCTTGCCTAAGATGAGACAAATGTAAGATATTAATACGAATTCACTTTCAAAATTCTATAGACTCCCTGCTCTGTTTAAAAAAATATATTTTTCTTAAATTATGCTATGCTAATTAACGCTGCCATTTTCAGACAGTAATCTGTTATTGGGTGTTATTTTCTTCATTTAGATGCCACTACTAAATCCTAATTTAGACTCATTCCTTTTAATAACATCGACAGAACTCTATACCTTCTATGTGTTCCCACCACCATTCATTGATGTAAAATTTAAAAGTGTAAAATGCATTAGGAATGTAAAACGGATAGGAATCCTCTCCGAAAATTCTACTTGGGATCTTGATTTTTAAGCAATACCTCGCATATGCACTTGGGATGCTTACTTTGATGCTTTTTCTGTGTCCTTTGATAATTTCCCTTTTTGTAGATATCACCGCTAACAGAGGTCTGACTTTTGAATAACCCCTTTGCAGAGAAGGGATTGTTGTAGATTGCCTTCTAAATATGTTGCCAACAGTCTCCAATGTGCACTTCCTGTCTTTTCTTTGCAGCCAGGTGGCTAATAGCTGTGTCCTAGCCTGGAGGCATTCAGTTTTACTAAGCCCCTACTAAGTGTCAAACTACCAAGGTGGTTGCCAAGAATATGAGGATAAAAGCCCCTCCACATTCTGGGAAAACTTTGGGGTGAGAGACACAGTTTTGTTTTGTGGGGATAGAAGGACAATTAAATTGGCAATCACAAAGTGCAAAGGTTTGTGCCAGGAACCCCAGTGAGGAGAAAGGTGTCAGCTCACATCCTTCCCCACTCTTGTTTCCTACTTAATGCAAAGATCTATGACAATTTTGCGCACAGTCACTTAAGTTGAAAGTTATGCGTGGATGAAAATTTGCAATTGGGGCACCTGGATGGCTCAGTTGGTTGAGCATCAGACTTGGGCTCAGGTGTTGATCTCCCAGTTCATGGGTTCAAGCCCCGTGTCGGGCGGGCTCTGTGCTGACAGCTCAGAGCCTGGAGCCTGCTTCGGATTCTGTGTCTCCCTCTCTCTCTGCCCCTCCCCCGCTCATGCTCCGTCTCTGTCTCTCTCTCAAAAATAAATAAATTAACAAAAAATTAAAAACTTAAAAAAAGAAAATTTGCAGTTGAAAATCTTCAGCTTACTCTTTTTGCTCCTCTCCCCACATAAGACCATGCTCAGGAAAGCTCATTGCAAGAACCATACAAATACACAAAAGTAAGTAGCCACATTACTGGAAACACATCTCCTTGCTTTCCCCACCCGGTGCCCCGGCCCTCCTGATGAAGAGCCCAGCCTCCCTCCAGCACCTGTCGGCCCCCAGCTGAGCTGCAGGAAGTGACCCATGTCTCCATGGCGACACATCACAATGCAGCCGCACTCCACCCACAGCACCCAGTCCAGCCGGAGCAGAGGGCATCGCGGTGGCCTCTTTCCAGCAAGAATGGCACTGCCTGGGCTGGAGGCTGCGTGCCCCTTTCAAGGAGGCCACAAGATTCAGCCAAGTAAGGGTGCCGACCCTGCCGGCAGGGGAAGGGGGGGGGTGAGGCTTTTCCCTGGGAATGGGGTACACCGAGCAAAGGCTGCTTTGGTCTGCAGGGGTGTTTGCCTCCCTCTTACGGGTGGGACTCACTTCATGGAGAGTCTGGGAGTCAGAGAGAATGAGATGTTCATGATCTTGCCCTTTTACAGTCCTTGGTCCCGTTTCTGCCAAACCTCTCCCTAAACCTCTCAGGTGCTTTCAAACACCCCCCCCCAAAGTGCCTAGGAGGGGACAGCAAAAAGAAGGAATAGTGCCTTTCCAGGATCCCAAAGTCAAAGACAAAGAAGGAACGGAGGTCAGACGCTCTGAAGACAGTGGACCCAGCGGAGACCTGCCCCCCCCCCCCCCCGCAGGATCTGGGGAAGTGCACAGAAAGCGGGGAGGTGCCCGAAGGCAGGGAAAGGACCCCGCAGGTAGATGTGCAGAGGCACCTTACCCCTGCGTGGTCGTAGCCAGGCTGGCACCGAGGCGTTTAGCTGCCACTTCTCCGCGACCTTTGCTGATTTTTCTTTCAAAGCGATTCTGCATGAACCCGGGTAGAGCTTTTAATGCTAATTGTGCGTGCAAATGCAGCAGGTTTACAAAGTCCGCCTCTGTGTCAGTGGAGGGAGAGTGATTCCCAGGTACTCAGCTGCATCCTGGCCTTTTTCATGGCAATAATAACCCACCGCAGCCGCCTCGCTGGGTAATTGTGGTTCCACAGTGGCTACAGAGCAGTGGGAACTGTTCAATGGCGCATTCCCTGGAATCGTAGACCCACCAGAATGAATGAAATGCGTATTTTCATTCCATTCCATTCATCCCTTTGTAAATTAAGGACAGAAAATGAAAATACTTAACCTGTAAAAAACATATTGAGAACACTCTGTTTCTATATGATGACAAGGCAAAAAAAAAAAAGAGAGAGACAGGAACCGCATTCCTTTTGAATCTGTCTTTCTAGTCACTCCTCTTGGTTTCTTTCGCTGTCTCCCCTCCCCCTTCCAGTCTGGGGAATGTGGGAATCCTCCAAGATTCTCTCCTCCTTGGTTCACATCCTCTGTCGTGGCCGTGTCCTGCCAAGGGCTTCAAGTCTACAGAAATGCCCCACCGGCTTTCTAATCTTACCTCTCACTCCAGTGTTCCCCCTAATTTTCAAACCAAAGTACGCAACTGTCTACCGGATAGTTCATTTGGGTGTCACAGAAGGGCCTTGATCTAACACGTAGAAAATTACACTCCTTGTCCACTCGACTTTGCAGGCTCAGTTAGGAGGGTGCCAGCTGCCCACAGTACATGGGAGGGCGGCTTGGCTGACATCTCAGTTTGATCACCGGGGCTCATTGATTCTGCCCCCCAAGTCCCCCTTCCTGTGGGTGAGTTTCATTCTTCACGCCCAGTCTTGGGGCTCTAACAGGCACTCTGTGCCACTCGATCTTCCACTGCTAAAAGTGTCACGCTCCAAAAGGTGGGGGACTGATGTGTCACACTGCCTGGCTTTGGTCCAAAAATAAGATGAGAGGTTGACAATGACTGCCACGGACTACTTGCTGTTGAACTATTACTCTATGTGGGCTTGTAAGTGCTGCATCACTTTGAGGGACTGCCATAAATAACCAGGAACTGGTGGCTTGAAACCAAGGAGATTTATTCTGGAGGCCTGAAGCCCCAAATCAAGGGCTGTGCTGCGCCGGTAGCTCTGGGGCAGAAGCCTTCCTTGCTTCTTGTGTTTTCTGGGAGCTGTTGGCATTCTCGACTCGTGGCCTCATCACCGCGGCGTGTGCCTCCACGGTCACATCCCCGCCTCTTCCGGGTCGAGTCTCCCTCTGCCTCCCATAAGGATGATGAAATTGCACTTGGGGCCCACTGATAATCCAGCACGATCTCCTCATCCCAAGATCCTTAACTGCACCTGCAAAGGCCCTTTGCCCTTATGTGGTACCACTCGCGGGTTCTGGGGGTTAGGACGTGGACCTATCTTTTGGGTCTCTGTTCGGCCTACGTTAAATGCTTGAATTTACCCTCCCCTTTAATCCTCCCGACAACTAGGAAAACGTTGAATCACCAGGTACTGTTCATACTTGCCCACCCAGCAGGCTATGGTAAGGATGAAACAAGCTTCCACCCGTGGAAACACTTTGTAAAACGTAATAGAATACGCACATGTTCGTTACTGTTTTATACTGTTTTCAAAACCTCCTAATGCATTTTCGTAATTGTGAATACCTCCAGGGGTGGTGAGTTCAAGGGGGCAGCAAGGCAAACAAGGCCTCGCTGGCCTGGCGTTGACCATTTCTTCCCCTGCTTCACTCACATCGGGCCACTTCAGACTTTTCATACCTCGCGCTGCTTTCTCTGAAGAATGCTTCCTTCCGCGTCCTCCTGTAATCGCGGTCAAACCCCTGCTTTAAGTCCCGGCTCAGATGCCACCTGTTCTATGAAGTCCCTCCCGGATCCACCCTCGATGCCCCTTCTCTCACCCAACCAGAAAGAACTGCGCCTTCCTGGGGGCTCCCACGGCACACAGCACAGCACCCCACTTAAAGTGCTCGTTGGCTATTTTCTCTTTCCTCTCCTCACCTGTGAGCTCCCCAAGGCCAGGACAGGGTCTCTATGGCCTCCGGCCTGTGGTCTCTATGGTCCATGGGAGGGGCTCAAGCCTTGCCTGTAGGATGAACAGAAAATGAGAGAGGTAGAAAGAGGAAGACAGAATCATGGGACGGGTAGACACAGAGTTAGAGGGAAAGACACTGGGATACGTAGCAAGAATAAGCATAAAAGAAAGCAGTGGCATATGGCTTGCAAAGACGTTTTTAGAACATTCGGATTATAGATTTTTAAGTTACTGCTGCTGTTAACGAAGAGGGTTAATTCTAATAGCATTTTATTTCCAGGAGCTTTGTCAATGGAAATAAAAAGCGTAGACGCAGACCTGACCTAGAGACTTTTAGTAAGAAAAACCGTTAGACAAAAAGAATTGAAGAAAGATGTCCTGGGAATTGAGTGCACATCTCGTCATGTTGGTCATCCAGGCGGATTAGCATTCGGGAGTGGGGGGTCCGCTCAGTCTCTGGTCCTAGAGGCAGCCAGGCATGGCCTCTCCTGCACCCGATGCCTTCCAGAATAGGATCTTGGCAACAGAAGGCGGCCAGCACCCAGCCTGTCCTCAGAAGGAGGAAAGGCCGCAGCCAGCGGCAGCCAGAGGTGTTCCTGGCCTGCCCGTGTGATCAGTTGGGAGATGTTACCCCAGCGCTGTGTTGCCAGGGTGTTTGAGGTATATTTGGGCTTAACAGGAAATTGGTCTGGCCTGGGTCAGTGTTGTTTGCTTTAGGAAAAAGAGGGGGAAATGGTGCGTGGGCTCTGTGCAGAGAGGATCCTTCCTGAGCCCTGCAAGCGTCACACTCCGAGGTTCAAATCAGGTTCCATGGAGGTTTCTTTTAAGAGCCGCACTGCCTCCCAATTTCTTCCCACTTGTCCATACTTGGAACTCCCTGAACAAAGAACATTTAATGCCGCAGTTGGAACAAAATGCTTCGAAGCATGAAGTGACTCCCACTAACGAGCCGGTGTCAGAGCATGACGTCATTTCTCGGAGGCGCGTGGGCTCGGGGCGCGCACACCCGCAGCATGTGTGTAAACGGAGGCACAGAGCGTAGCCTGTGGGGCTCGGGCTTTTGTGAGATCCGGGGGAGCGGGCGGAGGGGAGTCTCAACCCGTGGGAGGGCAGTGGGGAAACAGTCACGGAGGAGCGGGTCCAGCTGCCTGGCTCCCCCAAAGGGCCTGTTAAATGAGAAACAAGACCTGCCTGGGAGATGGGAGAGGAAACAGAAGTATAGAGGCAGCACGAATGAAATGTTCCGTCAGGGCCCTACAGGCCAGGCGGTGCATATAGATTGTAAAGCTATTTGGAAACTGCAGACGTATTTGAGAAAAGCATAGCGATTGTATTCGGGATACAGGAGTGGGAAGATACACAGGCAGTTAGGTGGCTACAGGGTTCCTGCGGTGAGGCCCTAGACCCCGGACAGCAGGTTATTCAAATAATAAAGGAGACCCTTTGGACCCAGGTTCTAGTGAAATGTAACCAGGTTAATTGCCTAGATAGGAAGAATGAGAAAATGTCGGAGTTAAATTTAAAATCTGTATTCCCAAGAAAGGTCGTGGTGCTTTGTGGACAGTGGGAGGCTGGGGCAGTCAAAGCCTGTTGTTGCTAGCAGGTGCCTGATGGTTAATTCTCTATCCTCAGTCGTCTGGACCCAGCCAACAGCAGTTGCCATAGGCGATCCCTCCCCCACCGCCTCGTGGAAAGCCCTCCTTCCTGTGGCCCCTGATGTCCTCTGCCCTCACTGACTGCTTTTGTCAGCCTTCCCCAACCTCTTGACATTGGCGTGCCCCAGGCTTTATTTAGCCTTTGGGATGGTCTCCTCCAGCTATGCTCCCTCTCTTGTTGAATCTACCTGCTTATGCAGATTGAAATATCACGCATGCTGCAGAATCCTGCACAGTCGCAGCAGAGAATGCATCAGAGCTGCCCCAAATGACACTGTTCAGTGACAGACAGAAGAAAAGGACACTTTGTGTATTATGAGCCCAGTTTGGTAAAACAAGATGGTGGAAACTAAAACCCAATATGTCAACGTCCTTATATATGCATATATAAATCTCTGTATCATTGTATCAGCAGACGTAAAAGCGTGGAAAGAAACCAGCACAATTGTTAACATGGTCTGGGAGGAGGGCTGAGGAGGAGGAGGGAGCACGGGGAAGGCGCCCAGAATAAAACCGGAGGTGAGCCCCTTTGTGCAAAATCATTTCATGTGCATATAGGTTTATCTAATAGGGTTCATGAGAAGTTGGTCACTAAAGTCACAGTGGGCATCTTAAGGGGATAGAACTTCAATCGAACTTTCTGTTTTATATTTTTACGCATTGCTTAAATTCTTTTTTTTTTTCAACGTTTATTTATTTTTGAGACAGAGAGAGACAGAGCATGAACAGGGGAGGGGCAGAGAGAGAGGGAGACACAGAATCCGAAACAGGCTGCAGGCTCTGAGCAGTCAGCACAGAGCCCGACGCGGGGCTCGAACTCACGGGCCGTGAGATCATGACCTGAGCCGAAGTCGGATGCTTAACCAACTGAGCCACCCAGGCGCCCCTATTCCTTTAGACTTTAAATTACTACCCCCAATTTTTTTCTCCTGCAAAATTATTTTAATTATGAAGACGACACACGATGGAAGTATTCAGGTTTGCCACATTTCAAACCGTTTTGTCATCCTTTTGCCAGGCGAGGCCACCTGGGATTCCTGCGCGACCACAATGAGGACTGCATTCACGCCCAAGACGGGAGCGGTGCCTGCTTTAATTCGGTAGATCCCGATTTGTGTCAGGTTGATGGACTCACCTTCGTCTGTTCACCTGTGTTCTATTATTCGGAGTCCCAAAGCAACAGAAAGCAGTCATCAGAGAAGGTTTAGAAAGGTGCACTCAGGTAGAACCTATTGCGTGCACAGTGCTCCTCCAAGCACCAGACAGGCTTTCCCCCCTTCGGACCGTATCCAGACCTCCTACAGGAAAACTAAGGAAAGAAACACATGGATCCTTCATAAAGTCACTGCGGGTCAGGGCAATAGAGCCAGTGTGTAGGCTAACAGAATTGTGCTACTCAAAAACATGGAGCAGGCATTGCATTCATTACTTGGTATGTAGTAGGCAATGACGATTCAGTAACTGGATGAATGAAGAATTGTTAGCACTTGATCATCAACACTCATTTTGGAAGCTGGAAGGCCATGACCCACTCACCCTTCCCTTCACTCCTCCACTCACTGCTTCCTAAGTGGCCTTTCAGCGTCTCCCATTTCCACCTGAATGGTGCGGGGTGGGAATTTCTGTCCGTCGGCTGCCTCTTTAAACTCATTGGTGGGTGAGTGAGAGCGGGATCGGGAAAGCCTCGTTACCGTTCATTGCATCCCGGGTGGGTGGGAAACCAGCATGGAGATGCTTCACCGGCCTGTGTTTACTCTGTGAATTGTTTCCAATAAAGAGGATCCTGGCACCTTACAAGTTCAAGTTGCTGAGAAGTCAAATGGATCGTGGGCAAGACCACGGCTGAGGAGTCAGGCAGAAATGGGCTCTGACCTCCGCTCTTTGCTCTACCCCTTCTTATCTCTGCTACCTTCGGCAGGTGACAAGCTGTGGCTCAGCTTTATGGTTGGCAAAGTAGGAATAATGATTCCTGCCTCAGGTGGTGGTTCTGATGACAGAAGAAAACACTAGTACGGTGACCAGCATGGAGAAGTAACTCAAATTTTTCATTCATTCCCGCCCCCCCAGGGTAATCTCTGATAGACTTTCACAAACTACAGGGCTGTAAGACTCCTCAGTGGCTATCCCACTGAGTTACATTATGTCCCCTAACTGGGAGATTTATCATCTGACGGTAATGATCATGCCAGCTTCCCAGACAGTAACAGTTGTCTGAGGAAGAAACATTTGGGATAAGAGCCAAAAAACAAATGGGTACTAATGGAGTCTAGGTCAGTGGTCTTCAAATTCGCATATTTTTAAAGTTCACAGGAAAGTTTTCATCGTAAATTAAAATAATTGAAGAAGATAAAATGTATAGCCCATCCTAGACATTGACATCTTAAGATAAAACTATTAAGTCATTAAAAAATATAGCCAATGAGTAATCTAAACACCTTAGCAAATTGATACTTTCTATGATCTTTTTAAAAAATACACCAGACAGTAAACAATTTATTTCATTCCTTTTGCTTCTTGAACTTTTATTCCTCTCCACTTCCTCCGTAGAATTTTACCCTGCTATCATATATTTTGTGTTTGAAAGCAATTTATTGATCACCCCATTACACTTCTTTGAAACTATTTTAGTGTATTAATTGAAATTAATTTTTAAACATATTATGTGACCCTAAGTACTGAGTTATAACAATTATTTTTAGTACACGATGGCTCAAAGCAATAAATACTTTACTGGTGTTAATAGTCACTAAACACAAGAAGGACATTTTTTGAATTGTATCTTAACGAGATAAACGTGACTGTTCTGTTTGCAATTAGTTTATGTATCCTGTTTGAAGTGTTACTATTTTGGGAGTGAGACTGCATTCAGCATCCATTTTTTTCTGCTTCTGCTGTTTATTTTTCAACTTATAGATGCTAATGTTAACCAGTTTTGTTCACGTGAATAAGTAGCCGTGAATGAAAGGAGTTGGGTGTGTGGCACTGCCATTCAAGACTTTGAACTCTCTCTAAGTGCCAGAAATGACAAGGTGATTTTTGTTAATGATTGAACAGCTGACAACCTGGCTGGGAACTCCTTGGAGTTTATTGAAAGCAACTGATTAGATGATATGTCTTCCAGTTACTGAGTTTTTCCCCATCTCATTTTCTAAGTATCCTGAAAGTCTATGTCTTAACAAATGGCTATTAAATCACATCAGTTACTCTTTCACATGGAAGGAACTTGTTTAATATTTTTTCCAGTTCTATTGAGGAATAATTAAGACACATCACTGTATAAATTGAACCCGTGCAGCACACCACGGGTGATGGCTTGGCTTCCATACGTTGTGAAATGATCGCCACAATAGATTCAGCTAACATCCATCTTCTCCTATAGATACAAATCAAACATCCACTATGCATTTAATGAAGGAGAAAGTTCTATATGCTGAAAATTAATTGGTCTGGCCAGCCAGCCTATATTTCCGTGTATCGTTAAATATTTTACAATGTAGAATGAGATGAGGACTGGCTGGACTGGATTAAATATTTCATCGCATGTTTGGCTTAAAAAAAAAAAACAAGACTTGAGTACCTTATTGAATGATGGAAATCTGAAGGAAAACGTGACAACATTTTTATGTGCCAGAGTTACCCAGCGCATCCTTAAAAATTTGGTAGTCTCAGAAAAGATTCCAGTTGTGTTTAAAAGAATCAGCATCACCACCCTGTCCTGCTTCCCCTGCTCAGAGATGCTTTTCTTTCTAGCTAATGACATGTCTTCGGGATTTTTTTTTTAAAAAACCTGAAAAAAAAATGTTTAAATAGGTGGGGAGAAGAACCATTCAAAGCATTCTATATTCTCTGCTCTCTCCTCAGAGGCTTCTCCCCAAAGAGGGATGGACGTTTTGTAATTATTAGGAAATGAGAAGCTAGACACTGCTCTTAGCCAAAGCAGGGCACAATGTACCTAAAACCAGAACACCCCTCCCCCATAGAGCATTTGCCCTGGTTAGAGCACCCCCAACCTCCACCTCTTCAGAAATCCTCGTGAGCCCAAGGTAAGGGCATGGAACTTGGATTACAAGGTGGCTTCCTTGGAACCACACCCCTCTCACTGTTGGAGGCTTAGACCCAGAGGCATACCGAACCTTCCTAAGATCCTGCCATGACCTAGGGGAGAAAGAAAGGTGTGGGACAGAAGCACTTGGGTAGCGACGCGGGTTTGCTTTCAGGCAGAGACACGTTAAGGAAGATTACACTGGGAGATGGAGATCTGAAAATCAATTCCTTTCAAGCCGATTGTGCTGTGTTGCCTTTGGAAAATCGTCATGTGCCTTTGATTACTTTATTAGGACCACAGTCCTACCTGAGCCCACACATCTGAATAACTAGTAAACTGGCTCATCATCCAGATGTATCCCACTTCCCAGACGTTTGGTTTCTTATAGATAGTACCTGAATCTAACCCAGTCTTCTTTTTTTAAAAAGCCAATATGAGACATTTTAGACGTACACAAACGAACATACAACGAATCCCCAGCCAGTATCCAGCTACAATAATCAATACCCAGACAATACCTTCCACCCAGCCTTCCCACTGGATAATGTTGAAGCAAATTCCAGGCATTCTATCATTTTAATTCTAAGTATTATTCTTATGTATCTCCAAAAGATAAGGACTCTTTAAAAGTATGCTACGATATAGGGGCGCCGGGGTGGGTCAGTCGGTTAACTATCTGACTTCGGCTCAGGTCATGATCTCATGGTCCGTGAGTTCGAGCCCCGCGTTGGGCTCTGTGCTGACAGCTCGGAGCCTGGAGTCTGCTTCAGATTCTGTGTCTCCCTCTCTCTCTGCCCCTCCCCTGCTTTCTCTCTCTCTCTCTCTCTCTCTCTCAAAAATAAAATAAAACATTAAAAAATAATAATAAAATCATATGCTACAATACCATTGTGTTGGCTAAAAAATAATTCCTTAATATCAAATGGCCAATCAGCAATCAAATTTCCCCCTGATGTCTCACAATTAAAAAAAAATAACAATTTCGTTAGAAATTAAATTCAAATAAGTTCTACACATTGCACTTGGTTATTATGTTTTTTGCCTCGTTTAATCTATAGGTTCCTTTCTTTTTTTTTTCTGAGAATTTCATTTTTTTTTTTCCTGAGAATTCTGGATTTTTCTGATTTCATCTCCACTGTGTTATTTAAAATATTCCTCTTTTTATGCATTTCCTATAATCTAATATACCAAAGACTTCATCTAGTTCAAGCTGGGTATTTCGGCAAAAATATTTAATGGGTGTTGTGTATGTCCATCTAGGGAACATGATAGCTGGTGGACCCTCTTCTTGAACTGTGAGTACAAATGCTGATCGTTGCCTGGATGCTTGGTTTCATTACAGCCTTGCAGACCAGTGATGTCCCGTTCTTACCTACCTTCCTTTTATTAACC
The DNA here is from genome assembly GCF_027475565.1 of Acinonyx jubatus. Taxonomy (NCBI): domain Eukaryota; kingdom Metazoa; phylum Chordata; class Mammalia; order Carnivora; family Felidae; genus Acinonyx; species Acinonyx jubatus. Next base: position 9,997,422 of record NC_069380.1, read on the forward strand.
AGAAGGAATACATGCATAGAGAGAAACATTTCTTTAACAAGTATTTGATTACATTGAAGTACTCTTTATACAGGAGAGGACCTACCTCTTTAAGAAATATTTTTAATTAAAAAAATCAATGAATTTCAGATTATTGTTCTTTTAAATTCCATTTTAGGCCTCTAGTACTTTTGTGAAGAGCCGTTCTAAGATATGGGATTGTTTCCTTTCAAGGGAATCTGGAAATTAAATTCTTTCTGGCATCAAGTCTTCCTTGAGCCAATCTTTAAAAAAAAAAATGTAATAAGGAAAATTATTTGACCTGTGCGTTGCTGTGTGATTTGGCATTTAATCCCTTATTCTGATTTTCACTATCTTTTCTTGTAGTCGAAAGGGTATCAGAAGACTAGGATATACCTATTCTCTTAGTGACCCTATTCCCGATCAGACACAGTACAACGATGAGTATGTTTGGAAATCATGTTCTAAAGAAGACTGGATCAAAACCAGGACTTCAAGAAGAGTCAGGAGCCAAATACCTCGCCCCAGTCAAGTAAGATGATATCTACATATCTGTTGAATTTAATGCTGTACCAGTACTCCATAAGAACAAGAGTTTGAATATTTCCAAAGATCCTCATCTACAGTTATGGTCTTTCTTATACTATTTCCCCCTGCCCCCCTTCTCTCATTTATAACTCCTTCTCCCTTATCTCTCCAAGTTTTCAAAACATTTTTTAAAATTTAGGGGATGTCTGGGTGGCTTAGTTGGTTGAGCGTCTGACTTTAGCTCAGGTCATGATCTTACGGTTCATGAGTTCGAGCCCCGCGTCAGGCTCTGTGCTGACAGCTCAGAGCCTGGAGCCTGCTTCAGACCCTATGTCTTCCTCCCTCTCTGCTTCTCTACTGCTTGCACTCTGTTTCTTTCTGTCTCTCAAAGATGAATAAACCTTGAAAAAAATTGTTTTAATTAAAAAAAAAATTTTTTTAAATTGAAACGAAATTCACAGGGCATAACATTAACTTTTTAAAAATGAACAATTCATTGACAATTAATACATTCATAATGTCCTGCAACTACCACCTTTATCTTATTCCAAAACATTTTCATCATCTCAAAAGGAAACCCCCTACTCTTTAAGAAATTAATTCCTGGGGCGCCTGGGTGGCTAGGTCGGTTAAGCGTCTGGTTGTTGATTTCGGGTCAGGTCATGATCTTACGGGTCATGAGATCAAGCCCTGTTATCAGACTCTGCGCTGGCAGTCTGGAGCCTGCTTGGGATTCTCTCTACCCCCCGTCTCTCTCTCTCTCTCTCTCTGCCCCTCTCCCGCTTGTGCTCTTTCTCTCTCTTAAAATACATAAACATTAAAAAACAAATAAAATTACTTCCTGTTTCCCTCTTCCCTAGCCTCTGGTAAGTAACAATCTACTTTCTATCTCTGTGGATGACGTATTCTGGATACTTTTTATTGGGAATCAGAGAACATGTGACCTTTCACATCTGGCTTCTTCATTTCGTGTAATGCTTTCAAGGTTCATCCGCATTGTAGCATCAATCGGTACTTCATTCCTTTTTATGGTTCCCTTTTATGGTTGAATAGTATTCTATTGTATGTGTATACCACAGTTTCTTCATTCATTTAGCCATTGCTGGACATTGGGCTGTTTCCACCTTTTGCCAATTGTCAATAGTGCTATCAACTGGCACTCGCAAACATTTGTGTTTCATATTATGCGTCCTCAAACTGCCAGATCTTTTGTCATTTTGTTTACTCTACCTAGAATCCCTTCTCCTGTCCACCAAGGACATTCATACATTCACCAAGGCTCAGCTTAAAGAGAGCTATCTCTAATTCCCTTCTCCTATAGGTGGAAGTAACTGACCCTCCCTCTGTCTTCTGGGCACTGGGTACCCTTTTCCCACCGTAAAAGGCAATGCTCAGTTGTAGCAAAGAGTTTCATTTATTTGGATGCCCCCCGGAATGGTACTCACCAGGATGTATTCATTAGGTAATAAGGTGGTGGAAAGGGTAGGATTTGATGACTGAAAGAATATAAATGGCAAGGAAGGGGAAAGAATGAAAGATGATGTTTCTGGTTTTGAGTTGCATGGCTGAGTGGACACTCCTGCTGTTTACTGAGCAGGCATGGGTGAGGACCAGGATGGGTGGGAAAGGGCATAGGGGAAATGTGAACTCAGTTGAAGACACGTTGGTTGAAAATATGTCCAACAGGCAGTTGAATATCTCGGTCTGGAGTTTGTGTGGAAGAGGTGAGCTATAGATGTAGACTTGGGAGTCATCAGGACATACACGCATATCCCATTTAACACCCCCTTTCTTCCTGGAACCCATTCATTATAATGAATTTACCTCTTAAATATTTGCCTTAAGATTTTAAAATTAATGTAAAGCAGTCAGTTACAATATTATACTGTGTATGTATACATATATACACACACAAAGCATTTGTTTTCTTTAGGTGTTATTGAAGGCTCCCAGCCAATGAGAGCTAGAGCGGTAGGTGGTCCTGGGCACTCGGAGCCAATGAGCTGTAGTGGGGGCGACTGCTCTGTACGCTTTCAATCAATGAGGTTTCACACCCGGCGTAGCCCCTCCAGCCATCAAGGCTCTTCCAATCGACCTGAATGAGGGTGTGCTGCATTATTTACTCTGCCGAGGCCTCTCTATCTGCCATTTATTTGTTTCTGTTGAACAGTTGCGACTGTGGCTCAGGACCTGAACTAGGATGAGACTGGCAAGGTGCTCCCTCTCTGCCAACAGAGAGGATCTGCCGCAAAAGCAATTACCCTGGGAGTTAAAATACAGACTGGTGGGTTGGAGCTCCTTCAAGGAAACCGTGGTGGGAAACAGGGGCCTGATGATATATTGGCAGCAATTGTGATGCATCCGGGTGTGGGCAGTCAAGCAGAACACGGGCTGGAGGTGGGTCAGGGCTTGACTAGTGATCACAGGACCCTGCAGCCGTTTCTGTCGCTGGCCCCTTTTGTGGGCAAGGCTTGCATGTGTATAGTGATGCCTCAGAGTGACTAGTATTACGAGGATGAACGTGTGGAGCATAAAGATACGTCCGGCTGATGAAGCCCTGGGGAATCCCCAGGTTTGAGGTGCAGGTCAAAGAAAGAAGCCATAAATGGAGACCAAGGAGCAGCCCCAGAGGAAAGCCTGAAGGAGGTGGTATCATAAATGCCTGGGAAAGAGATACAAGAGAGATCCATCACCGTGTAAATTATCTCTGCTATCTATGGAGTGTCCCACCGGAGGTCAAGGGTGACTGCAGTTCCCATTCAGGATATTGGAAAAAACCAGTTTACCTGGGTTTAGCAATGACTGGCAGGGCAAAGACCTCAGGCAGTGGATGGTTATATGTGCCACCTTTTATTCATTCATTTAAGCAACGAATATTTCCGGAGTGCCTCATATGTCAGGCACTCTTCCAGATCTGGGATGTAGCAGTGAAGAAAATGAGAAAAAACCCCTGTCTTCATGGAGCTTACACTTTAGTAGGGGGAGACGGACAGCTGATGATAAATATAACACTCAGGCAAACTGTAATGCACCATAAAAGTTTAGAAAGTGATAATTCTATGGGGAAAAAAATTGATCAGGGTAAGGCAGATCCACCACTGGAGTGGTGGGGGAAGGGTTTGCAATTTTACGTGGGGGTAATTTAGGGAGGTGTCATTTAGATGGTGACATGAAAAATGAGATTTGAGGGAGGTGAGAGAAAAAGTCATGCTGGAATCTCGGGTGAGAACCTCTCACCCTTTCAAAGGCAAAGCCTTGAGGCAGGAGCGTGGCTGATGTTTCAGGAATTGTAAGGCAATCCAGGCAGCTGGAGAGAAGAAGGAAGTGAGGACAGAAAACAAAGGGGAGGTGCGTTGGAAGGGGGTGAGGGGTAGATGTGTGTGTGTGTGTGGGGGGGTTGTAAATTGTGTAGAGTCCTATAGGCCATTGCAGAGTATAACTATTACTCTGAAATAAGGAGGAGCCACTGCTGAGTTTTGAGAAGAGGGGGTCACATGATTATGCTTTAACGGGTCGCCCTGGCAAGAGTAGACTATAAGAGAGTAAAGGTGGAAGCCAAGATACTGGCTAAGAGGCTACTGCAATAATCCAGGAGATAAACGATGATGGCTCAGACTAGGGTGTTATGTGTGATTGGAAGAACTGATCTGCTTCTAAATATATTTCATAGGTAAATAAGGTTTCCTGATGCAAAGAATGTGGGGTGTGAAGCAAAGAGATGCGCCAAGAATGACTCCAGGGATTTAGATTGAAACAGTGGCAAGGATAGAGTGGCCATTAACTGAAAGGTAGAATATTCAAGACTCAGGGGGACGCTCAGGGGTTCGGTTGTGGGAATGTGAAATTAGAAGTGTCCTAGCAAGCTTCCAACTGGAGATCGACAGAAGAAGGACGTTGGACCGTAGGGATCTGTGTTGAGGGAGAGGGTCTAAGCCAAAGATAAATGGGAGTCATCCTATGTATTTGAAACAAATGAGACTGGATGAGATGATCAAGCTAGAAAAGAGAAGAGGTTCAAGGACTGAGTCTTGGGGCATTTCACTAACAAGCGGTCAGTGGAAGAAGCAGCAAAATGGACTGAGAAGGGGCAGTCAGTTGTGAAGGAGAAAGCCCAACAGAGCGTGTTGTGCTGAAAACCAAGTGAAGAAAATGAAGGAAAAAGGACTGATCACTGTCAAGGTCAAGGAAGTCGAGGATAGACTTGGCCGTTGGCATGCATGGAATGGAGTTCATGGGTTGCCTTGACAGGAGTAGTTGTGGTTAGAAGAATGCTTGATCAGTGTGAGACAGAGGGCTTCTGGGAGAACTGGCCGAGTCCAGATCTGGGGTGGGAAATGTGCAAGATGAGTCTGGAACTACATAGAAAGAAAAAAAAAAAAAAAGACTAGAGCTATATCAAAATTAAAGAGGTGCCCACAGGCTCAAAGGTAATTTGAGCTTCAATAAGGATAACATATGCAATAGATTGAGACACATCAAATATGCTTAAATCTGTGAGTTCTGTTAAAAAAAAAAATTGGGCCACTTTCAGAGGACGATAAGAAACCAATTCATTATCTTAGAAACTGATGGAAGGAAAACGATCAAGCTCCCCACCCCCCCCCCCCCCCCGTGCCTTCCCTATATGAACTATGCCCCTGGTAAACTAAATGATAGATGAGGGAAAATGTCTCGTTATAAACATATTCTAGCTTACACATGAAAAAGAACTGATAGACTATCACCCCCTTTCATCCATTAATCTAGGCATTGAGCATCAACAGCTGGTAACCTCACACAAAGAGAAACAACTATATGTTGTAATCCTCCTTGTCACATACCACCTGCAGTCTCATCAGAGGGATCTATCCTGAGAGTAAGTCAGTCTCTGCCAGTTGTAGGAAATACAGGGAACAGAGGAACTTGTTAAACTACACAATGAGTATGCATTCAACAAAATCCAGAGCGTGGGAACCTCTCCACATCAAATGGCTTGGTTTCTTCAATAGATTATAAGGGAAAGAAGGGGATGGAGAGGGACCCTGAAGATTAAAAGACACGTAAAAGACAAATTTGGGGACGGTCAATGTATGTAACTATTTTGGGGGGTTTCCTGCGAAGGGAAATTGGGAAATATCTAAGTAACTAGAGGGGAAGTAGAGTGAAGGGGGTGTTTTTAAGATAAGAGAAGTGAAGGCAAGCTTGGACAGCCATGTCCCCAAAGAGAGGGAGAAATGGAAGTTGCAAGAGACAAGTGAGAATTGGCGGGGGGGAGGGGGGTCACGTGCCAGAGTAGGCTAAACACAGTGGTCTCCCATCACAGCGTAATGAGTGCAGATGTGGTGACGTGCCGGGCGGTGTTTGGAGGTTCTCATCAGATGGCTTCAGTTTTCTCAAGGAAATAGGAAGCAAGGCCATGAGAGTGGGTAGATGGAAAGAGGTGCTGGAGGCTTCAAGTTTCATAATCGTAAAATCTCTTTGGGGGCAAAGAGGAGAGCGCACCTGCCCTCCCCCTCTTACAGGCTGCTTCTGAGAACTCTGCATGGGAAGCAGGGTGTCTCTTGAAGCCTGAGACTGTCTGCTCCTTGGGCATTTAAAGCCAGGTCAAGAACTCACGTGGGTCTTCTTCTCTGGTCTCAGCTGGAGATTTCTGGTTGGAGGCACACTCTTTGGACTCTGCACACACTGCAGTGTGGTAAGTGGGTGTAGAGGACCCAGAAGAATATATACCCACAAAAACACATAATCTTCATTCCATTAGGTGAACCTATATCAATTTTCTTGAAAATTGTGTTTGTATTAATAGGATTTCTTTCTCTGGACGTTGCCTCAGGGCCAATCAACAGCATCAATAAAGAGCCACCTCCCTTGGAAAATCACTGCTACAAAGGAAGAGGTTAGGAAGGCGATAGCAAATCAGTTTATTTCTAGTACTAGAAGAGACTTTGTGGACACAGAAAAAGGTAAACATGTTCATTTTCTCTCTGGTCATATGTTGTGCCCTGGAGTTGAAGTGGGGAACAGCATAGATGCAGTCTCTTTCCTTAAGGAACTCACAATACAGACACAGAAAGAGGCAATTTAGCAAACAAAAGGTCACATATGAAAAGGTGTATCATACGGGAAATTCTGGGTGCTGTGGGTGCACACAGTGGGACATGTAGCCTGAAGTTGGGAAGGGGAAGCCAGGAAAGGCTTTCTGGGCCTGAAAAACGAGGATGAAACAGCCCTGCAAAGATGAAGAGGTCAAGTTCAACATGCCATTTCCAATTATTGCTATTTTGAAAAATTAAAACTTTTATTAAACTAATGCATGTGTACATCTAAATCAAATAGTAACCTAATGGCTTATTACAAAGTAATAGCAGTTCTTTGACCCTATTCCCCATTGGTGATCAATTCAATCCTTTCAGTGGTTCTTATGTGATACTCCATATTTTAAAATAATATGCATATACCTTTATCTTTGGTTCATCAATTTTAGACATTGTTATTGACTTCCTGTTATAGTGGTTGAGGATTTGTCTCTCCTGTAACTCTTTCTCACTCCCCTTCCATCCATTCTCTCTATAATTATATTACAAATTCTTGTTTGATTCAATTGCTAATGTTTATATTGTGATACTGATATGATATATTATGATTATGTAAACATTCATTGCTGAGCTAGGTGGTATTTTATAATTGTTTCCTTTCCTTTTTGTTTTCTTTTCTTTTTTTTTTTTTTACCAGAGTTAATAATTGACTTTTTATTCATATGCTTAGTTTTCTATGGGCCTGTCACTAATTTTTGCCAAATTCTTTATCACATACTTATCAAGACTTCTTTCCAAACACAGTTTCAAACACTCTATCACTTCTGTTTTTCCCAGAGATCTTCTGCTTGACACCCTTCATCATTCTCTTCTAATCCAGACTGGCTGTTCTGTAGCTTTGCTGCCCCACCTTGCACTGTGACTTCCTTTCTCATCATTCTAGGAATGACTTTGGCCTCTGCCTGCATTGAATCTTGTTTCCTCTTCCTCTTTCTTATCCCTTCTCCCTAGTTTTGCTGAAGCACATCTTTCAGTAGGTTCCTAAGAAAGAGTGCACGGGAGGAAGTTTTTTGAGTGCGTTCTGCCCTATTTGGAAATGTCCTTTTTAATTCCTTACACTTGTCTGATAGTTTGGCTGGATATAAAATTTTAGGTTGATAATCATTTTCCCTCAGAAAGCATTCCTCCAAATATCTTCTAGCATCCAGGATTTCTTTGTACAAGACTGATGCCATTTTGATTCCTGACCCTCTCATATATATTTTTTTTCCTGGCAGCTCTTAAGATCTTTTCTTTATTCCTGACATTCTGAATTTCACAACTGTATGCATTAGTGAGAATCTTTTGTCATTGATTATATTGGAAATTAGGGGCCCTAGAAGCTAGAGTCATGTCCTTCAATTCTGGACATTGTTTCCTGAATGTCCCTTCCCACATTTCTCCCATCTCTTTTCTCTGTTCTCTTCTGGGACTCCTATTTGTTGGACTGATCCTCCAATTTTCTCATCTTTTCTCTCCTAGTATCTTTCTCTTTGTATTTTTGTTTTGCTAACTTGAAAATTTCTTTAGTTTTTAATCTAGCTCTTCTATTGGATTTATTTATTTATTTATTTTTTTTTAACGTTTATTTATTTTTGAGACAGAGAGAGACAGAGCATGAACGGGGGGAGGGTCAGAGAGAGGGAGACACAGAATCTGAAACAGGCTCCAGACTCTGAGCTGTCAGCACAGAGCCCGACGCGGGGCTCGAACTCACGGACCGCGAGATCATGACCTGAGCCGAAATCAGCCCCTTAACCGACTGAGCCACCCAGGCGCCCCTCTTCTATTGGATTTTTAATTCACTAGCTTTCTTCCTCTCTCTGATTTTTTATTTGAATAGTAAAATTAATAAGTTTTATTTACTGCAATATATAGACCTCTGATTATTATGGTCTGTTATGGTCTGATTATTATGATTATTTTTTAAAACAGCATTCTGTTCTTGTTTTATATATGTAGTAACTCTCTTATAAATTTTAGGATGTTTATGATACACTTAATTTTCAACATTTTCATCTATTCCTTGCATTGTCTCTATTTTCTGAGTGTTTTAATGGTCTAATGAAAATATGGTTTTCTGTTCATACTTACAAGAGGGCAGAGGCAGATTTACTATGATGCTAATAAAACTTCTTTTAATTCTTTGGACTCTCTTTTTAAGTGAGTGTAGGCAAAACATTAATCTCTAAGGTTCGCAAAACCTACAAGGGAGACACACAAATCTGATTGCAAACTACATACAGAGATGGGGCTTATTAGCTGGTACTTGATTTAGGTGGTTAGGTGATAAGCTCTCTTTCTGTTGGGAAACCCCCAAATAACCATATTTATAGGTCAGTTTCTCCAAAGAGAGAAACCCTTGGCTGTTGGCCTGCTGAGAGCAGGATTGGGGAGGAAACTGGGATCTTCCTGCTTCCCTTGCAACACTTACTGAACCCTTCTTTTTCCTGTTCATCTCACTACCCCACCTTCTGCTGTGCCTCGTGTCCTGGAATCTCCTGAGCTTCTCTCATTCAGTTTTACACCTAATAAATTTCTGGTTAGGAAAGGATCACCAAATGACTGCATGAGGTTAAGAAGATTGTGCAGGAACTCAACCATGCTGTATACAAGCTTTCCCCCAAGCTGCTTGTTTTCAGCCTGAGCCTCAGTACCTGCCTTACCCTGTTCCTGTTACAGAAGCCTATTGGGGGTCTACAATGTGGATTAGCTCACTGATTTGTTATTCCTTTCGGCAATCACTTAGTTTTAGCTTCCTCTACTTTGCTAATTCAGTTGCCACATCTGTATTTGGTCTCCAGCTTCTAAAAATATGGTAACCTCTAATCTGCTATCATTCTGGTGAAGTTTGGGGAGGGAGGAGTCAAGTATGATATATGATAATTTTTATGAATCTAAATTGGATATTATTCCACTGCTTTATTTCACTGGCTTTGCATTGTATTTTGTTTTGATTTTGTTTTTGAGAGAGAGAGAGGGCACAAGTGAGTGAGGGACAGAGAGAGAGAGAGAGACAGGGAGAGAGAGAAAGAGAGAAACAGGACTCACCTGAAGTGGGGCTCATGTTCACAGGAAGTAGGGCTTGTGTTCACCCAAAGTGGGGCTCGTGTTCACCCGAAGCAGGGCTGGAGCTCACGAGAAGTGGGGCATGAGTTCACTTGATGTGGGACTTGAACTCCCATCCAAGTACTAACCAGGCCCGACCCTGCTTAGCTTCCGAGATCAGACGAGATCGGGCGCGTTCAGGGTGGTAGGGACTTGAACTCATGAACCGTGAGATCATGACCTGCACTGAAGTCAGATGCTTAACCCACTGAGCCACCCAGGCTCCCTGCATTGCACTTGGAATGAAATCCAAGTTTCAGTTCCTTCTCTTTGTTCACAAGGTGCTGCGAGACTGCCATAGCCCTTGCTTACCTCCTCACTGTTCCTCCTCCCTCCATCCCCTCGTTCATCAGGTTCCAGCCACATGGGCCTTTTTAAAATTCCTATAGGATACCGTTCCCCCCCCCCCCCCCAGCCTTCAACCAGTGCACAGGCTGTCCCCTTTGCCTGCATTGTTCTTCTCCCAGCTCTTTCTGTGATTTTACTGTGTCATTCTGTAGACTCCAGAATGTCCCCTTGCCTGTGAGACCTTTCCTTACTGTTTTAGCTGAAGAAGTGTGCCACCATATCATTTGTTGCCTTCTAGCACCTGGCATTTTGCAGTCATTTGTTTACTGATTCTTGTTTTTTGTTGTTTTTGCTTTATTCTTTCTTCCACTATTTGGCAGGTGCCCCAAAGGCCTTTATTCACTCAGAATCTGGCACGGTCAGCCTAGTCTAGTCTGGGTATGGGAGGTGCTCTGTAAATATTTGTGGAATGAGGGAAAAAATATACGGGAAGTACACTTTTTGAAATTAGATGAGTATAGAATCAAAAGACCTCCCTACTTCAGGTAAATATTAAGGGTGATGGGAAAAGATTTGAAATGTCAGCCTTCTTAAAAGATGTCTTCGAGCTTCTAAGCAAAGGCCTTTCTGCATGTACAAATTACCATCTCCCTCTGTGTAGATAAATACCCAAGACCTGCCAAGAGTCTCTCCTAAATCTCTTAGCTCCGTCTGTTCCTCTTCCTCCCCAAAGCCACGGCCGCCCATGTCTCCCCCTTGGATGACCTCTAATCCAGCTCTCTTTTCCAGGTTTGTCGCTTCCGATCCATTGCCAGGACCATCACCATAGTTTCCAGATGTGCGAATTGATGTCACCTTCCAGCTGAAAACCTTTCAGTGACTCCCCAGTGTCCTCAGGGGACACTAAGCTAAATGCCTTAAATGCGAGGCTGTACAATCTGGTCCCTGCCTGCCACGCCAGCGTGCTCCCTCACCAGCCCCCACACTCTCCCCGAGACCGTCTGCCTTCCTTCCTCCAGACCCACGGCGCCCCCGGCGGCCTTGTGCCTTGCGCACACACTGCCCCCCTCCTGTGGGCCACCGGCCGCTCCCTTCTTGCAGCCTATGTCTGTCCATAAATGAAGTCCAAAGACAGGCTTCGTGTCTCTCCTGGGAGTCTTCTCTGATCCCCTGCGTTTGGATTGCTGGCCCTCGCATATGTTTTTATAGATCTTATTCTTATCTTTTCCACATTATTTAGCACCCAATATTGTCATTCTCTCTTTTTTGTTCTGTTTCTCTAGTATTTGAGGCTTCTAAAGCGCAGGGGCCATGTCTTATCTTTGTATCTTCATCATTGTATTAAGGCCAATGAGTGAGAAGCACGAAAAGGTGCTTGTTTTCACATGGAGGCCTGGGGAACTTGGCTTCGATGAATTAGAACAGCAGACAGAGACAGCAGAACTGGTTCTTGCTTGGCTGTAGATGATGCGCATGGTCCCAGTGGTTTTGAACAGTCCTTGCTGTAGATGCACGTTTGACTGGGGACTTTCTGCAAGTGCCATGCTAATCTTAAATGGGCCAGTTTTTCTCCTTGGGCTATAGGTACACTAGTGCGGCATCAACCGTCCTCAAGTGAAAAAGAAAGAGTGGGAGCTGAGCCCCTGAGGAGCAGGGATGGCTCCCCGCGAGGAGTCCAGGGCTTGGAGGTGTGGTTACCATTGGGTCACGTCAGCTCTGAGTCATGGTTATCCCGTCAGGGCAAACTTCAGTTCCACTACGGGGACTTCAGGCATAAGTTGGGTCCCTTGGGATCAAGAACTTCTCTTCTTGATGATACTGAAGGAACTCATTAACGTGAAATTTTGTAAAGACAATAAAAGCGTGCGTTGAGAACGAGGTCGATTACTGTGATAATGGCTAAGGATCAATGAGGAGTAAGACTTAATCTTTATCTTCAAAGGAACGCAGAGTAAGTCTAGGCTCTAACTTTGTCTTTTCTGGGTCTTGACGTCCAATTGCTCCACTACGCTGCTTGATCCTGGTCTACACGGACCAGCTCCTCAAAACCCTTCACAACCTGGTTTCTAACTTACCTCTCCTGATTCACCCTCAGCTACTCCTTGCCCTGCATACCTCACACTCTTGCCAGCGAGATCATACTTAACGAACACAGTGCACAACTTTTGCTGCCCTGTTGACCCATCACCGAAGCACATCCTTCGCTGTGTCTGCCATTTAACTCTTGTCTTCCTTCCCTTCCCCTAACAGAGCTCATTATACCCTCTCTGGGCTTCTATAGCACCTGTTGAAGGCTCTGAGTCAGTGATTCTTAAGCCTAGGGGAAGCTTGTTTACAATGTAAGTGCCTGGGGCCCCACTTCTAGAGATTCTCAATGTCTGGGATGAGGTTCAGCAACTGTGTTTTGGAAGAAGCTTCCTAGGTAAGTGTGCTGTATTATCTCCATGTGAGAACCACGGTTCCAAGTGTTACGGTTACAAGATGTCACATTCCGTATCTGTTTGTCGTGTGTACATCTTTCTAATCACGCTAGTTTCAGGTCGTGCAAGGTAGAACGATGACTAAGTTATTTTTAGCTTTGGCACGGAGCACTTCAAGGACTTCCCCAAGAATTTATTTTCCTCCTATAAAGCTACTAGTGATATACAAAAACCAAGGTATAGATGGTGCTTACTAGCAACCATACCAGATGGTTTCCCAAAATATCTTCAGGGATATCCTGTTTTTAAGCCCTAGAGTTGCATCTTCTCTATAACTTTGTCTTCTCCTTGGACAGGTTATGAGGTCATTATGAGGGCCATTGAGTACCCACATCCTCTCTTCCTGACTCATCGAAATGAAGAGGCAGCACGTAGTGAAGCTTCCTCTCACTGTGCTGGTCTAGACGTAAATCATTTCTAAACAGATCATTAAGATGCTCTTGGATGCCAGTAGATGCCATCACGTATTGTTGGATGTACCTTTGAATTTATTTTGAAAAGACTATGGAAAAATGAATTCAGGACAAGACTCGAGTTTAGTTTCCATAGATCGTGGCACCATTCGGATATTGCTCAAGATGGCCATGTTAACATTCTTGTCCTGAATAAAACTGGTGGTGTGTGACGTGCCTCTGAACCACCTTGGTAGCCAGAATTAGGGATGAACTCCCTCTAAGTGAGGTAGCTTGTGCCTCCTCTGTGATCTGGTAGCGCTTGGGGAAGCTGGCGTTTAGTCAGTGCCTCGTAGGTATTTACTGATTATTTATCATCATATCATCAGTATTTGAGGAATATTCGTTAGCAGGGTTATTACAACAAAATAATGGCGCCGTTGTCCGCCAGTGACAACGATGTTACCTAACCCTCCATCAGAAAGGGATGAGCTTCAGGTGGTTCTTTTCCAGGTGATGGGGACGGTATGCACTTCTAGGGTTGCCAGATTTAACAAATGAAAATACAGGATGCCCTGTTACGTTAGAATAACAGTATTGAGTAAATAAGCGAGTATTTTACAAAAATTCTTCGTTATTTATCTGAAATTCAAAGTTAACGGGCGTCTTATGTCTTACATGTCAATCGTAGCCTTACCTGAGATCTCTCTCTCCACTCCCCACCCTGCCCCAGGGACGAGGCATCCCTACTGGAATGAGGGATGCCTTCTGTGTCCATTGAGCAGAACGGAAGAGCGTTCCAAGCTGACATGCAATATATTCATTAAAACCCACTTCTAATCATTGGAGCATATACTTCCCATGCCTGATAAAGCAGAAAATTATTTCTTGGTTGAAATATCCATAAAAACGACATTGATTGTACCTCTAAATACGAGAGGAGTGGGTTTAGTGTGATAAAATCGGAAGCTACTGCCGGAAGTAAAAATGGAATGAAAATATGATGCTATTTTAAGTAGCTTACAAGGGGTTACTGCCTTGTGTCTGTGCCTCCATTCCAGCTCAGGAGATTCAGGAAAGTTCTCAGATGTCGCTGGGACAGAAAAAGTTACTCCCTCGACCTGAGGACACTGAGTTTCGATGGAATTACCAAGTTCCAGCTAAAATTCCTGAGCTTCAGGACTTTAGCTTCAGATATGGATGCTACTCAAGCCTCCCAGTTGCTTCTCAGGGTCTAGGTAAGTACACCTATAGCTTTTAAAGCAACTTTATAGATTCTGTCCTTGTTCCAAGATTCTTCAGCACATTGGGCCCTGGCAGGTAATCTTGGTGACAGTCACAAAGAATGCCAGTGATCCCTGTAAGCCTCCAAGGGATCAAAACTAGGCCTAGCTTCATACCCAGGGAATGAGTGAGTCCTGGGAAAGAACTGATTCCTTTTGCTGTGAAATGAGTGCACGCTCTGCCTGGGGGCAGCAGTGGGGATTGAGGGACACTTCCTCCTTGTAAAACAAAAGGAAGAATTTAGTTACTATAAAATGACTAAAAAAAGAGACTGAGTGGGACTGAAATTAGATTTGTCAATCATCCACTGGAAGCTTGACCGTATGGTATGTCCATCAAGTCTCTTCAGATTCAGCAACCATTCCATTCATGTATTCTTTTACGATCCTGATTCCTACTGTTTTCAACAGAAAAGCTCTTAAAAGTTCCATGATCAAGCCACCTCCAAGCTACTGGTTAAGAAGATAATTTGGTGTCAGTCTGAGATGGTGATATATTCCTGGTGTGGAGTTGGGATCGAGTAGTCCTCTAGACAAAAATCTCAGGATAGAAGCTTAGCCTCTCGGGATTAGAAGACAGCATAGAAGTTACCTCATCTGGATCTCACACCCTGTGGGAATCCCCTCTACCCCATCCTTGCCAAGGGCTGATGTTGTCACTCTTTGGAGGATACCCCCCACCCCCAAGGCAACTCTTTCATTCTTACTCCAACTGTTGGAAAGTTCTCAACGGCTGGAACCTTCCTTGCTACACTTTGGCTTTGGTTCTTCGTCTTCCTACAGAGGTTAACTAGTGTGAGTTATTCTATGAAAACCTTCCTTTATACCTTCCACGCTCTCTACCGAAAGCATTTCCAGACCCTCCAAATGCTCTTCTGAGGATGTAGCATGACAGTGCCCTCTTCCTCCCCCTGCTTCCTTCCCCTGGCCAGTGGTCCCTATAAAGGGACAAGCTGGGACTGAAAGCAGTATTTAAGGTGTCCTTAAGGTTCAAAGATTGGGCATGCTGTAGAAGTTAGGTTCTCACCTCATGTTTTCATTGCTTTTTTTTTTTTTTCTGTGATAATTCCATGACCATCGGAACCCACATTAAATGAGCAATATTCAGAATCAAACGTAAGTGATTTTGGTTTTGCTTGCACCTGATGCCTTTATTAGTCTGAACGTGTAATGAGTGCCAGCTGGAGATGTCATCACCGCTCACCTGAACACACCTGGGGCCCTGAGGGACTCCTCTTAGTGTGTCAGCCCACGTCTGCACAGGGGATGGCACAAAAGGGAAAGAAGCTTCTGTGAAGGCAGTAGTTTACTAAGGAGGTAGTGAATGCTACCATCCCAACACGCTGAGCAGCAGAAGAGTCGATTTCAGGGAACATTTTTCTGAAAACGGAGGTCAAACTTGAGTCTCCGGCCATCAGCCCCAGTCACCACCACTGCCAACAGCAACGGTCCTGAGTCGGAGCAGCTCTGCTCAGCCCGAGTCCCGGGAGGAGTCACTCGTGTACAGGGCCTCCCTTTCCAGCACCTTAAGGGTGATGATTAAGCTCCGAGTTGGGTTCAGGGCTGTTGGGGGCTTGCTAGACAAATAAGGGCAGGAATTCTTTCCTCAGTGACAGCCTCCGTGTCTTTCCCTCCCGTATGTCCCTCTAGTCCCTTCCGTGCTGTACAGCCACATGAGGAATCAAGAACGCACAAAGAAGCAGACTACGTACCAAAGCGATTATGGGAAAACCTACCTGGATTTCTTAGTGATTTTAAACTCATTTACTCCCTCTCAAATCACAGAGTACCTTCAGAGTCTTTCCTACAAAGGTAAGAGGAGGTCTTGAGTTACTGTTTAATGGATTTACAGATCATAATACACTGCTTTATGCAAATAGAAACTGTTGCAACTTTCAGCCACTGGAGTTAAATGTTCACGAAAAGATAGATATTGCCTCATAGAAATCCCATAGTTTTGTGTAAGCCTCAGCCCATTGAAAATAACGTTTTCTTTTTCTTTTTTGTTTTTAACTTTTTAGTGTTTATTTTTATTTTTGAGAGAGAGAGAGAGAGAGAGAGAGAGAGTGAGCGGGGGACGGGCAGAGAGAGAGGGAGACGCAGAATCTGAAGCAGGCTCCAGACTGAGCTGTCAGCAAGGAGCCCGATATGGGCCTTGAACTCACGAACCGTGAGATATTGACCTGAGCTGAAGTCGGATGCTTAATCGACTGAGCCACCCAGGCGCCCCGGAAAAAAAGCTTTCTTAAAAGAGGCCCCAGTGACTGTAGCCCCACTTATTACAAAAGAAACACCTAGCTTTTCACTCATTCTTGATCTCGCTCATTTCACTCATTCAGCCCGTGGTTGAATTGCTCCCATACAACTTCTGTTTTTATTACAGTTAAGTGATTTCTTCCGTGGGTGTTTATACTGTCTCACGATTTCGTTTTATCTTATGTGATCTTTATTTCCTGTTTGGTGGTACTTTTTGTGACGGCCTTTTAGAGTACATGAGAATCTCTGTGTATAATGCCCTCAAAAAGAGCGAAGGCCTTGCTCAGGACAGTGTTAGTTCATTCTGCGCGACAAAGACTTATCCCAGCTCAGGGCCTGGGGACAGGAATCTCCTCGAGAGCATCTCAGGGGCCGCTGGTCATTCTGTGCCTGTGTAAAATGTCAACTCAGAGCAGCTGGAGAGAAGGAAACTCAACTCCTCCAACAGCTGTGCTCAACACCCACTGTTAGTGACTCCCCGTCACTCCTCATCTTTGAGCACATGCCCCAATGCAGACATTTATTTTTGTGAAGTATATTCATACGCCACTAAACTAACGTATTAGGTAAGTTATAAAACACACTAAATGCTAAAGGAAGAAGTGCTTCGGGCTGTGTGGGGGTCACTGCCTTGTTTTGTGCCCTGTGCTCGAGCGTAAGCTTAGGTCTTCCGCCAGCTCCTCAGTAATCCTCCGACTGCTCCCTGTCACCTACCTGCCTTGGTCCCCAATCTCTGTCCTTTGCCTGTCCCCAGCTACGATCGGAAGAGCTTGATCTTCTGAAATCTTCACTGAAACCCTTTTATCCTGAGATCTCCTACCCCACACAAAACTGAAACCCTACTGTGGGCAAGACAGAAAAGGGAGTGTGTGTGTGTGTGTGTGTGTGTGTGTATGTAGGAGGGAAAAGAGGATACTTCCCATGATTGCAGACTGAGGGCTGATGGCCCAAAGGCCTTTAAAAGAGCTTAAATGTTGGGTTTTAAGAGGTACAAGAAACAGGTGTTTTGCCTCACTCTAAGGCAGAAGCAGAAGTCTGTATTTTCCATCGGGAGCCTCATTCCTCTCAGCAGGTGCCTCTCGGCCCGTTTGGCACGTCAAAAGGAAACCAAGAGGCTCTTTGAGGTGGGCTGGTCAGATCTTCCAGGGAGTCATCCCATCAAGCTCAAGCCTGCTTTCTGTTCCTTTTCCCAGCTTGGTTCACATATATAAAACTGTAGTCAGCGTCCTGTAAGGTGCTCTTTTCACCTTGGAGCCACATCTGTGTGACCTATAGAGTGCTCCCAAAGCAGATGCTCCCATCTGCCCAGGGACTTGAAATACAGATGCAGCTGTTGCTTCTCCGCCTGCGTGGAAAAACCGTGGTGGCTGCTGGCACTTCTGTCCTTGGTTGTCTGTCTGTGTGATTTGTAACTGAGCCTTAGTGGTGCCCCCCAGGGGTGAACTGAGGACTCTTTAGATGCTTTGCAGCCTCTGCTCCACTCAGATGTACCTTCTCCAGGATTCCTAGCATAAGCCGATTCCGTTGGACTTCTCCAGTTGGGCTTTTCTCTCCAGACAAGTGAGACATGGCCTATTACTTAACAAAGTAGCTTTGGGGCCAAGCTAGGCTTCGGTAGCTTTTCAGATCTCCTCTGTTCCTGGTGCCCTCAGGATGGGTGCTGGGGCAGGTACAAGATGCTTGTGCCCCAGAGCCTTGCCATTTTGCACTGACTTGGTGGCTTGTAGGATCTGCTTGCTCTGGGGTCTTGGTTTCTCTTCCCTAGTTTTGCTTTAGGATGACCTACCCATCAGCCAGCTATGCTACAGGCTGACAAGCAAGTAGGAGGTTCCCTTTGAATTCTTATGCCCAAAACCTGCTGTCATTTTCTAGTGTCTGGGACGACGCTTATGCTTTTTGGATGGCGAGTGTCTCAGCAGAGCTCATTTTTGGTAGGGCTGAGCCAGGATGCAAGAGAATAACAATCTTGGCAGGCATATTAGGCTGAATGAATGATTACCACCTCAGCCTAAAGTATTTTACTGGATTATCCCTCTTAGACAGTCTCAGAGCCCAGAACAGGTGCATTTTGAAAGAGAGAGGGGAAGGGGAGGGATGAAGGATATGGCCCAGGGCTGGGGCTAGGGAGGTGGTGGGGGGGAGGTAGGATAGAGAAGACTCCAGGAAGACACAAGATGAAGCTGGGGAAGAAGAAAGGGGGAGCAGCTGAAGGCAAATCTTTTGTTTCCAACAATTCTGAGGATCGCTACTTGGTATTGAGTTTCTCTATGAGAACTTGAGGGGTTTGAACTAGATGTCTTTAGTGGCCATTATGTTTTCAAAATTGGTTTAATCTCTGAGTGATTCAGACCACCAACAGCTCTGACTCTTGGGGCCTCAGTTATCTATTGATAAGGACTGTCATCTCCCCGGGTAGTCCCCCCTCGAACGACAAAATTACCTGAAATCTAGCTTCAGATGCTTTCAACTATTACTCCCTCTCTATCTCTCCCAATCAACACTCCCAGGAATATTCCTTCCTAGGGTGTGATTCAGTGTTGTGACGAATATATTCACGGACTCGAGAAACTTCACCGATTGAATACCTATAATGCCTACTTGAGACCAAGATAAATAAAAAACAAATCCTTCTTTTTTCAAGGAACTCATCGTCAGGGGTGGGAGACAGGCACACAGTGGTAATGTCATGAGCTCTGTAATCGAAGTAGTTTTGGGGTATGTTCCAACCCTGTGGATTGACATTGCCTGAGGGAAGGCCGCTTCTGGGAGGGAGGCTTCCTTTGAAGGTTAAGGATGAATCACCCTGACAAGAACCAGGGCCTTTCAGAGGGAGCAGAGGGAGGAGCATAAGTGAAATCACGGAGACATGAGTCTGAATCTGTACGTAATAAATACAGTAGCATCTGGATTACAACTAGTAGCCTGTCTGACATTAATTTATTTAAATTGATATTAAATTGGACACAATCTCATCTTTTTTAATTAATTCACACCAAATTTGATTCACCCTCTATATTTACCTTTGGTATAAGAATGATTTTTGGTTCATTTGCTTGCTTATTTAAAATTAACTCTTTGCTGTAAGGTTTAAAATGGAGCCATTTGGGGCTTGCAATGACAAGGACTCAAACTAGCAAATGCTGAGGGTATGGAGCAAAAAGTTGCTGGTGGGTATATCAAATAGTAGGATCACTGTAACACTTGTAACAGATCTGGCAGTTTCCCACAAAGTGAAACCAAATCTACTCCATGACCCAGAAATTCTACTTCTGGGTGTTCACCCAAGAGACAAGAAAACACATGCCCATGGAAGGACTTGTCCAAAAATGTTCATGGCCATTTTATTCTTCACAGTCCCACACCGGATACAACCCAAATTACCACCAATAGCAGAAGGTAAACAGACTGGTATGTTCACAAGATACTACTAGATCTTAAAAAGCCCCAGTGATTGGTGTATTCAACGACAAGAACTTCAAACACATTATGCCGAGTGAGAGGAGCCGGACACAAAATCAAACATTTTGTATGTGGGCCTTTATTCAAAGGGCTACAACAGGCAACATTTATCTGTGATGAAGGAAATCAGACGAGTGAGTGTCTTGAGGGAGGAGGCGTTGACGGGGAAGGAGCCTGACAAATTTACTCCCAGCCTGACAATTGCTGGGAGTAAGAAAAATTTTACAGCTCCTCTCTGATGTATATAATACACACACACGCGCGCGCGCACACGTATATGTAATGACGATTAGGGAACCATGGATGTTCCGACTCAGACAAGGCTCCTTTACTTTCCAGATGAGGAAATGGAGGCCAGAAGGTTGAAGGGCCCTCTCATGGTCAGTTATTACGCAAAGATAGCAAAGCGTACCAAGGTTTGTTGGCAGAAGAAATAGCCCTGGCTCTTGAACAGTAGCCTCTATGGTTTTATGTCATCACGGTTTATTACTGTGTTCTCAGTAGTAAAGGACAAGGCTTTCCTATTTATTGTCTTTTATGGACCAGGCCCTGCCCAGGTGCTTCTCACATAGCATTCCTAACCCAGTCCAGCAAAGGTGCAAGGTAAGCGCTATTATATATATTCAAAGACAAGGAAGTGAAGAGATGGAGAGGCCATGTGACTTGCCAAAGATCGTGAGCGCGGAACGGAAACTTAAGTCAGTTTCATTCCAAACTCCATGCTCTTTCCAGGAAGACTTAATGATCCTTTCAATATGAAGTGTACTCTTTTTAATCCATACTTATACAATTGTACATTAGACATATGCCCTTTGATATTTTGGTCCCATCAAATTTGTATATAGAGCGCTATTCTCAGATATTTTTCCTTCTTCCTAGAATTTCTCTATTTAGTGCTTAAGTAGTTAAATGGAAGATTTCATCCTGTTTTTCTTCATAATTTTCAGACAGACAAATTCTTGCTCGCTTTATTCGCTCTCACTGTGGCGTTGACATGGGACAGGAAAATAATGGAAACGGTACAAATGAAGAAAATTGAAAATCAATGAAAACACCGGGTCAAAGGGCCTCCTGAGTCATTTTTTCAATAATGAAAACATAAGATCCAAATTGTTCTAAATAATTTATTCGTGACACTGTGTAATTTTGTTTTATTTTGTTTTTAAACAATAAAATCATTTAAGGTCATAAATCCTTCCCACCACCATAGCTTTAAGTGTATCTAATAGATTTTGCTGTAATGTTTTGTTCTATTATCTTCTGGATACTTAATTTGTGGTTTCAGTTTTGATATCCTCTTGGACCCAGACATTATGCCAAAGAGGATTCTTAATTTTCCAATAATTAGAGGATTTAAAAAAAAATGTGTAATTGTTGATTGCCTGTTTGAAAGTTAAAAATATATATATTTGCTTTGAAAAATACACCAAAGTTTTCTTTAGTTGTGCATATGATTAATTTGTAAATTACATGAATATAAGAGGAGAAAAAAACGTGTAGGTTATGGTGTTTCTCACATCGTGTCTATCTTTGCTTGTATACTTGAACTGTCAAATTCTGAAAGAATAATATTAAAAACAGCCCACAGTAAAAATGTTTTCATTAATGTCTCCTTGGATTTCATGCATTTATATTTATATATGTAAATATATAATGTATAGCTGCTGTGTTGTTTGTCAATGTTCATGACTCATAGAGCTTTTTCAGTGATTAGTTTCCTGCTCATTACATGCTCTTCCTCTTTGACCTCATTAATAATTTTGGCCATGAATTACCTTGAAGCTGATATTAGTGTTGCCATCCATGTTGGGCTTGCTTTTCTCTGCCTTTTCTTGGCATATCTTTGCCTTCCCTTAATTTCCAATCTTTCCTTGTAGCATTGTTTCAATATGCTTCCAGAAATACCTTATGCCTGGGTTTTATATTGTAACTAATGAGAGTCTTTATCTTTTGCCGGGAGAATTTAGTAATTATGATGCTTGACATACTTGCTTTTATGATTGCCATATTAGTTTTTGTTATTCTTTATTGTTTTTTTTAGATTTACTTTTAAATTTTTTCTTTATTTTTTTCTTAAGCCATTAATTTTTATTATTTTTAATGTTTATTTATTTACTTTGAGAGAGAGAGAGCACGAGTGGGGGAGAGGCAAAGAGAGAGAGAGAGGGAGAGAGAGAATCCCAAGTAGGGTCTATGCTGTCGGTGCGGAACCTGACAGAGGCCTCGATCTCACAAACCGTGAGATCATGACCTGAGCTGGAATCAAGAGTCAGATGCTTAACTGACGGGGCCACCCAGGTGCCCCTGATTTTTAAATTACACTATTTTTTGAATTAAAAGCAGTTTTTGAAAAGTCATACATAGCCGTTGCTGAATTTGGGGTTCTCTATTAAAATAAAAAATTACACAATTCCTATGCTTCCGGTGCCTTCTCCTTCACAACTCCTCCCTTCCCCACTTACTGATGGGAGATATTTTATTTCCCCATCTCGTACTGTACTTCCTGTCCCATCCCCGCACGCACATGTACACACACGCTCACACACACTTCACTGCTGAGGGAGTTTGGAATTTTTGCTTCAAGCGCTTCTTAAGGATTTCCTTGCAATTTCCTTTCCTATTTAAAGAAGATGTAAGGCGTATAATTTTCAGTCACATCATCAGTATCATCCACTTATATTTAACTATCACCGGTTCCTCCATTCTTTTGTCTTCCTAAATGATGAGATCCGTGCTCTGACTTACTTTTATCTGGTTAGAATAGTTGCTATGGATTTTCTCAGATGGGTTCCCAGGATGGTAACACCCTGAACCTTACTTATCCCACAAGGTCATTCTTTTGACCTTTTGTCTTAATTAAATGGTATCTTGTCTGGGTGTAGAATTCTTGGAACTAACTTTGATTTTCTCAATTGCCCACAGGTATTCTATTGTCTTGGTTGAGAGTACAATTTATAAGTCAGATACTGGTCTGGTTCAATTACTGCCATATGTGATCTGGGTTTTGTGAGTGTGTGTGTGTGTGTGTGTGTGTGTGTGCACGTGTGTGTGCTTCCTGGAAGTTTATAAGATTCTCTCGTTATCTTTAGACATTTCGGTAACTTTTTGAAGCTATGTTCAGTTTCATTTGGAATTTTTCTTTAACTTCAGGTCATTTCTTTTATTTCACCTTTTGTTATTATGGCCTTTCTCTATGGAACTCTCTATGCTACCTTTTCTCCTTCTGAATATAATAATATTTGCAGCAGAGGCCTCCTGGATCTGTCCTTTTAGTCTTTTGCCTTTTTGTTTATCGTTGTCATTTTTAAAAATGGTTTTAACTTCTGTTGTATGTTTCTTCCTTTTGCTCACTCAAAACATCAGTTTGGTTCTTAGCAATGACCCTTCTGTTTGCCAGATTTTAAAATCCAGGCATTAGGGGTGTAACACCCGAGGTCGTGAAACCCCCCACAAGAGACCACCAGAGTCATAAGTCAAAGCCAAGCGGCAAGGGTCGTTTATTGCAGGTTCGAACCTGGACCTCCGCGCACTCGTTGCCAGTGACGATAAGAGGCCCCAATCAGGGTTGGTACAGCGTTTTTATAGACAGAGACAAATAGCATAGGGGAGGTTTCAGATTATAGGGGGCCTGATTAGTTGATTTTAAAGTAAGGACATTTGTTGTTCTCTGATTGGGTGTCCTTTGTCTGTCCTTTGGCGGGAAGGCTTTGTCCGTTACTTGTGGCGGGAGAAAAAAGGGGAAGGGGGAAGGGGGAAGGGGGAAGGGGAGGAATGTGTTAAGCAAGCAAGATTACAGAAGCGAGAAAATGCTGGTTAGTAAGTATTTTCATAATCTTAGGGTATAGCAAACTAAGTCTAGAAAAATGTAACGGTGCTCACATCGAACAATAGGCAAGACATACAAAATTTAAAATTCATTTTCTACAGGGGCGCCTGGGTGGCTCAGTCAGTTGAGCAGCCGACTTTGGCTCAGGTCAGGATCTCACGGTCCATGAGTTCAAGCCCCGCGTCGGGCTCTGTGCTGACAGCTCGGAGCCTGGAGCCTGTTTTGGATTCTGTGTCTCCCTCTCTCTGACCCTCCCCCGTTCATGCTCTGTCTCTCTCTGTCTCAAAAATAAATAAACGTTAAAAAAAATTTTTTTAAATCCAGGCATCAAATTTTATTTTAGCTTTAGTTTTAGAAAGTCTTTTTTTCACTCTATGATTGAATCTCCTTGAGAGTTTACTTCTCTTTTGTTAAACTTATCCTTACCTTCTTCATTGACTCTGCCTTAATTGGAGCCACCTTTTCTAATTTTTGGGTCTGGTCTTTTCCCTCAATGTATAGAGTACTCATAAAGGATATCATACGTTGTCTGCCCTCAGGCTAGGTCAGTCCCCTGGGGCCTCTGAACCAAGAAAAATGAGCCTTAGGGGAAGGCTGGTCAGTATTTGTTTACCGGCTGAGAAGTGAAGGGCTTGGCTAATAGAGGGGCCCTTGCTACTGAAGGGCAGGGGAGAGTCCCATGCTCCCTCTGGCTCCTCCGAGAAGGGGATGAACAACTCTTTCTCAACTGCGCAGACTGGGAAGAGTGTTGCAAACCCCTCCAGGTTTTGTATGGTCATCAGGCTTGGACAGGTTGTCTTGGAACCACAAGCGACAAGGGGACAGGTGTAGTGCTTCTGGAAGGTATATTCCCACATCTGCCCATTGGGGCCCATCAGAGAACCTTGAATCGGAGATCCTTGCTCTGGGTTTCTCCCATGGCTCGGTGTCTACTGCTCTACCATGGCACAAAGATTCGAGAAGAATAAAGATCTGTACCTACTCTGAATTTCTGACGAATTTGTGACTTCACCCAAGGCCCGGGCCCCGCTCAGTAACGTGCAGTTTGGTTGTTGTGAGGTATTGGAGTGCATCGGAAGCTCCTTAAAGATAAGGCTTCTCAGCCTCACTCTCTCTACTTCCCCGGAAGTTGTCTGGGGGCATTCTCTCCTCTGCTCCCTGCCCTGAATAATAATTACCAGCAAGATTTGCGTGGGGAGGCAGCTTGACCACACAGTGTTTTATGGATCTCTTGTTTGCACCCGTCCTACTTTCCATTTCCATGTTGTATGAAAGCAGCAATATCCCAATGGTGTCTCTTTAAGATGGGTAATTTTCTACCTATAAGCTGGTGATTGCCCCGCTTGGGCCAGCACTCGAACATCAAGCTGCTGTTGATGTCTTTCTTGGAGTTCTAGGGATTTCGCTGTGGCCAGCCAGTAATTTCACATGGATTCACTCTTAGTTTAGTGTGTGTAGTGTGGGGCTTCCTGACTGTCCTTACAACACTCACTCCAAAGCATGGTCCACACACCACTGGGATCCTGTGACAAATACGAAACAACGAGCAGCCACTTCAGTCGATATTTATTGAACACCTACTTAGTCTGCAGTATTTTGTTACAGCAGCCCAAATAGACTCATACACCTACCCCAGCTGACCTGCCCCACTGACCCACAAATTGAGAGTGAAAAATAAATGGTTTTCGTTGCATGCCACTGAGATTAATCTAACCACAGCTAAATGATTCACGCACAGTATTTATTTAGATGAGACATTTCAGGGAAACCTCAAAACAAAATGAAAGGCTTGGTACAATCAGTTCTCACTCTTAAAAATATTAAGTCTGAACACCACTGAAAACTGGGTAGCGTTTAAAAAGTGGTTGTCTTTTAACATAGGAGAGGGCGGTTGTGCTTCCTTTGTATTTTAAAGCCTGCCAAATGGTGAAGGCATTCGAAACATTGAAAACTTCAAAGGTTCTCCTGAGGCCAGTAGCCACTGGTTATTTTAACGTGCCAAAGGATGTGAATGATTGCTTTGCTATGGTTCCTTCTCAGAGCATATTGTCAAGACCAGATCAGTCAATGCGTCCGATGTGAATTAATTATGTGGTCCTAGTATCTCTATTACCGTATTTCAAAGAGAGTTGCATTTCAACACAGATAATGATTCTGAACTTGTTTCTTTTGTGGAATCCCCTGATGGTTTTTTTTTTTTTTATTCCCTTTCCACTCTCTTGCAAAACTCACCCCCGCACACACACCCAATCAAAAAAAAAAAAAAATACATACATAACAGATTTTTATACTTTCCAGAAACATCTGTTCTTTGTTTTTAACCTCTTGAGGAAACTGTGATATAAATATGTTTAAATTTGTTCTGTTCTGTTTAAAAAATGCTTTCACGAACGGAAGAGTCGAAAAGTAACATCACTTTAAATTAAAGACTGCAGTAATTTATTTTAAAAAAATAAGAGGAAAAGAGAAGAACCACCATGGTGCATATGTAGTGGAATTTTCATTATGTGCTAAGAACCTCTCTGTACAGCAAGTATAGGACAGAGCGGTGCTTCTCAACCTTGGCTGCACAACAGAATGGCCTAGAGAGATTTTGATGCGGGGCTCGATCTCATGAACCACGAGATCATGACCTGAGCTGAAAATAAGAGTCAGGCATTCAACCAGCTGAGCCACCCAGGTGCCCCTGTCTCCATTTGAAGTGGGCTTCCTTGTGTGTGTATATACCACATCTTTTTCTATTCATCAGTCAATGGGCATTTGGGCTGTTTCCATAATGTGGCTATTGCAGATAATGCTGAAGTATCAGGGTGTGTGCATCCCTTTGAATTAGTATTTTGTGAGTGGGGGGATGGCTTAAATAGGTGATGGGGATTAAGGAGTGCATTTGTTGTGTTGAGCACGGGGTATCCTATGGAAGTGTTGAATCGCTATATTGTACACTGTATGTTAACCGACCAGAATTTAAATAAAAACTTAAAAAAAAATGGGGGTGCCCAGATGGCTCAGTGGGTTGAGCACCTGACTCTTGATTTTTGGCTCAGGTCATGATAGCAAGGTTTGTGGATTTGAGTCCCGCCTTGGGCTCTGTGCTGACAGTGTGAAGCTTCCTTGGAATTAATTCTCTCTCTCCCCCTCTCTCTCTGCTCCTTCCCCACCCTCTCCTGCTTGCTCTCCCTCTCTCTCAAAATAAATAAGTAAAAGAAAGAAAGAAAGAAAGAAAGAAAGAAAGAAAGAAAGAAATCTTTAAAAAACTTTAAAAAATGAAAATTAAAAAAATAAAGTAGGTTTCTTGTAGACAGCAAATAATTAGACTTGCTTTTATTTTCAATCTGATAATCTCTCTCTCAATTAGTGAGCTCATGCCATTCACCTTTAATGTGATTATCGGTACGATTGGATTGAAATGTTTCATTTTGATATCTGTTTTCCATTTTATTTCATGTCTTCTTTTTTCCCTCTTTTTCTATCTTCTCGTGGATTGATATCAGCATATTTTTTGAATCAGTTGGATTGATCCAGATTATTTTTATTATTCCATCTTTGTCTCCTTATTATTATATATGCTGTTTTCCAAATATTTTCTAGTGCTTGCCTTAGTGTCTCCAACATACATCTTGAAGTAGTATGTATCCACTATCAAATATTTTACTGCCTCCTATGAGTTTAAAGACCTCATAATTTTATATGCCTAATTCCTCCTTCTTTCCTTTATGCTATTGTTATCATACATTTTATTTTCACCGATGTTATAAATATGCAACAGACTACTATTCTTTTTTAGATAGCTTTCTTTTAGAAAAATCAAACTTGATGTTATCTTTGTTGTATCTCTAGCACTCTCCATTTCTTTGTGTAGGTCTGAGTTTCTGTCTGATGCCATATTCTTTAACATTCCCAAAGCTTTTCCTTCTGGTAGACTTTTGCGTGAGGATTAAGGTTAATCTTATCAGGAGCTGGGCTGAGTTTGAGGTGACTTGTTGCTAGGATTACCCTCGGTACAACAAAACCTACAAATTTTTCTCAGTTTCTGTTTGAGAATGTCTCTATTTCGCTTTCAGTTTTGGAAGATATTTTTTGAGCTACAGAATTTTTGCTTGACAGATTTCTTTTCTTTCAACATTTTAATGGTGTTCTTCCTTTGCCTTATTGCTTGTGTCATTTCTAACAAGGGGCGCCCTAATTCTTATCTTTATTCCTCTGTAATAGGTCTTTCTTTGGTGACTGCCTTCAAAATTTTCTTTCTTTTTTTTTTTTTTCCCCAAGGAGTTTGACTATAATATTAAGGTTTTTGTTTGTCCTTTTGTTTGGCTTTGGTATTTACCCTGCTTAATGTTCTCTGAGCTTCTTAAATCTATGGTTTGGTTTCTGTCATTGATTTGGGGAAATTCTTAGCCATTATTCCTTCAAAGAGTTCTTCTGCCCTGTTCTCTTGTCTTCTGCTTCTATGATGCTAAGCACACGTATATTACTTGGCATTGTCACTCAGCTCTGAAATATTCTGTTTTGTTCTTTTTTTTTTTTTTTGTGCTCTATTCTCTCTTTGTGTTTCAGTTTGGCTAATGTCTATCGGCCAGTCATCAAGTTCACTGATTCTTTTCTTGATTGTGTCACGTCTACTGATCAGCCCATCCAAGGGGTCTCTTCATCTCGATTTCTACATTGTTCATTTCTAGCATTTCCATTTGATTCTTTCTTGTGGTTTGCATCTCTGTGCTGACCTTACCTGTTTGGTATTGCATACTGTCTACATTTCCATTAGACTTTAATATATTCATGGTAGTTGTTTAAAACTTCCCATTACATAGTTCCAACATTGGTGCCATAGCTGAGTCTTTTTCTGTTGATTGCTTTGTCTCTTGACAGTGTACTGATTTTTTTAAATTGTCCTTACATGTGCCTCATAACTTTTTGCTGGAAGCGGAACATCTTGCGTACGACAGTAGAATCTGGAGTTAACAGTTTTCATGACTGGGTACTGTTGTGCTTTGTCTTCTAGTAGACCTTTGGTGTGGGAGTTAGCGTTCTTTCCGTCAGGTTTGTTGTTGCTATGGTTACCCTGGGTGCACCACAGGTTTCAGATTCCTCTAACAATACCTTGCAGTGGAACAGTACCTTGTACCATAGCAGCTGGCTTTCCAGAGACTTTCAATTCCTGCTCCTTCCCAGCGTTAAGTGTCTCCTGTACGATGCACCTCAGTATGGGTATATTTCCACACTTGTAGCTCTGCTGGCAGTATTCTACTGTTACTTGTCACTCAGCTTGTTAGCGTCGTGGTGGGGATGTTCTCTGGTGCACTGGCTAAGCCTTATTCTTAGGCTGATACTAGGTTCCCGGGTCTTGGGATGTGGCCTTCTCAGGACTCCTGCCTCCCCTCTAGCTATAGTTCTGAGCCCAGTCCTTGTGCCTGTCCCTTTCCCATGAATAGAGGATACTTTCATCTCCCTTCCCTCAGCAGCAGTGGGTTTTCCCCTAGGCCCTAGAGGCAGTATTATTTTCTCCCCCCTTATAGAATAAAGCTTATATTCCATAGGAGAGATAGGGAAAGGGGTCGGGGTAGGGCTTCCTGCTCCTCCTGTGGTAGCTACTCTCCCTAAAGCCTGCACCATATTTTCCCTGGAGAGTCACAAGTCCCTCCCATGAACTCCTGGCGGGGTCCATGGAGAAGTCTGCAAGGGGGTGGGAGATCCCCCAAGTCCCGCGGCCTCACCGGGCTCCACACTCTACTGCCAGCCCATACTTAGTTTCTATCAAATCACCAACTGTTCTTGCAGAATTCTTTCTGGCGTCCAGCTGCTTCTGTCCTAGGTTAAGCAAATATCAGTTCCCATCTCGCCCCGCAGGTGCCCGTGTCTCCTTAGATTTGGGGCTAGTTGGTTTGCCCTGTGACCTCAACTCTGTGATAGGCACAAAAAAAGTTGCAAACTTGCAGTTTGTCTGGGTTTCTGCGGTGGTTGTTCTTATCAGGGTGGGAATTATACCTTTTCCTCCTCTCCAGAGCCCTGAGCGGAAGCTGAAAGTCAGAAATAGGGTTTTTAGTTGAAGTTTTCTGTCTTTTAACAGTTTCTAACTTCCACTTATAAATAGGTCCCGAGGATGCAATGTACAGCATGAAGACGATGATTTGCTATATTGTATATTTGAAAGCTGCTAAGACAATAGATCTTAAACGGTCTCATCACAAGAAAAAAATGTGTCACTATATAAAGTGATGGATATTAATTAAACTTATTGTGGTGATCATTTCACAATACCAACATGTATCAAGTCATTGGATTGTGTGCCTTAAATTTATACAATGTTACATATCGGTTATATCTCAATAAAACTAAAAAAATGAGTCTTTTTTGGCATGTTAAGGATATCTCACTAAAAAATCATACAGTATTTTTAAAATCGTGTGGACTAAGGGTGCCTGGGTGGGTCAGTCAATTGGGCGTCCGACTTTGACTCCGGTCATGATCTCGCGGTCTGTGGGTTCGAGTCCGGCATCAGGCTCTGTTCTGACAGCTGAGAGCCTGGAGCCTACTTCAGATTCTGTGTCTCCTTCTCTCTCTGCCCCCCGCCCCCAGTTGTGCTCCGCCTCTGTCTCTCAAAAATAAATAAATGTAAAAAAAAGTAACAAAAGTCGTGTTGACTGTTTTTAAGCAATTGGTGGATATAATTAATCAGTAGTCAGTTACTAACTAATTTTACTAGTTTTTAAGTTTTATTTTATTAGTTTAATGTTTCTTATTTTTATAGTAATTATAAAATACTTTGGGTAACATTTAATCAGAAACGTACAGGACCCATATGAAGAAAACTCATAAAATTCTCTAAGGAACATGAAGTAAGTCTTGAGGAAATAAAGAGGGGGTGCAGTTTCATACAGAAGATTCAATATTGCACAAATGCCACTTTTTCTTAAATCGACTTGTAAATTTAATACCAATAGAATTTTTAACTGTAGCTTCATGAGTGTATATAACTTGACAAAAAATTCCAAAGCTCGCTTGGAAAGAATAAATGTCAAGAATAACCAGGAAATTTTTAATCCAGAAGATAATTGGAGAAAATAATTGGGAGAAAATTTCCCTTGTAAATATTAAAATGTGTCATAAAGTTACCATACTACACTCTGTCATAGGTGGGGGGAAAATGAACAGATTAACGAAAAAAATAGGCGAGGAAAAGACTAAAACATATATGGGAATGTGGTATTTAATCAAGATGCCAGTACAAAACTGTAGGAAGGAAATGGCTTATCAAATAAACGCCACTGAAAGCCAACCATGGGGGCAAAAAGACATATCTATACATCATTCCCTTAATAAATGGCAGAATGGATTAAATAAACAAATGTAAAATGTTTAAAACATGACATCTTCCAGGCACCAGAAATTTTTTGTTTTCCTAGTGAGGGTAAAAAACACAGATTCTTAAATAAAGAGACTATAAAATCTGTCCACCTCCCCAACTCCAAAACAACCTTGACCGTAAGAAAAGGAGAGACAACTGAAAAAGTATTCACATCACCTATAACAAAGTAGCAATAGTATATTCAGATCGTTTTTACAAATCAACCAGAAATTAACAAACACCTTGATGGAAAAATGGGCAAAGGCTTGCCATGTTGGCAAAGATGAACCAAACAGCGTTGGCAAGGGTGGGAAAGGATGTCCTCATGCATGGTTATGGTGTGTATTACTTTGTAACAAATGACCAGGAGCTGGGCGGCCTGAAAACAACAAAAATTATTGTCTCACTGTTTGGGAGGCGAGAAATTGGAAATCAAGGGGGAAACTGGCAGGGTCATGCTCCCTCCAAAGCCTCTAGGGGAGAATCCTATGATTCTTCCAGCTTCTGGTAAACCTAGGTGTTTCCTGATTTGTAAAAGCATCAATTCAACCTCTGCCTCCAATGTCACATGGCATTCTTTCTGTGTCTTTGTGTCTTCACAAGACCATCTCACCTCTGTGCCTCTGTCCAAATTTCCCTCTTCTCATAAGGACATTGATCACATCAGACAAGGGCCCACCCTAATCCAGTCTGATCTCAGTTTGGCAACATGTGTCAGAGTCCCTTTCACGAATTTACCACAATAAGATCTTTGGATAAATGGGAGAAGTTACATGCGCATTTTATTTTTTAAATCAAAGATCTATGAAACTGGAGAAAAGTGTCAATGACTATTATGTCCATTAATAGGGGAATGTTAAGAGGCACCTGGGTGGTTCAGTCAGCTGGGCGTCCAACTTCGGCTCAGGTCATGATCTCATGGTTTTTGAGTTCAAGCCCCGCATAGGGCTCTGTGCTGACAGTTCAGAGCCTGGAGCCTGCTTCACATTCTGTGTCTCCCTCTCTCTGTCCCTCCCCCATTTGCGCTCTGTCTCTCTCTCTCTCTCTCTTAAAAAATAAACATTAAATTTTTTTTTTTAAAAAAAGGGGAATGTTAAGTAAATTCAGAATGTAACACCATGCACACAGTTAGGTCTCTATTTTTTTTAATGTTTGCTTATTTTTGAGAGAGAGAGAGACACAGAGCACAAGCAGGGGAGGAATAGAGAGAGAGGGAGACACAGAATCCAAAGCAGACTCCAGGCTCTGAGCTGTCAGCACAGAGCCTGATGCGGGGCTTGAACCCACAAATCATGAGGTCATGACCCTTGCCAAAGTCAGACGCTTCACCGACTGAGCCACCCAGGCCCCCCTACATCTCTACTTATTGACAAAGAAACCCAGTCTAGACATCTTGCTAAGTGAAAAAAAGTGATACGATGTCATTTCTATAAAATTACACAACTTCACATTAATGTAAAATAAAAAAAAAGATTACACCGATGTCCACAATAATATGCCTTATCTCGAGGAATGCATATCAGAGTGCTACCAGAGGATATCTCACAGGTAGTGCCTAAAGTCAGAGCACTTCCACACTTTGTGTAAAACATCAGGAGAGACGAAAGGGGACGCAGCTGTAGTGAAGTTCAGGGGACCCCACACTTGAGGACAGAGAGCCAAGCTGGCACATCTCAAAGCAGAAATCTCAGACGGGTCCCATCCGAGCTGGGCTGCTTTCTTCACGTGTAAATGAGGATCGCCACACTTCAGGCGGTTGACCCAGAGAATAAGCAGATGAAGTTTTGGGACCGACGGGCAAACTGAAAAGTGCCATTCATTCTCGCTTCTCCTATTCCAGACATAGTTCTAGCCTCTGGGGATTCAGCTGGAAAAGAGATCAATTTATATCCATGGAGCTTATGTTCTTGAAGGTAGAAAATTGATAACAAACTAATAAGTGCATGATACAATGACAGTCCCAGTAGGGTGAAGGAAACGTACATATAATACAAATATGTATTTCCCGTGTAATACACCAGTGTCGAATTCACGAGTGTGAAGGAAAATACAGCAGACTAACCACAGAGAGACATGAGGGGGTGCTATTTTAGGTGGGCTGGTCAGGAAGGCCTCTCTAAGGTGGCCTTGAGCTCGTTCCGAGCCGACAGAAGCCACGGAAGAAGGCAGAATCTCGCGGATATTTAGAGGCAGGGCCTTCCAGGTAGGGGAACAGGGGCAGAAAGCCTGCACGTACTAAGAGAAGGTCAGTGTGGTCCTAGATAACCCAGCGGAGAATGGTAGGAGGAGATAAGGTCAGGAAGATGGAAAGGCAGGCAGATCACAGGAGCCTCTGACGCTACGGATTTTGCATTGCATTTCGCTTGAACGAGATGAGAGTCATGGCGGGGTTTTGAGCAGAGGATTGACATTATCCAACTTCTGTTGTTAAACGATGGCTCTCTACACAGAATATAGAGCAGGGAGGCAGAAATGAAAACAGGGAGACCGACCCGGAGGCTCGTGGCAATGGCCAGGCAAGGGAAGTGGGTCGCTTGGACCAGGAGGAGGTGTTGGTGGAGAAAGCGAGGAATGGTTGGACTCTGAAGGGATTTCAAAGGTAGAACCTATAGAATTTGTCGGTGGACTGAACGTGCGTTCGCGAGGGAAAGAGGACGAGATGACCTCAAGGATTTTTCCACAAGCAACCGGAAAAATGGAGTTGCTGTCTGAGTCCGGGAAGATGGGAGAGTGGCGTTGGGTAATCAAGGGTTCAGCTTTGGACAGTGAGTGGTGTTCAAATGTAATTATTATGAATTGTGCCCTGGCAGGGCAAAGTGACGAGAGAATACTTTCATTTTTTAATTTTTATTTTGAGAGAGAGAGAGAGAGAGAGAGAGAGAAGGAGAGGGGCAGAAGGAGACAAAGAGAGAGAGAGAATCTTAAGCAGGCTCCATACTCAGCGTGGAGCCTGACGCAGGGCTCGATCCCATAACCCTGGGCTCATGACCTGAGCTGAAATCAAGAGTCGCTCAACTGACTGAGCCACCCAGATGCCCCAAGACAGCACTTTTAAGACCAGAGTTATTTTTCCTCTTTGGTCCCTCCCTGGCATCTCCTCCCCACCCCACCACCAACTTCACGTTAGCATCAGTTACCTTCTCCGGTGATGGGATTCATGTACCTTAAGGTACATGAGTGGGGGGGCGGGGAGCAGAGAGAGGAGGTACCTACCCTGGTACTCCAATTACAGACCTTGGCAGCGAGAGGCAAGCAGCCACTCTGGGCAGAGCTCATCAGCACTGGTTGCTCCCAGCGAGAAAGCAGCAAGAGTTTCTTCCGCTGGCATCTCTCTGATCATTAGTAATTGCCCTAGGGGACCTAGTGGACACAGTTCTTATCAGTAAAGCAGCACCTGGCAGGTTTTGCCGTCTGAGACCATGAACCAGAGAGGAAGAAGAGCAGACTCTGCTCTGGGAAGGTGAGAAACATCTCACGTTAACAGGTAAGAAAAGTTATCTTCATTCCTTGCCTTTTTTTTTTTTTCTTTTTAAGTCTCATAGAATTTTCTAGAATTCTGCTTGGGTACAGACAGCTGTTTGCTGTAACAGTGAGTATTACGAGGTGACTGTTTACGTTGTCAAGGAAGCAGGTTTTGCTCCTCAGGAGGAAGGTAAAGAGAAATTTGTCACATTCACTGTGGAGCCCGACCATACCCCACATGGACCGGCACGAACATCAGTGTATTACAGTGGATTGTGCTCACTGTCCTTAACTGGCTGTTGCTATGGAAT
Organism: Acinonyx jubatus; assembly: GCF_027475565.1. Taxonomy (NCBI): domain Eukaryota; kingdom Metazoa; phylum Chordata; class Mammalia; order Carnivora; family Felidae; genus Acinonyx; species Acinonyx jubatus. The sequence goes on from NC_069380.1 coordinate 10,032,210, forward strand.
TTTGTCTCCGTAATCAGAGCCTCTGCCTTGATAATTTGATTGCACTTAAAAAAAAAAACAACAAAAAAAACCCCTTGAATTGGTGTAAATCCTGATAACATCACGAGAGGGCTTTTGATTAATGCAAAATTAAAGCTCTTTCAGAAGCATTAATTGAATAAAAAGAACACTATTCGAAGAGCTTTAAGGACATCCCAAACCATTTGAAGATAACAGACTCTACAGCCGTTATCTTAAAATCTGGTTAATTAAAGTACTAAGTGTCATCAAATATTTTGACTTCGGGGTACTTTATTTATATTTGTTTCTATCTAATTTTCTTGTTGTCCTGGCCATTAAGTATCTGTTCTTCTTTTCTCACACTGCCCAGGCACGTTAGCAGGAAAAGAAACCCTAGAGTATTTCCAGCTCAGTCTTTCAACCCATCCTTCCTCCTGGCCAAGTGTTGATGAAGTATCGTAATTATAAGTGACCCATTTCGGGCGCGTGGGTGGCTCAGCCAGTTAAGCAACTGACTCTTGCTTTCTGCTCGGGTCATGATCTCGCGGTTTGTGAGATCAAGCCCTGCGTTGGGTTCTGTGCTGATGGTTGTGGAGCCTGCTTGGGATTTTCTCTCTCTCCCTCTCTCTGCCTCTATCTCTCTCTCAAAATAAAAAAATAAACATTTAAAAAGGTGATCCATATTTTCTGAGGTGGCTAAGATACAATGTGCCTTTAGCTCGGCAGAAGGATGTGACAGAAACAACCGTGAACATAGTATTAAATTAGTATCTATATTGACAAACAATACGCTTAAAATTTGCTGCCACAGTTACCATCTAGGAGGCTTAGTGTCATAGCTCGTAGGAGACCCACATTGCCTAGACATTTAGAAAGCTCATTACCTTACAACGTCCATTTGCTGGTAGGGAGTGCTCCGAAGCTGGTTAAATCAACAACACAAAAGCGTCATTTAACACAAAATATCCTTTCCAACCTCCTTGTTCAGGCTTTGGGCCCCACATTTATCTGGGTTGCATGTGGTTATGGCATCTCCAATCAGAGTCCCCACGTCTGAGGCAAAGGAAAACCTCGGTGTCCCCTTTTCTTCACTTTTTAAATTTCTTCTTCTTTTTAAAAATTTATTTTGAGTGAGAGAGAGAGAGAGAGAGAGAGCCAGCACATGAGTGGGGAAGAGGGAGAGGGGGAGACAGAATCCCAAGCGGGCTCCACGCTGTCAGCCAAGAGCCTGACGTGGGGCTCGAAGTCACCATCAAAGTCGCCAACGGTGAGATCGCCAAACTCAAGTGTGGGATGCTTAACCCACTGAGCCACTCAGGCACCCCTCTTCACTTTCTAAACGCATGAGACCTTTCCCAAAAGCCACGCAGTGCTCTTACACTCACATCTGATTGGCCAAGTTGTGTCACGTGCCTGTGACTAAGCCCAAACCAGCAAGGACAAAGGCGGTTACCTTTGTCATCTTGCATCTCAGGATTCCCCCCCTCCCCCACTGAGACGAGGGAGGAGCCCTGCCTTTCATGAAGGGCACGCCCCCTGGACACCCACCCCAAAGGCAGAGTTCTGTCATTAAAGAAAGGGTGGGGACAGAGGGCTGGGGTGGGGGGGGGCGGAATGCAAGGGCACTCTCTGGATTTCTTCCCATCTTTTTAGCTGCTCCTCTGTAGTCCTTTTCCTTACTTCTCTTCCTCTGCCTGTCCTTGAAATATCGGGATTCCTCAGGGCTCAGCTGGGCCCTCTTCCCTTCTCTGTGTGTCCTCTCTGCTTAGAAAATCCTATCCAGTCCTGTGGCTTGAATTGCCGTTTACGCACTGGCAACCCTCCAGACTGCTATCGTCAGCCCATACCTCTCCTCTGAGCTCCACATTTGGCATCCAACTCCCCACTCAACAGCTCTACTTCTGTGCCTCAGAAGCATCTCAGACATGTACGTCCCAAACTGAACTTTTAATTTTCCCCCAACCAGCCCCTCTGCAGGCCTTCGCATCCTAGAAAACAGCACCTCCCTCTACCCAGTGTTTCAGAACAGATGCCTGGGAGTCAGTCTTGACACTCACCTTCCCTAACTACCCATCACAACTACTTTTCTTCTGTTCAACATGGCAGCTAGCACGGGCCCAAGGGTTCAGCCCACAGTGGGTGCTCAACAAACATTTGCTGCAAATTGATTGGATGTGCTAATGCAGCACATACCTTGATTGGAGAATGGAAATGTGAAGGTTAGAAAGGGCTTGAGGGTAATAATGGGTGGCATTCTGATAAAAGATGTTCATTCTGGGGTAAATTGAAAGGAACCTTCACAGTGCCTTCTGACAGGTGTAATGGCGTCTTCCTCCCCAGTTCAAACAGAATGCCACCAATCTTTTTCTTTTTTTTGATGTTTATTTATTTATTTTGAGAAAGAGAGATAGAGAGCAAGCAGGGAAGGGACAGAGAGAGAGGGCGACAGAGAATCCCAAGCAGAGATGCGGGGCTCGGACTCATGAACGGTGAGGTCGTGACCTGAGCTGAAATCAAGAGCTGGACCCTTAACCGACTGAGCCAGCCAGGTGCCCCCCCACCAATGTTTTCGACAGGACTTGCATGAGCGCTAAAGGAATGGTGGCCGTGGGATCTTCTAATTTACTCGGATTTCTCTCAGCAGCATTGGCCTCCATCGTGCTCCTGGTAGCAAAACCATGTTTGATAGTGAATGCACAATGAGGGCCCAATGGGAAGTGAAATTGTGACGAAACCTGCATTTTCTCTCAAGAAGCCTTGGGTCAGTGACTAACGAACTGTTCAGCTGAGGGATGTTATTCTTGTCTTTGCCGTCATTAATGATGCTGATACACCGTGATGTTGAACAGATGGAGACTTACACCAGTCAGCTACTGCTGCATAACCTTGTTATGTTACGCATAACATAACCTTGTTATGTTACGCATCTGCCGCTTGGCTGCAGTGGCTCATCTAGGTTGGGCATTGCTGGGATAGTTCTTGATGCCGTCACTCTAGCTGGGTGTGACAGGGATGACTCCGTTCCACTTGTATTTATCCCGGGTCCCAACTGAAGGGACAGCAGTTCTCAAAGGAAGTTCTTTGCACGGTGATGGCAACAAAGGCACGACAGGGAAAATGCAAACATTTGAAGCCTCTTAAGTCGTGGGCTCAGAACTGGCACACTGCCACTTTGGCCAACGAGGCAAAGCAAGCTACAAGACCCAGAGCGGTAAGGGACGCCTTTTGCGGAAAGATCTACTGGGTTACAGGGCAGACAGCATGGATGTGGGGGAGGGGTGATGAATCAGAACAATGTTTCAATCTTCCTGCTTGTATACTACACTTCAAAGAAAACGGAAGAGAAATCGCGGGTTCAGCTTGAACTAATCAAGCCCAGGGTAGGGCTGAATTTCCTCTGTTCCCGTCTGCTTGTCACTGTAATTCAAGCTACACCTTACGGTCCCTTTGTAGTAGGCTATCCAATATAATATCCATCCCTCCCAAAGCCATTCCGTTAGTTATCTATTCAGGAATGCCCAGACAACTTCCCAGGCTGGTGCCCTGGATGTTGGTTCCTCTGGTACGGTTGTTATGGGAAACATTTCATTCCACATCTGCTGACACGATTTGCTGTCTCTCTAATTTTTTTTTTTAAAGGAGAAAGAGAGAGACTCATATTCTGATGGCTGTAAAGGATAATGAGTAATTTATTCAGAGCTATATACAAATCAGACTATCATCTTCCAGACAGAATCAATAATATAATTTTAAGCCCACACACATTTACAAATGCTAACGCTCCAGCGCAGCTGGGTTGCCATGGGCAACCAGGGCATGCCAGCTCGTGATCTGAGACGAGCCCATGTCTCCCAGCCTGGTAAGCACATTCTGCAGACAGAATCCAAGGGAGCCAAGGATGTTAGTGTTGGCTCTGATCTGGCCGCCGCACAAATGCACCCTGTGATGGTTTGGATTAGTTCTTGATTGAACTGCTCAGCTTTTTTAAAGCTCCTATTTGCACAGGACTTCTTCAGTACCTCTTCTGTGTCTGTGTTTAAGCAGGTTGGGGGATGGAGTGGGGAGCGTGGAAGGAGCTGTGTGGGGTAGAGCAGGTGACGAGAAGCTCTGCCATGGCCGCTAAAGGTCAGAACAGCGAAGGGCAGTACTCAGGTCAGAGGTGAGGGAGCAGGCTGGTTAGTCAACTGGAAAAGTGGGCCCCGTGGGTCTTCTCCAAAAGAGGGCCTGATCAGATGTTGGGAGCTGACCTATGTTGGCTGGGAAGACAAGAGCCAGAAACAAAAAGTCACGAAGGGAAAGGAGAAGGTGGTCGAGCACAGGCAAATAGTGGGAATGTGGTGAGAGGCAGGCAGGCCCCACTAAAAGGGTTGCAGGAAGGGAGGACACACAGGAATGGTCCATGATGGTTCTATTCAAACATGTCGGCACAGGGGTGCCTGGGTGGCTCAGTCTGTTGAGCGTCTAACTCTTGATTTCTGCTCAAGTCGTGATCCCAGGGTCGATCCCAGGGATCAAGCCCCACGCCAGGCTCCATGCTAAGCGTAGAGCCTGCTTAAGAGTCTCTCTCTCCTTCTGCCCTTCTCCCCCACTCATGCTCTCTCTCCCCTTCTCAAAATAATTTTTAAAATGTCAATACAAACCGAAATTCACTGCCAAAGGGGTCTGAGTTAGCTCGGGCAGCCACAACGGAATACCACAGACCGGGTGGCTTAAACAGCATATATGGATTTCTCGTGCTTCTGGAAGCTGGAAGCCCAAGCATCAGGGTGCTGGCATGGTGGGCACCGTGGGATTCTTGCTGAGGCATCTCTTCCCGGTTTATAAACAGTCAACTTCCCGGGTACTCACATCACGGAAAAACTGATCATCCCTCTTGTGTTTCTTTTTATAAGAGCACGAATCCACTCACCGAGGTTCTACCCTCATGACCTTGTTACCTCCCAAGGGTCCAGTCTCCAAGTACTAGCACACCGGGGGATCAGGGCTTCTGCACGCGTATTGGGTGTTCCCAATTAGGGGATGTTCCCGGTGAGAGAGCCACTGATATTCACAAAAATCATGAAAACATTTAGAATTAGGTGGTGTTTTGTGATGTTATGACATGACTTGTCCCCCATCACTGGCCCTAATCTTGGTCAGAATCAAAGAAAAGCTGACAGAGAGACCTGGGCTGTATCCCACCCCCACCACTGGACAGCAGCATGCCTGGACTTGTTCTACCTCAGTTTATACACCTGCGACACTGAAGAGGTGCCTCAGGTGCAAACCACGTGAGCAGAAGGTCTTTGAGGAGACGAGTCCTGTGCATCCCGCGGCTGGGGGGGAGACCTGTAAGCCAGAGGGTTTATGTGAGTTGGTGTGGAAACCCATCAGGAGATTCTTTTCTTCCCTCCCTACCTTTCTTTAAGTGAGAACATTTAGGTTCTACTCTCTCAACAAATTTCAATTATACAATACAATGTCATCAACTGTCGTCACCACGGTTATACCTTAGAGCCTCAGACCTTATAACTGAAAGTTTGTATCCTTTTACCAAACTCTCCCTGTTTTCCCCACCTCCATCTCCTGACAACCACTGCTGTCTCCTCTATTTCTACGAGTTTGACTTTTTTTTTTTTAGATTCCACATTTAATTGGTACCAGGCAGTATTTGTCTTTCTCTGTCTGGCTTATTTCACGTAGCATGATGCTCTCCAGGTTCATCTGTGTTATTGCAAAAGACAGGATTTCCTTTTTTGTTTCTTTTTTCTTTTGGAGAAACATCCAGAAGTGGGATTGCTGGATCATACGATATTTTTATTTTTAATCTCTTGAGGAACCTCCATACCGTTTTCCATAGTGGTTGTGTCTGTTTATATTCCCACCAGTGGGGCACGAGGGTCCCTTTTCTTCGCATCCTTGTCCACATTTGTCATCTCATCTCTTTATAATAAGACATCCTAACAGGTCTGAGGTGATGGGAATCTTTAAAATGCAGCAGAGAAGTCACAAAAAGTCCTTGGGACACCAGCTGATCCGAGAAAGACAGACAAGAAAATTAAGGTCACGGAAGTTACATAATTTGCCCGTGGGCAGAAAACCAGAGAGTGACAGGTGGGCAGTTCCGTAGGGCAGTGGGGAGCTTCGAGCAGAGGGTGGCGTGAGGAAAGGGTCTGCAGGCAAGTGGATCTGGGCTCGAGAAGAATCAGGGATGGGAGCTTCAAAAGTCAGGGAGACCCAGAAACCACCAGGTTGGGGGGGATGGGAACAGAGAATAACAGGATTGAATGACTTGGTGGGTCGGTCAAGAGGACACATGGCCAGAAAGGGGGCACAAGATGACTACCCTCCCGCGTTTGGGCAGCTATTCAAACGGTGGTTCTGCTCCCAGGAAAGTGAGGAGAAGGAAGAATTAAAAAGGTCTCAGACTCGGGGACCGGGCAGCTGGTTCAACGGTGGGGCCATCCCAGGGAAATGAGACTAGAACAGCTCTCGGCATGCTGGGACCCAGGAGCCATAAGGATGGAAGCCATCTCTCCAAAAGGAGAGACCCTGCAGCCCGGGAAGTGAAGGCTGCCCGGGATTCTGGGAACAGTGGAACCCCCACCTCCACCTCCCAAACTTCATGCAAGGGCATGCACCAATGTCTCTGGCTCCAGGCTTTGCCCCTGGCTCTTCTCTCCCTTGTGCTCAAGTCTTCAGGCTTCCAATCGCCCAAGATCTGTCCCCCAAACCTGATCCTTTTTTATTAACGTGTGTGCATTAGCTCCTCTGAATTGCCGACCTTGAGCATCACCATTAGGTGCTTGGCTCCCTGGGCACGCGATCAACAGTGACGCTGACGTTTCTGAGTGAGAACAAGACAGTCTCCACACAGCCTTCCCTGCCTCCACTCACGCTGCAGTGACCACCGTGGGGCGGTGTCCCAGGCGGGTCTCCAGCGCTCCAGACCTCTACTTCTGATCGTCTGGTAGATCTCTCTTCTTGGCTATTTCAACAGGAGCTTTGATTCAGTATGATCTTGAGTGGCACGTCTTTTTCCTTTCGCCATGGTTTTCTAATAGCCTCTCCCCATGTATCTCGTCCAAAACCCGGAGCCATCCTTCGCCTGCCCCACAACAAAGTCACGGAAGTCTGTTACTTCAGACATCTACCATCATCTCCACTCCCGCTACTGCTGTGGTTCAGGCCCTCTACAGTTTTCCGTGGACTCCTGCAAACACGTTCGGTCCCTTCTAATCTTTCCTCTTGCTACAGAGAGAAGGGTCTTTCGAAAATATCTTGCTGGCATTGGCTCTCCGTTGTTTGAGGATGAAACCTCCTTAGTGTGACATACATGCTCCTTCAGGATCTGACCCCCACTAATTTTTTTGCCCTTGTGTCTTTCATCTCCCTGCTCAACTGCGTGGAGCTCCCTGACGACATCCAGCATCCAGCTCGCTCTGGCCTCTGCACTGGTCTACTTGCTCTGGCTCTTCCTGGAAGGCACTGCCCTTCTGGTCTTCCTGGAACGAATACTTCTCTCTCCAATGGCTTCTCCTTTGGGAAGCACCTCCCCACCGGGACCCGTCCAGCCAGAGTTAAGTGCTTCCTCTCTGTTGTTATAGTGCTCCCCCGCAACATGGCATTTATTGCAGTGTTAAAATCATTGGCTCACCTGTCTGTAATCTCTTTTGTCTTTATAGCGCCAAGATCTGACACAATGTCCGGTATAGGTCATGCGCTCAACAAATGCTGGTCTCGGTAAGAGAATGAATGAAGAAATGAACAGAGTTTCAGCGACGCTGTGCCACCCACACCCACCCTCATTCTGAAGGGTCACTGCTTCCAGAACTCAGGAGCTGGTAGACGAGCTGCAGGTTTGGGGAGTATAGATTCTGCTAAGCTGGATAATAAGTAGATTAACAATAATGTTTAGAACCCAAATGGAACCTAGAGATTCCTTAGCCCATTCCTGGATACTGATGGGCTGCTGGAAATCTTTTCTACCTCATCCAACCAGCCGTGGGCAAGAGGGTCGGGGGCCCTTGGTCCATCTCATGTAGGATAGGAGGGGGCAGGACAAGCCTTAATAACAATAATAACACAATAATAACAATAGCTAATATGAGCAGAGCACCAACTCTACGTCTTGCACTGCTCTAAATACTTGACATACACTTTTCCATCTCACGTTTACTTTTTACCCTGGGGGTTAGGTACTAGGATTATGATCATTTCACAGTTGGGGAAATTAAGCTTCGTAAGCCAAGTAGCTGTATCTCTAAACGCTACCATCCTTTAAAAAAAAAAAAGGATTGTACTTCTGCAATGTTTCCATATCCTGGCCTACTCTCTTCCCTTTGGCCTCTTCCTGCAGAGGTCCAGTGCCCTCACTTCAGTTATCCAAGGTACTTCATTTAAATGCCCATGTTCCCATAGCATCCCTACTCCTTCTCCCCTCCACTACTCATCCAAATCCTACTCAACTCAGTTCGCCTCTGGCTGTCTTTCCCCTCCCCTCCTCATATCCGGGAAAAGCCTGGTTTGGCTGTTTGTGGTGTAAGACCCACCATTGGCAGGGAGGTTTTGTTCCAGGACAGACTCTATGTCCTTTTGGTCACATGAAATAAAATTCCAGGGCACCAAGAGTAAGAGCCTCTACTCAGAGGTTTTCCCAGGCTCTGTAGATTCAGTTTCTACATCCAGCATTCGAGTAATAATATCCAGGATGCTCTGAAAGATGCCCTCTTAATCACTCGATAATCCTGAACCTTCAGGAGGACCCACAGTCTACCCTATAGCTTACAGCTGAGCCTCTGAGCGGCATAACCGGTCTACCTGTTTGTTCCTTTCCCGAGAGCCCAGATTATGAGCCCGATAACATGAAATGAGATTACAAACTTCTTTTGCCTGACTTGGCAGCCAAAGAGATGAGTTTCTTCTGAGTCTCTATATTTCAAAAAAATCCCAGTGAGCAAGAAATTTAGGCGAGGGACTAGCAAGTGTTACTCTCTCTGAGCACAAATACAAAAGGGCACGTACCTATGAAAAAAGTCTAGGATCTATTATTGCCTCTGTTTCTTTAAGACGGAAATACTTACATCGAAAAAGCAGCAATCTCGGGCACCTTTGGGGATTTTCCCGAGCAGCCCCCATAACAGTCTTGTAAAATTAATAGTAATTAGGATTATTGCTTAAACAACTTGTCACTTATATCTAATTACCATGCACTACAATAAAAATTATGACAGATTCACTTTGGTGTAGCCCTTATTTAATTACAATCCTTAACTTCTATGGATTTTGTCTTAATAGTTTCCTGCTTACTTGTTACATTGTCTGTCCAGAACTGAAAAATATTTGAGAAATTAGTAGTTCTAGGCTTATATTGGGGTGTCTTTTTCTTCCTTTATCCTTTTTTTTCCTTAAAGCAGGGCGGGAAGAGCTCAGCTTGCTGTCTTTCGTCTTGGTCAGTGAAGGCAGAGATCCTGCTCCCACACACCCCGACCCCAAAGTCCTTTCCTACTTCTGGTGCCACTTCTGAGAAGGCGGCTGCTTAGTCTGCTCCCAAGGGAGTTGCATGTGGGCTCGAGGGCAATGGTGGTGGAGTGGGACCCGGTCTTCTAACTGAGACCCCTAACGTGACCATGTTCCGGGCTGGGGTCTGGACAGCATTCTGGATGCCGCAGCCATCCTGGGGGAGCCGGTAACGCTCAGAACCCAGACTTGCCCCACTGGACCTCAGCCTGCAGGGGAGTAGGCGCTGCAGAGGGCCAACCCCCCCCGGCCTGGCTGCTTCGGGCCTGCTTTGCCAGGCAGAGGATGTGCAGCCACTCCATCGGGATGGAGGGTCTGGCTCAGGGGAGGACGCCTCTGCACCCCGCAGGCCTGGCTTGGAGCCTGAGGGCGGAAAAGGTAAGGGGGCAGGGAGCGGGACCACAACGTCCTGGGCTATGCAGTCTCTTGGGCAGAGCTCTGGGGCTTGGCTGGAATCCCCTAGGGTCCAGGGCCGATAACCCAGTTTAAAGCCAGAGATCCTACTGGGTGCGCTGTGGTGTCCTCCCGCATAAGGTCCTCCCTGTCCTTGCTGCTCCTTAACCACCTCTCCCCTAATGCACGCACCTCCCAGACCCTTCCGTCTAACCCATGGCCAGCTTCGCCATGCTTCTTGCTCTCCCTCCTTTCCATGTCTTGCAACTTTTTTTTTACACGGCCGGCTGCTTTCCAGTATCATTCTTTGCTTTTCAAGGTCACAATTGCCTCCTCACATAAATCGGATTCATGCTAACGTGTCAAGGGAGTGAATACGTTCCAATTAATCCATTTTATTTGATTTCAATTCAGCAAACATTTATGGGGCAATACCGTGTACGGAGCCCCAGAGAAAACTCAAACTTAAGTAAAATATAGTCTCTTGAGACTTTATACAACTAGCACGGCTTTTCCTCACAGGACATGGTAGTAGGCTGAGATTTTTAAAATTTTAGTAACAGTGAAGTATTCAGGTAAATGTGTGCTAGAACTCTAGCAAGTACATCAAAGCCTTGATTTCATTCATTACCATTATTTAGGATGAGGCTAAAGAAGGTAGCATGTAAAACAAACAAGTTTATTTAAAGAAACAGAGTAAGTAAATAACAGAGAAATGACAAAAAGCTGGGCAGGGGATGACGGATTCGTGGCTGCTTTTCGGAGGAGGAGCTCGGTAAGAGAGGAAGATTTGAAGATCAAAGACATGCTCCTAATGAGGAGATGGGGAGGGGGCAAGAAAGGCTTCATGGAGGACGTGGCATTAGAGACGGGTCTCCAAGGATGAGTAGGAGTTTTCCCAAGACCGTGTGCAGTAGAGGCCATCCACATGGAGGAAACAGGACACGCCAAGACAAGCGATTGAGGCACACAGGGCCGGAGGGGCCGATACACGATGACTGCAGGACAGTGAGGTTAGAAGTGGATCATGGGGCGCGAAGAACTGGGTTTTGTTCTTTTCGCCGTTGTGACCCACGCAACCCATCTATCAAAAGGAGCTTTCCTGGGGAAGGGATCTGCACACTGTGGGTGAGATCAACTAATGGAAAGGGATTTCCCGGAATATGACTGGCATCTAAAGGAAAGACGGACGGTCGTTCACACCAGAGTTCTTCCAGAAGACGCGCAAGTGGTGTTTGGTGAAGCCTTTGTTTTCTGAGTGGGCGCTGCGTCATGATGGAAAGTGGGTGGCGGCTCTACAAGTCTGAAACCAGTGGCTCTGTGTAGGGAGCCTTTGCTCTACCCGTTAGATTCTTGTGCGCTCGCCCACGATTGAAGGAAGCTTCCACCATCGCCAGAGGATGGCCGAGCTACGGGGGGCATTTTGTAGTTGAGGGTGAGTTTTTAGCTGCTTGTGGCCAGCCTGGGGCCTGATCCTTTGCAAATTGCACTTGCCCTGGCCACACGGTGACGGGGCTGTGCCTGGCGGGGGGCTCCCTGTTGCCGTCCCGAATAGCGACAGGATCTGAATCTCCTGGCACGAGGCGGGTGTGGGAGGGTGCGGAATCCAGGCGGTGCAGGAGGCTGTGGGTTGAAGGCACTTCAAAGCAAAAGGGCTGGCCTGTGTGGCACATATTGAAGTCAGCTGTGGGAAAACAGGCACACAGCAGTTATTTTTAGTTTGTGTTAGAAACTGGAAGAGCCAGAGTTGCTCATAGAGTACTGGCTTTGGATGTAGGAGAGGAAGACTTTTTCAGCTCTACCCTAACTTCTGTGCCCACGGCCAGGGGGAAGGAGCCGAGGAAAGACAGCAGACAGCACAGCCAGCCCATTGTGGGCTCGTTCGAGTCTATCATCACCGTCTCCAGACTTATTCCATCCCCGAGGGCTCCAGCCTTCTTCCGGTTCCACCTGCTCCTTCATAGAATACCCCTCCCTCTCTGAATGCCCTCCCAAGGCAAGACCCAGAAGTTTCTTTCTTTTTTGGGTGTGCCAGACTAATAGCTTGAATTGACCCTTGCAGAAGATTTTGTGCTTTAGGGAGGCTGGGTACCTTAATGTGAAGAAGAAAGCTCTAGCTGGACTCTGACATTGGTCACTGAGCAGAGCATCTGTCGGGGACGTGGGGTCCTTCTTGACACAGTTAAAGCACAGTATGTAGGTAGTTTCTCATCCCACGTGTGCATACACTCAAATTTGGCTGGCACCACGTAGAGCTTGGCTTTTAAGGCTGGGAAGAACCGGACCAAACGTCCTGTCTTTTCTGTAAAGAAACCAAGACCCAGAGGATTGAAGTAAGCTAAGTTCAACTGTATAGGTATTTTTTGGGCACCTACTCTGTGCTGGACAGCATGCTCGACGCACGGAAGCAATGGTTAACGTGATCCAGTACCTACCTTTATCTCTCCACCATCATACACCCACCTGCGCAGACTCAGAGTGGGATTGTCACTTCTGCGGCTGGTCTGTCACTGAGAGTGGACAGATAGGGCACCAGATTCTTGGCCCGGATGGAGCTGTGTGTGAACAGTGACTCAGAAATGGTTTCTGTCGAGTCTAGGAACGGAGCTGGGGGAAGAGTAATTGTCGTGACTCTGAAGTCTTGGGAGATAAGGGAAGATCCAGCAGGCAGGGATTAAAAATGCAAACCGAGGAATTTGGTGGCTATAAGCTTCTCTTAATTCAACCGAATTCAACAAATATTTGTTGAGTGACTGTTTGTGCCCGTGACTGACAAGGGTACCGAGAACACAAAAACGAATGAGGCCCGTTTGCTAACGTGAGAAAGTCTGTGACACGGTCTGCTGTGGTCTTCAAACCGCAGGTCCCGGCCCGCCAGCGGGTCATGAAATCGGCCTAGCGGATGATAATAAGCACGACTCAGGGGGAGAAAAAAAAAAGGAAATAAAAGAGAATAGAATAAGAAGGAGAGTGCATCAAATATATTAAAGGGAAATAGCGTTTCACAAAATCAGGACTTTCAAACTTTCTTTTATATCAAAATCCTCCCTGAGAACGTGTTAAACACACACATGTATGCGTGCTATAAATCATATGTGTGCATGAGTATATATATATATATATATACACATGCTCACAATGTTTTCTGAGCTTATGTATGTGTATTTACACATATGTAATTTATAGCATGCATGCATGTATATGTTTAACAGATTCTCACCGAGGATTGTGATATAAAAGAGAGTTTTGAAGTCGTGGTTCATTCACAGTACCTAACGTTGCAAGGGCTGATATTTCAGGCATACATGCCTGTGGTGGGACCCCGGCCAATCGGTGAGCGACAGCGTGGCAGTTATCCAGTGCCACAGTGACCCTGCCTAGCAAACAGCACAAAACCTCAGTGGCATCCAACACTCCCTGCTGGTTTCTCACATGCCCGCAGAGTCAGCTGCGCTCATCACGCCTGGCTGGCTTACGTGTGGAAACCAGCAGGCTGTCAGCTGATCTAAGACCTGAGTGGCCGGGACTCCTGGGACAATCTGAGATGAGTGTCCCTCATCTTCTAGCAGGCTAGACCTGGCGTGTCCTTATGCTGATGGCATAAGCAAGAAGACACGTCCAGTTGTGCAAACACTTTTTACGCCTCTGTTTGCGGCACGTTTTCTAATTTTCCATTGACCAAAGCAGCAAGTTTCCACGCCAAATCCAGAAACGAGGTGTGAAGACATTGTAACCTGGCCGGTGACGAGGGCCATTTTCACAGTTTGCCACAACAATGAGCGATGAACTTGGATTTGCTTTGATTGATTCTGTCCCCAGGCTATTGGTCTTCCCTTCTCTGATCTTGACTTTCAACAGCTGGTGCCTAGAATTCTGGAAGGTAGGACAGGAGCCTCTCTTCCCTTCGCAGGAACATCCTTGTCCCTCTAACTCTGCATTTGGTTCAAGGGGAAAGTTCCAGTCAACCGTTCCAGCAAGGGGAAGGCTTCATCCCATTTCTGTTGTGGAAGGAAACCAGACGTGATCTTACTGTGACCTTGGGCAAGTTACTTATCTTCTTTGGTCCTCAGTTTCCCCACGGTAAAGGAAGGGGGGGTGACCATATGGGTCCTAAGATCATTTCCAGCTCAGTCTTTCTCTGGCTCTTTCCCTGGCTGCCTTGCTCGTGGTACAGATCTGTTGTTCCTGTACTCACTCGTCCCTCCAGTGCTCGTGGCAGAGCAAATCCACCCTGGCCTTTTTCTGCCAAGAGTGAATATTGCCTCAGAATTCTCCTCGACATAGTACTTGATCACTACTGTTGATCAGAATACACATGCAAGGTCAGCTGTGTCCTACTTATTTGGTGAGGCTGGAGGAAGCATCTCTCTCTCTCTCTCTCTCTCTTTCTCTCTCTTTCTCTCTTTAAACCACTAGGAGGCCATGGGATCTACCCAAGCAGCTGGAAAAGCAGCAATGTATTCATTTTAGACTAATTTAGAGAAGCAAGCTGGGAAATGCTTGGGCTGCTCCTTGCAACGAATTTGGATCCTCTTAAGAGCTTACACAAGCTATAAGATCTCCCTGTGGTGGGAAGTCTTAAATACTCGCTGAGGAAAAGGAGAGGATTTGCCTCTTCCAATGTCACCACACTTTTAACCACACAACATATGACCATAACCAAAATAAGAAAGTAAGAATACCTCCAAGTAAAGGGGAATTTGAAGGCCACCTTTAGGGTACCAGTCGCCCGAGCTAAAACAATCCACTCTGATTTTTAGACTGTCCAGAGGAGGGACGGGAGTGATAATGAACGGTATAGGTCTTGAAGTCCATACATCTCCACAGTCTATTCATCTGTCTGTGTTCCCCTGGGAGCTGGCCCAGGACCTCGGGCAGAGGCTGGGCACCAAAACATCGAGCTGGGCGATCAGTGACCTGGTCAGCGGCACAGACAGCCTGTGTGGGGATCCTGGTTCCAGCAGTTACTAGTTGTGTGAATTGTGTGAAGCTGGGAAAGTTCACTGGCCTCTCTGTGCCTCAGTTTCCCTATATTTATTTGCGTGTTTGTTTGTTTGTTTGTTTAGAGGGGAGAGGGGAGAGAGACAATCCCAAGCAGGCTCAGTGCTGTCAGCGCAGAGCCCGACACAGGGCTGGATCCCGGGAACCGTGAGATCACGACCTGAACCGAAATCAAGCGTCGGACGCTTGCCTGACCGAGACGGTCAGGCGCCCCTGTTTCCTGACATCTAAAATAGGGAACATAATCTCCTTTACAGAGTTGTGAAGGTTGATGGAAACATGCAGATAAAGTGCCCAGTGGCCAGCTCACGATACACTCGATCAAGGTTAGAGGGTGTGGCAGCGTTGCCTTAGGCTGCAGTCATTATTTCAAAACTGAAGCTACTCTTTTGATCTTCCTGCTCCGAACATGGCTAAGACGACCATCTTTCTTTAGAGCCTTAGAGCCGTGGCTGATGGTGGCTTTGAGAGTTCCCGGAACAGTCACCCAGAATACCCCCCCCCCCTTTTTTTTTCGTCTTCTTCCCTAGGTTATGCTATGATCTTTTGGCACACAGATGCTTTCACCGTGTAGGTTCGTCGCACAACTCCCTGCAGCCTGCCTCTTTTCCTCTTCATCCGGACGATCTGCCACGGAATCTCCTAAATTTCAACCCGTAGAACTCCCCAAACCCTCTGGAGTTATTTTCTCTTTGAGAATCTTAAGAGCACAGGATCATATCTATTTTCTGAAGCTATAGAGACAGCCGCTCAAGGAACAGATTTTCAAAAGGATACTTTATTCGATTAATTAGTCAATTCCCTTGTCGGAGATGTGAAATTACCCCTAAACCATCCTGACTGAGGAGACTCTTACAGTGAGCAGCACGGAGATGTTGGGTTGTAACAATAGGAGAGCTCATTTGCAATGCAAATGAGCAACCAGCAGGCAAATGAATCCTTATGGGAAAACCACTCTAATCATAAAAACCACTTGCTTTGGGGAGACTGCAGTGTAAGGACAAGCAGAATCATAGCTCCATGAATTCCCCTCTAATATAGGATATTAGAGAATTATCCAGGTAATTTTCTATGAAATTGCATTTGAGTAAAGCAAAATGCATTGCCGGGCAATAGATAATATCTTTAAAATGTGACTCCACAATTGTAGACTGAATTATTTATGGTTGTCACTATAGCTATGATAGTTTGGAAATAAAATAGTCAGGCTTTTCTCCCTGTTTTTATTTGTAGGAAAACAAGTCATTCAAGCTTTTTAGTGATACAATGTGACTTGCTGTCGATGGCAGTTACGAATTTTCAAGCTCTGCCAAGCACAGGAGTACCCAGAAGGGACATATGTTTTCTCTGCTTTGTGTTCCAAATTTGCCTTAAAAAACATGCAATTATGTGAAGGCCTGATTTATATTTTCAAGGAAAAGCACAATAATGGCTCTGTTTTGTAGCCGTGTTTCTCCAAAACGGATTTATATTGCTGCCTTTTCAAAAGAAGTTGGCTAATGATCATTGGGTTTTCGATTTCCGTCATGACATATGAAAATTTGATGAGGTCTGAGAGATTTAAGAACTGTTTTCTTAAGTGCAGTGGAAATTTAGTTAACAGCGTTTTGTACTGCAAGCCTGAAAAATACTTACCTTTCATCCATTTCATTATTATTATTGTTATTGTTATTATTATTATTATTATTATTTTTGGTGGAAGGTGGGGGAAGGGGATGCAGGAAAAATTGTTTTTGTAGCCAGGATGGAACAGAATGATTAGGATAACAAAGAGTGAACCCTGGAAGATTGGAAGGCTGTGGGAGTGTCATGAATGTAGGAGGAAGCAGGGACGGATAGGATATTTCCTGGGGATGGAGAGATGGCTCTGGGGAGAAAATGAGGCTTTTTGGTTACATTTATACTTTAATGAAAATTCCTGTAAAGCCCCTTATAAATCATATAATCACACCGGCTGTAGATTTCGTGCCCTTCATTACTACTATTTATGATGGCGTTCACACTCCTCTTTCAGCAGCATTTCTAGTAAATTTATTGAGAGAAGATGAGTTAGTCTCTTTCTGGATTGGGGAGCCCCCTCCTGGGAGGTAGGGCAATTTTTTTGTTTATTCTCTTTCAGTAATGGAAATAGAGCAAGGTCAAAGGCCAATTTCACATAATCAGGGAGTTAGTGGACAAATAATTGCACAGCGTAAAATTTCAGGAAGTTTTGAAGTTAAGAGGAAAGAAAAGGTATCAGGGGCAGTGAAAAGACAGAAGGAAGGATAACATACATGCGACATGTTTTTATTGCCTTGTACAAACCTAGAGTCACTTTGTGAGTTTAGGAATACATGTCTTATGTAACATATAGGCCCATAAAGTATGTTGTATGTTTAAAATCATAAAGACACAGAAAGATACGATGTAAAACAATGGGAATGATAGCATGTCTTCCCCATCATTTGTCAATCTTAAGGGAAATAATTTTCAAAGTCTTTAAACAATTGTTTTACCCCCTGGAATTCACATCTAGGGTGCAGGATGAGAAGTCATATGCTCTGAGAGGTGCCATCTTGGTAGACCTCAGATTCACGTACTTTTTTCTGTATGTGTTGTATGTAAGCCTCGTAAACTCTCATCTGCTTTTTTTGGATCTAGAGAGGTTTGGTCCAAGAAATTTTTCATTCGGTGATAATAGGTTTTGTTGGGTAAGGGCAATGGTCCCTCAGTGGGATGGAATCATCTTTGATACGATGGAGATGATTCCCCCAGTCAGCTTTTTAATACTACCTTTTGAGTTCAGGCCTTACCAGAAAAGCTCTACAGGGAAATTTTAACTAGAAACTTCGGGTGGAGTGTTTTCCCTTCTGGAGCTGGGTTTCCAATTTGGTTCCTTGATGAAAGCAAATTAAAAAGTAATTATGGGATCATTCAAGATAGAATTTGAAAGGTACTTCAATTTTATGAAATGATGTGTCTCTCAATAGCTTGGGTGTCGGTCTGAGTTTTATGGTAAAGGCCACCGACCTTGGAAGCTTGGAGGCTGGACGTAGTGATCTCAGAGGATGATTCTGTTGGGGAAATAGCCAATTTCATCCTTTGGTATCTTCCTCAAGTCTCGTGACATGGTGCAAGGACACGGGAGCTTAACTTGGCTTTACTCACTGGGCACAGTTTATTCATTCATTCTAAGCCAGAAGTTTAGACATTTTCATTTATAAAAGCCTAATCGTTGAGATGGTAGCTCAGAGGCTGGGGGTGAGGGGAGGTAACCTCTGGTGGTCTGTTTATGGACCTAAGGACAGATGACTAAGAGACAGCTGGTTTCCCTCACACCCAGTGTACCAAGGGCCCTCTAGCCATAGCTTCAGAAAATGTTCCCAGGTCACTTCTCCCAAGACTTCCTCTTGGTTCAGCCTGGGTTGAGATGGAACTGGGGCCAGAGGATGTGGCAGAAAGCAGGACAGGACTACTACGGAACAGGACATCTGACAGGAAAGAGAGTCTCTGTAATATGATGTAGCAAAACATTTCCAGTCTCCCTTTCCCCATTTCCGTCTAGGTCCTGACAGGTCTTCAACTGTCCTCTCCTCTCCTCCTCCTGCCTCGCTACTTCTTCCGTCCTTCCAACCCCATCCAGCCAATCTTCCCCCAGAACTGGGAACTAAGAGGTCAGTTGAATTGGAATAGAGGCTAGAAGAATGAGGGTTGGGCTATCCTAAGTGTTATTCAGAGGCTTAGCTGTCTCATTGGCTTCTCATAAAGGGAGAAATTATGGGTTTCCAGAAGTTGCATTTTATGGGCATTACCATTAGTATTATATGTTTTTAACTTTTTTTCTGTTCTGATGAGATCGAACATCTAATGACTCTAGAAGGGCTACAGAACATAAAAGCACTCTTTCAGGTAAAACTTGACCAGGTAAGCTTTCTAGATATTCATTGGGTAACTTGCTTCTCTCTTCCATGGTTAATCTTTTTAAATTCCTATAAAATAACAATGAAAAAGAAATTCTCCTTGGTTGTCATTTCTTAATGGAATTAGAAACAAATTGCGAATGCATGAGAGAAATGAACAAGGGGGGATAGAGTGTTAGAAGTTGACAAGGTTTAGGTAAGTCTAATTAGACATTCGATCCTTTGGGTTCTTGCTCTTAGACTAAACAAAAATGCAACTATGTTCATCACTAATTGTTCTTTTTCCCTTCTAAGAAGTATGAAAAGAGAGGTAGACAGATGCTGGACATGGAAACTTTCAATTGCATAATGAAGCAGAGTATGAGGTCACAGAGTAAAGTAAATGCATTTTATAAATGTTGGGTCGTTGAAGTCACAGTTAAAACTTCACCTGTAGGAACCAATTAGTCTTGATGTTCCATCTGTAAGATCGCTCTCAACTCTAAACTGTGATTTCTGCTAGTATCTACCTGATTCACGGAACAGTGTATTGGGGAAAATATTAAAAAAAAATTTTTCTGTGACGTTTATCCATTTTTTGAGAGACAGAGAGAGACAGAACATGAGCGGGGAAGGGGCAGAGGGAGGGAGACAGGATCTGAAGCAGGCTCCATAGGCTCTGAGCTGTCGGCACAGAGCCCGACGCGGGGCTTGAACTCATGAACTGCAAGATCATGACCTGAGCCGAAGTCGGATGCTCAACCGATTGAGCCACCCGGGGGGCCCCGGGGAAAATATTTTTAAATTATTTAAAAAATACTAGACCAACAAGGTATTTAGAGATTTTTATTGAAAAGAAGGGAAAGGCTCTTGGTGGATCACTAATTATGTCGGTAGACGGTCCCCGACAGATGATAGTTTGACTTTAAGATGTATGTGAAAGTTATATACAGTCAGTAGAAGCCATATTTTGAATTTTTATTTTTTTTCCAGAGCTAGTGATGTGGTCTGATCCTCTCTTGCAACGCTGGGCACAGCCACAGTGCCTAGTCAACCACGCGTTCATGAGGGTCAAGCTGACAATACAATGACAACCATTCTGTACCCAGACAACCCTCAGTATAGTATTCAATGCTTTATTATAAAGGAGACTTTGTGTTAGATAATTTTGCCCAACTGGAGGCTGATGTAAGTGCTCTGATCACGTTTAAGGTAGGCTAGGCTAAGCTATGATGTTTGATAGGTTAGGTATATTAAATGCATTTTCCACTTAAAATATTTTCAATTTACAGTAGGATTATCAGGACCTACCCTGATAATCCTAAGTGGTGGAAGATCTATCTGTTGTTTCCAAAGAGTGTGGACGTCAATTCTACCCCCAATCTGCTGGAATTAAAAAGTTTAAACATTCCCTCTGCCATCTTGGTTAGCTCAGTTGTTAGCTCAGAATATGAAATCTTGCGGCGCCTGGGTGGCTCAGTCGGTTGAGCGTCTGACTTCTGCTCAGGTCATGATGTCGCGGTTCTTGGGTTCCAGCCCCAAGTCGGGCTCTGTGCTAACAGCTTGGAGCCTGGAGCCTGCTTCGGATTCTGTGTCTCCCTCTCTCTCTCCCCTTCCCTGCCCCTGCTCACACTCTCTCCTCTCCGTCTCTCTCTCTCTCAAAAAGAAAAAAAAGAAAAAAAGAATATGAAATCTTAATGAATGGCCATTCAGGCTCCTTTAGCAAATTACCACGACCTGGGTGGCTTACAAATAACCAACATTTATTCTCCACAGTTCTAGAGGTTGGAAGTCTGAGATCCGTGTCAGGTGAGGGCTGTCTTCCAGGTTGTAGACTTCTCCTTATGTCCTCATGTGGCAGAAGGGACTTGGGAGCAGTGTGGGGTCTCTTTCATAAAAGCACGAATATCATTCATAAAGGCTCCCTCCTCATGACCTAAGCACCTCCCAAAGGCCCCACCTCCTAATACCATCACATCAGGCTTTAGGATTTCAACATATGAATTTGGGGGTGGGGTCAGGACACAAACATTCAGTCCATAGCAATAGATAATTATATTTATGTAATTATTATGTATATATAATCATATTATGATAGAAGGGGCTCTTTAAGCTCTAGTGACTGAGGTTTCCTGATTACATCATAAATCATATATAAAAGCAAATTCAAGGTAAAGCTCTTTGATCTTGTCCCTGGAATTTGAGCAAAAACATGCCCCTTCTAAGTATAAGCCCACAGTTTTAATGGCTACAGTAGAAGTTTAGGTGTGTCTAAAATTTCTCCGACAATGAGAAATGATCATTAAATGGAACCTATTTTTAAACAATCTCTCCTCTATTTGTGCGATACTATACAAAGAACTTCTGTTTGGAGGAGAGAGTGTTTTAAATGGATAAATTATTGGGTGATTTACCAACATTCCAGCTCTTTTTAACCAAAGCAGTCTAATTACTTATATTCTAAGAATGCCTGGTCACCTAGTCAGCCATTCCCTCCCTTATCCTCTCATTCATCATTCACTATATATTTAGTGGGCCAGTATTTACTTAGTGAATATTTACTAAGGCTTTGTTTTAGTCCCTGTGGCACACAGTCAGTCAAGATATAGTCTCCGCCTTCAGAGAGATCAGAGCCACTCTAAAATTCAGGGGTGCTTGGTGGTTCACTCTGTTAAGCATCTGACTTCGGCTTGGGTCATGATCTCACAGTTTGTGGGCTTGAGCCCCGTGTCAGGCTCTGTGCTGACAGCTCAGAGCCTGGAGCCTGCTTCGGATTCTGTGTCTCCCTCTCTCTCTGCCCCTCCCCTGTTCGCACTCTGTCTCTCTCTCTCTCTCAAAAATAAATAAACACTAAAAAAAATTTTTTTTTTTTTAATTCAGCATGGGGGCCGTGGGGGCATATCATCCAGACCAGGTAGTTGGGCCTGGAGGAGACAAACCTTGGGCTAAGTTTTGAGGGATGAAGGGAATTGCTTCATAAAGGAGGGACAGACAGGCAAGGTCTTCCAGAAGAGGGAACAGCATTTCCAGAAGCACATAGGCAAGAGCCAGCATACTGCTGTTATACCTCTAGGGGAATCTGGGCAACAAAATGTAGGACAAGGATCAGATTATTTGGGGCCATTTGTACTAAGGTTAATTTTATCCAGTCTATCACCGAGGAGCCATGAAAGTGTGTCTTTCTTATTTAATCAAACAATTAATTGATTTTTGACCGTGTGACCATACCGTCTTAGAATCTTTACATATTTCATTTCATTAGTCTCTGAACAGCAGAATAGCTTTGTCGGAAAGCATTCCTATTCTTATTTTGTAGCTGAAAAGACAGAGGGTTGGAGAATCTGAGTAAGTTACCTGAAGCCCCTCAGCTACTCAGGAAAGCCTTCGGGATTCAAACTCTGGTCTGAAACTAATGCTCAATATATCGGTTAAGATTAGGTTCACCTACAGGGTAACAGAAAATGCTAAGCCACCAAGACGGAAGCAAGATAAAAATTCTTTTCTCTCTCACGTAAAAAGTCAGGCAGTCAAGGGGCTTCATGAAGTCATCAGGGCGAGCCTGTCCTGCTTTGCTGCTCTCCCACCTTCCGCACGTGGGCTCCTCTTCATGGCTCACGATGGCTGCTCAGACTCCAGCGGACATGCTCTCATTCCAGGCGGCAGGCAGAGAGAAGGGGCAAAAAAGGATGCACTCCTTTCCTTTAAGGACAGTTCCCAGAAGCTGCCTGTGACGTTTTTAACTTTTCCATCAGAAATGAATCACGTGTCATATGTAGCTGCAAAGGAGGCAGGCAAAAGTCATCTTTTTTCCGAGGAAGCATGTATCCTGTTAAAAGTTGTGCGTTCTCTTAGTAAGGAAGGATGGCTAACACCCCCACGTCCTCTCCACTGTTCTAGGGTTTCATAGTCTAGTCCCTGCTAAAAACCAGGAAGTATCTCCTTGGCTCTTTCTAGGAAATGTTGACTTAGTCAAAATTTAATGCCAGAAAAGGGCAAGGGCACTGAAGAATAACATGTAGGGAGAGCACAGTGCACAGGGTGAGCATTTCAGACGTAGGTGGCATCTGTAGGAACGGGAGTCTTAGTCCCAACGTCCACCAAGCCTTTGGGTTTTGGGGGAGTAGAGGAGGTGATACCCTATTTTCTTATTTCTATATCTTTGCACGCACTGTTCCCTTTGCCTACAATGCTCTCTTCCTATTTTTTGCTTAAGAAATGACTCTCTGAATCCTGATTTTTTTTTAACGTTTATTTATTTTTCAGACAGAGAGAGAGAGAGAGAGAGAGAGAGAGAGAGCATGAACGGGGGAGGGGCAGAGAGAGAGGGAGACACAGAATCGGAAACAGGCTCCACGCTCCGAGCTGTCAGCACAGAGCCCGACGCGGGGCTCGAACTCATGGACCGCGAGATCATGACCTGAGCTGGTCGGAGGCCCAACCGACTGAGCCACCCAGGCGCCCCATGATTTTTTTTTTTAATATCCTCAGAATCTAGTACCATGTGCATGACTGCATGACACGTGCAGGTGACAAATAAATGTTGTTGAATGAATGGATGACATGAAGGCGGTGTGGCCACCGTGCACTTGAAGGGGTCTGTCCTAGCTTTCCTAGAAATTAAGAGGTGCTTCTTTTAACCTGACAGCGGTCTATGGT
Organism: Acinonyx jubatus; assembly: GCF_027475565.1. Lineage (NCBI taxonomy): Eukaryota > Metazoa > Chordata > Mammalia > Carnivora > Felidae > Acinonyx > Acinonyx jubatus. Next base: position 10,055,636 of record NC_069380.1, read on the forward strand.
TACCTGGAGCAGAGAACTAATCATTTTGCATCACCTCATTTGCTTGTTTGTGACCCCGCTAAACAGCGAATGCTGTGAGGGCAAGGTAACATACCTTTCAGCTCTTGGAGGCCTCAGCATCTGGCACCGCCCTTGGTATACCACTGGTGCTCAACCTGTGTTTCTTCTATGAGTGAGTCAACGTGTGGAGGAAGCAGGCAAGTGTCTGTCAGAATCCCGCATCATCACACTGAGAAGGCAGAGCCTTGGGCAAAATCCATATGCATAGACATATCCCCACCCCAGCTCTGGACTGGAAGAGAGACCATCTGATGGCCCACGTCCTGCCTGAGGGCCAGCTCCTGCGAGGGCTTGCGATGATGCGTGACCCTTGCCGGATACACCTTGTCTGGAGCTCCAAGATGCCCCGGTGTACCCACAGCTCTCCTCCACTCTGCCTTGTGGTGACAAGGTGGTCGAGGTGGGCAGCCTGAGCCCAGGCAGCGATTTCTCCCATCCTGAGCTTTTCTGTTTCCAGTTCCATCTCTGGCCCTAGGCTCTTCTTGAGTCCATCCCTCTGGGTGTTTTGGTTTGTTTGGATATCCATTTCAAAAACACTTGTTCCATATTATGTGCATGGTATTGTCTAGTTGCCATGGTGAAGTCTGCACTGTCAGCCGCATCCAGGAGGACGATACGTCTCCATTGGAGCATGACTTAGAAGGAACTGGGGCCGCACTGAGTTCCACAGCCAGGGTCTTTGCTCACAACCTCTACACTGGCACGGAGTGTTGATTCACCAAGGGGCAATGCCTTGGTGTCGTGAACACCCAGGCATTATCTTATTTTTACCCTTTTACTGCCATTACTACACAAAGGCAAACACACCCGGGACTTGTAAGAGAAAAGGTAGCATCTCACTCCCCCAGATAGACATATAACCTTTCCATTTCTGTTGAAGCTACCTTCTGCATACATTCCTGAAATTACAGAAGCTTGGGGTTTGAAATGACTTTAGAGGTTACCGAGTATATAACCCCTTCCATGCTCAAATTTTCTTCTCTGAGAAGCCATGAGTCAGCATATACCTGAATACCTTCAGCTAAAGAAAACACGGTGCTTTACAAGGCAGCCCATTTCAAGGTTAGAGAGCTCTGACCTTAGGAACTTTTTCCCCTTTATGAACTGAAATTGGTCTTTCTTGACATTTTACCCATTAGCTCAGTTCTTTTGAGCCACATAACAAATTAGTACAAGCCTAGAAGTTTAAAACAATATTTATTTATTTATTTATTTATTTATTTATTTATTTTAAGAGGGGGTGGGGAGGAGAAAGGGCAGAGAGAAAGGGAGAGAGAGAATCCCAAGCAGGCTCTGTGCTGTGGGCTCAGTCTCACAAACCGTGAGATCATGCCCTAAGCTGAAGTCGAGAGTCGGACATTTGACTGATGGAGCCACCCAGGTGCCCCCAGCAATCCATATTTATTATCTCACATTTTTTGTGAGTTAGGAATCTAGTCATGACTTAGCTGGGTTCTCTGCGGTAGGGCGTCTCATGAGCGTCTCATGAGGCTGCAATCAAGGTGGTAGCTCTGATCGGCGTCTCATCTGAAAGCTTGACTGGGGAAGGATCCACTTCCGAGGACACATGGTTGTTGCCAGGCTTCATTTCCTTGCTGGCTGTTGCCCAGAGGCTGCCCTCAGTTCCTTGCCATGTGGACCTCTCATTAGGGCAGCTGACAACAGAGCAGCTGGCCTCATCAAAGCTAGCCAGGAAGAGAGCCTGTGAGCAAGGCCCAAGTTAGGTTCTCATGTAATCTAATCATAGAAATGACATTACCCTCTACATTAAGGTATTCTATTGGCTACAAGCCAGCTGCTCAAGGGGAGGGGATCACATAGGCCATGAATACCAAGATAGAAGTTCTAGGAGCCCCAGTATCTCATGGGGAAAGAGTTTTAGGGTCAGCACACTGAACTCCAACTAACCACCCTATTCATGTTTTGGAGCAGGCATTCCAGAGATCTTTGAGTATGGTGCATTTTAATATGAAATTTATAAATTGGAAAAATTAAGATTTCCTCTCCTTCATCCTCTCCCCCAACAACCTAGTAAAGAGTTTACTCCTGTGCCATCTATAAACGGGGTTTTTTTTCCTTCCTTTCCAGAGGATTGAACAAATAGAACAGCTTTTCATGAAAATAGACTATGAATCAGTGGGCAGAACTGAATGGGTAAGTTGGGTTATGCTTTATAGTCAAATTGAAGATTAGTAAGGAAAACACAAAAACTGTTGGTGCCAAGTATGATATGTCCCTCAGTGCCTTCATCTACTTGAAACTGATCTGAGAGGATATACTTGTTCACAATTTTCAAATTTCATAAGGTCAGGTTAAACTCGGAATAGTTTAACTGGGGATTTCAGTAGCGAAGGCAAGTTTCAAGAAGAGTGTCCTAAAACCGGAGAATAAAGGATACATTTGTCACCTTACCCCAAAGCAAAAGTGAAACATCTGAGCAAGAAATTCTGTGACGTAATTGGATCAGTTAATACATGTCAAGTGTTTAGAACAGGGACAGTCACAAAGTAAATTCTCAACATATATCATCATCATCATTATTATTAATGTTACCTAATTTTGATTGTATAAGAATAAGGAGCTGAGACATCTGCTTTAAACATTCTCTGCCTTTGTGTCTGTCAGTGCCCTTCTATTGTTCCAGGATGAATTAAGTTCTAAAATGACTTCTCTATTCAGACCTGGGGCCAATTCTCCAACCAAATCAATACAAGTGTTTACATTGCCATCTGATTTGAATAGGAAATCAGGATTCCAGAGAAGAGAAAGCTCTAGCGCCTTGGGGCTTTGGGGGCAGTGGAGAGAAAAGAGATGTTCCCAGGCCCTACAGGTCCCCCCCCCCCCCCCCCCCCCCCCGCCCTGTGCCTATGACCATAGTTCTTCCCCCTAGGTATACCGCTGAGATTCTAAATGAGGCATATATCCTGGTGGGTGGGAACTGGGCAGTGGGATCAGTAAGGACTCGAGTCTCTGGCCAGCCACTTACCAGTTGTTTGATCTTAGGCAAGCTATGTAGCTTTTCAAAGCTTGGGTTTCCAAATGTGTAAATGGGAAGAACAGTGGTACCTATCTCATACAGTTATCATGAGAATTGTGAGGAAGATCTAGTTTGCGTGGAACATTGCATACTTTCAATCACCACCACCACCATCTTCTTTAGAGAGACAGAGAAAGAGACTGGAGGTGGGGAAGGGAGCCCAAGCTGGGTGACAGACCTCCAGCCCCAGCTGAACAGGCACACCCAATTATTACTCTTGAGTTTTTGGCATACAAATGAACCAGTTTCTACAAATAATTAGGTCGTGTCCAAGAAAGGAATTATCCATACCCTGATGGTAAAGAGAACTTTTGAAAGGAAGAAGGGTAGTAGATGTTTAATGAACCTCCTTTTACCCTCCAGGATGGCTTCTGCACATATCTGCAGCTCGAGTATTCAGAGCAAGCGGATGCTTTGGCCCGACAGAAAGAGGTTTCCTTCCATCTGCCTGCTGTGCTGCTGAAGTTGAAAAGAAGAAAGAGAGTTTCTGTATGTGATTTTCATTTGATAAGGATGCTGAGTGCTCTAGTTTGATTTTATTTGCTATTTTAAACTGCTCTTCAAGTGGCATGATTACAGAAATTGTGTCCTTGAATGTAATATATTCACGTTGTCTTTTGCTAGTCTATAGAATGCAAATAAAATATGATCTCTATATGTAGTACAAGATAATGCTTCATTTTGCTTCTAAAATCAGATGGAGTAATGAATTACACATGATTCCATCATGGAATTTGTCGTATGTCTTAATGAATGACAAATGGAAAAGAATTTTCCTTCTCTTTTTTTTTTTTTTTTTTTTTCCTGTTAAATGATTATTTCAGTTTAGGTAGCTAGCTATCCTAGGGTTTGTCTTCAGAGAACTTATTGAATCACAGAATCAGAAATTCAGAAGGCAAAAAGCATCTGGGAAGTAGACTTAGGATAGGAATAAAAATGCCTGACCTATTTCAGAATATATGCTCTCTTTAAAGTCTTTATTATTATTGTTATCTCATTCAACAAATAGTTGAGTCTCCGACATAGCCTAGGCTCTCTGCTGGGTGCTGGGGGTATAGAAACTCACCTTTGCCCTCTGGAAACTTATCATCTACACTAGAAGTTCCTTGCAATCTTAAACCCATTAGGCTGTGAAATAAGCCTGCCCTAGAGAGAGGGAATAAAGGTGGCTCTTTGAATCTATGTAGTAAGTTCTTTCTACTTGAAGGAGAACATCAAATTTTTAAAAACTATCATTTTTTTTTAAAGTTTTATTTATTTTTGAAACAGAGAGAGACAGAGCATGAGCAGGGGAGGGGCAGAAAGAGAGGGAGACACAGAATCCAAAGCAGGCTCCAGGCACCGAGCTGTCAGCACAGAGCCCGACGCGGGGCTCGAACTCATGGACTGTGAGATCATGACCTGAGCTGAAGTCGGACGTTTAACCAACTGAGCCACCCAGGTGCCCCTAAAATCTTTAATTTTAAGCACACCTACTGTCTTATGAAATTGTCCTATTTAAAAAGGCGTATCTTTGTTTATTTCCACTCTTCCGCACATTAGGACAAGTCCATCAGCCGGAAGCCCAGGTGAGTGACAGATGTCATCAGCATGCCACAGTACAACAAACTGATCATAGCAACTGGGTGAGTGTCTGCAGCTCTTCAGTTGGAAGGAAACAGTCGTGGTATGACATCCATTTCCATGTGTGTTTACACAGCCACGTACACATTTATGGTATTTAAAAGTCCTGAAGCCCTTTTTAAAAAATGCTGGCACTCATAATATCAATCAAAGCTACTTTGCAAAGTTATGGCCTTGGTTGGCCCATTGCAATGATGTCATTGCCTCAAACACGGGCAAGAGGCCCTCTTTTGGAATACTTCCAGAGTGAAAGTATGGGCCAGATGGGGATAATATCAGTCTTGTGACCTTTTAGCACATCTTATTTCAGATTCAACATAATATTCCTATTTTATTATCCACCAAAATTCAGTCCAAAGTGCTTTGGACAGATTCAAAAAAGTCAAATCCCCAGTAAAAAATGATGCTCGTTGCTGGAGAGCCTCAGAAGAATGGGTCTGGGGCTGGGAAGGAAGATCCCGAAGGTTTTGCTCATGGCAATGTAAGGAAAATGAATGGGCACCACCCTGGGCTGCTTGGTTACCTCAGTCATGGCCTGGGCAAAGGGGGTGTGGCTTGGTGGGAAGGAAATTGGGAAAATTCCAAATCAACGGGGAAACAAAAGCAAGTTCAGCAGGAGGGTTAGGGGTACAGGGTCGGGGATGGGAAATGTGATCGGGGCAGAGAGACCGAGGCCTCTGGGGGCAAGACTGAGGGAAGGGGTGGAGCTTGAAAGGAATTCCCACAGCCCCGCCTACTGGGACTCCCCCTGACTCCCCGCAAGCTGGAGGTTCTCTCTTCTCCACCTGATCTCTTCCAGAGGCCTCTGGTTTCCTAGGCTTCAACCATTTTAATGAACAGTTAATCCAACCTCAGATCATCGAGGCTACTAAATACAATTAAATTTAATAATTAAAATATATTTGTTAATATATTAAAATGTATTCATATAATTAATATTAACTACTAAAAAGCAATAAACCTGGGTGTATACTTTCATCCGTCCCAGTTTGATTTTAAAAGCCATGCTTGATAATGTAATTATCATGTGTTTTGCACACGTAGCAGTTCAGAGATTGCAGTCACCTACTAGAGATTCTGAGCTGACAATTCAGAAGATGAGGCAAGGCTTATGACAGCAGGAAGCCACCTGAGCTGCAGGGCAGGTGAAAAGGAGGTGGAAAAAAGGACATTTCACGCTGAGGGAAAGACAAGGCTTTGGAATTTAGAGAGTGACCCCTGTTTGTTCCATGCCAACAGGTCAAAGCAGTAAGTTGTTTTTCTAACACCCACAGTCAGCTCCAAAGTAGACAGGCTAACAGAGGAAGGAAGGGGTCAAGGGTGCAGGCTGGAAAGGTGGGACATTAGGGGAGCACCGAGTTAACCCCTTAGTCTACAGAAAGAGGCTTGGCCCTCCACTTTGCAGATCTTTATTATATGCAGTAAATAACAGCCCACATTTTGAGCCCTTAGGAAATCCCAAGTCCTGGACTAATCACTTTCGCACACGTCCTCCCATTTAACTCTCCGGAAAGACAGGAACTGGTAGGATCCCCATTTTTACAGGTAAGGGGCCGAGTGGTGAGCTGGGATGTAATGCCCCAACTACTGGCCTGTGCCAGCCTCCTGATGGTCAAGGACAGGCCAGGCCGGTTTAGAAGCAGGCAGAAGACATGCCCCCAAACGGTAGGATAGCAGAGGGAGGCCTCAGGTTCAGCTAGAGGGGTTGCTTGGTATGACAGGTGTTTTACTGATCAGGGGTCTCTGTTTTGTGGAATCCATGGAATATAAAATATGTTTTACAAAAGTGAAGTGAGGAGTGTAAGTTTACTCCAGCTGTGCTTGATCTTTGAACAGAAACCGTGAAATCCAGCTCTATGAACTCTCCAACCTGGAGCCTTACTGTCACATCGGCGGCCTGGAAGCTGTCCCTCTGAGACTGGACTACTGGTAAGAGCATCTCCAGAGCCAGGCGGGCCTCAAGGGGGCGCTCTCACCTGGTCAGCGGGGCCTTCCCTCCTCTCCCCTTGGGCAGTTATGTTCAGTTGTGTTCAATCAGTATTGAATCAGTAAATGTCAGTATCAGTTTCAGTAAATGTCAGGGTTTCCATGCAGCCTGTGGTGACCACATCACACATCACAGTACTGCCCAGGAAGGAGGGCCCTTCTTGCATCTAATAAGGAAAGGGAAGTCTAGAGATGTGAAATGATTCTTAGAGGCATGCAATTATGAATTAATCTGTGTCTTCAATGTGACTGGATTAACTTTCCTGAAACTCGACTCGGACCATGTTAGTCTGCTTTTTAATGGTTGCCAATTCTCTCTCCAAAAATATCCACACCTTTAAGAGAGCATCCAAACCCCCCTCTGCCTTTCCAGCCTTCAGCCCCCCTGAAGCCTCAGGCCTCCCAACCACCAACATAGCTAGAGACGTCTCAAGTTGGGTCAGGCATCGTCACCACCACGCTGCTCCCAATGCTTCCCTCTTCCCCAACCACCCATCCCATCATGTTTCTTGAGCACCTACTGCACATACTCGTTGGATGTAGGACCTGTGCGTGAATGAGACGAGATTCCCAGTGTTGCACAGTTGGTGGTTCCTACTGAAATCCTACCATTCTTCATGGTCCTAACCTTCGTGGATTCCCCTGATTCTCCTCTGTACCCAAAAACCAATGTCCCCTGGAAGCTTCCCCATCCTTCGGATGTGGTGGTCCCGCATGTCGCTGGGGCACAGGTCCCAAGTAACTCTCAAGTGGCACCAGTGCCTTCGTCTCTGCTGTGTGCTCTCTGACCCCTGCCCAGTGACCGGCAGGCACATAGCAGGTTCCCAAGAAATGTTTGTTGAGTGACCAAGTCAGAAAACTCTTATTTAAGTGGATGAAAGGAGGCTCCGGTTTTATTTTGCCTTTCGCTTCCCCCTCTTTCTTTTTCTTCTTCTTATGAGATAGAAGCCTTTTAGATGCTCAACGATTTCAATAAAATATGTCTTTCAGTTCTCTTCTACCAGTCATTTTTGTATTTTGAGAAATAGGGAGAAAAGTTGATGGATTAAAAAACATGTTTTTAATGTTTTATTTATTCTTGAGAGAGAGAGAGAGAGAGAGAGACAGAGCACAAGCAGGGGAGGGGCAGAGGGAGAGAGGGACACAGAATCTGAAGCAGGCTCCAGACTCTGAGCTGTCAGCACAGAGCGTGACGCGGGGCTTGAACTCACAAGCCATGAGATCATGACCTGAGCTGAAGTCGGACGCTTTACCGACTGAGCTACCCAGGCACCCCTAAAATGTTGATGGGTTTAGAAGAAGTGGTTGGAAAGCAAACTTGTGGCCAAGTGGGTTCTCATAGAACAAAGCAAGGGAGAGAGAACCAGACCCGCCTGGCCTCCCTCTTGTGTAAGGCAGAGCCATCCCCCGGAAGGCCACGGAGCCCCAGCTGTTGGACTGCCCTTCTTCATCCCTATCAGAAGCCCCATTCCTGTGCCAAAGGTGGCCTCTGCCCATAGTTCATGATGAGGGCCTGGGGACTTTCCCTGCACTAAGGGGCCCACATGACCATGGCACCTCATTGAGTTGTGTGTAGTGATTCATTGCCTTTTACCCAAGACATCACACAGTTTCCTTGAAAATGAAAGACTGAGTTGTCACTGCTTTCAAGGAAGGACACTTTGATGAGCAAAGAAAGATGACACCTTGAGGGAACTCATTCGTCCAGGCAAAGAGAGTGCAGCTCAGCAGGCTATGCTTGTCTCTTGCTCCCCTGGTCCCCTAACAAGATATCAACGCCCATCAGCCCAGCTCAGGAAGCTGGGCTTCTCCTGGGATGGATTGGGGACCCTGGAGAAGGCAGGACAGGGTGATGGATCCAGAAGTCAGCCCTTTTAGTTATCTCTGGGGACCTGGCCAAGTCATGTGTTCGGTCTTGAGGTCGGGTGGCTCATGTGCAAAACAGAGATGGTAGTTGTGCCTCCGGGCAGTGTGGTGAAGTCAGAAGGGCACACTGCAGATAAAGGCCTTAGCACAGTGCCCAACAGAGCACCTACTCCCTTCTTCTTCTCACCCGATGTGCTGTGAGCCATGAGAACAATGCTTGATGGCCCCCAGGGCTTCTGTCCCCCTAGAGCTCTTCAGACTCCTCTCATTACACTCTGCACTCTCTCTCAACTCTCAGGCTAGCCTCTCTGGCCTCATTCAGCTCCTCAGCCTTGCTCAATACTTTTGCCCTTCAGGGCCTTTGCACATGCTGTTCCCCTTGCCTGAAAGACCTCCACTCCCACCTTTCCCTTCAGATCTGAATTTAAATCTCATCTCCTCTGACCATCCTTTCCTAATGGCCTTACCAAACTATGTCCCCACTGACCTTGTTCATTTTCTTTATTGCACATATTATGGGCTATGAGTATAGATGGTGAATTCTTTGTCTACTGTCACTAGACCGGGAGAGCAGGACCACATCTGTCTTGTCCCCCCTGGAAGCCCATACCTATTGCAGGGTATGATACATGATAGCTGTTCAGTATTTTTTTAAAAAATTGAATAAGCAATCAAAACTTTAGTCTCTTAAATCACATGTCGCTAAGATTCATGTTAGGTTGTCTAAACTCTTCGTGCCTTAGTTTCCATGTCTATAAAACTGGTAAATAAAAGTAGCACCCACTTCATTGGGTTTTTGGGAAGATTTCATGAGACAGGACTTGTCAAGTACATGTCTGGCACACAGAAAGGGCTCTTTAAATTCTGGTTTCCGTCATCATCATGATTAGATGAACTCTTGACAAGAGAGGGCTAAATGGAGAGCACCCTAAATTAATAAAGACTCTAGTCATGAGGACCTTGTTATGCCTCATCACTCCTGGGGCTTGGAAGTGTGTGTGTGTGTATGTGTGTGTGTGTGGGAAGGGGGTCCTTTGCTATGGGCTAGGGATTCAGGAGCTGAACACACAGGACCCCTAGCCTCAAGAGGAGTATAGTCCAATGAATCTGAATATGTTAGTTGGCTTGGGCTGCCATAACAAAATATCAGAGTCAGCAGCTTTGACAACAGAAACTAATTTCCTCACAGTTCTGGATGGAAAATCCAAGATCAAGGTGTGAGCTCGTTCTGTTTCTTGTGAGGGCTCTCCTCCTGACTTGCAGATGGCTACCTTCTCACTGTGTCCTCACATGGCCTTCCCGTGGTGTAGATACATGGGAAAGAGAGAGATGTGTGGTTAAGGGCACTAATCCTATCATGAGAGTCCTACCTTCATGAGTTCATCTAACCCTAATTGCCTCCCGAAGGCCCCATCCCCAAATACCACCACATTGGGAATTAGGGCTTCACCATATGAATTCTGGAAACACAAATATGCAGTTCACAACAGGGAATATTGACTGACATGGGTGTGCACTCTAATCATGGCATCTGTCTCCTGCTGAGAGGATGGAGTCAGTGGTATTGGCCACACACAAGTCGCATCAATGAATGGGGCTGTTTGTCGATGATGTCATTCTCTAACAGCCCCTCCTCTGTTGTAGGGCTGTCCCAGGAGACTAGGAGTGAGGTTCCAGATACTTCTCTGCTCCTGTGAGGTGAAGACTAGTTTGTTTTTTTTTTCTTTCATTCTCCCTCTGGTGTTTAGCTTTCAGACACACCCAACAAAAAGCCAATTTGAAACAGCACTTATAACCCATTATAACCCCCACAGACTGGGCATGGGGGTGTGTTGGATGGAGATGACCCTATGTATGTCACCCTAAAACCTCACTTAAGAGTTGCTGGCTTGATTCCTTACTGATTCCTTGCTAGGCAACCAGCACATAAACTTTGTATTTTATCTCCATTTCATCTCACCACCCCCTCACACCCAGACCTAATCACTTAGAGCAATATTAGAACCAACATGGTATTTATCATAATATCCTGGGAGAGTAGGGTTCTGGTAAGTACAATGAGAGCTAGTTACAGGGACTGAATGCTCCAGGGAGCATTAATCATGGTGTCTGAGTGCATTTGTGGGAGCACATTGTACACTAATTGCCATGTATGGAGCTCACTCTATCATTACCTTTAATATACAATTTCGCATACAATACTTCTATTTTGTTGCTTTCACACCACTGTAGACACACTCTAAGGTATGCTTCAGCCTTAAAAAGTTTAGATATAAAAGTAAAGCAGAAAGCCAAGAGAAATATGTTTGATGAATGATAAATGTATGAGCCTAACAGGACCTTTGAATCTTAAAAGACATTCAATGACTATTTTTTGACGAAGCAAATAAATACAGTAAAAAATCAGTATTTTTTAATCCCAGCTTGATCTACTGCTGATTTGTCTGCTAACCTAGGACAAGACACTGCCCTCCTTACACATAAAAGAAACCAACAACAACAGAAGAAGAAGAAGGGGGAAAACCCACTTTACTAAGGGATGTAACATCAACTTACCTCAGAAGATTTCTTGGAAGAAAAACTTAAGTTTTTAGAGGCTTTTATTGAAACAACATGTCAGTAAAAGACCAAGTAGAGATTGACTTCACTTCCAAAATTAGACACATTCCGCTCAGTATATGTAAAAAAAGATGTTTGTATTTTGAATACTACTCATAAAGTGAGCCCTGAAATGTAGAATTAAAAAAACACTATTTTTTCATGTTTGCACCCCAGTGAGGGAGGTAGACAAGCCAACCAATCTGTCTTTACAACATGAGAGTTAAGTGCTGGTCAGAGACCTGTGTGAGGTGTGAAGGCAGGGGTCCCACCTGTTTGACTGGAAGCCAACAGCAAAGTCTTTGCAGGGGAGTGACCTTTGAACTGGAGGACAAATAGGTCATGGTCGGCCCAGGGACAGAAAGGACATTCCAGTCCGTGGCAACAGTATGAGTATAGGTGGGGAGAGGGAGGAGTGAGAGATATTGAAGTTTTTGCAGAAACCAATGTACTTTGGAATGAAAACATCTTTTAAGGAAAGAGGGAAAGAAAACATCAGGAAAGACAAGAGATTTGCTAATGGAGGGTCATCTCTGCCCTGCTAAGCACTTTGTCTTGCATCATCAATTCTGTGTGGATTTTATCTTAATAAATATTTCATAGCCTCCTTGTATTCAGTCTTAGAAAAGGAAATAGAACATTATATTGTATACTACAGCCAGCAATGTATTTTCATTTGTGTAGGTCCAACATGGTCAAATAACGGCAATTTCTTCTAATTCAACTTGTTCTATAAAATACACATGAAGCAGGGTGCTTGGGTGGCTCAGTTGGCTGAGTGTCCAACTTAGGCCCACGTCATGACCTCATGGTTCATGAGTTCCAGTTACATGTTGGGCTCACTGATGTCAGCTCACAGAGCCCACTTTGGATCCTCTGCCCCCCCGTCTCTCTCTGCCCCTCCCCCAGCTCATGCTCTCTTTCTCAAAAATGATTAAGTATTTTTAAATAAATAAATAAATAAATAAATAAATAAATAAATAAATGAAATACACATGAAGCTCACAAAACAGAATTTTGGTAGATTATAGATTTGGCTGCAAGAAATGTATTACCTCAAATATATTTCTGACTTTTTATTTAATGACAACATCATTTAACTGATTAGAAATACTCTTTGGGGATAATTTGGGTGTCCTTTTTAGAAGGCTTGGATTATTTATATATTTTATTCTATTCTATTTTATTTTATTTTATTTTATTTTATTTTATTTTATTGTTATAAGAACACTTAACATGAAATCTACCCTCTTAACAAATTTTTTAAGGTGATTATAGGTGCAATGTTACACAGCAAGATCTCTAGGGCTCTATTCATCTTGCTTAAGTGAAACGCTATAGCCATTGACTAGTAACTCCCCATTTCCCCCCTCCCTAACTCCCTTTCTCTGATTCTGTGAATTTGACTACTTTAGATGCGTCATATAAGTGGGATCATGCAGTGTCTCTCTGTGCCTAGCTGATTTATCTTAGCATAAAGCTTTTCTTGCCTTTCATTTTGGTATCACATCCATGAAATCTTTGCTAAGATCAAGGTCATGAAGATTTTCTTCTATGTTTTCTTCTAGGAGATTTATAGTTTCAGGTCTTATGTAAGTCTTTAATCTATTTTGGGTGGATTTGTGTATGATGTAAAATAGGGGTTCAGTTTAATTCTTTTGCATGTGGATATCCAGTTTTACCAACACCAATGAATGGATTACCTTTCCCCTATTGTATAGTCTTGATATTCTGTTTTTGTTTGCTTGTTTTGAGAGAGAGAAAGAGAGAGAGAGAGAGAGAGAGAGAACACAAGTGAGTGAGGAGCAGAGAGAGGGAGAATCCCACGAGGGGCAAAGAGAGGGAGATAGGGAAAGAGAGAGAGACAGAGAGAAACAGACAGAGAGAGAGAGAGAGAGAGAGAGAGAAGTGAGGCTCACCTGAAGTGGTGCCCATGTTTGTTTTGTTTTGTTTCTCGAAGTAGGGCTCATGCTCACCCACAGTGGGGCTTGAGATCACCCAATGCGGGACTTGAACTCATGGACCGTGAGATCATGACCTGAGCCAAAGTCAGATGCTTAACTGACTGAGCCACCCAGGTGCCCTCTTTTGAAGAACAGTTGACCATATATGTGTGGACTCATTTCTGGGCTCTCTATTCTGTTCCATTGGTCTTCATGCCGTCTGAAGACATCTCTCTTCATGCCAGTACCATACTGTTTTGATTATTACAGCTTTGTGATATAGTTTAAAATTAAGAAGAGTGATGTCTCCAGCTTTGTTCTTCTTTATTGAGATTTATTTGGTAATTTGTGATTCCATATGAAGTTTTAAATTGTTTTTTCTATTTCTGTAAAATTGACATTGGGATTTTGATAGGGATTACATTGAATCTGTAGATGGCTTTGGGTGTTAAGCCTTCTTTTTTTTTTTAATTTTTTTTTTTAACGTTTATTCATTTTTGGGACAGAGAGAGACAGAGCATGAATGGGGGAGGGGCAGAGAGAGAGGGAGACACAGAATCTGAAACAGGCTCCAGGCTCTGAGCTGTCAGCACAGAGCCCGAAGCGGGGCTCGAACTCATGGACCGCAAGATCATGACCTGAGCTGAAGTCGGACCCTTAACCGACTGAGCCACCCAGGCGCCCCGGGTGTTAAGCCTTCTAATCCATGCACACAGATATCTTTCCATTTGTTTGTGTCTTGTTCAGTTTCTTTCATCAATGCATTATAGTTTTCAGTATGTCAATCTTTCACCTCCTTATTTAATCTTATTCCTAAGTATTTTATTCTTTTTGGTGTTATTTTTAAATGAGATTGTTTTCCTAATTTCCTTTTCAGATAGTTCATTTTTAGTGTATAGAAACACAGCTGATTTCTGCACATTGATTTTATATCCTGCAACTTTACTGCATTTGCTTATTATTTCTGACTTTCTTCTTTAATGGAGTTTATAGGGCTTACTATATGTAAGATCATAATGTCTGCAAACAGGAACAATTTTAATTCTTCTCTGATTTGGATGTCTTTTCTTTCTTCCTTCCTTCCTTCCTTCCTTCCTTCCTTCCTTCCTTCCTTCCTTCTTATTTTTATTGCCTAATTGCTCTGGGCAGGACTTCCAATACTGTGTTGAATAGAAGTGGCAAAAGCAGGCACCCTTGCCTTGTTGCTGATCTTAGAGGAAAACTATTGAGTTTTTCATTGTGAGTATGATGTGTTAGCATCGGGTTCTTCAAATATGACCTTTGTTACATTGAAGTACTTTCTATTTCTAGTTTGTTCAGAGTTCTTAACACGAAAGGATGTTGAATTTTGTCAAATGCCTCTTCTGCATGTATTGAGACAATCGTGTAATTTTTATCCTTTATTCTGTTAATGTGGCATATCACATTGATTGATTTCTGTATGTTAAACCATCACTCCATCCCAGGGATGAATCTCACTTGGTCATGGTGGATGATCCTTTCACTGTGCTGTTGGATTTGGTTTGCTAGTATTTTGTTGAGGATTTTTGTGTCTACATTCATCAGGGATAATACCCTGTAACTTTCCTTTTCTGGTAGTATCTGGCTGCCTGTGATATCAGTGTAATGCTGGTCCTGTAGAAAGAGTGGTAAATCTTTTTTCTTTCTTTCTTTCTTTCTTTCTTTCTTTCTTTCTTTCTTTTTTTTTTTTTTGTTTGTTTGTTTGGTGTTTGGGGTTTGGTAGTATTCACCTTTGAACCTTTGAAGTTATCTGGTCCTGGAGACTTTTCTTTATGGGAGGTTTTTGATTACTGATTCAACCTCCATACTAGTTATAAGTCTGATGTTCTATTCATCCATGATTTTAGTCCTGGTAGGTTTTGTGTTTGTAGGAATTTGATCATTTTTTTTTTCCTAGGTTATCCAGGTTTTTTGACATGTATTTGTTCATCATAGTCTTTTATGATCCTTTTCATTTCTAGTTCATCGATTGTCATGTCCCTTCTTTCATTTCTAATGTTATTTATTTGAGTGCTTTCTCTCTTTTCTTGGTTAATCTAGCTAAAGGCTTGTAAATTTTGTTAATATTTTTGAAACACTAGCTCTTGGTGTTGTTTGGTTTGGTTTATTTCTATTCTAATACGTCTCATTTCCTTCCTTCTGCTAACTTTGCACTTTGTTCGTCCTTCTTTTTTTTAGCTGCTTAAAGTATCAGGTTAAGTTGGCGATTTGAGATCTTTCTTTTTTTAATGTATATATTTGTCAGTATGAACGTCCCTTTTAGGACTGCTTTCACTGCATCCTATAAGTTTTGGTATGTTGTGTTTTCATTTTCATTTGTCTTGAGGTATTTTCTAATTTTATTTTCTAATTTTTTTTGTTTTTTTACCAAATGGGTTTTCAAGAATGTGTTGCTTATTTTCCAAATATTTGCGTATTTCCCAATTTTCCTTCTGCTATTGATTTCTACTTTCATTCTACTGTGTTCAGAAAAAAAATATTTTGTATGATTTCAATCTTCGTAAGTTGTTAAGACTTGTTCTGTGACATAACATGTGATCTATCCTGGAGAAAGATCTGTGTGTGCTTAAGAATATGTATTTTGCTGCTCTTGTGTTAGATGTTCTGTATATGTCTGTTGGGCCCACTTAGTCTGCAGTGTAATTCAAGTCCTATGTGTCTTTATTGATCTTCTGTTTGAATATTCTATCCATTATTGAAAGGAAAGTATTGACTTTTTTACTATAATTGTATTTTTATCTATTTCTCCCTTCGATTCTGTCAATATTTGTTTTATACATTTAGGTGCTTTAATGTTGGGGACCTATAAACTTATAATTGCAAATATCTTCCTAGTGGATTGACCCTTTTATCATTATATAATATCTTTCTTTGTCTCTTGTGACAGTTTTTGACCTACTGGATACTTTTTTAATACAAGTATGGCCATCCCTGCTCTCGTTTGTTGGCCATTTGCACAGAATATCTTTTTATATTCCTTCATTTAAGCCCATGTGTGTCCTTAAATCTACAGTGAGTTTCTAGTAGACAGCATATCATTTTTTTATTCATTGATGGGGGAGTTTAATCCACTAAAATTTAAAGTAATTATTGATAGGAGGGATTTACTATTGCCATTTTATTGTTTTGTTAGTCTTGTCTGTCTTTTATTCTCTTGCTGTCTTCCTTTGTGTTTTGTTGCTTTTTTAGTATTGATATCCCTTGATTCTTTTCTATTTTTCTTTTGTGTAACTTCAATAGGTAATTTTTATGTGTGGTTACCATGGGGCTTACATAAAATATCTTATAATGATAACAGTTACTTTTTAGCAGGTAACAACTCAAGTTCAATTACACACAAAAACTCTACACTTTAACATAGTCCCACAAACACACGTTATGTTATTGTTGTCACAGTTTATTTTTATTCATGTTGTTTAACTTAATGCAGTTTAGTTATAGTTATTTAGAATACTTTTGTCCTTTACTTTTATGATAGAATGAAAAGTGATATAGTCACCACTATTATAGTAACTCAGCATTCTGCATTTGTCTACATATTTACCTTTATCAACAAATTTCCATTTCCGGGATCTGGATGTACATTCACTTCTCCAGATTTGAAAAGTATTTAGCCATTGTTCCTTAAAAAACAAACAAACAAACAAAAAATTTTTAATGTTTATTTATTTATTTATTTATTTATGAAAGAGAAAGAGACAGAGAGGGAGCAGGGGAGGGGCAGAGAGAGAGAGGGACACACAGATCCAGAGCAGGCTCCAGGCTTTGAGCTGTCAGCACAGAACTCCAACTCATGGACCATGAGGTCATGATGGAGCCAAAGTCAGACACTTAACCAACTGAGCCAACCAGTCGCTCCAGCCATTAATTCTTTAAATGAACTTTCTTCCTTTGTCTCTCTTCTCTTTCTGGAACGCCTATAATTTGTATATTGGCCCACTTGATGGCATCTCATGAGTCCCTTCAGTTTTCTTCATTCTTTTTTATTTTTGCTCCTCTGACTGAATTATTTCCAATGACCTGTCTTTGAGTTTCCTGATCTTTTCTTCGGCCTGAGCTAGTCTGTTTTTGAACACCACTAGTAAATTTTTCAGGTCAGTTTGGTTCTCTTCAGCTCCATGATTTCTCCTAGGTATTTAAAAAAATATACATCTTCTGTCTCTTTTTTGAGATTCTCACATTGGTCTCTTGACCTTGATGAGCATCTTTATGACAGTTATTTTGAATTCCCTATCAGGTAAATCATATAATTCCACTTTATTAGGGTTGGTTTCCGGACATGTATCTTGTTCCTTTGGAACATATTTGACTGATTCTTTATTTTCCTTGGATTTTTGGGTTGGTGTCTGCTCGTTAGACAAAGCAGGCATCTTTTCCAGCCTTTACAGACTGCCTTCACAGGAGAAGATCCCCATTAATCAGCTTAGCCAGGGATTCTGAGTTTTTCATTCTGTAGAGGGAAGCTGAGAGTTGAAAAGTTGAGATGCTGGACACACAAACCAACCCTTTCCTCCCCTGGATGAAGCTGGGAACAAGGGGGACCAGCTCTTCCTGGTCATATGGTGTTGAGCCACAGGCAGAGATTTCTTGTGAGATGTTTTAAGCCTCCCTACCGGCTTCAGTGAGCCTGCTTTCATACTCATCCAGGGTGCCAGAGACTTTCAGTTAGTTTCTGGATTTCTCACAAAGGAAATCTGTCTGTGGGTTGTTGCTGAACTAGTGTGTCTGTTGGGGGGAAGGAGGGCCCAGGGCTTTGTACGCCACCATTTTGTTGACATCGCTTCAGTGCATATTTATTTTACTATTTATTTATTTATTTATTTATTTAATTTTGTTTATTTTTGAGAGAGAGAGAGAGAGAGGAAGAGAGAGAGACAGAGTGCAAGTGGGGGACAGGAAGAGAGAGAGGGAGACATAGAATCTGAAGCAGCCCCCAGGCTCTGAGCTGTCAGCACAGAGCTGGACACGGGGCTTGAACTCACGAACCGAGCGATCACGACCTGAGCCGAAGTCGGACACTTAACCGACTGAACCACCCAGGGGCCTCGCAATGCATATTTTAAATAGATGTTGAAGGAGACTCACTCTGGTAGAGAAACGAGGGATGGATTAGACTGGGTTCAGAGAGACTGATAGAGTATTGCAGAAATTCAGGTGCCTCAAGTTCATCGTCTGTAAAATGGGTTTCTTCTGAGGGTTCAATCAATGAATAAATATAAAGCCCTTGAACTGGTGACTGGCCTATAATAAGTACTCAATAAGTAGTCGGAATTATTATTATCATCCATATGACAAATGCCGAAGGTAACCAACAGATGAGATGGAGAAGAAAACGACTCGAGTTTTGCAGAAGGCCACGTAAACTGGGCTTGTTACTGGTTGGAGGTGCGGGCCCGAGGGCCCCTGAGCAGAGGCCACTCCAAGTCTGGATAGCTGATGGAGCCTTTCGCCACCACTCGGGGACTAACACAGGCATTTGGTTTTGCTCAGTCTGGGGGAGATAATCATTAAGGTCCCTTCCATTCTTTCCTCCTCACCCCCTCTCCAACATCACATCTGTCGCCATAAAGGACAAGAACCAGGATAAAGGAGAGGCACGGAGGAAAGGATCTCAAAAGCGCCGCCTGCTTGACCTCTGAGCCCACTTGGGAATCTCAGATCCGCTGCCTTTGCCCGTCGGGTTTCCCTCTAAGTCCTTTCCTGAAGGACTGAAGACCTCAGCTCCAAAGAGCAAACATTTGTTAAGCCTGTCGTATGCAGCGGTCCTTACAGAAGTCAAATGATGAGTAAGGAATGAAGATTAAAGGAATGGAAGGAGAGAGAGGTGAGTACAGCTGAAGAAAAACACGACGCCACACCAGCGGAGCTCACTCTCAATTCATGACTCTGAAGCTCAAGTGGTCCCTTGAGACCCCAGGCAGGCATCTACAAGTCCCAGGCACACTCATTCCAACCTTGTTCCAAGCCTATAATTTCATTCTTTCTCCTTCCTCCTCAAATCCCCATCAATCCCTCCCTTATCCTCACCTTTGCTCGTGACCTGTTTCTTACCTTACAGTGAAAATTTAAGCAGTAGTGTCTGTAGGCCAGACGCTATTCTGGGTTCAGGGAACCCGTCAGTGTACAAAATAAGTAAGATTTTCTGCCCTTCAAAGATGTTTCCATTCGAGTGGCGGTGGGGGGGGGGGGGGAACGATTGACAATAACAAATAAATACTGTAAATAAGCAAGTGATACAGTATTGTTAGAAGGTGATAAGTCCTATGGACAAAGAAAAGGTAATGCCCAGGATATATGTGTGTGTATCGATGGGAATGGAGGGGGCTGTCAGTTGCAGCATCAGGTAAGGTGGTCAGAAGCGGCTTCAACGAGAAGGGGACCTTCAAACTGAGACCCAGAGGAAGCGAGGGAGTGAGCCAAGGAAGCCAGGGGGATACCTGGGAGACAGCAGCGCAGACCATGGAAGAGTGAAGCAAAGGTCTGGAGTGAGACGTGCCCCCTCGCTCTGCATATTCAAGGACTCACAGCATCCTGTCCCTGGTCCTCTGCTACGTGCCCATGAGACCATTGCTGCCAGGCTTCCTGTGACTATTTCTCACTGGTCTCCATGCAATGACCTCCTAAGAGGCAGATCTTTTCCCTCTTTGGAGTCTTCACTGTATCCAACTCTGTGATGTATGCCATTTCTCCTCCCTTGGCTTCTGCTATAGTGCTCTAGGTCTCTGGTTCGCCTACCCTCACTGCTCCTCCCTCTCCTTCTTCCTCCTCACCACCGCCCCCCCCCCCCCCCCCCGCCCATGCTGAGAGCCCCTCAAGGGCTACCCTCGGCCTTCTCCTTATACCACATTCCCTCATTAAGTATTGTCTTCTCTTCAGTGGGTTCGGCCATGATTTAAAATCTACTTCTCGACACCTGCTCTCTAAATGCTACATTCGTTTCCTTGTGGATAAGCTACGGGCCTTTCGAACTTGAAGCGGCAACGTTACAACTGCGCTGCCTTCAAATTCTGCAGTGTTTTCCTGTCTTGATTTCAGCCTTCGTCATTCAAATTGAGAACCTCGGAGCTCCCTGTGGTTGCTTTTTCTCTTCCTCACCTTCCACTTCCAGTCGCCCACCGGTTCTTGTCCCTTCTCTCCTCTCATTTCCGCAGTCACTGCCCCGAGTGAGTCCTCACAGTTTCTCACATGTTCTAGTTAATTGGCCCACTGCCTGCAGTCTCTCCTCTTTGCATGTTGGCCCACGAGCTCTGGGCGGATTTGATTGGGCTCTGCTCTGCTCGGTCTTGAACAAATCTCAGTGGTCAAGGCCTTTTGGGACACGGACACTTGCCATGTGATCTGAACTCGCTCCAGCTTCCTCGAGGTATGAACGTGATGAACATCACTATCGCTTTCTGGTTTTCATCCAAGATGGCTCTCGCAAGACATGGTTCATCCCATAACAGCAGTCTCCACGATGCTCCGGGTGAAACTTCTCACAGAAGTCACAGAATCCCAGCTACCCTTCAACGCCCTAACACACTCCGTTTGCTTCCGGTCAAGTACGTGCTAAATAAAAATGACCTGCCTGCTCCCCTTAGCTGGGTTATGAAGTGGGAGCACTACGGATCTAATCACTCCATTTCTGGAAGGCAGATGTCTAGAGAAGAAACTAACATCATAACTAGAGACCTACTTTGCCACCTAAAGGAAGGCACGGCTTGGCCCCTTGTGGACAGCTGTCATCGGTTCCAGTCTCCCAGAACACCTTTCATAACTGGGAGTTGATGATTCTCACCATTTTAAAGCGGAAAACTGGATTGGCGTCTAGGCTTTCTGTATTCCAGACAGAAAAATGTATGGAGTTGGTAAGATTATTAGGATTTAGAATACCAAGACTTGTCAGACATGGACTCACTTGTCATACATAATACTTGGCAATTTAGGAAGTTCAAAGAAACAAAACCTGGAGCCAATCCAAACGCTGCGGGGTACTTCTAATTTCCTGGCTCCCCTGTTCTTTCCAGGGGCATATGCTGAGTTTCCCCAGCTCTGCGGCCCCGTCCTAAGCACTGTCTGAAAACTGCAGGTTATTAGACGTGACAAAAATGCTCTCGTGAATCTTTCAGCCGAAGCCCGTTGGCTACCACTCTTCTCTGCTACCCCTAACTCCCAAAGGAGAGGTTTCTTTTACGGAGACTAAAATACTCCCACCGATTAGCCAGAGAAATTTCTGAAGCAGGAAGGAAATTATCAGTCTTCAATTGGACCTCTTTGCATCTTAAAAAGAAACCAAAGATAGCCTCTTTGAAAAATTCAATCCTTCTAGATTGTTATCACCCGTGGCTGCTGCTGTTACTGCCACAATGAAATGCTTCAGATGCCTTGAATTCCAGGAAATCTGGTCTCTTGCCAGAGCTGCGGAGTGAGATGATTAATTTCTGGGCTCTGATACTCAGGATGGATGTGTTTCTGGGATTTTTTTTTTTTTTTTTTTTTTGGCAGAAATACCGCTGGAGTCTAGCTCTCTTAGAGAAGTCAGTGATTTGATTCCTCGAGGCAGGCCCCGGGGCTCCTTCCAGAGTGAGCCACAGCAGACCAGAGATCTTCAGGCAACTCTTTCCTTTTTTTTTTTTTTTTTTTTTTCCAACGGTCTTATTGTTGTAAGAACAATAGGCCAATATTCAGGGGCAAAGATTTGTGAAGGAGAAGCCAGGGACGCACCCACAGTATGTTTCCTTTATTTTAATGTACTTGGGATAACTAGCAAGTGTGAATCTCAGTCCGTAACTTTGCGTGTGTGCCTCAGGGCCTTTGCATTCTCCATTATCTCCTCCAGGGGCATCCTTCCCTCCTGAAATCTGTGTGGCTCAGTCCAGTGTCACCCACTAGGAGAGGCCTCTCTGATCACCCTACATGCAAATGCACTCTCCACATCACCCCACCCCCAGACCCAGAATCCCTTATTGTCCTTACCCTGCTTTATTTATCTTCATGGCAATTATCATTACCTGCCATAGGCTGTATTTATTTATTATCTGTCTCCTTATCAGAATACGAGCATCTTAATGGCAAGAACTTTATCTATTATATCTCACTGGCCTAGAACAGGGCTGAGAATGTGGCGTATATTTAATATATATTTATATTTGAAGAATGAAGGAATGAGTGGGTTCAGGGGACTACCTAGACTATCACAGACACTGTGTTTGACATCATCATGCATTCAACTGGAAGACAAATCCCAGAGTGGGTGAGGTGGCCTCTGAGTTTGGCTGAGGCTCAGAAAGCAGAGAGGCCACACGTCATGGGAAACCTGGGACTGAGAAAAGGAGTCCTGTGGCCTCCAGGACAGGCTGTGGTATTGGCCGAGGCTGGTCACGGCATGGGGCTTGGAGGCCAAGCAGCCAAAGGTGAACGAGGGCCCCCGAGCAATCAGGGTGGTGTGCAGACCAGACCTAGTGCACCCGGCTAGTGCCGGACTGTCCTCCCGTCCATACTCGTGACGATGAGCGGACCACAGAGAACTTTATAAAGGATGCTTTCTAAGTAAGTACTTCCAAAGACATATGCCAGGCACTGTTCGGGTGCTGGGGATAGGGGAGTGAAAGAGACGGGTGAAAGCTATGTTCTCAAGGAACTTCCATTCTAGTGGAAGAGGTGGCAATATGCAAAATCAGTGGGTAGTATGTTAGCGAATAAGGACTGAAGAGATGAAGTGTAGCACAGAAGGGGCTGGAAGGGCAGAGCTCACCAGGCGCCAGTGGAGGAAGGACTTGAAGGGAGAACAGCCGTGAGCCACGAAGTTTCCAGGCCAGGCCGGCGGCTGTGTGGTGGGACACGCCTGGAAGTATATGAAGGCATTAACCACAAAGATCGGTGTAGCTCATTATGGGCCCAACGCTGTTCGGGCCAGAACCTTCGCCCTGGCGGAGCCTGGCTTTGAGACAATAAACAGCCAATATCTGATTATGTAGGACACACCCAAGTGGTAAGTGCTGTGAAGAAAAAAAGATCAGATAAGGGCATCAGAAATTCAGGGTGGTCACATGCCTGCACGTTGGGCGGAGTCGGGATCATCAGCCTGAAGAGATGGGGGTAAAGCCCTGACGCTGATAAGCGTGTTTGCCGCAGGCACACAAGCAGGTGGCCGGGCCTGAGTCTGGGGCACTCAAACCTGGGGTGACCACTGTCAAGTGCAGCTGCTGGAAACATGAGGACCCCGAATTTCCACCGGAGGTCACTGCAGTTTTGTGTGAGGTGGGATGAAAGCCTGATGGGAATGCCTTCACATGGGAACTGGAAGAGAAACTGAGGCAGCAGTATGAACCCCTGTCTCAAGTAACTCTTCTGTAAAGGGAAGCAAAAAACTGGGGTGATAGTTGGAGGCGCCAGGGGATCAAGACAATTTTTTTTTATAATTTCCCCCAATGAGAGAAATAAGAACATGTCCGTGTGCTGATGGGAATGATCCAGAACATGGATAAAGCAGGAGAGAAAGAGGGGAAATGCTGAGTGACAGCCTTGGGTTGGGAAGAAAGGATGGGGTCCAGGGCACACGTGAGGGGCTGACTTCAGGGAGGAGCTGGAATTCATCAGCGGGACCCAAGAGAAGGCCGAGGGGGTGGGTCGGGGTGCAGGTGAACGTGTGCGTATGTGATGGGATCCGGTAGAGGCCTCTTGTAAGGGGTTCGATTTTCTCAGTGACTTAGAAAGCAAGATCGTGATCTGAGAATGGGAATTGGGAGGAGGTGTCGGAGATTTTCAGACAAAGGAGGAAGTAGGGAAATGGTCCTGGAGAGTGGGAGATGAAGGATGGCTGCCAGGAAGCTCTGAGAACTTATTTGTGGTTTGTGGTCATGAAGCTGAAGCCAGCCCACTCAGCACAGTTGTGTGGTTTGTCTCCAGCCACATTTTCATGCACGGGGTGGGTGGAAAGTCAAACTGAATCAGGGGTGGGCTTGTGCCAAAAGAGAACAATAAAAGAGAAAGTTGAGGGCACCCACGTGAGGAAGCGGTTGTGGCTGACCATGGAATCTAAGCCACACATGACGGAAAATGAGGCACGAAAGGGTCCGTGGACAGTGGACGGTGAAAATGTGTTAGGATCGACGGACCGGAAGTCCTGGAGTTAGCCTGTGTGAACAGGCTGAAAAGACTGGAGGTAGCATGTTTGATGCTGTGATTCTGGAGGGTCGCAGTTATTACGAATGCCTAAATCAAGGAAGGGTATGACCGTGCCAGTGAGTGGCTGCAGCACAGTAGAAAACAGAACCGTTGTAAGGAAATGAGAAATCAGTAGACTGGATGGATGATTTATGATTGATATTATCTCCCAAGGATTATGGAAAGAGCAGTGTTGGGGAGGATGACAATATGGAAGGAGGCTAAATTCTACCCTTTAAATCTTCTGTGAGGTAGAGAGAAATTTTCTTTTGGTCCAAACAGGTCTTTTTGAGAGCCTAGTAGAGAGCCTCAGATCTTCGTCTTCTTGAGGGATATGTATGACCTTCTTTCTTTCTTTTTTTTATAATTTACTTAACTCGCCAACTGTTTCTAGTATTTTCAGTGTTGTATGTGGGCTGATTGCTAGGAAAAGGTACGTCAAGTCTCTGCAGGTGAATATGGCTGCATAACAGGAATCCCTTGGCCAAGGAGAACTTGACTCCTTACTATCTTTGTCACTTCTTCTCTGAGTCGAAAATTGGTCCATAATTGAATATTTGCAGAAATAACCTTAACAAGAAATGTGAAGATAGAGAGATAACCTTTCTAAAAACGTGAAAGAAAGCCCAAATAAATGGGAAGTGACTATGTTCCTGGATGGGAAAATTCAATACTGTGAAGATGTCACCTCTCTCCAAATTAAATGTCAAATTCAATGGAATGCCAATCAAAATCTCTATGAGATTGTTTTGGAGCTCAAGAGGTTGATTCTGAATTTCATCTGGAAGAGTAAACATGGGAAAATGGCCAAGAAATGTTGAAAAAGGACGATGGGGGAGGGACTTGAGCCATCTGATATTAAAGGATCCTATTAAGTTACAGTAAATGAAAGAGATAAGATACTGTTGTAAAGAGACAAATAGATTGATAATAGACCTATGTTTATATGGAAAGTAGTATTTGATAAACCAAGCATTTCGAATTAGTGGGAGAACAATGTAACAAATAACTCTTGGCTATATATTTAGGGGAAAAAAATTAAGTCTTCGTATCACGGTATACATAAAAATAAATGCCAGATAAAGATCTAAATATTTTTGAGGTGGGTAGTAGAGGAAAATATAAGTGAACATCTTAATAATAATTGGGGTGAAAAAAGTCTTTTGCAAAAGCAGGACTCAAGAGACAGCAGTCGAGAAGAGATGAAAAAACGGATCTGACTTCAAAGCTCGAAGACCATTTCTTTTACTAAAAACTTCCAGGAGAGACAAAAATGCCCTCATTGGTGTTGTTGTGTATTAATAACCACATTATCTAAAAGAGGATTTGGGAACGCTCCTAGCAATGAGTATAGAATAGAAGATAATACACATGCGTATATGTGAATGGGGTTAAGACAAAAAACACATATAGAAAGATAAAGTCAGTGAAGAAAATATCCTCCACAATATCCCCGAAGAATACATTTCTTTTTAAACTTCCCAGAAGCCAGAAAAAAGAGGGAAACAACATCCATTGGCAGCTTCATAGTATCTGTCAGATAACAATTTAGGTGTTTACGAGGCGCGCAGATTTCTGGTACTGACGCAGAGAGAAAGGTCTCTAGTAGGTCCCTTCCTGCCTTTGGAAATACAAGAACAGTAAATAAACCCGATATAAACTGATGAACTGTTCGCCAGATTTAATGTGACCACATCATGTCAAACAAGCCTTGCAGTGGGGACGTTGGTGTTTCCCAGATACGGGTGGGCGCCCACCTCTTGCGGCCACACGGCCACGTCACTGGTTTGGACAAGAAATCCAACCGCACCACGCATTTTGTGATGTTTGCCAACAACACTGAAGATTCGAGGGGTCACGGGGAAAGGTCCCGCCCTCCGTCCTCACCACCTCCTCCTACTCGGCCTCTTCATCCCTCCTCCCTGCCGCGCGCCCGCTCCTCCTGCCGTAAGCCCCCTGTGCTCAAGCCTTCCTCCACCGGGCAGTCACTTCCCTCTGCTGGTCCTGGTGCCTGCCAGCGCTCGCCCAAATCCTTGGAGCCAGCCATCTACCCAAAGCGGGACTTGTCACAATTCCCGTAAGAGTCTGGCCTCTCTTTACGCACTCGGACTGGGGAGCCAGTCGTCCCCCCACACTCCCTCCAGCTCTCACCTGACAGGAGGGATCCCTCCCATCCGAGAGGTCCCTGCCACTCCTTCCAGGCTGGCCGACATGGTTTAGAGTCAGCATCACCGAGGAGCACCTCCTCACAGCCCTCGCTCAGCTCCGCCACCGGCTTTATAAATAAGTTTCTTATGTTAATTATGAAGCTGCATGGTGGAAGCAGGCGATTACATGAAGAGAATCTGAAATCACTTCTGATCTAGGCGAAGTCACCAAGTGCCTATTTCCAAGACGGTTCTACAAATAGAACACGGGCATGACATAATGGACATTTGTCAGATTCTACCCTCCCCACCCCCCACCCCCCCATCCCCGAGCTTGTTGTTCTTGGTGTCTGAAGATGTTTTCTCTTTACATTCTCTGCTTCAGTTACGAGGACTCTGACAAGTGCCCAATTCTCTACGGCGACGATCAGGTAGGTGTGGAGGGTGGAAGAAGGGCAGGAGACACTTAATCGGAGGCCAGAAAACCGTCTGCCTTTCACTCGGGGAGAAGCGAGGGGTGGGGGAAAGGAGGGTGGGAGCATCTCTGTCTCGACGCTGAGACAAAATGAAGAGGAAAACAGACGAGGAGCCCCAGCCGTATGTCGAATAACTAAAATACTAAGAGGTAACATATATGAAGTGCTCACTTACATGCCTGGGGTTGTCCTCAGGGCTTTCCACCAGATCCCATCAGTTCGTGCTACGGTTGCCGTTTGTGAGAATGGAGCAACTGAGGCACAAAGCGGTGGTGCAGCTTTCAAGCGTACCTGCTCCCGGGGAGGTGACAGACTGGGATTTGAACCCACGCAGTGTGAACCAAGCCTGTGCATTTAACCGCTATGCTTTACTGACTCTCGTGTAAAACAGAAGGGATGTTCCAGGTAATGGTGTGAAGAAACAGCACTGGAATGGAGTGGTCGCTCTAAAAGCATCGCTGTCGGAGCGCAGGGGGACAGTGGCACATCTGGTTTGCCTCCCGTTGGGCACCGGGGGCTCTTGCTAATCAGGGGCCCGGAGGGAGGATGCCCTTCTGTGTGTTTTGTTTGACAATCAGAGATGAGGTTTAAACGCAGATTCCCGTGGGAGAGGAGACAGAGTGCTGTAAACACAGCTAGGTCGAAGGGTCCAGTATCCCAGGATCTTTCTTAAGAAGTGTTAGCAAGGGCCAGGGGACCACCCACCACCAGGGCTTTAGGTCCTGAACGGAACCGAGCAAGCCGGAGAGAGGAAGGCAGATGGGACCATCGCGGACACCGAAATCCAAGAGCTCCCAATTTCTCATTGTGCCCAGGAGTTGCCTTACTCTCGACTTTCCCCTAACGCCTTTTAATGCTGCTTTTTTTCAAAAACGAGGAGCGGGTGAGAGAGCAGACGGGCCCTGGTGCGGAGACCTCCAGCCCACAGGCCCCCACGTGGCGGGAGCGGGGAATGATCTGCGCGCTGCTCACCTGTAGGGGGCGCCATTCACACGGACTAGGAGGTGAATGGTGTGCCTGGATTTATGCTGCACGGCCTCTCCCGGGCCTGACATTCCTCAAAGGGACGCGGACACCGGGACGGAGTGCAAGAGGGAAGCACCCCACCCCCATCCCCACCCCCACCCCCGGCCGCGGGGTCAGTCGTGCCCCTGTGGTCCCGAGCCCCAGGAGCCTGGTAAATCGGGCTCCGTGGCTCTGCCTGGTAAATCGGGCTCCTTGCTGCAGTCCTGGGTGCGGTCCAGCCCGGCGCCTGTGGCGACGGTCCAGCAGAAGCCAGGAAGGCAAAGCCGGGGCCGATCCGGGCGACACTGCCTGTTCATTAGAATGCAGGTTCATTGGCAAAAATGCAAATGATTCATTTCACTTCATCCTTCTGACAGACTGTGCTGGTAGCAATAGCTGGCTGCTTCCCTACACCTGTCACTGCCGCGGCGCTGCTCACTTTGTGTAAAAGGCCTGCCACACTTCAGGTGTATATATAGCAACCAACCCGCGGCGCAGCCAGCCTGCGGGAAACTCGATCATTCACTGCCCCCTAGTGGACTAGATACGAATGAGCCAATTCGCTGCGGTCCTTTGAGCTTCTCTGCAAATCAGAGTTGCATTTTATGGCAGGAAGAGTTTGCCGGAGTCTGCTGATTTCGTCGCTGTTGCTGCTGCTAGTGGCTCAGGGTCTTAATTAACAGCACTTTAATAAGATAAAATGTCAGTCGTGGAGGACTCTTCGTGGAGCTATATTTGAATGTTAAAAAGCCACGACGTTTTCAAAAAATGTTTGAGTCCTCGTTTGATGTTTATTTAACAAAAAAAATCAAATTTTCTTTAGGCTACAAAAAAGGCTTACAGTGAATGTAGCATTAAAGAGTTCGTGCTGTCATCCAGCAAAGCCATCAGTTGTACCTGAGAGAGAAGGGCGGTTATTATAAAGCAGAAGCACGGGCCTGACTTTTCACCCAACCATCCCCTGGAGATCACCTATTGAGGACCTAGCGTTGAGGATGCAGTCACACTCAGCATAAGGGAAGCCACCTTTGCAATCTGCTGACAAAGGCAAGGGGAGCTTGGTTCGCTAACGTCATATTACCAAGTCTCTCTTGATTGTCCTTGGACTTCTTTCGATCGTTGCA
Organism: Acinonyx jubatus; assembly: GCF_027475565.1. Lineage (NCBI taxonomy): Eukaryota > Metazoa > Chordata > Mammalia > Carnivora > Felidae > Acinonyx > Acinonyx jubatus. Next base: position 10,084,667 of record NC_069380.1, read on the forward strand.
TCTAGCCCAGGCTTATGGCTTAAGGATCATTTGATAACATTCATCAATGTTATTTGCATGCAGCAAATTAAGAAACCTGTTTCTTAAAATTAATAATCTACTTTTATACCCTTTCTGAGCTGTTTCCTCATTGCAAGGACTTGAACAGCCTTGTAATTATCTCTGAGTTCAGTGACTTCATTGCTCTGAACTTCTGGCATACCTACTACTGGAATATTCGAGATACTAGAATAACTCCCTTTCCATAGCCCGGACTCTTGCCATAAAGACCTCCATTGGTGTAGTCTAGGCCAACCACGCCCAAGTGCATCCTTGTGTATGGATTAGCTTCTCACTTACGCATCTAGAGTGATGTTGGTTGGAGAATGGAAAAAAAAAATTGTCCCACAAAGCATTTGCTGTACTTTGTGGTACAGATGAGGAAACCAGGCTCAAATGGCTACAAAAGAAGTAGCATCTGGGTGAGACGGGCAGAGGGATAACGCTAGACCCTCCTCTAGGACAGCCTTGTTCACTTGACTCGTTTATTTCAGGCTGACTGTAGGGTCAACACAGCCCTGACGATCGGAAACTTCCAAGAGAGAAAAATGTTGGTGAGAAAGCTTTGGTGGATGGGCACAGGGCAGGACTCAAATTTTTCCACCCCGTGTAGCTCAGAAACAGCAGGAAGTGAAACGTTTCGGAGTGCTTCCTCGGCAAACTGTAGTTTTCCTCAGAATGTCACAGAAAGCACTGCTGGTGATTCACCAGGTTAAACTTTTCCTCCTGAGTCAGAAGCAAGAGGAAGCTGCTGTCGAGGGTGGAGGCCCAGCGGCTTGGGGCGGAGGGGAGGCGGGGTGGGGAGGCTTGTTGACTAACTGGTCAGAACATTCTAGCCAGGAAACTCGAATAGCTTGCTAAAGAACACAAGGAAATGAAACCCTCACTGTGGAAACTTTCAATGCAATAATAAAAATTAAATAGGCTTGTGGTATAACTTACCAGAGAGAAATAGGTTAGTGGAGCTGCCTTCCTGTAGGTCCCCATTACAGCCCAATGAAGTTCGATGCTTGCCTATTAAAGTTGGGCAAACTGCCCATCAAGTGGCCCCATTTTACCCGACCTGCTTTACATCAGTCGGTCAACGCATGTCATAGACCCAGAGGCCCCAGGACTGAGTGGTCATCTGGTCTACCCCTTGGCCTCCCCAGCCAATATCCCTGATATCGTCTCTAAAGAAATGCTTGAGTCAGGGTTGAATTAAGTGTCAGAGGCAGAGAGAAAGGGAAGCAGAGTGGGGTCATGGGGCCAAGCTAAGAATATTCTTCCGGCGGCCTTGGGAATTTTACAACCGAACCAGAAGAATCCAGATGAACCGCGTGTGAAAGGACTTTCAAGTGCACATAAAGGAAACGCACACAGAACGCGACCAATATTTCTGCTTCCTAGGCTTTGTCACTTCGTCCTATTAGGGTCACCTGGCTGCGTATCCCCGGTAGGCAGGTGGGCGAGGTGAGGTTCCGAGCGGGCCATCCTTCAGCCGAGAAGCTGGCTTTTCCTGAGGCTTCGGCACGCCAGGCTGCCCCGTCCTCCCCAGCTGGTCTCCGGCCAAGCTGCCTCCCCAGCCAGGCCGAGCGGGGTTTCTGTGGGGGTTCTGAGCTGCCGGGGCTGCGGCTGCGGACGGCTGGTGCAGGGGCGATAACCTGGCCTTTCCTGCTTCAGTCTAGACAGATGCATGATTGAATAAAGGATTCATCCAAGCCCTGTGTCACATTGGCCATCTGGAAAGTAGCCAACCACTCATTTAGCAAATTGCTCTGTTTAAATGCAGCTGCTGTGTCTCAGCGTTTATGCTACCAAGACAGATCGCGTGATTCCTCTGCCTTCATTTATCTAAGCCGTTCCTCTCAATCTGCCAGGAACTTAAAAAGGCTGTTAATGCATGACAAGGCACTTGACCCACATGATTTCCAAACTGAGAAGGAGCATCCGTCTTGTGCTGGGTCGTCCTTTCCTCAAAAGCAAGGGCACCTTGTCTATGCTCCCTCTCTTAATGAAAGCTGCCTTTATTAAGAATCCCATTAAGCTCCGCAGCGCCCAGCTCTCCAACACTGTAAATATTACCCTTTAGAAACGGGTCCAGAGGCCCTGCGCGGGCAGCTGGCCGGGTGGTGGGTGCTCTAAGCGACAGTCGGGGGCTGACCTCAGACCTCAGATCTCTGGACTGAGGGTGCCGTATGGCAGCCCGGTTGCCTCTCTCCATTTGGAAAGATGGATTACAGTCGTTAGCAGATAATGTCAACAAAGCCTCTGAGATGATTTGATAAGACTCAGAAGCAAAATGATTGCAGACCAGCCACGAGCTCTCAGGGTTTTTACCTTGGTTTCCTTTTTCTTTTTCCTAAAGGAAATGGTAAAAAAAAAAAAAAACAAACCACCCCTTTTTTCACCTTTTTTTAGGTGAAGCAGTTTATTGTAGGATGTCACTGGTCACTTTGGCCTGGTACTGATTATGATCTGTTATTTATCAGGCAAATAATCCTGATATGACCACTGGCTTCATCAACTGCTTAACTTAATTGGGGTCACGGTATCATTAAGTCTGGAAGCCAGAAGCCAGAATAAGGGAGTGTTAATTAAATTAAATATCATCTGATCAGCCCTCAGCTAGGCCCATTGGAAGACCAACGAAATAGTATAATAAATGATCTTTGCGGGGACAAAAAGAAACAAACACAGGAGTATTCAGCACAGTGCAATTGTGAAGGTGCGAGCTTGGGGTCCCAGCAGGTGCAAAGAAGCTGCTGAGAGGGACAAGGTACCCACAGGAGGCGAGGGAGGGGGAATGTCCAAGAGGAAAGAGCTGATTAGCAGCTGAACATCCAGGGAGATCGAGGAAGATGAGAGACAGGGAAAATTCCATTTAATTTATTAGACACGGAAACAGTGGTGAGAAAACTGTGAGCGGAGGAACAGGGAGACAGATTGCAGGGCTCTAAGGGGGGGGGGTGCGGAGACAGAAAATGACATATTAACTGGCGAAATGTGGAGAGAGGGGAACAGCATACGGTGGCTTCTTGAAATAAGATGAGGTTCTAAACGGTACTGTAATTGCATGGAAAGTGACAGAACCCAAGGACGCGGATGTAATTCTCATTAATAGGTTTTGCACTGGGAAAATATTACATAAGACACACGTCACAGAATTTTGGGTGGATGTCACAGAAAGGCTAAAAGAACAGCACAGTGGTTGACCAGAGATTAATTCTCGAGATTTGGAGCCAGGCTGAGCAAAAAATGACATTACCTACCACGCACTCCACATACTGCGAACCCGATGAAGACCGTAGCTGGTTCCACTGCTGAGTCTCCTGAGCTCGGAGACCGCACAAAATGTAGCGAGTCCAGTGCCTATGCTACCTAGGACCTCTGGTCCCCTAAGTATGCCATTTGACCTCTTTCTGCCTCAGTCTATATAATGAAATAATCAAAGCGCCTACCCCGCGGGATTGTCGTGAGGGTGGAATGAGAGAACGCGTGCGAAGCAGGTAGTGCGGCACTGGCTACTTATTGGAGATTTCCTGAGTCCCACTGTACTGGAAAATACCGTAGCAAGCTCCCATCGACAAACTAGCAGCATTTAGTTAACACCCCAGAGGGCACCTTTTGCTACTGTCCCCGCCTGCTATTGTGCCGGTGATTTCCGCTGTATCAACTGCGGTTCCAAGTACGGGTCACTATGAGACACGTCCTGGAATGATCGGGGTCCCCTGCTTGCAGTCACACACCACAGGGAGCTCCCCCTGGGACCTAGGTCCGGGCATGTGGACAGTGCGGTCTGACCGAGCTCATGTCCCATTTCAAGGTGGTGGCAGCTCCACCTGCTAAGCAGAAAGGCCCATCTGCTCTGAGAGAAACCGAAAGGCCTGGAAAACTATCTGCTCCCTTTTAACTGGAAAAAACATTGCCTGTTGTTTCTGCCAAGAGTGCACAAGCTATTAGAGGCTGGGAAATACATGGAATGTGCTGGCTTTTCTGAAGGGGATTTATTTTTCTTTTCTGTTGAAAACCGTGTTGCAGGGATGTGTGAACATTCTGTCTTTGGCTTCCGTGGGTGAACGATGAAGGTAAATATTGAAGTTTTAAATCTAATTTCAAAAGAAGGGAGTAATACATTTCTAAGCAAGGACGTAGCCTCTTTACGTAACGATTGCCATGGGGTAAAATAATAATGTTCTCAAGACAGCTTAGGGGTTGAACTAGCTTTTTCTTCTCCTCTCCCGCCCCCTGACAGACTCATTTGCCCGTTCCAACCCTCCCCTGGAGTGGCTACAATACCACTATGGACCTCCAAAGTTGGGACGTTTGTTCCTTCACTCGAGAAATGTTTTCTGAGGGCACGTCCCGCCATTCTGCCTGGTTCCGGGCAGAGAGCAGGGAAACCAAAACTCATCACAGACAAGGTCAGTCTGAACATGTCAACAAAACATACAATGTCCAGACCTCTGCGTCCAAGTGGCAAATTAAGGAAGGTAGTTGGGCGGACGGTCACGCAGGAGGATTTGGGGACCACGCCTGGAAGTGCTATGGGTCATTTCTGCCCATATTCCAGAAGTCAGTAGTCGGTCACATAGTCAGCTTAACTGCAGCGGCAGCTGGGACAGGTGAACAAGTCATCGGGAGGGAAGTGCCTACAGCGAACGACGAGCCAGTCTTTACCACCAATATTGAAAAAAAAAGCACCCAAACCCAACACATCCTAGGTCTCCCGTGACATACGATCTGTGACATATGATCTGGTGGCATGGCATCCCTGTCCCTCCCGGGGAATTCCCTCTTCCTGTCCCCTCTCCCATCTGCCCCTTCTTTCCATTCCTCTCTGCCCGGCCTGCTGAATCCGTGTCCCCACAGGCTCCAGGGTGGGCCGTCTTCAGAACCCTGCCTTCCTCTGCATCTTGGTTTACAAACTGCACATTTGGAATGTGCCCTCCCCTCTGTCCTGGCTTGTCAAATGCCTCTCCCACCTCCAGTGTTTGGGTCCAGCCCTGTGTCTTCCTGATCGCCGCACACAGCCCTCCTGTAATATTCATGGTCTGCACCGCCCCTGGGGCTTTCTCATTCACCACCTGGTGGTGAGGCTTTACAGCGATGCCTCATCTTTCAGTAGAATGGATGCTGTTAGGGAGGACAGCACCTGTCACCTAGAGGCGGTAGCTGGGGAAGGAGACTGAGGTCATGGCGATGCCGGCCCACAGCTCTGTCCGTGTGCTCCCTGCAGTGTGGCTGTCGCCAGATGCTTACCTCCCATGTCCTCACTCATAACCTGAAGACGGCAATACCTACCCCCCCCCCCCCACTTCCCTCCCAGAGGGGCTTTGAGACCTGAATGAGGTGATTCATGTGTATCCAGAAGGAGGACAAGGAAGATCATTCACCGGGCTCATCTGACCGAGAGGCAACACAGGAGGGTGCCCTGGGGACAGGGCTCAGGTGGTGTCTCAGCACCTGCCAAGGGGCAGACAAAGCCCTCGTGTGTCAGCTGGGTAAAGAGGTGAAGGAGTGGCCACCTGTGGTGCTTCTTGGAAACCGGAGAAGTTTTATCTAAAGTGAACAGGAGGGCAGGGTCACCTGGGTGGCTCAGTCGGTCCAGTGTCTGACTCTTGATTTTGGCTCAGGTCACGATCTCACAGTTTTGGGAGTTCCAGCCCCGCATTGGACTCTTTGCTGACAGTGCGGAGCCTGCCTGGGATTCTTTCTCTCTCCCTCTCTCCCTGCTGCTCTCTCTCTCTCTCTCTCTCAACATAAATAAATAAATACATAAACATTAAAAAAAATAAAGTGACTAGGAAGGGCACATCAGGAATGAACACCACCAGCTTTTGGCTTTGAAGTTAGGGAAATATCTTTCTTCAGACAAAAGATAGACCCGGCCAGAACCACCCCGTGTGGCACCTGACAGCTTTGCTTAAAGAGCATTTAACGCCCCTCATGATAAGCACAGGAGTCCTGCTCAGGACCTCTAGGTAAATATGTCCGTCCACCTGCCTCCTTGCGGGCGTTTGCTCTTGCTTGGGCCCTCCGGGTTCCCTCCCAGAACGTTGGCCACCATAGCTGGCGTGACCCCAGGAGCGCCTTGGCAGGCTCCCTGAAGGAGGGCCCGGTGAGTCCCAGGCTAACGGGGCGTCTCTGGATCCGGGCCCTGCAGGAGCTCAAGCAGGAGTGTGGCCACCTTCCGCTCTGCTTTCCCCATCTGTCAACCGGGGAGCGGATACAAGCCGCATCGTGGAGATGCCGAAAGGACTTGATTGCTAAGGCCGAACACCAACCCTACACACGCGAAACCTAAATACCCCTTTGCCAACCACGGTCTCTTGACGAGGAGATGCGGGATTCCTCCGAACGGTTGTGGCACCGGTCAATTGGCAGCTGGCTGGATAAAGCGAAAAGCACCATCTCTGTAGGACATCTCATTTTAGGCGGAACCCGTGATTCCCTTTTGGAGAAAAGTGGATTGAAATCCAGCGGCCCGTGCTCCTTGACATGTTTGGGAGCTGGCTGGAGGGATGGGTGCCGGACGTGCCCCCTCTTCTGTCTCTCCGGGCGGTACCCCAGATGACAGGTTGTGCTTGCCCCGGCGGAGGCAGCCCCAGGTGCGTTGGTGGGTGTCCCGGGGAACGGGGTGAGGACCGCATGGTTGTGTCCACCCCACGGGACAGAGCAGGAACTCGCACCTGCTCCTCGCAAGAGAGGTGGCCCCCGAGTCGGCTTGCGGCCTCAGTGACTGGCAGCGTGCAGCAGAGTCGTGAGCAAATCACCGCTGGTGACCGGGGGACCCCAAGGACAGAGCAGCCTGCTGCGGGAAACTGGGCCTGTCACAGTCACACTCTGGGGACCACGAGGCACTAAGGCAAGGCAATGGTTTGTGCTTCTGTGGGAGGTTTTTGAGGCCGTTTTCCTTCGTGTACTGCATCTCCTCAGACACACCTACTCACGGAGAGAGGCGCACAGGTCTGCGGGCACCCCCACAGCCAGCCACACCCCCCCCCAGAAACTTGCCTGCAACCCCCCCACAAATATCCCCGAAAGCAGGTGTAGACTCTTTGCAAGCTCACCCACAAAGGCCCCTACGTGCTCCCGAGTGGAATACCCTCCATACCCACAGCCACCCCCATAGACGCCGCATAGATGCTCTGTGGTCACGCCCCACAGCCCCCCCAAACCCCACTGCCACCACATCGACGCTTTTACTAACACCCCCAACGTCCTCCACGAACATCTCAAAACATACCCTCCAAACTTTTGCAGACACCCCTCCACCTATCTCCCTCCACGTTTCCTTTGACGACACTCGCCCAAATGCATCTAATTTCACCCCACAGTCTCCCGGCACAGACACTCGCAGGTAGCCCTGCAAAACAGCACGCGTTACCCTCTGACACCCACACAGGCACAGCCCGGTCACCCCCAAACACCATCTGCAGATTCAGAGGGACGGCACACAGTCGTTACCCCACATCGATCCCCTGTGCAGTCACACATAAGGATCCTGTGCACACACGCAGATCTTGTACAGACACACACACACACACAGTCGCCCTGCACAGGTCCTTGTGCGTGCATGGAGCTGGACACAGGCCAGGCATGCAAAGAGGTCCACCTTCTCCCGGCACAGGCAACGCCACCCCAGCAGACAGACACACAGACACCTTAGCTTCGCTTCTTCAGTTTGTTATTTCGGACGGTCTTCTAGCTAGAGCCGTGTAAATCAAAGGTCTATATTGCAAACAACTGGGAATATGGTGCAGTAGTCTCTGGTCGCGGTGGGTGGTGGTGGGGGGGGGGTTGGAACAGAACAGCGATCAAACGAGATCACGTGGTACGTTTCTCCATCGCCCTGGCCGGATGGTGAGAAAGCCAGGGAGGGGAACAGACATCTCGTCATGCCCATGAAGGGTGCCGACCGAGCACAGCTGGAAGACCGAGGTGTGGTTTCTGGGACATGCCGGGTTCATGTGTCTCCCTATAGCCTTGTCAGGAACATAAAGTCTGCTCTGACTCCTTTCATGCAGGAGGTTGTTGATCTCCTCTAGGAGATAGTTCCCTGCCCCGCCGCGGCTGGTTTTCCTTACAATACAAAAGAAAAAAAAAGAGGTAATGCTCCAAAAAGTCCTCAAATTCTCTTGGTGCTTCCAAAGAGGGTTATAAGAGTATGGTGGCTGTTAGAAGGAGGAGGGGCAAGACACGAAGATCACAAAGAAAACCAGGAGGACGGATAAAGGGATTCGAATGCAAGAAATAGCCCAGACCAGCTGGTGGCCATCTGGGAGCTATGAAGAAAGGGAAGAACAAAGTTGTTGAGTTTCTAGCAAGTGGATACAGTTTTATCATGAGACGAGGTTACTGCTTTGAGGAACTGGAGAGAAGCCAGAGCCTTGCCAGCCATTAAAAACAACAACAACAACAACAACAAACAAAAAAACCCCAATCTAATGGTTTCCCTGAGGATTGGATTACAGTGAGTTTGCTCCTGTCTCAAAGAAATTAGTTAAGGGCATGATCATTTCCAGGAAAGTTAGAGGGCGTCTGAGGGTGTAGGGAAATCGAGACTTAGTCTCTGGATGTCAGGGTGAAAATGGACACTGGGGAAATGGGAAAGATACTTGATTGTGCCTTATACAGAGGTTGTCTTTAAAGCCTCAGGTAAGACCATGGGGAAGGCCACTGGCTATAGGGTGAGAAGTAAGTTATTACAATCGGTTATTTTCATTTTGTTAAGCATTGAGGGTAAATTGTATGTGTTTGCATTGGGGCTGTCCACAGAGGAGAGAAAATGTAAAACCAGTAAGTACACCGTAATATGTAGAGAGAGTATGTATCCACTCACCTGCCCCACAGGGAACTGAAGGATGGCTCACCAAAAGTTAGCGTCTCTTTTCTCTTCCCGCTGCCTCCAGGAATGGGGCCACTATCTCCAGGTGGAGAGGTGCCCTCTCCAGGCCAGACATCCCAGCCACTCAGCCCCACATCCAAATAATTGGTCACCTTAGTGACCAATTCTCTCTCTTTAGTAATTCTAACCTGTGCCCTCCTTTCTCTCCCCTCAGTCACTTCCCGCCTCCCACCTATCATTACCATCACAGCAACAAATTCCTCCCCAGCCTCCAATATCAAATCCCTGCAGATCATTTTCCAAATTTTTCTTGGGTATTTGTTTGTTTGTTTGTGGGGTTTGGTTTTTTTTTTGTTTTTTTGTTTGTTTTTTGTTTTGGTAAAACATCAAATCTATTCTTCCGCACATCCAACGAGCATTTATTGAGTATCTGCTATGTGCCAGTCTTTTCTCTAGTTGCCTGGGACACAACAATGAACCCAACAAAGAGGTCTTTATTTAGTCAGAATCTAGTGGGAGAAGAAAAACAGTAAACATAATAAATTATATGATATCTTTGAAGGTGATAAGTGCTGTGGAAAGAGTAAAAACAGAGCAGGGCACAAGGTATTGACAGGGTAGAGTGTGTGTGTGGGTAGGGGTTAAAGTAGGGTAGCCGGGATAGTCCTCATTGCAAGGTTGGTATTTGCTCAAAGGAGGTGAGGGAGTTAGCAGCAATGATATTGGCGAGGAAGAATGTTCCTTGAAGACAGGACACCCAGAGGAGTGCCCTAAAGTAGCATAGCAAGTGTGCTGGTGTGGTTTGAATAGGTGCAGAGTGATATTGGGAGGCATCAGGTCGGAATGGAGAGAAGTCACATGGGGCCTCATAGCAGGATTGAGCTGTTGTGGGGTTTTAAGCAGTGGGAGACATGCTCTGACTTCTACGTTGAAGTGATGTTCTAGTTCATAGTTCACTATGTTCTAGTTCATAGTTCACTATGTTCTAGTTCATAGTTCACTATGTTCTAGTGATGATGGTGACTCAGACCATGGGGAAGCAGAGGAGACAAGTTGGTGATGTCTCTATTCTGCAGAAAAGCCTTCAATGACTTCCCTTAGCCTTCAGATAAAATCCGAGCTCTTCAGTATGGCCCACAAAACACGTCAGGATTGGGGCCCTGCTTATTTGTTCAGATTCATCTCTTCCTGGTGTTTTCACCCCCACCCCACCCCCCGAAATGGCCCCCATATTCTAAAGCAGGTGGGCTTTTAACAAGTATCCTCTTTTCTCATGGTCCCATGAGACTGTGTAGGGGACTCCCTCGGCCTTCACTAAGCCTCTTATCCTCAGGAAGCCTTTCCTCCCCATACCATGCATCCCAAAGCAGACCATACATACTTCAGTGGTTGGGATCATAGTTCTGAGACAGAAAGTTCTATCCACAATCTGTCTCTCTCACTACATTGGGAACTCCTAAACGGTAGGAATAGAGCTCTTATTTCTGAGTCCTTAGTAGATATTAAATGGCTGGATGGGTGATGGATAGATGTTGGATGGGTGGATGGATGGATGGATGGATGGTTGGTTGCTGGATCTTCATCAGATCTTTAATTCAAGGGATTTTATTTTTAGTTTAAAATTAATCATTAGAAAATGCTTAAAAATAACTATAAGACATTAACGTCTTCATTGTTGAAGCGATGGTTGAAGGAGCGTGCTCGGGTAACCACTCGTGAGCATGTGTACTCATCAACTGCACATGACAACTGTTTTGCTCGAGAGTTGAATATAAAGGGAATTTTGATTAACGACCTCTTACTTGCCCATTGACCAAATAGAATTTCAGTCGTGCTTTATTTTCTTGACACGCTGTTCAATTAGCAGTGGTTCACACTATAACTTCATGTTCCTTAACCTTCAGCTTTCCCTACCAGCCTCTGTCAGGTGTATCACTCAACTGAAATGATTGATTTATGTTTGGGAAAATACTGAGGAGAACCTGACGGTGACTAGAGACATATGTCTCATCACCTGTAACCTTTGGAGAACAGAACCAGAAGAAGCAAACTCTCCTTTCTTCACCAAGGCCATCCCTCCATGAAAGTATACTGTAAGCTGTATGGAAAATGAAACAAAAACACTAGCACATTTGCTCAGATTTGGACATTTGAACATTACTCCAAGCCTGGAATAACTGTAATGGAATCAGAGGTTTAAATGATAGATTTGAAGGATTCTGAGTGAGGTCTCAGATAGACATCTTACCTAATTTGTGACCAAGCCAGTGGAACTAGAAACCTCTCTGCCACATCCCTGAGAAGTAGGCATTCCAAATCGGCTTGGCCCTTCTGGGAACAGGGAGCTTCTGTCTCAAGGCAGCCCCTGAAAATGTGGATTATTTCTTTTAAAAAATTTGTTTAATGTTCATTTTTGCTCATGAACTGTAAGATTATGACCTGAGCCGAAGTCAGACGCTTAACTGACTGAGACACCCGGGCACCCCATGGATTATTTCTAAATATCCAAAAGCAAGCCCTACATGACTCCAAATGGACTCTCCGTACTTCCAGGAAACAGGATAATTTGAACACATGCCTCTACTTTTATTCCCACCTAAAAGAAACTCATCAGAACAACAGGGAGAGGATTTTTTTTTTTTCCCTCTGAAGGCATAGAATGAAGGATTGGATGAATAGAAACAGTAGCAGCACAAGGTGGAATTTGGAAAACAGAAAAACACATGGTAAGTTACTTAGGAAAGCCCCCAAAACTAAATCCTTAGGTCAGCTGTGGGAAAAGCAGACAGCCAAAAAACCATTTCACAAGGCGGAACCCACTCCCCCATGGGCCCCCGAATTGGCAACACTTCCCCCTAGATCACTGATGCCATATTTTCTCCTTTTAGGCAGGAAATAACAATCAGATGTCATTATTATCTTTGGAGAAACAAGATGAAATTCATTAAGAAGGAATCATTATAGAGGAAAACTGAAGGAATAAAAAGTTCTTGGAATTTAAAACTGTGCTCATTATTTTTTACCTCGATAGAATGGTTAGAAGATAATATTCTCCCAAAACATAGGACAAAAAGACAAAAAATGTGAAATAAAAGAGGAAAGATAATAAAACCTTAAGACCAATCCAGAAGTATAATATCCAAATATTGGGCCCAGAAAAAAAGGGAAAAGAAAGTGGAGAAAATAATCAAGCAAATAGTTTGAAAACACTTCCCAAAACATTAAGAGCAAAGAGAAGATGCTAGTGGTGTCCAGAGGAGGAAAAAGTCAGTTCGTTATGCATAGGATTAGTACTTACGGTGGATTTGGACTTTACCACAGCAGTACTGAAAGCCAGAAGGTAATGGAAAATCCATTCAAAAGTCTAAAGGAGGGACACCTGGCTGGGCCAGTCAGTAGAGCAAGGGACTCTTGATCTCAGGATTGTAAGTTCCAGCCGCATGTTGGATGTGGAGATTACTTAAAAATACAATCTTAAAAACAAAATCTGTTAGAACATTATCTCCAGTGTTGAAGTCTATACTGAGACAAACTATTACTGCAATGTAGGAGTAGAACAAAGTCATTTTCAAAGATGCAAAGTTTCAGAATGTACTTCCCATCTACGTATGCTTCTCAGAATAATGTGGAAGGATTTTCTTTTTTTTTTAATTTTTTTTTTTTAGTGTTTATTTCTGAGACAGAGACGGAGCATGAGTGGGGGAGGGGCAGAGAACGAGGGAGACACCGAATCGGAAGCAGGCTCCAGGCTCTGAGCTGTCAGCACAGAGCCCGATGCAGGGCTCAAACTCACAAACCGTGAGATCATGACCTGAGCCGAAGTCGGTTGCTCAACTGACTGAGCCACCCAGGCGCCCCAGGATTTTCTCTATAAAATGAGGGAGAAAACTGAAAAGTGGAAGAAACAGGATACAGCAAACAGGAGATAGGAAGAAGAAGATCCAATGCCATCCCCCACCCCCCAGGAGGACAGTAAAAAGAGGGCCCAAGATGATAGCTGTGGACCAAGCTTCGGGCAGCCGGAGTGACTCAGAAGATGAAGCCAATGAAACGAAAGCTGAAGGTCTTGAGAGGAGACTGAGATGTTGGGTAAAGAATGCTAAGTAGTCAGACGTCCAAGCAAACGAAAGTAGAGAGTCAAGAGATAACACCCCAGCCCGAGAAACCAAGAAGCAAGGTAGGCAGGTTATTTAGAGACCGCGAATAGACACCAAAGTAATCATCTAAAAAGGAGGGAATGTGGAGACCCTTGGGGCCGGAAATGGGGAAAGGCGTCGAGTTTCTCAAATTTGCACAACGATTTCACTCTTTAAGCAAGTGCGTATAGCTTAGATAAAAATAAAAAATGCTTTTTAAAGGAGAAGAGAAACAAAACATAAGTCCCCCCAAAATGCATGACTCTTATCTTCTTTCCTCCCAGGTAAACATTTCTAGTTTTCTCAGCTGTCCTTCATATGACTTCGTTTCAAGATGTCTTGTCGTGAAGCCTCTCTTCTAGGCAATGTCTGGAGTACATGGGAGTGGACACCACAAGGCACCAGATGGCCCACCAGGGCTTTACCTGCTGGCATATTACCTCCCACATTCAAACCGTGTATTTATTCCTCATTCTTTTCTTATAAATTGATGCTTTGAACCTACATCCAGAGCTTTCCTTCTTGCTAAATTTCACGTTATTGATTTTTGGCATCCTTAATCTGTTTGGTTAAAATGATTTTAAATGCTGTCATTGACATCCAGTGGATCCACTCTTTCCCTCAGCTGTGTGCGGTCAATACATTTCACAGTGCTACACATAGTGTGTTCATCCAGGTCCTAGAGGAGACTGCTGAACAGGGCACAGTGAGAACACAGTCCTGTGGCATGTCACTAAAACCTCCCCTCAGGGTGGGATTCACCTGGTACTATGCATTTTGCTTTGACTAGAGGCATTCACTCATTGCTCAAAAGCTACAATGCAAGGACACCTTTGGGAGAGGAGTGGAAACTAAACAGTGCTGGGAGTAACAATTCCAGGAACTTTTGTTGCCCTAGAGTCACAGCAAGACGAGTCACAGTATTCTTCAGTTGCATCTGGGTGAAAAAGAATAAATCTGTTGGAGCTCTGCCCTATAATGGATAAGCACTCTTGTCCCCCTTCCTCGCCCCCCTCAACACACACAGTGAAACAATTTCTCAGTGTTATCTGCTGGGAACCAGAGTCCCAGGTGATATTGGCCTTCCACAGCCATTGAGGTGGGATGTCCAGAAGCCCTGCTCTTCTGAAATGTGGGAAGGGGCTCTCATGGGCCACCGTGGAGAGTCCCACACTCCTTCTTAAGGGGTCTTGAGTAGGGAGGGGGGAGACTTGAGGTTCCAGTTGCATTGACAGACTCCTCCAATCTATGCTTCCTTGGAGATTCGCAGTGGTGCTTAAATACTGTTAGTTAGGTTTTTTGTTGTTGTTTTTTTTGACAAGCTGAAAGATAAAGTTCAAGGTGAACAATTGGCTGCTGATACAAACATTCCTGAACTCAGCAAGCTAGCAGTGTGGAGAACAGTTCCTCAGATGTAATGAAACCAATTTCAGAATAGATGAGAAGCTGATACAAGAAAGACACCTTGTCTTTAAGTCTCTTCTCTAGAAACCTTCAAACAAGAAGAGCTTTTGTCATAAATATCCCAGGAAATTTATCTACTTTATGCAGACATTAAAAAAAGATTATGGTGGACATTAAAAAAAAGATTATGAACCTTGTCTGAATTAAAAAAAAATATTGATGGATCATACAGAAACTATTACCAGAATGAAATGTAACTTACAATCAAGTCCTTATTCCTTATTTTAGAGACTTTCTCCCCATCAGTTAATTCAGCACAAGCGACTGAATCCATGTTTCCCAGCAGAATTTAAAGATTTTCTTTTAGAGTTTTATATCTTCAGATATGAATGCATGTTTCAAATGAGTTACCTTCAAGTACTGAGCACCATCGCCATCTCCTGAAACTCACTAAATCTCTAAACTTGGCCAGTCTTTCTCTTCTGCCCCATTTCTGTCATGAAAATTCCTTCCAAGAAATTAAATGTATCCAGAGGAAAGTAACAGAGATGGTGAATGGTATTATGAAGGAGAGGTTAATGGAACAAGGTCAGCAAAATTTTTATTCAAGAGAAATTTAAGCAAGAGATTAATTGACAGAAAGAGCAAGTTGAGGGATTCTCAAAGTACCATAAAGGAAGGTGCAGACTGAGGAGATGTACTCATTATTTGCTCTATTGTTGGAGAAAAGACGCTTTATAAAGTAACAATATCAGACGTTTTAAACTACTTCTTGAAAATTGCTTTTTAAAGAAAGATGTTCCATTTAACCAGTGAGATCAGATTCATTGGGGTATTGTTATGGAAGCCAAGTCGATTTAGACCATAAAATAAATCTTAAAAGGACAATTCCACAGGTAAAATGGAGGTCGTCCGGTAGTCAGCATTGGTTTCTGAGGTGTCCTAATCTGAAGGCAGAAACAAGACAAATACTAGGCCTTGAGTTCTGAAGTTTGGGAATTGAGATCTTTTCAGTCTATAACTTCCCCTTCTCTTTGGCTCAGGTGGGTAGGGGAGGAGGGGGCTTGGGTGGAAAATTTGAGGAAATTCAGCAGTAAAGAGTTGCATCAGGCAAAGGTGGCTGGAAAGGCAAGTCCAAGAGATGAGGTAACCTGACAGGAAATTCATTTGGAGAGAAAGTGAGTCTTCCCATAGACTCTTACTCACCCCTCTACGATGTGAGACAATACAGCAAGGGTTACAACCAAACCGAGAGGGAGTGCTGAGTGATTACCAGTTGAGAAGGTCGCTTATCAGTCTGATAGGACCACTGTTCACAGAAGCGTCTCAAGAAATAAATTCTGAGTGGATTGAAGCATGAAAAATTAGTACTTCAGAGTAGTCAAAAGCAAATGAGCAATGTAAGTGAAAAAATATACATTGCCATGCCAGCAGTTGAGAAGTACAGAGTAAGGATCAGTTAGAAGATAAAAAGTAAAATCACGAGTCCAGAGTAAGAGAACTTTATTATGATATAAGTAACCAAATGAAACACAATGATTATGGGAAAAAATCCAACATTGGGACTGCTCGGGACTGCTTTTGAGGAAGCCAGCGCATTTCTATGGTTGCTGGAGGTACGGAGAAAAATGGCCTACTCACAGGCTGCCGCGATACATCGACCACCATTCCAGGTTCTATCTAACTCAGGTTATTTTCAAGGTCATCTCAAAGGATCGCCTGCAGTTCGAAAGCAATCCATAATCCTGTGACAAGTTGCACTACCTGAGCATCAGTTGCAGACGATTGTGTACAGTTGGTCTGTCCACTAAGAATGCTTTAAGTTGCAATCCGGGCTCCTTGGGTTTGAGTCCCAGCTCTTCTAGTTACAGATTTTGGCAGCTTATCTAATCCCGTGCCTCACATTCCTCATCTTTAAAAAGGGAATAATAACAGTGCCTATCTTATAGGTTTATGCTGAGGAGTAAACGGGTTAATATATACACCGTGCTTGCAACAGTGCCTGACACATAGGAAAAAGCTAAACGCTTGCTATTTTTAAATGACAGAAAAATGACCAGCAAAGGATAGAAGAGTTTATCTTTCTTTCATTAACAAAAACGTCAGGATATAGGTGTTTGCTGTGCTGGTTTAGCTGATCAATGGCTTCATGAAGAGCCTTCAACCTCTATTATGTCACTTCGCCATCTTTTAGCACATTGGCTTTTTGTCCTTCAGCCTATGGCCTCATGGTCCCACAGTGGCTGCCATAGCTTTAGACATCATTTCACATACTGACTGTGTTTAAAAATCAGAAATAATGCCAGCCAAGGAAGAGGAAAAGTGAGAAAGAAAAATGAGAGAGAGAGAGAGAGGGAGAGAGAGAGAGAGAGGGAGGGAGGGAGACTGCTTCATGCTATTTTCACATTTTTGGAAGAAGCAAAATATTTTCCCAGAGCCCTTCGCTGATTTTACCTTATCCAACTGGCCAGAAATGAGTCACATGACCGCTGTGAAATCAAGGGATCTGTGCCTTGCTTTTGTTGGCAGGGAACAAGTAGGGGAGTACCTGTTGGACAGACACGGGTCCTCCACAAGGAATCATTTTTTTGTTTCGTTCCTAGCGCTTTGTTCCTGTTTCAGCCATGGAAGGACTATCTATCGCCCAGAGCATTCATGTGAATTACTCAATAATTAAAGAGGGTTTATAACATGGTCACTGATGCCATCTCCAAGTTCTTCCCATTTGACTTCATACACGATGCCTATAAACAAGGCCCGCTTCTTTGTGAGACTGACTTCAAAAACCCACTATCTTCTTCTGAAAGGCTGCTCAAACCCCAGCTGGGACACACAAGGATACTCAATACTGGTTGAGTCCTTGTTCTCTACTGGGCTTCCTGGGGCTCTAAAAGCCTTCTGGTTGTACACATCTGAGTAAGAAAATAAAGGCAGGACATGTCAAGCCTATCCTGGAGTCCAGGAAAGGGAGTGATCAGATGGTCTAGCTTAATCAGAGAGGGTCCTGTGGAGGATTTAGTGAGGTCTCAGAGGATGGGAGGGGATTCCTGGCCAGAAGAATAATCTGAGAAAAGGTTCCTGGTTGGAATGAGCAGGATGTGGGAGGGACATTCGTTCTTATCCCTTTGAGATTTTTATAGCTTTTTCCTTAGAACTTGGAAGAAACTGCCCAAAATTGAAAACATGCCAAACATTAGCATTAAAAATGCCGTGGCCTCTCCAAATGTGAACTATATCTGCTGGAAAGTGCATGGAGACTGGATTACTCAGGTAAAACTAAGAAGGAAGGAAGGAAGGAAGGAAGGAAGGAAGGAAGGAAGGAAGGAAGGAAGGAAGGAAAGGAGGGGAAGAAAGAAAGAAAGAAAGAAAGAAAGAAAGAAAGAAAGAAAGAAAAGAAGGAAGGAAGGAGGAAGGGAGGGAGGGAAAAAAGAGAGGAGGGAGAGAGAAACAAAGAAGGAAGAGCAGGAGGGAGGAAGGAAGGAAGGAAGGAAGGAGGAAGGGAGGGAGGGAGAGAAAAGTAAGGGAAAAGAAAAGAAAGAAATGGCTCTCTCCAGATGTATCAGCCAATCAAATATATATATATATATATATATATATATATATATATATATATATATAATTTAATGAGTGACCACTGTTCCCAAGATAACTTTATTAGCCTAGTTGAAAACAAATAAAAATGCTGCATGAAATACCAAGAATGGTACAAAGAATGATAAACATCTGGTTTCTAGAAGCTAGAGAAATTGATTGATTTGAACTTCCTGGTATACTTGTGTTGGGGGTTCCCATCTGCCTGTCCTTTGGGTCTAAAGACAGTTGGTGTGTTTTCCTTCCTCTTGTAGGAATGAGAGCCAACTCAAATGACCCGAGTGTCTTAGGACCAATAATATGACTTTGAACATGAGAGTCCTTTCCCTGACATTTCTACTGGCTCTGAGAAGCTAAATTAGTATTTCTTAAGCGCATAAACAAACAAGACATTGTTCTTTATGTTGAGGCGGATCAGAAACCAAATACCGATTGGACACACTGTCCTCCTGAGTAGAGAGAGAGAGCAGGGGGTTTTTCAGAGAACTGTTAGGGGAGCCTAGACTCCTGGAAACATCTCTTGTGTCCTCCGAACACATCAGACTTACAATAGGTGGGGAAGATTCTTAATAAAGAAGACCTATGCAAGACAAGAAAGTCGGGAAATATTATTGGGCGAAAGGAAATAATAGGAAAACAGCCAAACTTATTTGCTAAGTAAAAAAGGAAAATTCAACGGGAAGGCAAATTGGACCAGGAAAATAGCATTTGTCTAAAAGATTAAGACCAACAAAATTTCAAACACAAAGAGAAGCAAACAAAATACCAATTCTGGAGAAGAAAGATAAGGTGAATCAAGTAAGAATACAAAAAGAAAACAATCCAACTTAACAAGCACAGGCAAATTTACCATATGTAATACCGGTATGTTTCTCGAAGGTGATTGGGACAAGATCCTTCTTTTCTTCAACTTTTACATTTTAACGTGCATTCTAATTACACTTAACTTTTTACATTTTAAACGTACAGTTAATGATTGTTAAGTTTACTGAATTGTGCAGCTATCACCGTAATGCAGTTTAAGAGCATTTCCATCACCCCAATAAGATCTCTGTGCCAGGCAACCGCTAATCTACTTTCTGTCTCTGTTGATTTGCCTTTTCTGGCCATGCCACGTAAATGAAATCATACACTGTGTGGCCTGTTGTGCCCGGCTTCTGCCGCTTTGCAAAGTGGAGCCACGCCTGGAGGGTGGACGTTTTGTCCCACTGAATGATCAGCCCCTATTGCCTTGGAAGGCAGTAGGAACCAAAACCAACGACATCCAGAACTAGTCCCATCCAAGAGATGGCCACACGTGGAGGGGGTGGGGCGGAGTGGGGAGAAAACAAAGCCGGGCATTGGCATTGGCCTTGGCAGCACAGGTCCCAAGTTCCAGAAACCCTCTCTTCCCCCAGACTTCCCCTTCCTCTTCCTGTGTCTTTGGCTCTATGGTTTCTGCCCTCCACGGGGCTTAGAACCAAGGGTTATCTTCTGCGCATGCCCCCTCTGAGCCTAGCACAGTGCCTGCAAGGTCTCAAAGAGACACCTTGTCATCCCTTGTAGCTAATGCTGCTCTTTCAACACTACTACGGGTTTATCCATTTTACATGATTATCTTCTTAATAAGGACTTCCTCCAGGAAGGAAATGTCCCAAGAGCAGAGAAACTCCCCAGATCCCACTGACTCCTGTTCCTTGCACCTGAGATGAGCCCTGGCACCTGCCTGAAAGGCACGCTTCCCTGATCCTGGCACGTGTGCTTCAGAGGCTGGCTCTCAATTTTCACAGACAGGGGAAGAGAGTCTTTTACCCTTCCCAGTATGACGCTCAGCATAGCTTCCAATTTAAATATGATTTATGGCGAAGGATAAGCTGTTTTCTCCGTGAAACCCCTGCGGCTATGCAGGCAGCATTCGATTTTCTCAGAAATATCTAAAATAGGTGGTAGAAACTTCAGCACGGTCTGTCAGACAGGATACCCAGGAATTGTGGTTCTGGCGTTCGCCTTGAGCGAGCGTCAAGGAGAGAGAACCCCCACGCGCTCCACACTCCGCCAGGCCACCCACACACATCTGCCCACTCCAAAAGTACAGTTTTAAAAAATGTGCCCATCCTCTGAACAAGAGGTTCCTTTCTCCTTCTCGAAATGGGGGTCAAAAGGATGCTTTAGATGTTGTTACAAACTCTTCCTTGACCTGGCATGTGATCTCCACGTTAATTAGCATCTTCTCTCTTTCTCTCTCTCTCTCTCTTTTGTCATTTCCAGCTGAACTACTACGATCCTATCAAAGCCGTCATTTCAAGCTCCAACCATGAGCCTACAGCTCTAGTAATAGGTACTGCTTACATTCCCCTTACGTTTGTAATGTTCTCTGTGTGCCAGATCCTTGGATGTCTCCCACCTTTATAATTTCTGCATTGCAACAGGCATCCCACACTCTGCAGCTCAGAATGTGACATCCTCCACTCTTCTGTCCGCCTTTAGCTTTAGAAGCCTCACACTAGGCTGCTGGAGAGACAGAGGGAGGGCTTCACAGGGCGTCACACATGCTGAGAGCTCGATCAATATTTGCTGATTTGAAATAAGAGCAAAATACACTTTAAGCAACCTCAGGCCACACCCTATGAGCGCCCCTAATGTGCTACATGCTATTGAATATGCAGTAATATCAACATCGGACAGTGGTCTTGGGGCGTTGGTGTGAAATGGGATGGGGTCATTTCTGTGAATTCAAAAGGCATGCTGAAAATAACAGTTTTAAGTGATGGCAACAGGAAGAACCAGAACCTGAAGACCTTTGCATTTTTCTGGAAGCTGGACTCTGACCAAGTGAACTCAGAGGAAGGTCAAGGGAGAACCAAGAGCCCAACCCATCCCTTACTCTCACATCCCCAGATGCACACCTGGTATGGTCATGGGCTTGGCCAGGCTGATCTTGGGTCCATGAAGTAGGGAAGGTGGCAGAGCCCATCTGTGCTATTCATGTGGGAATCATTTTGTTGGGACCAGATGGAGGATATACATCCTGGTACGGCGGGAAGGACTGGTCTAGATTGGAACCAGGAATCCACTCCCTTTATAAGGGATCGTGCCCTGGCTATGAGCTCATGGTCTGCACTAGATGCAATCTCTGGCCCTGAACACTAAGTATCCGATACTATACTAAGCTCCTTCCGCATATTATTTCATTTAATCTCTGTAACAACCTTGTGGTTTAGGTCCCACTACTAGTCCCACCTTATAGATGAATAAAGCGAAGCACAGAAGAATTCATTAACTTGTCCTGGGGTCTTGTTCGGGGTTTTTTGTTGTTGTTGTTGTTGTTTTCTGTACCGAAAGAAGTGTCATCCAAATGAAGAAGCAAAAGGAGAATTTTGTGGATGGCTCATATGACATGAGAAGGGCAGACGCGTAACCCAGCGTGGGGAAGTCCTGGAAGCAGGGTCTCAGCTGCTTCTCCGACTCTGTTTCTCTCTCTCCTCCGCACATCAGTTCCCTCAGATGGTGATGGGCCCGCCTCTCATGCTGCTTGGTCACCGATAAAGACTAGCTGCCACTCTTGGTCCCCAGTACAGCCACCTCTGGGAAGGTTCTCGTTGCACCAGTCTGGCCCATCTTTGGGACAACTGCAAGCCAACTGACCTGGGAAAGGCAGGGAAAGTAAGAGGCTGACCGTGCCCATGCAACTACATGACGTAGGAGGAGGCATGCTTTCCAGAAGTGGGGATGGGAAGAGGAGGTTTACCCATTACAAAAAAGTGAAGAATGGTGCCTGCACTCAGCCCCACAACTCAGAAATGGAAGAACGAGGACTTGAATCTAGGTCATCTGTGCTAGTCATCTTGGGACCCACCGCGATGGCCTCCCCGGGGTGTGGGCTAGAATTGAAGAGTCCTGGGCCTCCCTCGGAACAATGGGACCCGAGTCTGTGCTTGAAAAAGAACCGAGGGTGACTTGTATACATGTCAAGTCTGAGAAGCACCCTTTAAACACAACAACACAAATTTTTCTATGTTTCTAATTATACTAATATTTTTATATTTTTTTCTAATAAATTGCCCTTTGAAGGCCAGTCTCAGTTCCAGTCCACATTTACTTTGTTAAACTTCTTGCTCATTTTGTGAAGCCCTTGGGAGTATGTGGGAAAGCCCCATCCAATTCAAAATCACTATCAACATACTTAATGTTCAAGTTGATACTGATGATGATTCCTTACATGTATTTGGCACTTGCTAATTGATAAAGAACTCTCATATCATTAGTGATTCTCAGTCTTGGCTGCCTATTGGAATCATCTGGAGACTTTATAGAAACTGGTTGCCTGGGTCTTACCCTCAGATAATTCTGACCTAATCGGCCTGGGATAAAGACTGGGCATCGGGACCTTTAAAAGCTCCCCCAGTGATTCTAATGTGGCCAAGATTGAAAACCACTGTTGAAGGCAGTGTGACCCAGGCATCTGTATTTTGTGGACACTTCACAGTGGCTTTAATTTGCAGCCAAGTTCAAGAATCACTCACATGCACTATATTTATTATTTGATATTCATGGTAGCCAGGTGAGGTATGAGTTGTGTGCACCCCATTTTACCAGTAGGCTAAAATTTGCCCATTGGGCACTTAGCTAGAAGAAGTGGAATTGGGATCCAAGTCCAGTTTTTCTGACCCCAAGGCCAGGAGTCCACCTGCCATCCCCTAGGGCTGGGCTGGGAAAGCCTATCCCTCTGATCCTGGGACTTGTTTTAGGACAACCTGGGTTCAAAAGGAAGATTCTGACCCTGGAGCAGAATACATCTCTGACCACAGAGAAAAGAAATGTTATCATTCACCCTAGGATAGTAAGAAAGTTGTAGCCAATAAAAGCCGCCTTCTGTCATCTTTGTGCTGTCTGGGTGGGCTGCTTAGCAGCAGCAGCATCCCGAGAGAGGAATCTTTGGAAGAGCCCATCACAGACACTCATGTCTGCTGCCCAGCCAGGCTCACCGGCAGAGAGAGAAGGGGGAGGCTGGGAGGCAGGAGTTGTGTGCTCATCACCAAGAGGATAGTCATGACTTGGGGTCTCTTCCTACCCAAGTTCTTTTCCAGGTATTTCACTTGCTAGAATTATCTTCACCTTTTCCTCTTGGCCTTTCTAACTGGCCCTTACCTTCCCTTTCTCTCCCTGCACCCGTCGATTTTAAGGGCCTGGTTGGAACTCACCAGTCAGTGCATTTGTAATAAATAAAATATTTAACACCTTTTTAAATGACTCAGAAGTCAACCGTCCACCTGCGTAATGACGACAGCCATTTCTCTCATGATGCCTTTCAGCCTAGCTCTGCCTGAGCAATTCTTAGCTTTGGAAAGGCTGAAATCCTAGGGGTATTTGTCCTCCTTTCCTTTAGAATCTTGTTCCAGTTGCCCCTGAACATCATGGAAAATCAGTAATGAGTCATGCCTGAGAGCTCAGCCTCCTATGAAATACCACCTTGCTTCCCCGAGGCCTCTTCCACCCCTGATTCACAGCCTTCGAGCTCACGTTGTCTTTCAAGGAAATCTTCCTTTATACATTTCTGATTCACTGACATTTAAATCACCAAAGCATTAGAAAGAGATGTGCAATGGTTAAGAAGTTTCTTGGGAATTTTCATTAGACGTTCTTCGAACTGGGAAATTGTGGCTTTCTGGAACTGTAATGGTGAGGAATACTAAGAAACTAACACTCAGCCTTCAGAAACTGAAGCAGCTCAAAATTGAGTGTGCAGAACAGAAGCAAAGAATCCATCATGAGGATCTCTGAGTTCTAGCCCCCGGCTCTGCAACTCACAGAACTGTGACCTCAGGCTTCAGTGTCCTTTCTAGTTCAACAAAAATGCTGGATGTGAGTTCTAAAGATTCATCCAGCCCACACTCCCAGATCCCTAATTTTGCCATGAGTTTCCTGTGCATCCCTTCTTTCTTCTCACGTTCCAGAAAGCAGGGGCCACTAAAGCTCCTTACACCCTGAACCGCCAAGTGTCTTTAGAGATCTAGACAAGTCTGTGACCGAAAGAGTCGGCGCCCTCCTCACCCCGGTTACCATCTGTGTTTTTTGCTCTGGCGTGGTGCTAAGAGGAGAATAGTGGGGCTTAGGGAGCCTTTGCACCGAGACTCCTACGAAGAGCTCTTTCCCATGCCTCATGTCCCAGTCTGTCTCCAGCCCCCAGCAAGCTGGCCTTTGTCCCTGCCACACCTCCAAACTCACTCTTGTCAGGGCCACCAGGGCTCCTCGTGCTGCTATATGCAGGGTGGATGCTCCTCCCACTGGTCTCTCAGCACCCAAAGCAACAGGTGGCTCCCACTCCCTTCCTGCACTTCTCTCACTGGGCTCCAGCCCCCATCCCCTCTTATCTCCTTCCCTGGGCTGGAGCCCAGGATTCCGTCCTTGCTCTTCCTCTCTTCGATCTCCTTCAGCCCCTCAGTGATGCCCTCCGGCGCCATTGCTGTCAGATCCCAAATTTATGTCTCTAACCCAGCTCTGCCCCCCAAACTTCAGTCTGGCATTTCCAGTTGCCATGGGTCTCTGTACAGGACCTTTCCCTTCGGATGTCTCACAGACATAAAAATTAAATCCAAACCCAGATCCACATCTTCCCCTCACTCCATCTTCCCCGGCTCAGTTGGTTCTAAGTCCATCCTTCCAGTTGCTCCAGTCAAAACCTAATAGTCACCCTTGACCCTCTCTGCCACCCACAGCCAGCCCATTGGCTTTATCTTCATACTGCGCCCAGGATCTGGCCACTTTGCCCCAATCCCTCTCCTACTATCCAGTGAGAGTCACTCTCTCCTCTCGCCTGGATTACGACAAGAGCCTTACAACTCTCCCTGCTTCCACCCCACCCCTATGGTCTCTTTTCCACAAAGCAGCCAGAGAGAGCCTGGAAAACTAGATGTCAGATCCATCCAAATCTTCCGTCAGGCCCCCCATCTCCTTCACAGTCAAAGCCAAAATCCTCCAGGGCCTTGCGTGTCAACCCAGCCCTTACATCTCTGGCCTGGTTTCCCACTTCTCTCCCTCACCCACTCCCTCCCAGTCATACCAATCTCCTGGGATATACTTAAGGTCTTTTCACCAGATCCTCCCTCTGCCTGGAAAGTTCTCCCTGCAAATGTCTACATTGCTCATTCCCTCGCCTCCTTGAAGTCTTTGCTCAGATGTCACCTCTTGGGGAGGTCCTCCTTGCCCACTTTATTATACACATCCTGAAACAGCCCAGCTCCTGCTCCTGGCATTTCCAATCGTCCTTACTTTGCTCTACCCTTCGCTAATTCTATATATCCCATCTCCTTCCTTTAGACTATATAATTTATCTCTTGTTTGTTGTTTATGGTCTGCCCTCCCCCATCAGAAGGTAAGCCCCACAAAGGTAGAGGTTTCTATCTGTGTTGCTCATTGTTATGCCCCAAGTGCTAGGACTAGTGCCTGGTACATAATAGGTGCTCAGTAAATGTTTATTGAATGAACTTACTTGTGGTCAGAATTCAAACCACACACCTCTCTCTCCCCACGCGGTGCTCTGAAGCTTTGCCCTCCAGGAAAAGTAGAATTCTGTGGTGACAGGTTCCTCGCATGTTTTCTCTTTCCATCTACCCATCCAACATGTCCCCCCAACATGTTCCCACAGTGTCCTACAGTCACATCACTGCTTCAATCAAGTATCCATATGTTCGCACACACGCACACTCCTCCAAAAGGTGCTACAGCACCAGCTCCCCATCCCTAAATGGGGGTTACAGAGAGGGCTCTGTAGTACAGGAAGTGCTTTCAAGTGCATTCATTTACTTAAGGTGATGGAAGACAGAAATCCTTGACTTCGTTTTGGTTATTTAAAAAAATTTTTAATATTTATTTATTTTTGAGAGAGAGAGACAGAGTGCGAGCAGGGGAGGGGAAGACAGAGAGGGAGACACAGAATCCGAAGCAGGTTCCAGGCTCTGAGCTGTCAGCACAGAGCTTGAAGTGGGGCTTGAACTCATGAACCATGAGATCATGACCTGAGCTGAAGCTGGATGCTTCACCGACTGAACCACCCATGCGCCCCTCATTTTGGTCACTAATAAACATGAAAGGGAGTTACATCTTGGTCAGCTATGGAGAAACAAAGGCTGGACCTTGAATGTCTTCCCTCCTGCAGACCTGGGCAGGGATCCACTTGTCACAGCAGTTCTGTGGGTTCCTACCATACTGAGGAAACTGATGGAAGGGAGGAATAAGATAAAAGGAAGGATGAGCAGGAGAGGCTCCAAGACCCATATCGAAAGAGGAAGAGTCAAAGTCTGAGCTTTGGGGGAACACACACACCTTGCTGTCAACCCCAGAGGATGCTGGGAGCCCATAACTGTAGACCTGGCTTCTGGGTCAGCGCTGGTGCTAGAAGCATAGACTCTACCCCCCTGTAGGATTCCAGCACCTGAAGATTTATTCGCTAGTTAGTGTGCTAGGGATCTGAACCTGCCTTGAGTCTGCTCTAGGTTTCCATGGTGATTGCTTTAAACTTTTCACCATCCTTCCTTCAGACCTTGGGGGAGAGCTATGCTCTCTGGTTTCCATGACGACCATTTAAACATGTATCTCTGTCTGGCTGTGTTGGAAAAGAACTGCTAGAGATCATGCAAATGAACTGGCTGCTCTCCCTCTACTTAAAAAAAAAAAAAAATGACACACCTGCTTAGAAGTTTCAGATCTTTGCTCATAACAAGACGGGTGAAGGTGTCAAACTGGTGTTTGAGGGGGGTTTGCTGCGTGGCTTTGATACTTCAGGTGCTCATCCAGATACGCACCTCCGCTCTCCCGTCTTAAGTAATTATCTGCACTCAGCACTCACCCTCCCCTCCCCTCTGTCTAGCAGATGAAAGAGCCCTGGGTTCAAGACTGTTTACCTTCCTGCTGCCTACCAAAGGAGGAAGGGAAGGACAGGGCCAGAGAGACTAGCAAGGTACCCTACCCAAGCCAGCTCTTTGCCAGCGCTGGGAGAAACCACGGGCAGCAAGGTTGTGACCTCAACTCACCATCAGTAAACTGTCCCGGCGCCCAGACCGCAGCCCCAAAGAAGGTGGAAATCACACACCCCGGTCATTTGCAAATGGAGTTCATGGACAGAAGAGTGGCCAGGTGACTGAGGGCAAAGGGCTCAGAAGGAGTGGAGAGATGGCGGCCCCCTTCCCCTTCCTAGATACGTTCCTGTCTTCCCCACACCAACACGTTCCTAAACCGGAGGCCTTCAGAGACAGCAATGGGCGAAGCAACCACAGACGGATTTAAAACATGTTTTGAAACTGTGCACCAGCATTTAAAATTCTGGAAGTTTTCCAGTGAGAATAAAGATTTCCCATTTCTCCCGAAGCTCAGCAGACCTGCATCAGAGTCCTACTTCGGGAGAGTCTGCTGGACTGAAATGCACCGCCCTCCGAGATGAACTTGGGCGTGGGGGCAAGGGGAGGCTGAAGACGAAATATTCTTCGACCTTCTTCGTCCAAGGCCCCTCGGCCACCTTGGACACAGCCGAGGTCGGAGGTCAGGGTAAGCTCGATGGAGAGTTCCTTCGTGATCTCCCGGTGAAACTGATGTCTGACACCACATGAAGGCCTTTGATTGCTTCTGGATGATGCTACTATTTTGATTTTACTGTTTAGTAGATTCATAAGCCAAAAAGTCGTTTGACTAAAAATATGTCAAAATAATTGTAGGAAAAAGTTGGCTGGTTGGTGGACGAAACGGGTAGGTTGCCTTAATGAGCTCTGATTTAGGGTTGAAGATGTTGGTTTCATCGCTCTCTTAATGACAAGTTTCTTAACATCCCAAAGGTGTAAGTTTTCTCATCTGTACCCTGGAGGTAAAGGTGCTTGCCTCACTGAGTTTCTGTGAGGTTCAAATAAAATCATGGATGGCGAGACCCTGGCATACTGCCTGGTGCTCAGCAGAGATTTATTAAAAGCTGGGTTACCCACCTCAGAGTGAGTTGGCCTTCTTCATGCTTCCTCCTTCCTCCAGGTGACCCTTCTTGTCTCTCTCTAGAGAAGGAGGGGAAATGAATCTTGACGTTCTTACAGAAATCATTTTCATTCTTCAGATGATCCATGGCGTAACACCAGAGGGTGAAAGAGGAAGAAAAAAGTAGTCCTCACTGAAAGCAAAAGCGGGACTTTCAAAATCAGCAACTCGTCAGAAAATTGATCGTATTAAGAGGCTGTGTTTTGTTTTTCTGTGAATATTTTTAGGTCGCACTGTGGGAACAACAAATGTCAAGCAAAAGATGAAAGGATAAGGGATGTTAGAAAAGATGTTGAGGCAAGAAGACACCAAGCGTTCCTTGGTTTGCCCCAAAGGCGAGCAGAATGGGATCAAACCGTTTTTCGCATCTACAGAGGAGTCAAGGCATTTTCATTCTGTAAGAGAAAGAACTTGCTGCTGACAGGTGGGATGGATCAAATCATTCGAGTCTGGAATCCTTATCTGCCTGGGTGAGTTTGTTTTCTCTCTCCAACCAAGAGTGCCATTGATCTAGTAAAGTACCTGAGAGCAGGACAGGGGATCGCCAATTCCCCTTTAGGATAATTTAAGAACCCCTGCCTGACATTGATCTCGCACGCACACAGCCTGGGAAACTCCTGTTTGTGGCCACTAGGGACTCATTCTTGGGGATTAGTAAGCAAATCATTGGGCCCGTTTTTCTAAGTTTATTTATTTTGAGCGAGGCAGAGAGAGAGAGAGGATCTGAAGCTTGCTCTGTGCTGAGAGCAGAGAGCCTAATGTGGAGCTCAAACTCACAAACCGCGAGATCATGACCTGAGCCAAGACCAAGAGTTGGATGCTTAACCACTTGAGCCACCCAGGCGCCCCAGCCACTCCCTGGCCCCATTTACCAACGGGGTAACACGGAAGCTCAGAGGAGTTTAACTTTTTGGAAATAACACCGGAATTGGGTTCAAATGCATTTTGGCTGATTCTAAAAGCCTATATCATTTCCACTGGTAAGTGTTGAAGGTGGAAGGAGAGTGGAAAATAGGGAGGAGTCTTCTCGTGCATTAATGGTGGGGATTTGGGGACAAGAACAGGTCCTCTAGGGCGCACCAAGCTTCCTCCCCGAGCCTCTGTATCAGGCGTCAGTGGAGGATCTGAAAGGTGACCCATGCCCCTCAGCAACAACAGGCAGTGGTGGAGGCAGCGCTAGGAGCAGGTGGGCATGAGGGATCTGATTCTGTCCCTGTCACCTGGTAGCCAAGTGATCCTGCTCAAGGGGTTCTGCTGGTTTCCTCCTCGATAATGATGATCCCAAGAGTACCTACCCCTCCAGCAGTAATAAAGATTACTGATGGGGTCATCCACGTATAGCGCCCAGCACAAGGTCAGATGCCTAATCAGAGAGAAAGAAAAATGATTTTTTCTACCCACTTCTATGACCTTAGGCGCCCATTTGTCTGCTGACGTGGAACAATCCACTTACCTTCCAGGGACTTGGTTATAAAACGATAGTGTGCTCTCCCCTTCCATTTCAGCCCTGCCTCCCTTCTCCCCACCTCCACCCTCTCACTACACACCCAGCCCTGCGACCCTGAGGGCACCTTGATCCCTCAGAGTTCCTTGAAATAAACTTATATCAAAAAGACATTCCCCCTAGAGCTGAATACTGTTAACTCTGGCCTGCATAAAGCAACAACTTGCCACAGGATCTATTCCAGCCACACCCTGTGCCATTCCTCGTTATTCCTTTTATAGTGATGTTGTCAGCAGTTGGTGAAACAAAGCCCAGGGCTTCAACTCGCACTGAGTTGTGTTGCTGTAACTGGGTATTATTTGCTTCAGTCCTTTTATCACACAAGATATATACTTGCGTGATTTCAGAAGGAGACGTAACCCTCCTCCAGGCTGAATAGAACTGCCAGATCCGGACCAAGTTTAGTCTTGCATTTTTATTTAGAAACAGCGCTTAGAACTGCTTGGTGTTCATCTGTTCTTTTTTCATTCTAGAAAACCAACAGGTACGCTGAAAAGCCACACAGCTCCAGTGATCGACATCCATGCATCTGCTGAGGATAACGAAATATCTTCCAGGTCCTCGGACAACACTATTAAGGTCTTTGCCCTTTTATGTTTTGATACATTGTCCAACAGTTTCCTATAGACAATGAATGTGTTCTTTTCCTGTTTTCTTTCCCCTCTTCAGCTTTAGAGGCCTCTGCATTAGCAGATACTCAAATGGTAGTTACATTAGCAGGATTTGTTTTGGAAAAAGAAGATACGTGGGCAATGGAAGGGTAGTCTCTTAGAAAATTTTCTATACCTGGTGTTTCGTTGGGATGAGTAAACCTTATGGCATTTCAGCCCCCGTTTGCATGCTGCCCTGATTCCCCCGGGAGAATGTATGTTGGAGGATGGAGAGGAGGAGCAGGGGACAGAATGGGGACACGGGGGAGGCAGCAGTCCCTTGCTACTATTGGTCATCTTATTGTGCGATACACATAGGGCAGGTGGGCCTTTTCTGAAATGTTGTCTGTAAGGCTTAGGATTTAAACACTTAGAGTCCTTTAGAAGCAGTGATATTACCATTTTCATTTTGTTTGCCTTCATACCTCTTTTTGTACTTGTATACCTAGGGTCCCATCTACCTCTAAAATTCAGTTGCCCCTGTGATCTTTGTAATGCGTTGCTTTTCTACTGAAAGAAAGAAAGAAAGAAAGAAAGAAAGAAAGAAAGAAAGTTCACTGATTTGCTTTTTCCATCATTTCGTATGCTTTTCCAAAGAATATGAAAAGTTTTCATCCTTTTTTTTTTTTTTTTTTTTACTCCATGGGGCCAGAGGGTGGGAGTTTAGAGCAGTCTGAGTCAAAGAACTCCTGGAGCCTCAGGCAAGTCAGTATGACTGGTCAGTATAGACACATAAACCAGTTCACTGACCACTCACATAATAAATGATTTACAGATGCTCTGGGCTGAATCATATCCCCTCAAAATCTACACGTTGAGATCTTAACCACCAGTGCCTTACAATGTGACTATGTCTGGAGACGGGGCCTATAAAGAAGTAATGAAGTGACGTGAGGCTATATTGATGGGCCCTAATCCAATATGATGGGTGTCCTTCTAAGAAGAGGAAATCAGCACACTTAGAGGAAGAGCAACCATGGGAAGACACCACAAGAAGGTGGGCATCTGCAAGCCGAGGAGCAAGGCCTCAGAAGAAAGCAAATCTGCCGACACCTCAACCTAGGAGTTTAATCCCTAAGCGCACGCCATATATAAAAGTTAACTCAGGGGGCGCCTGGGTGGCGCAGTCGGTTAAGAGTCCGACTTCAGCCAGGTCACGATCTCGCGGTCCATGAGTTCGAGCCCCGTGTCAGGCTCTGGGCTGATGGTTCAGAGCCTGGAGCCTGTTTCCGATTCTGTGTCTCCCTCTCTCTCTGCCCCTCCCCTGTTCATGCTCTGTCTCTCTCTGTCCCAAAAATAAATAAACGTTGAAAAAAAAAATTAAAAAAAAAAAAAAGTTAACTCAGAATAGGCCATAGACCTAATGTAAAAAGAGCTACAATTTCAAAACTCTTGGGAGAAAACATAGGAGTAAGTCCTCATGACCTTGGACTAGGGAATGATTTCTTAGATATGATATCAAAAACACAAGAGACAGAAAGAAGGAGAAAATGAGTTGGACGCCATCAAAATTAAAAACTTCAGAAGACACCATTAAGAAACTGATTAGACCGCCTACAGAATGGGAAAGAATTTTGCCGATCACGCATCTAGCAAGGGACTTGCACGTAGAATACCAAAAAATCTGTATGCTCAATAATAAAAACACAAATGGCTTGATTTAAAAATGGGCAAAGGACTTGAACAGAAATTTCCTCAAAGAAATATTCCAATGGCCAATAAACACATGACAAGATGCTTCACATCATTAGTCATTAGGGAAATGCAAAACAAAACCACCGTGAGTTACCACTTCATACCCATTAAGATGGCTAAAATAAGAATATAGATAATAACAAGCGTTGGCAAGGATGCAGGGAAATCGGAGCCCTCCATACATTGTTAGTGGGAATTTAAAATGGTGCAGCCACTTTGGAAAACATTTTGGCAGTTCTTCAAACATTAGCCATAGAGTTATCTTATGACCCACCAATCCTACTCCTAGATTTACACCCAGGAAAATTGGAAACTTATGTTCACACACTTACATATGAATATTCAGGGCAACATTATTCATAATAGCCAGGGAGTAGAAATAACCCAAATGTCCATGAACTAATAAGTGGATAAACAAGACGTGGCATATCATTACGATGAACTTTTCCTCAGAAACAAAAAGAAATGAAGTACTAATATGTGTTACAACATGGATGAAACTTGAAAAGTTTATGTTAAGTGAAAGCCAGTCACAGAAGGCCATGTATTGGATGATCCCATTTATGTGAAATGTCCAGAATTGGCAAATCCACAGGGACAGAAACTTGTTCAGTAGTTGCAGGGAGGAGGGCGGAGAGGGGATAGGGAGTGGCTGCTAATGGGTATGGGGGTTCTTTTCGAAGTAATGAAAATTTTTTGAAATTAAACAATGCTGATGGTTGCACAACTCTGTGAATATGCTAAAAACCCCTGTATTATACGCTTTAAAAATGTGAATTTTGTGTGATGTAAATTATATCTCAATAAAACCGTTATTTTTTTTTAAGGAGGGGGAGAGGAGAGAGAAAGAGGAGTCAAGGGGGACACCAAGGCTTTGGGCCCCACCCAACTGAGACAGGGCAGATAGTGGGTAGAAGGAGCCTGACCAGGAGCTCAGTAGCAGATGTGTTGGATAGAGTCATCCTGAGTGGAGGGGAGATGTCAGAACT
This sequence comes from Acinonyx jubatus, assembly GCF_027475565.1. NCBI lineage: Eukaryota > Metazoa > Chordata > Mammalia > Carnivora > Felidae > Acinonyx > Acinonyx jubatus. The sequence goes on from NC_069380.1 coordinate 10,117,495, forward strand.
GGAGATATAAATTTGGAATTCATTAGCATTTAGATGAAATTTTAAGCCATGGAGTGGATGAAATAGAAAAGAGAACAAGAGTGGGCAATGGGGAGAAAAGCCTCAAAGACTGAGCACAGGGACGCTGCCATGTTGATAGGATCCAATATGGCTCCTGTATAGTGAGCTTAGAGTCCACCTCATGGCAGCAATAAGGACATTTTACATAAAATTAATTGTTGACATCACAGGTCGTGATGCAACCAGGACCCAAACTCAATTCAGTCCTCCAAGAAAATTTGATTAAAATGGTAAAACCTATGGACTTCAGTTTTTGATTTATTTTGAAAATCAGATCCGTCCAAAGGCATCCTCAAAGCCACAAAGTTGGAGACTTCATATTTTTAATGAGCTTTTTTCCCTTAAAACTTGGCACCATCAGATAATCATAACTCTGTATGTAAGAACACGTCTTCTATCCTATTTTCTTTTCCTAGTGCCTTTCCATTTTCTTCCAATCTAAAATCATGATTACAAGATTAGCATCTTGCCTGTGATGATTCAGGCATATTGAATCACTTCCCAAAATGTGTTTAAAATATATTGAAATCCTATCTTGGAAATATGGTGTGTAATTTATTTCAGAATACATTATTCCTATCAAATAAAAAGTAATCAACCAGGAACCAAACAGCTAAATTTCTAGCATGCCTGATCAGATGGTCTTCGTTCTTTGAATTGATTTTTCAGCCCAAATATTTCACTTCTCTAAATCATGGGGACACGTGGAACGTTTCAGGAGTCTGCTGGTTTCTGGCATTACTCTAAAGGAGAGTAAAGTGACAGGTTCGGTTTTCTGTTTTCACTTGTTATTTTCTGTGAATTTAACATTGCACACCACAAAGACGGCTGTTTTGTGTTAACAGGAATCAGTACAGAAAAGTTATTTCTTGAAAGAAAGTTATTTCTTGGAAGGAAGATAGCACGGTGTATCAGCTGAGGTAAGGCTTGCCACTGTAACAAATAAACCCCATATTTTCTAGAGGTTGAGACAACAGAAGGTTATTCCTGTTTGTTTTCATAACCCAAGGCCAGTGCTCCTGGTGAGGGGCATTTTTCTCCCATTCAAGAACTAGGCTGTCTTCATGTGGGGTCCTAGACTCCCAGAGTCTTCTTCATCCTGGGGCGATGGGCATGAGAGCAGATAATGCATATCTGCCTCTTAAAACCCCAGCCATAAATGACCCATCACTTTCTTTCAGACTCTACTGTGAAGTTCATAACTCTGGGTGAAAGGGAAACCAGGAAATGCCCTATTTTGGTGGCCATTCCCCAGAAACACCTTTCCAGTGTGGACAGAGAAGTGTGCATTTGGGGGTGGGGTACAGAATGCTTTGGAGAAATACAGACTTGAGTTTAAACTCTGAAACTACCAGAAACTCAGTGACCTTGGGTGAAGGATTCAATCTTGCTAAACTCTTGGACATTGGTCACTCTTAATTCTCTTGGTCATTGGTCACTCTTAATTCTCTTGGACATTGGTCACTCTTAATTCTCTTGGTCATTGGTCACTCTCAATTCTCTTGGACATTGGTCACTCTTAATTCTCTTGGTCATTGGTCACTCTCAATTCTCTTGGACTTTGGTCACTCTTAATTCTCTTGGACTTTGGTCACTCTCAATTCTCTTGGTCATTGGTCACTCTTAATTCTCTTGGACATTGGTCACTCTTAATTCTCTTGGTCATTGGTCACTCTCAATTCTCTTGGACATTGGTCACTCTTAATTCTCTTGGTCATTGGTCACTCTCAATTCTCTTGGACATTGGTCACTCTTAATTCTCTTGGTCATTGGTCACTCTCAATTCTCTTGGACATTGGTCACTCTTAATTCTCTTGGTCATTGGTCACTCTTAATTCTCTTGGACTTTGGTCACTCTTCTGCAAAATGACCCACCTCGTAGGTTAGTTGTGCTCATAAAAGATAAGGTATGAACTGTGCTCACCACAGAGTAGTTTTACCAGTTAAGACTCTTTTAGGCCAAAGAGACAAAAATCTAATTCAAACAGTTTAAGCTAAAAAGGGAGAAATTTATTGGTTATTGAAACCTGATCATCAGACAGGTGGCCTCACAGGCAGCTGGGTTCAAACACAGCACTGTTATTTCTACACTTTCTGCCTGCGCTACGAATTTCTGCTCCTTCGTGCACACTGATATTGACTCCTACTGCAGAAAGGTTTTTCTCCTTCCAAATGGCTGGGACCATTGATGGCCAGTCTAAACCCACAACCCAATTCCAGATTCACTATCAGCTCTAGACAGAAAAATCTAAGGGAAGACACAGATTGACCAGGCTTGGGTCCGTCCCATGTCTACTGCTTATAATCAGAGAGGCAACTCTCCTAACAGAAGACAGGAGGCTGCTGGACAGACCATGGATAGGTCAGTGATACGAATTTGTTGTAGCTACTTTTACTTTGGGGATTTAGTGCCAACTTGCTGAATCAATGACAACAGCAGTGTGAAGAATTCCTTCCTACCTTTCCCTTTCACAGACCTTGTAGGGGTCCCTCTATAGCATTCCAACTAAGATCCCTCTGCCAGGCTCCAGAATCACCTTATTTTTGTCCTCATCAAAACCTTCTCTCTCTCAGTAACATTATCTCATGAAGTAAGAAGAAATTACTAGATAAATGGCTTCCTGTTGTGGTGTAAGTGACCGTGTGTTACCTTTCTATCCAGGGAAATGAGCGTTTTCAAACAATTTAGTTCTCCAGAAAGGAAGGGGGGACATCCCTTGAACAAGAAGGGCCTGAGATCATCTTTTCCATGGGATTATTTTACTTTGATCACTATTGTCACCCCGAGACTGACCTCCCAAAGTGTATTGCTTCCTGCCTTTCATGCCATGACCTAAAAATCACAGCTAAAAAAGCAGGCTAGAACTTTCAAAGTGAGTTTGCTACCTGCTGGGGAGAACTAAGGAAAACTAACAGTATAAATACCACAAATAAGAGTCTGGCCTAAGGGGTAAAGGCTTCAAATTTCCTGATAGCTGATTTGCTTCCTGGAGTCTCAAAGTGGGGGAAAGAAGCCCCATCCAAGTACATCCCACCCAGCTTAGTCCTCAGATTTTCCAGCGCAGCTCTGGCGGGAGACGAGCCTAAGATGGGCTCTTTCCTACTTTAGCGGCTCACTAGGTCTGCGTCAGGAGAGTCACTGAACCTCGCCGGAACCCGGTGGATTATACCTACCTCCCAAAGTTGGTTTCGGATCGAATTAGTTTGTGACAAAATACCTCAAGCTGGGTGGCTTGAAGAATGGAAAGGTCCGTCTCGCAGTTCTAGAGGCCGGAAGTCTAAAATCAAGGTATTAGCAGGTCTGGTCCCTTCCGAGACTGAAGGGAGAGACTGCCTCCCTCCTCGCTGCTGGGGGTTCGCTGGCAACTTTTGGCGTTTTTGCCTCATAGAAGCGTCACCCTGATACTCGCCTTCATCTTACATGACACTCTCCCCTTCGGTGCATCTCTCTCCAAATTCCCCCTTCTTACAAGGACGGCAGTCAAATTGTCTGAGGCGTGACTTCATCTCTGCTCGTCGCGCCAGACTCCAGCCCTATTTCCAAATGAGGCCACATTCTGAAATACTGGGGGTTGTTCACCATACGAGTTCTGGGGGGACGCAACTCAGCCCCTAACAAAGAGTAGATGAAACGACGCACGGAAAGCATTTAACACAATGCCTGGCGCATGCCAGCCCACTAAGCAACAGCTGCCTTCGTGATGATTCTGTCTTCCCAGTTTTGCACTTGGCCCATCTGCTCCTCCCCAGGGAGTGAGCCCTCCCTTGCAGCTCTCATCAGATCACCTTAAAATAACACAAGAGCTGTGGCATGACTTTATGCAATAATCGTAATAAAGGATTAACAATAATATTAGCGTTGTAATCACATACCATTATACTGTGGCCTAGCCATGATCCTAAACGCTGTTTTTGTTAATATTTAAGAAGTCCTAAGACTTTAAAGTCCTATAAGATAGGCACTATTATTAGTCTCCCTATTTTACAGATGAAGAAACTGAGGGAAAGGGAGAGTGGTAATTTGCCCAAGGCCACCCCAGGCAGGGGGGTTCTGGACCTCCATGCCCTTAACCAATAACCACGCTGAGGTCTGTTCCCTGAGTGCTCCAAATATCTCCCCAGTGGCTGGTATGGAAGAACTACGTTAAGGAATGGGAACGTATCTGGGAGACGGGGGTAGATCTGTGCCCAAATCTGACCCACGATGTCGAGCTCCTGCTTTCAGCGGGTCCACGGGAAGAGAAGCCACTGGCCGCTCCTATGGTGGCTTGGCCTCTGGCATCCCTGCTCCGTGGGCAGCTTCAGCATGGCAGAGGGGCTCAGGGACAAGGGCCCCGCTTTCTGCTTCTTTTACAAACAACGGGGGACAAGAAGCCCCTTTCACCCTTTTTCCTTTTGGTGAGTGGGGGCAGGGCAGCGTGTAAACTTCCGTCAGTCCTGACCAGACCCCTGCCCCAGGTGACGGCTTCGGAAACACAGCAAAGCAGCCGGTTCACGACCTCCGGTGACTTTTTCCTCATTTCCTCCTCAGATCTGGGATCTGGAAACAGACAGCTGCTCGTTTACGGCCTCCTCCAAAGCCAGTGGTATCCAGGGGGAGGGCGCGGCCTGCCTCTATCTCCCCCACCCCACAGCCCTGCGTGTGGCCACCGACACGATCGCACCCCTGCACCTGCGACTCAGGTATGAGGTTACCCTCTTGGCCCCAAGCCGTCAGCTGTCTAGAGGGCACGGCGAGCCCAGTGCAGCTGCCTGCAACCTTTTATATCACGATCCACAGTTAAGGCCTCTGGCTGACCTCCTCAGCTCTACGCCCCACGTCCTTATCTTGCACTATGTGTTTGGTGAGCTCCCTTTAACAGCTCCCATTAATCACTCCAGCACCACCTCCCTATGTTATCCACAAGTCTGGAATTTACCTCTCGAGCCCTTATCGACCCACTGGCTCTACGTCTATAGGAAATTGTCCAGGAAGCCCTGGAGGCCCACATCTGAGACCCCATCCCTACAGCAGGGTAGCCATTCAGTCCCAGGTGATGGGACGGGTCCTTGTGGAGGGTCCCCTAGCAGGCTTCTCCTGCCCAGGGCCCTTAAATGCCTTGAAGACTTGTCTCCCTGATTCCTCTACAAATGAGGCCGCCTCGGTTGCCTCGGCACCCCTTTGCCAGGCCACCTGTCATTTCCTCCTCGGCCAGGAAAGTGGGTGCCGGCTGCCCTTTCCACGGTCAGGGAGGTCACTCACACAATCCTCCCCTTAGCGCCGAATGTCCCCTCCAGGGCCCGCCCCTGGCCTGCCTAGGCTGAGACTGCCTGGTCTTCCTGAAGAGTTTAAGTCCCGCCTCCCGGAGACCCACGAGTCACCTAGCACAAGGCTGTAGTTTTACAGATGAGCGACGGAGGCCGGGAGAAGGGAATGAATTGAGAGTCTGGAGCAGACCTGGGGCTAGACCGCCTCTCCGGATGCCTGGCACCCGGCCTCCTCCCTGTGTGGTGCTCCTCCCATTGCAAGGGCAAAAGTCTGTCTGAGATTTCGAAGGGGAAGGAGAGCTCGGTGCTTATTATTATTTTTTAAGTAGACAATGGGAAGCACATTGTCTAGTCTTCCTTCTCCAGAGCCCGCAGGGAGGCTTCTCTCAGATGCTCCTAAGAGGCACGTGTCGGGGGTAGAGAGCTTCCCTGGGCCCAGTTGTCTCGAGGTAGATCAGACCTCTTCCCCGGGCTCAGCAGGGCTGGCCAGGCGCACTGCCAGTGCTTTGAGAAGTGACAGGCCCTCGGAACGTCATTAGAGCCTTCTCGTGGTTCCAACCTGGCCCCTGGCTATTCCCCCCACCCCGCCACCCAGGAATACATCCCCCATTCTCTGCCTGCAGTTTCCCCCTCGGTGTTCAGCAGGATCCCGAATCCCAAATCTGCAGTCTTTGAAAACCAAGGAAAGGAGGCAGGGAAGGTTTAGGCTCGCTACTGCGGTTTGCAGGTGTCACATCCCATCTATATGAAAACGGCAAATGGATTTCCTGAGCCAAAAATGATGGCATACGGTCTCGAAAAGTGTTCTGTTTTTTTTGATTTGTGAACATATGTCTAAGAAGAACCTTTATTGTGTTCAGTGACTAAACCACAGATCGAGAATTAACTCTACAGAAAAGCGATCAGATTTCACAGCACCAGAACTCTACTGAAAAGTCCAGCGTGTATGGCCGCTGCCCGTGTCTGTACCCACCCTTCCTAATTTGCCCCCCTGAGGCCACGGGGAAGTCGCCCGTGGATCCAGAGAGCCTGGCAGAACTCCCACCTGGTCATCGTCACAGCCAGGCCTGGGAGAGCAGGCGCTTTGCTCAAGATGCCAGAGCAACGAGGGGCGCCTGGGTGGCGCCGTCGGTTAAGCGCCCGACTTCAGCCAGGTCACGATCTCGCGGTCCGTGAGTTCGAGCCCCGCGTCAGGCTCTGGGCCGATGGCTCAGAGCCTGGAGCCTGTTTCTGATTCTGTGTCTCCCTCTCTCTCTGCCCCTCCCCCGTTCATGCTCTGTCTCTCTCTGTCCCAAAAATAAATAAACGTTGAAAAAAAAAAAATGCCAGAGCAACTGGCTGAAAAGCGGGACTTCCGTCAATCAGGCGGCTGTTTGTTCTACATGGTATCAGTGTGTAGAAAAACAGCCTGTTGGATTTTTTTTTTTAAGCGAAGAGACGGAAATTCCACCTCGTGGCAAAAACAGACTCCGTCTCTAGCGCCAACACTTAGGTGCCAGATAATGTCTGCCGGTCCCTGCTCTGTCGCTTGGGAGCTTTGTGATCTTGATCAAGTGACCTGGTCCTTCTCAGCCTTCTGGTGGTTCCACCTGCGAAGCGGGGAGACTCAGCGCCTTGCACCCCGCGTTGGGGAAGGGATGTAGGTAAAGCCAGTAGGCTCTGGCTACAGGCCCCGCGCTTTCTCTCTGGGACTGTGCCCCACACACCCTTCCCTCCTCCTCCCCCCCAGTCAAGACTCTGCCATCACGGGAGTCCAGAGACCATTCATGGGAAAGTGCAAATCGTCCTTCTGTCAAATGTTATTTTTCCTTGGAAAGGATTCCACACACTGGGAATAGTCTGGCACGAAGTTGGAGGTTTCAGACCCACTGAACCTCTTCTAGTGGCCCAGCCTTGGAACCCGGGCATTGGAGGGACAATCAAGAGAGAAGGCAGAGCAGCGGTACTGGGAACCAACATTCATTTATTGAGTGTTCACTGCATGCCAGGCTTCTCCAGACATTTTACATCCTTTTCCTCACTCGTCACAAAATTTCTTTTTTTTTTTTAAGTTTATTTATTTACTTTGAGAGAGAGAGAGAGAGAGAGTACCAACCAGGCTCCACACTGCCAGCACAGACCCTCATGCAGGGCTCAAACTCATGAACCGTAAGATCATGACCTGAGGCAAAATTAGAGTCAGGTGCTTAACCAACTGAGCCACCCAGGCACCCCCACTCCTCACTAAATTTCTATAAAGGATTCCAGATTCCACTTTACAGATGAGGACATTAGTGGTAAACAGTTGGACTGCTTAACCCCTACAACTGTCTGTTCTATGTGCTGTTGTCCCAGAGGTAGCTCACGGGGCAAGGCTGGAGGACACAGGTAAGCCCTTGGCCCCTGGTTGCCCATGGGAGCACACCGCAGGGCCTTGTCCCTGCTTGAATGAAAGGTGCTGCTATTCAGGCTTGAAGATTCAGAACGGGATAATACAGCTTGTATTTATTTGCGGGGGGGGGGGGGGGTAGGGGGGGGCGGGGAAGATGTAAATTAATAGCAAAGAAGGTCCACTCCATAGTTAAATGAAATCACATTCCTCCTGCCCCAAGGAGGAGACATGTGGTGTCAGTTTTCATGATTAGTGGCTGCTGCTCATTGAATACCAATTATGCCATGTGAGGGTCTTTGGGAAGGACATTATATGAATTTTCTCATCTAATTCTCAAAACAGCCCTTTAAAGTAGATGCCATTATCCCCATTTAAGAGATAAGAAAGAGTTTTGAGCAGTTAAATAACGTGTCCAAGGTCACAGACTCATTTCTATCCTCTTAACCTTTCTCCATAAGGCAATAGATGCCTCATCCCGGGTATCCGTGTCCTACACTTGGTTCAGGTTCTCATCCTCTCTCTGTTTTTCATGAGTAAGGTCTCCCCCGGAGCCTTCCCTGGTGGTTTCCCACCAAGAGCCCGCGGTTTGCTACCGCTACAACCGGGCCTTCAGGCAAGTGGTCAGCTGCACGGAAGCATCTGTGAGTATCAACTTTTGTTCTCTTTAGCAATGATGTGTTTGTGAGTGTGAGTCTAGCCCCATGGTCCTCACCTTGGAGCTGAGCGGAGTGTTCCGGGGACAGTCCGTCCCTGGAAGTTAAGAATTCTACTAGAATTCTTCAACTCTGCTACTTATCAAGTATTATTTGGACACTCTTCTTTGAAAGCTGACTGGAAGAGCTCACAGTTGCCCCAGTGGCTTGTAGTATGAGCTCTTTGGAAGGGCCATCTGCTACTAAAGGATGGCATTATTTCATGGTGGTTCTCTTGTATGGTGTAGGATGATTAATAGAACTCTACTATAGTGTAATCTGGGGATGAAGGTATGGAGCATTCCATGTCTACTTCCTCTTTCACTGGGGCTCTCAAGGATCATGCTAGCCCGGTCCTGGATGCGTGACACAGTGTCTGGCCCACAGAAGGGACACAACCGATGCTCCTTGCGTAAAGAGTGGGAGTAGAGAAGTGCACACATCCCATAATTCATGTACTCCTGCCCTTGAGCTAATGGGAGGACACACCCCAAGTACACTCAACTTTAAATGTTCTGAAATCACCTAAATATCAGTTCAATCACTTTCCGAACCACTGGCCTAGGCTCTGGCATTACACGCCCATGTCCCAGGCCATCTGGCAGCATCCTCTTTTCTTCTTCCTGAAATTGCCTGGCACACCCTGTCTTTAGGATTTATAGCCTCGGGAGCACCACAGTCTGGTAGGGTCATCTTCATGTTCACACTCATTTCGGCTTCTCTCCCAGTGAGACTCGGCTGTCTTTGCATGTGTTCTTGCCAGTTCCTGCTCTAGAAATTAGTCATCACCATGGGTTTATTAAGTATTAAATGAAACAGATTACTTGGCCTGTTGATCAAAAATTTGTTATGATGACTCAGTCTCAACTCATCTCAAAGAAGGTGGGTTCTTATCTAATTTGGGTTCATACTTATAAAGAAGCATTTGTCCTCCAGATCTTTCAGAATCACCTGCGACTCCAAGGACGCCAACCTTCTGGTCTCAGCATCCTGCACATGCCTGTTCCTGGCTCTGTCCAACTTTTTCCCATCTCCACCCTGGAATTTCCAGCTTCTTCCTCTTTTCCTACACACACCTTAGCAACCCTTCAAGGTCCAACTCAAGTCCTGTCTCCTCCACAAAACGTGTCTTCACTGCTCTGGACTCACACAAGCATCTCCCTCTTCCTGTAGATTCAGTCCTCACCCATGTGGTGTAGATTCAGTCCTCACCCATCCTGCTCTGTTTCCCAGGCATGAGCCTCGCCTTTCTAACAATTCAGCAGGCAGTTAGGGCAACTAGCACCTCATCTATGTTTCCCCCTTCTTTCCTCTTAATCTGTCAAAACCCTTCTTATTCTTCAACGCACAACTCGGATATCAACTCCTCTGAGAAAAGTTTCTAGATCCCTCCCACATCCAGGCAGAATGAAGGGCTCCATTAGCATTTGGGCTCCTAATTCTGTGCTAACAGTCAGCCTCCTTCAATAGCGTTACTTTTGATATGCATATCTTCCCTGCCTGTGGGTGGTAAGGAGATGTTGAATTGAGATATAAATACTCTGTCAACTCTTACTGTATTAAGCACATGCTGGTAATAAACTCCCAGACACTTACTGAATTGAATTATTGATCTGAGTATTTGCTCATCCTGCAGATCTGTGTGAAATCTATGCCCACTGTCACGATCCATAGCATCTAAGCCACACTGCAGTCTTTATTTGTGAAGGAGAGAACATAGCCCAAGATTTTCACGATCCTGAAGTTATGAATACCTGTATGCCACACATTACTCATTGAGTTGCGTAGCAAAGTGCTAGGGGCCACCGACTTTCAATGCCTCTGAAAATGCTTGAAAATGGCACAGTGTAAACTAATAAATATTCAATTAAATGTTTGCAATGTGTTACATAGGAACTGCAACCTACACATATACAGGTAGGTTATGTACCTACCTTCGTACTTGTTACGAATAATGAATTTTTTTATCAACAGAGCTTAAAACTGTAGATATTTTACAAAGATTTTAACATTAATAGCAAAATTATATTTAATTTGGGATGTGGTTGCAGTTTAATATGTTTAATTGAATGGGAACTCCAAAAGCAAGAATCACTTGGGGCAAAGAGGTTCTTAGGCCCAGCTAAGGCTTGAAATTCCCTCTACAAAATGCACCTAAAAAGTGTAAGTAGCACCTTTAGACTTTTTTGGATTCTTTTATATATATATATTTTTTAAGTTTTTATTTATTTATTTCAAGAGTGAGAGAGAGAGCAAGAGGGCCAGAGAGAGAGGGAGAGGGAGAATCCCAAGCCGGCTCCGCACTGTCAGCACAGAGCCCGACACAGGCCTCTATCCCATGAACCGTGAGATCATGACTTGAGCCGAGATCAAGAGTTGGATGCTTTACCAACTGAGCCTCCCAGGCATCCCTAGACTTTTCTTGATTCTATAAATAGAACCCTAAGTCGTTTTTAAAGATATTGTAATTGCTCACTTCAATCTTTTCACTCCCGTAACCGTAACTGGCAGTAGCAGGTGGTGGTGTTGGGGGAATTTCTTTGTAAGGAAGCGAATGTGTGACTGTTTAACCACTTAACCAGAAGGCAGGTCCACAGGGAGGTTGCCTCCCGCTCTGTGTCAATCCCGGGCTATCTGCCCCACTCAGCGCCCTCTGCTCATTCTTCCATGCCAACAGGTACCACATTCCTTTCTGGACCTTGACCGTATTACAAGTCACGCATGTTGTGAAACTTCGGGATGTTTGCAAAGGTTGGAATAATTAAAGTAATACCCAGTAATGCTAAGGGTCTATTGCAATATTAAGGGGAAAAAATGGATGCTCCGGAGCTATAGACACACCCCGCCCTCCTTCCCACCCCCACGAGCCCTGGCGTTGTAAAAGGACAGAGGGGCAGGAAGCAAAGTGTACATTACTAAAAACCTGCTCTTAGGCATTTAAATCAACACCAGTGAGAGGATGCCTTCTGGTTTCTGGGTTGGAGACCTGGAAATTTCTCGATGTCGATGGAATAGCCTCTTTTACAAAGTGGAAGATTAATAGGAACATTCAGTGGTTCTGAGACAGAGTGTTGTCCTCAAGTATTTCTCCTCCCACGCCACCATGCCTTTGGGTACAGGCTCCAGAAAGCCTGCCCCAGAGGAAGCCCTCCTTGGGGTAGGCGCTTACCTCAACCGGTCATGAAAGCTGACATTCATCTCCCTTGACAGATGATTCTCATTCAAAGGTTGCTCAAGGAATGGGGCAGAAAGAAAGCCACTCCAAGACTCAAACTAGTTAGACTGAGTGAAACCTGAAAGCTGAGGGTTTAGAAGATATATCCTTCCCCCCAAACAGGCTGTCTTCCTCACTCAGCTTCGCCTTGGTGCTGAATAAATTTTGCTGCTTAGAATTCAATCCACACCTATTTCTCTGAGCCTTGGTAGTCAGGAGATTTTTACCCAAAGATTTCTAAATTTTCTAATCTTCTCGCTGAGTGTTATGGGATGAATTTTGTTTCCCGGATATTCCTATGTTGAAGGCCCAATCCCAGCAGCTCAGAATGTGACTGCATGCAGAGATAGAGCCTTTAAAGAGGGGATTAAGTTAAAATGAGGATATTAGGGTGGGTCCTGAGCCAATCTGACTGGTGTCCGTATAACAAGAGAAAATTTGGACACATAAGGAAACCCTGGGTGTGCATACACAGGGGAAAGACCATGTGAGGACACAATGAGAAGGTGGCCATTTGCAAGCCAGGAAGAGACGACTCAAAAGAAACCAAACCTGCAAACAATTTGATCTTGGACTTCCAGCCCCAAGAGCTGTGAGAAACTAAATGTGTATTATTTAATCCCCCTGTTCTGTGGTATTTTATAATACAGCCCAGCAAATGAATACACCAAGGTAAGCCAACTTGTATTGGAAGTAAAGATACCTTCAGGGTAAGTTTTCATCTTACATATCTGTGGCACTAGACTTCTGAATGCAAATTCCCTTTAATTTGATAGCCAGTATCTCAAGGTCACTTTTTTTTTCAACTTCCGGATACAGGTGGTAAAAGTATGGGACTTTGAAACAGGAAGGCTGTTTCTGGATTTACTGGGGCTCATGGCAATGCTGGAATCACATTCTGACCTTTGACTCCAGTGGAAGAAGGTATGTGTCTTCTCCAGTAGCTTCAGCCATTAGGCAGTGAGCTCCCTGACATGATTTCCTAACAGAAGACTGTTTCCTAGGCTAGTCACTGGGGGCAGAGACGGCTGTCTGAAGATATGGAGCTACAACAACGGACATTGTCTGCACACACTGAAACATGGCAAGTCGCTTCCTACCAAGGCTCCCCATAACATAATGATGCAAGATTGGGCATTTGTTGTCAAGGTAGAAGAAACAAATGAGATGGGATCTAGGGTGCACGTGACAATCCTACATTCTTTTTCTCTGGCCCTTCATTTTACCAATGACTTTAAACTTCTACTGAGGAGAGATGTACTTTACATGAATGTATGTGCTCCCAGCTAAGCCTTGTGCACCTGCTCCTTCATCACCCGGTATGTTTATCTGCGTTCTTAAAAGAGCTTAGCTTTTCTAAACATTTTAAACATCACATAAGTCAAAATATGGGTGAGCAAACTAAAAGCTAGTCTGTTTTGTGTGTTAGTGACTTTTTTTCCAAGGCCACTTTTCCACTTGTTCATGTGCTGTACCTGATTTTGATCGAATTTCCACAATTCTGGCCTGTTGACTTTCCATGAGGAAGATAAGAGGCAAAAACTTTTCAACTACCAGAGAATATAAAAGAATCCAAAGTAAAAAAAGACAAAAATCACTCAAAGTAATGAGTTTGTGATTCCAAGTTCTGCTTTTGACCTGCCTGTGTTCACTTGTCTCCTCACTCAGGAGGAGCCGGGCACCGTGTAGGGTCCTGTCAGGAGAAGGCGAGCTTCTTCCCAAAGCTGAGCAAGGGCAGAACCAGCATTTTAGGGCAATGTGGGGGGCGGGGGTGGTGCAGGAAACCAGCAGGGCTTTGGTGGTTTGAAAGACACCTAACTGTGGTCTGAAAACTAGAAAGTACGCAAGTTTTCCCCAATAATCATTGAATTGAGACAACATGTGTAAACTGATTTAAGGACTAATAAAGAAGGATGTCTAATAGAAGGTGACAATGTTATCTTTCTAGATGAAAAGCAAAGTGAAGTCTGTGATTGTACCTACTTGGAGGTGAACCAAAATAAGTAAGTTATATTCAGCTTGGATGTAAGAGGGGGATGCATCTTTTTGATACAAAATCTATGCTGGAGGAGGACACCAAGACAATGAAGGGAATTTTCCAGAAGGAAATATGTCAAAGCATTCCCGAGAACCCTGGTTGCTCCCTGATGGTAATTTAGGCAACTAGGCTCTTCTAGAATATTGGAAGCAATTCTCTGCACATTTTGATGACTATTTAGAGGTAGAGATAGGGAGCACTGTATCTCTCCACCAAATGCTTTCTTGAAGAATAAATCACAGACTAGATTACCAGAGTAATTAAATTCAGCAGCCACAAGGCCAAGAATAAAAATCCAATAAATTCTCTTCTGAACACAAAAAGAGTGAAAACAATTCCCGATTGGTTTCTGTTTGTGCCCTTGCCTGGTGTTTCAACCGAGCTCTTAGGATCACTTAACCTTCAGAAGGGCAACTGCTCCTAGAGTAGCATCCATAGACCTCGGAAATTATAGATCCCTTAAGTAGCAGTGAAAACGCTGACCCTAATTTATCAAATCACATTTTATCTTGCTCTCTCCATTTATCATATAGACATGGCAAAATTAAACCACAGTATTGATTGCGTGCAAAAAGTAAAGAGATGATAAGCTCAAGTATTGAGATGTACTACTACTCTGTTACTGTTCTAGGTGCATCATAGCTGTTGGATGGGACAGAAGAATAAATGTGTATTTTGTAAGTGAAATGTACAAAATGAGCTATTCAAAACCCTGCTTCAGATTGCTATCCTCTCCCCACCAACCCTACCCTTGATTCTTTTCACACTAAAATCAGTTTGTAGTAGTTCTTTAGACTTCTGCTCTCTCTACAAGTTAAGCCATGATATAGACAGAAGAATTTCCTCCCTCCCTCTCTTCCTCCCTTTTAGAAACCTTTTTTACTTTGGTTTTTGTTTCTGTTTCTTCCCTCTAGTTTTCTTTTTTTTTAAGTTTATTTATTTATTTTTAAGATAGAGAGAGAGACATAGTGGGGCAGGGCCAGAGAAAGAGGAGCACAAAGGATCTGAAGCACACTCTGTACTGACATCAGAAAGCCCGATGTGGGGCTCCAACTCATGAATCATGAGATCATGACCTGAACCGAAGGCAGACGCTTAACTGACTGAGCCACCCAGGCACCCCTCTAGCTCTCTTTTATGGGAGGAAGTATAATGACTCTTCACCTAACTCTGGGAGGGCACTGGTTCCCACATCAACAATCAATTCTCTGACACCAGCTGGTGTCCTACAATTCAGCTCAATCCTGGCCCATCTACCCGGGGATAGCATCAGATCCACAGGTTACAGGCTCAGTCCCACAAGCCCGGTCTTCGTGCCCCCCCACCAACTTCAGACACCTCCCATGCTCTCAGCACTTAGGGAATTCCAAGGGTTTTAGGAGCTATCTGCCAGAAGTGGGGACAGAGACCGAATACCTATTTCTTATCGTAAGTCGCAGTATCACGAAGCGTTAGCTAGAAGAGCTATCAGAGGCACAGAGGGCATCCCTGGGAATTCAAAGCAGACCGTGCCTGGAACGTGGAGCTCTACACACTTTGCCTTGTATTCTTACCCCTCGTACCCCGGCTGTCATGCTCCCTCCTCCCCGGCACGCTGGGGCGTCAGCATATCTCGCATATCCTTGCCCCTAAGTGAGGGCTAACCACTCTGTCAATTGTCCAGCCCTTACTTTCTCCCTTCTTCCTCCCACCTTGTCTTTATGCCCTGGTCCCTCTGTAAGTGGGAAGAGGAGATGAAATGCCATCTATAAGCATCTCTGGGGGGAAAAGTATTTTTTTATTGCTTAGAGATGGAGAAGGGACAGGAGAAGTTGAAAATGCTGACTGAAACTAAGTTTTAAATCTACCTGTGACATTTTATTTCCCCTGCTCACTATGCTGGATGGTCATGGATTTCTGAAGGTCTTTAAACATTGTAAGTTCTTTATTCGTTTGAAGGCGAGCCGTATTTCACAGCCTAAGCCTTGCATCCCCAGATGATTTGAGAGACGACTACCTGAGAAGCTCTGGTGTTGAATCCATCCTTTGGTATTATAGGTTCCTGAGCTGACGGCTTTTGTTTTAACACATGCAGCGGCTATGGCTTCTTATTATGAAGGCAAAGCTATGCAGACCATCCAAGGAGAGTTTGTCAGTTGACATATGATTTGTTGAAATGCAATCACCCAAACGTCAGAAGTGGATTGCTTTTTATTCCCACTAGCACTAGAGGAATTTGCTTTGACATTTCGAAAAACTACATCACTGGTGGGGTGAGGGGTAGGGTTATAAAATGTGCCAACACCTTCTCTCTGAAGTTGTGAGTGTGTTGGCAGCTCATTTTACTGCTTATACAACGTCTCTTCCTTGGCTTTGCATACAGGATGCACCATGTGACTTTCATCACTTCTGGAAGCCGCAGCCACACTGGCAGGATGACCTGGTGAGCCCTGGTCCACACTGTCTGGCTCTCAACCCAAACAGTGGCACATGTTGAGGATATCTGTCACTCAGAGGCTCACCCTGACTCTCCTGGGCCTGCCTAGGGTTGTCACAAGGACCTCAAAAGCCTCTGCTGTGGCAGGAATCATGACTGGGGTCCAGGTAGAGCCAGAAGTACTGGGCTCCAGGCAGCTGCTTCCCCTCCAGGAAGAGTGATGGCCTTGTGTTCAGATTGGGGCATGGGGCTACGGAAGCCAATCCATGCAGCTCTCCATGAGCTCAGCCAGGATTCATGTAGTACAGGAATGCCAGCCCAAGATGTGGTGGGTGTGACTTTCCTGAAAGAAGCATGTACTTCCTATTTCTGCTTGGCATGCAAAATTGTATGCATTTGCTGTGTCACCTTTGGGCAGCCAGGGAACCGAAGAGATGACATTCCTGCCCTGTGGCTTGTTGGGGGCCCACAACCGGGATACTTCTTGTGATTCTTATTAGCAAAGTGCCCCAACTTTCTGCAGCCTCCTATGGTTGAATGACCTCCCTCAGAATTGTCTGGATGCCAAGCCAATAAGACAAGTGCTAAGAAAGCAAAGTCACTGTGCCCAACCGTGTGCTACAGCTCAACCCTACCTTAAACCCCCATAAACATTCCAAAAGGTACAAGTCACTAGAATACAAACTCCATGAGGCCAGGCCTTGTCTGCCTTCACCATGGTATTCCCAGGACCTAGCCCAGTGCCCACTTTATAGCAATGCCTAATTAATTTGATTCCATTCAACTAGCATATGCCAAGTGCAGATTGTGGACCAAGTGTGCTTTGTTCACTGAAGATGAAGTTATGATCAAAAGGGTCATCTCATGATCTCTGCCTTCCCGGAGTTCGCAGATTAGTGATTATTGAGTGAAAGAACAAAGTTGTGCAGAAAATGCCTGGAAGTGAAGGTCATTGCAAGGAGGCATTGTCAGGCAAGTCAGTGAAGTGTTAGTGCATTCAAATATTTATTTATTCAACTATTAACTCACTCAACACATATTTTGGGGCACTTTTATAGTGTCATGCTTAATGGATAGGGCCAGGAGATACAACGTGAATAAAATGTGATTCCTGGGGTGCCTGGGTGGCCCAGTCGGTTGAGCGTCCGACTTTGGCGCAGGTCATGATCTCACGGTTCGTGGGTTCGAGCCCCACATCGATCTCTGTGCTGACAGCTCAGAGCCTGGAGCCTACTTCGGATTCTGTGTCTCCCCCTCTCTCTGCCCCTCCCCTGCTCATGCTCTGTCTCTCAAGGATAAATAAACGTTAAAAAATATTTTTAAAAAACAATGTGATTCTTGGCCCAGAATCTCACAGCCTGGTGAGGAGATAAACTACGGAAATAATAATCATGCAATGTGACAAATGATATAATAACGTAAAGACGTGGGAGAAGCCTAGAGGTGGGAACTACTAACTTTGCTCTAACATCACACAGGAGATCGAAAGATTACTAGGATTTTCCCAGGAGTCCGAGGTGAGGAAAGCAATGTAGATGATGGGAAGGGGGAAAGCATGAAAGCATGAGCCAAGTCGGGAAGCATGCATGAAAAGCATGTTGTCTGGAGGGCTATGAAAAGTTTGAGGGGCTGGGGCATCAGACACAGGAGGGAAATGAGGTTGAAAAGTTAGAGCTTGACAGTCATGCTAAGGCATGTACACGTCATGGTGTGGGCAGTGGGGGATCACAGGAGGAGGAGGATCCCAGACATACATGGTCACAAGTCACAGAAGGAGACAGGATTTGGCAGAAGATTGTGGGAAAGAGAGAGCCATTGACCTTCTCTTTTCCAACTGTCTTATGCCACCACCTTCCCAGCCACTTTCAGGCAGAAGGGACATCTTAGATGACATGGACAGGTCCCCAGGGGACACTCTGTGGAAAGTATGTGAGAGCAAGGGAGAAATGATGCCTCTACAGCACCAGGAGAAGCCAAGTCTCTTCACATGGAAACTGTACCCCAGTGAGGATGTTGAGGGACTGTGGCCGGGAGCTCTTTAAGCTCTCTGCAGCACTGCCCTCAAAAAACTCCATTTTGGTTTCTCATCTTTCTTAAGGATCCATATCCAAATCCTCCTTTCGAGGAGAGTAGGTGATCTAAATTCCTAACTGCATGTGTAAGCCGCAGATGGGAGCCCTGTAGGAATCAAGTCAAGGGACAGCACACTCTGGAACTTAGAACTGAGCTGTTGGGAAGCCAAATCACCTTGGCCCAGAGCTGGTTTCCATTA
Source organism: Acinonyx jubatus (assembly GCF_027475565.1). Taxonomy (NCBI): domain Eukaryota; kingdom Metazoa; phylum Chordata; class Mammalia; order Carnivora; family Felidae; genus Acinonyx; species Acinonyx jubatus. Next base: position 10,135,805 of record NC_069380.1, read on the forward strand.
TCCCATTGCCATCACCATTTCAGCCCCAAACAGGGCTCCCCGCAAACACTCCATTTGTCAGCTGTGTGGGGAGGTCAGGAAGCTGCTAGGATTATCACTTCCCTGGGGAAGGTAGTAGAACTGACCCAAGGAGAGGCAGCACCTCTCTGGCTGACCTGTACACAGACTCCTGCCTGGAAGGATGCCCTGATCCTTGGGGCTGGGTCATGAGGTTCTAGGTGAGTCTCCATCGTGGGCAAGCACAGGAGGAGGAACCCGTCTGCATCCTCTGTCTTAGGGATAAGATGAAGGAGAACTATCTATGGGTGATTGAGAATTTGATTTCTTACCCTGTCCCTCTCCATCTCTCTCCTTCTCAGAACCATGGGCACAAAGAGGACATCCTCTGTGTGGCTCAATGCCCACCTTTTCTTCTCTTGACTTCCAGTTACAATGGAGAGGTCATCATTTGGAACGTCATCTCAGGCCACATTTACTGCAAGCTGAACACTCTCAGCCCCTCTCATGGTTGCAGAAGAAAGAAAAGGTAGGTGAGGGGCAGGCTCCATGGCCGTTCTGCACAGGCCCCAGCAGGCTTGGACTCCTGGCTCATCGGCTAAAGAAATCTCAGGTCTGGACAGCATCCAGGTGAGAAGGGATTAGCCTGGTTTCAGGTTTAACCTGTCAAATGGAAATTCCCAAAGCTGGGAGGGAGCTTAAGAGTTTAGCTAGCTCAGTCCATATCCCAGGCACTCATCCATCAGAGCCTATCTCACAGCCTTGCCCACTACCTTTGGGAGCCTTGTTTCATCCACTGTCCACATGAAGGATTGTCTCTCCTGCTGAGCCCCTTGGTCTCTGCTACAGTGCCGATTTTAGCCCTGTGTCTTTAATACCACTCTTTATGGGCTCCTTTTCCTAGCTATCACTCCTGTCCCCTATCCCACCTCAGACATCATCTCCTGATGTGTCACTCAGCTGTGTGCCCTCAAGCTTAATGCCACCCTCACCACACGCATTAGCCCTTCGGGTGCCCCCAGGGTCCCACGATCCCCCACACGCCCCAACATGGATCAGTCCTTACTACTTGTATATTTTATTGCAAAACTTTTCCCCACTCTCCCACCCCATTCTCTCTAATTTCTCTACCCTGGTTCCATTTCTTTAAGACCCCCTCTCTCTGCTAATGTGATCATGGGCCCATTCATTCACATCTTCATTCAAAACATATTGATGAGCTCCTGCTATGTGCAGGTCCAGGGCTGGGTCCTGGGGCTGGTAACCACACCCCTCTCCCTCTAAGTCATGAACCATTTGAAAAACACACTATCAGTTTCATGGCTGGCTGTGCTGGATGGAAAACCGTGGGAACCCACAGCCGCCAAAGGCTTCCTATCAGTCCTTGCCCTACCTCCAGAGTCCAGGCTTATTTTTCCCAAGTCACAGTCTGCAGCCACTCATCTGCCAACAGCCAGGGGACCCACTACCTCATACCCATGGAGCCCCAACAGGGGAGACACAAGGCACTGGTGATTTTGCATAAAACTGGTAAGTTCTTGCATTTCCTGAAGCCCAAGCAGCAAACCCTCAGAGAACCCTACCCTGGAATCCCCACTTTAGGCATTTGATAACTTACTAGCCAAGGAAAAGTTCTAATGACTTACTTGATCAGAAAATATCTTTGAACCACTCCCATGGGCATAACCCTGAGGGAGATGCATAGAAAAGATGAGAGAGAGATGCGAGGCCTGACCCTGCCTTCAGGGGGCTCACAGTCTAAATTCAGAGACAAGATATGAATGCCCAGTAAGTAAAATAATGGTAAAGCAATGTGATCAGCCTCTGGACTGCGAGAGAGACACTCCGGAAGGCAGTGGCTAGCAACGGAAACCACTAAGCACCATGAGATTAAAAAGAAATTCTTACCTATAGACTTATTATCCAGTCTATTCCTACCCCCTTTACGATAACAAAAAAGATTCTTCTATGAAGCTCTTTCCCAGAGTGCCTAAAAGTTTTAAAAACCTTTGGGGAAAAAGTGATGGCATTTCCTTCTAAAAGATTATTTTCATTGCCATTAAAATGAAAATAAAGTCACTGGCCAAGAATGCGATGTTGACCTTTTAGCCAGCAGCTCTAATTTAAAACCCTGTTTGCAGCAGCATTTATTGCTTCAAGTTATGTGACTGTTGGCTTTGAGAAACTCCTTTTCTGCTCCCCAAATGCAAAGCCAGCCATCGTTACCAATAATTCACATTTCTACATTGCAAAAAACGAGGTGAAAGTATGTGAAAGTTCCCCACCCTTCCAGGAAAGAGCAGTCCTGGCTCTTCTGGAAGGTCAAGGAACCCAGTGGTCTTTTTCACATGGGATTGGTTAAGAGGTCATCATCTTATTTGGAAAACTGTCTGGACAATTCTTCTGAAGTCATTCTCAGTAGAGAGGGGAGCTGAGAGAGAGAGAGGCGATTGAGCAGGCAAAGCCAAATGAGCTGGAAACACATCCTTTCTGCTGACTTTCCAACATTTTAGCTTCGTTCTTCCTTACATCTGGGATGGTTACATCTTCCTTCGCAACAAAGAGAAAGAATTTAAGAGTGAAAGAGAGAGGCAGATTTCAACCAGGCTAAAATCCAGGAAAGCAGTGAGCTCACTGGGAGACTAAGGCTTTTTCTCTCTGCTCCTCCACTTCCCTTTCCTCCCCCTCCCTCCCCTCTGCCTCCTCTCCTCCTCCTCTTTGTTTATTATGGTAAAACACACACACCAAAACTTAAAGTTGGGTGGTATTAAACACAATCACGTGGCTGTGCACCATCACCACTTCCTGCCTGCAGAACCTTTCATCATCCCCAACCGAAACTGTCACCCCTAAACACTAACTCCCTATTCTCCCCTCCCCGCATCCCCTGCAACCACCATGATACTTTCTATTTTTACGATTTTGACTACCATAGGTCCTTCGTGTAAGTGGAATCATACGATATTTGTCTTTTTTGTGACTGCCTTATTTGACTTAATGTAATGTCCTCAAGTTTCACCCTGTTGTAGCATATCACAGAATTTCCTTCCTTTTTAAGGCTGAATAATATTCCATTGTGGGTGTACCACAGTCTGCTTATCCCTTCTCCCATTAGTAGCTGCTTGGGTTGCTTCTGCATTTTAGCCACTGTGAATAGCGTTGCCGTGAGCATGGGTGTGCCGGTATCTCTTCAAGACCCTGCTTTTCAGTTCTTTTGGGTATACGTCCAGAAGTAGAATTACTGGATCATGTGGCAGTTTTATTTTAGATTTTTGAGGAACCTCTGTACTGTTTTCCACAGTGGTTCTGTCATTCTACATGGCCACCGACAGTGCACAGGTTTCCAAGTTCTCCACATTCTCACCAACCCTTGTTATTTCATTTGTTTGTTTGTTTGTTTGTCTTAATAGTCATCTTAATGGGTATGAGGGGGTATCTCATTATGATTTTGATTTGCATTGCCCTAAAGATCAGTGATGTTGAGCATCTTTTCATGTGCATGTCAGCCACTTGTATATCTTTATTGGAAAAACATCTGTTCAAGTCCTTTGCCCATTTTTGAATCAGGTTGTTTGGGGTTTTTTTGTTGTTGTTGAGTTTTAGAAGTTCTCTATATATTCTGGATATGAATCCCTTACCAGATATGTGATTTGCAAATATTTTCTCTCATTCCTTTTTTAAAAAAAATTTTTTTTTTTAACGTTTATTTATTTTTGAGACAGAGAGAGACAGAGCATGAACGGGGGAGGGTCAGAGAGAGAGGGAGACACAGAACTGGAAGCAGGCTCCAGGCTCTGAGCCCTCAGCCCAGAGCCCGACGTGGGGCTCGAACTCACGGACGGTGAGATCGTGACCTGAGCTGAGGTCGGACGCTTAACCGACTGAGCCACCCAGGCGCCCCTATTTTCTCTCATTCTATAGGTTGCCCTTTTACCCTGGGTAGTGTCTTCTGATGTACATTTTTCAAAATTTTCACAAAGTCCAAATTGTCTATTTTTAATTTTGTCCCTGTGCCTTTAGTGTCATAGCCCAGAAATCATTGCCACATTCAACGTCATGAAATTTTTGGCCTGTGTTTTCTTCCAAGAGTTTTTCTCGTTTAGGTTTTACGTTTAGTCCTCTGATCTATTTTGAGTTAATTTTTGTATGTGGCATTAGATAAGGGTCCAACTTCATCCATTTGCATGTGGATAGTCCAGTTTCCCCACACCATTTGTTGAAAAGACTCTCTTTTCCCCATTGAACAATCTGGGCACCCTTGTCAAATATCATTTGACCATAAACGTCAGGGTTCATTTTGGGGATCTTTATTCTAGTCCATTCATCTACATGTCTGTCTTTATACCAGTACCACACTGTTTTGATTCCTGTGGTTTTACAGTAAATGTTAAAATCAAAAAGTGTGAGTCTTTCAATTTTGCTCTTTTTTTTTCAAGATTAAAAAAATCTTGAAAAAATTTTGGCTATCCGGGGTCCTTGAGATCCCATACGAATTTTAGGATAGGTATTCTATTTCTGCAAAAATCATCATTGGGATTTTGATAGAGATTGCATTGAGTCTGTAGATCACTTTGGGTAGTATTCACAATATTAAGTCTGCCAATCCACGAACATGGATATGTTTCCATTTATTTAGGTTATCAATTTCTTTCATAACATAAATAAATGTTTTGAATTTATTTGTCGTTTTCATCGTACAAGTCTTTCACTTCCTTAGTTAATTCCTAAGTGTTTTATTCTTTTTTATTCTACTGGGGTTGTTTTTGCAATTTCCTTTGCAGAGTGTTTCTTGTCTGTGTATAGAAATGCACAGATTTTTGGGTGTTGACTTTGTATCCTGCTATTATGCTGAATTCATTTATTAGTTCTTAGATACTAAGGCTTTTTAACTAGGAAAACAATATAATAATATTTTCTTGTTTGTAAATAATGATATTTGTCTATATAACAATATAATATTTCATAAATATAATAACTTAAATAGTATCTACTATTTAATAATAGAATTATAATTAATATAACAATATACAAATATTATATAAATATTTAATCCTGTGTGTATTTTCCTGGGTGCTTTTAATATTTTACCTCATTTAGCATTCACATTAACCCTAAGAGATAGGTGCTATTGTACCCGTTTTCACAGATGAGGAAACTGAGGCCAGAGAGTTCAGTAACAATGATTATGAAAGCTACCATTTGTTGAGCGTCTCTGTGCCATGAACTGTAGGTTCATTGTCCCCTTTCAGCTATCTCTGCAAGGTCATGTAGCGCAATTCACATAGTGTCTCACTTACTCCTGGCCAAACTCTATGAAATAGGAAGTATTGTCTCCATATCACAGATGAAGAAGATTGAGGTTTAGGGAAGTGAAATTCTCCCTGAGGAAAGTAGGGAAGTGACATGCAGACCCATTTCTTGGGACTGCAGGCCCTCTGCAGGACGAATGTGGGCAAAGTGAAGGGACTTTCTCTTTGCTGCATATGCCCCTCTTTTACCTGCCCCCCATCTTGCCCCCCCCCTTGTGTCAATAATCCCAAGGATCTGATAAACTGAGAGTAAGGTAACACTTAGCCTAATCACTATAGGTATATCCCAGGCATTGGGTACGGGCAAGAGCCATACCGCCATGTGGGTGGACCCTCCATCCTGCTTCTAAGAATCCTCAGCCTTCCAAAGACAACTACAAAATCCAATATCAAGGGCATGGGCTTTGGATGTGAACACATCTGGGTTTGAATCTCAGCCCTTCTATGGTTAACTTGTGTGCCTTAGGCAATGTAATTCTTTCTAAAACAGTCTCACCACCTGCCAAATCAGAAACATAATGTCTACCTAAGATTGTTGTGATGATTAAAGTACAGGAATGTTGAGAACATGCCTAACTCAGTGCCTGGCACATAGAAAGTGTCCATTAAATAGATAATCCTAATTATAATCATTTTCTGCTTGAGGGCATGGCCTGAGTCTATCATGTCCACTGTGGTGAGCTCAGAGGCCAAAATAAGTATTGCTGAATGATTAACAGCCTGGTTCATGGGTACCCCCATGGTAGTGAGACAGCACCCCTTGTATTTAACTTCAGCACCAGCCCCATTATTTATATAGCCCCTTATTTACATGAGACCATTCATGGCACCTTCAGTCTGGGCCACGTACCCCGATGCCCACAGACTCAAAGAGAAAAATGTAAAGAGAGCTCCTTGCCCACAACCTCAAGTAGCAACGTTCTTTGTGGTTCTCACAGGTTTCATCTAAGTTTCCAGGATTTTTATTTAACAGCAAATATTTGAGTTCTATGTAGTAAGCATGGTGAGAGAATTTACAGATAAGTGGCTTAAAAAAAAAAAACAGATGTGGCTCCTGTGTCGATGGTGCTTAAAGTATAGCAGGGGGAGTGGAAGACCAGGAGGAAGCAGGGAGGTGGACTTAGAATGTATTCCAACCCTTGGCTGTACAGAGAAGATAGAGTTTGATGACTTTTCCTAGCCAGCCCTCTCTGCCCAGTGCCCGAGACATCTTTCAAGATTCCAGATTCAATGCTGCTTCCCCTCAGATGCCTTCTCTGACCTCTCCCTTCTCCATACACAACAAGTCCCGTCCTGCATGTGCCAGCAGCATCCTGTTCATTCCTGGGAATAGTTCTTTTGCCTCAGTGTGGCCCTCTGCCTCTCCTTCTATCCACTGCTCTCAGCACAATGTCGGGGCTGTACCAGAGATTTAACACATGTTCATCAAAAACAAGTGAATGAAAGAATGGACATCTTTTTGGCCTTGAGCAAAGCTTTTGACTTTTCTAAGTCTCCACTTTCTCTCTGACCATGGGACTAATAATCCAGTACCATAGGATTTCACATGGTTTTGTATCTTGGTAAATGTAAGAGGTGACATAATGGTTAATTCATATTATTTCAATCCAAGAATTTCTAGGGAGTGGGGACTTCTTGAGAAGCACCTGTAAAGTCCTGGGCAAAGCCTCCCAAATCCTTGTTTCTCTCCAAAAGTCCTAGGCTCCTGGGCGATGCCAGGGCCATCTGCCTTCACACCTGACTTTACCTGGGTTGGTTCTTTTTATTTAAAAAATTTTTTTTAATGTTTATTTATTTTTGACAGAGAGAGAGAGAGAGAGGGGGAGAGAGAGAGAGAGAGAGAGAGAGAGAGCGCATGAGGGGGGAGGGGCAGAGAGAGAGGGAGACACAGAATCTGAAGCAGGCTCCAGGCTCTGAGCTGTCAGCACAGAGCCCGATGCAGGGTTCGAACTCATGGACTGTGAGATCATGACCCGAGCTGAAGTCGGACGCTCAACAGACGGAGCCATCCAGGCACCCCTACCTGGGTTGGTTCTTAACCAGTGAGGACGCCAGCATGTCCACGCCCCTGTGTGCACAGCTCCTGCTTCAGGCCCATGGTGGGGGAGGGGGTGTGCTGGGGGGCAGAGCTACAGAAGAAGGTGGGAGAAAGGGCTGTGAGCACACCCAAACTCTCCCTGGTCACCAGGCCCAGGTCGGAGCGTTTCCTGTCTTGCCCTCTTGAAGACTCAAGCAGCCAAGTTTGAATCAGTGGCCACTTCCCTAATCACCAACGGGCCCCAAGGTAAGAATAGCTTCCTGTAGGGGCTGTGCTGCTCTTTTCTAATATTTGGCCACTGCAGGCCTGGATCTGGAAAGGGAGGGTCCCTAAGCACTCACTACTCCCCTCCACAACCTCTGCTATCTCTCCTTCCAGCCTCTCTGTCCTTGGAGCCCAGGCTGACTAAGGCCCTTACCCTACCTGCTCTGGCCCCGGTCCTGCCAGCCAGGGAGGTGATCACCCAGGGAGTGAGGGCCTGACTCTCACTTCCTCCAAATCAAGTTTCCTCGCCTCAGCTGCCCACTCAGAGGCCTCTACAAATGAAGTGGGTCACCGAGGACATCATGTAGTCAGGCTAAATGAACACCAAGCGCAGCCTTTTAAGGGGAGAGCCACGAGTAAGCACAGGCAGCCTGATGGAAGAGCCTTAAGAAGAACAAAGCATCCTAAGTGTAGATCAGCTATGTATCCTGCTCGTTTTAGGAGGAAGAAGCCAGGGCTCCCCTGAGAGCCTGAGGATGAGCTTCTGAATCCAGATCTGCCACTAACTAGTGAGGCTACGTTACACAAATGACATGACCCTCAGGCTTTAGTAAAATGCAACAAGTGGGCCACAGTCCTGCTCCAAAGCTCCAGGATTTTAATTAAAATTATGAGTTGAAAAACAGCCAGCCACCTGTGTTCCGGTTGCAGAGGGGAAGCTCAAGTTGTGTGTACAGATCCCGGGGTGGTCGTTCGCGTTCTCGTTAGGTAGTTAGGGAGGCTATGTCCTCTGGACTTTGGACCCATGGCCCCAGCTCCAAAGCTGCAGATGCCCTTGGATGCTCCTCTCCACCCTCCACACTGAGGCATCCATGGCTTCTGCTTTGCCTGGTGGGATCACAGAGCCCCGTTGGCCCTAAGAGGAGGAAACTTCAACCTCGTAATTTAGGGAACTCCCAAGAGCAAGTGATATGCGTGGGGTCCCCACTTCACAAAGGCTTGCTACATGAACACCCATGTGTAAAACACATTCAAGAATTGTGGCTGATAGGTGACAAAGACCCCCCCAGCCCAAGAATCCCTTTGACTAGGCAGGCCCCACACAGTGTGTTTAAAATAAGTACTTACACACACATGCATGTGCGTGCACACACACACGCGCGTGCACACACACACAGATTATTGCCACAGCTCTAACTTCCAGACCTTTCCTCCATAGCCGAATCTGCCCTTCTCATCAGGAAAGTTGCCTAGATTAGTGGAGACAGAAAAGGCCACTGAGCCCTTTGATTCAAAACCCACGAAGAGGACCCTCTTCCCCTATATTCACAGATAATTCTAGCCAAGGATATAAGAAGAGGCCCCTGGTGTCACGAGGCTGCAGTGCCTGGCAGCAAAGTCTCAGGAGACTCGGAGGCACAGGTGAAGTGCACACCCCCCGGTGGTCTTCCTGCTGTCCTCTCTTCACAGGTTCTGTCACCTTCTGGAGGCTGTTCGGTGGGGCCCGTCCCATTGCAAACCTCACTCCTATAAGTTGGACAGTCGATTGGAAATAACTTCCACGCTTGGGGTTTGTTGTTGTTTTTTTTCCTTAAAAAAATTTTTTTTAATGTTTATTTATTTTTGAGAGAGATAGAGAGACAGAGTGCGAGCAGGGGAGGGGCACAGAGAGAGGGAGACACCGAATCCGAAGCAGGCTCCAGGTTCTGAGCTGTCAGCACAGAGCCCGACGTGGGGCTCAAACTCACTGCTGTGAGATCGTGATCTGAGCTGAAGTCGGACGCTTAACTAGCTAAGCCACCCAGGCGCCCGTTTTTTTCTTTATCGACACTAGCCTGACTGTGCAACACAGCGACTCTTCTGGGCTCCAAGTTTTTAGCTTGATTATCTATATAGCATACCCTATCTTGCTGAAAGATTAACACAGGCACAGTGATGAGTTCTTACTGCAAATGGGATGCAGCATTCCACTTGCCATTGTCTGACAAATCAGCTTTATCGGCAATGGGCCCCGTGTGCATCTGTGATGGGCCGTGTGTGTGTGTGTGTGTGTGTGTATGATGGACCCAATGTGTGTGCGTGTGATGGACCATGTGCATGTGTTTTTCAGTCCAGAGACAAAGCACAGGTCAGCAGCATCGCAGTGACAGCAAGAGATGCCCTCGCCTACGTGGCCGACCAGGAAGGCTTTGTGCACGTCTATGACATCAAAGAATATGGCCTGCAGGGACCCGAGCTGCAGTCCCCCAAGAGTAGACAATAAACACTTCATGTTAAATACCATAATGAGCACAGCTTCAGTTTTAACTTAATATTCTGGTTGGTAAGATGAAATTGCACCAGTGAGGATGGGGGGTAGGGGGAGGCGGTCTATAAAACCCTTTAAGAATGGGTTTAGAAACAAATATTTTCAGCTTGGCAAGGATACAGGAAAATGGGCACTCCTATATGCTCTTGGCTAGGAAGCAAATTGGTGTATGCTATCGGAAGGGTAAGTTGACTCTACATATCGAAAGCTTCAAACTGGCAATCCTACTTCTAAGCATTTGGCCATAAGAAATAATAAGACATGCGCACAAAGATTTAGTTATCAGGTGAATCAATACATTGTTCGTAAGGGAGAAAGAGAATAATTAGAAGCAACCTAGATATCCAACATAAGGAGAATTGATTCAGTACATGATGGTATGACAAATACACTGGAATACCATCCAGTCTTTGAAGAACAGTGCTGTAAATGGAGGCGTATTCCCAGGAAAAATATTCTCGGTAAATTATTAAATGAAAACATTCAGATCGCAAGACAACATTAAAGTATGAATCTTAAAAATAAAGAGAGCATGATTCTTTGTTAAAACGAAGAAATAGGTGGAAGATTGAAAGTCTGGAAAGACACACACCAAGGCTTTCACAAATGTTATCTCTTGGTAGATGAGGTTATAAATGTGCATTATTTTTTATTTTTGGAAATCTGTATTCCAGAAATTCTGTCTTATGGAAACATTGCTTTGGTGGTACAAAAATGTTTAAAAATTTAAAACCCTCTCATACAATTGTAAAAATGCTCAAGATTAGCAAAAAATCAGAGAGCACAAAAGAATGGAAAATGAAAAGCACTGGTTGCTACTCTGACCTCTTTTACCACCTGACCTGCCATTTCTGCCTCCTGGGAACACTGTGAATGAATCTTAATTTTCTTTCAGAAAGTTTCTATGCATATATATATACAGGGGCACCTATATCCCACTACATAATTTCCAGAACTTGTTTTTTACCTTTGCATCCCTTAGACAACTTTCCAAAAAAGCACATGTAACTCCGTTCAGCATATTTAGAATCTAACATATTTAAATGGCTATATAGAATCCCAATAAACACGTTTCTGGAAGGCCAATATAGAGGTAAATACAGACGTCCATTTAGTCACCTTTTCCTGTTCCCCACAGAAGTTTAAACGCTACAGCAAGAGAAATTGGAATTTAGAAGTAAGAGCCACCTGCCTAGCCTCTGTCTTCTATTCCAAGTATTGGGTGCATAGCACTTGCTAGCCTACTTTACAAATCACTTTTGATTACTGGTCTACTCCTGCGTGCTTTCCAAACCCTAAGCACTGAGGGAAACCATAGCATAAGCAGCTTGCAAGGGACCCATTTTATATGTCTTTGGACCTGGCATGGGGTCTTTCACATAGTTAGGTGCTCAATAAACACTTAGCAGTTAGTGTAGCAAAACCAATGACTGCCACACGGGTACCTCTCCCTTGCTGGACACTCATCCAGATCTGACCCCATCCCATGAAACTGCTGTATGGCATCTAGCATTATGGTGATTAACTCTCCCACTGTGCTCAGGTGTGTTCTTTCTTTTGATTTAGATGTGACCTTCCGCACGGCCCATGTCAGTGTTGTGACGTCGTGAGTACCATCTATTTTAGAGTCCAAGAACTTGTAAGAGTTAAAATACTTCCCATTGCTTTGATCAAATCAACCCTCTCAAAAGGCCTCTGAATTAGTCAAAATAGGAAAACGGGATTGTAATCCCGAATCCTACTGTTGGGGAAAACAAGATGTATGTACCGCTTGCACAGGACTAAAGGAAGCCATTGGAAGTCTTCGTTTTTCTTGTAAATGGATCATCGTCTTCCGTGAATTGGTCTGGTATTTTCCTTTAAGTTTAGACACTTAGTAAATTTAATCCTTTTATTACTTTTTAAATTTAAATTTATTTTTTAATTTGAGAGAAAGAGAGCACAGGTGAGAGGGGCAGAGGGAGAGAGAGAGAATCTTAAGCAGTCTTCACACTTAGCGCAGAGCCTGATACGGAGTTTGATCCCACGAACCTGACTTGATTGTGACTTGATCTGAAATCAAGAGTCAGACACTCAACCTACTGAGCCACCCAGGTGCAGGTGTCCCCCCACCTTTTTTTCTTACTGCATTGAAAGGAGTCAGTGCTAAGGGCACAACCTGAACTCTGGTGGGGTTGTTCTTTACAATATCTTGATCTTTCCCCCAGACCCATCATCTGTAAGATGGTTTTTGGTGTATCTTGTTTGATATCTTGGGACTGGCGCTGGAGAACTTGGAGGGTGTGATGTGGTAGGAGGTAGGGAGAGAATGGTACCAAGGATAATTCGGAAGATTGACCTGCCTTCTACATTCCAACCATCATTAATGGAGCACTGACATATTGATTCAATGTCCCTTTCATGCTGGAACAGCTTTGGAGCATCTTTCCTCCCTTTTTATCTCATTAGTTTAGAGCTGATAGAACAGTTTCTGCTCTCATCCTCCCTTGACGGCACCATGTGCCTATGGAGCAGAGATGGGGTGTACCTAGGTATGGAATGTCCCACCTTGCTGCCTTCTCAGTCTCAGTTCAGGGCTACATATATTCTCTAAGGCCAAGTGTATTAGTCAGCTCAAGCTGCCTAACAAATACTGTTGACTGGGTGACTGAAACAATAGGCATTTCTTTTCCTACATCAGAATGGTTGTAGAAACTGGAAGTCTGAGATCAGGGTGCTGACATGGTCGGGTTCTGGAGAGAACTCTCTTCCTGGCTTACAGAGGGCCATCTTATTGTATCCTTGCGTGGCAGAGGGATGGCTCTGGTGTCTCTTCTTATCAGATCGCTGTCAGATCAGGGTCCAACCCTCATGAGCTCGTTTTAACCTTAACTGCTTCCATACAGGCTTTATCTCCAAATATAGTTACACTGGGGGTGGGGCTTTAACATGTGAGTTTTGCAGGAAACAAAATTCAGTCTATACCTTAACGTCAGCCTACGTTCACAAAAATTGGCAAAATTAAAGACATTTCAACTTAGAGAGCTCACCTAGACTCAATGCAGTGAGTTTGGTAAGGAAATGTGTTATCATAGGGTCATATCTTGGTTGGAACAATTCAGAACACAGGGAAGGGCCTAGCCTGAGTGGGCTAAAGTAATGAGATTCACCTGACTCACTATGTAGAGAGACTCTATACCTATTTCAGCAGGTCAGCTTGTCTCCCTAGCTGATATTCCTTGAAGCAAGTGCTAAAACTAGAATTTATCCTGTCCATCCTTAGTTTAGTACTGAGTAACTTATGCACCCGTGTGATGCATTCTGTAGGAGGCATTCCAGGCTCAAGTCTCCAGAGCCAACTGCCCTGGAGTTGTTTCTTACGGAACCACAGAAGCAGAACTAAATTTGATTAGGTTGACCTAACAACCTTAGCAGTAAGCTTTGCTCTGATTAGAAGATAGGTTAGCTTCTGTACTATGCTTATTTGTCTCTATTCCTCCAGGAACCTTTGGGCAGCATAGCCCCTGGGATATTTTCATTCCTGCCTCCGGGAGCCACCCTAGAGTGCCCTATGAAATTTTGACAGATCCCCAGAGCATGCCTGCTCCCCCAGTGGTGGAAGGGGATGTTGCTGCTGTGCACAAAGGAAAGGAGGAGCGAGACAATGTGGTGGAGGAAAAGGCTAAGGTTGGTCCTGGTCCATCCAATTCACCTGCATTTTCGGATTTTGTGGCTTCCAGGCAGATCAGCATGGAATACAAACTGCAGACTGAAAGAGTCAGGGGATGACCCAGAGAACAAGTAAACATAGAGATTTAAAGTGTGTCCCGAGATGGTGCTTCCGACCAGGTAGGGTGGGGGAGGGGGTGGTTGTGGGTGCATCTGTGGGAATGATTGAAGCTCATCCCCCTAGCGTCGCTTGACTTTGTCCTCCTTTGACTGATAAAAAGGCAATTATTCATGGCCTTGGAATGTAAGGAGACCCAGGATCATGCTCAGCCCAGCTGTCACATCTGAGAAGGACAGACACTGCAAATTCAGCCCACGGCACACACTCTCTATTAAGAAATACACACAGCAGCTTGGCTTCCAAGTGAAAGGAAGAAATGAATGGGTTAGTGCCCCAGTCTATGAAAGTCAAAACTGGAGAAAGAGATTTTAAGAGGGCCCTGGTAGATGCAGTCTTGATTTAGAGCTTAGTGAAAATATATGGATTTCCAAGAAATGCTTGCCCTTTAATAAATTGAAAAGAAGGTCATTTCATGAGCTATTGCTCACTGGTTATGTTACAACTCAAAGCAGAACACCTGCTCTGCCAGCAAAATAATGTGTCTCGGGTTTTTCCTTGGCAGCCTCCTGGAATACTGATCACACGGTATGACCTCGTCGCTGACTTTTGTGTAGAGCCCCAAACACGTTCAAAATAGGAAATAAAGGGACTGGGCAGGCATAGATCAAGAAAACCTTCTGTCTTGTCAGAGGCCTCTCACATTTCCACGATCCTGTTCTCATAAGCATTCCCAAGGTAACAAAGAGGTGCGGTGGTAGCCCTCAGGAGATCAGACTGTGTCTACCCAGCACCATTGGTCTATTTAGAAATACAATAATTTCAGTGTGCGTTTGATACGGAGCAAATAAATGAGTTCATTAATTTTGATGGGCCCGCCATTTGAAAACAAAAGCCCAGAGGGAGGAGGGAAGAGAGGAAGGCGAGAGGAAGGGAAAAATGCTGATGTGCTCAGAAGCCAGGCGAGTGCTTGGCTGGAAGGCAGTCTTAGAGAGAAATCCCACTGCAAGTGTAATGTAGGAACAGGAAGGGAGCGGAGGGAGGGCAAGGCAGGAGGAAGAGGGAGAAAAGGAGGAAAAGGAAGAGGCGGGGTGGGGAGGAAGCCGCTCGGTTCCAGAAATCAAAACAGATCATTGACATGATGTTGGTTCTCTGAGGGTGAAAGAGAGTGGGGCAGTCCGTTCCAGGATGGATTTTGGTCTTCCCTGGTAGACCATTAGGTGCATCTGTGTTTATTTTTCTGTCCAATTTGACTGCTGGTACCCCCAGGAAACAGTCTGCAAATTCTTTCCCAGAGAAATGGGGCAAAAGGAAAGAACCTGAGCCCTTATATAGTGTATTTGGACCATTCGATGGGACCCCAAACTGTGAAATTGCAGAATAAAGTGTTTATGAGGTAGGGTCGCCTGAGTTCTGCTGTTAAATTCACCTTCATTCGTTGCGTGACCTCCAGCAATCACTTCCATTAATCTGTGAAATGAGAGGCGGGATTAGCTGATCTGTGCGTTTTATTCCAGCTCTAAAAACGTTACGTTTCTCTGAATGTCTTGTTTTGCAAAAACGAACGTGTTGATTGGATTCTGGGTGTCAGTAGTGATTCTTCCCGAATACCAGCAGATCAAACACAACCACAAGTGAAGTAAGTTGATGGAATGCAGAAAATCATTCACCTGGAAAATATCACATAGGAGTTGGTGGTTTCAAATTTGAGTAAAAGCTCGGGGGAAAATGCTCTTGTTTTCTAACGGATTCAGCCAGCCTGTGTCTTGTTCCAACACAGAAAAATGCACGTAACTGACAAGCTGTCTCTGTTCCCTGTCACCATTATGATCCTGGGTTCCCATTCCCACAAGTGTTCCTTCTTCCAGCCTGAAAAAAACGCCTAACCCTTGCTCTCCAGAAGACTCCATCCTTGAAGTTGAACTGAAACAAGACATAAATCAATGGTATGCATTTTGCAATGGCAGGTGAGCCGAACAGGAACAGCCAGGTCAAAGCGAGGGCCCCCTTGAAGTAAGGCAGCCTTTCCTGGCTGAGGCATCCTGGGCTACTCTGCCATCAGCATGAGTCACTTGTCCCTAAGCCCCGCAGCCTGTGAGTATAATGAGGTCACCATTCAAATCTCACCAGTTTAACATCCTGCCTGCATGATTTAGATCTAGGCCGTGGGGCTGTGTGAGTGACGACACCATCCCGACATGCCCAGTTCCTTGGTGCAGTGGCTCTAGGTCATCAGGAGCCCAGACCCCTTCTGCATACTTCTACCCACTATCTTAGCTCCGGTTTCTGTCTTCCCTATCACCTTATAGCTGCCAGGGCCTCCCACCTTTCAGACAGTGTGAAGAAACAGAGGCATGGCGAACAGAGGTCCAAGACAAAGGGGAGGCACCTCCCAGCCAGATCAGCAACCTTTATGGACTTTTCTAGGAGGTCCCATACACTGCTGCTTACATCCTGTTGGCCAGAACGCAGTCACGTGGGCCACACCTAGCTGCAAGAGGAGTTCAGAGTTCTGTAACCAAGGAGGAAAGGAACAAAGGATTTTTGGTAGACAGCTAGCAATCTCTGTTTCAGGGGGTCACATAGGAACATGTCTCAGATGCTATCAAAATTGGAGAGCATCACACACAGAAACACCATCCATCATGGGCATCATTTAACCACGAATCTAAAGTTGGCTTTGGGAGAATTTTTGGCCAGTTAGAAAATGACACGGACTAGGATTAGAGTTACAGGTCTGTCTTTGAAAACAGTGTGACCTCAGGCAAGTCACTTAAACTTCCTGTTATACACATGGAGATCTCCCATGTGGGTCTGCAATCCAACGAGCTGGTGAGCGTGACAGTGTGTAGGTCCGGAGAGGGAAAGGGAGGGGATCCTCTGTCCTCAGACACGTGGGGTTTGAGCAGCAGAATCGGTGTCATTCTTTATTCACCTTCGCAGAACCTGCTTGGGTTTTAGTTTCCCCTCCTGGGAGCATTAGTCTGCTCAGGCTGCTGTCACAAAATATCAGACTGAGTGGCTTAAGCCACAGGCATTCATTCACATAGCTCTGGAGGGTGGAAGTCTGAGATCAAGGTTCTGGACAATCCTGTTCCAGGTGAGGGCCTTCTTCCTGGCTTTCAGTTGCCACCTTCTCACCGTGTCCTCATGGGGTGAAACACGAACAATGTCTCTTCCTCTTCTTGTGAAGGCACCGATCCTATGACCTCATCAACCCTAATTACCTCCCAAAGACCCCGTGTCCAAATACCATCACACTGGGGATTAGGGCTCCAACATCTGAGCTTTGAGGGACACCTTGCAGTCCATCACCGGAGACTGTTATGGGTGTGGGGCGGGGCAAGGCTTCCAAACAGCATACGCCAGCAGTAAGATGCCACCGACACTCGTTCCGTCCACTCCGAGTGGGCTGGCATGGAAGCTGGCTCTGGACACAGAGCTGATTCTCTACCTCTTTCTGCTGACTGGCCTCAAGAATGGAATGCAAAGGGGGAGCTGTGAACAGTGAAGAAAAGAGGCCAGAGCAGGGCTGCCTCGCAGGTCCCAACCAGGAAGGGAACCAGTGGAAATACTCTCATCCAACTGGATCAACACCTATGGTTGTTGGGCTACTGAAAAACGTATGTTTTCTAAGGCAGGGAACCGACGTACGTACAGTAAATGTTTTATTTCAACTTGCAACAGTGAAATGTACACCCATTCCCCAATCTTTGGATGTTGGGCCAAGGCTTTTTCTTCAACTAAGAGATGAGTTCAGCACAGTCTTCCTTAAATCCGTTACATATGACTTTCAGGTTTTGCTTTTTTTTTTTTTTTTTAATGTTTATTTTTGAAGGAGAGAGACAGAACATGAGCGGGAGAGCGGCAGAGACAGAGGGAGGCACAGAATCCGAAGCAGGCTCCGGGCTCTGAGCTGTCAGCACAGAGCCTGACATGGAGCTCGAACTCACAATCTGTGAGACCATGACCTGAGTGGAGTCAGTCGCACAACAGTCTGAGCCACCCAGGCGCCCCTTTTTTTGCTTTTTTTAAGTACAGCAAGAACTTGAAGGTGTTTGCAAAACAATATGAGCACAGCAGACTCCTAGATTTTTTAGAATTTCCCGCCAAGCTTTAAAAGTTGTCCCATCTATCCTCAATTCAATATCACCCTTCCTCTAGTCTTTCCAAAGAATTCATCTCAGTTCTTACAAGGTTTTGGGCACATTTTCATCTCATTTAAGTAAATATATAATTGCAGTAAAATGTCCCACTGGCATAAACAGGTCTGGGAACACACACAGCAGGTCCTTGTTAAGTGTACAACTCAACCCTCGACCATTGGGAGCAGACGTGCCATCTGCCAGATGTGATCGTTGGGAGGCTGCGGGCATCTGGCAGGTGTTTACAGAGTCAGTCAGTCAATCCACGAGTTCCGTCAGGAGGGCGTCTGTTATATGTGAGCCTTGGAGCGGCAAGGATTCCCCTACAAATCACACTGACGCTTTCCCTGGACGGCTTGGCTGTAGCACTGAGGACAAGAAGCAGAGACCATGAGCAACAAGGAGGAGGGAGAAGATCCTGTCACTGCACTACCCGCGTTGGTGCTACCTCACCTACATTCTCTGAGTGGGGCCTTCTCCAATAGCACACGCCTTACTCAACGCCAAAAAATGTTGAGGGTCTTCTGTCCGGGGCCACCTCTGACAGTCAGGTGGGAATCACAAAATTATTTTGTTTGGTCCTCACAACATCCTGGAGAGGTGCGATGTGTTATCCACACTTATGGATAAGGAAACCGAAGCTTCGAGTTTGCCCAAAGTCAGACCACCGTTCGGTGGTGAGGCAGGCGCGTGGTACCACTGCTCTGTGAAAGGCCATGCCGCAGAGAAGGGCTCGGGTCTGAGCACAGAAAGGAAAGCGTAATTGTAAAATGCTCCAGACGCTACGTAGAAGCTGTTGGCTGGGGGCAGATTATCGTGGAATCAAGCGTCCTCCCCCGAATGCGGGCCCGAGTGACGGTGCTAGTGTTAACTTGCTGAAACACACGCTGGCTGGAGTTCACTTACACGGAGAGGGGTGGCCAAGTGGCCAAGAGTAGATGGCTCCCAGGCTGTGTAGGGCGAAGTGAGGCTGGGAGAGGCAGACTGGGAAATCATCTCCAGAGACACGGTACCAGGAAGGCGAGTGGATGACCCAGTGGCTGTGCATGGAGCGGAGAGAGGGAAAGGGTACCTTTGGGCTCTCAGAGACGTGGAGGGGGTGCTGCCCGAGGCCACGGAATCCAGTAGAGAGACAGAGAATAGCCCCACAGAGACAACCATGCTCCAGCAGAGGGTAGGTGAGTGTACCTCCTGTCCCTGGTAGATCAAGAACATTCAGGCTTGGTCTCGAGATTTTTGCTGAAAGTCGTCAGTGAGTACTTCCAAGGAGTTTGTTCAGCATTCATGCTGCACTATTCGTTGAGCACCGCTCTGTGCGGGGCACGGTGGGAGTAGGAGGGAGTCTGTGACCCGAAGGAGTCCACACTCAGGGAAGCAGCGGGTAGTCTCCAGGCTCCCCCACCCTTCACCACTCAGCTGCCCCTTGACAGCAGGGGTGCAAAGCATTGTGGGAACATCAGTGTGGGGGGCCCACGGAGGGGAGGGCTTCCTGGAGGAAAGGCATTCACACCCCGGCCTGAAAGTTGAATAGAACTCAGCCAATTGAAAGAGAACTTTTAGAAAAGGAATTGCTGCTACAGCACAGATGCACCTTGAAGACATTCAGCTGAGTGAAATCAGCCAGACCCAGGAGGACGAAGACTGTACGACTGCCCTTACATGAGGGACTGAGAGGAGTCAGATTCATAGGGACAGAGAGTAGGACGGTGGGTGCAGGGGCTGGGGGGAAGAGGGGAGTACAGAGCTGTTGTCTAATGGGGATCGAGGTTCCATTTTACGAGATGCAAGAGCTCCAGTCATGGGTGGTGGTGAACGGGCTTAACGCCACCCAACTGTCCTGCAGTTAACGAAGGCTAAGATGGTCAATTGTGTGTTATGCGTGTCTTACCGCAATTAAAAGTGAAAGGCAGGGTGGAGGGAGGGAGGGAGGAGCATGAGGCAAGGCCCCAGGGCAAGAGAGAAAGGTGGAGGAGTTCTGGGACTGTGAGAAGCTCCATGTGCTGGCACAGAGTCTGGGGGGAGGTGACCGTGGCAAGGACTTGACCACGGAAGGAAGGATTTTGAGGGGCGGAAGTAGCAGGCTTTCCAAGGTGTTTCAAATTCAGCAGGAGGGAGAAGAGCTGGTGATAGAGGGTCAAATCGAAGGGTAGAGCACGCGCACGTTTTTGCTAATGGAAGCGGTGCTGTGATGGGAAGGACCACCGTGCCGAAGGGGGGGCTTCCGGTTAAGCGGGAGGCAGCAGGTGCCTGAGGAATCCGCACGCTCATCTGGTCCTTCTCCTGCACGCTGCCGCTGGAGCGGAACCTGCCTTCCCGGAGAACGCCTGAGCTGGGGTGGCCCGGCATCTACCAGACCCTCCGGTGCCACCAGGTCGCCTGCATGTCGGGGAGAAGCCAGACTTGCCTATTATCGGCTCGGATTTGTTGAATTTAAATTGTCCTGCACAGGAAAAAGAAGGAAGCGAAGCCGCCCAGAAGGAGCACTGATCACATGGCAGTTTCCGTGTCTGGGCTCTGAAGAGACCAGGGTGCTCTTTTTTTGGCAAATTCTTCTTCCCCAGTTAATCCAGTTGACTGACTCAGAGTAAGCTTTGCCCGACGGGGCCCAAGAAGAACAAAACAAGAAATGATGTCTGCCAATGTGGGCTTCCTCCCAAAACAATTAGAGCTTGAAGTGAAGCCCACGGGTCAGATTCGAGGTTTTTCTTCCTCGGAAGCCTCGATTTCACTGAGTGCAGACAGCACAGAGCCGATGGGCTGCAGCTCCGTCACGACCCAGGTGTCCCCGACACCTCCTGCCCCCAGGTGGGGTGGGACCATGGAGAGGAAAGGGACGCTGTTGGTAAAAAAAAATAACTAACAATTTTGAAAGTCTGTTTTGTGCCAGGCAAGCCTCGGTTAAGACTTTGGACGTATTATCTCCTTTATTCCTAATAACACCCCTATGGATTATCCCATTTCACCAACAAGGAAAGTGAGGTTCTGGGAGTTTAAATGACCGGCTGATGGTTATCAGTTAAGTAAATGGCGCAAGAAAATTCAGAGGCCACAAGTTCTAACCAACAACGCAGACTCCTCAGGGTAGAGAAAAGCAAGTTTCAGGAATAATATCGGAAGGCCAATTGCCGGGTCCTTTCCAAGCGTGGCTCTAAAGCAGCCATTTGAAAGCTCTCAGCCCCCTCAGAGATCCCAACAGTGGTAGAGAAAGAATAATGATGCCACTACCAGTTACAGAGCACTTGCTATGCTGATCTCTTCATGGGCATCATTTAACCTTGAAGCAGCCTAGGGAATGTGCATCCCTCCTGGCTCCTGGCTACCCATTAGGCAATCCAAGCTTAGGCAAAATGAGAAATTTGTTGGTTTGTAGAACCATGGGAAACATTATGACCAAGAACTTAAAAACCCCATCAGGGCTAATGTCCCATCCTTGTCCCTGTGATATTGTCTGTTCTCTCTCTGTCTGTCTCTCTCTCTCTGCAGACCAGTTCTGTCCACGGTGCAGGAAACATGGCCACAACAGTCTCTGGGTTTAATCTGTAGCCTGAACCCCACAGGGAGACTGACGTCAGGTTCTCTTGGGGTTCAAAGTCTCACATCCCTAGCAAAGGGACTTGCTGACATATCTCGAGTCAGCACTTACCTTGGCTCAGACCGAGTGAGGGCCGCAGCCTGGTTCCTTTAAAAATGGCTGGTCTCGTAGAGCCACAGTGATGCCAAGGACTGTTCCCTGGAGAAGAGGAGGGTGCTGAGTAGACAAACAATCCTCTCCGTGTCTCCAAAAGCTAGACAATTGATTCCCACTGCCTCAGACTAGCAAACTATGCCTATCTGCCTGCCTTTCCCCCACCTTCCCTCTCTCCTTCCCTCCTTCCTTCCCTTCTTCCTGACATGGATTTAAATCCCGAGTTTTCTCCTTCCTACTGAACCCAGGCTCCAGAAGCACAGAGAGGACCCACTCTCAGTTTTATCATCAGCTTGCGGATGGGCCAGAGTATATTACTACTTATCCCTTAAGCCTGAATATCTTCACCTGCTACAAAGGGCAGGGGGAGCTGTGTGCACCCCCACCCCCGGATTTTGCCCTTCCGTGTTGGAATCTTTGAGCCTCCTGAGCAACCAACCCACCTTGGCCGGACCCCTTTCCCCATCCTGCTTTATGTAAACCTTCAAACACTGGATCTCTCCCCATTTTAATGAAGTACTCATTTTTAATCCTTTATTTTTGGACCATAACATTTCGAGTTTAATCCTCAGGGTTCTAGCCTGCCTACTTGGTACTATTTTAAATTGAGAGCTCTGCATTAATGCTGTTTTGCTGAGGGCAGTGTTCCCTCCATTAACTAATCCCTTGAGGAAATAATGCCATTATATGAAGTCAGCGGCGTTCAAAACAAAACCCTATCTTATAAATCATGTCAAGCGGGGTTCCAGATACCTCCAGGTGCAACTTCCAGTGGGTCTGGACTTGTTGGGAGAAAATGGGGCAAAGCAGTGGAAAACATCTGCCTTTTTTTTCTGACCCGGTTCTTCTTTCCCCCCTTCCCACTCTTCCTACCTCTGCAGCCAGAATCCTGCTTTCTCACCTGTCCACTGGCGGTCACAACGGGAGCGGAGATAAGCCAGCCATTACCCACCGGTCCTTGCGGACGTAAGTTTGGGAAATGCTGGATTCATGATCGTTAAGCAGATTTGTTTACCTCTGACCCCACATCAAGCCGATCACCTCCAAAAGGCAGCACCTCCCACCACCCCCACAGGGCAGCCAGGGCTTCAGCCTATGGATGTGGGAGTGTTACCAACACTCAGTCCATAACAGAGAGGCGACTTGCTCAGGATAATAAGCAAGAAGGTGGCAAGAGCCAGGTCTGGGACCGATGATGTCTCTTGATTCCTACATCTGTCCTCTTCCCTTTGTAAGTAAAGGACAGCGTGAGGCATCGTGGACCAGCAGGTGGGGTGGGCAGCTGGTGGGAAGGATGAGACTCGATACGATCCGAGATGTTGATGATGCCTGGCATCCGAGCAGGAGCCCCGGGGGATCCAACTTCGGCCCGCCAGTAATCCCCCCTTCTGGTGAGATCCCAGACGGAGACCCACAACAGGGAATAAAGGAAGATGGAAACAAGGGCCATTTTATTGCTAGCCGAGACGACTAGTTTTAGCCGAGACGACTGGTTTTAGCCAAGACGACTGGTTTTAGCCAAGATGACTGATTTTAGCCAAGACGACTGGTGGTCCTTCAGACGGACTCTTCCAGGAAGCAGAGCTGGGATTATGACAGGCTCAGAGCCTGAGCGGTCTTCCCTTCTCCTGCCCAAGTCTTACCACCAGGTTTCAGGGAGCTGAGG
Source organism: Acinonyx jubatus (assembly GCF_027475565.1). Lineage (NCBI taxonomy): Eukaryota > Metazoa > Chordata > Mammalia > Carnivora > Felidae > Acinonyx > Acinonyx jubatus. The sequence goes on from NC_069380.1 coordinate 10,158,923, forward strand.
ACTCTGGACTGAGGGACCCACCGTGAGTGTGAAGCCCAGTCAGGACCCCAGTCTCTAAGCAGCGGTATTCGAATAGCGGCACTGTCTTCTCTCCTCTGTTTGGGACAACTCAGCATAGCACCGCTTGGCTGAGCCTGGGAGCACAATCTGTCTGTCTTCTCAGGATGCTCTGGGAGAAGGTAGGGGACCATCAAAGAGGAACTGGGGTCTTTTCTCCACTCCAGGCGCTCACTCAGGGGAGGCCAGCTATAGCTCCTAGATACTAGGCCAGATGCCCGTGAGATTCAGGACAGGGACAGGAATATTCCTCCAAACCCTGGAAGCCACTCTGTCCTACCTGAATCCTGACTACTCCCAGGTCCCTCCCTGAGGCCAGCCTCTACCCTCCATCCCTCAAAGCACCTCTTGCCCTTTCTGCTCAGATTAAACCTGGGCCTGCCCTCCCCTTCCCGTCAGTTCCAGGATCCCAAAGAGAATATTCTATAGTTTAGATGCTAGTCTGAAATAATTTGTCTGGCTCAACGTATCACGCCTTCCCATACCTCCCATCCCGAAACACACTTTCCAGTCTCCCCTTTCATTTCTGCCTCCTGTTGTGGTGACTCTCACGAAGAAAGATGTCATTTGCGGACATCCTTATGACCATCAGAGGTATTTCGAAAGGCTTACAAATTTTAATTACCGGCTTCATATTCCTACACAACAACAAAGCAGGCACGTTTCATCTGGGAGATTTCTCTCTGGTGTAACACAGACAGGAAAATATTGCAAGAAAGACATAGGCAATATTTTTTCTCATCCACCGTGGGGCACGGTAGTGAGCTGAATGATGGCCACCCAGAGCTAGCAAGTTTTAATCCCCAGAGCCTGTGGATGTGACCTTATTGGGAAGTGGGTCTTTGCAGATGTGATTAAACTCGGTATCATGAGAGGAGGAGATGACCCCAGATTATTCGGGTGGGCCCTAAATGCCATCACAAGTGTCCTTGAAGAGAGGTACAAGAGATCAAGGGACACGTGGGAAAGACGATGTGAAAAAGGGAGAGAGATGTGGCCGCAAGCCAATGGACCCCTGGAGCCACCAGAAGCTGGGAGAGGAAAGGAGGGATCTTCCCCCCCACCCAGAGCCCTCGGAGGGAGGGGGCGCCCACCCCCAGCCTGATTTCAGACTGCTGGCTTCCGGGCCAGTGAGAGGGGAGCAACAGATGGGGGACACTGAGTGCCACAGAGCCACCAGCAGAGAGGAGGCCCGAAAGATCACTCGACTTAGCCCCAGCAAGTTCACTAGTGATTTCTGAGAGCAGAGCGGTTGTAGCAAATGTAAGGAAACGACGGACATTGCGTTTGCAGAACATTCTCCCACACGTAAACTTAGGAAAGTGAGCAGTAAACTGGAACCCTAAATTACCTCTAATGACTGCATGCGTCCCACGAGAGCCTGCAGGCAGAGGTCCAGCGGTGAGCGTCCTGTGGATCAAAGGAAGTTGGGTTTCTCCTTGTTCGACCCATGTCAGCCTTAGTATACGTATCTTTTGTCCCACTGAGGACACAGGCCCTGGAAATCAGAAGCACCTGTTTCAGCCACGAGCATGAAAACCAGCACGAACCCCGAGCATCCTGGGTGCTCCCTTCTGTCCATCTGGTGTCTCCCGGTCCTTGCCCCATTGCCTCCACCTGTTTCCTACTTGGGACCTTCCTGAATCTCAACTGCAGCCAAGCATTGACTCTTTTCCCTTTCACGTGCTATCCAGAGTTTTAGCCAAGAGTGGATTTCAAACCCCATTCCTCACAGAAACTGTAAAGCTGTATGACACAAAGACCTCTTCGGAATAACAGGGTTGGAAGTGGAAATCCACACGTGGCCAGTCTTGGCTTTGCTTTGTTTCATAGTGTCAGGGGGAGGGCACGTGCGGGGCGGGGGCTGCCACCAGCCCCCGGAAACGAGCCTACAAAGGGGTCTGTTGGGCCACTGAGAACAACCCCAAGCTGAAGCCCACACAGATCATGTTCCTGACAGGGCTCCTCATTTCTTACATAAGCTAATAAATCTTCACTTGCTTTTAAAAGGAGAGGTCAGGGGTGCCTGGGTGGCTCAGTCGGTTAAATGGCCGACTTTGGCTCAGGTCATGATCTCAAGGTCCGTGAGTTTGAGCCCCGCATCTGGCTCTGTGCTGACAGCTCAGAGCCTGGAGCCTGCTTCGGATTCTGTGTCTCCCTCTCTCTCTGCCCCTCCCCGGCTCATGCTCTGTCTCTCTCTCTCTCTCTAAGAATAAATAAACATTAAAAAGAGAGGTCAGGATGTCATAGCCAGTTTGGGCAACCGAGGAGAAGAGTCTGAGGCTCTTCTCCTCATGTCCCTCAGCTCTCCTCACGCCCCCCTCAGGTCCCCTCGTGCCCCCCTCAGGTCCCCCCACGCCCCCCTCAGGTCCCCTCACGCCCCCCTCCGCTCTCCTCACGCCCTCCTCTAGCCCGGCCTCCTCCTGTGGGCTCCATTTTGAGGCATGGCACCCTTTTTCACTCTGACACGGAAGTCAGAGACCTGGGAGTCGGCCTGTCCCCGTCCCTGCCGTTCGTCGGGAGCGCACGGCACACGAGGGCCCAGAGGCGCTGAAGTGGCCCCGTGAGCGCGCAGAGATCTCAGGGGAGGTGCTCCTTCCGGGGCAAAGCGCAAGGGCCAAGCCCGCAGAAGGGGATCCGTGAATCGCTCAGGTCGTTTGTGACGATTCCCAGCACGGCCTGCTTCCCTGTCGGCACCCGGGCCGGCCTCACTGTGTGGCAACCGGGGGACCGTCGCTGCCAGGTGGACCCCACAGGCCCCGGCCCGCCAGGCGCTGAAGAAGCCCCCTGGCCACGGCCCTCCCTGCCGCGTCAGGGTGACGCATCCGCTCGCTCGGAGGTGCGGGGAGAGCCCAGGGAGGAGGTGGGAGCCGGCAGCCCCCCGCGGGGCCGGGGGTGCCACACATCCTGCCATTCCTTCCGGAGCAGCAGCCCCTGCCCCGAGCAATGCTCCTCCCTCCACTCCGCCCCTGGCTTGAACGTCACTGCTCCCTTGTGGGCACAGTTCGGTCCCCACCAAACTCCTCACGGAGAGGGTGCCCACCCCCACTCCTGGACACGGGGAGGCGCGGCTCTGCGCGCCCCCCTGCTCTTCTGGGTTTTACCTTCGTGGCTGTGGAGCAGAAGGGCCGTTTACCCTCGCATGCGAATTACCTACTCATGGAGGAATGTTATGACCCTGGTCGCAAGATTGGGTAGCTGTTACTAAGACACACTTGGGACCAGCGAATGCAAGTACCTCATGAGAATTCTTTGACTAATAAAGAATCACCTTCTAAATTCCTCGAGAAAGCTCTCCTTTAGGCAAAACATTTATGTATAGCGTTGCTATAGAATGCCCAGAATCCTCAAACAGCACTTAACATCGTTTAGAGAGGGTCGGGCTGCTTATGACAACCAGATGAAGTGATGAGGCGCGTCATCCTCGATCGGACGCTGGATCCAAACAACAGCCGCAAAGGACGTTTGGGGGACCGAGGTACCTGGTCGGGCTCTTGTGCGGACGAGGGGTTCCTTGGGCGCGACAGTGGACTTGAGGGGTGGGAGGACGAGGTCCCCGTTCCGAGAAGGTATGGGCGGGAGAGGTGACTGTCGCTGGGACTGGTCAAGGGTTCACGGCACTGTTCTGCCAATTTTTCTAAATAAAAAGGGAGGGGCGTTAAAAAAAATCTACTCTGGTATTTGTCGTTTTGTGGGAAAGGGATAGTATTAAGGCAACTCTCTTGGAGGTTTTTAGTGCCAGTAAACAGGACGATTCACTAATTTTGACAATCACCCCTTCTTTGGCCCTGGGCAAATAGTGTCCTTGGCCTATGGATTATAAAGTCATGGTCCCTCAGAGCCTTTTTTTGGCGCCATCTGGCTTCTAGAACATTCCCAAACCTGGAAGTGGTTAGCAAAGAGGTAGCCCTGGGCACCCAGCGATGATAAATAGACTGAATTTCCACTCACCCCACAGCGGCTGGTTGGCTCACCGAGCAGGAAGACAGGCATGCGTTGACTGCCCATGTCTATTTCAAAAGCCACGATTTTCAGAGAAGACATGAAAGGGAAGAAATTAAAAAATATCGTGTGTGTGTGTGTGTGTGTGTGTGTGCGCGCGCACGCGTGTGTGCAGTGATAGCAGGTAGGAGTAAACAGTATATGCTGGTGTTGGAAAAGAAACCTAGCAAAGAGGAAGCCCCTCCCTACTCTTGGTGAGGCCAGCCTTCACCGCATACCTGCTCTGTGCCAAGATCCCCAAACACGTCGTGTAGACCAACTCCTTTCGTCCTCAAGGACGACCACTTTGTAGAGGGAGAAACCGAGCTTATGGAGGAAATTGGCTGGGGGAGGTCAATGTCAAAGCCATGCTGATTGTAAAATGTGGAGCCCGAATGGAACCCTCAGTATGTTTGACTTAAAAGCTATGGAAGCACTTAATTTGTCACCCAGTGCTATCCCCAACTGAGCTGGAGCCAGTACGGGGGATGTAGGAGGCTGTTTCCTGATTCTCTCCACTTTATTTGTTTTGTTTTTAATAATACAAGACGAAAGCATTAAAAAGGGAGCACATTTGTTGGAAATCTCTGGGCTGCAGTATGTGTGCAGAGGATGTTGGGGGAGGGGTGGTGGTGATGCAGGGGAGGAGCCCCTACGAGGACCAGAGTAAATAACTGCTACCATTCATTCAGTGGGCTGCACGGGGGCTCATTCTCCATATGCCTCAAGCCTTAAGTGAGGAAAACAGAAACCATTAAAACGATACACACAGACCTACGGAAAGGTGCCGGTAACCGTATCACATCAATCCCCAAGTCCCCCTAGGGGGAAGCGACAGGACAGGAGGAGTTAGGAAGTTGGGTAGCTTAAGGGAGAATTGAACATCCATAGCCAAGGAGAAAAGGCTAAGTATAGAAAAATGTAAATGGATGGGCATATATCAGTTTATAGAATATAGCGTCACTGCTCGGAAAACGGAACTTCAGATACCTTGGCTGAAATATCAGCTATCACATACATCCTGTGTGTAGTCAATAGCTCAATGGTTCTTGAGTTTGCAGGTTACACTCGCCTGGGAAGCCTTGCAAATCCTGATGCCCAGGCCCCATCCCAATCAGAATCTCTGTGGGTGTTTTCGTTTTTTTGTTTTTTTTGTTTTTTGTTTTTTGTTTTTTGTTTTAAAAACTTCTGGCATCTTTTAACTTGTAGCCTGTGTTGCAAATCACTGTTTCTGGGTCAGCGTTTAATGGAGAGGCAAGCTCGTTTTTCGGCTTTTGTTAAATTGTCTTGTTGTTTTAATGAACACTTGTAATGGTCTAACAGAACCAGTCCTCATCTTGATTCTTTTTATACACTGATATCTTGCTTAATCTTTCTCTCTCTTCTCTTCCTTTCTCTCTCTGCCTCTCGGTTTCTGTCTCGGTCGCAACCGGGGTTGCAAATACTGGACTAAGAGACTGTATTCGGTGGTGAAAAGCTTTGGTGTGTCAAAGACGCATGGGCTTAGAAAGCTCTCTACAGCCTGGTGAGAAAATAACACATCTTAATACGGTTGCATTCAATGGATGATTGCAGAGAACAGATTCGGAGGCCTCTCACGGAGCGTTTGCGATGATGATAAAAGTGTATTTTCACCGCGCTGACCAACTTTTACCCCTGGGTGAGTACATGCTAACTTTTATCCCTCTGCTGCCATAAGGAGAACACTGCCTTTGGAGTCAGATCTAAGTTCTGATGAGCCTCTCAACTTGGTCGGACTGTCCTTCACCCCATTTCCCCACTGGTAGAATGGGAAACATACCCTCAGAGGATTGTGAAGCCCGAGTAGGAGCACCTAGCAGAGGGCTGAGGCACTCGGAGGCAGGTAAGTGCCAATATCCCCCCTTCTCTTTGTGTGCGATTTGGAAGGTTGTCGCTTTCCCTAGAGAGGCTCTCAAGGGGCAGGGGTCCTCTCTGGTTGTCACAACAGGAGCACCTAGTGGCACCTAGTGGGTAGAGATGAGGGATGCTGTTGAACACCGTATGAGGCGCCAGGCGGTCCCCATAACACAGTGCCACCCGCCTTAAGTAGATTAAGAATCGTTAAGGGACCCATGCTGTACTACAGTTCTGAGAAAATGAAACCGCCAGAGACTGGAAGAGCTAATTATTCTGAAGCTTTCAAATATGTCACACATGCTCATATTATTTACAAAACACATGCAAATACAGACTCAAAAATAACCGACTTCGACTGGTTGTCTTTTAGGAAGTACCCAATGCTAGCGAAGCTAGGCCACGGAGAGAAAAACCATAGCACATCTGCCACCGCTAGCTGGAATGGCACGGGGGAAACTTTCTCCTCACCCTGCCCACTGGAGGGGCGTAACCACGCCCACAGTACATAGTACTTTGGGAAAGTGAATCTCTCTCTCCAAATATCATTAGAAGACTCCATCTCCCCAGAAAAGCATGACAGGGTTGTTTTGTGTGGATTACATAGAGAGAGTGACGTATTCCTGCACAGCAAATACCATAGTCTGGATAGAAGTCTGGATGGAAGTGGTAATGTAAAAAAAAATATATATATATATATGTGTATATATATATACACACACACACACACACACACACAAATGCCGCTGATAAAAGTGAGTCATTGGCAACAACCAAAGTTTATTTTTTGGACTTTCTGAAAGTAACTCTTGAAAGGCTTTTGAAACGAGGCATATTACATTTTTTTGATGGGGAATCAAGGACAATAAAAAGTAAACATTGGGGATTTGACCCAAGAAAGCTAATCATTGCTCAGACTTCACCAATGTTCATGATGAACTAGACTCCAGGGGTCTACAAGAGTAGACATTTTTTCCAAGTTTTTATTTAAATCCCAGTTGGTTAACACATAGTGTAATGTTGGTTTTAGGTGTACAATATAGCGATTCATCACTTATATACAATGCCCAGTATATCATTACTAGTGCCCTCCTTAACCCATTACCCATTTAACCCATCCCAGGCCCACCTCCCTGCCAGTAACTCTCTAGTTTATTCTCTACAGGTAAAGAGTCTGTTTCCTAGTTTGCTTCTCTTTTTCACATGTTCATCTGTTTTGTTTCTTAAATCCCACATGTGAGTGTAATCATGATGTTTGTCTTTCTCTGACTTATTTTGCTTAGCGTAATACTCTATAGCTCCATACACATCATTGCAAATGGCAAGATTTCATTCTTTTTGATGGCTTATATTTCATTGTATGTATGTATGCATGGGAGGTGTAATGTGAAATTTATTACATATATACACACACATGTGAGATATATATCTCCCATCTTTATCCATCACTTGCTGGACATTTGGGCTCTCCATAATTTGGATACTATTGATAATGCTGCTATAAACACTGAGGTTCATGTATCTCTTTGAATCAGTATTTTTGTGTCCTTTGGATAAATATTTATAGTGCAATTGCCGGATCACGGGGTAGTTCTATTTTTAAGTTTTTGAGGATCCTCCATACGGTTTTCCAGAGTGGCTGCACCAGTTTGCATTCCCACCAGCAATGCAAAAGGGTTCCTCTTTCTCCACATCCTCACCGACATCTGTTACCTGTGTTAATTTTAGATACTCTGACTGGTGTGAGGTGGTAGCTCATTGTGGTTTTGATTTAGGTTTCCCTGATGATGAGTGATGTTGAGCGTCTTTTCATGTGTCTGTTGGCCATCTGTAGGTCTTCTTTGGGAAAATGCCTATTCATGTCTCCTGACCATTTTTTAACTGATTACTTTTTGGGGGGGCGGGGGTGTTGAGTTTGGTAAGTCCTTTAGGTATTTTGGACACTGACCCTTTATCAGATACGTCATTAGCAAATATATTCTCCCATTCTGTAGCTTGCCTTTTGTTTCCTTTGTTGTGCAGCTTTTTATCTTGATAAAGTCCCAATAGTTTATTTTTGCCTTTGTCTCTCTTGCCTCAGGAGACATATATAGTAAGAACTTACCACAGCCAATGTCAGGTTACTGCCCATGTTCTCCAGTGAGTAGATATTTTTAGGAATAATTGTCAGAAAGTGACCATTTAAGTTAAAATTAAATATAAAATTCCATGTTTTGTTAAATAGAGCATTTATCCAAACTACTCCATGCCTTGAGGATTCTAAGTGATTGCTAGATAAATCACAATTGTGTGATATTATGATATATATTAGAATATTAACATGTATTATGAAGTAGTCAACATTGACAATGTTGTTTTCCAACATCCAAAAATGCAATCTTGAGGTCTGCAAACTATAGCTAGTTGAGCCATTAAAAAACAAAAAACAAAAAACGACTTCATCTTTACAGAAAAGTGATACTACAGAAAACTTCCCATCTTTAATACCGATTTAGGACAGGCTGATAGTTCCTCTGTCATCAGGTACTATTTGGGGATGGAAGAAAAAAGTTTTCCCATTCTTGTATTTTAAAATCTTTCATCTTTTATGAGCTTCCCAATTGTACACAGAACACTAACCTACCTTCACCTGTCAATGGGGAACTGTACAATGAGTATGTATTAGTGTGCATTAAGAGAACAGAAGAAAAACCACGAGGTCAACTCTACATGGAAAAACAAAGTTAAAAGAAATTGCAAAGTGGGAAAATGTTTGAATGTTGGCAAATGGTTAAGATCCTCAATAGTAACATGGAAAATCAATAAACACTACAAATAAGAACGAATAAAACCTTTATGAAACACACGTAGGCAAACAAATTCATAATGTCGGAAGTACAAGCCACACGTAACAAAGACAAGTTACTTAGTGCAGGATGACTGTTGAGTGTGGGATTTAAGATTGGGGTAGCTGGAGTGCCGGGGCTGTTTTAAGGACTAAACTCTGACAAGCCTGACACACGGTAGCTAAATAGATTATCGTTAACAGACTGGCAGCACATAAAAGATGAATCCGCCCCTTGGTGAGGGAAAATTGGTCCTCATTAAAAGAGCATAAAACTGCTGCCCTTAGTGGGTATAGCGTGGTTGTCATCTATCCTAAATGAGCATGTCTTCCCCACCCCACCCCCGACACTTCTTGTCCTTAGAAAATACGCAGATAGAGACAGGATTCACCGAGGGATTTAGATTAAAAGACCCAGACAAACCGCTCTCCACCGGCACTGGGACCGGTTAAAGTAGTTTTATGTATGTCTTCACATTGGAACTCGGTAGAGCAGTAAAGTTACAACACCTAACTATTCCTCTCCTTGGTCACAGTTTTAGAAAACATCCTACACAACAGTGGAACGCGCATACCCGTCCCCACACACACCGTCATCAGGAGGAAAAGGCTCGAAAGATACGCAACAGGTTAATGTTTTCTTCTGGGTGTTGGGAGTTACATTCAACTTTATATTAAAGACCATGTTTAATATAATAAACATATGCTACTTTTCTATCGGGAGAAAGCATATGTAAGGGGTATCAGAGAAGGGAAAATTGGGATTTTTCATACGAAAGAACTTCATTTCTGCTACAGTTTACATGCTTTTCCTCTCCCTCAGTCCCATGTAAGTTAGTGACAAAACCGTTTAGAAATGACACCATGAGATGAACTTTATTTTAAAGCTCATAAAAGCTTCACAATATCAGTGACAAACAGAATCCACATTTCTTCCAATTTACGCCTTCACATGACAATGTGCTGTATAACAAGAGATAGAGTTGAAAGTTTTTGTTCTGCATGCTGCTAACACATTTCACTAGCTTTTGCTTTACTCATTGGATTTTTTCAATATCAAAGCAAGAAGTCATATTCTATTGGACAGAATTAATATTAGAAAGCCCTTATGAAATCAGACTTAGTCTTGTTTATAAACATCCACACCCACACACGTGCTGAAATGGAGAGCAAAATGCAAGAAAACTACCTTGGCAGGAACAGATGCTTCAAGATTTTAATCACAGCCCTCTTGAACAAGCAGTACAGTTTATTTTCTCCAAAAGACAAAAGTCAAATTCATCCTCAGTGGTGCAAATGGGAATACTGCACAGAAGCTTAGTATGAATTCACAATTCCACAGGAATCTGAGAGTTACCAAGGCAATTTTCCCTTTTAGGATCATAAAGACTACAGACTGAAGCTTTTTTCTCTTTCCATATAATACACAAAATTTCTAAACATCCTTAAAAAAGAAAATATAAATAGTCTCAGTATGTTATGTAGAGTCACATACTGTGGCAGAAACATCTACTGACTGAAGGACGAAGCCGACGTAGTGTGCTCTAGTCCAAGTCCATGTTAACGGGCCTCTTCTCGTGAGGGTAACACTCCCCGTTCTGACGTGGAGGCTCGGCACCCAGATGTTCTGTGCCTTCTAAATCTTCTTCCTTTTTATCAGTATTTGGGCCATTTGGAGTTCTTTCCAGTTTGGGTGACTCGATCTTTGGTTTGGGTTGTGTTACGACGGGTTCACAGGTGTTATTCAACTCCTAAGCAAGGAAAACAAAACTGGTCATCAGGGTAACTCAGATCCATCCAGTCATTTTCAATTACTTTCATAACACACGTGAACGGGTACGTTTCTACCAACTCCAATTATATACAGCTCAAGGAATTCATTTTCTCGTTACACTTGCCCAAAACTATAGCTTGAGGCCTGATCAAGAGAGAAGAGAATATTCTTGTAGGATGTGTCAGGAACTTGCAAAGTACTCCTAGATTATATTACCTCACTTAATCCTCACAACAGTATTAGAAAGTAGGAATTATGATCCCCATCTATGTAGGAGAGAGAAGATGGTTCAGAGAGGCTGGATAATTTAACCTCACGATCAGGAAAACCAGTGAGTGAAGAGCTGGGATTCAAGTTTACAGCCCCCTGACTTCAAAGGCTCACGATTCTTTAACCTTCACTGTGTTTAAACATTCTTGCAGATGAAAAGCATTCTTTGGTTTTCTTCTCAGCTTTCTTTAAAGCCTCACACACTTGGCAAGTCCCTCCTTGATACAATACCAATCTGGGTCCTTCTCCAGTGCCCGGAATCCTAACACTCTACCTTCATTTGTGCCCGCAGCACCTGACGCCATCTGATACACTTCCTTCCGCACTTGTAAGCTGCGAAGCCTTCCTCGAACCAGCAGGTGGACTGTGACAGGGGCGGGGACTGCCTCTGTACACTCAGTTTAACCTGTGACCAATGGCTGCCACATGGTAGGCGCTCAACAAATGTATTATTTATTGAAGTAAATGACTAATGAAGAAAAGGGAATTTTACAGAAACATAAGGTCTTCTGTATTTTGAAGTATCAACAGTGAACTAATAAGAAATCTGGTTTCAGTCAGAATGAGGTAAAGACTGATCAGAGAAAGAATTGTCTCAAGTTCACAGGATTACAACTGGAGTCCCGAAGAGAACACAGGAGTAAACATTAGACATTAATGCTTACCTTTATTTTCGCTTTAATTTCCTGAGCACGTACAACTGGATCCTGGTCAAGACTCTTTTTAGCCTGGGCATTCATGAGGTTGTTCATCCACTCCATCACTTCATTAACAGACTTCTCAACCTTTTTCATCTCAGACTCATCAATATGATTGTATTTCTCATCCTGAATGGAAAAAAAGCACAGTTATCCTGTGAAACGAAGTATTTAACAATAACATCTCACCTGACCCAATTTTCCATGAAGTTCAAACCTACCTCTGGTCTCAAACACAAAAACAAATGTCTCACTTAGGAAGATGTGTTCACAACGAAGGCTCCTCAACTTAGTATTAGTTTATTAAAATCTAGGTTAACTTCCTTGCGATGTATAAAAAGACTTACATTATTTCTGAAGTCCGCGGCTATCTTGGCATAGTGCTGCAGTCTCTGTCCCAGTTCTTCAAACATTTTTGGTCGTTCCTCAGCTTCTTGAAACCGAACTTTAACTGGAGTGCCAATTTTCTAAAACAAAATGTAATAAATTAGCATTTGTCTAACTGCATCTCAGAAGTCTGTAGTCTAGGGGGAGAGAAGGGCTTACCATTAATTCTTCCAACTTGTCAACATATGCTTGTTTAGCTTGGTCCTCTCCCTCTTCATAGAGCCAGTTTTCGGTCTCCGTGAGCAATCTCAGAAAATTCTGGTGATCCTGTATAGGACACAGAAGAGAATCCGTATCAGTTGCAACTTTACCGCAAAAATTTTCACAGCAAAACACTCATCCTCAGAAGTGTTAAACGCTAAGTAACCAATCTTACTTCTAGGAAGGCACGCTGATTAGCTGGATTCTCTTTGCTGAAAAGTTATCAAGGAGCAATAAACACTACCCGTGCCATACATTTTACATGAGGGATGAACTGTAATTCTTTGGCTTCTCTTTTACACAGGGACATCTGAGAATTTTTGGTAAGCTGCTTACTGACTTAATGATGTACCTCAGAAGTCCAGTGTCGGACAATCTATACATTGAAATGTAGTTATGGAAGAGCAGTTCTTTTCCCGTTCTTCAAAGCAACTGGGCCTTGACTAAGTAACTTTCTATTCACTCCCACAACTACTGAGTACCGAAAGGGAGATGTCAGACAAGTTGACAACAATTCAATCACTGAACCTAAATCATTTCCGAACCAATTCATGTAATTATTTCTACTCTAGCCTGAGGAGGTCTACCCTATTTTGGGTCATCTCTCCTTCAGAATCCAAACCATCTAAGAAATTCAGGAAGTGTCGGGGCAGAGCCAAAAACCAAAAGTTTATGACAAGGTAGCTCAAGGATCTTAGAACAACACAGACTCCTCCAGGTTTAAATTCTTGTAACTTCAGGATTAATCCCTAAACCATCCTAAATTTCTATCTAGCCAATTTTTTTCTAAGTCCGATCTTTCACAGTTGGGCTTCTGGGATTTACTCAGAGCCACACTGACTTTGGGAGCTTAGAAAAGGGCTAAGGGGAATAATGTGCTCAATAAACTTTGGAACAACTGCATGAACAAGTCTTATGGGATAAAACAATGACCACAGAGCAGGCAAGGGAACCAGTCATTAAAAAAAAAAAAAAGGTCTGAGGTCTTTAAAAGCAAGGTTTTTTTCCCTCTTATTTATCCCTCTAGCCCCCAAACCTTTAGTGTCACAGACTCTGAGTAAATGTTTGATAGGTTCTTTCTTGTGGATGATAACAACTAAAGGGTCACTGGGATAAGTTAGAATGTAAAATTGCACATCACTAATGGGCCTCTTTCCGAGACTTTGTTTATACAATTTCTATTTCAAGTTTTCTGTTTTCAAAAAGCTCGTTACATAATCTAGTAGAGATTTAAATGTCAGACTTGAGATGAAACAGTTTATGAGATTATCTGAATAAAAACAGAACGTGGGGCACCTGGGTGGCTCGGTTAGTTAAGCATCCAAGTTTTGATTTCAGCTCAGGTCATGATCTCACGGTTTGTGAGACTGAGCCCAGCATCAGGCTCTGTGCGGACAGCACGGAGCCTGCTTGGGATTCTCTCTCTCCCTCTGCTCCTCCCCATCTTGTGAGCGTGCATGTGCGCTTTCTCTCAAAATAAACTCAGAAAAAGAAAACAACAACAACGCTCTACACATACCTGCTCACATATAAATTTTTCATATGGTCCACACAACTTGTCCCTGAACTCATACACATATTCCTCCACCGCATTTTTAGCATCGTTTCTTTCCTTTTCCAATTTATCTTGCATTATCATCTTACCCTGTCAGAAAACAGAAAAGGTCAATTCCAGTCTTCTGTTATCTGTAACTAAATTTTAGCTAGACTCTGGTGTTAAAATCAACAATTATATACCCCGCCCCCAAAAGTGTTAACAGTTCTAACATACACCTCATGAATCTTCCAATAAATCTTACAAAGTTCTTCATTTACTATATACACATAGTAGGTTGTGATTTAAAAAAAAAAAACAAACAAACATTAGGTAATAAATTACATAGCTTCCGCATCTCAGGTTTAATACCAAGGGGGGAAAAACCCAATCCGCTGTAATTTATTATTTTTTTTTAGGTAGTTATACGATCGTCCCCTATTAGGATTAATATTGGCAAGCGTATAATGGTCACACCATTCTGCCACCATATTTGAAATTAAGGACTATAAATTTATTTACCTACTTATGAAATATAAGTGAGGTATAATTATTAAATTTCTAAGCACAATGTTGCCATCTCAGCAAAATAAAACAGAATCTCAATTATGTTCACATATTCTAGACTACAAAGAAGCACAACGTACTTTAACAGAAATATGTAGTATGGCCTGAAATACCAATTGTATTGTGCTCTGTGCTAGGACATACTGGCATCCGATTTCTTCCAAGAACTTGGGCAATCAATTATATACCTGGCAGAATGATCTACGGTACAGCTTTCTTTCAAAAGGATGCAAAACTATAAATAAAGCTTGTTAAAAACATTAAATTGGAAAACCATTAGTTATGGACTCATCCTATTCCTAAAACTGTATAGAACTTGGGAGTATGGGAAAGAAGTGTACATATTTATCTATTAGAAATATGGGTAACAGGGCCAAACAACTAAATACACAGCAGAATGAAAAATATTTACCTGAAGCACTTACCTCTGTCTCAATATACATGTTAAGAAGGTCTTTCCCTAACTGCCAGACCAAGTTGGCTTCAATAGGCAGCTCAACATTCACCACCTTTATTTTGGGTTTTTTAGCTTCTGGAGGCTGGTCAACTTTCTTTTCATTTACCTTAGGGAAGGGGTAAAAAAGAAGTGGAAAAATTCTTACATAATCCTTGAAACAATGACAACAGTATCTCCCTATCATACTTACTGATGACTTAGGCAAAAATAAAGTCCCTAAACTTTAGAAGAATGTCGAAGACCGTCTAATTCCCACCACACATTTTACATTGGGCTGCAGTTACAAGTTAAACATGTCATACTTTCCTTCAAGAATTCAGGATATTTTTCTCTTTGCATGGTAAATTTAATCTCTCCTGCTAAAGCTTTTCTTCATAGTTCTCTAATTTTTAACCCCCTTCAACAATATTTCAGACTCCAAAAGTCAAAAATATTATTAAATTGCCACATCTTTAAATAATAGTCTAGAACCTTAATAGTAACAAGATAGATTATGACCAATGCTAAGCATGTTAGGACCAATCTACTCCTGTAATATATACTTAAATCCCTGTATCCCACTATTATACCTGTTGCAATTATAATTAGCACTATACTGATGAGTGCCTTTTAAAGTTTCCTGCTGAATGCGGGGATTATATACATACACACACACCCATACGTATATGTAAGTATATGTATAAGTATCCTTATTCCTATTATCTGTCTTTGAGTGATCCCACTTTTCACAAGCAACTCTGTAAGGTAAAAAGAGACAAAGAGCCTTAATATAGAAAGTGAAATGATGCAGCAAACACTAACAATTTACTGCAGTTTTTAAAAATATGTAAATACAGGGCTAAAGAAGTAAGTATCTCTCCTATCGCCTTTAATTTTCCAGGACTTTTCTGTGTTTCCATTTCTATAGGCTCCTACTAGCTGAGATGGTAAAGAACACAATTTAGGAAACTCAGCTGTAGAACAGACTAGAAAAACCAAGGGGTATAAAACATATACCCTGACTGGCTGGGATGGCCAAATAGGAAAGAATAGCCCATCGATACGGCAAACACCACCGGTGGATAATTCTGGGGAGTTAAAAAAAAAAAAAAAAAAGGTTGAAGCTCTAGGCACGTCATAGAAGAAACTGGGACTTGAAAAAGGTTCAGCGGCTTGCCTAAAATGATGAAGACAGAGACGGGACTAGAACTCCTGTTTCCCAGACTTATTTCAGTATTCCTGAGTCACAGGTCTCAGTGCGGCCAGCTGCCTCACCCACAATGATCTTGCCAATCAGCCCGCAGTCCCCATGCCTTCTTCACTCTAGTGCACAGACCCCCCAACAGACTATGTATGCTCCGGGGGCACGAACCACAAGGAAAATGAGTTAGAGGACATCTACACCTAGCAAAACACAGGAGTACGACAGATATTTGGGAAACGAATGGATGACAGCACATGTGTGGCAGTGAAGTCAGCATAAGACTCTCTGACGGTCCAACATTAAACCGACTACTGACTAAACCAATACGTCACAAAATGGCACTCGACAAGGCACGCATGAAGAATCTCCAAAGTAGTATGTGACAGTGTTCCAGAGGGTCTGCTGCCATCAGTCCCACCTACAACTAAGAATATGAGATGGTGCCCCATGTTATGTTCCAGACAGGTACTGAGACCATCAGCACAAGTCAGTTCATGCTCAACGCTACGTGAAGGGGAAGGATGGGGACGGCAGGGAGCTGTTGTGGCAAAGAAAGCAAAGCTGCTTCACCACCATGCAACTCTGGAAGAGAAGAAAAAGGCGGCTTTCAGAGAGTCAGGAACTAAAGCTCGTAGTAGGACCCCCCCCCCCCCCGCCAGGACCAATCAGGGCATGAGATTAAAAACTGAAAGCTTTTACCAAGTGTATAATGTATTTTTGCCAATGAACAATTCTAGAATTCATCGGAGGGTAAGAGAGAACCAAATCACTAATGAAAGATTAATAATTTACATGCAACTTGCACAAAAAGTGGAAGTTCTGCAAAGCACAGAACGATCTGGAGTCACAGTGGAAACTTGGCGGTATCTATCGGACCATGAATTTTAAAGGTTTGCTTATTAGAAGCTGTCATTTATTCAAGGGACACCACACAAATCATTTAGCTTCCAATACATACTGTGGAAGCATGGCAAAGCAAAATTACTTTGAGGTACGATCTGGTTGTTACCAGATCATAATTAATTTGACAGGTCACTTGAGAGGAGAAAAAAGTTTACTAGACTCCTATAGCCCGTGTATTTATCATCAGACTAATGCAAGTAAGAACTCATCACACAGCACTGGGATGTAGCTCTTTCTGCTCCTCACATTAGCAGATACGTCTGGCACCAGAGAAGACAAGAAATGCCATGCATTCATCTCTTGTTGCTCGGAGCAGCAGTTCATCAAGAGAAGCTGTCATGTTTAAAGCAGGATATTCAGTTTCCTGAGTTGAGCTTGAGTACCTCTAACTCATTTTAATTGAAAAACACATAAAAAATTAACAGAAGAAAAATCCTACCCAGAATAAGATAACTTGGTGCTTGCTCTTGAAACTGCAGATTTAATGATATCATTAATGATCACATGTTGCAACATTGTCTAAAGGAATGAACTAGAAGAGTCACTCACTTTGTCAGCATCTGGGATTTTGTTTTCTTCTGAGGTAAGTTCAGGTGAAGGGGGAGACTGTGAGGTTTGTTGACCATCAGTTTGTACCTGGGGCTGTGTTCCAGCTTCACTGTTGTCTTGCTGGATATTTTTCTGAAATGAAAGCCCAGGCACAAAGGATGTAGAAAGCAGGTGTACTTGTATAAATTTAATAGGTTATAGGGCACCCAAGACAGTACGCTCAATTTCTGAAGTCTTAATAAGTGGGGGAAAAAAGAGACTGGATAAAAGCAAAATAAACACATGAAAACTCCTTACAAATCTTAAACCTGTAAGAAATTCTTTCCACGATAGCAGTTGATATAGTTAAATAACCAAGTAGTAGGCATTTTGATTGATGTGATGAGTCAAGAACTCTCCTTTAAGAAACTTTCACCTAGCTTTGTACAGCTCTTAAGCTCTCAAAAGCACAAAAAGTAGGTTGACTCCAGGCCTCTCTCCCAAAAAACAAGATTCCAAAACTTAAATTTCACCAGCAGCTGTGAGCATCTCAACACAGCTCCATTTCAATGAAATGAACAGTTGCATAAAATAGCCAACTATCAGTCATTCAGGGATGCATCATTTCAGCTTACAGATACCCAAGACCGCATCCGTCCCCACCTTCTTTTTGGGATCCAGCCATTTCCACCTCAGAAGATCTCAGGATAAAGAATATATGCTACATGTTAGTAGAACTCAATCCCCAATAATCAGTGCTTGCTATGCTCTTTTCCCATCTTCGGGAAAAGCCCAAAACATTCTAATTTAACTACTTTCTATCCACCCTGAAGCCTCTTAAAATTTTCTTTCAGAACTTCAAGATTCTAAGGCAGACACTGAAGTATTCAAAAACAAGGCACTCATGATGTAAATATACCCAAAAGGCACTAAGAGATTGATACAACAGGTATTAGAATAATGGTATCTGTCGCCAAATGGCAAAGTCTATGGCACTGGTCATTTAACTCATTATTTTGAAATTTTTCTAAATGAGAAAATGAAGGCTCAGATGTAAATGTTCTTTAAACGTTCTAGAAATGGTAACAGTGTTAACAGAGTTGTGTGGCCACAGGATACCATACTTTCTCACATGTTAACTAACACATTACACCACCTGCCTCTTCACGTAAGCTATTTGTGATTATTATCCAAAAGTAAACTCTAACAGTTAATCTATCTTGAAGTTTCTTAAAATTCTTCTGCACTCATGCTAACAAAAGTCTAAATTAAGAACGTGAACAATAACAACCTTCTATTCTCTATGTAGATACTTCTCTTCCCTCCTCCCACAATACAGCAAGCCATGTAAACAAAAGTGCAAACCATGTAAATAAAAGCAAGTCCTGAAATACCAAAGTCAACTTCACAATTTTTAAAAATAATCTTTAATATTTGGTATATATTCCACCACATTAATTTTTTTAAGTCTTTTTTCTTAATCATCAGTCAACACCGCCTTCTCAATATGTGGTCGACGCCTTTAAAAAAATAATTCAGAGAAACTTTATGACTCTAGTTATATTGTAATGTGCCAGTTCAAATTAAGCTATATAGAATTTAATCATAAGTCATCAAATTCCGGGCTGTGTATTATCATCACCTAGCAATTGCTATTATCACCCTTACCCAAAATTCTAATCAAAATTAAGGAACATGTATTTTAACCTTTCCCTACCCTTCTCCTATAGAATTAAATCTACTATATATTCAAACACAAAGGGTGATCCAGAAACTTACCTCGGTGTCTGAGTTTTCTGCTGGTCTTTGATTTGGACACTCCATGTCTGTTTCAACAGAAGATACTTCATTCTCCTCAGTTGGGACTTTCTCCACCATAGATGCTGTAGAGATGGTGAAAATGCCATGGGTATTGACTCGCACTTTCACTTTCACTCTAGATTTTTCTCCATCTTTCTGCGCAGAAACATTCTGAACTACGAAGCGGCCTGGAACAAAAAGAAATTGGCAATTTTAGAAGTGCATCTAAATCTCCGTAAAGAAGTCAAAGGCCCGAAAATACAGCTTGAAAGTATGCTAAGTCCTAAATCTCCCCAATTTTCTCTACCAACTGAATTAAGAATCTTTTTCACTACAAACATAAACTTAGTTATATAGTATACTTCAATGCTTTGAGATTAGTCTTAATATGCCATAAAACCTTCAAAAGCAAGGGCACTCTTGTGATCGGGTGTATTTAACATAGATATTGCACTGCTGACAAGCAGTCCCTGCCTCCTCCTACCTTGTTTCTCCAGATTGGTGGTAAGGGACAAACTAGACTGGAAAATCTGTTACCAAGTGTAAGGTAGATGGCTCTCAAGCGATATCAAGCACCAGATGCATTTTAATCCCACAGGGTCTTTAGGGAATACGGTTTTTCTGACTGAATAATCAAAACATTTCCCTAGCTCTTAAATACGAGAGGTTTTGATAACACCTGTTTATCAAAGTCTGAAATTACTATGCAAAATACAGTAGTTCCAGAGCCATTACTCATGGGGGGTTAAGAGTGTGGACTCTGGCCTGGGCTTGAACCCAGGCTATGTGTCCTAATTCAAGTTATTTAACCTATGTTTCCATGGACAGAGTTGGCAAGTGTTTACAGTGAGCATGTAAAACTACAGAACCAAGTGCTAAGTGTTAGCTATCATCTCCACCAATAGCCTTATTCCAGAGATCACTAAACCAAAATTATTTTGAACCTCATACGTGCAAAGCACTATATGGGATTTAACAGGCCTATATTTAAGGTGCTGTCTACACAAACACAGAAAGTTACATATTTAATTACCAGGTCAGTGAAAGATGTTGGAATTGACATTCAATAATTATCAGATCACTAGAGGTCAGGAAATAATTACCCATAAGACCCATTTAAAGAAACAGCATTTACTATGGGGCATCCAAGACAAGTCACAGGAGAAAGAGAAATTCAAGACTGTTCTTTAAGTATGTCTAAGCTTTTTGGTTTTGGTGGTAACATGTTAACTTGATGACATACTAAAAAACCTGGATTATACCCTTTGCATGATGGGGAATTGATGCATAGAATCCAACCTATCTATTAAAAGTTCAGTCTCTATTCAACAATTTCTTAGCAATAAATTCGTAAAAACTGTTTAAAAACAAAACCAAACAATCTGTGCCAGTACACTTTTAGTCTTAAATAATAAGAAAGAAGACACAACTGGTCAGGTCAGACTCCTTTAAACAACTTCATTACAAAAGGGTATGGGGCAAGGGTGAGTCTGGAACACATCTAGAGATGCTGGCAAATTTCGCCCTCAGCCTGGGAAAGACACATGGCCACGCAAAAAGATGTATCTGTAGCTCTCCAACAGACTTCCAGTAACTAGGAGTCAAAACAGATAGTGCCAAACCTCTCCAAGAAAAGTGTACCAAAAAAGATGTATTTTTTTCACTGGGTTCTGAGGCAGGTTTTAAGTTGGAAGTAACGTTCCATCCAGAGGAAAGGTTAACAGTAAAAGTAGGTGCTGATGCTTTAAATAGAGACTGTATCAGAAGAGAAAAAATACTGAAGAGTCCCTAAACACATATATGTGGAAGTAACAGTGGCACCAGCAAGTCATTTCATCTCTACTGGCCAATTTCTTCATCCATAGAAGGAAAAGATTTCTCCATCACCATTATTCTAAATCAACGATGTCTTTACGTGGAATTCTACTCCACTTGACATCAAGAAAAATTTTTACATTTGTAAACTAAGTCTTTAAAAGCATAAACACACAAAATTAATGGCTCACCTATTTTTGCTTCTGGATATGGAACTCCTTGAGGGTCAGAATAGAAAGCTTCTAGCTCAAAAGGTCCCCTTCTCAAGAAAGTGAGAACTTTGGAGAAAGGAGCAGCATGGTTTCGACTAAATACTTCATGCACACTAGAGGAAAGGAAAAAGCATTCAGTATTGCAAACATGTAAACTTACTGTGCTACACAAACTGAATAAACACTCTGAGATCTCTACCAATTCTAGCCCACCATTTATTAACACCAAAATGAGAGAAATATTTTGATCAGTTTGGTTGTTCAAAGATCCCAATAATCAGACTCTCAACTGTAAAAGTCATTTGTTAATTTTCCTTGATATTAAAATACAGTATTTGAATAGTTATCTTCTGCTACCTACCCTTCAGTATCTTCTGAATCATGGTTCCACACCAGAGATATTGGAAAAGGAACTGCATCCGTGATGGAAAATTCTCTAACTTTGAATGCTGGGGAAAGAATTGCACACTTAAAAGGAAAAAAGAAAAAGGATTATCAGGAGGCTATGAATAAATAATTGCACTCACCCTTTAATTAAAATCGGGTATCAAGTTTAAATTCAAAATCAAAATTGCTTACGGTACACACTGTCTTAAGTGCAAAGGATTTATCATCTAAATACTATGCCGATCACTAAATATAAAGACAGATAATACAATGAATCTTAGGATGGCAACAGTTAACTAACAGCAAGTTTCACAGGAGCTTGGGAAAAAACATGGACCTTTCCAGAAATGTCCTGACAGCAACTTCAATTACAAGCTGTACCACTTTTGAACCTGTGTATATATCCACAAACAGCTCTGTCCACATCATCTTTCGAATGTCTAAGAAACTGAAAAAAGATAAAACCCCAAATATTCATATTTTCAAGGAATTTTATGAAGGAGGTGATGGTAAATTCACATTTGGGGTAGATGACACCCAACAGACAGGTGGATTTAGAGTAGTTATATAAAAATGACTAAATATGTGACTACGCTAAAAGTCAGTTTCTGATTAGCATAGGACCCTTCAAAAGAGAGACCAAAAGTGAGCTCTTCCTCTAAAGAAATGATACACTTCCGATGTTCTGGGGAGTTGGGAGACTTCTTAGGGAAGGGGGCATACTCCATTATCAAGGAAAAAAACAAAAACAAAAACCCCATGACGAATCATGATGATACAACAGATAATTAACAATGAGTACCTATATGTTCTTCTTTAAGTATTAAGTATAGTCCTTCTAAATATCTTTGTGTATAGAATCTCTTGCTTTGCTTTATATCAAAAATAACTGTACGAACTAGAATAGAATTTAAGGATTAACTTGGAACTTAGTCAAAACTACTTACATCAGACTGTGATATCCTAACTACAGATGCTGCTTTTCTTATCAACAACTTCTAGTTTTGGTGCTTTTGCTCTGCCAAACACACTTGAGCCTCTGAGCCACCTTCTTACTTGATAAGTTAAAATCAATTAGGGGGAAGGGGGTCAGCTATTTTCTAAAATCACTTGTTAACTAATACTCCTAGCCCAGGAAATTTCCCCCAAATCAATTCCTTATTGCACCACATTGTTATTCTAATCCCCCTGTGTGCTTTGTAACAACTGTCAACACCACACAACTGATTCATGCTTTACAGTTGTGTTTCCCGTGTCTCCTCAGAATCATGCCTATTCCTAATCCACAGTTCAAGAAACATCAGCTGCAAATTTCTTTTAATCAGAAACTTCCTAGATGTTCCAGATCTGAAAATCCTGGTCTCCCCACAGCCTTAACAGATGTTTTTGGAAGTGTACTCCCTTGTGATATCTATTAGACACAAGGCTCTGCTTACTGTATGATCCGACCACAATGAAACAAAGCAGAAATGGCTTAAGGAACGAGCAGCAAGAGAAAGGAGGGCTGAGAACGTAATACCTGCAGTGCACATCCTCTA
This sequence comes from Acinonyx jubatus, assembly GCF_027475565.1. Classification (NCBI taxonomy): domain Eukaryota; kingdom Metazoa; phylum Chordata; class Mammalia; order Carnivora; family Felidae; genus Acinonyx; species Acinonyx jubatus. The sequence continues at coordinate 10,181,914 of NC_069380.1, forward strand.
GCTACTGCTTCATCCGCATTGAGTGTCGTGCTAATATCTTTTCCAAAGAATCGGGCAATTTTTTCTTTCACGGCTGGAATTCGTGTAGTGCCTCCAACGATCTCAACCGCACTCACATCTTCAACTCTGAGCTGAGTCTGTTCCAGAAGGGAATGAAGGGGAGCTTCTATCTTTTGCAGGAGGTCAGCACAGAGTTCTTCAAATTGTGCCCTTGGCAAATAAGAGGAACACTATAAATTTTTAGAAAAAGCATCTGAAAGCCAATACTTTGTTCTATTTTTTTTGAAAATAATATTAACCCAATGAATTTGTTTTTCCTCAGACAACCTCCATTCCGTATGGGCCAAATTTAACTGTACTGTAATTTGTTAACTTTTTAAAAATATATGTACATATACAGAACAGGTACAGAAAAGAAATGGGGGAAAAATTAGTTCTACCAGCGTTAATGGAAAAAAATCACTATTCAGACTGCCGTTTTACTCCTAAATGGTTTTTGTGAAACCATTATTCAATTACTAGCCCAGAAACACCGAGAGTTGATAAACACTAAAAAGATTTCATCATGAGGACACTTAGCAAAGATCTTTTTAAAAAACCTGTTTGTAGGTGCACCTGGGTGGCTCAGCTGGTTAAGTGTCCAACTTCGGCTCAGGTCATGATCTCGCGGTTCATGAGCTGGAAGTCCCGCGTCAGGCTCTCTGACGTCAGCACAGAACCTGCTTCAGATCCTCTGTCCTCACCCCCCACCCTCACTCTCTCTCTCTCAAAAATAAACAAACATTAAAAAAAAACCCCAACAAAACCTATTCTTTAAAAAAATAAAAAACCTTTTCGCACAAGTGACCCTAATTCTAATGGTGTGAACAGTCCTAGTATATAGCATATAATCTTGAAAATGTGGACCAAGACTCTCAACACCACAGCTAGACTGACACCTGGGCTATGGTTTCAGCAAGAAGTTTCTTCTGTTTAATCTAGCAGAATTCAAGACGCACCTGTTCATCTTTCCGGAAACATCTTTGTCATTCATAAAGCACTCGATATTCAGTGGTAGGTCTGTGCTGTTAGAGCTCATTAGCTTTTTCAATTTTTCACATTCTTGATACAGACGAAGCAGTGCTCGAATCTTGGATTTTGCATCCAACTTATACTTAGTTTTAAATTCTGCACAAAAATGTTCCACCAACTTTTCATCAAAGTTTTTCCCTCCTAAGAAAGGATCAAAAGCTGTTCCCAGTACCTAATTTAGTTAAAACAACAAATAATGTGGTTATTTTCAATCATATTTTTAATCAGAATCTTAAATATTACTACACAAACAACTGAAGACTAATAAGATCAAAACTTTTATTTAAATTATAGTAACATGAAATCTAAGAAAAATGTTACTACCAAATCCAAATGAAATGCTGAATCTCTAATTTACTTTTAATGATTACATAGAAGATAATCTTAAAATGCTTCTCCTTCCTAAGCAAGAACACTTAAGGGTCTCCTAAAATAATCACGTCATCTTTATGGGGAGCAGTGTTAGGAATAAGTCCTTGTTACTATAGTACCCCAAATTCTGCTTCCTAAGAAGCACAAAGTCAAGAAGGCTCAGTAGCTTAAAGTAATGACAACTACAACACATTTAATATGTTTTCATCATTTAGTTCAAATTTATGACTTTACCTTCAATTTTCCCTTGTTAAAGGCACAGGCAGACACTTGAAAAGCTGAGTGTCCCATATCAACAAAAACCACTATCCGAGGTTTCTCATCCAGGCTTGGGAGATCCTGCTTATAAATTCCGTAATTCAAAGCAACTACAAAAAAATAACTGTTTCAATTCCTTGTTTCACCTTTTCTCAGGAATTTCATCATTACCGAAAGAATTATACATGCAGGAAACTTGGTGAACACGTTTCTTTCACACCTGACTTCATACTAATTTTCATGGCATAATTTTTTCCCTTTCTGATTTTAGAACAATGCTCTATTACTTTTCAATGAAGAGATGTGACAAAGAAAATGTACAAGGTGCAAATACAATGAAATGTAACCACAAACATTAGCAGGCTAATTACACCATACTTACATTTTAACCACAACCTGCCAGGAGAATGCTTATCCAAAAAAATTAAGAATTTAATATACAACTACAGCAATGGCAGTTCCTACCAATTTCTTTTTAGAGCCAAGGCAAATAACTGATCTACCTTAAGGAGACTGGGTCAGCTTTTTCTGAACTTTGAAGCCACCATATTTCTAAACATGTATAGCCTAAGGATACACCTTTATTGATACTTGAATTAAGAGTTTGAAAGAATACACATATTAGAAATATTCTGGAATAAAGTCTTACTTGCTTTGTCTGAATACACTAAATTTCTAACTTGACTTTTTGTTCACCTGTAATCATAAAAAACTAGTAAAGGCTCTAGGAGGAAGAAACAGTGATTGGTCCGCTCACCACCCTATCTGTACCTAACACAATGTCTGGCAAATGGTACAGCTTAAATCAATATTTGATAGAAAATGAGTGATCAATGACTAAGGGGGAAAAATTTTTTTAACCTCATTAATACTCGTAGCCATGGTAGCTGTGAAACCCAAAATCCTAAGGTTTGGGGAAAATTTAACTATAAAAACCATGTGAGGAAATAAAAAACTAAATCCAACACACATAATACAAAGGACTGAAATATATACCTAGAAGTACTTCCTAATGACAACAGATTCATAAACTGACACAGTGACCATCTCTCATTAAGCATAAGCATCTGAAAAAAAACAGAATTCCTGCTTTCAAATCTAACCCATGTCTTTTAATAGGCTATGTTTCTACGGGTACATGAAAAAATGTTTGGCTAGGATATCTGACTTGTCTTAACTCAGTTTTGATAGTATATTCACTTCTACACAAAAGTAGTTTTTTCTTACCAGCTGTCATGTCATTCATAAGTCGTAGGCAGTTTAGGCCAACTATTTGTGCAGCATCTAATACAGATCGCCTCTCAGCATCTGTGAAGAAAGAGGGGACCTACCAACAAGAAAACAAAGAACCTTAAGTGGTCTAGAACACACACAAATTCCTCACGACCACTTATAACACATTAACAACACTCCAGATAAAGATGTGCCTATCAAAGTTATAAAACAGAAATAGACATTTACACTTAGTTTCTAGCAAGTTCCATAACTTTCAGAAGAGTAGCTGTTTAAAAAAAAAAAAAATGCCCCGAAACTGTATTATCAAAGTAATCTTTACTATAACCAAATTTTAACCCAAAATAAAAATTAATCAGGAGTCTTCACTAAGACATAGTGACAACTGCCTCTACCTAATAAAAGAAAACTTTAAATCTAAGTGTATGAAATACCATTTCCAAGCTAGCCTGAAATCTCTTATTTGGAAACCACAATGCTAAGTCAACATTTAATGTTAAACGTAACTAAACTACAGACAATACTACAGGTACCTAAAGGTAACGCACAGCTAATTCTCGTATACACCACCGCCCTGCAGTTTGCTATTCACTGTATTCAAGCATTAATAGATGATGGGGTACCTTCTAATTCTGTAGACCTGTTAAGATAACAAAAACATTTTTTGGCAAAGCCTGTTGATAGTCCTGAAAAGAAGAGCAAAAACAGCTCAAGGGATGGGATGAAATTTCTTATGGTGCTGACCTGTGCTTTAGCTAGGTTAATTCTTTTGATCACTTTCTAGGACAGCACTTTAACTAGGACACTCTTCAGGAGAATCTAACAATACATTCATAGGATCACTTAACTAGAAAGTACCTAAGAGAAAACTTAGTACAGTGGCTTTCATTTTTTTCCCCAAAGTATTTGTAGCTGCTTCAGAACGAGAGGCAAGAGCAAAAGTGGGTCTCTGCTCACTTTTCAAATCAGGAACGCTGCTTTCAGCAGTTTTTCCATATTAGCTTACTTAGGAAAAAAAAAAAAAAAGGAAAAATTACTGACTTGTAACTTAATTCTTAATTTTACCTGAGATTAATATTATTTCTCCATGCAACAGCCAAATACTCCTTTTTAGTAGAACATATTCTGTCTTGCAAGGGCAAGACTGGGCTCTCTACCTCATCCTTTCACATCTTAGGACAGACACACTGTCACCAAAGCTTCTGACTGGTCTGGGCAGGCCACCCTGCTCATGTTGTAATGCAAAGACCACGCGTGATGTAGTCCGTTATAGACAGTCTTAATGCGGAGCATAACCAGAGCAGATCAAAAGGTGACCCTACGCATTTGGGAAAGCAGAATTTACAGCTGCCTTTTTGGCGTCCAAATAAAAGACTGACTTCTGTCCTTTTCAAATACCCCTTGATAACTTATCAACTGTCCACTGATAGTGGATTTTCCAGTGCTAAAAATCTTTTAAGTTTTGTCCCTACTGGTAGGTTACATCGTAAAACTTCTAGTGAACTGGTTCACAATGGACAGAATTCTGAAAATCCCCGTTAAGCGTACAGGTTGCCTAACAGTGTTGTTAACGGACAGCATTAGAACATCTTCCAATTCAACCGACCAGTCTTTTCAAAGAGTCCCGCAAGAGATTGATTTGCACCTCCAGTCAGGAACTCCTGCAACTTCTTGCTAAAAATACCACTCAAACATACTCTGAAATGCTCCTGAACACTCTGTTAATACAGTCCAGTAGGATTTTGATCTCTAGTAATAACACTTAAAGGGTAGGAAGAAAGGCAAATTAAAAGAAAACATACTGCCTTGTTGAATTCTACTTACTGAAATAACACAATCTGTTACTGGTTTCTTGAGGTTGTTTTCGGCAGTTTCCTTTAACTTCGTCAACAGCATGGCTGTTATCTGCTCCACACTGAACAGATGTTCTTCGTCCATGTACATTACCTGTATAAGGGAAAGAAAACATTTTAAACGGTGTAGTACTTAACGTTTACATGCTAATACTAACTTCCATATATTATTACATATCCTCTTCTAGAAAATCTTTATTGTTGCAGCTGTCATTAAAGAAGAAAGGAACAGGACACCAAAAACCAAACCAACCAAACCCAAAATGCAACAAAGAACTTTTCTCTAGAGATGAAGAGGAAAAAAATCTAGGGTAAATTTCCCCCCTACCCAAAGTACTAGTGAAAACATTATATACAAAGTAGTAAATTTCCATTCTAACTGAAGAGATGAATCACTGTGACAAATATCATTTTGTGTAGGTCATAACACAGGAATGCCTCCGCTAGTTTAAGAACAGATCTCTGGTTGCATTACACGAGTGCTCTTCAAACAATTGCAACTGGGCTGTAATGGAACAGACTTTTGTAACACAATGGAGAACTTTTTAAGCACCACTAAGTAAACCTAAATTTTAACAATTATAAAGAAGCCATAAGATACTAATTAAGGTATAGCAATATATGCCACTTAAATACTTTTCGGCCATTAAAACATATACCTACAGTTTAAAAGAACGTGACAAAAAAACGATCATCTAATTAAGAAATTTGAGGTAAACATTTATTAAGAACTAGGCGTTTTTTTCTATAGGTGAATTTCATTTCCTATTAAGCACATTAAAGTTAGTCAGTTAGATTACCTTTATTCCAACTCCACCATTTTTCATTGGAACCAAATCGTAACTTAAGTTTCCCTTCTCCTTTTGAATGAAGGGGTCATTGAATGCTCGGCCATGAAACCTTTTGAAGTTAGACACTGTGTTGTTTGCATGAGTGATTTGCTGAAAAAGAAATGAGAAGTTAGTTTTTTTTTCTAATTGGAACATCGGTAATTATAATTTTATAAAAAGTCAATTGTACGACTCACACCATAACATAAGTAACTTTCTCTGCAACCCTGGGAAATGCCAAAAGGTAGGAAATGAGAAGGAACAGGAGGCAATGCTGTCACTACAGACTTTTAAAAAGATTTCAAACCCTGCAAGATAAAATCAAAGATTGGGAAACTACCTCTAAAGCCCTGAACAAATCAAGAACTGCATCCCTTTATTTCATTCCTTTTTCCCCACTAAACTTATTATCCACCGAATACACGAATAAGGAGATCTAAAAGCACTACAAGTCAAATTACATTTTTTAAAAAAGTTAACGTTAATTGTTAGGGTCTAATAAATTGTTAATTGGTCAGGATAAACATTGTGCGCCATAAAATACACGGGCTGCTATAATCATGGAATGTTAATTATCGGTACCAAAAAGCAGAAGCAGCAAGGATCATTCAAAATTTCTAAGTGACTTTTAACTGCTTATTTTTGATGATCAGACTCTGGATTAAAAAGTCCCACTTCATAGTATATTTCACTCAAAGCACTCAACAGTGAAAACTGTATTTAAAATACAGAAACAATTAAAATAAAAGATTAAAAACAGACTTCTAAAGTAATGAAAATACCAGAACAGTTTCCTATTTACTGTTTTCTCTGGTCTACTTCTTTTAAAGGGAGGAATACAGCCTGACAGTAGTAGTTTTTCAAACACGGAATTTAAGCATGTTTATGTACTAAAATTCCCTGTGATTCTGAAATGGAGTTGAAGTGTATTTAGTAACCTACAGGCTACATCTGAGCCTCCACTGAGTCTCCTCACAGAGCCACAAAAAAACTGCAACAGCATTTTAAGGTCTGGCATATCAAGATTCTAAATAGCCATACTGAGGGAGACAGTTCCTCCACTGATGTGTCCCTTTTCTTTTAAGTACACCATTTTGAGTGTGCATAGCTATTTTTCTCTCCTTTGCCTTGTATCTCTTCCAACTTGCCTTATTATAGCATTCCAGGGTTTAGAGTTTTGCTTCTTTCTCAGCAGTACGATTTTCTGTGTTTAAAAGAATTTTTTCAATCTCTTTCTTACAGCCTCTCCAAACAGATTTCAAATTTCGTGTTCTTTTCCTTTATTTTTTTCCTCCCCAACCCTAAGGGTTCCTGGTTATAATGTGAGCCCTAAATGGAAGGGGCATACATACATGTTCTAGTCACATTAATAACAAGTGAAGTTAATTTCAGTGACTTAGTCTAACAGATCCAAAATACTGTCATTCAACATGTACTCATGTTGAATATTAAGGAGATACTTTACTTCCTTGTAAGACTTCAAAAGCTCATGCGTATGTCCTACTTACTTCCCATTTCAATGCAGAGGAGGCAAATTCAAGTGTATCTAACAGCTACCCTGAAGACGGCACACATCTAGGTAGACAGTCCTCCCAGTCTTACCTTACTAAAGAACCTGAAAATGCTTTTAAAATATAGAACTTCTAGAAGAAATCTTCCTTAACTCTTAAATGAGTATCACAATTCCACATGAAAGAACTTCAGGTGTCTCATTTATAATTTTTAAAAATTAGATAAATTAGAAGGTAGCAAAATCACTAAAAATTAAGGTTGGCAGATTAGAAAGTTAAGACAGATCTTACTCACTGAAAGAGGAAGGGAACAAAGAAAAAAATAACCATCTAAGGGCTCTTAAAGAACACGTACATTACATTTCTAAAACTCAAACATAAACAGCCTACGGTATTTAACCTCTCCCTTAAAAACGTGACCAGAATGGTCTTAAAGAACATACCTGATTTTTGGCTGCAACTCCAATGGTTCTGTTTTTTGATCCAAATGATATGACTGATCTAGAAAATATACAAACCACAGGTCTCAAAATGTTGAAAAGCATAGACGAGAAAATAATACACCAGTTTCCTACCCACGGTCGGGGGGTGCTGGTGGGCGGCACAAGTAGGGCACAATGTTGTAGTCTAAAGCTTTAGTCAGATACTTAGTAGAAGCCCACTTAATTGTTACTCTGAGAATCTAATCTAAAGGGCAGTTAGCCAAAAAAGTCTGCTCATGGCTCAGGGGGCATTTTCCATTACTTCAAATACCCGTGTAATTCTCCAGGTCCCCAATTATTAGGAAATGGACATTAACTCTGAAAATACTTTGAATAAAGGGAATTATTAATTTGGCCCTAGCCACATGATCAGCAAAATATATGGAGTGAATTCCACTCTCAGTTGGCAACTCTGTACAAATCTAAGTATCACTGTCATACCGATTACTGTCCTGATATACCTCCACCCCTTCAGGATCAACAGATTTATACGAATCCAAACAAGTTGGCCTAAGTTAGGTTTCTGCAGTTTAAAAGCACAAAAGGGTCCTACGGGGAACTCTACTTAAGGAGGCCAAGTAAGTATGATGCAGAGCAAGTACCACAGCAAACAGAGTATAATTGTTGAGGGAAAAGCATGAATAATTAGTTCCATTAATTAAGTCAGCTTTGAAGAGATGAAAAATGACCTCTGTGAGGCAGCCTTCTCAGCAATGGAAACGGAATGGTAGCACAGAGCACAGGTAGACTCAAGTCTTGTCAGGAGGAACACAAATCAGATTTTAAATCAAGGCGCAGGTAGGTGAACAAAGTGGGAATATGCTGAGGGCACTAAACACCGGGCTGCAGCAAGTTTAAGGTTGCTCTGATACCCTAGACCCAAATTATCTGTGCAGGTGCTCTAAATAGCATCCTAAAAGCCAGAGAAGTGTTCAAGCAAAGGCTAGAACCTTCTGAAAACAAAGTAATATTCTAGGACTAGAGTAACCATTCACTTGCATAACGACTTTACTCATTTTCCACTTGGAAATTAATAGTGGTCAAGGCAAGTGAGTCAAATATCTATTGTATCAACAAGATCACAGGGAACTCCAATGCTGCCCTCTGTTTACCTTTTCTAGGGACATACCTGCTGTCTTCAGTTTCACAGTGGTCACCACAGCCACGTATACGATATTTTCCTAGCCTCATCTGAACAGCTTTTCTTTTTTAGTGGATCAAAGAGAACAAAGATGTGAATTGTACCTAAGCAGGAAAGCCTGACATACTGTCTTTCTTAGCGTACTCCAATTATACAGACCTTTACGTATCTAAAGAACAGACTGTAGGTTTGCAAAGAGGTAGAATCGTGGAATAAGTCTTTCCAATGGTACTATCAATGTCAAACATTTGCTAATTTTCTGAGTTTCCATTCACCTTCACAAATGGCCATCTGCACTCAAACAGCGATACAAACACGGTCATCCTACCTGTGAGCTCAAGGTATCATTCTAGGCTTTTTATCTTGGGTTTCAGACGTTGAAAAAATCACTACCCACATTAATTTTCCTGAGAAGGAATCAGTTGTTTCCATCAATGTACATGCAGGCGTGTGTGCATGATGATCTTCAGAAAATAAGCCCCTTGAAAAAGTTGCTTTAATAAAATGTTGCCCTTGCCCACCCCATGCTGCTGTGGAATAGAACATTCTAATTCTCACCACATCCACCCCCGAATTCTAGCACAAAAGTGTGCAATTTTCATCTTATCTCCTTTATTTGAACTGTGCAAAATTAATAAACTAGAACATGATTTAGGATTCCTCCTGAATGGCTCTCCTAAAACGAGCAAAAGGCCGTTTACATCTTCACAAACGATCCCAGGCACGAAGTCTACCGGCGTTAGCAACGGAAAGTGCGCAAGAAAAGGCATCTATCAAAGGAGTGATTCTGCGGTCGCTAACAACAATCCGTCCGCTCACTGGACAAGCAGCAGCATACAGGCTCTGGAAGCTTCTAGTTCATTTCGGAGACTCAATGCGGAAGAAAAAGCTCAGCAGCCCCGCATCTGCGGTGCGCAGAGGCATGCTCGGAAGGAGGGGGACAAGCTGGGGGCGGCTCAGTCAGCTCAGAAGCCGCGTGGGGAAACGGGGGCGGCCGCGGAAGCAGCGAACTGAGGCTTGCCAAGAAAGGGGAACGAAATCGCGGGCTTGGCCTTAGCTCTCCCATCAGTAGGAAGCCCGCCCCAGAAGCGACGACCCTGGGACTCTCCACTCTGAGACTATTCTTGGCCTCGGGATCGCCAAAACGACCCCCCCCCCCCAGTCCCGACGGCAAGCCCCCACCCCTGTCGGGCAAGCGTCCTGCCGGGCCCGGGCCGCCGGTTCCCAACCTTCCCCAGGGGCGCACCGCTACCCACACCGCCCTCCGTTCGGCCCGGCGCGCCGCAGCCCGCCCGCGAGCCCCGGCCCCTGCTCTCTCTCCGCACTCCAGAACCTCCCCCGGCGCCCCCGCAGGCTCCCACTTACGGGGTGCAGCGGTCGCTGAACTCGTTGGCGATGGTCTCGATGCCCCCAGCCCGGGCCACCGCAATGTAACAGCTCTGCGAGCCCACGTCCAGCCCCACCACCGACATGGCCGGGTCGCGGTCCGCCTCCGCCTCCGCCTCGGCTCTGGGTCTGCGTCCTCCTGCCGCCCTCCCGCTGCTTCGGCAGCCGCTTCCTGCCCCGGCCGCGCGCGGCTCCCGCGGGGTCCGACCGCTCCTCTGTCACTCGGACGGAAACGCGAACGGCCCGCCTGCCGGCGCCTCCGGCTTCCCGGGGACAGTGGCAGCACTCGGAGAACTAAGCACGGGAGAAAGCGGCGCTCGGTCTCCGCGGGGCGCTCCTCAAGCTCGGGAGGACTGTCTCGATCTGCACCCGCTGCTCACCGGCGCGGCGCTCAACCAGCTACCCAAAAGGGGAGGGCCCAATTCCTCAGCCTTATGTATCGCACTGATCAGAACTTTCCAGAATCTGCGGCATTTACTCACCGGCGCCTCCACCGGCCCCTCCACGTGCCACTTCCGCTTCCTTCTTCTCGAGCCTTCTCGAAAGATTCTACCCAATGGGTGGCTGGTCCCTCTGGGGTCGGCCGCGGTTGCCATAGTGGCAGAAGAGCCGCTCCGGCGCTATTGGCTCAAGCCGGCCAGACTGACCCACCTACGTCCCCGCCCGCCCTAGCCACAGCTCTTTGCTCTCCGAATAAAACGGACAATGAAGACTGACCCCCCAAATCATAATCTTCACAGTTCACTAGTGGGTGATGGTGTGCGACCCCGAGGGGCTGAGAGCGGGGAAACAAACCCCACTTCTGCGGAGACCCTAGACCCCTACACCCTGAGGAGGCCGACTAGCTGTCAACAGAGCATGTCGGGAATCGTAGTCCGGCCGGGAGCCGGTGTGCGCCTTGTATGCTGGGATATGTAGTTCCGGCCGCAGTGCGTGCCGGGACCCGGCTTTGTTTTAGGGAGTTCGCGGGAGAGGCCCGGTTCCCCGTACTGTGTTTGCGCGCCTTCTCCAGCAGTGGCATTTTGTTTGCTGTTTGGTGTGTATTCGCTTCTATTGTTGCACAGATCACTCCACGGTGAATTATGAATTAGAAGAAGGAATTTCCGTTGATGCGGCTAATAATAGGCACAGGGTGTGTGTTAAAAGTTCTTGTATTCATCAGCCGGCAGGATATTCTTTTTGTGGAATAAACTATAAGAGGTTGTTGTTGTTACTGTTTTCTTTGTAAAGGAAGCCCTTTTAAATGTGGCGTAATTTGGAAGGCTGTCTGTAGTATCCCTTGCTGCTTATTTTTGAAGTCTGACTTGAGCAGACCTCGTTTTACCCTGCCACTCCTGGCCATAAATTATTAAGTTTTGCTTCTTGTTTGATCTTGTTTCTTTCCCTGAACAGTGGTGTTGCTGTCAGCTTGTTTTCGGTAAAGAGACAAGGACGAAAAGGAAAAAAAAAAAAAAGTGGAATTCTGCTGCTATTACGTCTTTTACACACTTCTGTGTCTTTCAAGTTGTCCTGATAACTCCTTGCTCACTCTCCCCCCGGGCACGTAGAAATATAAGCACAGTTCACATGTGTGTAAGTGGATAAGGTAGTAGTAGTGAGCTGGAGATACAAAAATATGTCTCCTGAAGAGTATGGCAATTCTTAGAAGGTTATAATAGAAGCCTGGGAGGCCGGCTTTTATTACATACAAAGTAAATTGCATGTGCGTTTCGATGGTTGGCCCCGCATTTAGACGAACTACTTAACTTTTAATTGCTTCAGTAGCTATCTAAAGGTGATTGTATTTTTACCTTTGAAAATTGTTTAGCTGTACTGATTTTTTGTTTTGCCTTCCAAAAACTTCTCTCACCCCCACTTTGTTTGCATAACAAAACCTTGTATTAAAATCACAGGAATGGTAGCAGCTTTGAACAGAAAGAAGGGAACAGTTCTTGCCTTTGGAGCTAGACAGTTTCAAGTCAGATTCAAATCCTGGGCTATACTAAGATACTTTATAGCACACCTTGTAAGAGTACCAGCCTTCCAGAGTTAGACTTTATGGGCTTTGATTCTGGCTCTAGATACGTATGAATTTGCCAGCTGTGAGGCCTTGAGATAATTACTAAACCTTCTTGAGTTCCACCTCGTAGGTTGTATGTAATAATTGAGGGGGGTATGTAAACCACCAAACGTATGTCCTTATTATGTGATATCTGGGTAATCTTCAAATTGTTATTGGGGCTTTGGTTTCATTTGTAAAAATGGAGATAACTATCTTTGTTGGGAGTTTGGAAGGATTACATATAAATACGACATCTACATGGTGGTAGGCATTCAACAAATTATAGTGGTAGTAATATTATTCAAGAAAAGCCAGCACCACAACTGCTATCTCAGCTCACGCTTCCATGAATGCTGAGTTGTACATGTTCGTAGCCCCCTTTTATTTAATCAGTTCACCTTAACTAATTATTGGGACAGGTGAGGGAGTAGGGGCCGTATGAACTATCACATTATTATCTAATTAGATGATACTATGCTTATTATTCAATTAGAATCCTTGTTTATATTACTTTATCCTATTTTACTATTTTGATTTATTACATTTTTATTTTTTTAATTTTTTTACATTTATTTACTTTTGAGAGACAGAGGGAGACAGAGCATGAGCAGGGGAGGGGCAGAGAGAGAGGTAGACACAGAATCCGAAGCAGGCTCCAGGCTCCGAGCTGTCAGCACAGAGCCTGATGCGGGGCTCGAACCCACAAACCGTGAGATCACGACCTGAGCCAAAGTCGGACGTTTAACCGACTGAGCCACCCAGGCGCCCCGATATATTACATTTTTAATACACATAACTTCTCACACTATTTCTGTCATAGTGTCAGAAATTTTAGGATCAAATAAAGAACAGACAAAAATTATCCCAACACATCATTGCTAATTATGGAGCCAAAGGGAAACAAGGAATTAAGGTGACTTTACCCTAAATCTGCTAGCAGGTATCCTTGCAGTTATTGGGTTTTTCCCCCCATATTTGATGAACAAGAGAGTCATCAACATTGGAAACAGAAACAGCTTCCAAAGAATAATAAAACAAAAATGCAAAGACGAAAGAAAAGCCCAAACAAAAATGCCATTCCGAGAGATCATGTGCAGTAAATATAAACAAGAGTTGTGATGGGCTTCCTTAAAAGGAAGGAAGAGATGGGCAAAACAATGGTCATGTAGGTAGAATAATAGACACGAAAGTGCCCATGATCTTCAACTTCTGGTGTGAGTCACTATTGTGGCTGCCTCTGTATTCAGCCTGTGCCAGGTGCGGGGGGTTACAGAAGCGAAGAAAATTTGTTCCGAATCAGGAGTTTTGCATAGCTTCTCTATAGTCCCTGTGCATCTGAATGCTCAAACACCTCAAATCTTGTCCATTTGAGTCTTTTCCAATATTTGCTTTCTAAAAGATTTTTCCTTCTCATATATTAACTTGAAAATTGTTCTTTGACAATTAATTCTGATAAAACCTATTCTGTCTTAATTTTAAGTGATACTAGAAAGAATGATTACCTAAAAGTAGGAATGCATGGAAAAATCCTGAAGGACATAAAGACTGGTGTTTTTCTTTTTTTCCCTCCCAACTTAAAAAGAATCACCATCTAACAAATGTGGTTAGCAAAAACTCAAATTATAGGATAAAGTTCATATCTGCCCCTCCAAGCTTAGTGTGAACCACTTTCTCCTTGGAGGGCCAATGACCTCCTTTCGCCACCTCAAAGCTTTTGTGCACCCCGCCACCCCCAAGCTCTTCCTTGGGCTCTTGGCTAGGCCAGCTCCTTGTCAGTCTCCAAAACTGAGTTTGAATCTCATGTACGGAGAAAGTTTCTGAGTGCCCCGCAGTTAGGACATCACTCTTCCCCAAGAAACACCCAAGTGATTGTTTAGTTATTAAGGAGAAGCTGATGGCAGACCTTGCAGCCAAGGGTAGTCACTGTTTGGTTTAAGCCAATCAGCACATTCCATTCTTCCTGGCCACAGTCATTGGTTTAGGGATAGGCACGTGACCTACACAGTCCACTCAGGTGATTCTCAGTGTTATTGCTTAGAACACTGGGATGTGAGCGTTCCATGGGTGCCCCATTCCATCTCCCTTGCCTTCCCATAGGCACCCTTAAGTGAGGTTATGAGACCGACAATTGTTATGATGGACCTTACTGCCATGCTGGAATGGAAGTTGGAATAGACACTTGGATAGATATTGGAGCCTGGGCATTAAGTCAATCCTGAGATCCATCCTACCTCTGGAGTTAGGTGAAACCATATTTTTCCTCACTGTTTAGGCCAGCTTGACTTGGGAGTTTCTGTTATTTGCTGCTAAAAACATCCTAATTTCCTTGGCAAGGTAGGTCTTCCTTGACTATACTATCGAAAACATCTTCTAGTTATTCTCTATTGTTATCCATTTATTTCCTTAACAATATGTACCACACTCTGAAATTAAATTGTTTGTTTACTTAGTTATTTATTTGCTTATTTCCTCTCTTCAAATTGTGTGACTCAGGAAAGCAGTGACCTTGTTTTTCTTCTTCACAGTGCCATAATGGATACTCAATAAATATTTGGTGAATTATCAGGAGACAGAAATACATCACAAACTTACTGGGAAAAAAGAGACATGTGTCAGCTTTCCTCTAACACCAGGTTTCTCAGCCTTGGCGCCGTTGACATTTTAGGCCAGATGATTCTTTGTTGTGTATGGGCTGTCCTAGAGTGTTTCACAGTACCACAGGTCTTTACCCAGTAGCCACCAGCAGTAGGAAAATAAATGTCCCTGATTGAGAACCATTGCTATCATATCTATAAGATTTTCACTTAAGCTTACCTGGCACAAAGATGCATAGATGTTTTTGAGAGAAAAATAGACTAACGTTTGATTCTGAACCCGGAGGCTAAGTCAAGACTATGAATAAGTCAGACAGTTCCATCCAGTAGGCGAGGAGGGATCGTGTGTCTCCCATTTTGCTACAGGACATGCCTTGCTGTTGTGAAAAGGGGCCCTGCCCATTCCGAGTGGTTGATTTTGCCTGTGATTGAGAAGTCTTTTTGTGATTATAAATTATTTCAGACAAATGTATGTGACTCACCACTCTTCTTTGCCTTAGTTTCCTTACTTATGACCTAATAATTAGAATTCCTGCACTGTTACTGAAAATTATTAAGCAATTCTTATATCTATGGTTACCTTAACCATTCTACTGTGGTAGAAATAAGAGATTTCATATTTGGATAACTGGGATCATTGCTGCCCTACATAATATTCTGATTTTTCATCCTGAAATCTAAATTTGTAAGCCAGAAACAGATTCCTCTTTTTTTTTTCTTTTCTTTGTTTCTTCAGCACATGTGAGAAAAAGGAAAGGAAGAAGAATTGGTACCCTATGTCTTCTCTTTTCTGAACTGTAATGGGGTAAATTCAAAGTCCTTGTAAATAAAGATGAGTCATTTCCCTGCCACTATTTGGATTTGCCCTGTTGGAAGAAGTGCCTTCATTTTAGTGGGAAACAATCACTGAAGTGTTGGTGTTTTCCTGTGGTCGTTTATGTTTTTTCTTTTTTTTTTTTAAATTAATTAATTAATTTATTTTTTTTATGCATCACGTAGATTCTGAGACCAGGATGTGTCTGAGTTCCAGAAATGTTAGCATCTTTACAGATGCTGTTGTTAGATGGCACCTTAGGTTTATGGAACCCATGTATATTCAGTTTCCCGAATGAATTAATAATCCACTCAGGAGGGTGGGTTGTTTTCACTGGGCAAGTCAGACCGTTATTTCATTTGTGCCCAGTGAAATGAAATCCCTCTTTCTAGAGACTTCAGGAGAACCGGCTGCCTGATTACAAAGTCAGATCTCGGCAGAGATGGATATAATGACAAAAGGTCAGTTGTCTTGCGGTGGACAACTGGAATAATTGGAAAAGAGAGAGACATGAGAACTAAGAGTCATGCAAATTAAAGTTGCTTCTTAAAATTCACCAACAAAAAGAAGAAATAGCAAAAAGGCAGCAAAAAATGCTGCCAATTCTGAACGATGAGGCACTCCAAAGTAATAGCACATGCCTTCCAACTGCTTTCTATATCAACAAACATAAGGTTTAAGGTATGAGTAAAGCATTGGAGAAGATGTATCCCTCCAACCTCCCAGAGACAGAAAAACACAATTACTGGTAAGAACCTGAAACCGGCTGTTTAGATTGTGAAATATTAAGTCTGTTTTTCCTGAGGAAGTTTGTGTGTCGTTTTCTTCTCATTAAAAAAAAAAAAGCACACTCCACGAGTCTGTTACTGCGCTTTATTTTGCCCTTGCAAAGTCTCCCTTCTGAGGAGTTCACCCTTTCTTAACTGTTTTTAATTTTTTGACAGGTCAGTTTCTTCTCTTTGGTCTCTAAGGGAAGGAACAGGGTTAGCCCAGAACAAAAGGTTGGGAATGTCTGTAGTGCCTGACCCTGCCTTTTCATACCTGCCTCCAGCCTCCTCATTTACTATTGGTTGTGTCTCATACGTGGCCGAATGCAAGTCCCTGACCTGCCTCCGCTAAGGTTCTTAACATATGCATGCTCTTTTCCTATTTGATTTCTCTTTGGCCTTCCAAACGCTGAGAGACCTACCAGCAGAAGGCAGCCTCAGTCCTGCGAGGCAGTCAGAAAATGGCCTCTTTCTCCCAGAACAAACCAGTACAGAACTTTATTTCGTCCGGCCCCACGCTGGCCGCGTTTGATCTTCCAATGGTCAGGACACCTCCTAAGGAAGAGGAAGGACCAACTATGCTTGTTACCCCTGGGGGACAGAGATGAAAGCAAAGGACATTTTTGTTCCTTGGGAGTACAGGAAGCCCCACCCTTACTACTGTGATCTATGACCTATCCTTGGGGATCACATTTGTCCTTGAACAGAACTCTTCCCTGAGGGAGAGTTTATAAGTAAGAGAGTGTGAGGATGCTTGGCAGGGATGGTGGGAGAAAGACTGTAATATTGAGGAGCACGGGGCTGTTTCCAAAACGGATAGCAAGGACCTAGTTGGCTTTTTTCAATAGTAGTGGGTCTCTAGGAAATTAATCATAATAAAATAAAACCAAAATGGCCAAAAACTTTGTGCTTTAAATATGTCCTTCCAGTTTACATAATTAAAATGCCTCTAAGCCTTCAGCTTGAAATGCTTTTTCTGCTAACTGGTCAACTTTGCACCTCGCTGATTACAGAGTAGCCCTTGGCTTCACCTACCAGTGGATGAGCACCTTCAGCGTGCAAGGCCTTCGCTTTGTACGGAGGCCGTGATGGTGATCAGCCCACGTCCTTAGCAAACTGAAGGGGTTGCGGCTCTTGGAACTGAGCGTGGTAGGTAGGGTTCAGGGCCCCAGCAGCGGGGCTGTGGATTTGCCTCTACAGTGAGAGTCACAAGACAATCCAGCAGCGTCCGTGTCTGGAGTCAGATGGACCTGGGTGTCAATCTTCGCATCTGCAACATCTCTTGGGCAAACTGCTATATACCTCACCTCTCCGAAAACGTTACCTGTGAAATGTGGGTAAGAGATCCTACCGCTTCGTGTATCGTGGGGGCCAGTTAATTCAATAATGTAACATAAGCAAAGTGCCTGCCACAGAAAGGGAACATAACGGACAGCAGCTATGGCTGTTACTGCTTTGATTATTTAATCTCCTGGTCACCCGTGATGCTTCCAATTAGCTTCATTTCCCTCGTAACCCTTCCCCAGTAAGAGAACCTGAAACTCTTCACTTGTCCTCACCGGTCACAGTGCACTCCTCATACCGCATGGCTGCTCAGACAAGTAACCGTCCACAGATCTCAAAATGTTAGATCTGTGTTCGTATCTTTGCAGATAATTCAAAACCAGAGAATCAGATTTTAGCAGGGGAGGCTAAAAATGCCTCCTCTCCGCTGTCAGAGATTCTTAAGAACATTCTGAATATCACCGATTTTAACTTTGTCACTGTCTTGGAAAGATTAACTTTCTTTACGTTTACTTTTGTTACATTGTGCTTAGAGCCCTTTACCCACGGTTATTTTATCGTGCATTTTGTTTCTGCTTAATGGATCGCTATAGTGATATTGTACGCCTTCTAAAGGAGGAGTCTAATACCAGCCACTAATTGGACTTCTGTAAGCCACCTGTGTTTGCTCCACACTGGAAGTTTCCCCCAGCCTATTCACTCATCCATTCAACCACCAACTATTTGTGGAATTCTTCCCATGGAAAGTCATTATGTAAAAGTGTTACCGTTGATTTGAAAGATCACGATCAACAGAAAAAAATTTGCCTGCCTGCTGCGGCGAGGTGTTACATGGAAGGCTACAGGGAGGCCAGGGCTTGGGGACCAGACAGAGCTTTATTCAAATCTTAGCTCTCTCAGTGTAACCCTGTGACTTCAGGAAGTAGCTGAAGCTCTCGGAGCCTCAGCTTTCCTCTTCACAATGTGAATCTACCATCATTCACTCAATATGCTTGTGCACTTGGTGCTAGGTATGTCTCCAGGCCATTTATCTATGCTCGCTTGTTACCTTCTTACCCCAGTGCCATAGGGCTTCTGGCCAGCGGGTCCTCAACAAACGCCATTTTGTCTTCTCCTGTCCTTCTAATTCATATATTCATTTAATAAACCTTGGGCGAAGCCCTGTGTTAGGAAGCACTTTTTAAAGAAAAAAAAAAAGATAAAGACCACGCTTCAATTATCCGATGCAATCACTGTAACGACAGCACTGTGCATAGAAGCAGAAGCAGACTTGGGCCAAGGGCATGGAAGGGGGCCATAAGGTAGAATACACCTGAGCCGAGGTGAGGCGGCTGGGGGAAGGGTACTCTGTTTCTCTCCCAGAGTATGCAAATACACAGAAGGTGAATGACACCTGTAGGGACAAGCAGGTTAGTATTTCTGAACTGCCAGGGTCGCAGTGAGGAACGAGCGACAATTATGTAAAAAACATAAGCACAACAGAGTGGTATGTACCAAAGATGTGTTTCCAGATGGTGCGTGGGTACTAAAAGGTCAGGAAGGGTTCCAAGGACCTCGTTGATGTTTGTAATCACAATGGCTATCCAGGAAATTGATCGTGATAAAATAAAATCCGTATGGCCAGACCTTTGTGTGTTTAAATATGCCTTTACAAATTGCATGATGAAAATGGCTATCAGCTTGTTCTTTTTTCAATTCTACACTTTCCTCATTCAGAGTGATTTGGATGAGGCCAATTCACAAGGGCGGGGCTTTTTAGAACATGCTAGAACCTGGGCTGGTTCACACAATTGGTTGGTGAAACCTGTAATAACACGGTGCTTTGGGTCCTGACTGCTTCTGGAGGAGGGTGACCCTCTGCTCCCCTGACTGGGGTCATTCACTACGCATCTGATCCAACCCCAGTGGCTACCCCAAATAGGACCAGTGAGGGGCTTCGACTGGCTCACTTCAGACACAGCACCACCACAGCGAGGTGAGTGGGTGGATCACGAAAAGGAGTGGGTAGCCCACGCAAAGCACCTGTGGGCTAAGAGCAAACCCCAATACATCTGAGACTAGGGGTGTCAAAGTGTGAATAAATTGTAGAAATGAAAATGCCCGTGTAGAAAGTAGGAATCCTAGAAATGTGAATTTATTCTCTTTGCCACCCAGGGGAGCCAGAGGCTCATGAAAATCTTACACGAAGCTGCCTAAGTTAAGAGCCACGGCATAGAAAAGGAGTATTTTAGTTTGAGCTTTCGCGGGCAACGCGAATCCAACCAGCCAACAAGCTAAAACTAAAAACGGGAAGTTGGTGATGCATGTAACTTGGAAGTCTTGGGGTGCATATCTCACCCCATCTCCACTTCAGGCTCGGCCATATCCAGGGCCTCCAGTGAGCTTATCAGGACTTGCTCTGTCTTTGTACATCCGTCTCTCGGCTGAGCTCTGCTATGTGTTCCTTTTCTTCTGTGATGGGGATGAAGTCAGGCCCTGAAACTCCGGGTTGACATGGTACTTACAGCTCAGGAGAGGGGAGCCAGTGGGGCGGGGGGGGGGGGGGGCACACGTGTTTTCCAGAGAAGCTTCCAGGGCCCCTCTGAGACGGGTACCTTCTATTTCATCCTTGTTTTACAAATGCAAGTACAACTCTGTTGGATTCAGTGATTCCCCAAAGGACAGCTGGTAACTGGTGGAGCCAGGTGTTAAATACGGAAGTCCTCGCTTGGTACAAAGGGGTGGGAAAGTGCAGGGGGAGGAGGCGCGGGTTGTGGGGCCAGCACTGGCTGGCAGGCTTGGGTGATAGAGAGGTAGTGGGTGTGGGTGCAGGCAACACGAGGAAATAGACCAAAGGGCTCCTGAGTAATTCCTTGCCTTCTCTTCAAGCGCCGCCTAAGGCACAAAATCCCTACCAGGCGAGTCCCAGAGAATGGAACCGTGTTCATCCTGTTAGAGGCACAGGTTAATATCGCTGGTGCCGAGCAATTTGTGGGGATGGGATGGGGTGAAGCTTCTGGAGTGTAGGCGGGGCTGTACTCCCATCTGATCTCACACAGAGCAGATCCTAACCTCCCCTGGGGAAGGGGCACAGAGGGTCCCTGTTAATTGAGACCAAGTGGCTAAATCTTGCCAGGAAGGTTCCCTGGAGTCCAGTAGGGGTGAGAACAGCCCAGAGAAGTGTATCTCAGAGCCAGTGAGGGCAGGGGAGGGGGCTGACTGGAAGAACTGGGGATTAACTGTGTTTTAGAGAAACCATAAACTATGAAGTGAGGTCTCTGGCAAACAAGGATTTGTGGCACGAAGTCCGTGTTCCAGGGCCTCCCTGAATTGAGGGCAATGTTCAGGAGTGTACTAGGTAATGGGGACATGAGGTAACACCCAGAGCACATATGATCTGGAGACAGATGAAAGCTGAAACCAGAGGAAGCCAGGCCTTGCCCTTGAAAATTTAATCAGTCTGTGACTTGACTGTAGTTATTGTAGGATCACAGCCCAAGCCCTACAGTAATTGGTTTTATGCTATTTGGATTTCTTAGCTTTCTTTTCATTTTATCTAATAATTTTAAAATACCGTATTATGGGGGCGCCTGGGTGGCTCGGTTGGTTGAGTGTCTGACTTCTGCTCAGGTCATGATTTCACAATTCCTGAGTTCGAGGTCCGTATCAGGCTCACTGATGTCGGCAAGGAGCCTGCTTCAGATCCTCTGTCCCCCTCTCTCTCTGCCCCTCCCTGCTTGCGCTCTCTCTCTGAAAAATAGATAAACCTTAAAAAAATCACTGTATTCTGTTTTAGTGGTGTTTAAAGGAAAAGGAAAGAAAAAGAAAAAAGGACACACACCCACACGTAAGAGAGATTTTTTTGTGGCTGTGTTAGGGTTGATAACATTTGGATGGCACCTAGTATCCCCAGGTCCTGTCCTGTCCTTGAGTTTCTACAGAGAACAAAGTCAGGCAGAGACAATACCATTACTGTTAGGTTTTTGCTTCAAACCCTGTTGTAGAAATCTATCGGTGGTGAAGGAGATCCTTTTACGTGGCTAGTGGCAAACTTCATGGTCATCCTGAGCTTTCCCCCACGGATCCCCACACATTCACTGCTCAATATTCATCCATTCAACATTGATTCTTTAAGTATCTACTACGTGCCAGGCACTGTTCTAGGCACTTGGTCTTTAGCAGTAAATAACACACAAAAAGCCTTGCCCTCATTGATCTTACTTTCTAACAGAGGGAGACAGAAGAAAAAAAAAAGACAAAATGATGGCTTATGGTAAGCAGTGAGGAAAACTTAAACAGAATAAGGAGGGAACAGGTGGTTCAGGGGACTGTGTGTGTGTGTGTGTGTGTGTGTGCATGTACATTTCTCCTTAAAACGGGGTGATAAAAGCACAGACCTGAAGGAAGTGAGGGAATGACATACAAATATCTGGGGAAAGAGATTCTAAGCAGAGGGAAAAACATATGCAAAGGCCCTGGGATAGAAGCATGGTTAGCATGTGTATCAAGTAGCAAGAAGACCAGTGTGTCCTAAACGGAGTAGCAAAGGCCAAAGTGGTAGGAGAGGGGGTCAGAGAGGTCACTGGGATCATCTATGATGACATAAGACCTTATCGCTCACAATGAGATCTGTTATTTGCCTCTGAGTGAAATGCAAAAACCTTTGGAGGGTTTTGAGTAGAGGAGAAACATGATATTCATGATTCCCAAAGGATCACTCTAGGTGCTGCAACATTCTAGAGCAACGTTGTCTGATAGAAATACAATATGAGTCGCAAAAATGAGTCATAAATGATTTTTAAAAATTTTCTCGCTGCTACATTAAAAAGTAAAAAGAAACAAGTGAAAATAATTTTAGTATATTTAACTTAACCTAATGTCTAAATTATTAATAGTATAACGTATAATAAATATAAAATTATTATTAAGATAGTATGTACGTCTTTTAAAAAATATTAAATCTTTGAGATCTGGTATATATTTTACTCTTACAGCACCTCTTAATTCAGCAGAGTCACATTTCAAGGGCTTAGTAGCCATTGAATACATGGCTTATGGTTACCATTATGTGTAACACAGGTGTACACTATAGAGGGCAAGGGTGGAAACATGGCCTCCAGTTTGGACGTCCTTATGGTGCAGATGGGAGATAATGGTGAGGTGGCTGATACTAAGAACAAAAGTGCACCAAGGATGAGAAATCCTGAGAAATAATAGCTTGTCCTCCAGGCATAGGCTAGAACTTGTGGAATAGCTCACTCCCACCCCATGTAGAGAGAATGAAGAACCACATTGGGGGACAACCCCAGGCCAGACATATGACAAGACTTTGAAAGAGAAGAATCCAGAAGTAGACTTTATTCTCTGGCTTAGCATTGTAATACTTTCCACATCACACTCTGTCATCCAGCAAATCTCCACCATGTCTTGATCCCCAAATTATTATGTAGACCTTGAACATCCTTTTTAGCACTCTTCTATATGATGTGCCCTGGGATGGGGAGCAGGGGAGGCCATATTTTCCCCTCGAGGCCAGAAGTTCCTCATTTGAGTTCTTGGCTTATTAATCCCAACGTATTCAATGATCAGGCTGAGTCGACCATATTTCTCTTGTTCTCCAGAGAGAAGGTTAGGGGAGAATCCGGAGTTCATGGGTCTTAGGCACTTTTGTCTTCATAAGCCCCTTTCCCCATAATAAAATAAAAAGTATAGTTTACTAAAGCATTGGTAAAAAGATGACTATAAAAATGTGAAAACATTTTCTTCAACATGAAAGTTATTTTTTTCTTCTGATTTTAAAAGAATATGCTGAAAGATTTGTGACCCCAGACCCTATGCCTGCTGTGCCTAATGGAGAACTTTACTCTGGCCCCTTCCTGAAATTATCCTATCTTTTCTGAAAATCCCCCCAAATGTGAGTATTTGAGCCCCTCAGGCCTTTATGAGGTGGCTCCCACTTTCCTCTAAACTGGATCAAGGTGAGATGTTGTTCTATCCAGGGTCATACTCTATAATAGGCTGAGAGTCATCCATAATTTATTTCCATGGCCAACTAAGTTTGTCTGGCAGGTTTATATAGTGAGCTCAGATAGGAACCCAGCCCAGATAATACAATGCTAGTATATAAAATAACTCAACATTTGCATCAACGTATGAAACTGTAACTCTTTTATTTCTCCCCATGAAGAAATTAAAGTAGAAGAGACAGACAGAAGATGTACTTTTTTTCATTCCCCTCTATTCTGTGCAATCCGGCCAGAGCAGTCACAGAGGGTTGGTGGATTCTGGATTCTTACTCAATTGCTCAGCCTAGGCCATCTTCAATATATTCTGTGGTAGTCGTTGGGTGGTTCCACTGTGGTTTGGTTCTCCTCCCTCCAAGCACATCATGGGATAGTGCTTTCCCTTTACATTTGGGCATGGCCATGTGATCTACTTTGGTCAACAGAATGGGAGTAGAAGTGTCATGTGTTACCTCTTGGTGAAAGTCTTTAAGACAAAGTGTGCAAATTATTATGTTCTCTTTCCCTGCTGTGGGTCCACCATGTTGCAGATGAAGGGGCGGAGGCCCGTGTCTGTGGGTGTGGACACTGTAGAACACCACAGATCAGAGGCCCCTGACATAGACAAATATTGTAAGCAAAAATAAGCCTTTTTTTTTTTTTTTTTTTTTTTTTAGAGTATTTGACAATAAACCGTAACTGGGGCTGGAATGAGTCCATAGTTGTATTTCTCCATTTCTAGATCTCCTTTGTGTCTCACTTTTCTAAAGTTCCCTGGGGTCAATATAAAACATAGGAATGTAACAACACACATTAATTGTAATATAGTTTAATCATATTCAGTGGCCCACTTGTGGTGACCTTTCCTCGGAAGGATGACACATCCCCTCCCTCATATGTGGCTGTGCAACTTACTTTGCCCAATGAAATGTGAGCATAAGTGACCTATAGTTTGCCATATTTTTTCCTCTTCTGCTACGGCAACTGCCAATGTCCCAGGCAAAAGCTGTTCTATCACCTTGGGTCCCAGGGTCAAAATGACATAGAGCAGAGGTACAGCTGACCTTTGATAGGCATGTAGAGTGAGGGAAAAATAAATCTTTATTATGTAAACCTCTGAGAGTTTGGGGTCATTTGTTACTGCAGCATAATATGGCATAACTCAACAGATACTTAACTTCAAACCCATGAAATTTAGAAAACACCAGCAAATCATAGAACTGAATATTATCATTATTGGAGAAGAGGAATTTTCAGACCTTCTCATCATACTAGGCCTCCTTCCCCATAGCGGATGGTAACCCACATTTATTCTTATACTCAACTCTATTTTTTTTTTTTATTTTTTGTTTGAGAGAGAGAGAAAGAGAGCATGTGAGAGAGGGAGAGGAGGGCAGAGAGAGAGGGAAATAGAGAGAATCCCAAGCAGCTTCTGCACTGCCAGGGCAGAGCCCAATGTGGGGCTTGACCTCACGACCATGAGATCATGACCTGAGCCGAAATCCAAGAGTCAGATGCTTAACCGACTGAGCCACCCAGGCATCCCCCAACTCTACTTTATTAGAACTTCAAAAGAATGAGGACATGTTGATCTGGTTGACTGGAATTCAAGGCATCCTCTGGCCTATGCTTTGCAAGTGAGTTGTGTTACTGGTCTTAAGGTCAGGATGGACAAAAGGGACTTCCTCTTTTATGTTTTGCCTCCACAGAACTTTGCTCCCAAGGGAGTATATCAATCCTTCCCATTTGATTGCCTGGGCCACATGCATCCAGCTTCACGATAGCCCCACAATGGGATTCTTGTTTAGGCAGTACTTTGGCTACTATTTCTCCAGTGTGGGACAGTTAGGAATAAATCCCCAGAGGAAAGGAGGAGTGTGTGGTTTATTATCCCAAACACCAACTCAAACACCAAACAACTCCCTTAACCTTAAACCTACTCTCAATCTCTTATCTGTAGGGTGTCCCAAATAAAAGCAGTATTGCCAACAGCTTATTGCCATATTATTGTTTCCAAATAGCCCTTAGCAGAAATTGAATGTTGTCTTGAGGGAGATGTACACAGAAACAAAATAAAGAGTAAGTGCTCAGTCAAGACACTGTATAGACCTATTTCAAATGAGTTTTGTTTTTTTAAAGGGCTATTTTGGAACAGAGATGGTTATTGGAAGGATGCTGGGAAATGAAACCATAGAACATCATGTGGAGTCAACATGCACTCACTGAGCCACCTTCCTATCAGGCAGGAGTTTGCTGGCTTTCCTCATAGCACTCATTTAATTATTAACACATTAGTATGTTGCCTACATAGCTCAGTCATCAGCATGTAATTTAAGCAAGTAGAATGAACGTTGTAGAGGACCACAACATAATAGTATTCTTTAAAGACTCTATTTTTTTTAGCAAGTATTTCACAGTCAGATAATTCTCATAAGAAAAAGCACTGAGCCTTGAATGCCCAAAATGAATAGAATTTTCAGAAATGGGAATTGTGGCTATTTAAAGTATATTCCTATTTGACTTTTTTCTTTGCCTCAAGTGTTGCATGAATAATGGGCTTTTGGCTTATTTGGGGAGACTTTCATATTTGCAGATTAATGACCCAGTCCTAGCTGCGACGGCAGTGTCCAAATACTTCATTTCGAAAACAAACCCAGATCTGGAATTTTTAACAGCTCCAGATCTTGGATTGGATTGTCATTTATTGGGGCTCTAAAGCATAAATCCAGGACTGACGGCAAGAAAATCTAACTGAGCACAAGATCAGGGCAGTTTAAATGAAGGAAAGTGATTCACCTGACTTTAAACTGCCGTTGTTGGGATAACTCAGTCAACATAGCAATTTCTTCAATCTGTCGTCACTGAGAAATTATGGGAACTTGAAACTATTTATAAAAAATGATTTCTAATGTTATTAGGCTAATTCAACAGCTGTATATAAGCACCTAGTTTATGTGCAGATACAAAGGCTAATTCAACGGGGTATTGACACAGAATTACAATAGAATGCGATAAATGCTATCAACGTGATAGAGTTATGTACAAAGGAGGGGCACCCTGTGCTGGGGTGGGGGTAGGGACGAGAAAAAAGAGTCACATTTGATTTGATGGGTTTTTATCTCATACTTTAAATTTTTCTGTTTTTATGTGCTTTTAGATATACATAATTGGTATAGTGACACCCTTGTAATTTATAGATACAGGTCGATACAGGGCATAATCAATAGTTTAGAGAGCAGTGCTAAAGGAGAACAGAAACAGAAACCATTTGATCTGAGGTGTGGCGGCACAACTTCACCGAAGAAGCACTATTCGATCTGAATCATACAGGAAAAGCCTGTGATTTTGCCAGGCAGGAACGTGGGGGGAACCATCTTAGTCAGAAGGAAAATATTGCGGTGTTTTCTCCTATGTGTGAAAGAACGTGTCACTTTTACGAACGCAGTGTGGTCCTAGAGAGTCCTGCATCTATGGCGGCACACGTGAGGGAAGACAGCTATAGAGCTGATGGTAGAAAGGTCGAGGCTAGAGTGTGAAGGACTGAGGATGCCAAGTTTGTGAACCTGTTTTACCCCACAGGAAGGAGAGGTATGGAGGGAAGAGAAGGATACTCCCACCATTCTACTGCCCCATTCTATCAATCTGTGGGATTCTCTTCTTGGCTCTGATGCTAACAGTGGGTCTCCCTCTGTTGGTGGGAGAAGGAATAAGAATCGAAACCCTCTCCGGCCTCACCTGACACCTGAAACGCAAGACGAGGTCTCAGACTTTCAACACCTGGACGGTAATGATTTCTCCAGAATTTTATAACCAAGTTGAGATTGTTGGTTAGTACAATATCGATCTTAGACGTGTGGTCAGGTTAAGTATGATCTTTGAACTCACTCTTTTTTTCTCCTCTTAACGCGACTCTATTCCCATGACTAGATATCTGTCTGAAAATCTCAAATAACCAAATCATGAAATTAAATGCAATAACCTGCCATGCTTGACATTGTTCGCCACGTTTTGTATTAGTCATGGGTCATAACCGCAAGCTACAGAAGTCACTCTGGCTGACTTAAGAAGAAAGGGGACAGAGAGGTTATTGGCTAGCTCAAATAATCTGAAGGGTTGGCGGATGAACATGAGGGAGGGGCAGGGGACCAGGCTTGGAGGCCAGGAAGCCAAGAATAAGCCCCCCCCCCCCCCCCGGTCGTGCTGGAGATTGACCCATCAAATGTGCCGCCAGCCCCAGATGCTGCTGCTCACACTGTTGGTGGCACCAACACCGGCCGGACCTGTCGCCGATGCCACGGTTCACCGCAGAGTGTACCCTGCAGCCTGGGGTGTCTGATGGGCGGAGTCTAGGTGTGGCCCCTGCTTCCTAGCAGCAATGAAGGCTGGGAGACTGATCAGGCTCTGCCTACAGTAAGACGAGGAATTTCCCAAAAGTAGCAAAGCGACTCGGTTTTCCTTGGTTCCCGGCACAGAGCTCCTAAAACCCTTGGGATTTCCTGAGTGATAAGAATGACAGCAGTTTCTTTTGTTGAGGTGTTTCTTAGGGATCCCCTAGACGGCTTCAGGACAGAAGTCTGGTTGCCAGAAAGATCAAGCCTTGATTAGAAGCCCCAATCCTCACTGCCTCTCCCCCCTACCTCTCAGCCCAACCTCTGGGGAGAAAAGAGATTGAGGCTAGAGGCTGGAGATCGAGTTAATCACCAAATGGCCAGTGATTTAATCAATCATGCCCGCGAGATGAAACCCCCGTTAAGCCCCCGAATGATGGTATTTGGAGCGCTTCCGAGTGAGTGAATACATCCATGTGCTGGGGGGGGGGGGGGGGGCAGGGCGCCCCAGCTCCACGAGGACAGAAGCTCCGTGCTTGGCATCCTTTTGTACCTCACCTCTTCATCTGGTTGTTCATTTGTATCCTTTACAAGAGACTGGTAAACCTAAGTGAAGTGCCTTTCTGGGTTCTGTGAGTTCTATCAAATTATTGAAAGGGAGGAGGAGACTGTAGGAACCCAGATTTGTGGCCTATCCGCCAGAAATAGGGTGACCCTGTACTTGCAACTGGCATCTGAAGTGGGGGCAGTCTGTGGGAGCCTTTTAACCTACAGGTGGATGGCGGGTGGTGTCAGAATGGAATGGGACTGTTGGACACCCAGCTGTTGTCAGAGAGCTGGAAGGTGGTGTCGCAAAAGACACCCACTGTTTGCTCTCAAGATGGGAAAAAACAGCCCGCAGGATGGTGTCCCTAGCTCGGGGTCCTACCGTTTGCCACTCTCTCTCTTTTCTTATTGGCTCCCGCGATTGTTCTTTTCTTCCAATTCTTTTGTGGATCCTTTCAAATCTGTGTTTCAGCCACTCCCCCTTCTCCGAGTTCCCGTCCACCCGTCTATCTGCTTACAGAACATTTCTGTTTAGACGGCCCACCCTCGCCTCAAATACAACTTGCCAGAAAACTGAAATCTTTGACATCGATGCATTCTTTTCCCTCGTTTATCTCACCATGGTACTTAGCTGCGAGGTTTCCAAACTTCGGAATCATGTTTCGTTCCTTCTGGCTAATCCTGAATCTTTCTGACTTATCCTTCACGATAACTCTCGTGTTCACGTTCCATTCGAATTCTGCAGTCCCGGTTCTAGTTCAGCTCTTTACTGACTTATGCATGGACTGTGGTCATGGCCTTCAACCTACCTCACTGCCATCTGTCTGTACTCTCTCCGGTGTATCCTAGAATCTGCCACCAGAGACTTCTTCATGGGCTACCTCCGTGAGCGTCAGCCTCTCCACAACGCCATGGTTTCCTCTTGACTACTGGAGAAAGGACACTTTTGCAAGCCTGCCATTCAAGGCCTCAACCATCTTGCTTCAACTTCGTCACTCTGTTCTAGCGTTATACAGTCTATGATTTTACCTCAAACATTTAAATGAACTAAGAAATGTTATCATGCAGGGAGCAGGGAAAGGAGAATGTGTTGACTTCAATCTTTCAGAGGTCCTTTAAATTTGATGCCTGCAATGTGTCTCCTCGTAATCCCTTCTCTTCCATTACTGCTGTACCTCTTGAGTTTCTTCCCGCTCTCAGCTCACCCCCGAGGGCCTCGGCGAGTCCGGACAGCTCCCCTGAGCAGACATCGCACACACCTCAAGATCTGGCCTTTCCTTCTTTCTTCTCTTCCATTTTTTATCCCTCAAAAAGTAGATGCCAGTAGATGTTACAAAGCGGGAAAACACAAAAACGGAGGACCTGCCTACCTCTGCAAGCCCTGACCATTTAATTTCAGCGAGATATTCCAACATCCGCTTGACTTAAAGCTGCTGAAATGCTAGTTCTGAAAGTTGTATTTTCATTTGCCCCACAGCTATTTTATCATTCTAGAAGTTGGGCAATTACAAAGGAAGTACATCTTTAGCAAAAAGAGAGACAAATATTTGCTTCTATTTTGGTTCTAGCTTTTTTGATTAAAATAAATGTTGTCTGTATCTTTAAGCCTAACGTTTTCCTTGTTGATGGATGAGAAGTCCTCGGGGCCCTGTGACCTCCCTCCTTGGGCCCTTGGCAGCTTTATCGTCTCTTCCCAGGGACTTGAGCCCTCACTGGGGCCAGTGCCCCCCTCCTGGGCTTGCTACAGCTTCCTGTCTGCTCACCCCTGGTACCCATCTTTGTATGTTACCAATACATCTTTGGACATTATCCACCGTTGCCACCGCATTAGTCTATTGGCCCTCTTGCAAATACGTCTCTGATTTCACTGAACTTTATGTCTTTTTCTCCCCTACCCCTTTTCTAGTTCTATCAGTTTGGATCCTTCCCTCATTTCATGACCTCTATTCAAATCCTACCTTCTCCCTGCAATTGTCCTTGATCACCCGAGCCAGAGTTTTCTTTTTTCCCCGAGAGCACTCAAAACTGTTCGATTCATCTGGACTCCTCCTCCAGCTGCCTTGTTCAGCGATTATTTTCGTGGTTACTCGATAAAAACTCAAGAACGGTACACAGGTCAGCTACGGAGACATACGTGTAGTCTTCATCTTTCCTTTCTAGAGTAAATTGTGAGTTTCTGAAGGGCAGAGGCAAAATTCTGAAAACTGACCCTTGCTCATGCCCTCTAGCATCTCCTCAGAGCAGACACTGGGGTGGTGGAGGATGGGGGGCACACAGGGTGTTGATGCTGGACAGTAGTCAACAGCATCCAGCTCTACTCTGTTCCGGCCATGAGGACAGCACCTGCCCCACCCTGCAGGGAAACCTGAGCCGAGATGTCTGTTCACTGTTGCTGGAAGCCTTTGACTTGGGGTGTGTGTGGGGGGGGGAGGGGTAGCTTTCCGGCAGGCGCCTGTACTGCAACAATGACCCTGGAAGAGAACTTGAGTTGAGATGGCAGGCAGCCTGAGATCACTGACAATGGAGCACAGCTGGCCTGGAGGGTCACCTGGGCCAGCAGCGGACTTGGCAGGACTTTTGTAATTGTAAGCCAGTGAGGTTTTCGGGTTGTTTGGTACCACGACGTAACTTGGCCCATGTACCTGATGCTTATTTTAAGTCCCTGACGATTAGAGGTTTAATTAGGTAACTGAAAGCCAAAATGGGATCCTTGGAAATTTGGGACTTCAAATGCAATAAATCTAAAACTAAATAGCGAGCAATTCAGGGTAAGAGAGAGGGTTTTAGAGTCACCCCCTGGTTTGAGTACTGGCGCCCCGTTTACAAGTTGTATGTCCTGACCTGGCAGTTTGCAACCTTTTTGGTCTCAGGACCCCTGTGTAGTCTTAAAAATTATTAATAACCCTGAAGAACTTTTGTTTACGTGGGTCATATCTATAAGTACTATTTTAGATATAAGAGCAAGGAAGTGAAACATATTAATAGGTAAAAAATAACAACACTTAACCCATCATCTGTTCATATACATATTTTTGGTGATAAATAACTATATTTTCCAAAAGAAAAAAAATAAAAAGAATGTCATTATTTCACATTTTTGTACATTCTTTGATGTCTGAAGATGAGTGGATTATTTTCATATTTGCTTGTTTATTTTATCTGGTGGGACACATTGTTTTGGATGAAGTGAAGAAAACCCAGCTTCACAGATACCTAGTTGAAAAACGAAGGGATTTTAAGTGATTTATTTATTTTAAAATTTATTTATTTATTTTGAGAAAGAGAGAGAGAGAACAAGCAGGGGAGGGGCAGTGAGAGGGAGAGAGAGAGAATCCCAAGCATCCTCCATGCTGTCAGTGCAGAGCCCAGCAGGAATCAAACTCACCAAACGTGAGTTCCTGACTTGAGCTGAAATCAAGAATTGAGTGCTTAACTGACTGAGCCACCCGGGTGCCCCAATAATCTTTCCATTTAACTGCATTCTTCTTAAAATGCTTATTTATTTACTGATTTATTTTTTGAGAGACAGAGAGAGCATGTGTGCACATGAGGGAGGGGCAGAGAATGAGAGAGAGAGAGAGAGAGAGAGAGAGAGAGAGAATCCGAAGCAGGCTCCATGGCCCGGAGCCTGATGCGGGGCTCGAACTCATGAACCATGAAATCATGACCTGAGCTGAAGTCACATGCTTAACCGACTGGGCCACCCAGGTGCCCCAGACATTTAAACACCAAAACTCGAGATAATTGGGAGTTTCTCAAACATTAGTTGCAGCATGGAATCTGAAGCCATATCAGTGAATTTTGTACTGTGTTACGTTAAAACTCATTGGTCTTTTACTTTGAATAGCACTTTCTAAAACCCATTCTTGATTTTGTAACATCATACGCAAGTCATTCGGAAAATACTGTCTCACGGAAGTAGGCGCGTCTTCCCAACGTTGACATGCATCAGTATAGGATATCAGAAAGAAAATTACATTTCTTAATACCACCTTTGATCTCATGGAAAAGTCTTTAAGGATCGGGAGGCTACTAGGCTCATGGTGGCAGACACGAGTTTTCCAAAATTCAAGTTTCATGTCAAAGCCTGAATTTTATCGTTGGCAACGAATGCCATCTGTTATTTTTTCCTGGAAGTGACAGGCTCACTTTGTTTCTTTTTGAGAAAATGTGTGCCCGGTCCCCGAGGTTGAAGAGCCATGGTTTGTCAGTCTATCAACTAACAATGGTGTTGTGCAGGGGGAAAAAAACAAGCATTCGGTTCAGTGATCACACGAATGCTTTTTCTTGAGAGGATGTCAGAGTTTGATATATAGGAGAAGTCCTTTGACGCCACACCTCAGTTTCGCCACACAAAATATCAAAAAGGCATGTACTCAGGGCGTCATTTAATAAGATTAGTAATTCGTACTGTTCCGTTAAGCGGTAACTTGGCTTTTGTGTTGCCGTTACCACTGCCTTGATTAGCGCTGAGCCAATACAATAGCACTTTGACCTGTGCTGCTTTTCACCATTGGTGGAAATTCAACACAGATTAAAAAGCAAATAACATGTTAGTGTTGTCACAGAAAGTTTTGAGAGCTGCGTGAACTAATCGTCTTGAGAACTGAACAAAATGTTATTTAACGAGAAGTAATGCCTGTAAAGCCCTTGGCTGAGTACCTGGTGTATACGTGTTTATTAAATATTAGCTATGACTGTGAGGCTGTCGATTCTGTGAGGGTGAGCTCTCAGTAATAATGGTAGTAATGATGAACTTCCATTTGTTTCTCTTACCAACGCGCTCCTCTGGCCGATCTCTGTTTTAGTTCATTGCTCCGTCCGTCTCCTTCTGTGGTCTCTTCGCTCCAGCCCATAGCTGTTCACCCACGAGAACTGGATGGTTGATCTGCCCTCTGTCACGTCTTCACAGTGATCCCTTCTCTTCCTGCTGCTGCCACCCTGGTTAAAGAGCACAACTTTGTGGAAAGAAACTGCCACCAAAGGCAGTTCTGGCTGTTGGGGTTTGACCCGCCTGAGATTCACTTTACCGCTCTGCAAAGCAAGGAGAATAGCCCTTTTATGTATATTTTTTGTGAGGGTTAAATGAAGTCACATAGTTGAAAGTAATTATATCAGTTTCGGGTGTGCTGTTTGGTTTTTTTTTTTTTTAACCATTCTTTCTGCTTTTCCTTCCTCTCTCCAATTCATCCAAAATGTTACCGTTGAATTAATTTTTTCACAGCACAGCCCTTTCATGCAATCAGGACACAACACACATGAACAGGGAACATTATGTACCGGGTTTTCTGACAGCGGTTGCAGACTTAGGACACAAGACAGGCCTTAGAAGCTACGGTGTCACGGTGGAGGGTTTTGTCATTACCACTGAAACACCTTTCCCATCTCTCCACTGTCCTTCCTGCAACACTCAACGGAAGGTCAATCTCCTTAGCATGGCATTTAACGTCCTCCTCAAGGCAGCCCGAACTGGCTTCTCCTTCATATTCCCTATGTGCCGGCCAAACTGAACTCCTGTCTTTGAACTCGTAGCTCCCAGCTTCCATGTTACTGGCCGCCCTGTTCTCTCTGTTGCAATGCCCTTCTCACCTTCTCTCGTTGCAGACAGCGCCTTTGACCCTTCACCCGCAGTTCAACTCCCCGTGTGCGAGACCTTCTTCCGCCCCGCAGGTGGATGTGCTAACCTTCTCCCTGCATTTGTCATACTTTGTTCAGATGCTTCTTAGAGTGCTTTCCATATTCTACACAAGCTCATGGCTACTCATGCGCATCTCGGTCCTCTCCACCAGACTGTGATCTCCCCAGGAAACGCGTTTCTCTTCCCAACCTCAGCAGGTCCTGTGGGGGCCTCCTACCTGCCGTTACTCTCTGACATGTTTATTGATGGATAAGTGGAGAAGAATTGTGTTCGTTTTGTTGAGTTTATTAACCAGGATCCTACACCTGAAAGCAGCTGTTGTAAAAGAAATGACTATTTATTGGCAACAGCACCCAAAACACCAACACATTTCATGTAAGCTGCTGTGCATTTATGACCCACACCTTCTGTTCTTAATAAAAGTCTTAATAAAAGCACCACATAGCTATTATTTATTTATTTGTTTATGTTTTCTTCATTTTCTTTCATTAATTTCTGGTAATTTCTAACAAATAGGGTTGTATCTCCTTGGTTACATTTATTACTAGGTATTTTATTCTTTTTGATGCAATTGTAAACAGGATTGTTTCTCTTTCTGATGGCGAATTATTAGTGTATAGAAACCCAACAGATTTTTGTATACTTATTTTATATCCTGCAACTTTACTGAATTTTTTGTATTAGTTCTAAGCTTTTTGATGGAGTCTTCAGCGTTTTCTACATTTAATATCCGGTCGTCTGGAAGTAGTGGGGATCCCACTGTTGGTGGGAATGTAAGCTGGCACAGCCACTATGGAAAACAGTATAAGGGTTCCTCAAAAAAGTAAAAATACAACTACCATAGGATTCAGCAACTCTACTTCTGGGTATTTATCCAAAGGAAACGAAAACCAATTGGAAAACGTATCTGCACCCCAATGTTCATTGCAGCATTATTTACAATAGCCAAGCTATGGAAAAAACCTGTGTCCACTGATAGATGAATGGGTAATGAAAAAAGAATAAAATTATTCAGCCACACAAAGGAATAACATCTTGCCATTTGCAACAACATGGATGGACTTTGAGTAAATAAGTCAGACAAAGACAAATACTGTATGATCTCTTTTATATGCAGAGACTAAAAAATATATGTATATATAAAAAAAATAAACAAGCTCATAGATGCAGAGAATAGATCGGTTTCCAGAGGTAATGGGTGGGGGATAGGAGACATGGGTGAATTATTATTATTGTTATTATTATTATTATTATTATTTTAGTTTAAATAAATTGACTATTAAGAATGGATCCTAGAGGGGCGCCTGGGTGGCTCAGTCGGTTAAGTGTCCGACTTTGGCTCAGGTCATGATCTTGTGGTTCACGGGTTCGAGCCCCAAGTTGGGCTCTGTGCAGACAGCTCAGAACCTGGAGCCTGCTTTGTGGATTCTGTCTCCCTCTCTCTCTGCCCCTCCCCCACTCGTACTCTGTCTCTCTCTCTCTCTCTTTCAAGGAAAAAAAAAAGAATGGATCACAGAGGAGATAAAATATACTTAAATTGCTTCAAAAAAACTCAAACGCA
Source organism: Acinonyx jubatus (assembly GCF_027475565.1). Taxonomy (NCBI): domain Eukaryota; kingdom Metazoa; phylum Chordata; class Mammalia; order Carnivora; family Felidae; genus Acinonyx; species Acinonyx jubatus. The sequence goes on from NC_069380.1 coordinate 10,217,605, forward strand.
GACATTTCCCATTGCTCATGTTGATACAGCTATCAGGAGCAATCCCTAATCTTACTGAAAACTGGAGGATATGTGATTCCAGAAAGAAGAACAAAAGCAGATGATCTACTTCTGTTCAGAAGTTTCTAGGGGGTAGCTTTTTTTTTTTTTTTTCCTTCAGAGAAGTGTTTGTACCACACGGTACCTTCAAAAGAACAGAAAATCCAATGGTAATAGCCTTGGATTGGTGAGCTTGTCCTGGGGGCCTGCTGAGACCGTAACTTTTGTTTCCTGGATCTTGGTTCAGGGCTGTTGGTTTGTTAAGAATCCTGCGGTGAAGCCTCTTGGGCTAAAAGTCTTGTTTGAAAGTCTGGCTTGATAGGTTTCACCTATGGCTTTTGACTAGCTTTGGAAGCAAAGTGAGACCGGCTCCTCTAGGGCTTTGGAGAGGCCCCCTTATTTGTGTTATCAGGGTGTTCCTCTTGAGCACCTGCTGCAGGGGGAGGTTGTGGCCACTGGATCTACTCTGAACCATGAAGTTTCTTGCTGTGTGTCTCTTCTTCCTGTCTTACACTTCTCCCACAGGCAGTAAAGATTCTCTTGCTTCCCTAAAGCTTAAAGCATCAGGTGAAGTGACGCGTTGCTCTCCTGTTACCAGGTGTGCACGGATTCTGGGGATGACTGGCATGACTGGCCAGGTGGTTACATCATGGGTCTGATTTACAATGACCTTATGTCCTAGAGATCCAGTTTTGGACATTCTAGTCCACTGTCAGACCCTAGGCTTGATTTTAGGTTTTTGAAAAGAATCCCTAAGGCCACTTCTCTGTGTGCGAAGAAAACGGCTCTCCTGAAGGTGAGAGGGCCCTAGAGCAGAGAGTTGGAATCTGTCCCTTGGTCTTTGCTGCTATGGGAACTTGCAAGCCGTGGGAGAGAGGTAGCAGATGGGGAGAGGGCTGGGCATGAAGCCTGGGCCACCCTATGGCCGCTTCACAGCCCACCAAACTTCTTTAGACTGATCTGCTTTGTGCGTGTTGTGTCTCTGCCTGGGACGCCTTTCCTCCTTTTCTCAGCCCAGGATCCTAGGTCTCCTTTAAGACCCTGCACAAGTCACTTTGGCCTTACTGATGGATTCCCATGGCCACCATTTTGTTTTCCCCCTCTGTATGTTCCAAAGTGTTTCCATCCACCTGTACTGTAGCATTTATCACAGGGCAAAAAAATTACTTAGGAACATTTTTATCTCCCTAACTGGACTGTGAGTTTGTACTCAATGCCATGTTTTATGCTTTGCATCCAAAGCCTTAGCAATGGACACGTGGGCTAGAAACCATTCACTATCAGTTAAATGAACGGATTCTGGCATCTGGGTCTATAGTTAGTATAAGCTCAGAAACCATCTGTTTGGAGCTTGCTTATTAGATTATTTGGCTATCTATGGTTTTGTGCATAGGTCTTTATATTCTTCTGTGGAATTTAGAAAATTCTTTTAAAAATTACCAGACTGTTTTAATTATGTTGTAACAGGCCCTCCTCCCCAGAAAGAGGGGACTCCTTGCTTCATTTCCGCACAGGGGAGGGGCATACTTTCAGGGGTCAATATGGGGGTGGCATCTGGAATTAAGATGCGTGACCCCCAGGAAGACAGAGATAAGGCATGCTCTTTTTTCATATCACAATCTTAGAGTTTACGAGATTTACGCATTTGCATGGAGAGTGGTCCCCTTACAGTTGGTGTTTCAAATAGCAGAAGAGGCACTGAGGCAAGGGGTGCCTAACCACGTATCTGTTAGTGTCCTCATGAGCACATTTTGTTTCAGTTAACTTTCAACTTGTTTTTGGGAGAGGGAACTTCCAGGAAGTCCATTTATCATATGACCAGAGTAAGTGAAAGGTAATCCTTTTTAAAATGTGAGTTATGGAGCTTTGTAACGTGCCATTTATCTATGTCTACTGTGGAACGGAAGAACACTGGGGCAGATTTGTTACTTAAACAGAGTGTGCTCCCTGTTGTCTTTGGGGCTCCATTTCCCACACCTTGTTCCCGCACACAAAATATTCTCACGTGGTGCATTTTGGTGAGAACGTTGATTGAGCACTTAAGAGTTGCCCGTTACGAAACGTGGAGTAATTATTTGAACACATACCTGGTAAGTAAGCTGCTTAATTATTAGGCTTCTGTTCTTTTTAAACACATCTTGTTTTGATACTCAAAATCAAATACATGTGGCAGGATGTTTTCTCTGAAGAACGCTGAACAGCTTTGGACGCTGGAAACCTTCTAGAACTTTTAACCAGGCAGGCAGGTTTTAGAAGATAAAAGGGATCGAGGCAGTCAACCATGAATTTGAAAAGAAGCTTCACTAAAAAAAAAAAAAAAAAAAAAAAAGAAAGGAAGGATAGTTATTGACATGTAGCCACAAACCCTGGCTGAATAACAAGATCGCGCCATTTGCATTCACGCAAAATGGACGACACACAAGGTATTCAGTTTCAAGAAGTCGGTACGAACCAGAGAGAAAACCCACAGTCTCTAGACGTCCTTGTTAAAGCACTCGCAGCAGGTGTTGCACGTTGGGCAAACAACAATATTATCCTAACGCATTCAAGGCTAAGCCCCTCGATGGTCTCCACTTTTATAAGGCTCAACACAACAAGCATTTATTCAGCACCTGCTTCGCTATCATCCTAACACCTTACTTGTATGCCCACCACCTGGCACCGGTCTTCTTTTAACTTTTAGCGAGTGGGTGAACAGTGGCCTGTCCGTGTGGAAGGTGCCGGTGTGCTTAGCACCGTTGCAGGCCCAGAGTAGGCATCCAAAAAATAGGATGAGGTATGAATGAAAACACCCACACAGGCTTCAGGTGGGTCTAATCTCAGGTGGGTGATGGGCACTTGGTCCTGTATGCTTTCTAGGAGAGAGAAAGGAGTCAAGGCTTGGGGGAGGCACAAAGCAGTGAAGAACCATTAGAGGGGATTCAGAGTTCTCGGTTATTGCTTTCCTCCTCTGCCCACCACACAGCACAAGGGGGCCAGACCTGGCCAGGGCTTCCACGTCTCCTGGCTGGGGAGGGAAGCCCCTGAACAGTCCCATGGGGACAAGAGGGTCTCTCCACATGAAGCTTACACGCGTCACTCCACTTCTCTGTATATCAATTTTTATCATACGTTTTGAAAAAAACTACACCCTCCCTCTTCCATTACGGTGAACCGCTTAAAATTACATTTACACGAAATTACATTTACACAAACTTCTGTTGAAAGCCAAATTCCAGGCCTAAGCTCTTGGCCAAAGCCCATTAAAGGGGGATATTAAGTAAATTAGTTGAGCTGATTAAAAACACCTTCATCAAAGTAGAACACTGGTGCCAACAATATTAAGAGTTGAATTATTGATTTTTTTTTAATGGCCGATGGTACGTTAGCAGGGAGGAAAAAGTCCTTCTCCTTTCCTTCCTGTCCCCCCCCCCCCACTTCTCCCGTCCCCCACTTTGGGAGCGAGAAGGGTAACTACTGACCTACTCCTGGAGATCCCGGAAAGGGAGGTGACAGAGAAGTGGGGGGGGGGACAGGAAGGCAGAAGATGGGGTCCAGGTAAGGGAGAAGAGGGAGAAAAGGAGTGGAGACTAACGACCGGAGGGAGCAGAGGCTAGGGTCGCTGCGGAGGTGCAGCCACCTCTACCCACACCGCGTGGCGAGACCGCGGGCACAGCCGCGGGCCAGGCAGGCGCTGGAACGGGCACGGGGACGCTCCCCAAGCCGGCCGCCAGAGGGCGCGACCGGAGCCGGCGCGGCGGAGCCCGAGGAGGGAGGAGGGGAGCCGGCGGAGAAGGGTCAGCCGCGGCGGCAGGGGCGGCAGCGGTAGCGGCGCAGCTCCGCTCCCCGCGCGTCTCCCGTCCCCGCGCTCCAGCAGGGCGCACGGTCCCCGCCGCTGGGATGCTGCCGCCCGCCGGCCGCGGCCGCCGCCGCCTCGCACTCCCGGCGCTGCTCTCGCTCCTCACCTGCTCCCTGGGTAAGTAGCGGGCGGCCCGGGCGCGCACCGGAGAGGCGTGGGCTTCCCGGGCGCTGCCGCCCGCGCCCCGCGTCCGCGCGCGGGAGGAGGCGGCGGGCGGCCCAGCCCTGCCCCGCGGGCGCCCGCGTCCCGCCGTCCCGTCCCCGCCGCGCCGGCGGCAGCGCCCCCTCGCGGCGTCCGGGTGGGGGGGACCCGGCTCTCCGGGACCCCGGGGCGCGCCGCGCCCGGCCCCTTTCGGCTCGCTGGGTCCCGCCGCCGCCCCGGCCCCGCTCGCGTCTGCCCGCCTCCTTCCGCCGGGAGCTGGCGGCCGGCCGAGCCGGGAGGGCGAGGCGCTCACCCCCACAGGAAGCGCTGAGTAAATGTGCAACTGCGAGAAACTTTGAGAGGAGGGAAGCGGCGGCCGCGGTCCCGCCCCCCTGCCTTCCGCCCGCGTCCCGCCTGCCCCGCGCGCCCCGCTCGCCCCGCGTGGGCGCCGCCGGCTGGAGGCGAGCGGGTGGCCCGGCGTCCGGGCCGCTCGCTCGTGCCGCACCCCCGCGCCCCGCGGGCGGGGGCGAGGGACGGTGTCCCCCCCCACGTCCGCGGGGTCTTCCGGCCGTGCTCTGGTCTCCCGGGCTGAGACGCCAACTTGGCACCAGCGCCTTCTGCGGAGTCCTGGGCCAGCAAGGGAGGATCGGGGTGCCCGTTTGGGCCCTCAGTGTGTGCGGTCGTGGCGTGGGGGAGGCGGTGGGGACGCTCCCCAATCTTGGGTCGCTATGGGGGAAAATCAGAGAACACTTCTGGAGACAATGCTTGTCGGGTCTGCTGCTGCCGTTATGCCCCTTCCCTTTTTTCCTCCCGTTCTCCTCGCAAGAGTATTTTCTCCACCGTATCGTAAAAGGATGGGGCAGAAGTTAAAAAAAAAAAAATCACCGTAATGGACGTTTATGATGAGACTTGTTCAAGGTTGAAAGCTTGGGGGAAGAATTGCTCCCTTTTCAGTGTTCTCAGGGTTATTGTCCTCTAACCCGGACTTTTGGGTTTCCAGTCGGTTAAAAGGCAGTAATTTCAGATTTTTAGAAATGGCAGAATGGTGCAACTTAGGAAAAGACGTAGCGTTATTGCACATTGCTTTTTGGTAGCCCACCGGAACCTTTACAGCACGTTTTTTTAATTTGGATTTAAACTCTTCGAATAGGGGCCTTTTTTGTGTCCCCGCCCCCGGCATTTCTATAGGTGCTCACTACGTGTGGGAAAATCTAGTGAGATTAATTGTTAATTAATTGTTCACATGCATGATTAAGTAAGCAACAATGCAATTAAAAGCATTCGGGCACCTTGGGCAGAGAAAGCTGTAATTGACGGTGGTGAGCAACTAAACTTGGAGATCTGCTTCAGTGGAAGAATGCATCGCTGGCCAGGGCAGCCCTGGGGGAAGGGGAGGTTGCAGGGGTGGGAGGTTGACTAGGTGACTCTTGGCTGCATCACTTGGCTTGCTGCCTGGGAGTTTTGCACCTAAGCAAATGGGGTGGGTGGTAGCCGAAATTGGCATTCTATTTATAGCACTACACTTTATAATGCTGTACTGGGGATATAATATTTGTATATAATATATTCAATATATGGGCTGAAACACATTTAAATGTATTGCTACACGTATCTATTTTGCACTGCACTTAAGGGAATAGCTGCACTGCCCAAACTTGATAGTACGTTAAAGGACAGTCAGAATGAACCAGAATGTCAACACATTTTTAGAGATGTCTATTAACATTGTGAAGTTGTCAGATAAGCACAATAAATAAGACGTAAAACCTATTAAAAGGTCCCTGGGAGACATTTGGCTCTGTGAACTGGCTTTAATGGATTTCAAAAATACAGGAAGCTGTGTTCTTCGAGGTCTGAAGTAAATCACGGGTTCAGTTTATTGAGCTCTGCTTTGGTGGTGTTGGGGGAGCACCAAGACGTAAAAAGATGCGGTGCCCGCTCTGTAAATCTCGAAATCAGGAATCTTGGAATCTTGCTAAAACGAGAGATTATGACAGGAGTTCTGACGCATGTGAACAATCCTGATGGGTGAAAAATACTCTAAATATCCCCTTAGAAGTTTGGCCTGGGTATATATAGTTTAGTTTTCCCACAAACTGTAGCATATTCATTTGAGTTTTCAGAGAAGAGTCAATATAGAAAATTTATTTTAAATCCATATGATTATACAGATCAAATTCACTGTAACTTCAATTCTAAAGTCCAGTGCCAGTTCTAGAATCAGATTTATTCACACCTCTGCGCCAGCCGCTGTGTGGCTTCTAGTGAGTTTGAGCTCTGTTTTCTCCTAGAAAACAGGAGGCATAGACTAGATAAAATACCAGAACTTTGCCATTTCTTACAGTTTTAACAGACTGATCTATTGTGGCAGAGACTGCTCTCTGCTTACCCAGTAACCCTTGGTTCCTTCTTTTTCCAGACTAAGAAAGCCCGTTAGATAATCAGGAGTGTCACCTGACTGCATTTGGAGATAGGGTCTTCAAGGAGTATAATTAAGGTTATATGATGTCATAAGGGTGGGGCCCAAATCCAACAGGGCCTGTGTCCTTATCGTCCTTATCCTTCTCGGAAGAGGAAGGGACACCAGGGATGCATACAGAGAAAAGGCCATGTGAGGACACCGTAAGAAGACTGCTACCTACAAGCCAGGGAAAGGGGTCTCTGCAGAAACCAACCCCGTTGGCACCTTGGTTTGGGACTTCTAGCTTCCAGAACTGTGAGGAGTAAATTTCTGCCGTTCGAACCACCCAGTCTGTGGTTTCTGTTATGGCAGCTCTAGCTGACTAATAATACAGGGAGTGAGGGAAAGGGTGGAGGAATGTGGTGGCGGCGGCGGCAGTGGCAGTGTGGCGAAAACACATTTCTCAGTGGCCCTTGCAAAGCAGGGTTAGCCACTGAGTTATCTATTGAGATTTTTGGGTGGGTCTCTTGGTAATGGCGGCTGACCCAGCTCGGATGCTGGCTTTTTTTAAATTGCATTTTTTTTTTTTTTTGCCTTTGTTTCATCTTCCTTCCCATTGTCTGTAAATCTGATGGCTGGAGCCGTGGTGGCCATCTTGTGACCATGAGGTGACCTTGAAGACAGAAGCGAGTAGTAAGGACAGTATAGCAGAAAGGATAACACCACCTGGGTGCTAGATGGATGTGGGACACCATGCCAGTCCTGGGTCACTTATTTCCGGACTTGTTGGGCATGATATTAAAAATAAACCCCTGTCTTCTTTAAGCCTCAGTTGTTTGGGTTTTCGATTACACGCAGCCAGCCTAATCCTAATCGATAACATCTGTGAAGAAGCTCATTTGAACCAATGGTAAAATAAGATACTTTCATCTTTCTTTTTTTTAAATGTTTATTTATTTTTGACAGAGAGAGAGAGAGAGACAGAGCATGAGCAGGGGAGGGGCAGAGAGGGAGACACAGAACAGGCTCCAGGCTCTGAGCTGTCAGCACAGAGCCCCACGTGGGGCTCGAATTCACAGACCGCGCGATCATAACCTGAGCCGAAGTTGGACACTCAACCGACTGAGCCACCCAGGCGCCCCTAACTTTTATCTTTCTTATCCCTGTTTCTCCTCTTTATGATTCAGGATTGTATTTCTTAGCATCTGCCAAAGTTAGGGATGATTTTTCATTCTGGTCCAGTTCTTGCTCAGATTCTTTTCACTGCAGTGAATTAGACATTTTGGGACACCAAGAATCAGACCTGATCCCAGGTGTTTTTATTGTTATTTTTATTTTTATATATTTTTAAACCCTCTTATTTCTTATAACAGATATGACTGATACAGGTTTTACCCATCTGGATGGGTAGTCTGGGCCTCAAGTTGGTGCAGCCCCCTTGGTCACAGACTTGACCCAAGGGCATTTGCCTAGAGCCAATAGTCAAGCTCTTTAACTGGGGGCATATAAGGAGGGGGGGGGGAAGAGCAACTGTTTCAGGTGGGATGGCCAGGGTGGGGAAGAACTGTCCTGACCCTTCTGTCAACTTTTGTTAACTTGCTCTGAGGCAAGCATCGTAGGCCCAGTACTTGAGCAAGTCCTGGTAATTGACCTCATTTGGACGACGAAGGGCCAGGTGGTTTGTTTTTCTTTTCATTAGAAACATTATAAATCAGGCATAATTTCTAGGCACAAAGGGATTATTTACGGGGAATTTGCAAATGTTCTAGATTTTGCCCCTTTGTAACATGGGTGATTCATCTTTGGTGTTGCCAGATTCTTGCTTAAGAACAGTGTACAGGAGCATTAATTCCATCTTTCCCAACACAAAGGAAAAATTCTAGGGAGTGTCAGAGGTTCATCAGATCTATTACTGATTGAGAGTCGCCCTTGATTCCATATTTCAAAGCTCTCTTCACAAGGCCACTCCCAGAGAAACCCGATTCGGTGTAGACGCTGATTTGCACTACTAGAAAATGTCAACAGTAGTATTGAAAGAAAGACCTGTCCTCGAAATTTTTGTTCGTTTATTCAAAAACTGTCGAGTATCTCCATATGTCAGGCACTGAGGATATCGCAGGAAGGAGACAGATCTGGTCTGGCTTTCCCTCCGTGGAACTTGCAGTCTCAAGGGGAAGGAACATTATGCGGAGACAAATTGCACTGTGCTCAGTGTGGCAGAGGAGTTCGGGGTGCTGTGGGAACGCGTGTCTCAGGAGGGTCTTTAGCCTGGAGTTTGGAGTCCTGTTTCTCAACAGAGGGTGATCTTGCCCCTGGGAGAACACTTGTCAAGGGCTAGAGACTTTCTGGTGGTCACAGGGATGATTTGGCAGGAAGGGTTAGGGTCACTGGCCTCTGAGCCAGTGCGGCTGAGCAATCCTCGTGCCCGGGACCACCTCCCCCTGCCCAGAATCAGCGATCGGTCTAGTGTCAACGGTGCCAGGTGCCAGGTTGGGGAACCTTGGAGCTGGGGCTCAAGGAGAGCTTCCTGGAGGAGGGGACATCAGAGCTCAGACTGGAAGGGGAAGCAGAAATCTGTTACATGAAGGACGGGGGTACGCATGGCAGGGGAAAGAGCTTGGTGCCCAGAGAAACACAGTGCAGAAAGGACTGGGGCTGGAGAGATCGGGAGAGGGGCAGGGAAGATCAGTAGGGGGTCACACAATGCAGGCTCTTGCAGATGAGGGTAAGGACTTGGGACTTTGTCCTTAGAGCAGTGGGAAGTGGCTGAAGGGCTGTCCTAGGAGAGTGACATGATTTAACTTCGCAGTTTGAGAAACTCACTCTGGTTTTCCTATGGAACAGGAATTAAGAGGCGGCCAGCAGGGACGTGTGGGACCAGTGAGGAGGCTGTTGGAATCGACCATGGGAGGGATGATTAACACTCTCTAAGACACGGCGATTGATGGGTACAGTGGGCTGAGAGGAAGGCGGGGGTCACGCATGAATCAGGTTTCCGTCATGAGCTGTGGGCGGCTCCTGGTGCTGTTTACTGATACAGGCGCTAATGGAGAAGGACCAGATTTAAACAGTTTTTTTTCTTTTTATTGTAGCTAAATAACATGAAATTTCTCTTAACCATTTATAAGTGTACACTTCTGTGGCATTAAGTACCCAGATGTTTTTCTAAAATTTAATTTTAGAGGGAGGTGAGGATGACGAGTTTAGTTTGGACAAGTTGAGTTTGGGGTGCGTGTGAGATAGTCAGGTTCCATGTCAGGTGGGCAGTTAGATTTGTGGGTCTGGAGCTCATAGGAGAGCTTGGCTGTGGAGAGATATGGCAGCAGTTGGAATATATATATGATATATATGATATATGATATATATGATATAATATACATATATTGTATATAATATGTACATATGTGTATATACGTATAATGTATATAATATGTACATATCATATATATGATATGTACATATATATATAATATGTACATATCATATATATATGATATGTACATATATATATATAATATGTACATATATATAATATACATACACACACATATTTTTTTTTTAAAGAGGAGAGTCTTAATTGGTAAAATAAATCCATTTAAGCTTTTACTCAAAATGTGTGGATATCCAAGATTTGGTAGAAGCTGGGGAAGAAAGTAGTCTTTATCTGTGTGATGTAAAGCTGCAGGCTTATTCAAAAAAAAGAAAAAGAAAATGAGTGAAAGCATCATCAAATAAGTTTGAATGTATCTCAATTACAGCGGTGCCTTTTTCTCCTAGGGATAGGACTTCTTTTCACTCCTAAAAGAATATTTTATGATCTGAAAAGGTGATATGTTTTAGTTTACATCATTGCTTGCCGTAAGAAGCCCAAGGCTCTTTACATGTCATGCTGAATTTATCTTCTCCAAATCCTTGAGGGCGGATATGCTGGAGCTTGTGCTTCGTTGATGAGGTGAAGGGAGTGAAGGAAGGTACATGGCCAAGGCCTGTTGGAAGAATTGCCCCTTTCCATTCCTTGGTGTCTGTCCACCGGTGCACCCCAGTGTGTCAGACTTCACACAGGAGAATCACCTCAGGGTCTTGAAGAGTTCCCTTTGTGAAGGGCTTCTTTGTTAAAATGCAGCTTATGGGGTCCTGGCTCCAGATTTTTCTGATATCAGAAGATCTGAGGTGAGGCCTCTGGATTTGCAGTTTTATCCAGGCCCCAGATAAGTTGTATGTGTTGGCGGGTGCAGGAACCCTGCCTGGCCCACCCCAGGACCAGGTACAAACTGGGGACTCTTACTGGGTGGCTTTCTTGCGTATCTGCAGAATGTAAAGTTGATGGCTAGTTGCTTTGTCTTTAAAATGAAATAAGGAGCTGCTTTGGAGAAAGTGCAGCGTGGAATCGAGGCCCGTATGCCCCGGTCATGTATTTCTTCTCCTTGGGAAAGGAACCAGAAACCCCAGAATTCAAACTGAGCTGTCTTTCTCTGGTTCCACCATCATTTGGCAGGTTTCCAAGGGCTACTGGGGCGGGGGGGGCTGTAGTGTGGGGAGCGTGAGTCTCAAAAACTAGAGCAGTGCATTGTGAGAACAAAGGTTTTTGGACAATTGACAAGTTTCTAAGGTGTTAGAACCTCTCAGACTGTAGGTACCATGGATTCAGTGGTACGGACAGGAAGGGCTTCTGGAACCACTTTTTGTGTTACGAAAATAAGATACCCCATGTTTCAGCTTACGTTGTGTTTCTATAAGTTAGCCACACGGTTAACCGTTCACCACTGCTCTTACAATGTGAAGAAATCCTACGAGGTGCTGATTTTTCGGTGGTTGAGTTTATTCTGGAGTGGGTGGTATGACCAGAGATCCTTCTGCCCCTTACCTGTGACTCAGCCCGTGAAACATGCTTTTTGAGGGTGGTGTTTTGAGTCTCTCCCCCAAAACTCTGTCTGAATTGGAATTTTCTTATTTTCACATCCTGAGTGGCATATGGGTTTTCGCATTATTTGTTTAAATGAGATATGAATCAAAGAAGCAAGTGATCTTTTCTTTCCTAAAATATACAGTTATTTTCTCTATTCTTCCCTTCTGTTTAACTGTCCTTCCTATAAATATGTTTACCCTTTGGCACAGAGAGTATATTGGCCCTTGGCCAATTTTGGTGCCAAAGGAAGAAAAATTTGTATTCCAAACTCCATTTTCCCATTGACTTCTTTGATAAAACAGAAGATGGGTTTCAGATGGAGCAATGTCGAATGGGGGTAGGTGGTGGCTCAAAAGAGGACTGTCGCGCCTCTGTGCTCACTGCCACACTCGGGGGGGAGCCAGGCCCCCTCCTCCATCACTTCTCTCAACTGGCTGATCACCTTGTAAGTGGTGCAGAACCCATGGAATGGGGCACAGGGGTTCCCTGCCCCTGAGTGTTGTCCACCTGTCTGCTTGCAGAATTGTGCTTGGCAGCCTCCAGTGCTGTGTGTCTCTTTTCCTGAGTTTGCTACTTGGCATCTGAGCAAAAGGCTCCATAGCTCTTCCCATAGGTCAGGTAATATCCTGAACCTGTACATGCACCGACTTATTTTCATTCTTGTTTAGTTGCCTCCCTTTTACAGGGACGGAGGCAGGGGCTCCGAGAGGCCAAGTCTCTGGCCCCGTGTTGCTTAGCTACTAAGCGGCAGAGCCTGGATGCCACGAGGTGCGAGTCTAGATTCTGTGTATCTCTGACCAGCGTGCCGTGCTATTCTTTACAGTGGATCCGGGCCCGGAGGCCCGGTCTCCTGCACTGCAAGCTCTTTCCCTTGTGCTTTGAAACTTTAAGGCGAGAACAGTTTAAAAGAACACTTTGTAAATCCTTGAACTACTGCCTTCTGTCTAGCTTCTCCTCTGTGCCTGGCCATTTCTTTTTGTCGTCTTTAGTTTTGTCCCTGAAATGTTGGCGTTGCCTCGCTCCCGTCTTTCCCATCCAGGCTTGTGGCTTTGGTTCCTTTGTACAGGGGGGATGCTGCCGGTGCCTCTCCTCTTGACCCCTGTGCCCGGCTCCACACCTGGCTATGGGCCGCTGCTGGGTAGATCCACGGAGTGTCCTCGGAGCCTCAGGATATTGGGAACCGCACTGTTTTCCCACACATCTGCTTCCCTGCCTTATTCTCTAGCCTGTGAATGGCACCCCAGTGGACTCGGCCACTCCATCCGAATCCCGGACTCCCCTCCACTCCTTTCTCTCACTCACCAACCCCTCCGGACTCTCCCTTCCCCACCCATTCCATTGGTAGGATCTGTCTCAGACTGTGCATTCTGCTTTGATATCTCCAACACCTGCTTTTGCTCACAACCTGCTGTGCCCAGACGCTGCCTCGTCTGAATTCTGTCCCGTATCGTATCTCTCATTGCCTGCTCCATTAGCTTCTTAGCTGGCACATTTGTGCCTTTTTTTGGTCCCCCCACAGCCCACCCAATAGGCTCCTCCAGAAACCTAAGGCACACATTTCAATGTGGCACTCCCTTTCTTAGAAGCGTCTCATAGCACATAGGATAGAAGCAGACTCCCTAACGCTGACCCCTTTAATGATATGGCCCCTCCCCCTCCCAGATGTCCCTGCCCCGGTCACCCCCCCTCCCCCAGGGTGTCCCTGCCCCGGTCACCCCCCCTCCCCCAGGGTGTCCCTGCCCCGGTCACCCCCCCTCCCCCAGGGTGTCCCTGCCCCGGTCACCCCCCTCCCCCAGGGTGTCCCTGCCCCGGTCACCCCCCCTCCCCCAGGGTGTCCCTGCCCCGGTCACCCCCCCTCCCCCAGGGTGTCCCTGCCCCGGTCACCCCCCCTCCCCCAGGGTGTCCCTGCCCTGGTCACCCCCCCTCCCCCAGGGTGTCCCTGCCCCGGTTACCCCCCCTCCCCCAGGGTGTCCCTGCCCTGGTCACCCCCCCTCTCCCAGGGTGTCCTGCCTTAGTCACCCCCCCCCCCTCCCCCCCGAGGGTGGCCATGCCCCAGTCACTCCCTCCCCTCACATATCAATTCTCTGGGCACATTGGACTGTTTGTTAACCAAGCTTTGATGCAGAAGCCTGTTTCCAGGCCTCCTTGCTCTTGTAATTTGACATTTCTGCTGCCTGGAATTTACTTCCTCAGGCACTGTGTCGAGCTCGCCCTAAGCAGTGCTTTCCTCCCTTTAAGCCTCCCCTTCCCTCTGCTGCCCTGCCTTGGGTGAGCTGCCCTCTGTCTCCACCCCAGGTGCTCCCTTGGGGACTCCCGTCAGAACGACAGCCATTGGAGTGGACACTTGTATGCTTGGCTGTTGACCGAGGGACTCCTCTCTCACATGAGCTCCTTGGGCAGCTGCTTATTCGTCTTCCCCAGCTCCTGGCATATTGTGTGGCAGTCATACACTCTCTGATTTTCTGTTTAACAAAGGAAAATATAAATTCATACTGCTAATGAGCTGCGAAGGCCCAAAGCACTCGGCATGTGCCGGGCCCCGTTGCGGAAACATAATGCTTGTTAAAGCGTTGATCTTTGGCCACATGCCTGGGCTGGTTCTGTCCTCTGCCCATGGGGAGTGCCTGGGGCCCTTCATCCTCAGGCTGGGCGCTGGTGCCTCCAGGTGGGCGGATGGCTGCGGCCCAGTGTGGCCACGACCCCCAGGGACAGCAGATTGGTCTGAAAAGGCAGGCCCTGCCCCCTGTTGCTGGGTTGGGGTGCGATCGTTTCTATCCCTTCTGCTGGCATGGATTATCTTCAAAGCAGGTAATTGGAACTAAGTAAATTGGCTGTGGGCTGTGTACCCTGGAGCTTAAGGCCTCCTCTCGAGGACCTGGAATTAAACCTGGAAAGCTCCGGGAAGCTGGAGCCACTGGGGGAGGAGCCGCACTGGGTGAAGCGTTTTGTAAGTAGGTCACGGCAAAGAAAGTGAAGCCCCGCCAGCTCCCTCCCACAGCCTGGCGGAAGAAAAAGTGGGGCAGAGCCCGTGTGAGACCCTGAACCCGCAGGGCCACCAGCTGCAAGCTTCCCGTGAGTGCTGTGGCTTCGGCCCGGCCCGGATGGCGGAGAGGGCCACGCGGTTTCAGTCCCTCCCTCCAGGCTCCTGGGTAGGGCCGCGACCACCCACCGCCTAGACACCGCCCAGGCTGGCCCTAAGCGTGGTACCACCAGCAGCTTTATGGCCCCGTCCGCTGAGTTTGCAACATGTGGAACCGCACACTAAACGCTTTACGCAGTATCTCACTCGATCCCGCGTCTTCGTGTTTTTTGTTTTCGTTTTGGTATTTAATCTGGTTTTCTGTGATTGCCGTTCTTGGGAGAGTCTAGGAGGACAGTCCAGGGAACAGGAACAAAACGGAGTTAGGAGGTGCAGTCATCTTTCCTGCAGGGGCGTGGGGTCCCTGACTCCCAACCAGGAACAAGATAAGATAGTTGATTAGTGTTGCTTAAATGCCTTGCAATGAATTCCTTTCCAGTTTTCCGGCACTCCAGGGTTTAGGCTGGCCTATAAATCTTAGTCCCAGGGTAGTTGTAAAATCTTGATTTATCTCTCAGAATAGGTGTGCTAACACATTAGTTGGCTTGAATTATTTAAAGTTATCACGGGAAGGTCTTATTTCTATTGCCCGTCCCGATTTGCACTTTAAATATAGTTCCCTGCAGCAATTCACAGGAATTCATGTTGAAAATAGAAAAGGGAAAATTACTTTTAAACAGCAGTTTGGCATATAAGAGCATGATTTACCTTGGAATAGTTCTCCAACTGCACATTAAGGCCAAGCTTTCAAGAATATTTTTTCCCCGCTGAATCTGGAAATCAGTATGAAACCAAACAGCCAACATCCAGCCTCACGCGGCCACTCCCTTTGGCAGAGCAGGGGGGGATCCCTTCCTCCCTCCCCGCTCCCCCCTCCCCTCCGTTGGCTCCCAGTGTTACAGTCCCACTGTAGGGACTGTATCCTGTTAGGTTTGTTGGAGGTGACAGGCACATCCTTACCTTACTTGCCCGGTTTTCTAACTTTTCTCCTCAAATTTCACCATTTCTCCTTTTTCACGTGCTTGAAGTGTGAAAGCTCGGATTTTGTTGGCAGGAATTTTAGAAAGGATCCATTGTTTTAAGATTGGATTTATTAGCGGTCTAGCATATGCTGTGCCTTCAAAACGCATTTGGTTCCCCGGTGATTGGTTTAGATTATGGAAACATAAAGGTAAAAGCAGAAGGCAAAAAGATATTTGCTTATATTCATTTAATGAGGATTATCTTGCCCTGTGATTTGCTCTTATACCTGAGAGTGACTCCGATGCATGTCTTATGTTAGTGCTGTACTTATTTATTTAGTTTTTTTAAGTAAGCTCTGTGCCCAGCGTGGGACTTGAACTCACAACCCCAAGATTGAGTCACGTGCTCTACTGGCTGAGCCAGCCACGTGCCCTTATGTTACTGCTTTAAATATTACATAATTTATTTCTATCGGGGAAATTTCACAGCAGAATGTCATAGGGACAAATGATGGTTTTGTGTGTGTGTTTTTTTTTAAAGAATATCTTAACTCCAGGCCTTTGTATTTTTGGAGGGAACTAAAATCTAGTTTACTCTTAACTTCAGTTAAGCCTCGCCTGAATAAAGGTATGCTGTCTTGATTACAACAAAGAGGATTTGTAGAATTCACTTGATTTATTGGGAATGTCTTCCTCCCATGTAATTCCTTCATTAAACGTACTCAAATGACATTAGTTGCTGGCTTATGAAAGGTGATGTGTTCATACCTTTCAGAACCAATACCAAATAAAGGCATGTTTTCTTCAATATAGAGTCTGCATTCTAAAGGACTTTTGTGTTGACATACTCTTCCTTTTCACATAGCCATCTGGCCTGCAAAAAAAGTGAGGTAAGACTAAATCCTGTTTATTAGATGATGAGTCACTGAACGTGTTAAGTTGAGAAAGTTTTTTTTTTTTTTTTTTTTATCTTGATAAAAGAGGGAATTCTAGCCCGGGGAGCTTTGACTGTCTGTGTTTGGAATTAAGAATTGATGGAGTCGGATTTTGGACTCAGAGTCGAGTCTTAGATTGACCACGGTTGTTATATCCTGCAAGTTGTTGGAATGTTCTATTTCCTGCAATTCTGTGGTGCTAAGTGGTATTAACATGTTGTGACTTCCTTATATGATGTTCGTTAATAATTCTATTTCTGATATCTTCTCGAGGGCTTTCACTGTGCATGCTAGTTTGGAGGTTAATAAAATAAGACCAAACCAAAGAATTAAATACCCAGAAGCAGAATTTAAAATGGTGTTTGGGCTTAAATCTTTCTTTTTAGAAGTTCATGAATGATTGGGGCTTTTTGGTTGCCGCCTGTGTGTGTGTGTGTGTGTGTGTGTGTGTGTGTGTATAAAATGAAAAAGTAGATCAGATCCTGGTGAAAATAAATTGGTTGTGGGGAGGGGGGACACAGTAAATTCCTTCATTTTGCTGGTGGATATTCCCTAGCGTAAGGAGTAGACAGCCTGTAAGTGATGTGGTCCCAGGGCCATCACAAAGACTTGCATTCACTCATTCATTCATTTGATCAATATTTGTTGACCTTCTCCTATGTGCTGGCTGTGTTTTGGGTGTGGGGCACCACCTTCCTGCCTTCACAGAGCTTACAATAAACTAATATGTAAGGCGAGCAATAAATAAATACGTATTACGTCAGTGGTGGTAAGTGCTGTGCAGAAGAATAAAGCAGAATGAGGAACGTAAGGAGGGGTGGTGTTGGGGATTTATTATTTATATGAGGTGGTCTCAGTGGGGCCTCCCGTAACATCTGCTGTTACCTAAATTTCACACGTAGAGGTTCATTTGGCTTACGGTTCAGGCTCACCCTGCCTTTTGAGATGCCATCTTGGAAATGGAAGTGATTAAACCACGTTCATTTTACGTCTTAGTGTGAATACGTTTTAGGTTATTTCCTTGGAGCAAATGTTGATGGGAGAGAACTTGAGGCAGTGCATGTCTGCGGGTGGGGGGTAGGGAGGGGTCAGAGGCATCCAAATGGGGAAGGTGTTCTCCCGCCTCTCAGGAGGGCCTCCTCTGTTACCCCGGGAGACCTACCACTGAAGCTTCTTGTACCACATTACAGCTCCGTGGAATCGGCCGTCTGGCCCTTTGAGTCCATTACTGCTCTATGGCATTGCCCATTTTCTCCGGGGGATGCTAATTGGAGACAGCAAACTCTATGAGACGCTTTCCTCTTAGCTCCTCAGGGGAAGTGCACGATAACATTAAAGCATATTATTTTTGTCTAGTTAACCTGCCTGCCTGTTGGGTTTATTATTTTGCTTTATATTTTCAAAGTGTTACTGTCATGTTGTTGTTGTTGTTCTAAATGTGGAGCCTAGATGTGTCTCTAGGGTACAGGGATGCCTTTATCTGTGGGCTCCAACTTGAAACCTTAAATCATTCTAAATAGGGAATGATCTTCGCTCCTCTCGCTGTCTTGGCCCCACTGCATTAGTGGGTTCTGTGAACGGCCCTGCGTGAGGCAGCATTATCTGCACCACACTTCCAGCCTGGGAGCCTCTGAGACGGAAAGCTTGCCCCAGATTCAGCTCTGTTGCCTGCCAGGCTCTGGCAGCGATCGTGCTAGGAGGGAGTTGAACTGCTTCCCGCTGGATTCTCAGGAATCCCCCCTTTGCTTTGGAAGGCACCGTCGAGTTGCTAAGAAGTTGTATTTTGTACACATCAATTTCGTAGTTTATATCCGTAGACACACGTGGTATGTGCACAGGTTCCAATTCCTTTGAGGTTTATTTCTTCAGCTTGGTAGCCTAAGCACGTTGGCTGTGCACCGATGAATAATTTCAGGTCCGGAGATGAACACGGCCAGTGGTACTAGTTTGCAGCAAATGCAGCTGGTTTTAAAAATGAGCAAAAATATGTCTTCTTCAAGCACCCTTTCTCCCCCCCCCCCCCCCCCCCCCCGTTTTAAGCGAGACTGTTAAATACGAGAATGAATCTTAACTGGTGATCTTAATGTAAAAATGTTTTCTTTTTTCCAGCTTTTGCTTTGGTTTCTGAAGATACAAAGAAAGAGGTCAAGCAATCTAAGGTACTAATTCTAATGATCAAATCTATTCTTCCTGTCTGAGATTCACTTATATTTTCTTTAATGGCAGCTGTAATGATTTCATCTTACACTAGTTCTCAGGTTTCTTTTCACGAATTAATGAAATGTTGGTCCACGCAGATTTTTAATCTCTCGTGGCAACCTGCAGATAAACTTGCTTTATTTATTTTTTATTTTATTTTTTTGAATTTAAATCCAAGTTAGTTAACATACAGTGTAACAATAATTTCAGGAATAGAATTTAGTGATTCATCACTTACATGTAACACCCAGTGCTCATCCCAACAAGTGCCTGCCTTAATGCCCATCATCCATTTAGCCCATCTGCCCACCCCACATCCCTCCAGCAGCCCTCGGTTTGTTCTCTGCAGTTAAGAGTCTCTTATGGTTTGTTCCCTCTCTGTTTTTTTTTTTTTATCTTATTTTTTAGATAAGCTTGCTTTAAAAAAAAATCCCTTAGTAGTTACAGCAGACCAAGTAGGTTTCAAAAAAAGTATTTTGATATGGATTTAGACATCATAGAAGTCTTGCTGGGATGCCTCAGTTTTCTCTAGTCTGACCACATCTAAACTTGGGCTGCATTTTCCCAGTCTGAGAGAGAGAAGTAGTATGCTGTGTCCCCGGGGTCACAAGAGCCTGAGTCTCCCTCACTTTGTAGGTGGCACCGTGTGGCAGTACTGAAGATGACTGCCAGGCTTTTTGCACAGTTGGGACCAGGAACCGAGACCCCGGGACTTGATGGAGACAGGATAAAACTCTGCTTAAAATCACAGAGCGGCTGCTTTCCCACAATTGTTTATGTTCAAGAAACTCATCTAAAGTTTACCATTTCGGCTTTGCGCTAGATGAGTTTAGCAGATGAGAAAGAGAAACCATATTTGAAGAATGTGAGTTGTCTTTATCATATTCGCTAAGGTTCGGTCGACTTCATTTTTTTTTAATCTCACGATTAGCGTAACAGCGTTTTTGATTTTTATTTTTTGTAATGTTTGTTTATTCTTGAGACAGAGCATGAGCAGGGGAGGGGCAGAGAGAGAGGGAGACACAGAATCTGAAGCAGGCTCCAGGGTCTGAGCACGGAGCCCGACACGGGGCTCAAACCCATGAATTGTGAGATCATGACCTGAGCCGAAGTCAGATGCTTAACCGACTGAGTCACCCAGGCGCCCCAAAACATTTTTTTTTAAATAGAATGTTTCTTTTGTCAACACAGTGTTGTCTTTTCTAACTATACTGTGGGTTTCCTACAGGAACAATAATAATACTTTCCTTTGGTTTTAAGATCCTTTATGGTTAATAAAACATTTTCAGACATTTCACTTAAAACTTGATCTTCTCAATGATCCTGTTATTGCCAAGCAAAAGAGATATTCCCATGTCCAGGCACACCTCAGGGAGGATGTGGGTTTGGTTCCACCGCAGTAAAGAGAGTTAAATGCACTTTTTTGGTTTTCAGTGCATAATAAAAGTCCTATTTAAACTATATTGTTGTCTGTTAAGTGTGCGATAGCATTATGTCTAAAAAATATACATACCTCAGTTGCAAAGTACTTTATTGCTACAAAATGCTAACCATCATCCGTGCTTTCAGTGACTTGCGATCTTTGAGCTGGTGGAGGGTCTTGCCTCAGTGTTGATAGCTGCTGACTGATCAGGGTGGGCTTCCTGGAGGCTGGGGTGGCCGTGGCAGTTTCTTAAGACGACAGTGAATTTTGCCTCCTTGATGGACTCTTCCTTTCACGAACGACTGCTCTGTAGCCTGTGATGCTGTTTGATAGCATTTCACCTACAGTAGAACTTCTTTCAAAACTGGAGTTAGTCCTCTCAAATCCTGCTGCTGCTTTATCTACTAAGTTTGTGTAATATTCCAAATCCCTTGTCGCTTCAACAAGCTTCACAGCATCTTCATCAGCAGGAGCAGAGTCCATCTCGAGAAACCACGATTCTTGCTCAGCCTCGAGAAGCAGTCCTCACCCGATCACGTCCTATCATGAGATCGCAGCAATGCCGTCCACGTTCAGGCCCCGCTTCTAGTTCTGGTTCTCTCGTTTCCACCACATCCGCAGTGACTGCCTCCACTGACGTCCTGAACCCCCCAAAGTCATCCCGAGGGTGGGAATCAACTTCTTCCAAATGCCTGTGCATGTTGATATTTTGGCCTCTTCCCATGAATCATGAGTGTCCTGAATGGCCTCTAGAATGTTGAATCCTTTCCAGAAGGTTTTCAATTTGCTTTTCTCAGATCCATCAGAGAATCACTGTGAGAACCATAGCCTTATGAATGTGTTTCTTTTTCTTTTTTTGTTTTTAATGAAAACATTTTAATTCTAGCGTAGTTAATATACAGTGTTGTATTAGTTTCAAGTGTATAGTGTGGCAATTCAACAATTCCATGTATTAGAGTTCATCAAGATAAGTGTGCTCTTAATTCCCTTAGCCTGTTTTACCCACCTCCCCCGCCCCCTATGGCAACCCTCTATTCTCTATAGTTAAGAGTCTTGCTTTGTCTCTTTTTTCCTTTGTTCATTTATTTCTTAAATTCCACATATGAGTGTAATCATACGGTATTTGTCTTTCTCTGACTAGCTTATTTTGCTTAGCATTATACTTTCTAGCTCCATCCATGTTGTTGCAAATGACAAGATATTATTTTTATGACTGAATAATATTCCGTTGTGTGTGTGTGTGTGTGTGTGTGTGTGTGTGTGTGTGTATCTTCTTTATCCATTCATCTAATGTTAGACACTTTGGCAGCTTCCATAATTTGGCTCTTGTAAACAATATTGCAAGAAACCTAGGGGTGCACATATCCTTTTGAATTAGTGTTTTTGTATTCTTTGGATAAATACCCAGTAGTGTGATTGCTGGATCACAAGGCAGTTCCGGTTTTAATTTTGAAGAACCTCCATACTGTTTTACACAGTGGCTGTACCAGTTTGCATTCCCACCAACAGTACACGAGGGTTCCCCTTTCGCCACATCCTCACCAACACCTGTTGTTTCTTGAAGATTTTAGCCATGAGATGTGTTTCTTAAATAAGAAGACTTGAGAGTCAAATGACATAGGCTGCCGAATGAATGAATGCTGTGTCAGCAGGCATGAAAGCAACATTCACCTCATTGTATGTCACCTCAGAGCTCTTGGGTGACCAGGTGCCTTATCATCGAACAGTAATATTTCCAAAGTAATTTTTTTTTTCTGAGCAGTAGGTCTCAAAAGTGGTCTTCGAATATTTAATAAACCTTACTGTAAATGATGTGCTGTCCTCCGGGCTTTGTTGTTCCATTTATAGAGCACAGACAGAGTAGGGTTAGCATAATTCTTAAGGGCCCTAGGATTTTTGCAATGGTCGATGTGCATTGACTTCAACTTTAAGTATCAGCTGCACTGGCCCCTAACAAGAGAGTCAGCCTGTCCTTTGAAGCTTTGTAGCCAGGCATTGACTTCCCCTCTCTAGCTCTGAAAGTCCTCAATGGCATCTTCTGCCAACAGAAGGCTCTTTTGTCTACACTGAAAACCTGTTGTGCAGTGTAGCCACCTTCCTGAATTATCTTAGCCAGATCTTCCGGGTAACTTGCTGCAGCCTCTACACCAACACTTGCTGCTTCACCTTGAACTTTTATGTTATGGAGACGCCTTCTTTCCACAGACCTCATGAACCCACTTCTGTTAGCCTCACACTTTTCCTCTGAGGCTTCCTCACCTCTCTCAGCCCTCACAGAATTGAAGAGAGTTAGGGCCTTGCTCCGGTTTAGGGTTCGGTTTAAGGGAATGCTGTGGCGGGTGTGATCTTCTAACCAGATCCCTTAGACTTTCTCCACATCAGCGAGGCTGTTTCTCTTTCTTACCGTCTGTGTGTTCACTGGAGTAGCACTTTTAATGCCCTTCAAGAACTTTTCCTTCACATTCACAGCATGGCGAATGGTCGGCACAAGAGACCTCGCTTTCAGCCTGTCTCGGCTTTCAACATGCGTTTCTCACGAAGCTTCATCATTTCTAGCTTTTGACTTAAAAGTGAGAGGCATGAAGCTCTTCCTTTCACTCGAGCACTTGGAGGCCGCTGTAGGGTGACTCAACTGGCCTAATTTCAATATTGTTGCGTCTCAGGGAACAGGGAGCCCAGAGAAGAGGGAGAGAGATGGGAAACCGAACACGCACAACATTCATCCTTGAAGTTCACCATCTTACATGGTGTTCCTGGCATCCCAAAACCATTACAATAGGAATGCCAAAGATGACTGATCACAGATCATCCTAAGAAGTGTAATAATAATGAAAAAAAATGGAAATATCGTGAGGATCACCAAAATGTGACACAGAGACACAAAGTGAGCAAATACTCTTGGAGAAATGGTACCGATAGACATGCTCAACGCAGGGTTGCTACAGACCTTCAATTTGTAAAACAAAACAAAACAAAACAAAAAAAACACCACAGTGTCTGCAAAGCATGATAGAGGAAAGCATAATAAACCACAGAATGCTGTATAGCAGAGAAAACTTACCCTCAAAGAAATTACGTGATTTAACTGAGGTCATGTGGTAATTCAAAGGCGAAGTCCGAATCTAATTTTCCTGAATCCTTGAATTCTTGCACACTGCACACAGCTGTGTGCATTAGAACGTGTGTGTGTGTGTGTGTGTGTGTGTGTGTGTGTGTGGCAATAATCAAGCTCATTTGTAATGAACTTAAAGTGCTACCTAAGGAATATTACTAGGGAATTAAAATTTTGTGTAATGAATTTAGAATTCTAGCATATACGTTCAAATATAGGTTTTTAACTCCTCTTTCCAAATGAGGAAATGTATGTATCCCTCTTCTTAAATACGTATATAAATATAGGTAGAAAATAAGGTGACTCTTACATCGTAGTGTCATTTTTCATCCAAAGGTATTAAAGCCCTTGAAAAATGTCATTAACCCCATCTGTGCTTAGGCTGTGAAGCCAAAAAAGCCATTAATCCCCTGAGGAGAGGCAGTGATAAAATGTCTACTGTAGACCATACCCGAGACTGGGAGAGAAGAATTAATTTGTCCAAGGTCACCCAAAGTCTGTAGATGAACCTGGAGGTAGGAGTGAAGGCTCTTCACAACAGCCACATTCATTTGGGATCATGAGTCTATCACCATCTGCAGAATTGACGGGGGACCTGCCCTGCCTTGCTCCTCAGAGGCGTCCGCCTTCCATCACCCCTCACCGCACGGCTTGCTTTCGTCAGGGCCCCAGACAGGGCTCTCTAGAATGCAGGCAGCCCCACTCATGGCTGGGGGCCTGCCCCACACAATGTTCGGACTCACTGGTTGGCGTCAGGTGGCTTGTCATCCAAATTCTGGGTACTTCCGGTGCCCTGCTGCACCTCCCGGGAGCTGACCTCTGGGCCCAGGCTCCTCTTTTGGATTCCTGGTCCCTGGCATTGACCCGGATTCTGACCTCCCTCAGCTTTCAGGGGAGCCTGCCCACCCAGGCTTGTGCTCCAGGCCTCGGTACCGCCTCAACCACGGCCTTGTCCCGGCTTCAACCCGCAGTTTCGCCCACTTATACCCTGTGGTGGCTTGTGATGTTGTGTCCTGTATGATGTAGGGTTAGAGTTGAGCACTGTGGTTCACATCCCTTCTCCAACACTGATACCCAATGGAGACCCTCTCTGTGTCTCAGCTTCCTCATCCGTAAGATGGGGTAGTAAGACCTGTATCAAAAAGCTGTTTGGAGGAGGAGGAGGAGGAGGATGGTGAGTGTGTGTGTGTGTGTGTGTGTGTGTGTGTGTGTGTGTATGTGTCCACCACTTAAAACAGTGCCAGACCCTACCTGATGTGACAGCAAGAAATATTTTAGGCAGCCTTTTGAGCTGAACCTAAACAAATCAAAGTAAGAAGAGGAACCATAGGGCTTACTGCTTTTATCAGTGAGATTTCTTTTATGGTATAAGTTGACTTCACGTGAAATAGATGAAGGTGATGATGAAAAGAGTAGTAGGTGACAACTATTGAGCATTTTCTTCAGGCAGATGCCATGCTCAGCAGTATATTACCTAATGAAACTCCCACAACAACCCTGTGCTGCAGGTCTTGTAATTACCATTCCTGTTTTACAGATGAGAAACTGAGGCCTGAGCTAGTAAGTGGTGGGGGCAGAATTCAAACACAGGACCGGCTTCCGGCCGAGTCCACTGACGGGCACATCCTGATCAGTTCATTTATTCAAAAGACCAAGGGGGTGGCGGTTGGTGGTGACCAGGTACAGGATGCCATTTTACTTCCCTTTCTTCCGAAAAGATTCGATAGATGTGAAGGATTTTGAGGAGGTTTTATCGTCTTTTCATGAAGGATTTATAAACTAGGCATTATGGGCGTGGATTGCAAGTGTTCTAACGTATTGTGACTTAACAAATAAAACCTGTGTCAAAGGGTAACTTGGATTTGTCTTTTCCCGGCTAGGGTAGGAGCTGTCTGTGGGGTAGATGCATTAGTAACAAATCTCTTTCCTATCTGAATAGCAATTCAGTTGACTTCTAAAACTTTGACAGTGAACCCATTTTGACTGATATTGATAGCGTAAGAAATGTGTGGCAGCAGAGATACTAAAACGAACCATGTGTTTCTTCCTAGGAAGAGCTGAGGCTTTTCAGGAGGGGAAACTGGAGACAGAATTCTAAATGTCCTGTCAGTTCGTTCATTTAGTCTAATTTTCTTTCTCAGAGGGGAAATTGCTCAAGACCGTTTTGGATCCATTCAGTTCACTTAATTCGACCGTTCTTGGATGTTTTCTTCTTACACTTTACAAATTGAGCCATTCGAAATGGTTAATCGTGTCCGATCCGTTGTTTTCAGCCAGTTGGAGCTGCGGTGTTTAATAGCAAATGGAAAGATGTGTCATTTGGTCGATTCTCTTTGGTTTCACAAAGAGATGTGGTGGGATGTCCAGTTGGTTTCCAGGGTTAAGTTATTCATTCGGGAAATACTGAGTTCAGGGTTTTGTTTTGTTTTGTTTTGTTTTTTAATCTTTCAGTTTATTGTTAAAGGTGACTCTTGTCATGAGTGTCATGGTGCTTTCACCTGGTGCGTGTTTCTTTTTTTTTCAATATATGAACTTTATTGTCACATTGGTGTCCATACAACACCCAGTGCTCATCCCAAAAGGTGCCCTCCTCAATGCCCATCACCCACTTTCCCCTGTCCCCCACCCCGCCATCAACCCTCCGTTTGTTCTCAGTATTTAAGAGTCTCTTATGGTTTGCCTCCTTCCCTCTCTGTAACTTTTTTTCCCCCCTTCCCCTCCCCCCTAGTCTTCTGTTGAGTTTCTCAGGATCCACATATGAGTGAAAACATATGGTATCTGTCTTTCTCTGTATGGCTTATTTCACTTAGCGTAACACTCTCCAGTTCCATCCACGTTGCTACAAAGGGCCAGATTTCATTCTTTCTCATTGCCACGTAGTACTCCATTGTGTATATAAACCACAATTTCTTTATCCATTCATCAGTTGATGGACATTTAGGCTCTTTCCACAATTTGGCTATTGTTGAGAGTGCTGCTATAAACATTGGGGTACAAGTGCCCCTATGCATCAGCACTCCTGTATCCCTTGGGTCAATTCCTAGCAGTGCTATTGCTGGGTCATAGGGTAGGTCTATTTTTAATTTTTTGAGGAACCTCCACACTGTTTTCCAGAGTGGCTTCCTGGTGCATGTTTCTTGAAGAAACACCTCTGGAGGAAGACAGGGTGTGCATCATCACGTGGGTGTAAGAAATGAACGTTGGAAAGAACTCAGAAGACCGACCTGGGTTTTCATCCTGGTTCTGTGGCTCTGTTGTCTCATTTCTAAAAGGGGAGCATTGGATTGGATCATCTCTAATGCTCTCTTTTTTAAAAAATTATGGAAGGGGCATGGGTGGCTCAGTCGGTTAAGCGTCCGACTCTTGGTTTCAGTTCAGGTCCCGTTCTCACGGTTTGTGCGATTGAGCCCCAAGTTGGGCTCGGCACTGACAGCGTGGGGCCTGCTTGGAATTCTCTCTCTCTCCTCCTTTCTCTGTCCCTCCCTTGCTTTCTGTCTCTCTCAAAAGTAAATAAACATTAAAAATTATGGCAAAATACATCTAACGTAAAATTTACGATCTTAACCATTTCTAAGTATACAGCTGAGTATCGTGGAGTGTATTCATGGTGTTCGTGCAAACGCCCTTCAGGTCTCTTTTCACCTCACGAAACTGAAACCGTCCCCATTAAACAGCTCTCTGTTCTCCTCCCCCGGCCCCTGGCAACCACCCTTCTACTGTCCGTTTCCGTGAATCGGACTACGCCGTAAGTGGAATCGTACAGTACTTGGCTTTTTTGTGTCTGGCTTATGTCACGTAG
Organism: Acinonyx jubatus; assembly: GCF_027475565.1. Taxonomy (NCBI): domain Eukaryota; kingdom Metazoa; phylum Chordata; class Mammalia; order Carnivora; family Felidae; genus Acinonyx; species Acinonyx jubatus. The sequence goes on from NC_069380.1 coordinate 10,244,439, forward strand.
CATGATGTCCTCAAGGCACATTGGTGTTGTAGCATGTGACGGAACTCCCTTCCTTTCTGAAGCTGGATAATATTCCGTGGTGCGTCTACGCCATATTTTCTTTACCCACTCCAGTGCTACTTTTAGATCGAAACTTTCGAATTTTCGGTGATCCTCAGCTGCCAGCCAAAGCTGTGGAGCAGGCAGTGTGGCCGAGGGGTGGGCAGCAGGTTAAGGGTGAAAGCCGGGTAGCATGTCTGGTTCTCAGGCGGGTGCTGCTTCTCCAGGGGCGGGCTGTTGTCCTGGCCAACGGTGGCATTGAGAGCGTGTGGAAGATGCAGTGAGTCTATACCTGCTGGCTTATGATAACCCGGCTTTGGTTCAGCACAGGTAGAGAAATGGCTTAAGTGTTCCAGCACTTTTTAGGTTTTTTTTCCCCCCCCAAAACGTCTGTATTTTATCAAGATTAAGTGACGTGTCACTGGATCCCAAGGCATAACAAATGAGTCCATAATAAGTATGGGGTTCTTCTCCACTCAGTGGTATTTCTGTTCTTGAGACAAAGATCATTTCAGGAAATGCTGCCAAAGGTAGACCCTCTTCTGTGTTTTGCTCTCTCTCCTCCCTGTCTCTTGTCACGGTCCCTTTGGCATTTTGAGAGGATACATCTCTGTGTGGCTGTATCTTGGCTTTTAAACTGTTCCCAGTTTTGTTGGCAAAGGCTTACAAGTACGTTTCTCGCCGCAGTCTGTGAGGAAAATTGAAGGATGTCTGCCGCTGTCCAAGTGTTATAATTACGGCAAATGGCAGTCGAAAGCAGAAAGGGCAATTAGAGAGAAAATTCCTTCCTGTCTGTGGAAGAAGACAAGGAAAATGGCAGATTTAGCCGCTTACGCTTTGCACTTTGTCAGAGAAATATTGTTTTTAATGTTTATTTGAGAGAGAGAGAGAGAGAGAGAGAAAGTGTGTGTGTGTGTGTGTGTGTGTGTGTGTGTGTGTGTGTTGGGGGAGCAGGGGAGGGGCAGAGAGAGTGGGAGAAAGAATCCCAAGCACGCTCCCTGCTGTCAGCGTGGAGCCTGATGTGGGGCTCCATTTCATGAGCCATGAGATCATGACCTGAGTTGAAATCAAGAGTCCGACACTTAACCGACTGAGCCACCCAGGAGCCCCATCAGAGAAATCTTTCAGGAACCCCTCCCCTGATCTACCCGGGATCAGGAACAGGTATTTCTTTGCTCACGTCCAGATTTCTCTGTCCAGAACTCTGCTCTAAGAAGCCCCTTCTGTGCTCCTGAAGTCTCATGAACCAAAGGCTGAGCCCCCTGGGGCCTTGCTTAGGCCCCCAGTGCTGCTCCTCAGGTGGGAGAGAACATGGCGGTGATGTTCTGGATGACAGTATGTCTGAGCCCATGAGATGATAAATACCATAATTAGTGGAGGTCCTCTTCATGGGAAACACACACTGGCGGCATCGATACGGTCTCTGGTTTGCCATGCTTTTGAGTTTACGGGGTTTTAAATGAACTCTCCCAAGACCAGTGGGAACCAATTAAGTGTTAGCTCCATTTTACACAGGAGGCAAGAGGCCCAGTAACTTGCCCAAAATCACGTAGGAAAGGGGTAGCCCCGTAGGAGGCTCCCACCAGGATGCAGAAGTACGTCGTTGCTGTTCCCTCCCTCCTAAGTTTTCGTCTGTTTTGTTAGGGAGCATTGTCAAGCTCTCGTCGTCCGCGTCGTCCCCAAATGTTGCTGCGTGCCGTTCATATGTATTTGGTGTTTTGCTAGCTATGGTATACGACGAGACTTACCTGACTTACCTTCTTCTCTTTTGTCTAAAATACAGAATTTGGAGAAAGGTGGTATCTCAAGGAAGAGTGACGTAGGTAAGTAATGATTTTTTTTTTTTTTTTAACTTATGAGTATGTGCCCAGGTACGTTTCTTATAAATTATATTTCAGTGAAGTGAATTTCTCCTTCTGATTTTATTTATGAGGTGAAGATGCTGTGCAAATGTTCTGGTCTCTCCCGAAGACACGGGGAGAACACTTTTCAGATTGACATAGTGGCTCGTGATTTGTATTGGAAACGACAGCTCGTATGTTAGATTTGATGTCCTTGGCCACCATTTGGTGAGTTTCCAATGAGGGCAGATGGCTATGCGTGGTGGCGGCTGTGGGGGCCGCAGAGGTGAGCAGGGCGCAGTGTCTGATGTGAGAGGCCCGCTGACCTCGGCCTGGAGCCAGAGTCACTTGTTGACGTGCAGACACTGTTTCCCCTACAGGTTAGCTTGCCAATCACTTCTGTCAAACCCATCCCGAGAACCCTGGCGCAGAAGCAGCGACTTGTGACTTTGTGGACACCCCTGCACTTCTATCCCGGCCTGTGCTCACCCTATTTTGTCCTCCCTTTCAGGATATTGTAAGCATCTTCAAAAATGTAACCACGACATCAGTTTCTCCTCCTCCTCCTCCTCCTCCTCCTCCTCCTCCTCCTCCTCCTCCTCCTCCTCCTCTTCCTCCTCCTTCTTCTTCTTCGGCTGTGAGAAATATGCCTCAGTGTGTTGATGAGAGCATAAGACTGATGTCTGCATGTTGGGTCTCTTCCCAAAGGGTGTGAACTTTGTCGACGTCAGTCATCCCAGGGTAGGCCATGGAGACCTACAAGGTGGGCCTTGGACAGGAGGGGAAGGGTACACTTTCCTCTCTAGGCCTGCCTTGTGTGGGGCTGGGCTCTGCAGGGTCTAGATGGCAGGAGAGGCTCCCCGGGTGGAAGGGGCAGGATGGCCTGTACGGGGGCCCGGGCATGCAGGGGACCACGGGGGCATGGGTCGGAGACTTCAGCTCTGAGACTGCGTATTTAAGGAGCGACATTGGGTCATTGCCTTTTCTTTTTGTATTACGACACCCTGTATGGCTCAGCCACTCCTCCCCACGTGGAGATGTTCTGTCAGCTGTCAACCCTTGTGGGTTGGGCATTTGTTTATTCTATGGGAGCTGATAGGGCTCCTTATAGAAAATGGTTATTAAATGAACTAATGATGCTAGTCTGGAACATGGGCTTGAAAGTGCCAAGGGGAAGTTGCCTGGATAAGTAAGTCCACATCCTTGCTATGACAAGTGGTCAAATCTAGTGATACGTACCTTGGTATCAGCATGTCCGAACAAGACCCAGGAGGCTTATTTGCCCACAGGGTTAACATGGGTCTGCAGGCCCCGGGTGGGGGGCCTACAAAAGCAGCCCTCCCAGAAGGATCAGAGTCGCGGCAGACTCCCAGGGCAAGGAGGCCTGCTTTCTGTTTGGGCTCACTGCCTCATCAGTAGATTCATGGGCGAACGTCATTCTCACCAAGTAAAACACAATTGGAGTGGCTCTGTGTGTGTGTGTGTGTGTGTGTGTGCGTGCGTGCGTATTTAAGGTCTCTAGTGCTTTCGCTTTTATCAGAAGAACCCCACGCTATTTCCTGTCACCATGAAATCCGTGTTTCTAGGTGACGTCTGACCAGGAAAGACTGGCGCTTAGTAGAGCGGTTGGCACATGATAGGTGCTCAGCAGCTGAAGAATAGAGAACCTTTGTTTGCTTTTTCTTCGAAGAATGATTGTTTCTCCCTCAGGGATCTTCTCTGACCACCTCCTTGGTTCTGTCACCTTTCCTTAATGCTCTGCAGCTCACCCTTGGTCTCAGAACCACAATGGCCCTTTCCTAGCCTTGACTGACTTCCTTTTCTTCCTTTCTAGACCACTATGCCCCTCATTATTGTCAGGCATTTAGCGTACAACCCATTTCTTCTACCTTCCTGGAGGAGAGCAAGGGCAATCCGTCTTGCGTTGTGACGGTGTTTGCTGATGGCAGTGACTTCAGAGAGGTTCAAGGGAAGTGATAAGGAACTAGTAGGATTGTCTTATTTAGCTCCACTGACTGGGCAGTGGGAGCTCAGGAGTCAGAGAGTGGGGGCAGCACAGGCAGAGAAGACCGCGGCCAAGGTGGGCCCTGGGGTCTGGACTCAGCCAGAATGTGACCCAGTTTGGGGGGCTTAGGATCTCTGTCAAGCAAAATATTTCTTGCAGCTGCTGTAAAGAACATCAGTAAATTAAGTGTACAAGTGATTTTCAGCACCTAACTGTGCTAGCCTGTTTGTTTGTTTGTTTGTTTTCTCTGGAATGGAGGTGGGGCTGAATGGCATGTCATTGATTTTCTGTCATTCATTATTAACAGGGCTTTAGGAACTGGGTTGGGTAGACCCTTACTTTTTTGTCTCCTCACTAGTAACTGCCCCATGTGCATCCGACTTCCTAGCCATACCTGTTACTGTGTTCAGGGCCATAATTCCCCTTGCTGTCCCCAACCTTCACTGTTCCCTCTGTCGGGAAGGTCCTCCCATCCCTTCTTGGGGCATCCCCAGGACACAGTGTCCCTGTCCCTTCTTCTGGGAAGGCCCCACTCTCTGGGATCCGGATGGCTCTGTGGCCCTTCCCCAGTTTGAAAGCTGTTAATCTCTAGCTCCACCCTCTTAGTGTGGCGCTTGAGATCTGGCTGAGCCAGCCTCCCTCTCTAGACCCAGCTTCCCTCTCTAACTTTATCGTGGACTGTTCCCTTCATCTTTTTCTCAGAAATGCTTGACAGATTCACCTACTCCTGATGCTGCAGAGATAAGGCGGGCCGTGGGCTCTGTGATAACCCCACTTCCTTCTCTGCCACTGGTCTGCTGCCCTCTGTGCCCGAGTCTGCAGAAAATTGCTGCATTTTATTTATTTATTTTAAATTTAAAAACAGTTTTTAAAATTATTTTCTTATTTTGAGAAAGAGTGCAAGTGGGGGCGGGAGGGGGGTGGGGAGAGAGAGAGAGAGAGAGAGAGAGAGAGAGAGAGAGAGAGAGAGAGAGAGAATCCCAAGCAGTTTCCACACGGTCAGTGCACAGAGCCTGACACGGGGCTTGAACCCGTGAAACCGTCAGATCATGACTTGAGCTGAAGTTGGATGGTTAACCGACTGAGCCACCCAGGTGCTCTGAAAATTGCTGCATTTTAAAGGGAACTCAGGAAAGGCCCCTTTCCAGGAGCTCTGCTTGCACATGTCCCCCCCTCTGTGCTCCCTCAGTTTTGCACTTGGCTCCATATTGGAATGGCTGCCTTCTGCACTAGACTCAGTCCCTGATGTGATGGGGCTGTGCTTGCTCACCCCTGTGTGCCAGAGCCTCGCACTCAGTACAGGCTTCGAGATGTTTGCTGGGTGAGTGCACCTAGCGTGCGTGATCAAGGCATGAGCAAAAGGAAGGTGATGATCTCTTAGATGCAGAAAAAACAAATACAGCTCATAGCACACGACTCGGGCATAAGCAGAGGGGAATAACTCACTTTTCTTCTTCTTGCAAAGCCTCTTCTCCACATGGAGGAACTGTTGTCTTTGTGGGAACAGTGGGAGTTTTGCTGATCTGGTAGAAGAAATGGCAGGAGTTGATTACTGCAGGATTAACGTTTTGGCAGATGGATTTGCTCTTTTAAAACCTCTGTTATGAATTATTGTGAACATACAGGAAGCTACAAAGAGTAATACAATGATATCCAGGTAGTTACCGCCTAGTTTGAGGAATAAAATACTCCTAACACAGCTGAAGCTTTTTTACTATTATCTTGATATGGTGTTTATAGCATTCTCATGTAATCTTTTATATTTTTACATCATACGTGATATATATGCATCTATATAGTATATATCCATCTTCTATATATTTGTGTGTATCTTTTCACAAACGATTGGTTTATATAGTTGTGCCTTTGTGGCTTTTTTTTTTTTTTCAGTCTGTACGACTCATCTATAATATCCATCCGGATCGATGCAGTTTTTATTGCTGTATAGTATTCTAATTTGTGTATCTTGTTAGCGGGTTTTGAGTTGCCTCAGATTTTTTCCTTTTACACCGTCCTGCTGTGAGCTCTCCTGTCCTATATCCTTGTTTTTACAAATATGCAAGTTTCTCAAGGATGATTAGTAGGAGTGGAGTTTCTGGGTCATTGGGAATGTGCATCTTCAGCCCTATTAAATTTTGCAAAAATCATTCTCTGAAGTTTATTCCATTTGTAACAAAAGCAAGTTTTTATCACCCCTTTTTTGATATGTCACTTACATTAATGTTTCAGATGTAGTAGATTGAAAATTACATTTCAGTTGAAATATAAGACACCCGTTTAAGGCTTATCTGTGTGTCCTATTTATAAAGCCAAGAAGCTGATTTGAAATAGAGGTAGGTATGTGGAATGTTCATATGTATATAAATTCCTAAAGGAAAAGAATTAGGTCATATTCAGTAGGTTGTTGAGCATTTCCTTTTAAATTTTTTATTGAGTCTTAACCAAAGAGCATTTTGGCTTATTTTTAGGATCTAGATGGCTCATTGTGGAGCTATTTGTTGTATGAATATCGGAGTGAGTGAATAAATGAGTGGAACTATAGAACTGAACAGAAGAGCAATAAAATATAATGGAATAAAATTAAAACCAGATTATGTCCCTGAGTCGAGCTGTTAAAGGGAAAGGCACATGGCGGGGGTCAGGTCACCACGTTCGTTGCTGTAAACCTGGCTGGAGGCAGCGGTTTACGTGAAGTCTGCCTTCTGCCAACACACGATGGCCGTTTCTATGTGTTGCTTTATTGCAAGCTCAGAACCTCATGTGCTTCTCCGCCGTGGGGACTGAGCAACCCTCTTCACTGGCAAGACCTCCGATAGTTGTCCCCGGTCAGGTGGGCCTAGTGTGCGAGGTTTCCTACTTTGCTAGCCGTTGCAAGAAAGTTGGCCGCCCTGAGGTGAGTCTCTAGACGGCTGGCAAATATTTCCAGTGTTGTTGGAGACGGACTTTTATGCCACGCTTCTTGCTAACGCCCTGCTGCTGTGGAATTGTGGCTGTTTTCCTGGAGATAACACTTCATTCGGGCTAGGTGCCTCGTGAAGCAGGGTAGAGATTATTGAGTTATTTATTTGCAAGCTCTTGTGAGCTCATGGACAGAAGCAGCCACTGGTGAATGTCACCTTGAAGAGTTATCCAGAATATTCTTGAGGTAGTGTGTACGTCTGCGAGGGCTGCTGAATCGAGGTACCGCCAGTTGTGTGGCTTAAACAGCAGAAATCTGCCTCACAGTTTCGAAGGGTAGAAGTCTCCGATCAAGGGGCGGGCAGGGGTTGCTTTGTTCTGAGGAACTTTCTCCTCGGCTTGTAGATGGCTGTCTTCTCCCTATGGCTTTGTATCATCTTCCTTCCGTGCGTCTGTGTCCACATTTTCTCTTTTCACCAAATATGATCAGGTGAGCACCTCCACTAATGACCTCACTTTACCTCGATTACCTTTGTGAAGACCTGGGTCCAAATAAGGTCACATTCTGAGGTCCTGGGCATCAGGACTCCAGCATACGCAGTTTGGGAGACATGCTTCAACCCGTAACAGCAACAACAGTACAATGGAGGATAATGTGGAAATTTTTGGAAGGCTCGTGGCAGACAAGATTCTCAGCTGCTGGGGAGGCTAGTGTTCTAGACATTCTCATACTTTCTCACGTTCATAGTCATTCTTTGGACAGATGCAGGCGTGGACTCACGGTTTGTTACCACGGGTTTGATCTAGGACAGCGAACTCATTTACCTGCTCACTTTTTTTTTTTTTTTTAACCTGCTCACTTCTAAGGGAGGATGTTTCAGAGATCAGTGTAAAAAGAGATTTTGTCACTGTGATTACATGTAAATCGATTTTTTCCCCAAGAGTTTATAGCCTAAAGGCTTGCCTTGTTTTTAAGTTTATTTCAGTTGCTGAAAAATAAATACCTGAAAAAAAATTTTTTTTTCCCTTTGGTTCTAGATTTAAAAGGAATTGTATTTGTCATCCAGAGTCAAAGTAATTCTTTTCATGCAAAGAGAGCAGAACAGTTAAAACAAAGCATCTTAAAGCAAGCGGCAAATCTTACACAGGTAGGTAGTGATGGCTGGGATGTCTGCTCCTTACTTCTTTGTTGATACATTTGTGTTTTCCAAAGTACTCCATCTATAGAGAATTAGTTTCATTCAGATGAAAATAACTCGTCTGACTTGTTTTGCCTATTTAATATTGACTGGTGTTTAAAATGCCCTAGTTAATTCCTAATGCTCCAAGCATCATCTTTTAAATTTTTCTGATTTTGTTAAATTTAAGAGACTTATGTAATTGTGTAGGACTGTTGTGGTTTTGCCATAAAGTATGAGAAAAAAAAGTGGAAGGAGCAACATTTTAAAAGCAGGGCTTAAAATAGCAGAGATAATTAATGTTCAAAATTTTAGTACCAGGTTCTAAAGCAATTTTCATGTTGAAGTAACATTTTCATTAACCTTAGTGTGATGTTTCCTCCGTGAGTCTCTTAATTTCTTTTTTTAATTGGATATCATTAATTGAGCCTTTGAGTTGATTTGTACTGTAATATCCAAGAAGGATTAAGAAGAGAAAGATCGACCCATGCAGGTACATTTTAATAGTATTTAAATAGGCATGAACTGAATCTAAAGCTGTTACAAGTAATGCTGGCAGGTTGAGTAAAGGAAGGAAGACCTACCTTCTTCTCTTCCCACAGAGGTGCTTTCTTCTTTAGCCGAGCAAAAAAAAAAAAAAGAAAAAAAAGAAAAAAAAATTCCTCCAAGCCTACTCGCCACACTGCATTACCATGGCCTTCAAGACAGAAGTGCTTGTCTGTAGATAAATGCCATCCCTCAGCTCTCTCGGCATCGCTTTGACGGGAAATGTGCTTTCTTTCTGTTGGTGGGTGCTGGGATAAATAAAGGATTGGAAATATCAATGGAAAAATTAGCAGCCTTAATGGGATTCAAGGCAGAGACGCTGCTGAGAATAAGGTTTAGTTGTGCTTGATCTTTAAATGCTTTACATATACAATTCAACCTCCCAGCATCCTCGTGGGGACGGGTCCTTTGTTTCCCTACTTGGAGCATTGTACCTTCTCGAGGGAGACAAAGACTTATGTACCAAAAGCAGATTGGTTTTTTTTTTTGGTAACTGGCTCTAGGAGCAGCTTGATGCGTTTAAAATTCTTCCTTGTCTGGAAACCCAACTTTTGGAGATTTTCTTCTACTAAACCTTGTCTGATTTCATCAGAGAGGCAGACGTGTGGCAACCTCGACTGGTCTTCCGTTCACTCTGGTAAAGGCAGAGTGGAGCTGCTAAGCCAAGGCCGCGGCGGGGAGGATGGGGAATCAGTAGCCTGAATAATCCCTCACTTGGGTCCAGGCAGGCGTTAATGGAATTTTGCTCAGTCGGGCCTTGGCAGTTACCCCAAATCGTGGAAGCAGTGATGACATCAGGACAGAGTTATGTGTGTCTTACTCATATATGAATTAAGAGCATGTGTATCCCTACGTGCCCGTAGGTGTCCTTGCTCTCAGAAATACCTTCCCTCTTACAGAGGCAGAGTCATGTGGTTTAGATTCTGTGTCTCCCCTATTTACTCCAGGTGATTCGGCTTTTGCTTCCTCCGTCGCACCTTAAACCTAGAGGGCAGGTCAACATAGGGCAGTGGAATCGAATCCAGAGGAAATTGAACAAATTAAGATTAAAACTTACTTTAAGTAGATTATGTTACCCATTTGAACATTTTTTTGTTAATTCTTAAATTGATAGTGGTCAAAACCCCTCTCCTATTAACTAGAATAGCTATTTGACCTCTCCCAGTGAAACTAGAGTGTAGGGAAATGAGTAAAGAAATGGAGTCTGAGTTGGGGCTAGGAAAATGTGATCTCATGGGTGAGCGAGTCTTTGAGGGACCATGTGGAAGAGAAGAAGAAAATTCACTGGCTGCTTTAACACAGACAACATGGCCATGATTTAAGGAAGGTGGAGATGCACTTCCCCTCACGAATGGTTGAGTTAGTGGGTGGGCTGGGGGTGGGCAGCTCAGCTCCAGATTCCTTCTGTTTTCTTATTTTCCCATGGGGCTGGCGTGTCTTGTCCTCCCTGGCATGGTTGGAACTGATTTACCCCCACTACATTCACATTCCAGGGTGTGGAGGACAACCAGTTTCCTTTTAGGGATGTGACCTTGAAGTTGTACACATCATTTCCTCTACATACCATTGTCCAGGACATAATCACATGGCACACTGAGGCTGGAAAGGGTAATATCTAGTTGGTGGCCTTTGGATCCACTCAAAACTCAAGGAGCTCTAATCACTAAAAGGAAGAAGAGACAAAGTGACATCTCCGCTAAAGTCAGGATTTTGTTTACACATCAAGGGCTCACATTCCAGCATCGTGCCTACAGCTGGCAGTACTCCGTCCTACGCTTAAAAGTTGTAAGAGCCCAGAGCCCGTGTTAAGTGTTCTTTCCACACAGCATGATAAAAACAAGTAAATGAAAAATTAGGTACTAGTGTGGTTAAGGAGGGGGAGAGGGAGCCGGGAGGCTTTCTCTGTTGACAGCCAGCTCAAGGCAGCAGCGTGTTGTGCAGGAGGTGGGCAGTGTGGGTGCCAACCTGGAAGGTCAGGTAGGGACCTGACCACAGAGGAGCTGTGTGTCCTGTTAAGGACCGAGACCTTTCTCAGGACCTCTCAGGATGCCCTCTGGGTATTTGAGAAGTGTTTCTTAGAGATCCAAGACATGGCAGCACATGCAGGAGGAGCCCGCAGTCACTGTTACTGAAAGCACCCCCCGGGGGGAACATGACTGGTAGGGAGAGCCATTAGGCTCAACCCGTTGGGTCTGCGTTTAAAGCCGTCACTCTGGTGGTTGTGAAGAAGGCAGCTGAGCAGACCCAAGACCGGGGCAAGGAGCCTAATCTAAGGTCCTTGGACCCATCCAAGCTAACGTGGCCCGAAATGGGGGCGTAGACCGCTGCTGGTGCTTTGTCACAGGCAGTGACACAGGGTGAGGAGTGGAGCTGGGGGGAGTGGGGGAAGTAGGGGGTGATTTGAAGCCACACCCGGGGAGTTTGGGCGAAGGCCTCAGGAGGCATCAGGACCAGTGCCCCGTTAGGTCTGGTGTGGAGGGACGGAGCTACCATCTGAGGTGGAGGATGGGATTGGCAGGTTTGCAGGGTGCAGATGACTTCCGGTTGCTATAGATGAAGTCTCAGGTGGAGGTGTCAGCTGCCCGAGCCTGGATTTTGTTCGCTTTAAACTCAGGAGAAACCTTTGACCCGAAGGTGGTGGATTTGGAATCGGGAACGTACCCAGGTAGTAGCTGAAAGCCTGAAGGTGCTGCTTTCAGGGGAGCAGTGGGAGCCTGGGAAAAACCAGGATCTGGGGGCCTTGCAGAGTGGGAGCAGTTTCTGGGGAGACAGAAGGAGTGCGTGAAACACAGAGAAGGTGCGTTGTCTGATGTCAGGGAACCTGAAGGAATAGCCTTTCAAACAGCGATCAATACTACTATCCTGTTCCCAAGACAGAGCTTGTAAGAGAGGGTCTCAAAACGTCCATTTCACTGGGTTCGTCTTGTGTGCCTGTCCTGCCTGCGCACTTACCTCGGGAGGCATCCACACCCAGAGTGCTTTGCTGTCGCAGACGCTGTTGTTATTGTTATTCTTCATTGTGGTAAGAAAAAAAAAATAACATAAAATTTGCCCACCGACGTTTTTAAGTACTGTAAAGTACATTCACGTTGTGTAACCAACTTCCAGAACTTTTGTCTTTCCAACGGAAACTTCATACCCGTTAAACAACAATTGTACATTTCCTTTTCCCTCACCTCTTGGCAACCACCTACTTCCGCTTTGTCTCTGTGAATCTGACTGCTCTATGTACCTCATATAAGTGGCATCTTACAGTATTTGTCTTTTTTTTTTTTTTTTTTTTTTACCGGCTTATTGTACTTAGTGTGGTAATGTTGTCAAGAGGTTCATCCATGTTGTAGCCTGTGACAGGGCCTCCTCCCTTTTAAGTTGCAGGCTCCACGGCTCGGTGCGGAGCCCGACTTGGGGCTTGACCTCATGACTGTGAGATCATGAACTGAGCCAAAATCAGGAGTCAGGTGCTCGACCGACTGAGCCCCCCCAGGTGCCCCTGCCTCCTTTGTAAGGCGGAATATTATTATTGTTACTTTGACAGCCTCTCCTCCGTGTCTTCTCTGGTAACCTTGGTCTACCATGACGGCTGTTTTCATCCACAGGCACTACTTTCTGGGGTGCTCTTTTGGTATTCCGCATGGGCTCCCCCGCAGTGCCCTTTCTCCTCTCGGGCATCTGTCCTGCCTTCAGAATCTGGAGGGAGGCAAGACCTCTGTACCTCTTCTTGTCTCCCCCTGTGGCACCTAGCATAATTCCACACACCGACAATGTTAGGAACTGTTATTTTCACAGATGCGTTTTTCTCAGCTTTTAAGGCTTAGAAAGCAGTTCCATTTCACTGAAGTATATACCTCTTCTAGCACTTTAATTTATGCTTGTGTTTTCAGTTTGCTTATACTTAATTTTTATTGTCCTTTACGTTTACAATTTACAGTTTTAGACATGTTTAGTAGGTGCCTTCGATTGCCACTAGGTGGCAATGTTGGTTTTACGTTTAAAGACCCGTAATTAAGCAACATCATTAAGCAAACCCTCCTTTTCCAGCATGTAATTTCTGTGATAATAAATGGAGTCTAGACTAAAGCAATAAAGAAGCTTCCCTTTAATTGTAAGGTAGTTTATTTTTCTTATTCTGAAACTCTTTCCTAAGATGGAAGTCAGCTACGAATACTGAGGTAGTTTTGACAAAACTTTTAACACTTGGATTTAGTTTGCTCCTAAGATCCAGCCTTTTCGTAGTTGAAATGGCCAGAAAGATTTTAGAGTCTGCAACTGGACCTGATATTGGTTCATTTTTTCTCCTTATAGGGTTTTTTTTTTTTATATGCCATGCATGTGATTAAAAGCTGAATTTTAAAGATCCAAAGACTTGTTGACAGCTAACACAGGGTCTACAGACAATACTTGGAGCAGTGGAGAGCTTGCCTGATCTAGAACTACACGAACACCGGGCAATAAGGTTAAATTCAGAGAATTAAATGTTGAGATGCACAAAACATGGGGGGTGGGGCAAAGCCCCTTTAAGAGGCAGGTATGGTTCCCTGCTTAAAATTGAGCTGGGACTTGTTCTTCGAAATTGACATGTTCTTGAGTAAGAATTGACAGCTAATTCATCAGCCATGGAAGGGGAGAAAAGGAGAGTCTAAGGCAGAGGTTGTCAGGACCTCCCCAGCACTGTGATGGGGAGCTTGCTCGCTCCTTCGTGGAGGGGTCAGTCCCATGGTTTGGCAGGCATGCGCCGTACCTCTAACTGAACAGCATGTCTGGGGCCCTCGTATCACTTGGGATCTGGACCGTGCAGTGTTCAGGTTCCCCAGAGATTTGCCCACCATGAGCATTCACAAAAGTTGCTTGCCGAGGGAGGGATCAACAGTAAGTTTTATCATTTGAATATTTATCTGATAGCCCAAAATATCTATTCCTCCCACACTACCAGATGTCTAGAACTGCTGTTTATTCATTACTCTTGTCAGGTTGCACTTGACTACAAAATCTGCCAAAAATTAAGGTGCAAAAATTTAATGGTTTCTGTGATTATGCATCTGCTTCTAGCTGTTCTCTTTGCTTTGGCAAGTCATTACCTGCCCCTGTTTTGCCTCAAGGGGCTAAAATGAGGTCTTATTAAAAACACAAACATTTTTCATTCATCTAAATGTGAATATAAAACCAGGAACCTAAACTAACTTTCCGTCTGAAACTTAGTGCTGTACCGGGGGTTGCGGCTAAAATAATTCGAGTCGTCGCCGGTTATCATTCCCGTCTCCAATGTTGACGCTTACGATGCAGCTTATCATGGCTCTGTGGTTTATAGTTATGTGTTTCTCCTAATCGCTGAGACTGCAGACTTCACCAAGTGCTCGTCTCTGAGCAGAGTGCCGTTCTTGATTGCCGTGGAGTGAAGGGTTCGAAAAGGTACGCTAGCTCTTTGCGGCACTTACGAGGTCGATGGTACCTGTTTCGTGGTAGAAACGACTGTATCATTAAGTAGGTAAGAGAAGTCCAAGATAAGCATTTAAAAATATCTGACAACTATTAATTGGACGTTTGTGGTTGTATTGGGTACTTACAAATGTAACAGGACATCTCTAGACAATACGCAGGGCCCTTTAGAACGATGGTGCCCGTTTGAGGCCATCAAAGCCGTAGAGCAGTATGCAAAAAGCACACATTAATATAGTTTTCCTTGTACACGTGAAGCCTGAGAGGACAAAGATGGAAGGTGTGTCAACTCATGTGAGAGTGAAGGGGAAAATGAGCCGGAGGGATGTCAGTTCAGAGCATGGAAGCTGGAACTGGAAGACAAAGACAACTTGTCAGGAAGGCTTACTTTTAGTATTATTATTTTTAAAGCGTATTTATTTTGAGAGAGAGAGAGAGAGGAACAAAAAGCGTGAGTGGGGGAGGGGCAGAGAGAGAGGGAGAAAGAGAGACTCTGAAGCAGGCTCCTCACTGTCAGCGCAGAGCCCGGCGTGAGGCTCCCTCCCCCCCGCACCACGAGATCATGACCTGAGCCAACCTGGGACGCTTTACCCACTGAGCCTCGGCTGGCGCCCCAGGAAGGCTTACTTTTAAGACGCCAGGTGGCAGCTGGGATTTTTGGAGCAGTTTGGGTGATGCGTAAAGATGTCTTCACAGGGAGCTGTGTAGCGAGATTGGAAATAAAGTCAGTGAGATGGGGGATGTGGTTGAAGAGGGGGTTCCTAAATGCAGATCTGTAGATATGAGGGTACAGACTTTGAAGAAGTGCTGTTTTCTTTCCTTAGATTTTTTTTTTCCTCCCCGCATTACAGATGGAAGGGTAATGTGAAGTTACCCAAAGATTGGCTCTTTAAACAGGTGCACAGTCAAAAAGCCACGTGGAGGTGAGGCTGACAGAAACCCATACGGAGAGTCTGTGCAACAGTCTGTTAATCAGGAAGTTAATTAATCAGGAAATCTCTTAATCAGCAAACGAAACCAGTATTTCCTGTTAAATGCCTACTATGTGCATAGCATCTGTGTTGTGTGTGTGTTATGATTTGACTTCTGTTTTTTGAACCTAAGAAACTTCCTTTTGGAATGGACATTTGTGTGAAAATACTTGTGTGTGTGTGCGCGCGCACGTGCGCGCGCACACACACACACATACACACACATTTGTTACTTGAAGTGGGAACATATCCTAGCCTCTGATGAAGACACTCTGGGAGTATGTTGTGTTTATGTTTTGGTGGAGAGGCGGTCCTCTGAAAGTTGTCTTTTCCCTTCTGGGACCTGGGACCCAGGAAACCCAGGGGATCCTGGACCATGATCATTTTTACAGTAGCTTCAGAAGCCTTAGGTGTTAACACTTGCCTAAAGTTACAGAAACCAGTATTGTTCTCCGAAGGAATTTTCAAAATAAGATTGGATTGGAAACAATAAAGGACAGAATACAAAGCATCATCATGGCGTTTTTAGTAGGTTCTAGTAAAACGAAGATTCAGACACTGCTTTAAAGACTGTCAAGTGTGAGCTCAGCCACACATAGCACAGGACAAGGGTCATGCTTGGTTGGGGAACCACTTTGAGTGGGGAGTGGGGAAGTCAGCCCCTGTAGGGGTGAGTGCAGGAGACAGGGGAGTCCTGAGTTCTCGCTGAGACAAATATGGGCAGAAGTACAGATACATTATTTTTCTGTTTTTAAGGCAACCTGCAAATACAGAAAAGAAAGTTCAGAGGTGGGACACGCTTATGAGTTTTTTCTGGGGGTGGGGTGGGGGAATGTTGAAGCTGTATACGTTACATTTGGCAGATGCTGGGTTATATTTTCTGCTTTGGGACAAATGGAGCCGAAGCAGCTGCTTAGAAACCTCTCTGCTCTCCCCACCCCTAACTAAATAGCTTTCGAAAAGAACAGACCCTTCTAATTTTATTGCCTTCTTTTACCGTACAAACTTTATTTAAAACCTGGATGAATCTCAACCTGAATGAATACATGATATCTTTTCCTTGTTCGTGGAAAGTTTTGTAAGTCACTATTTTCTTTTTTTTTAATAATTTTTTTAATGTTTATTTATTTCCGAAGGAGAGAGAGACAGAGCATGAGTGGAGGAGGGGCAGAGAGAGAGAGACAGACAGACAGACAGAATCTGAAGGAGGCTCCAGGCTCTGCGCTGTCAGCACAGAGCCTGACGCGGGGCTCGAACCCACAAACCGTGAGATCATGACCTGAGCCGAAGTTGGACGCTCAACTGACTGAGCCACCCAGGTGCCCCTGTAGGTCACTATTTTCTTGAGGAGAGTTAGTCTCTTTGGTTCATTAGTTTAGAAAAACCTCATTTCCGTGAGGTAAGGCAGGAAAGCCAGAGCAAAACCTCTCATAGATCAGTGTGAGGAAGTTTGAGTACAACAGTTTTGCATTTCCTGCTTTTAGAAATGTTTTTATTGCCCAGGAGACAGCATGAGGTCCTTCATTGAAAGGCTAGCTTTGGGAGTGTCACTGGCTACCACTAAAGTTCTCTTTTGAGGAGAGAGTGGTTGGATGCTTAATTACCTACTAAAGGTTCATTTCTTGTACTAACTGATAGGTGGTAAGACATCACATTAATTATTAAACTGGAGACTTCATGACGTTGCTGTCCAGTAAGAATTTATTCATCCGTTCATTTACTGAATCCTCATTGAAAACTTACTTTAAGCCGGGACCTGGGCAAGACGCCCCAGGAGAAAATAGGACAGTGAGACTCACATTGCCTCAGGGGCAGTTCCTGAGCAGCCATGAATTCATTGCACTGTGGAGGAGGCCATGTTGGGAGCATCTGTCTCCTTTTGGCTGCGTAGCATCTGAACCCCTTCCCTGTCTTGGAGAACACTCTCCCGTGTGCATCCGGTGGGAGCTGGGGGCTTGGCCCAGCAAGAACATCAGAGGCCAGATACTGGGTCTCCCCAGCTCAGGGGAGGGCAACCCGTGATGGAGTGTGGCCAGTCAGATGTGGCCACGCGGGACTGAGTCTGGAGCCAGGGGCCCACAGTCGGTCGCTTTAGAGCTCACTGACTTGGTAGTGACGTTGGTACACAGTGGCTAGAGCTGTACGGTGGGGACCAAGTTAAGGGCCAGCACCTGCAAGTGTGCAGAGAAGGTAAGTGCTGCTTGGGGACGGGGTGCTAGAGGGGGGCGATGCCGAGCAGGGTGGCCTCTTGTGGGTGAGTCAGTGTAGACGGCAGGCCTGTGCCCCCCCCCCCCCCCCCCACCTCCCGGAGGCTCATTCTAGTAGGGGAGACGCTGCATGTGGCCCTGTGAAACAGCAACGGTACCACACTCCCAGAACACCAGCAAGGAGGCCCCCAGCCCTGCCTGGAAATGTCAGCGAAGGCTTTGTTGTCGAGGCATTTGAACTGAGCCTCGAACAAACAGTGAAGAGTTTTGCTAGACTCCTGCCTGCAGCAATGGGAGGGACCCCCGTTGAGGGCAGCCGGTAATCGTGGGTCTCACCGGGTATCCGGGAAAGAGGGAATAAAAGGAAAAGGGAGCCCCTCTGGGAGCTAACACGTGAGTTAGAGAGGTGGGGTTGCAGGGACTGGTGAGATCTCCGATGCGTGGGGCTGGGGTCTGGGTACCGGATGGAGACAAGAGTTGGGCAGCGCAGCAGTGAGCACAGCCAACTTTCCCTGAGCGTACTCTCTCTCTCAAAATAAATAAACTTAAAGAAAAAGAACAGTGCTTGGCACATAGTAGTTGTGCAACAAATATTGTAAAGTCAATGCTTATATTAATAACCATCACGTGCACAGCACGTGCCAAATGTGTGGCATGTATTAACTTCCTTGGTACCCAGGACCGTGGCTGTCCCCACACGAATGATGAGATAACAGAGTCACAGACAGGGCAAGCAAGTTGCTCAAGGTTGCACGTCTCAGAGGAGCCAGAGCAAGAACTCTGATGCAAGTACCTTGGCTCTAGAAATCAGGTCCTTAAATACTCAACTGTACTGCCTTTCGTGAATGAATGATTAGTTAACGCAGATTTATTTGAGCTATAAAAATGTATTTAGTAATGTATTTCAAAGTAAAGAGTTAATAAAAATAAATTTTATAAATAACGAGGTAGTATTTTTCTCTTGTGAGGAAAAGATAGCGATTAAGACAGGTACCTGGAAAAAAATATATATGTTTTTTAAATATAGGCTCAGGTTCCTGGAAGACACGTTATTACAGCATCACATATAATCTACTGGTTCATAAATGAATACCGGATTTTTAAAGACTAGTAAATCTGTCTGATATGTGTTCCAACCAGCATATCATACACCTTTATCAGCATCCTATAAGATATACCTCCTTCTCATAACAATAAACAGATGTTAATTTTCATCATAATTCATGTGTTTGTCTAAAAGCTCAGTTCAGTGCCTAAGGGCTATATAATAGT
The DNA here is from genome assembly GCF_027475565.1 of Acinonyx jubatus. Classification (NCBI taxonomy): domain Eukaryota; kingdom Metazoa; phylum Chordata; class Mammalia; order Carnivora; family Felidae; genus Acinonyx; species Acinonyx jubatus. Next base: position 10,262,829 of record NC_069380.1, read on the forward strand.
TGGAATTTGGAAGTGCGGTTGAACTGGAATCAGTCTTAAAACAGGATTCAGTCTTTCAGAACGATTGCCTAATACTGAACAAAAGCCTTGGCTTTTGCTTTCAAATTTAGTACTTGGTCTGAATGTTGAGACCGAATTGGACCATGAACTCCTGTTCTGCTAGGTTTATACTCTGAATTAAGGTAGGGGCAAGTTACAAATATTGGGAAACAGTCCGTAGAGAAGGGAAAAGGCTGGTGGCATGAACTTAAATTTGTTGAATTCTTTCCAGACACAGGCTCGAAGAGTAAAGTGATTCAAAACCAACTTCGCCTAGTGAAGTTATTTATGATAAAGTATTGAGCTGTTTTCGTCCATGTTTAAATGTTGGTTCTTTCATACTATTCGTGTTTCTAGACATAAATTTTTGTGATTTTGCTTCCATATCAAGAATGAAGGGCTGTCTCCATTCGCAGAGCACTGTCAGGGTGCTCAGTTGTGGAATCGAACCCCTTTGCCAAACGAAGGCAATGGGTTTGTGTCAGAGCCAGGGAACGAATGGGAGCATTGGTTTTGAAGGTGTTTGTTTGCTCTTCTTAAATGTTAGGGGCCTTAAGTGCGAACATATGCCTTGATCCAAAACACGTTCAAAGGAAGCACTGACGGCATGTCCAGTGGGCTTTCTGACCTCAAAGCACTTGTTAGGGGACCGGTAGATGTTGGAAGCAATGGCAGACGGGTTCAATGACACGAGTAGAGTCGATATAAGCAGTTTAGGTGAACTGTGGTCAGTTTTTTCATTTTCTTTCCCTTTTCTGTCATTCGCCCACAGTAGGCCCTGTTTGTAGCCTGTTTATGCCTGCCTCTCTTATGGCATTATCTCATTTTTTTTTTTTAATTAAAGAGGTTATTTTTAATTAATCTCTACACCCAACGTGGGGCTTGAACCTACAGCCCTGAGATCAAGAGTCGCACGCTCCACTGACTGAGCCAGCCAGGCACCCCTCATTATCTCATTATTGACACAATTTTGCCTTACCTTTTAGGTTTGAAATAGTAGCATTGTTTGGTGAATAGGCATCATTTAGGTTGACGGCAGGCAGTGCTGCACGCATGGGCACCTTTTCTGTAGCTTTTATTCCAAATGGCTCTGCTGATGCAGCATTTTCTTATTTTCTTTCCCCTTGATATTTCACTTGAAAACTCTTAGTCATCCACCCAGTTACATATTAAAAAACTTGCATTGCGTATAAAAGTGCTGTAAGCTGGTGATACGGCACCTGTAAGGAGGTCTAAATCTGGTGGTGGTGTTATTTGTAACAGACAAATAGAGCATAAATTATTACAATTCCAAGTAGTCAAAACTGAGAGAAGATCATTTGGTGGAAAATTTTATTGTGACCTTTTAAATTATTTTTTCTTAAAAAAATTATTTTTTCTTAGTGCTAACACATGTGAACATGTGTGCATCCGTATTCACACACAGGATATATGTATATATATACACACACACATATGCATGTACATTGTATATAAATACACACGTATACACATATGTGTGTGTATAAAAAACAAGAATAAAAGCTCTTGGGCCTTTTGGGGGGGTTAGTGGATGAAGATTTATTTATAATTGAAATGGCCTTGGGTTAATTGAGAAGTAAGACCAGGTTTCTTTTTTTTAATATAATTTATTGACAAATTGGTTTCCATACAACACCCAGTGCTCATTCCAACAAGTGCCCTTCTCATTGCCCATCACCTACTTTCCCCTTCCCCACCCCCCATCAACCCTCAGTTTGTTCTCAGTATCCAAGAGTCTCTTATGGTTTGCCTCCCTTCTTCTCTGTAACTTTTTTCCCCCTTCCCTTCCCCCATGGTCTTCTGTTAAGTTTCTCAAGATCCACCTATGAGTGAAAATATACGGTATCTGTCTTTCTCTGTATGACTTATTTCATTTAGCATAATACCCTCCAGTTCCATCCACGTTGCTGCAAATGGCCAGATTTCATTCTTTCTCATTGCCAAGTAGTATTCCATTGTGTATATAAACCACAATCTTTATCCATTTCGTCAGTTGGCGGACATTTAGGCTCTTTCCATAATTTGGCTATTGTTGAGAGTGCTGCTATAAACATTGGGATACATGTGCCCCTATGCATCAGCACTCCTGTATCCCTTGGGTAAATTCCTAGCAGTGCTACTTCTGGGTCATAGGGTAGGTCTATTTTTAATTTTTTGAGAAGCCTCCACACTGTTTTCCAGAGCAGCTGCACCGGTTTGCATTCCCACCAACAGTGCAAGAGGGTTCCCGTTTCTCCACATCCTCTGCACCATCTGTAGTCTCCTGATTTGTTCGTTTTGGCCACTCTGACTGGCGTGAGGTGATATCTGTGTGGTTTTGATTTGTATTTCCCTGATGAGGAGTGACATTGAGCATCTTTTCATGTGCCTGTTGGCCATCTGGATGTCTTTTTTGGAAAAGTGTCTGTTCACGTCTTCTGCCCATTTCTTCACTGGATTATTTGTTTTTTTGGGTGTGGAGTTTGGTGAGTTCTTTATAGATTTTGGATACTAGCCCTTTGTCTGATATGTCATTTGCAAACATCTTTTCCCATTCTGTTGGTGGTTTTTTAGTTTTGTTGATTGTTTCCTTTGCAGTGCAGAAGCTTTTTATCTTCATGAGGTCCCAATAGTTCATTTTTGCTTTTAATTCCCTTGCCTTTGGAGATGTGTCAAGTAAGAAATTGCTGCGGCTGAGGTCAAAGAAGTTGTTGCCGGCTTTCTCCTCTAGGGTTTTGATGGTTTCCTGTCTCACATTCAGGTCCTTCATCCATTTTGAGTTTATTTTTGTGAGTGGTGTGAGAAAGTGGTCTAGTTTCATCCTTCTGCATGTGGCTGAGACCAGGTTTCTGAATGTCATGGTAGACATATTTTTGAGACAAGGGCATTCACACACCTTTGGAGACAGGTTATCGACATAGCCCACTAGGTTTTGGAATGTTTCTATTTGGAGGTGGGATGGGTACAGAAAGCTGGATTGCCATTTTTGTGTTCACTGACTGAAACAGATCTGAAACCCAGGCATACGATTCAGTAAACAAAAAAGAATGGAGACAGGGATGATTATAATTCGCTAGTGTAATCCACTAGTAATCCATAGAGTTCATTTTAGAGTAGAATTTAGCTCCTTTGTGCTAAGACTTTGCCTTTTCACTTTTATTGTTGTGACAGAGGTTATTCATAAGTCTGTCTTTGCATCCTTGCTGGGAAGGTGCCCTTTTACAGCCTTTTTGTGATACCCAGTGACATCACCTACGTATTTCCCATAACCGGGAAGGATAGGACTTGTATGGAAGAATTTGGAGGTGTATTCATTTTTCCTCAAGAAATTTTTAAAACTAAACTGTGCTTTAACTACATTAAAGGATTTTAAAAGCATCGATGTAATACTTTGGTCATCTTGACACAAATGTTTTCATTTTTCTGGTTCCTTCCTAGTCTCTGTTCATATGTGAATTTATTTTACGTATTTAGAATCATGTCTGTTTTTCCATTTAACATAAAGACGTTTCCATTGTTTCGAAGTCTTTATTATTACACTTTCAGTTGTTACACAATAGCTCATTCGCTACTTATTTTCTTATAAAGCCTTTTAAAGTATTTGCTATGTTTCTTTTCTGGCTGGTTCCTATTAACATGCTGCCATAGTTATTTGAAAGTTTTATGCAACTATTAATAATATTAGTTCTCTTCACACATGATTTCTGTTCTTATATAATCCCTCATGAATATACATGTGGTATAAATATATATAATACATATATAGCCATTTCTTAAAAGTCACTGGAAACTACTGCATAATTCATAATCAACAGCAGGAAAGCCCTGAATTTTACTGAGTAATTAACTGCTAATTCAGCCTTTCGGGTGTTTTTTTCTCTCTGACCTGCCATATTGTTAGTCTGACTTAACCTTTCATTACTGTTCTTGCATTTCATATTTGTACGTGAAAGTTAAAGTAAATACTACATAAAATAAGTGAAGCTTTATTTGATAATTCCAAGTATTTATATTGAAAACCATTCTTTATATGAACTTAAAGGCTGGTGTGGAATCTACATTAGTGTTGTAATAGTTCCAATATTTAGGCATTTATTCTTAATAATTCTTTTCTACATAAGTCTTTTGTCTGCAACAGTTACCAGGAAATAGAATAAAACACAGAATATACTAAAGTTTGTTGGAAGGGTGGTGTTCAAGCGTATCATATAGCTGACTTTGGGCTTGTGATAACGTGAAATATATTGAATAGTGCTTTACTTCAAAGCTGACATTCATAGCCTGAATCCTATTAATCTCTCTTGGTGTTTATGCATATTTATTTAACCATAGTTGTGTCTTATTTCTGAATCTTAGTTCCTCCTATGTTTGTAAGTTTTAAAATTCTATTGTTACTATCATCGACTGAGTACTTAAGGATTATATTTCTAGTATTTAGAAATACTCTTCCTTACCATGGTGTTTTAGCTTTTTTTAGTGCACTTAAATTTTTTTTTTTTTACATGAGATAAACGGGATATTATATATACTCTTTTGTTCAGCTGAAGGGTTTTATTTTCCATCTGCTACCTGTGATGTCTACACAGTGAAATCTGTTTCTGTGCCTCTGAGTTATGCCTGGTTGCTTCTGGGCTCTTCCCTCCCAGTCGCCTTTGCGAGTCTGCAAATTTCAGGTCAGCTCCGGTACCAGTGGAGACCCTTCTTTGAGGCCCTCTGCACTGTTTTATGCCTGGATGACCAAAAGATTGTGTGGATCCAGCCAACATCCTTAATTTCTAGTAGCTCCTGGAGAGAAGAAAAAAGAAAGTAGTTAGGAGAGTAAAATGTCAGGTCTCTAAAAATACCTGCATTTAGAAATTGAGTGTTTTCTTTTTTTAATCAGAGTGATCATATCGTACTTTTATTAATTTCTTCTCTTTGATAATGTTTCTTCAGGAACTCCCAAGAGTCCTCCTTCTTCATCAGATGTCTAAGCAGGAGGGTGCATGGACCATACTTCCATTGTTACCACAGTATGTTTAATTTGAAATGTGTGAAGTTTGACGTTTCCACCTGAACATTCACTCCTCTTATTGAGTGTGTTTTTCCTCAGAGTCAAGAAAATTTGAACTCTGTTTTTTATGACTACTACGTTACCCAGATTTCTTGATTCTTTTAACCATGAATGGCTTCTATTTTTAAATATATTGCTTTCTTAAAAGATAAAATGTTGATGTATTTGATAGTTACATTTGAAAATTGTCTCCCTTCTGGACTGGTGGTGTTACAGAGAGAATTTAAGAATTCTAGCTGTTTGATAAACTATTAGTATCTGGCTTTTGAAACTGTACATTGAAGGAAAATACAGGGGAAAAATCTAGATTTCTTGCCATTTGATGTCTTTCATTCTGCTTGTCGGTTTTAAACTTTATTATAAACTCATTTTATAGAAGTGATTACCATAACCTATTTCTCTTTGTCAGCTTTTCTGTAACGTATAGCAGAAATTCATCATGGATTTTCTTCTGTGAAGAAGAGACAAGAATACAAATTCCAGAACTCTTAGAAACACTCAGAAGATATGACCCATCCAAGGTGAATACAATTTCAATACCAGTATTTATCTATTGGAAGAAATGCTTAAGAGAAGATTTAATTTTAAGAGGTTTGCCAATCTAATAAAACCACCTAGTTTAAAATGAGAAAGAATGAAATAACAGTTGACTGTCTCGAAGCAGTGTTGAATCATTTCTCTTTGAGGTTTCTGTCGCTTTCAGAGGGATAGAACTTATAAGGAACCCTTTTTAAATGAAACCAATCTATTTATAGGTGGTGGCAATTTCAGAGAGTTAAAAAGCTATAACCCAGAGTTAAGAAATAACTTTAAATTGCTTATTTCTCTTTGTCAATGATGACCACGTATTATTTTAGATGGGAATATTTCTTGGTTGCCAACTGTGTGTCAAGCACCATGACAGCAGGGGCTAGGACAGATGCACATCCTGATGACATGGCTGGTACAGAATGACAGGGAGAAAACAAGCCATTAAAGAAGCAATAAAAAGGGAGATGGCTTATAGTCAGGGAAGCCTAGGGTGCTGTTAGAAGCATATAGCAGGGCATCCAGCCTAACCTGGAAGGGTCACGACAGGAGGTGAACTTTAATCTGAGTCCTGTAGGACCAGCAAGAGTTAACAGGAGAGAAAGAGAGTGTTTTAAGCAGAGGGAACAAAAGTTGCGAAGGTCTGGAGGTAACGGGGGCATCTTGTGTTAGTAGTTCAGTGCGACTTTCCATATCCGTATCTTTCATATTGTCAGGATTTGTTTTATTCTGGGCAGATACGACGTAGCAATTGGATCTTGTTTATTTCTAAGTCGCTAGCACTGAGCAGAGCATTTGACAGGTAATGGGTGGTCAGTGAGTATTTGTGAATGGCTGAGTAACCCCGTGATGGCCGCCTTCCTGATGGCCCACGTTGCGTCTCAGGAGGATGTCTTGGAGACATGGTGAGAGTCATCAGGTCTGCAGTTCTCTTGGAGAAGCCCGGGTTATACCCTGATCACCACGTGGAATCTTTAAACTTGGAATAAACAGAAGTGGGCCCTTGGGGTACCCCTGGATGCCTGCCCCACCCCTCTTCTGGTGCCCACTCCCGAACTAAATCAGGCTTAATGAGAGTGTGGGGAAGGAAAAGTGGCTTCTTGGGTGTCTGCTTGGTTTGTTGATGTAGATGAATGATGTTGGGCACCAGTGACCATTCTCAAACACTGGAAAGTTTGTTACCTTAACAGAACCACTGGTTTCGATGTTCTTTAAAAGCCGCAAGGGTCCATCATGGTTCCTTTTTGTGCTTTTGCTTTCTGGGAAGATACAGACATAATTGAATGAGCAGGTTGTCGGGTTAAAAAGAAAAATCCTTCGAAGGAGAAGAGAATTACGAATGCATCTCATCCCGTCTTTTCAGATGATGCTAACCAGCATCCATGTACTTTGGCCATGTTGCGTGTAAAACATTTGTTAGGCTGCTATGTTTCCTTTTGACTCGAGAAAAACTCCCAAATGTTTTTTAGGATATAGGAGTTTTAATCTCCTCCTAGTGTTCATTTCACCTGGAGATTATTTTTCCATTATCCATAGCTCTAATTCTGTGCAGAAGATGGTGACTCACTGTGCTTTTTAATGAAAATTGGAAGGATAAATTTAAAAGTTCAAAGCAAGTTCATGAAAAGCAAGTACAGAACAGAGGTAAAATGAGATGCTTTCCTCCTCTCTTCTGAACTCAGCCTTTAAAAAAGAAATCTAGGATGCTTTATTTCTTTTGAAACTAGCATTCGGAAATAAAGATTACATAATGTTTAAGTTAGCTCAAACCAGTGTGCTTTTTCCCCCTACCATTTGAAATTTTAGAAACAAAGCTATAAAGCCAACCCGGCTTTGCTAGTGACACAAATAAACTCTATTAAAATAATAATTAATGTCGTATGTTAGAGCATCAGCCTTTTTTTTTTTTTTTTGGATTCTGATGTCTTTTCCCCTTCCATATCTTTGTCATTCTTATGCAAGTTTATGCTGTTATACAATATTTTAAATGAGAAATTTTGATCTTTATTAAAGTAATTAATCTTTGTTAAACTGCCTTTCCAGGTGATTTCTATAAATTTCTGTGTCTTGCTGGATTCTTTCTTTTTTTCCCTGCCATATGCTTTTAATGTGAGCATGCATTTGCTGAAATGTCTTGACATTTTTTTTAATAGAGGTGAAACCAGGGTGCTGGTAAAGAGTATTTCTCTGATACTTCTAGAACATTCTCTGAGTTATTCCTTTACAGTTTATCTTGATTATAATTGTCTTTATTATGAAGCTATTAAGAAAATCATTAAGAAGGATGGGGAAGTACCCTTTCCAACAGATTCCATATTAATTTCTCCCTTAAATTAGTTTACAGTATCTCCTCCCTTTCCAAATATTGGAAAACAATCTTATATACTAGATAATAGCTGGACACTGCCATTAGGAGTTAAACCATAGAAACATGTTCTGCATAAAATTGTATTTGCAACAGGAGATTATAACAGTGAAGGGTTCGTGAGAAAGGTGCTGAAAATCTCCTGGAGTGTTTCATTTTCTTTAAACAAGCTATATTGACAGGGTAGGTTAAATGTGATGATTTTCACGTTGGGTAACATTTAGCAGTTTGATAAAGTGCTATAGTACTGATTTTTTAAAAAGGATCACGAATTTTCTATCTTAAGCCAAAGCCATTTGCCTTATAATTATCCCTCTTGCCCAGTGATGACTTAAAATCTCCATAAAGCATCGGGAAGAAGCTCATGATGTAGTTCTGTAACCTTCACACACAGTTTTGTTGATGGCTTACGTGTGTTCAGTTAGGACCTGTTGCTGAATTGACTGAAACCAAGAGCCTGGGAGGTACTGGGGACACACCCATAAGCAGAAGAAACAACACCGTGTCCCTCCTGCTCTCGTTTTTCTGATAAGGAGCCGAGAGTGAGGTAGTGATGGTTGAAATAGAGAAAATATGCAAAGCATTTAGGACTTAGGGTGTTTGGTTTAATTACTTTCGCTTCTTTAATAGGGTAGTTGCCTTTTGAAGCTTTCTTGGGCTTGCTCCATTCATTTAACAAAAACTGGTGAGCACTTATTACGCGTTAGGTATGCTGGTGGGGATACAGCAGTGAGCAAAATGGACAGCTTCCGTGTCCACAAGGAGGGGAATGATCTTGTGACAGGGGAGATAGGCAAGGAGCGAAAGTGCACACAGCGTGTCAGGTGGTAATGAGAACTGCGGAGAAGAAGAAAGCAGAATGCGAGCGATACGGGATAGAATGGGGTTGGGCTGACTATTCCGTATGGGATGTTCAGGGAATACCTTGCTGATCAGGTCACTTTTGAACAGCATATGAAGGAACCAAGGGAGTGAGCCCTGCGTGGCCTGCTCCTGGGTCAGACTGCCTGCTTCATACCTCCGCTTGTCTCATCGGAATCTCAAATCCAACATGTGCAAAACTGAACTCTAATGCCCTTTTTAAACCTCTCCCACCTTCAGTCTCCCTCACCTCAGAAATGGCATCACGGTCCATCCAGGTGGCTCCTGTAAAAAAAACTAGGACTCGTGATTGATTCCTCTTTTTCCCTCAACCCCATGTTGGCATATTCCATTGGGTCTGCCTCCAAAATACATTTTCTTTCCTCCTCTCTCCATATTTAATACTACTGCTCTGGTCCAGGCTACCATCCTCTCTTGCCTCGACAATTATTAGGGTCTCCTCACTGGCCTCTTGGTTTCTACTCTTGCCATCCTAATAAGCTAGCATCTCAATAATCTAGCCTAATAATCCTGATAATCTCGCCTCTCATTCAGATCATACCACGCACCTGTTCAAAAGCCTCCACCTCCAGCTAAGATAGTTTCACTTGATACAGCATTTTAGGGTGGCAGTGATTTTCCTCTGTCACTGTAAAGACGTTGTTCTCTTGTCTTTCACATTCTGTTGTTTCTCTTACAAATTCAACCATATGCCTTGTTTTAGTTCCTTTAAAAGAAATGTGTCCACCCTTTTCCCCTCAAGCTACTTTTAAGATTTTCTCTATCTTTGGTTTTTTTGACCACCTGCTTCTGTGGCCTCCTCTGTACTTATCTTTATTGGTGTTTAGGGAGCTTCTTGAATCTACAGCTTGATGACTCTTGTTAGTTTTAGAAGATTCTGAGGCTGTATTCCTTCAAATGTTGACTCAGTTTCATTCTATTTCTCCTCCTATTCTGGTCTTCCAATTTTTCATGGGTTTTAGACCTTCTTACTCTGTCCCATATTGCTTTTATGCTCTTTTCTGTATTGTCCTCCTTTTGTTTTCTTTTTTATACATCAATCTGGATATTTTTTACTGACTTATCTTCCAGGTCACTAATCCTACCTTCTCTTATGTCTAATATCCTCTGAATTCCTAATTTCAGTTGCAGTGTTCAGTTTTAGAATTTCCATTTGACTTTTGTTTCTTATTCTAGCTCTTTGGTAAAATTCTTTATCTTTTCATCTATTTCCTTAAATATGTGAATACTACTTATTTTTTGATAACTGAAGAATTTGATTTATCTGTGCATCTCATTTCTCTCTGTTTTTGTTCTGGTGCTGTGTTTTTGGCACATGTGGTAGTTTTTCCCTAAATGCTAGATACCGTATGTGAAAAATTGAAGAGGCTGTGGATGGTATTCCTTTCCATACGAGCAATATTTTTCCGGGTTGTAGACCGTGTTTAGGTAGGTCTATTATACGGATTGCCCTTACTCCTAGATCCCTTTCTTCCAGCAAATCCTGCACATGAGCTTTTGGTCAGCAATTAGGCCCTCTACTGTTGCTTTCCACTTGGTTCTTCTCTTGGTTTTTGTTTGTTTATTTGTTTATTTTTTTGTTTTTCCTTTTTTTTTTTTTTTTTTTTTTAGCCTAGGAGTTGAAGGGAAATCATATGCAGAATTTGGGACTCCTTTCTCTGGATCCACTTAAATCTCTACCTTGTTGGCAGCCTCCAGCCCCAACCGCTGTCTCAGTCCAGCAGGCTGCACGGTCCCAGCTGCTGCCTTCTGTTGTGTGCCATTGGCTGCTATGGGAACCAGCAAATTCCATGGGGGGAGTGACTATGGGGTTCCCATGCATGGGCTTCCCTTCTTTCTCGGATATTTTTCTTCATCTACTCTCTGTCTTTGTTTTCCGGTGCCCGTGATTATTTGGTTTAAGTGTTTTCTCCAGCTTTAATACTTGCTCTCAGTGGGAGAGCGGGTCCGATCCAGGCTATTCTGTTGTGGCCAGAAGTGTAAGTCTTCTACTGCACTTTGAGTAAAGTCTGTGTTGCTTTCCACGGGCGTCTAAAACGCACCCTCGGCTGTCCCCTGACTGTGTCTTTCATACCATATTTCCCCATACCCACTGTAGTCCAGCCACATTGGACTTCCTTTTTTATCTAAGGTATCAAGCTTTTCTCACCTTGGGACTGTGTATTAACTGCCTTGATGGCTCTTCCCTGGATTTGTGCATAGCTGGCCCTTTGGTATTATTTACTCTCAGTTCAGATGTTAGCTCATGAGAGGTTTCCCTTTCTTTGCCGGGAAGTCCCTGGGCACTCTGTTTTCATCACAGCACATCGCAGTCACCAAATGAACCTGCTTTATTTACTTATTTTCTGTGTCCCCCACTATTGCATAAGCTGCGTTCTCACGTGATGTAGAATAAATGTTAAATGTTAATTGAATGAATAAATGAATAAAATAGGCACTGATTCTGGAAGGGATTTTTCAGATTCTCCTTTGCAGACCTCAGTATGGCATAAAGGAACACTGTTTTCTTTGCCTTAATAGTATTTTGATGTGGAATTTTCTATAAAATGCCACTTCTACATGTTTATGGCATAAAGATGCCATTTCGTTGATCCTGTTAATATACTAAGCTACTCTCTTTGTAAAGATTATGATGTCTTGCTTATCATAGAGTATTGCATTTTTGTTAAAATGCTTTAGAAAGTAATAATCTGTGCTAATTCTCTATCGCCCAGAGGATTTAATTAACTAAAATTAATGACGTGACTTTGTTTTTGGTCCTATACGAAATGGCTTTTTAAGAAAATGACATTTTATATCTTTATTTGACAGGAATGGTTTTTAGGAAAAGCATTACATGATGAAGAATCTACAATAATTCACCATTATGCCTTTTCTGAAAATCCTACCGTTTTTAAATATCCAGACTTCGCTGCTGGCTGGGCTCTTAGTGTTCCACTTGTAAACAAGTAAGGATTTACTAGACTGTGTGTGTGTGTGTGTGTGTGTGTGTGTGTGTGTGTGTGTGTGTGTGTGCGCGCGCGCGCGTGCGCGCGATTCAACTTCTGTTTCACTGAGTCCTGTAACTGATGGATCCCAAGTGAGTTTTGCAGCCCGAGACAGTGTGTGGTGGGGCGGGAGGACCTGGAACAGGAGCCTGAGGAACCTTGAGGTTCTTGCTTCTGCTCTGTCACTTACTAGTGCCCTCAGACTGATGACTCACCCCTTCCTTATTTCTTCTTCCTCACCTGCAAAATAAGGTGAATAATAAATTGTGGGACCAAGGGAAGGCACATAAGTACTCTGAGAACTCTACACCCAGAGGGGTTATTACTATTATTAATGGATCTGGTTAGCTACAGATGTGATTTTGATTGTCAGGAAGAAGATGAATCAGTAACATTGCCCGGGGGTGGGAGCTGATGACAGATTATGTGCGTGGGTACACACATTTAAACATGGGCCAGGCAAGAGGGACACTTAATCAGAGGCTCCATAGCTATTCGGGCCCAGATATTTGTGTGTATAATCACAATAATGCTTTTTTTCAAGGTGAAAAGGAAAGATAATTAAGTTGTAATTCAGGAGAACCATGACTGTTGACAGGCTTTTAATTTGAATGCTTCAGATTAATTATTATGTGTTTTTTGTTCTTTAGGGAAGAGAAAGTTGGTAAAGCGGTTGTGACCTTTGTATCTTCAAAGATGGAGGGTTTCTGTTATTTCTTACGTTGGGTGTGTTGTTTCTAGGGTTCAGAGTCTCAGAAACCTTTTGAGCCCGTGGTGGATGTGGGCTGGGTAGGCACGGTAGTCCTACCTTCTCATTTGTGGCTGGCCAACACTTGGTGACTACTCCCTTGACATTGGAAAGTGTTTTTTTTTTGTTTTGTTTTGTTTTTTTGTTTTTTTTTTTAACGATGTAAGACCCTCCTTCCCAATGTAGAATCCGCAAAGGGACAGTAATAACGAAACTTCCATGTTGTGTGGCCTTTCTTGCTGCTAGAGAGCAGCCAAGTGAGATGGGCTCTGTTAGGCAGATGCACTCAGTCATATGGGGAAGGAGACCGTGCCTGGTGGTCCATTTGGCTTGAGAGGTCATGACAGAGGAGGAGTCCTTTGGGGGCTGGCAGCCGAGACGGTACTTCCTGACGGTGGCAGAGGCCCCAGCTCCTTGACGACCCATTTCTGGAGTATAAATCTGGAGGTTGTCCTGGGGATCTCAGCCTCGAGCCTCTCTATTCAGACTGTCCAGTAATTCTGTCAGCCAACTATATGCATTAATAAGTGCACTTTGTGCCCAAACTGGCCAGAGTGGATTCTGTTATCTCCGACTAAAACGTGTGACCCATAGACCCGTCCTGAGACTCGCAGGCAAGGACGCCCTGCCCCCAGCCTGTGCCAGGCATGCCTAGGAGGGCTCATACGTTTTCCCGGCCCCATTCTTGGAGGGGCTGGGCAGGAGGGGAGGGGCAACGAGAAGAGAGAGTTGTCATTTCCTTCTCACCCTGCACTGGTTGGCCTGGCTCTGCTCTCCGCTCTCTGCAGGGGTGAGGGGAAAATATTGTGTTTCAGTGGCCCAGGGTCATCTTTATTCTCAAATTCATTCAGCTTGGGTTTGCTGCTGCTCAAAGAGCGGGAGCCCCCAGGACACTCTTCTCTCAGTATGTCCTGCAGCCCTGTGTTTGGGCCCAGTTCAGCTCCCTGTGTTCTGTCTGGACTCTCTGGAGCCACGAGTGGCACACCGCAGCCCCTCGGCCGTTCCTTGGGCCTTCGGGACTCTTCGCCCCGCGCGGTCGCCTTCCTCTGGGTCTGTCCTCACCCTGTGGCTTCAGAGCCTGGAACTATGGGGGCTGCCTTCTCTCCAGAAGTTTTGGTGGCTGTGGTTTCTCTGACTGTGACTCAGAAGCTCTTCGTCAGTCTGTTGTCTTCTGTTTCCTGGAGGACCAAGTCCCCCGAGAGAGGGACAAGTACAGTTGACCCTGTCCTGTGCGGTGCACTGTTCCGAGCGCAGACGCCACACTCTTCTCCCAGGGCTGGAGAGAAACCCAGAGACCTGTGACCCTGGGCAGCAAGCCCGGGCTGTAACCATCTCTCTGAAGCCCGTATAACCCTCTCCTCATATCTCCCTTCCGATCCAGGAAGCCACTCATCTGGGAAACAAATGCGGTAGTTTATAGTTTCACTTTTTTCCCTCCCCCATCTAGCAAGGACCTTGGTGGTGCCTTGATACGGAATGCACTTCACCTTTTCCTGAGTTAGATGTAATCAATAACTGTTAAGTACTGCTTTCCTTTTTATTTTTTCTTAAATTTTTAAATTCCTTTTAACGTTTATTTATTATTGAGAGAGAGAGAGCATGAGCGTGGAAGGGGCAGACACGGAATCTGAAGCAGGTTTCAGGCTCTGAGCTGTCAGCACAGAGCCCGACACGGGGCCTGAGCCCGACACGGGGCCTGAACCCGCAACCTGCGAGATCATGAGCTGAGCCGAAGTCGGACGCTTAACCGACTGAGCCACCCAGGCGCCCCAAGTATTGCTTTCCTTTTGACTTACTTTTAAACCACGTGAGTGAAAGTAGTTTCTGTTGTGCACCATCTTTGCCTCCTAGAATCCTCTTAAAGGACCGTTTAGCCCAACTCCTTGCTTGCCTTGCAGGCAATAAAGCATAACCTGTTCTTCAAAACCTCTTGGGTCTATGAATTCTGCCGTCTGGCTTCACTGCTTATAAGATGTAGAGGCAGCCAAAGCCCTGGCAGGTTCTGTTGGCTCTGGCTTACGCTCATAACTACCTCATGCTCACCACTGACTCACTGCCAGGGCCTTTGCGAACCGGTGCTCCAGGTTCTGCACTAGCCAAGATACTGGTCTTATTAAGGGGAGACTATGTTATGGTTGACCTGGTGTTCTGTGGAGGTGGTCCCACGGGCACGTGCTTCTCTCGTCCTCTTTACGAGGTCGCTGAAAACATCTATGGGCAAGCGGCAGCTTACTCTGAGTACCGAGGGCCCCACTGCAGCGGGGTATGTAAGGAACTGCGGCTAAGGGAATTGGGGCCAAAAGGCTGGTCTTTTGTTCAATTTCAGGAAATGTCCAGCCCTTCCCCCGTAACTCTGGCATGATAGAGGAGTAAGGCACCAGTCAGCCTTCTGCATTCCGTGTCGTCTGCTTTTACAATGCTGAACGGTTGCCAACAAGCTGCACAATGTTTGTAGTTAATTAACATCCATGGTCTTTGGTGTGCCTCCCCTCCCTTTCCCCTGCCAACAAAAACGAAACGAAAATGTGGGCTCTACCATAGTGGTGTCTTCTACCATACTTCCTTTCTCTTGGGATGCAGGCAAGTAATCAAACAAAATATAACGTAACCCATCTAGCATAGCAACTGTCCTGTGGCCAAGATCTATTTAGAAATGGTTTTCTCATAGGAGATTCTATACATTCTTTAAGAACCCGGTATTCTTAGAACTAAAAGAGGCATAAAGTATCAACGAGCCCCACTGGCTGCAACATTGGATCTTCCTAGTTGTTTTCTCCCAGTTCCAAAGCTAATGTGCTGTTTCTCCCTGTTATTAGAAACTATATTAGTTAGCATGCTGGATTAAGAAGATATCGTTACTGTAACTGGAAGGTGAGGTCTATGTTGGCCGATGTAGGGGTTCTGCCCTGTTATTGAGGACGCTGGTTCTGTCTCTCTCATGCTTAGTACACAGCATCCTGCAACCACATACATCATTAGTTCATCCTAAATCTGGTTCCCTTTGTTGATTTTCAAGGCAAAAAGGGCTTTCTGGATATATATCTTATGTTCAGCAGTGAAGAAGCTCTCTAACCATGGAATGTAAGTGCTTATCTTCAGTCTCTAGTTGGATCTTGTCTGCTCGCAGTTGGTGGGGTCAACTTTAGGCATGTACCAACTCCTGGACCATTAATGGTTGCAGGGAATTTCAGTGCTTTGGTTGGGATCAAACAAATTCTGACCCTGGAGCCCATTTATAGGGCTCAATAATTTAATCAAAATGAGAAGTCTCTTAGGAAGAAGGAAGAGGAAGCTCCTATATTGTGTAGGCAATCAACAGTGCCCGCTACAGGAGTCTCCTTTTTTTAAATTTTAATTTTTAAGGTTTATTTATTTTTGAGAGAGAAAGAGAGAGAGAGCAGGAGAGAGGCAGAGGGAGAAGGAGACGCACAATCTGAAGTAGGCTCTAGGCTCTGAGCTGTCAGCACAGACCCTGACACAGGGCTCAAACCCACAAACCATGAGATCATGGTCTGAGCTGAAGTCAGACGCTTAACTGAAGTCGCCCCCCCCCCCCCCCTTTTGTCTCCTTTTCTTGACTTTATGGCCCACTCGGTAGGTAGGGCAACTGTTAACCATTGCTTAAGTATTTCTCCTGCTCCAGTCATCAGAAAAACTGGTTACTTAAAAACATTTTACAACACACACTTTTATAGACTATTTCCCACCAAAAACATTTGCCCTAGTAATCCCACGTTAGTGAGTTTTGGATTAACACTGCCTAACATTTCCTGGTAATCCGTCTGTGTGATCTTCTAACAATAGCATCGATAAAAAAGTACTTAGCAGTTTTGGAGACATTTACAATAAGACGATCTTTTCAAATAGGTGTTTTTGCAGAACACTGTTACTGTTTTTTTCTGTTGTTTTTCCACCAGTAAAACTTACCTAGATTTCCTTCAATAGTTTGCTCTTTTGACTAGCTGACGAATGGGACTGTAAAAGTCAGCTAGGAACTTGAAGTTGAAGAGGCCCTCTGTCTGTTGCAAATTTCCAGTCTAGGTGGTTGTGTCTTTAGAGCTATATTATTGGGACATGACTTAATGCCTTCTAAAAATAGGCAAGCTGAATATCAAATGTCCTATTTTCCAGGAACTGAATATTTAATGAGGAAATATTTTATCAAAGTAATTGGAATTTCTGCCCTTAATTGTTTTTTTTTTTCCTGGTATTGTTGGTCACTGCACTTAGCGTTTGGAAAACCCTTGTGCTGTCTTGTATAGAAAAGTGAAACCTAGTTCCCATTTTAGGACTTGCCTTTTAAGTTAGGTGAATGCCTTGCACACTTTTAGGACTTGACCATATTTTCAAGGTGACCGACTTATGCTCACGAGACCAACTCATTGACATGAAGTTGGTGATGTTGAGGTAACCATCACTTAAGGTTATGGTAGACTCCACGGGCTGCTAGACGTAGCCACAGAATGTCAGTATACAGGGTGCCTGGGTGGCTTAGTAGGTTGAGCGTCTGGCTCTGGGTTTTGGCTCAGGTCACAATCTTGTCATTGGGGAGCCTGCTGGGGATTCTCTCTTCGCCCTCTCTCTCTGCGCCTCCCCTGCTCGTGCTCTTTCTCTCTAAATAAACAAACAAACAAGCAAACAAACAAACTTAAAAAAATGTCCGTATATATATCTGTTTACCCTCAGATTAGTCAGTGTTCATCTTAAAGAAATTCTATCAGTGGTCTTCAAGTTTTGCCTCTCTGAGATTTCCCCCAAATACAGATTTTCAAGAATGGAATGAGAAAGAAACTTGAAAAGTCAAAAAAGTAGAGAGCATGTTGAGGGTAACAAGTCGGAGGTACTTATTGTCTAGTAAGAAGGAGCTTGTCATGCATGGCCATCTAACAATGGATGTCACATGCCATTTGGTTCCTATCACAATTCTGTGTCCCTTGCCTGTGGCAGTAAGCCCAGGTATGAAAGTGATCTGATCAGAGTTTGGAGGCACTTAGCAGGAGTCCAGATTCCAAAGTTAAAAACTGGCTCGAACTGAGCAGAAATCAGACTGGACAAGATGCCATGCCAGGGCAGAATTTTTTCTCTCACTGTCTATCGGGAGTATATCTGAGAATGCTGTCTCAGTACGTGTCCTCACCCACTCCTATTGACAGGTCTGTGGGCAGGAATTGCACAGGAATGTGACCGAGATTCCGCGGGCTGCTTTTGGAGCTATCTGCTGCCGAGCTGCATTAGTATCCACCCTGAGACAAATGCTTTAATACTAAACATAAATTATAACCTGTGTCCTTCTTTATCTTTCCTCGAGTTAGAAGTAAATTTTTAAAGAAATCTTTGTGGCTCAATGAGGCTGAAAACTCAGTAAAGAGTTTTGACACTTATTACTACTTTTCCTTTAAAAATCACTGTGATTTCTTTCCAGTTAAAGTATGTGTTAGGGGGGTTGTAATTGAGACTGATGGTCTAGTCTCTAGCCCTGTCACAAATACAGAACCGTATGTATTTCAGCGGCCTGGTTACGTACGGAATTCCGTCCCACCAGCTTGGAATCAAAGCATATCTTGCCCTCATTCATTCAGGCAGCTTCCCGAGTGCTCCTTTTGGCCAGGCATGGTGGGCGGGCGGTGCTGGCCATACAAAGAAGCTGTGGCACAGAAGGGGACTTACACACAACAGGATGTCGCACATGTGATCAAAGTAATGGAGCTTCCTTCCTATTCTGGGAGCAAAGGAAGTTTCCACTTATGCTGGTGGGCAAGTCTGGCAAAGTTCTGCAGAGGAAGTGCCCTTGAGTTTGATCTGGAAGAAAGGTTTGCCAGGTAAGGTTTGGGTGTGGCTGTGCTAGGCAGATGTTCAGCAGGAGAGGCGTGGGCAGGTGTGCACTCGGGGTGGGGGGTACAGTGCTGGGTCGGTACTAGGAAGCTGGGCACTGGCAGTGCTCTCATCTGCACCGAAAGGACTGCTGAAGATTTCTTTAACCCTTTAACCAAGAAAGGGACTGGAAATGTTTTTTTTTTTCCTCCTTCCCTGAAACCACATTCTCTCTCCCCCCTAAAAACTCCACAAACTGTAGTTCCTTTGGGTTATTAAAAGAAGGAGACTGAAAAGTAGCAACTTTTGTTTCTCTGTCATGCAAGTTTTTTGTTTTTTTTTTTTCTTTTCTGTTCTCTTCTCTGTCAGTATTTGGTGTCAAGATTATCAGGAGTCCCCAAACTTTGTGGCTTTGTTTTTAAGGTATTTAGTTTATTATAGTGTATTTTACGTTATTTGCCAGATGTTGAAACAATGAATGTTCCATTTGCAAAAAGGCTTGTGTTCGTTTCCTGGTCAACAAATAATTCCATTTCCACAAGTGCTTTGCCTCAAGGGAATGTGAAACTCTTAATTTTATGTTACAGTGTGCCCTTGTATCTGTTTTCAAACATTAGAAGGTCTCGAGAATGTTCTTGTTCCATGCTTCTTCTGATGACAAAAAAGAAAACGGCCTCAAATTGTATCTGTTTTCTAGGCTTACCAAGAGATTAAGGAGTGAATCCCTGAAATCCGACTTCACAATAGATTTAAAACATGAGGTACGTCTTGTTTTCTTTTTTAAAAGTTATAGCAACTGAGAATTCACGTGTTTTGCTATAAAAGGTGTTTTTGATTCCCTACCAGCGCATCCCTTCCCAAGGCATTTATACATTTTCTCCCCACCAACGTAATTCTTCTCCAGCAAATTAGGTCTTTCTCTTTAAACTCACTTTCATCACGTAGGTGGAGAAGGAACAGTGGAAAAGGTTGCATCTGTGATTCTTGATTTTTTTTTTTTTTTTTTTTTTTTAAAGCTAGGTGGATGAGTGCAGAGGCGGATTTCTAAAAACATGCACAAATGTCGCAAAAGTACCTTTGGGCTTATTCGGTGCTTTGGTCGTACATATGCCTCGGTCGTGTCCCTGTCCTTGGCCCTCTGGGGCAGAACTATGCCAGCCTGGATGGACCCCAGCACCCCTGGCATCTAGTGGACATCTGTGACCCGTCGTCCTAGATGCAGGGGTCCCATCATGAATCATTCCTGCATCATTGTTAAGAAGGTTTCTTTGTGGGTTTCATTCACAGGCGCATCTCACTGCCTAAAATGGCCCCCCCTTTCCCTCTGCAGGAATCTGTACTTGGGATGGTGGGGTCAACCTTGACATGTGCTCCTGGCAAGCTGCCAGGAGCAAATAAGGGCACTCGCAGCACCTTACCTTCTCAGGTGTTGGAATGTGATGAAATAGCCTATTTGAGGAGAAACATACATGTAAAAAAAATCATTCTTCTCTCCCATAGAAAGGAAAGAACGATTAATTGAGAGTGCAGGCCTGCCTAGATATTTTTAATGAAAAGTCAACTTTGGTATAGATACCCAGGTTCAGGAATCTATTAAAAATTAAGCACACACAGAAAATATTTCTAACCCATGTGAAAGGTATGAAGATCAGTCACAATATCTAAAAGCCCACCTCCTGGCTTATGAGCTAGCCCATCATCAGTCGCTTGGAGACTACCTGAGTGCTGCTTTCCTGGGTCCCCTTCATTCTCACTAAACACTTTCTTGAATTCTCTCTTCCTTTTCTTCACAGTTTTCATCATATGACTGTATCTCTGAATAACATAGTATGCAGTTTTTTTTAATGTTTGTTTATTTTGGAAAGAGAGAGAGAGAGGGGCATGGAGTGTGAGAGAGGGAGGGGCAGAGAGACAGGGAGACCCAGAATCCCAAGCAGGTTCCAGGCTCTGAGCTGTCAGCACAGGGCCCGATGCGGGGCTCGAACTCAGGAACTGGGAGATCATGACCTGAGCTGAAGTCGGGCGCTTAACTGACTGAGCCACCCGGGTGCCCCCATATCATGCAGTTTTGTATCCTTCTGGACTTCATGTAAACAGAATTGCACCAGGAGTATTGTTCTGACTTGAAACTCATCCGTGTTGCTGCGTGCAGCCCTACTGAACTTATTTTCACTGCCTGCAGTAGTCTCTCCTATGACTATATCAGTTTACTTATCCATTCTGCTGGTGGTGGGCTTCTGGATTGCCATGACTTTTCTGCTACTATAATCATTACTTCTATGAGCATTTTGGATGTGTGTTAGGACAATCCTCTGCAGGTGTTTCTCTAGGGCAGAGGCCCTTTAACTATTTTTTTTTTGACTGTGACCCACTTTAAAAAATACATTGTTCATTGTGACCCAACATATCAGTGTGTGTTGTTATTGCGTCTTGTTACTGATCTCTAACGTGGTATTGTTGTGGTCTATAGAAATATTTTTAGGTTTGCTTTATGGCCTAGTTCATGTTTCCTTTTCATCAGTGAAGTAAAAGGTGTATATGTTATAATTTGGGGGGGGGTGTAATATTCTCTTTATTAGATTAAAGGAGAAGTAGGTTTAATCTAATAGGTTAATCTTCCTTCCTCCTTTCCTTCTTTCTACTTTTCTCTGCTTGATCTGTCATTTATTAAGGGAGGAATGAGAAAATCTTCCATAATAATGGTGGATTTGCCAGTGTCTCCTCTTGTAACTGCCAGCTTTTGCCTTTTATATTCCGAGAGTCTGTTAACTCAATGCATACAGGCTTACAATCATTATGTCTTCTTACGAATTTACCTTTATCTCTTGTGATGCTCTTTGCCCTAATGTGAATTAAATGTGTATTTAATGTTATGAATATTTCTTTACCAGCTTTCTTTTGGTGTGTGGTTCATAATTCTCTCTTATCTTTTTCTTACAGCCCCTTTATGTCCTTATTGATTGATTGACAGAGACAGAGCATGTGCACATGTGAGCTGAAAAGGGGCAGAGGGAGAGAGAGAGAATGTCAAGCAGGCTCTATGCTCAGCATAGAGGTCTTTTTCTTAAAAAGGACATATCTTTTTTTTTTTCTCTCTTCCAGTTTGCCAGTCTTTGTCTTTACATCAGGTAGCAAATTCACATTTACATTGAACATGATTACCATTATATTTGAATTGATTCCCAACACTTCGTTTTATCCCTTGCCCCTCATTTTATCTGGCTCATTTTAAAAACTTCCTTACTTTCTGGGGCACCTGGCTGGCTCAGTCAGTTGTTTCCGACTTCAGGTCACGTTCTCACAGTTCGTGAGTTCGAACCCCGCATCAGGCTCTATGCTGTCAGCACAGAGCCTGCTTCAGATCCTCTGTGCCCTCCCCCCTCCCCTGCCCTTCACTTGCTTGTGCTCTCTCTCTCAAAAATGAACATTAAAAAAATTAAAATGTCTGTTTTTTTGTTGTTTCTTTTCCCATTTTGTCCTTCTCTGCTATTTTGGAAGTTCAGTCTCTGTATCTGTACCTTACTGGTACTTACCTTGCCTTACTGTACCTTCATTTAAATATTTTAACATGCATTCTTAATAATGGCTAGTTGATCACCTAAAAAAAAATTCAGGGGACTTAGAATAATTGAACTCTGATTATCCCCCTCACAATTTATATACTTCTTGTTGTCCAGCATCTTTTTAACCCCTCAAATATTATCTTTGTGTAGTTAACATTTGTATGAGCTTAATTATGTATTTGCTGGGATCATTTTTATTCTTGCTGAGGCATGTCCTTCAGAATTTCTAATAGTGAGGTCATAAATTCTCATTTTTTTCCCTTAAAAACACTTCCATTGGGGCACCTGGGCGGTTCAGTTGGCATCTGACTCTTGATCTCAGCTCAGGTCTTGATCCCAGGGTTGTGAGTTCAAGCCCTGCGTTGGGCTCCACGCTGGGTTTGAAGCCTACTTAACAACAAATGAACGAAACATTTATGTCAGCTTTGTTCTTGAAACATAGTTACCTTGTGTTTACCATCGTAGGTTGTCTGTCCTTTTCTCTCATCACAGTGGGGTCACTGCACTGTGTTCTGGCTTTTCTGTTATTGCCGTGGCAATTGATGTGGGAAATAAACATCAGTCTCATGTGGCTTCTTTGTAGGTAATCTGCCTTTGTCTTTGCCTGCTTTTAAGATTGTTTCTTTGTCTTTGGCGTTCTGCAGTTTCACTATGAGATGTCTAGATGTACACTTAAAAAAAAAAATCTCGCTTGGGATTCTTTGACCCTTACGTAACTTTGGAGATTTGTAGCCATTGTCTTTTCAAGTATGTTCTTATCCCCATTCTGTCTGCTATCGCCTCCTGGATCTGGGCTAGCTCTCTGAACTTTTGTCTTATGTCCCCCCCCCCCCCCCCCCGTTTCTGCTGTGCTATTTCAGATAATTTGGGGACCTTCATCTTTTAGTTCCTTAATTTGTTTAAATTTATTTTGAGAGAGAGAGAGAACACAAGTAGGGTAGGGGCAGAGAGGAGAGAAACAGAATCCCAAGCAGGCTCTGCACCGTCAGCACAGAGCCCGTTGCCAAGTTCGAACCCATGAGCCGCGAGGTCATGACCTGAGCCAAAGGCCTATGCTTAACTTACTGAGCCACCCAGGTGCCCCTAATTCCCTAATTTTTTTTATTCACCTGTGTTTAATATACTACTTATCCTAACCATTACATTTTTCATTTCAATTGTTTTTTTATTTTTAAAAGTTTTAGTCCTTTCTTTTTCAAATTTGCTTATTTTATATGATCGTTAAACACATTTTTTGCTGACGTGTGAAAGTTTTTACTTCTTTATGAAAATATATTCAACACAGTAATTTTGTAATCTATGTTTGATAATTCCAAGACCTGCAGTCTTTTTGGTCTGATTAAGGTTTGTCTCCTGGCTCTGGGTCATCAGCTCATGTCTTTGTGCTTTTTATGATTTTCCTCTGAGCAGTCTTGCTTGGAACCGTATCTGTGGTAATCCTTGGAGTCCTACGTTAAGGGTGTGGGTTCCCCGGGAATGATTTGCATTTGCTTTTCCTGCTGCTAGAGGGTTCTACTGACCGCTGTAAATTACAGTTTGAAGTGTTTTGGCCCACACTGGTGGCACAAATTAGGGAAGCTTGGGATTTGATGACAGGATCTCAAAGGAGATCTGGAAATGGTTTTTCCCCTCCATCTAGCTCCAAAGTCCTAGCTTTATAGTGGGGTTTGCTCTCAGATACCTCCCACCTTAGCTGCATCATAGTCTTTATTTTTTTAACTCCTACCAGAAACAGCATCACCAGAGTCCTCTACCTACTGAGGAAAATTACCCTTCTTGTCCTTATCCCCAGGCTCTTCCTTTTGCATGTTTGTCCTCACAAGTTCCATACTTTTGTGGCAATTTAGCAATCCATTTAAAATCATTTTGAAGATATCTTATCCAACAGTTTTAGATGTTTTCAACAAGTTGGTTAGTCAAGGTATATAATTACCACACTGTAGAAAAACAGACTCCCGGTTATATTTTCTTTCATCTTTCACGGCAGTATTTGACAGACCCTAAAATAACTTCCCTGCAGTTGCTGATGACGACTTTGGAATTGTTTGGTGGTCAGAGTATGGATTCCTGCCAATAAAAGATTAGATCGGGGGCGCCTGGGTGGCTCAGTCGGTTAAGCGTCCGACTTCAGCCCAGGTCACGATCTCGCGGTCCGTGAGTTTGAGCCCCGCGTCAGGCTCTGGGCTGATGGCTCAGAGCCTGGAGCCTGCTTCCGATTCTGTGTCTCCCTCTCTCTCTTCCCCTCCCCCGTTCAAGCTCTGTCTCTCTCTGTCTCAAAAATAAATAAACGTTAAAAAAAAAAAAAAGATTAGATTGGCCCACCTGAGATTACTATTTTTATAAGTAAAAAAAATAAATCTGTTGAATATTGACAGATTGATATGGTTCAGTCTGAATGCTCTGTAGAAGAGGTGGTCTGCTTTCCCTTGAGAGATTTCGTGCTAACAGTCGTGGTGTTGGCTGAGTTCCTTCATTCATTGCTGTCTCCTGTCCTGACAGATTGCCCTCTACATCTGGGACAAAGGGGATGGGCGTCCCCTTACTTCGGTGCCCGAGTTTTGTACAGATGCTGTGAATGCCTACTGTGCTACCACGTTCCATTCTTTCCTACCACTTTGCGTAAGTAATAGAAGAAAGACTTTCTTGCATATCAAAGGAAAATCTACATGCTGTGCCTGATGTTGTCTAGCACTTTACCTGTATATTGAAAAAACCCCAACATTTGTTATGTGCCAGGTGAAAACTACATATCATGTTTCTACTAATAACAGCCCTATAAGGTAAGCACTGTTGTTACCCTGTTTTACGCACCAGAAGAGAAACGTACTGAGAAGTACTTGTTCAAGGTCACACAGCGCGTCTTGGGGAGCAGGAGTGGGAACTGTGACCGCACAGACTCATTCTGGAGCCTTTGTGCAGAACTGCCTGCCACAGCTCTTTAGAGTTAGTGCGCCTGGAGTCATTTCTCTTGATGATACAGCATGTGTCTACTGGAATATCTACTAGAATATTCCTAGAAGGGTGATTTCAAACATTTCCTGTTAATACCTAAGCCTTTTCCTCAAGCCCATCTCCTCTCGGCTGGAGACCTTGATTTGATCTCACCTGAGACTGTTCAGAACTTTCAGAATGAACTGACTTGTTATGGACATACCCTTGGTTCAGTCCCCAGGATGAGCCTGAAGACCCCTGAAATTCACTAGGTTGTTGAATCCTTCCTCATAAAGCAAATGTATGCATCATCCTCAATTGTTGTCTGTTCTTCCCAAGTCAGTCATATGGAAGTCTGTGTGTTACATTTTCAAAGATGACTTATAGGTATACACACACACACACACACACACACACACACGCACACACACACACACTACAGTAATGAGAAAGAATCTGTAATGTTTGTTCAGTCCCTGAGGGGAAAAGCCTATCTTTCTAGACATGATGTTTGCTTGTTCTTTAATGCTCTTTTAGGTAATTTGGTGGGGTCAGCCTCCTAGTGCCTTGAGTGGCATGCCAAAGCTGTGCTTAGATGTCACTCTAAACCCTCAAATGATGTTTGAGTCATGACTGAATATTATTAAAGGCCTAAGAGAGATAATAAAGGGCTCAGAAGACCCCCACGAAGCAGTCCCTGGCCTTGAGTGTAGGCTGGCCACAGTCTGCCTGTGTGCTCCCTTTCATTTGAGTGGTCAGCTTGGGCTGGGCCAGCTCAGGGCTCTGTTATTGCCCTCCCCCCCCCCCCCCCCCCCAAGTGTTTGAAGTAGTCCTGCCTTTGGCAGAGGACAGGATGTTGCTGTAGCCTAGACTTGGGTGGATAATACAGGGCCCATAAAAATACTTCCAACATCAAAGTAAGACCAGCCCACAGAAGGGAGTCAGCTCCTATTTTACACTAACACATCCTCCTGCTTCTCTCCCTTTGTCAAAATCTTCACCAGCTGGGAAGAGGAAAGGGAAGGTGACTAACATTTATTGGGCAGCTATAATGTGCTTAATAAATGGAGTAATAAAAGCAGCTTGACTGGTAGCTATTCTGACCATTTTCTAAATGAGCCGACTGAGTTGAGAGCTGAAGACTGTTGTCTGGGTGACACAGTGTGTATAGGGCAGTCTGGGATTTGGGCCCAGGTCTGGCTGATGTCAGAGGCCTTGTCAGCTCAACTACAGTCCTGTTTTTCCCTAAAACTGAACCCTGGAAACAGGTTTGATACCCTTGACGTCGGTGAATTTCACCTCCATAGCATGTGATATCTGACATGGGTATGAATGTGGATGTTCATATAACATAGACTCATATGTGCATATATGTTTTCTTGTCTTTTAGGGACATCCAGTGAAGAAAGAGGATATATTTTTCGCAGTAAAAACATGCAAGAAATTTCATGGTGATAGAAGTAGGTTTTGTGTCATTCATTTTTATTGAACTTTTAAAATCCAAGCTGCCTTTAAAAAAAAGTACAGACCAGATACAAACTCAAGAAAGGGAGAATGAACACATATATGGAAGTGAAAAGCAGTTATTTAATTAGTACTCCTCATCATACCATTTCAGTCACCAAGATCAATTAGAAAGGATAGTTTTGTATTGAAACATGAGTGTCCCTAGCCCTTCTGAATACTGTTCAAAGCAGTGTTTTAAATTGGAAATGGGAAATCTCAGCTGTGGTAATCTCGGACACAATGTGTGAATAACAATCCATTTTGCAGAATAACGTCCTATTTTGTCCATGCTCCGTCTCGGAACTGTACGAAGAATGTTAGAGGGGACTTCAAGGTGAGAGAATGCCAGTGAAGGTTGTTGTCTTGGAGACTAATCCTTCTTTTTACATTTCTGTTGGATGCACACATTGGAACTTTCAAAGTAAGATACGTATGTGCTCACGAGAAGATTATGTTACGGAAAAGACAGCAGGTGGCTTATACACAGTGGTCCCTTCTTAAGGAAATCTTGGCATGCAGACGAATGTTGTTTTTATTCAAGTTTTTGGTGTCATTACAGAATTCTACTAAGTTATGGTGATAATGTAAAAGAAAAAGCCCACCCTAAATATAAGTAGACATAATTTTTTTCTTTTTTCGCCTTATTTCAAGAGGCACTTTTCTGAAATTGAAAATTAGACAGTCTTTTGCATTTTCTAATTTTAGCATATATTTTAATTTTTTTCCATGAAAAGACTGTCGATTTCATGAAGAGTGTGATATTTATGTAGAAGAGATTTCTAAACCAGCTGTCGTTTTCATGGGATTAGAGCTATGGGGGAAGTTCATTTATATAATTTATTTGATAATATGATTCTTACAAATTATGTTTTAAAGGGGAACATTTCCCAAATAAAAGAATATTATTTGGAATTCAAGTATTGTTTAAGATATTGACATTAATTAAAATCTGGTTATGATGAACAGTTTCTTAAAAGTACATAACTATAAACATTCATGTTTACCTAAAATAGCCACATAAAGTGCCAGGTCCTATTAAATCGGCCTAATATATGCACTCATTATGCAAGGAGTTCTAAAGGCTATTAAAAATCAACATAGTGTCAACATTTTCATGATTCACAAATTTAACCTAGATTTAATACCCTTTTTCCTTTTTGAAAATCAGGAAGGGCTTTTGGGGACAATTTTTGACATATCTTACAAAAAATTATCAAAGGAAATGAATGAGGCGACTGCTTTATTTATTTTTTTTAAGCCAGCAGAAATGTTCAAATTGATATTATTTGATCTTGAAGCTGCACTTGGGAGTAGTGACTGCTTTCATAATATTGATGTTAAGGACGGTGGCATAGTCTCTTTTGAGACATTTTTCAACGGACAGTAAAGCAGTAAAATTAGGGACCATCCCTGTTGTAGTTTTCATATTCTACAGAAATGAAAAAAAAAAGTTTGCTAACTTAATAGTTTTGAATGATCTAGTTTATTGCCTTCTTGTTGGCATAAGCTTGAGGTCATCTTTTCAGATCTCCGTCAAACGCTTTTATGTTTGAATTTGAAGTCAAAGGTCTTTAAAAATGACAAGTCTTCAAAGCCTGTTAGGAGCGTTGAAACCAAACCTCCTAAAGCTGGATGCGTTGATTGGCTGCTATGAATTTGGATCCGCGGACACTGCAGCCTGAGACTTAAAAGGTAGCAAGAGGCTTTCACAGTTGGCTTTCCGTGGCAAGCCATCTTTAAACTTGGATGTTTGTTTGAAAAGGTGGTCTAAGGCAGCAGGATTCTAGGGACTTTGATGTCCATATTGCTTGATGGAAGTGAGCCTGCTAGGCCCACGGGGCTCCTTTCCTCTTTTTGGGCGGCTAGTCTAGCCACCAGTGGGTCCAGAGAATTATGCAGTAATCGTATTAGTTACATTGAGAACACCATAGTAACTGCTTCTGCTGACCTCTTCTGCATTTTCTGACGTGTTTTTTACGTACATTCTATCGTCTGAGTTCATATTGACAATTCCACATGATGTGGTAATTAATGTTGTTATTCCTTTGATACCGTAGAGAAATCAGAGTGTGGGACAAGATGCAACTGGCCCACGTTCTTGTAGACTATTGAGTAGGAGAGCTGGGACTCGGGTTTTCTGGCTCCAAATCCCAAATTCTTTCTGCCACAGCACAGCTATAGTGTAATCTCCTTGGATGTATTACAGTCTTAACACTTGATAAATAGTATTTGATATTCATTTTGACATTCTGCTAGGCTCAAGGTCATTTTTGACTTGGCCAGAAGGTGGGAAAGTAGGCTTTTTATTTTCAGGAGCAATGGGGATAGCCAGGAACTGAAATCCACAGATGATCTAAAAGATAAACCAAGCTGCTTAGACAGGGATGAGAGTCTACAGTAAAGCAGAATATAGAGACTGGGGTGGGTTTTTTTCTTTTTTCTTTCCCTGTGCACTTTGTGGTAGGAACAGTGAAGTTACAAAGGCCAAACGACAAGGGGAAGAAAAACATAGATAAGACTGTATATTTATCTTTGGAAAACCGAGAGTCGGCTATACTGTTAGTGACGTGGGTGCCCTGCCCCTGGATGCAGCAGACTCTAGCGATGCCCCCCACCCCAGCTCCTTATAACGTTGGCCACATCCAGGATGAGGGATGGAACTTTCTCTTCAAGGCTCCAGTCAAGGCAAGGGAAATATACACTGAACTCATTTTTTATATTCTCAATGGAGAATGGATAATAAAGGCAAGTCCCAAAATTAAAAAGAAATTATTTTACATCTTGTACCTTTTTGGCCTAACAGTGAAACCAACGTTTATGTAACTGCTTTGTGCCTGGATTTTGATTTAAATGAAATAAAGCATTCTTAGGACACAGCAAAAAATATATCCTATCTTTTGGCTTAAGAAAGAAATACATATTGACACCATCGAAATAGCAACACACTCTTGAGACGCACGCAGTTAGTGGGGTTTGAAAGAAACTTTAAAAGTATTATATAAAGCAAGTTAGGCATAGCCTGTAAAATTATGTTTAAGCAAGGAAAAGGTCTCTGGAGTTTTAATATTCTGCTTGTTCACTTCCTCTTGGGTTATGTGTGTTTCCACTGGGTGACGTGAGCTGTCAGAAAACGCAAAGAACTTTCTTTGCACCATTTGGCCCTGCCGTTCCTCTGCGTGTCTTGAGTGTCTCGTGGCGGCCACTGGTTTGTTCATCAGGTGGTGGGTCGTGAGATGCTCTCCTCCTGCAGCCTCCTCTGATTAAAGAGGTAAAATTGCTGTTTGCTCAGCCTTTAGTTCCTTTTCACAGCTTCGTGAGCACCTCAAAATAAACTTTTTTCCTTTCAGACGGGAAAACACAAAACAGCCACCCACCCTATTATCTTTACTGCAGTCATCTTGTCTAGAAGAGGCGAGTCTGAACAAACTTATGAAAGGAGCGTATGGTAGCTGGCCGTTTCGAGCAGAGAGGCTTCCGGGTACTGCGGTAGGCTCTGCTCGTTTAAAACACGAGGCTTGAATTAAAATGCAGCCAGACAGAAGGCTACGCCGCGTCGAATGGTGTGATTCGATTAATTATTAAAGAGAGGACGGGAGTCAGGTGCTGCCCTCCCCCTCCCCCGGCTCTCCCCCTGGCTGTTGAACGGATCGCGAGGTTCCGGGCTGTTTTAGATGTTGTTGTTTGAGAGCAGCCGCCAGGCTTGCTTTTCAGTTCTGCGTATATCTCATCTTTCAAAGCACGAATGATAACACACCCTTGGGGTGTGTGTCTCTAGCCCTCCCCTGAGGAGAGAGGAGCAGTCAGGGTCTTGTCATGGACGTGCATACAGAGAAGAAAGGTCCATTTGTCCGTTGAAACTAGCAGATTTCCTAAAATCAGGAGTCCTTCACGTTTGATTGTGTGGTAGTTTTCGCACGGGGTTTCAGGGTCTCGTTCATTTTTCACTTGGAATCGGAGTTTTGCAAGTAAATTCACCGGGGGTAAAAATGTGTGTTCTGTGCCTCGTAGCGAGACACATCTCCTCCTGCTTCGAGTCTGTAAAGCCATGTGGAAGATTTATGCCATCTGTGCAGTGGGGTTTTTTTTTAATAGTAAAGTTTTACTTTGCTCCAATTTTAAGTTATCTTGTGGCAAACCTTCTTGAAAGAGGCATTCACTAGTGTTTCATTAGGTGGTAGAAAGCAGGCTTCTCTGTATCGAAAACGAGATGATGGATCACGTGACTATATCAACTATTCTCTCTAAGTTCAATATCTTTAGGGATATAGCACCTCAAAATAGAATATCTTATAAATAGAACGAATTCAACCTAGAATTCAAACAATGCCCAATATTTTAGAATAGAGCAGTATTTTAGAAGTTTTAGGTGATTTGGAATCACCCCCAGTTGAAAATAAAGGCTTTACCTGCGGTTGCAGGAGACTTAGCCTTAGTTTTAAATTCTTTACAGCTGCCAGATACGACAAATGCCTCAGGAGTTATAATGATCAGGGGACAGGCGATAACAATTGTTGAATGCTTTAGGGATAATAGAACCGTAACACCTTACTATGTTAAAATGGTGGCAACAGTCTCGTGCCAAATGATGGCTTGCCTTTTTGAGTGAAGCCCTCCTTTAACACTAGTTCCGCAAATGGCCCCAAGCCTTTTGTTGGAACTTCTACAAAACTCAGTCCTCATTCAACTATTTATCGAGCACCTGCTACATCCTGGCCACCGTGCTAGGTGTTGGAGAGTGAGGTAATTCTTACCTTCAGTGAAATTTCTGTTTCAGCAGTTTCTAACAAAACCTGAGAGCAGGTAGTTAGGTGCAGCAAAGGACTCGCTCTTGATTTGAATAGCATTTAAATCAGCCAAGAAGAAAGACCTGTGCTGTTTAATAAAGCTACTCGAGCAGACAGGAGCTGAGGGCTAAAGGCTGAGGACCGTGAACGCAGACTTTGCACAGCTTGCAGCACTGAGTGCTGGGGACTGAGGAAAATTCTTGACCTCTCCTCACAGCTTCTTCCAGAGTCATGCAAGGGAGGACATTTTACCCAAGAGTGAACATTTAGCGGCTGCAAGCTGCAGGGAGCCCTTTTCCGGGGTAAGTCCTCTGCTTGTGACATGCAAAGCAAACTGCCACTGCAGTGCCAAGGTGAAGATTCTTATTGTGCTGGAACTTGAAAGTAGAACGGAAGAGGATTTTTTTCTACCCGCCCCCCTCCACCCAAGCAGCCGCATCTATTATTATGCATCTTCTCTATTATTATGTTATCTATTATTTATGCATCGTTGTCTATTTTGACAGGAGCAAATCTCTGCCTTTGATTGCAGAAGAATTACATTTTAAGATCTAAAAGTTATTTAGTGGGTTGCAATAGGTAATTTAGACATTATAACAAATGTCCAGAATTCATAGGTCTTTCTTAAAAGCTGGCGAATAATGAATAAAATGGCGTGCTTTGGTATTTTATATACAACGGCTGTCTGACTTTGAGTTTGTTGACACGCACAGCCAGACACTTAGATTTGGCAGTGCGTTGGGAGTTTTTGCATACATTTTTATTTGGGCTGGGAAAAAGGAAAAAGTGAAATGATCTGATAAAAGTCTCAAAATGCTGACCTGAAGATTTAAATTCTTTGCGGTGGAGAGTCTTAATAAATTACCAGGGTTTAAAATCTAGATATGATGATTTTTTTTCTATTAAAAAACAGAAACCCCTTCTCAAAATTTAAAGATGCACAGCCAGTAACTAAAAAACAAGTATCTAAGAAAATACTTATATATTGGGCCAAGTGAATTAATGTCACATAATTAGGCAGAATTCCATCAAGGGTGGAGACAGGAGATGATTAAAGTTAGCTCTGAATTACAGACAACCTGGAAAGTTTTCTGTGTTCTTTTTTAAATTTTATTAGAAATTTATCTGTTAATGATAGAGGTCAAAAATACAGTAGTGGTTCTCAATATTACTTCTTCCGCACTTTTCAAAAGTACAACACAAGCCTGTTGGCTATTCAGTGCAGTGACTCTCAGTGGTAGCCCTCCATGGGATCGCTTGGTTCTCTTAGGGTGTAGTTTGAGAAGCCTCCTACCCTCATTGTAAGGGAGAGAGCTTTGCATCTCAGCCAGAAACAAAGAATATTCCCATCCCGTAGAGGTAATTTTATTCCTCACCCCTCTGAGAAGCATTTTAAAAATCCAGTTGTGAATAGTAAATGAAATAGCCTATGGGGAAAAGAGGAAAATTAAACACAAACAGTATTATCAGACTAGAAAATGTATCATTACATGGACGTGAGAAATGTGGAGTCACCAGGAGTGAGAAGTATTGGGCTCTAAGGTACACTAAAAATGTCTCAAGAAGAGGGTTCTATCCACCTGCTGCCCTTGACAAACAACCTGATATTTCTCAGGGTGGGAAAAGCAAGCACGTTAGAATACCTGAAGAACAACAAATAATGGTGCTCTTCCTTTATAGGTGGTAATGCTGCCCTTCGGAGATTCTAAGCTTCCTTATGTAACTGTGCCAGTGACTGTCACTCCTCTCATTTCAGTCCCCATTGTAAAGCAGACCTGGGCAGGACAGGCAAGTCTCATTGAATACTACAGTGATCACGCAGAAAGTTCTATTCCTACAGTAGATCTGGGGATTCCTAATACAGATAGAGGTGAGTCCTTAATTTTCACTACTCTTATTCAGAATGTCCATTCTGGAAAGAGAATAAATTAGGATGAAAATGAAATGTCTTAGAATTACTATGATTTTTGCCTTACGTAAGTTTCACTTCCTTCCCTCCCAACGTCTTTGCCCAGGGATATGGACCAATTCTCTCAGATTAAGAGCTGCTTTATAAGCACTAAGAAAGGTTGGAAGTGGTTGGGCCATATCAATAGGACAGAGCATATGACAATTAGGATTACTTAACAGATTTTTTTTTATACCTCCATAATTCATTGTGACCATAATGGAGTGTCCCCAGTTAATTTATCATCTTTCCACACAAAGCTTCTCCGCATTGGATTTTAGCAGCTTAACCCGCCAGGATTGTTCTATGCCTGCTATTTGCCAGCCCCAGAAGCTGGGAAAATAGGAACGAAGCCGATGGTTTCTGTCCTCATGAAGCTTGTGGTCTAGCTCACATTTTGTGTGTAATTGTTGCATAGTGTTCACCCACGTTTTGCACTGGTTATGTGTGGCGTAAGCTCTGTGATATTCATGTATTTTGTTAATATTTTAATTAGTGATGATTGGTAGTGCACTGGTTTTTCTCTTCAGATTCTGGCTTCAAATTAAAAACATTGTTTATTTCAAAAAAATGCAAGTAGAAAGCTGGCCACTTTACCTGCAGACGCTCTTTGTTCATCTCACTTTTTATCTAGTGTTCCTGTCACACTCTTTTCTTCAGTTTCTGGTTCCCCATACCCTTTTAGGAGTAGAAAAAGAAGTAGTAAGTTGATTTTCTTGTTCTAAAGAGTAATTTATCTGGATTATTTCATGGTCATGTCTCTCATAATGCCTTGATGGATAATGCACAAAGTAGAATCAGATAAGCCATTCCTGTAGTTATCAATTCTTCTGACAAGGTTACATATATTACTGAGTCTGTCTGTTGCTTTGTTTCGGAAAAATGATTTTAGACTGAGGTTTTTTTGGTTAAGCTTGCTTTTTAGATTGCAATTTAGGTTGCCTTTAATATTCACTTACTCGTGTATTTCTTATTCTATTTCTTCTTTTGTGTTTAGTCTGACATTATTATTGCTATTCCTATTTTGCCTTGCTCCAAAAGGAATTTGAGATGGCCTTCAAATAATGGTTAAAAATACCTTAAGCGACTAAGAAAAATGAAAACAAAGGTCACATTGAGTGGTTTACTATTAGTTAACATTAGCTTGTTCTCTCTTGTGTCACCAAATATTTTGTTGCAATCCGGGGTAGATGGCTGTTTACTGATTTGAGTTCTCTTCCCAAGCATTTTATTCTTAGCTTGGGCCCCAGCATTTTCCATTAAAGCAGTGACGTTTGTCTGTTGGCATCTGAAGAACCGTAACTTAGTCCACGCTGTACTTTTAGGGCAGAACCTGCCACAGTATCTAGCATATGGCAAATATTTATAAAGCCAACGACTGAAGGTGTAATATCCTGCTTTTGTACCATTGTTTCCCTTTAGTTGCAACGCTTGGAGTTCTAAAAGTTCCTTCAGAATAAGGACATCTAAGGAAAGGTGCCAAGCTTTATACTTTCCATAAGGCTTACAACTTTGTCTGGAGTGGAGATAACTGGCCCCGCCTCCAGTCAGCTCAGTGACCTTGTGTTATTCCCGTCTCTGGGTCCCCTGATTTCCCGTGTGTGAAGTACATGGCTTAGACTTCATAATCTCTAAAGCTCCCACATTGGTTCACGAGGCCTATGCAAATTACAGAAAGCTAATTTTTTAAGTTTCTGATTATTCCTGTGTATGTCAGCAGTTAAGCTTTTACTTTTAAAACCTTGAAACTATAAACATGTTTAAAATGAGTTCTATATGTATTTTAAAGAAAATATTACATTGTAAGTTCTCTCTTTGCCTTTCCTAGGTCATTGTGGAAAGACATTTGCCATTTTGGAAAGATTTTTGAATCACAGCCATGACAAAATAGCATGGTTAGTCATTGTGGATGATGACACGTTAATAAGGTAAGGAGCCCTCATCAGCCTAGGGTGGCTTTATATTCTACATATATTCATATTCAGAAGCTAGGATGGGTACTTCTGCTTCTGGCCAAGATGGAGTAACAGGGACTAGATTTACCCTCATGTTTGAAACAATGCCCCAAAAAGGACAAAATATATGAAACGAGGGTTTTTAAGACCCTGGACATTAGGCAACAAAGGACAGTAACCCATGAGACATATGAGACGTAAGAAGTAAGTTCTATGACAGCCCCAGCTAACTGCCTTAAGAGAATGTAAATAGCTGCTGAGGGAAGGGAACCCAGTTGGAACGTGGCCAACTCCTTGAGTTGAAGAGATGGTGCTGAGAGCCTGGGGTGACCGAGACCCATTAGCTTGCAGGACAGGGCACTGGAGAGGGAGAGCTGCACAGAAAGAACACTGGAGATCTGTGGGGGCTCCCCTCAGATATTCAGTTGAGTGTTGATCAGTGCATACATGTGAGGAAACTACTGGACGCTGGGGAGAGAACCAGCCAAGATGATGAGAGGGGATGGTGCCCAACACTCACACAGGGCTGAGTAGGGTACCTATTTCTACCAGCCAGACTGGGAGACCCTGGACTCATAGGGTGTTGGGTAGAGTAGCTAGATATAGAAGTATCCTGCTTTAATAGTGGGAAATAGCTAAGTACTGCTTCAGTCCTGCCTAAGAGATCTTAGAAGACCAAACTGTTTCCAGGTAACTAGTCTGCATCCAAGAACAAAGCTCAAGATTTAGAGAAGTACCAAAATATCCATCACCCAACAAGGAATCACAATGCTTGGCATTCAATCAAAAGTTCCCAGACATGGAAAGCAGCAGGAAAACGTACCCATGATGAGAAAAATCAGTTGATTGAAATTACCCCAGAAATGACAGCGTTAACTAGTTATTTATAACTACAAGTTCTGTTAGTTGCAGCTTAGTAACTCTTACATTTATTCAAAAAGGGACATGGAAGGTATAACCAAACTGAACTTCTAGAGATGAAAACTACTTTGAGGTGAAAAATCCATTGGATAAGATTAACAGCAAATTAGAACTTGGAGAAGAACGTATCGGTGAACTTGTGAATATTGCAATAGTAACTGTCCAAAGGAAACACAAAGATAAGTAATTTAAAACCAGTGAACAGAACATCACTGCAGTGTGGGACAATTTCAGGTGGCTTTGTATGTAGGCAATTTGGAGTCCCCAGAAGGGGCATCTGACAAATATTTAAAGAAAGATTTTCAAATTTGATGAAAACTATAAACCAACTGATCCAGACACTGATTCCAGATCAGTGAACCCCAGACACTACTGTGAGTGTCCAAATGGAGCACAATCACCTCCAAGAATGGACTCTTTCAGTAACATCGTGTGTAACATTTGTTAAATCTCTACTTCACTTGTGTCATCAGTCCATCAGTCATGTTTTGCCACATGTTCATTTAGAGTTTCTTTTTTTGTTCATCTTTACCAGCAATAATATCTAATTGCCTAATGAGGTCTTAAACGTGTTTTGGTTTGAGCTTGTCACCTTTTCCTTGCGAGACTCTCCAATCATCCTCAGTTGCATGAACTCTTCTGGCTTCTCCTAAGTCATGAAGCTGAATAATTACAAGACTGAGAGGTCAAAAATTCAAAAACTAAAAAAAAAAAAAAAAAGGACAAGAAAGGGAAAAAGCAAAACTAGAATTTTAGACTCAGGAAAGAAAGAAAAAGGCAAATTCATCTCTGAAGTTATGACCAAAACATCCAGAAGTAAACAAATTCAAATGAGAATTTAATAAGAGACATGGATAAAAACTAGGAAAGCATTCTAGAAAATGAAAATGGGGTCTGTTAGTTAAAAGGGTGAGAAAAAAAGTGATTAAAATGAACACGTACTGAAGTCCAACACCTGTATAATTGGAGTTCCTGATTGAAGAAAATAAAACATAGAAATAACACTTAAATTACCAGAATAAAAGAGGACCTTAATGTATATATTAAAAGGGCCTACCTGGTAGGTGCCACGGAAAATTGACCTGGGATCATCAACCTCTTCCCATAGCTTGACAAATCCAATAGATTTTGATAACGTCCTCTGAGTCTTGTGACAAAATGATGAAAGAGCAAGAAAGTAAGACTGGCATCAGAAACAGTAGAGGAACATGTTAAACTCAAAAAATGGTGAATCATAAGTTTTATATGCAGCTAAGATGCTCTTCAGGATCAGTAGGAAATTTCTTAATGTCCACCAACTAAATGAGTAGTGTGCACATGCATCCTTCATGGGGAATGTATTAGAGAAAGAACTTCATGCAGACAAGAGAGATGAAATTTGGGCAAGAGGACTGATGGTGAATATTTCATATATTTAACTGTAAAGTTAAAACAGGGTTGGGGAATAGGTATATAGGTAGGGGAATGGTATATAAATATACTATGTTTTGACAAAGTAGAAAGTATGTAACTTTAAAAAAATGGAAAGAAAAAGGAAAGTAGGATCAGATCATGGCTTATTGTATAGCTAGTAGATGGGATTCAAAGGATACCGTGTAAAACTGACAGATCTTAATACTATTAAATAGGAAAAACACAATAGGCATACAAAGTTAAACACAAGATAATGAGGGGAAAACTTCCAACACCAAGAATATTTTTTAAAGCAAAAAGTAAAGAAACACAGTAAATAGTGTATGTATAATTCAAACCCAAAGTAATTTCAGTGTTGAGACCAAATATTATGAGTTGTGTCACTAAATGTGAATGGGTTTAACTCGCCTAAGAACTTTCAGATTGGTTCATAAAACAAACCCCAACTCTATACTTTTATAGAAAAGACATACATAAAACAGTCCTTCAAAAGTCTAAAAGGGATGGATAAAGAATTGCCAAGCCAATGAGAATTAAAAAAATTCAATGCCCAACTCAAAAAAAAACTAGAAAAGAATAAAAAAGCCAACCCAAAAAAGCATATGGAGGGAAATAAGAAAGATACATGTGGAAATGATGAGGTAGAGAAAAAGACCAAATTAATGAATGAGAATTTTGTTTCTTTGAAAAAATTGTATTGAATGCTTTTCTCATTTAATGGTATCTATCGCCTGGAAATCAAAGTGCACAAGAATATATTTAGGAACAAAGGGGAAATAAACATGCCTGTGTCCCCTTATCTTTCCATAAACAAAATGAGGGATGGTTGAACCATGAGGTTGGTTTCTAAAAGGACTGGGTGGAAGAAGAGGATAGATGGAGTAGGGGAGGGTATGGCCCTACTGAATATATCTTTTAATTTAGTTGACTGGGAAAGCATGCTCATATTTTACTAATTTGAAAATAAATCAGTAAGGACAGGATTAAAGTCAGTAAGGATGGAGAGCAAACTGAAACAAATGGACCCAACTCGACTGTGTTTCGAATGAAAACATAATCCCACTGAAGGAAAACTATAACTGATGCAAGTAACAGTGCAAGACCATATTTATAAGTGTACCTTACTCACGTGTGGGAAGAGGTGAGGAATGGCAGACAAATCCTGAATTTGCAGTTAGTCTGATTTTTGTGGTGGTGTGGTAAAGCAATTCTGCAGTTATTTTAGGTACACTGGAGGATTGGGCAAATGGCGTTGGAACCTAGGGTTGTGCAAGAAGGAAATTGTGCAAGAAAAATATGGATATGGAATCAGGCAGGTCAGGAGGTCTATGAGAGGAGATTGGAAGTGGAGACATTTCTCACAACTCATAAGTTTTGTCAGACCCATGATTTCTAAAGTATGTGTATGTGTACATGTGAGCTTCCTAGTTCTTTCTAGAAAAGAAGACTAGAAGCAGATATCCCAGTAGCACTGACCAACTAGGGAGCACTGTGGTGCCGGCTGCCCCACTGAAAGGAACCAGGCCTTCCCAGAGAAAGTGTGGATTCTAATGCTGAGGCAAGAACATTTGGAACATTCTTCACCCCCCGCCCTTACTTTCTGGTATAAAAAGAAAAGTGCGTTTTAGGAGGACAAAGAAGCAGGCTAGAGTGGTTTCCCATTGGCCAAATTTTGGATAAGCATCATATAATTAAGGACAATAAAAAATTATGAACCATTAAAATTAGGAATCCATGAGTTCATGCTTATAAGAAATAGAAAATAGGTAAATAGGTAAAAATAAATGGGGGAGAAAGGTGGTATCTTAGAGTGGGCACCATAACAGAATACCATAGGCTGGGTAGCTTAAAACAATAGAAATCTATTTCTCACAGTTGTGGATGCGGGGAGGGTCCAAGATCAAGATTCTGGCAAGGTAGGTGTCTGAGGCCTCTTCTCTTGGGTCTCTGTGTCCTCACATGACCTCTTCTTTGTGCTCCACGGAGAGAGAGCTCTCCAGTGTCTCTTCTTACAAGGACATTAATTCTATTGGATCAGAGCCCTACCCTTAGGACCTTATTTCACTTTAATTACCTCCTTAGAGGCCCCATTTCCAAATATAACCACACTGGGGGCTCTGGCTTCAACATACAAATTTGGTGTGGGCACAATTCCATCCCTAGCAGGTGGGCTGTTGCTTGCAGGATGATGAAGAGTTGTGACTGGTAAATGTGGAGGTCGTGATGGGGTGGGAAAAGCCATCGCGTTGTAACCATCATAGTAAAGATTAAAGTAACAATCATTAATTGACGCTGAACTACGGGTACGTTTTAATGAGGACAGGGTATTTGCTGGTGTTAAAGCGTCTGCCCGGAGACTCTCGGAAATAGCAATGGAAAAGCGTAAGATGTGCGGATGACATAGGACCCTCAGCTCACCTTGTCGCATGGATACACCTAGATACCACCCACGTCAATGTAAATAACCCAGAAAAGGACCCAACGGCTGACAGAACAGAATCTTCACAGCTAAACATAAAGAGCCCACAACAAAAATGGTAGGAAGGGCAGAGATGCAGTCAGGACCCAAGCTGACCAGTGGGGCTGTCCATGGGAGGGCCACTACAAGCATGGAGAAGGGAGAGGAACAGACCCACCCTGGGCACCCCAGTATGAAACTACCTGCACTGAGAAGATGAATCCCCAGAACACTTAGCTTTGAAGACTAGAAGGGATCAACATGGCCTGTCTTTACAGTCAATGGGGCTTAACACCTGGACCTTTAAATTTCAGAGGCTCAGCCCTGGGAGAGCTGGAGGGCTATTCATAGGAAACCGAGTCCCCACCCTTAAGAGACAGCATAGCAGCCTCACTGAGATACAGCATAGAAGCAGCAGTGTGAAAAACACCTGGGAGAGAGAGATTTATTAATCTCAGGATGTGTGCTGGAGGGGCAGGGATCTTTAGGAGACTTCTCTAAGAACAAAAGAGTTGGCAGCCACCATATCCCTCCCCGCCCCCTACCCCACCAGCCTAGACCCATGGACGTGTGCAGAAACCAGCACAGTGTGTGTAGTTTGCTGACCATCTGCCAGCCCTATGCTTTTCTGCAGACTGTCCCTCCAACCAGGCCTTGGCAGGAGTTCTCTAAAACAGCACCAGGTCTCCTCCCATAGCAAACTGGAGTAGACCTTGCTAGCAGTGTAGACGCACCCCCTCCACCCAGCCCACGGCAAGTCCATCCAGACTGGAAGTGTGCGAGCAGCCCCAGTGGGGGCCGGCACCACTCCAAGGTGACTCCTGCCCCTGGGAGAGGATCAGATAAAAACACACCAGTTCTACTGTGGTCCCAGCAGTGGCCTGGGGACAGACAAATGGTCTGACTGTGGGCCCCACCCACCAACAGCTTCCCAGGGGACGATACAGGGAGAGTGCCCTGTAGCTCAGTGCTACTGCCTCTCTGGCAAATCCCTGGTCTGACCCAACTCATGCCTAAGGCAGCCCCAGACTAGCCCATTAACAACTGAGGGACCAAACCCTGCCCACAGCAAACAGACAACTGGGCTGAAGGCAAAAGCAGCTCAGCCGCAACAATACGGTGCATACAACACACAGAAGAGACAGCCCTGAAGTTCAAGGTTCTGCTGAATAGGGACACTGCACTACAGGGTGCCACAGGACCTAGTCTTCGTAAGGCAACTACTTTCAAGATCAGGAGATATAACTGTATTTCCTAGTACACAGAGATCGACACAGGGAGTTAGACAAAATGACACAGGAATATCTCCCAAACCAAAGAACAAAATCCTAGCAAGAGAGCTAAATAAAATGGAGATAAGTAATATGCCTAGAGAATTTAAAGTAATGGCCATAAATATATCCACCGGACTAGAGGAAAGAATGGAGGAGCCCACCAAGACCCTCCACAGAAAGAAAACAAAGAACCAGAGATGAAGAATTCAATAACAAAGTGACAATACACTAAATGGAATAGTAGACTAGAGGAAGCAAAAATGGATCAGCAACCTGGAGGACAGAGTAACGGAAACCAACAAGTTGAACAGGAGAGAGGAAAAAATAATAAAATAAATGAAGGTATCTCAGTGACACCATCAAGTGTAATATTCACATTATAGGGATCCCAGAGGGAGAAGAGAGTAAAGAGGGCAGAAAATTTATTTGAAGAAAGAATAGCCGAAAACTTCCGTAATCTAGGAAACAAATCCAGAGGTACAGAGAGCCCCCCCCCCCAAGTCAGCCCAAGGAGGTCCACACTAAGACACGTAGAAACTAAAATGGCAAAAAAGAGAATTTTAAGAGCAGGAGAAAAGAGTGACTATATCATGCCACTCCCTTCTGGCCTGCAAAGTGTTCTAAGAAAACAACAACAAACCTTCAGCCAAGAATACTCTATCCAGCATGGCTATCTTTCAGAATAGAAGGACAGATAAAGAGTTTCCCAGACAAAAGTTAAATGAATTCATCACCATTAAACCAGCCCTATAAGAAATGTTAAAGGGGATTCTGAGTAGGAAGCAAAGACCATAAGCAGGAGTAAGAAAAGTAGGAAACACAAAAGTAGTAAAATTAAGTGTGTATATTAAAAAGAAAAAGTCAAGAGATTAACAACAACAACAAAAATGGATATTAAGTATTATACTATAGGCCTGAAATTGGGGAGGGGGGGGAGTAAAGATTTAGTGCTTCTAGAACGTGTTCAAACTTAAGTGACCCTCAATATAGACTGTTATATGCATAAAATGTTATACATAAACCTAATCAAATAAATTAGTAATGGATATGCAAAAAATAAAAGAAATCCAGGTGTATCACTAAAGAAAGCTAGCAAAATGATAGAAGAGTACAAGAAAAGAAAGGAACAGAGAAGAACTACAAAAACAACTATAAAACAAAATGGCAGGAAGTATATATCAATAATTACTTTGAATGTAAATGGACTAAATGCTCCGATCAAAAGACACAGGGTGACAGAATGGATAAAAAAACAACACCCATCGATCTGCTGCCTACAGGAGACACATTTCAGACCTAAAGATACATGCAGATTCATAGGGAAGGGCTGGAAAAGCATTTATCATGAAAATGGAAGTGAAAAGAAAGCCACGGTAGCAATATTTATGTCAGAAAAAAAAAGACTTTGAAACAAGGACTGTAACAAGAGACCAAGAAGGATACTACATGATCATAAAGGGAACAATCCAACAAGAAGATGTAACAGTTGTCAATAGTTATGCATCTAACATGGGAGCACTCAAATATATAAAACACCTAGTAACAAAGGAAGTAATTGATAGCAATACAATGATAATAAGGACTTAGACACCCCACTTACATCGGTGGGTAGACCATCCCAACAGAAAGTCAGTAAGTAATCAGTGGCTTTGAATGACACATGGACCAGATGGATCTAACTGATATATTTACAACATACTATCCTAAACCAGTGGAATATGCATTCTCCAAGTGCAGATGGAACATTCTCCAGGATAGCTCACCTGTTAGGCCAGAAAATAAGCCTCAGCAAGTTCACAAAGATTCTAATCATATTCATCTTTTCCAACCATAACACTATGAAACTAGAAATCAACCACAAGAAAACAAAATCTGGAAAGAACACAAATACATGGAGGTCAAATAACATGCTACTAAACAATAAACAGGTTAACAACAACAACAACAAAAGTAAAAATATACATGGAGACCATTGAAAATGAAAATGGTTGGGGTACCTGGGTGGCTTGGTTGGTTAAGCACCCGACTTTGGCTCAGGTCATGATCTCACAGTCCATGAGTTCAAGCCCTGTGTCAGGCTCTGTGCTGACAGCTCAGAGCCTGGAGCCTGCTTCGAATTCTGTCTCTCTCTCTTTTTCTCTGTCCCTCCCCAGCTCGTGCTCTGTCTCTCTCTCTGTCTCTCTCAAAAATAAACAAACATTAAAAAAAAAAAAAAAAGAAAAGAAAATGGTGGTCCAAAATCTTTGGGATGCATACAAAAGCTGTTCTAAGAGGGAAATTTATAGCTATATTGGCCTAACTCAAGAAGAATCTCAAACAATCTAACCTTATAGCTAAAGGGGCAAGAAAAAGCAAAATTAAACCCCAAATTGGTAGAAGGAAATAAAATTAGATCAGAAATTAACAAAATAGAAACTAAAAACATAGAGCAGATTATCAATGAAACCCAGGAGATGGTTCTTTGAAAAGAATAAAATTGATAAACCTTTAGCCAGACACATGGAAACAAAAAATCAGACTCAAAATCAAAAATGAAAGGGAGAAATAACAGACTATAGAAATACAAAGTATTATAAGAGACTATTATGAAAAACCATATGCCATGCTGAACAACCTAGAAGAAATAAATTCCTAGAAACATACAACCTCCCAGAACTGAATTGGAAAGAAATCGAAAATTTGAACAAAGTGATTACCGGCAAGGAAATTGAATCCCAACAAACAAAAGTCCAGACTCAAATGTTGAATTCTACCAAACGTTTAAAGAAAAGTTAACACCTCTTCTTCTCAAACTATTCCAAAAAATAGAAGAGGAAGAAAAGCTTCCAAATTCATTCTATGAGGCCAGCATTACCCTGATACCAAAACAGATAAACATGCTACAAAAAAGGAGAACTACAAGCCAATATCCTGATGACCATAGATGCAAAAATCGTCAATAAAATATCAGCAGACTGAATCCAACAATACGTTAAAATCATTCACCACGATCAAGTGGGATTTATTCCCAGGATGCAAGAGTGGTTTGTATTTGCAAATCAGTAGGATATATCACATTAAGGGAAAGGATAAAAACCATATGATCATTTCAATAGACGCAGAAAAACCATTTGACAAAGTACAACATCCACTCACGATAAAAACCCTCAACAGCATAGGTTTAGAGGGACCATACCTCAGCATAATAAAGGCCATATATGAAAAATCCACAACATCATACTCAATGATGCAAAACAGCAGGATCAGAAATAAGACAAGGATGTCCACTCTTGCCACTTTTATTTAACATAGTACTGGAGGTTCTAACCACAGAAATCAGACAAGAAATAAAAGGCATTCATATTGGTGAGGAAGAAGCAGAACTTCCACTATATGTAGAGGACATAATACCCTATATAGAAAACCCTAAGACTCCCAAGAAAAAACTACTAGAACTGATAAATGAATTCAGTGAGGTCACAGGTTACAAAAATCAATGTACAGAAATCAGTTGCATTTCTAGACATTAATGATGAAGTAGAAATTAATGCCATTTATAATTGCACCAAAAAAAAAAA
Organism: Acinonyx jubatus; assembly: GCF_027475565.1. Lineage (NCBI taxonomy): Eukaryota > Metazoa > Chordata > Mammalia > Carnivora > Felidae > Acinonyx > Acinonyx jubatus. The sequence continues at coordinate 10,307,552 of NC_069380.1, forward strand.
AAAAAGAAAAAAGAAAAAAACAAACACCTTGGAATGAACTTAACCAAAGAGGTGAAAGACCTGAACTCTGAAAACCATAAGCCACTGATGAAAGAAATTGAGGACACAAACAAATAGAAAGATATTACATGCTCAGGGATTGGGGGAACAAATATTATTTAAAGGTCCATACTACTCAAAGCAATTTATAGATTCAGTGCAATCCCTATCAAAATACCAACAGCAGTTTTCACAGAACTAGAACAAATAATCCTAAAATTTGTATGGAACCACAAAATACCCCTAATAGCCAAAGCAATCCTAAGAGGAAACTAGAGATATCACAATCCCAGATTAAGATATAATGCAAAGCCATAACAATTAAAACCTGTAAGGTACTGGCAAAAAAATAGACACAAAGATCAATAGATGAGAGAGCCCAGAAAGAAACCCACAATTCTATGGTCCATTAATCTACAACAAAGGCAAGAATATGCAATGGGAAAAAGTCTCTTCAAAAAATGATGCTAGGAAAACTGGACAGCTAAAATAATGCTAATAATGAAATAATGCAAAAATAAGCTGAACCACTGTCTTACACCATACACAAAAATAAACTCTAAATTAAAGGCCTAAATGTAAGACCTGAAACCATAAAAATCCTAGAAGAGAGCATAGGTAGTAACTTTTATGACATTGGCTATTGCAACATTTTTCTAGATAGGTCTCCTGAGGCAAGGGAGAGGAAAGCAAAAATAAACTATTGGCGACTTTGTATCAAAATTAAAAGCTTCTGCCTAGCAAAGGAACAATCAACAAAATGAAAAGACAACCTCCTGAATGGGGGGAAGGTATGTGCAAATGACGTATCTAAAAAGGTGTAGTATCCAAAATATATAGAGAACTTTTACAACTTAAAACCAAAACCACAAATAATCCAGTTAAAAACTGGGCAGAAGACATGAACAGACATTTCTCCAAAGAAGACAGATGGCCAGCAGACACGTTGAAAAGGTGTTCAATGTCACTAATCAGAGACATGCAAATCAAAACCACAGTGAGTTATTACCTTATATGTGTCAGAATGGCTAGAATCCAACATACAAGAAACAACAAGTATTGGTGATGATTTAGAAAAAAAGGAACAATCATACACTGTTGGTGGGAGTGTAAACTGGTGCAGCTTTTGTGGATAACACAGTGGAGGTTCCTTAAAAAATTAAAAATAGAATTGCTATATGATCGAGTAATTCCACTACTGGATTTTTTACCCAAAGAATATGAAAACATTGTTTCAAATACATATGTGCACTCCTGTGTTTCTTGAAAGTATTTACAAGAGCCCAAATATGAAAGCAACCTCAGTATCCATTGTGTCCACTGATAAATGAATGGATAAAGAGGTAGTGTGTACACACACACACACACACACACACACAGGAATATTAACCATAAAAAAGAATGAAATCTTGCCATGTGCAATAACATGCATGGATCTAAAGGGTAAAATGCTAAGTGAAATAAATCAGAGAATGACAAACACCATATACTTTCACTCCTGTGTGGAATTTAAGAAACAGAATGAACAAAGAAAAATAGACAAAACCCCCAGACTCTTAAATCTAGAATATAAACTGGTGGTTTGGGTAGGACTAAACTGGTGGGATTGGGAGGGGGAATGGATGAAACAGATGATAAGCACTGAGTAATGTATAGGATTGTTGCATCACTATATCGTATGCCTAAAACTAATAGGACACTGTACATTAATTATACTGGGGTTAAAAAAATAGCAATGGAAAAAGTAACTGTCCAGTGGAGAAGTGAGATAACAACTTGACTGGAATATCACCAGTGAAGAACAGAAGGGCCAGACACAGTGTCACACATACATAATACTGTGACTGGGAACATATATGCTAGACTTTGTCATGAGGAGACACCAGACAAACCCAATATGAGGATCATTCTGTTAAAAACAGGGGAGGTGCATTTATTATTAAAAATACCAGTGTCGGAAGAGAGGGAAGATGGCGGCGTAGGAGGACGCTGGGCTCACCGTGCGTCCTGCTGATCACTTAGATTCCACCTACACCTGCCTAAATAACCCAGAAAACCGCCAGAGGATTAGCAGAACGGAGTCGCCGGAGCCAAGCGCAGACGAGAGGCCCACGGAAGAGGGTAGGAAGGGCTGCGAGGCGGTGCGCGCTCCACGGACTGGCGGGAGGGAGCCGGGGCGGAGGGGCGGCTCGCCGGCCAAGCAGAGCCCCGAGTCTGGCTGGCAAAAGCAGAGGGGCTGGACGGAGTGTGTTCCCACAGCAAGTGGGACTTGACATCTAGAAGGTTATAAGTTAACAGCTCTGCTCGTAAAGCGGGAAGGCTGGAGGACAAAGGGAGGAAGAGCTGCTGAGCCCCCGGACGACAGAGCTCAGTTTGTTGGGGAACCAAGGCGCTCGTCAGCGCCATCTCCCTCGCCCATCCCCTGGCCAAAATCCCAAAGGGAACCAGTCCCTGCCAGGGAACTTGCTTGCTCCGCACAAACACCCAACACTGTGCTTCTGCGGAGCCAAACCTCCGGCAGCGGGTCTGACTCCCTCCCGCTGCCACAGGGCCCCTCCTGAAGCGGATCACCTAAGGAGAAGCGAGTTAAGCCTGCCCCTCCTGCCCCCGCGCACCTTGCCTACCCACCACAGCTAATACGCCAGATCCCCAGCATCACAAGCCTGGCAGTGTGCAAGTAGCCCAGACGGGCCACGCCACCCCACAGTGAATCCCGCCCCTAGGAGAGGGGAAGAGAAGGCACACACCAGTCGGACTGTGGCCCCAGCGGTGGGCTGGGGGCAGACATCAGGTAGGACTGCGGCTCCGCCCACCAACTCCAGTTATACACCACAGCACAGGGGAAGGGCCCTGCAGGTCCTCACCACTCCAGGGACGATCCAAAATGACCAAGCGGAAGAATTCCCCTCAGAAGAATCTCCAGGAAATAACAACAGCTAATGAGCTGATCAAAAAGGATTTAAATAATATAACAGAAAGTGAATTTAGAATAATAGTCATAAAATTAATTGCTGGGCTTGAAAACAGTATAGAGGACAGCAGAGAATCTCTTGCTACAGAGATCAAGGGACTAAGGAGCAGTCACAAGGAGCTGAAAAACACTTTAAACGAAATGCATAACAAAATGGAAACCACCACGGCTCGGATTGAAGAGGCAGAGGAGAGAATAGGTGAACTAGAAGATAAAGTTATGGAAAAAGAGGAAGCTGAGAAAAAGAGAGATAAAAAAATCCAGGATATGAGGGGAAAATTAGAGAACTAAGTGATACACTAAAAAGAAATAATATACGCATAATTGGTATCCCAGAGGAGGAAGAGAGAGGGAAAGGTGCTGACGGGGTACTTGAAGAAATTATAGCTGAGAACTTCCCTGAACTGGGGAAGGAAGAAGGCATTGAAATCCAAGAGGCACAGAGAACTCCCTTCAGACGTAACTTGAATCGATATTCTGCACGACATATCATAGTGAAACTGGCAAAATACAAGGATAAAGAGAAAATTCTGAAAGCAGCAAGGGGTAAACGTGCCCTCACATATAAAGGGAGACCTATAAGACTCGTGACTGATCTCTCTTTTGAAACTTGGCAGGCCAGAAAGAATTGGCACGAGATTTTCAGTGTGCTAGACAGAAAAAATGTGCAGCCGAGAATCCTTTATCCAGCAAGTCTGTCATTTAGAATAGAAGGAGAGATAAAGGTCTTCTCAAACAAACAAAAACTGAAGGAATTCATTACCACTAAACCAGCCCTACAAGAGATCCTAAGGGGGACCCTGTGAGACAAAGTACCAGAGACATCACTACAAGCATAAAACATACAGACATCACAATGACTCTAAACCCGTATCTTTCTATAATAACACTGAATGTAAATGGATTAAATGCGCCAACCAAAAGACATAGGGTATCAGAATGGATAAAAAAACAAGACCCATCTATTTGCTATCTACAAGAGACTCATTTTAGACCTGAGGACACCTTTAGATTGAGAGTGAGGGGATGGAGAACTATTTATCATGCTACTGGAAGCCAAAAGAAAGCTGGAGTAGCCATACTTATATCAGACAAACTAGACTTTAAATTAAAGGCTGTAACAAGAGATGAAGAAGGACATTATATAATAGTTACAGGGTCTATCCATCAGGAAGAGCTAACAATTATAAATGTCTATGCACCAAATACCGGAGCCCCCAAATATATAAAACAATTACTCATAAACATAAGCAACCTTATTGATAAGAATGTGGTAATTGCAGGGGATTTTAACACCCCACTTACAGAAATGGATAGATCATCTAGACACACGGTCAATAAAGAAACAAGGGCCCTGAATGAGACATTGGATCAGATGGACTTAACAGATATATTTAGAACTCTGCATCCCAAAGCAACAGAATATACTTTCTTCTCGAGTGCACATGGAACATTCTCCAAGATAGATCATATACTGGGTCACAAAACAGCCCTTCATAAGTTTACAAGAATTGAAATCATACCATGCATACTTTCAGACCACAATGCTATGAAGCTTGAAATCAACCACAGAAGAAAGTCTGGAAAACTTTCAAAAGCATGGAGGTTAAAGAACACCCTACTAACGAATGAGTGGGTCAACCAGGCAATTAGAGAAGAAATTAAAAAATATATGGAAACAAACAAAAATGAAAATACAACAATCCAAACGCTTTGGGACGCAGCGAAGGCAGTCCTGAGAGGAAAATACATTTCATTCCAGGCCTATCTCAAGAAACAAGAAAAATCCCAAATACAAAATCTAACAGCACACCTAAAGGAACTAGAAGCAGAACAGCAAAGGCAGCCTAAACCCAGCAGAAGAAGAGAAATAATAAAGATCAGAGCAGAAATAAACAATATAGAATCTAAAAAAACTGTAGAGCAGATCAACGAAACCAAGAGTTGTTTTTTTGAAAAAATAAACAAAATTGACAAACCTCTAGCCAGGCTTCTCAAAAAGAAAAGGGAGATGACCCAAATAGATAAAATCATGAATGAAAATGGAATTATTACAACCAATCCCTCAGAGATACAAACAATTATCAGGGAATACTATGAAAAATTATATGCCAACAAATTGGACAACCTGGAAGAAATGGACAAATTCCTGAACACCCACACTCTTCCAAAACTCAATCAGGAGGAAATAGAAAGCTTGAACAGACCCATAACCAGCGAAGAAATTGAATCGGTTATCAAAAATCTCCCAACAAATAAGAGTCCAGGACCAGATGGCTTCCCAGGGGAGTTCTACCAGACGTTTAAAGCAGAGATAATACCAATCCTTCTCAAGCTATTCCAAGAAATAGAAAGGGAAGGAAAACTTCCAGACTCATTCTATGAAGCCAGTATTACTTTGATTCCTAAACCAGACAGAGACCCAGTAAAAAAAGAGAACTACAGGCCAATATCTCTGATGAATATGGATGCAAAAATTCTCAATAAGATACTAGCAAATCGAATTCAACGGCATATGAAAAGAATTATTCAGCATGATCAAGTGGGATTCATTCCTGGGATGCAGGGCTGGTTCAACATTCACAAATCAATCAACGTGATACACCACATTAACAAAAAAAAAGAGAAGAACCATATGATCCTGTCAATCGATGCAGAAAAGGCCTTTGACAAAATCCAGCACCCTTTCTTAATAAAAACCCTTGAGAAAGTCGGGATAGAAGGAACATACTTAAAGATCATAAAAGCCATTTATGAAAAGCCCACAGCTAACATCATCCTCAACGGGGAAAAACTGAGAGCTTTTTCCCTGAGATCAGGAACACGACAGGGATGCCCACTCTCACCACTGTTGTTTAACATAGTGCTGGAAGTTCTAGCATCAGCAATCAGACAACAAAAGGAAATCAAAGGCATCAAAATTGGCAAAGATGAAGTCAAGCTTTCGCTTTTTGCAGATGACATGATATTATACATGGAAAATCCGATAGACTCCACCAAAAGTCTGCTAGAACTGATACATGAATTCAGCAAAGTTGCAGGATACAAAATTAATGTACACAAATCAGCTGCATTCTTATACACTAAGAATGAAGCAACAGAAAGACAAATAAACTGATCCCATTCACAATTGCACCAAGAAGCATAAAATACCTAGGAATAAATCTAACCAAAGATGTAAAGGATCTGTATGCTGAAACCTATAGAAAGCTTATGAAGGTAATTGAAGAAGATTTAAAGAAATGGAAAGACATTCCCTGCTCATGGATTGGAAGAATAAATATTGTCAAAATGTCAATACTACCCAAAGCTATCTACACATTCAATGCAATCCCAATCAAAATTGCACGAGCATTCTTCTCGAAACTAGAACAAGCAATCCTAAAATTCATATGGAACCACAAAAGGCCCCGAATAGCCAAAGTAATTTTGAAGAAGAAGACCAAAGCGGGAGCCATCACAATCCCAGACTTTAGCCTCTACTACAAAGCTGTCATCATCAAGACCGCATGGTATTGGCACAAAAACAGACACATAGACCAATGGAATAGAATAGAAGCCCCAGAACTAGACCCACAAACATATGGCCAACTCATCTTTGACAAAGCAGGAAAGAACATCCAATGGAAAAAAGACAGTCTCTTTAACAAATGGTGCTGGGAGAACTGGACAGCAACATGCAGAAGGTTGAAACTAGACCACTTTCTCACACCATTCACAAAAACAAACTCAAAATGGATAAAGGACCTGAATGTGAGACAGGAAACCATCAAAACCTTAGAGGAGAAAGCAGGAAAAGACCTCTCTGACCTCAGCCGTAGCAATCTCTTACTCGACACATCCCCAAAGGCAAGGGAATTAAAAGCAAAAGTGAATTACTGGGACCTTATGAAGATAAAAAGCTTCTGCACAGCAAAGGAAACAACTAACAAAACTAAAAGGCAACCAACAGAAAGGGAAAAGATATTTGCAAATGACATATCCGACAAAGGGCTAGTATCCAAAATCTATAAAGAGCTCACCAAACTCCACACCCGAAAAGCAAATAACCCAGTGAAGAAATGGGCAGAAAACATGAATAGACACTTCTCTAAAGAAGATATCCGGATGGCCAACAGGCACATGAAAAGATGTTCAGCGTCGCTCCTTATCAGGGAAATACAAATCAAAACCACACTCAGGTATCACCTCACGCCAGTCAGAGTGGCCAAAATGAACAAATCAGGAGACTATAGATGCTGGAGAGGATGTGGAGAAACGGGAACCCTCTTGCACTGTTGGTGGGAATGCAAACTGGTGCAGCCGCTCTGGAAAGCAGTGTGGAGGCTTCTCAAAAAATTAAAAATAGACCTACCCTATGACCCAGAAGTAGCACTGCTAGGAATTTACCCAAGGGATACAGGAGTGCTGATGCATAGGGGCACTTGTACCCCAATGTTCATAGCAGCACTCTCAACAATAGCCAAATTATGGAAAGAGCCTAAATGTCCATCAACTGATGAATGGATAAAGAAATTGTGGTTTATATACACAATGGAATACTACGTGGCAATGAGAAAAAATGAAATATGGCCTTTTGTAGCAACGTGGATGGAACTGGAGAGTGTGATGCTAAGTGAAATAAGCCATACAGAGAAAGACAGATACCATATGGTTTCACTCTTATGTGGATCCTGAGAAACTTGGCAGGAACCCATGGGGGAGGGGAAGGAAAAAAAAAAAAAAAGAGGTTAGAGTGGGAGAGAGCCAAAGCATAAGAGACTGTTAAAAACTGAGGGTTGATGGGGGGTGGGAGGGAGGAGAGGGTGGGTGGTGGGTATTGAGGAGGGCACCTTTTGGGATGAGCACTGCGTGTTGTATGGAAACCAATTTGACAATAAGTTTCATATATAAATAAATAAATAAATAAAAAGAAAAAAAAAATACCAGTGTCATGAAAGACAAAGAGAAGCTGAATAACTATTATAGATGAAGGGGGAATAAAGGGATATAATAAATGCAATAAGGGATCCTGGGGTTCATCCTGTACTGGAGGGAAAATGTGCCACAATGAACATCGGGTCAAGTGATAACCTTGGAATATGGGTGGTAGCTTAGATGAAAGCATTTGTTTTCAGGTTTGGAATTCTAATTAAGGCAGCTGTGAACCTTTGTGTACATATCTTTGTATAGATACCTGTTTATTTATCTTGGCTAAATACCTATGAGTGGAATGCCTGGGACATATAGTAGCTATATGTTTTAACTTTTTAAGAAATCTACTGAATGAATGTTAAAGTTTTTGAACTCTTAATTTTTCCCATTTTAAGGAAATACACAATGATGTATTTCATGTTCTTAGGGGGAAAGGGACATAATGTATGAGGTTTGCTCCCAAATACTTTAGAAAAGAGAAAATCTATCTATATACACACACACATGTACACACATAATGCACATGTATACACACATGCATACATGTATATATACACAGATGAATATCTGTCTACAAAGATTGAGAGAGAACGATAAAGCAAATGGGGTAGAGCTAACAACTGGCTAATTTAGGTAAAGGATATATAAAAGAGTTCTTTCCACTGTACTACCCTTGGAATTCTTCTGTAATCTTGAAGTTTTTCCAAATAAAATGTTAAAAAATAAAAGCCATAATAGGTTTGAGTGAAATATTATCTGGCTTCCAAAAAATCGGATAGCAGCTAACAAAATGAAGCATAAAAATCATATGATCATCTCAATAGATGTGTGAAAAGCACTTGACAAGATTCAACATCCATTTAGGACAAAAACTCTCAACAAAAGTGGTGTGTTCCCACTAAATCAAACATAATAAAGTCTGTATGTGAAAAACTGATAGCCAAGATCATCCTCGGTGATGAAAAACAGAACTTTTCCCCTATGATTGGAAAAAAGATGGGGTGTCTGGGTGGCTCAGTCAGCTAAGCATTTGACTCTTGATCTCAGGTCATGAGTTCAAACTCTGCATTGGGTTCCACACTGGGCGTGGAGTCTACTAAAAAAAAAATGAGGTCTTCTTTCACCACTATATTCAACATAGTACTAGAAGTCCTAGCTGTGGTAGTCTAACAAGAAATAAGAGGCATTCATACTGGTAAAGAAGAAGTTTAACTGTCACTATTTGTAGATGACATGATACTATACTTGAAAATCTTAAAGATCCCACCAAAAAACTACTAGAGGTAATAAATGAATTCACTAAAGTTGCAAGATTCAAAATTTATACCCAGAAATTGGTAGTGTTTCTATACACTAACAACAAAGTCACAGAAATGAAGAACGTAGCGTTTACAATTGTACCAAAAAAAAAAAATAAAACACCTACGAATAAACTTAACCAAAGAGGTGAAAAAAGACAACCTACTTAATGGGAGGGGAAGATATTTGGAAATGATATCGAATAAGGGGTTAATATCCAAAATATATAAAGAACTCCTACAACTCAACACCAAAAAAAAAAAAAAAAATCCAGTTAAAAAATGGGCAGAGGAGGAGTGCCTGGTTGGCTCAGTCGGTTAAGCATCCGACTTCAGCTCAGGTCATGATCTCACAGCTTGTGTGTCCTAGCCCTGTGTTGGGCTCTGTGCTGACAGCTCGGAGCCTGGAGCCTGCTTCGGATTCTGTCTCCAGCTCTCTCTCTCTCTCTCTCTCTCTCAAATATAAATAAAAACATTAAAAAATAAAAATAAGAAATGGGCAGAGGACCTGAATAGATATTTCTCCAAAGACGACCTACAGGTGGCCAACAGACACATGAAAAGATGCTCAATATCAATAATTTTGAAGGCACTTCAAATAAAAACCACAATGAGATATCACTGCACAACTGTCAGAATGGCTAAAATCAAACAAGAAACAAGTGTTGACAAAGATGTAGAGAAAAAGAAACCCTTTTGCCCTGCTGGTGCAAATGCAAACTGGTGCAGCCACTGTGGAAAACAGTATGGAGGTTCCTTACAAAGTTAAAAATAGTAATACCATATGATCTGATAATTCTATTATTGGGTATTTATGCGGGGAAAAGGAAAACACTAATTTGAAAAGATATATGCACCCCTATGTTTATTACAGTATTATTTACAAAAGCCCAGACACGGAAGCAACCCAGGTGTCCGATAGGTAAATGGATAAACATGTGGTGTATATATCTATAGTGGAATATTACTCAGCCATAAAAAAGATCTATCTTGCAATTTGGACAACATGGGTGGACCTAGAGGGTATTAAGTGAAATAAGGTATTCGTCTTTCTCAGGCTGACCTATGATTCCACTAATAAGCATAATGCAAAAAAATAAAAAGTAGAATCAGAACTATAAATACAGAGAACTGATGGTTGCCAGAGAGGAGGGGAGTGGGGCGCTGGGCAAAATGTGTGAAGGGTAGGGGAGATACAGACCTCCAGTTATGGAATGAGTCAGTCATGGGAATGAAAAACAGCATGAGGAATACAGTAAATGTAACAGCGATGTTAATGGGACAGATGGTAGCTATACTTGGGGTGAGTATAACGTGATGTCAAATCACTAAGTTGTACACCTGAAACTTTGGTAGTATTGTGTGTCCAGTATATGCAAAATCAGTATTATGCTGTTAAAGTCTATATGCAGCACTGTGTTCATATAAATTTGATAGCACGTAATCTAAAGTGTTGCTGTACTATTTTTCTTCATTTCTGTGCCTCAGAATTGCCTGAAATGGTAACAGATTGTGAATAAAGTTCCTTTCCTGGATTAATAGCCAATCCATTTGGATAGAATTAGATATCTGTCTGTTTTATCCACATTTACAGTTTTTAGCAAAATAAAGTATATGAGGGTTGTCAGACTCCGTTTATGATTCTTCAGCTTTAAAATGATATTGTGAGTAGGGAAAGGGTTGAGGTAATAAGAAACCCAGATGAGATGTTAAATCCCAGTTATTTTAACCAAAGAAATTACAAGTTGTGGACTGAATTGGTATTTTTATAATATGCAGGAGAAAGAGAAATACGTTTCTTCTTAGGTCAAGAAGTAGATATAAATTTGCCCTAGAGGTCTTTGAAGTTTTGTTTGTTTTTTTTGTTGGTGTTTTGTTTTTTTTAAACACAAACTTTTACCAGCCAAAGGCCACAGTTTCCTTAGAGAGCTATAAGAATAAATTCTCTATAACCAAATGGCGTCTTACTAGGTATCTGCATATTTACTTACCTTTCTCCGCAGAGTTATTCGCTAATTTCCTAAGGATGGATTCCAAACTGGGTGCCCAGAATGTTTACCTTGTGTGCCCAAAACAGGATAGTTTTAAGGATAACGTTTTCTGGCCACTCAGAAACTGTCAGTATTGTCAGAGGCCTTGACCTGCAGACACATATAAACATGATCAGCAAACTGGTCAACTCTTAGCACCACATTTTAAGGCAATTTTTTCATACATTAAATTGGTTTTCTTCGCTTTCAGCTTTAGGTTTATTGGCTGGGGTATTTGTGTAAGATGCACAAGTGTGGATTGAAGCGATGTCCTTCTTTCCACTTTGTGCATCTCCACTTGGGTTTAAGACCCCACCTGTCCCCCAAAAGAAGAAAAGTGAAATCCTAGAACACTAGTGTTCTAGATGTTAATACTCTTTGTAAGAATTTATGATTAATAACGTAGAGAAGTCCTTGATATCCTGTCTCCCTCTTGGAGATATGCGATGCTCATCAGGCTTGAGAAACATTGGAATTTACTTAGCTAATTAAAAAATTTTAATCCAAAACTGATCACGGAACTTATTTTTTTGGGGAACACTGATTAATACCACGAGAGAACCTAGGATTTGGTGGTGTGTGACCCAGAAAGCTCTAGTTTAGAACAAATAGTGGAAGGACTTTACGAGGCGTTTGTAAGCGGTACAAGTTCTTAAAACATGGAAAAACTAGCCCTTCTTAATATTAGCCTTTGTCTCACCTTTGAAAGGTTACTTCTAGATTTTATTTTCCTATGAAATCTTTTTCTTCACCCTCATGGCAGCTCTAGCTACAGGCATTTCTCTGACCAGCTCCTGGATATTCTCACTGCCCTTTTAAAGCTATCTTGTTGACACAGGACAAAGAAATATAGGTGCCAGAAGGTATATACATAAGTAGACGTAAAAAGACAACTTATGTGGCCTTACTCGGGGGAAACAGATGCGTGGTTGTGCACCGTAATTGAAAGGTTTCCTGGAACGTCTAACAAAATCCGTTTGCCCACCTGCCAGCCACGCGCCTGACATGGACCTCATTTGTATCTCGAAAATTCTGTTTGGGGGCCGTTAAAATTTAAAAAGTACTAAGTGTTAGAAAGGGGCGGAGGTTTATAATGTATCTTCCAAACCAGGAAGGTACATTAATACTGAAACATGAAGCAAAGCTGTTCTATACCGTTTGCAGTGTTTTCTTCAGGGTAACTTACCGACAGGCAGTCGGGTGGGCCAACGGACAGAAGATCCAGGCGGTAATATGCTCCCAATCTCCGCCCCTATTCCCAGCCTTTATCTGGACCTTCCCCCAGCTCTTATGGAGTGAGGGGCGTGGTGGGGAGGTCATGGGTAGTTATCTTAAGTGGCACCATCTGTGCACCCGATAGCCGCCAGTTATCCAAAGTGGTGCCACCTGTGCAAGATGGCGTCCCACAGATGGAGTCAATGTTGTTAGCACTCCCACATTCCACCTCTGGCATATTTTTAGCCCATGCCATCTTTGCCCACCATTCTTTCACAATGGCCTTAGAGCCAGATGTCAGGAAGGGACTTGTACCGCCCTGCCACATCAGCAGTATAAATAGCAACGTGAGTTGAACCAGTACCACCCCTGGTTTTTCACCATTCCTCATTCTTTGTTTTAATGTGTATTTAAGAGAGAGAGAGTGCACATGCAAGGGGGGGTGGAGGGGGCAGAGAGAGACAGAAAGAGAGACTCCTAAGCAGGCTCTATGCTGTCAGTGCAGAGCCTGACTCAGGGCTCCATCCCGTGAACCGTGAGATCATGGCCTGAGCCAAAGTCAAGAGTCAGATGCTTAACCCACTGGGCCACCCAGGCGCCCTGAACCATTCCTCATTCTTGAGGGGTAGGGGTAACGACCCCTCTAGCTGCTTCCTGCTGGAAAAGGGTGTAGAGCAGGATTTCACGAATTAAGCTGCCATTGCATCCCACTGCAGATATCCCCTAGAGCTCAGCTGAGCTCCCATCCTTTGTAACCACTGTTTTGGAAGTCTTGTATATAGTCGTAGCATCTCATTCTACATTTTATAACAAGGTCAGTTAGGTCCATTCAGTTAAACAGTGGTCTTTCAGGAGGTGGTCCTGCCAATGTGATTTCAAAGTCAGGTTTGTAGAGTGCAAGCAGTCAGGTAGTAAGTGAGCCATAAATGCACGGAAGCCAGAAGAATTCGGGATCTAGCCCCTGGTTTATAGGTAAATAAACAGTCAACCAGAAATAGAATCTAACGCCCATAAAAGTGTGTTACTGAAATATTTTTTTCTAAAATCACCCTCATTTCTATCAAAGGTAGTCAAATTAAGACTAAGTTGTTTGTAAAACAAGTCCACTTTTAACAAACTTGGCCTAAATGTTTACATGCGTGCAACAAGAATGGTGATGGGCCATTTGGGTTCTTTTAAGTCTGCTTTTCTGGAACTTCTCATAGGGAATTTCAGTTTGAGCCTTTTACAGCCTTTGGAGGCCAGAAGCCAAGTCAAATACTTGCCATCAGACCCACCTGCAATACCTTTAATTTGAATTAAGTCCTCTCTTCTTGAGGTCCCCAAGTGACCTTCCTGACTTGCACGGTAGGGCTCTCAGGAACCTGTAAGCAAGGTAGCAGGCCATTTTTTTCCAAGGAATTTCCTTGGCTCTATAAAGTCAACCTTAGTTCCTTAGGGCTGTTTGGCCATATTTGAGTCTATACGTGTCTCTTTCCAATGTGACATTCCAAAGCCTTGGTAATCAAAGTTTCCAATGGTGTCCTGTTATAAGAACATATTGTTATTGAACTTATGCAAATAACTGTAATTGATTTCCCATTTTATTGTTACCACAAGCCCCAGCCAAGCCCTTCTGGATGTGAAGTTACATCCAATTCACCACTAACACCTGGCATTAATACCCCCGATGCCTAGTTATTTTACTACCATTTTTGCCTTTATTTCTCCCCCCCCCCCAAATTTTGAGGCATTTCCATAGATAAATGTGCATTTAGCCAGTGAATATTAGAGCTAGCACAGTCTGATGGTTAGTGAAAGACAAATAGTTAATAATGGGGCCTCCAGTTGTCCACTGTTGCATGCACTAGAGGGAAACGCTGGCCTAACCCTTAGTTTCTAGGAATAGTCTGTGTCCACCCCGAAATTTTTCCATTAGCAGAGGGACACTGGGCAACACACCCAGCTTTTTTAGCCTGCCTTCAAGGAAGTAAACTGCTTTCCATCAGGCGATGCCTTCTGGAGGCTCAGCAAGACTAACTTGGGTTGTTTGTCTATATTTTCTCTCGGGGTCCCAGATAATATTCGGTATTGCTACCATTGTTTACAAATCTTGATAGGCCCCCTTTCTGCCATTTTCTCATCAGTGGGATCGTTTTTCCCTCTTTTTTAATCTATTTCCCTCATAAGGGATTCTCTGAATTTCACTTAAGTCTGCAGCCATAGTAGCTACCGTAGCAATGGGCCATTTAGCCACAGGGGCAAGAACAACCTCTAAAGTCCCATACCACGCTCCTGGGGCTGAGATACGGTCATTCATACAAGAGGAAAGTCATGCTTCATTTGGGCCACCGAAATGCTGCGTGTAAATAGCACACTTCATCCCTAGTTCTTCCACAGAGGTCTGCTGCAACAGAAGGGAGGGAACAGCCTCCTTGTTAGGCCAGGGTTTCTTAATGCTAGCATTTATCCAGTCAGATTAGCCAAGTTCTCGACCACGCCTGCCATATATAATCTTTCATCACCAGGCAGGTTCAGCAGTGGCTGAGGCCACGTTTTCATCTCGAATCCATTCAGCATAATACCATCTCCTCTACAGTCCTAAGACCCAAGCTGCCACCCCTTCTTGGCCCTTTTGCTTCACCACCATTTCAGACCCGTGTTGGTTAGGGCGTTTCTGTACTCACACGCTGGTCTGAAATGCTCACAAGACCTGGCCGAATCTCCTGGCTAGCAAGCTTGGGATTTCCCCCAAGGGACCACAGGCTTTCCCCGCGTGGACTGTGGGCTTCTCCTGGCATCGCCCCCTTTACCCTTCCCTGGCTGGTTTCATTTTCAGTCTCCTGTCCGCTACGCCAAGTGTTAGAAGCTGGAGGAGGGTCAGTAATGTATCCTCCAGACTGAGAAGGCACTTTAATGCTGAAAAAGGAAGCAAGCCACTCCAAGCTGTTTACGGTTTTATTCAGGAAAACTTACTGATGGTCAGTCTATCAGCCAGGACGGTAATATGCAGCTATGCTCTGCCACTCTCCAGGTTTTATGGAGCTAGGGGCCTGGGGGTCCCCTCACAGGGTAGCTATCTAAAGTGGCACCACCTGGGCAGAGGCTCTCTGCTATTATCTAAAGTGGCGCATTCAGTGCGCCAGAGGCGAGGACAAGATGGAGGGCCAAGATGGAGTCAGTGTTGTCAGCGCTCCTACGCCAAGCACATCTGAAGAGATGGGACAGTTCACGCTCACTGGGAAACAGGACTGGTAGACGTGAGCTAAACAGTACACTGGCCACCTCAACTTCGTTAACCTGCCACCCTACCCACCCAATGGAGGCAGCCATGTTCTTGCAGGGGCTTATTAAAACCGGGGAGTAAGCCCCTTGTTTTTTAGTTTCTCTTCTGTTTCCAGGGATCTACAGTGTCCATTTTTTTCTTCTTTTTACGTGAATTTCTTCCGTAAATCACTTGAATTTCATCTCTAAGCGATTTCCGTACAGTAGTATATAATGTGACCAGTGGGATGTGAGAATCGTCAACTTTTTAGCGTGGACACCCATTTGAGTTAAGTAATTATTGCTTATGTTCTCTTTGGAATCTTAGCATCTCCAGGCTCCAGCACTTGCTTAGCTGTTACGACTCCAGCGAACCGCTATTTCTGGGAGAGCGTTACGGCTACGGCCTGGGCACTGGAGGCTACAGCTACGTCACGGGAGGAGGAGGGTAACTATGAACAGAGCTTTCTGCAGATACTCTCAGCACTCACTTCTGTTTCTGTGATCCAGGGCTGGGCGTGTGGCAGCGGGACCAATCCTGATACATAAGTGCTCTGTAAATGGTAGCTGTGACTGTAATAGGAAAGTAAACATGAAATTTTCTAAATATGAGAACGGTTCACCACAAAGAATATTTTACCCCTTGGAGAAATATAAATGGATGTTGAGGGACTTGGTAGAAATTTCCCTAGAGGAATGATTGCCTCTAGGTAGACAATTAGCTTTGCTTGTTTTAATGAGAAAGAAATTTGGATATAGATTTTATTCCAGAAAACAAGCCACTAGACTTTTAAATGATCTATTGCTAATAAATCACATTTAGGAAAAGAGTAGTATAGAAATAAGTCACCAGACTTTTAAATTATCTATTGCTAATAAATCACATTTAGGAAAAGAGTAGTATAGAATATCACTTAAGCAGTTAAGTGATATTTGTGTCAGATTTATAGATTTTAAATGACAGTGAAAAATTAACATTTTTCATGTTTATTTATTTTTTGAGAGAGAGAATGAGAGAGAGCAAGCCGGGGAGGGACAGGGACAGGGAGAGAGAAATCCCAAGGCACTGACGTGGGGCTCGAATTCACAAACTGTGACGTCATGACCTGAGCCGAAACCAAGAGTCGGATGCTCAACTGACTGAGCCACCCAGGTGCCCCCAAAGTCAGTGTTTTTAAATGAAGGATCTGCCTATGCCGGATCTCTTATAGGGGACGATTCTGATTTGATTTATATGGCTACGTCACTTGAGCAGTTAGTCTATTATTTCCACAGTTTTTGCTATTGATTGATTTCGGGAGAATCTGAACTCGTTACGAAATACAGTGATTTAAATTCATTCGACAGGTATTTGTTGAATGTCCACTATGTGCTTGGCAACATTCTTGGCACTGGTTTATAAAGCTCTGAGAGTCACGAGCATAAGGGGCGGCAGCTTGGGTATTAGGACTGTGCAATACTGGAGGAGATGGTATTATGTTGAATGGATTCAAGATGGAAAAAATGGCCCCAGCCACTGCTCAACCTGCCTTGTGATAAAGACTATCCACTGGGCCTGGGCAGGAGTACTGATCTTTGTTGGGCAGTGGCATGCTTCCACCTGAGGTCATTAGCAACAGGAGATGGGGGTCCAGGTAGGCCTTGGAAAAGACGCCAAAGGGTAAAGGCCAACGACTATTGACTTCTTAATTAAAAAAGAAAAAAAGGCTCAAGCTATTTGCAGCTTTAGAGTAATGCATTTAGTTTTCTGGGTGAGGTGGTGAAGCCAATGAAGAATCAGGGTATGGTATCCCTTGAGTCGGAACTTTCTGCCTTTGAACGGGGTCTTATTATTTGCATATGGGTTTCTATATTTTGTGGCACATATGGGCTAACATACTTTTAACACAGAAGTGATGGCCAAGAACACTATTTGGTTTCCTTCTTTGCCTGTTGGATTTCACTGTTATCTCTGAGACTGGCCCTTGAAGCCTGAAATGGCACTTGACCTCACCTAGCCAGTGTGGCCTTTCGTTGCTCCAGCTGGTTGCTCATTCACTCCACAAGCCTGGTGGGCATAGGCACTGGGGATGCAAACGGAAGCCACAGTTCCTTCCCTACAGGAGCTCACAGGGCAGTGCCAGACTGGCATCTACACTGCATGGGTGTCACCGCTCCCCTTCCCAGGCCCATGGCGGGCACTGTCACCACCAAGACGGCACTGTTAACTCTTACATGTTCAGCTTCTACCTTCTTACTGTGGACTTCCTACCACCTCCAGTTTTGCCATCTTAAAACTCCTTCCTGCCACCGCACCCTCCCTCTTCTCCCCTTCAAGTCATCGTAAGAACCCAGGACTCACGATCTCTGTTCTCCAGCTCCCACTTCCATGTGACCGCCACGCTTGGCTTCCCACCTCAACTGTCTTGCCGAGGTTTCTGGCAGCATCCACGTAGCCAGATCCAGGGGCGGACTCCCGATCTTCCTCTTGTTTGACCTCTTAGCCGACTTTGACAAAGGTGACTGCTTACTCCTTGAAATGCTCCTTTCTCTTGCTTTCCAGAACAGTGTCCTGTCGTTGTGTATTCCTGCCTTTCTGATCATTCCTTCTCAGTTCCTTCTTCCTGTTCCTGTGTTCTCCAGGCCTCTTTTCTGGTGTCCTCTTCTCACTCTGTATTCTCCTTGGTGATCTTATCCACCCCCGTGGCTGTGCTGAAAACACCCGAAGCTCTATCCCCAGCCTGCAACTCTCCCCAGACCTCCCGATTCCTACATCCACCCACTGGAGGCCCTGTCCACTGGCGTGATTCCCAGGACATGAGACCCAGCACTGCCATCCTGACCTTGCCTCTGACCCTGGCCCCTGCTTTAGTGTCTTCCCAGTGGTGTTCCCTCAGGGAAGACGTGGCATGCATGAGTTCCTGCCCCAGAGACCTCTGAGTCTGCTTTGTCCTTTCTCTTCCTCGTTCCCCAGGACTTTGCAGCCGACCCGGTCACCAAGTCGTGTCAGTTCCGTCTCCTAAATATCCCTTCTGTCTCCACCTCCCCAGTTCTGATCTAGGTCACACCATCTCTCACGTGCGTGCTCCTGCCATGGCTCCCCATCTCCTCCACTCCTTGCTGTCGACCACCCTGTAGCCACAGAGACCTTTCTACAACCACATCTGATCCTGGTGCCCTCCTGCTCAGAGGCCTTCACGCGCTTCTCTGGCTTTTATTCTTCCCCAAGAGCGCGAGCCCTTCCCTACCTTTGGCATCTAAGACTAGGAGATGGTCGTTCAGATTCCGACAGGAGTCAGGCTGGTCTGGGATTAGGCCTCGTTTTAATCACCTTCAGTTTTCCGGGTCCACAGCCTCCGTGGGTGCTGCTGAGGCCACTGACTTGGGGCTAATGTCTCTAGCTGGTCTTTTCTCCCTGCCTCCTGCCCCCCAGCTTGCCACCTGTCTGGGAAGGATTCCTCTCTCTAGAAATGAGTTCATCTGCGCTTCATACCCCCCATCTCTGCAACAATGCCATAAGTTCTTGTGATTTTAATTTTATTTGGATTTTTTTTTCATTACGATGAGAATGAAAGTCTTTGAGCTCCTTTATAACCTCCTGTGACCTTTAGGATAAAGTCGGAATTCCTGGTCAAGACTTACCTGGCCTCTCATGATCTTGGCAGATGCTGTTTTACTGTTCTAGGCTTCTTCACCTGCACTGTCATCTTAAAGAATTCCTGGACTTATTTCAAGTCCTCAGAGGCTTTTTTCTTTCCTCTTCCCCCAGACTGGCGTCTGCTGGTCTCCACACAGCGCTGTTTCCCCTCCCCAGCTTTCTGTCTTTGTCACCCGGCTCATCCTTCTCATTTCTTTGGACATGATATAGCTATAATTTATTCCTGGAAGCCTTTGGCCTAGTCTGGCCTCTCAAATCTGGGTTTGATGCCTTTCAAATGTACTTTCATAGCATATTATGCAACCCATTATCATTTAATTGCCTATTTACCTTTCTGTTTTCCACCTAAATGATGAATTATTTGAAGGCAGCACCTGTGTCTCATTTCTCATTATATCTTTACTTCCTAGCAGAGGGACTCATTTTTTACAAGGTACAGTGAATAAATGAGTAAACAAATGCATGAACACTGAGCCTTGATCTTTATATAACTAACGACTGGTATAATACTCTGTTTCTAATGGTACTTTTACAAAGATACAGAAGCATTCATCACAAGACTGTCTCGTATCAACCTGTGAAAAAAGCTGCAGACAGAATGTTAAATGATTTCTCAGTAGACTTTCTGATGATCGAGCTTAAGAACCAACATGATTTTTCTTAAATAGCAAGTCAGGATCAGTTAAGGGCTTGAAACACCAATGAATGGATCATAGTCGTCATTTAAAAACAGTGTACTATAAAATGGAATAGAATAAAATTGAAATATCATAGTCTATCACACGTAGTAAGGGCAGGTATTGTCTTGTGAAATTTTGTTTTTCGTTTTGTGCACACACAACACATATACATGGTTGTAGTATGAAAAGCGTTTCTTGTTTTCTTACTGGTTTACAGTCAGTAAGTCTGTGAAAACCCTTGCCTTCAACTGTCTCTGTTAAGCCCCACAAAGCAGAGCTGAATCAGGAGTGTGGACTCCAGTGATTGGTGTGGAGGTATTGTGTATTTGCAAAATGAGACCTTTGCCCTCTTTGAATCCAAGTGTCTGGTTTTCACTTTGTTGCTTACTCCTTGAACATTCAGGTATCTGGAGACAGTTTATTCAATAACCAACCATTTTCTTTTCTGAAATACCTACCTCTGTTTGGGTAGGAAGCTGTGATCAGGATGTCACCATTCTCTTTGGCAGCCATACTGGAAAGGGGCTGAGGGCCAATGTTACCCAGAGATAGCCCTGACCCGTCCGTCTGCTAGAAGAGCAGGAGGGGCGGGCACATTTCTGATGCACTTTATCTTCTGTATGTGCTCTTGATTTGCGCGCACGGCCTTCTGCAAGCCCTTGCCTCCCATTTCAGTTTTCCTTATGCTTAAAATTAGTATGCTCTATGTGAAAAGAAATCACATCTCTTAAATATTTAAAAGTTGGAGGATAGAGCAGATATACCATGATATGTTTGGTAGTTTTCCATTTTGGGGGGCAACTTCTTTTTGAAATAACCCATCAGCATGCTAATAAACAAGTGTAATTAAGGACTCATGTGTACTTAGTTTATGTGGCTAATTAATGTAAGACTGTTCTGTGTGAGTAGGGAAAAATAGAAAAAAAAAAATACTAATGCCGAATTTTCAGAGAGTAGGCCAGGAGAAAAGAGTGGGCTTCCCTTTGCTTTCTCGTTCTACTAGATGCTGGCAAAAGAAAAAAATAAAGTGTTTTGACTTAAATTGGGTTTAAGATAAACACGATTATAGCTAGGATTGGGATACAAGTACAGTTGGCTTTTAAACAACATGGATTTGAATTGGGCATGTTCACTTGTATGTGATTTTTTTCCCCAATACAGGACAGTGCTATAAATGTATTTTCTCTTCCTTATGATTTTTTTTTCTTAATGTTTTATTTATTTTTGAGACAGAGAGAGACCGAGCATGAGCAGGGGAGGGGCACAGAGAGAGAGGGAGACACAGAATCTGAAGCAGGCTCCAGGCTCTGAGCTGTCAGCACAGAGCCCGACGTGGGGCTCGAACTCACGAACCGTGAGATTGTGACCTGAGCCGAAGTCAGAGGCCCAACCAACTGAGCCACCCAGGCACCCCGTTATGATTTTCTTAATGACATTTTCTTTTTCATAGCTTACTTTGTTGTAAGAAAACAATGTATAATACATATAACATACACTGTGTTTATTGTTCATGTTATCAGGAAGGCTTCTGGTCAACACTAGGCTATTAGTAGGTAACTTTTGGGGGGAGTCAAAAGTTATCATCAGAGTTTAACCTGGACATGGGACTGGCCCCCAAACACTGCATTGTTCAAAGTCAAGTGCAGTTTACTTAGGAAATTCCCTTTGACATAGCATCAGATAGATGTTTTAAGGAAGTGTTTGTTTATAGCTGATGCATGTTCCCCCACATAGACCCTTTTCCTGGGGTCAGGTAGGTGAGTGGGAGATTGACTCAGCATGTAGATGCTACCCTAGTCACTGGGGGGCACTGGACTCTGAGAGAAAGAGGACTTCTGGTGAGTTTTTATATGTACAGTTTTCCTTTTGGTACAGTTCACAAGAACTGTGTTTCTTCTTCTTTTTGTTTCTTAAGTTTATTTATTTTGAGAGAAAGAGAGCAGGGAAGGGGCAGAAAGGGAGGGAACTAGAGAGAATCCCAAGCAGGCTCTGCACTGTCAGCACAGAGCCCCATGTGGGGCTCCGACTCACAAACTTGTGCGATCGTAACCCGGGCTGAAATCAAGAGTCTGACGCTTACCTGACTGAGCCCCAGAACTGCGTTTCTTCTTCTTTTTAAATGTTTAATCATTTTTGAGAGGGAGAGACAGAGCATGAGCAGGGGAGGGGCAGAGAGAGAGAGAGAGACAGACACAGAATCCGAAGCAGGTTCCAGGCTCTGTAGCTGTCAGCACAGAGCCTGACGTGGGGCTCAAACTCACAAACCATGAGATCATGACCTGAGCCCTAGTTGGACATTTAACCGACTGAGCCCCACAGGCGCCCCCAGAACTGTTTCTTCTAGTTGTGTAGTCCGATTTCCTTGTATCGTCTTCATTAAAGAGCTGCTTTTTCCTCTTGTCTGGTCTTGTCTCATCGTGCCTTCTGGCCTCTTCGCCGGGGCAGAGAGAATGTCCTGTGTGCCGTTGCATTGCCAGCACATGGTCACTGGTGTTAAGCTACATTGGACTGAGCCCAGCTGAGTTTCGCATCAGGGATTGTATTCAAGGTCTTTGTCCTGTTTTCCTTCCTACTAGACTGGTCCACAGAGCTCCCTCCTCCCTGGGAAAAAGGTCTTTGTAAAGGCAGCTTCGTTCCCACTTGTTTGACGCGTCCGATTTTGCTGAATGCTTAACTGTGTGCGACGCCCTGTATTTGGGCTCTGGGAATATATGGATAAGTTTGAGACAGTTTTGCCTTCAAGGAAGTCATTGCCTATTGGGAATGAATTTGTGAACCATATTAGCCCCTTCAGCCCTATCAGCTATTGGATTATTCATCATATGAGAAGATTCATTACTACTGTAGGACCAGGTGGTCCTATATTTGGGGACCAATCTATATTTTAAAAAGAGGAGGATTTATTGCAGGAACTTGTTACAGATGTGCTGGAAAGGGCTGGAAAGGGCTGGAGGGAGAAAACAGAGCAGGTGCCCTTACCTAGAGCTTGGTAACTACAGAAAGCTGCTACTGCCCCAAAGGCTAGAAGAACAAAGCAAAGGCCGTGTTCTGGAGCCTGTTCTTGAGGGGTGCTGTGGCCGGTCCTGCTGTTGGGTCATGACACTACATCTGAGCCAGTCCCGGGCCTGGCCCCCCGCTGTTGCTGTGGGACCACAATCACCACTCTGCTGCCCTGGGCCTGCTCTGCTGGAGCCTGTATGTAGCTGCCCACCAACACCTGCGTCTGTCACAGGGTTGGCCGGAGCCAGAAGCAGATGCCCCCGGCTCCCCCACACCCCCTTAGGATTGTGCCCCTCATTGTCAGGTTGGAGCCGGGTCTTAGATGGCAAGGGAAACTGGAAAATGTTGTTTTACAGTTTCTAGCCTTACGCAGCATCTGAGGAGGGCACAGAAAGGCAGGACTGGGCATGAGTTCCACTGGAAAGCACCCAACGTACCAGGTCAAGTAGCATCCTAGCACTATTTGGGGCAAATCTCTCTCTCTCTCTCTCTCTCTCTCTCTCTCTCTCTCTCTTTCTCAAAATCACCTTAAGGATGCTTCTGCAGACTTGGAATCACTTGGACAATGCATGGTTGTTCCAGGTAGATTTGATATTATTGTCAGTCAGCACCTGTACGAGTAAGGTGCTTGGGCCCATCTACTTGCTGGGAATGTTGGTGGATTTTGTTACTGATCTCACTGAGAGTGTTCCAACTAAAGAACTACTCTAATTTCCAATGGCATATTAAGAAAAAACCATTGTATAGTGTTCGTTTTCAAGAAATCTATGAAGACATACAGTTGCCTGTTAGATAGGTAAACACCTCTTCAAAGTAAAATTTCCTTTTGTAGAAAGCACCAAACATTTCCCCCCGAACAACTATTAGATATAAAACACTGCTGAGGTCTGTGTCTTTTTAAGAGTGTGGCCTCTCAACCATATTTCTTTATTTAGATTAATGGTCTCCAGGAGCTGCTCTAACCCCTTTCTCTGTCTGCTCTGGCTTCCCACTAGAATGGTCTTCAGCAGAGAAGCAATCAGGAGACTTCTCGCCAGTAAGTGTCGCTGCTACAGCAATGATGCCCCCGATGATATGGTCCTGGGAATGTGCTTTAGTGGGTTGGGAATCCCTGTGACACACAGCCCTCTCTTCCATCAGGTGAGAACAACATTTTTATTTCTACCTCAGAGGGAGAGAGGGGGATTGTCTTCTCACTTAAGGATCCTACTTCATTCCCTTCCTATATTCTTTTGGAGACAGTCTTAAGAACTGTGGATGGGCTCCGGATCTCTTTGTCCAGAGGGCTGATGCTGTTCCATCTACAGCTTTCTGGAAAACAGAAAGCTCTGGAAAACAGACTGGTGTTTGACCAGTGTCCTTGAATATAGAACGAGGGAAAAGCTACTCTTTTTTCCCCCTCTGTTTTTGAGTTAAAACATTGGTGGCATTTAAAATTATTAAATGCTATCTAGAAATACGCACGAACGACCTAATATTTCTGCTGTGTGTATGCCACCAAGTGAATGTAAATCTGTCCTGTCCTCAGGTTTTACGCTGTCCACCGGCTGCTTTTTTATTGGGCTTTCTCGTTTCATTGCTATTAAGCTGAGTGGCTAAACTCTGTTACACTTCAGCATAGTATCTCAATAAGCATACATACTGGGGGTATATATTTTTGTTGTCTGCGACGATGTTTGCCAAGGATAGTTGGTGCTGTAGTGGCTTCACCATACTGCAATTTGGGTTGGGAGAAGGGAATCTGCATTATGTTTGGTAGTTTTTTTGTTTTTTGGTTTTTGTTTTTTTCAGGAATCAGGTCAGCGAATGTTCTGATGGTATAATAATACAAATGTTGTCATGTTTAGTAACCAGGAGCAAATGCTATCATACCAATTTAGAAAATTGAACATGACAGAAATAGCACTATAGGAAATAACTTGAACAAGGCAAAGAAAATGTTTGCATTATCAAGAAAGGCAGAATCCATTTTGGCATCCTTGAGGACCGCAACGGAGAATAGAAGTAGACCTTTCATAATAAGAAATGTATGCGAAATCTCTTTCTTGGTACCAGTCAGTACTTCTCCATCTTTTAAAACCTTGAGAGCCCTTACCCATTTTAAGCCTATGTGTTGTGTTATGGGGTGACTTAGAGAAGCAAATTATTTTCTCTTGCTCTTTCTCTCACCCCGTGTCATAGTGTTTCACTTCTAGAAAAGGAAGGGTAATTAAAACTGTTGGTTTAAGGGGAATAATTTGTCACCGTTAATAGGACAGTCTTGGGTTTTTATAGCACCAAGGGAAGAATATGCTAGTAAAGAAAATGATAAAGAGAAAAGAAAGAAGGAAAATAATCCTTAAGCAAAAAATCCTTTGAAGATAGTTAAAAATAAAAAAAAAATTGTCATTTCCCAGACTTTAGGACTCTTGATTTCTCTAATCCACATAATAAATGGTAAATCTTTCCAAAATTGTAAAATATGCTTAAAGCCTATCCTCCCCAACAGATACCACTATATCTTCTAATTCTTAAGCCTCTTTTAGAGAGTTTGCTATGATTTGGAAATTATTTCACGTTTATAATGCTTGAATACTGATCCAAACAGTGCATTGGTTCATACTGAGAAACACATATGAGGCACAGAGATAAAAACCTAAGATTCCTGATGAGTTAGAGATAAAGTGGGCTTTAGGAAAATAGTCTCAGAGACAAAGTAGCCTGGGCCACTCTCCTTCTCTTTTTAGTCAGTTTATTGTGAAATCATAGGCTTAGAAGGGGGCTTCAAGGAATATGTAGTATACCCTTTTATTAAAAACAAAGGGTCTAGAGCATATGGTTTTCTGTTCTTCTAAGATTATATGCCACCAATGGGTATGTCAGCATGCAGTGGCCAGCCAGTGAAACCTCTGCGCAAAATTGTCAAAATACTCATTTCAGGACTCTGGAAATCAAACAAACAAAAGCAGTGGGAAGCATTCATTCCTGAAAAATTGTGATGGTTTCAGTAAGACCAATGGAATATGAGGCCTTCTGAGGCCTTTCTGCCTGAAGACCCCTCAGCCTCCACCTCCCCATGCACCCCACCTTGGTTGGAGAGAGCAAGAACAGTTTGACCAGTATGGGCCTAGCTGGAAAAAAACAGCAGCTTTGCTGTCAGAGGCGGTGGACTTGGTTTGGGGAGGGAGAGATATTAAAGGTTAGAGCAAAATCAACAGAAAAACAGCAGAAAAAATTAGTTATATTGGAAAGATCGGCTGATTTGGTAAACCTTTAGCTAGGTTGCCCAAGAGAAAAAGAAGACAGAGATTACCAAAAGGAATTAAAGAGGGGACATCATTACAAGCCCTACCAAAATTGTGCCAACAAGTTAGACAATTTGAGTGAAAGGGGAGAAATTTCTAGAATCACACTCATTAGCCAAACTGGCTTAAAAAGAAACAGAGAAAGTATTTGAACCTACATACATTGATGGAATTAAAGGAGTGAGAATACTTTCTGATTCATTTTATGAAGCCAATATTAACCTAGTATGTCAAAGATGCATATTGTTATCCTTCGAGCAAGCACTTAGAAGATCATTCCAAAAATAAACAAAGGGATTAAAATGGTATATCACAAAAAGAAACAGCAAGCCAATATTACTCTGGAGCACAGATAGAAAAATCCTTAACAAAATATTAGCAAACTGAATCTGGCAATATATTAATGGGATTATATGCCATGGCCCGGTGGGATTTACCACAGGAATGCAAGCTTGGTTTACCATCCAAAATCAATTATTTTTACCTACCATATGAATATAATAATGAATAAAAGCCACATGATCCTCTGATTAGACACCGAAAAATATTTGACAAAATCTAACACCCCTTCATGATTAAATACATTGCAATCCAAGCCTATCTCAAAAAAACAAGAAAAATCCCGAATACAAAATCTAACAGCACACCTAAAGGAAATAGAAGTAGAACAGCAAAGACATCCCAAACCCAGCAGAAGAAGAGAAATAATAAAGGTCAGAGCAGAAATAAACAATATAGAATCTAAAAAAACTATAGAGCAGATCAATGAAACCAAGAGTTGGTTTTTTGAAAAAATAAACAAAATTGATAAACCTCTAGCCAGGCTTCTCAAAAAGAAAAAGGAGATGACCCAAATAGATAAAATCATGAATGAAAATGGAATTATTACAACGAATCCCTCATAAATACAAGCAATTATTAGGGAATACTATGAAAAACTATATGTCAAGAAACTGGACAACCTGGAAGAAATGGACAAATTCCTAAGCACCCACACACTTCCAAACCTCAAACAGGAAGAAATAGAAAATTTGAACAGACCCATACCCAGCGAAGAAATTGAATCGGTTATCAAAAATCTCCCAACAAATAAGAGTCCAGGACCAGATGGCTTCCCTGGGGAATTCTACCAGACATTTAAATCAGAGATAATACCTATCCTTCTCAAGCTGTTCCAAAAAATAGAAAGGGAAGGAAAACTTCCAGACTCATTCTATGAAGCCAGCATTACTTTGATTCCCAAACCAGACAGAGACCCAGCAAAGAAAGAGAACTACAGGCCAATATCCCTGATGACTATGGATGCAAAAATTCTCAACAAGATACTAGCAAATCGAATTCAACAGCATGTAAAAAGAATTATTCACCATGATCAAGTGGGATTCATTCCTGGGCTGCAGGGCTGGTTCAATATTCATAAATCGATCAATGTGATACATCACATTAATAAAAGAAAAGATAACGACCATATGATCCTGTCAATCGATGCCGAAAAAGCATTTGACAAAATTCAGCATACTTTCTTAAGAAAAACCCTCGAGAAAGTCGGGATAGAAGGAATGTACTTAAACATCATAAAAGCCATTTATGAAAAGCCCACAGCTAATATCATCCTCAATGGGGAAAAACTGAGAGCTTTCCCCCTGAGGTCAGGAACACTACAGGGGTGTCCACTCTCACCGCTGTTGTTTAACATAGTGTTGGAAGTGCCAGCATCAGCAATCAGACAACAAAAGGCAATCAAAGGCATCCAAATTGGCAAAGATGAAGTCAAGCTTTCACTTTTTGCAGATGACATGATATGATACATGGAAAACCCGATAGACTCCACCAAAAGTCTGCTAGAACTGATACATGAATTCAGCAAAGTCGCAGGATACAAAATTAATGTACACAAATCAGCTGCATTCTTATACACTAAGAATGAAGCAACAGAAAGACAAATAAAGAGACTGATCCCATTCACAATTGCACCAAGAATCATGAAATACCTAGGAATAAACCTAACCAAAGATGTACAAAATCTGAGATGCTGAGAACTATAGGAAACTTACAAAGGAAACTGAAGAAGATACAAAGAGATGGAAAAACATTCCATGCTCATGGATTGGAAGAATAAATATTGTCAAAATGTCAATAATACCCAAAGCAATCTACACATTCAATGCAATCCCAATCAAAATTGCAGCAGCATTCTTCTCGAAGCTAGAACAAGCAATCCTAAAATTTGTATGGAACCACAAAAGACCCCAAATAGCCAAAGTAATATTGAAGAAGAAGACCAAAGCAGGAGGCATCACAATCCCAGGCTGTAGCCTCTACTACAAAGCTGTAATCGTCAAGACAGAATGGTATTGGCACAAAAAACAGACACATAGACCAATGGAATAGAATAGAGACTCCAGAACTGGACCCACAAAAGTATGGCCAACTAATCTTTGACAAAGCAGGAAAGAATATCCAATGGAAAAAAGACAGTCTCCTTAACAAATGTTGCTGAGAGAACTGGACAGCAACATGCAGAAGAATAAAACTAGACCACTTTCTTACGCCATTCACAAAAATAAACTCAAAATGGATGAAGGACCTTAATGTGAGACAGGAAAGCATCAAAACCCTAGAGGAGAAAGCAGGAAAAAACCTCTCTGACCTCAGCCGCAGCAATTTCTTACTTGACACATCTCCAAGGGCAAGGGAATTAAAAGCAAAAATGAACTATTGGGACCTCATGAAGATAAAAAGCCTCCCCACTGCAAAGGAAACAATCAACAAAACTAAAAGGCAACCAACGGAATGGGAAAAGATATTTGCAGATGACATATCGGACAAAGGGCTAGTATCCAAAATCTATAAAGAACTCACCAAAATCCACACCCAAAAAACAAATAATCCAGTGAAGAAATGGGCAGAAGACATGAATAGACACTTTTCCAAAGAAGACATCCAGATGGCCAACAGGCACATGAAAAGATGCTCAACGTCACTCCTCATCAGGGAAATACAAATCAAAACCACACAGATATCACCTCACGCCAGTCAGAGTGGCCAAAATGAACAAATCAGGAGACTATAGATGCTGGAGAGGATGTGGAAAAACGGGAACCCTTTTGCACTGTTGGTGGGAATGCAAATTGGTGCAGCCACTCTGGAAAACAGTGTGGAGGTTCCTCAAAAAATTAAAAATAGATCTACCCTATGACCCAATAATAACACTGCTAGGAATTGACCCACGGGATACAGGAGTGCTGATGCATAGGGGCACTTGTACCCCAATGTTTATAGCAGCACTCTCAACAATAGCCAAATTATGGAAAGAGCCTAAATGTCCATCAACTAACGAATGGATAAAGAAATTGTGGTTTATATACACAATGGAATACTACTTGGCAATGAGAAGAATGAAATCTGGCCATTTGCAGTAACGTGGATGGAACTGGAGAGTGTTATGCTAAGTGAAATAAGTCATACAGAGAAAGACAGATACCGTATGTTTTCACTCTTATGTGGATCCTGAGAAACTTAAGAGAAGACCATGGCGGAGGGGAAAGGGAAAAAAAAAGTTAGAGAGGGAGGGAGGCAAACCAGAAGAGACTCTTAAAAACTGAGAATAGACTGAGGGTTGATGGGGGGTGGGAGGGAGGGGAGGGTGGGTGATGGGTATTGAGGAGGGCACCTGTTGGGATGAGCACTGGGTGTTGTACGGAAACCAATTTGATAATAAATTTCATATTACAAAAATAGAAAAGTGAAAAACAGAAGAGAAAGCCTCTCTCAACAAAATAGAAGAGAAAGCCTCAATCTGATAAAGTGAATCTATAACGTACCAAAACTGGGAACAAGGCAGGGATGTCTGTCTCACCGCTTTTATTCAGCACTATACTCAGAGGTTCTAACCAGTGCAATAAGGTGCAAAATATACATGTAAGGATACAAATTGGAAGGGAGGAAGTAAAACTGTCTGTATCCATAGACCATATGATCTTGTATGTGGAAAATCCTCCCTATCCACCTGTCCACCAAAGGTGGCGGTGGAGGGCGGAGGCGGGACCAAACTTCTAGAACCAATAGATGAGTTTAGCAACGTTGCAGGCTACGAGGCCAATGTACAAAAGCAATTGTACCGTTTTGGCAACAAAAAATCCAAAAATGAAGAAAACAATGCCATTCACAATAACATCCAAATGAATAAAAATACTCAGGCATAAACCTTCGAGGAAGTTACATTGTGTACTGTACAACAAAATTCTGAGAAAAATTAAGATCTAGTTAAGCGAAGAGACAGAGACCATATTTATGGATTGGAAGACTCAATACCACTATGATGGCAATTTACTCTGCTGATGTTTTAATACTTAAAATAGATTTTATTATTTCACCTAACTTAAAATTAACTTATTCTGAATGCCTAAATGAAGCGTTCTGGATCAGAGAGAGATTTTTAGATTAAACAAGTCACAGTATGGGGCGCCTGGGTGGCTCAGTCGGTTGAGCGTCCGACTTCCGCTCAGGTCATGATCTCACAGTTCCTGGGTTTGAGCCCCGCGTCGGGCTCTGTGCTGACAGCTCGGAGCCTGGAGCCTGTTTCGGATTCTGTGTCTCCTATCTCTCTCTGCCCCTCCCCTGTTCATGCTCTGTCTCTGTCTCAAAAATAAAAAATAAACAGTAAAAAAAATTTAAAAAAAAGAGATAAGGGAAGTTTTACTTTCCTTTGGGATCAGAGCAATTGACTAGACAAATGGACTGTGAGATGTTTCTTGGGGGTTAATAAGGGTTTTTTTTACAGGAGCACAGAAATTCAGGGAAATTTTATTGCCCCACATTTCCCAAATTCATCTATAAATTCAGTGTGATCCATATCAAAATCATAGCAGTCTTCTTTTGTAAAAAATTGACAAGCTGATCCTAAAATGTGTATGCAAATACAGAACAATTCTTGAGATCAAAATTGGAGAATTTACCCTTCAACGATTTCATAACTCACTATAAAGCTATGATAATCAACATAAGGTACAAGTAGTATAAATATTTTATATATAATTATATATAATATATATAAATATCAATGAAACATATATATGTATATATATATAAAATATATCAAAGAACAGGATAGAGATTCTAGAAATAAACCCTCTCATTTATGGTAAACTAATTTTTCACAAAGATGCCAAGGCACTTCAGTGGGGACGTGGAACCAGTCGTGCTGGACCAATTACATATTTCCACCCACGAAAAATGAACTTGGAACTTTCCCTCATACCTCACGCAAAAATTAACTCAAAATGTACCATAGTACAAAATATAAGAGCTAAAACTGTAAACTGCTGGGAAAAAACGTAGGGGTAATTCTTTGTGACCCTAATTTAGGCAAGGATATATGGCATCGAAAGCAGGCTCCACAGAAGGAAAAATTCATAAATTGGACTTTATGAAACTTAAAAAAAAAAACCTTTGCTCTTTAAAAGATATCATGAAGAGAAAGAAAAAAAATCATAACTGAGAGAAATGTTTCTAAATTACGTATCTGGTAAAGGACTTGAATCCAGAATTATATAATCATCTTTTGCAAGTCAACAAGAAAATAAACTACTGAGTTTAAGATGGGCCAGTGATTGAACAGACATTTCACTAACGAAGATACATGAATGGCTAATAAGCACGTGGAAAGATGCTCAACCTTGTTAGTCATGAGGGAAATGCAGACTAAAATCACATCGCCTAGAATGGCCCTAAGCCGAACGACAGACTCTTCCCGGTGTTGGTGGGGCTGTGGAAAAGCTGGACCTCTACTGGGAATATAAAATACACTCATTTTGGAAACGTTTTGGTGGTCTTTAAAAAGTTAAACATATATGTGGTAGACAATTTTTGACATAGTCTCACTGGTCCCCTCCTGCTGGCATTCATACGCCGTGTATTCCCCTCTCTGGCGTGTGGGCCCATTGGGTATGGAAAAGGTGATGGGGGGTCTCTTCTGTAATTCAGTTACAAGGGATTGTGACCTCCAACTTTCTTGTAGACTCTCCCTACTTCCTTCTTGGCTTGCAAGTTTTGTTGAAGCAAGCTGCAGGGGGCTGGGCGTGGCAGTGAGGCCCTCAGGTCACTAGTCCAGAAGGAACTGAACGTTACTAGTAACCCCAGAGTGAGCTTGGAAGTGGATCTTCTTCTAGTCGAGGCTTCTGATGAGATCGTAGAGTCTGGGCTGACATCCTGATTACACTCTTGTGACAGACCGTGAAGCAGAGGTCCCAGCTAAGCTGTGCCCAGACTCCTGACCCATGAAAGCTGCGTGATAATCACTGTGTGTTGTTTGTGTGGTATATCCACTCAATGTAATATTGCTCACAATAAAAGTAATGAACTATGATACATGCAGCAGTGCTAAGTGAAGGAAGCCAGCCACAAAACATTCGTGGTATATGATTCCACTGATAAGAAATTTCTAGAAAAGGCAGTACTATAAAGAAAAAGCAAATCAGTGGTTTCTTGCGGCTGCCAGTAGGGGTGAGGATTGACTTAAAATGAATGCCAGGGAATTTGGGAGAATGATTGTAGCCTTCTAAAACTGGATTTGTGGTTGCCTAAATATGGACGTTTACTAAAAATTTTCAAGCTACTGTTACTGTGTGTGAATTGTATGATATGTAAATCATATGTCAATATAGCCATAAAAATGTGTTTGAAGAAATACAATTTTAATCTCCATTTATTGGTGTTCAGTGTGCTCTAATATTTACAGATTAAATTTTGATTTCACCCCAAGTTTGTCCTTCTCATGCAGTTTAAGCCCTCTCTCTCCCTGTGCACAGCTTCCCATCATGCTCCACGTCTGTTCCTAAGGCCTCCTCCCACACTCCTGGCCCTGACTGTTTGGTACTTCCTTTTGGCATTTTGAGCAACGAGATGTGATTCTTAGAGTCCGTCTAGACTTCTCGGTGTTACAGATGCCTCTTTTCACTTTTCTAGTTTTGTTTTGTTGTTTTTCATAACTGCATTTTCGAGAAATGATTAGCCCATTCTAATAACTTTGTAAGCCAGCCCTTCACTCGTATCCATGGCCCCTAAGATACAAATGCAATCACTTCTGAAATCTGCATGAATACAGGGAAAGATATTATGGATTAATTTTTTTCCTATGAGATGCATTTGTGTCTCTAACAGTTCATTTTTAAATGTGAAAAACGAGCCAAGAGTTGTTTCCACTGTTTTTCTTTCTTTCTTCTGGGACCATCAACAACTGTGGAGTTATCTGAGAATTGAACTGAGAGTATGTTTTTCCTGAGTTTTCTTCCACGCCAGTAAACTCTCAGAAGGCCTTGCAAGTAAACATCATATATGAATCCCCTCAGCTAATATTCAAAACTTTCTCACCTCTGTTAGACTTTATTCCAGTATGTATATTTGTCTTTGTTTTCCCTCTTCCTTTAAAATTTCCTTCTTAGATTTTTAACCCCATGAGCACTTAGAATTTTTAAAGCACAATCAATGGCTGGTATGGAAGTTCTCCCCCTACATTATTTTGGTTTTTTTTTTTAACGTTTATTTATTTTTGAGACAGAGAGAGACAGAGCATGAACGGGGGAGGGGCAGATAGAGAGGGAGACACAGAATCGGAAACAGGCTCCACGCTCTGAGTCATCAGCCCAGAGCCCGACGCGGGGCTCGAACTCACGGACCGCGAGATCGTGACCTGAGCTGAAGTCGGACGCTCAACCGACTTAGCCACCCAGGTGCCCCTCCCCCTTCACATTATTTTGAAGGCTTCTTTGCAGATACTATTGTTTGAACCCTCATGTGAGTGGAATATTTGTGCCATTCCTGAATAAAGCCTCCCAAGGAGGCCAGGGCAGTAAAGGCACTGTTGATGTGCCCAGCCTGTGGCACAACGGAATGAGGACCAGCCGCACTGCCCTGGGAGGACGCTGGACTAGGATCTGAGCCGGGGACCTGCTCTCACCCCCGTTCCATTCCTGGCTTGTCAAGTTACCCTAAGAAAGTTACAATCTCTGTGAGCTCTGTTTTCTCATCTATAAATTGGTGACAAATCCCTGATCATCTCACAAGGTTGTCTCAAGGGTTGAATGAGTGAGATAAAATTTAATGAGGGTATTCTGTAAACCATTTAAGAGAGTTTACTTAAGTATTCATATCAGGCATTTTAAGCAGAATATAATAAAATTTTAGCCTAGAGAAGACTTGTTTTTAAAATGTATCTTAGGGGCACCTCTGGGTGGCTTACTTGGTTGAGTATCTGACTTTGGCTCAGGTCATGATCTCACAGTCCGTGAGCTGGAGCCCAGCATGAGACTCTCTGCTGTGAGTGCAGAGCCTGCTTCAGATCCTCTGCCCCCACCGCCCCGCCCCCCCCGCAGCCTCTACCCCACCCCTCTTGCTGTGCTCTCTCAAAAATAAAAAAATGAAACATTTTAAAAGTGTATCCTATCTGGGTTTAATAAAGCCAAGACTGTTTCAGTATTGATAACCCAGTGAGTGACTGTATAACACAGATGGGCGATATAAATCTGTAAATAAGCCTTGAGAGCAGGTGGATACTTTGTT
Source organism: Acinonyx jubatus (assembly GCF_027475565.1). Taxonomy (NCBI): domain Eukaryota; kingdom Metazoa; phylum Chordata; class Mammalia; order Carnivora; family Felidae; genus Acinonyx; species Acinonyx jubatus. Next base: position 10,342,422 of record NC_069380.1, read on the forward strand.
TAGAGTAAACGAAATAGTATCTGGTTTCAGTTTCCTTCCATAGCTGCTAGGTTACTTCAATCTCAGTCATTCTAGGCTATGTCTGATTCTGCTTAAACATCATTTTGTTAAGTTCTAGAGGATATTGTAACGATGACAATGCAAAAAGTTTTTTTGGCTCTCTTGCAAACTGTTTCCAGTTATTCAATGTGTCTCTTCACATTTCTGCAGTCAGACGAGACATCTAGATAGGAAGAGAGCATTGAGATACTTTATCCTTCTCCCTGATTCCCTGATGAGCTCCACATTTTCCTACTCTGAGAGACTTACGCCTAATTACACATCAGGTCAGTGGACAGGCCAGGGGAACCCTGAGAACTCTTCACCCTGCCCTACCACACACACACACACACACACACACACACACACCACATATGGCCAGAATTTCTTTCGAGAGGCCTGGGAAATAGCAGTTTTTCTGCCTTTTTTTGCACGTTATAATAGTGACTTAAATGACTTACCAAGGAAAGCTTTTTATATTTATCATGGTTGAGGGATCTCCTAGAGGTCTGTGGAACACAGAAGCAAAAAGTGGTGCATTTGGAATATTTAAGTAATCGGAGATACAAAAGCAGGGAGCCTGGAGTCAGAGGGAGGGTGGTGGAAAAGATTTTCTTGCTTGCTTTTAGATTCTCATAGCCAATATCAAATATTGAAGAAAAGCAGTCACTTCATGAATTCAAATGCTATTCTGAAGCAAAAGTGTTTTCGGTGCTAAGAGAGCATAAACCTCTGTTCCTCTTCTCGCAGGCCCGGCCCGTGGATTATCCTAGGGACTACCTTTCTCACCAAATTCCCATATCTTTTCATAAACACTGGAACATCGATCCGGTAAAGGTATATTTCACGTGGTTGGCACCCGGTGAGGAAGACAAAGCCAGGCAGGAGACACAGAAAGGCTTTAAGGAAGAGTTGTAAAGCGTGCTGGCCTATGAGCACAGTTTGGTTACGAGACCGGAGTGGAGGCTGGTGTCGTCCTGCAAGCTCTGACCACATTGCTTCCATGTGCCACATGGCATTGGGAGACTCTGACTTTAGGTGGAAATTATGTATATGGTATTTTTTGAAGGGGGGGGGGAGAAACAGAGTCGTAGGGGAAACAGATTTTTTTTTTTTCTGGGAAAAATCACTTGCTTTTTGCATTATGCGGTTATTGTAATATACAGTGATTACTGTGTATTTTTCAAGCTGTGATACAGCAGCTTTATTACTGTCACAGAAAAATAAATGGTACCAGAAGTCTTCTTCCTGTTTTCTCTCTTCATTATAAAGTGTCAGATGGGCATGAGACTGGCAAGACATGACTGTATATATATACACACACCCACTCTACAGTGTATATATATATATATATATAGAATATATATATTCTAGTGTATATATATATATATATATATATATAGAAGAGGCAACATCCGTTGACATGGGTATTACCATGATGTGAACTTTTTAACCATATTATTAATGATGAAAATTATTTTCTGGTTATTCAGTAGGAATAATGCTGTATTAAATATTCATCAAACATCATAAAAGTCGAGATACGAAGTCCCCCGTAGTCTATAATCAGGGTTGTTATGTTTTATCTGTTTTTCTGTTGGTGCCTCATAAAAAGAGAATAAGAAGTCTTCTGCTAGAGCTTTCTATTTCTTTCTTTTGAGGTTCATCTCTGTTCTATTTCTCCCTGAAGCCCTATCTTTATGACCTACTTGTAACACAAAAGTATGCTGGATTCTGCCAGAAAATAGTGTTCTCAGTATTTAAAAACAATGTTGTCGGGCTTTATTCAAGTCTGTGAGTTCTGTGGAAGTCTCAGGAAGTGAATTAAATTAATTTGTACCTGATGTTTTACTCTTATTTTTCTTTGAATGTTACTTAACGACTCTCTCCTGGCTCATAATAGACCCCCCAATGTACCGTGAAACCCTAGTGGAAAGGCAGCATGGTGATTTAGTAATTTCCCTGGGTTCTTACAAAATGAGATTTGAATATAGTATTTTGAAACAGCTCTAGTTTTCAAATCATATCTTTAGTATCTAGTAATTTAACACATTCATTATTAATTTGTAAAAAGTACTCTGTATGTTAACATTTTAATTATGTAATTCAGTTTTTCTGAGGGCGTTTGCATAAAATTTGATTTTGATATGTCTTAAACTAATTTCGGTCTAGTAAAATACTTTCCTCTTTTTTAAAAAAAAAAATTGCTATTCATTAACTTTGCTTGTAAGGCTTTTTATGGCCAAGCACAGGGTTTTAAAGCCATACCACTAAAAGTACCCATGTGTGTTTTTTAACAATACATTTTCTTGTAGCTTGGCTTGGACTCATTTCCAAAATGATGCAATAGTATTTTTTACTGGTTTCCAAATTAGCAAAAACCAGAACTGGTGTGTTTTCAGTGGTGACCGAATGCATTAGATTCATTTTTGTGAAAGTGGATGTGGTGGCCTGTCCAAGGACTGGATTGGGGACGAGCAGATGTTTGAGAAGCACCCCAAGGGTCTATAGATCCTGTCAGACTGGTGGTGACATCAGCATCGTTGTCAGAGCTGGGATGGCTGTCCTTGCTATCGTCACAGTCACCTTCCTGTTATCTGTGATCAGTACCCCCCCGGGGAGCCTGGCTGCCTGACCCAGTGGAAAAGAGGCTTTGGTTCTTCCTGCTCTGGCCTCCCAATTGTCATACTCCCAATATGGCACATTCATTTGACAGGATTGAACAGGCGTCTGTACATGAAGATCCACGTCAAGCTTTCAGTGCCTTCTACTGATGCCAGAGTACCTCCTCTGGTACTTGTTGGTGTTTCATTGATTGTGTTTACTTTTTGGAACTATGTCAGCCTAACCACAAATAAAAGATGTTTGCCTCAGTTACTCATTTCTCCAGTGTATCTATTAGTCCGACCTAAAGTGGGAGGGGTAAGGGGAGAAAGAATTAATGAAGCCCGGGGAAAAAGTTGGTGGCTCAGAAAACACAGTTCTCAGGGAGCAAAGTTAATAAAAAGCTATCCTTGTAAGAGAAAGCCATCAGATATTGAAGATCTATTTATACAAAGTCTATGAAACCATTTTCTATCTTCTATAACAAATGGAGATGTTATTTTGGGACGGATTCCCATACAGTTCCTACCTTAAGAAACACATTTTGAATCTGAACTTCCCAGGACAGATACAGTCCTATTCACATCTCTTCTGCCTTTTTCATAGGAATTCACTTCCAGATAGTTCTTTTCATCCTAGGGATGCCAACATCAAGGGATAACTAGAATGCTATTTTTGCTATTAAGTCACTTCTGATAGAACTAAAGCAAGTTGTCTCTGTAGAATTTTTATATCTTACAGCTAAACCAGAAATTCAGGTGCAAACACACCCTTTATGGAATGGGAACACAGAACCATAGCACAAAGTGATAACATGCACAGGTATATACGTGTCAGTACTCTCTCAGTTTCCTGGTTACCGAATACCTTTAGTGTGTCCACATCCGTATCCACTAATTGTGTACTTTCCCTCAGAAATTGGTAATACAAGAACGCTAGAAGAATCTTTAGAATGTTTCTGTTGTCTTTCGTTCATCAGCTGTAATTTCTATGGACAAAAATGAATCGATTCATTCAGCAGATGTTTATTAAACACCTACTACGTGCCAGATGTTCCAGGATGCCCCTTATCTGTCCTACTCATCACTCTGTCCCCGGGATCTTTGAATGCCTGGCACATTGTTTTATGTTCCCAAGCATTATATAAACTTGTCACCTGTAAAATGTGTCTTCGTCCTGTCTGTGCAAAGTGAAGGCTTTGTATCTCATGCTGTCTCACAGCACATGCTTTCCCCTAAAAGGCACTTTCCTAGTGGGAGTAGAGGTGGGTGCAAGGAGAATCAACCTGAAGCAGTAAACGAAGAAATGAGATGATTTCTAATAATGACAAATGTTTAAAGGCACTAAGAACAGGATACCGTGATAGATCGAGGGGCTACTTTGAATGGGAGTGATCAGAGAGGGCCTGATGAGAAGGCGATGTTTGAGCAAACATCCAAATGACTAGGAGAGGTCAGGAATGCAAGGGGTATTCATAAGGTATTCTAGGCAGAGGGAACAGAAAATGTGAAGGCTCTAAGGTGGGAGCAAGTTTGTCATGTCTAAAAAAAGAAAGCAAGCCTGCGTGACTGTCGCTTGGCTGTCATCATTGTTATTAGACATCCAGATGACGTCCGATAAATAGTTGATGTTAGTGAGTCTGAAACTCAACAGAGGAGTCAGGACTGGAGATTCCAGTGCTCATCAGCATGTGAAAAGTTTTGAAAAACACAAGACTATACAGAATCATCTAGGGAGAGAATGTAGGAAGAGAAGAGAGCAGGGTCACCCTGAGCAGGACAGTCAATAAGGTGGGAGGGACGCCAATGACGTGTCATGGAGGCCAAGTAAAGAGCATTTCAAGAAGCAGGTGTCACATCCAAGAGGCCCATTAGGAGAGGATGGAGACGTCTGTGGGATTCAACAGCATAGACGTGACCTTGATGAGACCACTTCCAGTGAATGCTGCAGCACGGGGGAAGATACAGAGATTGCAGAGAGCAATTATGAACAATTTTTTTTTTTTGGCCTACAGTTAATTCTTTTTATGAGTTAAAGACAAGGGGAAGTAGCTTAAGGTTGGGGGGACATGGAGACTAGGGAGTTTGCATTTTAAGAGAAGAAGATTCCAGGGAATGTCCACGTGTGATGAGAATGGTCACATGGACAGTGAGATTAGTAAGATGACTGCATTGGAAGTTCTGGGGAAGCAGGATGGAATCCGGAGCTCCGTGGGAGGGTCTAATTTGACAGGAGGATCTGCTGTCACACGGGAGCGAAGGGTAGGCACAGGGAAAGAGTTTTCGATTTGCTGACATGAAAACGTGAGTGCTTGAATCTGACCACTTCCGTTCGGTGGGAGGCAGTAACCTGCTGAGAGCGTTTGACTTTTTGCATATGTTTGTTCTCTGGGAGAACGGTGGTGTGAACAACAGCAACCTGCCAACCACCTCGCCAAGCGCAAGTCTGCTTGGCGCTCTTCTGTTTCACACATCGACTTATTTCATCCTTACAACATCTCTTTGAAGTGAGTGCTGCTGTTTCCCCCAGCTTACACTTGGGGTAACCGAGGCACAGAGAGATTAAGTGACCCTCTCAAAGTCACACGGCTAGTAAGTGGCGCAGCTGGGCGTTGAGCCCAGACGTTTTGGTTCCAGAGCCTAGTCATTGAATACCTGAGCTCTTTCACCTCTACCAAGAAGAGCATGGAAGACCAGCACAGATAAAGATGACCAAGAACCCCAGAGTTAGTCATAAGTATCCCCTATACCAGAGAGATTAAAGGCAAATATGCTTATGTATCAGATAAATTATAGAAGCAATCTATGTTGGGAGGGTAAAGATGAAGAAGCCGGCTACGTGAGAATGAATTTCAAGTTCTTGTACCAGCACTTTGGACAGCAATCCGTCTGGTAAGGGCGAGGTACTCGTGCACCATGACTCAGTTCTACTCTGAGGCATATACCCTAGTAAACCTCTTACACCCGTGTACCAAGAAGCATGTACAACAACGTTCATAGCAGCACACACAGTTCAGGAGAGCCTGGAGCTGGAGGCAGTCTACATACCTGTCGCTTAAAGAATTAACAAGTGCTAGTATATCTTTATAATATCACATTATGCAGCAGTCAGTATGAATGGACTACAGCTGCACGAAGCATCTTGATGTTAAGCAAATAGAAAAAGTCACAGAACAAAACTTATAGGAGGATTTTCTTTGTACAATTTAAAACCATGCAAAATAAAAAGCAAACACAGAGCTACACCCACATCTAAAAAAATAAAGAAGAAGAGAATGACCGACACTGAATTCAACAGAGTAACTACCTCCGCGGGAAAGTAAGGGGGTGATGCTCTCAGATGCACGGGGGACTCAAAGGTAATGTCAATTTCTGTTTCCTAAACTGGTTGGTGGGTACATGGGTGTTTCTTTCATAAGTAGTCTTTATGCCTGATGCATCATAAAATACATATATTACAAATACTCCCCGTCTAACATTTCATTTTGATGTAATTAATGCTAAACTTAATTAAAAACCCAAAAACGTCTTGTTGAGCACCTAATGTGTATTACTTTCCTATGGCTGCTGCAACAATTTATCACAAACGGGGTGCCTTAACAAAACTGTATTACCCTGCCTGTGGAATTTGGGGAGTCCAGCAGCCTTCTTTCATTGTGTCCTGCTTCTGTCCCTTGGGGTCAAACAGGCATCATTTCTGCTTGTGTAATCTAAAAATTCTGAGCCTCCGCTGTATATCAAGGGGACTCATGCCGTTGGACAAGATGCTCCTCCATAGATCCTTCCTGATGATCTCATCTCTACCCCTGGTTTCTGCTCCAGGGTTGAGAGGATCCACGGATCATACACTTAATATCTTCAAGGGACCCTTTGTGCGAGAGAATACTCTGACCTTTCCATCGTTCCATGGCACTAGCCAAAGACGATTCTGGCTACACCCTTGGTTTTCTCTTCATGGCTTTCTTTCCTCAGAGTCAATCTCCTAATTTGGGCATCCTTTACAGTTTGGATTGGATAAAAATCTCCCAAATGCATCAAGTCCAGTTTTGGTTTTGCTTAGCAGTTTTCCTGTCAATTTCTCTTTCCTCTCAAATGTTATTACAAGTTACAAGAAGAAACCAGGTTGCATATTCAATACTTTGCTTGGAAATTTCAGCCCAATATCCAAGTTCATTGCTTACTAAGTTCTGCTTTCCATGTAACTAAACTACAGGACATAATTCAGCCAGACTTTCTGCCATTACAGATCAAGGATCTTCTTTCCTTCCGTTTCCAAAAATATTTTCTTCATTTCCTTCGGAGTCCTCACCAGCGGGGCCTTTAAAGCTCAGGTTTCTGCCAACATTATGTTTACAGTAACGTATTCTCTAACATGACATAGTCTTTCTCTCCCACGCTCCTTACTTTCTCCTGAGTCCTCACCAGCAGCACCTTTAACATCCATTTCTACCAACAGACTGTTTTAAGATAATGTAAGCTTTTTCTATCTTGCGTGTCAAAATTCTTCCAGCTTCTATCCATTACCCAGTCCAAAGCCATTTCCACATTTTTGGCTATGTATTCCAGCAGCATCTCACTTCCCAGGACCAAAATGTGTACTTGTGGTTGCTGTAATAAATGACCACAAACTCGGTGGCATAAAACAACTGAAATTTATACACTTACGGTCCTGGAGGCCAGAAAGCTGAACTCAATATCGTTGGGTGAAAATCAAGGTGCTGGCAGGACAATGCTTCCTCCAGAGGGGAGCAATCCATTTTTTGCCTCTTCCAGCTTTTGCTGGCTGCTGTATTCCTTGGTTTGTGACCACACCACTCCAATTTCTGCCTCTTTGGTCACACTGACTTCTCTTCTGCCTGTAGGTCAAATATCCATGTCTCTGCCTCCCTCTCATAAGGGTACATGTGATTGCATCGAGAGCCCACCTACATACTTCAAGATAATCTCCCCATGATTTGTCACATCTGCAAAATCCCATTCTTGCCATATCAGGTAACATTCACAGGTTCCAGGAATTAGGACATGGATATCTTTTGGAAGGAGAGCATCATTCAGGCTACTGCAGGGTGCTACCATTCACCGATACGCGATCTTCAGACATGAGCAAGCAAGTGGGGGAATTGGGGGAGTCTAAGGATGAGATGCCCACTCATTCATTCATTCATTCTCTCATTACTCCCTTGAAAAATATTTTGAGCAACTATATTGTGCCAGCCATTGTTGATAGATGCCAGAAGGCACTGGGCTCTCGATGGTGCCACTTAGATCATCCCACATCCGGAAACACACACACACACACACACACACACACACACACACGGATTTTTCTTTTTCAAAAAGGCATTCTTTATACGGAGAAGAAATTAAGCTAGAGACCTGTATACTAGTCTACTGGACATTTTCAGACATTTCCCTGTATCTAGAATTTCTTTTCGTTATTTTACCTTCCTGTTTTGTTCCTCTGAGTTTCTTCTGATTTCACAACTGGAACTGGGAGTTATTCTCCTTTATGGTTAGGTGGAATACCCTTCACTATGCAACCTTGGGTGATTCACTGGGTGCCTCTGGGCTTCAGCTTTGCAATGAAATGAAGGAGTTTGAACTTGAAAATGTTACGATTCTACTGTCTAAATATAGGGCCTGTATTACTAAACATTCCATTACTAAATATTCCCAGTAGGTCCTACTTCCACATTTATGCTCCATTATGAAAAGAACTTAATTTCAAAGACTTCAAGGTTTTCTAATTAAAATGAATTATCTGCTCTATCAGTCTGGAAAATTTTGTCATACTGAATTTAATCAACTTGAAATATACTTGGCTTTCATTCATGGATTCAGAAACATAGGAAAACTCTGCAAAAAGACAGTTTTACGGTAATATATTTCTTTTCTGGATGTGAAAATTAACTTTGGCTCATTCAAAAAATATTTATTACATTTCTATTATGTTCCAGATTCTGGAGATGCAATGGCGAGCAAAAGCTGACAAATTCTATCTTTATAGACTTCATCATCTAGGGCACAGATTACTACTGAAACAACATGCATAAGCTTTAACAAATGCTGAGAGGGAGTGGTCTTTGATTTGAGACATAAAAATGAAAAACCAGATGAAGGGGTCAAAAGGAGAGCATTTTAGGAAGAAGAAACTGTGTATGCAAGGGCCCTGTGGTGGAGGCATTATGACTTCTTTAAGAAACTGGAAAAAGCTGGAATGCTCTAGCATCATAAAGGGCAACCCTTTGTAACCTGCCTTCCTCACGTACTATATCATAGACATCTTGCCTACTGTTCATATTCGGTAACAAAATCCCCACGTGGTATTTCACTGCATAATTACACTTGAATTTATCCAAAAAATTCTCTAGTATTGGTTATTTTGGTTACTTGCCCTTTTCACCCTTTCACTTAGTTTTTAGAGGAGATTAAATGAAGCAAGAGAAGTAGGATGAATTGGCTCAGATTAGACATTAAGACAATGATTCTGTGTTAGATCAGTTATTATATTGGTCATCTCGGGTGGGTGGGTTGCGGGACTTTAAGTTTTTAAATTAAAAGTGCTACTTTGGTGGAAATGAAAGGACAATACTAACAACCATCTCTAAAGCAATTCCCAACTCTCTCTCCATCCCTCCTTCCCTCTTTTCTTCCTTCTTTCTCCTGTTTCTCTAATTCTATATACATCTGTAGCCCCCCATTCCATCTTTGTGCCCTTTACAGAGCCCGGCCGGAGCTCATGCTCAACAAATATTTGTTGAATCACATTAACCTGTGGTTGAGTCAAGAAAGGTTGACACAGGATTGACCATCCTGATTCTTCTGCTCAAGAGGCTGCTCTCCTCACCCTGCGCTTTAACTTTTTAGTTGATGTGAAAGGTTTCTTTTTTTCACGTATTTCTGCAGTGTATGATCTGAAGACGCTCTGATTTCCAGATCCTAAAGGCATTATGAATTTCAAAAGGTAATGTATACAAGTACTTTCTAAGAGTAAGCCGAGAAGAATTTTGTTTTTTATTGTTCTTTGTAACAAAAGGTCCTTGTGGCGGCACACGGTGGGTCTGATTCATTGGCCAAGGCCAATGTGACAGCGGGAAGGTGGGCACGGGAGGATCCTGTTCTCTTCCGCTCTGCTGTCATTACCTACTCTGGACAGACCAGCTGCTCCCTGTCTTTCGTCAACTGTTGGGCTCCTTTCAGGTTTTTATAACCTGTGGTGTGGTGAGATAAACAGGGCAGAGGAGATAGCCTGCTGTCCACTGATCACCTTCAAGGCTGTCGCCCACTGTGACAGCTTTGGTCTCTCTTCGCCTGTGGGCCCTGTGCTCCCTCTTTCTGTGACTCTTCAGGCATGCTGGGTAGTTTACATACAGCTTTCCCCTTTGGTCCTTACCCACTCTGGATATCTGGATCATCAGGAGACAGAGTTATCTGTCTTAATCAAGAAAGAATTCTGCCTCTAATCTCCCGGCAACATTATCTGCCTTGGATTAGATAAAACTTGCACATTTCATTACTACCATTTGTTGGGGGTATTCCAGCTCAGACGACACAGCCTGGCCTGCAATTCGGGCTCAGTGAATACTTTTAAGGAGGGTATAAAATGAGGGACTGAGTCTCTGGGGCTCCTACTTCACATTTCACCTTAGCAAAAAGAGAGACAAAGAGAGCCTCGAGTCCTGTACCATCAAACACACTTTTGGCTTCGCCGCAGACCAAGGCAGTGTGGTTGCAGCACAGACCCAGGTAGAAAGAGCAAAGAAACCCTCCTGCTATCTGTGGGCTTCACCGAGGAGGGGACACATCCTTGCCTGCACAGAACAAACCACACGGAGGAGCAACTTGATTGGTTTCCATGTCCTCCCACGCTTCCGGGTATCTTTAATGCCCGTGGCAGTCAGGAACCTTCCATAACACGCCACATCCTAGCATACAGATCCCTGGTCATCGTTTTGGCAGTTTGGGAGTTCTCTGTGGTAAGTTTTTGAGTGTTCTTTTAGATAATATGATAGAAAGTAATCTCAGCATTTTGGCGACCAGCTGTCACCTTTGTGAATATGATCGTGTTGGCACCAAGGAGTCACCCATGTCAAAGTGACAGCCATCATCATATTCTCAGACCAGCTATCAAAGTCAAACTTTCCTTTTTCAGAGAAGAGCAACCAGTGAAAGCCACTTTCACAACAACTTAATAAATTAAAGCTTTGATCTGATGTGAAGACAACAGTTTGGGGCAGATGACGTGCTACTTTATCACTGAGTCAGGAAAGACTGGAGACAGCTGGTTCACAGGTGGCGCCTTTGTGCCTAGCAAAGGCCAAATGACGTCATGGCACACTAGGAAAATAAACTTTGTATGTGTTTATGTAACCTGCATTGAAGGCAGAGTGGAAGCAGTAACAGTAACCTTGATTTATTCGTCAAAATGGAGTGAATAAGCTGTTTCCCTTATGACTGTTTTCCCTTTCAGAGTCTGAACGTCTTTCTTTATCTGCCGGCTTGCAAATGACTTTCAGATAGTTTCAGGTTCTAATTCCAGCCATAATTGGATTAGATGTCCATTTAAAGTAGATTTCAATAATGCCATTATATTAACCTTGCCTTCAAAAGACCACACCAAGGGGCGTCTGGGTGGTTCCGTCTGTTGAGCGGCCGACTTCAGCTCAGGTCATGATCGCATGGTTCACGAGTTCAAGCCCCGCATTGGGTTCTATGCTGGCAGCTCAGGGCCTGGAGCCTGCTTCGGATTCTGTGTCTCCCTCGCTCTCAGTTCCTCCCTCACTAGCACTCGGTCTCTCTCTCTCTCTCTCTCTCTCTCTCAAAAATAAAAACATTAAAAAAAAAACAACACCCAAAAGACCACACTGATATAAGTGTTGCCATATTATACTATTAGCATTGCTTTGGTCACCTAATTGATTTCATTATCATGAACCAGCCAAGTGTTTGTGGATAGACAGATGGGATCGTCAGCACGATAACCTCAGAGGCTCTGTCCAGGTTGTGGACAAGTACACTGGATGTTTTCCCTTTGTCTCTCAGATCTGCTCTCCACCCTTCTGCGTGATGCGGGAGGTTCACTGGCCCTCTGGCTTCCAGTCTGGAAGACACCTGCAGGAGTCTGGACATGGAGGAGCGTGAGCCATTTGACTTCTGCTCCCCTTCCTGCTGGGCCACCATGGCTTGGGGATCTCCCTCTATCCAAGGCGTCTGCTCCTGCTGGACAGTCTTTCCCCATGCAGCCCCTCCGTGTGGGTGGTCCCAGTAACAGTTCCCTGGCCTTGCCCCTTTAGGCATGGGGGTGGTAAAAGCTCCTCCCGATTCGATTCGTGGTGTTGAGGTATGGCTGCAAGATTGCTTTTGGTTTCCCTAAAGCCTACCCACTCCTCTGTAAATAGTCCCCTTTTAAACTCTTCTCCATTCCCCAATTTGAGTGTGAGATCTGGGTCCTGTCAGAGCTGAGTGACAGTCCTGGCAGAATTGGCTGTGGGTTAGTTGGGACCAGGTGCTCCCACCCCTCAGGATAGGGGGTGACAGGGGAGGGCAGCCTCCCTCTCCTGGAGCACAGGCTCACAGTGGTAAAGCATCCACTTGTGTCCTGCCCAAGCACATGTCCCAGGTGCTCCAGGAGAGTAGGGAAGGACGTATGGGCCTACAACCCTGCCTGTGATTTCCAGCCAGCACGTTGGGACAGTCATTGGTGTCTCTATGAGCAAGAATCTCAGGCAATAGGGTTACTGAAGTCAGAACACAGGTAGAGTCAAAATAGAACCAGACCTCAGGTTCCATTTGTCTAGTATTGAACCTAATACCAGTGATTTAGTTTTTAGGGAACAAAAAGACATCACACTAAATTAATGAGTTTTCCTGGCTTGGGAACATTGTATTTACTTTGCTTTTATGTTTGTATAAGAGCTATAAGAAGAAATTGTTATGGACTGAATAGTGTCCCCACCAAATTCATATGTAAAGCCCTAACCCTCCATGTGACTGTATTTGGGGACAGGGCCTCCAGGGAGGTAAGTAAGCTTAAATGAGGTCATTAGGGTTAGCCCTTAATCTGATAGGACAGGTATCCTTACAAGAGAAGGGACACAAAAGATCTCTTTCACTCTCCACATTCGTGGAGGAAAGGCTACGTGGAGAGGCGGTGAGAAGGTGGCTGTTTACAGGCCAGGAAGAGAGGCCACCACCAGAAACTGAATTTGCTGGCACCTTGATCATGGACACCTAGCTTCCAGAACTGTGACGAGAAAACAAATTCCGTCCTCTTAGCCACCCAGATGGTGGCATTTTGTCGCGGTAGCCGGCACAGACTAACACAGAAACGTACCATCAGTTTTATGTTTGTACACATTTAGACAACATTATGAAGCTGATGGCCAGATTCCGAGAGCAATGTTACCTGGAAAAGGGGTTTTATGTTCTTCAAATTCAATGAACAGGGCTTTGTAGTTAAAATAGGAGAGTGCTGGAGTCATGATACCTGGATTTTAATCCTGGCTCTACAATTTACCGTGTGATGTTAGACAATTAACCCCTCTATACTTCATTTTTCTCTCCTGTAAAGTGAGTGTGATATTATTTCCTACCTTTTATGGTTGTTGTGAGGAATAAATGAGTTAGATAACATAATGCATCAAAATATCTAGCACTGTACATATGAGCCTACATTCAAGCCGTGTCTTGTGTTTTAAAATTATTCATGGCATTTTGATCCTAAGCTTCCTAATTTTGATAAAATTTCATGGCCAAACAAAAAATTACTGATAGAGCCATGTATCTGGCTCATAACCTTTGTGTGCTATGAGTAAATAGCTCTTATTATTGAAAAACTTTTAAGCAGAAATAAAGGACGTAGGCCATTTTAAAATTCCTAAGCAAAGGGGACTTATTAATATTGCCACTAAGAAATCCCGAAATAATAAGAAATCCTGAAAAAAAAAAGGCAGTAGGAGATATTCTGGGCAAGATTCAACTTGGGCTGCTGATTCTTTACAAAGGCATAAATTATTCCCTTCCACAAGTGCACGTTCCTTAGGTATGGACGAGGTGCCCTGGGCATTGTTTAACTGATGAGTTTCCCAAGGACCCAAAGGATAAATTAACAGTTTAGATTTCTTTTCATATTAGGCAACAGAATCATGAAACTCTCTGAAAGCATAACATTTAAAGATTAATGCTTAGACCTTTTGGGCACCTGGTATGTGCCCAATTTCTGATAGGGAGGAACATGAGACAGAATATGGAAGCTTTCCACCTGGGCAGGGATTTCCATATGCCTTCTGGAATAGTTTCCTTTGGTCGTTGTAAACAAATTACCACAATCTAGTGGCTTTACACAACACAGATTTATTCTCTCATAGTTCTGGAGGTTAGAGATCTGCAGTGGACCTCACCAGGTTAATAGCTAAGGAGTCAGTAGTAGCGGAGTCTCTAGAAAAATCTATTCCCTGGCAGCTTCTGGAGGCTTGCTGCTTTCTTTGGTCCTGGGTCCTGTTGTCAGCTTCAGAGACAGCAGCAAGTGATCTTCAAATCTCACTCTGACTCTGCCCTCCTGCCTCCCTCTTATAAGGACCCTTGTGATTACATTGGACCAACCGGAATAATCCAGGATAATCTCCCCATCTCAAAATCTTTAATCGTATCTGTGTGCCTTTTGCCATGCAAGGTAAACGTAGTCACAGGTTCTGAGGACTAGGACACAGACATCTCTGGGGACCATTACTCTGCCTACCATACCACCCTCGGCTCTATTTTACCTGGCTGGAAGTCAAATTCGCCTGGGTGTGCTTCCACTGAGTACTACTTTGGGCTACATGTGTGAGTACACTAAATGTGTGATCGGGACTTTCTCTGCCAAATCAATTCCACATGCGTTTATGTACACCTTGAATGTAACTGGCATCGTCCTGAAACTGACAGCTGTACGCATTCCTCCCTGTCATCACATAGAAGATTTAAAATCTACAGACTAGAGGCCCATTGACATACGGATGAGTTTATCAGTCCGTGGTGTTCTCACACTCCATCACGGGAAGCAGAGCACAACTTGGGGCAATGAGCAACTCAGGGAAACGTCGCGCAACGATCTGAAGTAGGTAGTTCTTGGTGATGGAGCTGGAAGCCAGCCCTTTTCATCGTGCTAGTGCTTTTTCCTACTTTCAAACGATAAGATCGCTGCGTCGACCCTGCAAATACTCAGCATCTGCCAATTTAGAGGATGTCCACAGGGGGGTTCTTGAGAAAGCAAAGGCAAGGGAAAATAACCTCATGGGTGAAGGTGCAGCAAAATTTAAGTGAAGTGTCGACCAACGGTTTTCGAGGCCTGTGGAAACTTGAGTTCGTTGCTGCTTTCGAGAGCGGTCGTATTCCAAGAAATGAACCCAACTCCATTTATTTGCCTCAGAGCACAAAAGGTGGATTGTGAGTTGAACAGGCGTGTTCCGCAAAGAGCAAACGGATCCAGTTCTGCTTTTACAGCACGTGTCATTCAGGACACACGCCCTGCGTCCAGGACCAATTAGTACACTTCCCTGGAAGGAAACCCTGCGGCCTCTGAAGAGGAAGATCTCAAATGATCCTGTGTTAAGTTGTATCGTTTGCACCGTGAGAGAGCAGAGAACCAAAGACATTGTAAAGAAACTGACAAGCTTACGTGGGCAATGTGGCCCTCAGTATCACATCAAACAAGACTGCAGAGAGCAAGGAAGGTGTGGTCCAGAACAATGGACAGTTGGGGGGGTGGGGGAGGTACAGGTCAGAAAACACTGAAAACAACAAAGAACCATTCCTTGGAGGTACCAGTTCTGTATAAAATTGGGGACCTGTGATCTCACGATAACTAGGCGGAAAGAAGGGAGGGGATCAGGACGGCTAATTATAGTGGAACACAAACACAATCACCCCTGAAAGAGGGAGTCTCAAGTGGCAAACACTAAGAAGGACCAAGGCCTGGTATATCTAAGTACTGACTGCTGGGGAACTAAAAACATTTTTCTGTCTTTTTACTGAGATCGTGTTAAATGTCTTCCACTTCTACTCTATGCCAAAGCATGAGATAGGCAGGCTTCCTTATGGTCTCTGGGGTAGGGTGGTGGGACTTTCGCTTTACACTTACACGGAGGGTATAGCTCTTTGTGGTCCCAGCTTTTTTTTTTTTTTTTTAAGAGAGAGACAGAGGGACAGAGTGCGAGCAGGGGAGGGGCAGAGAAAGAGGGAGACACAGAATCCGAAGCAGGTTCCAGGCTCCAAGCTGTGAGCACAGAGCCCAATGTGGGGCCGGAACCCACGAACTGTGAGATCATGACCCGATCCCAAGTCAGGTGCTTCACCAACTGAACCACCCAGGTGCCCTGTGGCCCCCGCTTTATTTGGGGAGGGTTCTTATTAGATCTCCCAGTCTGGGCCCTGGCATTTGTCTCCTGGGCCCTTCACCCAGGACACCATGACAGCTAGCTTCAACGTAGACCAATTTGGCCAACACCTTCAACGTGAAACAAGACTTCACCATTCCATCTACTTCTTTGGTTCCCATCTCAATTTTGTTTTCCCCTTATGTGTTCTTATTTCCAGTTCAGCTTTCTGTTTAAGGCTATTTTAAAATATTTGATCCAGTCTTTTTTAGTTGTTTTCAGCAATAGGGTTGACATCAACCAGTCCACCACACTTCTGAAAACCGAAAACCTGATTTTCTGAAATATTTCAAAGACCTTCAGTAATAAACACAAAACGATTTGCAGAATGGTTCTAAAATGTAAAAAGAAGGTATATTGTGGCTTTAATTTACTTCGTAGTTTTACAATTATTAGCATAGCTTCTTGGTGGGACAATGACATTTATAGAACCGAGGGAAGCAGATTGCCATCATGGGCTCACTGAACTTACCGTATCGGAGGTTAAGGACTGATAGCTGATTACTTAACTCTCCCGGGTTCAAGATTGACACACAAGAATTATATGAGTGTCAGGTGAACATTCTGAGTTAGTCATGCCTCCTTTGTCAATGATGAACCCCAAACAGGCAAATAAATGTCTTTCTTCTTGGATAAGTTTTGCCCCTCGTGTATCCTGCTTTTGCGAGTTTCAACCTCATTCAGTTTTACTGTAACCTCTTTCAACTTTTTATCTCTTGATTTGGGTAGATAAAATTCCATAGTCTGCACTCAGATTTCAGCCACTCTTTTTGATATGTAGTTAGAGGAAATGATTTCTGTATATCCTATTGAGTACTGGCCCTCTTCATATTTTGTCATTATTTTTCCAAGCCAGATGGGGAGAAAATATTCACAATACATGTGTCTGACAAATGACCTCTATCTACAATATGTGAAAACTCCTATAAATCAATAAGAAGAAGACAATTTGTAAATGGACAAAAGACGTGAACAGACGTATGAACAGACATTTCCCAAAGAATATATATAAATAGCCAATAAGCACATAAAAAGATGCTCAATGTAATTAGTAATCAGTGTTAAACTCTCAAGTCAGGGACTGTGAAAGCTCTGATTTTATTCTCTGTGCAAGCTGAGCCTGTCACAGTTCCATGGATACTGGCAGAAAAACATGAGGCATCTGGGTCAGAAAAAAAAAGATTTATTACTTTTAGCAATAGTTGTAGCCAGAGTAACATTTTGTCTCTGTTCCACAAGCCTCAACTCTCACAAGCCCATGTGGCCAAAGTCAGGTGTTTCCTGCACATAGAGGCATTCTGGGAGTAAAACACAGAGGTTAGGAAACTTCTTGTGGTCTTACAGAGGGGCTACTGGAAAACTTGCTCATCCTCTCCTCCACAGACAGACATTTTCTTGTTACCCTGGATTGTAAGCAAATCGCTTTCTGGAGAAGAGGGAGAGGGAGACATCTCTATCTTTACTATACTGTAATAGTAAGGTATGTAAGGAATATAAATAAATCTGCTCTAGAAGGAGTCACTGTCTCTTTCCAAGGATCTTTGTTTATACAAATATTCTTGCAAAGATTCCTTCAAGCAAATTGCCTCTTAACACATACATGTTTAGAAATGTAAGATTTGAGAACCGTCTCACAGAAAAAATAATTTTTGATCACTAAATAGGCTGGTGTTGCACACCAAGTGTGTCTAGTTTGGGTCATAGGAGGAGCCAGATTCCAACAATGTATTCCTTACCTTCAAGGGATATCCTGACATGGTCCCCTCACTGGACCCCCTAGAAATATCACGGAGGTGGAAGGCCTCCAAAAATTTGTAAGATTTATTTTCCACCTTCTGACATGCAAGTGTCTTACCAATATATCTAGGATAGTTGCTACTTCCTGATTGCCAGGCACAATCAGCATAATGTCACCAATGTAATGGGCCAGTATGATATCTTGTGGAAGGGAAAGGTGGATCCCTTTCCCTGGGATAAATCCCTGGGATAGGACAGTGCAATTGAATTGGCCTTGACAGCTAAAAGCAAACTGCTTCTGGTGGTCTTTAATGACAGGAAGAGAGATAAGACACCTGCCGGAGCAATAGTTGCACACTAGGTACCAGGGTATGTGTTAATTTGCTCAAGCAATAAATTCACATGTGGAACCACAGTTATAGTTGGAGTGACCACCTGAGAAGCCATTGTCCTTCTTCAAGATCCATGTGTCTACTACGCAGGCCAAACATGCAAGTTGAATATGGATGTGGCAGAAATCACCACCCCTGCATCTTTGCATATATGGCATTAATATCTGCAGTCCCTTCAGAAATGTGGTACTGTTTTGGATTTACTCTTTTCGTAAACGGAAGCAGTTCTAGGGACTTCTGTTTGGCCTTTCCTATCTTAACAGTGCTTACTCTGTGGGCCAGGTTAGCCAGGAGGTTGATTTTGCCAGTTCCTAAGTAGGTCTACTCCAATTATGTGTTGTGGAACTGGGTGGGTTTGAGGACCTCCAAAAGCCCCTGTTTTGATTGGTGGACCACAATGGCATCTCGGCTCCCTAGGAATTAGCATCAGTTCAAAGCCAGTGTCAAGTAATCCCTGAGAAATTTAATAATTTCCCTTTCCCCGGTTCACAGTTACCATAGGTCCCTTCGGGGAAGACTAAGAGAAAGACAGTACAAATTTTAGGCAGTTGCTTTCAAAAGTTGGGTTGCTTTCTTAAAGGGAGTCACCCCTCCCCCCCCTTCATCCAAGGTCTGGGTCTGAAGACTGGAATTAAGTGAGTGACTATTTTGGTGATTCCAATCAGACTTCTATTTGCCAGGCCCAGAATGATTTCACTTACTCAGATCAGGTAAGAATTTAGTAGGTTTTCCATCTATTTCTTTTCTAGAGACACTGAGATGAACTAGCCAATGCCATAGCTCTTGGCCAGTTAGACAATCTCGTTTACTGTTTTGGTCCCAGTGCCTATTACAGTAACCATGCCCACATTAGTTTTTGGTAGTTAAGTGCCACTTCTTAGCCCCTGCCAACCAGGGATACCATAATTTACATTGCATTTAGAGACCTCAGCTTGGAGGTAGCAGATCCCCCCGTAATTTCTGAGCTACAGAGAAGGTCAATCATAGAAGTCTTCAAGGTTGCTGGGGCTCCCCTCACAAATCTATTTCTCACAATCATGGTAAAAAAAAGTGTTCTCTGGTCCCTTCCAAGGTGGGCGAGCAGGATTTATCTGATAAGCCCACATTAACATGTTAATGTCCCTAAATCTTTGAGTACCTTCCTCTACAACATATCAAGGCAGATCTGGCATTTGGCTACTTTGGTCCACAGTTCGGTCCATCAACCAAAGAGCTCCTCCTAACCCCTCAAGCTCAAGCACTGAATTCAGAATTCTGCTTAGTGATCCCATGTAATAATTTTAGCCTCATCCAACTTTATATTCCTTCCAACTTCATCCCACACCCTTAAGCTCCATTCCCTCCCATACTCCCACTTTCTATCTATGTAAATTAGAAAGATCACACAGTCCTTTTGCTAAGTATCACACCTCCTCACATTTTGGACTCCAGGTAAGAAAAAAAAATAGGTTTATAAAGGATTATGCTGGGAGAGTTGATCACATGTGAGTGTGAATTGTGGATTAGCTCTCAGAATCCTATGTTAAATTTTCTGAATTGGAATTTTCTAAATAATTTGTGCTACAATTATTTGTGTTCTTGTTGTTAGCAAACACATTCAAATCTGGGCCAAAATAGCCCACAGCCAATGGTGAATTTCATTCTCCTGCTTCAATCATAACATCAACATTTATGTAGCTCCTCATTTTTTTGGAAAAGTTATGTGTTTTTTCTTACCTTTGAAAGCTGACATTTAAAATGCTTCATCATAAGTTTTACTGAGAAGAATTATCCAAAGCTGATAAATAAGATGAAAAGATGATTATGGGGGCTTTTAATGTCCTGCTAAGAGCATTTTCTAACAGTCCAGTAGCAGGCTAATCTGACTCAGGGAATAGAAGTTTGACTTAGGTTTGTGTTTGATTAGGGCCCAGTCATTTTGTAATTCTGTCAAGTTACAGGTTAGCTGGTAGAAAAATGATAAGGTGTGCTGATTTTTCTAGTCTGTCTGCTAGAGCAGATAAACTCGAGGGCAAGCTTATTGCCCCACAGCACGTTAGCCAATTTTATTTCTAATTTACCTATACTGTTTAAGTGTTCCTTCTTTCACTGACCACATAAAATCTTATTTCCTGTTTAAAACAGACTTGTCGGGGCGCCTGGGTGGCTCAGTTGGTTAAGCGGCTGACTTCGGCTCAGGTCATGATCTCGCGGTCCGTGAGTTCAAGCCCCACGTCGGGCTCTGTGCTGACAGCTCAGAGCCTGGAGCCTGGTTCAGATTCTGTGTCTCCCTCTCTCTGACCTTCCCCCATTCATGCTCTGTCTCTCTCTGTGTCAAAAATAAATAAACGTTAAAAAAAAAAAATTAAAACAGACTTGTCTTTTGCTGGTTCCTTCTGTAATGGGTTACCTAAAACTTTGACTCGCGTATTTGTATGATTTTGAACTTCTAATTGTACAATTATATTTTTAACATTTTGTGAGTTATACTTTGATGGTTCAAGTAGCTGGAAAATATGTAATTATAGTATATTGTAAAAAAATTAAAGTAAAACTGCTACATTCCTCTTTGGATCTAGCAGATGAATCCAAATACCATGGCAATTGAATATCTACCATCAGTCATTTAAAAAACACAGGAATGAGCTCTTCTTCAACAATCAGAAGCTTTAAATCACTGCTTTTCCTCCTTAAACTCCTGTCCAGAATTCTTGAAAGTCATTTATTAATAATTAATCACATTCCTTGGCAAAAAAGGTGTGTGTGTGTGTGTGTGTGTGTGTGTGTGTGTGTATAAATTATTGTTTAAAAAATGTTTCCTCTGACTCTGAGGCTTTAAATTAAAAACAATCTGAGTTGGTTTGGCATTATAATCACTACAAAGACACAAGTGATCAAAACAACAGTTACATAGATTTTTAAGTATTAAGTATAAGAAACTATTTGATTGGAAATGCAGCTTTTAGTGAGATTGGTGGAGGTTTATATGACTTTTATATATTCATGGATTAATATTACTCATTGCCATTTTAATTTTTATTGATCAATAAGTATTTGGAAATGGAGGGAATATTATTATGCATTATCATTTAATTCTTTGAAATTCTGAGTTACATGCCAAAAATTACATAGTAATTGATTCTTCCAAAATAATGTTTAGGGATTTACCACCCAATAATTCCATTATATGATCTTACAATTTTGTTGAGAGCAAAGTACTAGAAATCACCTCACTTGCATAAGGACTTTTACTTAGTCATTTCCCATTGCTGACACCAAGATTTTGGGTGAATCCTTCGTTTTGCACTTGGAGATTTGCTTACCCAGAGCAACATATGATAGTGAAATTAGGGATGGGACAGTGATAGGCCTTCCTCTTATAGAGTGGAAGGGAAGATGGGCAAGAAGAAGCTGAATCTGCTGTACCACGTTCAGAGTTCATATGCAAGTGCAGATCCGGAAAATGATTCTGTTAAACATCATAACAACTTGATACAGTTTGAAGGCTGCTACTCTAGACAATTTGGCTCATGACTCTCTGTGATGCCGCAAAGTAGGACTCCCTCAGGCACCAGCACCAACCTTTCATTGGGTTTAAATGACTTCTCCGTACAGGGGCACTGAACCCACCATATTGGTTGTGTAATTAACCCAATCATACCTGCCAATATAATTGCAAAGAGAAATTCACAAACTGAAGAAAATACAACCTAGAAATTATTTGTGTCAGAATCTGACACATTTTTTTTTCAGGGAAAATCAATTTAAGAAAGATGAACAATATCCCCTGTCATCAGAAGCCAACAGTGTTCTTTTATTCTGCTATATTAACGCAGAAAATTGCACTGACTCACTTGCCTGGAATTGAGATGGAGAAATATCCTTTTATGCCCCCAGTGATATGAAGAAAGGCAGATCAACCATAGAAAGTTTAAGTAGTCTAATCAGAGATATCGTTATTTGCTGACAAATCAGTTCAAACAACACACAAGGGGAAAAACATATTTTTCCCTTATCCCAATAAGCCTTCAAGGAATTTATACTTAAATTTCAGCAAGTGATCAGTTTGTAACCCCCTCTTCAAAAATGTAAAAACACAGGCTTTTCCAAATCAGTTCCAAATCATTTCATTCTATATCCTCACTTAGAAGTCAGGGCTAATTAATTGGGGAAAAAAACGCAAATATATACAGAAAACATATAAAGCTCCCTAAATTCATTCTAAAGCGTGCTATGTTAACTTGTAGACTAGTCCTTGCTAATGAGGTAATATATATATTGCAGTATTTCAGATTATAAGATTTACTTGCCCATTGACTTTATCAGGTTTATTTTAATGCAAGATGATTATGAGGTTCCCCCAGCCTGGAACAGGGTTTACTGCCAATCACATACAGCAGTCTTCATCTATGAGGGGTTAATGGTCAATATACTCTCACTTCCTTCTCTTATTTTATGATTCCCTGGGTGGTACTTCAGCCCAGTGGAGAGAGAAATGAGGCAATGACCCCCCTGTGGCCTCTTTGCTGGGGACTGATGAGCAGTGAAGGTGCAGGGGGCCTAATGATGGCTTCTGGTGCTCTTGGCAGGGGTGAGGCAGAACTATCACCATGGCTGGGAGTCCATGTTGAAACACTCCACTCATCCTTACCTCTGACCCAGGGAGCAAGCAAGTAGGTAGCCTAGGTTTAACTTCTCAAGTCTGTAGAAATGGGTTCAGGGGAAGAAGAAGACAGCTTGTTCTTGTAACTCTTGTCTTTTACCACTTTCAGAAGAGACTAGTAAGGGAAACGGTTCATTATATACAAGCTTTTATTCTTCTAAGGAAGCAAATGGCTTAGCCCGGGGAAGAGAATGGAGGCTAAAAAAAGAAAATCACAACCAAACAATTTGCCCCCAAAACATTTTCCCAAATGCTTTGGAAATTCAGTGTTTAAGAGAAGGGCTCAAGTGAGGAAAGAGAAGGTTTCTTTTCTCCCCCCAAATACTTGTTTTGTTCGTTTCATCTAGCATTCTGAATCTGATGACTCAGAAGGATCGTAGAAGAAGTTATATGAAAAGAGCAGAAGCAGTCGGCCGAGGATACAACTTCAACTTGAAGAATACCCTCCTCGGTTTAGTTAAAAGATTCTTTTCATGCTTCTTCAAATGAGAGCTTTGACTCCCCAGCTCTCAATGATCATAAGGATTTCCTGGATGGCTTTGAAATTATACAGATGCCCAAGCTCTGTCCCTGGAGCTCTAAGACAATAGTTATGAGATGGGGTCGGGGGCACTATTATAAAAAAGATTGTCCCTAGCATAGCAAGGCAGATAGAAATGCCAAGTCCCTTTCGTACTCTCCCAGATATGGCTTGGATGACAGGTGCAAATACCTCTGGTCCACTCCTGGGAAAGTGGGTTGGTGCCCTGACATCATATGGGCTGTATGATTTATTTTGGTGGGATTCTGTTAAACTTAATAGTAAGAAAACCTCTCTCTTCCTCTTCTGGAGTAGATCCCTGCTATGCCAGGAATAGTAATTATTGCTTCTAAGGTCATAACTTAGGAAATATTTTGCTTTTGTTTTTATAAATTAGAAGCATCTTGTATTTATTTCCTCTGACTATAAAAGTGCATGTTCATTGTTAAAAATTCAAGGAATGAAGACTATATAAAGAAGAAAAAATATAAAGAAGGTAAAAATCACATGTAATATCTGTACCTGGAGAAACTACAGTTCACGTACATAATGCAAGCAAGGTATTATTTTCTGTCTGATCACTATATTGGGATTATATGTTACAAACTGGCTTATTATTTGATTCTTTAACCTATTTCAATATTCTTTTATGTATTTCAACAAGATATCAGGAATATGCTGAAGGTCAACAAATGCATATATACTCACAAGTATGTTTGTGTGTATGTTTAATGACAGTGTAATATTCCATAGTGGGGATATACTACAATTTATTCAACCTATATCCTGTTGGATATTTTGATTATTTCTTAATTTTTTTTAACTTTTACTTATTTTTGAGAGACAGAGAGAGACAGAGCATGAATGAGGGAGGGGCAGAGAGAGAGGGAGACACAGAATCCGAAGCAGGCTCCAGGCTCCGAGCTGTCAGCCCAGAGCCCAACGCGGGGCTCGAACCCACGAACTGTGAGATCATGACCTGAGCCAAAGTTGTTTGCTTAACCGACTGAGCCACCCAGGCACTCCATATTTTGATTATTTCTAATGACTGCACATAGTTTTGCACAGCTGTCTGATTATTTTCTCAGAGTAAATTCATAGTTGTTAGGATGGCTTGTGATACATACGGCTAAATTGCTCTCCAGAGAGAATACCAATTTGGACTCCCAGTAGCATTTTATGGGTGTACCCATTTACCCAGAGATCTCATGATTTGAGTATTGTAACACTTTTTTATATGGGGTACATATTCTGATCAACGAAATCAGTGATGGCTTATTTACTGATTACTTGCATTTCTTGTTAGTGAATTATCTTTTCATGTCCTTTGCCATTTTCTATTGGAGCATATATTCTTATTAATTTGTGATTAATAATATCCTTTGTATATTCTGGGTATAAATTCATTTGGTCTGTATATATGTTACAAGCATTTTTTTTTATTAGCTCAATGTTTAACTTTACGGGATCCATTTGGCTTTATTTTGCCATGAAGAAATTTTGTTTATAGTTGGACCTACGAATATTTTTTTCCCTGTAGCTCCAACTTTGCTTTATTTTTGAAGAGCCCATACTTACCCTAGAACATAAAAGTACTCACATATTTCCTTACATTATCCTCCTCCCACTTTTATCAGTTCATTTACATAGTCAGGTAGGTATCTCTTAGCTTTCAACCATCCTCTGTTCTCACGGCCACGCCCCCTCCACATCCCTCTGCAACTTTCAGTCTCCTGTATTGCAGTAATTCTGATGGGGGTGTGGGAATATCTCAATGTGGTTTAAACTTGCATTTCCATGCATATTAATGAGGTTGAAGACATTTATTGGCTCTTTGGTGAAGTGCCTGGCTAAATCTTTCACCCATTTTTGAAAAATTGATTGATCTATTTTCTTCTTATTGGTTTGTAGAAGTTTGTAATGTGTTCTGCATATGAGTCCTTGTTGACTCATCATTAACCTTGTGTCTATTCACCTTGTTAAATCCACATGTTAATTCTAAAATTATTACCAAAGATTTTTTTTTTAAATCTGCCACATAGATAATCATGTCATTTTCACTTGAGTATTATTTCTTCAAATACTTTTCCTTTTGTTGCCTTACTATATGGGCTAAGACCTCCAACCCAATATTGAACAGAAGGAATAACAGTACATAGGCTTGCCTCTTTCCTGATTTCAGGGGCAAAAAAAGCTTTCACAGTTTTATAATTAAAAAAATTTTTTTAACATTTATTTATTTTTGAGACAGAGAGAGACAGAGCATGAACGGGGGAGGGTCAGAGAGAGGGAGACACAAAATCCGAAGCAGGCTCCAGGCTCCAAGCTGTCAGCACAGAGCCTGACTTGGAGCTCGAACTCACGGACCGTGAGATCATGACCTGAGCTGAAGTCGGATGCTTAACTGACTGAGCCACCCAGGTGCCCCTCACGGTTTTATAATTATACATATGATGTTTGCTATAGTGTGTGTGTGTGTGTGTGTGTGTGTGTGTGTGTGTGTATGTGTGTGTGTGCACAAGCCCTCTATTAGATTAAGAGATTCCCCTTCTATTCTTAGTTTGCTGGGAGTTATTTTTATTAGTATAAACTGACACTGAATTTTATCAAATGAATTTTCTGCATCTTTTGAGATCACTGCTTTTTTCTCTTTTTGTATAGTGATAAATTACGTTGATTCTTCTTGAATGTTAAACAGCCTTGAATTTTTAAAATAAACCCAAATGGTTGAGATGTACTATCATTTCTTTCCATCACTGGATTCAGTGTATCAGTATTTTGTTTAGCATTTTTCAATTTATGTTCATGAGAGATTAATTCATACTTTTCTTTTCTTTTTCTAATTTATAATCTTTCTTTTTATGGAATGTTCTTGTCAGGTTCTTGTGTTAAGGTTATACTGGTTTTATAAAACAACTTGAGGTGTGTTTCCAACTTTTCTATTTTAAGACAGCAATTCGTTTAAAATTGGCATTATTCCTTCCTTAAATGTTTGGAAGAAGTCACTGGTGAAGCAATCTGGCCTGGCATTCTCTTTATGAGGCGGTTTTAAATTATGGATTCAATTTCTTTGATATATTCGGATATTTCTATTCCTGGGTCAGTTTTGGTAAACTGTACTTGTTCAAGAGATTTCCTCATTTTACCCCCAAATTTAAATTTATTGACATAGCATTGTGCTTATCATCTTTTCAATGTCTTATCCTTTCAAAGTCTATAAAATCTGTTGTTAACACCACTTTCTCAATCCTGATAATAGTCAATTAGGTCTTTTCTGTTTTTTCATTATAAGTCTTGCCTCGGCTTTTCAAAGAACCAGCTTTGATTTCATGGTTTTTCTCTATTTTACCTTTATTTCCTATTTAATTATTTCCTTCCCTGTTCTTAATGATTTCCTTCTCTTATTTTCTTGGGATTTATTTTGCTATTTTGTTTTTTTCCTCAAAAGTGAATGCTTAGATCAGATCTTAATTTTTAGCCTTTCTTATTTTTCTAATATATACTTTCGAATATATACATATGCATTTTAAATTCCCTATAAGGCACAATTTTAATCGCGTCCCACAAGCCTTCGTATATGGTATTTATTATTATTTAGTTCAAACTATTTCAAAGCTTCCATTGTAATTTATCCTTTTATCTATGGATTATTTAGAAATCTGTTAAAATTTCAAGGTTTCAAAGTTTTTTACTCCTTTCTACATTATTGTGATTCCACTGGGATAATTTCCTTTTACTTTTCCATTTACCATCTATACAATTTTGATTTTTTTTTTAGCATGGGTTATCTGGCGACAAATTCTCTTCCTTCACTTTTTTTGAGATATAATTGACATATGACATTATATTAGTTTCAGGTACACAATATAACGATTCAATATATGTATACATTGTGAAATTATTACCACAATATGTCTAGTTAACATCCATCAACATACAGAATTACGAATTTTTTCTTAGGATGACAACTTTTAAGATTTATTCTATTAGTGACTACCAAAGGTATATATAATATGGTATTATTAACTATAATCACCATGCTGTACATTATATCCCCATGATTTATTTATTTTATAACTAGAAGTTTTTACTTTCTGTATCCTTTCACTCATTTCGCCTACCCCGTCCCCCACCTCTGGCAACCACCAGCCTGTTCTCTGTATCTATGAGTTTTTTTTTTTTAATTTCTACATATCAGTGAGACCATACTGTATTGATTTATTTTTCTGACTTATTTCACTTAGCGTAATGCCCTCAAGTTCCATCTTTGTTGTGGTTGAACAATGCTCCATTGTATATATGCCACAATTTCTTTATCCACTTATCCATTAATGAATACATAGGTTGTTTCCATGTTTTGGCTGTTGTAAATAATGCTGTAATGAATGTGAGGATGCAGAAATGTTTGCAAATTACTGTTTTCATTTCCCTTAAATAATTACCAAAAGGTTGAATTGCTGGATAATATAGTGGTTCTATTTAAAATTTTGAGGAACCTTCATACTATTTTACATAGTGGCTACACCAATTTACATCTTCACCACCAGTGCACAAGGGTTCCCTTTTCTCCATGTCCTCACCGACACTTATTATCTCTTGTCTTTTTTAAAAAAAATTGTTAATGTTTATTTATTTTTGAGAGAGAGAGACAGAGACATAGAGAGTGTAAGTGGGGGAGGGGCAGAGAGAGAGGGAGACACAATCCGAAGCAGGCTCCAGGCTCTGAGCTGTCATCACAGAGCCCGACACAGGGCTCAAACTCACGGACCCTGAGATCAATGACCTGAGCAGAAGTCAGATGCTCAACCAACTGAGCCACCCAAGTGCCCCTCTCTTATCTTTTTGATAACAGTCATTCCAGCAGATGTGAGGTGATACATCACTGTAGTTTTGATTTGCATTTCCCTGATGCTTACTGAAGTTAGAGCACTTTTTCATGTACCTGTTGTCTATCTATATTTTTTATTTGGGAAAATGCCGATTTGGGTCTTAGGCCCATTTTTTAAATGGATTTGTTGTTATTGAGTTGTGTGAGTTCTTTATGTATTTTGGATACTAATCCTTTACCAGATATATGGTTTGCAAATATCTTCTCCCAATCAGTAGGTTGCTTTGTCATTTTGATGGTTTTCCTTGCTATGAAGCTTTTTAGTTTGATGCACTCTCCCTCTATTTATTTTTATTCTTGTTGCTTTTACTGTCAGATTGAAAAAATCATCACCAAGACCCAGGTCAAGTTTTGGTGCTTTGCCACCTGTGTTTTCTTCTAGTTTTATGGTTTCAGGTTTTACATTTGAGTCTTTAATCCATTTTGAATAAATTTTTGTGTATGGCAAAAGACAGTGGTCCAGTTTCATTCTTTTGTATGTACTTGTCCAGTTCCCCAAACACCATTTACTGAAGAGACTGTCCTTTCCCCATTGTATATTCTTGGCTTTTTTGTTGTGGTTTAATTAACCATATATATGTGAGTTTATTTCTGGGTTCTTTATTCTATTCAACTGATCTATGTGTCTGTTTTTATGTCAATATCATACTGTTTTGACTACTGTAGATTTATAATATTGTTTGAAATCAAGGATCATGATGCCTTCAGCTTTGTTCTTCTTTCTCAAGATTTCTTTGGCTTTTCAGGGTCTTTTGTGGTTCCATACAAATTTTAGGATTGTTTGTTCTATTTCTGTGAAAAATGCCATTGGAATTTTGATAAGGATTACACTGATCTGTAGATTGCTTTGGGGAGTATGGACATTTTAACAATATTAATTCTTCTAATCTGTGAACATGGAACATTTTCCCAGTTTTTTGTGTCATCCTCAATTTCTTTCATTAATGGAGCTTGCAGAGTATAGTTCTTTTACCTCCTTAATTTAGTTTATTCCTAGATAATTTATTCTTTTTGAGCCCATTGTAAACAGGATTGTTTTTCTTAATTTCTCTGATAGTTTATTGTTAGTGTATATAAACAACAGATTTTTGTGTACTTATTTTGTATCTTGCTATTTTATTGAATTCTTTTATTAAAATAATTTTTTTTAGGGTTTTCTATATATAGTATCATGTCATCTGCAAATAGTGACAGTTTTATTTCTTCCTTTCCAGTTTGGATGACTTTTCTTTTTCTTGCCTCATCGGTCTTGCTAGGACTTCCAGTACTATGTCGAATAAAAGTGGCACAAATGGACATTCTTGTCTTATTCCTGAGCGTGGAGGAAAAGCTTTTAGCTTTTCACCATTGGGTATAATGTTAGGCGTGAGCTTATCATTTATTATGTCGAGGTACATTCTACACTATACCCACTTTGCTCAGAGTTTTTACCATAAATGAATGTTTCTTTACATTTAAAATTAGAAATGGTCTATATTTCACCTCTCCTTTTGAAAGACTTTGATTTTTTTCTTACATAATTTCCAGCTATTTTTATTTCATCACTCCTTGATGCATTTCATTGTCTTCTGGCTTCATAATTTCTGTCGGTAAGTGAATATTTCTTTTTTTTTTCTTCCTGGAAATTAATACATATTTTTTTCTGTTTTTAAAATTTACCTTTATCCTTGGTTTTCAGCAATGTTATTATAGTGTGTCTAGTTGTGGTTTTACTAATTTTCATAAGGTCTTGTGTTCATAGAGAGTCTTGAATCTGTGGCTAATATCTTTCATCAGTTTTAGAAAATTATCAGTTATTCGTCCCTTCAGATATATTTCTATTCCGTTCTCTCTTTTCTCTCCTTCTGAGACACATATAGCATTCACTCCACCACTTAGTTTCTATTTTTGTATTTTTGTAGGTTTGAGAGAGAAAAGAGAGAACAAGCAGGATAGGGGCAGAGAGACAGGGAGAAAGAGTATCCCAAGCGGGCTCTGAACTGTCAGTGTGAAGCCTGATGTGGGGCTTGAACTCACGAACTGTGAGATCGTGCTCTGAGCTGAAACCAAGAGTCCAATGCTTAACTGACAGAGCTACCCAGGTGCCCCTATTATTATATTTTCCATCCTCTTTCTTCTTTTTGTGGTTTGTCTGAATTGTTTCAAATGACTTGTCCCCATTCACTATTTTTTCTGCTGTGAATTTTCTCTTAAATTTATTTTGTTCTTAAAGTCAGTAATAGGAATTTTAACATCTAGAATTTCCATTTGACTTTAAATAGATTCCAGTATTATGGCAAAATTCTCTATCATTTCATCTGTCTTCCAGATTATCTATTTCTGTTGCTTGTTTTATCTTTTGATAATAAGTTATTTTTCTTGTCTCATGCCATGCCTGGTATTTTTTTATTTAAAAAAATTTTTAACATTTTTATTTATTATTGACAGAGAGAGACAGAGCATGAGCATGGGAGGGGCAGAGAGAGAGGGAGACACAGAATCAGAAGCAGGCTCCAGGCTCTGAGTTGTCAGCACAGAGCCCGACGCAGGGCTCAAACTCACAAACTGCGAGATCATGACTTGAGCCCAACTCAGATGCTTTACCGACTGAGCCACCCAGGCACCCCTGGTATTTTTTATTGAATGCTGGACACTTTGTATGAAATATATCAGCTGTGGGTGATTTTATCTCTCTCAGAGATTATTTAATTTCCCTTTAGGAAATAGTTAAACTAGTGGCAAAAAATTTGATCAAATCAGGGTTTGACATGATTCAAGTCGGACTTCAGGCTTTCTAAGATCTTGTTGTTCCACTTTGTCCTTTCATCCAGGCCTTGGCACTTTAGGGATCTCAGCTGAAAATCTGAAATATTTACGAAGGTCCTTCCTCCTTCTCTTATCCTGATCTGCAATTTTACTTCCCCCAGGTCTGGTAGAGTGTGTAAACTCTGTTTCATCATGTAGCCATT
Organism: Acinonyx jubatus; assembly: GCF_027475565.1. Classification (NCBI taxonomy): domain Eukaryota; kingdom Metazoa; phylum Chordata; class Mammalia; order Carnivora; family Felidae; genus Acinonyx; species Acinonyx jubatus. Next base: position 10,373,606 of record NC_069380.1, read on the forward strand.
TAGTAACTATTTTCTGCTTGATTTCTTGGCCTCTTGACCCAGAATAGCTTATGATACAGCAAACTCTTTGAGGATAAATGCAGTATAGAATGATGCAGAATGTTGGACTCACTTTTCTGTGGTTTCCTTTACTTTAGGATCTTAGTACTTCAAGGTGTCAGCTAGAACTAAGATTTCATTTTAAGGTTAGACCAGGAAAGAATCTACTTCCAAGCTCACAGTGGTTGTTAGCAGGTTTCAGTTCCTTCAGTTCCAGGCTGTTAGACTGAGGGCTTCATTTCCTGACTAGCTTTTGGCCATAGGCTGTCCTCAGTTCCTTACCATACAGGCTATTCCAACATGCATGCTTTCTTCATCAAAGTATACTAGCTGAGAGCTCAGTAGAGTCAGTTAGCAAGATGGAGGTTGTGGTTAGCTCAGGAATCCCCCGGGTTTACACCAATGGGTTAACAAGGCATAAAGAAATACAAAGCCTTAAAATGCTCACATCCGAGTTTGGGTAAACCAGATTGGCACTCCAAGAATAGGGGCGTGCAAAGGCACCCCGAGAATAGGGAGGCGCAAAGGTGCCAGAAATAGGGGGGTGCAAAGGCATCCCAAAATAGAGAGGGGGTGCAGAGACCCCAGAATAGAGAGGGAGAGGCAAAGGCCTAATGTAGGAATGGCGCAAAGGTACCCAATACATAGGTATATGAAATAAACAAGATTAGATGTTCAGGGTAGAAGCACCCCCAATTTAGTATTATAGCAGCTTTCACAGAGGATAGGGCCAGGTTAGGTAAATGTGTGAATGGGACTATGGACGGCTGCACTGCAGGCAAAGCAGCCCAAAGTGGAGATGGTTAACAAAAGAAAAGGTGCCATGTCAATCCTGAGGTTACTCCCCCTATCTGTCTCATCCCCTAGGCTGACAAAGATAAACAGGCACAGCGCCTCCTGTCTGCTGTTAACAACCATCTACCCATCTGCCTGGTGCCGGACTTTGTTTTATATTGACCCAAACCCCAAACACTGTATATCTTCAATATCCCCCTTTTCCCTCATGTCCGCAAGTTAATGTTCAGTTTCTTTGTCTCTTTGTGCATGCCCATCATGTTTGTAAGCCTTCTGATCTTAATAAATATGGGACAAGGACCCTTATTTGGGGCTCTTGTCTTCTCCCTGACATTAGCCATCTCTCGCTTTTCATCCTACATCCTGCTGTCTGGCTAGACAAGAGACAACTTTAGATCCAGAGTCTATGACAGGAGATTACAGTTCTATGTATTGGAATCCAGAAGTGACAGCCCATTGCCTTTGCAATATACTTGTTAGAGGCAAATCACAAGTCATACCTACACCCAGGAGAAGAGGATTACTCAGACTCATGAATACCATGAGACAAGGATCATTGGGGTCCATCTGAAAGTCTGAGTATCATAACCTCCCTCATGTTCTGTCTGCCTTGGCCAGTTTTTGACAACTAGATTCAAAAGCTTTCCCCCCAAACCCCCTAAATTTTATACTGTTTTTATAGTTTTTCTCAGTGGAAAGTTTGGTCTTTTTCCCCCCTCCTCAGCAACATTTTGTTTATTGTACTTTCATCCCCAGTATCATTTCACATGTTCATTTCCCAGTGCTAATTTAAAAGAAAATTTACCCACATTAGGAATTAATTTAATAATTAATTAGGGTTGGTGTTCACAGCAGCCCTTAAATATATTTATTAGAATAGAAATTTACCTGTTCCACCAAAAAACTGCTAGAACTGATACATGAATTCAGCAAAGTCACAGGTACAGAAATCAGATGCATTTCTATACACCAATAATGAAGCAGCAGAAGGAGATACCAAGGAATCAATCCCATTTACAATTGCACTAAAAACCATAAAATACCTAGGAATAAACTAACCAAAGAGGCAAAAGATCTGTACACTGAAAGCTATAGAAAGCTTATGAAAGAAATTGAAGAAGACACAAAGAAACAGAAAAACATTCCATGCTCATGGATCAGGAGAACAAATATTGTTAAAATGTTGATACTGCCCAAAGCAATTTACACATTCAATGCAACCCCTGTCAAAATAACACCAGCATTCTTCATAGACCTAGAACAATTCTGAAATTTGTATGGAAACAGAAAAGACCCCGAGTAGCCAAAGCAACCCTGAAAAAGAAAACCAAAGCTGGAGGCATCATAATTCTGGACTTTAAGCTGTAATACAAAGATGAAATCATCAAGACAGTATAGTACTGGGTGCAAAAACAGACACATAGATCAATGGAACAGAATAGAGAACCCAGAAATGGACACAAAAATGTATGGCGAACTAATCTTCGACAAATCAGGAAAGAATATCCAATGGAAAAAAGATAGTATCTAGCACATGGTGTTGGTAAAACAGGCAAACTGAGGGTTGGTGGAGGTGGGAGGTTGGGGAGAGGGTTAAATGGGTGATGGGCATTAAGGAGGGCACTTGGGAGGAGCACCGGGTATTATACATAAACAATGAATCACTGGGTTCTACTCCTGAAGCAAACACTATATTGCATGTTAGCTAACTTGAGAATAATAAAAAAAGAACTTATCAAACTCAACACCCAAAAAACAAATAATCCAGTGGAGAAATGGGCACAAGACAAGAATAGACACTTTTCCAAAGAAGACATCTAGATGACTGACACATGAAAGGATGCTCAACATCACTCATCATCAAGAAAATACAAATCAAAACCACAATGAGATACCACCTCACACCTGTCAGAATAGCTAAAATTAACAACACAGGAAACAACAAGTATTGGCGAGAATGAGGAGTAAGGGGGACAGTGTTGTACTGCTGGTGGGAATGCAAACTGGTGCAGCCGCTCTGGAAAACAGTATGGAGGTTCCTCAAAAAATTAAAAATAGAGCTACCCTACAGCCCAGCAATTGCACTACTAGGTATTTATCCAAAGGATACAAAAATACTGATTCGAAGGGGCACATGCATGCCAATGATAGCAGCACTATCAACAAGAGCCAAATTATGGAAAGAGCTCAAATGTCCATTGACTGACAAATGGATAAAGAAGAAGTGGTATATATATGCAATGGAACACCATTTGGCGATGAAAAAGAATGGCATCTTGCCATTTGCAACAATGTGGATGGAACGGGAAGGTATTATGCTAAATGAAATGAGTCAGTCAGAGAAAGATAAATACCATATGGTTTCACTCATATGTGGAATTTAAGAAACAAAACAGATGAACATAGGGGGAGGGAAGGAAAAATAAGATGAAAACAGAGAGGGAGGCGAATAATAAGAGACTTAAATACAGAGAACAAACTGAGGGTTGCTGGAGGGGTTTTGGGTGGGGAGATGGGCTAAATGGGTGAGGGGGATTAAGGAGAGCACTTGTTGAGATGAGCACTGGATGTTATATGTATGTAAGATGACTCACTAAATTCTACTTCTGAAGCCGTTATTACACTATATTTACTAACTTAGATTTAAATAAAATTTTCAAAAAAGGGAAGTTTGGTCTAATGTAAGTTATTCCATCAATGCTACAAGTGGGAAAACAATATGCAGGTACTTTTTTTTATTATGGGAAGATACAGACAACACAAGATTTACCATTTTAACCATGTTATGTTATATGCAATCCAGTAGCAGCAGTCAGTGCATTCAGGTGGTTGTGCAACCATCGTTGCTACCTAATTCTAGAACATTTTCATCACCCTATATCCAGAATATATACCAGAATATATACCAGAAACCCAATATCCATTAATCAGTCACTCTGATTCCCTCTCCTCTAGGCCTTGGAAATGGCAAATCTTTCTGTGTCTATGAATTTGCCTATTCTGAACATTTCATATGAATTGAATTATATGATATGTGGCTTTTTGTGTCTGGCTTATTTCACTTTGCGTAATTGAAAACAAGGCTCATCCATGTTGTAGCATCGGTCAGTACTTCTTTTCTATTTATGGATGAATGGTAGTCAATTTATGAATGTGCTGTAGTAACTTTTAATTTACACACCCGTATCATGCTGTAGATATCATTATGCTTCTCACTCCGTTTTGACTCAGTTCCTTTCTTAAAAGTTATTTTCCTTGAGGTTTAATGTGCCTCAAGTCACCTTGAGGCACAAAATCTTCCAACAGTAAGTGTAAAACTGGAAGAACTTTGACAAATATATGCATTTGTGAACCTACAATCACCATTTTATAAAACATTTTCATCTCTTAAACCGTTCCCTCATATTCCCCTGTTGTCAATCCCGTCCACCGGTCAGAGGCCCTGGGTGGTCAGTGATCTCCTTTTTTGTCATCATAGTTTTGCTTTTTCTAGAATTTCATATAAATGAAATCATTACGTACAGCATCCAATGAATGGGGTTTCCATAGATAATAGAGAAATTGGAGAGCAGAAATTGTCCAAGAAATATTTTTCTCCAATCTTCTAATTAAAAGATTCTATTCTATGTCTAGCACAATCTCTGTCTCTCAAAAATAAATAAACATAAAAAGTTAAAAAAAATTCTTCAAGACCTTACCATCACCTAGGACAAAATCTAACTTCTATTTACAATCCACCAAATTCTTCATAAATCTGAACCTTAGTTCTCAAATCAGCAACAAAGCAAAACATAAAAACCTCCCACACTTACACACAACAAAGTGAAATATAATAGAACTAAGGATAAAAGGACAATCTAAAAGATCCATGAAGGAAACCATAGGACTCTTACATGAAAGGGAGAATAAGAGACAGAGCATCAAGCAATTCTAAATGTCTGAATCAGATGGATCAACGTCTTCAATGTGCTGAGAGAAAGTGATTTAGAACTTGGGGTGGTATATAAGCCACACTATCAGTCAAGTGTGATGAGCCAGTAAATACATTATTAAATATGCCAAGATGCAGAAATTTTATTTCTCATGCACTATGCACTACCTTTTAGGAAATTATTCATTTCCCAGCCAAATGAGTAAACAAAGGAAGGGGTCCAGAAAACAATGGCTCCTACTCTGTTGAACAGTAAACGTCCCAGAGTGACAGAATGCAGCAGGCCTAGAGAACAATCAGTCCAGATGGCAGCGGGAAGATGGACAGCCCAGGAGGGAGATCTTGTGGAGAAAAAGACAATACATAGACCACAGTACCATAGAGATGCTGGATGAACTTAAGAATATAATGGGAGGAAATTCTGGGAAGGCAATTAGTGTTTCAGAAAGTAAAAGCTGTAAAGGCAAGAAACATCATCAAAACACACAAGTTCTGCAGTGAACACTATTTAACGGGCATGATAATGTCAGTATGTCATCGATATTTAAAACTTGAAAAATCCACCTACAGAAAAAGAACAGAAAATTGTTACAGAACAGCATGTACAAACTGTGAAAGTAAAAGCACAGTTGACAGAATTTAGGAAGGGGTGTGGAGTGGGAAGAAGAGGTGAAGGAAAGGGTAGGAAAGCTATTATCCTTATATTACAATCTGAAGGGTGGAAAGGCAATATATAGAATTGATGCTATAAGAAATAGAAGTTTAACTATATTATTGGAAGTTTAAAAAGGTAGAGAGATACATAGGTGATATAAATGTATTAGGAGGTAGGGAATGTGGGTAACGGGATCCCTAAAGCTGCTAAGGAAAAAAATGATAGTAAAAGTGTATTTTCTTTCTTTTAAAAAAATTTTTTTAAATGTTTATTTCTTTTTGATAGAGAGAGACAGAGAGTGAGCGGGGGAGGGGCAGAGAGAGACAGAGACACAGAATCTGAAGCAGGCTACAGGCTCTCAGCCGTCAGCACAGAGCCCGACGCGGGGCTTGAACTCAGGGACTGTGAGATCATGACCTAAGCCAAAGTCAGATGCTTAACTGACTGAGTTACCCAGGTGCCCCATAAAGTCTATTTTCCAAACATACACTGATGAACACCAGAAGAATTAGAAACAAGTGCTGAAAAGTGCTTGCCCTGGGGATCTGGACTGAGGGAGGACAGGATCGGGGAAGGAACATTTGCTTTTAGTTACAGACCTTCGGTATTACTTTTTAAAACTATATATATGTGTTATTTTGATCAAATGTGAAGGAACAAACAATCAAAAGCAGTGCAATTAAGAAGATGGTGCTGATTTGAGAACTTGGGTTCATTTTTATGAAGAATTTGATGGATTGTAAATAGAAGTTAGATTTTGTTCTAGGTGATGGTAAGATCTTGAAGAATTTTTTTTTTAAGTTTTCTTAAATGTTATTTTTGAGAGACAGAGACAGAGCATGAGCAGGGGAGGAACAGAGAAAGAGGGAGACACAGAATCAGAAGCAGGCTCCAGACTGAGCTGTCTGCACAGAGCCCGACGCGGGACTTGAACTCAGAAACTGTGAGATCATGACCTTAGCCGAGGTCAGATGCTTAACCAACAGAGCCACCCATGTGCCCTTGAAGAATTTTTATCAGGGGAAAAGTTTACAACAATTTGCCTACTAGAGAAAGATTTTGCGGGGTTGATTATGTGGTATATAAGAAGAGAGACAGGTAATAGTAAGGGTACCATTGCACTAGATCAAGTAAGAGGTGATGAGGGCCTGAGACAGAGGGGTGGGAATAGGAGGCGAGGAAGAAGGTTGGCTTGGGAATGGGTATGAGGTGGAGCCATTCCCAGAGGTGAAGGAGAAAGGAAGCCAAGCTGATTTAGGGAGGAGGAAGATAAAGAGTTTAGATTTGGTCATATTGCATTGGAAGTACCTAAAGTGGTCTCTGGAAGGCCACTGAACCAGTTAGGAACATGGGTGGGCAGCTCTCCACGGATATTTGGGGCAAAAACACAAACCTACCTACTATCCATAGAAGCCATGATTGTGGGCTAAAGCATTCCCAGATTACAGAAGGAGGAGCCACGGGCCAGGAAAGCATTGCAAAAAACATGAAAGTTAACGCGGTAGGCAGAGGAACAGGAGCGTCCTGGGGACGGGGTGCCTCAGAGGACATCTGGCCCATCCTGATTAGGACACATCTCAGCCTAAGCACCACTGTCAAGGTTCAGATTTACTCTTTATTTCAGAACTCCTGGGGGTAGTCACTGCTTGAAACACACTTTATTTTCACATTCTCTATCACAATTGTCTTGTTACATGGCAAAAACCCGGCAGTCATTTAGTGACAAACATAATATCCAGGCTGTAGAAAATAACCAGAGAACCAAATGAACTTTTCATCTTTTCACTTGTTATGTAGCATACAATTTTAGTTGCATAAGAGCAGTTGGCTTTCAGTCAGCACATTTACTGGTACTTATTTTTCAGGTAGTATTGGGCTATATTCTCTTGGTTATCTATTTCAGTACGGGCAAGTTACCTCCTTTCCTTTTCTAACATTAAAAGCAACCGCGGGGGGTGGGGGCGGTTGCTGGTGCCTGGGTGGCTCAGTCGGTTAAGCATCAGACTTTGGCTCAGGTCGTGATCTCACGATTTGTGGGTTCGAGCCCCATGTTGGGCCCGGTGCTGACAGCTCGGAGCCTGGAGCCGATTTGATTCTGTGTCTCCCTCTCTCTCTGCTCCTCCCCCACTTGCACTCAGTCTTTGTCTCTCTCCCTCAAAAATCAACATTAAAAAACAGCAACTAGGTATTTGGAAAAAGTAATATCAGTCTGGACATGAAATCCACCTGGGAAAAGATAATCTGAACAATTTATTGATACATTTAAACATGAAAACAAGTAGAATTAATGTATACAGCTGTACTACAACATGCCAAGAGTATAATGTCTCCATGGAAACCAATTATGCTTCCCTTTCTCATGGCCACCAAGATTGGGAGAACTGGGAACATAAAAACCAAAGTAAACTCTTGAGTTGACAGATGGGTCATAAATATCAAGTGTGTTCTCTCAGTGGAGGCATGACGTCTCCTGCAAGATGATCTATACCACAAACACTTGGGCACACGGCTTCCATATGTCGCATATGTTATAAGATGGCTCTATTTCTCTTAACCCAGACTCAGCATCCAGCCTCATTACTACAGACTAACAGTGTGATGAATGATGTTTCTTTTATTATTTCATAGCATTTGACTTATATGTTTTCGTCTTAAATGGGTCCACAGAGATAGTAATTTAAATCATTTTGTTGACCTGAGGCTGAATGATAGGTCATTCTGTCAACACACATACATATGCACACACACACACAAGGGGGGAGAGAGGAAGGGAGGGAGGGAGGGAGGGAGGGAGAGAAACTTGTAAGAAGAATGGCGATATGAGAATCCATAGCCAGCATGACCATCAACAAAGAAAGTACACTAGTAGATGTTCATCGGCATTTAACTAAGCCAAATTTTCCGAGAATGAACTATTTCTTTCCAAATCAACATATACAGAAAGAAAGAAATATCCCGACTCTGCAGTTTTAAGTGGCAAAACCAGATGTGGAAGTCCATGGAAGAGACAGTGGGAGGTACAATCTTGTTATAGAACTTGACCTTCTTTAGAGCTCATTTAGGAGTCTCCCTTGGGCTGAACAGGTTAGTCAATGAATTCTGAAGAATGTAAACTAGACAGTAGGAGGGTTCTCTAAGCTGAATTTTAAACACTTCATAACTGCAAGTATGAGGACAACTGATCTGTGTCATGGTCTGGAACAGAAAGTGACAACTTTGTTTAGATAGTAGAACCACTCAAAATCAAAGAATTCATTTTAGAGATCCACAAATATTGAGTTTATTGCCTCATGAAGCTAGGAACCATTTCAGATATGTGAAATGATGTATTTGGGGGAAAAAACATGTGAAAGATTTAGCAAGATAACCAGATTCTGAATTTTCTGTAAATACCTGTTTGATATTGACCCACTAAATTTGGTCATCTGCTGCTCTTTGTTAACAGATAAGCAACAATAGCTTCACATGCATGAACACTATGGCAGAGAAATCTTAAGATCAAGAATAGTTTAGTTCATGTATTCCCCCCCCCCACCCCCAGGTAATTGGGAAAATACTATTGTTAAAATTTGAGCACTAGAATACATTAGCCCATCTCATTGGGAAACTATTCTGTAGGAGTACCTTTTTGAGATTCACTGTTTTAGCCAAACAGAAAGCAATTCCAAGGCATCAGAAGAGTGTAACGCACATTTTCCCTTCATTACTGAAGTAAATATTTGCTTAGCTCATTTAAAAAAAAAAAGGAACTGAGTCCTCGATTTGTCATGTTGATTCAAAAGCCAGCAAATCCTTCTGTCTGTATTAAATGGTGAATTAATAAAACAATACTTCACCTTACTCTAGAAATTCAAGGCCTTTAAACTATTGCTGCAATTTAAAGTAAATAAGTAAAAATTGCTGTCATTCTCTTCAGGCCGGTTTGCAGTGCCTAAAATTCAGCTAAGAAAAGAATTATTGCAAATGTTAATAGTCAGGATAATGCTGTGGACTTCAGGCAAAATCCCAAAGAAAGCCTGCAAAGTGAAAAGCAGAAGGAGAAAAAGATGGGAAGAATACTAAGAGAGCAGAAGAGAACAAAAATAAACAAGAGACACTGAGTTTTGGACAGAGATAATGGTAATTAGAAAAAAACATTTTTTTTTTATAAGAATGGCCTTTTTGGTCTCCCCTCCAAATTTGTCAGGGCAAGGAAAGGTAGGTACATGGTTTTGAATCTAAAAATTATTAACAGTCACTACATTGAGAATCAAATCCACAGGAAGTGTAGATTGAGGGAAGCTTATAAAATTCATGTTAAGGGAGAGATGCAAATTAAAAACATCCTCCTGACTGCATCACCATCATAAAGCTGATACCCAGGCCTTTTTCTTGTACTTCCAGTGTTGGCTTTGCAGTGGAAGTTGAGGGGCTCCAACATTCCTACTACTCAGGGCTAGCCATGATCTATACCCATACCTGTTCATTCAAGGGAGAAACTTTTAGCTCCATTCAGGGATACAGATTGGCATGGAAATAGGTCCCGTATTCTTGTTCTGATGGAAAAAGATCTCTAAATCTGAACTTACTCCCACTGGCTAACCTTTCCTGAAGGCTTAGCTGTCTCTTTGGCTCACCTTGCTGAATACATTTCAACTCTGGAGCTGGAGAGGAATACTCAGACCTGTTGTGAATTGGGGGCACTCACACGAATTTTATTCCTCTATTCTATCCCCTCTTCCTTCAATATAGCTGTTCTGAGTCTCCAATATATGCCAGACCACTGTTCTTGGCACTGAAGATGGTGTTGTCAACTTTTAAAGAGTATACATCTAAGAGAAGGGAAAAAGAAAATGAAGACAAAATTTATGTTTCAGATATTTATATTACCTGTGAAGGAAATAAGATGATGTGGTAGAGAATAACTCATAGGGAAGTTCAGGAAAGACCTTTATGGTGAAGTGACAAGAATAAAAGTGGCCCCACTCTTCCCGTGAGAATGGGAAACTTCTTTGTCTTCTTGACTTAGCCTGCTATGGTTTCATGGGTACTGACAGAAGACACAAGATGCCGGGTCAGGGACAAAGCACTTTATTTCTCATGACACAGAAAGCCACAGGAATGTTCACTCAGTTCCTCCTGCCCCCAAATCCAATGGGGATGATATACAGATATTGCAGATGAAGGACTCAGAGCTTTGGGAACCTCCATCTTTTTAATAGGTTCCAAGCAAACGTGCTTATCTATAGCCTCAGAAACACATTATCATATAGAACAGTAAACAAAACATGATTCACAATGAGGCACAACTTTTATCCCTTATGGCTTTTTGCTATACAGAAACCCTTGTAAAGGTGGTCTGGAACAAAAGCTTTCAATACCTCTACTTGTAGGATAAGCAAAAACAGGAGAGACCTGTGGAGCAATGCCTTCTAAAAATGGGATTCTGATTAGTGATGTTCATCAGTGGGGCTAAATTTCAGAGCTCTCTTACGGTTGGGTGGGCCATGTGACTACTTCCAGCCAATGAGTTGTGAGCCACCACTGCTGATGTAGAACATTCCAGAACCCTTGTTTCACTCACTCTGGCATAGTGGCTGTCTTGTTTGAGATAGATGTTGGTTGTTCAACCAGACCGAGTCTGGTGTCACTATTGGCGAACTATAGCCCATAGGCCAAACCTTGCCTATTGTCTTTGTGTTACCCATGAACTAAGAATGATTTTTAACATTCTTAAGTGTTGTTTAAAAAAAAGTCCCAAATAAGCAGAAAAGAACATGGGGCAGAATCCTATGTGGCCTTCAAAGCCTAAAATTTTTACTATTTGGAAACTAGAAAATATTTCCCAATCCATGGTGTATGTAGCCAGTTTGGCTGATATGAAGGAAAACCAAGAAAATATACTATAAGGGAAACTAAGATAGGAAAAGTGTTTGAAAAAGTAGCCAAATTAAAGCTACCAAATTAAGTGAACAAGGTAAGTTTCTGATAATAAGCCACTGGATTTGAAAATGTAGAAGTTACTGGGGACTTGACTAGTTCAGTTTCATTTGGAGAGTCGGGGACAAAAGCGAACCAGCGTGGGTGAGCATGTCAAGTGACAAAATGAACACAACCTGTTCCAGAAGGTTTGCTGTGGATGAGAACAGAGCAACGAGGGGACGCCTGAGTGGCTCAGTGGGTGAAGTGTCTGACTCTTGATTTTGGCTCTGGTTGTTATCTCACGGTTCGTGAGTTCGAGCCCTGTGTTGGGCTCTGAGCTGACAGTGTGGAGCCTGCTTAGGATTCTCTCTCTGCCCCTCCCTGCCTTGTGCACTCTCTCTCAAAATAAATAAATAAACTTAAAAAAAAAAAGGAACAGAGCAATGAGAGGACAGAGGGAATGGGCTGTCAAAAAATAGTCTCCTTATGAAGACAGGAAATGCGAGAGCACATGAATATACTATGGGACCAACTAAGTAGAAAGGGAGCATTGTAACAGGAGCACAGGAAAAGAGAAGGAAGGTGGAAGGAATGAACTGGCATAGCAGAGAGAGAAAACGACCCGAGTACAGTGAAAGTATCTGCCATTGTTAGAAGGCCTTTCTCCCCCTGCAATAGGAAGAAAAGGTGTCTGCAAATGCAGGAGGGCTTGTGGATTCCATTGTGGGAAGATGAGGCTTTTATCTGATGACTTCTACTTTCCAGTTAAATATGAGGCAAGGTAGGGAGGAAGAGGCCTGTTGAGAAGAATGTGGGAGATTTTCAGGGATAAAGTTGGAGCGCCTCAGAATGTTGGGAACATGAGGTTATGATGAGGGAAACAGTAGAATCAGCAGATGGTTCAGTGTCCCTTTGAGACTAATGATCATGAGTTTAAATTCTGTAAGACAGTCTGGCTTTGTGACCTCTCTAGCAACCTCTACTGTTTGGATGGCAAGTGAAGAAAGTGGGTTCAAACAGGTTTGGGGGATAGTGTAACGAAAAACAGAGTAGTTATGCTATTATGTTTTTTTTTATATATATTTTTAAGGGCCGTCTTGAGGGATTCCCTCCAAAGACACTCTAAGCTTCACCACCAAGTACGTTACTTTAGTTAGCAGAGTGGTTAAGAGTTAAGAGTTCTGGAGACAGAATGTCCTGGTTGAAATCTAAGCTCTGCCTCTTCTAGACCCCAAGCAAGTTTTTTAACCTCATTTAGAACAAGGCTAATAGTTGGGACTTTTCTCACCTGGTTGTGGTGAGAATTGAATGGCTACTCTAGCCATCTTTAAAACAGTGTCTTGTACACAGAAAGTGTCCCTAACTGACCTTGGCATCTAGATATAGGCCCGAATCTTCAGGTATCTGACGAGCCAGATTCATATCCCATTTGCCAAGCTCTGCCTTGGCAACATGTGCCACCCTACCTTCATTTCTCCCAGTCTTTCTTCCTCTGGGGAATAAAAATATTTAGAAACATGTTTAGAAACATAAGCCCTATGAGCCCTAAGGCTCATTTCTGATGTTCACTTCTTAAACTGTTTGCAGAATGAAAATGTTCACAATGAGTGCGGTTAAGATTGGCATTAGAAAATGAGCATTTCCTGGCATTTTTTTGGGAAAGTGAACTCTGACAAAGGAGAATGAGCTAGGGGAAGCCTGTAGTAGGAAGGTGTCCCACCAGAGGCATTCTGATGCATAGCTTTCTGAGGTAGGTCGGGGGGGGGGAGATGCCCACTGAAAGGTGCCACATGTTGCTGGCCCATTGAGTACTGCAGAAAAGATCATAAGCATGCAATTGTCTAATGAGATGAACACACTGGCACCAGGAAGAGAAGCCCCTTCCTTCTGCAATGTCCCTCCACAGTAATTGACTGACAAAGCTTAACATCATGCTTGCTACAAAGGAGAAATATTCCGATGGTTCCGCTCCAATATGGCAGAGCAGGAAACAGAGGATAGACAGGAGCTTAAAGGTAATCAACTGATAACTGGCACTGTAGCCAAAGACTTTTGGGCACCAGAAACACTGATTGCACCAGTCCAGTTAAGGCCTACAAATGACTCACTAAGAACTGTCTGGCTGCTTTTTCAGTTGCATCTGTCTTACAAGATGAGAAACAGAAAAGCAGGCCTTAGCAGCCTACTCTACAGTTGAACCATCCAGATCAAGGTTAGGGGGCTATTTATAGAGCAATGAATGAGTAAGTAACAAAACACCTGACAGGTGATCAGTGCTGAAGGTTAATTAACTTTAAGGCTTCAGATTCAATTTCACGTACTGCCCTTAGTGTTACCTACAAGAAACAAAGATATGGGAAGGTTCTGAACTGCTCTTCCCTTTTCCTAAGATTAATATTTTAGCTGCCAGGATTCCGCCTTCTGGAGACGTCCTCACTATGAATTCTTATCTACTTTGACTCCTCCAACTATATCTTAGCCAGATATAGTTTCAGACAAAATGTAAACTAGATATGCCTCTTTCTAGGGTTACCCCAGGGTGCATGAGGTATGGAAAAATTTTTCATAAGTTGCCTGTCGATATAAGCAGTTTAATTCAAATTAGAAATTACAACATTCATGGACCCATGTGAGTTATATTTATTGACGGAGACTTAAAATTATAGGTAGAGAAGAGGTACTTGTTTATCTTCCAATCAGTGCATGCGAAGAGTCTTCGTCTTTTGTCCTGTGTGAAGGAGAGTCACCACAAATTCAGTGTCTCAGCACTATTCTGGTGGCCCAATCCCATGTGATCCTGTAAAAGAATCACTTGGTGGCCAGTGGTAGTAACCTGTTGCTCTTCAAATTGCCCTTCTGGGACTTGGTGCCTCTATGAGGCCCCAGGCTGGCTCTAAGCAGGAGTTCCAGAGCTCCATAGGGCTTCTGGTTTACCCAACATGTGAGGTAGAGGGCCGGGAAGTGCTCCTGGGAAAAGAAAATGAGGGCTGGGACCAATATAAAGTCATAATCTGCGCACCAAGTGCAGATGGCATGGCTAGCCCCAAGCGTCAGGCTTCAGAGGGGGGATTTTCTTCAAGGAAGTCACTCCAGAGCACTGTGTCCTGAGGCATGGGACCAGTGGTATGGCTCTGCTTCCCTAATCTAAGAGCCATACTGCCTCTTTCCACGTTTACCTCATTATATGTTTGACTGTAGAGATCTCTCATTTGCTCTTTTCATTTTAACTGAAGATACGCAAAATGGTTGAACCACAGCTCGTGGCAAGCAAGTTGGTGGTGAGGCCTGGACCAGAACCCTTGGCCCCAAGCCACTGATCATGCCTTCATGCCACGTGGCTTCTGTATGTTTTTTTTCTTGCTCCTTCCCTTCAACATTCGATATTTCATTCTGCTCCTTGGTATCATGGACTGAATGTTCGTGCCCGCCCCAATATTCATACGTTGAAGCTCTAACACCCAGCATGGCTGTTTTTGGAGATGGAGCCTCTAACGAAGCAGTTAAGGTTAAATGAGGTCATAAAGGTGGGGCCCTGATCCAAGAGGATTAGTGCCCTTATAAGAAGAGACACCAGAGAGCCTGCTCTCTGTCTCCCCCAAAGCATAGACACCAAGGAAAGACCATGTGAGGACACAGTGACAGGGTGGCCATCTACAAGCCAGGAAGAGAGGTCTCACTAGAAACTGAATTTGCTGGTACCTTGATCATGGACTTCCCACCTCCGCAACTGGAAGCAAATACATCTCTGTCATTTAAGCCACCCAGTCTGTGGTATTTTGTTATGGCAGCCAGTGTAGGCCAGTACACTTGGCTCCCGAGGGAAGCCCTTACCCAACTACCTTCCACACTTCTCTTCGCAAACCTCTTTCAAATGCTACCTCTTTTCAAATGTCACCTTTCAAATGTTCTTTCAAATGTCACCTCAATCCTTCAGAGGCTTACTTTCAGCTAGCAGCACCTGGCACACAAACCTACAATGACGATTATTAATGTTACACCTTCTGGCTAACGTGTATCCCAGGACCACTCTGGGATAATTCTCTAACTCCAAAGAATAGTTTTAACAATGGGCTTTTTTTTTAAAAACATGCAGGCTAAGGAATCGAACTTTGCTTACGCAGATGTTTAGGAACCCTTAAATCTCTCCATGAGAGCGGCTGCCTTTCACTTGTGAATGCTATCAACTTCAAACCTTAGACTGAAGCAGTCCTCTACCTTTCAATATCCAGGCAAGGAATATTTATTTTCCCACTGGAATAGAGAAAATCCTTATATTTACAAATATCAGTTGGTCATCATCATCTCATTTATTTGAAATGGGATGGTTATGTATCATGTGTTCATTTTTAAATATTTACTGATCTAGTTCTGTATTTACTTTGGAAGACAGTGTAATTCTTCAAGTAGGAGTCATGTTGTGAACTCCTTGTAATACTTTATGAAACAAAAGCGTAACAGAACCATAGCATATACAACAAGTATTCAACAAATCTATGTTAGTTTATTGAATAACTGAAGTGGAATGAAAATATCTGTCAGCCATGCATCGAGTTACAAGTAGCAACAACAACAAAAAAACCTCGCAGAATCTTAATAGGGGTTTGTTTTTCTCACATATAAGTCACTTTTGAAGTAGGTAGTTTCTGGCTTTGGTTTAGCTGCTCAAAAATGCCATCAGGGACTTATTTTCTTTACGTATTTTTTTGGCCTCTCATCCGTAGTATGTTGCCTTTGTTCTCATGCCTGTGCCCCATGATCAAGACGGACTGCCACACACAGAGAATCAGAACTGTGTCCAGGGGCAACTATGAGTTTCTGAGAAGGCTTGGAAGATGGGTATTGTCTATGGCAGGGTTGACTAGCTATGACAGAATGTTTGGCTTGCAAAACCTAAAATATTTATTAGCTGGTTCTTTACAGAAAAAGTTTGCTGACAACTGGTCTGCACTATATCTAAGCAATTGCTTTCCTAAGTTCCACAGAATGAAATGTTTGAGAGAGTTCATATATGTTTTATTATAGTAGCTCCGAACTGTTAAAAACAATTCTCACCAAGAAGAGAATGGAGACATTGTAATATATGCATACAGTGGAATACTTCACAGCACTTCAAAGGAGTAAATATTGGTAGATATAACATGAATGATTCTCACAGGTATCTTGAGCAAAAGACACCAGACACAAAAGAGAACATAACTGTGTGGTTCCATTTATGTGAAATTCAAGAACTGGTAAAAATCACTGAAAGAAGTTGGAATAGTGGAAACTTTCAGTGGTGGCGTAGAAACTGGGAAGTCACCTAGGGACAACTTCGATGGTGCTAGAAATGTTCACTGTGTTGTCCACTGTACACACACAAGTAAGAAACCAAGTGGTAGACTTTACGTACCTTATTACGATGTCCCTCAACTAAAATATTCACGTTTATTATAGAATACCTGGAAAGTATAGCAAAAATTTGACAAAACCTTAAAAAAAACCAGGAATAATCTTGGTATTCAGAGGGCAACTACTCTTACCATTTTGCTTTTCTTCCAGCCTTTTGTTTTTAATAAGGTTTCACATGTACCAAAAACTTGCAAGAACAAAACAAAGAACTTCCTCCTCCCTTAAGCCCAGATTTCCCCTTACCACTAAATATTCTGGGATACACTTCTCCCAAACAAGAATATTCCCCTACGTTGCCACTCTGCAAACCTCTGAAAATCAGGAAATCAACACTGGCACATTACCATCTCATCCATAAACCCCATCCAAATTTTAGCAACTGTCCCACCAAATGTCTTATTTCCCAGTATCCTACCTAGGAGCGTGTGTTGTATTTAGTCACATTAATTCCCTTCAGTCTGGAACGGTTCCTCAGTCTCTTCTTGCCCTCAAGTCTTCGCAAAGCTTCAAGAATACAGGTGGCCTGTAGAATGGCCACCACTTGGGAGTTGGTCTTATGTTTCCTACTGACCAGATGTGAGCCACATATTCTTGGCAGAAATAGCACAGAAATGATGCTCGACTCCTCACAGTGTATCGTGTCAGTGGCCACACGGTATCTTCTGGTGCCACTAAGATGTTGGTAGCCATCCCCGAGCAAGCTGGTGTCTGCCAGGCTTCCTCAGGTTAAGCTGCCATCTCCTCCTTTGTATTTGACCCCCAATCTTTTGTGAAGAGATGTTCTGAAATTACCCTATTCCTCAAACCTCCATCCACCAACCCTCCCATCCATTGACAACTCCTGGTAACATCGGTTGCTGCTGTGATGATTTGAATGTCAAGTAGGGATTCTTTCATTTTCGCCATTCCTTCTGCACATGTCGGGTGGCATTCTATTTCAAGGAAGAGCTTTCTCTTCTCCTCTTTGCATTTATTAACTTGTTGAGATTAACATGGACTCCCCGGTTATGAAATCCATTTGAATTACTTCAACTGGCACCATCCTTTTCTCCATTTATCAGTGAAAGAGGCCAGAAAACAACTTCAAGAACAGCACAGGGCAGACAAAGTTCCTTGACAGCCACAGTCCCATCTATGGTGCCTCGAAGTTCCATCCGTTTTCGTACGTCACAATAAGTTTCGTAAAATACTGGGCCCCCTCACGGAGAGAAAAGGCAATTTTCAAAAAAAGGAATAGGTGTTATTAAGTGACACATTTACTCCATTATTTCCTAATGGCACCACTTGGGGATCATGTTTTCCAAATGAGCTCTGGGAAGTGGAATAAGCAATGCATCCATACTCCTCTGCTCAAGGGCTGCCTGCCGGTTAATGAAAAACGAGACCAAAGAACACCTGCTCCATACATCCCCTCAAAGGAAAAAGAAAAAAACGAAAAACAAAAGAGTTCACTAAGATGTACCAAATTCCTCTCCGGAATGTAACCAGGAAGCCGTTTCAACAGTCTGAGCCAAGAATTTATCACAGAGTTATTACAAGCATGCCTTCCTTTTCAGCGGACACAATTGTTTGAAATAAACAAAGGCCAAAAAATGGTGCTGGTCAGTCTTCTTACAACGCATAGCATTTTACGTTACCTAGTATTTAAATTGACTCAGACCATATCTACGGGCCTTGTCTCGCAAGAGTACGTATGGGTGGATGCAGGATATTTCTCATTGTTGCAAAAGCATATTTTAATTTTTAATCTTTAGTGCAATTTACACATTGCTTTTGGTAGCATGTGGACGCCACTGGTGCAGAAAGGGCTCCAGAGGGAGGCTTGCTGCAGCTCACACCTACGGTTTTTCTCTCCCGGAAGCTGTAGGGCAACTAATAAATAGCGTTTTGTCAAATGCACTCTTTTGGCCTTTCCATCTGAGGGCAAAACGCTCCACACACTTGGAGCCTTCAGGCCTTCGGCCTGCTTTTCAGCAGCCTCCAGGGTCATCGGCTTTTGTTTGTTCCCGGCAAGTGTCTCAGTAGACGGATCATTTGAAGTTAATGCCGGTGCCGACGACGAGAAAGAAAGGAGACATTGGACAGTGGTGTCTCAAGTACCCACTTTTCTTTCATATTTTCTTCTGTTTTAAAGAATGTTTTAAATGTTTGTTTATTTTGGAGAGAGAGGGAGAGACAGAGTGCGAGCAGGGGAGGGACCGAGAGAGAGGGAGACGCAGAATTGGAAGCAGGCTCCAGGCTCTGAGCCTGATGCGGGGCTCGAACTCCCAAAGCGGGAGATCACGCCCTGAGCCAAAGTCAGACACTTAACTGACTGAGCCACCCGGGTGCCCCTCTTCCATAGTTTCAAATGAGGACAGAGAGAGCACTGAACAACAGGCTAGGGATGCATCTGTTGTGGACTGGTGACAGATCATACTTTGTCATCATCGTCTTGCACCATAGTATCAAAAAGGTCGAGAGCGTATGGCTCTCTCTCTACACCCTAACTGCCTGCACAACTGTCAGCCATGGCTGCTATATATTCGGCTGGGAATCTGCTTGTTGGATAGGCTGTCAGGTGACCTGTACTTACCAAAACCTCTTTCACTGACAATACAACTATTTATGTTGCCAAAGTGTTTGGGCACCTACGTCACATAGTTCAAATTGAATGTTGGCCTCAAATTCTCTATCAGGCACTGGCAGAACCATGCGGGGCCTCCACAGTTGCTATGGACAGTACATCACGTATTTAAAGGCTAAAATTTTTCTGGATTCGGTCCGTGGGGGCCCCTTCAAGCTGGCTCTTCCTCTTGTTCTGGAAGATCTTTCAAATAGGTTTGTATATTCTGGAAAGAAATAACAAAGGGGGTGCGTTCTTTCTAAACCAGATAGGGAATCAGCTGTTTCACTGAGGAGCTCTGGTTCCTTGTAGTGAAAAGTGACATTTAGCAACTAAGTTTGATTTGAGCACTCAATTTGCTCATTTCTACTGGGCTGGCATTGCCCCCCGGCCACCTCAGCACACGAAGCTGAACCTGTATGTATGTATACACGTATACGTACCTATATATTAATATATACACATATACAATTTCTATATTTATTCCCATGTCTGTGTGTGTATGTATTAAAAATTCCCACATTAGTACCAATGCATCTAATTCTTTTTTTTTTCTTTCTTTCTTTTTTTTTTTTTTTAACATTTATTTATTTTTGAGACAGAGAGAGACAGAGCATGAACGGGGGAGGGTCAGAGAAAGAGGGAGACACAGAATCTGAAACAGGCTCCAGGCTCTGAGCTGTCATCACAGAGCCTGACGCGGGGCTCGAACCCATGGGCCGCGAGATCATGACCTGAGCCGAAGGCGGACGCTTAACCGACTGAGCCACCCAGGCGCCCCCAATGCATCTAATTCTAATTAAGTACTAGAATTATTTCGAGCCTTTCCCTTTGCCATGCTGGCGAATTCCTCCTCAGACCTAATCAGAAGGTTTTCCTCAACTGGGATTTAAGCTGGAGGAAGAAAAGTCAAGATTGCAAACCTGGATATCATAGCTGCAGTAAATACCACATGGCAATAAATCGTTATTGGCTTTCTGTAACTTATTTATGTCCGGATCGCCGTCTCTTAGTACTTGGGTGAGATCATAGTGACTCAAGAGTCGCACTGTTGTGCAGAATAAAGCGGGGTATGCTAGAATGTTGACATAAGACAGAGATTGGCAACAGCATGCCAGGATCCAAAGTATAATGAGAGGCAGAGGTACCCCCAAGAGATTCTTTATGCCCAATCTCTCGCTTAACCTTGGAATGTTCTAGCCTGCATGCACCTAGAAGGGGCATCCTCTTTCTGGCATTTTGGACATCGTCAGTGTACCAGCACCTGCCTTTGTTTCAAAGACAGGTTTGTCAAAACTGCTTCTTCTGAATGCATTTCCCCCCTGCCCCCATTCCCTTCTTCCTTAGAATGCTGGTGATTCAAGAGTGCCAGAGACTGAGCTCCTCAGATCTCGATGAGCGGTATAAGGTTGAGGAGGTTATGAGTCCCTAGAGTTGCCCTGCGGAATCCCCAGACAGAAAATGGTTAGCTTGTTGGCTGAATCTGGCCCACAGGTATTTTGTTTGACCATTTTATTTTCAATTCTGAGCTTTCAAGTAAAAATCCACATTTCTGACTTTTCTTGAAAAATGTGAAGATCAGGCAACAAGGGGTCCCTATTCTCAAGCACTGACACTCAGCTAGGAGTTTAGGAGGGGCAAGTATTCTCCAGGGGACCCATCGTTCCCTGCCTGCCCTACTCATTGACATTTACTATGTGATAGCCTTCCCCGGAACTGTCAGCATAGTGTAAGGGATTTTCTGTTGCTCTGTATTTGCTTTGATCCTATAATCACTTCTCTTATTTCAGGGACAGCTTAGGGCCACCGGTCTCCTTGGAAGTAGGCAGTCCAGCACTGTAGGTAGAGGCCAACTCTGGGCCAGTCAGGCGACATGAGGCAGGAGAGGATGGCAACTTATACCAGGATTGGATGTCAAGGCCATTTTTTAAGTAAAAGTGGAAAAGAAACAAGGGTCTCTAAGCATCCAAACCTCTTCATTCTACCATGTAGCTAGTAAGCAGAGGAAGAACAGAATGGTAGCAGAGGAGCTCAGAGAGAGAGGCTAAAGGTGTGCTCTTGCTTTTCTTGCTGGGACCACATCTCTACCCCATTTCCCATAATGCCCCTCTCATCAGAACGGGGTCGTGTGAACATGTGATAGCTGAACACACGTGGCTGTATGTGATGTATATCACTCCTAGCCTATTCATTACTTATGTCTTCCTCCCCCATCTTTCACTCAGAAGCCCTTTCCTGGTCTAAAGAGTCATGGATTGGGTAGAGGACTCTGAGGTCTTAAAAGATGGACCGCCCACATGCTAGGAGCCTAGGTCCCTGAATGACTACGTAGAGCACGGTGCTCTTCCCGCACAAACTTCACTGGACAATGACGACAGCAAGAAATCCACTTCTTCCTGTTAACCATACTCTTCTTCCTAAAACTCTTTCTTCCTCCACCTTGCGGGCAGGGATGGGGGGGGGGTAACTTCCCCATCTCTACATATGGGCTCTAGGGATAAACTGTTTCTTATTCTACTCTACCACCACTTACTAGCTGTGTGACTTTGGGCAATTCCTTAACTTCGGTGAGCTCACTCAGGGGCTCTTGTGAGGAGTCGGTAACATTATGTCAAGGTCACTGAATGACTGCCGTGCATACATACAGAAGCTCACTGAATGTTAGCCACTGTTACTGCTATTGCTAATTCAGTGTCTTGATTTTCTTCTTTCTCCTCTGGCTTCTCTATAGTATATTTTTGGCTCTTCTTTCTCTGCCTGCTCATTGTTGGTTTTTCCAAAGGTTATTGTCTGGGGACTTTTCACATCTCATTCTTCCTCTGTGACTTGACAAACCTGTCAAGTTCTGAACATTCTATCAGGCTTTGCATCCTCTATACCTCTTCCCTCCCATATCATCAAAGCAATCATATATACGTAAGACTAGACCGACTGAGCTCTTTCCTGTGGGGTTTTGTGGTAGACCCAGTCACACAGCATCAAAAAGGAAGAATTCCTCAAGGACGTGAATTACATCAGATGTTGTGCTTACTGGAACCGAGTGACTAAGCCACAGCACGTCTCAGTGACTCAGAGATTTCTTGAAGGGATCACACTCCCTTCTGAGGTCTTATAAAGGCCTTTAAAGTTCAAGAAGTAAGATCCTTCACTCATGGTCCTTCTAGTGTTTTAAAGTTTTTTACTGTTAGAGAGAGAGCAAGAGAGAGAGAGTGTGCGTGTGGATGGGGGAAGGGGCAGAGAGAGAGGGAGAGAGAGAGAGAATCCCAAGCAGGCTTCATGTTCAGCATGGAGCCCGACACGGGGCTCAATCCCATGAACCATGAGATCGTGACCTGAGCTGAAATCAAGAGTCAGATGCTCAACCAACTGAACTACCCAGGCGTCCCTTAGTCTTCTGTCCTAAATACAGCCCAATCTAGGATTATTCAGTTGGTTTATTTTTCTTTAAAGTGGGCTTCCAGGATGTGATCCACAGAAAATTTGACCTTTAACATATTCAGGAGACTTTCAGAGTTAAGTAATTTTTAAAAACCCTGTTAGAAATTCTCAGAGCATGTTAGTATATTAAAAATCATAGGAAGCCCTGCTCTAAAGAAAGACGAAACTTAAGTCAGGCTAGCATCTTGGTAGTTTATTTACCCAGAGCCCTACTGACATTGCTCTTTGGGTTCAGTCTAGTTTGTGGGGGTCCTTCAGCTGTGCAAGTGGGCTCAGCAGGGACACAGAAAGTTCTAAGAGCCCCAATTGCCTAATGGCTACTTTCTAAAGGGTAACTGAGAGCAAATAGGCCAGAGAGGGAGGAGCCAGCACTGTGAGAAGCAAGGAGATATGCACTGTGTTCCAGAAGTCAAGGCGTCAGAGAGATTAAAAAAAGATGGTGTGGTCAACTACATAAAATAACAAAATGTCAAAGAGTTTGTTCACTCCTACATTGAATCATTCTAAAATAAATTTTTGGATCACTAGCACCTACCTAGGGGTTTGTGTTGGATGCCTGACATCCAGGTTAGGTTAGTAGCAGTGAACAAGACAGATGTGTTCCAGCTCTTGTGATGATGACGACTGGTGCAGCAGCTAAGATTGAGGTGAGCCACTGAACTGAGTTGAGTAGTCCTCAGAGCTCCAGAAATGCAGCATCATGGAACAGAAGCTAGCATGAAATTAGGTTGTTCTGGGCCTTTAATGATAGTTTCCAAAGCAGAAAAAGGATGTCGGAGAAATAGGTGACGACCAAAGAACCAGGCACATTGGGTAGACTTCAGAGCAATCTTGCCTTTTGATTCAATTGGTTCAAGGGAGTGACTGGGAAACAGTTATGCAATGTACTGTTTATTTCCTCTCACTCAGACTCCACAGGAAAAAATAAGGCTGGCACTTCTAAAGAAGTCCTTTCAAAATGTTTTGAAAGAAATTCCAGAGAGGAAAAAAGAGATCTCTGTGCCAACTGCAGCTCAGCAGAGGGAGCAGGACTTGTACATCAGAGCCCGTGAGAGGAATCTCAGTTTCTTAAAAGGACACTCCCTCTGTGGCTGTGGACGCCCAAGATGTGGGAGAGACCAGCAGACGTGCTTTGTTAAACTACACAATGTTATGAAAAAATGAATTAGTTGCAAGCATTTCAACATGGGGAGACTGAGCATAAAATACGGATTTCTAGCGTCTCTTGAAAAAAGTGAAAATTTGAGTAAACTGGTTGGATCTGAGAAGCTGATTCCTCACTTCTATGGAGCAGACGCTGCATTTCTACACCACAGTAGACTCATTCACCTACGTCACCTGTCTGGTCCTTGAAGAGATCTGACTTGGTGACCTTTGCTCTAAAGCATTGTTGGAATTGATGGTAAGATATTAAGTTTAATCGTGTTTTCGGGCAACATGATGAAATCTGGGTTTCTTAAATCCCAAGGACCCATAACACAAATGAATAGGCTAATCTCACTCCTTCAACTTCTCCCCAGATATATTTGGGATACCGTTGGGACTGTGTCTCACGTTTGTATGACTTACTGCATTCACTGTTCCCCTCATGTTTGTTCTGACTGATAGGGCCCAGTGCTATAGCGGCTACTAATACGCAATGAAATGAGTATTATGAGTATTATGAAATGGCTGAAAAGCCCCATTTGAAGAGGAGATTAATATGTACTTCACAGAGTCATTAGAATAGTTAAAGGAATATTTGTAAAGGGTTTCTAACAGAACCCAGTAAAATGGTAAGTATTGCAGCTGTACTTCCTACATTAAAAAAAAAAAAAATTGAATGCGCTCAAGATTTAGCTGGGTTGCCAATTCATATATGCTTTTTCCTACTGTTCTCTCTGAAGCCTGGGTTCATGCAGAAAAAATGACATTCCTCGGGTTACTATGTCTTTCTTGGGCCGAATGAGAAAAGGAGGGGTCTTCCACCCTTGTCTATTTCATTCTCTCTGTTCATAAGCTGCATAAGAGACACCCCTGAGTCCTCAAAGCCTGTACGGTTTTTAGCGAAAGCGATCTTTTAGTCTTACCCTCTCCTTCTGCCCTACCTACCCCACATGTGAGGACATGGTGCTTGGACAGAAATAAACTCAATCACAGAAGCTGGGTAACATTCAAATTTATCTCTCTCCTCCCAATGTAGAAGCTTCATGCCCCACCTTTCTCTTCCTGCAGGAAGGATTTTACGGCTTTGCTACTAGGACCTGAAGCTAGCCGAGGGTGCTTCCAAAAGCCTGGCTCTGCAGAATCCAGTGATGAGCACAATTTAGGGCCCTATGATAGCTTTGGCCACCGCACTTGGGGTTCAAATGAGGAGTCATCTTCCAGCGGTTTCTGGGCCCTAGTCATCCGCACAGCCAAAGCTTCACCCATTTCTGACTGTCAGGGCAGTAATTCTTTTCGGGGGGTAGTGGCCATTTCTACATTTGAGTGCCAGTTACTAAAGTGGGAAGAATCTTTAAGCAAGGAAATCTAGTATAATCTCTATTTTCTGTCAGCCCCCTCCTTGCCATCCCTACCCCCAAAATCGCAATCAACAATGACCAAATACAAAAATAAATTTCATCAGTACTCATCAAATACTGAAGAAGTGAAGAGGCTACTGAATAGGCTATATAAAATATTAACCACTCACATGGTATCTCTACTTTCAGGCACTAAAAAGTTTCATAGTTTTTCTTTTTGTTTTCTTTTTCTTTTTCTTTCTTTTTCTTTTTTCTTTCTTTCTTTTTCTCTTTCTTTCTTTTTCTCTTTCTTTCTTTTTCTCTTTCTTTCTTTTTCTCTTTCTTTCTTTCTTTCTTTCCTGAGAAAATAGGTTCTGTTTCTCTTTTTTACATTCTTGGTAGAATTTCTTGGGAGATTATTTATTCATTGCTTTCCTTAAAGTATCATATTCGATGACTACTTTAGACATCACTGCAATGAAAGGATATATATGTACTATGTAATAAACATTATTTATGTATAACTGATTTCATATAACACAGTGTGTCTACATAATGCTCTTAAAGATATCTACCTGTCACCTTGTGCACATACACAGGTGGTCCTGTGTCAAATCCAGTCATCATCAACACAGCTGTGATGAAATGAGTGCCCATGAGGTAGGTAGGTATTTTATGTAATTGGGATACTCTCCCTATGAAACATAACAAAATTTCCCTTTTACAGGTGAAGAAGCTTCTTCGGCAAACTTAGTGACTTGCTCAAGGTCACACTATCGTATTAGTTAAGGACAGAGTGCAAATCCAGCCTCTGGTCTGTCAGGTCCCAAGTTCTTACACTTCCAACTCTTTTGTTCTCAACCCCGAAGAGATCAAAGGCTCTGAGACAGAAGATGGTCTTTACCAAGCACAGTTTAGGCTGAGTCTTTACAAAACCCAGAGGTTTTATGGGCTGAGCCTCTGCTTTATCCCCGGACAATTACGGGGGAAACTACATTGTCAGATGATAGGAAGGATCAGTTGACAGTGATGCGATAAAGCAGTTGATATCAGAGGCAGAAAATATATACTTGCTAGTTCTTTTGGGATTAGAGATAGGGATTTTTATAGAATTTGACAAAATGAAAGCATTTTCAAGAGAACCTGGGCCCATGATATTCTTTAAAAAAGTCAGTTGACTTTCAACGTTTTGAGTGGTTTATGCGGAAGCTCTCTGGGTGAGGTCAAGAACACAGTTACAGACTCTGGGGCAGGATGGGCCAAGGGTCCCAGCCATTGATAAGACAATTATGCAGGTCTTGGCTAGGGAAGAAACTTTGCCACATTTAAGGCATTACAAAGATTGTTATGAGTAGCTATTATTGTGGGAAAGGAAATCAGGGTCTCCAAGATGTCCTAATGATGTTAGAACACCACACTGTTTCAACTTAAATATCAGGAGACAGCTCAGAAATCCTCTGGAATAGGTTTCTGAACAAAAATGGCCCACGCACTGCTTGCCTATGTCAGTTTATGGCAACTTTGGGACACTGCAATTTTGATTTTCTACATAGATCTTATATAGGAGACAGCAAACTAAATAATGCCCTTGATATTAGTGATGTATACATTCAATAACAAATATAGCAGTGGTATTCATACTGTGTTTCTTCTAATGACTGATAATAAAATGTTATATTAAATGAATTCATAATGAAGACAGTTTCGGGAGGGAGCTAATCTAAGATGGTCCAAACACATAAATTTCTGAAGGCCTCACTGGATTACATTTCATCACTTTCATCACATTACTTTATCTCCTTTAAACCAAAATAATTCTAACTTAGCCCTCTCCTATAAGGCAGAAAACTTAATGCTCATAATTATTGGGGTTCCCTGCAGGATCGTGCAAGGGTTCTCTTACCCCTTACACAAAACAGAATGTTCAGGGTAGCCATTGTGTCTTTTTATCCACACTGATCCCTTTCCATAGCCAGAGCCTCTGTTGCTTTCTGTGATGGTTTTGCCATGTGCCCACTTGGCTAAGCTGAACTGCATTTCCCAGAATTCCCTCTCCTCTGTGTTTCCTGTTAGCACGGGCTACCGGAGAGATTCTCTTGACAGTTGGAGGATGTAAGGAAGGCAGCGGCCATTTTGCGGTACACGCCATTGTTGATCTTTTGATTCATTTTACTGGCATGAAGCAGCAACTTGGCCAGCCATTGTTGTCTCTTCCCCGACTGGATCTTCTTTCAGTTTTTCTGACTCCTACTCAGGTGTATGCGTGGCTAGGTTCTCAACAAAGGATCCTGGCCTCTACAAGATACTCTTGTTACCAAGGTCAGAGGCAACAAGAACTGATGAGCCTTAGCCTAGCCTCTTGGCATTCCAGCTCATGCTTCTGGGGTTCCGGCCTGTTCGCGACCTTTCTTCCTAATTGCCAGCCTGTGGGTTCTGGGTTCCAGCATTAGATGTGGACACAACTTTGCCGGGACTGCTTAGTAAACTCCCATGAGTGCTTAAGCCAATTCCCTTTAATAAGTCCATATATTTTAATCTCCTACTGTTTCTGCTTCTCTGTGTGAACACTGACTAGTACACTTCCACGCTGCTCACTGAGGATGCAAACCTTTGTCAATGCTGGAATCCCACGGTCTAGGTTAGGTGCTGCCTACATATATGCCTACAGCCTCTCCTTACTGAGATCCTGTCACTCTCCCTCCCAGAGATGTCCTGTGAGGTTCAGCATAGTTCTCTACCACGGTAGGATCATTTTTAGTCTCTATGACTTTGCTTCATCATCTTCCTCTGGAGTAGCTAATGACATTTCTTCGGTGGATTTAGGCTTTCACAAAAGATAGGGTTTGACTTCAGGCCATTTCTGCTTTCAACCCCAGTAAAAAACTTAGCGGGGCAAACCAGTACAACACTTTACCTTTTTGGAGTTGGAGAGCTTAGCATGGGAGAAAAACTAACGGAAAACAAACATAACACTTTAATAATGATCCCACCATAGGGGGGTATAGCTAAAGATGTAGACAGAGATATACTTCTGGTTCTAAAAGCCAGCTGTTCCCAAACTCTCTGCCTACCAAATCAGAAACTTGTAGGGTGGGGTACAGGGAATTTGTATTTTTAATTAAAATTCTCTCAAGTGGTTCTTATGTATAGCCAAATTAAGAGTTGTTGTCTTATGCTAGCTTCTTTACATTGAATGTCAGTTTTCCGAGTGGAGCATTTGACGGTGGTGGATAGCAAATAGTAATAATCCTCCTATATAAGGATCTGGTGTGTAGGCTACTCCATATGGCTAAAGATGCATTTGTGTTTTAAGCTAGAAGAGGCAGAGATAGGGTTGACATTCTATTATAAAAGTTAAGAAATTTTCTTATTTACCATTCTTATGCAATTGGTAGAAACCCCATCTGCGAGAGAACACGAACAGGGTGATTATAGTCAAATAAAAACACATGTTTTGGGATCGGGACTGGACAGTCAGTGTGGCTGCAGCTCACGGACTGGAGGATGAGCAGGTCTGAGATGGGTGCACTCCACATTTGTCTGAGCGCCCCCTGAGACACATGGGTTGAGGTGTCCTTCCAGCTGTGGGTCAGGCTGCCCTGAGCTTCCCTGGCTAGATTCTAGAGGCTTGAGGAGTTTCAGTTCACCGAGGAAAGAAACACAGGCAAAAGAGTAATGATGATGGAGATTGTCCAGTAAGAAAGCAAAGCCTGACTGGGGCAATACTCTTTGCTGGCTCCCAGTGACAGTGATCTTGATGGTCAGGAGAATGTGAGGGCTCTGTGCTCTGGTGGCCTTTCTCGTCTGGCATGAGAGAACTTTGTGAAGCAATGGGTCAGGCAACTGGAGAGTTGCCATGGGAGGTTGCTGGATACTGAAGACACAGTAACTGATGAAGATGAAAAAGTTGAAGCCGGCAGAAATACCGGCTTATCCTAATACCCCCAGTCTTATCCTAAAACAGATTTGAAGAGGGAATATGACCAAGTCTCTACAAAGAAAGTAATCGAGTCTGTGAGCTGTTCTTCCAAGGTCGCTTGTATTCTGGCAACTTTTCCCCAAACTTCTGGTAAGCCAAAGCCATCACCTAGTGATAAGAAAAAATTCCACAGGAGAGACTACAGCGAACCCACGGCTGCTGGAACCTCAGCAAGGAAGGATGCCTCCACAGTGGTTTGGAAAGAACTGATTGCACAGAAGAGATGGAACTCAAGAAACTAGTTTCCAAAGTAATGGTGTCAGATTTTAGAAGGTTTCTGTGGCCATGAACCTACTAGCTCGATAGAGGAACTCGTTTATTAAATGGGGATAATACTACCTTTGCCCGTGATTTGGGTGGGAATCTCATTTTGGGTAGCCAATTTACTGAATTCAATTTCTTGCCAAGAGAGTTTGTCTCAGAAGCAAATCCATTTTTTAGGGGCCTTACTAAAAGATTATTGCAAATATAATTTGCAGTAGCAACTGTAGAAGCTGTATGTAAGGACAACTTCAATTACTTGTCAACTACTTGTCACACTGTCTAAGCCACTACGATTCATTCAGAATGTTCTCTTTGTGATGAAAGAGACGCCTTGAGAAAGAAGGCTTGTCCTAAGGGTCTCCTGGTGGCTGAATCACAGCTTAGTTCATAGTCAGGGGCTCTGTTTACAGCCTTACCTATCAATACAGTTGGTGAGGAGGTGAGAAGAAATCAAGAGCTTAATTCTACTGATAACAAATACAATGGAGGCCCCGGAGCTTTTATATTAATTGTCAATTAATACAGCTCTGTTGATTAAATAGCCGGTAGAATCATGGCTCACCTCTCTGCCTCTGAAAATGTGGTACAAAGACAAAGTCTTCCCTCCTTCCACCGCAATGTTTACTGTATGTTGGTGTCGTCCCTTGGTTTTCCTTGACTAATTGACAAGCCCAGCTATTCAAGTTAATGTTGAGTGATCAGTACCAAGACTGGGAGGCACATCAGGTACAGATTAACTATGGGAGAGCAGCCCAGTTAATTCTCGAGGAAGCGCCGACTCAGCCAAATGCAGCATTAACAACTTACAGAGTTAACAAGTTACACCTCTATTAGCAAGTTGACTTTTTATTGAGGGTTCATTTAAAAAATGATGAATGATTCTTAACTGGGAATGCATTGGCAAGTGGCACGGAGACCAAGATTGAGACCGACAGTCAATTTGCCTGGTGCTTAAAATATCGTGCAGTAATTCTAAACGTTAGTGGAGAGTAGTTTCCTGCCAGCAGGGACTCATCACAGACTTCTACACTAGACTCTAAGGTGTCTTTTGGGGATACACAGGGGTGAAGTTTTTCATTTCTCAGGAAGAGCTCTTCCGTGTGGAAAGAACTGTAGCCGAAGTGAAATGACAATTCCTTTGCTGTTACAGGATCCCATTACAACTCTGAGTGTGCACACAACAGAAGACCACCCCATTTTTTAGGTTCTATGTTTTCCCCTTCATGAGAGTCGAATATTTGTGCAGAAAAAAAAAAGGTTTATGCCAAGTAGAGACGAATTTTTAGAAAGCATCTCCTAGGTCTTTTTGAAACCCAAGCTGAAATCACTTTCCCTGTGGCAGATGATGTAGGTGAGGTACAAGCCTGTTTGGCTGGTTTTGCGGCTTGCCCAATGCCCCTGCTCTCTGTTTCTATCCGCAGCCAGGAAAACTTCTAGTGCTTAATATTTGAATATAATACTTGGTGTCTGCACAGTAAAACTATTCTAACTTTAAGCCAATGCTGAAATGAGGTATACGACAGCGAATGGTTTCTTAATCTCAGCCCTGGAGATGAATACAAACTGTGCTTTTCTGAAGCGTGTTTGAAAAACCCCTGCCTCAACATCATGGCTAATGGGATCAACCTTAAAAATTGTTTCCCAGCTAAAAATCTATTCTAGTATAAGACAAAGAGAGAGAGAGAAAGAGAGAGCGAGCGAGCACAAGAGTTAGGAGAGAAGGTATGAGGGTGGCCTTCTAAAACATGACTAAAATTGTGTTTTAGAATATGATGTAAGATACCATTCCTATAGAATCTACAGGAATGACTGGGCAGGCCTTTGAACAAATGTCTGTACGATGAAAAGGAGGCAAGAAGGGCCCAAAATAAGGCCTTCCAATTGTTGGTAAACAGAGGGGAGAATTAAGATTCTATTAAGATCCAAACAGAACTTGTTGGAGAAGTCCTTATCTGACATATTTTCTGCATTAAAAACAAAAAAGATATTGAATGTTCCTTTTTGAACTCTATGATTGTTTCCTTCATCCTTGTGATGTTTTACTATTTCTGTTTCATTTGGTACCACAGATTAGATGTTAGTTTACTATGTTAATCTGTAAAAAGAAAAAATTTGTCTGAAGTAGGTGACCTTTAACGAACAAATGTATAGTTTATTAAGTTCTGAAGTAGAATTTTGTTTGGTGTTTTTGGCGGCTGTTCACATGAAGGAAATTAATCCAGTTCTCATAAATATTAAAGAAAAACTCCTACTTATTGTTATTGTACAGAAGTCAACTTTAGAAAAATACCTAGGGTGGGGCCAGAGCCAGAAGAAGAATATTTACTAGTAAGGCACATTTATTCTTTGTTGTTGTTTTTGGTTTTTAATAGTGACAAGAATTGTGCGGCACTAGGTGAGTTTGGGGATACGATGTCAATTTTACTTTAAAATGAGAATGTGATGCTTGGTAGGTTATCTTTTTTGATGAGACTTAAGTAATTCCTGGGGCCGGGAGGGAATCTAGTTTCAGTGCCCATGACCTTTACCAATTGTTCCAGGCACACGTAAGGGACAGGTGAGGTCACAGTCCAAATTTAGGTGAAGGCTGGCATACTGTAGACTCAAGACCCACAGACGTGTGGATCCAATTGTGATACCAGCCAGAGAAACTGCCTCAGCAGTGTCTGAACCACTCCTGAATCTTTAAGTGACCCAGGATTTGTTATTTTTTAGAGTATTATCATTGATTATTGAGTACTATACAGATTTATACATTCAATGTATTTTAATCAATCCCAGTCATTCTTTCTGATGCTCAAAGTATCAAATAAGGCCCCTCTGACAAGTGGGACCCATTAGATTGGTTATTTATTTATTTTTTCAGACATGACCCATTAGTATCTGGGTGCTTCTGTGCCTTCCAGAACAAGGCTCACCTTCTTTGTTCCCCATCCCAGACTTGGAATCAGTCAAGTTTTGTTTAGTAGCATGTTAAGGATGGTATTTTGAAACCAAATCTTGGCACTGATGGGATGTGAAATGGCATGTGAAGGGATATGGCATCAGCAATGGCATGCTCATCAAAATGTTAAACTCGGTTCACTGGAAATGTAGGGAGTAGAGGAACAAATTAAAAAGACAGAGTGATGAAACCAGCAGACAAGTCCAGAGTATGAGGCATCCTATCAGACACCTGGCTTTTGTCTTATTAACAAGTCAATGTCATGAAAAATGTGAGGAGGATGGTTACGGATTTGAAGAGACTTAAAAGACATAGCAAAAGCCATATGGGGTCATTACTTTAATCCTGTTTTGAAAAAATAATCTATAATTCCAGAAATTATTAGGGAAATTTTCATGTAGATTCGTTATGAGATGATGATATTAGGTAATTAATTTTTTGAGGTGTGACAATGGTATTGTCATCATTCAGCTAAATATTTTTTGGTGATATAGGCAAAAGTGTTTAAGAGTAAATGTAATGTCGTCTGTAGTTTATTTAAAATGATTTGGCAGTAATAAAATTCAAAATAGATTGGTGTAGAACTATACAAATATATATAACGTGCATATGAAGCAGATGTGGCAAACTCAATTTGTGAAGAATTATTGTATCTAGGTGATGGGTCCTTATTGTACTTCTTTTCCATATATTTTAAGTTTATTATTATTATAAAAGGAAGTTTTATAAAAGGGGAAGGGGAACTCCCTGACTTTGGGACACAGGAAACTTCATGCTCCTGAGATCTTTACGCTGATGTTCCTCTCTACATTTCCTGCCCAACAGATGATACACCGTCTGTCCAGCTCCCAAGTCAAAAGTCTTAAAGCCCTCCTCGTCCCCTCTTCCTCCTTCAGCCTTTTAATTCAACAAGCATGTTTTTCCAATGGTATCTTCTAAATAGGTCATGAATCTGCCCCTACCTTTGTCCACTATCTCAGAGACCCCAGCAGCAGCCTCTCACTGACCTCCCTCCTCCACAGTCATATATTCCTTGCATCCGTTCAGCCTCCAGAGCCATCTTTCTGCAGCGCGAGTCCCATTGCCCTTCTTCTCTGTGACTCCCCATTGCTTAGAGGATAAAGTCCAAGCCCCTAGCATGGTGTGCAATGTGGCACCACCTGCACTGCCATTCTTGCCCCAGCGACACAGAACCCTACTCGTGTTGTCTTCTACATGGTGCTCTCTGCCTCCTCTTCCCAGGGCTGACTCCTCACGGGCATCCTGGAATCCCCAAATGCAGGAGTCCTTCTGCCCCAGACCAGCTCCTCAGCCACACAGCCCCGTTACTGCGCTGCAAGTCCCCCATAAATAGCATGTGCACATCACGGTTACTGCATTAGCTCATACTCGTGTGAGGCAGTAGATTGTAGCGATTGGAGCCAAAGTGCCTGAGTTTGAATACCAGCTCTGCTCCCCACTCACTCCTTGTGCAACGTTGGGCAAGTTGCTTAATCGTTTCACGCTTGTGGTTCTCAAATATGGGGTCAGGATACTAAGTACTACTAACAGGACCCCCAACTCACAGTGCTGAGGATGCAGCAAGTGTTTAGAACAGTGCCAGGCACATTATAAGCACTCAATAAGTGTTAACTATTAATACTGTCTGAACTGTGTTCCTATTTTCTCCCTAGATGGTGAGATCCTTGAAATGAGGGCTGGTATTTATAGATATTGCCACGTGTCAGACACTGTGTGAAATGCTTGTGTTCCATTTAATCCTCACAAATGAGGTAAGTGCCAATTCTTCCTCCCTCCCTCTGTCTTCCCACTCTCCCCTCTCCCCCACCTCCCTTCTTCTTTTCCTCCCTTTGCCCTTCCCTCCTTCCTCAAGTGTTCTACTGCCAAGCCTATGCCATCACCCCTATTTTTACAGATGAGGAAATGGAGGTACAGCACAGGTAAGCAGTTTGTCCACATGCACGTGGTCAGTTCACTGGAAGTCCCTAGGTTGGCTGGTGTTCCCACTGCCTAACTCTGAAGTTGGTGGGGGCCACACCGTACTGTGCATTCTTCTTTGCATCAAGAGCATGTAGCAACTTGACTGCCATTTTAGTGCTCACTAAGTGTTTGTGAAATGAATGGGTCAATGAATGAATGTGAGTAAATTAAGTTAAAAGGAGAGAAAGAGGGACATATGGGTGTGGGTATGATGAACTCAGGTTTCGATGCGGGCATAACATGCTCCGAACATCCAGGCAAATAGCATCCAGCAGGGTCTATTTGGGAAATGCAGCACGACGTCAAGCCATGGGCATGCTGAGTGAACAGAGGGAGCCCTTGAGGATGTAGGCACCAGTTTTTTCAAAGCCAGTCTTGCATTTTGCTGAGAATTCACATTAAGCTGAACGATCTGGGCCCAAATCCTCATTTTCTTTCCTTCTGTGAATAATCAGCACTTTTTTGGCTCCCCTCTTACTCTCCATAATTCCTCAAAGATTACTCAGTTTCCAGGATTATGTGTACAATTTTCCTCATGTTTTTAGCCCTTCTGAGCAGGGATTTAAAATAATTAGCTGCTAGGAGTTGTCTTACTACTTCTATAGTGAGATGTCTTTTTCTGCTTTCTTGGGGATATTTTCAGTTTGAAAGTCACTCTCTGTGATAGTACTGCCTGGGGAAAGGCCAATTTCCATTCTGGTAGTGGGCAGAAGGCCAGTGTCACTTCCTCAGAGATGCTTTCCTTGACCATCCTATATGAATTGGTCCTCCAATTCCCATCACTGCCATGTTATCTTAGGTTATGGCCTTAATAGCATTTATTATCTTTGACAGCCATGTATTTCCAGTCTCTCTACTGGAATGTAAGCTCTCTGAGGGTAGAACCTGGCATATTTCATTCACTACTGGTGTGTGTGTTACAGGTGTCCAAAGAATTCTTGTTGAATGAATGAAATACAGATACAGGTAGGATGGGAAAAAAAGGAAAACACAGAAAAGGGGAAATGTGGGCAAGAGCCCTGAGGTGCCTCCAGCATGCTGTCCTTCTTGCCAAACACTTTCCTTTGGTGTTTTATTTTCTATTTTAATTTTCTGTTCTATTATCCATTGTTTTCTGTGCTATTCTGTCTCCGCTGCTGGCCCATGGGCTCTGGGAGCTCGGTAATGCTCACCAACTTCGCCATTCACTTCATTCCTTCCTTCCTTGCACGCACTCGTATCAGATTTGAGTAAGGCTACAGTCTAGGCAGTGTTCTGGGGGCTGGAGGTCCCTACGTGGTGGAAAACAGGGAGAGAGACCAGCTGTTGCCTCTTTTGACATCCTAATTTTGCCCGTGGCTAAGCCAGCAGCATCTAAGAAATATTTCCTTTTTCTTGCTGCCCAGGGAGGCTTTATTTAGAAGCTGTTAGCTACAGGGGAACATCTGCCCCCTGTAACCTGACCTCAGTTCCAGAGGAAACCTTAATCAACCTGCGTACAGGTTGAGAGGATTAAGAATTTTTAATTTACTTAACCACTTTCAAAAAATATTGCACTGATCAGGCTACCGATTTTGAATGAGGCTACTAGTTGATATTTCTTTGCATTGTAAGTGGAGTAATTGATTCAGAGTTACGTATTCAAACTGAATATAGATTACAGTCTACATTCAATTGTGACACCATACTTTCCATTTCTTATGTTTGCTGGTGATATACGTTTTATTTAAAAGTTGTTTTTGTTTAAAATATTAGTGGGGTTTTTTTTGTTTTGTTTTGTTTTTTGTTTTTTGGGTTTTTTTTTTTTTTGGGGGGTTAAAAAGACCTGTCATGCTCAGGATACGTGAAGTAGGAGGGAAAAAAATCACTTCTCCTAAAAGAACAATGTTTAGTACAAAACAGCACTCTCACCTATTAATCAGACTCAAGAATAAGAAGTGGTTACTTCAAAGATGACATTCATGCCTGTTATTTAGGATATTATGCCTGAAGTGTCTCTCAAGAATAAGCATCTAATTTGTGAAGTTCTTTTTCAAACAATCATATATTCACCATCACCTCCACCTTCTCCATATGCACCTCAATAGTCCTCACTTCCACCATGGCCTCCACTCCGCTACCCTAAGAAGCTCTCCTTCTGCCACACCCTTCCCTCGTCTTTGCAAATCCCATCCTTTCCCTTCACTCTCCTCCACCTCTCCCCCGCTCCTGAACCACCTCCTTTCCTTCTCACCATGTCCCCCAGCTGTACCACCACTATCCAGCATGCGGGCATTTCCTCAGGTGGCGAGTCAGTGCCACTCAGCCTTCCTCCCCTGTCAGGCGTGCTTCTTAACTCTTTGTTAATGGCATGTGAAATCTTCTGGCTAGTGCCATCACAGGTTCTAGTGATCGTCCCCAGGAGCACACAAGCGGAATTGTTGTCCTAGTTGGCTAACCTCAGGCTGCTAAAGTCTTTCCACGCCTTCGCTGTAGTCCAAAGGACCGTACTGTCACATCTAATAGTTTCATTAATATCCGTAAAGGGTGTTCATTTTCATCAAACAAAAGAGAATCATTGGTTTCTTCCATTTGTTTCACCTCTTTCAGATTTAGATAAAAACTTTTTTTGCAATTGGTTTGCCCAATGGCATTCCTGGACTTTTGCGAGAGAACTCTTTACTGTTGATTCCACATGGTTTAGCGGGAGAGGAATGTCAGAACTGAGTGGTCTGGATTTGCCCAAGGTTATCACTGAAGGCTGAAATGCTTTGTTGTGCTTCATTTATTTTCATCTTATTGAATACTTTCTTGTTCCACACCACCTTCAAGGGTTAAGGCTTCAGTACTTAAAAACGATAGACGTTTGAAATATCACTTTTAAAGAAACGGTCTTTAACATCTTCTGCCAGGAGGTGGGAATATGGACGTATTTCTTTTTCACAAACCACTTGAGCTTGAGCTTGGGGCTTTCTGTAGCATCTCCTCCAGTTGAAGTGGTTCTTCCACCTCACAGAACAGGTGTATTTGGGAGACCAACCAAATGTGTGTTTTAACATTCAGGGACATCCCCCCTCTGATGCTCTGACAAGGGCTGCTTCTTTGACAGTAGCTCCTTACATGCTGGTACCTGTACCTAGCATGTCCTACAAGACCCTGTGCATCATAGGTTCAGCACTGATCTCTACCATGTTGTGGGGAGAAGTGTTTCCTGGTGAAGGATATGACATGGGCAGCTGAGGAAAGCAGTCCCATTACTAAATAAGGGTTCGCTCAAGCCACTGTAAACATCCTCACAACCCTCTACCAAATGCACAAAGCTGGGGTTCAAGGTGGATTGAGATTTCTGGTATTCTTTTCCTGGGTACTGCCCCTATGGCAGTGTAAGATGGATTTGTTCCAATCCATCTGAGGCCCGAGTCAGCGTCAAAAACTGGAAAATTTCAAAGTGAGAAATTAATGACCATTAGATTTCCATAATGAGGATTTGCAGAAGGCTTATCAAGGGATGCATATAAATGTTTCGAGATGAAGGACAGTGAGCACCAGTGACTAGCAAAAATAAATCAGAACACACGCCATTTCCAACTAGGAGAATGAAAACTAGCTACTTCATTTTCAGGTCTAAGCATCCAAAATCTAATCTCTTCCACATGTGCAGGTACATTTCTTTTTTTGAAAAAAATGATGTCCATGTCATGACATTCCAGAGAGATGATTTGACGGTCCTCTCCACAGCATGCTCTTGCCTGCCCATGCGCATTGATTAAAGTAAGTCAGGGCCTTCCAAAGATCTTCTAGAAGATAGCCTCATCCTGTTATTCCACTGATAAATCTTTTTCAGCGTTCCTCATTGCCTACTGGATAAAGTCCAAGATTCTTCTGACAGGCCCAGGCTTTCACCATGTGCCCCTGATCTCTGCTCTAACCCCGGGTTATCACACAGCCTAAAACCTGGGTTCTTCTGATGGATCATGCGGACTTCCTCAACCTGGTGTCTATTCCTTTTGGAATGCCATTCCCTGCTTTCTCTTCCCCTTTGACCTTACAATTCTTCACTATTCAACATAGATATCCTTTAAGAGAAAACTTCTCGACTTTGACTGCCAGGTTATGCACCTTTTCCACCACAACCTAGCATTTATCATGGCATTGTCGTATCAATTCTCTTGTCTGTATACCTGGGGAGGCTGCAAGTCCCATGAGGGCAAAGACTGAGTTTTAATTCATTATAGTCCAGTATCTGGCACAAAAATGTTTGTTGAATGGATAAACCATTAGATGATATATAGGAGAGGCGTGCTGGGCTCAATACCTCTTGAGAGTCCCTTGAGAATAAAAAGGAGGTGGCTATGAATAGGTGAGGCTATGGGACAAGGGGAGTACAAATTTGGTTGGCACAAATTCCCATCCTAGTGTATAGCTAATTATAGCACAGCAGGAAAATAAGATGTAGACAGGTCACCGTGCTGGGATTAAAGAAAGACTTAGTGGACCAAATGGGTATCCCAGAATGCACTGGACACACATCAAATATCATGTTTAGGGAGCTGAAGTGATCAGGAATGGTATGGAGCTGAACTCACAGCTTGGGGGTCTCCTGTCTACATCTGAGTAGGACTGGAGGAGACCAGCAGGGAGGATGGAAACCTTGGAGACCTTTCCAAATACCTATCTCAGAGGAGAAATGCATGGGGGGGGGGGGAGTTTCATTAATCCATTTTATTTCCATTTGTGAGCAAAAAAACCCCAAAGTGATTGGGCATACTTCAAGTGACCCATGCAGTAGGATAAAAAGGGGACAGAGATTTATACAAGTCTAGAAACCAGAGTAAGATTATCACTGAGTGCTATCCAACTCCTATGGAGAGGAATGGCCACGGAGAAGGTTTGGAAACAATCCAAAGTGTGGATCTATCCTGTCTGGGGTCCACTATAAGAAAAGGGTACACTGTAGCCCTGGAATAATTCTCAGGCTACTTAGACAATTTTGTATGTTGGCCATAGTCCTGTAAAATGTTTAAGTGACTCTTGGGAGATTACAGCACCTAGAGTTCAAAGGAGATGCTGAAAAAGTGAAAGTCTCACAGGAACAGCAGGGCTGGGATCTGCCCAGAAGGCTGGAGTTGCCCCCCACATAGTTCTTGCCATTCTACAGTCACTGTCGGGTTTATTTATCTGTTCTTATCAAAATCAGGGAAACAGTAGGAGAAAAACAAAAAAAAAATCCCATCTTGGCTGGCGGTTCAGTAAGGCAGTCTACAACAACCCTGAGCTCATCTAGAATCATGCAACCATAGAAGAGAGAGGAAATGCAGAAACCTTGGAACTCAGAGACTTTTGACTCTAAAGCTGCCAGTTTACCAGACTCCTCTGGGAATCTGACCCAACTGGCCACTCCTCCATTCATTTCCCTGAACCAATTCTCTCTCGGCTCACTTCCCAGCCCTCTGGCTGCTCATGGCCAGAGCTCACCAGGGGCTCCTCTTACTCTGACCAACACCCATCCTCCCTATCCTCTGCCTCTGGGCCCTTTTTCTCTTTTCACTCTATGCCTGGCCTCTGGGCAATCTCACACATAGCATGACTTCAGCTACCATCTGTATGTTGGAGACTCCCAAATACTTATTCCTTTCTAGATCTCTGTGGACACTTCCCGACTAGCAGACCTAGCCCAGTGAATGTTTCACCGGTGCTTCAAGTTCAATACCTTCCTTATTTCTCCTCACCACCAAAACTGCTATCCTCTCAGCCCCTGCTTTCCCTCGTAAAACTAGCAAATGCTACTCTCAGGCACATTAATTGTCCAAAGGAGCTGGCTACAAGCGACCCTGGATCCTGCACCCTCCTTCACCCTCTCCTCAGCCAAGCATCAAACACCAAGTTCTCTTACTTTTTACCTCCAAAATCTCCTTGAAATCCATCCCTTCTTCTCAACTTTGCCCTTCTATCTCCTGGACTGGTAAATGTCAAGCTACCCTTCTGGCTTCCTACCCCTAACGTCACACTTTTGCTCTTCCTGCATTGCTACCTTTGTGAATTTTCTAAAGTGAAATGAATCTCAATGGGTGGCTTTCTGGCTTAAGAGCAATGTTTCTCTGCTATAACCCCTCTCGCAGTACATGCCGGGCCATGCCGGGCCATGACTAGAACTTCTTGCTGCTTTCCCACTTTGTTCTTCTAGGATACTCTTGTAATACTACTTTTCTTGTACTCTCCTGGGACACATAATGCAAGTCTACACCGGGCCACTG
Source organism: Acinonyx jubatus (assembly GCF_027475565.1). Classification (NCBI taxonomy): domain Eukaryota; kingdom Metazoa; phylum Chordata; class Mammalia; order Carnivora; family Felidae; genus Acinonyx; species Acinonyx jubatus. The sequence goes on from NC_069380.1 coordinate 10,414,220, forward strand.
TGAACTTGAATGCGAGCAAATGTGACAATTCTTTCAAAAGCGGAATTCAACTTTGGTCTTGAGAACAGCTAACTCATTCTTTCCCATTTTGGCATTCGGTTGAATCCAGGCATTTTTTTTCATATATACTCAAATGCTGCTTTCTCAACCACTGTCAAGTTCAGAGCTTTCCATGGTGAGGTAAATGTTCTGTTTCCCAGGGTTTCTTTTCTCTCCACTTTCCCCTACCTTTCTTTTTGGAGGTGACATTAAGTGACTGAGGGGAAGGGGAATAATGTACTCTCTGGCATTAGGAAAGGGGTATCTTATCCCCAGCGAGCATGGCTGGCTGCCCCTGCAGTTTCTGTTGGACATGCCAGTGGCCTGGGTGTCAGACGTCCGATCCTGGGATCCGTCAGGTTATGGCTCTCTTGACACCTGCTGACAACCTTACCATTGTCCTCTGTAACTTCCTCTCTAGACCCAGGCCCCTTTTGGTCACTCTCCTCTCTCGGAATTTCAACATCTCCTTGAAAATCTGGGAATGTTAGTTGACTTTCTCCTCACCCCACGGGGAAGCAGAGGGCCTAAGAGGTTCCTCAGCTTGGCGGTGGTTGTGTCTACTCACTGTCTCACCACCGTATGGGCAGTGCCACCCCGAACGTGGGATAAGCCCTCAGGATAACCAACCCTCAACCAATTGTACTTATATTCTATAGGTTTACAGATACTTCATCTGAAGAGACGCCATCAGCGGTGATGACACAGACTCAATGATGTACACACGATTTTGTATTCTTTTAGGATGCATCACTATTCTAAATGTCCTCAGAAACATATCTCTGAAGCTGTCAAACTGGTGGGGAAGTGGGAAAAATAATCGTGGCCCAATTAGGGGTCCTCACACTTTGGGCTCAGGGTCCTAATTCCAGGGCTTTACAAAAGGGTCACTTGTCTACACATTGCCCACTGTGATGTCCCTTGTTGCACTAGGACCACAGTTGTTGGACCACACAGGACGCTGCAGGAATGTTCCCATCTTCTGAGTGATATACCATGTCTCCAACACAAAGGGACCAGCTTCAGGTTTTCAGCTAGGCTAACTGCACTGAAGTTTCTAGAGGCCATCTAAGGCCTCATCTTCCTAGATACCCCTCCCTTATTCATCTATTTTTAGGAGTCTGGCCATTTTTTTCTAGGGATTTTCCTGGAAACTATGGCACAGACCTCCCAGGACTCCACCTGGAGAGCAGGATCTCTTCCAGAGACCTGCAAATATCAGCCTTTGCATTGTCCCTCTCTCTTCCACCCCAGTGGGAGGAGTCTTCCATCAATGGGCTGTGGAGGAGAAGGAGGAGTCTTGCTGTCACCCACCCAACGGTCTCCCAAGTCTTTTAAAGCCAAAGGCCTTTTTATTCCCATAAAGGTCTAGGCTTTTGAAACTCAAAAGGCAGGAAGACAATCTTTTCCCCTCAGCTCTCTGAGGTCACTTGTCTTTGTGAAGTGCTTTGGGTCACACCCAGTCTCACTGCTGAGGCAATGGCCTGACTCCTGAGGTGAGGGAGGGTCCCAGGGCTGAAAACCAGAAGCCTGAGTGGGTCAGTGTTGTCCTGCACCCCAGTCCTTTCCTGCTGCTGATGGTTTACACTAACATCTTGAATGAGGAGTGTGCTTGAAAAGCATATGTGAAATCACATCTGGGGAGGAATGTATTTTCCTTTACCCATCACCGCTTAGTTACACTGTTGAACCAGAACAAGGTATCCTCTGTCCAGCATCTAAGGAAAACAGTTCAGGAGCCAATCAAAAAGCTGAGTTTCTTCTCTCTCCCCCTCCTTCCCCCCTCCCTCTCTCCGGGTTGGCACTGAAAAAGCCTGTGAGGTATGGATCTGGATGAAAGGGGACATAATGGAAAATGAGATCACGTGGCATCCAGAGGCCAGGCTTTCCCCCTTGTGGCGTGATCTTTGCTCTCTGTCCCCCTGGAAATCTTGAGTATGGAAATCACGTGCTTCCACGAAGAGGAGAAAGGAGAGGTAGGAAGAGAATATCACGTGGCCCACGGGAGCCGATGGGGGTTCTTCTCAACAAGTGCCTGCAACTGTTCAAGGATTTAAGAGCGTGGACGATAAGGCTACAAACCACCGATGGGCAAATGGAGGATCGACGTCAGAGGGGAACCTCTCGCCAAAGTAGCTGGCTTCCTTGAGCACCAGGCTGAGATCTCTGGAAAGGATGGCTGCTTTTCCCCGATGGTCCTCCTCCTCCTCCTGCTGCTCCTGGGCCTCCTGCCATTGCTGCCAGCTTACATTTACTGAGTGCTTGCTCCCTGCCACTTCCGAAGAGCCTCGCGCAAGTTAACCCGTTTAATCTTCACAACAACTCTGAGAGGTAGGTCCTCTCCTCGCCGTCGTCATTTCCTCCGAGGAGGAAAAGGAGGCGCTGGGATGTGATTTGCCAGAGAGGGCATGGGAGGTGGCGGAGGCCGCAGTTCCTAGCCTGAGCTCCGTGACAACACTATACCCACAATTCTCAGTCGTGTGCCGCCCTGTAGCCCACAGAGAGCTTGTCCCGATCATTCACTCCTGGGAGCCAGCCTCTGGGAATCTGCTCTGCAAGCCAACAAATGTTGCTAAGGGCAGAGGAGAATGAATTTATATTATCCCACCTCCCCTGGTAGCGATCACACCTGCCCAGATCTTATGCTAGGCCAGCCCAAAGCCGCCCCAAGACATTGATTCCCTCGGTTTCTGAAATGTTGCAGTTTTGTCGGAAAGTTCAGGCAGTTTTGTCCTTGCTACTCACTATACTCATGTTTATATTTGTATTCCCCGCCCCCACCCCCCGCCATATTGACAAATGGCAATAATAGGTCCAGGTTGATAGACCGGGCTTAGGCCTACCAAACAAGATCTGCTTCTCTAAAGGATAAATTAGTCTGGGCGAACAGGGTAGACAGCAGAGAGAGGAGCTACACCCCCCAGTGACAGATGGGAGGCCTGAGTGTCCAGGTCCCAGGTTGGCTCGCAGAAGCAGATACACAGCCCTTGAACACTGTTCCCCTCAGGCCGGGCCTTGTAGACTGGGAGCCTGTCCTTTTGCAAGGTGCCCACCACTGCTCTCCTGCCACACCAGGGACAATATGAGGGGCCAGCGCAGCACATTTGGGCATGAACACCCTCCTGACATATCACCCTCAGCCTCTTCAGGCCAACACAGCCTGAACCTTTCCTCATCTTAGAGCTGTGAACTTGAACAAGGCTCAGATACACAGGGGTCTCTTAGAATCAGGCTATGGGGACGATCCTGCAACTTTAATCATATTCAATTGAATACTTCAGGCACGTAACACGCATTTTATTGAGCGGCTTGTGTATCCCTCAACTTTCTGCCATTTATACCCAGACCTATGCACCCCTCTTTTTTTGGGAAGCGTGGTGATGGCATTATAGTACCAGGGTTATGAGCATAGGAGTTTGGGGGAACCAGATGGGACACTGTGGAGTAACAATTTCCAGGACCCACAGAGACCAGGACCCATGGCCTTGGCTCAAACACAGAGTCAGTGACAGTCACCCATGTCCTCAAAGTCCTGGACCTCAACCCCACGCCCAGGTATACTGCCCCGGTCCGTGGAGTGGGAGCCAGCAGTTGAAGAAATGGTTCAACGCTCCTTGGTCCCCGTGTGCTCAGTCATGTTTCCAGGGAGCGTGGGTCTGTGTTCCACCAGCTGTGTGGCTCTCCAGCGTCACCAGAACCCAGTGACTATCCAAATTACTGCTCCTTAGGGGCAGAAGGACTACTGTACAGGGTCCCTGAGGGGTTGACTGGTCTATCACGCACAGCCAGAGATCAAACCAGGAGCTACAGAGAAAGTCACACATGTACTCGTATTGTGATATGCCATTTAACAAAAGTAAAACTCCTTGGAAGTATTTAAGCCCTTCCAGCCATTTTCCGTGTACACCCCAGCAGAAACATGTTGAATCGAAACACACTCTTAAAAGCAACGAAAATAATCACGTTACGCATATCTCACCAGCACATTCTTTAAAGTAGGCTGTCAAATACCGCATCTTCAAATTACGATCTCATAAAATAACCTGACTCTACATTTATCTCCAGGAATAGCATGACCGCACGGTGTCGTTCGAGTAGCTGTGCCAGCACCAAGCTGGATATAGTCCTGTGACCCGGCAGGACAGTGAGCTCTAGGTAGACCGGTAAGAGGACCTTGTGTCTAAACCCGGCCCTGCCTCTCAAGGTGGGTATGATTTTGGGCAGACTCCTTCCTTGCTAAGGTAGCTTCATCTGTACAATAGATCTAACCTATGGGACTGCTGCATAATGCAGGTTTAGTACAAGGATACAACAAGCATTCAATAGTTTTTATTCTTATTTTTACTGCCCAAAGTCCTACAGTTACTAAGATGCCAGGAAGAGGCTTGCTTTTGTGTCCTTGTACCCTGTTCTTTAACATTTTTAATGTTGTAAAATAAAACATGCAGAAAAATGCCTAAATAACATGCAGTTTAACGAGTATTTATAAAACCGATACTCGTAGAAGCACTGCTGAGGTCGAGGGAAGGCTGTTAAGGATGCCCCAGTATCCCGTAGGGTACATCCTTCATCCGTCCTTCCCGGCCCTCCCCTTCCTCCCAGAGGTCAGCCTCTCTGTCACATGGCTCCCATGTAGAGCTGGTGTGGCTCGATGAGCCGGATACCCCTCCGGTAGCTCACAGCTCTCCCTGCACCACAGCATACCGGGCTTGGGCTTGGAGGGGTCTGAGGGATCCAACACACAGCCTCTCCACTCCCATCCCCACCCCCCATATGGAAGACAGGTGAGTTACAAGCAACTTCTCCTTTCTAGTACAGAGGGACGGCTGGCCTCACTGATGGTAATGAGCACACCTAAGAAGTCACGCTCCAACTGTATTTTCGCGTCTTCCACCCATCTTTCCTCATCAGAAGCCAAGTGCTGCCCATTCTTTTTCTCCCAATGTCCCCAGACTCTTTTTGCAGGGCCCCAGCACCATACCTGCGCTGCTGACTTGTTTTGGGGCAGATTGCCCACGTTTTTGATACTATGTCTGGAAGGGATCTTATTTTCTACCAAATCTTCACGCTCTCATTTGCTCTGGTCCCTTAAATGTATAAATTGTTGAGTTTGGTCTCATCTCATTTTCGACTTTGCTCTCGAGCAATAAAAAGGACCAGTTTGGTGAGGATAAACTCGTCCGTTTTGAAAAACTTCCTGCTTCATTCTCAGATTCAGTGTCGAGTGCTGCTACAAAGGCAGGGTAGGAGGCACAGGCCCAGTCCCTGCCCTTTGGATGTAAGATTTTCCAGGGTACAGGGCCATGGGTGACCTCTCAAGACCACCCCACCCCAACCTCAGCCCTGATCCTGTGCACAGCTCCAGCAACGACTCCTAAGAAGTCTTGTAGAACTCACCACAGGAACACTTGGGTTGCTGGAAATGGGAATCATGGGTAAACCATGACTGGAGAGATGAACCTTGGCTATAAAAACCTTGATTTAGGGAACTCTTTAAGAACTTACTATCACAAGTCCCTCATTTTCCAGACCTATCCTAGTGGTATTCTATAACACCACTGTATGACATAGGACCCCACCTATCTGGGCACAACCATGCAGCTTCTGAGGGGCAAGCAGCAGGAAAGGGTGCCAGCATCATACAAAGCATCAGGAGGTTTCATTTGGGAAAGCCCACCCCTGAGAGAGCCTCATCACTCAGAGTCCTAGAGTCAATGTCAGTGTTTAGACATTTACTCCTTCACATCCTGGACACAATCACTCATGCAGGTCGATTTAAATAAGGGCTCTTTCAAGAAGGAAAGCCTTGAAATATAGCAAATGCTTAGTAAAAGCTTCCTGGATTAAAGTTATAGAAAGTTTAGGGTTTCTTGGCATTAAAACAATTGAGGACTTCAGACCATTAGCCAGATATTTGGGCAGTAACCAACAACCAGCAAAAATTGTGAATTCTTACCATGTATGATCCTGAATTTCAATAGTCGAAAGTAAAAGTTTAGAGGTAGAGAGAGAGAATGTTTCCAAATGCATTATTTTCCTATGGAACTACAGAAAGTACTACGATACTTTTTCTAAGGCTCTCTAGGAACTGTAAAATTTAGTAAAAAATGGGCAGGTAAACTGTATTTCATCATTCTCCTAGATTATCTATTGTACTGTTAATTCAGCAAATGGGAAAATTAAATACCTCTTATGTGAATTAAATGTCTTATTAATGTTACTGTATACTCCTTTACAAAGTCAAGACCAGGCCAAATCAAACACAGACAGCCAGAGTGATTACATCTAATCTCATCAGGGCACAATTGCAGACCTCAAGAGAGATGGCCAGAGCACTCTACATATTGGAGTTGCTTTTAATTTGAAACAGAACTTACTTCATAATATGTCAAACATTGAAACCGACTTGGTGGGGGGGGGGGGTAATCAAGACAAAAATATGACAGCATTGAAAATTGTAAGTTACATGTTAATCTGTAGAGTTACATGTTAATTCTGTAAAATCACTACAGAATTTGTAGTGTGGAACAGTTAACAATTAAATCTTACTCTTCACAATATCATTGCATTCATTCTTACATGTATTTGTGCAAATGTGTGCGTTGAGGAGTCAAGTCTAAAGTAAAGAAGTATGGAGGGCAGGAGCAGACGTAAGCGGGAAAAAATGCAGAATTCATGGAGATCAAAAGACCACACAGAATTAGGGGCTTTTCAGTATTGCTGGGAAGCAGAGATGTGTGCTGATGGTGGGGGGTATGGATGGAAAGAGAGGGAGTTGGGATAAACCAGGTCCGACTCAACAGGGTCTTGTAAGCCAAGATAAGGAATTTGGACTTCATCCTAAGAGCAATGGAGGACCTTTGAGGGATTTAACATAGGAAAGTGACATGATCATGTTTGCATTTTAGAGATACTTTGGCTTGTGCGTGGAAAACAGGTTAGAAGTCTAAAGGCATGGAGTTATTTGAGAGGGCTGTGAGTCCAGTTTTACAGGTCAACATACAATGCATGCTATCCCCTTCAATGTCCACATTTTAGAAATCACATGCTCAGAAGATGAAAAATCAGATAGAAATAATAGATTTGGAAGTCCTCTTGATGATCTAAATTTCACCCAGTGGAACTTGACCGCACGATTAAAAACCCTCTATCAGGGACTATATCTGCAATGCTGTCCAGTGTCTTCCCAGAACATAGGAGATTTAGGACTTGAGTATCATGTGCGTGACTACCTCTCAAAGTGTTTTTGAATCAGAATGGTTTTAATCATGCTAAGGATAATGAAAACTGATATCTTTTGGTTTTTTTTTTTCTGGGAAATAATAGCCCAAGAGCCAAGAATCTTCACAATCTCCCAATATTGATGGTTGAATCCATGTCTTATTTTTGGTTTGGAAAAATTTGCATTTCTCAGCAGGATGAACTTATCGTATCTAGGACAGTTTTTTTTTCTTTTTGTCCTATCCTGAAAGATTGAAGAATGCCAAGAGAGAATAGGAGCAAAGGTCATCCCAGTGTTAAGGATTTTGCAGAATTTTGTAGTTTGGGATTAAAGGTTTTCTTCAGTCAAGAAAGTGCAGCATTCATTTCAAGTCTATTTTTTTCCAATTTAAGGGAATACACTGTGTGTTTATGTTCTGGTGTACACTACTACCCATATTATGTAAATATCTAGAATATTCTGGAAATAGTTGGTAGGAAGATCTAAAATGCTATGAATAGCCTCTTGATACTTTAAAAGTCATTCTGCTTTCAGTTCTTCAATTACCGTAATAAATCTTTCTCAACTCCTTTTCCTGAGGGAAATTACTGGAGAGTAAACTCAGTTGGATTTCTTTTGAGGAGGTAGATAAACCAAGACTCCTAAGACATAATTTGTAGCTTAAAAGACATCCGGGGGTGGGGGGGGGAACTTTATTGAAATAGTTCTATACTTTTGTCAATTTTCTCAAAAACTCCATTTTAAGCTCTACCTATTTAAAATACAAGTAAGTAGATAGACTCTAACTCTTGACCTCATCCTCTGTAGGCATAGCCTCCGGGCACTCATTGTTTTTTCCTTTCCTGACATTTTAGTCTAACCTCAACGTGACAGGTTCAGGCATCCTGAGAGCAATGGTGGGAAGATTTCTGCTCTCCTTGGCTTATGCCTGGAAACCTGGCTTCCGCCTATGAGCTGGACACACAACAGTATTATCAATGTCGATCAACTGGCTTGAACACGAAAGGCAGTAAGGACACGCAAGAATAGAAAATTGCTCAACCGAGAGACAGAAGTGGCAGGTTTAGAAAGAAAACTTAAGGTTGGCACGTCTTCAAAGGGGGTGGTTGGTATGCTTTCTTTTCCTGTATTTTAGTTCAACATTGAACAGCTACATGTGTGTTCTAGGTCAGGCAACATCAGGAGTCTAAAAGAAAGGCAGGAACCATCTCTGTTGCCCTAAAACTTCTAACAGTGGGGAAGATGGCATGCATATACAAGTTAAATAATTTAAGACTGTAGGCACACATGAGAATAAATTAAGTAGACTCTGGGGGTGTGGTGCAGGGAAGACAGGGGGCTTTCAAGGAGGAAAGAAGTGGGGGGTAGCAAGATAATGTTGAAGAGAATATGGTAGAGGCATGCTTTAGAGGCAGGGGAGAGAGAGAAGGAATGGCAACATGAGGGAAAATGCGGAGGCCTGGCACTGTTTAGCATCGTCTAGGCTTTCTGAAGCAACCAGAGCAATTAGGGTGGGAGAAAGTGACAGGAGATTACACTGGAAAGGAATGGTTGGGCAAGACTGTAGAGAATTGTGGATTTCATTCCAAGGAGTTTGACTGGACTTGTTGACAATGAGGCATCATGTAAGGTTTTAAGCAGGACAGTGCCATTCGCCTCACAAAAGGTACATTTGTAAATTTAAAATCAATTTTTAAACTGAACATAAAAATGTTCAAAAGGGAGAGAAAGAGAACAAAATGAGGCTGCTGTCATGTCAGACCTTACTGCCTTTTTGACAGCTGGGGAGGTCTCTACTTGAGGCTGTTCAACAAGCTAGGAGATATAAAGGATATAGAAGAAACATATGGATACAGTAGGCATCTCAGGATTGTTTTAGGGGTCCTGAGAGTCTTAGAAGCAACCAGTTTAATGAGCTACAGAAGTCAGGAGACACAGGAAAACATGTGCATCAAGAGGGTTCCCAGGCCACATAGCTGGGGCAGGTCTTACAGAACAACACAGAGCTAATGCCCTCGGCCTGGGCCATCTCAGCACCTCCTGCTGGTCTCAGTCTGGATCTCCAGATCCACAATGTTCCCGGTTAACTACCCCCCCCAGCTTTTCCCCATCCTCCCTGAAGTCTGGATAAAGATTTCAGTAACTTGCCCTAATTCACCCAACCAACCTGGCAGAATAAGAACCCGAAGCTACGTGCTTCTCTTAACATCATCACGGGACCTTTTGCCAAAGGTGTCAACTTCCACCCCAGGGGACTTAGTGCTTCAGAAACCTCAATTTCCAAACTCTGGACATGTCAATATGGATGTAGGGCATCTAATTTTCCCTTAAATTCAACTGACTTCTGGAGTTCAACATCTTGACTGTACCTTCCAGACCCTTCTTCCTGTGAAGGCAGCCAGACCCCTGCTACCTGGATCCTACTGGCCCCCTGAAGGAGATAACAGGAGGGGCAGAAAGAGTCTACACCAGCTAGGTAACCTGGTTACCTAGAGATTAGGTATCAGGGTACCGGGCGGCAAGTTAAGAAACAAAGAAGCAAAATGACCAGAGGTGGGCAGCAAAGTCTGAGGACCTGTTCAATGGAGGCTTACATTACAGGCACAACATTAGCAAAATAGACTTTGCCATCAGCTACTATGGCAAGAGGATGGGGGTGGGAGGCTAGAGAAAGAAGTTTATTGCCTCCTGTGTAAGCGATGGATCGGTGTTATGGTTTAGACTAGTGGGGAATACTTTTCACCTCTAATTTCAAGCAGGAGCTGGCCTTTTATGTTAAAATTATAACCCATCCCAATTCTTTTTTTTCTAACGGGGATCCTTTTGAGGTACTATTCAGCTGGGGAGCTGGGTTTAAAACACCTCTCTCATTACCATAGCATGTAAAAAGAAGCTGGGTCCCAAAGAGAGAAGAATGCAGTTGCCAAAGAGAACACAGAAACAGGCACAGCAGGCTTGGGCTAGGGAGGGCAGCCCCTGTGGCCACAGCAAGCCTTACAGAGCATATAGTGTGGGGCAGTGGAGCCTGCTATGAAATAAATGGGAAGGACCGTGTAACTGGAGGCTGTTCTAGGAGCAACTTCCGAAGCAAAAAGTCCAGGTCTCAGAAATAAGGGCACCAAACCAAGAAGGGGATACCCAGTGAAGATATGTTTTATGAACACAGATAGGGATATGAGGAAGAGGACCCAGACTGGACCAGAATGGTTCCCTAATCCACTCTGGTTGAAGGGTTATCATTGATCCCTTGAGTGCGGAAGAATTCCAGATCCATATCATTGGCCCCACCCCCACCCCCGCATATGCCTTGAGTTTGCAGCCAGTTTTATCTGCCCCTGGGGACATTAACATTCCCCATTTGTGGCTCCCCTGCCACTCTCCCTGCTCTGGACTCCCACTTCTCTTCTCAGAAAAATTCCGATTTTTCCCCCCTTCACGATCCCTCTTCAAAACATTCCTCAGGATTTCTAAGTGTGTCTTCATTGGTTATCTGAATGGCCCTCCTTCTAGGAAGGTAAGTTCACTTTCTTTCCTGAAGCACCTAGGAGGCATGATGACTGATATTCCTAAAAACAAAGCACACATGGCTTTGCAATCTCTCTGGCCTCCTCTCCATACTCTGGTCTCCTCCCACATAGGTCGCTTCCTCAACAGCTGCCCCTCTCCTCTGGATCACCACTCCAATGGTATTAGAGCACAGGTGACATACATGGTTTGTTCCTTTGGACCAGAGGGCGCCCCCCACTCCCCCATTTCTGGAGCACACTTCTCCCCTGAGGAAGGGGAGGGGGCTGTGGGTAGCTGGGCAGAAAAGCTGGCTCAGGGATACACAGGACGTCCCTGGTGTCTGGGTGATATGCTTCACCCAGCCCTGTCAGAGCCAATTGGCTAAACTTCTTTATTCACAGGTATCTTCTCCCAGGACCCTACTTCTTCCTTTCTGTCTGCTTTCCTTTGGGGACACTCGGTCCAGCAGAAGTGTCTAAATATCCGTTGGTTTCAAAGGTCCCTACAGGGTTCCTGCTCCGTCAGGTGCAACAAGAGATATGTCTGGATATTGCCGTCAGCTACAGTTAAGAACTTTCCCAATGTTCTATGACAGTTAAGAAGCAGTCTGCCTGGAGCATCAACAGCTGGCTTCTGGGTCAGAGGTCATGAGCTCTGAGGTTCCTCAGGTGTTGCCTGGATAAAAATGCCCTTTTACCTGCCTATAAAAAACTGTACGGTTTTCATTTTGAAGTATGTGTTCGGTCATATTCAGTACACTGTTTTGCTCTTTTCACAAAAAATCCTGACTTAAAGAATTCTAGGTATTTCTCTATGTCCATACATTGATTGGATAGACCTGAGGATGAGGTTCCCGGAGTTTAGGAGCCCATTGGGCAGCACTCTTGCCCTAAGGAGGCTGAATTCTGCAGGGGTAGAGTATTGACATTGGGCTGGATGGGAACAGATTGGGAAGCTGACTCAACCTAGGCAAAAACGGGGGTCATGAAAGGGTCAAAGTTCTGTCCTGACCTGCTAACAGATATGGGGAAGAAAAGGACATAATTTTTTTAACCTTATTTATTTTGAGAGAGAGAGAGAAAGAGAGAGAGAGAGAGAGAGAGAGAGAGAGAGAGAGAGAGAGAGAGAGAATGCACAAGCAGCGGAGGGGCACAGAAAGAGGGAGAGAGAGGATCCTAAGCAGGCTCTGTGCTGTCAATGAGGACGCCGATGCAGGACTCAATCCCACCAATTGTGAGATCATGACCTGAGCTGAAATCAATAGTCAGGCACTTAACCAGTTGAGCCACTCAGGTACCCTGAAAAGGACGTAATTTTTAAAACCCCTAAAAGTGAACCATTTTCTTCATCGTAGACCTATTTATTTTTACTTTGTTTGAGATATACAGCAGAAGGATACATAAAACTATCATTTAAATAATAATCATCAAGCAAACACCTCTTGATATATGTCTTCTATAAAGGCAGAATCAAGAATCTTTAAGTTGACTAATGGGAGAGGGTATGGGGCAAACAGGGGAAAAGGACAGGTAACAGCATAGTGGTGAGAGTTTGAGGTGAGTACTTAAGTCCTTTGACAACTAAAATAGTATTCGATTGAAATTCTACTGCTGATTCTTATCTTTTCCTTATGTAATGCACTGTTTAATAGTGTATGAGGTGAGTTTTAGAATCTGATGATAGGTCTTTCCTGTTTCGGGGAATTGGGTTGGGTTTTGGGAAATACTCTTGATCTCTCAAAATATCTGATGAGGATTCGTGGAGGAGTAACTGTGGTGATAATTTGCGAGAATCAGAACAGCTGGCAAGAGAGGAGTCTGGCTTTGAACTAGTCAACCCACTACAAACACACCTCCCACCTGCCCTAGAAAAGGCTCTGCTTACTCTTTGGCATTGCAGTTTTTGTTTGTTTGTTTTTTAAACACAGTCTCGAGATAGTTGTTCATTGGTTTTGCTACTGAAGAGCTGTTTGTTCTTATTCCACAGGGGTATTAGATTTCATGGTCTCTGCCTTCAAGTAAGGAAGGATGATGCCCGCTCACCACTTTGGCAGCCATTTTGTCCAAGTTAAGAGGCCCCTTAGTTACATTCCCAGGATTACAATCAAATACAGTGTATCTATATAAGAAAAAGAAGACACTGCAACCCGTTTTTTGTTTTGACATTCTAGGAATAAGCTAGCAATGCATCTACAGTTTTATTGTGGCTTTCTGGGCCACGATTTAGTTGGGAACAGGCACACCTGAGATTTGAGTGCAGTGCCTAAGACCCTGGGTGGGGGCGTCAGGGAAACCAGGAGTAAAATGTTGGCAAATATCCTTCCAATTATTTTTCAGGGTGCAAACCCACAGAGGCAAAATGAATTTATTTTTTCTTTTTATAAAAGTAGGACAATATAATTTGTGTAGTAATTTATGTTTTTAACTTAATTAATAGAAATGAATATATCACTTAATAGCAATCTGTAGCTTATAATGTCTACATCGTATTTTACTGTGTATATTTAACCAGCCTCCTACTGTTTATTTAGGTTGCTTTAAATTCTTTTTTTTTCTTTAATTGGAGTATAGTTGACATACAATGTTATATTTCAGGTATACAACATAGTGATTCCACAAGTTTATATTATACTACGCTCACCACAAGTGTAACTACCATCTGTGACCATACAACACTGTTATAATACCACAGACCATCATCCTTACATTGTACCTTTCATTTCTGTGAGTTATTCATTCCATAACTGCAAGCTCGTATCTCCCTGTCCCCTTCATTCATTTTTCCCATCCCCCCCACCCCCCCAGCCTCCCTTCAGGAAACCACCAGTTTGTTCTCTGTATGTATAGGTCTGTCTGCTTTTTCGGTTTGTTTGTTTATTTTGTTTTCTAGATTCTACATATAAGTGAAATCATATGGTATTTGTGTTTATCTGTGTGACTTATTTCGGTTAGCATAATACCTCCCAGATCCACCCATTCTGTCCCATAGTTAATTGTTTGCTTTTATGAATACTGCTGCAATTACTAATCTCACTTCTGATTATTTCATTAGTATTAAAGACAGGAATCTGGAATTTTCCAAACTGTTTGCGTATTTTAAAACGTTTTTCACAATAACTTCCAGAAGTTATCAACAAGGAAGAGAGAGCAATATTTTTGCACTGATGGTAATGACTTAGGAGAAAGAAAAACTGATACTTGGCAGAGAGGGCAGAAAAGCGAGAGTAGTGTCATTAAGGAGGTGAGAGCGTATGGGATCTTAGTGCCCAGATGGGTGTTGGGGGGGAGGCGATTTTAAATAGAAGCAAGGAGAACTTATCTCTGGTAGAGATCAGGAAGATAGAATATGTGGGAGAAGATGCTGGAAGGTTGACAGTGGGGGTAGGAAAGAGAAGTTCCGATTGCTTCGAGAAGTGAAAAACAAGGTCATGACTTAGAGTGAGGGGAGAGGAGATGATGAAGGTTTGAGAGAAGAAGATGGTAAAATAGAGTTGATTCTCATTATTTGTGGATTTAACATTTACAAATTCACCCATTTGTTAAAATTAACTTGTCACCCTCAAACATGCAGTCTTAGTGTTTTCATTTGCAGATATGTGCACACTCAGAGCTATGAAAAATTGTGGTCACCCAACATGTATGCTCCCAGCTGAGACTGACCAAGTTACACTGTGCTTTATTGTTTTAGCCCTCGTGCTATAAGAAAGTGACCTTTTCGTTGCCTATGTAGAGCCATACTTTTAGCACAAAATGGTGCTTTTGCTGTCTAAAATGCCCACCTGCAAGCATAGTGCTGAAATGCTGTCTAGTGTTCCTAAGAGCAAGGAGGCTGTGGTGTGCCTTATGGAGAAAATATGACTATTGGACAATTCAGGCATGAGTTATAATGCTATTGTCTCTGAGTTAAATGTTAATGAATCAATAATATAGATTCAGTAAGATGTCTTTAAATGAAAACACACAAAGAACAAGATTGTATGTGATCAGTTGATGAAAATGTGGCCAGAAGCTCGTAGCAACCTAACTCTGTATTTTTCCTAGGAGCACTGGTTCAGTATGCATTAGTTCACTGTTGCTGGTGACATCAGAGAACGTCACTGTAGCAAATAACAAGAATTGACTGTTTTGGAGCACCCGGGTGGCTCTGTTGGTTAAGCGTCCAACTTCGGCTGAGGTCACGATCTCACAGTCTGTGTGCTCGAGCCCCACGTCGGGCTCTGCGCTGACAGCTCAGAGCCTGGACCCCGCTTCGGATTCTGTGTCTCCCTCTCTCTCTGCCCCTCCCCTACTCATGCTCTCTCTCTTTCTCTCTCTCAAAAATAAATACACTTTAAAAAAATTTAAAAAAAGAATTGACCGCATTTGCCTCAAAGAATAGGAGAGTGAACGAAATAGGGAAGTTGGGCATCATAAAACAAGGGTTCATTTGACTTAAAATTAGAAATTTGAAGTAGGATCAATCAGCGTGATTGTGTGTTTTCCTCCAGGCATATTAGCTGTACAAAGACAGGTATGAAATAGGCAAACAGCTGGTATTAACTAGGGTTGTGATTCTGCCAAATGAATATGGTGAGTCCAGGCAGTAGTTGAGGGGTTGAGAATATATGCAAGAGAGTAGTTATGATAGTGCTCCTTGTGGCTTAACGTGTGTGTGTGTGTGTGTGTGTGTGTGTGTGTGTGTGTGTGTATTTTATTTATTTATTTTTCAGGATAGAGGGAGTCAGGCATTGTGTAGATTTACGTCTTTTTCAGTGTGGAATTCAGGATTTTAAATTTTCTGAGGGCAGTTTGTCAGGATTCAGATCCACGTTCCACCAAGTACTAGCAAGATAAGCTTGTAAATCTAGTGACTGTGTTGTGATTTGTTCAACCTCAGTGAAACAACTACTGGTAGAGTCGTATGGTATTTGCCACACTCAACAAAACTTTCTCCAGTGGATCGCACCACTATATTCGCCTATTGGAGCTTTGAAAAACAAAACCTTCCCCAGTCAAGAATTAGTAAATGGGAAGACTGGAACAATTTATGTTATCTAAAACCACCACGTTTTAAAGACTTGACCATGATATTTAATATGCCCGTATAAAAAAACTATTAGTGGTAATGGTACACGCGTGTTGATTAAAACTTGTTTTCCTCCAAACTCCAGAATTCCATGATATGTAAGAACAGAAATTTCACATAGGACAGACTTTTCTAGAGAATAGAGAAGTGCATATTTCCCAACCCATCTTTGAGGCCAGCACAATGGTGACACCGAAATCAGACAAGGACTGTGTAACCAAAAAAAATTATAAGACAACATCACTCATTTATCTGCATAAAAAATGCCAGGTATGATAAAAAGCATACTAAATTCAGCAATATAAAGAACAGAAACTACATTCTGACCAAGTTGGGCTTACCCTAGAGATGGAAAAGTGGTTACCATTAGAGAATCTCTAAATGTAGTTGATCATATAAATATAGAAGAAAAACCTACAAATACTTCAATAGGGGCACAGAGAGAATTCGGTAAAATTCTATACTCTTTCATGATTTAAAAAAAAAAGCTCTTGGTAAAGACATGGTAAGAAACAGAAGAGAACTTCCTTAATATGACTACAGTTAACTACCCAAAACCTACAACAGACATTAGAATCATCTCATTAGAAAATCAAGAACTCACTACTACCATGCCCTTTCTACATTATTCTGGTGGTCCTCGATAGAGTCATAAATCAAGAAAAAGAAACAAAGAATGCAAGGATTAGGAAGGAAATAAAATTGTCATTATTCACATCAGATTGTCTACATAGAAAACCCAAAACAATCTTTGCCTCAGCTATAAAATGTTTGTTTAAATGGACAGAAAAAACTACTTACATTTCTTGAAAAAAATTTTTTTTAAGGTTTATTTATTTTTGAGAGAAAGAGAGACAGACTGTGAGCAGGGGAGTGGCAGAGAGAGAGGGAGACACAGAATCTGAAATAGGCTCCAGGCTCTGAGCTGTCAGCACAGAGCCCTACGTGGGGCTCAAACTCATGAGGTGTGAGATCATGACCTGAGGTGAAGTCGATGCTTAGGGAAAAAATCAAAACAATAAAAATAAACTCAGTAAGACAACACAATTGAAGAGCATAGTATTGTTGCAAACTTTCAATAGCACAAATGGAATCATATTTATGTATCAAATTTACAACTCAGAGTTGATTTTCAACTGACCGAATGTTGACATTTCATGGGGTACTCCTCTAATATACATTGGGAATAATCTGTTTCTTGAAAGTTTGGCAGAACTTGCCCATAAAACCATGTAAGTTACACACACACATACACACAATGAGTTTGTGTAAAAACTGATGAAATTGAATAATGTCCGTAATCTAGTTGATAGTAATCTGCCAATGTCAATTTACCGATTTTGATATTGACCTACAGCTATAAAAGGTGCCACCCTTGGAGAAAGATGGGTAAATGAGCATGGGATTCTATTCCATTCTCTTTTGCAACTTTTTGTAAATCTAAAATTATTTTAAAATAGAAAGTTAAAAAGAAAATACATGGGCCTCTTATGAATGACATTTATTTTTTTTTATTTACTCATTTATGTCAAACAGATAGAAATCATGTAGCACTCATTTCTTAATCCAACTCATTGTTGCTCACGTTAACTAGAAATGGAGTCCCTTAAAAAAAACCTGTGTCAAAAAAGCAAAGCGTTCCACATTTGTGTTTCTCAAAGCTGGTGCTATGGAATTTGATCTCTGCAGTAGTAAGCTCATGAGTATTAATGGTTGTTGGCTAAAAATAACCCCCAGGGAGGTTACCTGGAGTTCTCTGTCATCCACGGGTGTAGAGGCATTTCTGCAACTGACTAGAAGAAACCTTTTTGTCATCTCTCTGGTCACAGTTGCACTAAGTGCACTCAGCCCACCATGTGGCCCTTCGCTTGTCATTTCAATGGATCACTGGGCAGCTGTTATAAAGGGAGTCTATCCAAAAACACCAGGATCAGAGACCACATTCAAGAGAAGCTCAAAGAGGAATGAATAATGTGAGGCTTTTAGTTATCATTGAATGTTATCCTTTATAAAGTTGAGAGTCAAAAAGGCTTTGAAAAAAGTCACCTTGTGAAATGACACAGTTCTATCCACTCTTTTTTTTTTTTTGAGGAATAAAGGGCTCAGTTTCATTAGGCAGTTTATTAAAAAAAAAAAAAAAACCTAATAGCTAGATATTTAAAGCCCCTGGGTTACTTTCAATTTTAAAAGTCTATTTCTAATGTTCTAAAGTTAAAAATGGCAGAAATATTTTTACACAGCTTTGTAATTTCTTTTTCTGCCATAGGTGTTCATGGGTGTCTCAGGCTGGTCCACCAGATAGATGTGCCTGAAATCCTTGCTCTGAAGAGATGTGCCACGGTGGTGGGAAAAGAAATCCAAGCAAGCACCAGTGGAGTATTCCAGGCTGTCAGAGGTCGCTGAGGTAGAAAGAATGAACATGATGCCCTGTGCCTCTCTACAGTAGGAAACTAATAGGACCAAGAGTTAACATGCTCTGAGGACAGTGCCATATTCTGAGGCAATCACCGACCTTCTGGTCGAGAGGCTCTTCTGTATATGGCCGGGGCTGGCCCAATCTTTCTTTCTTCAGTCTTCCACTGAGCTATCTTCTATTTTTTCTTCTCTTCATACAGAGAACTTCTCCTTAGATTCCTAGGAAGCGGGCCACTTGATGGAAGAAAATTGAGTAACTTCCTCCTTCATAGAGCATTTCAAATAATAATAATAATAATAATAGTAATTATTATTATTATTTTTAGTGTTGTCATGTACTTCATTAATATTAGGAAATGAATTCTAATGATTTTCAGATATTCCCTATCTTTATCCTGTAAATATATTATCTTATTTCCAATGATTCATCCTTGAGAAACAGGTGACATTTCATAGATAGATAAAGCAATGCTCACAGAAGACCAGGATCCTTATGTTCCATTGCCAAAGCACTAGGTTCTCAGGTTCTGTTTCCACCCTTGATTTGACTTGCATCATCTCCAGTTTCCACTTTGAGCTTAAAGGGATCTCTAATGATCCTGGATTCTTGCATCACTTATTTGAGAGGCCAGCCACTTGAAGCTGAGGAAATAGAAGGAGTAGAATCCCAGCAGACTCTGAAGAGTGACCAGCAGAAATTAACGCTGCTGGCTCTATCTTTACTGGACTTCAATTTAAAAAAGTGAAGATGTCTTTCTTACCAATTGAGGATCCTCTAACAGTGGTGTTTGAGTCCCTCACCATTATTGTACTCTGATGGCTGGACACGTAGTACTGAGCAAGGAGGTGGGACACAGGGATGGGAATAAGTGTGGCCCTATGTCCATGGCTCCCTTAGTCCCCTGTGAATGCGGCTACATATGATTATGCCAGGAGACAGCCTTAGCACGGCCCCAGACATTGTTCCAAGGGAGACACAACTGCCCAGAGTTGACCCTCCTGATGAAACCCACTGGCCATCCCTGAGCTAACAAAGGGATGAGTTACAGACTCATAGTGGCTGAGGGAGTAAAAGGACTTCAGAAATAATAGAAAATGATATTTTTAATGAGATAAAGTTAGAGAAAATCTACTGACAGCTTGCAGAATGTCTGAGAGACAAGTTAGTAAATGCGCCAGGGAAGTACATTTAGGAAGGGGAATTGTAGACAAAAGCCCTCTCTGTCTTGCCCTAGCATGTTAGATATTCACAGACCAAATAGAAACGATTTGCTAGTACTTGTTTGATCTCTGTTTTGTCAGTTTGGCTAACTGAGAACTGACTATGTGACAAGTCAGCTAATCGATATTTCTGTGTGCCTACTGTGTGTTAGAAACTTTGGTAGATAGTAACAGTAACTAAGAAGACGTATTATGTAATGCTGGATAATGAAAACCGTCGCTTCAACACAACGGCTATCATTTTTAGTGAGCGACATGGATTTTTTTCCCTGTCAAAAGTGTACATTTAACCCCAAATATAAGGCAGTATGCACAGCGGTTAAGAACACAGACTGTAGCCAGACTGCTCTCTGGCTCCAGTCCCGACTCTGCCACGTTATGGCTTTGTAACATTGGGTAGGTTTTTCAAACTTTAAAGATGAGGAGAATAATACCTACATTATACGATTAGTATTAAAATTAAATGAATTCATATTTGAATACCGCTTAGAACAATGGCTGACAAAGAGTACCATGCCAGTTTATTAAATAAATTTAAAAAAAAATCTCTTCTTTGTGTTAACAGGGAACAACTGTATGTATTATCAAATCTAGCTGAATTGCAACAGACATGATTATCTGTCTTTCAGTCAAAGAAACTAAGACCCAGAGAAAGAAAACATCTTGGCCAAGGATCCAGTCATTGGTGAAACTGATACTCATATCCATTTACATAGAATACTGCCCCAGAGAAACAGGCAGCAGCCATCAGCACTGAGACAAAGCCATCCGTAAGCAGAAAGATTACAACTTGTTGGAAGCTCGGATGATTAGTATTTTTTAGCAGTATTTTAAAATTAAGGTAAGTACATTTTTTAGACACAATGCTACTGTATACTTAATAGACTATAGCAGTGTAAACGTCATTTTTACACGCACTAGGAAGACAGAAAGATCTTTGGACTTGTCATGGTCACTTTATTGCGGTGGTCTGGAACCAAACTCACAATATCTCTGAGGTATGCTGTACAAAGAGCATAAGTGACACGATGGTGAAGCTAGAGGGGAGAACCACTAGATAATGGTTCAACCACTGGATAATGACACCCAACAGTGCCGATCTTTGGAGTATTTTCCCTGTTGTTTCATTCCACTGACTGAATTTGATTGTTTTGCCTCTAAGTCATTTTGTCTGCATGACCACAATTATCACAATAAAAATAGCAAACGTTCACCACCGATAAAAGTTTCTACATATCCCTTGCTTCAGGTAATCACCGATCTGCCTTCTTTAACAAAAGTAAATAGTTTATGGCTTGTTTACATTTTGTAGAATTTTACATAAATGGAATCATATAGTATGCACTATTTTTTAAAATCTGGCTTCTTTCATTCATAAATGTTTTCAGAATCATGTTCTTCCTTTTAATTGCAGAATAGTAACCCATTGCATAGTGTTATGGGTAGAATGTGTCTCCCCCCACCCCTCCCCATGAAAGATATGTTGAAGTCCTGACCTCTAGTATTTTAGAATGTGGCTTTCTTTGGAAATAGGATCAGCACAGAGACAATCAAGTTAAAATGAGGTTATTAAGGGTGGTCCCTCATCCGATGTGACTGGTTTCCTTATAAAATAAGAAACTTTGGACACAGAGAAATGCACAGAGGAAAAATGATGTAAGCACACAGGGAGAACATCAACTACAAGTCGAGAAATTCCTGAGGCTGCCAGAGGCTAGGAGAGAGGGCTGGAACTGATCTCTTTCAGAGCACGTAGAAGGACACCTTGGTTTTGGATTTCTAGCCTCTAGGACTGTGAAACAATAAATACCCGTTGTTCAGGACACTTGTTATGGCAGCCCCAAGAAACTAATACATCTGGATATACACTAATACATGTGGATCTAGACTAACACATACAGATATACAAAATGTGTGTTTGTCTCTACTAATAGACATTTGGGGTTGTTTCCAGTTTGGGGCTATTAACAAAAGCCCAAATGGCAGCTTTGTGTGGACATGTGTTTTCGTTTCTCTTGAGTATCTGAGAGAGGAAGGATGGATCCCATAGTAATTACATGCTTAACTTTTCCAAGTAACTACCAAACTCATTTCCAAAGTGACTGTACCATTTAAAAATCTGACCTATGAAAGGCAGCTCATGAGAGTTCTATTTCCTCCACATCCTTGCCAATATTCGGTTTGACCGGTCTGTTCAATTTTAGCCATGCTATTAGGTGACTAGTGGTATTTCACTGTGCTTTTAGTTTGCATTTTCCTAATAACTGATAATATTGAGCATCTTGTCATATGCTCATTTACTATCTGTATATCTTCTTTGGTGGAGCATCTATTCGTTTTTGCTTATTTTGCTGGGTTGTACATTTTCTTATTGCTGAGTTTTGAGTATTTTTATACGTTCTGGATATAAATTCTTTATTAATTTATAAATATTTTCAAACTTAAAAAAATTTTGACTTTATGTTTTGCACAATGTAATAAAGTATATTATAGTTCTGATGTAAAACCTACAGTTATAAAACTTCTAGAGGAAACCAAGGAGTGGACATTTGTGACCTTGGGTTAGGCAAGATTTCTTCATTATGACACCAAAAGCATGAACCATGAATGAACAAATTGATAAAATAGACCTTATCAAAATTAAAGATGTCTGCTCTTTAAAAGACTCTGTTTAAACTGATGGTTACTGAAGGAGAGATGGATGGGGAGATGGGTTAAATAGGTGACAGAGATTAAGGAGGGCACTTGTGATAAGCACTGGGTATTGTATGTAAGTGATGAATCATGAAATTCTACAAATCATGAAATTCTATGAATCGTGAAATTCTACACCTTTAACTAATATTAAACTGTATGTTAACCAAATGGAAATTATTTCATTTTTAAAAAATGTTTATTTATTTATATTGAGAGAGAGAGAGAGAGAGAGAGGTAGAGAGCAAGCAGGGGAGGGACAGAGAGAGAGGGAGAGAGAGAATCCCAAGCAGGTCCTACACTGTCGATGCGGGACTCAAACCCACAAACCATGAGATCATGACCTGAGCCGAAACCAAGAGTCAGATGCTTAACCAACACAGATGCCCCAGCTAAACAGAATTTAAATAAAAATTCAGAGACAAAAAAAGAGACTGTTTAAGGAATAAGAAGACAAACAACAAAATGAAAGAAAATATTTCCAAAATGCACATCTTGTACAAGACTTTTATCTATAATATTCTTGAAACTCAATAAGGAAATAGTGAACTCAATATTAAAAATGGACAAAGTATTTTTTCTTAGTCTGTAGCTTTTTCATTTTCTTGTTTTCTTCCAGAAGTTTAATAGTTTTAGATTTTACACTTAAATCTATGATTTATTTTGAGTTGATTTTTATAAATGGTATGATGTATAGATTGAAGTTCTCTCTCTCTCTCTCTCTCTCTCTCTCTCTCTCGCATAGGACATCCAATTTACCACTCACCTGCCTTTGTACCTTGGTCAAAAAATAGTTGTCTATACTTGTTGATATGCTCATATATATTTAGAATCTTCTTTTCTATTGATTTATCTTCATGCCAATTCCACACTGTCTTGATTACTTCTGTTTTATAATATCCTCGAAATAAGGAAGAGTTTGGGGCACCTAGGTGGCTCAATCAATTAAGTGGTTAGGTGTCTGACTCTTGATTTTGGTTTGGATAGTTACTATTACCGTCTTCAAGTTCATTAATCTTTATTTCTAATAATATCTAATCTGCTGTTAATACCATCCAATGTAGTTTTCATCTTAGACATTGTAGTTTTCATCTCTAGAAATTTGATTTGGATTTAAAAAATATCTTATGTCTCCACTTAAATTTCTGAACATGTATGATATGGTTATAATAACTTTTAATGTCTCTGCTAACTCTAACATCTATATCAATTCTGGATTGATTTTTACTCTCATTATTGGTTATATTTTTTTGCTTCTTTGCATGGCTGGTGACTTTTAAACTGGATTCCAGGTATTGTGAATTTTACCTTGTTATGTGCCGGACATTTTTGTTTTCCTATAAATATTCTTAATCGTTTTTCCTGGGATGCAATTAAGAAACAGGTTGGCCTTTTTGTGTCTTGCTTTTAAGATTTGTTTAGGTAGAATAAGAGCGGCATTTAACCTAAGGCTAATTATTGCTCACTACTGAAATAAGATACTTCTGAGTATTTTACTAGATGTTTCATGGGATATGAGGTTTCCCATTCTGGCTGGTGAAAAGAGGTCATATTTCTGGTCCTGTGTGAACTCCAAAGACTGTTTCCTCTGATCCTTCTGGGGCGGTTATTTGCTAACATCAAGTATTTTCGTCACACATATGCACTGAACAGTACTCTTGAGAATACTCAAAGGGGGTCCCCTGCAGATCTCTCCCATCTCTGTTATTTGTACTGCAAATGCTAGCCAATTTGGTCTCCATGGATGCTCAGCTTAATCTACTCAACTCAGGGAAACCACTGCAATCTGCTTTGGTTTCCACCCCCTGCATCATGGTCTAAGAACTCTCTTACAGAATTAAAAGGGATAATTTTAGAGCTCCCCTCATGTGTTTCCTGTCCCTTACAGATTGCTGTCCTCAATGGCCTGATATCCAATGTCTTGAAAACCCCTGTTGCTTATATTTTGCCCTTTTAGTGGTGGGTTTGTTTCCAAGAGATGGTGAAACTAGTTTCTTACTTCAACTTGGCTAGAACTGGAAGTCTTACATCCCAGATGTAAAAGGACTTCAAAAGGACTCAGAATTTTATAAGATTATATTCAAAATGTCTAGGATACAATTTAAACACATTTGATATGCAAAAAAGAGAAAATCTCAATAACTCATAAGGAAAAAACACTCAACAGCTGCCCACCCTGTAGTGATGTGAATCCTGGTGATCTAAATCCTCTAACAAACTTTAAAGCAACTATAATAACTGTTTCATGAAATAAGGTTGAACAATCTTGAAACAAATGGAAAGATAATAGTTCTCAGCAGGGAAAGAGAAGCTGTAAAAAATAAAATGGACATTTTAGAACTAAAAAAAGTAAAGTAATGATGACACAGAAAAGAATCTATAAACTTGAATAGAGCAATAGAAAACATCCAATTTGAATACCAGAGAAAAATTTATTGGAAAAAAAGCTAACAAAGTCTCAGGGACCTGTGGAATAGTATAAAAAGATACAAAATTCATGCCAGTTGAAACCTATGAAAGGAGAAGATGATGCAGAATAAAAATTTGAAGAAATAATGGCTGAAAACTTCCAAAATTTGGTAAAAGAGATAAGTTTACAGTTTCAAGAAACTTAATGAACGCTTAACTGGATAAACTCAAAGAAAACCATGCCCAGATACATCTTAATCAAATTGCTGAAAACCAACATTAAAAAAAAATCTTGAAAGCTTCCAGAGAAAAAAATTACACACTACATTTGAATGACTGTGGATTTTTCATGAGAAACAATAAAGGACAGAATAAAGGGACACAACACTTTAAAAGTAGTAGAAGAAATGAACTGTCAACCCAGGATTCTCTATCCAATAAGAATACCTTTGAAGAATGAAGGAATAATAACAACAGTCTGAGTTGAAAGAAAACGAAGAGAATTTTAGTCAAAAGCATTTCTTCTCTAAAACAAATGTTAAAGGAAGAACTTCAGGAAAAAAGGAAATTGTACCATAGGGAAACTTGGAACTTTAGGCATGAAGGAAGAGCAACATAAGTGGTAAACGCCTAGGTACATATGACAGATTATTTTCTCCTCTACATATGGAATACGTATGTACATGTGTTCTCTGGAATACATATGATGATACAAAGCCAAAATTATACTATTGCCTGGGTAGGTTTTACTGTATGTAGATGTAATACATATGACAACTACAAATACAACATAAAAGGGGGAGGATACATTTTCTACATTTAACCCCAAGAGGTAAAATATTAATTTTAATCGACTATAAAAAGGGACATATGTATGTAGCAATGACTAGACCAACCACACAAAGGGATAAAGACAAAAAGAGAGTAGATAAATTAAGATGGAATATAAAGTTAAATATTTCAAACATTTTCACAAAAGGGGAAAAGAGGAATACAAAATAGAGGGGGAAAAAACAAAATAATGGCAGACTAAAACACCAACTTATCAATAATTACATTAAATATAAATGGTCTAAGCACACAAAATAAAAGACAGCAATCATTAAGTTGGACAAAAAACTAAGACTCAAATATGTGTTGTTGAGAAACCAACCCACTGAAAACATCTTGATATAGATAGGTTAAAAGTGAAAAGAAAAATGTGTAATGTGCAAACACTTAACGAAAGAAAGCTGGATTGTCTCTATTAATGTTAAACAAAGTAGACTTTAGAACAAGGAAAATTACCAAGAGGCATCGTTACGTAATAAGAGGGTCAATTCACTAAGAAGACATACAATCTTTTATATGTATGCACACACAGAAAACCAAAACAAAACCCAAAAAATGGTATTAAAATACAATTGGAAGAACCGCAAGGAGAAATAAACCTACAATTATAGTTGGAGGCTTTCAGTTTTGTCTTTCAGTAACAGAACAAGTAGACAAAAACATTACCAAGACCATAGAAGACCTGAACAACACCATCCCACCAAAGAATAGCAGAATACACATTTTTTTCAAGTGCACAGGAAATACTTATCAAGACAGAACATATACTGGGTCATAAAAACAACCTTAACATATGTAAAAGTATTAAAATCTTTCAAAATATATCCTCTAATCAAAATGCAATTAATCTAGAAGTCAATAACAACAATATCTGGAAATCTCCCAATTCTTAGAAATTAGATAATAATCTAGATAAGAAATTAGATAATAAACAATCCATGGGCTGGAGACCAAGTATCAGAGTGAAAATGAAAATACAACATATCAAAATTGGTGAGGTAAAAACTACAGTAGTGTTTAGGGGAAAATATGTTATTAAATGTATATATGAGAAAAGACAAGAGGCCCCAAGTTAATGATATAATTCTTCTTTAGGGAACTAGACAGAGAACAAACTAAACCAAAGTTATCAGAAAAAAGTAAATAATAAAAGCATAAATCCATAAAATTGAAAACAGAAAAGAAATAAATACCAGAAATTGACTTTTTCAAATGTTCAATAAGAATGGTAAAACTTTGTACAGATTAACCAGAGAAGGAGAGAAAGAGAGAGAGGGAGAGAGAGGGAGAGAGAGAGGGAGAGAGAGGGAGAGAGAAAAAATTATAAATATCAGGAGGGGAAAAGATGGTATCATTACAGACCCAACATATGTTAAAAGTATACTAAGGGAATATTATAAAGAACTCTACCATAAGAGACTCTTAAATATAGAGAAAAAACTGGGGGTTTGATGGGGGGGGTGGGAGAGAGGGGAAAGTAGGTGATGGGCATTGAGGAGGGCACTTGCTGGGATGAGCACTGGGTATTGTATGGAAACCTATTTGACAATAATATTAAAAAAAAAAAAAGAACTCTATGCACATACATTTAACAACTTCAATGAAATAGAAACTCCTCTGAATACACAAACTACCAAAACTCACCGAAGAAGAAATAATTTGAATAGTTCTATGTTTTTTTTTAATTTTTTAAAATATTTATTTATTTTTGAGACAGAGAGAGACAGAGCATGAACGGGGGGAGTGCCAGAGAGAGAGGGAGACACAGAATCCAAAGCAGGCTCCAGGCTCTGAGTTGCCAGCACAGAGCCCGATGCGGGGCTCGAACTCACGGACCGTGAGACCATGACCTGAGCCGAAGTCGGACGCTTAACCGACTGAGCCACCCAGGCACCCCAGTTCTATGTTTTTTAAGGAAATTGAATTCATAGTTAGGTAGCACAGATCAGTATGGACAAGAGAAAAATAATCAAGACTAACTGATGTAGGCTCCTTAACTTCCCTCTGCTGAGGAATGAATATACTGGTCTCTCAAATCTAAGATTTTGGTTGTTAACTTATTTGATGAAGGGTGTTGAGTAGTGGGTTGAGAACGACAGGTTTTGAGCAAATGTCTTGAAATAGGAGAGTGATATGATAAACGGTTCCTAAGGTCTTAATTTCCTTAAAGTAAGGAGTTTTTGGCAAATTGTTTTTGAATTGGTATCTACTTAGAATAGTTAGCCTCTGAAAACAGGGATAATGACCAGGGGGACGTGACAGAAATGTGGTGGTAAAGATTTGATCTAGGCAGGCAGTTTTCAACAATGAATGTAAGGGATAAATCTAAGAACTGGTACAGTTTATATACAACTGCATGTTTGTTTTAATTTTTCTCTAAGTAAGGTATTTTTCTATATAAGATAACACATAGCTATGCTTTTTGGGTAAAAGGCAATACATATTAACTAAGCACTTCTAAAGCATCTGGAAAAAGCTGCCTAATTCAATACCCTTTCCCTCATCTGTTCTAGACAGTTAAACATGTTTTGGACTAGCCGAATTTCCACAATACTTTTTTTTTTTGACACTAAAATGGCTGAAAACCCTAAAATAGAGACAGAATAACAAGTATTACTTCTGTTAAAACAAATACAGAATTTAAATACACAATTGAGCTACTTCTGTTTATGTGTTTTAACATTTAAATCTTCTTATCCTATACAATAATTGAAACTGCCCAAAGAAAAATAACCAATTTGAGACTGAATAAAACGAGGCTGGTGGTCTCAGGAACAAGCATATTAGTCAAGTAGCGTTGGCAAAATCCACTTTTGTGTGTAATTTTGAGAATAAGCCTTTAGGTCAGCATTGAGTTGTGCCGAGAGCTAAAACAACGTGGCCAATGAGAACAGCTCTTGTGTGATGTTCTCAGTTTCTAACTTTATCCCCATCTGTTTGAACATTCCTGCAGTGGTGCCCAGAACAGCTTGTTGGTAACAATGAGGCAGTTTCAAGGGGCACATTTTTCTAGAGACCAAATGATCTTCAAAACACTCAAGAGAAAATCAAGGTGGTCTTCTAAGCTCTTGGTATTCTAAGTTTTGTTCGTGGATCGGAAGTACGGACATATCCAGAAGCTATGCTGGAAATACAGTATCTCAGCCCCAACACCCCGCGCCCCCCCCCCACCACTATGATCTATTGAATCAGAATGTCCTGTCATTTCATCAAGACTCCCAGGTGATATTACAACTCGAGACAATGTGTTTTAAGCTCTTGGAACAGGTTTTGTTGGGAGATGAAAGGTTTACATATTTTAAGAGACAAGTGCTGATTCTTTAGGTGAGGGTTTTGGCACTGCAGCTATGTGACTGAACAGCATGCAGGGACAATACAGAAAAGGAAAAGGCCTCTCCTGGCAATGACGCTCAGAAAACTAACCTCCTATGGCACAGCAGAGTTCCTGGAGGTCCTCAGAACGCTTATCAAGTTTTAAGGCAAGAGTTTCGGTATCAGGCAAGTGGTATTAATGCTTTCCTCATGTTTAGACAAATCCACCTGTTTTTATAAGTATGCATTTATGAATTAATAAGCATGTACAAGAGGTCAATCTTCCAGCACTTTCTCAGACCAAGAGAAAATAATTATCTGTAAACAGTCTGATTTTGTAATCACACAAAAAACATCTCCTTCCTGCAGCAGGGACACAGGGTGGGAAGGTCCAGTTTGTAATTCACAACCTGGAGAGGGGCTGAGTGCTATACTAGGGTCCAAATTCGGTCTTTCTCCAATTTCCAAAGCACAATCCTGGCCCGAACCTCTGGACACACAGAGAACTCTGCCAGTAACAGTCTGTGCAGGATGAGGAAATCCTTCCTTTGTCAGTCTCTGGCAGTCAGGACCCCTCTGCTTCATTTCAAGATTAATTTTCTAGCTAAATCTTTGTACTCCTCGTTCTCAAAGATCTTTATGAGGAGAACAGACAGATCTGGAAGGTCTAGATGAGCTTGACCAAGTGATTTCACACATGGATGGAGCACAGAGCTAGGCTTGGATGGGGTGGAACTCTCTTCCTTTGTTTCTCCCTTTGGATGTCTGTGTCCCCTCCTGCAACAGCTACTTTCATGACCTTTCGTTGGCTCATTAATGGGTTTCCATTTAGAAATGAGAATATAAGCGATATCTAAATGTCCAATAATAAGGGTGTTTTAACCATCTGCTTTTATTGATTTGATCGTTCACCCTGTCATTTTGGGACTCTCTTATGGTGCCGTGCTTGGATATTTAAAATGTTCTTCACTGAATCATTCTCAAAGCTTCTGGAAAGTCCAACAATGAGTTACCACATGGAACCTTCACAGAATCCCCAGAATGCAATGTCCTGATACTAGGAACAGTAAAGAACAGGGAGAGGGATACTGTCTCGGAAGCCAGACACGTGGGTGTTGGCACCTTAGCTCTGTCACACCTAGCTGTGCCACCTTGGGTAAGTTTCCTAAGCCTCAGTGAGCCTCCGTTCCTCACTGTAATAGGGGAAAAATAGTACCTACTGCGGAGATTCTGTGAGGATTCAGAGAGAGAAGTGTAGATCACTTAGCGAGAAACACAGGCACTTAGTAAAGAATCAAGAGGATTATGCTCCCTTTTCCTTTGTATTGTGAATATTTTAGTGTGGTTTCCCTAGAGTATGGAGCCTGAGTCAAAACTTAAGTGCCAAAGTTTTGCTGAGGGGGTGCGATACAGGGAAGCAAGAGTGAAGGAACCAGGTAAGTGAGGTAGGGGATGAGAGAAAGCAAGGGCAAAGGAGTGCATTCCAAGCTGTCCAGATTACCTGGAAACTTAGCTGGTTGCTCAGACAACTCCAGAGAGGGGAAAATGGAACCACTAGATCCCGGAACAGTCTCTTAGGGAGGAGAGAGGAAGAAGAATCTGTTGGCTGCTTCCTATCTCCTCTTCCTCACTGAACAAAGTCTCCCCCTCTCTCTACCACTGGGGTGTAACTCTCTAACATGTCTGGGTTATTTTTTCCACAAGAGCAGTGGCATTTAGCTAGCGAAAGGGCACGAGCCAGCAACATTTTATGCCTGCCTTTCTGCACACTGCCTTCTGAAAGGCCCATCCTGGAAAGCCGGTGGGAAGGGGGCGGGGAGGGGAGCTTAGGAAGCTTCTGGCATCTGTACTTCAGCAGTGACGGCAAAGCACAAGGGCAGGAAAAGACAGCCCCGTAGTGTGAGGTCAGAGGTATGAGATGAGGCGGGTTTGGTCCTGTTTCTAGCAACATGGGAAACCCAAAGCAGCTGCTTGCTGAGGCAGGGCCAAGTGCTGGGGAGCCTGGTGCAATGAGAAGTCAGCCTCCATCAGGAGGGCAAGGACAGAGGTCGGGCAGCTTCTCTTCAGTAGATTCACATCACCTCTCCGCCCTGACAAGAGTGCCATTGGCGCCAAGCGATCTTCCTGGAGGGTCATCTGTTTCCCCAAGCAGGCGACATAGCCAAGCAAATCTGAGAAGTGCATAAATCGGGTCTGGTATTACGAGAACAGGATACGGCCTTTCAACAGCGTATGAACGCAAAGGGAATGCAACAGTGGCTCACTGCACAGATCTGACCCGGCTTAAGTTTATTTTTAGGGCCCCTCTGGTTAAAGCTCAGGAGAAGGGTTGGGTTTAGAGGCCTTGATTTGCAGAGTTAGCTTGTCACCTGACTTCAGAGTCCACGCTCAATCACGTAACTGTGCCTACTGCCCCGGCACAGCTGTGCACCAAAACTGGGGCACTATCATCGGCCAGCACGCGCAGAGATGAGGCCTCATGTCTCAGTGCACCTGCAGTGACAGAACCAGGGGCCGCAGAAGGCACTGAAAACCCAAGAAAAAAGAAAAGGCTTTAGCAACAGAGAACCAAGAGAGAAATCAAGAAATTGAGGAATGTACTTGTGATGAGCCGTGGGTGATGTATAGAATTGTCGAGTCACTGTATGGT
This sequence comes from Acinonyx jubatus, assembly GCF_027475565.1. NCBI lineage: Eukaryota > Metazoa > Chordata > Mammalia > Carnivora > Felidae > Acinonyx > Acinonyx jubatus. Next base: position 10,445,584 of record NC_069380.1, read on the forward strand.
TCACCTGCGGCTAATGTAACAAAATAAAATAAAATTAAAAATTAAATACATTAAAAAAAATGTTACATAAAAAAATGAAGGAAAACGAAAGTTGCAGGTTGAAGGGAGTGACCATCAGTTTCAGGGGATGCCAGGAAACCAGCCCAGTAGAACAGGAATAAGAAACAACATAATGGAGACCAGAGCAATTTCTGTGGCATGATGGGGGCTGGGAATATTGCTAAGGACTGAGCACCGTGCAACGGAAGTGAGGAAACAGCTGGTATTTTTTTTTTCCGAAAGTATTTTCTACTTAACGAGTGTCAGAGAAGCAAACGAAGGAAAGTTATGGTAGCTCGAGGAGAAGCAGGGTTGACGCGAGGTATGTATATATTTTAAATACCATTTATTTATTCATTTATTTCATCCATCCTGATATCATTGGGTTGTTCCCAGTTGTTGACAATTAGGAATAGTGCTGCTACAAATATTCTTGTAAATGTCTTTGGGAACATGCGTGTGCCTGTTTCGGCTGAACGTATCTGTAGGCATAGTGATAGTGCATTTCTACATTCATTGGTAGCACAGTTTATTGATATTTCAGTCAGATCATGTTAATCAAACCATCTGAAATCTCACTGTGTATGTGTGTCTGCTTGCTCTAAAAATTACTGGTAGTGGTATGCCGAAACCCACAGCACATTATTGATACGTGTTTCCTCTTTTGCTAATTTTTGTTGTCTATATTTAGAAGAATACGCAAATTTAGAATAGTCTCTTTAAGCATATACAGATTTAGACTACTTTATATCTTCTTGGTAAATTGAACTTTTTCTCTCTATAAAATGTCCTTTTCTTATTTCTCGTAATATTTCTCATCTCAAAGTTTTCTTTGATATATTTTGCTTAGGGTTTGGAAGGAATCTATTTTTTCTATCTTTTTATTAATAATATCTTATAAGATTTTTTTTAATGTTTACTTATTTTTGAAAGAGAGAGCGATAGAGTGACAGAGTGTAAGTCGGGGAGAAGGGCAGAGAGAGAGGGAGACACAGAATCTGAAGCAGGCTCCGAGCTGTCAACACAAAGCCTGATGCAGGACTTGAACTCACAAACCGTGAGAACATCACCTGAGCTGAAGTCAGAAGCTTAACCAACTGAGCCACCCAGGCGGCCCTATGTTACAGTATCTTTATATTCTTACATGTAAGATGTGTTTATTATAATCAGAATATAGTTGTTGTTTTTTTTTTGATCCCAACTCCTTGGATCAAATTTTCCCATTTGTAAAGTATTTGCATCTGTTTATGCTTATTACAATGATCTAGATGCAAGGTATTTTTTAAGGTGGTGGCAGCATTTGTTCTACTTGCAGGCAGAGGGGAAAGAAAAAACTAAAAAGGTTGAAAATATAAGAGAGGGAGAAGAAAATGATGACTGATGGGTTGTGTTCTAGAGTGGATGGATGGCAATGATATTTGGAGTCGAGAACATAAGACAAGGGGTGGTCTTATAGAGGAAGCTGGGGAGGATTGGTACAGATCTATGTTTGGGGGTGGTATAAAAAGATGTTTAGGAAGATTGTCTTTGTTGGCCTCTATTTTTCTCCCAAGGTGGGAACAAGGTCTGCTAAAATATCTGCAAACAGAGCTAAGAGGTTTGGGGACATGGAAAGGTTCTGCCAGTGCCACTATGGTCTATGGAAAAGAGAGGGTGACAGTGAGAGAGAGAGGTGTTTGGGAAGTGAGGAACAGTCCTCTGGGCAACCATAAAATCCCGCCCCAACTAGCTGTCTACTTGATTTTCCAGGGAGTCCCCAAGTCCTACGTCCTTCTAGGTCCACATTGCCGCAGCTCTGAGGGATCGCTTTCCCAGATAGTGCTAATGCTGTCGTTCCAGTTGGAATAAAACCCTGGAAGGAGTTTATGTGGAATGGCAGAAAGAAGGACTTTTTCATTCATCTCCCTGATTTCTGTCTTATGTGTAATTCGATTTGATCTGCCTTTTTTTTTTCACACAAGCTGGTACCCCTGTATGCCCTATAGTATAATCTTCCTTCTATGTAGACTGTGGTTCACTTAATAGGTCACACGCATGTGTACACAGCGTGGTGAGATGGCCAGGGAGCCAATGATGCTGGAAAGCTTGTGATTCACTCATACTGACCTCTTCTTGGCTTTACGTTTTGCTGGCTTTTGCTTTCTCAACTCTTGAATCCTTAGCATAAAATCCTCGCTGCTTGGTGAGACAGCAGGACCCGGTGGTTAAGTCCAGAGGCTCTGAAATTACATTCCCTAGTTTCAAAACATGACTCCATCCTTTACAAACTGTGTTATCCTGAGCAAGTTCTTGACCTTCTTGAACTTGTTTCTTTATCTGTAAAATGAGGATAAAAGGGTATCATCCTCACAGATTTTTCATGAGGACAAAAATGGCATACGTGTTGTGATGATAGGTTTAAGCTGTCACCTTGGTTACACCATAATTGAATACACAGCTATTCAATTAAATACTACATCTAAGGGTTGCTGTGAAGGTATTTCATAGATGTGGTCAACATCTACAATCCAATGGCATCAAGTAAAGGAGATTATCCTCTACAACCTGAATTGGTGGCATCCAATCGGTTGAAAAGCCTTAAGAGAAACACTGAGATTTCCTGAGAAGAAAGAAATTCTGCTTCAAGATGGCTGCATCAGCTCCCGCCTGAGAGTCTCTGGCCTGCTGGCCTGCCACAGAGACTTTGAATTTGCCAGCCTCACCACTGTGTAAGGCAATTCCTTAAAGTAGATCTCAATTGTACACATATCCCACTGGTTCCGTCGCTCTGGACAACCCTAATGCATTCGTGCAAAGCAGTTAGCACGGTGCCTTGTTCATCACAGTCCCCACAAAGCATAGACCTATCATTATGATTTTCTGCATATGTGTTTAATATAGGGAATGCTTTCTAGAAACATGGGCTGCTGGGGGTCATCCCTATGAAAAGGCGATCCTGACAGTTATTCATTCTTGTCATACTTCCTGAAGTTGAGACATGTCTCTGTTCCATTTTTCCAGCGCAACGACGTGATGAGCTCCATAATGTCTTAGGTCTTGCATGGCCCTCTACGTGGCAGCTGATTTTCACTTTTGCTTCTCTGACATTCTCCTGGGAAGGCCACTAGCCACTCAGCCTGCACTTCACATCACCTTGAAGCTGTTCCATGAGGCTTTGCAGCAGCCGAGGCACTGTCACCTGCGTACCCTGTTTAGTTTTGTCAGAGTTGAACCACAAGAATATACAATAATGGGAGAGAGACCAAAGAGTTAAACCTTATTCAGACTGAGCAAAGCGCCTTCTGGGAAGCTGGTTCACTGGCTAAGAATACTCTATGTCCTATACATGATACTCTATGTACTGTACTCATTGTACATAAGGAAACAGGTTTTTTGTAGGTCAAAAAGGTTGAATGTTGGTAATTTCATATGCTTCACCGTATAATTATACTCTGACTTGCTATAATGGATTTATAGAGTCTCTATTTTTAATAAAAATATTTCTGTGCTATATAGGGCAGTGCTCAACAACATATGTGTATAATTCATGTTGCTATTCTTAGACTTTTAGTTGTAGCAAAAGATCCAGATCTTGGCCTTAATACTTTCCTGGGGTTGGTGTCGGTTTCTTGGAGAAATGGGGAGGTGGGCTAAGCATGGAGGCTGGGTGTGCTCTCTCATTATTGACATCACAACAGGCAGTTTGCAGCATAAGTCTCCAGCCCAGAGTGTCCTCACTGAGCCATTTGTTTGCTCTAGCTGACCCAGATATTACAGTGGGGATAGATGAGTATTAGGTGTCATATTATGAGCTCTTCTCCGCCAGTAAGCTATTTTCACTATATTGGGGGTTTTCAGTACAGACAGCACCAAAGATGGGAGCAAAATGCTAAGTAATGCTATGTACACACACATGGGGTTTTGGAAAGGAGAAAGATGCCGAATGTTACTTAATTAAAAGATGAAAAAAATCCTGTCTCATACTTCACATCATCTACATAAATAAGCAAAGCGCCATGTACTTCATGAATGAGCAATAAAAATATGAACTGAAGTGTGTCATAGAGTAGTATGAAGGCCTTGACTTTAGAGCTGGATTAACTGGGTTTGAATCCTAGGTCTGCCACTAAATAGTTGTATAGCCGTGGGCAAGTTAACCTCCTTGTGATTCAGTTTTTTCTTCTGAAAAATGGTGATGGAAACAATCCTCTATCTTAAAAGGTTGTGGCGGGGTATTTGTAAGCTATAATGTCTATTCTATAAAAAGCATGGTATATGCTGACTATTATTATTATTAAGTGAATGACTTTTAGTACATAGGAGAAGTTTAAAGTTCAAATTGTGAAAAAAGGTCCAGAGTGGGGTGCCTGGCTGGCTCAGTCAGTGGAACATGCAACCCTTGATCTCCGGGTCATGAGTCTGAGGCCCATTTTGGGTACAGAGATTGCTTAAATATTTTTTAAAAAATTAAAATTCAAACTGAGTTACAAAGCAGCATTAAAATCCTCAAAATCCAACAAGTCACAAACTGCCCAAACTCCAGAAACTCCAGTTTTTTTCTTCCTGTATTAGAATGGTATGCTATTAATTACTGTGTGCTATTATGTAGGTCATAGGCCAGACTGGATCTCTTGTCTCTTGATTTAGGAAGACTTTTGTTGTATTTATTTCTTCTCTATCCCATTTCTTCCTCCTGGTATTTGATACACCCTTGCCAAACGTCTTAAATGGCTTATGCAATCATTTCTCTCCCTAATAACCGATGACCATGGCATTGGTATTGATCACTAAGAACAGCCAATAAGATAACCTGACCAATACATCCACATCTACTTCCTGAGTTTCAAATTGAAGACTGGGTGTATTTTGTCCACTGTGAGTTAAAAATGAATGTATTTTGCTCTCATATTGCTATGTGGCATTTTAGAATTCAACTGTTTGTAATCAAAGGAAAGCACTGTTCCAAACTACCAGCTTCTCTGAATGCTATACCTCATGGGAATTCAGAGAAACCCTAAGCATCTTTATCAGTTATTTTCAAAAGATTTATCGGAGGAAGCTTGGCATCTTAACACTGCATGATTTTTCTCGCTGCTCTGAAAACTTCATTCAGATTCACCCCAGAGCCACTGAACTTGCATCAAAAAATTCAGCCTTAGAGCAGAGAAGTGGCCTTTTCAATAAAAGTGATAAAAATAACCTAAAATTTCCAGGGTGCCTTTCTTCTCAAAAACTCATAAAGCCTTTACACAATTCGGTAGAAGGATTTTTATCCCAGAAGGGTTTCTTTCCTTAGGTGGCATTTGATTGGTAAAGTTTCTCAAAGTTTACATATATTTCTGAATCTCCTTCTCATCTTCTGTGGTGGTGGTGTCAGATTCAACACATTTCAATATTCAACACATTTCAATTTAACTTATTATGGATGCCTATTCCTTTTTTTAAAGAAAAAAAGCAGCGTAAAGAGCAGTCATTTTTCTCAGTCCCTTTATCGTTCAGTGTCTCTGGATAGCATTTTGTTCCTAAATCTTTCCTTCTTGTGCAGCCATTCCTACCTTCATCCTTCCATTTCATTTGGGGTATTCCCACTAGGGCTTATGAGCTGACATAGTGCTAATACTCCAGGACCTTGGGCACCAATTAACAGCCTGACTTTTTAATAAGAGTCTCATATTCTATTAACTGCTGTTCAGACCTTTGAGGCTTGGCTCTCCCAGAAAGTTAAATCTGTTTCCTTCCGTTGTGTGACGGTTAATCCGATTATCTGTACTTCCGTCCCTCCGTCCACCCTGCGAGGACATTTGTTGTTGGTGTTAAAGAAATCAGCTTATATTCCTACGCCCTTCCGTTCTTAATTTCTTAATTTTCTTTTCAGTATTTCTTCAATTTCATCCGCAGTATTCAAATTTTCCAACTTTGCTTTAGTCGTATGCTATAAAAGCAAGTATTTCTGTATTTCAGAATCTTTTTTTCTATTATAAGGGCAACATACGTTCATTACAAAAAGAGTCAAACATTCCATATATAATTTCACCTCAATGAGATTAACAGTGCCCATATTTCCCCCCAGTTTTGTTTATAACTTAAAAAAATCCAAATTGAGATCATACCTAATTGGAATGAAGTTTAAGAAAAATCAGAACCAAAAAGGAACTAGGGCACTAAGCATAATGCACCAAGTATTTATAGATTTTCTACATTATAGATTTATAATAGATACATTTCTATAGATTTAAAACATTTTATAAAATTTTTTGAGCCCTTTCCCAAGTCTTACTACTTTTTAAAAAAAGATCCCCCCCCCCCTCCACAAACTGCATGAGCTTATTGTCTGAAAGCACCTGAGGGTTTAGGTACTTGTACTCCTAAGTGTGTGTGTGTGTGTGTGTGTGTGTGTGTGTGTGATATATGCATGATTTATTTCAAGAAATTGGCTCATGTGATTGGGGGTAAGGCTGGCAAGTCTGAAATCTGTAGGGCAGGCCACCGGCAGGCTGAAAACTCAGGCAGGGTTTGTAAGTTACAAGACTATCTTGAGATGGTCTTGAGGTAACAGGAATGGAATTTTGTGCCCAAGTAAGCCACTTAGCCATCTCTTAAATAATTGTCTCCATTTATGGTCAGGAACCAGGCAATCCCATAACAAAGGCCCAGAAGATGCTCTCGATGAGCAGTAAGTAGTTGAAGAACAATCTAGAACTCAAAGAAGTGCTTAGAGTCACTTATTCCTTCCTGGTTCTATTACTGAATCTGTGTCCATTTAAATAACTTCCATTTCTTAATGATTCTTAATGATTCTTCTTTCAAAGGTGAAAACTCCACATGACAATCAATCAACAACATCATTATCAAACTTTTAAAGGGCAGGTGAATTCCTGTCCTGTTAAAACTCTTTAACAGAACAAAAAAGATAAAACTCATCCCAATTTAATACTGTGCAGCCACGTTATCAGGCATTAAGAAGGCTGTGGCCAGGTCCCTGTCTTCACTGGTGTCAGGGTCTCTGGAATTAACTGTTGCTTTAAACGATATATTGTAGAAAGAAAACTACACAATACTCTATCCTATAAAATACATGAAAAAACCTCCTATGTGAACATTAATAAGTTGAGTCCAGGGCTTACTTGCCCAGGTGCTGGCACAGAGAAAGCAGATCTGATACCATCCAGGGATGAGATTTGTTTGGGAAGGTCAGAAAAAAAGGAAGATGGAGAAGAGAGTTTAGAGTTAGAGTTTAGAGTGGGATGGAGACGCTATACCATCAAATTTACAATGCGGAGGGAGGGAAGTGAAAAGAGGTGGGGCTCCTGGAGGCATAGGGGAAGACCACATTTATGAGCCAGAGGCCCCACTGAGAGTTCCAAGAGTGGGTCAAGGGTGATACGCCCAGGTAGCATGCACTTCACAGGGCAGGGTCTTTACTGGAAGGTGGAGAAGTAGGGAGTAGGGAGAAGCATGACCTCATTTCTTGATCTGAGGAATAACAACATGATCATTGTAATGACGGAATACTGAGAACTACCATTTCTGGAGCCCTTACGCAGTACCAAGCTGTGATCTATCCTATCTCACTGAACAAGGGTGTGAGAAAATGAGCAGCTTCCTGGCACTGCAGGAGAATTGGTGCCACCAGGAGAGAGCTTGTGACAGTTAAGGTGTGGAAAGGAGGAGGAGGTTCCCAGAGCTGTCTGAGGACACAGGGGAATTTGTAGGTAAAGGGGAGTGCAAGAGGGCGGAATATAAGGACTTCAGAGGAAGGGGGCTGAGTGGGAGTGGGGAAAGGATGAATAACCAGTGGGACGTGTCCCAGGCCTTATGTAATAACGGGGGGGGGGAGCAGACTTGGGGTACAGGGCATTTAGAGTTGATCATTGCTAGGGGTTGATGGGCTCTCTCTAGAGGAAAAACAAAGGACAGTGAGAGATGGATCCCGGCCCAGAGAAGAAGTCCAGGTGTGGGGAGTGGAAAGAGGGCAGAGGGCAGAGCAGGGGCAGCTTAGAGAGTCTCTACCTGGTCCTCTTTCAGGGGTGGTTAGAGGCAGAATGGAGAGGAAGGGCTGGAGCCTGCCAACGACACTCAGGCCACGAGTAGAGGCATTTTTCCCCCCTATTTCTTCAGAGAGTTGGCATCACTGAATATATATATTTATTTTCAGGTTTTCATGAGGAATAAGGCTTCTGGAGGTTCTTGAGCTACTTGGTATCTACAAATAGGTATTGAGTTCTTACTTGTGCTGTTAGTTGCCCCTGGGAGACAAAGACGTGAACAACAGGGCCCATGTGCTCGAGAGACTGAGAGTCTAGTTGAGAAGAAAGGTCATGACAAATCAAATAATATGAAACGTCGGTAAGACAAAGCAAAGTCATAATTACGTATATGGCATTTGGGAAATAAAATCTGTGGATACATAGGTATCTGAATTCAGAGAAAGGAAGTAGAGCCAAGTGGCATTGGAAGGTTTGAGAGGGGACGAGAACAGTTGGCACAGGAAGTGAAACAGCATTTGGGCACGTCGAGGAAAACTGCGCTTCAAGCACTGAGCGAGTTATCAGCAAAATTAAGAGAGCAGGTAGCGGAAGGCTCGTGTTGGAGCAGTCGTGGAAAGGGACTAGAGAGGCAGCGAGGCCTGAGTGAGGACGGCCTTGAATGCCGGGATGAAGAGCTAAAGAGGCAGGATACATCCTGTGGACAGCGAGAAGCCAGGAGGGTATGAGTCTTCACTCTGCTCTCTGTAAGCTTTCTCCTTAGAATATTGTTCTGTAAAACAATTCCATGTGATTAGCTCCAGGATGCCCACCAACAACCAAAAAAAAAAAAAAAATCTTTGATTTGGGACCAGGCACTATGCTTTTCAAGGCCAGAGTGTGGTAGTTCTTGGCAACTGCTGTCTTTCGTGGGTGGGGATACAGGAAGAAAAAAAGCACATTCAGAGGCATGCCTAACCTAGATGTGTTTGTTTTCAAATGTTAACCAACTGGTTTCAGAATAGACTGAGAAGGAAAAAAATGCAGTGTGCAAAGCGTGGAGTTTAGGGATCCACAAGAAGAAACAGAACAGGGAATGTGCCGACGGCCGAATGATTTCAACACGCGTGGGTGGACTGGGTATGTTTCAACAGATCTGGTCTTTGTGAGTCCGTGTGGCTTGAGGACAGGCAAGCCTACTGTGTCTGGCCTCAAGCTCATCATGAGACCACACCAATATGTAACCCAAACTGAGAATGATGAACTCCTTCCTTCTTGTGCGTCCGGGTGCATTTATGAGCACGTGGCCATAGAGATAAGGAACTGTCGCGCGCATTTGTGTGTTGAAACACACACTCGATAACCAGCTAATGCTTGGCCTTACGTTGAACCACACAAATAAAGTTAAACCATTCGAGGAGCAAAGGAATGTTTGGTGAAAATAAAATAAAATTCCCATTTGAGGTGTGGACAGTTTAATCCGTAAAGTTAATTATAGGAAAAAAGAATAAACAGAGACTTCTTATATATGCTTCTTAAATTCCATACAGTTATTATGTTGTCACCATCTCTCCATATTCCTGTTGTGGTCATGTCCTTCCTGGTATTCTGACTTCTAAACAACAGTGACAATTATGCATCTGGAACAAAAGTCTTAGAATCCCACCCCACTTCTACATACTATCAGAATGTTTGCAATCTCTCTTTGTTTTTCTATTACTTGAAGCACCAAAGTCAGCATATCTTTTAATTAATCCTGAAGTCTTCAGCTAATAATCAGATCAATTAAATGAGAGAACAAAATACATGTAAAATTGGAAAAAGACAGTTCATTGAGATGGGAAAGCTGAGGTGGGGTGGGGGGGAGGACACTGACTGAAGTTGTTTATTTAGTAAAGCCTTTTCTGCACCACACATGACATAAAAGTACATGTCAGTTCTGTGGCTGTCCAAAAATGTCTGATTGTTAAGTCAATGAAGATTTTTTGAAAATTATTTGAACTTTAAACATTAAGATTTCCTGGCTATTATGGACAAGACATTCTATGGAAATGAACACACAATTAGAAGGGCCATGTCCCATCCTTGCTCTGGGGACACTGTATATATTCCCAACATGGGAAAAGCCATTTCTAAATGTCTCACTGAAAGAAGTAGCAAATTCTTACAGTACCCAATATATTGTCACTTGAAAACGGCCAGGGAATTAACAGCAAATGACCAATGAATGAATACATCTCTGGGCACCGCATCTCAGATCACTCCTGAGCTACTTCTCAAAAGAGTTTATGAACTGAGGTTTAGATTTCTATCAGTATGTTAGCTTTGAACCATAAAAAGCATCTCTCAGAGCGCCTGGGTGGCTCAGTCAGTGAAGTGTCCGGCTCTTGATTTTGGCTCAGGTCATGATCTCACGGTTGTGAGATCGAGCCCTGCATTAGGCTCTGTGCTGAGTGTGGAACCTGCTTAAGATTCTCTCTCTCCCTCTGCCCCTCCCCCGCTCACACTCATGCTTTCTCTCAAAAATAAAAGCATATCTCATGCACTTAATAGAGTACTGGGCTGGGCCTTGGAGATGTTCCTGAGCTCTGTTTCCAGCCACACAATGACAGTGATCCCTGCTATATGGAAAACCACAGTACACATACCACACCACCTGAGACAGGCAGCACCATGGGCATGGAAATGGGCATAAGCTACTTTTAACGATCATAGTTTAATGTAAGTAATGAACAAAATGCCTGATGGGGTGGAGGATGGGAGGCCTGGAGGCTTTGGGGAGAGTAGGAGGTGAGCTCTGAGACACAGCCTTGGATGATATATTTAGTTAAAAGGTGAAATTATTACTCCTCTTCTAGGAAATGAGTCAAGGTCTGGAAGAAGAGGTGGAAGTTGTATAACTTGTTGGAGCGACGGGAAAAAGTTTAATAAACTGTGGCAGGAGGCATGAAGACATTTTCCAGGCAAACATAATGAAGTGAATCTCTCAGGAGTAAGGAGCTCCATCCAGCACAAGCTCACCCAGTAGAAATATTATCTTTAAATATTGCTCAATACTAGATGTATTAGAACATATTGTACCCTTTGTTTGAGAAGGCCAGTTCATGTGTGTCCCCTTTCCTGAATTTCAGGAAGCCTCATGGTTGACACTAGTCAACCCCTTTGCAGGACTCTAGTTTTCCATTCCTTAGCTACACTGGGCCAGTCCATAAATCCAGATGTACTTCCAGTGTTTTCTCTGCCCATGCTCTAGAGGGTGCTATTTTACCTCTTGAAACAAAACACCTTTCTCTTTGATCCTTTTGAATGCTCATTAAATGCCAACTACTTTAAAAATATCCTCTGATCATTCCACTTTGATTTGAATCGCTTCCTGCTCTGGACAGGACACCTATGCAGACACCTATAGCATTTTCTACCTGTGATGAATTCAACCCATTTCATCCTATATTAGGGTTATCTTCCCTAAACAATCCTCAGTTGCAATATATTATCAAAATTTATGAGTATATAGATTTTTGTTTTTTCTTTGGACCCTTGCCTATACCTAGCACAACTCTTACACACAGAATGTGTTTACCAAATATTTGTTGAATGAAACGAAAGCAATACTTTGTGAATGACATTGAGTTGATGCTATAAAAAATGGTTCCTTTTCTGGAGAACTCCTGTACTGAGAAGTAGGACCAGAGTTTCATACAGCCTGGGATTCTTGGGGCTGGATTTGAAGTGGGGTTAGTATGGACTTGGTTCTCGGATTGCAGAATATGGTGCTAAGGGGGTTCACAAGATAGTGTCGTAGGGCGAAGCCAGATTTGAGAATGAAATGGTTCAAAAGGAGTATCAACCAAAGACGCAGCGACCAAGAGTCCACCAGCATGGACTACACCGGTTCGGCAGAGAAATGACTAGCAAGTACAATTAAAAGACTCTTCTCGAGGCCACTGGAGTAAGAATATTGGAATCTGGTTAAAGAATCAAGTGGAATAAACTCTTTGTGACACTTTACCCCTTTATTGTTTCATCCAGTGAGATTTCAAATGTATTTCTTAAGTAATTTATTTATTTTAATAGAGAGAATATGAACATGAGTGGGGGAGAGGCAGAGAGAGAGAGAGGGAGACAGAGAATCCTAGGCAGGCTCTGCATTGTCAGTGCAGAGCCTGACAGAGGGATCCATGTCATGAACCATGAGATCACGATCTGATCCGAAATCACGAGTCAGACTGAGCCGCTCAACTGAGTGAGCCCCACCAACTGAGCCACTCAAACACCACCATCCAGTGAGATTTCAAACCAGTGTTTGCCCTTGTCTTAGTTCAGATGTCATCAATGTGGCTTGATACAAGTTGTCACCAGCTATTCCGTGGTGGGTCATCTTAATCATCTAGTTAGAATCTGTTTTTCTTAAATTTTCCTGTAATTTCCTTCCTTTAACGTAAGCTTTCAAAAGTGTTCTCCCAATGCGCTATTATTATCTATAACATTCGAAAACCCTGAAAACAGGGGGAGGTTAGCAGCTTTCTCTAACTAGGGTCAGACTGAGTAAGGTGAACATAACATAGATGACCTTTCCTGTCAGTGACAGTCTGAACTTACCCCACCTCCTAGAATCTGATTATCAGGTTATGTCTCTTGTGACCTTGATTTTTCTGGGGCCTCTGGTTCTAGTGATTATCATGAGGTGTGGCAAAAAGAGTTTTGAAAATAAACATTCAGGCCAAAGTCATACCTTTTTTTCACTGAAAAACTTTATGGTAGAATGTGAGTCTCTCTGAATTTCAGACACCTTGCTTATACAATGGGATAATAATGTCAATGAGCCCAATTTGCAAAATCTTGAAGGTAGTGAACGCTACACAATAAGTTTTTCAGTTTTTTTCCCCTTCAATTAGTTAACATTTCTTGTTTGTGAGAAACCTAGGACTGAAGAAGATAGGGGTAATTTCCTCTAAGTGCCTACACTGTCTGCTTCGGGCTGCTTCTCCCATCAGACAAATTTGTCTTGAGAGATAAGTGTTTTTCACAGTTCTAGCAACACTTTAGAATCTAGAAAAATGTTATAGTGAAATCATAGGTGTCTGTGTCATTCCTTTTTAAGTGTTTCTGTAAAATGAAAATGATGAAAAGCACTAGTTGATGAGGCTGTGCCAAGGATGAAATGGAATACTCTCTGGAAGGGATTTGTACACTGGAAATGGAAATGGTAATTCTAATCCAGACCCAGGAGTGCCTCTTCTGGTTCTGGTCCCAATGAGACCAAGAGAGAAACGGATGGGATAATGTTCCTTGTAGCTCTGATTAACTTTTCAGGCATGTCTGCCCTCTAGTGGCCATGATCCACAGTCGTTTTTATGGAAGGTGTGACCAGAGAGAAACAAGGAGGCTGGTCAGGGTGGATAAAGAACTGTTCAACAGGGAAATCAGCCTTGCCCTCAACCTCCTCCTCCGTAGGAAATATTGTTCCCATCCCTTTTACCTGTCTTCAGTACTGGTACAGTGGAAGGCGCAGGGCTTTGGGAGTGAAGAGACCTGATCCTATCATTTATCACCGACCTGGGCCAGTATATACCTGAACTCCCTGGGTGTCAGTCTCCCCATTTACATGATAGGGAGAATATACCTAATTTGTGAGTTTATGTGGAGGTTAAGTGAACTAATTTATGTAAAACAGCGTGTACGATATCTAGCACAATTTAAGCACTTTAAAAAAGTGCCTTCAAACTTTATTCCTATTTCTGGGTTCATATTGGCAGGTTACTTGGGTCTGGGGATATATATTTAATCCCTACTCAAATCATCTTAGAGCCTTCTCCAAGAAGCAAGTGCTCTCTTTCTAATCCTTAATAAGGGAAAAGAGTTGCCCTAGAATTTTAAATTTTATAGAGGGTTAGATAAATCTGCCCATCTAAACTTGTTCTCATTTTTGGTTTCAGCTTTGTGGGTCTATTTGCTGCTTTGACTGGGGACTGATTCTTGCCCACCAGGGCTTTTGAATGAAACACTTTATGAGGCTCTGGCATAAAGGACTGTCTTGTTATCTAGGTATGTACCCAGAATGAGCAGATCTTCAAAAGCAGAGCACAGGTGAAGTTCACTGGGTAACCATTCTCTCCCCTTTCCCTCTGGTCCAACTTTCACATCCTAAACCAAAGGCCAATCAAGCCACCTTCTCTGTGCTTTGTTGAGAAGAGGTCTATATGAGCAACGAGACATAATTTGGTATTCTCAAGGTGGATTTTTTAGTGCTATCACAATCTTTCAAGCGTTTGAAGGGATAGATCCCTAAGTCTCACAGAGGTAACAAACTGAACGACCAAACGCAAGTTAGATTTCCAGTGGTGCACTGTAGTCTGCCAATACCAGTTCACAAGAGCCAATTGTGCCTCTTTTCCCAGCTTTGAATCTGGGTGAAGATCTGAAAGGAGGTAAAGGGATGAGCCATTCAGCTATCTGAGAAGAAACTGTTCCACGCAGAAAAACAAATATCTGGCATGTCTGAGAAATATCAAGGAAGTAGGACTCAAGAATAGTGAGCAAGGGGAGGATCTGCGGTCTGAGAGGTAATCATGATTCTGGCTTTTTCTTTGAGATGAAAAGCAGGGTTTGAGTGGAGGATAATCCAACATGGACTCACTCACTCATAGATGAGTCTACGCATTTTGGCCCGAACAACTAGAAGGATCAAGTTGCCATGACTAAGGGGGAAGACTATGCGAAGAGCGGGTTTTGAAAGGACAGTTAGGAAGTGGATTTTGGACGCTGTAAGTCTGAGATGCCAACTAGATATCCAAGAGGAGACGTCAGTTTGATATTTGATAACATGACCTAGAAATTAAGGAAAAAATTCAGGCTTGAAGTAAACATATAAAATTCTTCAGCATATTTAAAGCCAAGACATTAGATGAGATCACCAAGGAGATGAGTATAGATAGTGAAGAGATCCAAATACTAAGCTCTGAGGCACTCCAATGCTTAGAGATCATGGAAGAGAGGAAGAATCATCAAAGGAGATTAAAGAGGACTAGGACTAGGCAGTAAAATCAAACGAGGGAGTCAAGGGAATAAAGTGAATAGGGAGTGATCAACTGTCTCAGATGTTATTGACAGGTCAAATAATATGAGGACATAGAACTGACTGTTTAGCTTGGCAACATGGAGGTCATTATTGACGTTGACAAAGCAATTTTGGTAGAGTGTCCTATATCTAGATTATAAAATCAATATTGCAGCTTATTAATTTACTTATATCTCCTTCTATACCAGTGATATAGCAAGCATATCACTCCTTCTTAGGTGGTCTCACTTATTTTTGTGTCCTGATATACAGTAGGTACTCAATGAATGTTTGTGGAATATGTAAATAAATGAAAAGGAATATTTCAGGCTTTGACCTAGGATATCACCCCAGAACTTCTGGACCAGAAAAAGATCTGTCACTAGGCAAGATTATACTTGAATCACCCAGGGACATAAATGGCCACTTATCCCATTTTTAATAGCATTCTCATTCCATAAGGCTCACTTTTGCATATCACCATCACCATCATCATCACCATCATCCAATAACCATTCTGTCAATTCTTCCTTCACAGTTCATTTTAGAGTGAGTGTTCTACCTTTACTTACCAACTTCTCATATACCTCATTATTAAAACTACCATATGCTAATTGCTACAATATTAACTGTCTTCATGCTGAGACTTCCAAAGACCTTTTGTGGCCTCTTCCTGCTCTATATTACACTTATATTTTTTGAAGTATCCTACAATTTAATAATTCAACTGGAGATATTATTGAGTATGGTTGCATGCCAGCCAGCGATTACCCTTTGGAGATACAATGGTGAGCAAGTTAGACGTGACCAGGGTCCTCAGGGAGTTGACAGTCTAAAGGGGTTATGTGGCAGAGACATTATACACAAGCAATTACAACACAGAGTTACAAATGCCATGAGAAGGAAGGTACAGAGGCCACTTCATAAACACGTCTTCTATCCTAGGTCTTCCTTTCGTTACTTTATATGTGCTCCCAGGTGATCTCATTTACTCTCTTGGATTCAATTAATGACTCACGAATATAGATGTCCAGCTCAAATCTTTCTAAACATATCCAACAAATGTCTATTGGATCTCTCCTCTTAAGACTCTCACAATCATCTTCAAACTCCACATGTCTAAAACTGAACTAATCACCTCTCTCATCCCCTACATGCATATATACCCACAACTCATTTCTTTCCCTGTGTCCTGGAGCACAGGACATCCACAGGACCATTGAATCAACTGTCCACCTAGACACCAGAGCATTAGCCTTGGCTTCCTGGTCTACCTCACCCACTTTAGCAACTTACCATTAGTTCTATGCATTATTTCTTTTAAATATCTCTTGATTCTGCTCAGTTGTCTCCATTGCTACTGAAATTGTCATTAAATAACAACTGTTAACGTTTATTGGACCTTTGTTAGGTACCAGGTTCCGCAGTAAGTACTTTAACTATATTACTGCATTTATTCCTCAGAATGATACAACTGGGTTAGCTCCAGGGAGCTCTAGTGTTATTCTCATTTCTAGAGATAAGGAAAACGAGGTATAAAGAGGTTAAGCATTTCACAGAAGGTCACATAGATGGTAGGTGAAGGAGCCTTGTAGCATGAACCATGTCATTAACCACTGAGCCCTAAATTGAGGCAGCTATATCATCTCTCCTCTGGATTTCTATGTATGTCAGCCTCCAACCATACCCTTTTCCAAGCTTTACTTTGCACCAGAGTGAAATATTTCCACTTAAAATTCTTTAGTTTAGCTCTGTCTTACCCATAGGATAAATTCTGAAAAGTCCAGCTTTTCAGTCAAACCACTATTCTCCATACTCTGGCCTCTGGTTATTTTTAGGGCCTTCTAATCCCCTCTGTCTCCACCCACCACACAGCCCTAAAGCACCATCTTTAGTTTCACAGGGTACTTCTTTTCACCTCTGGACCTTCTCACATGTCTCCTGTTTGGGAAATCTCATTCTCTCTATGAATGATCCCCTTCTTCACACATCTCACCATTTTTTTTTCTTCCTAGAAATACAGTATTTTGTAATTTAAGTTTTAGTTCAGATATCAACTCTTCTAGGAAGGCCCCCTCACCCTAATTCCCCAAGTCTGGGTGAAATGATATGGTAGGCAGGATAATGACTCCCCGAAGATGCCCATGTCTTAATGCCGAAACCTGTGACTATGTTACCTTGCATAGCAAAGGGACTTTGCAAGATGTGATTAACTTAAGGACGCTGGGGTGAGGAGATGATCTTGCATTACTCAGATGAGCCCAATGTAATCATAAGGGTCTTTGTAAGAGAGAATCAGGAGAGTGAGAATCAGAAAAGATGATGTGACAATGGAAGCCAAAGTCAGAGTGATGTAGCCATGAGCCAGGAAACACAGGGAGCTCCTAGAAACTGGAAAAGGCAAGGAGGCAGGTTCTTTGCCAAGGAACACAGCTCTGTAGACACCATGGTTTAGCCCCATAAGACTCATTTTGAATGTCTGAACTCCAGAATGTAAGGTAATAAATTTGTGTTGTTTTCAACCACTAAGGTCGTGGTAATTTGTTACAGCAGCAACAGAAAACTAATACAGATGGCTCTTTACGTACTTCCATACCTTTCTTTCCTTTCTATGTCTTAACACTCTTAAGACGCCATTTTAATAGCCTGATTACTTGTTCATCTCCCCAGTAGCCCATGAGATCTCTAGGAAAATATACTGGATCACTATTATTCAACTTATATCCTTAAGGGCCAACATGGTTCTTGGAACATAGCTGATGGTAAATTACTATTTGTTGGATAAATGCTTGTCAAATGTGTAGAAGTTCCACAATTAATTTTCTGTGTTTCTCAATAAATTGTAACAAGATGTTAAGAGTAATGCTTTTTGGTAGGTTTGCCTCAATCGTGTGTGTGTGTGTGTGTAAATTATATATTATATGTATGTATATGTTATATATTATATATAAATTATATGTGTATAATGTATAATATATGTATAACATATAATATGTATATTATATCATATATAATATACAATTGTATATGTGTAATATATAATTATATGTGTAATATATAATTTAAATACATAATTTAAATGTATGTATGTATGTATATGGAAGGAGCGATGGTTAGTGCTCTTTCTCTACGAGATCATTCTCAGTTTGATTTAGGTTTGCTTGACTTTGCACACCTGGAAATCCACTCTTTAGTAAAGTACTTTGCACCCCTGCAGGCATAAGATCTCTTTTTATGAAAAGCTTAAAATAAAGACCTTTCTCACCTACCAGCCTCTCTTCTCTGAACCTTCAGGTTAGTGACCTCAAACTAATGGCTAGCAGGTGGTATGAGAATCATTTTGGGGAGCTCTTAAAAATAGATCTTTCCTGATCTTGGCTTCGACCTGCAGTGTCAGGATCTTCGCGAGGAGGGTCTGGTTCTCCAGGCGATTCTGATGCAGGTCCCAGTTGGGAACTTCGGAGACTCAATCTTAAAAGATGAGGTGCGACTATCACTCTCACCACTAGATGTCAGGCTTTTACCCTGCACTCTATGGTTAAGCCACAGAAAATTTATTAGCCACACCCCTCCCCCCTCTACTTCCCACTTCAAGGTGTCTGGGGCCAAGGGCTAGCATAGACATTTTCATATCAGTCATCCCATTGAGCCTCACACTGCACAACCACACTGCAAGTTAGGCATTATCCCCAACTGACAGATGAAGGAACTGAGGCACAGTGGGCTAACACAATAATTGGTTGAATTGGGAGAACCCCAAAGCCCATGTCCTTTTCATTTAGCCATGTTGTCTTAATCTGGTTGGTTTAGATAATTAACTGCCTCGAATGTAGAAGGAGTAAATGTTTAACACATTAGGAGACAAAGAAAAAAAACAACTGAAGTCTAAGAGCAGATCCAGGTAAAATTTCTAGGGTCTTTTCAAAACAACTTTATTACAGTAATTTGTTTCTATTTTCATAAAAGGGCATAAAAAGAGAAATGGAAAATGAGTTGAATATGGTGCCTTTTAAATTTTCTGGGTAGTGTTTGGAGATGAACAAGCAAAAATCAAATGCTGGACACACCAAGAAGATAATCATATTCAGGGTAACCAATATGGCCACCTATAAAGTGTGGTACTGTGAGGCCCACCAAAAACTGTGGTTTTCACTCTGGGGACACACATCAGGAACTTCCTCAGTGCGTGGTATGTGTGTGTGTCTCGTTTGTGCGATGTGCATGTGTGAAAGAAGAGAGCATTTAGGTCTTTCCACCCCCATTTTAATGAGAACAATCAAGTTTTATTGACTTTATATGTTGGTACTCCAATCGCTTCTTGGCCTTTTGGCTAAGATCAAGTGTATATGTTGGTAGTTCATGTAAGATTCAGTGTTAAAAATGGTTTCCACCACCATTAAAAAGTGAAAACTGCTGATGTAGGGTCATCCTGCAAACTGATAAACAATTATAATATTTTATGTAGACTTTCCCTCTGCAACATGTTAAATAAAGTACTTTGCATTTATTTTAAGATTTTCCAGTTAAGGAAAAAAATGTTTAAGGTTCTCAAGGAAAAAAAAATGAAAATTAGGCATCAAAACAGTTACCTTGAAAATCCAAAAGCTATTTAAGAATAAAGGTCCAGATAGAAGTTTAATCTTGCCTGTTCTTTTTTTTTTTCTGTTAAAAGCCAAAAGGATGTATCAACACAAATGATGAAATGAAAACAGAAACCCTTTCTTTTTAGCAACTCTGTCCTAAATCAGGGTCGTGATGTGTGACAAGGTCTGGGAGGGTCTGTGAAATGCACTGTACTGAGGGAAAGGGCATGGTGGGCTTATAATGCTGCTCACTAAATACCCCCTATACTGCCCTTCCCCCACTCTGCCCAGATTTTAGACTTTTAGAAAGGAGATGCCATAGAGAGTGGGATCAGCACATTAAGCTTGTATGATTGCAGCCATGTTTCACTTTCTGAGCTGCTCAGGATCAAAAAGAAGAAAAAAAGGTTAGAAAAAATTAATGTCAAGTATAATATAAGACTGGAAACACAGCATAGTTGAAACAAATTAGAACCACATTTCCATCATCAGAGTTCAATAACCGAAGGAAGCAACCTTTCTCCTCTTGGGGAACGATATTACTCTCAAGTAAGGGGAACACTCAGGCCATTTGGTCTCCATGCAAGGTTATGACTAGATCTCACCAAGTCTCTGACAGCCTTTCTGTCACTCATCGCCCTTGGACTACAGCCCATCTCATCCCTTCATAGGGCACCATGTCTCTTAGGGGCAGAAGTTGGTGTGGCAGCATTTCCTGGGGATTCTGCAAAGACACCACGTCTCCCCTGGTAAGTTTGCAGCAAACTTCTCAGTCCATGGGGCAAAAGGGGGCAGGGTCAAGGATGTTATATTTTTAGAATGGAGGCCATTTACAAAACTTCACCAAATAGTTCTGTCTAGAATATTCTTATTTCTCAGCTTCCTTATGTTCTCTTAGCGTTTATATTCCAAGTGCAAATACTTGCATATTATTGCATATTTGACTATTCTTTTAAAAAGTTTTTCACCTCTTCAGACAGAAATGAAGACACAGCTTCTGAGCTGTAGCACCTCAGAGGGAAGGTAGCTGACATGTAATATTAAATGGCCTTCCGGGCCTTCTCTGAGTGCCCTTCTGATACTTGAAGTCACTCAGTCTTTCATAACATCTTTTTTTTTTTTTTTAATCACTTAACTGTTGGGATAATAAGATGCTATTCTCTCCCTCTTTCTCTCCCTATTAGAATATACATTCCATGAAGGCAGGGACCTAGAACACCACCCGGCATATAACAGTTGCTCAATAAATATTTGTGAAAAAGTGGGGAAGGGCTTGCTCAGAGTGAGGAGCTTAGAGAGGGCTGATGGGAAGGTCAGAGGCAGGACAAGTGCAGGAGTCCCAACACCAGAACCTTAACATCAGAATGCTTCTGGAACATTTGATAACTGGGTCACCTCTTCCTCTAGTTCCCATTAAGTGCGCAATCCAGGTCAATGAGTGGTAGATAAGTCAGCACTCCTCTTTCTCAGATGCTGTTTAGAGTATCTGAAAACCCTCAATTTGTTGTCATTTCTGGCTGCAGAAGCTTGATGAAACTTATCAAAATTTTACTTATGGCTCTAAATCCTTTTTCTTCTTCTTCCCTTTCCTAAGGCTGTTGTGAAAGGGGGAAGAATTAAGTGCAGGTAGATAGGATGAAGAGGAGAGGCAAAGATTTGGAAAATGAGGTGGATTTTTAAGTGTGAAAAAAATGAAGGACAGATTTCCAGTTTAAAAGCACTAAAATGTAAGGAAAACTCAGCAAATAAAAGTGTCATTTTTGGAACTCAGAAAGTGATAGTTCATTGACTTGATGGGTTTTTAACTCAACCACATGGCCTTTTGAAAAACAACTGAAGCTAGCTTTCTCATGACAAGTGTTGTTTTCCCCCACCTCAGTTTTCTCGTAAGCCCTAACGTTTCTCTACATTTAGGCAGAGGTCTGTATATGGATTTTGGCTTGGATGTAAATCGTTCTTTAATTTATTTCTATATCCAAACTGCTCCTTAGCACTTCTGCATAAGCATGCTTTGAGCTGGACCACTGACTTTTTTATTTGTAATAAATAAATCAACTTCACTGACTCTTCGAAACTTCCTTTGTCATAATGGGAGTACTGAAGGTCACCAAAGGGCAAAGCGTACAGAATGTTTTAGAAGCAACTTGTGTCTGGTCACAATTTTGGCTACAGCTGGCTCTGACTGGAATTACATGTCAATTACAGGGAGGTTGCTACCCAAGTAGGTGTGTTTCAGTGAGGGTGCTCTGTGCAAAGTTCAGAAGGTCTTTGGTACAAAGTTTTGCACAGACTGCCAGTGTATTCTTCCCAGGAGGTGACCAGCTCCCAGGGGCCACCAGGGAACACTGAAGGAAATTTCGGAAAGGTGAGGTGGAGTCCTTGAGTTCTGGCTGACCAGGTCAGTGTGCTGGCGTCACGGCTCCTAACATAGGAAAAAGAATAGCCTGCGCACCGCTATGCATTGTTTTGGGTTTGAAGAAAATTCTATGGTAGACATCTTGAATGCACTCGTATGCAAAAGAAGTCATTTTTTCACAGCATTCTGTTTACATATTTATAGCACTGTTGGAAATTTCATAATCATAGCCACGGGGAGACTGAAGAAGGTGTTTAAATTCTGTAGCTTGCCAATCTGAATGTTCAGGAAGGAAAAGAGATTAGTTCTGAATACATGTGTTTCTAAATTCCATATTTCACATCTGGATTGTTAACCATATTGTGGTTAAGCAAATGGGATCTGATTCTTATTAATGCTTTATGTTTATTTTAGGGGCTTTCCCCTTGAGGAAGTACAATTATTGGATTTGAAATATTCATGCATCCTCATTATGTTGTGAACAAGCAAGATCCATCCAGCTCCCCTCCTAGCACCCACTTCACTTCCCTGTCCCCAAAGGAGGAAGCAGAACTTTCTGGACACATTATGATCAATAAGAAAAGGAAGTTGGGGCAGGGTGGGGAATTTCTTTTTGTAGTGGGACAAGCCCTGGGCTGGAACTAGGAGAAAATAACACAACACCGTTATTGCCTCCAGCCAGCAAAGAAGAGAAGGCCAGAAGGCCAGAGAAGGCCACCTCATCTGGTGTAGGGAGTCTTCAAGCTCAAATCTGAGGATTAGTGTTGAGAGGGCAGCAGAGAGCCGGAGTGTAGGAATCTCTTCTTTTCCTTCTCAGAGAGACAATGTGTCCCGCACACACTTTGTAATTTGTAATAAAGAACGTTCAATAGGCAGACATTTTGTCTGCACTGTGAATATGGCTTCCCAAAGGAAAGAGAGAGAGAAAGACAGAAGGGAGACTGAAACAAAAGAGTTTGTGATTAAAAAAAAAAAAAAAAAAGGGAAATTTATGCTAAGTTGGAAAAACTATGTTTGTCAAACAACCGCTCACGGTGTATAGATAGGAGGTGAGGAGGTGAAAAAGGAGAAGTGACTTTTAAAAAGGAGACGTTATTGACATATAATCCAACTCAATCTACACAGTATTTTATTTAAAGTGTTCCACAATCCAGAGTGCTTAGGGAATTAAGAACTTCTGGACGGCTGAGGGTGTTCAGGTACCTTTAAACCTTTTAAGCCTTATAATTCATTTTTAATGGAAAATTTTCTAAAATGTGCAAGTCCTTGTTTTATGAGACAGAGATTAAGTGGATATACAATTTCAATATAATTAATCCTCGGGCATATATGTAGCCTTCATTACTCAATTTGTTTCAATTTGTTCCCTGCCACCGTTATGTCCTGGACCACAGGCGCCTCGTCAGCACCAGCCTCCCCTTCTGTCTTAAGGTTACTTATCTTGCCTCTTTATGGTTAGTTCTGCCGGGGTGTTTTGCTTTGGGGCGCAAAACAGCACTAACAGTCACGCCCCCTAGTCCTCTGGCCAAGTCAATCAACTGATGGTCCTGGATTAGTAACACTTACAGGTATTTCACCCCAAAACGGAAAATGTTGACAGCTGTTGCCTTTTTGCCCAAGAGAAAATTAAAATAAAAACATGGCAATCTATCAGCCATTACTACAGTTATCCAAATATATTGGATTTTTTGCGGTGACACACATCCCTCAACCTCCCCCCAACACAGCAAGTTTTTCCCATATCCAATGAGCTCCTGGCCAACTGTCGGGCCAGACGCCCGAGATTCGCGGGTGGACATCAGGACAGTAGTGACGTACTACTCCTCAGGGTGGGACCTGGCATGCAGGGGAGGTGTTTGTTAAACAAAAAATAGCAAACCTGAAGCCACATAACTGATAAGAAGTAGATTTGGTGTTATTTTGCTAACATTCGAGACATCTATTTGCCTCAAAATAAACTAGATCTTAAAGCCAATCGAATCATTATAATAAAAAGTTCAAGGTAATCTCTAGTAGGATTCATGTTTTCCCTTGTTTCCTATTATTTACTCAGAGTCAGGGAACTATTCGGTTTTGTTGCATGCATATGTGTGACATTGGGAATTCTTTCAAATTCATTATGGAATTTAAAGCTTTCAATCAGTTATTACTATTATTTATGTGTACTTTGGCTCTGTGTCTATGAATTATTTTCGATTAATTTATTGTGTCTTGCCACCTTTTTGAATTCTGTGTGATGTATTCACTTTGTCCAGAGTCCTATATGAAAATTCATTCACATATATTTTATATTATGGCTGGCTTTTCAGGCGCCAGCCTTCTTTGGAAGGCAAAATTGCTGTTTGCACTTACAGTATGACAGGAAAGGTGTAGAACTTTATTCATCAGCAAATTTATTGCATTTTATATTTAGTGATGTCAATATACTTATTTTTAGTCATATGGTTGTATACCTTTTGCCCAGAATTGTTGGAATATTGCTGCATGCACAGCTTATGATTTGGGGGTTGGTTCTAATAAGTGATGTATGATATCTTTTTAAAATTTTTTTAATGTTTATTTATTTTTAAGAGCCAGAGAGACAGAGTGCGAGTGAGGATGGGGCAGAGAGAGAGAGAGGGAGGCACAGAATGCGAAGCAGGATCCAGGCTCCGAGCTGTCAGCACAGAGCCCGACGTGGGGCTCGAACTCACAGGCTGTGAGATCATGACCTGAGCCGAAGTCAGACGCTTAACCAACTGAGCCACCCAGGTGCCCTGAAATGATGCGTGATATTTTTATGAATAAAATAACGTTTCTCCTACAAAACCAAAATAAAATCACTTTCAATACCTAAGTAAGGCACGCTAAGTAGTACTTAATTTCCACTGAAAGTTTCCATAAAATCCAGAGGTATCTAGTCATTAGCCATGTCTCCTAAGTGTCTGCTCAGTTTGTACAGAGATGAATGCTTCTTCCTTTACCATCATCTGTTGAACATTCACTTAGTATCTGGTGGGGATCACCCAGGAGAGACACCTCCCTTTCAAAAGCAGCGAGGTCCAGATCTCATCTGCCACATGTTGAGAACTGACACTTGTAATACACATACATGTGGGGTTTTCCAAACCCACTCAGGGCCACTCTTTGTATTTTATCATTAGAGCTCCCACCACTGTTTTCTCGTAGCCAGATATCTCATTACAGGAATGATCACCACTGTAACTGTAACATGTTAAGTAAACCCACATGTGGAACATTATCCAACACAGTGGAGACGATCATTTACCCAGGAATTTTTGTCACAGTGCGACTGGAACTCTCAAGCAGCTGCAATGTGTGATGATGGCTTTCCTTTAGCGATTAAAAAAAAAAAAAAATCCTGGCTTAAATGTGCTTTTATTTTGCACATTTCTGTGTTTCTCCAAAACCATTTTGACTTCTGGTTCAAATTCAGGCACATTCCAAAGGGGGGAAAAGGTGGTTTGTTTTTATGATGTTAGTATAACACGAGTGCAGAAATGTCTTTTATTTATAGCTTCAAATTTATACCACCGTCTAATGCCAGAAGAGATTTGAGGTGGTACATGGAGATGTTGACTTTGCTCTTATCTGGGCACCTTAAAATGTAATTTATGCTGCCTGTTTTGGCCCGTATATTTGCCGCTTCTTGGCATTTGGTGATTAATGTGTGTGCGTGGAACAAAACTGATACTGAAGGTATAAAACATCCTCTCATCTGTGAGGTCTTGGCAAGCACTGGGAAAGCTGCAAGAGGGTGTAATTTGAAATTGCACACTAGGTGCAAATGAGCTGAATGGCTGTTTTAATTTTAGAGGAACTCAGATTGAAAGACGAAATCGTTTTCACAAAAGCATTTCTGCCAGAAAACCGTTACCGCCTCCTCCTCGACACTCTCTGCAGGTGCAACAACCCACCCCTGGCATCACTTTGAGAAAAGGAAGTGTGAGGCATGTCCAGAAGGCAGGACTGTGCTGCTGGATCACTCCTGGTGGCCTCTGGGGACTAGAGGACACCCTGACATATTTGCATTTGCATGATGTCACCTTTTAAAACTCTTGGGGAAAAACAGTCAGATAAGGTGGACATCGTGTACACAATGCAACTTTTGTATTAATTTCTCTCTCCAACGTCGTATTTCACGCTACACTTAGGGAAGTGAAATAAGGAAGAAGAGCGGGAGCAGGGCGATGGAGAAGGAGGAAGGCGAGGCTGGGAGGCAGAAAGGCTTCAGTAGACACTTGTGTTGTATTTCATTGGGCGAGTGACTGACCATACATTTAATGGGTTGGCAGGTGGCTGATGGCTGCTTCCCCAGAGTTGACTGGGTGCTTTGGCTTGGCAATTTCTTTGGGTGAAAGGGCGAAGCCCTTGTAGCCGTCCCCACTGCTTTTCCAATTCTTTTCCTGTGCCACTCTCCTTCACGCCCTTAGGTTTCCTCCTTCCTCCGGGTACTTTTTCTGGGAGAACAGCCCACCGGGGGAAGAGTCTTGGCCATGTAGAGGCATGAGATCAAAGATTGAGAGCTCCTCTCTGCACGGCTGGGGAGCCTCAGCCTGCTGCACCTGGGTAGGAGACCAACAGGTCCTGGCCCTCAGTTTCTTATTTGCAACATCAGGAGGTGTGCATATTGAGGGGCTCCAAATTAAAATCATTTGCGTTTATTAAAAAGCCACTTTCCTGGGCTCTACTGTGGATCAAGTAAATATTCTCTGTGGGTAGGGCCCCCAAGTCTGAGTTTTTAATCATCTCCTAAAATGATGTGAATCCTTCTTAAATCTGATACCCACTGGGCTCTCGTCCAGATTGACTCGTTAAAAATGTTAATGTTTGTTTTCGAGGGAGACAGAGCACGAGTGGGGGAGGGGCAGAGAGAGGGAGACGCTGAATCCAAAGCAGGATCCAGGCTCTGAGCTGTCAGCACAGAGCCCCACGCGGAGCTCGAACTTACAGACCTCGAGATCATGACCTGAGCCAGATTCGGATACTTAACCAGCTGAGCCACCCAGGCACCCCACCGTCTTGATTAACTCTTACTTACAAGTTCAGAACTAACATTCTATGGTTCTAAGGCCATTTGAGTTTGTCTCACTTTATTCCCCCTAAGGAGAAGCCTTGGGTCACAGATGTCCAGCAAGAACTCTCTGAGAGTCTCATCCTCATCAGCCCTAAAATCAGCATATTATGTCTTGGCAGGCAAGGGACGCAGGTGCAATGGATGTGTCAACCACTGTGGAGCTGGGGGCTGGGTTGATCCCAGTGTAACCTAGCCCCTGCTCCCTGCTCATGGTCACGAGGGGGCATCAAAAGACACTCATGAGGAGCAGAATGATGCAATCAGCTGCTGCATCAGTAGGCAAATTCCATGGCAAAGAGATTGATATTTGACAAAAGCAATGAGATGAAGAACCAGGTCAGGCTGGAGGCAGAACATTCTGGATGACGTTAGGATTATCAGGAAGCTGAGGAAGAAGCACACTGGGTCAGACTATGCAAAGAGTCCAAAAAGATCAGAGACAGACTCAGCCTATTCCTGAGAGAGAGCAGATACTTTCAGAATGACCTGTAGTGCTGGGCTTCTGGGGCGTTCTCAAGGGCTGCAGGAAGAGTCTGCCACTCTGAGAAACCCTATTGACGTAAAGTCCTAGAAATATTGCCAGCTGTCTGAGAAGAGCCAGACTCCTCTTCAAGGATCTTTTTTTCCTAGGGCTCACTAAAACAAAATAATAACTCGTTCTCTCTGGGCCTCAGTTTTCTCATCTGTAAGATGTGGATGTTGAACTAGATGATCCCTACAGTGTCTTCCGGTTCTGTGTTTCTAGGGAAACAAAAGAAAATGAATGATGGAGACGGGAAAAAATGAAAAGGGATTGTTACACCAGATAGGAAGGCGGGGCGGCAGAGTTTCCTGGAGGTGAGAATTGCTGAAGGGCAGAAGGAAAGCTTGACCAGAGGAGATGATTGGGCAGACCAGATGTGGGCGGGGACAGGAGACATGCCTCCAGAGACCAGCATGCACACCTTGGATCTATCGTGGCCTTGTAGGGGAGCCAGAAAGAGGTGATGCTCAGTCTGAGACTCTACAGAGTCAAGGAGCAGGCAACACTCCTCGATGTAACCACCACTAAGAGTACGCTCCAATCTTTCATCTGCTTTCAAGGTGCCACCGCTACTTTTGTAGCATTGTGGAAAATACGTCCACGCATTAAGGGCCCCAGGGAATATTAGTTCTACTCAAATCCTCAATAATGGCGACCATCAACCTTCCAGACGGCAAGTAGACCGTCCAACGGTATTTTTAAAAGCCTGAATAAACCAAAAGAAAACTCAACACACATGTGTTCTGTGGCCTCAGGTCCCCAGTGTACTTCTAGTTTCCATCTTTCCAGCAGAAGGCTCCTTTTGAGGGTAGTCACTGTCCCAGGTGAGGCGTGCCACCCTCAGCTGCAAGCCTTCCCAGTCAGAAAGTAGTAGCTTCTCGGGCAGGGACTACAGCTCTAGAATACAGTGCCTGGTGAGGTACCTTTTTGGGGGGTGCATCTTATCCCCCACGCACCTAGAAACTCAACCAGGGATGGGACTTCCCCAGAGTCACACATACAACCCTTCTTGTGGAGCTTACGTTTGCCCTGGACCGCACAGAACATGTCAGCCCCAGTTCTCTCTTCAGACAAGGTAACCGACACCTCCTTGAATCCCCAAACTCTTTCCTCTGCAACTCCCGGCAACAGAGATAGACGTTCTTTCACTGAAGAATGTGTCCCTTTGCATGTTGGGCTGATGGGGCTTCCAGGCTGGGTCCCTCACACTCTGGGATCTGTTAGAACAGGGAGGTGTGGTCACTGAATCATTCAGGGATCTTCTACTCCTATCTTTGGTCACCAAAATGTACTTGAGAAGAGTGAAAGGGGCAAGTCACTTCTCATTGCTTTAGGATTGCAGCAAAGGGGGCTACATACACTCACAGTGACTGAATATCCTTAATATACAAAAATGGGATGCATTTACTCTTGGAAAGGTCTCATCAGGGATGGTTGCTAAACTAAGACTGGAAGGGCTGAAGTAGACTAAAAGCCACGTATCATAGATGTTAGGCTGCCTCTAGAAAGTAAAGGTCAAGACCTAATAGGTATTTTCTTTGTGATGTGAACTGAAAAACGGATTGTGTTCTATCGACTGTTGTCCAAATAAACTTGTCTTTCTTCAACTCTGTCCTTTCTGGCATTTACCCTATTTAATTTTCATTTTGATATTACATTTTTCATGTCCGAGTTGGTTGTTTTTCTTTACTATTGTACCTGTTTCATTTTTCCTTGTTTTTGTTTTATGGAGTTTATTTCTTTTTCTTGTTAAAAGAAGGAATGCCTCAATTTCTTCCTGAACACATTTAGCATACTTATTTAAACGTTTTGCCAAAAATAGTCTATAAAATTGGGGCACCTGGGTGGCTCCGTCGGTTGGGCGTCCGACTTCAGCTCAGGTCATGATCTCGTGGTTCGTGACTTCGAGCCCCGCATCGGGCTCTGTGCTGACAGCTCGGAGCCTGGAGTGTGCTTCAGATCCTGTGCCTCCCTCTCTCTCTGGCCCTCCCCCGCTCACACTCTGTCTCTGTCTCTCTCAAAAATAAATAAATGTTAAAAAAAATTTTTTTTAAATAGTCTATAAAATCGAGTCCATAAAATATTCTGTAAGAATGTGTATATGGTCGATTTTGTCGGCTTTTTAAATATTAGATTCCAGAGTATTTTGGTCTCTCTCTCTCTCTCAGGCTAACGGATTTTCAAGTGCCCTATCCTGGCCCTCTGAGCCTCTAAATTAAGAGGAGTAAGAGTAGTTTGGATGCCTGTTCTGCTGTGATATTGGGGATAGGAGATCCCCTTGCACAGGCAGCAGGCAACTTGGCTTGCTGTCTCAAATTTCCATGAACCAACATGCTGCTTTCTCAGATCCTCAGCTCTCTGAAGACCAGAGCTCCAGGAGGAAGGACATTTGCCACATTAGCTTGCTTTTGTTGTTTAGTCTCTTTTTTCTGATTAAGGAGAGCCCCACCTCAGGCCCTGCCTTCATGCTGCGAGCCTGGCCCCTGCCCTGTATGTGATGGAGAACTTCCAGTTCCCTTTACCCCGCAGATCTTTGCCTCCTGGTAGCCACTGCCCGTGTCCAGACCCAGAGCCTGCTGGGCTCCTGGGTTCAGCCAGCTCACAATTTTGCATTTCTATTCCACTTCTGGTCCAGGGTGATATTTATCTTGTTTTTATTTCTGGCTAAGGTCTTTCACGTCTCTTTTTAAATATGTTCCCCGTCATTGCTATACTTCACTTATTTCTATATGTGTAACCTTACAGAGTGAACACTTGGCTATCGCTCTAAAATTGTGGTTACATGCCTTCACTCACCTAGGCAAGTCCTGCTATGCCTTTACACACTTCACAAACATTTGTTAGTACTTAATGTGTGCGGATCACTCTTCTAATCCCTATGCGAGTGTGTGTAGACAAGCGGTGGGTGGTTATAAAACTCTTTAACTTCCAGGTCCTTTTAATTCAGTCTAGGGTTAACTCTTACACTCAAGTAACTATCATGTGGACAGTGCACAGCATCTTCTGAACCAAAAGTCAGGGCTGTCTAATTCTAAGGAAGCAATTTAATCTTCCTAATCTGTTTCCCCATCAACAGAATTGTAACAAAAACAGCACCTACTGCTTAGAGTCATTTTGGGGATTAAATAATATAACCCAAGTAAAGCACTTGGCTCAGTGTCTATCTTAAGGAAAGCACTCAGTGATATTAGCTACCATTATCTTGATAGGCAATGTGCCACCTTCAATCACCATGATTTAAAAATATATATTAGTGGGGTCTCCTAGGCAAAATGTTTTCTCCTCCCTAAATTCTCGTTATTCCTCTGTGGTAAAAGGAACTTTTCACCACCTCTGTTCCTGTGCATCTGCACCTCTGCCAAGGAGGGATTTTTCTAGCAGAATAATACATCTGTGTTATGCATGAGATAGGTTGGTTTTGAAAGGGCTCTGCTAGGAAGATAGTGAGAACGCACCATTCCACCTTTGAAAGTAGGGATGGATTTCCCAGAGCTCATACACAGGGTCAGTGACAAAGGAGGTATTGAGGGTGGACAGATGGTAGGAAGGGAAGGAAGAAAGGATATCAAGGAAGAAGGGACTTCTGGAGGCCCATATGAGAAAGCTTCTGCTTCATCTGGGAACAGTGAAGAGATATTTTAAACCATTCTATCCACTCCAAGAATATTTGTGATTGGCTATGAGTACAATGGGGTTCTTTCTTTTTTTTTTTTTTAATTTTTAATGCTTATGTATTTTTGAGAGAGAGAGAGAGGGAGAGAGAGAGAGAGAGTGGCAGAGCATGAGCAGGGGAGAAGGCAGAGAGAGGGAGACACAGAATCAGAAGCAGGCTCTAGGCTCTGAGCTGTCAGCACAGAGTCCGACGCAGGGCTCAAACTCAAGAATGGTGAGATCATGACCTGAGCCGAAGTTGGATGCTCAACTGACTAAGCCACCCAGGAACCCCTCTATAGGATTCTATCTGCTAACAGACAATCCTTTGACCCACTGCAGAAGTGGCTGGGCTAATTCAGCTTTTACCAAGATAAAAGCTTGGTTCCCTGGGATACCAAACCTAGACCACCATGGGAAAAGATCATCGTGAAGACTGCCGTTAAGTAGTGCCTGACCGCACACTGCCGTAACTCCTGTGCAGATATTTGGGTCCAGGAAGAGTTCTGGGGTGGCCCTTCACATTCAGCGTCTTAAAACAACAGAAGAACACAACATTTAAAACTGAGACTCTTCTGGAAAATCTACGATGAGTGGACACCAGAGCAGGGTAGATGCCAAACAAATCATTGGGCAGGAGAAAGGCTTGAGGGCTATTCCTTCCTAATAAAGGGCCAACAGGTGCCATGCTCAGAAAGCCCATCTGAGTGAACTCAGCAATATAAAATTGGAATCACGATGAGAGGTATGTTTTATTTATTTTTCCCTGTTTTACAGCCACAAAGACAACTGAAAAAGGAAACTGAACGTTGGCCTGTTTGGGTGATTAAAATGAGAAGGCCATAGGGGAGGTAAAACAAGAAAAAAACTCCACACATGGCTCAGTGCCCCCTGGTCAAGTTCACTTGGGTGAACCCAGAAAAAAAAGTAAGCCTTTGAACATAGTCCAAAACTGAGGATGGATTTAAAGAAAAACAGTCAACTAGCCACTCGAATTTTTCATAACCTCGCTATCATAGCAATAATATTTTTGACAACTGAAACTTCTGTAAGTTAAAATAACTTGAATAGCCACCTTATTTCAGCAGCATCAGGCAGTGTTGAGATCCGTTTTTAAATGTTCTCTTAGATCTGGTGGAGGGTAGAAGAAAGGTAATAAGCTTCGAGTTTTGCTGAATCTCATTCTGGGAGTGTTGACTGAGCCTGCTCAACCCCCCCAGGTACTGGGCTATGTACCAGGACTTCCCAGATGTGGAGTAATTTCCTTGGCCTCCAAATACCAGATGCTGAAGTTGGGATTTCATTAATATATTCACGTCAGGAGCTGGAAAACATTTTTATTTCCTCCAAAATTCATCTTCTCCACACTGAAAATTAGAAAATCTAGAGGGAGTTTACTGCTTTCTGGGGCTTTGAAGGAGAAACGCCTGGAACATGTATCAGTTGCCAAGCTGGGCACGGGCCTATAAGACCCATCAGGGGTCTGGGTGGCCCTGTAGATATGACTTCGATGTTTGGGTTCAGTTTTACGTCTCTCTCCAGGACATTTAAAAACGAGTTAAGACCTACTCAAAATAAAAGAGGGCCATTTCAGTCAGTCTAAAATGAAGAGGGAAATTGGAACGGCATGAACATTAGGGTTCAGAGAGGCAGATCTGAGGTCACAAAATACCTAGCTCTGCCAAATCCAAACCCCAAAGCAGAGCAACGTCAAGGTGCTTTTGGCTAAACCCAGCCGAGAACACCCACCTGGGATGGCTCAGAATTTATCTCAAATTTGACCGTTTTTTTCTACATTACCTCAAATACTGATACAATGCCAAAATAGAACCAAGTTCCTAAGTTGGATGACCAAGGCTTCCTGTTGGAAAGCAGGTAATTTTCCACTTGATCATTTGAGCTGAATAGTTTTACGGAGCATCTGGTTCAAGTCACAAAGTTAACAGAATCAGAATTTAAAAACAGCTTTCTTTCTTTTTGAAACGACTGTTCTTTATCTAAGTGCTACAATCTACTAAAAACTGCAATTTGTTAATTGTCTTAATTTCTTCAATTTTCCTTTTCACAGCTCCAATTTACATCTACTGTTGTCACTCCTGTTTTTTTTCCCCAATAATGCTTACTTTCTTACTGCTTAATTTCTTACTGCTTGCCACTTTTTGAATATTCCTACATTTTGATGATCTTGTTCTCACTGATTTATGTATTTCTTTGTTCTTGTATCTTATCCTTACAATAAATGCTCCATGTTCTTCTTTCATAATATGTCTGCTTGGAAAATTAGGCTTTAATATTTTCCGACATTTTTTTTTCTTTAACATTGTTTGCTACCTCCATATTTTTAGGATGATACTTTTACCAGTTCTCAAATATTGCCAGAAGGAATCAATTAACATTTTCTCTAGACTTTTTCTTGGAAATAAAAGGACAATAAATAATTTTCCTCACACTAAAAAATGGAACACAAAATTGTCCTCATGTTCATCATGGTCAGTTCAGATTTTAGATTTGAAAATAATGTCCAAGCGCAAAGGAAATTTGAGGACCAAAGAAGGCTATTAAAAAAAAAAAACCTCAAAAAAAATTTTAATTAGTTAACTAATAAAGGAAAACCATCACGTGGTTGCCAGATTATTAGAAAAATATTTTTTACTGGGTTAGACTATATAAAAACTATGACATTTAAAATAATACTATCTTGTCTGAATGGGTGAAACAGAATGTTCTTGGATGCATTAAAACACGCACTTTTTAGCAGAAAAAGAAATTAAGGAAACAATCCCATTTACAATCACATCAAAAAGAATAAAATACCCTGAAATAAATTTAACCAAGAAGGTGAAAGACCCAAACTCTGCAAAGTATAAAGACACTGATGAAAGAAACAGAAGACAACACACATAAATTGAAAGATACACTATTCTCAGAAATTGGAAGAATTAAAATTGTCAAAATGTCTACACTGCCCAACACAACCTACAGATTCAATGCAATCCCTGTCAAAATGCCAAAAGCATTTTTCACAGAACCAGAACAAATAATCCTAAAATCTGTATGGAACCACAAAAGACCCCACCCAAATAGTCAAGGCAATCTTGAGAAAGAACACAGCTGGAGGTATTACAATCCCAGATTTCAAGATATTCTATAAAGCTATAGTAAACAAAACAGCATGGAATTGGCAGTTAAAAAGACACATAGATCAACAGAACAGAATAGTCAGCGTAGAAGTAAACCCATGCGTATACGGTCCATTAATGTACAATAAAAGAGGAAAGAATATACAATGGAAAAAGGACAGTATTTTCAATAAAAAAGTGTTAGGAAAACTGGACAGCTACATGCAAAAGAATGAAACTGGACCACTTTCTTATACATACACAAAAGTAAATTAAAAATGGATTAAATACATAAAGGTAAGACTTGTAACAAAAAAACTCTTAAAAAAACATAGGTAGTAATCTCTTAGACATTGGCCTTAGTGACATATTTCTGAATATGTTTCCTCAGGCAAGAAAAACAAAAGCAAAATTAACTATTGGGATTATATCAAACTAAAGGCTTTTCCACAGTGAAGGAAACCATTAACAAAACAAAAAGGCAACCTCCTGAATGAGAGAAGATATTTGCAAATAATACATCTGAGAAGGGATTCATATCCAAGATATATAAAAAACTCATACAGCTCAACACCATAAAAGCCAAATAATCCAATTAAAATGGGAAGAGGACCTGGACAGACATTTTCACAAAGAAGACATCCAAATGGCCAACAGACATGAAAAGATGCTCAACATCACCAATCATCAGGGAAATGCAAATCAAAACGACAATGAGATATCTCCTCATACGAAACAGAATGGCTAGAATCAAACAGACAAGAAATAACCAGTCTTGGTGAGGATTTACAGAAAAGGGAACTACCGTGCGCTGTTGGTGGGAACGTATATTTTATACAGCCACTGTGGAAAACAGTACGGAGGTTCCTCAAAAATATAAAAGCAAAACTACCATACAATCCAGTAATTCCACGGCTAAGTATTTCCCCAAAGAAAATGAAAACACTAATGAACCCCTATATTTACTGCAGCATTACTTACAATAGCCAAGATATGGAAGCAACCTAAAGTGTTCATCGAGAAATGAATGGGTAAAGAAGATGCGGTATATATGTATAATGGAATACTACTCGGCCGCAACAAAGAATGAAATCTTGCTATTTGCAGCAGCATGGATGGCCCCAGAAAATATCATGCTGAGTGAAGGAGGTCTCAGTGGAAAATGACAAATACCACATGATTTCACTTACATATGCAATCGAAACAACAGAGTAAACAAAAACCAACAGATTCATAAACACAGAGAATTGATGGCTGCCAGAGGGTAGGGGCAAAATACGTGAAGGGAATTAAGAAGTACAAAATGCCAGTTACAAAATAAATGAGTCATAAGGATGAAAAACACAGCACAGGGAACTTAATAATATTGTAATAACATTGTCTGATAACAGAGGGTAACCACGCTTATCATGGTGAGCACTAGAAATGTATAGAGTTGTCAAACATTGCACACCTGAAACTAATATGACATATGTCAACTTAATTTTAATTACAAAAATAAAATACTGAAAGAAAAAAACACACAATGCACTTTTTCTGCTGATATTTAAATGCCCCATGTTTGCTTGCAAATGTCAGCGAAAGTAATCATTAAAATAGATGTTGAGAGGGGCACCTGGGTGGCTCCATCAGTTAAGTGTCTGACTCTTGATTTCAGCTCAGGTCATGATCCCCGGGTCGTGGGATGGAGCCCCCTGTCCCCATGGTGGGCTCCGCACTGGCAGTAGAGTCTGCTTAAGATTCTCTCTGTCTCTCCCTCTGCCCCTCTCCCCAGCTCATGCTCTCTCTCTCTCTCAAACATAATAAATTAAAAAAAATAAAATATGTGTTGAGAGAATGAGATCGTGTTACATAAAATTTCCACACCTTCCTCCGTGGTAACATATGCTTGGTTTAGTATCCTTAGGAAACGCTTTGCAACTAACTCCAGTCTTAGAATAAATGCTAAATAACAAACTACTGCTCAGTAACAACATTCATGAAACATGGTCCATTTATTTTTACCACTGAAGTATCATCATTTTAATACTAGAAGTTTCAAATCAATTTCTTTTTCCAATATGCATGTCTAGAAGCTATAAAATCAGGTACGAGCCATGTGAAGATTTACTTTAAAAGTTATATGTCGAATTATCCATTCCAAGAATACCTGATATGGTCAGATACTATATTGAAGTTCTTGGACAGTTATCTTGGAGGCTTTTTACTGGTTTTGTATAAAATCAACACTATTTCATCTACCTAAATATGTTACAGCCCGGTAAAAACAGCTTAAAAAGATTTCCATCATTAGGGGCACTTGGGTGGCTCCATTGGTTAAGCATCCAGCTCTCGGTTTCAGCTCAGGTCATGATCTGGCAGTTTCGTGGGTTCGAGTCCCGCATCGGTCTCTCTACTGACAGTGTGGAGCCTGCTTGCGATTCTCTCTCTCTCTCTCTCTCTCTCTCTCTCTCTCTCTCTCTGCCCCTCCCCTACTCACACTGTCTCTGTCTCTCTCAGAATAAATAAATAAATTCAAAAAATTTAAAAAAATATTTCTATCATTAAAAAATACCCATACCTACTTAAAAATCTTTCATGCCTATGACATCTCTTACTCCAGCCTTCTCTTTATAATTAATTTAAAAAATATGAAGTCTTCTTTCAAAACATATTTTAAACAAATATAGGAATATATTCTCTGTGAAATATGCAGACATTATGAATTAAGCTAGTGTTCCTCAACCCTCCACTTCCAATCCCGATTCCCTTCCTAGAATTGACTGTTGCCAGTTCATTGTATATAATCCCAGACTTTTTATTTCCTCTGTGTACTTTCATCTATATTTATATCTATAACCATATGGTCATTTGATCCATTGGGCACTATAAGCATAATAACTAATGCCTACCCACTTTTCAGGGGCCTTTGAAATATTTAAGTCCTACAATTTTTTACTGCCTCTGAAATATGAAAACTACACATTGGAAAAATAATGAAAACTCTACCAAATTTAATATTGCCAAGTTTAGGATTCATTAACAAGTCCTTGCATTTGAAAACAACAGGGAGATTCGGTTTTTGTCATTTCACAAATATTCCCAAGTATGAATGATCACTAGCTGAAAATCATAGCTAATTGCGAATTAAATAAATCACTTGTTAGAAAACCTTTCCAAAAGCAAAATTAGAAAAATCCTTGCTAACTTTTGCAACAAAGTTTTGTATTTAATTTGAGAAGTCTGTCCCAAATTAGGTGGAGCAGTGCATTCAAGATTTAAGACTGTTTGGGGCCTATAAATTTCTTAATATAGCCCTGTAGAAGTACACTGTATTACTTAGTGAAGTATGCTTTAAAACGTGCCTCATTCACCAAAATGGCTTACAGGTTTTGAACAAGAGTAGATATATACCCCCCCCCCCTTCTCGTTTTAGAAGTGAGAACTAATATTTCACAGCACTCCTCGAGAAGTGGAGGGTCTGGTGAAGTATAGCTATGAAGGGAAATCAGCGAACAAAATCAGTACTTACAGACTATCCATCAAACATCAGCAAAATTAAAAACTATACGCGATTGTAAATAAAAGCCCCGGAAAAGAAGCAAATACTAAGGCATGCAAGAGGTAGACTAAGGGAGGGAAGGGGCGGGGGTAGATAACGGCAAAAGATATTAACTCACTCCGTCATTTACTTCTCTGTCAGTAGATGTTGAGACCCTGGCATGTGTTCCCCACCGTGCTGGGCAGGGTGGATACAGTGCTACAATGAAGTAGATCCCACCCATCTGATGGTTCTCAGAGTCTAGCAGGGAGGACAGACATGCCACCGTAATGTATAAAGCACTGCTACTAGAGGGAAAGTGAAGGGTGCTCTAACCCACTCTGGGGGTTCAGCAGGGTCCTGTGAGGAAGTGAAATTTAAACTGGATGAAATTTAAACTTTCGGGGGGGGGGTGGGGCGCCTGGTTGGTGAAGCGTCCGACTTCGGCTCAGGTCATGATCTCACAGTTCGTGGGTTCGAGCCCCACGTTGGGCTCTGTGCTGACAGCTCCGAGCCTGGAGCCTGCTTTGGATTCTGTGTCTCCCTCTCTCCCTGACCCTCCTCTGCTTGTGCTATGTCTCTCTCTGTCTCTCAGAAATGAATAAATGGTAAAAAATAAAATAAAGTAAAATAAAAAATAAAATAAAATAAAATAAAGTGGATGAATCAGATTTTGCTCAGTTACATGTTGTTGTCACCAGGATTGGGGAAAAAAATAGCATCAGAGGCTGAGAGAAAAATAGCACATGGGAAGGCCTAAAAGCAAAAGGCGATATGGTAGCATGTTTAAGATGGTAAACAGCAAAGGAGGCAGGGGAGCTAGAGGGGTTTGAAAGCCAGGTAGGGAGCTTAGTCTTAACATCTAAAGGCAATGGAAGGTCCCTGAAGGGTTTTGAGCAGGGCTATGGCCTGGTCAAATGCATGCGTTAGGAGGAAAGCTGGAAGAGTTGTGCGATAGAAAGATTGGAGAAGAAGGAGCCTAGAGCAGGGAGACCAGTGTGGAGGTCAGGGAAATAATCCAGGTAAGGAAAGGCTATTCGGACTGGGTTGAGGCAGAGTCTACCGACTGAAGAGAAAGGAGAAGCAGAATTGACGGCACTGGGTTATGGGAGTAAGCGATGATGTCTAGGTTTGTAACTTCAGAGACGGAGACTAGAGCAGACTAGAATGATCTTTTAGCCCTACTAGGTAAGGTTACTACCCATTCGTCAGTGGGAGTAAACTAGAGAATGATACCAGAATCCAGTTCTTCGTATATAAATATGGAAAGTGAATGGTATACTCTAGTTCCGGAGCAAAGTTGATCATCTTCAATGACAGGAGTTTGTTGTTGTTGTTGTTGTTGTTGTTATTTCTATCATCTTAAAGAATGCCCTGCTCTATATGGCTAGATTTGAGTCTTCCAACTTGCAATTAATCATTAAGATGTTGGAGTGAGCAAAACCAAGTAAATACTGATAGGGAATTCTGACTTAAGAAGGTCTGTTTCTACGTGGATAAATTCTACATTCTGATTTTGTGTGTGTAAATTGCTGTGATTCTCATTACAGTCCTCTGCACTTAGAAGGGCAGATATCACCTAATTGTTTTACAGAAGGGAAACCAAGTCCAGGAAAGGTGAAGTGAGTTGCATAAGGTAATGTCAAACTAGGATATTTGACTCAAGTTTTGAGAATTGTTTTTAGTGTAACGCTCTCGTATCTCCAGCCAACCCCAAAACTGGAAACGGGCCAGCTGGGAAACAAATGACTGCTGTCGGTGGCTAGGGAAGAGACGCTTGGTAGAATAGCAGAGAGCACATGGTCAGCAGAAACTCAGTCACTGAGACTCGAGTCCCAGCTCGGCTGTTTCATGAAAAGAATCTGTTCTCTGGGCTTGGGCTGAGACCCTCTGTTTTGTTTGTCAAATAACGCCCAGGGGGCTCAGAGAAAACATCAACATTTTCGAAATGATTATATTTTGCACTTTGAGGAGCCGTGTACCTGGAGTACCTAATCTTGAAAATGGATGTCTCTGGAGCAACATGGAAGCAGGACAGGGTGAGAGATGAGCGTTGGCGTCCACGCAGTGCCTTGGCACACCACAGGAGCTCAAAAAGGCTGTCGAGCGAGGGATGGCAGCATGCGGTGCTAACCGGCCGAACATGACCATGGTTGGTAGATTCTTTCCAAGTTCCCTTTAATGGGATGCTATTTCTGACAGCCAGCGTTCTCCATTTCACGCTGGGCTGATCAACAAACTTGGAGTTGACTGAATGCCCTTTTAGGCCCATCCACACACAAGGCAGTTGGGTGCAGTTCTGTTTTTAACAAAACAATGCTATTCACCTAGCTCAGGATATCGTGTGTGCATGTGTGCGTGTGTGCGTTAGCTGCCTGAGTGGTTTTGTTTGTCTTTATCTAAAAAAATATATGCGTTCCCATACAAGTAGGAGATTTGACTTTCTGTAGTTGCAAACCGTTTGGGCTTATGAAGGCACGGCCTGCTGTGTAATCTGTATAACAGGTAGTGTACCGTATGTTCGAAACTATACCATGCTTCTGAAAAAGCCCCTCCTTGCGCACGTGCTCCTCTGTATGATATACAAAAGATCTCAATCAAATTACACACCACTCTTGGAAGAATTTGCGTAAACACGTAGCCAAAGCAGCATCTGTAAGCTTAAGAAAGTGGCTTCCCCCAGGCTAGTCTTCCCCGTTCCTACTTGTCTGGGAAGGTGTTTCAGACAGGCTTGGTGGTAATTTTGCTTCGAGAGCATTTCATGGTCAATTTAGAGTGCGTAAGTCTCCTTGCTTTCCTATTTTAAAAATGTCAAGCCAATTACTGGCTTGTCAAGGTGCAGAGCCTGCCAGCAGTTTATATCTGCGCTATCTTTTCTTTGCCGTTGTAGGTCCTGGATTGGGGTAAAGGGCTCTCTGTTCCTCTGATTCTCACGGTGGCACATTTGGAGCACGATGCTGTCCACATACCACAGGCGTTCCCAACAAGGAAGATGGGGAGTACTGGGTTCCATGACCCCTACAGAGCTTCTAGATGCATTTCTTTGATTCTAGACCGGAAGTCTAAGGACTGATGGCTAATGGGCTGCTCGTAGAAAGATCTGTTTTGTCCACACAGTGTTTTTTTTTTTTTGAAAAATGAATGGATTGGCAATATTTTAACCTGGAGATATTTTACATTCAAATCTCAACCTTAGTCTCTCTGTAAAAATCATTGGGTTTCCATTATGACATGGTAAGAATCAGCCAGGTTAGTTGAGACTTAGGTTCTTTGCCACATTTTTAATCATTATTAATATCATTTTCTAATCATTGTGCTCATACCGTAGTATTGTATTTCTCACACCCAGCCTGGCTTTGTTCATTTGTGTTCCCTGTTTGCATCGATAGGCATTTAAATGTGTGACTCATGTTCTAGTAGATTTTTAATGTTTTTACATATTTATTTATTTTTGAGAGAGAGAGAGAGACAGAGACAGAGCATGAGCAGGGGAGGGACAAAGAGAGAGAGGGAGACACAGAATCCGAAGCAGGCTCCAGGCTCTGAGCTGTCAGCACAGAGCCCAACACAGGGCCTGAACCCATGAACTGTGAGATCATGACCTGAGCCAAAGTTGGACGCTTAACTGACTGAGCCACCTAGGTGCTCCTCTA
Organism: Acinonyx jubatus; assembly: GCF_027475565.1. Lineage (NCBI taxonomy): Eukaryota > Metazoa > Chordata > Mammalia > Carnivora > Felidae > Acinonyx > Acinonyx jubatus. The sequence continues at coordinate 10,487,105 of NC_069380.1, forward strand.
GTAGATTTTTATTTAAAAGCCTTGATTAAGCTTTAAATGACTGCTTTAAGCTAACAAGAACTAAAACTTGTCTTGTAGACTATGCATTTAAGTTTGGAAAAAAAGGCATAAACGTTCATTCATTCATTCAACATATTTTACCGTCCTTTCTGCGTTCAAGACATTGTTCTAAACATTGCGATACAATGATACAAAACAATCCCCATCCTTGCCCTCAAGATTTTATAATCCAATTATAATATCATTATTATAATAATTAGTAACTACAGTTCAATTCAATGATAAACATGGTGGATATGCGCTCTGAGAAAGGAAATGGTTGCTATGGGAAAGTGGAAGAGGAACCTTAATCCACACAAAACAACTGTGGAAACTTTCCAAAACACAACAGATTCTGTTTGCTCGTGGAGTGAGAACATAATATGATGCTCTGAAGAATACCTATTCTGAAGGACTGGGAGATGACACACAGAATTACCTGGAATGCTTGTTTTCTGAGACTCAGATTTAACGGTGAGGCTGTAATGAACACAAGTCAACCATCTTTTGATGACTATGAGTTAATTTCATGATATCACTGAGTCTCCAGACTCTCTTCAGAAGCATCAGTCATCACTGTACCATTTTATGTAACTGAAAAAGTCCTTCAATCTTTCTGGTTCTCACCATCCCCTTCTGTAAACAACCTCTAGAGTCCTTTACAGGAATAAAGTCCTATGATGTATGAATGAAAGGGCTAAAAATACATGACAAAGGATTTAGGGTATTATATTTTCTGCATTTGTGGGTACCAAAGTATCTTTGAAGTATGGTGTAAGTTTGCTAAGGTGAACTTTTAAACTCCAGATCTTGAATAAATTTGAGGATTTAGTTTATTTAAAACTTTTTTTAAATGTTTATTTATTTTTGAAAGAGCGGGAGATAGAACATAAGTGGGAGAGAGGTACAGAGAGAGGGAGACACAGAATCTGAAGCAGGCTCCAGACTCTGAGCTGTCAGCACCGACGTGGGGCTTGAACTCATGAACCGTGAGATCATGACCTGAGCCGAAGTCGGACATGTAACCGACTGAGCCACCCAGGCGCCTCAAGGATTTAATTTAATGGAGAGAACATAAGAGACTATTCTAGGGTGGATATGAACCACAAAGACAAAGGTATGAAATAATATTGGAATAGGCAAACCACAGGGTACAAGCTAGTGAGAGAGTTGACACCAGGAAAGAGCAGGAGAGGAGCTCAGAGAGATCTAGTGAGGTCTGTAAGTTGAATGGATTGGATCCTAGGGTATGGAATCTAGTCTTGATCCAATAAGAAGCATTGAAATAGTGTTTTTAGATGATTCTTTGAACAATTATGCAGACCAGGCTACTTTCCCATCACCCTCAACACCACTGATTAACAATTTGCAAATTACCTGCCTAGCGTCTGGACAGTCTCCTAAATTCTTGTGCAGTGAAAGCTCAGTAGCTTTAAGGTCTTGAAGGAATTAGTCATGGCCTAACATCAATTGAGCTGTGATAAATCAAACTGTGACTGAAATGAACTCACAAATGCAAGCGGCCTTACAGATAGATCTATGTTTCTAAAAGCCAATGGCTGAAAAATTTTCAGCAGTCTACAGTCTGAGTCAATACTAGATAAATTGCCATAGCCAGACATTCTTCCTCCCGTCCTTGGCTAAGAAAGTACAAAAGATCTGTTAACAACAGATAAAAATATGAAAGGAATAGAGTTAATTGATTTTCAGGCTCTCTGACTTACAATACGATCTACGTGGTTATTTATAAATGGCAGGTAGGGCATCATTTTCCTGGATTCTTTGGTTGAAGAAGTTTGAGACTGAGTTTTAAGAAGTCTTTTACCTTTTTTTTAAAGTAAAAAATGAAAAAGAGGATAGTAATGTGCTATACTGATACAGGAGAATTGGGGTCATAAATGCCAAAAGATGATTTCTAAATTAAGATGATGTAAAACACAAGGATAAAACAACCGCCTGGCCACAATCTCTGGCTATACCAGAACATTAAGTTGAACAATCGTGGCTTCCTTCAGTCCTTTACAGTACCCTCAGAAGCAGTTTTCTTTAATTATTTTATTTTTTTCTAGATTTGAAAATCATTCATTCAGCAGGACGCTAGCCAACAGAGGCAGACTCTAAGCTCAACTTTGAAATTCCTCAGAAAAATACGTAGAGCCTACCCCTATGTGTTGCCATCCTCATTTTGAGAAATCTCCTTGTAAGTTTTCTTTTGTTTATCTCCAAGGAGGAACTGAATTCTACACCAGCTTTGCCGATAGTTCAAGGGCCATATCTCAAAGCAAAGGAAAAGACAAGTTACCTTAAGGTTTCAAAAACCTTAATATTTTTGGTTGGGAAATGGAAGATAAATAAGTGGGAAGTTATACGTCTGAACGATTCGTTGTCAGTGTGTTGATACTTTGAAAATATTTATGGTGTGGATGGCACAAGATCAATCACAGTTTACCAGGCTTAAAGTTGGGACCCTTGCTCTAAGCAGAACTGCTCTGTGCCACCGAAAAATAGAAGCTCGTGGCACTAAAACTTTTGTGCTTTATTGGATGTCACCTGACATACCTGAGGTGTGGCCCACTTGCTACAGGGGCTGGGTTGGGCATTTGCTCTATGCGCACAGGACTCTTGTAAATAAAATTACATTTTAAACGTGATTAAGGAAGCTTTGATTTGAAGCATGCTATCTTTCAATCCACCCTCTTTATCATCTCTAAAATGATCTTTTTAAAACATTTGAAAAGGGGCGCCTGGGTGGCTCAGTCGGTTGAGCGTCCGACTTCAGGTCAGGTCACGATCTCGCGGTCCGTGAGTTCGAGCCCGGCGTCGGGCTCTGGGCTGATGGCTCAGAGCCTGGAGCCTGCTTCCATTCTGTGTCTCCCCCTCTCTCTGCCCCTCCCCCGTTCATGCTCTGTCTCTGTCTGTCTCAAAAATAAATAAAACGTTAAAAAAAAAAAATCTAAAACATTTGAAAGCAGAACACACCATTCTCGTTGTTAAAAATGCTCAGTGATTTCCCGTCGCTTCTACCTAAGCTATCTGTCTCCAGAAACTTCAGTTTCTCCACTCCGATTATAACCACAACAACCACCTTTTCCTCCTGCGACACAAAGTGAGGATTATTCCTAATATCCCGTGAGCCCGTTGGTTATTATATCGAAGTGGTCTTCTTGATTGGAACACCATGAACACAGCGGAAACCATGGCGACACATGGATTTTTTTTTTTTTTTTAAACACTTGCTTACTTTTCTATTGTGTCACCCTTTAGGAGAGCTATCCTTTTGTGGTCTGGTGAACCCATTCATTTCCACTTGAATCAACACTTTCTGTTTAAAAACGTGCCCAACATCTGTAACAGTTAACTGTCCTGATCACTGTATTCCTATGGTATTTGAACTTCTATTATAACAATTGAGTGTGACTATCATGTCAGAACACGCTGGTCTCCTCTCGTACACTCTGAGATCCGGGAGGCGGTGGATCCTGTGTTACACCACCTTGTGTCTACAGTGCCTGAAATATAGACTGCTCTTAAATAAATTAATAAAACAATGGTGAATCTTTTTATAAAACAAAAGGCTCTTTTTGTAATGCAAATCACCATCCCCTAATCCATTTGGTTTACGAGTTTAGATGTTTGTCTGCTAGGTTTTTTTTTTTTAATTTTTTTTGTTTTATTTATTTTTGAGAGAGAGAGAGACAGAGAGAGAGAGAGAGGGAGCGAGCAAGCATGGGAGGGACAGAGAGAGGGAGACACAGAATCTGAAGACAGGCTCCAGACACTGAGCTAGTTGTCAGCACAGAGCCCGACGCAGGGCTCGAACCCACGAACTGCGAGATCATGACCTGAACTGAAGTCGGACGCTTAACCGACTGAGCCACCCAGGCGCCCCTGCTAGGTTTTTGTTAATTGTGGTACAACAAGATGGTCATGTAGCTTCAGAGAGAATAATAGGAAATTTTTCTCAGGTATTTTTATACCTGATACAGTGATTTATCTACTGGAATGTCAAAAGGAAGTGACTAAGGAATGACTGGAATGACTTAGGAACGTGGTGGAAAGGAAAATGAAAATCCTAGGCTTTAATCAATTTTGTTATTAATTTTTCAACCTCTGTTGTCTTAACAGACTGGAAAAGGTGTAATAAAATTGTCTGGTTTGAGCTTCCTTCCTTCATTCCTAGAAGAGGTATCATTATCTAGGGCAATGTCCAGAAGGCTGGAAATACTTTGGGGAAGGAAGTCCTTGCTTAGCTATTCTAGCAACCAGTTGCCAATATCTTTTCCTGTCCCCTTCATCAATTCGGCTTTAGCTGACATTTCCTGAAAAACACACCTCAAAATTCCTTCCCTCCAGGAGGCCTCCTTTGATCAACCCCTCAGTGCATAGGTTTCCAGTTTGAACAAAATGCATTTCCTTTGTTGTTATTTTGCTTTGTAAACATTCTTAAGCAATTCATGTCTGTTCAGGATTCCTAATTATAATGAAATAATCTTTCTCAGGGAAACATGTACGTGTTCCATTTCTTTGATATCTTTTTTCTATACCCAAAAGCAACCAGCAGAAGATTCACCTAATGTTGACAAATAAATATATCTGTAGGAAATATTTACCATATCTTCAAACTTTCTCATTTCCAACCATCCCTCATTAAGTGATATATGGCATATTTAATTCTGATGATTTCTTTCTTTTATTAATTTTGAAAATATCATAGCATCTCTTAATATTAATTGGAAGTCCTAAATTGCAAAAAATAAAGTCCTGTGATGCTGTATCTCAAAACCAGAATAGCACAAATATTGTGGCAAATCCAAAAGCCTGGGCTTTAGGCCTGGTTTTATCCTGATAGGGATTACTTTGCATTATTAATTACTATGCATCATTATTTCAGTTTCCAAATATGTAAAACAGAAATGATAATAATAATAATAACACTCTGCCACTGTCATACAATAGGTGGATCGATTATTTAGATAGAGTGGAAACGCTTCAAGAAGAATAAGCCACTACCTTTGAAGCATCCTCATTTCCTTCCATGTGTTGTACATGACATTGGTGCTCAGTCGTGTGATGATACATTGGCTTTCTGGGAAGAAAAAAAAAGGACCCACTTTATAGCACTTCCTGTTCTCTGTGGTGTAAATACCACCCCTATGGTTGCTTTCAAGTTATCGACAGTTTAACAGCCAGCTTGCGAAATTCTTGACTATTTGACAGTTGGTTCTTGATTTAGGCTGACTTTAACCCTCTACTTTGACATATTAAATTAGATGATTGTAATATAACACAATACCCAATCCCCCAAATCAGTCCTTTTCAATATGAGAAAGTGAAGATTACTCCTAACTCTCACATAAGTCCTTCTATTGTTATAGCTATGTGGTATTCTAGGGTTGGACCACCATGAATGCAGGGGATACACAGTGAGAAAAAAAATCAGCCCATTGGAGAGGTTCCAAGATGGCCAAGATGTCAGTGTAAGAAGACTCTGAATGCAAGTTCTCCTATGGACACTCTGTATCGATGAATCTACACCTATATAGAGAGTAATTCCTCCTGAAGAGCTGAGGACTGGTGGAACAGCTTCTGCACAACAAACAATAAACATCAGTACACATACAGAAGAGTAGGAGAGAAGGAGGTCACCCCAACACGGTAACCTGTGCATAGACTTGCCCGCCCTGGAGCACGGCAAAAAAAGAACAGTTTAAAGAGCAATTAGACTATAAGTGAAAGAAATCCATTTACAAATCCTAGAGTGTTCACCAAAAGGTCAGGGAATTGCTGGAACTTGTTCTGGGGTCAAAGACACTAGTGGTGGCCATTTTTTAGTTCCTTTCTAACTTGATAGTGGGATAGGAGCAGAGTCCCTCTAGCCAGTCTACTAGAACTACCTCAGCACACCCTGGGTCCCTGGTCCATACCAGCTCCAGCTGACCACCCCCTCCCCCTGCCATTGTAGCCCTGGTGCAGTGTGCCCTGGGCCCCCCTGTCCACACCACGCCCAAGCTCCAGGCATCCTGTCAAGATGGCCCCGGTGCAGCATGCCCTCTCTCTCTCAAAAGAAAAAAAGAATTCTGTAATTATACTAAAAACTACTGAACTGTATAATTTAAACACATAAATGTTATAGTATGTAAACTGTAAAAAACAAAAGCCTTAAAAGGCACCAAGAGAAAAATAAAGAGTCACATGCAAAGAAAACCCCAGAAAGCTATCAGCTTATTTTTCAAAAAAAAAAAGAAAAATTCACAGGCCAGAAAAGAGTGGCAGGATACATTTGAAGAGATGAAAGGAAAAAAAAATTAAAACTAAGAATACTCTAATCAGCAAGATTATCATTCAGAGTTAAAGGAGAGGTAAAGATTTTCCTACACAAATAAAATGAAAAGAGTACATTAGTACCAAATCAGACTTACAAGAGATGTTAAAGGTCTTCTTTAAGTGGAAAAAAGGTCATAACTAAGAATAAAATATATGAAAAAAATCTTACCGGTAAAAGCATTTACATAGTAAAGGCAGTGGATGGCCATTTAAAAAGCTGGCATAAAGATTAAGAAGCAAAAGTAGTCAAATCAGCTGTAAACACAATAAGTACATAAGGGATACACAAAATAAAAAGATGCAAAATATCATGTCAAAAATATAAAACTGGAGGGGAGGTAAAAATGTGTTGCTTTTGGAATGCATATAAAACATAAGTGATTATCAAGTCAAATAGACCACTATCTATCTACCGACATATATATATCTATATATCTATACATATACATGTAAATACATACACACATATACATGTAAATATACAAGCATATATTAAAAATATATTATATATTAATTTATATATACAAGTATATAAATATGTAAATACACGTAAGTATATAAATATATAACAAGACTCATCTCTATGCTGCCTACAGGAGACTCACTTCAGATTTAAGACAGACATACTGAAAGAGAAGGGATGGAAAAAGATATTCCAGGCAAATGGAAATGAAAAGAAAGCTGAGATAGCTATACATATATCAGACATTTCAAAACAAAGACTGTAACAAAGACAAAAAAGGGCACTACAAAATGACAAACAGATTAAGCCAAGAAGAAGACATAACATTTGTAAATATTTATTTACCCAACATAGAAGTACCTAAATATATAAAACAAATATTAACAGACCTAAAGGGAGGAATTAACAATGATACAATAATAGTAAATGACTTAACACCTTAACACATAACATCAATGGATACATCATCCAGAAAGAAAATCAATATGGAAACATTGGCCTTAAATGACACTTAGACCAGAAGGACTTAATAGTTATATATAGAACATTTCATTTCCAAACTACAGAATATATATTCTTTTCAAGTGCAAATGGAACATTCTCCAGAACAGATTGTCTTAATAAATTCAAGAAGACTGAAGTTATATCAAATATCTTCTCTGACAATACTATGAAACTAGAAATCAAGAGAAGAAAACTGAAAAAACACAAACATGTGGATACTAAACATACCAATAAACGACCAATGTGTCAATGAAGAAATCAAAGAGGAAATCAAAAAATACCTTGAGACAAGTAAAAATGAAAACACAATTTTCCAAAATCTATGGGACACTGCAAAAGCAGTTCTAAGAGGAAAGATGATAGCAATACAGACCTACCTCAAGAAACAAAAAAAAATCTCAAATAAACAATATAATTGTATACCTAAATGAGCTAGCAAAAGAAGAACAAAGCCCAAAATCAGTAAGAAGAAAGGAGGGGCGCCTGGGTGGCTGAGTCAGTTAAGTGTCCAACTCTGACTCTTGATTTCAGCTCAGGTCATGATCTCACGGTTCATGAGATTGAGCCCTGTGTTGGGCTCTGCACTGACAGTGCAGAGTCTGCTTGGGATTCTCTCTCTTCCTCTCTCTCTGCCCCTCCCCTGCTCTCTCTCTCTCTCTCTCTAAATAAATAAATAAACACTACAAAAACCCAAGTGAGTAGAATAAAGGAAATAATAAAGGCCAAAGTGAAAATAACTGAAATACTCGAAAACAATAGAAAAGATCAATAAAACTAAAAGCTGGTTCATTGAAAAGATAAACAAAATCATTGAACCTCTAGTTAGACTCATCGAGAGAGAGAGAACAATAAATAAAATCAGAAATGAAAGAGAAGTTACAACTCACACCAGAAAAACACAAAGGATCATAAAAAACTATCATGAACAATTACATGCAAACAAATTGGACAACCTGGAAGAAATGGTTAAATTCCTACAAACACACAACCTTTGAAGACTGAATCATGAAGAAATAGAAAATCTAAACAGACCAGCTACAAGTAATGAAGTGGAATTACTAATTAAAAAAATTCTCCAGAACAAAAATCTAGGACTAAAACTCTCCAAACAAAAATCTAGGATGAGCCAGCTTCATAGGTGAGTTCTACCAAATAATCAAATATTTAAAGAAGAGTTAGTTCCTATTTTTCTCACATTATTCCAAAAAATTGAAGAGGATAGAATACTTTCAAATGCATTTTTTGAGTTTTATATCAAAACTGGACAAAGACACCACACACACACACACACACACACACACACACATACACACACACTACAGACCAAGACCCCTCATGAATATAGATGCAAATACCCTCAACAAAATATTAGAAAACTGATCTCAAAAATACTTTAATAGGATCACACACCATGATCCAATGGGGTTTATTCCAGGGATGCAAGGATGCTTCATCATTCGCAAATCAATCAATGTGATATACCACATTAATAAATCAAAGGATAAAATAATATTATCATCTCAATAGATGCAGAAAAATTATTTGAAAAAATTCAACATCCATATACGATAAACACTCTCAGAAAGTGGGTATGGATACAAGGGACCTCAACATAGTAAAGGCCATACATGACAAGTCCACAGCTAACATCATACCCAATGTTGAAAAGCTAAACGCTTTCTCTCTAATATCAGGAACAAAACAAGGATATTCACTCTCACCACTTTTATTCTATATAGTACTGGAAGTCCTAGCCACAGCAATCAGACAACAAAAAGAAAAAAAAGAGGCAATCAAATTGGAAAGGAAAAAATAAAATCATTATTTGCAAATGACATGGTACTATATCTATAAACCCTTTAAGACTCCACCCAAAACTATCAAAAGTAATAAATGAATTCAGTAAAGTTGTAGGATACAAAATTAACATCTAGAAATCAGTTGCATTTCTGTACATTACTAATGATTTATCAGAAACAAGAACTAAGAAAATCATTCCATTTACAATTGCACCAAAGAGAATAAAATACTCAGGAATGAAACGTAACCAAGGTGAAAGACTCATACTCTGAAAACTATAAGACACTGATAAAAGAAACAAGATAACGCAAATAAATCGAAAGATATGTTATGCTCATGGATTGAAAAGACTAATGTTAAACTTTCCATACTAGCCAAAGCCATCTATAGATTTAATGCAATCCCTAGCAAAATATCAAAGGCATTTTTTTTTTCACAGAACTAGAACAAAGAATCCTAAATTTTTTATGGAACTGCAAAAGGCCCCAAGTAGTCAAAGCAATCTTGATAAAGAACAAAGCTGGAACTCTCACACTCCCTGATTCAAACTATGCTGTAAAGCTACAGTAATCAAAACAGTGTGGTACTGACATGAAAACAGACACATATATCAATGCATAAGAATAGAGAGCCCCCAAATAAGCCCACGCATACATGACTAGTTAATCTATGATAAGAAAGGTAAGACTATACAATGGGGAAAAGACAGTCTTTTCAATAAATGGTTTTGGGAAAACGGGACATGTAAAAGAATGAAACTGGGCTACTATCTTACATCATATACAAAAACAAATTCAAAATGGATTAAAGACTTGAATGTAAGACCTGAAACCATAAAACTCCTGAAAGAAAACAGAGACAGTAAGCTCTCTGACATCAGTCTCAGCAATATTTTTTTGAACCAATCTCTTTGGGCAAGGATAAGAAAAGCTAAAATAAATAAATGGGATTATATCCACCTCCAAAACTTCTGCACAGAGGAAAAAAACATTAACAAAATGAAAAAGCCACCTACTGAATGAAGGAAAATATTTACCAATTATACATCTGATAAGGGGTCAATATCTAAATATATAAACAGCTTCCATCCCTTAATGTCAAAAAAAAAAAAGAAAAAAAAAAGAAACAACCTGTTTAAAAAGAAATGGACAGAAGATTCAATAGACATTTGTTTTCCCCAAAGAAGACACACAGATTGCCAACAGACACATGAAAAGATGCTCAACATCACTAATCATCAGAAAGTACAAATCAAAACCACAATGAGATTTCACCTCACAGCTGTCATAGTGGCTACATGTGTAAAACAGATAGGAAATAACGTGTTGGTGAGGATGCGAAGAAAAGGGAACCTTCATATATTCTGATTGGGAATGTGAACTGGTGCAGCATCTGTGGAAAACGGGATGGAGGTTCTTCAAAAAATTAAAAATAGAACTACCATATGATCCAGCATGTGGGTGGGAATATCCACTTTTGGGAATGTCTCCAGTGAAAATGAAAATACCAGTTTGAAGAAATAGATGCACCCCTGCATTCACTGCAGAATGATTTACAATAGCTAAGATATGGAAACAGCCTAGGCATCCAAAGAGGGATGAATGGATGAATAAAGAAGTTGTGGTATATGTGTACCCCCGCACACACCCCCCCCCACACATGCTGGAATATTACTCAGCCATTTGTGAAATACAGGTGGACCTCAAGGGCATTATGCTAAGTGAAACAGGTCAAAGAAAGAAAAATACCATATGTTTTTACTTATATGTGGAATCTAAAACAAAACAAACAAAACAGAAACAAACTCATGGTCACAGGAAACAAAATGTTGATTACTAGACAACAGCAGATAAAATAGGTGACAAGGATTAAGAGATACAAACTTCCAGTTATAAAACAAAGAAGCCATGGGGATGTAACATACAGCATAAGAAATATAGATGAATAATATCATAATAGGTTTGTACGGTGACAGATGGCAACCAGACTTATGAGGATCATATCATAATGTATCTAAGTATTGCATCACTAGGATATACACCTGAAAGTCATAGGATATTGTGTGTCAATTACACATAAGAAAATCAACCCATTGATTTAAAAAAAATACTTGCTTCTCTTTCTATTTCTACTCTCTTTCTACTACAGCTAGTAACTGTATCTATTCGCTTAATGGCTCAAATATTCATTTCGTCATCTAATCTTAATTTAGACTTTTGTTTCCATAAGGTAATTGCAGATTCCATGCACCTGATATGGAGCAGCGTATTTTCTCTAAAACCATTGAAATAAACGGTATCATACAACTCTATTGCGTAAAGTGAGCTCCTCCTGCTTTATTACTATCTATGCAACGCATCGATCTCCGGCCCTAGACGAAGTTTTCTTACTTGGACTTTGATGTTTTACATCATTTTGAACTTCCTACAAATAGAACTTCCTATTTTTTTCTTCAGCTACAAGACAAAGAGAAGAATAAAGTGAACATGAAGTGCTCAGGTGACTGGGGAGGAGAGTCCATGGTGGGGATTTGGGGGAGAGGTTTGGTTTTTTAGTGAATCATGGTTTACAGATACAAAGGAGGATGTATCGCATACATACATACAAAGGAGTAGAGATACAAAGGAGAGTGTATTGAAGATACTTTTTACAGGAGAGCCTAAGTCACGAAAAGGCAAGCTACACTTCAGTTCTGCCAAGGAAACGTCTGAGGAAAACTGCATAAACAGACCTCATAGAGATACATTTCATTTTATTCACTGCTACGGGGGAGGGATTCTGCTGTGCAGACTGTTTATTGTCATGGTATCTCATGCCCTTCTTGGAATTTCGCGATATAAACACGGAAGAAATTGGGAAAGGTGGGACACGAGGAAGCCCGAGGTAAGATCCAATCCATCTTGTTCCTCGTGGAAGAATTCCCCAGATGTCTTTCTTAATGCATACCACCGAAAACGTCTTCCTGGCTGTGCATTTCCTGGATGTATACGGAGAGCACGCTGCATCGATCCTTTCTTCAAGTAGCCATCGTTCAAAAAGCTGGATTTGCCCTGTGACCTATCAGAACCTGCACTGCAGCAAGCCAAACACGGCACGGGGCTGTTCTGTGGGTAGGTTAAAAACTGCCCCTTCTAGATAATTTCTACTTCCTCTTTCCTCTCTGTCAACAATCTCATTCTATAGTTATAAAATTCCTTCACTTATTTTTAGAAGTAAATGATTGTGTAAATAATCCACAAATACCCCATCCAAATCTTAGACCGTAAGACTTCCCGCTCTTGATCTAGGCTCTGGGTTTCGGAAACACTTGATTAGGTGTAAGTGTTAAGTGAACAAAGAAAGTGACAAAGAGTGCAAAGTATGGTGAAACATGAATGCTCTAGTTTGCATCTTTCCGGGCAGAGACAAAGCAATTTAAGTAGTAATTTAGCTAGAATCAAAGTTATACGTTATGAAAGTACATAAAGGTGGATCTTCAGAACATTTCCAGTTATAGAAGAGGTTTTCATACTATGAATGCTAAATTACATTGGCCACTTGTTTTTGTTTTCATTTTTTATTTTATTTAGCTTTTCCAATTTTTAATGTTTCTTAAGGTAATATATTCACAATATTAAACTAATAAATGAGGCTTAGCACATAGTTGGTACTCAATAAGGTTCTGTTGAATGAATCCATGTATTAAAGAATTAGAAGCCCGTCCTTAGCCCTAGTCCTAATTTAAGTTGTCAAAGACATGCACTTTAAAAAAAAAATCTATTTTTTATGACTTAATTTCAGTGGAGAAGTTTTAGGTTCACAGCAAAATTGAGAAGGCACCGAGATTTCCCACAATACCCCATGCATAGCCTTACCACCAGAATGATACATTTATTACAATTAATGAAAATACACTGACATACCATAAACACCCAAAGCTCATAAGTTATATTACAGTTCACTTTCTGTGTTGCACATTCTATGGGTTTGGATAAAGTAGAATGACATATGTCCATCGTTATGATATTATATAGTATATTTTCACTGCCTTAAAAATCCTCTGTGCACGACTATTTTCTCCTTCCCCTTTCCACTCCTCACTCCACATCCCTAGTGGCCACTGATTTTTATTTTATTTTATTTTATTTTATTTTATTTTATTTTATTTTATTTTATTTTATTTTATTTCAATTTTATTTATTTATTTTTACTGTCTTGACTCATGTAGTTGGAATCAGAAAGTACGTGACCTCTTCAGATTGGTTTCTTTCACTTAGTAACATACATTTCAGATTCCTTCATGTCTTTTCATGGCTTGCGAATTCATTTTCTTTTAGCGCTAATATTTCATCGTCTGGATGTACCACAGTTTATCTGTTCACTTACTGAAGAATATGATGGTTGCTTCCAAGTTTTCACAATAATTAGTAAAGTTGCTATAAACATCAATGTGCAGATTTTTATGTGGATATGTTTTCAACTCCTTTAGGTAATTTCAAGGACTGCAATTGGGGATTTTATGGCAAGAGCATGAGTTCTGTGAGAAACCACCAACCGTCTTCCAAAGTGGCTGTCGCATTTTGTATTCCCACTGGCAACTGGTGAGAGTTCCTGTTGTTCCACATCCTCACCAAGATCTGGCATTGTCAGTCTTCTGGATTTGGCCATTTAAGAGGTGTGTATTTGTATCTCTTTGTTGCTTTAATTTGCATTTCTCTGATGACATATGATGTGAAGCCTTTTTCCTATGCTGACTGGCCACCTGTATGTCTACTTTGGTGAGGTGTCTGTTAAGGTCTTTGGCTCATTTTAAAATGGGGTTGTTTATTTTGTTACTGTCGAGTTTTAAGAGTGCGTTGTATGTTTTGGAAAACAGTGCTCTAGTCGATGTGTTTTTGCAATATTTTCTGCCAGGTGGTGGCTTATATTCTTGTTCTCTTGACATTGTCTTTCACAGAACAGAGGTTTTAAATTTTAATGGGACCCAGCTCATCAGTTATTACTTTCATGGATTATACCTTTGGGGTTGTGTCAAAAACATCACTGCTGTACTCAAAATCGTCTAGGTTTTCTCCTATGTTATTTTCTACGAGTCTAATACTTTTGTGTTTTGCATTTAGATTTATGATCCAGTTTGAGCTAATTTTTGTGAAGGATGTAAGGTATGTGTCTAGATTTATTTTTTATTGCAAATGGATGGTCAGTTGGTCCAGCCATTTGTTTAAAAGATGTTTGCTTCATTGTATTGTCTTTGCTCCTTTTCTCAAAGATCAATTGAATATATTAATGTGGGTTTATTTCTGGGCTCTCTATTGTGTTTCATTGATCTGTTTGTCTCTTTCGCAAATACCATACTGTCTTGATTATTGTCACTTTATAGTAAATCTTGATGTTGTCTAGGGTCAGTCCTGCAACTTTGTTCTGCTTCAATATTGTGTTGCCCATCCTGAGTCTCTTGCCTCTCCATATAAACCTTAGACAAAGTTTTTCAATATCCCCTAAATAACTTTCTGGGATTTTAATTGGGATTGCATAATCAAGAGAAACACTTTTAACATTTTAAGGGGGTTATCTTCCTATATTCCAAATAATAAATCACTATTGCGTGATTTTACATTCAACACATAACTCCTCATTGTGAAAGATGAGGATCTGCCTCCGTTACTCATCCAAGTTTCTATCTCCTTGTTGCAATGTTTGATACTTAGTGTTTCAGTCCTGTTGCTTTTCTCTGTAACTTTACATGTCATGTTTAAACTTACATTTCTTGTTCCACCAACTTTAAATATAGTATCTCAGCTTCCCACATGTTAGATGAGGATAGTAGTATCTACTTCCTTTCTCCTTTCCTCTTTTCTTTTTGTATAGTCAAGGTTAATGACGTTTATACTGTTTCATAACTACGTCAAACACTTGCAGTTTTTTCAATGAATTCTCTCTTAAGGTTGAAAAAATAATACTATTTGCAAAATTATAACTATATGCGAAATAGAGGGCTAGCATTATATATTATATATATCGGTGGGTACAATGTCCTGACTGCGATGTCACTTGAAGGAAACAATTCAAAGCAGCCAAGCTAAGTGGAATTTCTTTCCTTCACTTCTGTTGTTCAAAATCATGCCATAGCTTACTTTGAAATGTATTTTGACACGTCTTCCTTACATATTTTTAAAAAAAAAAATTTTTTTTTAACATTTATTTATTTTTGAGACAGAGAGAGAGAGAGCATGAACAGGGGAGGGTCAGAGAAAGAGGGAGACACAGAATCGGAAACAGGCTCCAGGCTCCGAGCTGTTGGCCCAGAGCCCGACGCGGGGCTCGAACCCACGGACAGTGACATCATGACCTGAGCCAAGTCGGACGCTTAACCGACTGAGCCACCCAGGCGCCCCTTCCTTACATATTTTATAGCTTTCTTAGCTGTTTTAATTATTTTACTCACCTCTTGAGAGTAGAAACATTTCTGTGTTTATTTTCATCATTTCTTAATAATATAAGAATTATTTTCTTCTTTCAGTCCAGTGGCTTCCCTCTTTACTTTGAATCCTTTGCTTATTAGACATTCTGTATAACTGTCATGCTGGGGAACATGTTCATTGAGCTCCTCAGTCTGGTGATGATTTCTCGTATCCCATGACTTTCTCACTCTTTACCTTCCTTCCTTTCAGAAAGGTTGTATGGGAGATAATGTCCTGAGCTGCTTGATAGCTAAAAAGGCTTTTGTTTGTCCTCTCGTTGGAAACTTGGGGAGATCTAGTAGTCCAGGTTTCAAATAATTTTCTCCCAGAACTTATATGCCATTATTTCATTGATGGCAGTTAGCGTTGATGAGACAACCATTGCCCATCTGTTTCTCATTTTCTGTGTTTCGCACTGTGGCAGTTTTAATACCCTTTCCTTAATGTTTTGAAATGTCATGGTAATTTGTCTAGGGAGAGTGGTTTGTTTTTTCATTCCTTCTTCTTGGGTCTCCGTAGACTCTTAAAATGTGAAGGACTCATGCCTCTTTTCGGCCCTGGAAAAACTTTCATGCTTCTTTATTTTACAATTTTCCCTATGTTTTTCGTTCTGTATCCAGAACACCTGTTGGTCAGAAGTTGTAATTCCTAGATTAGGTTCTTCGCCTTCCATATCTCAGGCTTTCAGTTCCGTATTCTAGGAGATTACCTGGACTTCAATTTCAAACATCTATTACATTAAAAAAGTTATTTTCAAAATCATGTTTACTTTCTGAGAGTTCTTTTTTATTGTTTCTACCTCATAGTGCCCTGTTCTTATTTAATGAATGGCATATGTTCTTTCTCTAAACATCTTTATCAAGGCAAAATGTGCATACTGTAAAATCTGTACAATTTAAGTGTACAACTCAATGATTTTTAGCAAATTTATCGGGTTGTATAATCACCGCAATCCAGTTTTAGAACATTACCATCACCTCAGAAAGATCTCTTGTGCCCATTTTTAGTCAACCTCTTCTCTCATCCTCATTCCCGATTAATCTACTTTCTGTCCTTAAAGATTTGCATTTTCTAGGCATTTCACATAACGGAACCATCTAACATGTAGTCTTTTGCATTAAGTTTCTTTTCACCAGCATGTTTTTGAGGTTAATTCATGTTTTAGCTAGTAGTTGATTCCTTTTTATTCCTTAATGGTATTCCATTGAATGGATATACACTGCATTTTGTTTTTTCATTCATCAGTTGATAGACATTTGGATCGTCTTCAGTTCATGGCTCTTATGAATACTAATGCCGTATGAACACTTGCATTTGAGTCTTTGACACAGGTTTTCTTTTGCCTTAGGTAGGTATTTAGGAGTGAAATTCCTGGATCATATGAAAAGTTTATGTTTAACATTTTAAGTTACTGTTAAACTGCTTACCAAGTGGCTTCCTGTTTCTTGTTTATGGGCAGGGACGTTGAGAGTGGTGAACTAAAGGTTTTCCTTAGGGGACCATTGGGTCAAGTATCTGAAGTATCAGTTATTGGTAGGTCTATTTTCTTGGTCAGTTTGCCCTGAAAGTAGATCTTGAATTTCTTGCCTGAGAGTGGGCTTGAGGTGAGGGAACTGAGGGCTTTCCTGGTTAGTATGTAAACTTTGCTTTTCTTCTTACTGCCACATAGTACTTCTGCACTTAATGGGTCTAATGTCCCCAAGGTTAGTGTACCTCTGGTTCAGTCTCTTCAGAGAGTACTCTCCAGTCTTCTGTCAGACTAGAAAAGGGTAGTTACCTAGCTGTGGGAGAGAAAGAAGGAAATATGAGGAGTTAACTGCTCCTGATACAGATTTATCATCATCTCCACTCTTAGCTCCCTCTGGACGCCCATTCTCAGAGATGATTGGTGTTTCTATTTCCTCTGCATCTGGGATTCTATGAAATGCTCAACACCTCTGCCCTTCCCCTAAACAATGCAAGACTCTTGACTGTTTTAGCTTAGGTATTTTCTCACATTACTGATGCTCTGATTTAATTCCATCTTGTTTGTAATGCCTGTTCATCAATATTATGATTGTTTTTAGAATATTTATTTAAAATTACCCATAAGTCGGCCATGTTTACCATCATTCTGTTTTCATTTCTTTCTTCTCATATTTCCTTCTTTTTATTTTCCTATTTCTATTTAAAATTTCCCTTTTTTAAAAAAAGTCCTTAAACTGATGGCATACTTGAACTTACATTGCAACTATTTTTAAAATCACTTTTGGAAAGTTTTTTCTACTTCAGAAACATTTCAGATACAATAAAACAATAAATTTCACATTTTATTTCCGTATTGTATTACTGTGTTGGATTTTCTCCTCCGTCACCAGAGATGAATGCACAACTCTCATACTTTATTTGGTAGTTGCTAAAAGAAAAAAAAAAAGTAAAATAAAAAAATAAGTGTAGAGCATCCTGGTGGCTCAGTTGGCTGAGCATCCAACTCTTGATTTCAGCTCACACCATGATCCCAGGGTCATGGGATCGAGCCCTGCATCAAGCTCCATGCTGTGCGTATAGTCTGCTTAAGACTCTGTCTCTCTCCCTCTGCCCCTCTCCCCACCTCATGCTCTCTCTTTAAAATAAAAAAAAATTTTAATTGAAAAACATAAGTGTCAATTTTAGAAAGGTGAAAATGGGGAGAGAGGAGAAGGAGAAAAGGAAAGATGGGAGGGAGGAAGAAAGGGAAGGATGGAAGGAAGAAGGAAGGGGAAAATACCTTTAGTGTTTTAGGCTGTAATTACATTTCTTTATAAATCTTATTCTGGTACTGTTTTGAAGATATCCAAGGAAAATTTTCATAAGGTGAAGAGAGGGAAACAGGAGATGTTCTTCTGAAGGACAGAAAGCAAAGGGATATATCTAGAGTCCCACTCCTCTAGTAATTTCATAAATTTCATAAATAGCAATTTAAGTCTCTTGTCCTCTCTTTTGTTTCACTCCAGTTGTTCTTGAATAATGGAAAAATAGGTACATAGAGTAACTTTAAAAAAAATTTTTTTTTCAACGTTTATTTATTTTTGGGACAGAGAGAGACAGAGCATAAACGGGGGAGGGGCAGAGAGAGAGACACAGAATCGGAAACAGGCTCCAGGCTCTGAGCCATCAGCCCAGAGCCTGACGCGGGGCTCGAACTCACAGACCGCGAGATCGTGACCTGAGCTGAAGTCGGACGCTTAACTGACTGCACCACCCAGGCGCCCCTAGAATAACTTTTTAACATCTTCTCAGATCTAACACAAAAGAAGTTTTTATTAATGCATTCAACTGAATTCTAACTGAATAATTCAAACTCCATTTATCTCAGCAAACATTTACTAACTGGTGATATGGTTGCCTCGCAGGGAGAAACACCTAGACCAAAAAATTAGGTTCTGCAGTTTTTAAAAATAGGAGATTTGTACTATAAGAATTGTGTGTCTGTGTGTGTTATAGTCAAAAGAGATGTGCCCTTGAATGGACTATATGTGTGCTTCAATACAGTAGGCATAAAGAAAAAAAAACTCACAAAACCCCCCAAATTTGGGGAAGACTGTAGATCCAAGAGTCATGGCCAAGCTGCTGGCAGCCAAAAGTGAATTAAGTAAATATAACAGATGAACTTCTTCTTTAGAGGCTATTTTCAGCAGCACCCTGTTTTATCTTAAATGAATCAGGCATGGAAAAAATGTAGAATAAATACTTCAACCCCAGAGGGTGAAGGTGTTCTAGCTTCACAGCTTTTAGGGTGAGCAACACTGGACAGGATACATGCATTTCTGAGCCCCAGTTTCTGTGTTTGTTTAAAAAACAAAGCATGACTTCTTTATGAACATGAGCTTTGAAGATAGACATAGTCAGTCTGGTTCTGCCATACACTAATGCTTTAAATATGGATACGTTACTTAACCTAAGCATTTTTATTTTTTAAATATTTATTTATTTATTTATTAATAATTTATTGTCAAATTAGCTAGCATACAGTCTATATACAATGTGCTCTTGGCTTCGGGAGTAGATTTCCATGATTCATCACTTACATACAACACCCAGTGTTCATCCAAACAAGTGCCCTTCTCAATGCCCATCACCCATCTTCCCTGCCGCCCAATGCCCCACCCCCATCAACCCTCAGTTTGTTCTCTGTATTTAAGAGTCTCTTATGATTTGCCTTCCTCTCTGTTTGTAACTTCTTTTTCCTTCCCTTCCCCCATGGTCTTCTGTTAAGTTTCTCAAATTCCACATATGAGTGAAAACATACGACATCTGTCTTTCTGTGACTGATTTATTTCACTTCGCATAATACTCTCCAGTTCCATCCATGTTGTTGCAAATGGCAGGGTTTCATTCTTTTTCATCAACAAGTAGTATTCTATTGTATGTATTGTCTTGTATATATACATACACCACCTCTTTATCCATTCATCAGTTGATGGACATTTGGGCTCTTCCCGTAATTTGGCTATTGTTGATAGTTCTCCTATAAACATCGGGGTACATGTGCCCCTGTGAATCAGCACTCCTGTATCCTTTGGGTAAATTCCTAGTAGTGCTACTGCTGGGTTGTAGAGGAAACAACAGATGTTGGTGAGGATGTGGAGAAACGGGAACCCTCTTGCACTGTTGGTGGGAATGCAAACTGGTGCAGCCACTCTGGAAAACGGTGTGGAGGTTCCTCAGAGAATTAAAAATACTTGTGCATTCTTTAACCCAAGCATTTGTAAATGTTTGGTTACGTTTTTGTTCCCAGCTGTGAAAAGAGAATTCCAAAAACACATACCTCATAGAGTTGTGAGACTGGAATACTTTAGTCCATTTAAAGCACTTAGCTTTAATGCCTGGACAAAGTGCCCCTAAGTGTTACTGTTATTATTACTTCAATTAAGCTTTTAGTGTATTGTCATAATGTCTAAAGATTGACTGTTGTTGTTGATGATGATGATGGTAATCACTCATCAAAGGTAACTGATGAAAAGAACCTGGGTAATTATTATCGAGGCTATTTTCCCCTACTCATTTATAAACTGTTGAAATCAAAGTGTCTGAACCAAGTACTCTCAAGGCTGTATATGCTGATGCACTTAAAGAAAAGAGGCAATTTATAGCGGGCCTCACTAGTGCTAGTTCTAGAAAACCTTGTTTTTATTTCTTTTCTTTTTTTTTAAATTTTTTTAATGTTTATTTATTTTTGAGACAGGGAGAGACAGAGCATGAATGGGAGAGGGGCAAAGAGTGAGAGAGACACAGAATCTGAAACGGGATCCAGGCTCTGAGCTGTCAGCACAGAGCACGACGCGGGGCTCGAACTCACGGACCGCGAGATCATGACCTGAGCTGAAGTCGGATGCTTAACTGACTGAGCCACCTGGGTGCCCCTTGTTTTTATTTCTTGAACACACAGAAGACTTAATCTCTAGCTACCTTGTGGTCGGGGTGGGGGGGGGGTGTCCATGTGACTTGTTCTATCCAATGACAAGTAAGTAGAAATGGGAAGTCACTACGGTTAGAGGTAGTGAAAAGCTCCTAGAGGTTTTCTGAGTCTCTCTTCCTCACGTTGAAAGGGTAGAACCAGAGGGTTGCATGACTGAATCACTAGAGGTACAACAGCGGAACCAGGGAGTCAGCCAAATCCACGGTGGATTTTGTAGGAGAGAAAAATGTGTTTTGTGAAAGGCACTGAGATAATGGGATTGTTTGTTACAACTGCACAGCCTAAGTGATCCTCCTTATACACTGTTACAAAGCCTGAAGTTCCTCTTCATGCTGCAGACCTTAAATTCAGAATTAAGTAGTTATATAAGAGGGAGATCACTCGATTAGTGGCACAGCTTGGACTAAAATCCTGTTTCCAGATTTCCTCCTAGGATATTGTTCTACTGATATTCTAAACTCTACACCTAATTTGCAGGACTACTGTAAAGAATAGATACAAGGTAAGGAAACTGCCTAGCACATGCCCTATCCCATATTGGGTAATTAAAACAATAACTAATGTTTAGATTCTCTATTTTTTTGAAACAATTACTGTTGCTGTATACATCTGCTTGTGCCAAACTTGCTGATTAATGGCCTTTAATTCTGAATCGCTATTAAACTAGGAATTGATAATGTATCTCAATTTGGGCGCAATTACATTTTTACAGCTTAAACTGCTGGCACAGAATCTACACTTCACTCTATTTTCATCCATTTAATAAAAATGCCTATCCATTTTTCAAACAACGACAGGAAAGTCATTCACATTTTCTGCATCTGGAAACTTTGAGAATTTATAAAAGCTGAAGCCAAACTCCTGGGAATTATTTTGTCATCATCCTTTCTTGGTCCCAATTCCTCTATCCCGGCATCATCTCTAATCTTCCTTATCCTTACCTGTGTCCTCTATGTTGTTCCTCTTGTCTTTTGAAAGAAATATTATCACAACATTGCAAAATTCTTTTCGGCATACCTAAGGTAACATTTTGCTCCAGTATAATTCAAGGACACCAGGAGGCATTTAAACTAGTAATACAAATACAGTGCCTTCAGTTTTCAGGGCCTTAGAACTCATCCAATTCAGAGAGTACTAGATTATCATCCAAACAAATGCCTTAAAATTGCCTGAGGTGCTTCTTGGGGCACCAGGGTGGCTCAGTTGGTTAAGTGTCCGACTTCAGCTCAGTTCATGATCTCACAGTTCATGAGTCTGAGCCCCATGTCGGGCTCTGTGCTGACAGCATGGAGCCTGGAGCCTGCTTCAAGTTCTGTGCCTCCCTCTCTCTGCGCGCCCCCCCCCCTTCTCTCTCTCTCTCTCTTAAAAATAAACAAATGTTACAAAAATTTAAAAAATGGCCTGAGGTGCTTCTTAAACATGTTGATTCTTAACTGCATCCTTAACCTACTGAATTGTAATTTCCAGTGGGGAAATTACAGGGGGTATAGTAAATTGTAATTTTTTTAAAGCATTATTTTCCTTACATCCTTCTATCTCTCCCACGTTATTTATCCAACCAGGTTATTCCAACCCCTGCAGTCCAATTGGGGAACTACTGAAAAAGTTTCAGTTCCTATATGGCTCTGCAATCAACTTTACAAACCCCTCTGGCAGAATTTGCCCCTACTATTATACATATTGTCCCCAATTTGATACTATTACCCACTATATTAGCTATCTGCTTCTCTAGCCACAGCTTCATATTATCTCTAGAGGTAATAAATGAGTGCTTTGTTTTTTGTTCCTAAAATGTTGAACTGGGAAGGGACACAATCTCTGACAGGATTGAGAATGAATGAATGAAAACACACGCGCACACACACACACACACCGTAGAGATCTCTTCAGGTTGTCATTATTAATGCTTACTGAGTAAATAATACTTTTTCTATGAACGTATTTTTCATTTTTAATGGGCACTAAGTACTATTTTTGAAATTAAAGGTAGTAGTGTTTTAAAATCAATGGTCAATGCTAAGGCATTTTGAATATTTTTATTCCATTTTTAAGACTGGAAGATCCCCCCAGAGCTGAATTATAGGCAGCTATTCCTTAGAAATTCAGCAGAAGCAAGGAGGTTAATGTGAAAATATGTCTTGGAGCCTTATTCATGCCTGCCCCAAACTGGAAACACACCAAATGTCATCAACAGAAGAATGAATACATAAATCGTGGTATATTCAAATACTGGAATATTACCAAGCCACGAAAAGGAACAAACTAATGATACGTGCAATGACATGAATGATTCTCAAATGAATTATGTTGAGGGACAGAGCCTGATTCCATTTTTATAACTTTAAGAAGAAGCAGAATAATTTCTGGTGATAGAAGTCAATGTTTTTTTAGCAGGAGAAAAGACCGATTACGTGGAAGGATGGAAAAGTTCTGTGTATTGATTGTGGGTGATACTTCCATGAGTATAAATATTTCTTAACACTCACTGAAATGAACATGAAAGATCTATGCACTGCATGCAAACTATACTTCAACAGCAGCAACAACTACTGTGGAACATGCACATTTGGAAAAACGTGCCTCAGAGATAGAAATGAAAAATAACATCATGGACATATGGAACTTTTGTCCCAATATACACTTTGAATGAGACAATATATAGGTTATAAAGACCTCACGTACCATCCTCTTGTCCTAGAAAGAAAGTGCAGGGTGGAGTGGAGGTACTGGTAGGCCTCCACTGATATTTGGCTACCACTAGAAATATTGGTAAGAACAGACTATGGAGCCTTCATAAATTTAACATTTACTTTGCTAAGTTAAGCAGCCCTAAGTGTACCAGAGTTCAATTCATGTATGGATACCATATTGAGAAGGCATTCAGGAAACTGAGTCATGGGGAGGCAAGGTAGATGGAAGACAAAATATCTTAACTATAGCTATCTATACCTCCTTACCCACAGAAACTGGTTAGGCCTCAAGTCTCTTCTTGAGATTTGCATGGGTCTCAATTAATCCCTTACTGACTTTAGCTCAACATCTACATAAATATGAGGCAATATTTAGTATACTGATTATGCTGATAGTCTCAAATAATAATCTTCCTATATGTACACTCTTGTCCTGTAACTCTGTAGTCCTTTTCCACTCTGATATTGAGTTTAGCCATCTGATTCGCTTTCACTAACGAGTAGAAAACTTGATGCAAGCTGAGATTTGATAAGGTGTTTTCTTGTTTCTTCTTCCCTCTTGGACCCCTTATACTGCCATGAGACAAACTCAGGTGAAATTGTTGGAAAATGAGAGGTCATTTGAGGATAGCTGAGGTATCCTAGATAATAGTCAGTCAACTTCCAGGATCAGAGCCACCAAGCTGACCTGAAGTTGCCTGTAGATGCATAAGGGAGATGAATACAAACCAGAGAAAAGAAAGAAAGAAAGAAAGAAAGAAAGAAAGAAAGAAAGAAAGAAAGAAAGAAAAGAAAGAGAGAAAGAGAAAGAAAGAAAGAAAGAAAGAGAAAGAAAGAAGAAAAGAAAAGAAAGAAAAAGAAAGAAAGAAAGAAAGGAAGGAAGAAAGAAAGAAAGAAAGGAAAAAAGGAAGAAAGAAAGAAAGAAAACCATCCAGTAGGGTCCAACCTAAATTGTTGTTCCATAGAATGATAAACTGTTTTAATTCAATATGTTTGAAGTCGCTTGTTATACAGTAATCACTAGCTGATACACAGTACCAAAAAAAGCATTCACCTCTCTAAGGAAAAGAAGAGAAAAATCATGGTGTCACTAAAGAGATGCTGTGGTTCAAAGGAATTGCAAGGTATACCTCATTTTGAGATATAATTAACAAAAGGAAGGCAAAAATCTTAGAAAACATTTGAGTTATGTTTTTCAACATGATTTGAGAGAATTTTTCATCAATGAAGTTGAAACAATCATCCATGATTAAAGGATAATCCACAATTTAATAGGATATGGGAAATACAATTAACAAATGGAAAACTGATTTAGAACATGAATAATAGATTTGATACTGAAACGATTAAGCTTTTGAAAGAGAAATATCCTCCCAGAAACAAAATAAAGAAATATAAAAAAAGGCTTATTTTAAGATATCCAAACTACAGGATATAAGCATTCTAGAAGATGAAATGCAAGACAGAAATAATCATCAAATAAATAGAGGCAAGCTTTACAGATCTAAATAAATAAAATCTTCATCTAAAAATTGAGATTATACTTCCTGTTATGAGAAAAGCAATGATAAAAAGACATTTTGGTGGAATTTTCAAGGATTAAAGATCCTAAAAGCAATTAGGAAAACACGTTATGATTGCTTACAAAAAAAAGCAAGTCAAGTTGGCCTCAGAGTGCTCCTCAAAAACAATAAATTCTGGAAACAACAGGGCAACACCCAGTTTCCAACAGAAGAAGATTGTATCCAGAGCCTACCAGTGAGGACCACAGAACACTGTCCTTGAATGTTCTATGGCAGAAATTACACGTTTAAAGAACCATTTAAAGAGCATGAAAATGAAAAACAAAAGTGGCTGGTAAGGATTAGCGGGGAAATTTGAACTCGGTTGAAGATGTATAAGTAGGTGTAGCACTGGTTTTATTTTTTGTATGCCCTTCCAGTTTTGTTTAGATAGAATTGACAGATATCATTTTGTAAGTTTCTGACATACAAAGTAATAATTCAATATACACATACATCACAAAATGATGACCACAATAGGTTAGTGGAAACATCTGTCACCTCATACAGTTACCTTTTCTTTTTGTGCATGGTGAGAACTTTTAAGACTTATTCTCAGCAACTTCCAAGTAGGTAATACTGTACAGTTAACTTTGTTTACCACACTGTACATTACATCCCCAGAACTCATTCATCTTACAACTGGACATTTATCACCCTTGACTACTTTTGCCCATTTCTCCTGTCTCTACCCACCTCCCCACCAATTTACTATTTCTATGAATTCAGTCTCTTTAGGACCACATTGAAGCGAAATCGTGAAGTATTTGTCTCTCCCTGTCTGGCTTATTTCACTTAGCATAGTGCTCTCAAAGTTCATTCGTGTTGTAGTAAATGGCAGGATTTTCTTGTTCTTCATGACTGGATGTTCAGTCATGAACGTTATGCAGTATATAATATATATTTCACATTGTCTTCATCCATTCAACTGTCAGTCTTAGGTGTTTTTCACATCTTGGTTAATATAAATATGCTGTCATAAACATAGGGGTGAAGGTAAATATCTAGAAGTGGAACTGCTGGATCATACAGTAGTTCGGTTTTTAATTTATTGAGGAAACTCCGTATCGTTTTCCAGAGCAGCTGCACCAATTTACATTTCTACTGACAGTGATTAAGGGTTCCCTTTTCTCCACGTTGTCACCAACATTTGCTATTTGATAATAGCCATTCTAACAGGTGTGAAGGGATATTTCACTGTGATTTTGATTTGCATTTATCTGATGATTAGCCGTGTTGAACACCTTTTCGTGTACCTGTTGGCCATCTGTATGAAAATGTCTATTCAGTTCCTCTTCCCATTTTTAACTGGATTATTTGCCTTTTTTTTTTTTTTTTTTTTGGCTATTGAGTTATAGGTGTTATTTGTATATTTCGGGTATTTATCAGATATGTGATTTGTGAATATTTTCTCCCATTGTATAGGCTGCTCTTTCAGCTTATTGTTTCCTTTTCTGTGAAAAAGCTCTTTAGCTTGACATAGAACCACTTGTTTATTTTACCTTTTGTTAACTGAGCTTTTGGTGTTTTATCCAGGAAATCATTGTCGAGACTAATGTGAAGGATCTTCTTATTTTTTCTGTTTTCTTCTAGTTTTATAGCGTCAGGTCTGCATTTAAGTCTTTAAACCATTTTGAGTTAATTTTTGTGAGTGGTGTAAGATAGGGGTCCAGTTTCATTCTTTTACATACGGATATCCAGGTTACCAACACCATTTACTGAAAAGCCTATCCTTTCTTGATTCTGTAGCACATTTGTCAAAAATGAGTTGACTCTATACGTTGGGGTTTATGTGTGGGCTTTCTATTCTGTTCCATTGGTCTATGTGCCTGTTTTGTGTCAGTATTATACTGTTTTATTACCATAGCTTTATGATATAGTTTGAATAAGGAGTGTGATACCTTCAGCTTTGTTTCTCTTTCTCAAGACTGCTTTGGCTATTCAGGGTCTTTTGCAGTTCTATACAGATTTTAGGATACTTTTTTTTCTATTTATGTGAGAAATGTCATTGGAACTTTGATAGTGATTGCACTGAATCTGTAGGTCCCTTTGGGTAGCATAAACATTTTTACAATATTAATTCTTCCAATCCGAGACCACAAGATATCTTTCTATTTACTTGTGTCTTTCATGAAGGTCTCAGTTTTCAGTATATAAGTCTTTCACTACCTTGTTTCAATCTATTTCTAAATATTTTATTGTTTGGAAACAACCATAAATGGGATTACTTTCCTAATTTCTCTTTCAAATAGTTCATTGTTAGTGTATAGAAAGACATTAGCAATTGATTCACATGATTATGGAAGCTGAGCTGTGTCAAGACCTCCAATTAGCAAACTAGAGACTCAGGACAGTTGATGATATAATTCCAGCCCAGGCCTGAGAACCAAGAGAGCCAACAGGGTAAGTTCCAGCCAGAGTCTAAAGGCAAGGGGACCTGTGTGCCAGTATGAAGACAGTAAGGCAGAATGAACAACTTCTCTCTTACTCAGCCTGTTGGTTCTTTTTTTTTTTTTTTTTTTTTAGTTTATTTATTTATTTTGAGAGGCGGGGGGAGGGAGGGAGGGAGAGAGAGACAGAGAAAGAATCCCAAGCAGGCTCCATGCTGTCAGTGCAGAGCCTGACCTGGAGCTCCATCACACAAACCATGAGATTATGACCTGAGCTGAGACCAAGAGCCAGATGCTTAACCAACTGAGCCATCCTGGTGCCCCGTTGGTCTGTTGGTTCTATCCAACTCTTTAAGAGATTGGATGAGGCCCACCTACACTGGGTAAAGCAATCTGCTTTACTCTATCAATTCAGTGTTAATCTCATCCAGAAACACCCATACAGATACATCCAGAGTAACAGTAAACCAAAAACTGGGTGCCTCTTAGCCCAATAAAATTGACATGAAAAGTGAACCATCACATGATTCTTCTCTTTAAGCTTGAAATCTAGTTCAGTATATGAATAACTGTCTTGATAACATTTACGCTTAATGATAAGAAACTTAAAAGCAAGATGCCCATGTTCCAAATGCATGCCAAAAGTAATCTTAAGCAAAACATTCTACATAGCAAATCTGGAAAAGAAAAGAAGTATCAAATCAAGGAAAAAGAATCATAGCTAATAAGGTTATAGTTGTATATCTACATATACCATAAGTAACCTCAAATCAATAGCTATTCAACTAGCAACTAATTAAGAGCTACATTGAAAAAGAGGTCATTTTCAGCCGTAGCAATCTCTTACTCGACACATCCCCAAAGGCAAGGGAATTAAAAGCAAAAATGAATTACTGGGACCTTATGAAGACAAAAAGCTTCTGCACAGCAAAGGAAACAACCAACAAAACTAAAAGGCAACCAATGGAATGGGAAAAGACATTTGCAAATGACATATCGGACAAAAGGCTAGTATCCAAAATCTATAAAGAGCTCACCAAACTCCACACCCAAAAAACAAATAACCCAGTGAAGAAATGGGCAGAAAACATGAATAGACACTTCTCTAAAGAAGACATCCGGATGGCCAACAGGCACATGAAAAGATGCTCAACGTCGCTCCTTATCAGGGAAATACAAATCAAAACCACACTCAGATATCACCTCACGCCAGTCAGAGTGGCCAAAATGAACAAATCAGGAGACTATAGATGCTGGAGAGGATGTGGAGAAACGGGAACCCTCTTGCACTGTTGGTGGGAATGCAAACTGGTGCAGCCACTCTGGAAAGCAGTGTGGAGGTTCCTCAGAAAATTAAAAATAGACCTACCCTATGACCCAGCAATAGCACTGCTAGGAATTTACCCAAGGGATACAGGAGTACTGATGCATAGGGGCACTTGTACCCCAATGTTTATAGCAGCACTCTCAACAATAGCCAAATTATGGAAAGAGCCTAAATGTCCATCAACTGACGAATGGATAAAGAAATTGTGGTTTATATACACAATGGAGTACTACATGGCAATGAGAAAGAACGAAATATGGCCCTTTGTAGCAACGTGGATGGAACTGGAGAGTGTGATGCTAAGTGAAATAAGCCATACAGAGAAAGACAGATACCATATGGTTTCACTCTTATGTGGATCCTGAGAAACTTACCAGAAACCCATGGAGGAGGGGAAGGAAAAAAAAAAGAGGTTAGAGTGGGAGAGAGCCAAAGCATAAGAGACTCTTAAAAACTGAGAACAAACTGAGGGTTGATGGGGGGTGGGAGGGAGGGGAGGGTGGGTGATGGGTATTGAGGAGGGCACCTTTTGAGATGAGCACTGGGTGTTGTATGGAAACCAATTTGACAATAAATTTCATATATTGATAAAAAAAAAAGAAAAAGAAAAAGAGGTCATTTTCACAAAACAACCCCGAACACTAAATTTCTAATACTAACTTAACAAGAACTCAATGGGCCTTAACGTTACTGAAAGATACTTAAGAAGACATACCATATTCTTGAGTGAGAAATTCTAATCACAAACCTAATAAAATCTGACATCTTAATTCCACAGTCCAAGAGGAAGGATAAACAAAGAAAAGTTATGAAATTTTGAAAGAGTAAAAGGACATTTATCCTAAAAGATATCAAACATACTATAAAGCTACATGCAACATATGCTATATGTTGGCTTACTCATTGCTAATTCAATTGTTTTTGTCATGTCTACTTTTACTTATAGAGGCTATAAAAGCAAACCAAGTGAACAGAAACTAAAACAAATCATAAAACTTTCTAGACTTTCTTGCAGCTAAAGATGACCCCAAAGCATAATCATTTCCTCATTCTTTTTTTTCCTTCTTCATGCAACTGAGTAGGGGCTAGAGTTGTAGTAGGTAGCCATTGTTAAGCTTGTTGAAACAAGAAGAGAGAATCATTCAGAGTTCCTAATGGTATCATAAGCAGCCAAATCATTCATGGGCTACCAATCCTTTGAGTTCTTATTGAATGAGAAAAAGAATTCTTAAGCAGTGATTTTCATTACTGTTGAATACTGTCAAAACTGATATGCTACAATAATTAAAATCATCTACTATTGACATAAAAGACATAGAGATCTGTTGGGCAGAATTAAAATCTAGAAACATACCTTTTTATATATAATTAGGTTTTATAACCTAATATAATAATAAGTGAAATATCAAATTGCTCAGAGGGGGATGAATTACAAGAATAATTTCCTTTCAGTAAAAATAAATCTTTGTATAATATACATCATGTTACAGCTAGATCAAAGAAATCCACATAAACTATAAAACTATTACAAAAATACATTTTTAGAACAAATACATTTTAAAAACAAAATATATTAAATTTTTTTATCTGATCTTAGAGAAAGAACTTCCCAAATATAAAATTGGTGAAAGAATCCTAGCAAAAAAATGGATTTATTGTACATTTTGTATGCACACACATATGTAAGTTTAAAAGTCAAACAAGATATTAAGAAAACATATGCCTTGAATGTGATAAGCAAATGCTACTTTCCTTAATATATAAGGTTTACACATATAAAAAATACAAAATGTTTACACAGTAAGAAAAAATGAACAGAGGGCATTCCAGGACAATTCACAGAAGTAGAAATGCAAATGACCAATAAGCCTAAAGCTTGTTCAGTTTCACTAATCATCGAAGACATTCGAGATAAAACAAAATAATAAAGTACTCTGGGTTTAGATGATCAAAAAAACGCACCTAAAATAATCAGAAATCAGAATAAAAAATTACGAACAGATATGTTCATCTGATTGCCACCTCAGTTGGGTGATCTTTATTGGAGCAGTAGAAGTGGTATCTTGAACATAAATTTGAATTGCAAATTACTGCTTTTAATGCCTTAAAATTATTCCAGGTACATACTTCAAATCCAAAAGTTTTTTTGTATGCAGAAGACTGCCTGTCATGCGCTTGGCTGGTCACACACCAGGCAGTGGCATTAAAGACTACAGACATTGATCTTGGTCTTAAAATTTTCAAAGCTAAGAGTGGTGGCGTCACTAATTCAAGTGTGGTGAAGAGCTTTTACTCAGGCCTGAATATCTGCATGTCAAAAGCTCTGGCTGACAACCAAGAGGAACTATGTATTCCAGCTAAAGAAAGGAAAACCAGGACTCCCTTTACAACACCAAACAGGAAATATAGAAAGGTGCTGATATTTTTCAACATATCTCAAAGCTATATTTTCAGTTCTATAAGGGATAAAGAAGAAACGGTCACAGGCATGGATGATGTATGAGAAGCTGCATGTCACTATACTGCCAGTGATAGTTATTGATGGCTCAAAGCAACTTATAACCATACTTAGACTAAAAGGCTTAGAAGAACGCATCATGTATTACTTAAAAAAACAACCTAGTTCAAATCTTGTGCACTTTTAAATGTGTACATTATTGTTCTCCCAGGAAAAATCTTATTAAACCAGTAACTTGTCTTAAAGGTGTCCAAGACCAAGGAGATAGGATACACGCATTCAGAGATGGGTTCTTAGGAGGACATACAATAACATGTTAAATATAATTCTCTGAATTATGGAATAATGTCTACCTTATGCTTCCTTTTTTCCACTTTCTTCTCCTTCCCAATGTTTCATAATGTAAATTTTTCTTCTTATAAAACCAGGGTAAAGAAAGATATTTTTAAAGTAATTCAAGTCATCCTCAGACCATTTAACTTAGTCTAAGTACAGGAAAACTCCCAACTGACCTTTAATGCAGTTAGTACTTTGCTTTTATTTATTTTTCAACAATGAGTCTTTATCTCTGGTTTCTGTTTGTTGCTTTATAAACAGTAACTTCCCAACTCAAATCAATTGCTTTACCTCTTTGCCATTTCTATAAATATTCCTTCACTGTAATCTCTTTATGTTGCCATTGATCATTTCTACTTTAGTCAATCTACCTTTTATCTTCTTTAAATCATAACCCCAAGCTACCAGTTTTTTTCATCAGCGTTTCCCTCGTTAGTAACATCCCTTCTTTAATTTACTTCTCCCTTCTTCATTTACACCAATGGGGATGATAGAGATAGAGATAGTGATAGATACATGATAAGTTATGTATATGCATACAATGTCACCATGTATCACAATGTGGGGACTCAATTCTCATTACCTAACTTGGTGGGTCTGAGTTTAATTTAATAGGTATGGAATGGAACCTGGGCATCAGTGAAGGATTTTAGGTGATTCTGTTGTATCTAGAGATGAGAACCACTGAACTGATTAATCTCTATAAAAGTAACCTCCCTATCTTACAGCTATTCTCATCACCTTTCAGTCTATGTAGAAATCACTGGAGATGTCAAAATGCAGATTCTGACTCAGTCAAGCTGGGGTCAGGCCTGAGATTCTGCATGTCTAACAATATTCCCGGTGATGCTGATGATGCTGGTACACAGACGTTTTGCAAGGATATAGAACATTCTATGGAAATGTAAAAAAAATGATATGAGAACAAGTGTGAACGGCCTGTAAAAGTTTTGGACAATGTAGAAATTATTCTACAACATGGAACTATTATTTATTCGTGGCAAATATTGTTGGATAATAGCTTATTTAGTCATTGGTTGGGTCAATCAAAAATACTGATTGAGAATCTACCTTGTGGTAGACATTGCCATCTCACATCTAATGTAATTATTTGGAAGATCTAAGCATTTAAAGTTTAAAGCATATCGATAATGCGCTCTAAAATTCAATTATGAATTATGACATGCATTGATTTGCCTATTTTCTGTCTTATGTTTACCAAAGGCTTCTCTCGTTGGCTCTTAATGGAGTTTAACGTAAGAGTGATTAGGAGTATTTCATGTTAATCCATTATCAGAAGTTAGTAGGCTTATCCATCCCAGAGTTGTCATCAATGTGCCTCAGCTCGATGCTTAAGCTTTCTAATTAGAAATTTACCTCTTTGGGGTGCCTGGGTGGCTCAGTCGGTTAAGTGTTGGACTTCAGCTCCGGTCATGATCTCATGGTTCGTGGGGTAGAGCCATGTGTCAGGCTCTGTGCTGGCAGCTTAGAGCCTGGAGCCTGCTTAGGATTCTGTGTCTCCCTCTCTCTCTCTCTCTGCCACTCCCTGGCTCACACTCTGTCTCTCTCTGTCTTTCAAAAATAAATAAAAATGTTAACAAAAAAAAATTTTTTTTAAAGAAATGTACCTCCTTGTGTCTTAGTTCAGTTCTCTCAGAGGAGAATGTGGCTGATCCCACTATTTTTATTTTTGTTTTCTTTGTGCCAGGCTGCACCTGTTGTAGATGCTGGCCAGCCCATGGACATACTCTTGGGTCAGATTTCTAGCTCTTCCAATAGTCAATCAGCTATGGTCATGGAGAGTGGGTCCAACCTGCTTACTCAGTGGGCCCATGGGTGGAGTACAAAAGGGTAGTAAGATTGCCAAAATAGTTGTAAAATTTAAAAATTGTGTAGTTTCACAAAGATGTGCTGCTTCAACTTCTTTCAGCTAGATACAAAGGGGACAAAACCAGAATCACCAAGGTTTTATTTATAAAACCTTGCACCAAAAAGTTTTGTATTAAGAAAGTGGTGATTCAAAAGCATTCCTTTTCTTTCTTTCTTAAGAGATTTTTCAAAAACTTTAGAACTAAGTAAGCGATTGCCCAAAGCCTTCAGGAATTCCAAGGTTTCTACTATTAGTCACATTTTATTTAATTATTTTAATTGATTCCAAAGTTTGGAGTAAAAATTAAATATAATAGTATAAATATACCCAATCAGAAAGTCTCCAACATATGGACCTGCTTAAATATAAACAAGACTAAGAGAAGGCATATTCTTAATTGAGAAATGCTCCTGAACTCAGTTTTATGACACAATTGAGAAAAGACCAACTTAAATATTTTCTTCTTAATAAGAAGATTTTATAAAGACTCATGCTGTAAACATTTGGAAAAGGAATTAAAGCAATTTTAAATTCAGTTTGGAAGTCCTTCTAACTCGGGAAGATCTACTTCTTAGACCAAAGTACCGAGCAACAGATCTTAAGGAACTTGGAAAAAGTCAGGAACAAGGAAATTAAAGGGAGATACATGGAAATGTAAAAAGATGTGTCCTTAGAATCATGGGATAATAGAATCTCAGTTTTGGGGAGGGATCTACTGTCTGTTTTTCCTTTACAACATCTTAGCTCAATGGTCACATGGCTCGCTCCTTCCTTCCTCCCTCCCTTCTTTGCCTGCCTCTCTCCCTCCCTTCCTATATTTCTTTTTCTTTTCTTCTTTCCTTCCTTCTCTTCTTCTTTCTTTTTAAAACTATTGAGGATCACTTATTGTACTCTATAGAATCATAAAGTTGTATTGTGCATGTATAACAAGCATAAGATTCTGGGTTTTCCTCCCAAAATGGTTGTAAGAAATCAAAACTCAAACATGAAATAGGTTTTCACCTTGGCCACATATTTATCCATTGTGCCCTTTGTTTTGATTATTTAAAAAAAAAATTTTTTTTTAACGTTTATTTATTTTTGAGACAGAGCATGAACGGGGGAGGGTCAGAGAGAGAGGGAGACACAGAATCTGAAACAGGCTCCAGGCTCTGAGCAGTCAGCACAGAGCCTGACGCGGGGGTCGGGCTCGAACTCACGGACCGCGAGATCATGACCTGAGCCGAACTCGGACGCTTAACCGACTGAGCCACCCAGGCACCCCTTGATTGTTTTCTTTAAAATGCAGTATGTAGGGGTGCCAGGGTGGTTCAGTCAGGTAAGCGTCCACTTCAGCTCAGGTCATGATCTTGCGGTTTTTGAGTTTGAGCCCCGCATTGGAGTCAGTGCTGACAGCTCAGAGCCTAGAACCTAGTTCAGATTCTGGGTTTCCCTCTCTCTGCCCCTTCCCTGATCACACACTGTTTCTCTTTCTCAAAAATAAATGGACATTAAAGAAATTTAAAATAAAATTATAAAATAAAATGCAGAAAGAGTTGAATCACTAAATTCTACCCCTGAAACTAATATTATTCTGTGTAACAAACTAGAATTTAAATAAAAACTTGAAAAAAATGCAGTATGATTAGATATGAACAAGCTATATTTTGATAAATATTTGGAATGAGCATTTCCTTCCCTTTCAAAGTAGAAAGTACAATTGCAATGACTAAAAATAAACATGCTTGTGTGGATTATTTATTGTTTGATTATCAATATGTGAGACCCACAGATTAGGTAGTGATTGCCATTCATGCCCTCCAAACTGCATATAGCTATTTTATTTGGCTTCTGAAGAAAATGAGGGTTTTTTTTTTGGTATAAATTATAGTCACAAAGTTAATAACAAAGTTATCTTCTAGAACTTCCTCAGATAGTGATCTTTACAAAACCCACTCCCACAGTATGCGAAATCTGTAAACTAAGAATCAGAACTCACGGGTTGGAACACATTTATCTTAACTCCAGATCTTTGGAGTCTACCCTAACCTAACTCTCAACCCCAAAGTCTCAGGTACAAAGGACGGATTTCTTAGAAATGGTAACTCTTCCAATTGTTGGAACTGTGAAGCTCCCACCCATGTAAGTTTCTGTTTACTCTGCCTGTTAATTGGTGGGCACAGCGAGGTGGTATATTTCATACAGTCTTTGGTTTCCACATTGTATTGGAAAGTTACAGGAGAGATGGTGGTATACCCGATATGAGGCCACCCTAACTGTGTTGAATCTAAAGGCAGTGCTTTCTCTCCCCTCTCTCTCTGAAGAGAACTACTTAGGATGGAAATTATTAAAGAAAATTCGACAGAGCTTTTTCTTAAGGACCTCAGGAATACAGGAAAACCACTTTGGCAGTAGAGGATGAATTGCGTTGGAATGTGGAAAGGACAGAGGTGGTTAGGAGTTGAAGGAATTCACTGTAGCAGGCAGGCATCAAGCTAGGGTGGGAGCTGGGCAATGAGATGAAAGAAAGGAAAGAGAAGTACATATGGCAGACAAGAAAAAGTGAAAAATAACTGAGTTTGGCAACTGCCTGCAGCTAGAGTTTCCAGAGAAGGGCTGATTCTGAATTTACCACGTGAATGATTGGGAGACAAAAATAGCTTTATCTTGGCTGTTTCTGGTTGGAGGAATAACAGGTTATTTTCACAATATGCTGGGTCTGAGCTGGTGAGACATCCAAGTGATAATGCCTACTGGTTGTTTTTCTATTTTCAATTCCAAGACCGTTGGTTTTCTTCTGCACTTGTAAGTATGACTCACGAAGTCCTTATTTTTAGAAAGGGAGAAAGTTTAAGCGGTCATTTATAGGATTTAACAATCTAACATTATATGCTCAGAAATGACAGAAAAATAACCAAAAATATCATTGAAAGGAAGAAAAATAAATCAGAGTCAATAACTTCACTTAAACATCCTTTATTTCTCGAGTCAAGGGTTTAATCAGAATTGATTTGATGTGCTTCAGTGGCTCAAAGCAACTATCTACCTACTATTAGCAAATATACAGAGGCACAGATTTTATTGATGGTGAGTTAACAGGTGTCATCTCCACAGGTAAGAAAGCAAATACGAATATAGGTAAATATGGTTTTGTTGTGGCTAAAGAGCCTGCAAAAATAAATTATTTACATAAAATTTAGTTAAAGCTTTAAAAAAATAACCTTTAAAATTTAAGCTGAGAATTCTTAACTCTTAGAGGTATAACCGAATAACTTTTATTTCAAAATGAATTGCAGTTTACAAGGCAAATTTAGTATCTATTTTCTGACGCAAACTGCATCTCAAGTCTGTGGAGGATTATCATATCCTCATGAGGGTTTCAGAACTAGTTGATACGTCTAAAGTTGACCAAAAAACGGGATCTTCTATTTAGAGTTTCTGATTTCTAAATTCAATGTTCTTTTCATTAAAACTTACTGCATGGCAATTTTTTTTAAATATATATTTGTGGGAGATGATATATCTTTCCTAACTTCTTAAATTTTTTTTTAATGTTTGTTTATTTTTGAGAGAGAGAGACAGACAGACAGACCAAGACAGAGTGTGAGAGGGGCAGGGGCAGGGAGAGAGGGAGACGCAAAATCCAAAGCAGGCTCCAGGCTCTGAGCTGTCAGCACAGAGAGGGACGCTGGCCTCACAAACTGTGAGATCATGACCTGAGCCAAAGTTGGACACTTAACTGTCTGAGTCACCCAAAGCGCCTTTCCTAACTTCTTTTAAACATTAAGAAAAAGTCTGTCTGTTGAATGACTTAAACTTTTAGATTCACAATTTTAATGCTTTACCTATTAAAGTCCGCTGAGGAAAACAGAAACTGTGTATGTTATTTTAACAAAAATAATTTAATATAGGGGAGTTGAGAGCAAAAAGTAATATAGAAATAACTGTGGGAAGCAACTACTATCCTGGGGCTAGGGGAATAAAGGGAAGTTGGAAGTTGGGGGGGCGTGCATGGAAATGGTAAATGGCTAATGAAGACTGAATTGTGTCGCCCCTCCCAACCCCTGCTAATTCATATGTTGAAGGCCTAATCCCCAATGCGATGGTTTGGAGGTGGTGCCTTTGGAAATAATTAGAGTTGGATGGTTATGAGGGTGGAGTCCTTATGGTGAGATTAGCATCCTTATGATAAAGGCACCAGATAGCTCTCTCTCTTTTTTTCTTGAAGTATAACTGACGTACAGTGTCCTGTTAGTTTCAGATGTACAATAGTTTCAACGATTCTATACATTACTCAGTGCTCATTATAGTAAGTGTATTCCTAATTCCTTTTATATATTTCATTCATCCCGCCACCCAGAGAAAACTCTCTTTTTCTCTGCCTTGTGGGGATATGGATGGCAAGAAGGTGGCTGTCTGCAAGCCAGGAAGAGAGCTCTGTCCAGAACCAGGAATGCTGGCACCCTGATCGTGGGCTTCCAGCCTCCAGAGCTGTGAGAATAAATTTCTGTTTTTTAAGCAACCCAATCTATGCTACTCTGGTATGGCAATCGGAATTCTAAGACAATGAGTAAGGGGACATTGACATGATATTGGCAATGTCGACTAAAGGTATTTGCAGAGAATAATTTTTTAGTTTAGATTAGTTTGTTTTATCCGATGCCACAAAAAGTCAACTTCATCTTTTGAGGGGTTTGAGATATTCTGAAAAACCGTTGTGCAGACTCCAGTGATATTAAGATAAGTCAGTGGTATACAAAGGGTGGGCTACTGGGATAGTAGCTCCCTGGCATAGGCAGTAAAGAGATAATTGATCCTAGATAACTAAAGACCAACAATAAAACTGATTAAAAGTCTGTCTGCTTTTATTATCACAACGCACTGGCAATTCTAAACAATGTCCGTGGTAAAATATTCTTCCTTCATGAGCCAGCCACTTTCTCTCCCCCACCCCATTCCCTGTTTGTGCTGCTGTAATAAACTGTTATACGTTCTAGGAAAATATATTTAGAGGACAAATTGTTTTAAAAGTCACTTTTCCCCACTGCTTTGGATTCTGCAAATGAATGAAAGAATGGCTGCACCTAAATATATTAAATCACTTACTCAGGTAGCCCCGGTATCAAATGTAGCCATACTGAAGAAAACTACTATGGTTACATGCCCGTGATCTTTCAGCATGAGCAGAGAGTCAGAGCTGAACGAACAAGAGAACAGTTTCTACACCTTCTGAGATAATAACCAGCTCTTGTGCCGGGTGAAGCCCCTACCTACTCTATTGTCAGAGAGAAATGGATACGCAAGCGCCAGTTAATTATAATTAATCAGTTGTAATTATCCACTAATGCCCTTCAAAATCCTTGTTATTGGGGTGACTGTACCACATGGTCATTCAGAGACCCAGGTTATTATTCAGGGCTTCCATTTTATTGCTTCACAACCTCCAAGGATATTGAATTTATCAGTCTGGGAGAATTAGGGCACCGCCTTGTTTCTGTCTTAGCCCCTGGGATGTGGAGGGCAAGTGATGTGTGTTTTGAAAGCAAGTAACATGGATGAAGCATATACCACATTCCTTCATATTCCACAACTTAAAACGTTCTCTAGGGGAACTGACCATAGTATAGTATCACAACACTAGTTTAAAAGAGCTTACACACCTATTCTGGGATCTAGCAAGTAAAAGACACAAATGTCATTTCCATTAAGCCCTGTCTACTCTTTATATCCTAATTGCCAAGGTTGAAAAAACTACCTGCTTAAACAATTTATCACTGAGAAACCAGCCCTAGAGAACTTATTCACTTGCTACATCTAGCAGCAAGGGAAGCTGGGAAATGGAGTCGATACACAGATGATCACAGGCCCAGTTTAAATTAATTGAATTGCTATGGGAAAAAATTCTGGGGAACCGTTAGCAGCGTGCCATAAACAATATGCATTATCTCTCAGCTAAAAAGTTAAAAACAACTCAGTTCATAGTCCAGATAGCAGGTTTTAGTCCCAGCTTCCAGAGATGAAATTGACAGATTAGTAAACATGCATTCTCGCAGACATAATGATGTCAAAATGTTCTGATGAAATCAGTATCCATAGTTGCATTTTATTTCAGAGCAACCTTTTTCTTGCTAGATAGGGAAAGCTTATTTATGCTTCTCGGTGTAAGAACAAGGCCAACAATTAAAATATAGCAACTTGGGGTGCCTGGGTGGCGCAGTCAGTTGGGCGTCCGACTTCAGCCAGGTCACGATCTCACGGTCTGTGAGTTCGAGCCCCGCGTCAGGCTCTGGGCTGATGGCTCAGAGCCTGCAGCCTGTTTCCGATTCTGTGTCTCCCTCTCTCTCTGCCCCTCCCCCATTCATGCTCTGTCTCTCTCTGTCCCAAAAATAAATAAACGTTGAAAAATAAAATAAAATAAAATATAGCAACTTGCTTAACACTTAGAAAACCTTTATCTAAACAATATAAACTTAATTCATTTCAACCCTTACATTTTTTTGGAGGCTTTTAACCCAAGGTCTACACAGATTAAAAAAAAAAATTTTTTTTTAGATGGAACAACACTGTATAAAAAACCAGGGACAAATGTTACTTAGTCAAATGTACAACGATCCACAGAATTACTGGGAAGCCACCATCTATCGTGATAGCCAGTATTTCCTTCATTAAGGTCAAATCAGTAATCAGTAATTCAACCTCAGCTTGCCTACTTTATCTTATAACTAGGAACGCAGTAGTTCACTACTGGCCATGATACTGACTATATTGTAAGATTCAAGTTGTCAAAATTTTCTGTGGGGTAATTCCTATTATGTTGGCATCACTCTGTTTTTCACTATATTACTGCCCAGCAGTGAAGCTGGTATTACAATTGTCTGCATAGGCTAGTTCATGGAAGAATAAAGAACTTATTTTTTCTTGGTAAGAGATGATTTAAACAATAGGATCACAACATTTACTTCTCCTTGAAAATGTTGATACAATACTTGCATAAAATGTAACAAAAACACGCCCTTTGAGTCTTATTACAAGATCTCTTACTACTATGCAGGGGTCCAGTTGACTGCTGTATAAAGAGTGATCAGTATGTTAAAGCATGGGTAGAAGAAATGCAGTCTGTGTATTATGTAACATTTGGAAGTAAAATAATTTATTTTGCATAAATGTCAAAACCTGATTTTTCTCATTAAAATACAGCTGCTTCCAGGATAAAAATTCATGTGTACATCTTGGACTTACAGAATCATAACGGTCAGAGGAAATCTTAGAGGGCATCTAGTTAAACATTTCCCTAAGGCATATGGTACTTCTTTATCATTCCTGACTAATTATCCTTCATTTATTTCTATTTGAATGCTTCTGGTGAGGCATATCCAGTTCCATCTCATCATTCCATTGATGGGCCGCTCTAAACTGTCTTTTAAAATATCTTTCTTATTCTCAACGGCCTTCTCTGAAACAGCAGAGCATAAATCTCTTCCCACTTCTATGTGATTATATGTTAAATATTTAGGTGTTATTATGCTTGTCCTGAGGCTTTTCTAGGCTAAATATTATCAAATGTTTCAGTAATCCTTGATTGAAATGGTTTCCTGTCCCATTACTATGCTGATGAACTTCCTCTGGACACACTTCTGCTTTTCAATGTCCTTCAGAAAATGGATACAAATGTGTTATGACTATTCCAGAGAACATAGTCCAGTAAATAACCTTGAATGAACTGGATATTATGCATTTGCTGATGAAAGGAATAGGACATTAGCTGTGTCACATGAAATTATCTTGTTTAATGGCCTAGGGAAGGCTTCTCAAACCCAAACATGGCTTTTCAAAGGGTCTATATTTCAATCACTAAAGACTTTATTTATTCTTTTGACCAAGAAAGATTTTTATTTATGTTAAAATGTTTAATCTTTTTCCTTCAAGACATTTATAGAGTCCTCTAGTAAAATATAAGTCAATTGGTATGGGTAATATCTTAAAATTTTTCAGCTGACACTTATTCAGAATTAATTTACAACTGGATTGAGACAAAGAGAGAAGAAAAGGGAGTAAGATAGCTCATAAAAATAAGAGATATCAATAATACCATTCCCATGAAGACACTAAGAAGGAACTGGGAAGATACCAAAGAATAAATTTGCCCACCAAACAACGTTCATGGCTTTTAATGCATGGTTTTGTATTTTCTGACCCTTAGGTAATGTATGCACTTGTAAGTTACTTTGTATCTCAAACTCAGAAGAAAACTACAAAGGGTCTAAAAAAGATAGCTGGAAAGAGCAAGATATAGTGAAAGCTACATAACCTGTGGCATCACATCTGAAATATAGACCTGCCTCCGCTACCATACATTTCCCCCTTTTTATTTTTTAAAGTGCCACACTTAGAGACGAGATGGCAGCCCAAGATAGTGGCATGGCAAGATCCTGAACTCATCTACTTCCACAGAAAAACTGAATCTACAGCTACATGTGCAATGATTCCCTCTAGAGCAGACCTGAAAACTAGCTTAA
This sequence comes from Acinonyx jubatus, assembly GCF_027475565.1. Lineage (NCBI taxonomy): Eukaryota > Metazoa > Chordata > Mammalia > Carnivora > Felidae > Acinonyx > Acinonyx jubatus. Next base: position 10,529,240 of record NC_069380.1, read on the forward strand.
ACGCTAATGCTAACAGGGCCAGATCAAGATGGATAGGAGAGGCAAAGACAAGTTCTTGCCCAAAAACCGCTGGCACGACAACTACAATTGGGAGAGCTGACACAAATCTGGAACTCCTCCATAAACAGCAAGGGGTTTGTGCTTCACATCAGGCACCATAACCCTGTGACCTACACTGGAGAGATACACTGAAATGTCTGGCTTTAAAAACCAATGGGACTTATGTCCAAGAGATACACGAGGCTGTGGGGAACACAGATACTGCTCTTAAATGGCTCATGTACAGATTCGCTCACCCTGGGGGCCAGCACAAAAGCATCAGTGACAAATGCCTAGACTCTACGTGATGTGGATTCATGTTTTAATCTGAAAGCATCTGCTGGAGAGATAGGGGACTGTTGGGACGCTCTTTGGGGATGAAGGTACGGGTGGGTGTCACTTTTGTGTCACTGCTGATACTGAGAGGTCTGTACAGTCCGCTTTCCTACCACCTCACGAGAGCCAGTGGCTATGCCCTGGCCCAGTGCTCTTTCTCTCTCCCTTGCTAACACTGGCAGGTACACCCCGGTCCGACACTCCCCCACTGCTCCACTAAACCCAGCAGGCATGTCTTGGCCCCGTTCTCTTTCTCTGCCCTACTAAAGCTGGCAGGTATGTCTTAGCCCTGCACTCTCTCGTGTCTTGCTGAAGCCAGGGGGTGTGCCCCAGCACTGTGATCTCTGGGTGTCTTGCTAAAGCCAGCAGGTACATGAAGTCCACACAGGGATGCTCCTTGATTGTTTGGCTCTGGTGATCAAGGGGCATGCATTCCTGGGTCTCCTGGGACTGTAAGAACCAGAGAGAAAGCTCTCGCCAGGCTACCATCCCTGGGGCACTGCACAGACAGCAGACTCCCAGTCTTTCCACAAAAAAAGGCCTATTTACCTGTCCTGAAGGTTCAACAGGCTTTAGGGGTACCACACATCTAGAGGCTATGGATGTATCCTCAAAAAACACAGGCCAGGGGGTGACATGTTTGTGCTCAACCTCAGACTTACTACAGCGCAGCAGTACCTCCCAGAAAGGAGCTTATAAACTTGACTGAAGTCCCAGTTTTTACAAGTGTTGCCCAAGGTACATCTCCAGACCACCTATTTGGAGATGTGCAGCATTTACAATTATAGTCCCATACAAATATAGTTATTTGCAAACTTTAAGGCCTGCTGCCTGAGGGACTGGCTTCCAATAAATGTGAAACAAGGGGCTGAATAAGATGCCTCCATTTGGAACACTGGCAGGTCTTGGCACACCCTCAACAACTAGAATCTATAAAGAAGAAATCAAGCTTCATAGACAATTACAAAGATTTTGGAGACAACAAAGAGTAAGGACAAGCTTAAATGATAAATTTTATCTCCTGTACATGGCTATTCCTTCAAGAACAGGAGGGGTAACTATTTTACCTACTGCATAGAAGAAAACACAGAGAGTCAAGAAAAATAAGGAAACAGAGGAATATGTTTCAAAAATATGAAGATAAACATCAGAAAAAAAATCTTAATGAAATAGAGTAAATAATTTACCTGACAGAGATAAAATTAATGGTCATAAAGATGCTCCCTGAACTTTGGAGAAGAATGGATGAACACAGTGAGAATTCAACAAAGAAAATATTAGAAAGTACCAAACAGAAATCACAGAGATGAAGAATATAATAACTTAACTAAAAAATATACTAGAAGGGTTCATCAGCAGACTAGATGAAGCAAAAGAAATGATCACCAAGCTAGACACAGGGCAACAGAACTTACTCGAGTGGAGCAGCAAAAAGAAAAAAGAATTTTTAAAAAATGAAGATAGCTTAAAGCACCTATGGGAAAACATCAATGAATTAACATTTGCAAGATCTGTCATTAGGGTCCCAGAAAGAGAATAGAGAAAAAACGGGACAGAAAACTTATTTAAAGAAATAAGAGCTAAAATATTCCCTAAGTTGGGGAAGGAAACAGACATCCAGATCCAAGAAGCCCAGAGAATTCAAAGTAAGATAAACTCCAAGTGATCTACACAAAGAGACATAATGAAAAAGTTATGGGGTGCCTGGGTAGCTCAGTCGGTTGAGTGTCTGACTTTGGCTCAGGTCATGATCTCATGGTTCGTGGGTTCAAGCCCCACGTCAGTCTCTGTGCTGACAGCTCAGAGCCTGGTGCCTGCTTTGGATTCTGTCTCTCTCTCTCTGCCCCTCCTCTGCTCATGCTCTGTCTCTCAAAAATAAATAAACGTTAAATTTTTTTTTCAAAAGTTAAGGGGTACCTGGGTGGTACAGTTGGTTAAGTGTCCAACTCTTGATCTCAGCTCAGGTCATGACATCACAGTTCATGAGTTTGACCCCTCATTGGGTTCTGCACTGATGGAGTGGAGTCAGCTTGGGATTTTCTCTCTCCCTCTTTCTCTGCCTCTCCCCTGCTTGTGGTCTCTCTCTCTGTCTCTCTGTGTCTCTCTCAAAATAAATAAGTAAACTTAAAAAATTTTAAGTTAAAAGTTAAATATGAAAAGCTTAAAAGCAGTAAGAGAAAAACAACTTGTTACATACAAGGAAACCTCCATAAGACTATCAGGTGATTTTTCAGTAGAAACTTATCAGGCCATATGGGAGTAGCATGATACACAGTGTTTAAAGGAAAAGCTCCCAACCAAGAATAGTCTACTCAGCAAGGTTATCATTCATAATTGAAGGGGAGTTAAAGAGTTTTCTGAAGAAGCAAAAGCTAAAGGAATTTATCATCACTAAACCCAGCCTTATAGGAAATGTTAAAGAGACTTCTTTATGCTCTAAAAAATGGGCACTAATTAGTAATAAGAAAACATATGAAAGTATAATTCTCACTGGTAAAGGTAAATATGTAGTAAAGGCAGTGGACTAACCATTTATAAAACTAGGATGACAGTTAAAAGACAAAAGTATTAAAATAACTATACAATAATTAGTTAAGGGACATGTAAAATAAAAAGATGTAAAATAGGACACAAAATATAAAACATGGTGGGAAGAGTAAAAATGTAGTATTTTAGATTGTGCTCAAATTAAGTTGCTATCAACTTAAAATACACTATTATATATATATACAGGTTCTTATATGTGACCCTCATAGTAACTACAGTGTAACAACCAATAGTAGACAAAGAAAAGATAACGAGAAAGAAATCTAAGCATAATACGAACGAGTGTCATCAAACCACAAGAGAAGAGAGCAAGAGAAGAAGGAACAGAAAGGAACTACAAAACAGCCAGAACACAATAGACAAAATAGCAGAAGTACTAACCTATGTAGAATTACTTTAAATGTAAGTGAAATAATTCTTCAATCAAAAGACATAAAGCGGCTGAATGGATTTTAACAAGACCTATCAATATGCTGCCTACAAGAGACTCACTTCAGATGTAAAGATACATATGAACTGAAGACGAAGGGATGGAAAAAGCTGTTTCGTGCAAATGGAAACCAAAAGAAAGCTGGGACAGCTCTACTTACGTCAGAGGAAATAGACTTTAAAACAAAGACTATAGTAAGAGACAAATATGGGTGTTACATACTGATAAAAGGGTCAATCCAACAAGAGGATAAAACATTTGTAAATATGCACCCAACATAGAAGCACCTAACTATAGAAAGCAAATATTAATAGAACTAAAAGAAGAAATTTATAGTAATACAATAACAGTAGGGGACTCTAATGACACACTTACATCAATAGATAATCTAGTCAGAAAATCAATAAGGAAACATTGGCCTTAAAGGGCACATTAGACCAGATGGACTTGGGATAGATCATGTTAGGTCAAAAACAAGTCACAATAAACTCAACTAGAATGAAATTGTATCAAGCATCTTTTGTGACCACAATGATATGAAACTGGAAATTAATTATAAGAAGAATATTGGGAAAAAACACAAACATACAGAGACTAAACAATATGCCACTAAATAATCAATAGGTCAACAAAGAAAAAAGGAAATAAAAGTAATATTTTGAGACAAATGAAAATAGAAACACAGCTTTCCAAAATCTATAAGATGTAGCAAGAGCAGTTATAAGATGTAAATTCATAGTGATACAGGCCTACCATAAGAAATAAGAAAAATCTCAAATAAACAATCTAATGTCACATCTGTAGGAACTAGGAAAAGAAGAACAAACTAAGTCAAGTCAGTAGAAGAGAGAAAATAGTAAAGATCAAGCAGAAATAAATGAAAATGATTAATAAAACAACAGAAAAGATCAATAAAACCAGGAGCTGGTTTTTTGAAAAGATAAACAAAATTGGTAAACTTTTAGCCACACTTACATGGAAAAAAGAGAGGAGTCAAATAAATAACATCAGAAATGAAAGAGGAGTAGTAGCAATCAACACCACAGAAATACAAAGAATTATGATACTGCAAAAAACTATATGCCAACAAACTGGACAACCTAGGAGAAATAAATTCTTAGAAACATAAAATCTTCTGAAATTGAGTCAAGAAGTAGACAATCTGAACAAGTCAATTACTAGTAATGAAACTGAATCAAAGACTTAATATCTATTCTTCTCAAACTCTTCCAAAAAATATAAGAGAAATGAAAACTTGCAAATTAATTCTATGTGTGCAGCATTATTCTGATACAAAACCAGGCAAAGACACTACAGAAAAAAAAATTTTTAAAGGAAAAGAAAAAAAAAATAAAACTATAGGCCAACATTCCTGATGAACATAAATGTAAAAATCCTCAACAAAATATTAGCAAACTGAATTCAACAATAAAAATAAAAAGATGATTCACTATAATCAAATGGGTTTTATCCCAGGGATGCAAGGGTGGTCCAATATCCATAAATCAATGAATGCCATACATCACATTGACAAAATGAAGGTTAAAAACCATATGATCATCTCAATAAATGCAGAGAAAACATTTGACAAGTTCATCTGTTGATGATTAAAACTCTCAACAAAGAGGGTTTAAAGGGAGAAAAGCTCAACATAATAAAGGTCATATATGGCAAAACCCACAACTAATATCATGCTCCATGGTGAAAAACTGAAAACTTTTTTTCTAATATGAAGAATAAGACAAGAAACATAATAGTAGAAGTCTAGCTGTATCAATCAGACAAGAAAAAGAAGTAGTAGTCATCTAAATCAAAAGAAAAAATAAAAATGTCACTATTAGCAGATGACATAATATTATATATAGAAAACCTTGAAGACTCCACCAAAAAACTAATAGAACTAATAAATAAATGATTTCAGTCAATATAGTAAAGTAATACATAGAAATGTGTTATATTTCTATATAGTAATAATGAAGTAGCAGAAACATTAGGAAAACAATACCATTTACTATTAGATCAAAAAGAATAAAATACCTAGGAATATATTTAATCTAGGAGATGAGAGACCTATACTCTGAAAACTATAAGACATTGATGAAAGAAACTGGAGATGACACAAACAAATGGAAATATCTATCATGCTTTTGGACTAATATTGTTACAATGTCAATACAACTCAAAGCAGTCTACAGATTCAATGTAATGCCTATAAAAATCAACAATAGTATTTTTAACACAATTGGAACAAATAATCCTATAATTGGTATGGAACCACAAAAGACGCCAAATAGCCCAAGTGGCCTTAAGAAAGTAGAAAAAAGCTGGAAGTATCACAATCCCACATTTCAGATATACTACGAAGCCATAGTAATAAAAAGTGTATGGTACAAGCACAACCGTGGACATATAGATCAACAGAACAGAGATCCCAGTCGTAGATCCATATGTATATGGTCGACTAATCTACAACAAAAGAGGCAAGATTATACAATGGGGAAAAGACAGTGTCTTTAATTTTCTTGGAAATACTGGGCAGCTACAATCAAAATAATGAAACTGGACTACTATCTTATACCATATACAAAAATAAATTTCAAATGAATTAAAGACTTCAGTGTAAAACTTAAAACTACAAAATCTAGAAGAAAACACAGGTAGGTAGGTTCTCTGAATTGATATTAGCATTATTTAAGGTGAACAGTCTCTTCAGGCAATGACAACAAAAGCTAAAATAAACAAATGGGATTACATTAAAGTGAAAAACTTTGTCGTAGTGAAAGAAACAATCAACAAAACCAAAAGGCAACCTACGCAATGGAAGAAAATACCTGCAAATTACATATCCAATAGTGGATTAATATAAAAAATATATGAAGAATAAATACAACTCAAAAGAAGAAAAACAAACAATCTGATTTAAAAATGGGTAGGATATCTGAATAGACATTTTTCCAACAAAGACACACAAGATGGTCAATAAGTACATGAAAAGGTGCTCATAATCACTAATCATCAGGGAAATAAAAACCAAGATTAAAGTGAGATAATACCTCACACCTGTTAGAATGGCTATTATCAGAAAGACAAAAAAAGAAATAACGAGTCTTGTGGAGTATAGGGAATGCTTGTGCACGGTAGGTGGGATGTAAATTCAGGCAGCCACTATGGAAAACAGTATGGAGGGCCCTCAAAAAATTAAAAATAGAAATACCATATAATATAGTAATTCCACTTCTGGGTATTTATCTGAAAAAAAGCAAAAACACTAACTGGACAAAATAGATGCACTTCTATATTCACTGCAGGATTATTTACAATATCCAAGATATGGGAGCTGGAAACAAGTGTCCATTGATGGACAAATGATTAAAGAAGGTGCGGGATGTACACACACACACACACACACACACACAATGGAATAGTACTCAGTTTTTAAAAAAACCAAAATGCTGCCATTTTTGATAACATGGATTTTGAAAGTATGCTAAGTTAAATAAGTCGAAGACAAATGTCATATGATTACACTTATATGTGGAATCTAAAAAACAAAACAAAGAACAAACAAAGTGAAAAAAAGCAATACTCATATATAGTGTACAGAATAGTATTTTCCAGAGAGGAGAAGGGTTGGGAAGGTGGGTAAAATGGGTGGAGCCAAGAGGTATAAACTTTCCATTATAAAATAATAATTCATGAGGAGAGGAGATGGCGGCAGTGGAGTAGGAGGACCCTAGGCTTACCTTGTCCCACAAATACAAATAGATAATTATCATATCATCCTAAAACCCCCAGAAATCGACCTGAAGACTGGCAACACAAACTCTACAACTAAAGGTTGAGAAGAGGCCACATGGAAGAAGGTAGGAAATGTGGAGGCAAGGTTTGGGAGAGAAACAGATTGTGGCCATTGAGGTGGGGAGGTAACCATGGGTGAGGTAAAGGGCAAGAAACAGACTACCATATAGGGGAGCACACAGGGAAGAGGAATCCCCAGAGAAACTGGCTTGGAAAGCAAGAGGGCCCATATTTCATTAGTTCTTGCAACCGGTGGGACTAAAAGCCTGGCGTTTTAAAGGTCAGCATGCTTAGCTCTCAGACAGCTTGGAGGACATTGGGACTGCTCTTGGAGAAAAGGGAGGGCAAACAGCCTACAGACATACAGCATAGAAACAGCAATCTGAAGAGTACCTGGGGCACAGAGTGGGGAGGTTAGTTGCTCATTTCAGAGTACATCCCAGAGAGGCAGTGTTCACAGAGAGACCTCTCCAGGAATAAAGAACTGGCAGATGTCATTTCCCTCCCCTGTCCCTCAGCATAAGCACAGGGCCTCCTGCAAGAAGTTGCACAGTGCCAACACTCACTACTTAACTTTCTTACATCAAGCCCCAACCTTGCACACTGGAAGCACCACCTTCCCAGTCATGCTTGCCTCAGTTCCAGTGAGTCAGGCTTTCTCTCCCAGAAAATCAGCCCCAAACCCTGCCAATACTGAATCTCTTGACCGGGGAGTTTTGAGCAGCCTTGGTTCTGGGGGCAGCAGTGACAGGTCTCATTTCATAAGCAGACCATAGCACAACTAGTTAAAACTTGCCACATTCAAGACAGGGGCCCCACAATTCCCACAACTGGCAAAGAGAGCCTCTTCAGATGGCTGGCCTGAAGGATAAAATGGCCAGGACACAATAACAGAGTACAAGCAGCACACACTGGACACTCCTGGAAGCGCCAGGCCCTGGGGAGAGGGGGACACTACATCGAGGGCACTACAGGACATCTTCTTCATAAAGTCATAGCCATCAAGAACAGAAGATGTAGCTGGCTTTCCTAGCATACAGGAACATGCACAGAGACTTAGACAAAATGAGAAGACAGAGGAATTTGTCCAAATGACAGAACAGGACAAGGCCATGGCCAGTAGTCTAAGAAAAACAGGTATAAGTAACATACCTGAAGGAGAATTTAAAGTGATCATAAGGATACTCATTGGACTTGAGAAAAGAATAGGGGACATCAGTAAGATCATTAACACAGAGATAAGGAATAACAGCAGAGATAAAGGGCTCAATAAACAAAATGAGAAACGCCTTTGATGGAACGAACAGTAGGCTGGAAGAAGCAGAGGAATGAATTAATGACCTAGAAGACAGAGCAATGGAAAGTAGTCAAGGTGAACAAAAGATGGAAAAAATAATTATGCAAAACAAGAATAGACTTAGGAAACTCAGTGGCTCCAAATGTAGTAACATTCATATTATAGCAGTCCCAGAAGAAAAAGAAGAGAGAAAAGGGGGCAGATAATTTATTTGAAGAAATAATAGCTGAAAATTTCCTTAATATGTGATAGGAAACATATCCAGATCCAGGAGTCACAGAGAATCCCCAAGAAAATCAACAGAAGCAGTTCCACACCAAGACATATTGTAACTAAAATGGCAAGATATAGTGGCAGAGAAAAAATATTAAAAGCAGCAAGAGAAAAAGAAGACAGTTATATACAAAAGAAATTCCATAAAGCTATCAGTGAATTTTCAGCAGAAACTTTCCAACCCAGAAGCAGTGGCAGGATATATTCAAAGTGCTAAATGGGAAAAATCTGCAGCCAAAAATACTCTATCCAGTGAGGTTATCCTTCAGAATAGAAGATTCTGACAAACAAAACTAGACAAACAAAAACTAAAGCACTTCATGACCACTAAACAAGTCCTGCAAGAAATAGTATAGGGGACTTTGAATACCAAGAAAAGACCAAAAATGACAGTATGAAGGTAGGAAACATAAAAGCAGTAAAAATTAATATTTCAGTAAAAAATCAGTCAAGGAACTCCCAACATACAAGGCTGTAAAATATGACACCATATACCTAAAATGTGGGGAGGAGAAAGGTAAAGAATGGGTTGCAATTTAAGTGAACATCAACTTAATAGAGACTGCTATATGCAGAAGATGTTCTATACAAACCTAATGTTAACCACAAATCAAAAAACACTAATATATATTAGTGTATTCTCTTCAAAGAATGAAGAGAAAGAAATCCAACTATATCACTAAAGAAAACCAGGAAACCATGAAAGAGAGCAAAACAAGAAACGATCAGAGACAATCTTTAGAAACAATCACAAAACTAATAATAAAATGTGAATAAATGCATGCCTGTCAATAATTACTTTCATTGTAAATGGACTGAAACACCAACCAAAAGACATAGGGTGACAGAATGGATCAAAAACAAGACTCATCTATTTGCTGCTTACAAAAGATACTTTTTAGACCTAGACAACCTGCAGATTGAAAGTGAGGGTACAGAGAAACATTTATCACGCAAATGGATGTCAAAGGAAAATCAAAGTAGCAATACTTATATCAGACAAAATAGACTTTAAGACAAGGACTGTAACAAGAGACAAAGAAGACATTAAATAATAATAAAGGGGACAATCCAAAAAGAACATAAAACAATTATAAGTATTTATGCACCCAACATGAAAGCACCAAGACACATAAAACAGTTAATAACAAACATAAGGGAACTAACTGATAACAATACAATAAAATTACAACAAAAAAAACAATACAATAACAATACAATAAAAAGTGGGATTTTAACACCCCACTTATATCAAAAGACAGATCATCTAAACAGAATATCAATAAGGAAACAGTGGTTTTGAATGACACACTTGACTAGGTGGATTTAACAGATATATTCAGAACATTCCATCCTAAAACAGCAGAGTACACATTCTTTTCAAGTATACATGGAACATTCTACAGAAGAGATCATGTGTTATCCCTCAAAACAATCCTTAACAAATTAAAGAAGACTGAAATATTACACACCTTTTCTGACCACGGTGCAGTGAAACTAGAAGCCATACACAAGAAAAAATCTGGAAAGACTACAAATAAATGGGAGTTAAATGCCATGCTACTAAACAATGAATGGGTCAAAAGGATAAATAAAAAAACTACATGGAAACAAATGAAAATGAAATCACAAAACCCAAAACATATGGGATGAAGCAAAAGTGGTTCTAAGAGGGAAGTTCATAGCAATACAGGTCTACTTCAAGAAGCAAGAAAAATCTCTAACAACCTAACTTATGCCTAAAGAAGCTAGAAAAAGAACAACAAACAAAACTTAAAACCAACAGAAGGAAGGAAATAATAAAGTTTAGAGAAGTAAATGATACAGAAACTAAAAAAAATAATAGATCAATGAAACCAGGAACTGCTTCTTTGAAAAAAATCAATAAAATTGACAGCATCTAGCCAGACTTCTCAAGAAAAAAGGAAAATGGACCCAAATAAATAAAATCACAAATGAGAAAGGAGAAATAACAACAAATACCACATGAATACAAACAATTATAAAAGAATATTATGAAAAACTGCATGCCAACAAATTGGGCAGTTTGGAAGAAATGGATAAATTCCTGTAAACATACAACATACAACCTACCAAAACTGAAACAGGAAGAAATAGAAAGTTTGAACAGAAAAATTACCAGCAAAGAAACAGAATCAGTAATCAAAAAACTCCTAACAAACACAAGTTTAGGAACAGATGACCGCATAGATGAATTATACCAAACATTTAAAGAAGAGTTAAAACCTCTTCTTCTCAAACTATCCAAAAAGATAGAAAAGGAAGGAAAACTTATAATTCATTCTATGAGGCCAGCACTACCCTGATACCAAAACCAGATAAAGATACCAGACCAAAAAAAAAGAGAACTACAGACCAATATCTCTGATGAACTCAGATGCAAAAATCCTTAACAAAATACTAGCAAAACGAAGCTAACAATATATTTAAAAAAATCATTCACCACGACCAAGTGGGATTTATTCCTGAGCTGCAAGTATGGCTGTGGCTCAATATCCACAAATCAATCAACATGATACATCACATAAATAAGAGAAAGGAGAAGAAACATATGATCATTTCAAGAGACACAGAAAAGCATTTGACAAGTTAAAACATCCATTCATGACAAAAGCCTTCAAAAAGTAGATTTACAGGGGATATGCCTCAATACAATAAAGACCATATATGAAAAACCCACAGCTACCATCATCCTTAATAAGGAAAAACTGAGAGCCTTTCCCCTAAGGGCAGGAACAATACAAAGATACCCACTCTCACCACTTTTATTCAACATAATACTGGAAGCCCTAACCATGACACTCAAATAAAAAGAAATAAAAGACATCCAAATCAGTAAGGAAGAAGTAAAAGTTTTGCTACTTGCAGATGACATGATAATATATATAGAAAATCTGAAAGATTCCACCCAAAAAACTGTTAGAACTATTAGATGAATTCAGTAAAGTTGCAAGATACAAAGTCAATCTACAAAAATATGTTACATTTCTATGCATCAATAATGAAACAGCAGAAAGAGAAATGAAGAAAACCCCAATACAATTGTAAATAATAAGATACCTGGAAATAAACCTAACCAAAGAGGTTAATGACCTGTACTCTGGAAACTATAAAATACTGATGAAAGAAATTGAAGATGACACAAATAGAAAGATTCCATTGTCATGGATTGGAAGAACAAATATTATTAAAATTTCTAGACTACCCGAAGAAATCTACATATTTAATGCAATCCTTATCAAAATACCAATAGCATTTTTCACAGAACTAGAGCAAACAGTCCTAAAATTTGTTTGGAAACACAAAAGACTCTGAATAGCCAAAGCAATCTTGAAAAAGAAAAGCAAAGCTGAAAACATCACCATCCTAGACTTCAAGTTATATTACAAAGCTGTAGTAATCAAAACAGTATGGTATGGCAAAAAAAGAGACACATAAACCGATGGAACAGAATAGAAAACTCAGAAATAAACCCACAATTAAATGGTTTATTAATCTTCAACAAAGCAGGAAAGAAGATCCAATGGCAAAAGACAGTCTCTTCAAAAATGGTGCTGGGAAAGTCCTAGCCTCAGCAATCAGACAACGAAAAGAAATCCAAATCAGCAAGGAGGAAGTCAAACTTTTACTCTTTGCAGATGACACGTACTCTATGTGAAAAACCTGAAAGACTCCATCAAAAAACTGTTAGAACTGATACATGAATTCAGCAAAGTCACAGGATATAAAATCAATTTACAGTGACATTTCTATACACAAATAATAAAGCAACAGAAAGAGAAATCAAGGAATTGATCCCATTTATCCTTGCACCAAAAACCATAAAATACCTAAGAATAAACCTTACCAAAGATGTAAAAGATCCGTGTGCTGAAAACAATAGAAAGCTTATAAAGAAACTGAAGAAGACAGAAAGAAATGGAAAAACATTCCATGCTCATGGATTGGAAGAATATTGTTAAAATTTCCATACTACTCAAAGCAATCTACACATCCAATGCAATCCCCTTCAAAATAATACCAGCATTCTTCACAGAACGAGAACAAACAATTCTAAAATTTGTATGGAAAGATCCCCAATAGCCAAAGCAATCCTGAAAAAGAATACCAAAACTGGAGGCATCACAATTCCAGATTTAAGCTGTATTACAAAGCTGTAATCATCAAGACAGTATAGTACTGGCACTAAAACAGACACATAGATCAATGAAACAGAACAGAGAACCCAGAAATGGTCCCACAAATGTATGGCCAACTAATCCTTGACAAATCAGAGAAGATTATCCAATGGAAAAAAAGACAGTCTGTTCAGCAAATGGTGTTACAAAAACTGGACAGAGATATGCAGAAGAAAGAAGCTGGACCATTCTCTTACACCATACACAAAAATAAACTCAATATGGATGAAAGACTTAAATGTAAGACAGGAAACTATCAAAATCCTAGAGGAGAAAACAGGCAGCAACCTCTTTGACCTCAGCTGCAGGAACTTCTTAACAGACATGTCTCTGGAGGCAAGGGAAGCAAAAGCAAAAATGAACTATTGGAACCTCACCAAGATAAAAAGCTTCTGGGGCACCTGGGTGGCTCAGTTGGTTAAGCATCCAACTTCAGTTCAGGTCGTGATCTCACAGCTTATGAGTTTCAGCACTGCGTCAGGCTCTGTGCCGATAGCTCAGAGCCTGGAGCCTGGTTTGGATCTGTGTTTCCCTCTCTCTCTGCCCTCCCCTGCTCACACTCTGCCTCTCTCCCTCAAAAATAAACATTTTTTAAAATTAAGAAAAAAAGATAAAAAGCACAGTGAAGGAAACAATAATCAAAGCTAAAAGGCAGCCTACCAAATGGAAGAAGATATTTGCAAATGACATGTCAGATAAAAGGTTAGTATCCAAAATCTGTAAAGAAATCATCAAACTCAACACCCAAAAACAAATTATCCAGTAAATAAATGGGCAGAGGACATGAACAGACAGTTTTCCAAAGGCATCCAGATGGCCAATCAGAGAAAGTCAGATGATTTCACTCATGTGGAATTTAGGAAACAAAACAGATGGGGGTGCTGGGTGGCTCAGTCGGTCAAGCATCCCACTTCAGCTCAGGTCATGATCTCAAAGCTCCTGGGTTTGAAACCTATGTTTGGCTCTGCTGACAGCTCAGAGTTCAGAGCCTGGAGCCTGCTTCTGATTCTGTGTCTCCTCTCTCTCTGCCCCTCCCCTGCTCACACTCTGTCTTTCTCTCTCAAAAATGAATAAGCTTAAAAAAATAAAAGAAGAAACAAAACAGATGAACATAGGGAAGGGAAGGAAAAATAAAATAAAAACAGCGAAGCAGGCAAACCATAAGAAACTCTTAGATACAGATAACAGACTAAGGTGGGTAGGGGGATGGGCTAAATGAGTGATGGGTACTAAGGAGGTCACTTGTTTGGATGAGCACTGGGTGTTCTGTGTAAGTGATGGATCACTAAATTCTACTCCCAAAACTATTATTATATTATATGTTAACTAACTTTGATTTAAATAAAATTTTAAAAAAAGAACTGATCCAACTCAACAGCCAAAAATCAAATAATCCAGTTAAAAAATGGGCAGAAGACATGAACAGACATGTCTCCAAAGAGGACACACAGATGACCAACAGATACATGAAAAGATGCTCATTATCACTTATCATTAGGGAAATGCAAATTAAATTACAATGAGATATCACCTCACACCTGTCAGAATGGCTAAAATCAACAACATAAGAAACAACGGGTGTTGGTGAGGCTGTGGAGAAAAAGGAACCCTCCTGCACTATTGGTGGGAAGGCAAACTATTGCGGCCACTCTTGAAAACATTATGGAGGTTCCTCAAAAAGTTTAAAATAGAACCACCTTGGGGTGCCTGGGTGGCTCAGTCAGTTGAGCAACCAACTCTTGATTTCAACTCAGGTCATGAGCCCAGGGTTATGGCATCAAGCCCCACATCAGACTCTGTGCTGAGTGTAGAGCCTGCTTCAAATTCTCCCTCTCCCTCTGCCCTGCTTGTGTGCATGTGCTCATCGGCATGCTGTCTTTCTCTCATATAAATAAAAAAAATCTGAAAACAAAAACAGAACTACCTTATGATTCAGCAATTGCACTACTGGGTATTTACCCAAAAAGTACAGAAACACTAATTCAAAGGGATGCGTGTGCTCCTAAATTTACAGCAGCTATTTATAATAGCCAAGATAAGGAAGCACCCCAAGTGTCCACTGACTGATGAATGGATAAAGAAGATACAGTGCGTATACACAATGGAGTTTTATTTAGCCATAAAAATAATGGAATCTTGCCATTTACAATGACATGGATGGTGTCAGAGAGTATAATGCTAAGTGAGATAAGTCAGTCAGAGAAAGACAAATACCATATGATTTCACTCATATATGTAATTTAAGAAACAAAACAAATGAGTAAAGGAAAAGAAAGAGAGACAAACTAAGAAACGGATTCTTAATACAGAGAACAAACTGATGGTTACCAGAAAGGAAGTAGGTGGGGGGATTGGTGAAATAGGTGATGAGGGTTAAGGAGTACCCTGTTTGTGAGGAACACTGGCTGATTAAAATAAAAACTTAAAAAAAAATTCCTGGGATGCAATGTATTGACCATAGTCAATAATACTATAGTGCACATTTGAAAGTTGCCAAGAGATTAAATCTTAAATAGTCTTCTCATCAGAAAAAAATTTATAACTTTGCAAGGTGATGGATGGTAATAGACTTACTGTGATCATTTCACAGTGTATACTAATACCAAATCATTATGCCATACACCCTAAACTAATACTATATGCCAATTATACCTCAATAAAAATTGTAAATAAGTAAAACAAGAAATAAACCAATTAGATAAGTTAAAATGAAAACACACATACCAAAACTTAAGGGACAAGTGAAAGTGGGACTAGTGGGAAAACGTATTTATAAACACCTACATTAAAAAACAAGAACGTTTCAAATAACCTAATTTTACAACTTAAGGAACTGGGGGGGGGAACAACCCAAAGCTAGCAGAAGGAAGGAAATAATAAAGATCAGAACAGATGGAAATAAATAATAAATAAAAAGAGTAGAAAAAAAAATTAAAATTGGTTTAAGTACATCAACAAAATTGACTAGCCTTTACTTAGACTAATAAAAATGGACAAAAATTTCAAGTTACTAAAATTAGAAATGAAAGTTTAGACATTACTATTGATACTGTAGAAATAAATTGGATTATAAAAGATCACTAGGAATAATTACATGCCAATAAGTCAGATCACCAAGAAGAAATGGAGAAATTCCTAGAAACACAAAACCTACTAAGACTGCACAGGGAAATAGAAAATGTGAATAGATTTACAACCAGGAAGCAAATTGAATCAATAATTAAAAATCTCCCAAGGAAAGCTGTACGTCTGATGACTTCACTGATGAATTCTACCAAACATTTAAAGAAGAATTAATATCAATTCTACTCAAACTTTTCCCCCAAAATTGAAGAGGGCACACTTCTTAATTCAATCAATGAGACTTATATTACACTGATACCAAAGCCAGATGAAGACACTACAAAAAACAAACAAAACTACACACCAATATCCCTTATGGATATTTACAGAAAAATAGCTATACAACTAACTAACAAGCTGAATTCAGCAGCATATTAAGATGATTATACACCATGACCAAGTTGGGTTTATTCCTGGAATGCAAGTATGGTTCAATAAAAGTCAATCGATGTAATACGCCACATTAATAGAATAAAGGAAAAAAAACCCAATATGATCATCTTAATTGATGCTGGAAAAGCATTTGACAAAATTCAACACTTTTTCATAATAAAAACACAAAAAATGAGGCATAGAAAAAAACTATCTTAACATAATAAAAGATATATATGAAAAACTCACAGTGAACAATATAATCAATGGTGAATGACTGAAAGCTTTTCCTCTAAGATCAGGAACAAGACAAGTATGCCTTCTTTAACCATATTATTCCACATAGTACTGGAATCTCTACCCAGGGAAAGGAGGCAAGAATAATTTTCTAATTTCCAAATTGGAAAGGAAGAATTAAATTTATATCTGTCCACAGATATGACCTTATATGTAGAAAACTCTAAAGATTTCACAAAAAAACTGTTAGCATTAGTAAATGAATTTAATGAAGTAGCAGGATATAAAGCCAAAAGACAAAAATAGTTGCATTTCTATACACTGTCAATGAACAATTTGAGATGGAAATTACAAAAACAGTCCCAGTCACCATAATATCACAAGGAATAAAATACTTTGGAATTAACTAAGGAGGTGAAAGATTTGTACAATCAAAACTTGCAAACATTCCTGGAAGAAATTAAAGAAGACATAAATACATGGAAACACTCCATGTTAATGGATTAGAAAACTTAAAGTTGTTAAAATGTTAATATTACTCAAGTGATCTACATATCCAATGTAATCCCCATCAAAATCCCAATGACTTTTTCGTATTTTTGCCACATTGGATGTGGCAAATATTTCTTGGATATGACACCATAGTCACAGGTAACAAAACATAAAAATTGGACTTTATAAAATTTTTAAAAAATTGTGCATCAAAGACACTGTAACAGAGTATAATTCACAGAACAGGAAAAATATTTACAAACCTTATATCTGGTAACAAGGATTAATATCTAGAATATGTAGAGAACTCCTAAAACTCAACAACAAAAACCAGACAATCCAATTAAAAATTGGGTAATGTACTGGAGTAAATACTTTTCTAAAAAAGATATACAGATAGCCAATAAACACATGAAAAGATGCTCATTATCACTAATCATTTGGGAAATCCAAATCGAAACCACAGTTAGATACTTCTCAGATCCATTAAAATGGCTACTATCAAAAGAACAAAACAATAAGTGTTGACTAGGATATAGAGAAATTGGAACCCTTTTATTCTACTGATAAGAATGTAAGATGGTATTGTTGCTATGGAAAACAGTATGGTAGTTGCTCCCAAAATTAAAAACAGAATTACTAAGTAAATGATCCAACAGTTCCACTTCTGGATTGCCAAAGAATTAAAGGCAGGGTCTCAAGTAGATATTTGTACACCCATGTTCACAGCAGCATTATTTACAATAGCTAAAATGTAGAAGCAACCCAAGAGTCTATCAATTGATAAATGGATAAGCCAACTGCAGTATATACATACAATGGAATATTATTCAGCCTTAAAAAGGAAGACAATTCTGCAATATGATGTGATATGGGTGAATCTTGAGGACATCACGCTAAGTGAAAGAAGCCAGTCACAAAAAGACAAATACTATATGATGCCACTTATAGGAAGTACTTAAAGTAGTCAATATTATAGAGGCAGAAAGTAGAACAGTGTTTGGAGATGGGGGAATGGGAAGTTATTGTTTAATAATACAACATTTGTTTTTACAAGATTAAATGATTTATGGAGATGGATGCTACTGACGGTTGTATTACACCATGAATGCATTTAATAACATTTTACTGTATACTTATAAATGGTTAAGATGGTCAGTTTTATGCATTTTACCACAATAAAAAACTTGAAGAAAGGTACGACTTTAAGCTGCCATATTTGCAATAATTTTTACACAGTAACAGAAAACAAATAAAATGGCTAACTTCATTTTATTAGATGAATGAATTCTTGCTTACAGAGTTTAAATAACTTGTTCAAGTTTATATGGCTGTAACAGAGATGGCATTTAGACCCAGGCAGTCAGAGGAAGAGTCCAAGATTTTAACCACCAATATATGCTGTCTGGCTTTCAAAATCTGCTTTCAGTAGGAAAAAGAGACTAATTAATTTTCAAAGTTTAAAAGGTCATTACATTCAATAACACATCACCAGTAGGACGTGATACTGAATAGATTTTGTTCCACCTTTAAGGTTTTGTATGCTTTTATTATAAAGGATAGGCTATTCAAATTTTGTAATATGAAGGGTTTTTTGTTTATTTTGTTGTGGTAGGACATTATTCATAATAAGATCCAAGACTAAAAAAGTGCGTTTGTTACTTAAAAATACTAGCAAGATGATGAAGCAAAAGCTGGTCTCAACTATAAGTGCCTGATGTCATAGAATGAAGTACCATCAATCACATATGGAATAATGCTCCTGTGGTGTTTACACATTAAGGAAGCATTTCCTGAAAGCCTACAATGGATCGCTATTGCACATAGAATAAAATACAATTCCCTAGTCAGCTGCAACATGCATTTTCAGCTTTAACTATTTGTCTTCATAAGCCTTTTAACTACAAAATGGCTCCAAAATGCCTGGTGCTTTTCTGTGTCTGAACCTACCTTCACCCTACATCTAAATGAAATGATCTTCCTCTCCATCTTTGCCTCTAAAATTTTAACACATTCTTTAAAGTGGAGCTCAAATTCTACCTTGTTGGTACATTTCACTAAAAACCCCTGCTGGAAGCCATTTTTCTCTCCTTTATCTCTGTTGATATTTACTGTTTGCATGAATTCATCATATATTTTAATGAATTATTAGTATTCAATTCAACTTCTTAAATATTTGTGGGATTTCTAAGTGCTTTGCCAGACTCCAGAGAGAAAAGTCAATAAGACACAGCCCCTGCCTTCAAAAGTTCCTTCTCAGTTGATTAATAACTATTTAAATGACAAATACCTAAGATTCCAAAGTAAATTTTAAAAAGCAAGTTGGGCTTTCCTATAAAAAAAAAAACCCTTCATAACTTAATGGGAAAAATAAACATTTATTTTAAAAACAAATGCCAATGTAGCTGGCAACCCAGAAACACCAGTAAGTGCAGAAAAGAAAAGCCCTCTCTAACCAAACCAAACAACAACACAAAAAACAAAAAACAAAAACAAAAACAAAAAACAGGAAAAGGGAAAGCCTAGTAAGACTAAAAACTATTAGATATTAATTTCTCGACTCTAGCCAACTACCACAGAAAATATGGCAGAGACCCACTCATCCTTGCCCACAAAGACAGAGTGAGAAACTCAGACCTCCATCCTTGCCATGCTGTAATAAGGTACCCCCAAGACACTCACCATGGTGTGTTATGAAAGAAAGCTAAGTATAAAGATGGGATTTTCATCCCCAGGATATTATGAAGGCCCACTCAGCCCCATGGTGTCACTGGGGAGACTGGAATTCTATTTTCTCAGAGAAGTAATGAAGTTCCTCTTCTCCCACACACAGGGATAATGTTGGAGGAGGCCTAGCAGAGAATGAGAGTGATCCCCAAAACTCATATTCCCCTGTGATATAATTAGAGGCCATGGGGGGAACAGAAATGAGACACTCTTAACCTTCTCAGCCAGAGTGTTATCTGAGGATACTGTTCAGAGAGTAGAAGCTCCCACCCCTTGACTCCAGTAACTAGAAGACTCTCATCCCCTTGTTTGTCAATAGAAGCCCAGTGGGAAACCTACACTTCTACTCCAGCAGGCAGTAATGCAGCAGGATCACCTTTCCCCTCTTCTCTTGCTAATGTAGTATAGAGGGAGCCGGCTAAAATAGAAGGTTTTAATCCTTCTACTAATAGATATTTAATCCTAAAATATCCAAAATATCATAATACAATATTAAAATATCCTGATTTCAATGAAAACATCACGAGCTTGTCATACAAAGAATCAGGAAATTTAAACCTGAATTAGGAAAACCAAAACCAAAAACACTCAACCAATACATGCAAACAAGATGACAGGAATGTCAGAATTATCTTCCAAAGATTTCTAAAGCTGTTATTACAATAATGCTTCAATGAGCAATTGTGAGCATTCTTGAAAAAAAAATGGAAAAATATAGAAAGTCTTACCAAAGAAATAGAAGATACTAAATATAACCAAATAAAAATTTAAAACTAAGAAAATATAAGTAAAGTAAAACACATAGTGGATGGGCTCCAAGGCCGAATAAACAGAATGAAAGAATCAGTGAATATAAAAGTAGAACAATATTAGAAATATCAGAAATTACCCAATGTTAATGACACACATAAAATACACTTAAAAAAAAAAAAGATGAACAGAGCTTCAGACCTGTGGGATTATAGGGCAAGATCAAATATTTTTTGCCATAGGAGTCTCAGAAGGAGCGGGGAAGACGGTGAAATTCAAAAAGTACTCAAAGAAACACTGGATAAAAACTTCCCGAATTGGCAAAAGATATAAAACTACAGATGCACTAAGCTAAGCAAATCCCCAATAGGATATACCCAAAGAATCAGACCAGACCAAAACACATCACAGTCAATCTTGGGAAAAAAATGACTTCTACCTCTATGGAAAAACTGTTTGAATGGCTCCAAGTTCTCACTAAACATCATGGGGAACAGAAGGCAGTGACACTCTTCCCAGGTGCTGTAAGAAGAAGTTCTCTTCTTGCAGAAAGGAAATGATAATGGAAGAGATTAAGTTTTGGGGTGATGGGTGTTCTTAGGGTCCGGGGCCATTGGCCAAGAAAGAATTCTTAAAGATGTCTTTGGGGCAAACATGGTGATTTTATTAAAGCACAGGACAGGATCCAAGGGCAGGAAGAGCTGCAGTGGGGTTGTAAATAGTGACTGGTTACATACAATGGAATGGAAGGAGGTAAAGACAAAAGGGAGGCCTCCAGAGGGACTTTGATATGCTAAAGAGGACTCCTAAGATACCCGAGGCCTTGCTATTATCAAGCTAAGGTTGTTTTTCCTCTAGTAAGGCATTAACATTAACATTAGGAGATTCCTGGAGAAATGTTATATTCTTTATTTGCCTCAAGTAGTTGCCAATGAGCTGTGGGTTATAAAGAAATTTAATTTTACCTGCCATTTCCTACTTGCCTTTGTTCCCCATATCCCTATGGAGGGGTGATGGTGGGGCTCCAGGAAACTGAGTCTACAGGTTTCTGTAGATTAGGCTATTAATAAGATTGACTTTTTCTTATAATTTACCAAAACATTTGTAAACTGATGGAGACTCATGCTCTGCATGACTGTGATCTCTATCAGTTAATCATTTGTTGTCTTTCCTTTCTTTGTCCTTGGGCATCCAGGAGTCCCTGAGGAATATCACACATATCTCACACTGGGGGGGTGAGGGGGGGTTGTTAGCTTGTGTTTTACCCTCAGCCTTCCCCTTGATCCCTCATCAGAAGCACTCTTGCCATATCAGGAAGGATGAAAAAATAGTAGAAAGACTAAATATATGGGTAATTTTCCTACAGAGTTTTCAAAATGATATCTGATGGTTAAATCCAAAATTACAGTAATGTCTGGGTAGTTTCAAATGTATGTAGAGGAAATAGTTGAGACACATTATATAAATAGGAGTGGTTAAGACATGTAAAAAGAGAGGGATTCTAACTGGTAAATGTCAATACTAGCAGACGGTTGTTTTAATACTACCCAGCATTTGTTTTAATCAGACATGGCAAGACACGTAGACACAAACATGACTGTCATGAAAGAGTAAGTTTTTATACTTACAGACTCCTAGAAACAGGGTGCTTGGCACATCATGCAGGGCCACATGGGGAAGCACCATGGTTGGTCAGGAGGCAGGGAAAATGTGGGCAAGAGTCTTTACTGTAGTTTCTGTGGGAAAAACAAAGGAAAGCAGTATAACAAGGCATGGTATTGGCTACTTTGAATAATTTCAGGGAGCTCTAGGGTACAGGGGCTGTCTTGAGCTCTCTGGTATCTTATCTTAGGTTGGTTAGGAGGATAGAGGTATAAGAGCTAGATACAGGAGGTGAGGGGCGGGGGCGGATTAATTGGCTTGCATATGAAAGGCACATTTATAGGTAAATCGTTTACTTTCTCTAGGAATTATCAGCCCTGGAGGGAGCAGTTGTCCAGGATCTGCAAGACCCTAAGATGCCAAAGGATCAAACACGGAAACTAGAAAACTAAAAAATATAGGTACTACAACCTTGGTTGAACATGCGTGTGTGTATATGTATGAATATATAACATATATATTGTGCATTACACTTGTTATGTATATATTGACGAGGGAGCATAAGGCAAGCTGACAGGCCACAAAACATCCCCCTTCCAACCAGGTGGGATATATGTGATATTTCTCGGGCACTCTTGGCTGCCCAAGAACAAAGGAAAGGGGTAAAGAAATGGGTAACTGATAGAAATCATAGTCCTGCAGGACCTAAGTCTCCATCACCCCTCCATAGTGATGTGGGAAACAAAGGCTGAAGGAAGTGGCAGATAGAACTAAATTTCCTTATAACCTGCAGTCCATTGACAAATACTTGAGGCTGGCAGAGTAAAATGTTTCTATAGGAACTCTACTGTCTTAATGTTAATGTTTTGCTAGAGGGAAAAACAACCTTAGCTTGACAATAGGTAGGCCTCCAGTATCCTGAGTCTTCTTTAGCATATGAAAATCTCACTGTAAACTTCCCTTGGACTTTACCTCCCCAACTCAGTAGTATATAACCAGTTTCTCCTCATGGCCCCAGGGCAGCTCTTCCTGCCCATGGGTCCTGTCCCCATGCTTCAATAAAATCACCTTTCTGCACCAATGACGTCTTCAAGAATTCTTTCTTGGTTGTCGGCTCTGGACTCCATGAACCTCACTATCACCCTCCTCTCCCCCCCCCCAAAAAAACCCTCATCATATATAATTGAATAATTAGAGCAAGAACTATAAAAAAGACTGGTACAGAAAGATTTTCTCAAAATCACTATAAGATATAAAAATGTAATTTTAAAGTATTTTCAAGTTACCAAATGGAAGACAGGGGAAAAAAAAACAAAACAGAGAAATAAAAAATGGAGAGAACAAAAAGGAAAACAATACAAATGGGAAGAAACTTCCATTTTCAGCTTCCATATGCAGATTGCTTGGAAGTCATCATTTCTAGGCTTACAAACAACCAAAAACAGTCAGCAAACCAAATATCAAAGAACTGAGGTCACAGGGAAAACTGACACCTTAAAATCTGGAGAGACTGGCCAACCTAGAGTCACAGATAGGATTAGCTCAATAGGAGGTAGGTCCTTATGGTAGCAGAGACAGTACACTTGATAGACATAGACTTTAAGGCAACTGTTTTAAATGTACTCAAAGAGCTAAAGGAAGCCACAAAGAGCTAATGGAATCCAGGGGAGCAATGTACAAATAAATAGAACATATCAATAAAGAGACAGAAGTTATAAATAGGAACCAAACAAAAATTCTTGAACTGAAAAGTACAATTACTGATACAAAAAACTCACTAGCGGGTTTCAATAGGAGCTTTGAGCAGGCAGAAAAAATGCATCACCAAACTTGAAGATAAGTCCTTTTTAGATCTCCCAGCCTAGGAGAGTTCTGGCCCAAGATGGCAACTCAGAGAGATCCTGAGCTCACTTCCTCCACAGATACAGCAATTTACAGAGAAATTCCCCCTGAAGAACTGAGGGCTGACTGAACAGCTTCTGCACAGCCAAAAAAACCCAAAAAACCAAAAACCAAAACAAAACAAAAAACCAAACAACAACAACAACAACAAAACAAAACAAAAAACAAAGAGGAAGGCAAGAAAAATGGACACAGAAATAAAGGAAACCCTCACCCCAGATGCCGTGAACTAGAGTGGAAGGGACAGTACTGAGGAGCCACAAGCAGATTTGTCTGCCTTGGACCCCAGTGGGGAAAGATAAAAAGCCTCAGTTAAAAAGAGCAACTAGAATATAGAGAAACTAGATCCAAACAGTGGAGGAGCTGCTAGAACTCTCTCCTGGTCAGAAGGCTGGTGAACGCCATGATTTTTGTTCCTCCTCCACCTTTATGGCTTGGACTTGAACAGAATCTTATCACGCTAACTGGCTTACTGCCTCAGTGAGTCCCAGGTCTCTAGATTACACCAGCCCCAGCCATCCTACCGAGGTGGTCCCAGGGTGGTGCACACTCACTACAGCTCCAGCTGCCATACCAAACTGACACAATCCCAAAGCACCCTGGAACGCCCCAGGCCTGCACTACTTTGGCTCTGGATGGCTTCCTACGGCACCCCTGGTGAAGGGTGCTCCAGGACCTCCCAGCTGATGCCTGCTTCTGCTGCAGCCACCCCACCATGGTGCCCCTGTACACAGCACCATGGGAAATTCAGGCCCATGCCTTCCTTGGCTCCAGACCCCCACCAGGGGACCTCTTGTGCTGAGCATGGTGGGACATTCAACTTGCACCCACTTCAGCTTCAGCTGTCCTGTCCTTCTCCCCTGTGTGGAAAGCCTCAGAACATTCTAACTTGCATCCACTTCAGCTTTAGCTGTCCTTCCAGAGCAGCCTCCGTGGAGAAAGCCCTGGGATTGCCCAAGCTAATGCCCCCTTCAGCTACAGCTGTCCTGCCAGGGTGTCCCCGGCTCAGAGCATCCCAGGACTCCCCAGTCTGTGCCCTACCTTGGCTCCAGCTACCCTGCAAGGACACCCTCTGGGCAAAGAGTCCCAGATAACCCAGCTTACACCTTCTTCAGCTTCAGAAGCACCAGTCCTACAGGGTACTGTCTCCACGTAGAGCCCTGAAACCTGCTCTGCCCATGTGCACCCACTTTGGCTGTCCTGTCAAGACACCCTCTGAATGGAGAGCCACAGGACTGCCCTGGCCAATGCACACTTCAGCTCCAGCTGTCCCACCAAAATAGCTCCAGCACGGAGTGCCCACAACCCATGCCAGCCACAGGTTCAGCCAGCCAGAGAAAGTCACCAGACACACACAGCCCACACAAGGGATGACCAGACACAAGACCACTCCTTCAAGTTTAGGAAAAATAATTGTTCCACCTAATTTATCGCAATGAACACAGAAAGTCAAGTAAAAATGGGGAAAAGAGGAATATGCTCCAAATGAAAGAACAAAACAAAACTTCAGGAAAAAGAAAGTAAAACATAAGTGAATGGAGATAAGCAATAGGCCCGGTAAAGAGTTTAAGCAATTATTGTTAAGATGCTCACCAGAATGAAGAGAAGGGTGAAAGAACATACTGAGAACTTCAACAAAGAGATAGAAAATATAAACAAGAACCAGCCAGAGTAGAAGAATACAATAACTGAAACAAAAAATACATTAGAGGGAATCAACAGATTAATGGATGCAGAAGGACAGATCAGTGATCTGGAAGACAGGGTAATGGACACACTCAAGCTGAAAAGCAAGAAGAAAAAGGAATTTAAAAAATTAGGATAGGTTAAAGGACCACTTGGACAACATCAAGCAAACAAACATTTGCATTATAGGGGTCCCAGAAGGATAAAAGAGAAAGAGGCAGACATTTATTTGAAGAAATAATAGCAGAAAGTTTCCTTAACCTAGGGAGGGAAGTAGACATCCAGATTCAGAATATAGAGAGTTCCAAACAAGATAAACCCAGTGAGGTCCACATCACAACACACAGTAATTAAAATGTCAAAGATTAGAGGTGAAGAGAGAATTTTAAAAGTAGCAAGACAGAAGCAAGAATTTACATACAAGGAAAATCCCACCAGCTACCAACTAATTGTTCAGCAGAAATTTGGAGGCCAGAAGGGAGTGGCATGATATATTCAAAGTGCTGAAGGGAAAAAAAAAAATCTATAAGCCATGATTACTTTACCAGGCAAGGTCATCATTCAGGACTAAAGGAGAGATAAAAAGTTTGCCAAACAAACAAAAGTTAAAGGAGTTTATCACTACTAAGCCAGTCTTACAAGAAATGTTGAATGGACGTCTTTAAGTGGAAAGGAAAAAGTCATAATTAGACATACAAAATTATGAATGAAAAGAAGTAAACTACAACAATGATACATAAAATGTGGAAGGGAAGGTAAAACACAGAATGTCTTCAAACTAAAATGACCATCAACTTAATATAGACTGCTATAGTCAGGATGTTATATATGATCCTCATGATAACCCCAAATGTAAGACCTGTAACAGATACACGCGCACACACACACACACACACACACCCCAAAATAAAAAATAAGACAAAATAAAGAAAAAGCCAAACAATAATATAGAAACTCACCAATCACAGTGAAAGAGCAAGAGAAGAATAAAGGAACAGAGATGAACTACAAAAACAATCAGAAACAATTAACAAGATGGCAATAAATAATACCTATCTATAAATATTGCCTATAAATAAATAATACCTACCAAAAATTACTTTAAATATAAATTGTCTAAATGCCCCAATCTAAAGACATAGGATGACAGAATAGATTAAAAAAAAAAAAAAATAAGACCCATCAGTATGCTGCCTACAAGAGCCTCACTGCAGACCTAAAGATACATACAGACTGAAAATGAAAGGATGGAAAAAGATATTCCATGAAAACGGAAGTGAAAAAAAATCCAGCATAACAATACTTATATCAGAAAAAAAAAGACTTTAAAACAAAGACTGTAACAAAAGACAAAGAAGGGTATTACATAATTATAATGGGATCAATCCAACAAGAGGATTATAAATATCTATGCATCCAACATCAGAGCAATTAAATACAAAAACAAATATTAACAAATATAAAGAAAGAAAATGACCATAATATAATACATCCCACTTACAACAATAGATAGATTATCTAGGCAGAAAATCAATGAGGAGTGTTTTTGAATGATACATTTCACAGATGGAGATAACAGATGTATACAGAACATTTCATACAAAAAGGACAGAATACAAACCCTTTTCAAGGGCACATAAAACATTCCCATGAGTAGAGCACACGTTAGAACACAAACAAATCTCAATACATTTAAGAAAACGGAATCATCAAGTATCTTTTCCAATTACAACAGTGTGAAACTAGAAATGAATCATAAGATAAAAACCCACAAGTATGTGAAGTTTGAATAACATGTTACTAAATAACCAATGAGTCAGCAAAGTTCTCAAAGAAGAAATTTAAAAAATACATTGAAACAAATGAAAATGAAAATAACTCTAAAATATTTGGGACGCAGCAAAAGCAGTTCTAAAAGGGAAATTCAGAGCAATACTGGCCTACCTCAAGAAACAAGAAAACTCAAATTAACAATCTAAACTTACACCTAAATGAACCATAAAAAGAAGAAAAAACAAAGCCCAACATGAGTGCAAGGAAGGAATAATAAAGAAGTAAATGAAATGAATGAAATAGAGAGTAAAAACAATGGAAAAGATCAATGAAACTAAGAGCTTGTTCTTTGAAAAAATAAGGAAAATTAATAAATCCTGAGCCAGATTCATTAAGAAAAAAGAGAACCCAAATAAACAAAATCAGAAACAAAAAAGAATAATTGAAATTACAGAAATACAAAAGACTATAAAAGAATAGTATGAAATATTATATAACAACAAATTGGAAAGCCAAGAGGAAATGGATAAATTCCTACAAACATATAATCGTCCAAAACTGAATCCAGAAGAAATAGAAAATCTGAACAGATCAATCACTAGTAACAAAATTGAAATGGTAATCAAAAAACTTCAAACACACAAAAGTCCAGAACCAGATCTATTCACAGGTGAATTCTACCAAACATTTAAGAAAGAGTTAATACCTATTCTCTCAGAGAAGATTTAATATCTATTATAAAAAAATAGAAGAAGAAGAAAAGCTTATAAATACATTCTGTGAGACCAGCATTACCTTGAAACCAAAACCAGACAAAGATATTACAAGAAAAGAAAACTACAGACAAATAGCCCTGATGAACATAGATGCAAAAATCCTCAACAAAATATTAGGAACCCACATTCAGCAAAACATTAAAAGGATCATTCATCATGATCAAGCAGGATTTATTCTGGGGAAGCAAGGATGGTTCAATATTTGCAAATCAATATGACACATCACATTAACGAAACAAATAATAAAAGTCATATGATCATCCCAATAGGTGCAGAAAAGTCATTCAACAATATTCAATTAATGTTTATAATAAAATCTCTCAACAAAGTGAGTTTAGAGGGAACACACTTCAACCTAATGAAGGTCCATATATGAAAAACTAACAGCTAACATCATATTTGTAAAAAACAGAGAGCTTCTCCTCTAAGATCAGGAACAAGACAAGTATGTCAATTCTTGCCACTTTTATTCAATATAGTACTGGAAGTTCTAGCCACAGCACTCAGACAAGAAAAAAAAAAATAAAAACCATCCAGACTGGTAAGGAAGAAGTTAAACTGTCACTATTTGCAGATGACATGATACTATACACAAAAAATCCTTAAGACTCCACCAAAAGACCAGCAGAAATAATAAGTTAATTCATCAGAGCTTCAGGATGCAAAATTAATACACAGAAATCAGTTATGTTTCTACATACTAACAACAAAGTAACAGAAGGAGAAATTAAAATACCATTACAATTATACCAAAAAGAATAAAATACCTAGGAATAAACTTAACCAAGGAGGTGAAAGATCTGCATTATTTTTTTTAAGTTGATTTATTTTTATTTGGGGGGGGGGCAGAGAGACAGAGAGAGAGAGGGAGAATCCCAAGCAGACTCCATGTTGATAACATGTTATCAACATGGAGCCTGATGAGGGAGGGGCTCACTTCCATGAACCATGACATCATGACCTGAGCTGAAATCAAGAGTTGGATGCTTAACTGACTGAATCACCCAGGTGCCCCCAAAGATCTGCATTCTGAAAACTATAAAACACTGATGCAAGAAATTGAAGAAGACACAAACAAATGGAAAGGTATTCCTTGCTCAGGGATTGGAAGAATTAATATTGTTAAAATGTCCATACTACCCAAAGTAATCTATAGATTCAATGTAAACCATATCAAAATACCAAAAACATTTTTCACAGAAATATAAACAACAATATTAAAATTTGTATGAAACCACAAAAGACCCTGAACACTCACAGCAATCTTGAGAAAGAAGAAAAAAACTGGAAGTATTACAATTCCAGATTCCAAGATACACTACAGTGTGGTACTGGTACAAAATAAACACATAGATCAATGGGAAAAAAAATAGAGCGCTCAGAAATAAACCCATGCATATATGGGCAGTTAATCTATGACAAAAGAGGCAAGGATGTAAAATGGGGAAAAGACAGTTTCTTCAATAAACGGTGTTGGGAAAACTGGACAGCTACATTCAGAAAATGAACCTGGACCACTTACTCAGACTGTATACAAAAATAAACTCAAAATGGCTTAAAGACCTAAATGTGAGACCTGAAACTGTAAGAATTCTAGAAGAAAACATAGGCAGTATTTTTTTTTATTATCGACTGTAGAAATATTTTTCTAGATGTCTCCTCAGGCAAGGGAAACAGAAAAAAATATTGGGACTGTATCAAAATAAAAACTTTTGCACAGTGATGGAAAATATCAACAAAATGAACAATCTACAGAATAGAAGAACATATTTGCAAATGTTGTATTTGATAAGGGGTTAATGCCCAAAATGTAAGACCTTACAGAGCTCAACATTACAAACAAACAAAAAAATCCCCAAAGAATCCAATGAAAAAATGAGCAGAGTACCTAAATAAACATCTTCCCAAAGAAGACTTACAGATGGCCAACACATACATGAAAAGATGCTCAACATCACTAATCATCAGGGAAATGCAAATAAAAACCACAACGAGATATCACTTTACACCTAGCAGAATGGCTAAAATAAAAGACAAGAAATAACAAGTGTTGGCAAGCACGTGGAGAAAAGGAACCCTTGTGCACTGTTGGTGGGAACGTAAATTGACGCAGCCATTGTGGAAACAGTATGGCGTTGCCTCAAAAGACTTAAAAACACTATATTATCCAGTAATTCCACTACTGGAATTTACCCAAAGAAAACAAAAAGACTAATTTGGAAAGATATACGTACCCCAATGTTTCTCGTGGCATTATTCACAATATCTAAGACATGGAAGCAACCTAAGTGTCCATCGAGATAGATGAAGGTCAAGAAGAGGTAGTATGTATACACAGTGGAATACTACTTGGCCATAAAAAACAATGAGAGCTTGCCATTTGTAATGGTGTAGATGGACCTAGAGGGTATTAAGTTAAGTGAAATAAGTCAGACAGTCAAAGACAACTATTATATTTAAAAAAATATTAAATAATGTTAATTATAAATTAAATTTTAATTAATTTATATTAAATGATGTATATCATAATTTATATATTAAATTATATTAAATATAAATTAATATAAATTAAATAAATATTAAATAATATTAAATAAGTATTATATTTAAATAAATACTACATGTGAAGTCTAAAAAGCAAAACAAATTAATAAACAAAAACCAAACTTACTTATTTTAAGTTTTCCTAACAAGACTTTTAGGCATCTGGAAAATCTAAATACATTGAACATATGGTAGAGAAATAAGATACTATACAAATTATATTTTCTGTGGCATGAAAGGATGGTTTCCATAAAACAGTACAAGGAACTGACAAATTTACCTGAATTTCTTCACCCACAAATGAGTATGTTGCTGAAAGCTTAAAAGAAAGTCCCAGTGTGAGGAGCAGAAAAAGAAAAAGAATGCAGAAAAATGAACAAAACCCAACAGACCTTTGAGACACCATCAATTATACCAACATAGACAAAATAGAAGCTTGGGAGAGAGAAAAGACGGGAAAGGGGCAGAAAGAACATT
This sequence comes from Acinonyx jubatus, assembly GCF_027475565.1. Taxonomy (NCBI): domain Eukaryota; kingdom Metazoa; phylum Chordata; class Mammalia; order Carnivora; family Felidae; genus Acinonyx; species Acinonyx jubatus. The sequence goes on from NC_069380.1 coordinate 10,560,620, forward strand.
TGAAGAAACATGGATTAAAATCTTCACAAATGTGATAAAAATATATGAATCTACGTATTCAAGAACCTGGACAAATTACAGAAGGATGAATGCAAAGACCACCACACTTAGACACACTATAATCAAATTGTTGAAAGACAAAGACAGAAAGACACTAATCCCAAACCATAGGACAGACTTCTCATAGGCAGAGTCTGTAGTCCTACAAACGTGTCATCAGAAACCATGGAGGCCAGAAGAGAATAACCCGACATTGTTGAAGGGCCGAAGAGAAAAACCCAAAAAACAAACAACAGCAATAACAACAAAAAACAACAAAACTAAGAATCCTCTGTCAGACCTGTCTTTTAAAAAAGGAGAAAACGAAGACATTCTTGGATAAACGAAAGTGGAGCGAATTCACTGCTCTTGGACAGGCCCGACAAGAAATGCTGAAGGAAATCCTTCAGTAAAAATGAAAAGAACCAGATATAACTTGGAGCCTTACAAAGAAATAAAGGAATCGAGTAAAGGTAACTACATAATTAAATATAAAAGCTACCCGTCTTGAATTTTCATTTTGTAACTACTTTTCTTAGTTAACCATATGATTTTTTTTTTAATTTTGAGAGAGAGGGTGCCAGTGGGGGAGAGGGGGAGAGAGAGAGAGAGAGAGAGAGAGAGAATCTTAAACAATCTCCACACTCAAGCATGGAGCCTGTTGTGGGACTTGATCTCACGACCCCGAGATCATGATCTGAGCTACAAACCAAGAGTCAGTTGCTTAATTGTCTGTCAGTCACTTTATTGACTGAGCCACCCAGGCACCCCTCCATATGATTTTAAAAATAGATGTAAAACCAATCATTATGAAAGTGGGGCCTGAGAATCTGCCTTTCTATCAAGTTCCCAGGGGATGCTGAGGCTGCTGGTCCAGGGACCACACTTTGCGAACAGCTACTCTATGGGATGCTTCTTTGGCAGAATGGAAGTGGGTTCTAGTTCAGATCAGTGATTTGCCTTCCGACTCCAGAACTTGGTATCTGTGTAATTATAATCATCCCAGACACCCACCCTAGAAGCAAACCTGGCAAAAACAACAACAACAACAACAACAACAACCAAAAATCAAACAAAAAAACATCACATTTCACCTTCAATTTAGGATTGGCCACCACATATCTCTTATTTTCTGTTCTCAAATATTATTGCTAATTAATAACGTATGACTTATTAATACTCATTAACTGCAGTGCAGTTTGCATTGCAGTGCAGCATTTTTGTTCTCACTGCAAACAGTTCTTTTGCCCCCCTTTAAATCCTTGTAATGCTACTCCCACCCAATATCTTTACCAACGCACCCCTAAAGAAAGGAAAGCTTTCCTGCTCTTGCGAAACTATCCCTTTCCTGTAAAGCCTGCGGCTTCTGTCCTCCTCAGTGGCATTGAGGCGTCACAAATAGCACAACTGGGGCCGCTGTGTTACTTTGTAATAATTTATTGCAGCTTTTCTGGTCACTACACTTGTGCTAACTCCCCCACTCACTCTTGACACTTCCTTCCACCCACTCTCGTTAGTTTTTCCTCTCTTTCCTGAGAAATGGTAAGTCATCTCAAGAAGATTTATTGGCCTGAACTCTGCATGTTGCAAGACCTGCCTCTGGAAATCGCAGAGCTGTAGCTTGCCGAGTGTTTTGTTCAAGGAGAATATTCCTTTTGTTTGGTGAATACTTGGCTTGTATTAGGAGCAGATTGACTACAAAGTGACTTTAGGGCTATCCATCTACACTTGTGTGTGGCCAATTTCTGCCTTTAAATCTAATGATGTCTGCTACCTATTGCATGGTCTAGCAAACAGGTAATATATACCACATATTGGCTATGTGCAAGCATCTGTGCTGAGTGCCTTACAAAGCCTACATACTTAATCCTAATAATTACCCTACCAGGTGGGTACTAATATCGTGTCTATTTTACGTATGAAGAAATTAAGGTGTAGAAAGATGAAGTAACCAAGGTCACACAACTAAACAGTAGAGAGAGGTTTAAAACCCCATGACAACTTAAATACATTTTCCTGCAGAATACGCAACTGCTTCCCATTTATTTGCTGGCCTGTTTGTCACCAGATTCACACAGTCACTAACCACACACCGACTCCAAAGCCCAGAGTATGTTCAAGCTGTCTTCTCTTTCCGTTTTTATTTCTATCCCTATGTTTAGGGAAAGGACTTTTACATCCACCCAGTTGTGGATGGGGAACACGATTCGACACATTTTGGCTCTCCTGGGACCATTAAAATTCTATCCCCCTCCTTTCCCCTGATTCTCTCTGGAGGTTTCATTTGGCCATGACAACAGAATTGCCAGTTTCAATTTTTCTGCCTTCAAAATTTCTTCCAGTCTCCATGGGCCAATGGCCTTTGATTTTCTACTCTTGGAAGTTTCTGTCAGACAAGGCTGTTTGCTGTTGCCTTTCTATAGGGGGAGGAGAGGAAATCCATCCCGATTGTTCAGAAGGGACTTTAATGAGTTTCAAATCCAAGTTGAAGTTATTCGTTTTTCCTTGGCAAAATTCCATGTTAGTGGGAGGCAGGTATAGGAGGAAGCAGCCCAGGCCTCCCATTTTTGTTGTTTGTTCTGTTTCCCAGAGATCCAGTTTCATGTTTTGAAAACTTTAGCAGTAAAATCAAATTTACCAGGAAAGACAACACCCTGAAAACAAAAGAGTTAGGGGTAAGCAGATAGCTTTCTTTGTGATGGGGTTTTACCAACTTTTCTTGATTATGTTTGATTTCAACTTTTAAAAGCCCCCATGGATTGCTGTGTTTATTTTCCAAGTTTCCATTTCTAACATATGACCCCCATTTGGGGGAAAAATAAGAATCATTTCTTGCTCCTTGGAGCAAACTCCTTTCTACTACGACAGAAGTGAGGAAAAAAAGGCCCATGCTCATGATCAAAACTGAGAACACGCATAAAATAATGCTATCTGGTATTAGATTGTATTCCCCAATTTTTTAAAACTCTTTATTGTAGTATAATACACATAGAAAAGGGTACAAAATATGAACCCGTGTCTTAATGAAACATCTGTGTGCTCACCAAGAAAGAGACCAGCCAATCATCCTTAGGTCCCTCCCACTTGTCATCCTTCCCCTTGTTCCCAAAGGTAATCGCTATCCTGACTCTGCTCATATAATTCAGTTTTGTTTTCGAACTATATATACACTGAATCTTACAATATGCATTTTTTTGCTGTCTGATTTCTTTCACTCAATGGCATGTTTGTGAGATATATCCATGTTGTATGTTGCAGTAATTCATTCATTTTCAGTCCCGCATACAATTTTGTTGATGATTATGCATACTTTACTTACCCAACCTAACGTTGAACGATATTAGGGTTGTTTCCTGTTCAGGGCTCATACTACAATATTCTTATACATTTTCTTGGTGCATCCATATGTGCATTACTGCAGCATATACCACAAGTGGACTGGCTAGGTTAGAGAGAATCTGTGCATACAACTTTATTAAATAATACACAACTTTTCCAAAATGGCCAGGCCAATTTATACTCCCACCAGTAGCAAAGGTTCCTGTTATTCTACCGATTTGCCAGCACTTAGCATTTTTGCTCCCAGATGTTTGAAGGGATCCTTCCCTTTAATGCCAAACTAACATTTATTGAGACTCCATTTTGTATAACTAGAGGAAAACCAGTGTTTTTATGAGTTCTCCCCAATAATTTCAGAAACTCTCCAGAGAATGCTTACATGTCTTGTAGATCTCTTATGGTTGTCAACTTGACCAGCATCTATCTTCTTTTAGACCATTTCTTCACTCCCTGCAGGTCACTTCTTGCCATCATAGGTCCTCAAGGCCCTTTTGAGGAAATATAGCGAAAGACACTATTCCAGTGGGGAACTTGGTGAGGACCTTACAAGAAAGAGGTTTACGGCATAAGAAATGAGTGATGGATTCTAAAAGCTGTGATACTCATCCATGTTAAAAAGTAACTGGAGTATAGGTGAGTGGAACCAATTTTAGGTTAACACTAGAGGTGTAAGAATCTTCCAGTTGATTTACCTGGGACCTCTGCCTTACACCATGATGCTTAGTTCCTTTGACTCAGCTAGGCTTTCCTAGTTCTCCTGGTTGATGGGCAATTCCTTTTGTCAATGTTGCCATTCAATTTGGTTAAGAGGGACCCCAGTCTTGGGCCTGGTCCTCCTGTTCTTGACTTCTTCAGGCTGTACTTCATCCCATAAGGCAAGGAGTACTCAGAGTCAAGGAAACACAGACTCCTTCTGCAACATGCTTCAGGTACATAGCACCTCAGGATCTCCCGTCCAAACAGCCCAAAGCCCACTTTAAAAAAATGTGTGTGCTTCATAACTGGGCCTGTCTCTCTGAGGCAGACATCACCTGGATGTAAAACCATAGGTCCAGACAGCTGAGGAATGGGTGACTACAAGGTGGGTGGATGATGTGAGGATACGAGAGCTGGGTTGACCCCAGGCATGTGTACAAGTCTCTTCATCCTTCTGAATTGAGCTGGGGGTAAGGAGAGAGACTATTGGGAAGCAAGAGCTAGACCAGCTCTCTCTCTGTGCCACCATATGGTAGTGTAGAACTCTGAGGAGTTTGAGAATTTTGAATTCAAATCTAGCCTTCCAAGTTGTTAGGAAGGCACATTTGTCAAGGTAGGAGAATAAAACATCTTTCATTTAATAGTTTGTTCAAGGATTTATTACAACCTTTAAGTATTTAGACACATGTGAGGGCCTACATTTGTACCCTGGTTCTGGGCCCTACAAATGTTAGGGAGGTCTTGCTTCGTATTTCAACCTCTATACCTCAGTTGCCTGCTCCAGCTTGATTCTGGCTTCCAGCTCTGGAATCCTCCACTTAATGCCTAGTTGATATTAATTAATTCTTGGTAATGTCCTCAAGCCCCTCTACCACTGATTTTGCTTCTTAACTCTTTCTTACATGTATGGCGGCTGAAATTGTCACCCGGCACCTCAAGTTCTATGTGTTCTGCCATATACCTTGATTAATACTGAAGAATATAGTTTCTTTTTTTCCCCCTCCACCTAATCACCAAGAAAGTTTTTATGGGCTTTCTAATTAGTCAAAGAAACATCTACAAGATGAAGCATTGCAAGATCAAGAGCTATCCATCTCTTTAACGACCTGGATGGGCCAAGAGAAAACAAACCCCGTTATCAAGAGTCTTTCCCAGATAACACATCGCAGCAAATACTTTAAAGTTAAGTTTTCATTACTTGGTGCATCAGAAAGTTGGAGAAAATCCCTGGGTTGATTTGCAGGGAGACTGAAGCTTAAGGGAAAATGCTGAACATTGCATAAAAGAAATTTGGGCTCGACAGTCTAATCTCACCACAAATAAGTAATTGCCCACTAGCTCTGGGCACCTGAAATAATAGAAAATACTGAAGAAAGAATCAGAAAAATGATTTAACATATGTATTCATTTTCTCCTTTAAAAGTTTGAAGGATTATTAAGATTAAACTATTTTCATGCTAATGGCAGGATTCATGCTCATGAGAGAACAGTGTTAAACATCTTGATGACTTTCTCCACTGAGGAAGAAGAAAGTGGTCTGAATAGGTTAGGGAAAAAAGTGGAGAGGTGGGTGTGGGAGTTTTGAAGTTCCAGAAGCAGTCTGGGAAGGAAGAAGTGGAAGTCAAGCTGGGGGCCAGATCAAGGACTGAGGATGAGTAGCAGCCAGCAAGAAATCCCCTGAGGTGGGAAGGGAGAGAATATCAGCAGTGCTGAGAGGGATCGGAGACTAAGATTTAACTGCAAATTTTCTCCTATGCTTTGCAATATTATTCTCCTGTTCTTCCCTCTAGAAACTTTTGAATAAAATATTTCTACAGGAAACTGTGTGGTATAAGTAATCTTTGTGGGAATCAAGAGTGAGAAACCATGCATATTTATAATATAAGGTGAGAAGCAAATATCAATCATAAGAGAGAAACACAGGGCACCTGGGTGGCTCAGTCGTTTAAGCCCTTGATTTCAGCTCAGGTCACGATCTCAGAGTTGGTGGGATTGAGCCCCATGTCTGTCTCTGTGCTGGCAGGGTGGAGCCTGCTTGGGATTCTCTCTTTCTCTCTCTCTGTCCCTCTCCTGCTTGTGCATTCTCTCTTTCTCAAAATAAATAAATAAACCAAGAGAGAGGGGAGGGGGGACCACAAATGAAATGGAAAATTCTACAGAGGCAAGAAATAAGATCTGACTTAGAGAAACATAATCTCCTTGAGAATCCCTGGAAACACTGGTGGCAATGCTCTGTTTCCCATCATTTGTGGGACAAGTGCCAAGCTATCTAAGTATACATGCTGAAGGGAAGATGATTCTGCAAGGCTGGAGGATTTGGGGACATCACATGATGGTACCTAGGCCATTCTTACAAGTTCAAGCTGTCTATAATCTGCAGATTTTTATGGAGACAGTACATATAGAATTAATTAGAAATTATTAATTACTGAGTAACGGATATGATGTAATTTATATGGGCATTAGTCAAAAGGTGTTGTACATTTTCTCTCTTCTCAGCATCACACCTGTGCCATGAGAAACACAAGAGACATGCCAGAGACTGTTCCTGCTGCTCAGGAGGTAAAAAAAATCATTCAGTCACAGGAAGCATTAAGAGGACTGGGCGCTCAGTCATGGGCTGTAAAGGTCATGGGAATTCAAAGAAAGAAAAGATCAGCTGAGATGCAAACATCCAGAGAGGATGAACTGTAGCCGAGGGAGGGCTAGGCCCAAACAGGGGTATGGGGGAGAGGTGTGACCTTCTGGGTTGAGGAAAGAGAGTACGTACACACATACACACATACACACACACACACACACACACACACACACACACACACACACACGAGCACAGATGCAGGAATTCAGAATGGCAAGAGTACCATATGCACTACAAAGCAAATGAGTTGACCTGAGTAGATGGTTCTTCCCCCTGGGGGCAGTTCTGAGATGCTGTTGCTTGTGGGGAAAGAGAAGATACCAGAGAACTTTGAAAGACCAGGCTGGGGACAATGTATATTATTGAGCCACGTGAAGGAAATTTAATAGGTGGTATTTTATTTTAAGTAAACTCTATGCCCAACGTGGACTTGAACTTAAGACCCCGAGATCAAGAGTCACAGGCTCTTCAAACTGAGCCAGCCAGGTGCCCCAATAAATGGCATTTTAGAAATATTTGCCTAACAGCACGCTGTATAACGGCCATATAAATGAGAAACCAGAGGCAGGAAGGAAACAGTGGCCCCAGTTAGACACGAGCAACGTGTGACCAGACCGGATTGTGGGATCACAGTGTAGTCAAAGAGTTTTGAGATCTAGAGATTTTTTTCACATTTTCAACCTAACTCTATTTTAAAGCCCTCCCCACATAAAAATACACCATTTAATAGATCTAGCGCTAGTTTAAGCTGCTTTCAGTCTGACAGAAGTCTCCATCCAACTTTGTAATAGAAACCCCTTTAAAGAAATCCACTTCCCATTTTTGATAACTTTCAGGCTTTCTCATAAGCCTTAACAAGACAACCTATTTCCTACAGGACTCATGTATTATATACATTTTATAGGAAAAGTGAAGATTAAAATTCATTATTATTTTATCTTTGTGACTTCTACAGTCACAGGCTGTATGAGATGATGACAAGGTATGATGTCAGGTGTCCTGATGAAAACAGACTCTTGGTGGTGGCCGGGCTGGTGACAGCTGTGGTGGGTTTGTGTGTTATCGAAGATTTGATGAATGAAGACAAAATGTATAACTAGTATTGCTTAAGTGATTGTGACATAATTTATACTCCAACTGCGAAACTCAAATAAACCAATAAATCCAGGCCAATGGCAAGGAAATCCCAGATGGGACCCAGTATAACATCCAGTACTGCAAACCCAGTACACAGGCGTCAATGAATTTATGATCTCTCTCTCTCTCTCTGACTCCTTTCTCCCATTTTGGAGATTAGTTCCTCTCTTTAATTCTATCCCACAAAATGTGTAAGCTAAAACTGCCTTACAAACCTTCTTCATCATCAATCCTCAGATTAATTTCAGCATTTGAAAATGCTAAGATGCCAGAACTTAAAAAAAATACGACTTTGCTGTCTGTTTTATTAATCACTAGTATCTTTGTCTCCACAGATAAGTGCAACATTAATCAGAGATTCAGGGAAGCCTTTTCCATGTTGATTTAAGTGGGTTTCTGGGGTCACTTACAAAAAAGCATAAACCATTCGCTCATTATTCTGTATACACGGAGTTGCTAAAAGGTTATTTCTCATTTTCTGATCTTATCATTCAAGCTATAGTTTTAGTCCTTAATTAAAGTGAGATTAGGAAACAGCAGCTTCTCATTTATAGGAAAAATAGGCTTTACTTATATTTACATGAAATTGTTTTAAAAATGCAAATAGTACAAGGCCAAGGAAAATTTGAAAATGTATCAAGTGTACCCAAGTCTCACAGAACATCTAACAAATAAATGAAGAAAAATTTCATGGAGATATTAGCTACAGACTTCTGTTTTAGGTTTAACAAAGCTAAGTCTCAGGATGCTAGCTTCTTCTCTTTGGCTGTCAAATCTGTAACTTGGGTATCTCTGATGAATTACCTAAAGCAGCCGGGTCTCTAGCAGACACAGTTGCCGGAGTAAAGATAATTTAATAAGTACAACTGCATGAAAATTGTTAAGTATAAGCATTCATCACTAACTACCAGTAGAATTTCTGTCTCATTTCTAATGAAGAGTACAGAGGGAGGATTGTTTATCTCTAGGAATACGTTTAATTAAAAGTTAATGGAAATAGTTTTCGGTTCTGCCTAGAAAAACTTTGATGACTTTTCATTTTGTCCAACTTCAGTTCTGGCACTGTCTTTCTCATGGGGCTCACTGAGTCCTCCCTGGGAGGGTGTTCTATCCTGTCTTATGGTCTATAAACCCAAGCAGCTCAGAGAGTTGCCCGGAATCAGAGATGAGTGCCTTCCCCATGGTTTTGTGCAAGACCCTGAGACATGGCTTCTGCAGACTTTAAATCATTGTTCAGATCAATTAGGATTTCACAGTGTTGCTATCAGAGATGGTTCCCACACGTTCGTGTTCCTGGAAATACCTATCACAACACCTGTAGTTGGTCCTGAACAAATGCTTAGGGGGCAGAGTGGTCAATGCAGGCTTTTATGTGTATGTGGCTTCTGGTCTTTGGGGTTTTTTTTGTTTGTTTTTGTTTAGTTTTGTTTTTTGATTTTCTCTACACATAGGAGAAAGGGATTGCAATGAGTGATTAGAATAATTTGATACACAATGACACATAAAATTACCTACTGGGTAAGCCTTCAACACCAAGGTCATCTTTGGTTATAGGGCAGAATCGTCAGGGATTTTGAAGGACTTTTAATCTTTGCCAAAGGCTCAAGTGATTCACAATTAGATTCTTGCTCTCTCTGTGTGATTTTAATCTTGACTTATTTGCCTACTTATGGGAAAAGAAAAACAAGCCCAGAAGCCCGGAAGACTGATAATACTTCAATTCTATCTTGATTAGATATGGCTCTGCTGCATGATGCTGGGTAAATTACTTGACTTCCCCATGGCCTGAGTTTCTCATTTGAAAATGGGGATGATAATATTACTTAAAGCAGAGGATACTGTGAGGATTGAAGGAGGTATGTACTATACCTAGACAGTGGAGGGTACATAATAAATTGTATATATAAGTATCAGCCATTTGGTATCAAGCTTTTGTAAATGTTTGTTTATTTCTGAGAGAGAGAGCAGGAGAGAGGCAGAGAGAGAAGGAGAGAGAATCCCAAGCAAGCTACGTGATGTCAGCATAAGGCCCGATGCAGGGCTCCATCTCATGAACCATGAGATCATGACCTGAGCTGAAATCAAGAGTCAGATGCTCAATCAACTGAGCCACCCTGAAGACTCTATTGGGCTTTACAGTACGATGGATGCCGGGGAGAATAATTCACTTACCAAGTTATCCAGGAGAGGTAAATTCCAATAACACTTGTAAAAGAAAAAAAATTTTTTACAAATCTATAATTATTGAACTATTCTAAAATTTAGGGGGATTGGTGGTATACTGAACTGGAGAAAAAAAATTCCAGGTAGAGTCGCTGTCGACAATGCCGTAGAACAGTGATTTTCAACCTTGGTTCATGTGAGAATCCCTTGGGGGAGCCTGTTAGCTGCATAACGGGGGCCCAGGCTTCTGTGTTTTTGAGAAAATCCCTACTTGAGTCTGATGTAAAATGAAGACAGAAAGACACAGAATGAAAGGGGAGCCAAGACCTGGGTGTGGGGTGAAAATGGGAGTCAGATAAACTGCTCAGGCATTTGGAATCAGTGAATTTCACTCAGCATTACCAAGCCACAAACTAGAATAATCCATTCAACTCAGATGAATCCATCAGCTTGTACTGTATGTTTCTGTTTGGAGTTCACATTTAAAAGGTGTTTATTTTCAAATCTACTATAATCTTTTGCCATAGGGTGAGGGGTTTCTATAAAGGAAAGCCCTAGGCAGGAACTCTTTCCTCACGAGTGTTACTTTCAAGACTACTAACACATCCCATTTTCTTATGGTTAGATGCCATAGAGAAATACACACACACACACACACACACACACACACACACACACACACGCATACATTCTGAGTCTTTTAGCAGTAGATGTTTCAAAATACCGGGGAAAAAAATCAAAATAAGCCTGAGATTTAGTCTATCCCCCGACCCCACACTTCTCTTTTGTTCAACCACTTTGGTAGGATGAGGCAGAGACAAAACAAGAAAAATATTTAACTTGCTGAGTGAGTAAATTCAAACCTTCACAAAGTTTGAAAGCCTGAACCAGATTTCTGAACTTTTACAAGTGAAACTGTGAGATTAAAATAACTTGTCTCCTTTCTTGGGATCAGGCCCCAGCCCAAAGGCAAAGTGAGTTTTCCTGAAAACGTGATCAAAATCAGTTACTTCATAAGGCCAGCCTTTGAAAATTGTGCAGAAAACCTGACACCAGGCATATTCACTTTCTATTTATTTGAAAGAGCGGGTCAGAATACGGGAAGACTTGAAAGTGGGGATCTTGTTATCTTTTGAAATTTGGTCTTATCAAACTCCCAGAATGGAGCTACTTCCTAAGACTCTATGTTCTCTATTTTAGCTCAACTTCTTCACGTCTCTAACCAAGTAAGCCAAGACAGCAGTCCCCCCTTATCCACAGGGGATGCATTTCAAGAACCCCCCACCCCAGCCCATGGATGCCTGAAACCATGGATAGGACCAAACCCCACATATATTATGTTTTTTCATATATATATACACATACACACACATACCTACGATAAAATTTAATTTATATATTAGGCACAGTAAGAGGTGAACAATAATAACTAATAATAAAATGGAACAATTATACTGTCACAACAGTTATGTGAATATGGTCTCTCTCTCTCAAAGTATCGAACTGCACTGTCTCACCCTTGTTCTTGGGATGATATGGGATGATAAAATGCCTACGTGATGACAGGAAGTGAGATGCATGACAGAGGCACTGTGACTTAGTGTTAGGCTGCTACTGACCTTGTGAGGACATGTCAGGAATAGGATGATGCTTCTAGACTGCAAGTGACCACAGATGGGTAACTGAAACTACAGAAAGCAAAACCACAGATAAGGGAGGACTACTGTACCATATTTTTAACATGCTTTTGTTTCCTCTCCAATTTGTGATAGGATTCTGAATTCTTATATCTATTAAGTTGCACTGGAACTTTAATTGTTATTTTAAATTCATATGTGTTGGACTATTCCTGGACTACTTATTTTGTGACATTGATTTACATCCTTATTTTTGCATTAGTATCAAGCCTGGGAATTGTATTTCTAAGGTGTATTTTAGTATGTGACAAGATGACTTCCTAACTCCCTCTTCCTTTTCAGAATATACTTGGCTATTTTACCTATTTCCTAACCTAGTATTACTTAAAATGATCAACAGTGTTTAAAAACTTGTTAAGATGCCTCCCACAAGAGACTTATAAATTATTTTAAGAACAATGAACGTTTTCATTATTACACCTGCCAATCAGAAAACAGGGTGCACTTCTGCAGTTTTTAGTTGCTTATACCTCTCAGTAAGGTTTAGTTTTCTTATTGTTTAGATTTCTGGCTGCTTGGTGATTTTTGGTGCCATAGTAAAAGGCCTTTTCTAATTAGTTATTGTTGGCATAAATGAATTTCCTCTTTATGCAACTATATATTGTTTTAATGTTTATTTTTGCGAAAAAGAGAGAGTGAGAGCAGGGGAAGGGCAGCAGAGAGAGAGGGAGACACTGAATCGGAAGCAGGCTTCAGGCTCTGAGCTGTCAGCACAGAGCCCAATGTGGGGCTTGAACCCATAAACTGGGAGATTGTGACCTCAGCTGAAGTCAGATGCTTAATCCACTGAGCCATCCAGGTGTCCCCAACCATATGGTTTGAGAATAACTGAAAAATTTCTCTTTCAATAAATGTATCTCTTATTTCTGTTCTGCCTCTTGCATCACCTAAAACCTCTGGAACATGTTGGATAATAAGACTCTAGCATGCGTCTTGGTTTTATTCTGAGTTTCACTGGAACTTCTTCTAGTATTTCAACTCTGATGTTGCCTATGGTTTTAAAGTGGATATTATTTATATTTTCTTGCATAAAACTATCTTGGACAGTCAGCCTCCAAGATTTCCCAAATGATTCTTGCCTACTGGTATTCACACCTCTGTGTAGTCTCCTCCCATTGTGAAGAAGACTGACACACATAACGAACAGGGATATGATGGAAATGATGTTTTGTGACTTTGGGGTTCGTAAAAGGCATGGGACTTCTGCCTGCTTACTAGGGCTTCTTCCCTGAGGACTCACTCTGAGGGAAGCCAGCTGCCGTGCTGTGAGGATACCTATAGTGGTGAGAAGCTGAGGCCTCCTGTGAACAGGCAGCACTAACCTGCGAGGCATGTGAGTAAGCCACCATAGAAGCAGATACTCTGGCCCCAATCTAGCCTTCAGATGATGGCAGCCCTGGCTGATACCTGGAATGCAGCCTCATGAAAGACCCAGAGCCAGAATCCTCCAACTAAGTCACTCCTGAATTCCTGACCTGCAAAAACTTTGTGAGATAATAAGTGCTTATTGTTTTAAACTGCTAGTTTTGGGGTAACTTGTTATGTAGCAATAGATGGCTAACACACTTCCAAAATTAAATTTAGAAGAAGTGAATCCAGTAATGATAATAATTCTATTAAATGCCTTTTCAATATCTGAGATGATTCATTTTTGTTTGATCTATCAAAGTGATGTTTTATTTCATTAGTTTGCCTAATATTAATCCATTCTTTTCTTTCTAGATAAGATCTTCTTAATTGTGGCAGATTATTATGTTAGTATACTCTCTAATTTCTTTTCTTTTTTTTAATGTTTATTTATTTTTGAGAGAGAGAAAAAGCCTGAGCAGGGGAGGGGCAGAGAGAGGGGGGAGACACAGAATCTGAAGCAGGCTCTAGGCTCTGACCTGTGAGCACAGAGCCTGACGTGGGGCTTGAACCCACAAACAGTGAGATCATGGCCTGAGCCGAAGTCGGTCGCTTAACCTACTCAGCCACCCCGGCGCCCCTCTAATTTTATTTTCCAGTGGTTTATTTAGAATTTTCTGTATGCATTTTCTTAAATGAGATTGGCCTATACCTTTCTTTCTACTAAAATAGAGATTATCTTACTTTTTATGAAATCATTTGGTATTTTTTTTTTCTATACCAAGTTATAATTTAAAGGGAATCATCTGTATTTTGAAAGGAAAACCTCACAGCCCAGGACCCTTGGTTGTGCTTTCTTTGATAACTTGTTCAAACCCCTTCTTAGTTATGGGTCTGTCAAGCTTTTCTACTTGAATCGACTTTTAAAGTTCAGGTGTTACAGAAAATATTAACTAACCCACTCTGGTTATTAGCCTATATATTTGCTGTTGGCATTAACTTCTTATGGTTTAAAAAAAATCTGCCTGAAATAAAAAAAAATGTAAAGAAACTGAATCCACGAGCAGAATTAAACACCCAATGGGAGGGTATGTCCTCTATAGTAGAAACTTCTTACAGTGTGTCCTCCATAGTAGAAACTAGCCTGGAGAATGATTTAACTCTTTTACCCAAGTGGAAATGTATCCAACATACAGGTGAAAGGTGCAGACGGAAGTGGATCAACAGAATCCAGGGAAAGCTGGGGAGCTCAATTAAGGAGAAAGCATGCTTGTAAGTCCTGCAGGCCCCTCCCCAAAGGAACAAGGTTTTGCTATTGACAGTCGAAGTAACTTACAAGACACATTAGGCCACTGAGAGAAGTGCCTGAATAGGTAGCTAGCATACCTACCGCTAGGAGGTACCAAATTAGAAGTGGAAAATATTCTGGTTACATCCCCTTTCAGGAATAGCGATATTTACCCCATTCCTGTGCTGTCAGCATTCTGCTCACTGCTCAATCCTGGCTACAGCTTACATCATGTTCATTATTCTCCCTATCTTCGTTGAACGGAAATCAAGGTTTCACCCTCGCCTGTGAGTTTAGAGCTATTCCCTTTCTGAATGGCTTGAATCGACTGAACTTTGCCACTTGCTCAGCACTTGGAGCTCTGTTGAGAAAGGTTTTTTGACAGCTAGCACAATTATCCTCTCTTTTATAACATCCTGACAATTCTATCAAAGGAAAAGCTCACTTCAAACATAAGTTCCCTGCCACATACACACACACACACACACACACACACACACACACACAGAGGCTTGTTTAACAGGCACTTGGTGAAGACTTATGCTCATTTGCTTTGTTTCATGTCATGTCAAATGAATTTACACACGGAATACACACTCCAGAAATATTCCAATCCTGTAGTTTGGCTTCTGCAACAACTCCTTCCCCACCAAAAAAAAAAAAAAAAAAAAAAAAAAAAAAAAAGACATCACCTTCCCCCGTGGCTTCAGTGGACTGGCTGGCCGTGACCACTGGTGATCGAAGCTTCTCTAGTCCTCAGCTGTGACAGCATTTGGACTCTTTTTGGTCTAGTCTTTGAAAGCTTTCTTGTTTCACAAGCTTGTCAGTGATACATCCTCCTATGCTTTGCTCACAGCTGCAGTGGAAATGTAACACTACTCTTCCTCTTGGCTAAGTGTTTTCTTAAGGGCACGGGCAACAAGGCTCTCCTTTGTTCCTAAGGCTCAATACCATCAAGAAGTCACTGTTTTACCTTTCAAGACCAAGGGATGGTTACAAAAATTAGAAATTTAGGGGTCTTGTGATAACCACAATAAATGCCTATTAGTTTCTTAAGCCTCCCACCATCCCCTAAGAACTTGAAATACTGACACTCAGCGCTAGATCTTTGCTATGGCTCTTTAAGAATTTCCTTAAAGATTCTGGGTCTGTTTCCTCACCATCTCTTATCACTCAGCTTGGTTGGAATTCTTTTTGAGGAACTACCCGTTTTAAACCGCCTGCTGCTGCAAACCCATATTAAATCGTCTCTCTGTAGAAATAACTTTTCTCCTCTTCCAGGTACAAATAATGTGCCTGAGTTTTGGCTATTATCATTCTTTAATGAAAACGTCCTTGTGATTGAGATTTTTAAAGTATTCTCCATGTAACAATGAAGCAAGTCCAGGAGGAATGTGGTATATCTGAAAGAACAAAGAACATGGACTTTGACCTCCTGACCAGGCAAGTGTCCTGGGGGAGTTTATATCCTCTCTTGAATCCTGCATTTCCAGGACTGTAAAATGGGATGATGATAATACCTACCTCATTAAAAAAATACAAAATGGTTCACTCAAAAGTGTTTTATAAAATGTAAAACAGGGGCGCCTGGGTGGCACAGTCGGTTAAGCGTCCGACTTCAGCCAGGTCATGATCTTGCGATCCGTGAGTTCGAGCCCCGCGTCAGGCTCTGGGCTGATGGCTCAGAGCCTGGAGCCTGTTACCGATTCTGTGTCTCCCTCTCTCTCTGCTCCTCCCCCGTTCATGCTCTGTCTCTCTCTGTCCCAAAAATAAAAATAAACGCTGAAAAAAAAAATTAAAAAAAAAAAAGTAAAATGTAAAACATCAGAGCTTGTTAATAACTTTTATGTAGCTTCTGTTCTTGCAGAGGAATATGGAAACATAACGTGTTTTGTTTGTTTGTTTGTTTTTTGCCACGTTCAGGGATTCTGCTCCTTGGAGAGAGACTAGGAAGGCTTATGTCAGGCTACCAGTCCACTGGTATAACAGATCAGCTTGTGTCATTAGTTATTACTTTTTCTTTAGCATGAACCTGTAGTCTTGCCCAGGGCATAGATAATTTAGCCACGGAATGTCTGCTTATGAATGCTTCATCATCTCTTCGTTCGTTATGTTCTCAAACTCATCTCTAACTCTGTTTGCTTTGTAACTGTGTTCTGCTGTTTTTTTATTAAGGTTGCTAGAAATTTAATTTAAAAGTATTAAAAAATAATCAGCTTTAGATTCCATATATTTTATTATTTTCAGTTTTCTAGTTTTTCAGCTTTAAATTTTAATTTATTTTCCTGGTTTTGTTTTGTTTGGTTTGGTTTGAATTTACATCCAAGTTAGTTAACATGTTGTGTAATAATGATTTCAGGAATAGAATTTAGTGTTTTATCACCTACATACAACACCCAGTGCTCATCCCGACAAGTGTCTTCCTTAATGCCCCTTGACTATTTAGCCTGTCCCCTACCCAAACACCCTCCAGCAACTCTGTTTGTTTTCTGTATTTAAGAGTCTCTTAGGGTTTGTCTCCCTCCCTGTTTTTATATTATTTTTGCTTCCCTTCATTTATGTTGATATTTTGTATCTTAAATTCCACCTATGAGTGAAGTCATATGATATTTGTCTTTCTCTGACTGATTTCACTTAGCATAATATGCTCTAGTTCCAGCCACGTTGTTGCACATGGCAAGATTTCATTCTTTTTCATCTCTGAGTAGTATTTCATTGTATATATGAACAACATCTTTATCCATTCATCAGTTGATGGACATTTCAGCTCCTTCCATATTTTGGCTATTGTTGATAGTCTTGCTATAAACATTGGGGTGCATGTGCCCCTTCAAAACAGCACTCTGGTATCCTTTGGATAAATACCTAGTAGTGCAATTGCTGGGTCGTAGGGTAGTTCTATTTTTAATTTTTTGAGGAAACTCCATACTGTTTACCAGAGTGGTTGCAACAGTTTGCATTCCAAACAGCAGTGCAAAAGGGTTCTTTTTTCTCCACATCCTTGCCAACATCTGCTGTTGCCTGAGTTGTTTATTTTAGCCATTCTGACGCGTGTGAGGTGGTATCTCGTTGTAGTTTTAATTTGTATTTCCCTGATGATGAGTGATGGTGAGCATGTTTTCATGTGTCTGTTAGCCATCTGGATGTCTTTTTTGGAGAAGTGTCTATTCATGTCTTTTGCCCATTTCTTCACTGGATTATTTGTTTTTTTGGGTGTTGAGTTTGCTAAGTTCTTTATAGATTTTGGATACTAACCTTTTATCTGATAGGTCATTTGCAAATATATTCTCCCATTCTGTCGATTGCCTTTTAGTTTTGTTGATCGTTTCATTTGCCGTGCAGATTTTTATCTTGATGAGGTTCCAATAGCTTTTGTTTCCCTTACCTCTGGATGCATGTCAGTTAAGAGTTGCTGTGGCCAAGGTCAAAGAGGTTGCTGCCTGTTTTCTCCTCTAGGATTTTGATGGCCTCCTGTCTTATGTTTAGGTCTTTCAACCATTTTGAGTTTACTTTTGTGTATGGTATAAGCAAGTGGTCCAGGTTCACTCTTCTGCATGTCACTGTCCAGGTTTCCCAACAGCATCTGCTGAACACATTGTCTTTTTTTCCATTGGATATTCTTTCCTGCTTTGTCACAAATTAGTTGGCCATATGTTTGTGGATCCATTTCTAGGTTCTCTATTCTGTTCCATTGATCTGTGTGTCTGTTTTTGTGCCAGTACCATCCTGTCTTAATGATTACAGCTTTGTAACACAGATTGAAGTCTGGAATTGTGATGCCTCCAGCTTTGGTTTTCTTTTTCAGGATTGTTTTGGCTATTCCGGGTCTTTTCTGGTGCCATACCAATTTTAGAATTGTTTGTTCTAGCTTTGTGAGGAATGCTGGTATTATTTTGATAGGAATTGCATTGACTATGTAGATTGCTTTGGGTAGTATCGACATTTTAAGAATATTTATTCTTCTAAACCATGAGCATGGAATGTTTTTCCATTTTTTGTGTCTTCTTCAATTTCTTTCATAAGCTTTCTATAGTTTTTAGTGTATAGATTTTTCACCTCATTGGTTAGGTTTATTCCTAGGTACTTTGTGGTTTTTGGTGCAATTATAAATGGGAACAATTCCTTGATTTCTCTTTCTATTGCTTCATTACTGGGGTATGGAAATGCAACCAATTTCTTTACATTGATTTTATGTAACTTTAATTAATTCATGGATCAATTCTAGCAGTGTGTGTGTGTGTGTGTGTGTGTGTGTGTGTAATCTTTTGGGTTTTCCACATAGACTATCATGTCATCTGCAAAGAGTGAAAGTTTGACTTCCTCCTTGTCAATTTGGATGCCTTTTATTTTTGTGTTGTCTAATTTCTGAGGCTAGCACTTCCAACACAATGTGGAAAATAGTGGTGAAAGTGGCTATTCTTGTGTTCCTGACCTTAGGGAAAGCTCTGTTTTTCCCCATTGAGGATGATATTAGTGGTGGGTCTTTCATATATGACTTTTATGATCTTGAGGTGTGATCATTCTATCCCTACTTTCTTGAGGGTTTTTATCAAGAAAGAATCCTATATTTTGTCAAATGCTTTCTCTGTATCCATTAATCATGTGGTTCTTATCCTTTCTTTTATTAATGTGATGTATCACACTGATTGATTTATGGATAGTAAACCAGCCCTGCATCCCAAGAATAAATCCCACTTGATTGTGGTGAATAATTCTTTAATGTATTATTGGAGCTTGTTTGCTAGTATCTTGTTGAGAATTTTTGCGTCCATATTCATCAGGGAACTTTGTGGTTATCCTTTTTAGTGGGGTCTTTGGCTTTGGAATCAAGGTAATGCTGGCCTCATAGAATGAGTTTGGAAGTTTTCCTTCCATTTTTATTTTTTATATCAGTTTCAAAATAACAGGTGTTAACTCTTTTTTAAATGTTTGGTAGAATTCCCCTGGAAAGCCATCCGGTCCCAAACTCTTATTTGTTGGGAGATTTTTGATTACTGATTCAATTTCTTTATGGTAATGGGGTCTCTTCAAATTTTCTATTTCTTCCCGTTTCAGTTTTGGTAGTTTGTATGTTTCTAGGAATTTGTCCATTTCTTCCAGATTGCCCAATTTATTGGCATTTAATTGTTCATAATATTCTCTTATTATTGCTTGTATTTCTGCAGTGTTGGTTGTGATCTCTCCTCTTTTATTCTTGATTCTATTTATTTGGGTCTTTTCCTTTTTCTTTTTGATCTGGTTAAGGGTTTGTCAATTTTGTTAATTCTTTCAAAGAACCAGCTCCTGGTTTCATTGATCTGTTCTACTGGTTGTTGTTGTTGTTGTTGTTGTTTGTTTGTTCTCATTTGGTACACTTAATACCTGCTCTAATCTTTATTATTTCCCATCTTCTGCTGTTTTGGGGCTTTCTTTGCTGTTCTTTTTCTAGCTCTTTAAGGTGTAAGATTAGGTTGTGTATTTGACACCTTTCTTCCTTCTTTAGGAAGGCCTAGATTGCTATATACTTCCCTCTTATGACCACCTTTGCTGCATCCCAGAGGTTTTGGGCTGTTGTGTTTTCATTTTCATTGGCTTCCATGTACTTTTTAATTTTCTCTTTAATTTCTGGTTAACCCATTCATTCTTTAGTGGGATGTTCTTTAATCTCGAAGTATTCATGGTCTTTCCAAATTTTTTCTTGTGGTTGATTTCGAGTTTCACAGCCTTGTGGTCTGAAAATATGAAAGGTCTGATCTTGATCTTTTTGTACTTGGTACGGGCTGATTTGTGTCCCAGTATGTGATCTATACTGGAGAATGTTCCATGTGCACTTGAGAAGAATGTGTATTCTGCTGCTTTAGGAAAAAACGTTCTGAATATATCTGTTAAATCCATCTGGTCTAGTATGTCATTCAAAGTCATTGTTTCTTTGCTGATTTTCTGCTTAGATGATCTGTACGTTGCTGTACATGGGGTGTTGAAGTCCCATACTTTTATGGTATTATTATCAATCAGTTTCTTTATGTTTGTGATCAATTTATATATTAATTATTAATTTATTATCTATGCTTCACATTGGGGGCATAAATATTTACCACTGTTAGATCTTCTTGGTGGATAGACCCCTTAATTATGACATAATTCCCTTCTTCATTTCTTGTTACAGTCTTTGTTTTAAAATCTAGCGTGTCTGATAAAGTAGGGCTATACCAGCTTTCTTTTGGCAATCATTAGCACGATAGATGGTTCTCCATCCCCTTACTTTCAATCTGTAGGTGTCTTTAGATCTAAAATGGGTCTCTTGTAAGCAGCATATAGATGGGTCTTGTTTTCTTATCCATTCTGATACCCTATGTCTTTTGATTGGAGAATTTAGTCCATTGACATTTAGAGTGAGGACTGAAAGATAGGAATTTTGTGCCATTGTGTTACCCGTAGAGTTGGAATTTCTGGGGATGTTCTCTGGTCCTTTCCCATCTTTGTTGCTTTTGGTCTTTTTTTGTTTTGTTTCAGCTTTTCTCCACTTAAAGAGTCCTTCTTAAAATTTCTTGCAGGGCTGGTTTAGTGGTCAAAACTCCTTCAGTTTTTGTTTGTCTGGGAACTATCTCTCCTATTTTGAATGACAGCCTTGCTGGCTAAAGAATTCTTGGCTGTGCATTTTTCTGATTCAGGGCATTGAATATATCCTGCCACTCCTTCCTGGCCTGCCAAGCGTCTGTGGACAGGTCTGCTGCAGACCTTATCTGTATTCTCTCATAAGTTAAAACCTTTCTGCCCTTGCTGCTTTCACAATTCTCTCCCTGTCTGTGTATTTTGTGAATTTGACTATACTATGCCATGGTGATGTTCGGTTTTTATTGCATCTATTAACAACAAAGTTGTTCTCTGTGCTTCTTGGATTTGGGGATTTTGATATCTGTGTCCTTCCCCAGATTAGGAAAGTTTTCCACTAGAATTTTCTCACATAAACCTTTTTCTCTCTCTTCATCTTCTAAGACTCCTATTTGGATGTTATTCCTTTTTAATAAGTCAATGAGTTCTCTAAGTCTTCTGTCATGCTCTTTTGCCTTAGTTTCCCTCTTTTTCTGCTTCATTTTTCTCCATAATTTTGTCTTCCATATCATCGATTTACTACGCTGCTTTGTCCATCCTTGCTGCCACAGCATCCATTTGAGATTGCATCTCAGTTATAGCATTTTAAATTTCATCCTGACTAGATTTTACTTCTTTTATCTCCACAGAAATGGATTCTATGCTTTTTTTTCAACCCCAGCTACTATTCTTATTATTGTGATTCTAAATTCTAGTTCAGACATCTTGCTTATATCTGTGTTAAGACCCTGGCTCTCATTTCTTCCTGTTCTTTCTTTTGGGGTGAATTCCTTCATTTTGTCATTTTGGAGGATGAAAAAATTAATAAACTAAAAATTAAAGTTAAAAAATAAAAACACAAAAAAATCAAACAAAGGTAGCTGGATCCTAGGTGTGTTTGGTCTGCTTGTTGAAAGAAGCTTTATAGAATAGAGAAAAAAGGGAAAGAAAAGAGAGAAAAGAAAAAAAGAACTAAAAAATTAAAAAAATTAAGAAATATGTATAGAATAGAATAAAATAAAGTGAAATAGAATAAAAATTTACAAAAAAATTTAAAAAAACAGTAAAAAATTAAAAAAAATAAAAATAAAAATTTCTCTTTCTGTATGCAATACAAAGAAAAGAAAGGACGGGAAAAAAAGAAAAAACAATTTAAACAAAGACAGAAGCAAAAAAAGAAAGAATAAGTAAACCAGCATACAGAATGAAACCTGAATGAAGTTACATCCAGTTTCCCCTAGAATTCAAACTATGAAGCATTCAATAGTCCATACACTAAGTAGGCAGAGAGACTTGTACTGGTCTTCTAGGGGATGTGGTTGCAGGCGCAGTTGGGTGGGGCTTGGTGTAATGCCTCCATTTGGCACTAGGTGGCACTGCTTACTGGGGTGGGTTGGTGTGGTGCACATGTGTGTCCATGTATGCATACTGCAGGAAAGGTGGAAAAGGCTTCACCCAGCTTCCTAATCTCTGGCGCAGAACCTGTGTGCTCTCACTGACCCACAATCAAGCACCCCTCCTTTGTCTCAGGCTTCTGTCCAGTCCCGGCCTCTACCCTGTACATGTCCAAGCTGTCAACCAGCCAGGTGGCACCTCCCTCGGGAGTTTTATCTCAGATGGGGCTGTGTTTCAAAACCCCTCACTTCAGAGAACCCTGTGGCTTGGACCCATGCCAACTCCCTGGGGAAGGGTCTCACTGAGAAGTGGCTGGGTGCCGGCTTGCCCCAGAAAATGTTCATGCCATCATGCAGTGGCAGAGGTTCAGAAATTACAGCAAATCACAACACACAGCAGGTTTCACTGCACTCTGGCATCTTTGTCCCAATACCAGCAAATGTGGCTGCTCTCGGGGGTCTGCTTGCACCTTTGCCTGTGGGGAGGCCATATGACCTCTACCAAATGCTCTCCAAGCAGGGAATTGCTTCTCCCCATGTGGCACACGGACCCCTCATACCCTGCTGCCTGCTCCTGGGAATTCACCCTTTTTCCTCACCAGAGCACTGCCAGGCACTGAGCACCAGCATTTCTGACTCTGTGCTCTACTGTTTATAGAATCCTGGTGGTATTGAAACCCTCTCCTTTCTTCCCATCAACGGATTTGGGAAACAGATTTCTTGTTCAGTTCCCTGTGAGTGTTTTCACTCTTTTTCTTTCTCTCCAGCTCCTTTCAGGGAGTGTTTTTCCTGCACTCTCCTAGTGCACCGTACCCTTTCTCCCTTTCTCTGTCCTCTCTCTGCAAAAACAGCTCCCTACCCTCCATGGCTTTTCTCTCTCCCGGTTCATCTCTCTGCACCATGTACCTGCTGAGTTCTGTGGCTCAAGTTATGCAGATTGTTGTGTGAATCCTCAGATCAATTTCCTGACTGGGTGTGCAAAAATAGTTTGGGGCCGATCTAGCTGCATTTCAGGGACGAGACCAGCTGAGAACTTCGGTGCTGCTCTGCCATCTTGCCTAACCTCCTTTTGTTTTTGTCTTTTCCTTGAGCTGAATGTTTAATTCATTTTCCTGAAAACTCATATAGTCTTTCCCAAACTAATAATCTTAAATTCACAATATACATAGGACATTTATATTTGCTAATAATTGTTATTTCCTGATAGAGACATAAGACATTACACAAAAAGTAACACCTCTATTGTCTTATGAGAAATTTACATCTACAATGATCTCTAGCAAGGTCATTCCCTGTGCCATGCTTTTCTTAGTTTTTCTAGGGAAAGGGAAAATAGAATATCTTGATAAACCACACCTCTCATCACTTTCCTTCTTTCTGTGTTAAGTTCATTTTTCACTGTTGAATTTCATTTGCTAGCTCATCAACGCCACTTAAAATGGCAAAGCAAGTTCAAATACACATTGCCATTAAAAAAGGAAAAAGGTGGTAATTCTCATTGCTTCTTAGAGGGAAAATGTGATGGCAGCCTGCTGTTAGCAAATTTGGGTTAAATTTACAATGACTTTGTTATCCCCAGATGAAAATGTTAATTTACTTGGGTGAATTTGTACCAATACCTCTTAACTATAAAGGCGTGAAATATGCTTCCTTCTCTCAACTATACCATCATAAAAAAGCTCTTCCCCTCCATTAATTCAAAAAGATGTATGCACCCTTATGTGTATTGTAGCATTTTTTACAAGAACCAAGATATGGAAGCAGTCCAAGTGTTCATCGATAGCTGAAGAGATAAAGAAGTAGTATATATATATACACAATTGAATATTACTTAGTCATTAAAAGAATGAAATCTTGCCATTCACAACAACATAGATGTACCTAGAGGGCATTATGCTTAAGTGAAATAAGTCAGACAAAGATAAATACTTATGATTTCACTTATATGTGAAATCTAAAAACAACAAACCAAATGAACAAAAAACCCATAAAAAAAGACTTACAAACACAGAGGACAAAACTGGGGGTTGCCAGAGAAGAAGGGGGTAAGGATGGGGGGAATAGGCAAAACAGGTGAAGGGGATTAAGAGATACTAACTTCTAGTTATAAAATAAATGAGTAATGAGGATGAAAAATATAGTCAATTAAAAAGGATTAAAAAAAATACCTCTGCTCCTCAAGGCAACAGGAATTTGAATTTCTGGATGTGTTGCTTTGCCATTAGCATGTCATTTAATGACATCACATCATGCCTTTAGTTGCAACACAAACAGAACTTGCCCCATGTCTTAGACCCTTGATCCCTCTTGCTAAGACAGCTTCTGGATGTTAAGCTACACACAGAAACACAAAAGAAATGAGACAGCATTCTGCCCTAGTTTACCCAACATCCCACCACATGAGACACTCTGGGATAATTTTATGGCTAGTGCATTTTCTAATATTTTTAAAGTTGCCTCCCCTATCAGCTACTCTAGATTCTGAACCCACAAAGTATTGAGATGCAGAATTCAAAGATGCCTGGTTTGTAAAGTAGGGAAACCGCAAAGCAGAGGACCTCTCAATAAGTTCTTTCCATACTTACTGCCGACCTGCTGAGACACTGTTTGCATGCTCAAATAGCTGTTATTTTTAGAACTTGGACTACTATAAACATTTTTGCCCTCTGGGCAGCATTCTGCATTTGCATGACGAGTGGTTGGTTCCTCTCCTCCAAGGAGAACTTTCTACAGCTTATTCCCCAGGAGCACTACTTCTGGGGTGACTTTTGAGGGCCCTAAACAGGCCCTCCAAACCTAAAATGTTTCTCCCACTGACCTGAAAATATGCCTGTGGGCTTGAACTGAACGAGGGACTTTTGGTAGCTGAAAACAGTAACAAATTAGTTAGCTAGAATTAGCTAGCTGGAATCGATTTATCACTCCTTGCTCCCTGGCAGAGGAAATGAGACCCAGAATAGAAATATTTCCAGGGCAGAAGATTGGAGCTGTCTGGAGCTGGGAGCAACTTGAGGTCAGGCCTGAAAGCTGATTAACTATTGAGTTACTAAGCAAGCGCTGCCCATCCATTGAGTGCCAGGCACTGGGCTGGGTGATGGTGTTACAAGGTGAAGGGCCATCAGGGGCCACCACGGTAGCTTTGGGTGATGGAGGCAGATGACAGGGTTGGCCAGCCACTCTGAAAAGTGTGTGGATTGAGGAGGGTATCCTGTGTTTGTGTCTGTGGGTATATGGCCAGGCAGGCCTTGAACAATCACCTCTTCCAATCAGCACATGGTTTCTGGCTATTGAACCACCAGCACTCTCCCCAGCGGTCCCTCTCTGTACTTGGCTAGCTCACTCCCCCTTAACCAGAAATATCTACTGTGGCATATCTGAAATGTGGCATTTCTTCCATAGTTCTGGGTTATTGACAGGAATGTCAGCTTGAAACCAATCTCTCAGATACGCTTTCTAGACAGCTCACCAGAGAACAGTACTCATTCTCCCCTAACCTTCAGAAAACAAAGCATTATGATTTCACCTCGTTTACAAGTAAATTCTAATGAAGCACCTGATGTAAATGCAAAGTACCTAAAATGTACTCCATGCTTTGAAATTAATTCCAAAGCAAACTGGCATTTATCTTTGATTTAGAAAGGGGGGAAGTCACTTTCCCTTTTGTTCTTTAAAATTTATGTAATGATTACAGAGGGAAAATGAGAGGACACGAAGTACAGAAAATGAATTACCATCCAGTGCCGCACAGTTCCTTTTCCAGAAAGTCAAATGTCATTTGCCTTTGAGCTGATGAGCCTCCTTTGGGATCCTTATAAAGACTTTTTTCCCCTTTCTTCCTCTTGTATTGTCCAAATTAAATTTTCATCATTTAAGGAAATCTAGTTGTTTTCCTTTTATTCAGGCTATGCTGTAATAGTAATCAGAGTCTCTGAGAAATAAGTAGGTCACATGAATTTATTTCAAAGTAGGATTTGGTGCTCAGAGAGAATCATTATGGAAATTATCAGGGAAACAAAATTCAGGCATTGATAATGGTGGTAAAAACCAGATACTGCCTAAAGCAGAACATGAGCCATTGGGTTTAGAAATTCGCAGGCCATTGATGACTTAGTCCTAATTGTAACACAAGTATTTATTTCTGAGCTTTCAGTAAACTTTACACCAATTTTAATTACCTTCTGATTGCAACTGGTATTTAAAAAAAATGGGTACAGAAGGGGCTTGGCTCATTGTATGCTAGGGCTATGAGGGATAAGACTCACTGAAGTTCCGTGTCTGTCCTCATGTCATTTAAAATTCACTTTCTAGCCTGGCCTACAGTATGAGATAATGGATAATATATGTCTCCCAAGACAGAGTTTTTATTTACCAGTGGCTAAAGTGTATCATAGAGAAACAGGTCTGGACACTAGTTAAAGCTGGTAAAGACAGATTTTATTCAGTACTATTACCATAAGGGAGAGAGGCTACCATAAAACTGAGCTCAACTCCAAACGCGGCAAAAACATCCGGGAATTTATAGCCAACTAGCAGAGTGAGAGGGGGCAGTAGGTAGAAAATTACTATGAGAGCCATCAAGAGTAAAGGGATTCCTGCTAAATGGATCTAACAGAATTCTTGCTAAAGGCGGGCCAAGGATTTAGACATCATGAGTGGGGATGAGGAATTTGATCAGATACCAAAAATGGAGGGACTCTCCCTAAACCAACCTTGCAAGATTCTTGCTAAAACCAGGCTTGGTAGGCCAAGAACAGAGCACAAGGATGAGGCCTAGTTGAAAAAAGGGCTCAGAGGAGCTTGTCTAAAGTTTGATCAAGGTGAGTCTTTGTTAGGTGGCAAATACATAGCATCCCATTAGCCCAATCTAACCAATCGATAGTGGTTGGCCCCACCTCTTTAGAAGCATGTTGACTTTTTCTCTGGGTTTGGAGTCAATTAGAGGTTCCCAGCCCTAGTGCAGCAGGGAGGATGCATCTCAAACACATCACGTGGCTGTGTTTCTGCTTCAGAAGAACACGAATCCCTTCATTCTGCTCAAAGGCTGGTTCTTCTAGTCCAGGGGCTCTCAAACTTGAGTGAATATCAGAATCACAGCCATCCATCTTTCTCAAAATACAACCACCCCAACACAGTAACTTCCAGATGACAGAAAGCAGATGTGTATGGGCACAGGCATTGTGAGGACGGGGTAAGTAACCAGTAAGAACAGATTCTGCCAAGAAACCACCCATCCCCTTCACTGTACGGAAATCAATGAGTGAAGCAGGAAATCTCTATGGAGCTGAGTTGAGAACATGCACCACTTCCTCTTCAAGTATCTTGGGGAAGCGAGGTAGACCCTTTAAAATTAGAAAATAAATAATAAAATACGTGCCAGATCAAAGCAGATGTTTTTGTCACATGTTTCTTGCACGGAGTCAGTTGGCTCTATTAGCCTGGAGGCCTGTCCTCCAGAACATCAATTCTCTTAAAAAGGAGAGGGGTTTAGGGCCAGAGCTCTGTGACTGCTCAAATGGGAATGTTCCTGACCTTTTCCCTTACATGCACCCTTCAAGACTAGTGACTTGAAATGCCAATTGTCAGTGACTAGTCACAGAAATAACATGCGGACAGATTCAAGCTGTCTCAGTCAATCCCTCTGCCACGTTTGAGGATTTAATTTTACTTGGTTTTTTATTTTTTCTAAAGTTTATTAACTTATTTCGGGAGAGAGTGTGAGTGAGAGGGGGGTAGAAAGAGAGGGAGAGAGAAAATCCCAAGCAGGCTCCGTGCTGTCAGCACAGAGCCCAGTGAGGGGCTCAGTCCCATGAACGTGAGATCGTGACCGGAGCTGAAACCAAGAGTCAGATGCTCAGCTGACTGGGGCACCCAGGTGTCCCCATTTGTGAGATTTTAAAGCTCATTTTGTTAAAACTTGTATTTTCTATCTTAGGGTAGATATTGAACTTACTGGTCTTAGGTAAAAATGCTTGCATTCTTACCATTACATTTGATTATTAGGTATTCAAATTCTCATCCTAGAGCAATTTCTACTTTATTTAGTAACTAGATGTGAAGACTAGATTTCACTTCATAACCTAAATGTTCATTGATTCATCCAACAAATCGTTTTATGAACTCTCTATGTTCCTGGTGCAGGGGTTTAGTCTCAGGAAAGAAAAAGTCCCTGTGTTCACGGAAGATAGAATGACAGGAAGTGATAAATGTTGTAAAGAAGGAAGTGAGGTAAAGGCTGAAGAACAACAGAAGAGGTGATGTTTGAACAGATACCCAAATGATGTGAGAGAAAGATTCATGTGAAGAGTCCAGGCAGACACAAGCCACTTCCTTTGCTCCCTTTCCTTGCTTGAAGGTAAATTTTATCCAGTCTACATTCGATTCAGTCCCAAGCATTCAACAGTACCAGCCTAGAGTTTCTGACCCCACATCCCACTTCTCAATGCCTCACTTCTGTCTTCTGTCTTCCACAGAGGTGGCACATGGGAATTTCTTGGTAATGGGGTACAGCACCCTCTTGGATGGCCAGGCTCCACTCAATTTACCTTTCTAGTCTTTTTCTCACTTTGCATTTTAACAGATGCTTCCCTACTTTATCCAGAATTTCTAGATAATTTGTATAGTGAGTTCTTTAAACAGTCCATGATATGGCTAGAAAAGGGATTCTGTCTTATTTAATCTTAACAACAGCCCTGTGGAATATATATGTTCTCCCTATTTTACAGATGAAGTAACTGAAGCTTGGAATTGAAGTAAGAGCTTGCTCAAGGTCGTACAGCTAGTAAGGGCTACAGTGAAACTACACCCAAATCAGAGAGACTCAGAAGACTGCCTTCATCCTCATCAAACTATATTACCTTTCTACATAACTACTAAATTTGGTCTCTTCACAAAGACAATTTCATGGGATTCTATGGGGATTTTACTTGCTTTGCACCACACTGCGATCCAGGAGTAGAGAAGGAGATTGTCTCCGCAGAATGAAAAGCAAAATCCTGGGAGTTACCCCTCTTTTGATTTCCTCATCTTCTAAATGAAAAACACTCTTCATTGCATACTTGGAGTAAGAAAATCAACTAACCTAATTGTATATATTAAAACTTCACTCTAGAGCTCCATTAAGCCCAACACAGGCATTCATTGCATTTACCTAAGGACTTGAATTTATAAAAAGTTTTTAGTTTTCAGTACACGAAGCCAGAAATAAGTCTAGCAAAACTGGCACTCTCTAAGGAGTTAGAGCCTACCTGCTTTCTCTCGTCTGGCTCCTGGAACCTTGACTGCAATAGTTGAGATGACTCTACCTAGCCCAGGTATCGATCCACAAATACTTGCACGTTGTGGGGATTGGCTGAGGGGGTGCGCGGGGAGAGTAATACCTTCATGGGATTTCCTGAAGACAACCAAAGGATTGATACTGAATGTGTCATACTATGGCATAAGAACTGTACAGTTTGTTCTCTAGTTAACCTGCACGTAGTTGTACTCTACAAAGCACACAGGATATAAGGTGGAGACCAGGAGCCGCACGATGAGGTGAAATGAACAGGGATTGGAGTTTATGGCCTAGATTTGGATTTGACCTTCACTTCTTACTAGCTCTGTGATCTTGAGCAAATCTCTGAAGTCCTCATAGCCTCAATTCATGTCTAAAATGAAGACAGTCTGGATTTCTTAAGAGAGAATTATGGCAAACCTTGCTTTTGTCTGCCATCTTCCTCCCTATAAAAGTTCCTCCCTATAAAAAACAACTGTAATGTTTTCTGTAAGAAGGCTAAGCTCCGATGCATAATATATTTAGATAGTAACAGGATTAATGAGCAGTTGCAACTTGGGATCACACGTGAGTTTTTTTCCCAGCAATCTTTACCAACTGTGTTCTGTTGAAAATCCTCTCCCACTGATACACTGCCTCAAGGGCATCTCTTCCAGATTTGATGACTTTTCAGCATTACTTCTTTGTTCAAACAGTCTCATTCTGGATTCCATTGTGAGTTAGCTCTTTTCAAATTTTATTCTCACATGCTCTCAGGGTCAGCTTCACAGGTATGTGACCCCTGCACTCATACAGGGCCCTTCTCCTGTTGCTATCTTGAAATTCCTCATACTTTTGAACAAGGGGCCCAGTATTTTCATTTTGCACTCATACAGGGCCCTTCTCCTGTTGCTATCTTGAAATTCCTCATACTTTTGAACAAGGGGCCCAGTATTTTCATTTTGCATTGGGCCCAGAAATTATATCACCGGTCCTGCATGTTCTATTCAAGCTCTATTCAAGCTATTCGAGTTCTATTCAAGTTCTATTCAAGCTCTTCTCTATTGAAGTTCTATTCAAGCTCTTCTCCTCCCCCTAGTGCTGGGTAGACTTGGGCCTCTGGGAGTCTTAAGATGGGGGACTCTGTGTGTCCTCTCTCACCATTCTCTCTCTCCCTTCTCTGCCCTTACTCCTCTGGTGTTGAACCACGGAGGAGAGTGAGGAGCACAACAATCTCCTCATATGATTGTCTGTATCAAGGTTATGGTCCCCTCTCTTGTGAGAATCAACTTGAACTGCCCCTGTCTTCTTGATGTGGCTGGGGGGGGGGGTGGAGGTGGCCCCTCTGGACAGTGTTGAGGAGACTGGCTCAGTCCCATCTGTTCCCGAGGCCCACTGCTCTTCTGGCTCCCTTGGCCCTTGCCTGGCTCTCCTACGCAGCACTCTGATGCTCACACTTTGGGTGATGTGTGCAGTCTAATTCCTAGTATCTAGCTCCTCTGAATTGTACCCTATAGGGTTTAAAGCCTTCCTTCCTAGTGCATCAGGATCTCAGCTAAACTTCTTGCACTAGCTCATAGCTTACTGCCAAACAAGTAACAACTGGACTAGCAGAGACCACAGACCAAGTTGCTAAATGTTCACGTGCTTTCTTTCCCTGCTCTCTGCTTCCCACTGCCTGATGTCAGGCTTGATGGATGAGCAGACCCAGATCCCCTCTGAGGCAGCAGGGGCAGCCAGCCCAGCCTCGCTCACTGGCCTTAACTCCACACTCAAGGGCTAAATTGTGCTGTGGGTCCAAATGAGTTTAATTGCCTGATAACCTTGGTAGCTTTAAGTTTTATTTATTTTTGAAAGACAAAGAGAGGCAGAAATGGGGGGGTGTGGCAGAGAGAGAGGGAGACACAGAGTCCGAAGCAGGCTCCAGGCTCCGAGCTGTCAGCACGGAGCCCGATGTGGGGCTCGAACTCACGAGCCCAGAGATCATGACCTGAGCCAAAGTCCATGTCCAACAGACCAAGCCACCTAGGTGCCCCTAACCTTGGTAGCTTTAAATAAAAGTGAAAGCAACCCAGAATTCAAACCATCTTAGAGCACTCTGACCCTTGTACTGACATTACTTAGACAAAGTAAACTTGAGTCTGTGAAACCATTATGTACATTAGGTTATAGGTACTTATACCAAGTATTTATCAGGTATTTCATACCAAGCCCCTCTGTTTAAATTGCTGGGGAAACATTACAGCAAGAGTAACTGTAAGAAAATCCTTGTCCTGGTCCAGAAGTTTGGTTTAAACTCCTCTGCTGCTTGGTTTCCCAGCCCTACTGACATTCCTGGTGCAACCTGCTCTTTCTGTCCTCTGGAGGCTGAGGCTTATACTGAGATCCTTACCATTATCTGAAGAAAGGCTCATGCCTTTTCTAAGCACTTAAGCCAAAACTCACTGAAAGCACTGAGTCTCTCTCTCTCTCTCTCTCTTTCTTTTACATATATGCAATTTTTTATTGCATGAAATAGACTTTCAAGGATACTATATGTTCTCATGTAAGGAGCCAGTTTCTAGCCTCAAATAAAATGTGGCACTTGGTCATTAGTACAGTAAGGGAACAGGGCTGGTTCCTCATCCATTCTTTCTCGTGAGCCCTTCTCCAGAGAACCAAGCACCACAGTAAATTTGGTGCACATTCTTCTAGTACATGTGTGTGTTCAAGTATGGTATTGTTTTGTGTCCTTTCAAAACATGTATCAATATTATAAGACTTTACATATGAGTCTATCATTTCCTGTTTTCATTTATCATTTTGTTTTCCAGGTTTACCTGTGTTGACTCATATATTAAGTAAGGACTACATTATGATTTTGTGAACTCTATTTGCCATGATTTTGATTTGCCTCCCTTCATTCTGTCTTTTGTTAGAGTATTTCATCTTTATTCTCTTTTTATTCGTCACTGACTTGGAAATAATACATTTTATTTCTACTATATTAGTGATTACCCTTTACGTTTAACACACATATTTTGCAAATGTCTGACGATGATCAACACCTCAACCCACATCCTGAACTGTAGAATATTTTAACTCCAATCCTCCCCATCTTCCAGGTTTTTTTTTTCACATGTATCTGGTTTTCACCTTCAAAATCATAGTAATTATTAGTATTGGGGTGCCTGAATGGCTCAGTCGGTTAAGCATCTGACTCTTGATTTCGGCTCAGGTCATGATATTGTGATTCGTGAGTTCGAGCCCCATGTCCGGCTCTTTGCTGTTAGCACAGAGCCTGCTAGGGATTCTCTTTCCCTCTCTCTGCCCCTCCCTGGCTTGCTCTCTCTCTCTCAAAATAAACAAACAAAACTTTAAAAAGTTATTAGTATTATTAGTCAAAATTTACTTTGAATTATCAATAAATTTATATTTTTTTGCAATACATTTTTTCTTCATGTCCTTGCTAATTCAGTATTCTTCTACATATAGGTCAAGCATTTTTAGTAAGCATCTGTGAGTAGTAAACTCTCTTAATCTTTTTATCTTCCAAAATACCTTTGTCTTTATTGTTGAATGATATTTAGTTGCTTACAGAATTTTGGACAGACATTTTTCACCAGCGTTGTGAAATATTATTTTACTTTTCTGATAACCATGTGCTACTTTTAACAAATTACTATTTGAAACATCAATTGATGCTTCTTGAAGTTGTTTTCTCTCTTTATATTGGTGATTCTGTCTTTGTCTTTCATGTTTTATAGTCACTGACCTGACCAATGTGCTTTTACAAAAGGCCTGTTTTTTTTTCAGTTCAGGAAAAATTTCATCCATTATTCTTCAAATATAACTTTATCCCGTGCTCTGCATTCTCCCCTCCCAAAAATCTTCCAAAATATATGCTAGAGCTTTTCATTTTTAGCGCCATGTGTTCTTAATTCACTTTCTTTTTATCCTCTATGCTGCCTTTTAGTTGCTATATTTATGCTGCACAAATTTACTATTTTTCACTCTATACATCGATTTTTCTGTTCTTTGGGCTTTTGAGTTGCAACGGCTATATTAATTTCCAGATTATCTTTCGTTCTGCCAAAGGTTTGCCATTTTTTCACTGTCAATATCTTATATGTCATTCTTTCTTAAAACATTTCAGACATGCTTATTTTAAATTCTCTTTGGTATGGTTCTATCATCTTCAGTTCTTGGGAAGGCACATCTCCCAGCAACGTCTACTCTCCCGATTCTTTGTTTTATCATGTAACTTTGAACATTTTTATTAGTATTATTTCTTACCGTGAGCACTTTTCATTGGATTGTTTTTCCTTGGAGCCTCCTGTTTCCTGGTTGCCGCCTCCTTACAGAGTGGTTGGTGTTCCCCCGTGCTGGGAGCCAAGGGGTTCCTCCTGTGCCGGGTCTCTTTCATGTTAAGTTCTTACTTGGTGTCTCTCCACCATGGAGGATCATGAACTTAGACTTCACATGTATGCATGGTGCAGGAGCAGGGTTCAGATTTCTCACCAACGGCTCTTTCTCTCCCATCCACCAGAGGGGCAGGCCAACTTCCTTTGGCTTTCTCACTGGAGGTGCCTTTCATGGATCCTGTCTTCAGGCACACACACTGGCAGCAAAACTAGGTCCCCACGTCCGGTCTCACACGCAGAACTAGTTCCTGGTAGCAATCTGGCCTCAGCTTTCACTCACATTCCTGACCTGGACTTTTCTGCTCATTTCTTGGTTTTGAGCTGAAGTATATATTAAACACTTAGAAATATTATATTCAGCATTTCTACATGCCAGGGGTTAAAGAGGTTTTTCTCTCTTCTGCAGCAGCTTAGTCCACTTTACTGACCTCAAAGACAAGAAGTTCGTCATCAACATCATCCCTAATGAGGTTTGCTTCATTTAATTAATATAAGGTGGAAAACTCCTGCCAGTGGCTATAAGTAAGTTACACATGACTTTTCCTTCCATTTGATTGTCTCTGCTGCTTTCTCACTTTTGCATTCTGCCCACATCACCTCAACGGAGGGCCTTTTCTTTCGGTGGGGAGAATGATTTTCATTTTCAACGTGGGCTGGAAAGGATTCCCCACGGGGTCAAGTACATTATCTTCCCTATTTAATATGCACATCTTTTCTGGGGGCAGCAGTGCAGAGTATTTAACCTTGAGTTCTTTCACATCTAGTATTGGGTAGATGACACTTTCACCTACATTATCTCATTTGACCCTCTTAAAATCCAGCATAGCTATTACTATCTTAATCGTATATCTGGGAACACTGGGATTCAGGGGATAATTAACTTATCTAAGGTTAGTAACTAATGAAGCTTCCCTTCCTCCATCGTGAAGGAACCCTACCAGGAAACATGGGCCAGTTGGAGGCCCTTTCCTCTCCTACTATGGTATCTTTAGGGCTGCTCTCCATCCAAGAACCTATACTTATAAACCCACTCAAAGAATCCCCTGTCTGATCTTGCCTTCGGTTTTGTGTTTCAGAAGCAACGCCAGAATTCTTTGGAGATAATTATGATAATGGATACAAAAATGATTCTGAGAAATGCATTCATTGCTCTCTGAAAAGATGTGTGCTGCAGTCCTAAGCTTCTTAAATTTATTATCTGAAATTTCGAATTTTGGCAGTCTGCTATAAAATTCTAGAAACTGGCTTCGTAGACTCAATATATTTACATGAAGATGTATCAGTTTGATAATTATATATCATGAAATGTTACATATCTTAATCCCCAAACATTCAGTTGGTATACTGATGTAAAAGTCATAAAATTCTGAAACTTGCTTTGGCTCTAATCTTTATAATGAAAATTAAAAAAAAAAAAAGCACTAATGTTCTGCACCTCAAGGCCCTCAGTTTACCCTGTCATCTTTGTTCCTCCTACCCCTGCAGTAAATGATCCGCTCAAATCACCCAATGATATGTGCTTTCTCCCTATCTTATTTACCTTGTGGAGTTAATGACAAAGGAGATTTGGGCAGTTTGGAGGGGTCAACTCTCCATTTCTTTTTGGTGCCTTCAAGGTGCCTGGTGAGACTACGCCTCTGTTTTCTCCTGCCTTACCTTCTACACAGAAAAGCACATCACCCTCCCTGCATTTGTCCTGTGGCTTCAATATATGAAAACTGATCAAAAGTAGAAATCGCAGCTTTTCATAACATGTAGCAGCAGGGGTTTTATACTTAAAGGAGACAGAAGAAAAGAGAACAGAAACACACAAACTGACAGCTAAACCCACAGGGTCTAGGAAACTTCAAGGTTTCATCTCTAGAATCTTTTAAAAAGAGAAAGCCCATGCCCTGAAGGTTTTCACCTCTGGGTATTAACGTACAAAGATATTCCTGACACCGCAGACGGGTCTGATGTTTCACAGTTATGGGCAGGTTTCCTCAAGTCGTGTTTTGCCTGATACTCGTTCGATATCATCCTTTACATCGGTCATTTCAGCCAGTGCTGCACGTTAACATCTTCCAGATCTTGAAATAACTCATTGCTATAACTGAATGCTTGTGTCCAAATTCACTTACGAATTTCTCCCATGTGATGGCATTTGGAGGTGGGGACCTTTGAGACATGATTGCGGCGTGATGGTGAAGATCTCATGGATGGGATTAGTGCCCTTAAAAAAAGAAGCTCGTAGAACTCCCTTGCCCCTTCCGAGAAAACACGGCGTCCATGAACCAGGAAGTAGGTTTTCACCAGCTCCTCAGTAGACACCAAAACTGCTGGCACCTTGATCAGGCCTTTCCCAGCCTCCAAAACTGGGAGAGATAAATTTCTATTTATAAGCCACCCGGTCTATGGTATTTTTGTTATGGCAGCACGAATGGACTAAGACGCTCGTCCTGCTACTCTGGGGAATTCTAATCCTACCGCAGCTAAAATTTCACCTCACCTAAAACCACTGACTAGGTGGAGAAAGGAAATAGATGATGATCCTTAATTATTGCCTTGATACACATGCTCAGTAACATCTACCCACTCAGTGTCCTGTAAAATGTTTTTAGGGTGGAAGGATATTTGAGAGCTATGCTTATTCTGGTTCATAAGGGTAAGTGTGTGTGTGTGTATGTGTGTGTGTGTGTGTGTGCATTTTGCTGTACTTCCTAACACCTTCTGAAAACTCCTTTCATTTTGTCAGTTTCAGAATCTCTGCTCTCGAGAAAGGAAATTTGAGACACCTGATTTTTGTTCTGCACATATTGTCCTACTGTTAATCTCTGGTGCCTCTTGCTCTAAGTACTTACTAAAAACATCATGTAACGTGTTTGGAAGAAGAATGTCAAAATCCGTACAGTATTGCTGAGAGAATAAAAAAAAATTCTCTAGAGAAAACATCTGACATACACAAAAAATATCTTAAACCCCCGTTCACAACAAGAAAAATAATCCCTTGAAAGAAAGCTAGGAAATCACCGAAAAATAAACAGTATTTTGGATGCTGCCCAAGACAAAGTGAATCATAGTGATTTATTGTAAAGGCATTTTATAGTTCTACATTCAAATGGAAGAAAGGACCAGGTGGGGAGTGTTTCTGATTTTTACAAATTAGCCAGGGCATTCAGGAAGCAGTGGCTTATTCTGATTTTCTAGTTGCCTTTTTAAGTGTTTTTTAATGGATTCTCAATACTTTGCATGACTTCTGGCACTCCCATCCAGAGAGGATACACAGCATATAGGGAAGAATTCAAGCACCATATGGATAAATATCTGGCTTCAGGTCAGTGAGTCAGTGGCAGGGCCAGATCGTAAGTCTACAAACTTTAAATTATCATGGTTTGATTGATTTCCAACCAGAGAGTTGAGCTTTGCGATTTCCAGAGACAGACTATCGATGCGCTAACCAATACCTCAATAATTAATCATGAAATAATTATTAAGGGAGCACTTTTATTTTGCAATGTTTGGGAGCAAGTGGGAGTAACCTTGATCTGTCTTTGTATAGCTAGTGCTAATCTGATTGGGAAGATGCACTGTTTAGTATGTATTAGACACTAAGCAATAAGCAAGCTGTGAAAGTCAGTGTTATCAGCATAATTAATGTTTTACAGGTGTAACTTTCTTTCAGGTTCTCAGATGTGGAAGATCTGGGAAAGCAAACTAGTTAGGAAGGCTTCCAGCACAAATGAGATTAAATGAGCCAGCGGGAAGTGCAGATGCCTTATTGGCAAAGAACAAGTAAGAGACGCTGTGGCAAGATTTATGGCATGTGGCAGCAAAACACAGGGAAGAAAGGCCTACTTAGGGGAAGCAAGACGTTTGGAGAAGTGTAGGGCCATCCTACACCTCCATCTTCACAGACCGCACAAATGTCCACACATCCTAAACTTCAGCCACTTTTGACCACATGTCATTAACTGTATCCATGTATTTATTTATTTTTTCATTGAGTCGCCCAAGGAATGTTTATGGAATGCTCACCTTATGCTAATATTGTACCAGTCACTTGAGGGTCCAAGGATGAGTAGGGGATCATTATAACACGTTGGTTACAAACATGGTTTTGTAGTCAAATAGACTTGGTTAAGGTCCGGCTCTGCTAACGATAACCTGAACAACTTATTTAACCTCTCAAAGAATTTGTTGTGTTGTCACCAAATAAGAATACCTCATGGGGTTGTTATAGTCAGTATGCTTCTGCCTAGCCTTCATTCTTTCTTATCAATTTCCTTTATAGACTCTGGACCAAGAAGTTGACATAGAAGCTTCTGAATTTCCCTCTTCCCCAAAATCTACTGAAATGTGCACCTAAGATGGAACAGTTCCCTCTGAGAGAAATCCAGAAAACAGTTGAGGGGTCCTTACACATCAGGCAAATGAAAAAATACCATATGAAACTGGTATGGCTGAGACACATCCTTGCCGTCAACTGCATCCGTGGCACAGCGCTACACAGTCAGAAGAGAAGTCTAAACCTCAGCTTCTCTCTGAGGCACAAAGGGTTTGTATTGCACATCAATTGCCCCAACTTTTAAGGCTCTCATCCAAGAGATGGACCCCCTGGACACCTAGCTCCGAAAGCCAATGGGGCTTGTGTTTAGGAGTCCCACAGGACTATAGCAGACAAGGAAGCAGTTCTTAATGAGTGCATGAGCACTCACTGTAGCTATCCTCCCAGAGCTTAGTACAGAGGAAAGAGGCAGAAAAGCCCATCTCCCCAGTCTTTTCCTAGAGGAGTTTTCACCCATTACAAGATACCACCCAAGGTTGATTTTCTAATTAGCACTCACGTGTCTGCTGGCTAAGATCCTCCCTGGATCCCAACATTGCTGGTGGGTACTTCCCCCCACCGTTTCCCTCTGGCTCACTCCAATAATATAACCAGATCACCAGCCACTCTCTAGAATGAACTTGTCTACACATCTGATATGCCAGCTTTTGCAGATGCCACTGAGGGACAGGCCCCTGGAATGCCTAGCTCTCTGATAGCCAAATGGGGCATGCATTCATGAGTTCCCTAGGACTAGAGCAAACAAAGAAACAGTTATTAGTGAGTGCACATGCGAGCACTTGCCATAGCTATTTTCCCAGGACTCAGAGCAGAAAAAGTGGGCAAAAACACTTGCCTTCCTATTCCTTGCGGGAAGGAGTTTAATGGCATACCTTCCCAGCTGCTGCCTGAAGGTCTGGCTTCTAATCAGCCCGCATCTTGGTGCTGACTGTGATCCTCCATTTTGGGGTACTGGTGGGTCTTGGTACACCCTAGGAACTGGGAGCTGGTAAAACAGCAGCTTGGACAATCACAAAGACTTGAGAGGCAACAAAACTCAGGCTGGGCTGGTTGACAAGATTCATCTCCTACGCGAGACCTCTCTGTCAAGACTGAGAGGTGGCTGTTGTATTTAATGTATAAAAACCAATACAGAGATAAAGGAAAATAAAGAACGTTCCAAGCAAAAGAAAAAAGGAAGCCTCCAGAAATTGATCTTAACGAAAGGGAGGTAAGTGATTTACTCGATAGAGACTGTTCAAGAGAACAGTCATAAAGACGCTGATTGAGGTCAGAAGGACAATGCATGAACAAAGCAAGAATTTCAACAAAGAGATAAAAACATAAAAATGTACAAAATAGAAACCATAGAGCAGAAGAATATAATGACTGAACTGAAAAATCCACTCAAGTGGTTCAAACACTGACTATCAGATCAAATGAAAGAAAGAAGGCATCCAATTAGAGAAAAAAAAAAAAAGAATGAAAACAGGAAGATAGCTTAAGGGACTTATGGGACCATCAAGGAGACCAAAATACATATTATAGGGGTCCCAGAAGTAGAAGAGAGATATTATTATTCAAAATATTTTTTAAAAAAGTAATGTGTGAAAAATTCTCTAACCTGATGGAAAAAAAAATCCAGACCCAGGAAGTATGAAACAAGAGGAACCAAAAACACATACAGACACACATTATGATTAAATTGTCAAAAGTTAAAGATTAAGAGATAATCTTAAAAGAAGCAAGAGGAAAGCAATGTGGTATGTATAAAAGAATCTTAATCTTATACTATCAGATTTTTCAGAAGAAACTTTTTAGGCTGGAAGGAGTATCATGATATATTCAAACTGCCAACCAGGATCCTCTATCTGGAAAATGTGCACTTCAGAATTGAAGGAGACATAGAATTTCTCAAACAAAAGCTCAAGGATTTCATCACCACTAGATTGGTCTTATAAGAAATGTGAAAGAGAGTTCTTCAAACTAAAAGAAAAGATGCTAATTAGTAACATGAGAACATATGAAAGTATTTAACTCACTGGTAAAGATAAATATATAGTTAAAATCAAAATATTCTAACATTTTTATGGTGGTAGGAAAATCACTTATAACTCTAGTATAAAGGTTAAGAGACAAAAGTATTATAAATAAGCATAACTACAATAATCTGCTAATAGATACACAATATAAAAATATGTAAATTGTGGGGCCCCTGGGTGGCTCAGTTGGTTAAGCATCTGACTCTTGATTCTGGCTCAGGTCATGATCTTGCAGTTTGTGAGATCAAGCCCCCATCAGGCTCTGCTCTAACAGTGCAGAGCCTGTTTGGGATTCCTGCTTTTTCTCTCTCTCGACCCCTTCCCTGCTCACACACGCTCTCCCCCAACCATCTCTCTCAACATAAATTTTTAAAATGTGTAAACTGTAACATCAAAAAACAAAACATACAATGTGGAAGGTAATGTAAACATGAAGAACTTTGTATGTATTCAGGGTTGTCATTAGCTTAAAATAGATGGTTATAACTAGAAGGTGTTTTATGTAAACCTACTAGGAATCAAAAGTAAAAACTTACCATAGACACACAAGAGATAAAAAGAAAGGAATCTATGCATACCAATACAGAAAACCACCAATGTTCTGTATTGAGAAGAGAATGAGAGAGGAAGAAAGGGACAAATGAATTACATAACGGTCAAAAAACATTTAACAAAGTAGCAATAGTAACTCCATATCTATAAATAATTACTCTAAATGTAATGTAAATATATTAAATTCTCCAAAGACAGTCATTATATAATGAAAAAGTTCATATATGTGTATGTATATATTTACAAATGTCATCTCTTGATATATATATCTTGACATATATCTTGATATATCTTGATATATATATATGTGTGTGTGTGTATATATATATATATATATATATATATATATATATAAAAGAAGATGACATTTGTAAATAGTTACACATCCAAGACTGAGGCACCTAAAAATATAAAACAAATACTGGCTGACCTGAAGGGAGAAATAGACAGCAATACAATAAAAGTAGGGAAATTTAATACCCCACTTTCATCATTGGATAGATCATCCAGATAGAAAGTCAGTAAGAAAACATTGGACTTAAACCACGTGTTAGACCATATGGACCTGACAGATATATATAGAAATATTCTACGTGGGGGAAGCTTTAAAGCTTGCCTCCATGAGTCACTGGTTACTTAATGAGCATCTACTATATTCCAGGTGTTGTACAATTAGATAGTGGCATATGTCATCCTCCTCCGCCCCCTCACCTACCAACACTTAGTGAATAGATTTTATGCATGACACACTTTTAAAATATTCCATTTTGGAGGATGATGGGACTGTTCTATATATTGATTGTGTTGGCTGTTATGGTTGACCAGACTGGGGTGGATAGAGAGAGGCTAGCCATGTAAGGCCTGTGCTGACCAGTGCCTCCAGTTCCCCTTGAATAAATGGAGGCATCCAGGAGCACACTCCTGTCATTTGCATCCTGATCACTTGGCCTTTGGAGCTTCTCCAGTGACTTACTTGAGTTGTTTGGAAATCATAACAGTCTCCGCTCATCTTCATGAAGACTCAAATTTGGAAACAACAGATAACTTAAAAATGTGTCCAAAAGAAGAAGAAGAAGAAGAAGAAGAAGAAGAAGAAGAAGAAGAATATTCTGTGTAATAGCAACAGAATACACATTCTGTTCAAAGGTACATAGAACATTCTCTGGGAAAGATCATATGTTACATTATAAAACAAGTGTTAATAAATTAAAGAACACTACAATCATTTCAATAACCTTTTCTGCCCACAATGGTATGAAAGTGGAAATAAGTAACAGGTGGAAAACTAGAAAATTCACAAGTATGTGGAGGTTAAACCACATGCTTTTGAATAATTGAAGAGTCAAAAAGAAATTAAAATTTGAAATAAAAAATATCTTGAGCAAAGGACAATGGAAACAGAGAATAATAAAATGTATAGAATGCAGCAAAAGCAATTCTAAGAGGAAAGTTTATAGCAATAAACACTTATGTTAGGGAAAAAAAAGAAATATCTCAAGTAAACAACCTAATATTATACCTCAAGTGATTAGAAAAAGAGGAACAAACTGTTACCAAGTTAGTAGAAATGAAAATGGTCACAGTGGAAATAAATGAACGGGAGACTAAAAAGGCAATAGAAAAGATAAACAAAACTAAAAGCTGGTTTTCCTAAAGATAAAAAAAAAGCTGACAAATTTTTAGCTAGACTAACAAAAGAGAGAAGACTCAAATATGTAAAATCAGAAATAAAAGTAAGACATTATAACTGATAGCACAGAAATGCTAAGAATCATAAGAAACTATTAGGAACAACTCATATCAACAAATTAGATAGCCTAGAAGAAATGGATAAATTCCTAGAAACATATAACCTACCAATCATGAGGAAACAGGAGATCCAAACAGATTAATTACTAGTAAGGAGATTGAATCAGTAATCAAATATTTTCCAGTAACTACAAAAAAGCCCAGGACCAGACAGCTTACTGGTATATCAAACATTTAAGGAATATTTAATACCAATTCTTCTCAAACTCTTCTAAAAATTAGAAGAGGAGAGAGTACTTACAGACTCATTTTATGAGGCCAGCATTACCCTGACACCGAAGCCAGACTAGGACACTACAAGAAAAGAAAATTATAGGCCAGTATCTCTGATAAACATAGATGCAAATCTTCAACAAATATTAGCAAAGTGAACTCAACAATAAATTTAAGGAAAGAATCATACACCATGATCAAGTGGGATTTATTCCAGGAATATAGGGTTGGCTCAGCATCCATAAATATGTCAATGTGTTAAACTACATTACCAAAATAAAGCATAAAAATGATATGGTCACCTCAATAGATACAGTAAAAGCATTGGACAAAATTTAACATCTTTCTATGATCAAAACCCTCAACAAGTTATTTATAGAAGAAATGTACTTCAACATTATGAAACGTATCTATGACAAGCCCAGAGCCAATATCGTACCTAACAGTGAAAAGCTGAAAGTTTTCGTTTTAATCAGAAACAGGACAAACCCTAAAGATTTCACCAAAAAAAAAAAAAACAAAAACAAAAAACCCGTTGGAAAAAATAAGTGAATTTCTAAAGTTGCAGGATACAAAACCGACATTTTCTATACATTAACAATGAACTATTAGAAAGAAAAATGAAGAAAACAATTCTATTTACAACAGCATCAAGAACAAAATGTTTAGGAATCAATTTCACCAAAGAAGTGAAAGATCTAGACCCTGAAAACTATGGAACACTGGTAAAAGAACCTGAAGACGACAGAAGTAAACAGAGGTATTTGATGTTCATGGATTTGGAGAATTAGTATTGCTAAGATGTCCATTCTCCTCAACGTAACCTTCAGATTCAACACAATCCCTGTCAAAATTCCAACTGAATATTTCACAAAAACAGAGAAGACGATCCTAATATTTTTGTACGGTGCTACAAATAACCTTGAATAGTCAAAGCAATCTTACGAAAGAAGAACAAACCTGGAGGCATCACACTGATTTCAAACATTACAAAACTCTAGTAATCAAAAACAGTACAGTCTTGGCATTAAAACAGACACATACGTCCATGGAACAGAACACATACGACCATGGAACACATACGTCCATGGTCAATTCATATTGGACAAAGGAAACAACAATGTATAATGAGGAAGTGATAGGGTCTTTAATAAGTGGTGATGGAAAACTGGATATCCACATGGAGAATAAAGACCCCTATTTTACACCACACACAAAAGCCACCTCAATGTGGATTAAAAACTTGAACACAAGACATGAAACCATACAACTCCTTGAAGACAACATTAGGGTAAGTTCTTTGACATTGGTCTTGGCAATAATTCTTTGATTTCATACCTAGCAAAGGCAACAGAAGCAAAAATAAACAAGTGGGACTATATCAAACAAAAAAACTTCTGCAAAGCAAAGGCAACTAACAAAATAAAAATGCAGACTATGAAGTGGGAGAAAATATTTTCAAATTTAATAAGGTGTTAATACCCAAACTACAGAAGGAAAAAAATACACTCAATGGCAAAAAAAAATCAAATAATTCAATTAACAGTTTTCCAAAGACATACAAAAGGCAAACAGGTACATGAAAATGTACTCAATATCACTCGTCATCAGAGAAATGCAAATCAAAGCCACAAGAGATATCACCTCACACCTGTCACAATGTCTATTATCAAAAATGTCAGAAAGGATATGGAGCAAAGGGAACCTAGGTACACTATTTTATGTAAACAATGTAAATTGGTACAACCACTGTGACAAATTTTTTAGTCACTAACTCGGGAAATTAAAAATAGAACTACCATATGGTCCAGCAATCCCACTTCTGGGTATATACTTTTAAAAAGGAAGTCACTGTCTTGAAGAGATATATGCACTCCCATGTTCATTGCAGCAATATTTACAATAGCCAAGACATGGAAACCCTAAAGTGCCTGTCAATGGCTCAACGCAAAAAGAAAATGTTATCTATCTATCTATCTATCTATCTATCCATCCATCCACACATACACACACACGGAATTGGAT
Source organism: Acinonyx jubatus (assembly GCF_027475565.1). Lineage (NCBI taxonomy): Eukaryota > Metazoa > Chordata > Mammalia > Carnivora > Felidae > Acinonyx > Acinonyx jubatus. The sequence goes on from NC_069380.1 coordinate 10,605,530, forward strand.
ATTATTCAGCCTTTAAAAAGAAGGAAACAATGCCATTTGCAAGAACCTGGATGGTCCTAGGGGGCATTATGCTAAGTGAAATAAGCAGAAAGAGAAAGACAAATACTGCATCGTACCACTTATATGTAGAATCTAAGAACAAACACAGAGCTCCTAGTAATGGAGCATAGAAAGGTGGTTGCCAGAGTCTGGGGGGGCGGGGGAGATAGAAAGAGGTCAGTAAACATTACAAACTGTCAGTTATAAGATGGATAAGGTCTGAGTACCTAATGTGTAACATGATGACTATGGTTAATAATACTGGGTTGTATCATTAAAATGTGCGAAGAGAGTAGCACCTAAGTGTTTTTTTACGAGAAACAGAAAATATAAGAGTAGAAGGTAAATATGAGGTGATTGACATGTTAATCCACTCAATGGTGGGAGCCCTTTCACAATGTATATATATATCAAATCATTGTGTGGTACACTTTAAGTACATTACAATTTTTTTGTCAATTAAGCCTCAATAAAGCTGAAAAGAATTTTCTTTACAGAAATATTCCTCCCTCTTCTATGAGTGTTAGGATGTTTTCACGTAGTAATTGTTTGATGTGAATCTTCTACAGGGCAGCACCTGGTACATACTGTCCTAAATTCCCAGGACTTCCCTGATTCCCAACCACAACTTTGTTGTTGAACTTTTTCTTGGATTCTGTGAATTACTCCACGCCCTCCCCCACCCCGATCCCCCATTTGCTTTTGGTATTTAACTCAGCCAGCATCAGATTCTGTGGCTAATGCATGTTGATGAGGTCTATGAAGATTAAATGAGATATGCCACCCAAGGTATTTAGCACAATGAGTAGCATGCGAGTGTTTAGTAATGTTCACTACACTTATAATTGCATTAAAATAGTCGCATCCTCTGCTCCTACTGTTTTGTCTGTTCAGTGAGTGATACAGGATGGTAAATGGAGACATGGAGTGATCAAGTGCTAATCAAGTAGGGGATGCTCTGGGCGCACAGAGGGAAAGGGACTTAACACAGGAGAAGGACTCAGGGAACACATCATGGAGAAGAGACACCTAAGAGACACCTATATTTCAACCTAAGTTGAAATATAGAGGATGAACCAGAGAGGGAGCCAGGCAGGAAGGAGTACTGGGGTAGCCAGGGGTCAGTAGGAGTTATTTGAAGCAAGGGAACAATGTATACAAAGATCCCGAGGGAAACAAAGTGAAGTATTTTTATGGAACTGAAACACATTGGTCTAGATAATGCTGGAGAAGTAACCAGAGAACACGCAGAGCTTCATAAACCAGGTTAAGTTTCCACTCTGTCCTAAGAGCAAGGAAGAATTGTTGAAGTATTTAAAGCATGAAAATGACATGATCATGGTCATAAGCTTTAGAAACATCTTCCTTTTCTTTTTTTTAAATTCTTTAACGTTTATTTATATTTTAAAGAGAGAAAGAGAGCGCACTCGAGAGGGGAGGGGAAGAGAGACCCAGACAGAACCTGAAGCAGGCTCCAGGCTCCAAGCTGCAAGCTGTTGGCACAGAGCCCAATGCAGGGCTTGAATTCATGCGCAGTGAGATCATGACCTGAGCTGAAGTAGGGCACTTAACTGACTGAGGCACCCGGTGCTTAGAAACATCTTCCTTTTTTTTTTTTTTTTTTAATTTTTTTAATGTTTACTTATTTTTGAGAAACAGACAGCATAAGAGGGGGACAGGCAGAGAGAGAAAGAGAGAGAGGGAGACACAGAATCCAAAGCAGGCTCCAGGGTCTGAGCTGTCAGCACAGAGCCCGGCACGGGGCTCGAACTCACGGAGTGTGAGATCATGACCTGAGCTGAAGTTGGCCGCCTAACTGACTGAGCCACCCAGGAGCCCCTGGAAACATCTTTCTCATGTGGAAGAATTGAAGCTCAGATTAGAGCTGCCAAAATCAGCCATAACACTGGCTGCACAGATCTCTGATACACACACTGACATCCATATATAGAAAGAGACAGACTAGGTATTCAAACAATGAATTCAAATTCAAAAAGAATTTGCTCAGCATTAATAGGCTGAAATTAATCACAGGAAAAATCAGTTTTTTTTTATAACTTGAGTGGAAAAATATAATCTTCTACAACAAATGTTAGAAAAGAAATGGCTAGACTCTTTAACATATAGGTTCCCGTTCCACAAAGGTAACAGCCAGGGGAAGATGCTATATTATCTGTAATCTTTAGAATTTGGCCCCCCTTGGCTGGCCTCCGGCAGCACTTCCGACTTGTGCTCTCCTGGTGGCAGGAACGTGAACATCCCTTAACTTCTCTCTTCATTGCTCCAAGAAGAGCAATGTCAACACGGCATTATCAACTCTTCATATACTTATGCCCACAACATTACTTCCCCCTTTGAGGCCTCATGTCTTAGATAGTTGTAACTTACTGCTTCAAGACCAGGGTGAGTCAAAGTGTAAGGAAGGCCCTCTTCGATTCCACATTTGCTACTGTACAGAGAATCAACGGAAGGCAGGCAAAACTGAGGGACGGGGACCCCAGTTTCGAGATGATGGTAATCTGAATTTGAAGACCGGGAATAGGAATGGATTTGAGAAACACTAGGAATGGAGTCAGCGGAACATGGTGGTTTATCGGGAAAGGGTATGAGGAAAAACTGAGGAAGAGTGAAACCAGGGACGACACCCAGGTGTCTGTCTCGGGTGACTGTGGGCGATGCTGACATTTTATGGAAAGAAACACAGGTAGACGAACAGACATAGTGGAGGATGGAATCCTGTCTGAACGTGCCGCACGTGAATGCCCATCACCATGTGCCAAATGCTCCCCTTTCTCTCTCTGTAGAGCCCTCCCCTGCTTCATGATGCAGGAGTGGCCACATGGACCTTACAGGCATAAAGTTGAAGACTCACACGTCTTCCCAGCAAGTCTGGATCCCAGAAAGAAAACGATACAGAACCACAGCTTATGCAAGATGAATGCGTAGTATGGGTAAAAAATAGCTTTTGTTTAAAAAAAAATTGAAAGCCATTGAGGTCATTTGTTTCCTTATGATAACCTAGTCTGTACTTATTGTTACACCGTCTCAGTGGCCTTTGCGTATAGAGCACCCACTCTGAGAAAGGACATCAGGGTAGAAGATGCAGATCTAGGAAACTTCAGTAGTTAGAGAGTGATCACATTCACTAGAGACACTGAGCTTTGCTAGAGAGATTACATTTAGAGCAGTAAGAGCGTATAAGTGAAAAGATAAGACCAAGGAATTTGGTGCATACGTAACTGGAGAGCCCAAAGACAAAACCACAGGACAAGGAGACCATCCAGAAACTAGCAAGAGCAGAAAGCCACTACCACTTTTTGGCTTAGAAAGACCAAGAGAGTTCATTGCCAGTGTCCCTGGCAGAAGCTGGAACCATGGTAGGCAAGAACTGAAGGCGACAGAGCTGCTCTGGGAGATGCCACCACCACAGAGACACCAGAGAGGAGAATGAAGACCTGATTCTCCCTTCTTCAAATCCTCCAGACTCCCCCAAGTGCTTCCCAGACTGCCTGTAGAAGCCAGCCTCTCTCTGATACAAAAACCACCTGGATTTCAGACTAAGTCTTCCCTCTGCCGTTGTGCAGCAGCAACCTGATTCCCCTTGAAAAATGAGATTTACCGGAGCCAGTAAAGCAACCTCCCAACTGTCTACTGGTTCAAGAGCATGAGGAGCCCAAGTAGCCAAGTAACAGTCCTAATTCCAATTTACTGGTAGCGCTGTTGCTTTTCCTTGGAGAAACATTCTTCACTTGGTTGCAGGAATAGAAAGTGAAAATTCAGACTGTGCTATGAGGTATAATAGTAAGAGTGGCCATGACCAGTTCCACTGCTTAGATCCAGGACCTATATATTGTGACTATGGGAGAAACATCATCATACACTGGTTACTGGCTCAAGGCATAGACTGGAGCCACAAGTGAGCTTTCACTGGCTCTGGGTTGATACAACCCTTAGGGACATAAAATATCACTGTCATGTTTAGTGTGTAGGCACAGAAAGATCTAGGTTTAGGTACCAATTCTGCCACGTACTGAGATCTCACACACCTTACGCAACTCTTCTGAGATGTATTTTACTCATGTGTTAACTGAGAATTTATAAATGCCAACAGGATATTGCTTGGATAAATACACGGAAGGTGAAAATATCCAGGAACATGACAAGTCATGAGGTAGAGAGAATGACTTCAAGCCAGGTGCTCAGTGAACAAATGACAGGATGGCAGCGAGAAGAGGTGGAGGAAAGTATAGGAAAAGGGCATGAGACTCAGAGAATCAGGGACATTACTTCTGTGTCTTTCCTAATGTTTTCAGTTGGAATGCCTTAGCCTGCAGCCTCCTTCATATATAGAAATCCTGTTCCTCTTTCAAGGATCAGCTATGAAGTTCTGCTCAATGGGAAACACCACGAACAACTCAAACCGTATTTATTGAGGACTTGCATGAGCAGACTCCTGTGCTAAAAAATATAATGAGGCCAAGCTATCAAGTGACAAGAAGACACAGAGGAAACTTAAGTGCCCAGTGCTTGCTAAGTGACAGAAGTCAGCCTGAAAAGGCTACGTACTGTACAATTCCAACTACGTGACTTTCTGGAAAAGGCAAAACCGTGGCAACGGTGAAAATGTGGTTTCCAGGGATTAGGAAGGGAAGAAGGGGTGACAAGGTGGAACACAGAGAATTTTTAAGCCATGAAACTATTCTGTATAATAATACAAAGGTGGATACATGCCCTTACACATGTATCAAGATCTATAGAACTGCGCAAAGGGTAAACCTTAATATAAACGATTGGTCTTCATTAATAACAATGTCCCTGTGTTGGCTCATCAGTTGTAACAAAAGGCTGACACCAATGCAAGGTGTTAACAATAGGAGAAAGTGGTGATGGGGGAAGGGTACATTGCAATTCTCTGAACTTTCTAGTAAATTTTCCTATCAGCCTGAACCTGCTCTAAAAAACCGAGTCCATTAATTCAAAAAGTATAAAATGGGGTCTGCACCCTACTGCTCTAAAATTGAAAACTGAGGAGAGATGCTGTCCACAAAATAATTTGCATGAGAGCGCGCACTATATTAACGCACAGACAATAATTATAAAAATTCAGGTGGGAAAGTACTCTAAGGACTGAGGCGTTGCCTTGATGGAAGGGGAGAGCTTGGACAAGAAAGGAATTTGGGGGCATATTGAACTATGTGGAATTAGAAGTGCCAAAAATGATATGTTTGAAGCCTCTTGATGACTGTAGTTTGCTTTCGTTTACATGTAATTAGAGTTTTTAATTACCTAGCCTTGGGAAAGGGGAGAAAAATGAATGTCAAATTTGGTTTTGAACTGCAGGTAATAACCTTGTACTTGTTATCACTAAGCTATTTGCAAGGATAATTTACTTCCTAGAGCTACCTGACTTTGTCTCCCTGAGAAGCTGAAATAGTCAGGTGGGCCCCTAAACCTATTGTAATATGCTCAGGGAAACGACCCTGCTTTTGCTGTCAGGGGTGGTGGGTGCATGGAGGGTGGGTAGCAACATTGAAAACACGGAGTCCTGGCCAAGAGTGGGACTACAAGGCGCATGTCCTTGGTTGCTCAATGTTGGACACTGGTTCTCCCTGGAACAACTATTCGCTCAAGGCCCAGAATCAGCTAAAACCAGGTCTCAGAAGGTTCATTTCTATTTTATTCATCACTGTAATAATTTGTTAAAGCTACCATAACAAAGGACAACAGAGGAGGCAGCTTAAACAACGGAAATTTATTTTTTCATAGTTATGGAGGCTGGAAGTCCAAGATCAAGGTGCTGGCAGAGTTGTTTTTGTCTAAGCTGCTCTCCTTGGCTTGGAGATGGATGGCCATCTCTTTCCAGTGTCTTTAAATGATCTTCCCTTTGTGTGTCTGTGTACTAATTTACAAGGACACCTGTCATGCTGGATAAAGACTCACCCTAAATGCCCATTTTATTTTCATTATTTTTTAAAATACTTATTTTGGGAGAGCACAGTGGGGGAGGGGCAGGGGATCTGAGGCGGGCTGTGTGCTGACAGGCTGACACCAGTGAGCCTAATGTGGGGCTCAGACTCACAAACTGTGAGATCATGACCTGAGCAGAAGTCAGAGGCTCAACCAAATGAGCCACCCAGATGCCCATTTTAACTGAATTATTTCTTCAAAGAGCCTAGGTCCAAACACAGTCACATTCTGAAGTATTGATGATGAGAACTTTCACATACATATTTCAGCCCATAATAATCACCAACCATGTGTATTCTGAGACAAATGCTGCCCTCAAGAACCTTATGTTCTGGGACTAAGGGTAGAAAATTATGAGATGATCAGTTATTGCTGTTACTTAACAACAATCAAAATAATAATAGTTAATTATTGAACACTTAGTGTTGGCTAGGCACTAGGCTAAGTGCTTTAAGTAGACTGGTGATGTCTGACTTGAGAGCCCCTTACAACCTTCTTTTTTTTTTTTACTTCACCAATAAATCAACATTCCTCCTTTTTCGAGGATTAGGTACTTCACGGGGAGATATCTATCCATGGATCTCTTGTGTTTCTGCAGATCTTGTGAGCAGGGGCATCGACTGACTTTGTTCTGAACTATCTTTTCAAGGATGTTCATAGAGATAAGTGCCTTGAAAGACAGTGATAGTATCTTCCTCAGGAGTAAGAGCTGGCATAATTATTTCCCCATTATAAAAGTTTTGTGTTCCTTAAACTACGGGATCCTCTCTTGTAACGCAACCTACTTTGACTACTGATGCAACCTGGCCTCTGTGTGTTGCCTGTAGGACGTGGAGTTCTAGAACTGTTACTTATACTGCTGTGACTAATCAAGTCCTTTGTCTCTGACCTAGGAGTCTTGTGTCTTCTACCAGCATCTTGGAAATGGTAGCAAGCTAACATGTGAGGTTACAGGTAGGGAAAAGTCTCCGAACCTTCACAGTTCTTGATTCTCATTTAGTCTGGCCATGTGAGTAGATTGGGGATAGTGGGGATAAGTCATTTCCACTGAATAGTTAAAATTTACTAGGTCAGTTTCAATGGAACAGAAGTTTCATGTCCACATGTGAAGGAAATCAGGCTGGAACAGAAGTGGTCATGAGTCAGGCTGTAGGAATCAGATTCCCTGCAGAATAGTTGGATGTCTCTGGCAATTAAGAGGGAGTCATGGGAAGATTCAGAGTGGGTGAGGGTGAATGGATCGATGAGGGAGAAAGACAAACAGGTGAATTATTTTAGACTGATTGCATGGTGAAAAGTTTAAAGTACAGGAGGAATGGCTAAGAGAGGTTTTTCTATGCACAAAGTGATAAGAAATTAGACTACAAAGAGGAAAAGAAATTTTAAACACAAAGAGAAAAGGGCTGACGGCAAAAGAATGAACGCTTATTAAGCCTCTGTGTTCCTAAGTTGACAAGGAGTATAAGATAGTGACTTATTGACTGACTAGAAGTGGGAGTTTCCCAGTCATAGGCAAGGTAGCCGGGACGGAGGCAGTGGGCGTTGAGGCACGAGCAGAAATGGGCTTCGCACAGGCAGCACATAAGCTGCTGCCTCATTAAGTCTCTCAATGTGAAGTCATGGCGAGAAGCAAATCTTAAGTGACCAATATGGCAGACTGAGGCAAACCAGAGTGAATGATGGAAAAGTCACCGGTAGAGTAGGTACCAGATGTGCTACGAGGTAAATAAGGAATGCAATCTAGTAGGTCTTACTTTCCTTGCGGGATCTTACACCATATTTTATTCCACTTTTTATTTAGTTCCGTCCAGCTTTTTATTGTGGGCAGCTCAAGTCTCTTCCAGGCAATTTTGTTTGTGTTCATGGGACAGTTCTTTTCTGGCCTTCATCAGGCCTCCCTAGACTAGCTTAGATGCTATATATTCATTGCCCTTTGTATTTGGGGTCGGATTCAAGCTGGAGTCCTTTAGGTTCAAAGAACACTGATTCCATACTTTCCTTGGTAACGTCTTGATTATAATTTCCAGAAAATTACAGAGAAGAGGAAGCTGAAAGAAAGATAGGGGGAAAAAGTTTGAGGATGACATCAAAGTCTTATATTTAACTGATGAGATTGTTAGTGGCAGAATATGGACTTAGAATAGGGGCCGGTTTGCGGGGAGGAAGAGGTGGGATTTAGGGCCGCACATCTTCCATTCTACATTTTCCTCTTTCATACTTTCATACCTGCCCACATTATTACCACTACCAAAACCTCTTATTCTCTTGCTGTGTTTGTTAAGTGGCCAGGAGTATTGTCAAAGAATGAACAACGTTCTGAGTTGTGCTTTAGATTTTCAAACCATCAGAAGCACCTTCAGTTTACTTGATCATAATCAACAGCAGCAGGAAGAAAACAGATAAGCTATTCCAAACCTCAGAATTTAGACTGACTTTTTTATAGTGGATAGGGAACAGAAAGCCTGAATTATAGACTGAAAATGCTTTATTTTTTAAAAAATGTTTAATGTTTATTCTTTGAGAGAGAGAGCATGAGCAGGGGAGGGGCAGAGAGAGAGGGAGACACAGAATCCAAAGCAGGCTCCAGGCTCTGAGCCATCAGCACAGAGCCTGATGTGGGGCTCGAACTCACAAACTGCGAGATCACGATCTGAGCCGAAGTCGGACGCTTAACCGACTGAGCCACCCAGGCGCCCCAAGACTGAAAATACTTTAAAAAACATAGCAAGTTTATTCTAAATCAGATACGTTTGGTGTGGTTAGCAATAAATACAATTAATGCACTCTCTCTATCTCCTACATGCTTTTCACCTTTTGCAAAGACCTAACCTTTTTCTCCCAAAAAAGCTGTCCACACAAACATAAAGTTTTATACTTTCAGACAACGTCTTGTCATACAGCTATGTGACATGATGAGTCTTTATCTGTTTTCCCTGAATGGAAAGAAAGCAGACACTTAGGACAGACTAGCACAAATGCTTTGAAGACTGTTTCTTCAGCTGATTCATTATCTCACGAGAGCTCTTTGTTGATTTACTAGACCCTAAATTCAGCTGTCTAATCAGTACACAGAAGGATTTATAACACAGCACCCCAAAAATAGAGTACTTTCAAATTTAAAGAGACTGCTCCTTATTTGTTCCTACTAAAATATGATTCTCTTCTTAAAGTGATACTCATGTCCCTCATTTTATAGTTTCCTTTTTTTAAGGAGGAGGTTTACATTTTTTGTTTCCACATTATTTTGAGAGTTACACCTTCTATAATCTGTATGTCACAGATTCAAAGCTTTAAGCCAATAGTGTTTATGTTACCAAAGATGCCAATTACAGAGAGTTATGACTAAAAGAGACCCATGGCCACCATACAATTATCTGAAGCATATATTATGTATATTATGGTAAGTACAACTAAGATAAGAAAGTACAAATAACAGATGAAGCCATAAAGGTTATGTTAAAAAAAAAAACCTTAAAGAATCTAAATTGAGTTTCATGGCTTAACACTAAGGAGGCCAGGGGCAAAGGAGAGACCTGGAGAAAATCTAGAATCTCATCCTTCTGCCAACAAGTTGGTAAAGCATATAGAGGAGTGCCTGTAGGTTTTTTTTATCAACAGACTTTATTTTAAGAGAAGTTTTAGGTTTACAAAAGAATTGAGTAGAAAGTACAGAGTTCCCATATTCCTGTCACAACTGATGAGCCACTATTAACATATTAAGGCTCACAGCATACATTGGGATGTACTCTTTGTGATGCACATTCTAGGAGTTTGGACACATGCACAGCGATGTACATCTACCATTAGAAAGTCACACATAATAGTTTCACTGTCCTAAAAACCCTTTGGGTTCCACTTGTTCATCCCTTTCTCCCTGCACCTCCCTCTCAAACCCATGGCAACCACTGACCTTTTACAGTTTTATATTTTCAATAATGTCATACAGCTGGAATCATAGAGGATGTAGCCTTTACAACTAGCTTCTTTTACTTAGCAATATACATTTAAGATTCTTCCATATCTTTTCATGTCTTGATAACTCATTTCTTTTCAGTGCCAAATAATATTCCATTGCCTGGAGGAACCACACTTTATTCATTTATACACTACGAACATCTTGATTGCGTCCATGTTTGGGCAATTATGAACAGAGTTTCTATAAATATCTGTGTGTGGGGTTTTGTGTGGACGTAAGTTTTCCTCTCCTTTGGGTAAACTCCAAGGAGTATGATTTCTGAGTGATATGTTAAGAGGACACAGTGTATTTGGTTTTGTAAGAAACTGCCCAACTCTCTTCCAAAGTGACTATACCATTGTGAATTCTTACTAGCAATGGATGAGAGTTCCCGTTGCTTTACAACGTTGTAAATATTTGAGGTTGGCTATTCTAGGTCTCCTGCTTCTCCATATAACCTTTAGAATCAGTTTGTTGATGTCCACAAAATAACTTGCTGGAAGTTTGATTGGGATTGCACTGGATCTATAAATCAAATTGGGAAGGACTGACATCATAACAATAGTAAGTCTTCTGTGGAATGTCACTCCCTTTATTTAGTTCAACTGTTGATGCTAAAAGTGTCTATTCATCCCTCTGTAGACTTAACCCTATGCAAAATTAAAAAGAAATGGGAAGTTTTATGTACACTCTGGAGAGGCAACCATGACAAGCTCACTCTCAGTGAGTGGGGTTATCAGGACAAAGGGGTATAAAGTGCAGAAGAAGAGGCAAACGGAAGACACAAGAGCATTTCCTTAGATGGTAGAAAAATGGATCTGTAAAAATCCATCTGTCCTGCATTCTTTAACTGGTAAACACGGAGCACTTACAGTGTCCTATAAACTTTCAGAAGGGGCTCAGGGATAGGGTGGGGGCTGCCTTATAGAAGTACATTCAACAGTCAATAAAGCATGGGGACTCAGAAAAAAAGTGAGTATTCATAGAGTCAGAGTTATATCTTTGTATTTGCTACATATTTCTATTCACTGTCATTTTCTCTTTTTTTAAGTTTATTTTTGAAAGAGAGAGACACAGAGAGACAGAGAGAGTGCGAGCAGGAGAGGGGCAGAGAGAGAGATATATATAGAGAATCCCAAGCAGGCTCTGTACTGTCAGCGTGGGGCCCAAGGTGGAGCTTGATCTCACGAAGCATGAAATTGTGACCTGAGCTGAAATCAAGAGTTGGACGCTTACCTGTTTAACCAAAGAAGCCACCCAGGCACCCTCATTGTCATTGTTTTGCTTTTGTTTGTCTTTGTATTCCATTCTTTTTCTGCCTTCTCTCATTTTAATTGCAAATTTTATATGCTTCTATTTTTTCTCTTCTCCTAGATCAATTTAGAACAATAAAACTAAAAGGTTTTATTTTACCTTCATATATACCTTCCCTAATGCTATTCCTTTCTTTATGTATATCTAAGTTTCTGACATATACAATTTTACTTCTTTCTGAAGAACTTCTTTTAACATTTCTAGCAAGGTTTACTGGCATCTGAAGTTTTGTTTGACTGAGAATGTCTTTATTTCTCCTTCACTTTTGAAAGATAATTTCACAGGATTCAAAATTCTAGGTTGATGGATTTTTTTTTTCTTTCAACACTTTAAATATTTCACTCCATCCTCTTCTTGCTTGCATGCATTCTGAAGATCAGTCTAATGTCATTCTTATCATTGCTCTACAGGTAAGGTGTTTTTTCCTATAACTTTTGTCAAGATTTTCTCTTTGTGTCTGGTCTTCTGTTGCTTGAATATAGCATGCCTATGTATGGTCCTGTACAATGTTCTCTGAGATTCCCAAGTCTGTGATTTCATGCCTGTCATTAATTTTGGAAAATTATCTATCAGCCACTATTACTTCACACATTTCCTTTGCTCCTTTCTCTTTCCTTCTGGTATTTCTTATATGCGTGTGTGTGTGTGTGTGTGTGTGTGTGTGTGTGTGTGTGTTAAACCTTTTGTGGTTATCCCACAGTTCTTGAACATTCTGGTTTGTCCCTTTCTCTCCCTTGTCCTCTTTGCATTTCAGTTAGGAAGTTTCTGCTGACATTTCTTCAAGCTTACTGACTCTTTCCCTGGCCATGTCTATTCTACTGATGGGACCATCAAAGGCATTCTTCATTTTCATTACAGTGTTTTTCATTTCTAGCAGTTGCTTTTGTTTGGTTCTTAGAGATTTACATCTCCCTGCTTACATCACCCATTTGTGCTTGCATTTTGTCTACTTTTTCCATTAGAGTCCTTAGTATATTTATCATAGTTGTTTCAAATTCTTGATTTGATACTTCTAACATCTCTGGTATATCTGAGTGTAGCTCTGGTACTTGCTATCCCTCTTCCAAGTTGTTGGGTTTTTTGTTTTTGTCTTTTAGGATGCCTTGAAATTTTTTTACTGACAACCTGAACATGACATACTGGGTAGAAAGAACTGAGGTAAACCAGCCTTTACCACAGTAGGAGTTGAGCTGTGTTTACTGTCATTACGTAGGCGCACTATAGGCCGAATTTCCCTCTGGTGCCCTTGTTTTCATCTTTCCTGTCGCCTTTTGGTTTCCGTAGAGATTTCTTCTTGAATACGATGAGGCATGCAGTCCTTTCCACTGTAATCTTCTGTTATACAGGAGCCCTACTGATGTAATAGTATTAACGTGTATGTGTGTGTGTGAGTGGGGGTTGGTTCTATACTCTTACACTTAGGTTTCAGTTTTTTAGTAAGGCTGTGCCCTGGGCTGAGGCCTTTACAAGTGCTTCTCACTAACCACACTCCCTTGGGTGAGATAAGAGCACTAGAGGATATAAGAGTTGGATATTTCCCTTCTCCTACAGACAATTGGATATTTACCTTTCCGTAGACTGGTTATGCTCTGATAAAACAGTGTCCTTTGAGGACAGGCCCTTTCAAGAAATGGATTCTCAGGGCACCTGGGTAACTCAGTTGGTTAAGCATCCGACTCTTCATCTTGGCTCAGGTCATGATCTCACGGTTCGTGAATCTGAGCTCCTCATGGGGCTCTGTGCTGGCAGCGTGGAGCCTGCTTGGGATTCCCTGTCTCCCTCTCTTTCTATGCCCCTCCCCATCTCTCTAAATAAATAAATAAATAAACTTCTTTAAAAAAAGAAGAAAAAAATTATCTGTGTGCATTTCAAAGTAGTTACCCTACCAGAAGCATGGGGAGATTTTTCTATAATCTTTACTGTGAGAATATGGTAGGCCTCCCGGAGGTAAAATTCACAAATGTATGGACCTTCCTAAGTCTAGGCCCCTGGAGTTTTTAACTCTCAATCCTTTCCACTCTGAGCCTCCGGCAATTCATCAGTTAAAGGTTAAATTTTCCCACCCTAATATTGGCTCCAGTGGTGGTTTCTGCTCCTGGGCTTGTATATAAGTTGTGATTCTACACATCAGTCTCTCTGTTCCTCCAGTTTTGAGAGTAATGGTCTGCCCTGTAACCTCAATTCTCTAGTGGATCTAAGAAAACTTCTTGATTTTCGGTTTCTTTAGGTGTGTGTGTGTGTGTGCACACGCACGCACGCGAGCGTGCATGTATGTGATGAGACTCAACTGACAGTTTCTGAGTTCTTTACTACTAGAAACCAGAAGTGCATCCATCCACTTGTTTTTGAAGTATTACTTCTGAAAAGATCACCTAAAGGAAGTCACCGAATGAAGACACATCAACGTCGCAAATAACCTGTCATTCATTTTAAATTCAACATTTGTGTTTTTCGCAGGTGGCAACTATGAGGAATATTTAATTTTTTTCTTCTTTGTAGTGTTTTTCTTTGAGCAACAGTGAAACCAACTCACATTTGGCTAGTTATGTCGGGAGATCTGAATTACCACACCAATACCAAATTTCTAAATTACTCCAAGAATGCTTTAATGCCCCTTATATACTGCAAATATGGGATTATGTCACTATTTTGTTTCTCACTGCACTTAAACTTCAAATTCCTTACCATGCTTATGAGGCCCTATATTATGTGGCTCTTTCCTATTCTTCACCATCCCCTCCCATACACAGTACCACTATCATCTTTGTTCCTTCTGCTCCAAACAAACCAAACTCATTCTTACCTTAAGACTTTTGCGCTTATCATCTCTGCCTGGAATACTCACACTCCGGACTTGGCATGACTGGTGTGTAACATCTCGTAACTCCTGTGTTGAATCGATCACCTCCCAGGGAATGCTTCCCTGTCTGTCCTATCTGAAATACTCAGTTTCAGCATTGTTTCCCACTTCCCTTCCAGGTAGGCTCTACCTGTTAGTCTGCTTTATTTCCATCATAGCTCATAAGACTATTGAGTATTTATTTATTAATACCCTTGTCAGTTTTGTTTGTTTGTTTGTTTTTTGCTTCACCAATACACTGCAAAGACCATAGGCAGCCTGAGCTGTCTTCCTTCTAATCTAACTCTGAACTTCCACCATGTCCCCCTCCTCCATTGGCAGGCTTCGTATCCAGATACAGAGATAGAGAATACCAAAGTTATCTAATCCTCCTTTCCTCCAAAATACTTCCCATTGCCCAGTGCGGCCAAATCAGGAGCAAATACATTGAACACTGAGTTAGAGAATGTTCCTCCTCTTTGCTCAAGGGGGATAGAATAGCTGAACACTGTGGCAGCAGTTGCCTTCTCAATATCCATCCTCTATTCTTCCCTTCCAAGATAACTCTGCTTTGTTCAGGGAGATTATGTGTCCATCACTGGATGATGGATAACGATTGCTCTAAGGCCAGTGTGACAATTCTATTTTCCACTTCTCCAGTCTCCTCTGTAGCCCAAGGTTATTATGACAGAGTTCTATCCAAGGAAGTCTATACAGAAGTCTGCTGGTGTTTCTGGGATGGCATTTGCATTGTTTACAGTGAAAAGAGTCAGCAGCATTGTTTTTTGTTTTTTGGTTTTTTTTTTTTTTTTTCCTATATTCCCTCTTCTGCCTTGCTGGAGCTGTAGCAGGTATTTAAATATCACCAAGGTAACAAGCCCGAGGTCAGAAGCTCCCACACCTAGGGGGATGAATATACAGGTGGAAAGAGCCTGAGGCTCTGCTGTTGTCACTCAACAGCTGAACACAAGCCAACACCACTTACCCGCACACCTGTCACGTTATTATACACGTAAGGTATTCTTTTGCTTTTGACTCCACATATTCATATCCATACCGGAGCTAATAGTATACGATTCTTGGAAGCAAGTTACTGCAAGTTGGCTAGAGCCATAAAACATGACAAATGACTGAATAGAGGAGATAGAGAAGTGGTGGGTGAGAATCCAAGCATTCGATGTTACAAAGCAGTGATCCTCACCGTGCAGCAGCAAAACACCCGGCCGAATTGTCACCTGCTGAATCTTGGTGCATAGCTCTTTGCAATCTAGATTAAAAGTGTTAGGGCAAGCGATAGGAAAATGGAAGGTGGTCTATAGCCCTTTCTCTAATTCCTAAAATCACCTAGCCCATTTATTCTAATTCAATTAATCAGGCATAAGACTATATAAATTATAAATTACAAAATTAATTATTGCTGGATCAGAAGCATTATTTTCTATGTAAATTCTAAAGTTTAACTTAGAAATCAGCTTATAAAGTAAGAAACTGCCTCCAGGAATGGCTTAGATTAGCAAGTTCGTGTTTTTAGTTATTAAGGAAGCAGGTAATTACTTACCTGATTATTGACACCCAATAAGCATATTGATACTAAATTGCGACCAAAGATTGGACAAGCGAAGGTATTAACTTGAGTGGTTTATCAGTATTTTAGAAATAGTCGTCTTGGGAAAGAGTAATTTATCTTTTTGGTACTCTGAGACCCATGAATGTGTCAAAAGATCCAAAGTGTCTCACTTGCTTGCTCTTTGTTAATAGCCACCTCTCAAAAATATAGTTCTCAGGAGAGGGAGAGAAGACAGTTTCAATCTATAACAATTTCCTTTACCTCTGATATGTGGAGTACAGGCTAGGGGACTCCCAGCGACATGAGGCAGTTGGGTTCCTTCAGTGACCCACAGCATAAGGACTGGAGAAATAGTGTACAGAGCACAACACAGGGGAACTGGGAGCTTTTCCCCAGAAGACCTACATAGGCATGTCCACAGATAAATAAAACCAAATGCCCTGAGGCTCACCAGTCTAAGAGGAACCTGAACACACAACCTGAACTCCAAAAGTCAACACATCAGAAGAAACTCTCCAAATTTGTTGTTTCTACCTGGTTGCTCTTAAGTAAGACAATTCAGTCTGTCCACGTTGCCCTTGTATTTGAACAAGGCTCTAACACACTGGGCACTTATTACAATGGATAGGGTTAAAAGGCTACTGTGCTCTTTGTTCTCCTCTTTTATTTTTTAATGGAGCAGGGATTTGAATCATGGGACAGGAGAAAGGTCAGAGACAGCCCTCAGGTAAGTCAAGGAAAGAAGTAATTCTGAACCAAAGCTGCTCACGATTGCATACTTTTTATTTCAGTACATTTTCCAGAACATTGCATCAGTTACTGCCAAAGGATATTTTTCTTTTGACCCTTCTAACAACTTTATCTGTCCCTTATCCATCTTAGCCATTAGCTAAGCCGAAACTCTCAGAATGAAACAGAAGTCCTTGACCATGGGATGGGCCTTTTCTGGCCAGGAAGTAACTTGTATGTACTTCAGACCAGGCTGGCTGTAGAAACAGAATTAAGACCGACGGATGGTGCCAAGCAGGTGATATAGGCTGAGAATTCCACTTCACACAGATTCTAGTGGTCAATGGCACTAACGTTCATCAATGTGAATCCTGTTATATCACTGATCCCCTCAGAGTCAAGAAAGCACTTAAGATGAGCGAGGAATACTGAATAAGACTCATGGAATCATTTTTAAAAGGAGGTGATTATGAGCACACTGTAGTACCTATTCAAGAAAAAGAATATCTGAGTGGCCTGTGAACTGGAATTTTAAGTGGAGTCTGAGTTTTCCATAAAGTCAAGAGTTAGAAAATAGAAAAACAATGTGAATGAGATTTATATTAAGACATTACCATGTGGGGTTATTTCCTTTATTTTTCCTTTGTCCTCTCAATTTCTAAAGAGTTGACTCTGAGCTTATGGTTTCATTCAGGTGGTGGGGTCAGTTGGAGAATTAGGATTGCCTGACACACAGGTCCTCTCTTGGTTGTACTTCCAAAAGCCTATGCCCAAAGGGAGGAGAGGATTCATGCGTATAGGGGAAGAAACATTTTAGAGAAGTAGAAGTGACTGTGGGGATCCCAACCCCAAACCTGACAGATTCTCCACAAACTGAGGAAAAGAGAGATAGACATCTGAGTGTCCACAGAACAGAGGTGCTCTGGACTCTGCTTCTCAGTAACTTCTCTAGAAAGATGCCTCCACTCTGGAGGGAATGCTGCATGGCATGCCTAGGAAAATGGACCAGATAGCCAAGGAAGTGCAGAAGTAGTGGAAGGACACTGCCATCAGAAGCAAGAGAATCTGAGAGCCAATGACCAATGACCGGGGTGTCCCTTGCCCCCAGGGCTTTGGAGCTGCATTAGAACCTTCTGCAATGGCAGGACCTCAGAGGAGAGAAGGAAACATTGGAAATGCCTTTAATTAAGGGATTAAAAGTTGAGTTGCATGAAAGAAAAATTTTGAAGTTATATTTCTCTCATTTCTAAGTTTTTCACTGAGTTTTATACCCACTGGACTATTCCTTCCCAGTCAATCTCTGCGATCCCTGACCCCCACTGTAAGGTAACCCCTATTTTGGTTGCTCTTCCAGACTTTCATACTAAATGGCATCACACACTTGTTCTCTTTAATGTCTGGCATCTTCTTCAGCATAATGTTTTCAAGTCTCAATTATGTTGTTATATGTTTAGAACATAGTGGTTTTTATTGCTAAGTAAAATTCCATTTTACTAATAAATAATTTGTCCATTCTGTTGATGACTGGGTTGTTTCCTGTTTTTGGTTTTAAAATGACTATAAAGATTTGTGTACATGTCTTTAGTTAAAAAAAAATACAATTCTAAATACGTCATGTATCAAAAAGAAACCACAAAGAATGATGATGAAAAAAACCTTAAAATTGAATTACATCGAAAGCATTACATAAAACTTGAGGGAATGCAATAAAAACAGTGCTTTGAAGAAAACTGATAGCCTTATATGCTATAATTTGTCATTTTTAGCCATAAAGAAGTCCATAGCCTAAAAACTTAATGATTAATGATTTATTCCCAACCATGAAGGGGGTAACAAGTAACTTATCTTTCTGCTGTAAACAACCATAAACCTGTACAAAATATATGGAGTAACTATTTTCAGGCTACAGACAACAGGCAGCACCAAGTTATAAACTTTGAGAAAAAGAAACACACAACACTCAACATTCATCCTGACTTTCCATCTGGGACACTTTTCAAACTGCAGCATAGAGAAGTGGTGCCCAAGCAGAATGTAGGGGATGGCAGAAAACGCAGAGATGGGAATTCAGTGCTCTGGAGGTAGCTGGGTGCAAGGCCAGGGAAGGTGGGGACTGCACTAATAAAGAACTTCAGAAAACTGCACTGAACCCCACCTTGAGATCTAGAGCAATACTAAGCAGAGTAAAGGCTCAGTGAGGCTCTGAGAGGCATGGTGGAGAATGGAGAATGGGCGCCGAGTGGAGGGTGGAGGTTCTGCGGTGAAACAATGCTGGGAGATGTCTGAATGCTGAGTTGGTCCTTTTATACAGACAGTATTTGTCAGGATTCTCCTACATATTTACCAATTTATTGTCTACCATTCTGTCTTGCATCCCCAACTGTCCTTCCAGAATCATTTTCATTCTTTCTGAAGCCAATAATTAAAAGTTCTTTTGAAAGAAGTCTCTTGGGAGTAGACACTCCCGTTTTCTAAATTTATAAATATTTCATTTTACTTTGATCCCTGAATAACAGTTTTGTGGAGTGCTCAACTCCAGGTTGAATCATTTCCTCTCCACATTTTGTAATTATTATTCCATTGGATTTTAAGTTCCGTTTCTGCTGTGGAGAAGCCTGACCTCATTTACCATAGTCTGACTTCCTTTGTAGCCATTTGTAAGATCTTCCTTTACCTTTAGTATGTAGTTCCTCTACATGTTTCTAGGCATAACCTTCTTTTCAGTGTCCTGTTTGAGATAAACTGTACTTCCTGGGTCCTCCAGGAAGTAGAAAAATTTTCTGTCATTATCATTTAAAACATTTCCCCTCCTCAATTTCTCTCTTTTATCTTCCTGAGACACCAATCATTCATATGTTAGGTCTTTTCATTCAACCTGCCTTGTCTCTCAACCTCTCTTTCATACTTTCTTTCTTAATACCTCTCTTAGATAAATATTGGGTAAGTTCTTTAGATATAACTTCTCTTTAGCTGTATATGATCTATTGGACTCATCCATTGTTGTTTTTTTTTTTTAATTTTTGTTAACATTTATTTATTTTTAAGAGACAGAGAGAGACAGAGCATTAGCGGGGTTGGGGCAGAGAGAGAGGGAGACACAGAATCCAAAGCAGGCTCCAGGCTCTGAGCTGTCAGCACAGAGCCCGATGTGGGGCTGGAACTCACGAACTGTGAGATCATGACCTGAGCTGAAGTAGGATGCCCAACCAACTGAGCCACCCAGGGGCCCCTCATCCATTGTTTTTTTAACATTAACAATAATATTTTCCATGTCCAGAAATTCTGCTTCATTTTTTTTAAGTTCTCTATGAATTCCTGATATGTCATTATTATAATTTGTCCTTAAAATGTTTATATAACTATTCTGCATTCTGTATCTGATTGCTCTAGTATCTACGGATTTAAGACCCTAAATTGGCTCTGTCATTCCGCTCATAGTTTGTCTTTTCAATAATGTGGCAATTATTGTTTTTATAAGATCATGCTTACTTACAGTTCTTTATGCCTATGTGGAGAAACTTTATTCATACAGGAGGCTATTTCTTCTTCTGAAAATAGTTCCTTGCCCTCTGGCTCCCCACTGTACCATTTCTCCAATTGGGAGAAGACACAGTAATTCTTCTTCCAGCCGATCCACTGACATTCATTCAACAAATTTTTATGAGCACCTCATTACATGCCTGCCACAATTCTAGGTGCTTGGGATATTACATAAGAAAAATATGGTAGGTCAAATTTTAAGAAGTGCTTTGGGGAAAATTAAAGCAGTTTTAGAGAATTGGAAACATTTATGCTGCTTGGGAAGACGTTTTGCAATTCTGAATAGGGTGGCAGGAGAAGCCCTCACTGAGAAATGACATTTGCGCAAAAGTGTCCATGAGATGCGGGAGGCAAGACATATGGATCACTGAGGGACGAGCATTCTGGGTGGGAGCAGCAGCAGATGCTAAGATGTATGCCTGTTATGTTGGAAGAACTACAAAGAGATCAACACGGCTGAAAAGGAGAGAGCGAGGGGGAGAGCAGTGGGCGATGAGGTCGAAGAGGAAGGAATATCAAATCCGTAGGGCCTGGAAGGCCACTGTAAAAATTCAGCCTTTTATTTGCATAAGATGGGAGGCCTTGGTGGTTTTGAGCGGGACAGTGACATGATCTGTCTTGGGATCTATCAGGGTCACTCTGGGCTCTGTGTTAAGAATAAATCATAGGAAGGGAAAAGAGGTGATGCAGGCAGATCAGTTACAAGGTCACTGTGATCATCCAGGTGAGAGGACAGAGGGGTTGACCAGTGTGTCAGCAGGGAAGTTCACCAGAAGCAATCAGATTCCCAATATAGTCCGAAGGCTGAGCCAACAAGATTTGCTGATGGATTAGACATGAAATGGGAAAGGAAGAGAGGGTCTGAAGGCAGCTCTGAGAGCCCAAACGACTGGCAGGATGGGGTTAACATTTCTTGAGAAGGCAAGGCTACCAGAGGAGCAGCTATTGTAGGGGAGAAGGAGGAAAGATACATTTTGGACATGGTAAGTTGAGATATTTATTAGACACCCAAATGGAGACATCAAGTAATTAGTCAGCTATATGAATTTGAAGTTCAGGGAGAAGTCTGAGCTGGAGATATGAACTGGGAATCTTCAGCATATAATAATGCTTAAACCCATGGGGCTAGATGGGTCATCCTGAGACTGAATGCAGTTGGGGGGCAGTGGGGAAGGAGATGTAAGGACTAAACTTGTTCATACCCCAATATTAAAAAGTTGAGGGAAAGAGCAGGTAAAGAAGACTGAGACTCAGCAGCCATAATGGTAAAAGGAAAGCCAGGGGAAGCACAGGAAGTGGTTCAAACAGGAAAAGAGTAATCAGCTTCAAATGCGGCTGCGTGGTCAAAGGTGATGAAGTCTGAGATTTAACCTCACTGAAGCGGGTTCAAGAGGGAATGGGAAAAGAAGAACTGGACAGCAAGTTGGGGTGATTTTAAAAACTTCCTATGCTGGAAAAGGGAGCTGGAAAAATGAAGTGGTCGGGTAGGAAAGGTGGGGCCAAGAGAGAGTTTTTACTTTTTAACAATTGCATTTTGTGCACTGATGAGAATGGTCCAGCAAAGAAGGAGAGGCAAGAGAGAGAAGGGGTATTTCTGGAGTGATGTCGTTGGGTAGGAGAGAAGAGATTGGCTCTTGTGCAGAGGGAAGAGCCACAGCTAGGAATGTAGTAAGAGGGAGAGTAGGGCATATAGGTGCAGGTATTGGTATATGCAGGGATGAAAACTTGTGGAAGTCTTCCTCTGATTTATCAGTAAAGCAGCCTCAGGAAGATAAACCACTTCCTTTTCCCGAGTCTTTGTGAAAGCAGTAAGGGAAGGGGATGAAGAGTTGTGAGCTGCCTGCTGGAGTGTTGAAGAGCTGCCCAACACCCACAAAGAGCTTCTCAGCAAAGGCTGAAAGAAGTATTGAATTAAAGCATTTAAGGCATTCTCCATCCAATTCTTAGCTGATCACCAAGCTACCTGAACAGAGACTTCAGTGATCACACATGACTAGTTTAAAGAATTAGTCCAGAAAGGTCATAAACAAGTTGCAACAACAACAAAAGCAGCCCCTGTAAGGGAGGAAATCTCATTTCCCAAATTGTCACATTAGATTACTGACAATGCCCAGTTTTCAACAAAAAATTATCAGACATGCAAAGAAATGTAGGGAAGTAATGCACGTACAGAGAACAACAACAACAAAAAGCTGCCAATAAAAGCTGCCCCCGGGGAAGCCAGTATTAGAATTACCAGAAAAAACAAAAAAGTTAAATCAGCTATTTTAAGCATGTTCAAAGGATTAAAGAAAACCATGTTCAAAGAATATAAGTGATGTTTGCCAAATAGTGAATATTAATAAAAAAATAGAAATTTTAAAACAGAACCAAAGAGAAGTTTTGGAGTTTGAAGGAAAAAATTCACTAGAGGGGCTCAATAGCCAACTGAAATAGAAGAAAATAATCATAGAACTTGAAGATAAATCAACTTAAATTATCCAGTCAGGGGAATAGAATGAAGAAAAGAATGAAGAAAAATAAACAGAGCCTCAGAGACCTGGGGGACATTATAAACCATACGCGCATATGCATAATGGGAGTTCCAGAAGAGAGGAAAAAGAGAAAGGGACAGAAAGTATATTTGGAGAAATAATGGCTGAATGCTAGATTACCCCAAGGTCTATCTTATTTTTTACTTTATCTTCTTGGAAATTTATATTCTTACCTTAAAGGACCATTACAAGTTGCAGAGACCTTATCTGATTCCTACCTTTTGGCTGCCAGCTTCACCAGTCAAAAATAAAACAGAACAAAACAAAAGGGAAAAGAAAGCAGGCTTTGGAGTATATTCTAATTTGAATTCCAGCTCTATCATTTATTTAGGTGACCTAGGGCATTACTTGTCTTCTTCAGGCCTCGGTTTCTTCAATTACTAAAATGCAGATAATAGTACCTTCTTCACAGGATTGTTGTAAGCTTAGAAATTATATAAAGTATCTGGCTCTTAGTAAATATTAATAACTTTTCCCCCCTGCCCGTTTCTTGTGGTTAGCTTATCAACCTAAGAGAGTGGTTTCAAAAAAGTGGCAAATCTCTTCAGAGTGAATTAAACTTTTTCAATTGGACTTAATATCTAAAAATCTATCCTTATCTGGTGGAGTTACAGGGAGAAACCCCAAAGCACTACATCTGTAGATCCCAGAGCCAGAGGTAGATGCAGAGCTGAGAGCTAAGTAGAGCTAAGTAGAGGCTGAGACTAATAATTAAGAGAGCAGCTAGAATGATCCACTAAAATTGAAAGGGCTCAGAGCAGACATGCCACCATGACGATAAAAGCAATAATTGTGGTTTGAGAGTAAAAGGGAAGTGATCCAGGGCAAAGACTTACAAGAGGTGATGTTGACTTTTTCCTTTTTTTAAGTGCTAGGGACAGACACGAATTTACTGACCTGACAAAAGCAAGCTCTGCATTTTTTTTCGATTAGGACTTAACTCTAAGATTTCCAGAATCCTCCATAGAATAGGTATTACCTGTTCTCTAAGGCTTACACCATCACTCTTCATTCTGGCTTTGTATTCTACCTACATCCATAAGGCCAGCGCTTCACACTCATTACAAAGGTCTGATGCCAAGGTTAAAGTCTTAGTCACTGAGAACACACCTGATGTTATGTCACAGCCAGGCTGTAGGAGGCCTGAAGCCAAAGACCCCATTCCCTATTTCCCATCTTCTCCTGGCCTTGCCTAGTAACTCGCCTATGTAGCCAACTCTAAGGTCAATCCCAAGTGATTCAGTATGGCTCTTCCTTGACTTGTGATGGGGTCACATCCCAATAAACCCATTATAAATTGAAAATAGCCTAAGTCAAAAGCACATTTAATCCTCCTAACCTGGCTTAACCTAGCCTACCTTAAACATGCTCGGAACACTTACATTAGTCTACAGCAGGCAAAATCATCTAACACAAAATCTATTTTATAATGAAGTATTGAATAGCTCACGTCATTTATTGAATATTGTACTGAAGGTGAAAATCACAGTGGCTGTCTGGGTACCGAGTGGTTGTCAGTGTTTGGTTGTGGACCTTCATGATGATGGGCTGACTGTTTGCTAAGGCTGTCCCTGCCTAGCATCATGAGTGCCGTACCACATATCAGTAGCCTGGGAAAAGACCAGAATTAAGAATTCAAGGTATGGTTTTTACTGAATGTGTATCACTTCTGCACCACTGTAAAGTTGAAAAACCGTAGGTCAAATCATTGTTAAGTCAGAGACTCTATGTGCCAGAAACCTCGATCTCATGCCCAAGAACAAATCTTGTTGCCTACAGATCTGGTGTTCTGCCGTGTCAGAGATGAAACTGGGGTGTCTTTGAAGTTGACAATCAGAGTGTGTCATTAATCCCCACTAATCCAGACCATATACCTGGGCCTCTGATTCTTTGCTCTACAACTCATATTAGTTCCATATAGGCTCTTCTCCACAGGTCATCTCTCCTTTCCTGATATTCTCCCCATTTTCTAGTGACATTTCTGTTGAGAATAAACACACCATGCATAGGTTGCTTGTCTGCCTATTGGCAGTGCCTAAATTGTGAACTGCCCCACAGCCAAATGCCCATCTAATCTAAGCCAGGGTTTGCCATAATGTGGTAACACTGAATATGGCCTCCACAGTGTCCCTTTCTGTTTTATATCTGGGTTTCCACCTCTTGCCCATGCAGCCCATGTGCTTTAGGAGAAGCTGACTCAGCTGCCCCCGTTCTAGGGCTCAGATCACTAAGGCAACATTTCTCAACCCTCACTGCACATTAGAGTCACCTTCGAAGACTTTTAAAAACTACCTATTGCCTGGAATCCTTGAAAAGAGTGTCTAACTTAATTGGTCTGGAGTGGGACTCAGGTGAGGCATTAGCATTTTTAAAGTTTCTCAGATGATTTTCGTAGGCATCTGTTATGAACTGAATTGTATCTGCCTAAAGTTTATTTGTTGGAGTCCTAACTCCTAGTACCTCATAATGTTACCCTATTTGGAAATAGGGTCATTGCAGATGTAATTAATTAAGATGATATTCATACCAGAATATGGTGGCCCCTTATCCAATATGACTGGCTTCCTTACATAAAGGGGAAATTTGGACTATGACACATATATAGAAATAATGCCATGTGAATATGAAATCAGAGATCAGGGGGATTAGGCAGAAGCCAAGGAACATCAAAGATGACCAGAAACCACCAGAAGCTAGGGGAGACACCTGGAACATAGTTCTCCAGAAAGAACCTACCTCATTGTTGATAACTTGACCTTGGACATCTAGCCTACAGAACTGTGAGACAATAAGTTATTGTTGTGAGTGCCACCTAATTTGCCATACTTTGTCACTGCAGCCCTCACAAATTAATACAGCAATCAAGACTGAAAACCACGGGTAGAACAGAGGATTCAGGCACCCAGGTCTAAAGCAAACAACACATGATATTCCCCAGGCCACAGGGGCCACTCCAAAGTTACACCAATGAGATGTGAGGATAGATATGTCAAAGACTTCTGTACAAGATGTTCTATTTATAGTCTACTATATATTATTCCAGGACTTGTCATCTATATAACTTATACTACCTTTATCTAATTCATTCTCTTTCTCTCCTTTTTCTCTTATGGAATCATATATATATATATATATATATATATATGTATATATATATAGATGTGTGTGTGTGTATATATATATATATATATATATATACACTGTGTATATATATATATATATAGATGTGTGTGTGTGTGTATATATATATATACACAGTGTATATATATATATATATATATATATACACACACACACATCTATATATATATACACATATATATACATATATACATATATATATATATAGATGTGTGTGTATATATATATATATATATGTATGTGTGTACATATATATGTGTGTGTGTGTGTGTATATATATATAAAACCTCAGTTCCACCAGTGTTTTTCAGTCTTGATTGCTGTATTAGTTTGTGAGGGCTGCAGTGACAAATACACACACACACACACCTGTATATATATTACATGTATTTGTAAATAAATATGTACAAAATACATATGTATAAAATACATATATTTCTTTATAGTTCTAAATAGTTCAGCTTTGTTCACTTAATAGCATTTCGAATGCCTGTCCACACAGATATCCTTAATTTTTAATTGTTTCATAATTTTTCAAATTACAAATTAATAATTAGCTTTACTAGCCTCAATTGATGGTCACTAAGCTTACTGCTATATTTTTGCTGCCATGACTCCTTTGCACATATCGTGGCGTACTGTTGAGAATAAATATCAAGGATTGGTTCCTAGTGGTGGTGTGACTGCTATAGCTGTATGTCAACCCAAAGCCCGTTCTCCCTTTCTTCTTTGCTAACCAAACCCAAATTTTGTGCCAGGTGACAAAGTGCCCTGCTTCCAACACTCAGCTTTCTGAACTCCTTTGCACTTGGGTGGCAAGTGAAAAGTGACCAAGGAGACAAAGTCAATGATATATAAGTGGATGTGGCAGATTTTCCTTTCTGTCAAAGCTTACTGTAGGGTGCAGACCCAGCTGGACATCTTCCTTTTGTCCTTTGACCTTTAAACCTTACTCTGGAATGTGTCTGATATAGAGACACGTATATTGGAATCATGAGAATGCAAGTCACATGCCAAGAACAGATTAATGCCTTATTCCACACTCTTCCTTAGGACAAAAATAAGCTCTATTTAGTTAAGTCACTAATCGGATTTGGTTGCATGCAGCTAAATAAATCCTGATGGATACAAATGGAAATTCTAGGTCAAATGGTACATCCATTTTAGAGATGTGGCCAAAATGTCTTCCAAAGTGTTACCATGCTCCCTAGCATTACACATAGGACTTCTAGGCTTAACACACAAAGGCCAGCTTTTACAGCTGAGTAAAATTTCCCAGCCCCTGCCATTAGTGGGTCTAACTTTCTTCCCCAGGACCAATGTCTTGTGGGGCTATTGATCCAGGAAACACTATGCCTGTGCTTGCTAAAGTTATAACATGAAGCAATTGTCACAGCAGAATCTGTCAATTAATAAATGCTTAAATTATGTTTCCATCTACATTCTTGATCTCATTGGCAAAAATGGTGGCTTTGCAGTTTTGGTATAAAGTGCACAGTGTTCAAAAATAAAATGTACTTATGGAAGTACAAAAATGTTTTCATTCACTAATGACTAGAATCAAGGCGACGGATTTTACATAAATCTGTATGATGAGGTTGGATAAACATAATTCTTTCTTTTTCTTAATGATCTTTCCAGTTCTGTTAATGACAACATCAGGGGAAAGCTCTGGGCCCAGTCCGCTGAGCTACAATGGCCGGGACCATTGTGTCAAAAGAGGACTGGAAGATCAAGATGTGAGACTGAGTAGGGCTTCTCAAGTGTCTAGTACATACAAATCCCTTGAAGAAATTGCTAAAATGCAGATTCTGATTCAGTAGAAATGGTTTGGGGTCTGAAATTCTGCATTTCTAACAGGTTCCCAAGGGGTACTTGAACCACAGCTAGGCTCTTGAAATAAAAGGCAAGGATGTGATGCTCCCCCATCACATGTATGTAAGGTGGGCATAATTATCATAATAAGCAGCAAGTTCAGAACAGCAGCCAGGGAGCTGGTATAACATGGCATCCCTAGGAACAAAGCAGATGGGTAGCCAACAACATATTGCTCCATCTATACCACCAAAAGAAATCAAGGATGGATAATCAGAAGGCTGAGGGCAGTTGTCCCAAATAAAACTTTGCAACTTTCTAGACCTAAGCCATTTTTCAGACCTGGGACTCACTGACCTAGAAGTGAGGCCTGAGAGGAAGGAACCAGCACCACTATGCGTGATAACTCCCCCAGTCCTTTCCCAAAGGGCTGCAGCCATTTCCTTGGGTTATCATGTAGTGTAGAAGGGGCAGTGACACTAGATACTGAAGAACTAGGTATTTGAGTACTGTTGGACACAAGATTTGAGTTGCTATTGACACCCAGGAACCAATATCATCAAGAGCTTCCTCATAGAAGTAAGACTCATGTAGATCAGGTGGTACATGGAATCTCAGCCCAGATCTAGTTCCACAGCAGGACCACTTGCCCAGTGATCATTTCTCTAGTATCCCAGTGTACAATGGGAATGGACATACATGCAGTTGACCCATTTATTCCTTAGTGTGTTGGCAAGAGCTATGGTAGTTGAGAAGACTGGGTGGAAGCCTCTGGAAATGCCCCTCCTCCAGCCATGAAAGTAAGTCACAGGAGAAATGGCTGGAATTAGTGCAACCCTTAAAGACCTAAAGAATGCAGACCTGGTGGTTTCCTTCATTTCTCATTTCCGTCATGTCTCTAAGTCACAAGACTGGCCCCAACAAAAGTCTGACAGATCCTGGAGAGTGACACGGACTACTGCCAACCCAAGGAAGTTTGTAGGTTTAACTGCAGCTGCTGCACTAGATATACCTGGGGATACTGCTCTGAACCATTAAACAAGTGGCCACATGGCTGCCATCTCTGAGTGTGGCTCAGAAGAGAAAATAACTCTGCAGCAGATCCAGGATGCTGTGGAAGTAGTCTGTCACTTGGGCCATACATTCAGGCAAACACTAGAATAACAGACAAATCTGTGGAGGCAAAAGATATCACATGGGACTTAGGGCAAGCCCTGTGGGAGAATCACACTGTTGACCTGACATTTCTGAAGATATTTGTTGCAGAATATTTACACCAATTGAAACATAGATCTTGACATGCTTCTGGGCCTTGAAAAAGACACAGTACTTGGTGCTCATCATCAACTGACTATACGAAGGTCCAGTGGGTCCAGGAACAATCCACTATAAAATAGCAGTGAGATGTCCAGGATCAGGCATGAGCAGAGCCAGAGGACAAAAGTAGACTAGAAGAGCAGGTGACCCAAACTTGTGTGTCATCCACCACTGTTATACTGGTACCTCTGATTCAGCTGATACCTCTGACTGCATGGGCTGGGGGCAGGGTATCCCTGTAACCCACTAACAAAGGAGCAAGAAAACCCAGCTGGGTTAATGGGTAGGTTGGTGCAGTACATGGGTACAAGATGCAAATGGGCTTCTGTTGTACTAGCATCCCTCTCAGGAGTGGCCTAAATGATAGCATGAGAAGAAATTCTTCCAATAGGCTTTCAGGGATACAAAGAGTGCATCTGGTCATTTACTGTGTGTAGAAAGAAATGTAGCCTAAAGAAAGAGTAAGTACAGGATCATGAACAGTAGCAAATGGCCCGGTTGGTTGGTCGGGGGCTTAAAAGGAAAAGCATCAGAAGATCTGGGATAAGAAGATCTTGGGAAAAGCAAGTGGATGGACCTATGCGAATGGACACCAAGTGTAAAGATCTTTGCATTTCGGGTTAATGCCCTTCAGACAGTATCTAGTCAGAACAGGCATATGACACCAAAGCAAGCAGAATGACTCAGCTACTTGACATAAGTCGTCTGTGTCATTTTTTACTCCAGTGTTGTAGTAGGATGGAGTGGCTCCAGTGGGGGAGAAGGATGCTATTTTTTTTTAAAGTAATCTCTATGCCCAATATGGGGCTTGAATGTATGACCTTGAGATCAAATGTCACATGCATGCTCTACCAACTGAGCCAACCAGGCACCCCAGGAGATGGATGCTATGCATAAGTCCAAAAACATAGCCTTCCACAATGTAAGACTGACATAGCTCCTGTCACCACTGCATATCCAACCCACTTACAACAGGGACCAACAATGAGCCTGAAATAAGACATTATCCATCAAAAAGTCTAACCAGCCACTTAGTGGTAAGTTGGTTACCCTGGATCCCTATTACCTTTGAAGGAGTAGTGTTATGGGTTAAGTTGAGTCCCTTGAAAGATATGTTGATGTCCTAATGACTGGTACCTGTGCAGCCTTCTTTGGAAATAGGGTTTTGAAATGTAACCAAGTTAAGGTGAGGTTGTTAGAGTGGGCTGTAATCCAGGTATCCTTATAAGAAGAGAAAAACCATAGATACACAGGACAAACACCACATGAAGATTGAGGTATAGATTGCAGTTATGCAGCTGTAAGACAGGGAACATCGAGGACTGATGGAAACCACCAGAAGGCAGCAAGAAGCATGGCATTCTCCCCAGAGACTGAGTGGAAGCATGGCCCTGCTGACACCGTGATTTTGGACTTCTAGCCACCATGAGAGAATACATTTCTATTATTTTAAGCTATCCAGTTTGTGATACTTTTTACAGAGGCCCTAGGAAACCAATACACGTAGTACTTCATAGTGACTGACAGTGACACATATTCCAAGTCTGGATTTGCCTTCCTGGCTCACCAGCCTCAGCCAACATCATTATTTAGGGGCTTAGAGTATTTTATACACTGACATAAATATCACACATGACATCACATGGACACCACAAGGGATACAGTTCCTGGCAAATGAGTTCTAGCGGTGGGCATGTGACCAGAGAATTCACACGTCCTTTCACATACCATACTGTCTGGAGGATGCCAGCCTGAAAGGGTGATAGAAACTTCCTGAAGGTGCAGCTGAAGAGCCAGCCTTAAAGAATACCTTGTGTGGGTGGTGTGCTGTCTTTCAGCAGGCATGAACATGCTAAATCATGCTGTGACAATATATGGTACTGTTTCTGCAATAGATAAATACATGGGCCTGGGAACCAAAATATAGAAGTAGAAACTGTCCTATTATCATCATTCAGTGTCCCACCTAGGAATTTGTTCTCCCTATCCCCACAACTTTAGGCTTTACAGATCTAGAAGTTCTGGTTCCTAGAAGGGGAATGTTTCCACAAGGGGACAAAGAAAACATCCAACTTAGCATTGACTAGGGCTGCTGCTGAGTCACTTAGGCTTTTTATACCAAAAGACCAGCAAGCAAAGGAGGAGGGGTAATCATAAAGGCAAGAGTAATTAATGTGGTCATTAGAGGGAGAGAGAGGTCTCATTACACACTGGTTGCAAAGAAAATATCTTTGACACTTAGGTGACCACTGCAGTAGCTCTTTGTATTCTTCTGTTCAGTTTTGACAGTAAATAAACAAGGACAATAACCGTTAGAAGTACAAGGTGACCAAGAGCTTAGACACCTCTGCATGAGGTTCTGGGCCACCTTACCGTGTAAGTTACCTACAACAGGAACAGTAAGTTCCTAGTCAAGGGAAAGAGGAATCTGGAATAAGTAGAGAAGGGTGATGATTAGCACCAATTGTGGTCCTGAGGTCAGTTTTAGCAAAGGGGGCTATACTTCATCCCAATAAACATCCTCTTGAAAATTTTCCCAATAAAACAGACTACCTGAACCCTGGGGGAGCTATTCCTAAATGCACTGAACTTATCACATGAAGCAAATAGATCCAAGCAGTGCAAGGACTAGACTCTAATAGTCCTTCCTCTGGTGCATCACCCAGATCCAGATACATTACTCTCTTGGAACTCCTCCTGGTTGAATGTAGCTGCTTCATAAAATGTTATTGTCTGTTCCTAGAGGTAGCCAATATCCAGTTGTTGAGGATGCCCAATGTCCAGCCTCCCTTGATTTGATTTTGGAATGGCTAAAGCTGCTACTACAGTTGTATTTCAGTGCAAATTCTGCTGCTGAATCCTCCTTCTCTTGTTCCTTCCTCAGTGTTTTTCCATAGAATACCCTCTAATAAATCCCTGAAGTCAGATCTCAGAGCCCCAGGTAGGCTTCCAAGAGAAACACCTCCTCCTTATGATAGCAGTGGTCTTAGGTCATAGATACACAATCAGCTGACAGAACAAAGAATAATCTGAGACTCTTAGACCATGGACCATGGCTAGCAATGCAGACATAGCATTGAAAGGTAGGTAGACTTCTGGGATAGATAGTTTAAATTAGACCTAAGGGATAGCATCTAAATATCAGATTCCATACCTAAACTCAGCTTGGGAACAGTGTCTCCAATATTCTCTTATGGTAAAAGAAGAAGAGTGGCAGAAATAATATCCATTTGGGAGTTTCCAAAGATGACACAACAGGCAACATTTGATCTGACAGAACATCTGCCCAAGAGAGTGAGGCAAACCTAGTAATACAGGAGTCTGAACAGTATATGAAATGCAGCTCTTTGAATTGGGATGCTGAGAACAAGTACACTAGATAACTCTTTGTCAAATCCTGAAGTACTAGGCTTTTGCAACGTGAGATAGAATTTTCCTCTAAAGGTAGAAGGTGCTTATAAAATATGTGCTTCAACTTCAGAGATCATGGAGCATTGCAAGGTGAGGCGGGCTGTTCAATTGCACAAATGTGGCTGTCATCTTTGACTCCAGTTGTAGCCATTAAACATAAAAGGAGAATCTGGAATCGCACCTAGGGAGCTGTTAGATATGAGTGAATACACACAGACCCCTGGGGCTTGGCCATAGATCTCAGGGCAGAGCCTGCTTGACCTTAACTTAGTTTTAAGAAGCCTTTTTTTTCTTTTTGTAGGAAAGATAATGGTAAACTTGTAGCCTTTGCTCCTCAGATTAAGAGAGATTTCTTTAAATGTCTATGCAATTGGTTGCTGAAAAGGGCTGAGCCTTCCTGAGGCAGAGGAAGGCATGTTAAACTGGCAAAAAAAAAAAAAAAATGAGCTCAGGAACATAGGCTGCAACAGCTTTCCCAAAACCAAGCAAGAAACATGAGAGAGAAAACTATTGGTTTAGTCTCTGTAATCATTAAGGTCCAGTCAGAAAAATAGATAAATAGATATCACATAAAAGGGTTTGGTTTTATAAATATCACGGGACTGGAAAAGCAAAAATTATGCCGTGCTCCCTTGGATATTAATAACTACAGGAGTCCATACCAATGTCAGTTGAGGAAACTTAAATGGAGAACAGGGGTTACCAGAACCTAGGAGTCCAAGATGGGGCTGTTTAGGACTGGTGTTCAGACCTGTTGTGATAAGGTTCACACAACTGGTACCCAGCCTGAGGAAGGATGCTCTGTAACTGATGCCCAAAGAACCTAGGGTTCTCAAAGATACAGAGAACACATTGGTGGTTGCCTGAGGTTGGGGTGGAAAGTGGGCAAAATGGGTGAAAAGGATAAAAAAGATACAAATTTCCAGTTACAAAATAAACAAGTCATGGGGACACAATGTACTGAATGGCGACTATAGTTACAAATACTGTATTGCATATTTGAAAGTAGCTAAGAGAGTGGATCTTAAAAATTCTCATCACAAGAAAAAAAAATCTGTGATTATATATGGTGAAGGATGTTAAACTGGACTTACTGTTGTAATCATTTGGCAATAGATACAAGTATTGCATCATTACACGTACACCTGAAACTAATGATATCAATTATAGCTCAATTTAAACACAGAAAAAGAAGGTGAGGTTAAGAACCAAGTGTCTGTTTCAACTGGAACGAAGCTGACAGAAACTAGAAAATGTAGAAATGAAACTTCCTCTCTTTTTGCCTCTGAGTCTTCCTGGAGTGGCCCTCAATGGCAGAATCTAATAGGAACTAGCAAACAAGGCCATTTGGGGAGTATAATTCAGTGTTCCAATCCCAACAATCACAGAGAGGGTGTGGAGCTCAGAGAGAGTGGGTATATAAACAGCCCTGTCTTGTAAGTAGAACTCTGGCAAGGCTGTAGAGACAGTCCAAGTGAGGCTTCAGATGACTGCAGCCCTAATCAAGACTGACTGTAACCACATCTCAGCTAGTGAGAGCTGTTGAGTCCAGTTACCTGACAGAAATAGGAGAGGAATGGATGCAAAAATCCTCAGTCAGATACTAGCCAACCAGATTCAACGATACATTAAAAGAATTATTCACCATGCCAAAGTGGGATTTATACCTGGGATGCAGAGCTGGTTCAATATCCACAAATCAATCAGTGTGATACATCACATCAATAAAAGAAAGGACAAGAACCACTTGATCCTCTCAATACATGCAGAGAAAGCATTTGACAAAATACAGCATCCTTTCTTGATAAGACCCTCAAGAAAGTAGGCATAGAAGGATCATACCTCAAGATCATAAAAGCCCTATATGAAAGACCCAATGCTAATATCATCATTCAAGAAAGTAGGGATAGAAGGATCATACCTCAAGATCATAAAAGCCATATATGAAAGACCCAATGCTGATATCATCCTCAATGGGGAAAAACTGAGAGCTTTTCCCCTAAGGTCAGGAAGAAGACAGGAATGTCCACTCTCACCACTGTTACTCAACATAGTACTGGAAGTCCTAGCCTCAGCAATCAGACATTCAAAGAAATACAAGGCACCCAAAATGGCAAGAAGGAAGTCAAACATTCACTCTTCGCAGAAGACATGATATTCCATATGGAAAACCCTAAAGATTCCACCAAAAAACTGCTAGAACTGATCCATGGATTTGGCAAAGTCACAGGATATAAAATCAATGCACAGAAATCGGTTGCATTTCTATACACCAATAATGAAGCAATAGAAAGAGAAATCAAGGAATTGAACACATTTACAATTGCATCAAAACCCATAAAATACCTAGAAATAAACCTAATAAAGAGGGGGAAAACATCTATATACTGAAAACTATAGAAAGCTTATGAAAGAAATTGAAGAAGACACACAAAAAAGGAAAAATATTCCATGCTCATGGATTGGAAGGACAAATATTGTTAAAATGTTGACACTACCTAAAGAAATCTACATATTCAATGCAATCACTATCAAAAAAACACCATCATTCTTCATAGATCTGGAACAAACAACCCTAAAATTTGTATGGCACCAGAAAAAAACCCGAATAGCCAAAGTAATCCTGAAAAAGAACATCAAAGCTGGAGGCATCACAATCTCGGACTTCAAGATGTATTACAAAGCTATAATCATCAAGACAGTTTGGTACTGGCACAAAAACAGACACTTAGATCAATGGAACCCAATAAAGAACCCAGAAATGGACCCACAAATGTACAGCAAACTAATCTTTGACAAAGCAGGAAAGAATATCCAATGGAATAAAGACAGTCTCTTCAGCAAATGGTGTTGGGAAAACTGGACAGCGACATGCAGAAGAATGAACCTGGACTTCTTTCTTACACCATACACAAAAATAAACTCAAAATAGATGTAAGACTTAAACATAAGACAGGAAGCCATCAAAATCCTAAAAGAGAGAATCAGGCGAAACCCTCTTTGACCTTGGCCACAGCAACTTCTTACTCAACACATCTCCTGAGGCAAGCAAAAATGAATTCCTGGAACCTCATCAAGATAAAAAGCTTTTGCACAGTGAATGAAACAATCAGCAAAACTGAAAGGCAAGCGACAGAACAGGAGAATATATTTGTAAATGCCTATCAGATAAAGGATTAGTATCTAAACTCTATAAAGAACTTATACCCAAACTCAACACCCAAAAAACAAAAAATCCAGTGAAGAAATGGACAAAAGACATGAATAGACACTTCTCCAAAGAAGACATCAGATGGCTAAAAGACACATGAAAACATGCTCACCATCACTCATCACCGGGAAATACAAATTAAAACCACAATGATATACCACCTCACACCAGTCAGAATGGCTAAAATGAACAACTCAGGAAACAACAGATGTTGGTGAGGATGCAGAGAAAGAGGCTGTCTTTTACACTACTGGTGGGAATGCAAAGTGGTGCAGCCACTCTGGAAAACAGTATGGAGGTTACTCAAAAAGTTAAAAATAGCACTACCCTACAACCCAACAACTGCACTATTAGGTATTTATCCAAGGGATACAGGTGTGCTGTTTCTATGGAGCACATGTACCCCAATATTTATAGCAGCTCTATCAACAACAGCCAAAGTATAGAAAGAGCCCAAATGTCCACCAACAGATGAATGGATAAAGAAGATGTAGTATATACAATGGAGTATTACTCAGCAATCAAAAAGAATGAAAACTTGTCATTTGCCACAATGTGGATGAACTAGAGGGTATTATGCTAAGCAAAATTAGTCAGAGAAAGACAAATATATTACTTCACTCATATGTGGAATTTAAGACACAAAACAGATGAACATAAGGGAAGGAGAGCAAAAATAAGATAAAAATAGAGTGTGGTACAAAACATAAGAGACTCTTAAATACAGAGAACAAACTGAGGGTTGCTGGAGAGGTTGTGGGTTGGAGGATGGGCTAAATGGGTAAGGGGTACTTAGGAAGACACTTGTTGGGATGGGTACTGGGTGTTATACACAGGGGATGAATCACTGGAATCTACTCCTGAAATCATTATTGCGCTATATGCTAACTTGGATGTAAATTTAAAAAAAATAATTAATTAAAAAAATATGACAGAAAATAATAAATTGTTGCCTTAAGCCATTAGGGTCTGGGATTATTTGTTACTTATAAATGGATAACTGATAGACCCAAGAATGAAGGCAAATCCTTCCCAGGGAACAGCACTAGACCCTAATCAAGAAGGACCTCCCATTTTTCTGCTTTTGAATGGGAGTGTCTATTGCATGTCTATTTTATACTGAGGCAGGTATGTTGTCTCCTTAGCTTTCAGGTCTTCAAAGCAAAAGGGAATATATTTGAGGAACTTTACCTGAAAACTCTCATCTACATCTAGACCTGACTCAGAAAGTGAGATCTTGGACTCCAAGCCAATGCCGTAATGCAACAAGACTCTGAGGGCTCTTATGGTTGGAATCTACTGTATTTGTGGCCAGGGAGCAGGCTGTGTGGCACATTAATGGTGGCTGCACATTCTTAACCCTCTTCCTGTAGAAAAGTGGGATTTGTTTCCCCACTCTTAGAATTAGGGCTGGTCTGTGACTACTTTTACCAATGGGAGTACGGCAGAGTGATGACCATTCTGGGCCTGACCTCAAAGAGGATCAGCTGTTTCTGCCTGGCCTCCCAGAGCCCTGCCCTAGACCTGACCTGTAAGAAG
The DNA here is from genome assembly GCF_027475565.1 of Acinonyx jubatus. Lineage (NCBI taxonomy): Eukaryota > Metazoa > Chordata > Mammalia > Carnivora > Felidae > Acinonyx > Acinonyx jubatus. The sequence continues at coordinate 10,642,448 of NC_069380.1, forward strand.
TACATCACCCATGTGGAGAGGTCATGAGACCACAAGAGGAGGGAAACAGCCCAGCTGAGTTCAGCCCTCCAGGTGGCCATCAAGGCTACCAGGCATTTTAAGAGTTCAGGTGAATCCTTCAGACCAGACCAGCCACCAGTTAACTACCATAGAGTTACCCTTGTAGATGTAACATGGAGCAGATGATTGTCCCAGCCCAGCTTCGCCCAAGAGATCCATCAAATAGTAAGATATAAAATAGTTGTTTTAAGCCACAAATTTGGAGAGAAGTTTTTGCTGTAACAATAGATACCCCAAATGATTTACATTTGTTCTATTTTTGCTAGCTTCCACTTTATGGCCCTCCCACACCCCAAGAGGGTGAAATTCTGCTTACTCTGGACTTCTTAAATCTCTCCTCAGATGATTTAATACTTTCAACGGTAACCTCTCTATTTTACTGCACACAAACAGCATTAAGAAGACCCTAGGTGGATCCCTACTCAATATTCTCTCCCGACTTCTACAATCCTGGCCATACTAGTTTTTCCCAAAGGCTAAAGAATTTAACTTGGCTGCCTGATTGAAAAAACATTATGGTAAACTAGCATTTTTCATTTAAAAGGCAAGAACACACACTGTAAACAAAGAATTATTTCACTCCAAAGAATGCTCTTCTAAGTTGGCCATGTGGCCAAAGACTTTTTTTCTTCCTGTGGAATCACTGTGGCTTGGTGTGACACGGAATGATTATATTTAGAAAGTACTTACTTTAGACAAGTTTGCCAAATTTGTTCAGTTGTGTACCATATGCTTTTCATTTTGCAATAATCTATTATGAGATTTCTATGTTCCCTGTTTTCTAGGTAGTCTTTCCTGAATGACAGCATGTTAAAAATTGCAGGAACTATCTTTACTGACTTATAAAGGTTTTTGACTTGTTTTAAATATTGGCCTCCTGGTGTTTCTGCCTTTCTTTTTTTTATATTTTTTAATGTTTATTTTTGAAGGAGAGACAGAGTGTGAGCAGGGAGGAGCAGAGAGAAAGGGAGACATAGAATCCAAAGCAGGCTCCAGGCTCTGAGCTGTCAGCACAGAATCTGATGTGGGGCTCAAACTCACAAACTGTGAGATTATGACCTGAGCTGAAGTCAGACGCTTAACCGATTGAGCCACCTAGGTGCCCTGGCCTCCTGGTATTTCTTAGTCTTTCCCTGGGACACCCGGTGGCTCAGTCGGTTAAGCGTCTGACTCTTGATTTCAGCTCAGGTCATGATCTTGAGGTTCCTGGGACCAAGCACAGAGCCTGCTTGGAATTCTCTTTCTCTCCCTCTCTCTTTTCCCCTTCCCCATTTGTTCCCTCTCCCACCTCTTTCTCTCAGAATAAATTTAATAAAAAAAAACTTTTCCTGTATGTATTACCAATATGTATACTGGCTTTTCCTTCAGAATTGTGTCCTTATATTTTTAGGCTCCACCTATTATAAAAGCATTAAATACATATTTGTGAGTAAATTCCCAGGCTTCTCCCATCTATACTGAATCCTCAGTATAGGATTTTAAAACCTTTTTAATAGGTTTTACTGGTGACTCAGATGCAGCTGGGCCAGGACAAACTTGGAAGAGAAGGAACGGCCTTATTCCTACTTTTATATTTCTACTAGGGGTTTGACATAAGAGTTCTGGTTTGGGGAGAGAAGGTTTAGGAGTAAGGACAGGCTAAAAAGAGAGCCCTCTGACCAGCCAACCAGACAGCAGGATCTGATTTATAAAATTAGTGCTACTAATAAGGATCTGAAAATGCCCTTAATAATGTAATACTTCTCAACACAATGTGCACAGTGGAATCACCAGGGTAAGTTTTAAAGGTCTCAATACCTAGGATATACCCAAGACCCACTAAATCAGAATCCCCAAGTAGGATATCAGTATTTTTTAAGTGTCCTCAGGAAATTTTAATAAGCAGTCAAAATTGAGAACTACCTGAATGTCAATCTTAAGGAACTAAAACATCTGCCCTCAATTTTGGGAATTGGTAGCAAAAATGACTTGGCACTCAAGAGTGCATAGTATGAGCTGACTTCTGAAGAACACAGATATTAATATGAATAATGACCAAAAGGACAAAGTGGCTAGTGTGCTTGGTGGGGGGGGGGGGGGGTGACATCTCAGATGGCCCTGTGGCTCCAGGAATTATCACAGAATTTAATGACTTGAAGGGATCCGTAGGCTTTAATGCTGTAACTGGTTGTTTTTACAGATAAGAAAAACAAACGAAGTAAGTGGTTCAGGCAGGATGAGGACCTGGGTCTCTTTATTCTTAGGCCAGTGACTTTTCCACTGGCCTCAGTTCATAGCAGCTCAGCGCTCACTTTGGGAGCTTATGGAGGTCACATGTTCCTTAAACCCAGAATGACTAGATTTAATTTGCCTAACTCACTTCCAGAGAAAAAATTTGATACAGAGATAATATGTGTCAGTATTTCATTCACATCTCTAGGTTTTTTTTTTTCAGGTAGAAAGTACTTACTTCTTTGCTAATGATGAATACTCCCTCTGTCCTTAGTTTGTACCCATTCCAAAGTATCAAGAACTAGATTATATCTCATTTGGCCATTGAAATCATTCATTACAATTTAGGAGTGATTTCCCTTTTTCCTCATCTTTTATAAAATATACATCTCTCGGGGTGCCTGGGTGGCTCAGTAGGTTAAGTGTCTGACTCTTGATTTCAGCCCAGGTCATGATCTCGTGGTTCATGGAACCGAGCACAGAGGCTGCTTGGGATTCTCTCTCCCCCTCTCTCTGTCCCTCCTGTGCTCGAGCATGTACGCTCTCTCTCCTAATCTCAAAACAGATTAACTTAAAAATATATATGTACATCTTTCACTTTTTTGAACTTCATCATTTGCTTCCCCACAATACTTATTTGCCCACATGTATACATACTTTTTCTTCCAATAAATTATTAGTATCTCAAAATCTCACATCAAATTGTTACTCAATGTAGGCTTCCATATTTGTTGGATTCTAACGTTCAATCCATTTTATACTTCCACTGTCATATTTTGTTGCAATGCGAGGGAAGAGAAAGATTTTACATTTATATAACAAACAAAACTTGATCTCTAACTTAATGGATTTTTCACTGCTTTCTGAACCAACCGGGATGTTTCAGCTTCTTTTAAAAAGCATAGGTTTCAAGAGGGCTCTCATATTAAGCTGCTGTCCGTGATGAGACGGCTCTGTCATCCCAATCGTTCACTGGCCACCCAAAATCTTTCTACCTGACATCTTTCCTCCTTGAAAAACCACCTGGATATCACTATTATGTCAACTATAGTGAAGCATTGTCTCAGCAATTTGTTTCTACTGTATAGCTTTGTGTACTGTTCTGGGGGGCTATGGATAAAGTGACCATATTTCCCCAGTGAAAAGTCAGCCCAGGTTAACAGAAGACTAGCATGTTGGTACTTAGGGCTGCCATAGGAAATCACATAGGATTTCCCTTTTTCCTCCTCTCTTATAAAATATAAATCTCTCAGGGTGCCTGTGTGGCTCAGTAGGTTAAGTGCCTGACTCTTGATTTCAGCCCAGGTCATGAAATCATGGGATTTCTTTCCCACACCCCCAGTCCCTCAAGAGGATTAAAAATAACATGATATCTCATAAACACACTTGCCATCGTAATCCCTGAGACCCATATACCAGTTGAAAGACCAAACCCTATGGCTCAAAATACCTCTTTTGAAATGTGTTTTTCTTGTCAAAATTTATCTTGAAAATGAATACTTCCTTAATTTCAGTTTCTTAGATTATCCTAGTTGCTTTAGAGTCTATTAATAATCTTCAATTTCGTAACTCCAAATTTTAGACTGAGTGGAAGTGAATTCTTTTAAAACAAATATTAACAATCATAATATTAATATTGTATATGTTATATATTTTTATGTATATACTAAGTTGTGAAAAATAAAAATGAGCCACCATGTTCATTAACCTTCAGGCAGTGTTGTGCTATTAAAGCTTTAATGACTGGCTTGCCAAATAAAAGTCCTGATTTGTAGAATCTGCCAGTTTCTCTGGTGCAAATACTCCTGTGTGATTTCAAATAACCATTGACGTCACTAAACACAGAGTTGGGAAAAGATGTGTAGAATTGATAATTGTGTGCCAGCTGCGGTAAATCACTGCACGTCCACATCTAATTTTTTCCTACATCTTCCTATTAGAGAGATTTTTCTTCATTATGTGGTTATCAAATCAGTAGCAAATAATTTTAGAGATCAGTGTGGCTGTTTGGAGTCCTTTGTGGTTCCATATGAATTTTGGAATTGATGTTTCAATTTCTGTAAAACAAAATGTCATTGGGATTTTAATGAGGATCATGATAAATCTAGATTGTTTTGGGTGGTATGGACATTTTAACAATATTGTCTTTCAATCCATGAACGTGGGGATATCTTCCCATTTGTTTGTATTTTCTTTAATTTCCTTCATCAGTGTTTTATACTTTTCAGTGTATAAACCTTTACCTCCTTAGTTAAGTATATTCCTAAGTATTTTATTCTTTTTGATGCCACTGTAAATGAGAGTGTTTTCCTAATTTCCTTTTCAGGCAGGTTGTTGTTAGCATACAGAAACATAACTAATTTCTGTAGGTTGATTTTTTATCCTGCAATTTTACTGAGTTTGTTTACTTTAAGTTGTTTTGTGGAGTCTTTAGAGTTTTTTACATATGAGATTATGTCATCTGTAAACAGGGACAAGTTTTCTTACCTAATTGCTCTGGCTAGGATTTCTAGTTCTGTGTTAAATAAAAGTGTGTGGCATCATTCCTTCATTCATGATATTAGAGGAAAAGCTTTCATATGGAACAACCAAACAGTCTTGAGAAAAAGAACAAAGCAGGAAGCATCGCACCTCCTGATTTCAAACTATGTTACAAGGCTACAGCAATTCAAACAGTATGGCATAAAGACAGACAGACCAGTGGAAAAGAATACAAAGCCAGAAATAAATCTACATGTATCCGGTCAACTGATCTTCAACAAGGGTGCCAAGACTACACAATGAGGAAAGGATAGTTACTTCAACAAATTGTACTGGGAAAACTGGATATCCACATGCAGAAGAATAAAACCAGACCCTTATCTTATATCATATACAAAAACCAACTGAAAATGGAGTAAATACTTAAACATAAGACCTGAACCCATAAAACTCCTAGAAGAAAACTAGGGTAAAAGCTTCAGTCTTGGCAATGATTTCATGGATATGACACCAAAAGCACAGGTAACAAAAATACAAATAGACAAGTGGGACTACAGCAACTGAAACAATAGCATGAAAAGGCAATCTATATTCCATAGAAAGGAAGAAAACATTTGCCAACTATGTATCTGATGAAGGATTAATCTCTACACTATATCATGAACTCCTATAACCCAATAGCAAAATAACCAATGACCCAATTAAAAAAAGGGCTAAGGACTTGACTGACACTTGTCCAAAGATGTATAAAAGGCCAAAAAAGTATTCTGCAGCACCATTCACAATGGCCAAGATGTGGAAACAACTTAAATGTCCATCAATGGATGAATCGATTAAAAAATGTGACATACACACACATATACACACACACATAAGGGCTGAATGAAATATTATTCAGCCCTTAAAAAGAAGGAAATCCTTCAATATGTGACAACATGAATGAAATTTGAGGTCATTATGCTAAGTGAAATAAGATACTCACAGAAGGAACATGGCATGATTCCACCTATATGATGTATCTAATATAGTCAAACTCATAGGAACAGAGAGTAAAATGGTGAATGCTAAGGGCTGGGGAAAGGCAGGGAGGGGGATTGCTAATCAATGTGTATAAAACGTTAGTTATGTAAGATGAATAAATTCCAGGGAACTTCCATATAACACTGTGCCTACATTTAATGGCATCATAAACTTAAAAATCTGTTAAGGTGGTAGATCTCATGTTAAATATTCTTAACACAACTATAATAATTAAAAAGAGAAAGAAAATAGATTTAGGTCATATAGTTTTGTTCTGGCTCCATACTTACAAATCGTGAAACTTGAGCTAATTTCTTAGTTTCTTAAAGACTCCCTTTCCCTAAGAAGATGCTATGAAGATTAAATAAAATTAGATTATCTTTTAATAGTACTTAAGCAATACGTAAAAAATAATAAGAAACTCAGGAATGAACTGGCAGAAAAAGAATCCAAATATGGTTAAAACCAAAATTATTCCTTGAAACAAATAGGTCTTTTTTTGCTTTAAAATAAGTTTTTGGAATTGCTCTCTATATAGAATTTCTTTTTCCATCCTATGGGTTTGGTTTTTCTCATTCAGTTTTTTTGTATTCATAAAGCTAAAGAACCTCACAAGTAGTGTTGTATAGGGGGGTATTTGGACTGGGTGACCCACCTAATTGTTTTTCTGGTGTCAAGAATAGAAATGCCTGGTGACAAGAGTGGGCCCCTTAGGGGAATCAATCATCACAAAACTTATTTCTGTTGGAGTGTGCAACATGTTAACCCTCACCCTTCTATTTTTGACCCTACAAGTATTCTCTTCTTACTTTCCCTTGTCCATAGATTTAAAAATCTACTTTCATAATTTTTGTTTGAAAAATAAAATATGTACATAGGGTATGATATGGGTTTGAATATGATTTGGTGCTCAAGAAAAGAGAAATATTTTTCCTCTTTTCCTCTACAGAAAATTTCAGTATCTCAGATTCAAATATTTGCTCTTGCACGTAGAACTTTCCCAGTTACAAGGGTCAGAAACTCAATCCGAAATGGCTTAAATCCAAAATGGCACCGTTGGCTCACATCACTAGGAAATCCATTCTGTGACTTAAGGAACAGCTTGATGGACGTGTTCAAAAGATGCCGTTGAGACATGGCCTCCCTCCCTCGCTGCCTCCCCCCACCACACACACTTTCCTCTCTCTCTCTCTCTCTCTCTCTCTCTCTCTCTCTCTCTCTCTCTCCATTTCTCAGTTCTATTTGCCTCTGCTTGTCTTCACCCAAGTGGAAGCCAGGCTTCTTGACTATGTAAAAAAAAAAAAAAGTCATGGCGGCTCAATAGTCTTTGGAGGTAATAATCTCAGAAAACAAGAGAGATCCCCCATCCAAGCACCTTAATCAATCCCAGAATTAGCCCTATTGGATCAGACATCCAGCCACCCCTATGGGGGAAATCACTATGTCCATGGAGATAGAGTATTCTATTGACCAGTATGAGTCATGTGTGTACGCTGACCTTTACAGAGCCCTCTAGAGTCACCTGGAATAAAGAAACGGCAGCTCTCCCTATGCAACAAGAGCAAGGATAACAAAAAGAAAGGCATGATATGCACCGGAATCACCTAGCCTAGGTACTCTGCAACCTGGTGGTCATCTAGTCCATGCTCAAACATATCCAGAGTTAAAGTACTCTGTTATATGCTACTGATACTACTACTTATACAAATATTAATGGCAATCATTTACTGAATCTTTAGAAGCTGGCTGGCGTTGGGTGGACATAGTCCTACAGCAGGAACTCCACATGGCATCCTCAAGCTATTGTGCCCAAAGCCAGCAGCTCCCACTACCACCTGCCTCAGAAGAATGGGGGTTCTGGACAGAGCCTGTTTCTCACCTGGCTCACTTCCAAAAGAATCCCTGCACAAGGCACCTGATTGTTAGACCCAGTTCCAATGTTCACATCCTAGTGGCAAGACAGCCTGGGCTTCTGAGTTTGGATGTGTGCACTAGACAACAAAACAAAGATGATGGGAACCAGGAATGACAAGCATCCACTTGTCCCTCTAAGATCTGTATACATTCTTCTTACATGCTTAAACTTTCAAAAGTCAACAGTCAGTCCTCCTTAACATCATGAAAGTGAACAAATCAAAATTCGCTTATCCTGTTTCCAAAAGGAAATGATCCAAGAGTCTCTCACTGCATCCAGCTCCAAATTTAGGAATTCTGGGCCAAATCCATTTCTCACCCAGTTTTCTCACAACTCCATACTGGTACTCTGAAGCCTGTGAACTAAGTTTGTAAAGTTCACCACCATAACACATCCTATATATATCAGCAAAATGGAAGAGGTAAAAATAAAGACATTATCATTATATGATACAAGAAGGGAATATGGCCTATGTCATCATCCTCATTTCAGCAACTGGTTGCTACAAGTAGTTTTATCACTTTACCAGCTCTTTCTACCATGGCCAGGTCCCAACCTGTCTGTTGGGAGTTCTTTGCCTAGTGGATGGCTCCAAACCTTATTCCTGAGGCATCTAGATCCTTGGCAGTCTCCCTTCTGTAGGAGATGCTACATTTTCTTTGCAAAAATTGGGGTATTTCTCTATCTCTGTTAACTAACTAGATAAATCCGTAATCTATAAACCTATAAACAAAAAATAACAAAGTGGAACAGGACAATAATTACTCTACACCCAGCCTACATCAGATGAAATCAGAAGATCTGACTGAGGGCAAAAGTTTAAGTCACAGAAGGAAGATACTCTATCTACGGTTACCTGGGCCTGTTTTTGGTTTCTCATTCATCTGGTTTCTTGGAAGTCCTCCAGCTATCTCTTCATCTTAGTCAATTATTAATACATAAACTACTTACATGTTTATATCTCTTTGAGACAAATCAATTTTGGGGGGTAAATTTCTTTTTTGAAGTAAATTTGTACAAACCCCTGAATACCACAAAACAAAATAAAAGTTTTTGGGTCATCTTTCTACCTTTATTATGTGCTTAAACTAAGTTTTCCAAAAATCTGCTAAGGGAGAAATTACTATCTGGGAACTTCTTGAAGGCTGCGTCTATTCCACCTTTACCTGCGTCCACAGACCCAATCAGGAACAATTTGGTCACAAAAGTATACTTCTTATCAATAGAGGATGAAGGTATCAATTATATATCATCAAATATATACGCACATGTATACTATCATATAAGAAAAATATTAAATATATATGTGCTATGAGAAACCTCAGAATAAAAAAGAAATGGACATGCATGTGATAATCTAACCAGACTCATTTCTTAACCATTGAAACCATTTTACTATTTTGACCGGGTGCAGTGAATTTCAACAGAACCAAAAATATAGGAATGTGGCGCTAGTTAATTCCAACTTAAAGGTTGACTCTATTTTATAACTCTGTTATCTAGGAAATCTGTATGCTTCAACAATTATTTTCAGAAAAAGGAAATGTGAGTGCGGTATTATAACTGAAAATTGAAAGTAATGTAGATTCGCAATCCCTCTTCTGATGCCCTTGGAGTCATAGGCGCTTCAGTATTCAGAATTCTGCCACATGGCTCTAAGGCAGCATCAGTAATTAAATACACTAACATTTCTGTATAGCAGTGTATGAATATTTACATAAAGCATCATGAATGAAGACTTACTGTAGCCTCATGTCAAGTACGGTCAAGTGTTGCAGCCAAGTGAGTTCAGGTCAGATAAGGTTTTGCAGTCAAATGAATTACACAAAAGATTTTCAATTTTCAGAGCCTATTTTACATTCTGGAAATGTAGGCAAGAGACCGAGAACCTATACTGAAAGGAGGAACTTGGTTTTTAAAGAGTTTTACATTGCTGTTGAGTGATTTTCTTTAGGGCTTTATACCGTATCTAAAATGATTGTAAAATGCTGTGATTAACTTTCATTACCAAAACAAAAACCCAAACCCCTCAATCTTTAAGATCATCCATCCCATACAAATAATAATGTATTGAAAATTAGAGGGAACTATAGATGCTGTCCATTTTCATCATGTCAAAATCAGCAAAACACCAATGTCATTCTTTTGAGATTTTGAGTGTTTACAATATGAAAGGAGATCTGACTACATAAAAGTATGAAACTATGTATGATTGGATGTGTTCTGGTGATAGGCAAGAGGGGGACAGCTGTAAAGTAAATCTTTCCCTCTCTAATTCTTTCCCACAAATTAAGAAATTGTTTTTCAGTGGCAGAAAATTAAAAGATTCTAACAATTCGTTGCTAATATTGTAATTTCATTTAATTAGTTCCTTTGCACCCCCCATTCCAGATAACTACATACTTACTACCTCATTCATACCCCTTTTCATTCTGAAATAACTAGAAAAAGGCTCCTGCCTTTCCCCCCACTTTGAAGCAATAAGCTTGACTGTCAGAAAGGTCCCATGCAGGAAGTTAAACACATCAATCAATTTCATCGCTAACGACTAAAAGATCTAGATAAATCTCCCAATGATATTTTCCTTTCAGTGTAACTCAGCTCTTACACTGGGGAACTTTATAAAATATATATAAAGCAAAAGGTACACTGCTCCACAGTGAAACTTTGGCAACTGTTTCTAAGCTACTGCCGAAGTGATGTGGGGCCACTTCGGGCATTTTTCCGAACCTCCAATATTTTGCCAATACATCAGCATGACACTGAGTTAGAAAGTGAGGTCTAGAGTAGTCTGATATTTCCTTTGAGAGAAAAATGTTTAAATCCCAAACTGAAAACTTGGAACGTGATTTTTGGAAAGCAAATGTGTCAGTGCAGGAGACTTTAAAATATTTAAACCTCTCAGCTGGAAATGAGAAATGGGGAAAAAATCGACAAAGATGGGGAGACAAATATAGCGAGATGTTCAGCATTATTTACAGTAGCAAATAAGAGTAAAAAGTCTAAACATATAACATAAGGAGAAGGCTTCTAAGATCATTGTATTCATCCCATGGAATATAACCATCAAAGCCACCTACAAAAAATAACATGAAAAAAAAAGGCTCATAATGTTAAGAAAAAAAAACGATTCAAAATCTATAATCAAGTATCATCTTGGTCATCAAATTTTCCCTCACTACTGAACCATTCCCAAGAGCAAACACACTTGGTCTGCTACTGACCAACTTGGAAAAAAAAATCCCTTAACCCAAATAGCTATCTTGAGCCCATAAGTCATTTCTCTGCTCCCCTTTACAATAAATTTTCTTGGAGGATACATATACTTGTGGAGCGCCTGGGTGGCTCAGTCAGTTGAGAGTCCTACTCTTGATCCTTGAGCATCTGACTCTTGATTTCAGCTCAGGTTGTGATCCCAGGGTCATGGAATTGAGCCCCACATCAAACGCTGTGCTGAGCATGGAACCTGCTTAAGATTCTCCCTGTCCTCTGCCCCTCTCCCCCTGCCATTCACATTTCTCCCTCCCTCCCTCCCTCTCTCTCTCAAAAAAAAGATGTCTATACTTGTCTCTCCAACCTATTCCAGTCAGGATTTTGCCCTTGCCATTCCACAAATCCATGGCCTCAATGTTGTCAAATCCATGGATCAACTCTCACTCCTCTCACACCAGCAATATCTGATACAAGTGATAACTTTCTTCTTGACTTCTAGACCACTCCTCTGTCTCAATTCTCCTTTTTTATTTTACTCGCCAACCTGTCTCACTCCTCTTTGCTATATTCTATTCACTCTCTTGCCATCTAAACACTTGAGGGTCTCAGGGATCAGCCCAAAGATGTTCCTTCAAATACATTCTACATAGTTTAAAATCACCTGGTCTCATGACTTTAAATATCATCTATGTGGGTGATGGGCATTGAGGAAGGCACCTGTTGGGATGAGCACTGGGTATTGTATGGAAAACAATTTGACAATAAATTTCATATTAAAAAAATAAAAAATAAATAAAAAATAAAAAAATATGTATGTGATGACATATGACATCGCTCTCACCAATCTGTGTGATATCTCTACACATAGCTTCTACTGCCCTCAACTCCAAATCTCCCATAGTATTCCCACCTCAACAAATGGTTTCTAATTGTGTGGGCCAACAATTTTGAATAATTTCCTGCCTCCTCTCTTTCTTGTACCCTGTATCTACTCCATCAGCAGAGGTGTTTGAGGTTGCCTTCAAAAAAAACCCAATAATCTTCCCACTCTCCTCACCTGCACCACTGCCTCCCAGGTCCAAGCCCATCCCCGCTGCATCTCACCTATTGTTTACAATAGCCTCCAACTGGGCTTGTCCCTCCCACCCCCACTTCTCATTGAGCTCTCTCCTGTGGTCCTGTCTCAGAGAAGCCACCACCATCTTTGTAAAAGGTTAAGTCAAATCACGTCTTCTCTCCTCTGCTCCCTTAGAAATCTATCCATCGGTGCCTGATATTGGGGATCAACACTTGGCATTGATTCTAAACCTGTCCAGTACACAGAGCTTAAAACTGCCTTGCAGTTATGTTCTAGACAACATTAGATTCTGCCAATTATGATGAACACAGAAATGATACAGGGGCTATCTAACCAACGCCTTAACTGCTGCTACTGTCAAGCACCATTGTGAATGGTGAGGGTGTTTTTTGTCTTGTTTTGTTTTCTGCAGCAGCATCTCACTGTCCAGAAACCACCTTGGATGTAAACAGGCAGTTGCAGAAGTAGCAGCTTCCTGATCCCTGACCAAAGTGCCAACTGTATGCTCGAGAGCAGATGCTGTGTGGGCCCCTGTCTCTACCTTCCTGATCCTGGCAGAAGAGTAGCTTCCATGGCATATTCTTGGGGGGGAGTTTTCTGAAAGTCATTCCCAGAGGTCCACTGAGAACCCATTTCTCTAGCCCTTCCAAAGATGTCGTAAGCACCAAACTCATTGTATTACATCCTTTTCTCCTTCAGTTAGCCAGAGAGGTTTCCATTCTCCAATACTTATGAACACACCATCACATGGGAAGCAATTCCTAAGTCCTATTCTCACCCAGGAAACCTTGTATGTTCTGGTGCCCTGATGCCTCTCTAGTCTAAAACCTTTCACTTTCCTTCTTTCTCATTCTGCTCCAGAACACAGGCAGAAAAATAAGCATGCTATTAAAAGAAAATATATAAAAAAAATAAAGGTACAGCTGCTCAACTGCATTCTCAGTCAGTGAGTGCTATCGCAGACAAATATATTTGCATTGCCCAGAACAATAACGTGAAATACTAAATAGAACAGCATTCTTTATCCATTGTTGCTCCTAAAAAAAGACTCTGAAAGCTTGCCTCGTCTTGGTGATTCTTTGGATTTATTCTAGCTTCTTTGAGTCCCTTTTTACCTGCTTAGTCCGATCAGCATGGAAGTCAGGAGTATCATTTCCTTGGTAAGAACACTCTGCTTACATGGCATCCATTTTTTTTGTTTTTTATCTTTCCTTCTATGGCATATTCATGTTATTTTAAATAAAAAGTAAAAAAAAAACCCTTTTATTTCACATGAATTGTTATTAAGGCTTGCATTCCTCATTGCACATTTATGTTGTTATTTATATTTAGAAGAATTTTACATTTGAGTTTGTACAATTTCAACTCACTGGCTGGTGACCTCCAAAGGGCTAGTCTTATGTAGACCCTATGAATTCCGAACCTGTCATCTGGGTATTTACCTCTGAATTTTACCATAAGTCAGCCAATCTGCTATTCTCTTAGGGCTAAATTCCACAGCCAAAAATCTGCAAATATGCCCAACAACTAAATATACTGAGATCTGACACGATGGACATTTTAAAAAGCTACATTCATTTATTCTCTTTTAGTTATCGAATCAACAGTGAACTCTAGTACCTTGAATCACAAACTATATTTATTTATTTATTTTTAATTCATATTTAATTTCCAAGAAAGAATACATGTATTTATGCTTTAGTGACCTTTTAGATATCAGGATATTATCAAACCTATGGAAAAACACTTTCAATTGGTTTGAATTAGTGGATGATTCTGAGTCATGTTCTCACTCAAAAATAGATGGCTGGCTTTGTTTTCAATGAAGTTCAAATTTAAGAGTTAGAATTGAAATAGATGCTAGAAATATCTGTATTGCTAGATAGTTGTGTCTTGAGGCATAGGATTTCCTGATTAGGAAAAGGACTGAAATGAAAAGCTTGTTTGATAGGCCTCAGGGACCTATTACCCTTGAGCTCATTGACTCTTGGAAGGAGAACACTTCCTGGAAGGATGTGGTGTGTGGAGTTCTTAAAGTAGGAGTCCCCCAGCAAGCAGGGGAAGGAAGAGATCACTTCTAGCTTTGGGGATTCTGCCATAGTGCTGGTGGAGGCAAAAATACTTTTTGCAGAAAGCTATAAACTCAGTAAATAAAGTTTTTCAATAAACCCGGTAAGTGAAAATTTTCAAGTGACCTAGAAATAATTTTACTGGGGAAAAAAAGGGGCTATATTTCAGCTTTAAATAACTGTCAAAACAAATATGATTGACTATTTTATAATTTTTCCATTGATTCCATATTGATTTGGTAATATTCCTCATGAGCACAGGTGCAAAAATTCTAAACAAAATGTTGGAAAAACAAATTCAACAGTGTGTTATAAGAACAATATGTCATGACCAAGCAATGTTTATCCTAAGAATAGAGGGTCATATTTGAGAGCAACAATAGTAACGACTGAATTGTAAGGTTTACATGGGATAATAGACTTACAGCATTTAACCTAGTATTTGAGCCTAATATACTCTCAATAAATATTAGGTATGACAACTCCCAAGGCCTAACTTTCTTTTCATGTTTGGAAGCACCAGAAATTAGATAATTTTCTGAGAATGAGGAGGCCAATACTTGAGAGAGATGATAATGTTTTAGATTAGCCATGGAGGGGCATGAGCTAAAGCAATAACTGTGATGCAACAGAAGGATAGATGATGAAAGCCAGGGGCCTGCCTGACATGGGAATCCAAGGACTGTCACAGCACCAATGTTCACGGTTTTGCCATAACTTCTGGGAATGCTGGGTTATTTGAATGTGAAATGGTGAAAGGTAGATTTTAAATCCAGGGTTAGATCTTGGCCACTGAGTGTATCAAAGGATAGTGATGAAGGGAATTGAGAATGCTCATGAGGAAGTAAATAGGACAGATGGTGCCCTGAAAACCTGAGCTGGTAAGATAAAGAAGGGAAGACATGAGGGCTGATGGACTAGAGGAATGTGGAGGGATCAAGGAATTGTAACCTCTGTGACAGTGGAAGAGTAGTTACAAAAGAAATAATAAAACAAGAAGAAAGGTGGAGGCTGTGGCCATAAAAAGATTGTGGTAGAAATTGCCTTGTAACACCTCATCTCCCCCTTCAGTAAGGGCTCTCTTTTAGGCCTGGCACATTGTCACTCATATAAAGTCTACATTTCCCAGACTCCAGCTTAGGCTAAGTTCTAGCCAGTGAGGTACAAGCAGAAAGATTGGAACTTCTGGAAAGTCCCCTGGAAAGCAGTGAGGTGAACTCTTTCTCTCTTCCACCTTTTACCTCCTTCCTTCCCCTTGGAATGCAGACATCATTACTTCAGTACAAGAGGCCATCATGGCCCCGAGGCCATGTTTTATTTTGTATTTTATGTGAGGGAGATATAAAACCTTATGTGGTTTAAGTTTTTACTTTGAGATTTCTTGTTATTCATAGCTGAACCTAAATGTAATGCATGCAATGGAATACCAAGCTTAAAGATTTCTCAAGTAAATCACCATCAGGATGTCCAGGCTGTAGCCATGAAAATTATAAGAAGTGTAAGCATATCTGACTATTGACAAGTTTTAAATAATATTACATCAAAATCCATGCTTCTGTAAGCTTTCATCAGTTGTCTTAGTGTTTCCCTAACATAACATACCAAATAAAATGGATTTATTGTTTTCCCCTCATGACACTTGAAGGAGGAGGTTGTGGCCCCAAGCCATCTTCTTTATAGGCTGCACATCTCCAGGTTTGTCAAGCTCTCTTTGTGTGCCAAAGATTTGTCCTTCTGTACCCTTCCGGATACTTTCCTCTGAACATGGTCCAGTATGTCTATTTCTTTCTTTCTTTTTTTAAATTTTTTAATGTTCATGTATTTTTGAGAGAGAGAGAGAGAGATAGAGACAGAGAGAGGCAGAGTGTGAACGGAGGAGGAGCAGAAAGAGAGGGAGACACAGAATCCAAAACAGGCTCCAGGCTCTGAGCTGTCAGCACAGAGTCCCACATGGGGCTCTAACTCACAAACTGTGAGACCATGACCTGAGCTGAGGTCAGGTGCTTAACCTACTGAGCCACCCACGTGACCCTGTCCATTTCTTTCTTTCTTTTTTTTTTTAAGTGCAAAGTCAACCTGAACAAGGGGCACAGGTGTGGGTCTGAGCAGGCTATTACCCACCTCATTCCAGATGACACATTTCTGTTACCACATTGCCTTTTTCAGCAGAGACATCACATTTCCCATTCATATGAAACTGCTTTAACTAGAATGCATGCCTTATAAAAGGCAATAGCAACCCAAGTTGCTATTAAAACCACATCTTGCCCAATCTCTACTTGTGTAGTTGATATTTCTCAAATGCAGGTGCACAGCCTTACATAGCCAGCTCTGTTAAATTTCATCTTGTAAGATGTGATTCACTGCTTCGGCCCATGGAGACTTCTAGGAATCCAATTCTGCCACCCACTGAATTCCCCATCGTTAAGCCTTGTGTTATACACCATTTTGAGAAGCCTACTCTCTGATCTAAACATAAATCTAAATCTTTGATCAAAATGTTGAACAAGTCCATTTGTTCTTGGGCAAAGACCTTCCTCCAAGATGCCATTCATCAATCTATTCATCAGAGTTTGGAAAGTATAATTTGCAACAAGTGATTGTTCTCATGATTGCATTCAGGATTTCTTAGCCCAAGGAAAGGAAAACTTAAGAAAAATTCCTAAAATAATTCATTTGGCCACTCAAGGCTTTCTGGAGTTGGTGGGCATTACGGACTGTTTAAATCTCTCCAAAAGTCATAGGTTGAAGCCCTAACCCGAAATGTGACAGTATGAGAAGGAAGGGCTTCTTAGAAAGTAATAGACTTAGATTAGTCATGAGGGTGGAGCCCTATGACAGGGTTGGTGCCCTTATAAAAAGAGGAGGAGCCCAGCTTCCTCTCTTTGCCATGTGAGGATAGAGCAAAAGGGAAGCTGTTTGGAAGTCAGAAAGAAGGCTCCCACCCAGAATCAAATCTCCTGGCTCCTTGACCTTGGACTTCCCAGCCTCCAGAACTGTGAGAATTAAATATCTGTTGTTTAAGACACTCAGTCTCTAGTATTTGTAATAGCAGCCTTAGTTGCTACTGGCAGCTGTTATATGACCATGGATTTCCAACCAGTGTCTTTCTCAAGGTGCCTATAGTTTACTATTGTCCAAGCTACGGCATGTCAAGCTTAAGCTGGATCACTTTTCCTTATGGCAATGACATACATGTTAAATCAGAGATAAAATTGCATGCCCAAATCCTGCAAGAGGCCACTGGAATATGTGCCTGTATGAGGAGGTAATCACAAATGCTTAGTCTATTTTAAGGCCTTACTTGGGAACTGGGCTGGTGATCACATGAATGTGCCCAGAATTTTTGCCTCTCCATTTATAAGCCACATGGATTTGGATTCTTGTTCCTACTCTGTGTTTCTGCCAAGCCAGAGAACCTCACTGAGCCATATTGTAAAAGGTATGGAATTTCAATTTCATTAGGGTCTGTGGGGGAAAAGTGTTTGAAATTTCCCCAAATCACCATAAGCTTTTAGAATGCCTTTTTCCCTTTTTGTTGGAGAGACCAGATGTCAATTTTTGTTCCCCAAATATTCATGACATATTCATAAAGAACAGTCACCTTTTCAAAGGCACTTATTCTACTAAAGAAATCTTTCCTTTAAAATATTAAAACTGTTAGACTCTCTCATTTTCCACATCGGTACAGCAGGAAACAATTTTATTTCCATACGCTGAGGGCATGAACTCAGGGTAATTCCAAATTGTGTATGTGATACCAATAGCAGGGTGGTGATCTTACCTACTTCATTGACTCTTAGGGGCATCCCGACAAAAGGAGAGGCATGGGTGGACTGAAATCTTAGAGTGTGTGGAGAACCCATATTGGTCTGTACTCTTGCAAAACAGTTGAGATTCTCAGGCATCCAGAAACTCATCCTCTGATGGTATTCCTACGCTGGGGCCCTTAGGTGAGGTGGCAAAGTGATTCCAAAGAAGAGGAAATCCTCCAATCCAGGATTCCCTGTGGAGACTCACCGTGGTCCCAGTTAAGATCCAGGGCCAAAGCTAGGCTAGGAGGCCAGACTAGTAGTCTGTGGCTTCCTTTCATGTAACTCTCTGCTATAATTTCATGTGGAGATCTTCTCATCTCTTGTGTCTCATGTGGTCTCCCAAGGAAGACTAGCTATGGCTGTTCTTTGGGTGGCACTTCCCAGTCATGTTTGCATTTTTAATTCTTGTTAAACTGTTGTTATGTATCAGGCACACAGAATTAGAAACATAATCATATTTAACAAAAGCCCTCTGAGATAGCTATGATATATTATTATTCACATGACACGGATGCAGGATATTAAGGTCATATTGGTTAATCAATATTCTTAAGATCACACAACTAGAAGCACATGAACCAGGATCTGGACCCAGGTCTCCCTGACCCCAAACTGTGGTTTATTTCACTATACATGTTGCTTCCACTTGCACGGAGCAGCAGGATTCTTCCATTTCAGTTTTGCTCATGGAATCTGAGGGGTCAGAGCAACCTTGAGAAGGAGACAGACAACCTAAAATATCTGGCCCTGCCTAGCACTTCTTTCCGACTCATGTATGCTTGCTTCTGAATCCACTCATGTAATTCAACTACTTCAAGGCCTATAATGTCTGAGCTTTGATCCTGACCTGACCCGGGGTGGGGGGGGGGTGTGATCCTGCTCACGGGAAGACTATTTGCTCCACTTCAAGGTAAACATCATCAATTTTTTTTCTGGTACATATACCACTCGTAGTTATGTGTGGCCTCTGGCTTGGTCACCAATGTGCTGGTCACAGGTAAGTGGCCCCACTCCCTTAGAGAACACCAAAACCAAGGGTAATCAGGATCAATGTGTAACATGGGTAGAATGTTGAAATAGAGGCATTATATTAATTCACATATTTTTCATGGCATATCTGTATCTTGTTCTGAAGAACAAGGAGTTCTTTCTGACATAACCAGACAGGCATTAATTATTGCAGTTGGACTCCAGCAATAAAAACAGCAAAACCAAATGATGAAAAAGATAGCAGTTCCAAGAGGCTCAGTTAAGCCAAAGGGTTCTACCCACCAACGAGACAAGTTTAAAAGCAGCCTGCCTGCCTTATACTGGTTTTGCTGTTTCTGTGAAATTTTCTTTGGCCTAGAATCACATTTTTCTGTCATTGCCAAAATCCATTTTAAATACTAACCTAAGTAATTAGGGATTCTCAAAAAGTTCCCTAATAGATGAATACCAGAAGTTTCATGGAAGAAGAGGTTGTTATTGGTTGCATTCAAATGCTTTCAAAATTCAAAGTGGGGAATGTAAAAAGAAAACCTATGATGAGTTTTAAATTTGAATCCTACAGAGCAGCTCTAACACAATAATTAGCCTATTTCCATATCCTGATTGAAAATCTAAATAAATTCAAATTTAGGAGGAGCATGAGTTTGCTAGGGCTGCTGTCACAAAGTACTACAAATTTAGTAACTTGAACAGAAATTTGCTGTCTCACAGATCTGGAGGCTAGAAATCTGAAATCAAGGTGTCAGGAGAGTTCCTTCTGAGGGCTGTGAAGGAGGGATCTGTTATAGGGCTCCCTCTTTGGCTTGTAGGTGGTCTTCTCTTCCTTAAGTCTTCATGTAACCTTCCCTCTTTGCATATCTTTGTGCCCCCAAATCCCCCTTTTTAGGGCACTAATCATATTGGACTAGAGTTCATCCTAATGACTTCACTTTGATTACCTCTGTAAAGACTCTATCTCCAAATAATGTCACATTCTGAGGTTAACTGGGGGTAAAAACTTCAACATATGAATTTGGTGGGGGGGGATGGGATACACAATTTAATCCATAACAACCTTGTAATTTCTACCTCTACATTTGAGTTATAATTCCTGTGTGCTTTTGTTAATGTGATTTATCTTCCTTTTACATACTTAGATTCATAAGAGATTCATCTTTTTTTCCTAAGAAATCTTGGATTAATCAAGTCTACTGTTTTCACAGTTATTTCTACATTCATTTTATTATTGATTTTTTTTTCATGATCTTCTTACTAATTTGTTTTCATCATGATTATAATAAAAACTTGCAAGGCTGTGAATTTACTTCTGATTACAGTTCAAGCAATAACTACATGATTAAAGCATGAGCTGAGGAATCAGATAACCTGGGTTTGAATTTTAACTCTGCCACTCATCTCATAGGTGAGATTAAATAAGACGTTTGAGGAGTTTCTGGTACATGATTAGTATGAAATAATTAATTTACCTGGAGTAGGAAGGTGACAGTGGTAATAGAATTAGCTGTATAATCTTCAGCATATTATTTAGCCTCCCTGCACCTGAAAGTTTTCTCACATGTAAAATATAGATATTAAAATTTATCAGAAGCTTTTGTGAAGATGAAATGATACATTTCATGTAGATTCATCCAACATGCATTTACTGAGTACCTACCATATGCCAAGCACTTCTCCAGGTATGTGGGATAGGTTAGAAAACAAAACAGAAAAGATTGGTGCTCATGCTAAGCTTACATTTTTAACATTAAAGTGAACATTAAAAATGATGAATGAAGAAATCATATAGCATGTGAAAAGGTGATACAGGCTATGTAAAAAAACAAAACAAAACAAAACAAAAACAGAATAAGGTAAGAGGAATCAGGAGTGATTGGTGGGAGAGGGGATTGTGATTTTAAATAGGGTAGTCGGAGAAGGTTTCCCCGAAAGAGGACACAAAGTCAAGGTGGGCAAAGCGGAGGCTGTGAAAAGTGGAAGTGTGCAAGAACAAAATGTTTGGTTGACAACCCTCCTCTACCCTTCATTCTTGCCTTCTGCACACCCCCTTGGCAGCTCTAACAAACAGGAAGTATTTGGTTAAACTGCAGGGTCTGGCAAAACCACAGCGGTTTTTGTATGGCCCACAAGCTGTGAACAGTTTTTACAGATGAACTTTTCCAATCAATCTGATGAGAGGGAACACTAACTTTGTACCCCAACTGGGTGAATTAATATTCCAAAACGGGAAGAATTTACTCCCCACAGTAGGCCTGTATTAGACTCGTACTCAATTTTTTATTATTCTACTTTGAATGTCATCAGTTTTTTAAAAATGGGGGCAATGTGTTTTCCCTCCTGTTCTAGGAGTACCGATACGATATTTTTGATTTGGCCTCTTGGCTCAAAAGGCCAAAAATATTTACTATCTGGTCCTTCACAGAGAATAAGCTGATCTACTCCTGAGTTAAAGCAGTCAGCTGTCCCAACTTCTCACCTCATAATACTCTTTATCCCTGCAAGAACCCTAAGAACCATTCCTTGCAGTGATAAGAAGACAAGAAGTGCAAAGAATCTGCCAGCAGGGGTCTATTTACACTCACCAGCAAATAGGCCCCTGGGAAAACAAGGAGCTGCTATACCCCTGAGATTCCCCAGATCAGACTTAACTTACCATTATTACATTTTGACTCCACCTAGAGTCCCGTCCATCACTCCCCTCTGGGCAGTCTCCACTGGTCCATTCAGCAGCATGGCGGGCTTCCAAGCCTTCAGGAGGCTGATTCATCCTCCTACGTGTATCACCGCATCATGATAATTCAGACAGTAGCTTGGTGTCCCAAGTTACTTTGCCTGGCAGCTGGGCAGTCTTTCCTTAATATCTGACGCCAGTTAGTTTACATTGATGCTGTATTAATTAATTTTCTAAGATCCAAATTACGTTAAGAGTCACATTATTGAGCTTCCTTTAGATCTTGCATATTAAGTAGATTAAACTGACCTCATGCTTTTTCACTACCTACTATTAAGTTATATTCACATATAACTTAATTTCCTCCCCAGTGATCTATTTTCCAACACATCTATGCTCATCATAGCATCTTGCATTCAAGTCCCAGTAAGTAGAATTGTAATACATGAAGATTGGAGAGATACAAGTCTTCCAGGCAGAGTGTCACGTGCACAAATGAACAGAGCTATGAGAGCATGTGTTGTGTTGCCTGGCATACAGTATAAGTTTTGATTGGTGACTGAAGCATCAGCTACCAGTTGAAGAATGGTCTATAAGATGTGGCTGAGATGATGAATAATGTTATCCTAAGGAGTCTGGATTTTCTTTTGATTGCTACGGGAAAACACTGAAAATTTTAATCAGGTTTATCTCTTAAAATATTTAACAACCAAATGGAGAATGGATTACAGAAGGGTACAAATACTAGAGCAAAGGTGAAGACATAAGTTGGAGTCCAGAATGTGTTGAAGTAATCCTGACTAAAAATAGTGAGGGTGTGACCTAAGGCAACAGTGGGGAGGGGACGGATTAAAGATAAAACCTTATTATCAAGACAGTAAAAAGGCAACCTACAGAGTGAAAGAAAATATTTGCCAGCTTTATGTCTGATAAGGTTAGAGTGCCCAGTATATATAAGGCACTTGTATAATCCAAACACCAAAAGATAAACAACCCAATTAAAAAGTAGGCAAAAACTCTGAACGAACATTTCTCCAAAGAAGATACACAAAGGACCAACAAGCACATTAAAAGACACTCAATATCATTAATCACTAAGGAAATGAAAATCAAATCCACAATGTGATACCCACTGCACATGTACTAAAATGTCTACAATTAAAGAACAACAACAACAAATATTGGCAAGGATATCGAAAAACTGGGACCCTTATACATTGCTAGTAGAAATCTACGATGGTGCAGCCACTGTAGGAAACAGTTTGGTGTGTTCTCAAACACTTAAACGTGGAATTACCATATGACCCAGAAACTCAACTCCTAAGTATATATCCCAAAGGATGGAAAATAGGAATTTAAATAGATACTCGTGTATCAATGTTAATTATAGCATTATTCATCCTCAGCTGGGAATATCAGCATCAGGTGATTCAAATTTTTGCCACCCTGAACATGTCCACCTATGGCCACAAGCATTGATTCTGGGGTTACAAATAAGTTTGAATGAGTAGGCAAATTCGCAAAAAGAAAATTTGCGAATAATGAGGATCAATTGTACATACAGTGGAGCATTATCAAGCCATAAAAGGAATACATTTCTGATACACTCTATAATAAAGATGAACCTTGAAAACATGATGCCAAGTGAAAGGAACCAGGCACAAAAGGATAAATAGCATATAATTCCATTTATGTGGAATATCTCTAATAGGAACATTTATAAAGACAAGAAGTAGATTTAAGGTACCAGGGTGTGGAGAGACGGGGGTAGTTGTTGCTTAATGGGTACAGAGTTTCTATTTGGGCTAATGAAAAAGTTTTGTAAATAGTGATGATGATAGCACCACACTGTAAATGTAATTAAATGCCATTGAATTGTATGCTTAAAAACAGTTACAATAGCCAAGTTTGGGTTATATGTGTTTTACCAAAATTTAAGCAAAATTTAAAAGATTCATTAGGGAAGGCAGTAGTCAGTTGCCTTTGAGGGGCCAAAGGAGGACAAGGGGTTCACACGGACAAGCCTTTAGCTCTCAGCGGAAATAAGTAGTGATATTCAAATAACGTTAATTCCTATGTTTTGGCTCCCTCCCTCTCCAAAAAACTAAGAACAAACTGAGGGTTTATGGGGGGTGGGTGGGTGACGGGTATTGAGGAGGGCACCTGTTGGGATGAGCACTGGACATTGTATGGAAACGAATTTGACAATAAATTTCATATTAAAAAAATACAAGATTAAAAAATTGTTCCCAACAAAAAAATAACATTAATTCATCACTATCATTATAATTATTACCTTCTTACCTGACTTCAGAGCTCATTACTCTTAACACTATGATGCCATAACGTACAACAGGCACTTGCTAATGTCACTGTGAAGGGCCTTAACTGTGTCTGAATCATGGAGAGGATGCAACAAATGACAGTGAATTCTTTACACAAAGGAGCCAGGACACAGATTAAGGTGGAAAAATCTGAGATTTTACGGCCTGCCGAGTGAGGTATTAATAAAGCTGAGTAAGCAACTTGCCTCTATCAACTAATGCTGCCAGTTTCTTGCCTTTCTACACATGATTCCCTCCATGAAATTCTCCTCACTTTTATATTGATTCAGTCCCCTGCATGGTTTCTAACTCCTTTCTGTTGCTTTCTCAAGGGGGTGGGGGGGAGAAAATCAATTCAGAGTGGCTGGAAGACATTCAGCTTTATCTAAAAGTGATCGATGGCCATAAATTTCATTTTTGTTATTCTCTTGTTCCAAGAGGCTGAGTTTCAAGAAAGCTTTGCAGAAAACAAACAGATGGTGAAGAGAAACATAAGGTAATAGTTCCCTCAGGGGGAGGACACGCTCAGGAGAACTCTGTAGATAAGTCAAGGGCACGTTCACAATGCAACTGGGGGAAGTAAACTCTGCATGAGCAAGGAAAAAGATTAACAAGGAAGCTGAGGAAAGTAGACTTTTGACCACCGTTCATGTAATATGCATATTTAAAAGCTGAGAATCAGTTATGAGTGTTCAGTGAAAACAATCATGTATGTTAAATGTTGGGTGGCCTGGTAACTGCCTTGCAATCTTACGAGATGGGTACTCCGATTCTTATTATTTTTAAATGTTTATTTGTTTTGGGAAAGAGTGCATGCTCAAGCGGAAGTGGGCTAGGGGCCGAGAGAGGGAGAAAGAGAGAATTCCAAGCAGGCTCCATGCTGTCAGCTCAGAGCCCAATGCAGGACTCGATCTCACGAACTGTGAGATCATGACCTGAGCTGAAATCAAGAGTCAGAGGCTTAGCGGACTGAACCACCCAGGTGCCCCATCTGATTATCATTTTTATATTACCAAAGAGAGACAATAGGATATCTTGGAGGAGAAGATCAGAAACATTATATATCTTGAGTTTCTTATAGATTTTCCCTTCTTTCACACATCCCAAGAAATGTATACTTTACCATTAGCTGCTGAATCCTTTGAATTTTATGTTGTATGATGAAAAAAGTGATACATTTAGGTATTGAAATAAAATTCTTTAGTTTTCAATCCAAAGGGGAGAAAATAACAATCTTAGGCAAGTTAGAATGAGAACTTCTCACTGGAAAATTGGGTGTCATATATGTCACATGATACCCGTTTGATTTAAACCTTTCACTGGTGGCAGGGCTGGCCCTGTCCACCGCTGCTCATGAGCTGTACATCAGAGAGTGTTCATTTCTGCCATGTGGCATCTCAGAACCCTGTTGTACATCCAGAAATGCAGATTTCTTCTTGTACTTGTTACAAAGTCAGACCTTGGGAAGTGCATCAACGGAAATTGTTGGGGTGGAGTGTAATTCACCCTTAGATGGATGGGCTTCGCTACTTCAGGGTCCCGTGAACAGGCACAGATGCACATGAACAAGGTCTGGTTTGCTCTTTGGTGGCTTTGAAGGGTGAGGAACTTTCCTGAGGGAGAGATAGATTATCTATTGAGCCTCTGGGTGCTCTGTGTGTAAGCATTAGTGTGTGTGGCCAAAATCCTTCCCAATTGCTGTCTGTAAAATATTCCTAAAGCATATAAGCATCATAGCTCACATTTATTGAGCACTGATGAGTACCAGGCACTGTTTTAGGTGCTTTTACACTGTTTCAGGCACCATTTCATCCTCACAGTAAAACTATGAGGTTACTATTACTAGCCTCTTTTTACAAAGGAGGAAACTGGGGCCTGGACCAGGAACTGGGCATAGAAAAGAATAACGTTGGGCATCATCTTTGAGCACACAGGGAGTTTACGTTTAAAGTATTCTTGCAACATACAGAAATTAATGTCTTCTCAAGCATTCAATCACTCCAAGAGAATCAAATGTGCAAGGAAACATGGAAACCAATTAGCATGACCATAAAAGTCATTTTCATTAGGGTAAAGGGGCCACATGCAAACATGTTTGGAAATAGTGCAGCTCATTCCATAGCCATATTCTTTCCTGCTTTCCTTTTCCCAGTCTAACTTCACTTTTGTATTTTTGATTACATACTATTTGTGCCATGGGAATCTCAGGCCATAAAATGAAATAATATCAGTTTTCCATCAAGAGAATAAAAAAATGTTACTAATTTCTCAATAGTCACATTTACTTCTTACAAAATTATTCAATAATAAATTTAAGCCAAATACATTGAAGAAAAAAAAAGAGGTAGAAAGTTTCACTTGAATGATATTTTAGTAGTGGTATAAATATCTTTGAGGCAGTATAAGCCCACTACCCCTCCCCCCATCCACTACATGCTCCCATATGAGGAAAGGGATAGGCAAATGTCACCAGAACAAATTCTGGGGACAAGACTGGAGTGGTAGACCAGCCATGGCTTGGGTAGGTACTATAAGTGGCAATTTCAATCCATCTTCTCTCCATCCCATGGTAGAACATTACTTTGTGGCCTCCAGTGAACCATGCCTCCCGGTATTCACAGCCTATGTAGTCTTCTATGGGCTTAGCTATATAACTAGTTTGGGCCACCAGGACAGTAGGAAGTGTGAGATTTGATAAGCGCTTGCACATTAAGGCTTGAACTTTTGGTACATTCCTTTCTGAAACTCAACCACCAGGCTGAGGAAGCCCAAGAAGTCATATGGAGACAATCATGTGGAGGAAAACTTAGACCTCTGGTTGAAAACTCCAACTGGTTGAAAATCCCCAGCCTGTGGCCTGAACCAATTGCCACCCATAGGAGTGAGGTCATCTGGACCTTCCAGCCATTGCCAGGCTACAGTCAACACTGCACACACTGTCAACCACAGAACCACAAGAAATAACAAGTCATTAGTTTTTTTTACACCAGTGATTTTGCTAGTGTAAACCATCATTGATTCCCTTCTGGATTACTGTTATAACATTGGAAAGAGACTCCTTATACCCAGCCCTCTCCAATGTGTACTCCAAACTCTAACCAGAAGGATCCTTCTCAAAACCATCAATGGCTCCCCAGGGTCTTTAAAATGGTCTAGTCTATAACATGGAACAATGAAGATAATTATAATATGATCCTTACTTATATATCTAGTTTAGTCTATCACTCCACTCCAACTCTCACACTTTATACCCAAAGTGAACTGTGGGCCCTATAGCATGAATCAGACTCCCTGGTACAATCCTCCCCATGTCCACCTGATCATGCTAACTCTGCTTTGCACTCCAGGATCTCCCTAGAATTCTTTAGCACTTTGCTTACCTCCGTCATAGCACTTACCTACTACACTGCAACAGTCTCCTTTCTTACATCTCTCTTTTTTAGACTATAGACTATTTGAGGACATGGAATAACTATTTGCTATGGTCTGAATGTTTGTGTCATCCCAATATTCTTACGCTGAAATATTAATGCCCAACGTGATGTTATTAGGAGGTGGGGCCTTTGGACTCTGCCCTCATGAATCAGATTAGTGTTCTTACAAAAGAGACACCAAAAAGCTCCCCAGGCCCCCTTCCACCATGTGAAGACCCAGCTAGAAGGCATTGGCTGTCAACAAGGAAGAAGGCCTGCAACAGAATGTGACCATCCTGATGCCCTGATCTCAGGCTTCTGGCTTCCAAAACTGTTAGAAATAAATTTCTGTTGTTTATAAGCTACCCAGTCTCTAGTGTTTTGTTATAGCAGCCCAAACAGTCTACGACAATATTTCACTTCTATATCCAGCGCTGGCTACAGAGGTTGTTACATTTTAGGTGCTCAGGATATATTTGCTCAATGAATACTATTTACTCTACTCTGCCATCATTCCAAGGTGACACTTGTTTATTTCTCCCAGGCTAATCTTTATTCCCACATCAGGAAAAGATGGGGAACATATTTCTTCCAGAAGACTGATTTAATCAAGGTAAAACCTTATATTCTGGAATTATGTCAAACAGGTTCCAGAAGTTCAGTCCAAGGCAAATTTCAAAGAGGAAAGCCAAGACCCAAATGTGGGACTTTGTTCGAGACAAAAGTTTACACCTTGACTAACTTCTGCAAACTCTACTGCAGAGGACTCATTTCATATTTGACTTCCTCTGAGACCCCATCTCTTGATCGCATAGGTTAGATGTTGTATGTAAGCGATGAACCATAGGAATCTATCCCAAAACCAAGAGCACACTTTACACACTGTATGTTCACCAATTTGACAATAAATTATATTTCAAAACAAAAGTAAGTAAATAAAAAAAATTGTGTGTGGGGGGGGGGAAGGCTTTTCTCCATGTTGTAGTACTCTGTTTGCTTAGCATTGTATAGTAATTTTCTATCTGCCTTTATTCCTTCTTAGACTTGGGCTCCTTGAATGAAAGAGCTATCTTACTCATATCTCAGGTTTCTAGCACATAATGGATCTTCAAGAAGTATTTGTTATATGAATGAATGACCCAGAGAATGAGACCCAGTGAAAGCAGGTTGAGATCAAATGGGGTTGGGGAGGAGCAGAGTTACCCTGAACATAGGCTGATATATCTGTAGCTGCCTTTCAGGGTTCCTTGCAGATCAGCCCAACTCAAGGGTCAGGGGTGAGATAAGCAACTCATTCCTGGTTTGGGAACCCCTGGTTCTCCCAGTGGAATTTCCTGATGTGATCTTGTGATTTCCAAATCCATTTTAGCTTTAGAAGTTTTATAGTAAAACTCCATAGGTAAAGTGGGTGAGAGCAGAGCTCTTCTGCTTGAAGTAGTTGGTGAGACCCAGACTCCCACACCCTGGCCCCCTTTCCCCTTCTAGCTCACTTACTTCTCCCCCTACCACCTCAGCAGCCCATAAAGGTGCTTCACAGAAACCTAGTTTGAGAAGCACATTCTAAAGCCTTCTTAAGAGGTGAGTCAAGCTGCCATGACTACTCTTCTGGTCCTTGTTTCTTTTCCTAACGGTGGCAAACACCGGAAATGATGGTGGGCATGCAGCCCATAGCAGGTAATCTAATGCCTTCGCTGTGCACCTTATATAAAGTTATCCACCTCATCCTCACCCTTGCCTCATTTTATGTTCTCTAGCCTACGTTTCTCTCAAGCCATTACTGTGGCCACTAGCTTCATGCAAGGGTAGCCAGTCAGCCTCTTCCCAGCTCTGCTGCATAGCTCTTGCTTTCTGCCCCAAGACTTCTCTCCTATCTCTGCCTGTAGGAGCCCACTCAGCCACACTGGCACATGCTCAAACCTGAAACCAAATGAGACAGTCCTAAACCTATGGGGAATAGGAGCTATGGATAAATACTGCCATCTTCTGTGATGTGGGTGGACAACTGCAAGGCACATTCAATACATCTCCTCAGAAGATCCCTAAGGGGGACGAGTCTCAGTTGACTGCAGCAGCCATGCACTCTAAGATGGGTTTTTCTTCCTTTACTGCTTCGTTCTTCCCCGTTGCCTCAGTGTGGTACCTTGGGATCTACCCAAGATAAACTATTTACACTTAAACCATAGTCCTGGGAGTCAACCAAGTTAAGACACCTCCTTACCTACTTTATTTTTCTTCTTGGCATTACCATCCCTGATGCATTTTATATTTATTTATTTGTCTCCCTCCTCTAAAATATAAACTGCACATGTGCCGAGACTGTTTCTTTCAATGGTCTATTACCAATGATTTGAATAATGCCTTAGTACCTAGTAGGCACTCAGTAAATATTTTTTTTATTAATCTGTTGAGTCTGTGGCTATATATTTTTGACTCCCTCATTGCCAGGATGGATTTGAATTGTACATGTTCATTAGTAGACACATGTACCTTTTTAGGGGACTGGAGTTCAGTGTGGATAGGATACAAGGCTACACAGGTTTCCACTCTACCATAAGAATATATGATCTTTTGTAGACTGAGAGGCCCTTCTCACAGCAGGCAGCAGGAGACAAAGTAACCATGCACATCAGAGTTCAGATACAACTGCCCCGCGTTATATTATGCCCAATTCAACTGGTGCCACAAGAGACTAGATGGGGTCATCTGTACTAAATCATATTTGAGCCCTGGGAAGGAATGCCTTGTAGCAGTGAGAAGGCATGGTACATGCCAAGTTGGGCTTCCAGCCTCTTTTGTTGAAAGAGAAACAGGGCAGAGCTCACCATGGCCATATTGGAATTGGTTTCTATAGGCATGAGGTGGAAACAAGGAATTCTCTCCTGATAATGGCTGATACCACAGGGCCAGATTAGTTTAGAATAATAATAGGGACTTTAGATCTTGACTGCCAAGAAGACTAGGGATAAGCTCCAAATCAGGAAGGCCAAAGAGGTAAGAACTAAGAAGCTGCCACCACGTGAAAACACATCAGAATCAAACAGGTGGCGGGAAACCACCAGCAAAACAATAAGACAACCTACTGAATGAGAGAAGATATTTGCAAGTAATATATCTGATAAAGGGTTAATATCTAAAATATATAAATAACTTATATAACCAAACAAAACCCAAACCAACACCAAAATATAACCAACACACCCAAAATTAATAATCCAATTAAAAAAATGACAGCAGACAAGAATAGACATTTTTCCAAAGAAGACACACAGATGGCCAACAGACACATGAAAAGATGCTTAACATCACTAATCCTCAGGAAATGCAAATCAAAACTACAGTGAGATATGACCTTACACCTGTCAGAATGACTAGTATCAAAAAGACAAGGAATCACAAGTGTTGGCGAGGATGTGAAGTGTGGCTTCAGTACAGGTGTGGGTCAGCTGCCATCAGAGATCTGGCTTAAATACAGAATGAAGAACACAATCGGGCTCATGGTCTCAGAAGTATAAGATTTTGGAATCAACAGGGCGAATTATTTGGAAGTGGAGAATGTGTAGTTCTATAATTGTAATAGTTCACTCTTGGTAAAATATTTCATTAAATGCTCTGAAGGCTTATCTCTGTTAATGGCATGGTAAAGCCCCTGTTTAGAGAGACCTTGAAGCTAGTAACCATACTGACACTTCATGATTAGGGGCTATTAGAATCCCTTAAAGAGGTGTGTCCCAAAATTGTCTGGAAAACTTATTGGAAATGCAAATCCCAGGATCTTATCCAAAGAGTTTGGGAGTAAATAGGGAATCTGCACTTTAATCCAATACCCCAGGCAATGTTGACATAGGCCATTCAAGATCATACTTGAGAAACATAAACTTAATAATAGGATTTTCTGGCACAATAGTTTTTTTTTTTTAATTCCTTGGCATTTTTGAAGGCATACACTTATACATAATTCTATACCCCTCTATCCCCAAACTCAACCACCTTTATCATGATGCTGGAGTAGCATGGTTTTACATTATACGCCTTTCTTGCTGAAAATCTCACTTTTATTCTGGAATACAGCATGGAAGAGGGAATTAATTTCATTTCTGTTTTTACCAACTGAGAAAGAAACACATGACACTGTAGCTATCTCAAATCTTTCTAGGAAAGGTATGGAGAACACACACACACGCACACAGATTAAAAATATTCTAAAGGATCTTTTCAGAAGGTTTTTATACTTTTAATCCAGGTAATTCCATAAAGACAAGGATGACTTTTGTGAATCAAACTCATGTCAACATGGGCAGCTAGATGCAAAGAGGTCAACAGAGAAGGCAAAATTAAGAAGCTCAATGCAGAATCCTGTACCAAAAGAAAAAAGTGCAAAAGAAAAAGGAGGCTAGAGGTTAAAGGAGGTAGAGAGGGCTACATCACTGTCACAAAGAGAAAAACCTGAGGCCCATGTGCCACTTGCAGCCAGCATTTCAAGGTGAAAGATACAGGCTGGTTGCTTGGCAACTGCATGTTCTTCCTTCCACATACCCTTCAAGTGGCACGTGTTCTTTTGTGAGCTCCTTTCCCATTCTTTCTCCCACCTACCAGACCAACCATTTAGAAATCTGTGCTCCACAGAAACTCTAATAATATTAGGGCAAAAATCGCAACTTTTAGTCCTGGGAAATAAGAGTAGAATTCTTTGTTCACTTATGTAAGGACATCTACAATAGAATCCATTATGAAAACAAGTATTCAGTTCTGGCCACCACAGTTTGTTTAAGAGGAACAGTGACAAATAAAAGAGGAAGGTGAGGAGTTCTTAAAAATATTTTAAATGTAAGAAACGTCTGAGAAAGCAAATATGACAAAGGTCAGAAAATATGTATATATGTACATATGCACATTTAATCTGTTTAAAATTTTTATTAAGACATGCAATATTTTAAGCATTCTATTAGGCATATCTTTTCACATTTTAACATAGTTGATATAATTTAAACAACAGCAACTCATATTCAAAGGTAGGATAGCATCAATATCATTGAAGCCTTTATGTGTCTCTTCTGAGTCACATTTCACTCTCTAATATCCTGGGGTAGCTATTACCTTTATTTTTATATTTATCATTCTATTTTTTACTATCATTTATGATTTTGAGATTTTGTAAGTCTCAATATAATAATAAGTTCCTTCAACTTATTATTGAGAGAGTCTTGGCTCTTCTTAGACTTTGCTTTTTCACACATAATTAAGAATCAACTTATCCAAATTCTCAAAAAAAAAATTGGTGGGATTTTTATTGGAACCTTTTTTGAATCTATAGGTCTATTTGAATGAAAAGTGTTATCACTGTGGTATGAAATATTCCTATGCATGAACATAATGTATTTATTAATTTATTTAGATCTTTTTATTATCTGTTAATAAAGTTCTATAAGTGGTCTTACACATTTTTATAAGGTTTATTTTAGAATGACTATTATGGACTGTAATAAATTATATACTTTTAAAATGCTATTTTCTGTCTCTACTGTATAGAAATGTAATTTTTGGCATATTGACATATATCTAGAAACCTTGCTAAAACCTCCTTTTAAATCTAATAATTTATTTGAAAATCATTATGGATTTTCTATGTAGACAATCATAACTTCTACAAATAATGACATTTCCATTTCTTCTTTCCAACCCTTATTACCTCAATTTCTTCTCATCTTGAATTCATTGGTTGGGACCATAATTCAATATTGAAAAGAAAATAATAAATATCCTTGAATTTTCATAATTATAAATGAGATTGTTTCTAAAATGTCAGCAGTAACAATAATGCTAGTGATTATTTTGGGGGATATTCTACAGATGTAACAAGTTCTTTTCTATTGCTAGTTTGCTAAGACTTGGGCTGAATTTTACTGAACGTTTTTATGCCTCTATGGGGATGACTATATGGTTCTTGTGTATAAATATATTAATAAACTGAATTACATGAGATTTTCTACTTACAAATCAACATTTCAATTCCTAAAATAAACCTAAAATAATGTATTTTTATATATGTGTGTATACACACACACACACACACACACACACACACACGTATATATAGCTAGATTTGATTTGATTTACCAATACATTTCAAGTTTTTTTTTAATCACCATTTATGAGTGAGATTTGTCTTCCATATTCCTAGTGTGGAATTTATAAAAACTTTTTACTAGCTTTATAAAATGTATTAGGAAGAATTGTATGCAACTGGAAGGATCTTGTCCTTGAATGTGTGGTATAACTTCCTTGTAAAGGCAGATGACTTTGGGTCAGACCATGTATTCTCTGCTTTAGGCAATCTATCTCATCTGATCCTCACAGCATGAAGAAATAGAGACCCAAAGAAGTTAAGCAACTGGCCACCATCCTCCAGCTATTAAGTATCTTAGGGGAATGTGGTCTTAGACTACCTGACTCCAAAGACAACACCCCTAACCATTAGATACACAAGTGTTTTAAAATGACCACAGATGAACATATGTGAAGTGGGGGGAGAGAAGAGGGGGAAGCAAACCATGAGAGTCTTGATGATAGACAACAAACTGAGAGTTGATTGAGGGAGATGGGTGGGAGACAAGCTTGATGGGTGATGGGCATTAAGGAGGGCACTTGTCATGATGAGCCCTGGGTGTTATATATAAGGGATGAATCACTGAATTCTACTCCTGAAACCAATATTTCACTGTATATTAACTAGAATTTAAATTAAAAGAAATAAAATAAATAAAATACCCACAGGACTGGCAATGTGCAGACTGATTTAGAGGCCACCAAGAATGACTGCTGATTGGAAGGTTCTCTTACGAGTGACTCACATGAAATATGGAATGAGAAACAGACTTTTTAATTAGTGAAACCTGGACCCTGGCTACTCAACTGAAACCTTTCAAATGTAATTTGTCTTGTGTCAAAATACCCTCTGATTTATATTGACATATGTATAGCAGGACTTTACATTTCAGAGCCAACAGCTTCAAGAGCCCTTAAAGGCATGGCAGGCATAACTTCCTTGTGGTTTTGGGGTTGTTGTGTGAGGCTGAGGGGCATGTTTTATGCTGATAGGCCTCTACAACATGGGACTTCCCATTATAAATGTTTCCCTTTAGAGTTAGTTAATTGTGCTTTAGATTTCAAAGTAGGGCTGAGGGGGTTTCACTGAAGACTTTTTTTCCAATATAAACAGCACAACTTCCCAGACTTCTTGGCGTGGTTCAGTTGTGATTGTTGTTGTTTTGACTAGGCATATAAATATACCATTTAAGGGAAACTAGATCAAAACATCCAGCAGATCACTTGGGAGACCATAACAGACAGAGGTTTGTCTCTGCTCAAGGTAAGGACAGACACTCCCAGAGTACAATCAGATGGTTATGCCCAGAGGTTGCTCATGTGGGGTCTTTACAGGATGGGAGGCTAAGTCTTTGGCTTGAATTATCTGTGTAGCTCAAGTCCCTTACATTGCTTTTGGAGCATTATTGCAGAGCACAGCATCTGAGCAGAGGAGGACCCTAGGATCATTCTGTCTATTCTCCTTCTGTAGATGTGCAAAAGCAAAGGGCAAGGGGTAAAGTCATTTCCATTGTTATGGAAGCTCTTTTTGCCCTTTCACATATTAAATCTATCCAACTCAAATCATGTATCATTTCATACAAAATAAGCAGAAATCTAGGATTGAAACTGAAATAAAGTATCCAGTGGCTAATAACCAGCAACAATTTAATTCTTTGTATCCATCTGAATTAGCCATCATCTCTCATCATTGCCAGAAGATAATAAAGCAAGCCTCTCTCTCAGACACTTGAATAAGAACATATAAGGAAAAGACGAGTAGTGAAAGTGAAAGGGTTCTACTCAAAGCCCCCTCCTCAGCCAAGCTTACAGATAAAACTCACAGGTACCTGTGCTTGGCCCTAATTCTTTGTTTTTCTAGGTCATGGTGCCCCTCATTCTCAGACAATAGTCCACAACTACAAAACACATTCTTTTCTA
The DNA here is from genome assembly GCF_027475565.1 of Acinonyx jubatus. Taxonomy (NCBI): domain Eukaryota; kingdom Metazoa; phylum Chordata; class Mammalia; order Carnivora; family Felidae; genus Acinonyx; species Acinonyx jubatus. The sequence goes on from NC_069380.1 coordinate 10,677,727, forward strand.
GCCTGACCAAAACCCTCATCCTGGACAAGTCCTGGACAGAGCCCCTTAGAAACCTGTCACCTCCTGCTCTACCTGGCCAAGAGTCAGTCCCCTCCCCATGCCCACCATTGGCACAGCTACAACACTTTCATATCCTTACCAAACCAGACCAATCCAAACCAACCAAACAAACAAAAAAAAAACCCCAAAAAACATAAAAGGCACAGCCCAAAAGAAGCTCAGGGCCAACATCTCTCTTGATGTCTGACCCCTCTTCTCCCTCGGACACTGAATAAACTCTGTCTTGCTTGTTGCTCTACTCTTTGTGCAATTCTATGCCCTCTGTATCACTGGCCACCCAAGCATTTTTGGTGGCCTGTATGGGGACTGGCCATTGCCCATTGACTTGACTCCATCTCAACCAGATCTCCTTGTCAACTAATCTCAAGTAAGTCAAATTTTCATTTTTGGGAGGGCTTTTTGAGATCTTGAGCACTGGATACAATCACCAGGTGTTGGCTGATTCCCCACCCCAAGGTTCAAGCCACAGTATGGGGCTCAGTCAATAATCAACATATTGACCATTAGAGGGATGCCTCTTCTGGGTCTTTCCAAAGTTTGGGATGCTCAATTCCTTCCCTCATACTGACCCTTAAGACTGGGGGATGCCCCTTTCTCTCAGGCTCGGCAATGGTCAAGGTTTCATATTCTTTTCAGGACTCTGGGTCAAGATGTCTCCCTTCATGGTTTTTCCCTTTGTTCCCAGTCCTCAAAATCTCCCTTCTCCTTTTCCTAGATTTCCAGATGGACAATACCTTGTCCACTCCTCCCAAGTACTGCCCTCTGGGATGCCTCTTTAAAAATCCCAAAAACTTCCAACTGGAACAAGATATTCAGCCCAAAGATCTTATTTTCTACTGTAATACAGCCTGGCCCCAATATAAATTAGATGGTCAGGAGGTCTGGCCAGAAACTCAAAACAGTGAGTTTGTATTGTCATCACCTGGGTAAATGGTCCAGGGTTCCTTATGTGAAAGCTTTTTTTGAACTTACTCATCATCCTGACCTTTGTGCTGTTTGCCATATTCTCCTTCTATCTCACCAAAAGACCCCTCTCCCTCTCTCCAATTCTCACGACTCAGACTTCAACACTCCCAACCAATCTCCGTGTCTGCCTTTCCACTCACCCACAGTCAATCCTCTCTTGGCACCTCTATGCTCCTCCGCAGACTCATTGGCACACCTTTCCCCCTTCAACACTTGCCTCCATGTCCCAATGCTTCTCCAGCCCACACTCGTTCTCGCCACTCTTATCAACTTTCTGATGCTCCCACCACCTCTTCATGGGGTGTCTGGAACAGACAGCATTAATCGGGTCCATGTTCCCTTCTCCATGCCAGATATTTCTCCTATAGAATCTAAGCTTGGCTCTTTCTCAACAGATCTCTCCAGATTCACTAAAGAATTTGAATACCTCGCCCTTTCCTGTGATTTATCATGGAAGGACCTGTATGTTATTCTCTCCACCTATACCACCCCAAAGGACAAAAACCGAATTTGGTCCAAGGCTACTGAACATGCTGATGATTTGAGCCACAGAAAGCCTGCACAATATGCTCCTGGCATTGCAGTGGTTCCCTTAGTTGAGCCCAACTGAAATTACCAACCCTCCTCTGGAGACAAGGTCAAACATGACCACATGGTCACCTGCCTTATAGAAGGCATGAAACAGGCAGCTTCTAAACAGATCAATTATGAAAGGTTAAGGGAAATCACTCAGAGATCAGATCAAAACCCTGCCCTTTTCCTCACTCAGGCTTCTTCAAAAATTCACCACCTTGATCCTAACTCTCACAAAATAAAATTGATCCTGGCTATACATTTCATCTCCCAGTAAGCCCCAGATATTAGAAAGAAACTTCAAAAAGTAGATAAAGGCCCTCAAACCCCTCAATCTGAACTACTGACCTGGCCTTCAAGGCCTTTAGTAACAGAGAGGAGGAAATCAAAGAGGAAAGGAGACAAAGAAATAAAAAACAATCTCAGGCTTATCAGCTCCTGGCTAATGGGAGCTATTGTGGAGAAGTCTTAACCTGCTGGCATGACCCAAACATTCCACAAGCCCCCTCCTGGAGCTTGTTACACCTGTGGCAAGCCTGGCCACTGGTCTAAACAATGTCCCAATAAAAAACTGCCACCCAAAACCCCTTGCCCCACCTATAAGCAAGGTTGGCCACTGAAAAAGTAACTACCCCATCCTCAAAGTAGGTGGGGGAGACCCCAGCTCCAAAAACCTGTCTTTGGGGGCCCAAATAGGGGATATAAGCCATAACTCTGGTGGTAGATCTCTTGGGACTTCTTTAGAACATGGGCTGACACATCTCAGGATCAGCAAAGGCTCCTGAACATGTCTTCCTCACAGCTGAGCCCAGGGTGACTCTCTTCGTTGAAGGTAAGAACATATCATTTCTTACAGACATGGGAGCAACTCCCCACTGCTCTCCCCAGATTTTTAGGGACACTCTTTTCCCTCCCCCATCTCTGTCATTGGGTCAATGGCTTTCTTTCTCATCCTTCAGCTACCTCATTCTTGTCTTGTGCTCTGGGAGATAAATTCTTTAGCCATTCCTTTTTTTGTTCTGCCATGCTGTCCTGTCCCCCTCCTAGGACAAGACATCATGATGAAAATAGCTACTCACCTTCAACGGCACCCCATACACCCACAATCCCAATTCTTGGGACTCCTTACTAAATACCCTGCTCTCACTTTACTCTCTCCAGTTATGACTTTGGTTCCCTCATCTGTATAGGGAACCTCTAAACCAGTTAAGGCTACTCACCTTACCTCCATTACCATAACCTCAAGGATCCTACTTTTTTCCTCTCAAAACCCCAATATCTCAAATCTGAGGACTTGTAAGGCTTACAACCCTCATTTCCAAATTTCTTTCCTCTAATATATTAAAACCTACTAACTCTCCTTACAGTACTTCAATCCTTACAGTCAAAAAGCCAGATGATTCTTACAGAATAAATAGTTCAGGATCTCAGAATTATCAATGAGGCAGTTGACTGCAACCACCCTGTCATCCCCAATCCATATACCCTTCTCTCCACCATTACATCTTCCATTATGTACTTCACTGTCGTAGATCTTAGAGATGCAGTTTTCAGTATTCCCATCTCCCCAGAATCCCTGGACCTTTCTGCCTTAATCTGGACTGACCCTGACACCTGACACTCCAAATAGTTACCATGGTGGACAATTCTCCCCCAGGGTTTTAGGGATAGCCCCCACTTCTTCGGACAAACTCTGGCATCAGATCTCTCTAACCTCTCCCTCCCAAAGAGTACTCTTATCCAATATGTGGATGACCTTCTTCTCTGCAACTCTTCTTTGACCACTTCTATTTCTGACAACATCACTCCCCTTACTTTCCTGAACAACAAAGGTTAAAGTTTCCTTCTCCAAAGCCCAACTTAATCAACTATCTGTCACATACCTAGGATTTTTGCTTAGAACAGGACACAAGGCCATTATCTCCCAATGAAAACAACTCACTTCTAATTTGTAGCCCCCATCATTCAAACAAAAACAAAAGCAAAAACAAAAAAACAAAACCCAACTTCATGCCTTCTTAGGTCTCACAGTATGCTTTAGGATTTGGATTCCCAACTATGGTCTTATAGCCAAACCTCTCTCTATAGTTTGGTCCTGAACATGAACTTCTAGAATCACATTCCCTTTCCTCACAGCCTTTCACACTTCAAAACAGGTCTTCCTTCAAGCCCCAGCCCTGGCCTTTATTAACCTTCAAAAGAATTTTCTCCTGTACACAACAGAGAGGGGAGGAATAGCTCTAGGACTATTGGGACAGAAATATGAACCAGACTTGGGACACCTGGGTGGCTCAGTTGGTTTAACGTTCAACTTCAGTTCAGGTCACCATCTCAAAGTTCGTGAGTTTGAGCTCCACATTCGATTCTCTGCTCTCAGTGCAGGGCCTGCTTTGGATCCTCTGCCTCCCTCTCTCTGCCTCTCCCCCACTCACACTCTCACTCTCTCTCAAAAGTAAATAAACATTAAAAAAATATATATGGACCAGGGTGGCTTGGGTGGCTCAGTCAGTTAAGCATCCTACTTTTGGTTTAGGCTCAGGTCATGATCTTGTGGCTTCGTGGGTTCAAGCCCCACATCAGGCTCTGCACTGACAGCATGGAGCCTGGTTGGGATTCTCTCTCTCTCTCTCTCTCTCTCTCTCTCTCTCTCTCTCTCTCTCCCCCCCCCACCCCTCCCCCACTTGCACTGTATCTCTCTCAAAATAAATGAATAAACTTAAAAATATATATGGACAAGACTTGAAAGCAGTAGCTTTTTTCTCAAAACAATTAGACAACATGGCCAATGGATGGCCTCCATGCCTCTGAGACTTAGAAGCCATGGCCCTATTAACTCAGGAGGTTAACAAACTCACATATGGACAACACACAGACATCTTTTCCCCTCACCAGGTTGTAGACATCCTAAACAACAATGCCTATCACTTTCTCACAAGTTGCTGAATCACACAATACCAAACACTTCTGGGGGACTCTGACGTCACCATTCAAAAATCTACTACCTTAAATCCTGCCACTTTCCTCCCCACAACACAGCCAGGAGAGTATTCATGCCCAGAGATCTTAGAATACTCCCAAGCAATCCAAACAGATCTGACAGACCTTCCCTCTTCAGACCCAGAATATTTATGGTTTATAGAGGGAAGTTTAATATCAAATAGAAAAATAAAGGCAAGATATGCAATTACCACAACCACACAAGTCATAGACAGTTCACCCCCTACTACTAGGGACATTGGCACAAAAAGGAGAGCTCATCACTCTCACCAGAGCTCGTACCTTAGGCAAAGATAAAAGCCTCAAAATTTACACTGACTCAAAGTACACTTTCCCCATCCTGCAATTACCCCCAGATACTCAGACAACGAAAGCACAACATCCATAAAAAAGGGGGCCAGCATGAAAGGACCCTGGATAACATTTCAGGGAAGACTCATGCTTTCTATAGAACAAAAGGAGGTAATCCTCAATAACATTCATAACTCTTTACATATAGGACCAAGGCCCCTTTACACACTCTTAAGATGTCTCCTCTGGTGCAAAGACTTACAAACCAGGCTTACCAATATCACCAGGAATTGCCCCATATGACAGTCAGTAGACCTAAAAGGACGCCTTAGACCACTGCCCTCCATCCTGACCCACCAATTTCGTTGACACTTACTCAGACAAGATTGGCAGCTAGGCTTCACTTACATGCCCAAGCACAAGGAATACAAATACCTACTAAAACTCACTCTTTCTCAAGCTGGCTTGAAGCCTTCCCCACTATTACAGAAAAAGCCTCAGAAGTAACTCGGGTCCTTCTTTAGGAGATTATTCCCATTTTGGGTTCCCCACCTCCTTACAAGGTGATAGGTATCTTAGTCCCTAGGAATTGTTTACAAACTCCACTCAGCTTATCACCCTCAACACTCTGGAAAAACTAGACAAAGTTCATTCAACTCTTAAACAACAACTCACTAAGTTATCCATAGAGCTTAAAATGGGCTGGCCACTCCTCCTTCCTTATGCACTTCTAAAGATATGAGCTACTCCTAAAGTGCCCCTCTTTCTGAGCCCTTTCAAGCTCATGTATGGCATGAGCTACACCCTGCTACACCCCGACTTAAAAACAGAGCCCCCTCCCTTGGAAGACTATCTCCCCACAGTAGAAATCACTTGAAAAATACTCAGGGAATATGCAGATCAACACCTCCCAAATCCCTCACCAACCTTCAAACCAAGCAAACATTAGAACCAAGCAACTGGTCCTTTTAAAGGAACTCCCAGGTCAAATAAAACCACTTCAACCACAATGGAAGATAACCCTTTCAAATAATCTTTCAAATAATGGGTTATCCCCATTGCAGTCAAACTCCTCAGATTCCTTCCTGGATTTACCTCTCAAGACTCAAGCTAACAACCCCACCCCCGAAAGAACACTGCCCACCTTCTGAGCCCCTACAATACACCTCTCAGCCTACCAGTGACCTCAAACTGCTCTTCAAAAAGGTAAAAGCCCCTCCATGCCCACACAGGCAAGAAACCTCTTTGACTCCATCCTAGCTGACCTCCAACATTATCCACCTGATCCCTGGAAGGACTTCACCTCTGGAAAGGTATAATCCTTTATTCATACTCTGGTCTGGAACAAGCTCCTACAGGGAGATTTCATGGAATACTCCTTTGATGAAGTCTGTCAATACCTTCAGTAAGTCCTAATAACCCTGATTCACCCTCTGCTCTGGGAAATCCTCATTCTTGGGATATTGATTATAATCCTTGATCAATGAATGAGAAATTGTCTGCTCCCACCAGGATGGAATCACTTTCTCTGCAGATCACTTTTTCTGGGGCTCCCCCCATACTCTCTATGGCTACTACGAGGGTCGCAAACACTCTGGGGGCACTCACCCTCAATTCCACTCTCCACTCTTCTCAAGCACTTCACCATCCTTACTTCCAGTCTACCAAGGCAGCCATCTAAACTCTTAACAACAAAAATACAACAGACAAAAACCGTTTGATACGTGCCCCCACCTCCTCAACCAAGGGACTGATTCCCATCACCAGCAACTTAACTGACTGGTACCTGCTCAATACTACCTTCCACGTCCAACACATTTCAAAGGATGAACACCTTGACTTCCATATTAATGCCCAAATTATCACTCAATTTGATAAATTCCTTCTTATATCCAGACCAATTCTATCAGGGATAAAGCCAACACAAACATCACCTATCTGTGTTAATGCTTCACAGTCTGACCTACAGATGGTCTTCCAAAATGTCTTTAACGATTCCCTAATCTTTCCACTAACCCCTCCACACAGCAAGCAAGGACTCCCTCAAACAGATAGGTGGGGCACTGATTTTTACCTTCACAAACCCAACAACATAACCATACCCACAAGACCCAACACCAAAGCTACCTGGACACTCTCTTCCACTAGTGATACAACAGACTGCCCAGGCCTGAATAATTCTTGCCCCTACAACAACTCCAACTTCTTCTTCCAACCCAAAAATACACAAAACTGTCAATCCTATAAAATCCCTGATGGCACTGACTAGAGATGGGACCACACCAAGGGGCATATTAATTTTCCTACCAAATCATATTCAACACCCATAAAGCTGGTCTACATCATTCCACTGACAGTGACCATGGTAGGGGAGATTTATCCCATATATGCCCCCCAAAATAAAAGAGTTGGACAACTCACCATATAGCCCTGCATGGAGCCTGAGCCTCGCACCTGTTTTCTCTGCAGCACCTGGGTCTTTCTCTGGAAGGGATACTGCACCCCCATATAGCTAATTCCTGGCCTACACTTTCCCAACTCACCAGTCCTCAGACCCTGGCACAGACTGTAACAGACACTCAAGTGAAAACCCAGTCCCTTCTATCCTGTCCTTGAAGAGCTGAGCTGGTGTCTATCCTCTTCCTCCTTGCGATCTTTACGGGAGCTGAGATGGGCACAGGAGGAATAGCTCATTCTATCCATACATGGGAACTCTCTCTTTCCTTGACTCAGCAAGTAAGCCACTTGGCTTCCACACTCCAAGCTGTGCAGAGACAGACTGATTCATTCCCTGGCAGGAGTGGTTCTTCAAAAATCCTCAGGCTTTAGACCTATTGACTGCTAATCAGGGGCTGGTGGGGAGGACGGGGAGGGGCCTTACCACAGAAAGAATGTTGCTTCTATGTAAATGGGTCAGGTCAGGTTTTAGCCTTGATAAAATTATCAACTCAGCTAAAGACAATCAAGAACAATATAAAAACTTGGGGGCTGACTGGTTCTCCTAGAAACTAGATATCTGGTTTGGCTCACTCCTTTCCTGGGAACTTTCTTAGTTATTGGAATAGTCCCTATTTTGGGGCCATGTATTTTAAAATATCTAATCTCCTTCATCCAGGACTGAATATCAACCCTTGGTAGCTCTCTAAGGTCTCAACAAGCTCACACTTAAGCCCTTGCTTTCAGAACAATCCACCACTAATATCTCCCTCACTCTTGTCTCTCAGGCAGCTGGGTAAGGAGGGCTCTTTGCCCCACCTCAGCAGGAAGCAGTTACGTACGAATGACCTTCTCCCATATTCCCCAATCAATGATAATTTCAAATAAAGAGAGGAGAGAGAAACCAATATTGTGCTGTAGGCTAACTACTGAAATCTAAATTTAAAAAAAGAGAGAAAGAGGAGGGAATGAAAGGGGTGTATTCAAAGCCCCCTCACCAGCCAAGCTTACAGACAAAACTCACAGGTGTCTGTACTTGGCCCTAACTCTTTGATTTTCTAAGTCATGGTGTCCCTCATTCTCAGAAAATAGTCCACAACTCAAAACATACTCTTCTCTAGCCTGACCACAACCCACGTCCCAAATGAGCCCTGGACAGAGCCCCTCAAGAAACCTGCCACCTTCTGTTCTATCTGGCCAAGAGTCAGCCCCTCCCCACACCTCCAATGAGAAGTACAGCTACAGCCCTCTCACATCCTTACTAAAAACAAAAAAACAAAACAACAACAACAACAAAAAAATCCAGAACAAAACAAGCCTTAAAAGGGCCAGCCCAACAGAAGCTCAGGGCCAAAATCTCTTTTTTTTTTTTTTAATTTTTTTATAATGTTTGTTTATTTTTGAGAGGGAGATAGAAAGAGAGAGAGCATGAGTGGAAGAGGGGCAGAGAGAAAGGGGGACACAGAATCCGAAGCAGGCTCCAGGCTCTGAGCTGTCAGCACAGAGCCAGACGTGGGGCTCGAACTCACAAACCGTGAGATCACAACCTGAGCTGAAATACGACACCTAATCAAATGAGCCACCCCCACGCCCCCCAAAATCTCTCTTAATGTCTGGCCCCTCTCCTTTGGACAGTGAATAAACTCTGTCCTGCTTGTTGCTCTACTCTGCAATTCTTTGCTGCCTGTGTCACTGGCCACCCTAACCTTTAATCCTCTCCTCTAGTTTAGAAGAATAGTTGAAAACATGTTCTATTAACGCAAGTCATGTGGGAAAGATACAGCTAATTGAATAGAAACTATGCATTTAATTTAAATATATCTGGGAGTTTCTCTTGTAGATAAAATTACATACATGTGGTCTGTTTTTTCTTTTTTCATTGAACACTTAATATTTGACAAAGTTCTTCTATTCACTTTCCTACTTAGCTAGAACTCATCAGGTTCAGATTCTTCATTTAACTATGGTTCATGTACTTGTGTCATCCTCTAACAAGTAAAGGGCACATGATTGTTGTGGTATTTTGGATACAGTATTTGTGTTTATCTAAACTGATTGATTAAATAAAGGAGCAGTTGCCAAGGATCTCAATGATGCTGAGTTGCCTCATTGGGACCTGAGAATCTTAAGAATTGACTCAGTTTTGAAAATCAGGGTGAACTAAGTTCAGAGACTGCTGTTCAGATCAATGGTTCCCTGGTTTGGGCTTCAGAGCTACATAATTAAAACAAATACAGGGGGAGAGACTTCTAGGATAAACATGGCTGGAGCAGTATCTTTTATCCTCCTGGAAGTCACATGAAGACCCACAAGGAGAAAGGGAGGGAAGCACAAACTTTGTTTTGACGAAAACTAGGATACAGTTATTATCCATACCTCAAAATATATGGAGGGATGCCAAAATGAGCTCAGACTAGGCAAAACCACTAGAAGTTCAGAGAAAACCATAAAGATGGCTAGATGTCTCAGTTCCAAGAAAAATATACTTCCTTAAGATAAGAAGTCTCACTGTAATGTGCAAACCAGTATAGATTGTTTTTATTAGTGGGAGTAAGAACTGGGGTTAGCAGGAATGCTTGAACAAGTCTCTCTGGACACCGTTTGGCTCAGAGAAGGAAAGAATGAAAGACCAAAAAAGAACATGGAGGAACCGTTTTAGCATAAAGCAATTTGTGTGGTAGAGAAGGAGAAAGCATTTAGGATGTGAAGCCTGGAAGCCTTGTGTCTGAGAAAAATATATTTGGGTGAGTTACAAGAAAAAGTCACTGGAAAAGCATTGAATCAAAGTGTATATAAAATTAAAAATATGAGGAAAAAGAGAATATAAGACAAACAAAAATACACACTGAAAGGGCTCCTAAGTGGCTCAGTCAGTTAAGCGTCCGATTCTCGGTTTTGGCTCAGGTCATGATCTTGTGGTTCATGGGATCAAGCCCTACGTTGAGGCTCTGCACTGACAGCTTGGGATTCTCTCTCTCCCTCTCTCTCTGTTCCTCCCCGCCCTCACACTCTCTCTCTCAAAATAAATAAACTTAAAAAAATATATTCATTAAAAAATGTGGACACTCAGCAAATAAAAAACTCACTCAGATATTTCGCTATTAATTTAAAAGAACGTACAGAAGTAGTGTGTCAGTGAAGAAAAACCACAATGAAGAAATATAGAAATTAAAAGAAAGGAGACTAAGACAACGGGGCATAAAATCAAAGTACCAGAACTCAAGAAATAAATAGGAAAAAAATGAAAAGTGTCACAGAAATAAAAATGGAATTAGAATTACTAGAGAGAAGTGATATTGAAAAAGGCACTAGTGACACAGAGAATATGTGAAAAGTCAACCATGTAATATGGAAATAAATAAGAAAGATTATACATACAGACACCATAATAGGGAAAGAAGACAGACAAAGGTGATCCAATTTACCCATAATTAGAGTGCCTAAGGAAGAACTAAACAAATATTTAAAGGTATATATCAAGAAAAATAAATCGTGAAATAAAAGGAAACTTGAAATATGTATTATGGTTATATTTCAATATATATAATATATATATAATTCAATATATATAAATACATATATATATAAAGGGCACACTGTGTGTTGGAAAAATTGCCTTTCAACATTCTACATTGAGACACAAAATAAAGCAAACAGACCTTACAGAGTAAAAGACTCTAAACTCTAAAAAAAAGAAAATATAACATTAAATACACTGGCAACTGAGATAAAATCATACTCTAATAGCAACAAATAAAAAGAAGCACAATTGTACGCAAGATACGGGTCTGCAAGGTTGGAAATAAAACAGATGAATAAAGGAGAACCGGACAAATATAAGTGCAAGGTCAATCAAAAAACCAGGTTTACAACCTCAGGAGCAAACAAGGTAAAATTCACGTTTAAAAGAAAGAATTAAACATGACAAAGAAGAGAACTCTGTAATGCTAATGAAGACACATAATTACAAATACACACATATCAAATAATAAAGGTATGATATTCATAATCAGAAAATCGAGAAGAGTGAGACCAGCAACCCAACAGAAAAATGGGCAAGTATACAAAGCATGGTAACAGAAAAGGAACTACAAACGACTCTTCAGCATATGAGAATATGTATACCTTCGTTCATAATAATATCAATGCAACTGAAAACTGTACAGGTAAACCCCTTTTTTTTTTCCTAGTAGGTTGGTTATAATCCATAAGACTCTGGATTGTGGCGCCGTTTGTGAGGCTGTGGGAAAATAGGTACTTTCATACATTGCTGGTGAAAGTGGAAATGGGTATAACCCTCCCAATTCATTGCCCTGTGGAGGGCAAAGTGACAGCATCATTAAAACTACCTTGTATTCATCCTCAGACCTACAAATTCAGCTTCAGGGAAACTGCCCTGTAGATACACTTGCATGGGTGTGAAATGATAAATATGTCCAGTTATTCACTGTGGCATTGTTTATAGTAGCAGAAGATTGGAAATGGTCTTATATCCATTAACAGAAGAGTGGTTAAATAAATAATAGCTTATTCCTCCTTTGAATTCAATGCTACTATTAAGAAAGAATGCTGCTTCAGAGTCTTTGTCTCCCTCTCTCTCTCTCTGCCCCTCCCCCACTCACAGTCTGTATTTCTCTGTCCTTCTCAAAATAAACAAATACTAAAAAATTAAAAAGAAAAAGGGGGGTATCTGTAGCTCTTTTGGTTAAGCATCTGACTTCAGCTCAGCTCATGATCTCACAGTTCATGGGTTCGAGCCCCGCTTCTGTCTCTGTGCTAACAGCTCAGAGCCTGGAGCCTGCTTCAGATTCTGTGTCTCCCCTTCTCTCTGCCCCTCCCCCACTCACATTCTGTCTCTGTCTCTCTGTCCTTCTCAAGAATAAATAAACATCTATTTTTAAAAAAATGAAAAATACTTCTACATGCCAAAAAAAAAAAGCTTCTTTGTGCTGATACCAAAAAATAATTGTAGGATAATATGTGTAAATGAAAAGAACAAGGGCAGAACAGTAAAATATCATCTTTTGCATAAAGATGTTGGGAGAGGGGTAAAAAAAAAAAAAAAATATATATATATATATATATATATATATATATATATATATATATATACATACATGCATAAAAAAACTACAAAAATACTAATATGCTAGTGACAGAGGTAGGTGGGGTGCCAGGGAGACCATTCACTTTTTCCTGTAGTTTTTTATTGTTTAACCATGTGAATTTTATTACCTATATAAAAATTAATTTGCAGTATGATAAAAACAAGGAAGAGATTGTAATAGCCCTGCCATGTTTATATTTTTCCAAGTAAGGACATTAAAAAAAACAAAACAGGTGCACCTGGGTGGCTCAGTCGGTTGGGCGGCCGACTACAGCTCAGGTCATGATCTCATGGTCTGTGAGTTCCAGCCCTGCATCGGGCTCTGTGCTGACAGCTCAGAGCCTGGAGCCTGCTTTGGATTCTGTGTCTCCCTCTCTCTCTGCCCCTTCCCTGCTTGCTCTCTGTCTCTCTCTCTCTCTCTCTCAAAAATAATAAACATTAAAAAACAAAACAAAGCAAAACCTGCCATCTACTGTAACTGTTACATCATGAAACAAAGGGCATCTTGAAACAAACAGAAAGCAATGAACAATTATCATTTTCAAAGAAAGTCTAGTAGCTCTGGGAGAAAATGGCGGCGTAGGAGTCTGGGCCCACCACGTCCTGCTGATCGCTTAGATTCCACCCACATCTGCCTAAATAACCCAGAAAACCGCCGGAAGACTAGCAGAACAGTCTCTCTGGAGCCAAGCATAGACAAGAGGCCCACGGAAGAGGGTAGGAAGGGCGAAGAGGCGGTGCGCGCTACACGGACTGGCAGGAGGGAGCCGGGGCGGTGGAGGGGCAGCCAGCCCACCCGACAAGGCAGAGCCCCCGATTCTGGCTGGCAAAAGTGGAGGGGCCAGATTCTGTGAGTTCTGACAGCCAGCAGGACTTAACATCTGGAATGTTGAAAGTCGACAGCTCTGCTCTGGAGGGGAGTGGGAGGGCTAGAGGACACTGGGGCAGGAGAGGTGTTGAGCCCCAGAAGACAGAGCTCAGCTCAGAGGGGAACAAAGGCACTGGCCAGCGCCATCTTCCTTGCCCATCCCCCAAGTGAAACCCCCAAAGGGAACCAGTTCACCGAAATTGCTGACACCGTGCAAACACCCAGCACTGTCCTTCTGTGGATCCATCCCTCCGATGGGTCGGCCTCCCTCCCCGTGCCACGGGGCCCCTCCCGCAGGGGACCACCTATGGCAAAGCAAGCTGAGCCTGCCCCTCCTGCCCCTCTGCACCTTGCGGATCCACCCAGGCTAATACGCCAGATCCCATCAAAGCGGCACCACAAGCCTGGCAGGGTGCAAGTAGCCCACACAGGGGCCACACCACTCCACAGTGAGTCCTGCCCCTGGGAGAGGGGAAGATAAGGTACACACCAGTCTGACTGTCGCCCCAGTGGTGGGCTGGGGACAGACATCAGCTCTGACTGTGGCCCGGCCCAACAACACAAGTTACTTCAGACAGCACAGGGGAAGTGCCCCCCCAATCCGCGCCACCCCAGCGACTATGCAAAATGAGAAAACAAAAGAATTCTCCTCAAAAGAAACTCCAGGAAGTAGCGACAGCTAACGAATCAATCAAAGATGATTTAAGCAATATAACAGAACATGAATTTAGAATAATAGTCATAAAATTAATGGCTGGGCTTGAAAAAAGTATACAGGACAGCAGAGAATCTATTGCTACAGAGATCAAGGGACTAAGAAATAGTCATGAGGAGCTAAAACATGCTATAAATGAGGTGCAAAATAAAATGGAGGCAACAACAGCCCAGATTGAAGAGGCAGAGGAGAGAATAGGTGAATTAGAAGATAAAATTATGGAAAAAGAGTAAGCTGAGAAAAAGAGAGATAAAAAAATTCAGGAGTATGAGGGGAGAATTAGAGAACTAAGTGATGCAATGAAACACAATAATATCCATATAATAGGGATTCCAGAGGAGGAAGAGAGAAAGGGGCTGAAGGTGTACCTGAAGAAATTATAGCTGAGAACTTCCCGGATATGGGGAAGGAAAAAGGCATTGAAATCCAAGAGGCACAGAGAACTCCCTTCAGGTAACTTGAATCGATCTTCTGCACAACATATAGTGAAACTGGCAAAATAAAAGGATAAAGAGAAAATTCTGAAAGCAGCTAGGGATAAACATGCTCTAACATATAAAGGGAGACCGATAAGACTAGTGACAGATCTATCTACTGAAACTTGGCAGGCCAGAAAGGAATGGCAGGAAATCTTCAATGTGATGAACAGAAAAAATATGCAGCCGAGAATCCTTTATCCAGCAAGTCTGTCATTTAGAATAGAAGGAGAGATAAAGGTCTTCCCAAACAAACAAAAACTGAAGGAATTCATTACCGCTAAACCAGCCCTACAATAGATCCTAAGGGGGATCCTGTGAGGCAAAATACCAGAGACATCACTACAAGCATGAAACCCACAGACATCACAATGACTCTAAACCCATAACTTTCTATAATAACACTGAATGTAAATGGACTAAATGCACCAACCAAAAGACACAGGGTATCAGAATGGATAAAAAAACAAGACCCATCTATTTGCTGTCTACAAGAGACTCATTTTAGACCTGAGGACACTTTCAGATTGAAAGTGAGGGGATAGAGAACTATTTATCATGCTACTGGAAGTCAAAAGAAAGCTGGAGTAGCCATACTTATATCAGACAAACTAGACTTTAAATTAAAGGTTGTAACAAGAGATGAAAAAGGGCATTATATAATAATTACAGGGTCTATCCATCAGGAAGAGCTAACAATTATAAATGTCTATGTGCCGAATACAGGAGCCCCCAAATATATAAAACGATTAATCACAAACATAAGCAACCTTATTGATAAGAATGTGGTAATTGCAGGGGACTTTAATACTCCACTTACAGTAATGGATAGATCATCTAGACACAGGATCAATAAAGAAACAAGGGCCCTGAATGATACATTGGATCAGATGGACTTGACTGATATACTTAGAACTCTGCATCCCAAAGCAACAGAATATACTTTCTTCTCGAGTGCACATGGAACATTCTCCAAGATAAATCACATACTGGGTCACAAAACAGCCCTTCATAAGTATAAAAGAATTGAGATCCTACTATGCACACTTTCAGACCACAATGCTATTAAGCTTGAAATCAAGCACAGGAAAAAGTCTGGAAAACCTCCAAAAGCATGGAGGTCAAAGAACACCCTACTAACGAATGAATGGGTCAACCAGGGAATTAGAGAAGAAATTAAAAAATATACGGAAACAAATGAAAATGAAAATACAACAATCCAAACGCTTTGGGACGCAGCGAAGGCAGTCCTGAGAGGAAAATACGTTGCAATCCAGGCCTATCTCAAGAAACAAGAAAAATCCCAAATACAAAATCTAACAGCACACCTAAAGGAAGTAGAAGCAGAACAGCAAAGACACCCCAAACCCAGCAGAAGAGGAGAAATAATAAAGATCAGAGCAGAAATAAACAATATAGAATCTAAAAAAAAAAAAACTGTAGAGCAGATCAATGAAACCAAGAGTTGGTTTTTTGAAAAAATAAACAAAATTGATAAACCTCTAGCCAGGCTTCTCAAAAGAAAAGGGAGATGATAGATAAAATAGATAAAATAGATACATTTTATAAATAGATAAAATCAGGAATGAAAATGGAATTATTACAACCAATCCCTCAGAAATACAAACAATTATCAGGGAATACTATGAAAAATTATATGCCAACAAACTGGACAACCTGGAAGAAATGGACAAATTCCTAAACACCCACACACTTCCAAAACTCAAACAGGAAGAAATAGAAAACTTGAACAGACCCATAACCAGTGAAGAAATTCAATCGGTTATCAAAAATCTCCCAACAGATAAGAGTCCAGGACCAGATGGCTTCCCAGGGGAATTCTACAAGACATTTAAAGCAGAGATAATACCTATCCTTCTCAAGCTGTTCCAAAAAATAGAAAGGGAAGGAAAACTTCCGGACTCATTCTGTGAAGCCAGCATTCCTTTGATTCCTAAACCAGACAGAGACCCAGTAAAGAAAGAACTACAGGCCAATATCCCTGATGAATATGGATGCAAAAATTCTCAATAAGATACTAGCAAATCGAATTCAACAGCATATAAAAAGAATTATTCACCATGATCAAGTGGAATTAATTCCTGGGCTGCAGGGCTGGTTCCAACATTCGCAAATCAATCAATGTGATACATCACATTAATAAAAAAAAAAGATAAGAACCATATGATCCTGTCAGTCGATGCAGAAAAAGCATTTGACAAAATTCAACATCCTTTCTGAAGAAAAACCCTCAAGAAAGTTGGGATAGAAGGAACATACTTAAACATCATCAGAGCCATTTATGAAAAGCCCACAGCTAATATCATCCTCAATGGGGAGAAACAGAGCTTTCCCCCTGGGATCAGGAACACGACAGGAATGTCCACTCTCACTGCTGTTGTTTACCATAGTGTTGGAAGTGCTAGCATCAGCAATCAGACAACAAAAGGAAATCAAAGGCATCCAAGTTGGCAAAGATGAAGTCAAGCTTTCACTTTTTGCAGATGACATGATATGATACATGGAAAACCCGATAGACTCCACCAAAGTCTTCTAGAACTGATACATGAATTCAGCAAAGTCGCAGGATACAAAATCCATGTACAGAAATCAGTTGTATTCTTATACACTAAGAATGAAGCAACAGAAAGACAAATAAAGAAACTGATCCCATTCACAATTGCACCAAGAATCATAAAATACCTAGGAATAAACCTAACCAAAGATGTAGAAGATCTGTATGCTGAAAACTATAGAAAACTTATGAAGGAAATTGAAGAAGATATAAAGAAATGGAAAAACATTCCGTGCTCATGGATTGGAAGAACAAATATTGTTAAAATGTCAATACTACTGAAAGCTATCTACACATTCAATGCAATCCCAATTAAAATTGCACCAGTATTCTTCTCAAGGCTAGAAAAAGCAATCCTAAAATTTATAAGGAACCACAAAAGACCCCGAATAGCCAAAGTAATTTTGAAGAAGACCAAAGCAGGAGGCATCACAATCCCAGACTGTAGCCTCTACTACAAAGCTGTCATCATCAAGACAGCATGGTATTGGCACAAAAACAGACACATAGACCAATGGAATGGAATAGAAATCCCAGAATTAGACCCACAAAAGTATGTCCAACTCATCTGTGACAAAGCAGGAAAGAATATCCAATGGAAAAAAGACAGTCTCTTTAACAAATGATGCTGAGAGAACTGGACAGCAACATGCAGAAGGTTGAAACTAGACCATTTTCTCACACCATTCACAAAAATAAACTCAAAATGGATGAAGGACCTGAATATGAGACAGGAAACCATCAAAACCCTAGAGGAGAAAGCAGGCAAAAACCTCTTTGACCTCAGCTGCAGCAAATTCTTCCTTGACACATCTCCAAAGGCAAGGGAATTAAAAGTAAAAATGAATTATTGGGACCTCATCAAGATAAAAAGCTTCTGCACTGCAAAGGAAACAATCAACAAAACTAAAAGGCAACTGATGGATTGGGAAAAGATATTTGCAAATGACATATCGGACAAAGGGCTAGTATCCAAAATCTATAAAGAGCTCTCCAAACTCCACACCCGTAAAACAATCCAGTGAAGAAATGGGCAGAAAACATGAATAGACACTTCTCTAAAGAAGACATCCGGATGGCCAACAGGCACATGAAAAGATGCTCAATGTCGCTCCTCAGCAGGGAAATACAAATCAAAACCATACTCAGATATCACCTCACACCAGTTAGAGTGGCCAAAATGAACAAATCAGGAGACTATAGATGCTGGAGAAATGGGAACCCTCTTGCACTGTTGGTGGGAATGCAAACTGATGCAGCTGCTCTGGAAAACAGTGTGGAGGTTCCGCAAAAAATTAAAAATAGACCTACCCTATGACCCAGCAATAGCACTGCTAGGAATTTACCCAAGGGATACAGGAGTACTGATGCATAGGGGCACTTGTACCCCAATGTTTATAGCAGCACTCTCAACAATAGCCAAATTATGGAAAGAGCCTAAATGTCCATCAACTGATGAATGGATAAAGAAACTGTGGTTTATATACACAATGGACTACTACGTGGCAATGAGAAAGAATGAAATATGGCCTTTTTGTAGTAACGTGGATGGAACTGGAGAGTGTTATGCCAAGTGAAATAAGTCACACAGAGAAAGACAGATACCATATGTTTTCACTCTTATGTGGATCCTGAAAAACTTAACAGAAGGCCACGAGGGAGGGGAAGGAAAAAAAAAAACAGGTTAGAGAGGGAGGGAGCCAAAACATAAGAGACCCTTAAAAACTGAGAACAAACTAAGGGTTGATGGGGGTGGGAGGGAGGGGAGGGTGGATGATGGGCACCTGTTGGGATGAGCACTGGGTGTTGTATGGAAACCAATTTGACAATAAATTTCATATTTAAAAAATAAAAATAAATAAATAAATAAATAAATAATAAAATTTTAAAAATTAAAATTAAAATTAAAAAAAAAGAAAGTCTTGTAAATTGACACAAAGTTTTGCTCCTTTGCTCACCTTGCTACAGACCAGTAAACACCATATCACTCCCTGGCACTGACAATGAAGAAGCTGTGGAAACCGTTAGTTTATTACCTTCAAAGGGACCAATAGTCATAGTGTTAGGGGGGCCGTGGGGAAAGGAGACATGCCACAGCATAAAGGCAGTGAAAGGAAAAAAAAATAATCCATTTCACAGTTATGTCCCTAAGAAGTTGAGATTTCTCAACTTGTTAAAAAAAAGAAACATACATGATACAATAATTAAGAATATGGTATAACAGGATGTTGTCATCAGCTCCCAAAGTTGTCCAATCTTTTTCCCATTCTTTTGTCCTTCTTTCCTCAGAAGTGCTACCACCAAGCCTTTCTACTCAAAAATGAAGATAACAATACTTTTGTTGTAGGGCTATTTTAAGTGTTCAATAGAATAATGTAAATGTTCAATAATGGAAGGTGTTATACTATCTTCCCATTGGAAACATGTTTTTCTATATCGCTTTACTGTTTTCTTACATGCTACCATTTCAGGAAAATGTGTGCACAATTTAAATAGGGGAAATTAAAATCATAGTCTTAAGCGCTCTGGAATAGTGGTTTTCAAAATTATTTTAGCCCTGGAACAAATTGTACAAAAGAAGTCTTACATCCCATAATAAAACAGGTGAAAAGAAAATCCGCTCTGAAAATGGAGGCAGTTATCTTCAATATTCTAATTAGAGTTGAAGGTGAATGTATCTCCTCTCAGAAAGGGGAGCAGAACAGAAGTTTGGTGGAAAGGAAATCTACTACGGATGATCAAAGAATAGTCTAGCAAAAATCCCACTTTGTCTTCCTTTGTCTCATAGTTTTTTTCTGTAAGTTCCTTTGAAAATAATACAGTACCTCAAATACACTCAAACAATACCTCAAATTTACATTTACAAAATCTTTAAAAATTTTGCAGAGCACATGTACTATTTTATCTTGCCATCAAAACTGCCCCATGTACCAAACAGAAAAGCTATTTTCTCCTCTCCTCCTCTTCCTCCTTCTTCTTCCTCTTCTTTTTCTCTTCCCTCTCCTCCTCCTTATTATATTATCATCATCATCATTATTCCCATATTAAAGATTAGGTAATATAGCCACAATTCAATTGGGGTATTTTTAGAAATACTTGCACAAATAATTATCCAAATAGTAAACTGCATTCATACTTGATTTCATAAAACTGTTTTATGGAATTATTTAATTCACAATTAGTGAATTTATTCAAGTTTAAATCAACTGAATAAAAGAGGGGAAATTAGGATATTACTTAGATTACATAAGATTTTTAAAACTATTTCTTTCACCCAACCCAGAACTGATTGTTTTGCAAAATCGTTTGCTTTGCATACAGAATTTATCCTATGAAACTTGCCTAATATACCCTCAGGAGCTATTTAGTTCTCTTCTCTGACATGTACTGTATGGTGTTTTATTTTACTTTAGACTCAGATAAAAGCAAAATCACCCCCGGGGCTGTGTTTCCTCTTCCTCTGTGCTCCACAGGAAGCCTAGCTAGAGGGAAGTAAGTGTTGATTAAGAAGTGTTGATTGCAACTAAGGAGCTAATTATTTCTATGCAAACTCCTTAAATAAAAGGATTTCAGTTCATGCTAGGAGGATGAGGAGATGCTGAGCCTCCTAGAATCCAGAGAATTTAGAAAATGCATTTTGTACAAGTAACAGGAAAATGGGCAGGAGAAAGTTGTCTTTAAAAAGCAGTGGCTTGTGGGCACCTAGGTGGCTCAGTGCATTAAGTATCTGGCTTTTGATCTCAGCTCAGGTCTTGATCTCAGGGTCATGACGCTGGGATCTGCAAGGGGAGTGCAGCCTACTTAAAACAAACAAACAAAGTTGTGACTTGGGGGACCTGACTGGCTTAGTCAACGGAGCATGCAACTCTTGATCTCAGGGTTGTCAATTCAGGCCCCGCGTTGGGGGTAAAGTTTACTTAATTAAAGTAGTGACTTTAAAATAGTTTGTCTGGGGATCTAATCCGCTCTGCATATTCCAAATGAGGCAATTTCTAGAGTGGCCACATGATGAGTTCTGAGGACCCAATTCCCTAGCAAAACGCCCATAACTGGTAAAATCTGCGTAAAAATAATGATTTATAGTCTCTGAAAATTGTCCTAAGGTCATGCAGTAGATAAGGAAAGATTCATTCAAGAAAATCTATCACATCTTGGCAAGAAGGTGAGAAGTCTCTGGCATTTGAGTTGTGCCTGCTCCTTCCCTCTTCCCCCACAGCTCAGTGTGATGGAAACTCTGAGTAGGTGTGGCCAAGAAGAAAGGACTCCCTCCCCACCAACCACCAGTTAGGAGGCAGCTGTGTCTCCAGGAGAAGCAGACCCCTGGCACTTCTCATCATTCTCCAGTTTCATGTTGCTGGGGCCAAACTCCAAGTGATCCGGAGCTCCGTTCATCCACCCAGCCCCCACATGTAGGACGGATGTTCCACCCCAGGTGTGTTAGATTGAAAATACTGGGACCCCAGATGTCCGGCCCCATCCTCCTCAGAGAGTGGAGGTTCTGTGCTGGCAGGGAAAGCTCAGGAGACCAGAGCCTGTGGCCCCTGTTTAGCGTGATTCTCATAAAGCAGGGGTGTCGTTCCAAGGGAAACAGGATGCTGCCTTTGAGCCCAACTCTGGAGCAGTGGCTCAGGGATTCTGCCTGGGGGAGAGACAAATCGTAAGAATAGGAAACTCCAAAGCTCTCCATAAGAAACTTCTTTATTTGGAAGAAGTGTAAGGAAGTGCAAGCCTAAGGGTGTTTTCAGAAACAGTGGAGATTTTGATGACAAGCACTTAAAAGGAAGCTTGTAGGTCCCCAAGAATGAGGAGTTAAACCCTAGAGGCTTGCTTGTTTACCAGACAGAACCACAGAAAAAGATAGTTAAGAAAATCTCTCCTGGGGTCAGAATAAACCTCAAAGGCTAGACTCTGCAAAGAGGCTCAAATTCAATTGGATGAGACGTTGGAACACCTTATGTTGCAGGGCACTATTAGAAACAAGAGGGCAATCATCTGGCAGTCAGTGGAGCCTGACATCTGTCATGATACTAGTAGATTCAGGCAGCCTCTGGAAAAGCCTCAAAGAAAAATGCAATAAAAAGGCCCTGCTAAAATCATTGCCAACCTAGGGTGACAGGGCACGTGCCTACAGCTGTGCCTTCTGAGGAATGACATCAGAGCCTTCATAACTATTAAGGAAATCAAGAAAATAGCGCAGCCCAGTCATCAAACAAATTAACAAGCAAACTATAAACCTTTAGTAGGGACAGAAGTATCTAGCATTGCTACGTTACTACTGCCACTTATTTGGGTACAGTTGGCACACAATGTTATAGTTATATTAGTTTCAGGCATACAACATAGGGATAATTATATTATTTCAAATGCTAATTTTCAACAGAAAAGATGAAATATGCAAAGAAAGAAGTATAACCAATGCACAGGATAAAAAGCACAGGCAACAGCTCTCTGTCAGAAGGCATGGATGTCAAATTTAATAAAGACTTCAAAGTAACTATTATAAATATGTTAAAAGAACTAAAATAAACCATGCTTAAAGATGAAAGGAAAGGTATGGGTCACCAAAACTGTGAGGAAGGTCATTTCTGACCTTTCCCTCCTCATAAACACAACTAACGATTATTCACAGACAAGACATCACTGAGAGAACCCTAGAGACAAGAGAGTCCACATTGGAAGCATAAGGGATCAGCCACATGGTGCCAGCACTGCCTCTCCCCCCCAGGCTGGCATAGAACCAAGAAGTCTCCCCTGAGACTATAGTTCCTCCAGCGAGAAAAGAGAACCTGGGAGCCAGCTCCCCCGGGGTTGTGGCTCACTTTTTGGGAGCTCCCACTCCAGTGTTGCCCCATGGGGATTGCAGGGGAATCTGTGGGGTTTGACCACCAAGCATCTGATTGTGACAGAGAAGGATGAGAGGTTTGCAACAACCAGCACTTGGATCCTGGCAGACCAAATTCCTACCTATAGCCCTCAGCTAGTAGTCCCACTTGGTGGATTTGCTCACCTGCAGAGTCAAGATAGTCACACAGTCTGACCAGGCAACTCAGCAAGGCACAGGTCTATCTGAAACAAGCTGTCAAATGAAAAGCCTTACCAGCCCTGAAGGCTGGCCTGCTCCTGCCCAGGCAGGAGATCTGAGAGCATAGCACATTGCTGAATGTAGCTCCCAGGCTGGCCTGACCAGAAAGGCCGGCCGGAACACCTAGAAGCTGTGTAGCCTTGCAATGTTTGAAAAGAGAATGTGGCAGGTAATGCTTATTGTCTTCAGAGCAAAGCCAGTGGCACCATTTGAAGAGGAAACTTGAGATACCAGTAGGCTTATGTCAAGACCATAAACAAAGAACCTTTCTAGGCTTAGAGTCTGTTCTCCCACGCTGCTCAGACAAGGGAGCAGTAGCCTTGCACACTACTGAGTGCAACTCCTGGTCCTGCCTGACTAGAAAAGCCTGGAAGCTGTATAGTCCAGCTACACTCAAGCAGAGAATCTGGCAAGCACAGTTGATTACTGCGGAGCAAAGCCAGTGGCACTGTTCAGCCAGGGAACCTGGGGAGCTGGTTGTCTTGAGTCAAGACCACAAAAAGCCTTGCTGGTCTTGAGGTTCTGCTTTGCCAAGGCTGGGAAACTAATCCGTAGCCCTGCTCAGAGTGCATACAGCCTTCAGCGTGCCTGGCCACAACACCAAACCAAAGGACACAGGAAGCTGTGTAGCCCATCCAATAACCTGTAGACAGTGGCACTTTAAGAGAGAGAGCAGAGCTTGTGGCTCTCCCCATATGGAGGGGAAAATTGGCGGCCCTGTCTGGCCAGAGGGAATTCAGTGCATAGTCTTGCCTGATTTGGTTTCCCAAAATCAGCTGTGCAGGCCCTGGGCCCCATTCTGCTGCGTCATCAGGGCATGAAAATGAACTCATAGTTCCTCCTACTACGAGTATAATACTCAGTTCCAACCATCTTGTAAGCCTGAATTAAGAACCCAGGCAAGTGCAAAGCCCATCCTATAGCTTTGCTTGGGCAAGAAACCCAAGTAGCTATACTTGTATCACTGATTGGACTTTAAAAATGGCAAAAAAAAAAAAAAAAAAGGACAAAGAAGGTCATCATATAATGATAAAGGGGTCAATCCATCAAGAAGACACAACAATTGTAAAAATCCACCCCACATGAAAACACCAAAATATATAAAGTAAAAGCTAATAGAGATCAAAGAAGAAATAAAGAACAATATGACAACAATTAAGGACTTTAGTACCCTATTTTGAACAATGAATAGATCATCCAGAATCAATGGTAAATAGTGGATTTAAACAACACTATAGACCAAAAGGGCCTAATAGACATATATAGAATATTTTATTCAACAACAGAATATACATTCTTCTCAAGTGCACATGGGATACTTTCTAGGATAGACCATACATTATGACACAAAACAAGTCTTAGCAAATTCAAGATTGAAAGGATTTCAAGTCTCTTCTCTGATCACAATGGTGTGAAAGTAGAAATGAATAAAAGAAATAAAGCTGGGAAATTCATGAATACATGGAAATTAAGCAGTCTACTGATCAACCAGTGGATCAAAGAAGAAATCAAAGGGGAAATAAAAAAGTATTTTGGGGACAAACAACAGCAAAAAGACAACAAACCAAAACTTAAGGCAATGTAGCAAAAGCAGTTCTAAGAGGGAAGTTGATAGAAATAAATGCCCCCATTAATAAACAAGAAAGATCTCAAATAAGCAACCTAAGACTACACCTCAAGGAACTAGAAAAAGAAGAAAAAAACTGAGGCCAAAGTTAGCAGAAATAAGGAAATAAATATTAGAACAGAAAATGAATGAATAAATGAGATGAAGAGCAGAAAAACAATAGGAAAGGTTAACAAAACTGAGTTGGTTCTTTGAAATGATAAACAAAACTGACAAACCTTTGGCTAGACTAACCAAGAGGGGGGAAAAATGAAAAGATTCAAACCAACAAAATTATAAAGGAAAAAAAGGACATTACAAACAACAACACAGAAATACAAAGGATTATAATAGGCTATTTTGAACAACTATACACCAACAAACTGGACAACCTAGAAGATGCGGAACAATCTTTAGAAACACATAACCTACCAGGACTTAATCAGGAAGAAATAGAAAATATGAACAGACCAATTGTTAGTAAAGGGACTAGATCAGTAATTTAAAACCTTCTAATGAAGAAAAGCCTAAGACTAGATGGCTTCACTGGTAAATGTTACCAAACATTTAGAGAAGACAATATCAATCCTTCTCAAGCTCTTCCAAAAAAAGTTGGAAAGGATGGAATACTCTAAAACTCATTCTACAGCCTTACCCAAATACTAAAGTCAGAAAAGGACATTGTAAGAAAACAAAACTATACAGGCCAATATTCATGAAGATTATAAATGCAAAAATATGCAAATAAATATTAGCAAATCAAATACAGCAGTACATTAAAAACATCATTCGCTATGATCAAGTGAGATTTATCTCTGGAATGCAAGGTTATTTCAACTTATGGCAATCAATAAATGCAATATATTACTTTAATAGGATGCAAAAAATCATATCTCAATAGACACATAAAAAGCATTTGCCAAAATTCAACAACCATTTATGACAAAACTCTTTAAAAATTCAGTATTGAAAGAATGTACATCAACAGAGTGAAGGACATGTAAGATAAGCCCACAACTAACATCACACTCAATGGTGAAAGGTTGAAAGCTTTACCTTTAAGATCAGGAACAAGACAAGAGTGCTCACTCTCACCACTCTTATTCAACATAGTGCTGGAACCTCTCTCCAGAGCAATCAGATATGAAAAAGAAATAAAAGGCATCCAAATCACAAAGGAAGAAGTAAAATAGTCTCTATTTGAAGCTGACAAGATTGTATAGTAGGGAAAATGTTTACCAGTCCACCAAAAAACTATTATATCCACTCCATAAATTCAGCAAAGCTGCAGGACACAGAATTAACATGCAAAAATCAGTGGCATTTCTACAAACTAACAACAAATCATCTGAAAAAGGAATAGATAAAAACCATCCCACTTACAATAGCAGCAAAGCTAAAGTATAAAATAGTTAAAGAGTACAGGGCACCTGGGTGGCTCAGTTGGTTAAGCGTCAGACTTCAGCTCAGGTCATGATCTCGTGGTTCATGAGTTCAAGCCCCACACTGGGCTATGTGCTGACAGCTCAGAGGCTGGAGCCTGCTTCGGATTCTGTGTCTCCCTCTCTCTCTGCCCCTCCCCCACTCGTGCTCTGTCTCTGTCTCTCTCAAAAAAAAAATTAAATTTTTTAAAATACTTACGAATAAACCTAACTAAGGAAGTGAAAAACCTCTATACCAAAAATTACAAGACATTCATGAAAGAAATAGAAAACACAAAGAAATCAATGATATCCTATGTTTACAGATTGAAAGAATATTGTTAAAATGCTCATGCAACCCCAAACCATGTATAGATTCAATGCACTCCTGTTAAGATTCCAATGGCATTTTTTTAAGAATGAATGGAGAGAATTATAAAAAACAATCCTAAGATTTATACAAAACCTTAAAAGACCCTGAATAGCTAAAAAAATCCCGAGAAAGATAGGCAAAGCAAAAGGCATCACACCTCCTGACTTCAAACTATATTATAAAACTGTAGTAACCAAAATAGCATAGTACTGGCATAAAACCAGATAAATAAACCAATGAAACAGAATTGAGGTCCCAGAAATAAACCCACGCACATACAGTCAACGAATGTTTGACAAGAGTCAAGGATACTCAATGGAAAAAAGACAGTTTCTTGAATAAATGGTGCTGAGAAAATATTCACATGTAAAAGAATGAAACCACACTCTTGTCTTCCACCACTCACAAAAATTAACTCAAAATGTATGAAAGCTTTCAATGCAAGACCAGAAAACATAACTCTAGTAGAAGAAAACATAGGAGAAAAGCTCCTTGACATGCGTCTTGCCAATGGTTTTTGGATATGAAATCAAAAGCACAAGCAACAAAATAAAAAATAAATAAGCAGGGCTACCTCAAACTAAAAAGCTACTGTCCATCAATATACATAATCGGCAAAATTAAAAGACAACCTATGGAATGGGAAAATTATTTGCAACCCATATATCTGGTAAGAGGTTAATGTCCAAAATATACAAAGAACTCATACAACTCAATAGGAAAAAAGAAAAGAGAAAAAGAGGAAAAAAAAGATAAAATGGGCAAAGGAGCTGAATAGACATTTTCTTCCAAGAAGAAAAATGGCCACAGGTACATTACAAGATGCTCAATATGTTTCATCATAAGAGGAATGTAAATCAAAATCACAATAAGCTAGAACTTCACACCTGTTAGAATGGCCATCACCAAAAAGTCAACAGATAACACCTGCTGGCAGGGGATATGGAAAACAGGAAACCTGTGTGCACCATCAGGGGAACTGAAAATTGCTGCAGCCACTGTGGAAAACAGTATGGATTTCCCTCAAAATATTAAAAATAGAACTACCATATGATTAGCAATTCTACTTCTGGAATGTATCTGAAGCAAACAAAAACACTATGTTGAAGAGATACATGCACCCCCATGTTCACTGTGGTATTATTTACAATTGCCAAGACATGAATAGGTGAATGAACGGTTAAAGAAGTTGTGGTATATATACAATGGAATATTATTCAGCTATTTTTTTCAAAAAAAGGAAATCCTGCCATTTGCAACAACATGGATGATCCTTGAGTGTATTAAACTGGACAGAGAAAGGCAAACATGTATGATCTCATATGTAGAATCTAAAACAAACAAACAAACAAAAAGAAATTCAGAGGAAGCGATCACATCTGTGTTAGCAGAGGTGGGGGCATAGAGGGAGAGAAAATTAAAGGAAGGCACAAGTTCCAGTCATAAGATAAATAAGTACTGGGATGTAGTGTACATGATGACTATAACTTATGCCGCTGGATAGTGTATTTGAAAGTTAGGATAGTAAATTCCAGAGTCCTCATCACAAGGGGAAGAAAAACATGTTTCTCCCTTTGTCTTTTTTTTTATATCTATGCGAGATGATGGATGTTAACTAAGCTTATTGTGGTAATTATTTCGCAACACATGTATGTCAAGTCATTTTGCTGCATGCCTTCAACTCATACAGTGCTCTATGTCTTCCTAAAACTGGAAAAATATTTTACAAAACGGAAAGAAAAGTAAAAGTAAAATGCTTCATCAAATACAGACTATCAAAAAGAGATAGAAATTCATTTCAAAATGGAAATTCAAGAACTGAAGTGTACAATACTGAAAACTTTTGCTAAAGAGACTCAGCAGAAGATTGGAACTTACAGAAGAAAGAATCAGCAAGCTTGGAGATAGACTGATATATTATGCAAGCCAAAGAACAGAAAGAATGAAGAATGAAGAAAAATGAGTAGCTTAGAAGAAATGTGCAGCGCAATTATGGAAGCCAACATATATGGAATGAGAGTACCGGGAGAAGAAATAGAAAAGAACTAGAAAAAATTTGAAGACCTAATAGCTAAAAACCCCCAAATTAATTAAAATATACTTATTATATATCAGTGTGTTATAATAATATAATATATAATACATATAATAATATAATTGTATGTTACATAGAAATATATAAATGTTACAGTATATATATTAATCTACACATCTGAGAAGCTCACAAAGGAAAGACAAAGGAGAAGAGAAAATTGTAAAAGCAGGAAGAGAAAAACAGCATATCATGCGCCCGTGAACCCCAACAGATTAATAGCTGATTTCTAATCAGATATAATAGTGGCCAGAAGGCAGTGCAATGACATACTTTACAAAGTGCTGGGATGGAAAAAAAAAATCCTTGGCAACCAAAAATATTATTTCCAGAAAGAGAATTCTCAAAAGTTAAAGTAAAATAAAGGCAATCCTACCTAAACAAACACAGAGAATGTGTTGCTGTCATATCCTCTCTGAAAGGTATATTAAAGGAAGGTTATCAGGCTGAATGTCATCCCAGAGAGTAATCTGAATCTAGACACAAAAAAGTGATGAGCACCAGTAAGTGTAAGTGTGTAAGCCAGTTTAAATGCACATTTCTTCCCCTTTCTTCTTTTAACTGATTTTAAAAATATCATATAGAGTAATATGTACATATTTGTATCGTTAGGACTATACATATATAAATGTAATATTTTTGACAATAATTACACGAAAGGATTGGCTGGAAACAAAGATGTATCGAAGTTAGAAAATGACATCACGTGGCAACTTGAATCCACAGGTACAAATGAAGAGAACCAGAAACGGTTAATAAGACAGTTAATATAACAGACTCCATAAATATACACTTGTTCTCCTTGCTTCTTTCAGCTTCTTTAAGAGACATCAACTATATAAAGTTTACATTTATGATTACAACAATGTGTAGCTGGGCTTATAACATACAGACGTAGTATGTATAAAAATAACACAAAAGGAGAAAGAGGAAGTTCGTGTAAGAGTAGCATTCCTATATTACACCGGAATAAAGTCAGCATATATCTGAAATAGATTCTGATAATAGGCATATTAAAAAAATAATGACATAGATGATCTCGGCTGACATCCCTTGCAAAGATCAACAATTAGATAGCTATCCATGAACAAAAACACAACTGGGAGAGCTCTGGAGTCCACTTATGAAATTTCAACAAAACAGTGGGACAAAAGAATCTAAGAATAACTGCACTAGAAGAGAAGAAAGGCAACTTCATTTTGCCTGCATCATCCCATGCCCTAAGCCAGCACTGTTCAGCATCGAGAGGAAACTTCCCAGCTAGAAAAAGTTCCCCTCAGCAGCAAAGGAAGAACAGGACGACTGACCAGCTTACCCAGCCATTGGGCACCACACCAAGGTCCTACTTCAGTTTTGTCCCACCCCGACTGGCAAAGAGGAGATGTCTAGAGATGGTTAGGAACAAGGGAGAAAAGCAGGGGCTGCCAAGAGCAGCCAGGAGTGGGAGTAATCCTGGTTCACCTGCTCTGCAAACAAACCCAGCAGATTTCGCCACTGAAGAAACCAAAAACCAGCATAGCTGCCGAAACCCCCCTGCAGATGTCACCAGCTTTGGTCCCACAAATATTTATGTTCCCTGATGTTAGCACCTGAGTCCCTCCCTGTTCCCTCCCACTCTTGACCCTACTAAAGCCTGGAAACTGCACCAGCAGCCAGCCTAGGCCTCTGTGGCTCTGAGTGCAAGATACAGCCTAGACCCCTGGCTGACCCCCTCCATCCTCTATGTGTGTTAGGCCTAACCCTGAAGCTGTGTACTTGCATGCCGCTGGCCTGATGCCTATCGCCAACCTCCACCGCAGTCTGTAGGCCCAAGGGGAGACTGTGCAGCCTCAAGAGAGCAGGCCAACAGCCAAGGCACCTGCAGTTCCTCGGGGGCTCAGACTAGGCCCTATTTTCTGTTACTGACCCACATCACCACAAGTACCTGCAGATAGCCTCTAGCTATGCACCTGCATGTCCCTGGCCTGACCGCTGTCACTGGACTCCACTGCAGTGTGCACACCTAGAGAGAGACTCTGCAGCCAAGGGAAATCGTGCTGACAGCTAGGGCCTTGCAGCCGCTAGTGAGTCCGAGTTGACCTGGCCATTGTTGCTTGTCCTGGCCCCTACCACTATGTGTATATATGCATTTGGCCCTTGCCACTACACGGGGGCAGCCAGCCCCTGTAGCCATGTGGGTGCCCTACACCACTGACTGCTGCCTGCCCTGTTCCCTACCCACCGACCTGGAGGCACTGCTGAGGATCCCAACAATCCTTGCAACAATGGAGGACCCTCTAAAGTCCCCACTAAGGACCACATAGTTGTCAATGCTGTGCTACCCAGCAGCCTGAGCTGAATAGACATCACACTCACCCCCTCCGGACCTGGTGCCACCACAAACCCCAGCACTCGATGCCCTGGACCACCAGACCTGAGGTCACAACACTCCTAGTCTGCCCCCACCCACAGGTGAAAGTCTTCACTTACTGAAGTCAGTCCATAAAGTCAGAAAGAGATGCTCACGTCTTCAAATGTGCACACATCTGTGCAAGGCTACAGGGATCATGAAGAATCAGGGAAACATGATCCCACCAAAGGAATACAGCAAACCTCCAGTGACTTGCCCCAGAGAAGTGAAGATCCTGGAATTGCCTGACAAATATAATAATCATTGTAAAAATGCTCAGAGAGCTATAAAAGAACACAGATGAACATCTTAATAATACAAGGAAAACAATATAAGAACAAAATGGGAATTTCAACAAAGATTAAGAAACATAGAAAAGAACCAAACAGACATTTTGGAGATGAAGAATACAGGGATAGAACTGAAGAATTCAATAGTGAGTTTCAACAGCAGACTGAGTGAAGCAGAGGAAAAAAGAAACAGCTAGAGGATAGATGGCCTGAAATTATCCAATCAGAGGAGCAAAACAAAACAAAAGAATGAAAAGGAATATAGAAAGGCTACAGAATTTATGGGACATCAGTGACATAAATAATGAATAGGTCATTGGAGTCTCAGAAGGAGAAGAGAGAGAGAAAGGGGTAGAAAGGTTATTAAAGAAATAGGGGCTGAGAAATTCCCAAACCTGTGGAGAGATATGTTCACCCAAGTTCATGAAGCTAATAAGCTAAAATTTTAATCCCAAATGATCTTCTCCAAAACACTAATAAATCCAACATCAAAGTAGAATAATTTTAAAAGTAGTAAGAGAGGGGTGCCTGGGTGGCTCAGTTGGTCTTCAGCTCAGGTCATGATCTCACAGCTTGTGAGTTGGAGCCCTGCATGTGGCTCTGTGCTGGCAGCTCAGAGCCTGGAGCCTGCTTCAGGTTCTGTGTCTCCCTCTCTCTCTGCCTCCCCTGCTCACAGTCTGTCTCTCTATATCTCTCAAAAATAAAAATAAAATAAAAACAAGAAGGAAAGAAAGAAAGAAAAGAAAGAAAGAAAGAAAGAAAGAAGGAAGGAAGGAAGGAAGGAAGGAAGGAAGGAAGGAAGGAAGGAAGGAAGGAAGGAAAGAAAGAAAGAAAGAAAGAAAGAAAGTAAGAAAGAAAGAAAGAAAGAAAAAAGAAAAGAAAAGAAGGAAGGAAGGAGCAAGAGAAAGAAAATTTCTCTCATAAAAGTGAGCCCCTAGATGGCTATCATCAGACTACTCAGCAGAGACTTTCCAGGGTAGGATAGAATGGGATGATATACTCCAAGGACTGAAAGAAAGTGCCAACCAAGAATATTTTATGCAGCAAAGTTGTCCTTCAGAAATAAGGTGATATGAAAACCTTCCCTAACAGAGAAAAGCTAAGGGAGTTCAGCACCACTAGACCTGCCTTATGAGAAATGCAAAGAGGAGCTCTTCCAGTTGAAGTGAAAGAATGATAATTAGTAACATGGAAACATACAAAAATATACAGCGGACTGGTAAAGGCAAATATATAGGATTCAGAATATTCTAATACTGCAATATGGTGATGTGTTACCACTTAACCCTAACATAAATGTTAAGGGACAGAAGTATTAAAAATTCCTACAGCTACAATAATTTGTTAATAAATACATAATATAAAAATACATAGGGGTGCCTGTGTGGCTCAGTCAGTTAAGCATCCGACTTCAGTTCAGGTCATGATCTCACAGTTCATGGGTTCGAGCCCCTTGTCAGACTCTGTGCTGACAGTTCAGAGCCTGGAGCCTGCTTCAGATTCTGTGTCTCCCTCTCTCTCTGCCCCTCCCCTGCTCACACTCTGTCTCTCAAAAATAAACATTAAAAAAATTTTTTAAACGTAAATTAAAACATAAAAGTGATTGAAGTTAAATTGTTACAAGTAAAACACACTTATATAGAGAGAGACATATATACATATATAAGTATATATATATATACACACACACATACACACACACGCATATATATGTGTGTAGTATGTATACACGTGTGTATACATATATACAGTTTTATGTAAGTCTCATGCTAACCACAGAGCAAAACCTACAGTAGATTCATAAAAGATAAAGAGCATGGAATCAAAGCACACCACTATGTAAAATCATCAATTCACAAAGTAAAGCAGCAAGAGAAGAAGAAAGGAATAGGGAACCATAACATAGCCAGAAAACACTAAAGCAGTATTAGTAAGTTCTTACCTATTAATATTTACTCTAAATGTAAATAGATTGAATTTTCCAATCAATAAATAAAATGGAGTTAGATGGATGAGAAGAGAAGAGAAGAGAAGAGAAGTGAAGAGAAGAGAAAAGGCACTTGGATAGCTCAGTCAGTTGAGTGTCCAACTCTTGATTTCACCTCAGGTCATGGTCCAACGGTGGTGGAATCAAGCCCCCATGGGGCTGCACACTGAGCATGGAGTCTGCTTAAGACTCTCTCTCTCTCCCTCTGCCCTCTCTCTCTTCTCTCAACTTGAGCTCTCTCTTTCTCAGGAGGAGGAGGAGGAGGAAGAATTGAGACCTACCTGTAGGCTTCCTAGGAGAGACTCACTTCAGGTTTAAGGACACACATAGGCTCAAAGTAAAGAGATGGAAGATGATATTCTATGCAAGTGCAAACCAAAAGAGAAAAGGGTTATCTATACTTGCATCAGACAAAATAGATTCTAAGCCAATGGTAACAAGAGACAGAGAAGATCATTATATAATGATAAAGTGGGACTACCAGAAAACTTAAAAGCTTCTGTAGAGAAAAGGAAACTATCAACAAAATGAAAAGGCAACCTATGGCATGAAAGAACATGTGCATATATAAGGGTTAATATCCAAAATACATAAGGAACTCATACAATTCAATACCAAGCAATCCAGTTTAAAAGTGGCCAAAGGACCAAAGAAGCCATTTTCCCAAAGAATACATACAAATGGCCAACAAGTTCATAGAAAGGTGCTCAACATCACTAATAATCAGGAAAATGCATATCAAAACTACAATGGGCTGTCACCTCACACCTATTAGAATGATTATCATCAAAAAGACAAGAGATAACAAGCATTGGTGAGGAAGTGAAGAAAAGGGAACTTTAGTGCGCCGTAGGTAGGAATGTAGATTGGTGTAGCTACTATGGAAAACAGTACAGAGGTTCCTTAAAAAATTAAAAATAGAAATACCATCTGTTCCAACAATCTCACTTCTGGGTATGAATCCAAAAGAAATGAAATTACTATCTTGAAGATATATCTGCACTCCTATGTTCATTGCAGCATTAGTCATAAGCATGAAGAAACGGAAACAATCTGAGTGTCGGTGGATGGATAAAGAAGATGTGGGTGGGGGGCCTGGGTGGCTCAGTCGGTTAAGCCGCCGACTTCGGCTCAGGTCATGATCTCGCGGTCCGTGAGTTCGAGCCCCGCGTCGGGCTGTGTGCTGACAGCTCAGAGCCCGGAGCCCGTTTCACATTCTGTGTCTCCCTCTCTCTCTCTGCCCCTCCCCTGTTCATGCTCTGTCTCTCCCTGTCTCAAAAATAGATAAAACGTTAAAAAAAATTAAAAAAAAAAAGATGTGGCATATGAGAAAGAAGGAAAGCCTTCCATTTGCTTTCCTTCCAATGAACTTTGACAGCATTATGTTAAGTGACTTAAGTTGGACAGAGAAAGACAAATACTGTGTCATCTCACTTATATATAGAATATCAAAAATCAAACTTATAGAAACAGATGAGTGATTGGTGGTGAGGAAAGGAATGGAGGGTGGGGGAATTCAGTGGAGATAGTTCAAAGGGTACAAATACCCAGTTTTAAGATGAAAAATTTCTGGGAATGTAGGTGACTAGTTAACAATACTGTATTGTATATTTGAAAGTTGCTAAGAAAGTAAATTTTAAAAGTTCTTACCACACACACACACAAAATGTGTAACTATGTGAGGTCATGGGTGTGTTAGCTAACATTATGGTAATTACTTTGCAATATATACATATGTAAAATCACTACTTATATAACATACACTTACACAATGTTATATGTCAATTATATGTCGATAAAGTAGGGGAAAAAAAGGAGGGATCACTTCCCAACTTATTCTATGAGCCAGTGTTATCCTGATACTATAACTAGAGCAAGACATTCATATGAAAACTACAGGCCAGTATATGTTATGAATATAGATGAAGAAAAATCCTTTAAGTACTAGAAAGCTGAATTCTGTAATATATAAAAGGATTGCACACCATGATCAAGTGGGATTTATCCCAAGAGTGCGAGGTTTGGTTAGCATACGAAAATCAATTATTGTAATAGCTCACATCAATAGAATAAAGGACACAAACCACATAATCAACTCAATAGATGCAGAAATGCATTTGTCAAAATTCAACATTCTTTCATGATAAAAACACTCCACTAGAAGGAATAGAAGGGATCTTCTTAAACTTGATGAAAGGCATCTATAAAAATCCCCACTGCTAACATCATGCTTAATGGTGAGACTGAACAGTTTTCCTTTAAGATCAGGAACAAGACAAGGATGTCCCATGTTGCCACCGTCTTCAGTGTTGTTCCAAAAATTCTAGCCAATGCAGTTAGTGAAGAAAATGAAATAAAAGGCATCCATACTTGAAAGGAAGATATAAATCTCTATTTATTTATAAATGACAACATCTTATAGATGGAAATTCATAAAGAATTCGCTAAAAACTAGGTAAGCAAGTTCAGCAACATTAAATGATACAAACATCAACATATAGATTAAAAAATCCATTTCATTTCCATACAGTCACAAAGGATAATCAAAAAATGAAATTAAGAAGGCAAATCCCTTTATAACAGCATCAAAAGAATAAAATACTTAATAAATATAATAAAAATAGTACAAAACATAAACTCTGATGGGCTGCGGACCTAAATGAGCATGAGTGAGATAGTTGTTGCACAGAGTTAACACAATTCAAGAATGTCCATGTTAAACCACAAGGGAACCCTCTGTTCCTTATGAAAAAAGAGGTCCCATCTCAACCGTATTTCTGGCTCCTTAACCTACTAGCTGTGTGATTTTAGAAAAGTTTTATTACCTCCTGTGCTGTCATTTCCTTATCTGCAAAACTGCTATAATAAGAGTGAACATATCAAAGACCATTGTGTAAAAGAGTGCACTTTGCTTGTATTAAGGGCTTTCTCTGTGTTCATTGTTATTATGCCTCAAGTCGAGAGAGTAGCCTTCCCCAATGTACCACTTCACAAGTTAGTCTTTTTATACCATTGATATCCAAATATAATTTCTAGGTTGCTTCTACCTCTGATTCCGTATAGTCTATTCTCAGTACAGGAGCTAGAGTAAACCTTTTAAAAACATAGATCAGAGCATCTTAGTTCTCTGCTCAACCCCGCAGCAGCTTCCCACTGCGCTCAGAGTAAATACCAGAGTCTTCAAAGGCTTACAAACACCCACAGAAACAGTCCATCATCTCCTCCCTGACCTCACCCTCCAACCTTCTGCTCCTCACTCACCCTGTTCCACCACACTTACCTCCTTACCGTGCTTTGCCTACACCAGCATGCGTACAATTAAGAGCCTTGCACCAGCTGCCCTCTCTGCCCTGGACATCCTCCTGGCCAACTCTTCTCACCTTCACTATCTGCTCAAATCCCGCCCCCCTCCATTTCACAGAAGTCTCATCCTGACCAACGGCAGCCCACACCCTCCCCAGCACTCCTGGTCCTTTTTACCCCACTTCACCTTTTCCTTTCTCATAGTATGGATCACCATCTAACAAACCGTATGTAGGAAGGAGCAGCACAGCCCAGGTCCCTCCACCAGGACTGAAACATTTTTCTCCCAGCTGCTGGGAGTGTGGCCTGCTGAGAGCCTCTCCAGAAATTGCATTTGCTGATGAGAGCTGCCTGGACCAGAGTGATGCACCTTGCATTCAGTAATCAGTCAGAGTGTCCATACAACAGTCTGAGTCCCCTTGCCCAACGCGGGACACTCTGAAGGGTAACTGGAGCTTCAGAGCTCTCCACAGGGTAGGCTGAGGCTTTGCTGTATCTACTTCACAGTCTGAATTATCCGTGGGCCCATTCCTGTTGCCTCGCTTCCCCACAGGCTTGATCCTGAGAGCACACATTTCCAGTGCACTGATCTCTGTTTCAATCTGCAACACCCTGTTTTACTTCCTAGTTACGCTTAGTACCATATCCCAAGCACCTTAACGGTGCCTGGCACACACTGAACACTCAAATATTTCTCAGATGAATGCTGCAATAGATATTTTCATCTGGTCAAGAAAATTCTGAAATCTTGAAAAATAGATAAAAATCCCCTTTAGTTTTATAGAAATAAAATTTTATTCACTGAAATAAGTTGTCTGATATTAACCGAAACAGAGGTAGGAATATATATATAGACTTCTAGACCTTATTTTAAGTTCAGTTTATGGAAAGGAAAATATATCTTTTTTTTTTGTTAATATGCTGATACCAACAGCTTTCTTCTTTCAAAGTGATCCCACACATCTATTTTCCCACATATATAAAAAAAATTCTGTTAAAACTCTATTACATATGTCTTTTACTTGGAGCATAATGTTAACAGTTTTATTCTTTATAATCTTTAAAATTATCCGCATGATCTCTAAGTGTCTTCACATGCTTTGAAAATATTTCCTATTTGGACTGATTTCCCAGCTATACAATGTCTTTGAATTTTTTCTCTCTTTTCTTTTTACCAGTCCTCTTAAAATACGGGCATGAAATTTGACACGATACTGCAATCAGAGGTAAGCAACACTGAAAATATGTTCCTGGAATTCTAAAATATCCACAAAAGGTTAATATAATTCCTAATTAAAGACACACATTAGGAGTTAAATTTTGATTTTCACTGACATTACACTCATGAAGGATGACTTTGTATTAGACCACCTTCTGAGAAGAGCTAGAAAAGATCTTAGCCTTTTGAATTTTTAAACACATAAATATATACATATATATACATGTAAATTACTATATATTGATATGCTATATATTTGTGATTAATGTATATTAGTCATCAGTATATATATTCTTTTATACACCATATATATTCTGCATTGTGTACAAATTCTATTTATATATGTATACAAATTATTATATAATATGTTATATGATTAATATATATTAGTCATTGTATATATATTCTATTATGCTACTATATATAGCCTACATTGTATATATATTCTAAAATCTATTTTTTTTCAGGAGGCTAAGATCCCAGAAAGAACGGAGCCCCCAGAGAAAACAGAAACACCTACAGAAGAGCCTCATACTCAACCATTTTTCTCACAACGCTCTTGCAAACCACAACTTGCATGAAACCGAGAGACTGAGCTCAGCAGAAGGCAACAGTTTGGCAGCTGGGGGACAGAACAGAACTTTCAGCAATCATATGGTGCTGATTTTAAAATCTGTATTTAGGGCGACCACAGCTGCCAAGTTTGAGGGGGCCAAGATTCCAAAGAGAATGAAGAATGTTAAGGTGAGTTTGATCTCCTGAAGCATATTTCCTATAAATTCATGGGGTCCGGAGGTTGAAAAACCAGAAAAAGACAGTGGAAAGCTGAACAGGGCGTTGGCAGTCTGGCAGCACTGGGAAATTGAAAAATGAGATATTGGAACCCACCAAGAAGGAGGAGCCCTGGTAATGCACCTCAGACTTCCGAGACTGCAGAAGGGCTGTTTCCCAGAGAAAGGGCAAATGTGAAAAGAAAAACTCCTCTGGACACTTAACTGTAGCTTTACATCAACTCAGCAGGGTAGTCTGCCGTAACTAAACGCCTGTCAGAAACAAAAGTAAACTCTGAAGAATATAACACCATGCAAAGCCTCAACTTACTTTGATGATGCTTTAGATTCAATCACCATTCTTTACATTCAATAAATTACCATGCATGCTGGAAGGCAGAAATAAAGGAGCAAAATCTAAAGGAAAAAAAAATATGGACAACAGAATAGACCCAAAGGTAATCAGGATACTGAAGCACTGTAATGTGGACTCGAAAATAACTGTGAATATGTTCAAGAAAATTGATAACAAGATGGAAAATTTCTTCAGAGAATAGAAATATTTAATAAAAATCGATGGTACATTCTAGACTTGAAACAGTCAACAAACTAATTTGAAAGCAGATTTGACAGAGCAGAAGAGAGGCTTAGTTCACTGGAACATATCCAAACCCAAGCATGGTGAGATGAGAATAGAACCTAAGAAGTAAATGGGACATGGTAGAAAAACGTAACATGAATCAAATTCCCAAAAATAGAGGATAAAGAGAATAGGGAAAGAGGCAATGTTCAAAGGCATTATGATTTAGAATTTTACAAAAGTGATAAAGGTATAAAGTGACCTATTGAAGAACAGCACTGAATTGTGAGCAGAAAAAAAAATCAAATAAATGTGTATCTATCTGTCAAAAATTTTAAATGTACCTTCTCTTTCATTCAGCAATTTCACTTCTCAGAAGTATCCTAAAGATATAATTGCAGTTTAGAGACAGAATACATGAAGGAAGATACCCATTGCCACATTGTTAATTTTTTAAGTGTTTATTTATTTATTTTGAGAGAGAGAGAGAGAGAGAGGGAGGGAGAGAGTGAGGGAGCAAAGGAGGTGCAGAGAGAAGGATAGAGAATCCCAATAAGGCTGCACACTACCAGCACATGTTGAAGAACAGTATATCTCTTGGCCAAAAAAAAAAAAAAAAAAATTCTTGTATGATTGAAATATCTTTTGAAGGATACACAAATCCCAATTATTTCCTCCAAGGTAGGTAATTGGGTGATAGGGTCATTTTTCTTACACACCATTACAAGCCTTTAAGTTTTGTAGCTCTATTTGTATTATTCATTCATTAAAATTACTTCTACAAAAAAGAACAATTATCACGTAAAGAGATTTCAAATAAGTAAATAAGCAAGCCAGCAGTCAGCCAAAGTATTTTTATGTTTATACCCCAAGAATTTGAGATTCTCTACCTAACAACTGATAAATAAGTGTGAAAGTGGTGAGCAAAACCTCATGATGTTAGGTCTTAAAAATCGTGTTGAGGTTGCCGAAATTGACTCTGTGTACATTGAGTGACTTTACATTGAGAAGAGAATTTTCACTTTGGTAAAGAATGAATTAGATCAGAAAAATGTGGAAGGGAATCAATTAGAAGTTGTTGCAATAACCCAGGTTTGCATTAGGCTCTGACAATAGAAGATGGGACAGATAAACTGATGAGTTTAACTTTTATGTTTTATGTAATTCTGTGAGCCAGTGTGTGAGTGTCAAAAATAGCAAATTATCTGGATCATATATCATACTTTTTGGCAAAACCACATCTCTATGTTCCTAACAATCATTTTATCTCATGACAGACAAGCCAGTCATATTTCAGAAAGCATTTTTTCCCTTTCAGCTTATTATAATCTGTGTTGCTGATTATTATGATAATTAGTTTCCCAGAATCACCTTACATTTACAATATAATTTGAAAGACTAAATCCTCTCATATTTGTCCAAGAAATATGTAAGTAATATGATTCTATGGATGCTGCTTATCTCCTAGGAAACCACCATAGTTAAGGGAAATATTGACTGAGATAAATGCTATCTTAGAAGGTTAAAATACTCTAGTCAGAGACACTGAAATAAGATAAAACAATATTTTCATAAATCAATACTCTTCGTACTCAGAGCTTCTCAAGGATATAGTGCCTGTTAGGCCTTGCATGGCTTTAAAAGTAAATATCTTGATTTTCATTTTCCCCATTCTTTGGGCTCTACCTGTGTAGTCTCTTGGTTCTCAAAAAAAAGAAAAGCTTTATTGAAGAATTAAAAGTTCTTAAAAGAAAACCTTTGAAAGCCACATTTGCCTTCATTTAAAAAAAAGGCAAAGGCTAACATATATTGAAGACAAATATCCCCTAGTGATGTGACCATGTGACAGAGGAATATGTTGAAGTATCTCCTCACAGTATTTTTTAAATGTTTTAGGAAGAAATATACTTGCTTTTCAAGTGGTATTACCAAGATTAGGATAAGAAATATCTCCACATTTACATGAAGCTGAACAGTAAGTTCTATCTCTATCAAATTGCAGACAATGCCTTAATCAGAACCACAGCAAAGGGAAGTGACAGAAAACTAAGAAACAGAATATGTTGACTTATTTCTACCAGATTAACACAGGTTCATGACTTATTTCTAACTTGGTAGGGGTTTTTTTTTGGTAAATGTTTTGTGTGTGGTTTTCTTCTGAAAGATAAAAATGACATTTCCTTTATTTTTTGTTTTTTAGAATTCATATTAGTTTACATTAGCTACTATCACAAATAAGTCTTAAAATATCTTTTGGCCTAGTATGGAAGAAATTCACTTATGAGAATTTCCAAAATGAAAGGTTATTCTTCTCCAAGCATTGATTTAGGGACCTGGGATCCTTTTATCTACTTTTGTGCTCATATTTAACACACAGATTCCAGGATTGCTGTGCTTACCTGCATCAAAGAGGTTGACAGGAAAAGAACATAGAGGAATATGATTACACACACACACACACACACACACACACACACACACACACTCAATTAATGTAGTGTATCACGTTTATTGATTTGAATATGTTGAAATATCCTTGTTTCCAAGGGATAAATTTCACTTGATCTTGGTGAATGATCCTTTTAATGTGTTGCTGCTGAAGTGTGTTTGTATGTTGTTGGGAAGTTTTATATCTATATTTATCTGAAACATTTGGCTGTAATTTTTTTTTTTTTTTAGTGTCCTTATCTAACTTTGGTATCAGGGTAATCTGCCTCACAAAATATGCTTGAGAGTAGTCCCTTCTCTTAAATATCTTGGAAGGGTTTGAGAAGGATTGGCCTTAAATGTTTATTAGAATTCACCAGTGAAACCATGTGGTTCTCGGCTTTTCTTTGGTAGGAGGTTTAGTCATAAGCAGTCTGTTTGGAATTTCTACTTCATGAATTAGTCTTGCTAAGGTGTATATTTATAGGAATTTATCCATTTCTTCTAGGTTATTCAACTTATTGGCATATATAGGCCCATAATAATCTCTGATGATACTATGTATTTCTGTGAGGTCTGTTATAATATCTCATCTTTCATTTACAATTTTGAGTTCTTTTTCTTTTGTTTTTGGTTAGTCTAGCTATTAATTTATCTTTTCAAAAACCAACTGTTTGTTTTTTCTATTGTCTTTCTAGTCTCTATTTCTTCTGTAATTTTTATTATTTCCCTTCTCTTGCTAACTTGGGCTTAGTCTTTTTCCAGTTCCATGGGATGTAAAGTTATGTTATTTATTTGAGATCTTTTTTTCTTAATGTAGGTGTTTATCACTAAAACTTCTCTCTTAGAACTACTTTTGTCGTATCCTATTAATTTTTTGCCTGTTATTTTCATTTTTGTCTCAAAATATTTTTTTATTTCTTTTGTGTTTCACCCATTGGTATGTCCAGGAGTATGTTTAATTTCCACAGATTTGTCATTTTTTCCATTTTCCTCCTGCTAGTAATAGCTGGTTTCATATCATTGTGGCCAGAAGAGATACTAGATATGATTTCAATCTTCTTAAATTTGCTTAGACCTGCATTGTGTCCCTACATATGACACATCCTAGAGAATGATCAATGTGTGCTTGAGAAGAATGCATATTCTGATACTGTTAAATGGAATGTTCTGTATACGTCTATTAGGTTCATTTGGTCTATAGTGTTATTCAGCTCCATTGTTTCCTTATTAATTTTCTCTCTGGTTGATCTATCCAATGTGGAAAGTGGAATACTGAAGTACCCTATTATTATATTGCTGCCTATTTCTCCTTTCAGTTCTATTTATATTTGTTTTAAATATGTGTTTTAATATTGGGTGCATATATATTTACAATCATTATAGCTTCTTAATGAATCGACCCCTTTATCCCTGTATAGTGTCTGTCTCTTGTGACAGATAATGACTTAAAGTCTACTTTAATGTAAGTATGGCCACTTCTGCTCTCTTTTGGTTACCATTAACATGGAATATCTTTTTCATCCCTATACTTTCAATCCATGTGTATCCTTAAGGCTAAATTGAGTCCTGTGTTCAGTACATCACCAGATCTTGTTTTACTATCCATTCAATCATTTTGTGACTTTGATTAGAAAACTTAGTCCACTTGCATTTAAAACAGTTATTGATTGGTAAGGACTCAGTACTGCCATTTAGTTCATTGTTTTCTGCTTTTTTGTTTCATTTTATTTTATTTTGAGTTCTTTTGCTTCTTTCTCTCCTCTATTTTCCTTTGAGGTCTATTTTTAAAGCAATGTGCTTTAATTGCTTTCTCCTCATCTTTTGTGTAACTATCATAGGTTTTTTCTTTGTGGTTACCATGCGTTTCCATAAAACATCTTGTAGATAAGTCTCTTTTAAGCTGATAACAGCTTACCTTCAATCACATATAAAAACTTGACACTTTTACTTCTCTC
Organism: Acinonyx jubatus; assembly: GCF_027475565.1. NCBI lineage: Eukaryota > Metazoa > Chordata > Mammalia > Carnivora > Felidae > Acinonyx > Acinonyx jubatus. Next base: position 10,721,288 of record NC_069380.1, read on the forward strand.
TACACATTTTATGCTATTATGTCATACTTTACATCATTTTATTGTGCATCCTTTACAAATTATTTTAGCTATAGTTATTTTATTTTATTTGTTTAACTTTTATACTAGAGATAAAAGTGACTTACATACCACCATTATGGTATTAGGGTATTCTGAATTTGGCTATATATTTTTATTTACCAATGAGATTTATACTTTTGCATATTTTCATGTTGCTTCCTAGTGTTCCTTTATTTCAACTTGAAGAACAACCCTTAGCAATTTTTTTTTTTTTGGTAAGGCAGGTATTATGGTGATGAATTCCTTTAGCTTTTGTTTATCTGGGAGTATCTTTATTTGTCCCTTTTTTTCTGAAGGACAGTTTTGCTGGGCATAGAAATTTTGGTGGCAGTGTTTTGTCCTTTAGCAGGATGAATATCTCATCCCATTCCCTACTGTCCTGCAAGTTTTCAGCAGAGTGATCTGTTAGCCTTGGGGGTGGGGGACTTCCTTTGTATATGGTGACTAATTTTTCTCTTGCTGCTTTCAAAAATCTCTCCTTGTCTTTGACTTTTTTTTTTATTATAAAATGCCTCAGAGTAATCTTTGGGTTGATCTAAAGTTCTTTGAGTTTCCTGTACCTGGATGTCCTTATCTCTACCAAGATTTGGGAAGTTTTCAGCTATTATATCTTTAAACAATCTTTCTTTTCCTTTCTCTCTCTCTCTATTCTCCTTCTGATATCTCATTATGGGAAAGTTTATTCACTTGATAACTCATAATTCACACAAGCTTTCTTCATTTTTTTTCATTCTCTTTTCTTTTTGTCCTCTAACTGGAAAATTTCAAATGTTGTTTTGAGTTCACTGATTGTTTCTCTTCATGATCAAGTCTGTTATTAAAGCTCGCTACTGAATTTTTCAGTTCTATCATTGTATTCACCAGCTCTAGGATTTCTGTGTGATTCGTTTTTATGGTTTCTATTTCTTTATTAAATTCATTTTGTTCATGAATTGATTTTTTTATTTTGTTTAGTTGTCTACCTCTATTCTCTTGTATTTCATTTAGTTTCTTTAAGATGATTATTTTGAATTCTTTGTCAGGCAAATAGTAAATCTCCATTTCTTTGAAGTTGGTTACACATGCTTTCTTAATTTCCTTTGGTGGTGTCATATTTGTCTGATTCTTCATGATTCATATAGCCTTATGCTGGTGTCTGTGCATTTGAGAGAAAACTCCTCTCCCAATCTTTACAGACTAGTTTCAGTAGATAAAGACTTTTTTCCTGTTTGTTCCCAGGGTTATGGGATTACCTCTGGCATTGCAGTTATGTTGGGTTGGATCTGGTTATGAGGCTGTTACTGGGTCTGCAGTAGAGTCTGTAGTTAGCAGCTTTGTTACTAGGGGCTTAGGTGGTCATGGACCCTGTCTGGTCTCTGGGTGGACAGACTGACTCCAGCAGCTTGCTTAATGGGGTGGTACTGGGACAAGGGTCCATCTCAGGATCCACAGTTGAATCTTCAGGCAGCCTATTATCAGGTACATGGCAGGTGTGGCTCCTGCCAGATCACTGGAAGGGCAGTTGCCTAGTAACCAAGTTGCGTAGCAGCCAGATGGATCCTTGGGTGGGCAGGACTGATCCTGGACCATGGCTGAGAGAGGCCAGAATCAAGCTCCAAATCAGTTTCAGGTTCCCAGTCAATCTTCAAGATTGAGGTCCACAAACTTGTCTGTGGACACACATCTGGGCCTGCCTCACACCTTGTCCCCAGGTGGGATAGACTGGTCCCTGACCATTACTGGAGGGTCTAGAGCTAAGTAAAGAGCCCTTTTAAGATCTCCTGAGGCACAGGTGTGAGTGTCTCCTGTGTGGTTCCTGTGCCAGAAAATCTTCCTATGGACTGTAGCTGGGAAAGCCTGGAACCAACTATAGTCCCTTTCAGGACCTCCAATTATGCAGATAGGGTGTCTCCCACTCATGACCTGGGCCATCAGGGAACCGTGGACTGTGTTTGAGAGGGGCTGGAACCAAGTACAAGGCACCTTCAGGATCTCCAAGAACACAGGAATGTTTCCTACTAGGTCCCAGGGCTGGCAGGTCGGTTGGTAGATTACAGCTGTAGTATGGTTGAAGCCAAGTACAGGACACTTCAGGATATTCATGGGTGCAGCCAGGAGTACCTCCTGCTGGGTCCCTGTGGTTGAGAGGCACTGGAGTCCAATACAGGGCCCTTTCAAAAATCTCTGGGGTTGCAGATGAGAATGTTTCCGCTGAGACCCTGGATCCTGAGGACTGCTAGAAGACTGTGGCTGTGAGGGAGTTGGAGCTGCATATAGGGCCCTCTCAGGATCTCTAGAGATATAGATGGGAGTGTGTCCTTCAGGGTCCCTGTTCCAGCAAGACTATGGAGTGTGGCTTGGTTGGGCTGGAGCCAAGTTACAGGCTCTTTTAGAATCTACAGTCTGACTGAATTTGGTCTTGACTAGGTCCAAAAGGGGCTAATGCTGATTCATGGCTACATCTAGTTCATAGTCAAGACTAAGGTATATATGTCTTTTCCTCAACACACAGCTAGGTATGACTCTTCCCTAGTTCCTTGGCATATGGCACTGGTCTCAGACCCAAAGCCAAATAGAGCGATAGCAAAAACCACAAAGGACCAAAGAACATCACCACAAACATGAAATCTACAGAATAGCACTAAATTCATATCTTTCAATAATCACTTTGAATGTAAATGGACTAAATGCCCCAATCAAAAGACATAAGGTATCAGAATATATATTTAAAAAAAACATGATCCATCTATATGCTGCCTATAAGAGACTCATTTTAGACCTGAGGACACCTGTAGACTGAAAGTGAAGGTGATAGAGAACTGTCTATCATGCTAATGGATGTCAAAAGAAAGCCTAAGTAGCCATACTTATATCAGACAAACTAGATTTTAAACTAAAGACTGTAACAAGAGACAAAGGGCATTATATCATAATTAAGGAGTCTATCCATCAAGAACTAATAATTATAAACATTTATGCCTCCAAAGTGGAAACACCCAAATATATAACTCAATCACAAACATAAGCAAACTTACTGATAATAATACTGTAATTGTAGGAGACTTTAATTCTCTGCTTACAGGAATGGACAGATCATCTAGGCAGAAAATCAACAAGGAAACAATGGCTCTGAATGACACACTGGACCAGGTGGACTTAACAGGTAAGTTCAGAACATTTCATCCTAAAGCAGTGGATACACACTCTTCTCAAATCCACGTGGGACAGTCTCCAACATAAATCACATACTGGGTCACAAAACATCCCTCAACATGTACAAAAATATTGAGATCATACCATGCATGTTTTCAGATCACATTATGAAACTTGAAATCAACCACAAGAAAAAATTTGGAAAGCCCTCAAATAATGAAGGCTAAAGAATATCTTATTAATGAATACATGGGTTAACCAGGAAAATGAAGCAATTAAAAAATATATAGAAGCAAATCAAAATGAAAACACAACAGTCCAAACCCTTTGAGATGCAGCAAAGGCAGTCCTAAGAGGAAAATACATTGCAATTCAGGCCTATCTCAAACAGCAGGAAAGGTCCTAAATATAAAACCTAACCTTATACCTAAAAGAGATATAAAAGGAGCAGCAAATAAAGCACAAATTCAGCAGAAGAAAGGAAGTAATAATTAGAGCAGAAACAAACAATATTGAATACAAGAAAAATAAAAATAAAAGAGTAGAACAGATCAATGAAACTGAGAGCTGGTTTTTTGAAAGATTAAACAAAGTTTTTAACCCCCTAGCCAGACTTCTCAAAAACAAAAGACAGAGGACCCAAATAGATAAAATCACAAATGAAAGATGAGAGATCACAACCAACACCACAGAAATACAAACAATTATAAGAGAATACTATGAAAAATTATATGCCAACAAACCAGGAAATCTGGAAGAAATGGACCAATTCCTAGAAACTCAAACACTAACATAATTGAAACAGGAAGAAATAGAAAATTTGAACAGGCCCATAACCAGCAAAGAAATTGAATCAGTTATGAAAAACCTCCCAACAAACAAGAGTCTTAGGCCAGATGACTTCCCAGGGGAATTCTACCAAGCATTTAAAGAAGACTTGATACCTATTCTTCTCAAACTATTCCAAACAGTACAAATGGAAGAAAAGCTTGCAAACTCATTCTCTGAAGCCACATTACCTTGATTCAAAAACCAGACAAAGACCCTGCTATAAAAGAGAATTATAGGTCAATATCCCCAATGAAACTGAATGCAAAAATTCTCAACAAACTAGCCAACCAGATTCAATGATACATTAAACGAATTATTAACCACAATCAAGTGGGATTTATTCCTGGACTGCAGGGGTGCTTCAATATAAACAAATCAATCAGCATGATACATCACATTAATAAAAGAAAGGATAAGAACCACATGATCCTCTCAATAGATGCAGAAAAGGCATTTGACAAAATCCACCATCCTTTATTGATAAAAACCCTCAAGAATGTAGGGATAGAAAGAACATAAAAGCCAAATAAGGAAGACCCACAGATAATATTATCCTCAATGGGGAAAAGCTGAGAGCTTTCCCCCTAAGGTCAGGAACATGATAGGGATGTCCATTCTCACCACTATTGTTTAACATAGTGTTAGAAGTCCTAGCTTCTGCAATCAGCCAACAAAAAGAAATAAAAGATATCTAAATTGGCAAAGAAGAAGTCAAACTTTAATTCTTCACAGACAACATGATACTCTATATGGAAAGCCTGAAAGACTCTACCAAAAAACTGCTAGAGCTGAACCATGAATTCAGCAAAGTTGGAGGATATAAAATCAATGTACAGTAATTGGTTGCATTTCTATACATCAATAATGAAGCAACAGAAAGAGATATCAAGGAATCAATCCTATTTACAAGTGCACCCAAAACCATAAAATACCTAGGAATAAACATAGCAAAGAGGTAAAAGATCTGTATGCTGAAAACTACAGAAAGCTTATGCAAGAAACTGAAGATGACACAAAGAAATGGAAAAACATTCTGTGCTCATGGATTGAAAGAATAAATATTGTTAAAATGTTAATACTACCCAAATCAATCTACACATTCAGTGCAATCCCTACCAAAATAACACCAGAATTCTTCATAGAGCTAGTAAAAACAATCCTAAACTTTGTATGGAATCACAAAAGACCCTGAATAGCCAAAGTCATGTTGAAAAAGAAAGCCAAAGTTGGAGGTATCACAATCCTGGACTTCAATCTGTATTACAAAGCTATAATCATCAAGACAGTATGGTATTGGCACAAAAACAAACATGTAGATCAATGGAATACAGAACCCAGAAATGGACCCACAAATATATGACCAACTAATCTTCAACAAAGCAGGAAAGAATATCCAATGGAAAAAAAGACAGTCTCTTTAGCACATAGCACTGGGAGAACAGTATAGCAATATGCAGAAGAATGAAACTGGACCACTTTCTTCCACTATACACTAAAATAAATTCAAAATGGATGAAAGATCTCAATGTGATGCAGGAAACCATCAAAATCCTAGAAAACAGGCAGTAACCTCTTTGACATAGGTCACAGAAACTTCGTATTTGACATGTCTCTAGAGGCAAGGGAAATAAAAGTAAAAATGAACTCATGAGACCTCATCAAGATAAAAAGCTTCTGCACAGCAAAGGGAACAATCAACAAAACTAAAAGGCAACTGATGGAATGAGAGAAGATATTTACTTATGACATATTACATATAGGGTTAGTATGCAAAATCTATAAAGAACTTACCAAACTCAACACCCCAAAAACAAATAATTCAGTGAAGAAATGGGCAGAAGACATGAACAAACACTTTTCCAAAGAAGACATCCAGATGGCCAACTGACACATGGAAAGATGCTCACCATCACTCATCATCAGGGAAATACAAATCAAAACCATAATGAGATACCACCTCACACCTGTCAGAATGGCTAAAATTAACAATTCAGGGAACAACAGATGTTGGTGAGGATGCAGAGAAAGAGGAACGCTTTTGCTCTTTGGTGGGAATGAAAACTGGTGTAGCCACTCTGGAAAACAGTATGGAGGTTCCTCAAAAAATTAAAAATAGAACTACCATATGACCCAGAATTTTCACTACTAGGCATTTATTCAAAGGATACAGGAATGCTGATTCAAAGGGGCACATGCACCCCAATGTTTATAGCAGGACTATCAATAAGAGGCAAATAATGGAAAGAATTCAAATGTCCACTGACTGATAAATGGATAAAGAAGATGTGGTATATATACAATGGAATACCACTCAGCAATGAAAAAGAATGAAATCTTGCCATTTGCAACATTGTGGATGGAAATGGAAAGTATTATGCTAAGAGAAACAAGTCAGAGAAAGACAGGTATCATGTGATTTCACTCATATGTGGAATTTGAGAAACTCAACAGATGAACATAGAGGAAGGGAAAGAAAAATAAGATAAAAACAGAGAGGGACGCAAACCATAAAAGACTCTTAAATAGAGAGAACAAACTGAAGGTTGCTTGTGGGGGATTGTGGGAAATGGCTAAATGGGTGACAGGCATTAAGGAGGGTACTTTTTGGGATGAGTAATGGGTGTCTTATGTGAGAGATGAATCACTGGATTCTACTCCTGAAGTCAAGACTACATTGTATGTTAACTAACTTGAATATAAATAAAAAGAAAAAAATAAAAAGCCAGTGAGAGGTGAAACATAATCAAGAATAGAAAAGCAAGTATGTCAGGAAATACAGTATTATGTACTTCAACAAATCAAGTTTGATGAGTAATTGTCATAATTGGTAACTTTATGCCAGTATATGTTAAGAATATCAGATCATAATGCTAATGTTGAGTGTGTTTTCTCAGTAAAGAATGTTGAATGGGCCAAAAGACCAAATAATTTTTATTTACACAGTATAACAGTTAATGTTACAATGTAAATGGAACATTAACGGCAAGGAGTTTTATAATCAAATTCTGTAAAACGAGAAACTGTTAAGGAGAGTTAAATCAGGGTGCTATAATTAAAGAAAGAAGTATAGAATTCAGATATGTGTAATTTATTTCAAATGAACAATAACTTTCCAGTATTAGTTGTCCCGAGTAATATTTTTCTCTGTCTCAATATACATATACATAGGCAATGAAAAATAACACAAGTTTAACTGAACATCCTATATTTTTATTTGTTAAATTTAGTAATCCTACCTAACAACAAGTATTTACTCCCACAATTTATCTTTATCTCTCTATGGATTCACCAGTGTTTATGTTGTCAAACCTCCAACAGCTACGATGGTATACTAAAAGCAAGTGCTGGGAACCAAACTATTTGGGCTCAAATCCTGATTCTTCAGATGTCTCAACTTTCTCATTACTTAACCTCCCACATTCTCCATCCCTAAAGTACAGATGAAAATAGTACCCACCTCAAGAGGATTGACAGATAAGTTAACACTTGGAACGTTGTTGTTCACAGTATGCACCACACAAAGCTTATTACGTACTATTTTCAGTCTAGAGTCAAGGTTGTAAGTCCTGCAAATACAGAGATTTGCTTATCTGTCTTTTGCATCTTCCTCAATACTATGCATATGGTAGTAGGTAATCAAGAATATTCTCTGAAGGAATCAATGAAAAAAGATAGCACAATTACATGTGGCCCTAATATTCTCTTCTTGATGAATTCATAAAACAGCCTAGATGGAATTCATGGAAGAGCCTTGCAAGGAGTATTGTCAGTGTCAGGAAACCTCCAGTTAAAAGAAAAAAGTATATGATGTATGGGTCCTTAGAAGAGTACTATGTAAATAAGGGTACCTGAAGTTAATTTGCATCCAGGAATCACTAAGTGCTATTTTAAGTGAATACAAGAAACAATCAGGAATGAGGGAAACCACTTGAAAGAGCTTCCAGAGTTTTTCAAGGTTCAGCCAAATGCAAAAAGTTTAACCAGTTAGTTAAATAGTTAAAGTTTAACTATTAAACAAAGGTTAACTCCCCAGGCTCATCACTCTAGTTTACAAAGAAGTCCTTGTTTTCAGTCCTTAGAATCCAAATTGACTGAAAGGGGACAGAGAGGCAGGGAAATTTCTTGATTCACTGGAAGAATAGCCTGGTGCAGAGGTTCTCAAACTTTTCATGCTTTAGAATCACCTTAAAGGTTTGTTAAAATAAAACACAGATTTCTTAGGTCTCACTCCCAGCTTTTGGTTCACTGGGTCTGGGATAGGGCTTGAGAATTTGTCTTTCTCACAAGTTCCCAGGTGATGCCCCTGCTGCTGGCCAAAGGACCACACTCCTGGAGGAAGAAGAATGGGAGGTACAGAATCCCTGAAACAGTTTTCCTTTCCTCTTAGCTATCCATTCCCAATTTAGAGTCCTAAGGAGAAGCTGACCATTATTCTACTATTTGAGGAAAGCTGTTCAAGCTTTTAAATGAGATCTCCCCACAAGTAAAGTAGGGGACTTCACACGGGTGGAAAAATTCTATGGGAAGCAGAATTTTAAGTTAAAATCACCTGTAAATGGAGAGATGCAATTTAAACTTAAGGCACCATATGTAGTAAATTGAGAACTGAAACATGACCTGTCTGGCTTTGCCAAGCCAAAATGACTCCTGGTTTTCCCTCCCTAACCATGAAGTATTGAGCACAACAGCTGGAACCATTCATTCTCTGTCAAGAAGCTGCTCTGACAACCCAGATGGGGAGGCTTCAGCCAGGCCCAACCCTATACCTCAACCTCCTAAAAGTGTGCCCCTCCCATGCCCTCTGCCCCCCCTTTGCCTCCAAATCCAACCCATCTTTCAGTGCTTCAACTCAGTCCTTGCCCTTTCTTTTTTATTGAAAGCCAAGAGCAATGAGAATCTAGACTAAGTATGTCAGCATTTAAAGTGCATGCTTTTTTGAAAGTATTCTCTGTTGTACATTTTTGTAATCCATATTACACCAAACACAATGTTCTTTTAGCACGTAACATCTCCATCTTTTTAATTCTTAGTAAATTCAAAACCTACTGCTCTTACACAAGCATACTGTTGTGTTTTTCTAAAAATCATCCAGGTGCCTATGTCTGACTTATAGATAGATAGATAGATAGATAGATAGATAGATAGATAGATAGATAGATATTCTGCTGAGAAATGAAACTTCTTGTACCTACATAGCTTAACCAACAGAACTGAGAACTGCAAGACTTGTGTTAGGTTAACCTGTGCTGGTTACATCCTTTTAGCTCTTTGTTCCAGGAAATGCTTTCCCAGGAAGATAAAGCTATAAAATAATAGTTACCATGATTCTTCGATTCAACAAACCCCTGAAAACCAATTTGTCCTTGGCAAATTTCACTTGTCAAATAAAATTTAAGGCCCCTCCCATTGCCATTTACACCAATCTCTAACTATTTATTAGGTCTTCAACTCTGCCCAATGCCAGTCATTGTCCCACTATGAATGACTCACCCTAAACCACATAGGTCAGACCCCCAATCTAATCTTCCCCTCACTTCTTCCTTCTGATAGGAATATCAGGTTAGTCTTCTTTCTTACTGCAATTGGTCTAATAAATGCACCTTAGTGAGAGCAACAGATCTCTCAGGAGTCAAACACGGATACTATCCATATACCATATATACTATCCAGAAGACTCATGTTATTTACAAACTAAGAGTTCACTATTTTCCTCAACACATAATCTGTCTTCTCTTCTTATATGAAAACAGAATTTTAGATGACCGAGTTAATAGCCTGACAATGAGTATCATCCAGTGGTCTTCAAAAATTTTACAAGAATTTTATAAAACTACATATACTTTCACAAAATTTTAAATTGATATCTGGAATTTTCACAAGTTGCAAAGAATATAATTTCTGGCATCTTTTAAATGTTTATGTTTTAAAATTAAACTATTACATCACTGAAAAGTCCTCTCTTACATGTATCCTATGGAAGAAAACACTATATAGCCATTTGATATCATTTTCCATTAAAAAATACATATACAATCTTTACAGAAACGTTGTATTGTTCTTTTTACTCTTGAACTAGTATTTCCTTCCATTTTCCTCACATACTTTTATCTTAATGTAATTTATTTTGTAACTGAAAAATTTTTTATTAGTTACCCTAATAAAATTTCTCTGCAATGAAAAACAGTATAAATACATTATTTTTTAAGTTTATTTACTTATTTTTGAGAGAGAAGGAGAGAGAGAATCCCAAGCAGGCTCCACGCTATCAGCACAGAGTCCAACATGAGGCTCAGTCTCATGAACCATGAGATCCTGACCTGAGCTGAAATCAAGAGTCGGATGCTTAAGTGACTGGGCACCCCAGGTGCCCCTAAATACAATATTTTTAAAAGTTCAATTTCTTATGATCAAAAGGATATATACATGTTTATGAGGTCACTATAACAATTAAAAATAAATGGTTCATTAAAACAACATAACGGGGGAAGGGAAGGAGAAAAACAGTTTCAAACAGAGAGGGAGGCAAACCCATAGGAGAATCGTGAATACGGAGAACAAACTGAGGATTGATGAGGGTGGGAGAGGGGAAAATGGGTGATGGGCATTGAGGAGGACACTTGTTAGGATGAGCAGTGGGTGTTGTATGTAAAGGATGAATCACGGAAATCTACCCCCAGAACCAAGAGCACACTGTATACACTGTATGTTAGCTAACTTGACAATAAATTATATTTAAAAATAAATAAATAAATACAATAAAATGACCAAAAAAATGATGCCGGGAAAATTGTATATCCAAATTAAAAAAACAAAAAAAACCTTGGATCTGTATCTTGCACCATATAGAGAAATTGACACAAAATGGGTCATAGACCTAAATGTGAAATCTAAAACTGAAAATTTCTGGAAAATGCGTAGCAGAAAGTCTTTGCAACTTGAGGTTAGGCAAAGATTTCCTAGAACAATAAAAGCACAATCCATTAAATTTAATTGGACATTCTGCAAATTAAAAACTTGTGTTCCTCAAAAGATACATTACAAATGAAAAGATGTGCAACTATAACTAGATAAATTGTTGAAGAGCACAGATTTGATAATGTACATAAGTACTGATATCCAGAACAAAGAACTCTCAAAAATTAACAGTAAGAAAACCCAGAAAAAAATGGGAAAATGATCCAACCATTTCACCCAAGATATACAAATGGCAAGTGAACACATGAAAAGATGCTCAACACCATCATCCATTAGGTAAATGCAAATTAAAGCTGCAATGAGATAACATTACACATCCATTAGAATGGCCAAAGCTAAAAAGATTAGACACACCAACTAAGGTGTTCAAGAGACTGGAGCTCTCATCAACATCAGATAAAAAACAGGTTGCCCATTTCTTTGAAATGTAAACGCATATCTACTATATGACATAGGCATTCCAGTCCTAGGCTTTTACTCAAGAGTAATAAAAACATCCGTCCATTCAACAACTTGTGCTTGAATGTTTATGGCACTGGAAAAAGTTCAAGTGTCTTTCAACAGGTGAATAGACAAACTGTGATATATCCACACAGTGGAATACTGCTCTGCCATATGAATAAATTAATGCTTGATCTACATTACAACATGGATGAATCTAAACAAAGAGGCCGGACCAAAAAAAAGAGTACATACTTTATTATTGCATTTACATAAAGTTCTAAAAGATGTAAAGGAACCCTTAGTTTATTAAGTAGGTTATTGGTGGCCTGAAGATGGGGAAAAAGGATGGGAGGATTTGAAAAGTTTATAAGGAAACTTTTAGGGGTAATGGATATGTTCGTTATCTTAATCAGGTCATGTTTTCATGTGTGTATTCATGTCAAAACTTATCAAATTATATGTTTGTGTCATTTATTGTGTGCCAATTATACTTCAATAAAACTTTTTATAAAATTTAAAAAAATCAAACATATTATTTATTTTGACAATTATTAACTCAAATGTAAACTTTTATTGTAAATTAATCTTTAGATAGTTGGGCCCTCTGTTTTTAATTAATTTGTGCATCCATACACTATTATAATCCTGGAATGATACTGAGTTTAATATCAATTATATTTCTATTTTTCATGTTCTATAGATGTAAGCTCCAAGAAACCCTGTTACTTACTTACTTGCACACATACATAGGAGTAGAAGGTGGTTTTGTTTTTCAGTAGCCATAACAATTCTTTGAATTCCCTCAAAAAATATGCCAAAATTCATACAGTGACAAAGCATCAAATACTACTTTTTTAAGAGTGGCAGAATGTTGATAATTTTTTTTGAATGTTGATAAATTTTGAAACTGTATGATATGTGTGTGAGAATTCATTATAAAGGTCTCACAACCTTTGTGTATGACTGAAAATCGCCATAAAATTATGTTTTAAAAATTACTTTTATAATCTATCAGTTGATAACTTCATTAGGTTTCCCTTAAATTTTGCTGAAAATGAAGGATTAGAAACCTATGACTTGCAAAGTGATTCATTACTTAGTCATTAGATCATTTATTTTCCCAAGACAAAAATCAATATTTTCAATTATCATATCATTTGGCATTCTTACAATTTTTTACACATCAGGGCAATGTATCATGTTAAGATTTGGGCAGATGAGAGTTACGTGTTTCTTTTGTAAATCTAAAGAAGGTCAATTGTGAAAGGAATATAGAAAAGAGCTTCCCCTCACCACAGGGTTGTTCCAGGCAGAATTTTAGGGAACAACATGAAGAAAATTGAAGGTCTTGTCAATTTCCTTAAAGCTCTCCCTTCCAGAAACGACTTTAAGTAGCCCTGAGGTTTTGTATAATCACTTGAAAGCTGGTGGTCTAAGCCACTTTTCTCTCCCCATCACTTCCTACCACCTATACATATTTGTTTGTATCTGCCTAGCAGTTTTGCTTTTGTAACTAGAGGGGGACTGGGATGTGTTATTTGAGTGGAAGGCCTGGTATCTATCCCAAACCAGCAACCTCAACTAGGTGTGAGCCCTTTTGGTGGAAGAGATAAGGGATAGAAACTTTTCATTCTACTTGGTGAAATTCCAGTTAATGGGTGAGCAAAGAGGGGTAGAAGCTAATGGGCTATAGTTCATTAAGGCTTTGTGAGACCCTGGGTACCAACAGAGCTTGTAGCTGCTGATAGGAAAATAGATCAGAGAAAAAGAGTTGGAACCCATGTCTAGAGTAGGTAGCTTTGGGAGCAACTAGACATGACATCATTAGCAGGAACGCTGTAAGTTTTAACCTGAGTAATAAGAGAGGGCATAGAGAGTAACACCATTAAAATTTTATCATTTGGCTGATTTTACTTCACTTTGTAACCACAGGTCATTGATGCCTGGAATTAGAATTATTCTAAGAAAATGAGTTTTATCAAAACTGGTAATATGTTGCAGTGTTCTATAAAAACTTAAGATTCCCCAGAAGGCTCAGCACCATCACAGGAAGGCATCTACCCCTCCCTCAATAAGGGCAATTCCAATTTTATTAGTTTTCTATATTGGGACTTTACATAAAATTTTATTTGAAAGAAAGGTTAGTTCTAGTTCTGCCTCCATTTAGTTTATAGGAAAGTCCATGAATTTTGGAGTTAAGATTTGCATGTCTAACCTTGGAGAATTTACCTAAACTTTTTTGAGTTCTCTATACAACTCTTGGTTATCTATACAATGGGAAAATTGTATATTCCATTCAGTGTTATTATCCATAACTATTTTGTAAAATTTAATAAATCTTAAGAGCAGCATGTTTAAAATGTTCCCCGTTAGGTATGGGTTAGAAGTTGTGCAACCATATGTATTTGGGTTACACAATTAAGTAAATGCATTGTCGGTAAAAATAATTCTGTTTCTCACTATCAGAAAAAAGTTACAAAGCCTGTAGAGGTATCAGTATCAACACACAGTTTAATAGATTATTGATAAGGAGATGGATGGATGGGTGGATGGATGGATGGATGGAAGGAAAGGTAGACAGATAGACTGTATCTAATCCTAACATTGGTTAGTATTCATGCATTTATTCCACTGCTTTATCTGCCGAGACAGTCAAGAAGCAGTGATACCCCAGGAGCACTGAGCACATCTTGGGCCCAGGTCTTGATTCCTAAATATAATTCTTCAATAAAAAGAACTGGGGTGCCTTGGGTAAGTGGTTAATTCCGGGCTGGGGCAGGGAAAATACATGAGGAGCCTGGAGAATTTTGTGGTGCCAGACAGTAAGAAATTACTAAGAGAAGAAGATTTATGTAGGATGGTGGGGCATGTCAAAAGAATATAGAGGCCAACATGAAAGAGCCTCCTCAATGGCCAAAGCTGGAAAATTTTGAGGAATAAAATAAATAATGATGGTACTGGGTTAAAGCCCAAAGAATAAAATAAATATCCATGAATCCAAATAAGCAGACATAAATAATTGAATAAATAAAGGGGGGAGAAAAGACAACTATTCCTTAGAGGCATTCCAATTACTAAATGTAGAAGGAATGATGAAATGAGAAAATCATCATTAGAACACCATAGAAATAATTACTGTAGGTAAGACCCACTAACAGATGTTGAATGTTTCAGAAGAACATTCAAGATGGTAAATGTTTCAGGAGAAACAGGCTATTTGTGTAGTCTCAGCGAATCTCCTCTCTGAGTACATGGAAATACACGGAAGCCAATGAAAATGATAAAATGACAGCCAAAACCTCTGGAATGAAGCAAAAGTGGTCATAAGAGAGAAGTATATAGCAATCCAGGCCTTCCTAAAGAAGGAAGAATGGTCTCAGATACACAGTGTAACCTTACACCTTAAAGAGCTAGAAAAAGAACAGGAAATAAAACCCAAAACCAGCAACCAGGAAACCTGCAAACTGGGAAAGAATAAAGATTAAAGCAGAAATCAATGCTATCAAAAAACAAAACACAAACAAACAAACAATAAACAGTGTAACAAATAAATGAAACCAGGAGCTGGTTCTTTGAAAGAATTAACAAAATCAACAAACCCCTAGCCAGTTTGATCAAAAAGAAAAAGGACCCAAATAAATAAAATCAAGAATCAAAGAGGAGAGATTACAAGCAACACTACAAAAATACAAACAATAATAAGAGAATACTATGAGCACTTATATGCCAATAAATTGGGCAATCTGGAAGATACGGACAAATTCTAGACACATCTAGACTCCCAAAACTGAAACAGGAAGAAGTAGAAAATTTGAACAGACACATAACCAGTAAAGAAATTGAATTAGCGAGCAAAAATCTCCCAAAAAACAAGAGTCCAGGGCCGGATGGCTTTCCAGAGGAATTCTACCAAACATTTAAAGAAGAGTTAACACCTATTCTCTTGAAGCTGTTCCAAAAAATAGAAATGGAAGGAGAACTTCCACACTCATTTTATGAGGCCAACATGACCTTGATTCCAAAACCAGACAAAGACCCCACTAAAAAGGAGAACTACAGGACAATTTCCCTGATGAACATGGATGCGAAAGTCTCAGCAAGATACTAGCCAACCAGATCCAGCTATACATTAAAAAAATTATTCACTATGGTCAAGTGGGATTTCTTTCTGGGATGCAGGGCTGGTTCACTATCTGCAAATCAATCAATGTGACACACCACATTAATAGAAGAAGAACCACATGGTCCTCTCAACATGAAGAGCCATTTGGCAAAACATAGTATCCTTCTTGATAAAAACCCTCAAAAAAGTAGGGATAGAAGGCACATACCTCAGGATCATAAAGGCCAAATACGAAAGACCCACAGATAATATCCGCAATGGGAAAAAACAGAGCTTTCCCCCTAAGGTCAGGAACGCGACAGGGGTGTTCACTCTCGCCACTGTTATTCAACATAGTATTGGAAGTCCTAGCTTCAGAAATCAAACAGCACAAAGAAATAAAAGGCATCCATATTGGCAAGGAAAACTCAAACTTTCACTCTTCGCAGATGATGTGATACTCCAAGTGGAAAACCCGAAAGATTCCACCAAAAAACTGCTAGAACTGATCCATGGATTCGGCAAAGTCGCAGGATATAAAATCAATGCACAGACATTGGTTGCATTCCTATACACCAATAATGAAGCAACAGCAATAGAAATCAAGGAATCGATCCCATTTACAATTGCACCAAAAACCATAAAATACCTAGGAATAAACCTAACAAAGAAGTGAAAAATCTATATACTGAAAACTATAGAAAGCATATGAAAGAAATTGAAGGAGACACACGAAAAAGGAAAAATATTCCATGCTCCTGGAAGAACAAATATTGTTAAAATGTTGATACTACCCAAAGCAATCCACATAGTTGATGCGATCCCTATCAAAATTATACCATCATTCTTCACAGAACTAGAACAATCCTAAAATTTGTATGGAGCCAGAAAAGACCCCGAATAGCCAAAGCAACCCTGGAAAAGAAAACCATAGGTAGAGGCGTCATAATTCTGGATCTGAAGGTGTATTACAAAGCTGTAATCATCAAGGCAGTATGGTACTGGCACAAAAACAGACACTTAGATCAATGGAACCTAATGAAGAATCCAGAAATGGACCCACAAATGTATGACCAACCAATTTTGACAATGCAGGAAAGAATATCCAATGGAAAAAAAGACAGTCTCTTCAGCAAATGGTGTTGGGAAACCTGGACAGTGACATGCAGAAGAATGAACCTGGACCACTTTCTTGCACCATATACAAAAATAAACTCAAAATTGATGAAAGACCTAAACATAAGCTAGGAAGCCATCAAAATCCTAGAGAGAAAGCAGGCAAAAACCTCTTTGGCCATGGCTGCAGCAACTTCTTACTCAACACGTCTCCAGAGGCAAGGGAAACAAAAGCAAAAATGAATTAGTAGGAGCTCATCAAGATGAAAAGATTCTGCACAGCTAAGGAAACAATCAACAAAACTAAAAGGTAACTGATTGGGTGGGAGAAGATATTTGCAAACTCAACACTCAAAAAGCAAATAATCCAGTGAAGAAATGGGCAAAAGATATGAACGCTTTTTCAAAGAAAATATCCAGATGGCTAACAGACACATGAAAAGATGCTCAACATCACTCATCATCAGGGAAATACAAATCAAAACCACAATGAGATACCACCTCACACCTGTCAGAATGGCTAAAATTAACAACTCAGGAAACAACACATGTTGGAGAGCATGTAGAGAAAGAGGAACCCTTTTGCACTATTGGTGGGAATGCAAACTGGTGCAGCCACTCTAGAAAACAGTATGGAGGTTCCTCAAGAAATTAAAAACAGAACTACCCTATGACCCAGCATTTGCACTATTAGGTATTTATCCAAAGGACACAGGAGTGCTGATTCAAAGGGGCACATGCACCCAAATGTTTATAGCAGCACTATCAACAATAGCCAAATTATGGAAAGAGCCCAAATGTCCATCAACAGATGAATGGATAAAGATGTGGTGCATAGGGGTGCCTGGGTGGCGCAGTCGGTTAAGCGTCCGACTTCAGCCAGGTCAAGATCTCGCGGTCTGTGAGTTCGAGCCCCGCGTCAGGCTCTGGGCTGATGGCTCAGAGCCTGGAGCCTGTTTCCGATTCTGTGTCTCCCTCTCTCTCTGCCCCTCCCCTGTTTATGCTCTGTCTCTCTCTGTCCCAAAAATAAATAAACATTGAAAAAAAAATTAAAAAAAAAAAAAAGATGTGGTGCATATATATAATGAGGATATATAATGAGGAGGATTACTCAGCGATCAAAAAGAATGAAATCTTGCCATGTGGAACAATGTGGATGAAATTAGAGAGTATTATGATAAATGAAATAAGTCAGAGAAAGACAAATGCCATATGACTTTACTCATATGAGGAACTTAAGATACAAAAGAGATGAACATAAAGGAAGGGAAGCAAAAGTAACATAAAAACAGGGAGGGGGACAAAACATAACAGACTCTTAAACACAGAGGACAAACTAAGGGTTCCTAGAGGGGTTGTGGGTACGGGGATGGGCTACATGGGCAAAGGGCATTAAGAAAAACACTTGTTGGGATGAGAACTGGGTGGGTTTTTTTTTTTTCAATGTTTATTTATTTTTGGGACAGAGAGAGACAGAGCATGAACAGGGGAGGGGCAGAGAGAGAGGGAGACACAGAATCGGAAACAGGCTCCAGGCTCTGAGCCATCAGCTCAGAGCCTGAAGCGGGGCTCGAACCCACGAGACCCACGGACCGCGAGATCGTGACCTGGCTGAAGTCGGACGCTTAACCGACTGCGCCACCCAGGCGCCCCGAACTGGGTGTTTAATGTAAGGGATGAATCAGTGGATTCTATTCCTGAAATGCTTTTTCCACTATATGCTAACTTGGATATAAATTTTAAAAATACATATAAATAAATAAATAAATAAATAAATAAATAAATAAATAAATGAATGAATGAATGAATGAATGCAGATTCCATAATAATAATAAAAAAGAAATTACCTGTCTTGGGGAGCTTGGGTGGCTTAGTTGGTTAAGCTTCTGACTTCGGCTCAGGTCATGATCTCACAGTTCATGAGTTTGAGCCCCATGTCTGGGCTCAAACATGTTTGAGTCCTGTGTCTCCCTCTCTCTCTGCCCCTCCCCTGCTCATGCTCTACCTCTCTTTCTCAAAAATAAAGACACATTTTAAAAAATAATAAAAAAATAAAATAAAAACCCTCAAACCTTAAAAAAAATTACCTGTCTTCCCTTTATATTATATCAGAATTAAGTTATTATATTGACTTATGTGTTGGTAGATAATAATATCTATGAATTTAAATTCAGGTTTATAAAAATGATGCAAAATATTTTTATAATATAATTTACACACAGGGGCACCTGGGTGGCTCAGTTGGTTAAGCGTCCAACTTTGGCTCGGGTCATGATCTCATGTTTTGTGAGTTCGAGCCCCACATCAGGCTCTGTGCTAACAGCTAGGAGCCAGGAGCCTGCTTCAGATTTTGTGTCTCCTTCTGTCTCTGCCCCTCCCCCACTCACACTATAGCGCGCGCGCGCTCGCTCTCTCTCTCTCTCTCTCTCTCTCTCTCTCTCTCCCTCAAAAATAAATAAGGCTTAAAAAGTGTTTTTTTCAAGTAATTTAATCAACAAATGGTCCTCGGGCAATTGGGTATCTACATGCAAAATAAAGAATTTGGGCCTCAGGGTGCCTGGGTAGCTCAGTTGGTTAAGCATCTGACTTTGGCTTGGGTCATGATCTCATATCTCATGGGTTTGAGCCCAGTGTTAGACTCTGTGCTGACAGGTCAGAGCCTTGAGCCTGCTTTGGATTGCCCTTCCCCCACTCATACTCTGTCTCCCTCTCTTTCTCAAAAATAAACATTTAAAAATTTAAAAAAAGAAGAATTGGGGCCTCTACCTCATACTATATACATAAATTAACTCAAAATAGGTCAACACCTAAATAAAACAATGAAAACCATAAAAATCTTAGAAGGAATCATATGGTAAGTCTTCATGACCTTGAATGTGGCAATGGGTTTTTAGACATGAATTTAGTGTCTAAGCCATCCGCTAGAAGTTTTAAGCCTTCAATAGACTCTAGAATTGCAAAATAGTTACATAAATCAGATGATACCGGTGCAATTGTTGTCTAGGTGGGGAGATGTATTCCTAGTGCTTTCTACTCTACCCTCTTCCCAGAATCCTTATTCAGGGTGACTATACTTTAAAAAAAAAAAAAAACAGAAAATAATAAGTGTTGGGAAGATGTTGAAAAACTGGAACCCTCACACATTGCTGGTGAGAATATAAAATCGTGCAACCGCTATGGAAAACTGAGGGTTCCTCAAAATGCTGAATATAGCATCATCATATGTCACGGCAATTCCTCCCCTAGGTAAGTACTTAAGAGAATTGAAAACAGGTACTTGGGCAAATACACAAATGTTAACAGTAGCACTATTCACAATAGTCAAAGGTGTAAACAACCCAAGTATCTACTAACGGATGAATGATAAGCAAACTGTAGTATATACATATGATGGGATATTATTCAGCCATAAAAGGAAGTAAACTAATGATGGATGCTACAATGTGAATTAACACTGAAAAAAAAATACACCAGGTTAAAGAAGACAGAAAGGTCACAGATTGTAGAATTCCACTTTTATGCAATACTTAAAATATGTAAGTCTATGGAGACAGGAAGCACATAGGTGGTTTCTAGGGAGGAGAGGAGGGGAAATGGGTAATGATTGCCTTGCAGGTATGAGGTTTTAGTATAGGGTGATAAAAATATTTTGACACTTGATAGAGGTGGTAGTTGCACAATGTTGCAAATGTACATGTCACTGAATTATTCACTTTAAAGTGGTTAATTTTATGTTATGTAAATGTCACCTCAATTTTAAAAAGTGGGCGGTCCGATCCACTGTAGAACCATTGTCCTAGCAGTCAAACACCCTGATTAATAACTGAACATATTGTTGGTTTTCCTAATTTGAGAGAAAGACTTTCTTGTAGATTATCTGAAGGATATTCGGTTAAGCACTTTA
The DNA here is from genome assembly GCF_027475565.1 of Acinonyx jubatus. NCBI lineage: Eukaryota > Metazoa > Chordata > Mammalia > Carnivora > Felidae > Acinonyx > Acinonyx jubatus. The sequence continues at coordinate 10,741,852 of NC_069380.1, forward strand.
TCATGGCTAACAACGTATCTCAGAATACTTTAAATGAAAAGGACTTAAAGTGAGAGTCCTGCAGAGCAGAGTTCTCAGGCTGCAGGGGAAGCTCCTTTCCCTTTTCTTCTTGCTTCCATTAACTGTCTACTCAGCACCGGGGCTGCACCCCGAAGTGCATTGATGCAATGGGTGTCCACAGCCCAGCAAACAGCGAACCGAGACTCAGCTCCGTTTGTTACCATTCCTGGTTCATTTTACTGTCTCCGTGACAAACCTAATCACCAAACAGGTAACAGGAAGAATAATTGGTATTTGGCTAACCAGAAGTGAAGTCTGGAAGTAAAGTGAGAACTCCTGGCCTACGTTCTTGTGCTAATTAACGCACAAGGAAAATGCCCTCACGTAAGAACTAATAAACTCTGTTAACTGATCATTTTTGCCAGAGCTGGCACAGATCATGGCCCTTAGACATTATCATGGCTCCTCAATCTGGGTTGCGCGGAGCGTCAAAATAGGCTGCAGCACTTGGCTTCCCCATACTGATCAGACAAGACCTTCGACTGAACTCCTCATGCTCTGATGCCAGACAGGGCATTAAACAGAGGCTCTAAAATACATACATTGACATCAGTCCTGGAAAAATCATTCCTCATATCTCACCATGTGTCTCACTATAAACCTGGTCTACAATCCCTCCAAGTGCAGAGCAGAGTAACTGATGAGAAGAATGAGTCTCTGGAACACATGGTACTGAGGATTATGAACCAACAGGTGGGCTGACCATTGTGGATGTGCCCACATGTTCAGAAGAACAAAGCCAATGAGTCATCATCTTTGATGGTCCCATACGCCAAATGTCTGATAGGGCACATGTCTTCCAGCCAGCGCATGGTGAGGAGCTGAAATGATTAAAACTAACAGTAAAAACTACTCCCATTATTTTCTAAATATATCATAAGCCTGGAAACATTGTTCTTTTATATCTCTTCTCTTGGGCATCAGCTTTCCTTGACACCTAAAAGAAGTGGACATATCCCATCCCAACTTTCAGCTGCTTATTTCAGATCAGAATAGAAAGGGAATGTGTCTTCTCATCATCCCCACTCTCAAAGCACATGCTCCAGAAAGAGGGCTTCTGTGCCCCCCTCTTCAACACAGACAGGACAGAAGGCCTTGATGAGAGAATTAGCATACAAATGAAATGATCTGCAGATGCGGTGATGAAGTGGCTCAGAGCAAAGAGGGAAATTGCTTAGGGTTTTAGAGACCTGCTTAGCCTCCAAGCTCTCTCCGTCTGAATGGGAGACCTTCCCCTTTGCACCAATTCCTTGCTGTCCGCAAACCTGAGCTTCACTAAGCTGCATGACTAGATGAGAGCTAAGAGGGCAGACTGGGTCGAAGGTCTCTGAATTGACAATAACTGTGAGTATCTCAGATTTGTACTGAACTCATCAACCTGTAAAGCATCACTGTTACATTTAATTTTGATACGGAAATGCAACTCCAGTGAAAAGCCTTTACTTCCCTGGAGGCTCTGAACTGAGTCGTGCTTCAGACTCTGATCTGGAGAATGGGAGCATCTCCCCCAGAGAAACCTTTTTCCCAGCCCCAGGGAAGATGAACACTTCTTTCCATTCTCCAAAGGTCCTTGCTTCACTACAAGTTTCCAGGAGTCCATTAACCATTTATTTTTATCAATACATCAGGTAAAATGATTTCTGAGCAGTGATGGAGACTATATAACCACACTGCAGTAAGAGATATTTCGATCAGAAAGAATGAAATTAAACACCATTAAAATTTCATGTTTTTTAATGTGCAAAATGCACCTAAAAGGGAAATAATATGATTCCAAGCACATTAGGCAAATATCATAAAAATAATCCTAAATACTATTGAAAATAGCCAGGTTGGGATAAAATGAATAGAGAAGGGTTCCCAAGAAAGCCAAAGGGCATTCGCTGATCTGCAATGGAAATTTTAAGATTGGTGAATCTTTTTATAAGAAAACAGATTTAGAAAGATGAAGTGACTGCCTGATATCAGCTATATCTCATAGGTGCGTAATCTCATCCTACATAATAATCTAGAAAGCTGATGCATTTTCACATTTGCCTTCTTGCATATTCCCCAAGAGAACCTACTGTATGAATGACAAGCATTTTATAGGTTTTATGTTCTTGCCTAATCCAAACCTGTTAAGTAGCTACTGGTATTCCTATTTCATAAATGATCTTGAGCAAAGTTATCTGCTTTCTTAGCTATTAGTGGGGAAGCTAATAGTCTGACCCAGCTCTACTCCCTGAACCCCATGTTCTTTCTAACCAGCAAGTTGCAATTAACTCCTTCGTGTCCAGAGACCGATGTCCAAGTTGACTAGGAATCTTGGGTTTGCAACCACATGTGACCGACCCATCTCACCTTCAGACGATGGAATGAAAATTGTGGCCAAATGCACCCTAAGTGTCCTCTAACTTTCTCCCTGGTTAAATAAATAGGGCACTCCAGAAGCAGAATTTGCTAAGAACCACAGACACATAGCTATCAATCCAGCCTCCCTGAATTTAAAGAGTATATGGTCTAGTCAGTCATTCTACAACTATTTATGGTGGGGAACTGGTGACACAAAGAGTTCCCTGAGGGAGCCAGAGAGGGAGTCAGCCTTCAGACCCTACAGCTGCAAGAGATTTGAGGGATGATTCGGCCGTTAGAGTTGTTCTCTGATGACGCCATGAGATTTTCTGGCCCGTTCATTCCACCACATTCCACTTTCACTCTCAGAGATGTTTTTAATATTTATGCCTAAAGTTAACACACAGTCCCAAAAGTCATCGTCTTTTGTAAAATGCACACTCTTCAGAGAATGTTCATTTCCTGGTATCTAAGAGAAATATTTATGTTCCCAAGGAGGTATAAATATAACTTCTGGAAACATTTTCAGAAGAATTTAAACACTGGAAACAATACAAATATCTGCCAATAAAACTGTTACATGAATTGTTAAATGGCCAAGTTATGGAATGTTATTTATTAGCTTCAAAGAATGAGGTGGATCTGTATAGCTATTCAGAAAGATTTCCAAAATACATAAACAAAATGTGAGTTATAATATGTATACACACACACACACCATACGATCCCCTATACACAAACCAACACAAAAATAGAGCCTATATATCTGTGTGTGTGTACATCTAGTATGTCAACATTGAAAGTGATCTAAAGTGATGCACACCAGACTGTTACGACTATTTATAAAGAAGGTAGTGGGAATGATGGGGTGGGGGTGGGGGGGGAGATAATTTCACTCTTTAACTTCTGATTATCTATTTATTAGACTTTTTAAAAGATGTTTATTTATTTAGTTTTGAGAGAGAGAGACAGAGAATCCCAAGCAGGCTCTGCCCCATCAGCACAGAGCTTGATGTGAGGCTTGAACTCATGAACCGTGAGATCATGGCCTGGGCTGAAATCAAGAATCAGATGTTTAACTGACTGAGCCACCCAGGTGCCCCTTATATGACTTTTTAAAATAATATGAATATATTAATATATTTACTGTATGCACTTGTTCAGAACAGTCTGTTTTTGTTTCTGTTTTTTTTTTTTTTACCCAAGTGTTACCTTTTTAAAATGCAAGGAATTATTGAAGGAAAAAAGACATAGTAGATCTAGATGCCAGATGAGTGTTCCAATTACCACTATGTAACTCTAAGTGAGTGATACACACACACACACACACACACACGGAAGTGAGTCTCTTAAAGGTTATTAAATGTGTTCATGAGCAACGGAACGAGATCAAATTAAATGCACTCTTCACTGTAAGTAAAGGTATAGAAGTATCAAAGGAGAAGAAAGGGAAAGTAATATATAACATAAAAATCTAGTGGCTTTGTGGATTTTCCTCCATGTTATTTTAGCCTTGTTGCATGAAGTGGAACATACACTTAGAAGCAGCTGCGTCCTCAGTATGAGTCTGGTGCTAGCCCAAACCCAGAAGCAGACCTTGAATGCAAGTCAGTATCACCTGGGCTCCAAATTGCTATGGCAGCAATAGCTCTTGGCCTTTTTACTTAAGAATATCGTGTAAATGATGGGGCACCCGGGTGGCATAGTTGGTTGAGCGTCCGACTTCAGCCCAGGTCATGATCTCACAGTCTGTGAGTTCGAGCCCCGTGCCGGGCTCTGTGCTGACAGCTCAGAGCCTGGAGCCTGCTTCAGATTTTGTGTCTGCCCCTCCCCTGTCCATGCTCATGCTCTGTCTCTCTCTGTCTCAAAAATAAATAAAAACATTTAAAAAATTAAAAAAAAAAGAATATCATGTCAAGGAAACAATGCATTGAAGGCACAAAAATGCCTTGAGTTAAATTAATTTTGGAAGCCATACAGTAATGATAACATCAAGACCTACTTCTTGTTGAGAGCCATCCATGTGCTGGGTCTGAACTGATGTGTTTGACATAAGTCAACTAATTTCGTCTTCATGACACCCCTGTGAAGGCAATTGCCCCTATTTTATAGAATCAGCAATCCAAGAGGCTAGAACTTGAAGGGATCTGAGATATGGAAGTTAAATTGCTTCTTTTAAAAAGAATCTAGTACATATAGGAAAACAAGCCCTAGAGAGATTGAGTGATTTGTCCTAAGCTAGATGGAAACAGAACGCAGGCCATTGGAGCCTTAACTCTCTCATTCCATGGTAGCACCTCACGGAATAGCGGACACTCTGTCCTCTACCCCTCTCTCACAGAGTTGAGTCAGGCACCATGATAAAACCTATTTTTCTTTGAAAAGATCAGCTAGAACAGGAATACAGATATTGCAGATAAAACGAAGCCAAACCTTCATCAGTAAACACAACTCCTCCATCATCATTTAGTTGATCACGATTCTGCAGCTGCCCCAGAGCACACAACTCATCCGCTTTTCCACCAACTACTTCTTTCACAAAATGAAATTAATTTCGTGCACCCCGAAACGTCTTTGATGTTCCCAAGTCATGCTGATGATTTATTCTTATGAAGACATATACTACCTTACCAAAATATTAACTTGCTTCAAAGAAATATGGATGTGTTGCATCAGATTGTATATCTATTAATTAGAAGGTTTCCACCTAAGCAATCAGCAATGAGGCTTTCTCATTACTGTCGTCACCACTGCATGTGCCAGCTGAGCATGTATCCTGAATCCACCCAGCACTGTGCCAGCACTGATGTCTGCGTTAGTCATTAGGGCAGTGTGGTAAATATGAGTTTGGGTCATGACTGTTGGGGGTTAGTTTATGATGAGGTGAAAAAAGATGGGAATGGAGAAGTGAGAAACACAGTGTGCTAACAAGATAGCTGTGTCAGGCAGGGTAAAAACTACATTTTGGCAGAACAGGAATTAGAGTCACTGGGAAAAAAGTTGTGAAAAACACAACATGTAAAATGGGTATAAGAAAGGAATGTTAAACTACACCCAGACAACGGCTAAAAGCCTCCTACAAAGTGCATCTGGTGAAGACTCTCCTGTCACAGTCACCAAACACTGGCTGCCAAAGTTTGTCCCCTCCCTGCTACATTTCATCTTATACCCTGGATGGGGCCACTATACTTCTTGCACTGCCCTGCTGCCCACACATGCCCCAGAAAGGACTCCATATAGCTCCTCTTTATTAGAACCCAAGCTCCCAATTTTCAGTCTAGAAAGTTGCTTCTGATTAGTAGTGCCTGGATCATATGTCCTCTCCCTAGCAGCAAGAGTCGGGGACATCAAGGACCCGACACTTTAGCTTCTATAGTGGGAAGCAGGCTTTTCTTCTGGGCACTGGAGAATTCTGAACATTTCCCAAATGTGGGAAGGGAGTATAGATGCTGGATATCAAAAAAGGTGGATGCTACATGTCCATGTAGTAGTCTCTTTGGATGCTCAACGTAATAGAGAGATTTATTTTGAAGGAAAATAAGGAAGCAAGAAATGCTTCTGTTTCAATCATGTAACTATATTCCCTACCACTAAAAATGAGCTTATCCTCATCTCCAAAGTAGGACAACCTAAAGTATAGTTAATAAATTTAGCTCCAAAACCTGGAACTCTGGATGATGTCCATTTTCCTACTAACTTTGTCATGCTACTATCTCAATATCTTATAACCTATGGGTTAAACCACAGAGTTAAAATCATCAGCACATCCTTTTATAAAATAGTAGAACAGGAATAGAAATAAGGTATGGGATTCAAATACATGAAAACATATGTGTTTCAACAAGAAAAAAAATTATGTAGATGCTATAATCCTCATTTCTGCACTACTCACAGGTCATATTTTTTTTAATGACTCCTCTATTTTACCAATTCTATTTCTTCCATTGTGCTTAACCAACATGTCAACTACTTGGGATTCTTTATTATGTATGATGACCTCATTATGGAAGGAATCAGAGCCATGGGTAACCTCGATTGGGTTATCAAAAATTCATTAATTTTTCCTACTTGACTTGGTCAAGTAGGAGGTAACATAGTAGATCACCTGAGGTTCCATTCAAACTCCTCTCTATATCATTAAGAGTATCAACCTATTTCCTCTTGGAAATCATAATCAGTCACCTCAACCAACACCAAAATCCTCATCTCTTCTTTGTTGTCCATTTGTTAATCAGCAAGAAAAACCTGAAATGATCAGATGACAGCCTCAATTTCCATTTCAATGGAACTATTGTGTTCCCTCGTGGAAATATCCTTAAAACCAAAGAGAATAAGGCTGTTGAACCCAAGTAAAGCCCTTATCTCTGTAATAATGTCCTCTTTGTTCAGGAACCCATTGAGAAAGTACTGGAAAGAGTAGAGAATATAGTTAATTGACATTCACAAAGCCAGACATTTTGCCTCTTTGATTATGAGCATCCTCCAAATTCTTACACTTTGACCCTTTTCAAAAACTCCATAATTCTTCTCCAAGAATTAGGAGTTCAATCGTCTTCCATGTTCCTAACTCCTAAGAGGACCATTAGGAATAATCAATGATTGATTGTCGATTGTTAACTACTCTTTCCTTCCAGGCAAAATACTTTAATGATTATACACTGGGAGAATTTTCACTTTTTATTTTGCTTAGGTGTCACCCCAACTGAGTCTGTAATTCTACGGAAGCCAGTTTCTGGAGTTCATATATCATGCAGGTTCTTCTACAATTAAGACTAAATTTCTTTTCTCTTCAGTTAACTGGTTAAAGAGAATTCTCAATGAGGCTAAAAGAGTGAATTGAAGCAGAAGTACAGGTTCCTTTTTGGGATTCTGTGAGGAGAGTCATTGTACCTGTTTGTAATGTCATTATGGGGTTCTCAATAATATTTGGTCTTCTCTTTGCTCAAGATACTCAGGGCTTTTGAAATGACATAGGTATGTGTGGGAATCCAGTGAAATGCTGGGACTATCACAGTGGTTTAAGCCAGGTCTCTGGGCACCAGATCAGGTGGTGTTTGAAGTGTACAAATCCTTTCTTTCAGTTTATAAACCACCTCATCTCATTGGTTCCAGAGCTCCAGATCCCTGAAGGGCCACTATAACAAACTAACATGTTTGAGCTACCACATTAAATCAAATCTAAAATAACATTCTGTTCTCTTAAGTCTATCTCTAAATACATTTACAACATATTCCTCACACTTTAGCCTGTGTATAGGTATATAAGTCTTCTCCTCCTGGAGGGCACTTTGTGATGAGCACTGGGTGTTGTACATAAGTGATGAATCACTATATTCTAAACCTGAAACTAATATTTCGCTATATGTTAACTAACTGGAATTTAAACAAAACCCTGGAAAAAATGTCTTCTCCTGGGTTAGATTTTGTAATAGACTCTCTATGCTATGCTGACATATACCTCTAGTTTGTTGGTATGGAAGTAAGAGCATGATACACAGTGACTTTGCATTTCAGGGTATCATTACTCTTCAAAAAGGTAGACACAGCTTTAATAGATAGGGGAAAGGATGGATTCTTGGCTGATAAAGAAGGATCAGCAGATGTTGAGTCAATCCAAGTCTCATGACCCCTCCATTACTTTTTGTTCCAGGGCTTGTCCTCACTCTGCATCAACGCTTTGACTCTTACCTAAGTGACCTGGTAAGGCTGAAAACTTAACAGCTTTGTAATACTGTATCTGGATCCAAGTCTATAGATTTTATTTATTGATTTCAGCCCAATGGCTATAAGACTTGAGAGGGTTTTTGGTTGTTGCTGTTTTTGTTTTGTTTTTAGCACAGTGATAGGAAGGATCTGGTTTTAAATTAAAGTAGATGAACATTGAGAAAACGTCTACCATTCTCTTTCCTAACCTCTTGGGAGGTGAAATAGAACCCTGACCCACAGTTTGCAGCAACCAATCCAGGAAGTCAAACCACAACTTCTGTAGTGATCAGCCCAAAGCAGCCTGGACTTGATTAATAAGTGATACCTTCCCTAATACTTGCCCATCACCCTCAATTGGTACTTTATTCCATATAAATACTGGTGATGTTTTTGTTTGGGGGGGGGCTATTTCTGGACTTTTCTTTATTAAGTTTTATTATTTTAATTCCAATACTGCTGATATTTTAATTAGTTTCTTGGTCATTGAGTGTGTAATCATCAAATTCCCATCTCCAAATATTGACTGGATTTTCACTGCCTTCAGCCCCAACCAGGTCAGATGATCTTAGATTGCCTGATTATCTTTAAAGTCTATTTGCCTGCAACCATTGCTGTGCTTGTCAAGTTTCTGTCTCCAGCTGATTCTAGAAGAAAAGAAAATGAGAAGAGAGAAGAGAAAAACAATAAAAAATGAAAATAAAAAAAGAGAAGAGAGAAGAGAAATTGCAAAGAAGATACTGAATAGTTTTGAACCAGCCAGAAAAGCAGGCTTGGAAAATGAGCAGAAATGGGAAAGATTAAGAGCAAACACCATCACACTCCCTATTCCTCCCATCTACTCCCAAGAAAACATTGCTCAGTGAGGACACTGTTCCTGCCACTACTGTCACTATCAGCAACGGACATAAGATGCCATAGTTATCATTGCCTCCAGCGATTGTTGAAACCCAATTTTGTTGTGATTGCTGCTGTTACTTATTCCCCAGTAGGACTCTCTGTAGCCCCCCACCTCTTCATCTGCCTACCTCTTGATTTAAGCTCTATAGCTGATGTTTCTGATTGGTGAATCAGTACTCTTCACATGCTCATGCTCCAAGAGAAGAGAAAACCCATAGCTGGAATTTTCAACTTCCACAGGGTTAGAGTATATTTGTTTTCCATATAGACTTACAAGGTAGGAAATTTTCAAACATAAGAGTTCAAACGCCAGATAGAGGAAAAATGATGGTAAACATCTATTATGGGGGGAGGGCAGGGGTGCAGTCACTTGATTTCTTGTGTTGGGGAAACCAAGGACCACATGAACCAGACTGAGAACCAAGTCCCATCAATATCCAGTAACATGAGGCTCTATACACCAGCTAATGTTACCCTCAGGAAAAGAAAGAAATCAATGTACAATTATTATTTTTAAAACACTATTTTTACTGTATCATGGTTATGATTTAAATGACATTATTCAGAGTTTTCCCACATTGTTCATCATTTGATGACAAAAATGGAAAATTCTGATCCTTTTGCTTTTTTTTTTAAATTTTTCAGTCTGGAAGAGGGCTACACATTTGATTTCAACTGATTGATCTGGTATTTCTCTTCCCGTGTCTTTTTGCTCGTTTCCTCTATGTTATTTCTGCAAATAGGGCCTATTTTTAAAATTCATTGTTTCCACATTTTTTTAAAAACGTCATACTATTTCTGTTTTAAGATTGATAAAAGTCAATTTTCTCCTAAGGAGTGTACAATTACCATTGCATCTGGGTCAGAGGACCTGCCTTCCATTTGTCTCACTGACAATGCTCCTCATGAAAAAATCTTCCTCAGACATTTCTAATTCAGAACAAAGGACATTTAGGGAATGACTTACTCAAAGTATATTCCTCATTCAGAGAAAAAAATACATCAATTTCCTAGTTTCACATCTCTGATATTTCCAGGTTTTCCTTCAGTGCCATAAGGCTTGCTCTTACAACTCTCTGTATGTACATCCTATCTCTTCATTATAGTATCTTGCATTTATATAATGTTCCACATCATCGCAACCGCACGTATAAAGAAGCAGGCATTCAATGAGATTAAACAACTTGCCCTAAACCTTACAAACAGCATATGGCAGAGTCCAGATTCAAGTACATATGGCAGAATCAAGATTCAAGATTCCACATCTCTGTGCTTCCTAGTCTACACAAGCTTGACATATGCACCTGCTCAGTAGATGTTGTTGGATGCAAGAGGAACTTGATAAGTAGAATCAAAATGCATCAAATTATTTTGTGTTCTCTATATAGCCTCTGGTTATTTGAGTCTGGGGAATTGAAATCCACTGATTCACATTTTGCTATTGATGCTGACGAAATGCTAAACATCCAGATTTCCTGAAAATTCAAATTCACTGACAGCCCAGGTAATTTTTATCATTCAGAGAAGTTTCAGAAACACTATCTTTAGCCAACCAACTACCAGGAAAACATGAAGGTTTGGTCTAATGAAACCAATGAGTCTAATGAGAATAGGGTTGGATGTCATGAGAGACCCAGTGCATATTTTGAGCCATATCATCTGGGTCCTGATGCAAAGTGAAAATGTCAGTCAACTAGTGGGAAGATCTTTCCCTTTTATAGCAATGGCTTCTATCTTTGCTGATTTGTAAAACTCCAAAAAAGAAACTGGATGATTTTTCCTCCATTTCATCTGTATTTGTTGGTCTTCTAGAGACATGGCCTAAGTCATATAAAACTTGATTGCATCTGCAAAAATCTCTGTAACTACAGAAGATGACAATTGGAGGTCCTGGGTGGACATGAACTTGTGAAGCCTAGTACAGAAGTTAAGTAATACTTGTTCAGAGAAGGCATAAAATGTTCAGATCTCATGCTGTGGACTGTGCTGAGAAGCACATGCAGAAAATTTCTTTGTAGGATGATCCCTCCCTCAGTGTTTGAGTTACAAACTGGTATTGTTCACTCCAGAGAAAGTAAGCGACTCTTCGCACACAATTCTTTTGGGTTCCTCCTTCCTGATTACCACTTTTCCTGATCAAGTATTTCTACAGTCTAGTTAACTAGATGCACACTTACAGTTTTAACAATTTTCCCTACGCCAACCTTCATATTTCTTTATCCTCTTGGAAGCAGTGCATTTTGTCAGATAGACTAGCATTCCAGAAATCCAGTAAGACTTCTCAGTTGTCAAGGATTGGTAATGAATACAATTCCTGGGGAGCCCCTCCCCGGGACTTTTGCTAAAAGAATTCAACTTGCAAGATAAATCCCCCTCTATCGCTTCTTTCCCAAAGATACTATTCATATGATAGCTGGTTTAAATGAGTGCACAGGCATAGTCAGAGGAAGAAAAAGACAAAGTTGTCTGAAGAGGGGCATATTGCTTTGTTTCGTTGGCGATTAGAAAGTGTGGTGTGTGTGTGTGTGTGTGTGTGTGTGTGTGCGCATGCGCACGCGCATGCGTGTGTGCATGCACATGTGCTTGAGGCCAGGTCATGTTCACTCCCAAGATTCAGGCATGTCTGAGCTTCTCTCACAGGACAGGGGAAGGTGGCTTCTGAAAATGCTTCTGTCAGAATGACTGAGGATTCTCCTGAGAAAAGAGGCCAAGCCCAGTCAGATGAACCTTCAGTGTTGGGGACAAAAGGGGATTCAGAGTGTAAGATCTGCCCCGCCACTGGTCTGGGCTCTTCTCTGAATCATGTGATGGAGGCAGAGAGTAGTGAGAAGGTTATGTATAAAAATACATAAAAAAAAAAAAAAAGTTTCCCTAAAGCCCCTTTATCTTAATCAGTTTGAGTTACTATAACAGTATACCAGAGACTGGTATTATACATAACACAGTTTTTTTCCTCACAGTTCCAGGGACCGGAAGTCCTAGACCAGAGTGCCAGGATGGTCAGGTTCTAGCGAGCACTCCCTCCTCTGCGTTGCAGATTGCTGTTCTGTATACATTTCACATCCTCGCCGGGGCTGAGGGGAAGAGGGCGCGAGAGCTCTCTGGGGTCTTATAAGGGCACTAATCCCATGCATGAGGGCTTTACCCTCCTCACGACCTAATCACCTCACTTTCAGATGCCATCGTATTGGGATGAGGCTTCAACCAATGAACGGGAGGACACAAAGAGTCCATAGCACCTTGTAAGGTACGAGATCATACACACAGCGCTGGTTTGGAGGCGCCTTAGTAAAGCAGAAAGCAGTAAAGGAAAAGAGGCCTTTGTCTCCACTTCTCAGGCTCAGGGACCTCAGCACCTGCGAGAAACTACTGGGCCTGGTGGGCTCCAGAGGGGTCAGGAAGACGCAGTGGGATCCAGCAGACCCCAAAGCAGCAGTGACACCCAGAAGAGGTAGCAACAGCATACGACAACAATGTTGCAGTGGCTGGTAGAAATCTAGCCGAGTGGCACAAAAGAAAAGAACTAGCAGGCATGTTGCGGCATGTTATCAGACAGGCCGCTATACTTGGACTGCCCACTTATGTGAGATTATTTCTAGAGATCTACCAAAATACGTGTGTATGTATTTGTCTCACTTATTCGTGTGTTTAATTACTTGTCTCCCATGGATCAGTTAGAAAAGCATTCGGTAGCAAGAAAACCTAATTGCCCAAATGTCTGGCACATGGTTTCTCTAACAAGCCATCCTTAAATGAGTGCTAGCTAACAAGTGCTACTCCGAATCTGATTTGTGGACAAGCGCCTGCTGTTACAAGTCCACGATAAAATAATCACACGAATCGAGAGCGTGTAGATGCTTTGATGGCATGCGGACAGTATGGTAACGTTAAAGCACAGGATCGATGGACTTGTCTCACCGAACGGGGTGAAGACCAAAATTATTCAACCTCAAAGGATTAGGAAAAAATTGGCCAAAAAATTGGTCATTGTCCTGACCACAGGACATTAATTGGAGGAATGTGATTCAAGGTTCATTTTGTGGCTCAGAGCTCTTTCCAGCCTTCTCCTCTGCTATCCACTGATTTTGACTGTGTCCTGCTTATCCCGAGAGTCACAAAATGACTTCTGTAGCTCCAAGTATCACATCCTCACACCAAAACCCCACAAAGGAAAGAAGGGCTGGACATAGAAAAGGTTTCTATGTCCTAAGGCCCTCTTTTTTCATTTAGGAAGAAAATCCTCCCGGAATACTTCTGGAAAACATTTCCTTGTATTGCTTAGCTACAGAGTACACTGGGATACTGAGCTTCTAGCAAAGAGAAGTGGGATTACAATGATTGTGTTAGGCTAATTATAACATAGCCCCTGAATCTGACCAAGGGTCTGCCCTTCCCTGAGATCCAAAGACTTCCTCCTACTACCTGAACTAATTATGGTGCTATGTGAGAGCATATTCAATGGTTGTTGAATGGCAACAAACAATTTCTGGGAACCTCCATTAAGATATGGGCTCCATGAGGGGTGCCTGGGTGGCTCAGTCGGTTAAGTGACCGACTCCAGCCTAAGGCATGATCTCGCGGTCTGTGAGTTCAAGCCCTGCATCAGGCTGTGTGCTGAGAGCTCAGAGTCTGGAGCCTGCTTCACATTCTGTGTCTCCCTTTCTCTCTGCCTGCCTCTCTCTCTCTCTCTCTCTTTCTCTCTCTCTCTCAAAAATGAATAAACATAAAAACAAATTTAGGAAGAAGATACAGGCTCCATGAAAATAAGCACTGCTTATCCCCAGTGCTCAGCATATGCCTGGTATATACCAGGTTCTCATGACAACTAAATATAATGGTGGAATAGTATTTAGCCTATCTGAATGATCAGTCTTTATAATATCAAGCATCAAAGTATTTGGGAGCATCTTATCCCTCCATCTCACTTCATCTCCCTTTCTTCCCATCTCCTTGTCCTAGATCTTAATATAGGTACCATATTCTCCCTGTTCCAGTCAAGATTCTTGGATGCAATGACCATAGGCTCTGAGTCATAGCCCAGAAAGTGCTTCTACTTGTCACTAAAACCACATCTCTCCATATTCTTAAACTCTGAAAATGAATTTGTTCCATTTTAACACTCACCAAAAATCATAGGTCTTAAAATGTCCAGTTGTATTCAGCTCTGACATGTAAAAAGTTTGCAAGTTATCACTCTTGTCCTTACAACAAGAAAAGGCCGGACAAGTAAAAACCAGTGTCTTTTCTTAGACCTACCAGGGAACTGAGGCCACAGGGCAATTTGCCACTCTAAAATCTAGAAAGTCAGGTGAATCCAGCAGTCAAAGCCAAGAACTGCTTATGTGGAGAAGCTACTAGAGTCATACTAGTGGGAACACTTAAGTGGACATTTTGATGAATTGCTGGAGACTGAGGGTGCAGTAACATGAGAATTTCCTTGATACTGTGGTGTTGGGAGGGAGCACACTTTGGGCTTTATTTCCATCAGTCCTACGAAGTTGTCCATGAGTTAAAGAGCTCATAAAAGATTCCCTCTCAGGGGCACCTGGGTGGCTCCGTTAGTTGAGCATGTGACTTGATCTCAGCTCAGAGCATGATCTCAGGGTTTGTGGGTTCGAGCTCCCTGTCAGGCTCTGTGCTGACAGTGTGGAGCCATTTGGGATTCTCTCTCTCTCTCTCTCTCTCTCTCTCTCTCTCTCTGTCCCTCCCCTGATCATGCTCTATCTCAAAATAAATAAATAAGGTTTAAAAAAATTTTAAAGATTCCTTCCCAGCTCTGGCATGAAAGATGAGGAATAATGCTTATGAAAGAGGCCCAGCCTTCTGCCTAACAAAGGCCTTCTCTCCAGGGGGAAAGACTTTACCAGAGACTTGTCCTACATGTTTGGGAGATGGTCCTCTGAATCTTATCCTCTTCTAGCCTCTTTGTCTTACCTACAGGGCCTGGGGAAGGAAACTATAAGAAACTCTTGTGGTCATAGGCTATAGACACAGGCCCAATAAAAATACTGAGATTTAACTGGAAGATTCTAGAATGCTCCTTCTCTCACATCCCTGTTCCACCACATGAACAGGGCTCTAGTATAATAAGAGTGAATTAGAGTGAAAAAAATGCAGAACACGCACTCTTTCAGGGAAGTATTTACAGAATCCCAAAGTCAAGAATGGAGACAGAAAAATAAGAACATTAAAAGAACTTGAAACTTCTGGAACCCACAACTACAGCAAACATTAAACACAGCCAGCTCCTAGCCAGTTTAACATAAACCTCACGCTAAAGGCTATTTACCTCATTTCCTATTACCTGATACATAATATGTAGATTGCGACAAAAAATTACAAGCCAGGCCAAAAGGTGTGAAAAAACATTTTGAAGAGACAAAGCAAGTATCAGAACCAAACTCAGAAATGTCACAGATGTTAGAATTATAAAATCATTTCAAGTAAGCCTAACTAATATGTTAAGGTCTGGGATGGCAAAATTAGATAATATGCAAAAGGAGATGGATGATGTAAGCAGAAAGAAACTCTAAGAAAGAAGTGAGAATAAGTCCTAGCAATCAAAAACACTAATGGAAAGGAAGATTGCCTTGGATGAGCTCCATAGTAAACTGCACACACCTGAGGAAAGAATCAATGAGTTTGTATAGGGGTCAATATAAATTTCCTAAAATGAAAATCTAAAAGAAAATAATAGTAAGAAGAACAATAACAAAAAGTGTATACGATGGGAATCCCAGATGGAGACTAAGGAAGAAAGGGAACAATCCCTATCAGAATACCAAGACCATTTTTTCACAGAACTAAAACAAATAATCCTAAAATTTGTATGGCACCACGGTAGACATCTAATAGCCAAAGAAATCTTGAAAAAGAAGAACAAAGCTGGAGGTTGTCACCGTCCTAGATTGCAAGATATACTACACAGCTGTAACAGTATGGTACTGGCACAAAAACAGACACACAGATCAATGGAACTAAATGGAGAGCCCAGAAATAAATTCACATTTATGTGGTCAATTAATCTACAATGAAGGAGGCAAGAATATACAACGGGGAGGGGCGCCTGGGTGGCTCAGTCAGCTGAGCGCCCGACTCTTGATATCAGCTCAGGTCATGATCTCACGGGTTGGTGGGATCAAACCCTGAGCTGGGTTCTGTGCTGACAGTGGGGAGACTACTTGGAATTCTCTCTCTACCTCTCTTTCTGCTCCTCCTCCGTTCACACACTTGCACTCTCTTTTTCTCTCTCTAAATAAACATCTTAAAAAATGAATAGGGAAAAGATGGTCTCTTCAATAAATGGTGTTAGGAAAACTGGATAGTTACATGCAAAAGAATGAAAGGGGACCACTTTCTTACGCCATATACACAAATAAACTCGAAATGGACTAAAAACCTAAAGATAAGACCTGAAACCATGAAACTTCGCAAAGAAAATATGGTAGTAAACTCTTGGACATCAGCCTTAGCAATATTTTTCTGGATCATCTCCTTAGGCAAGAAAAATGAAAGCAAAAAAGGAACTATTGGGAGTACACCAAGGTAAAAAAGAGTTTGCAGTGAAGGAAACTATCAACAAAATACAAGGCAATCTATTGAATGGGAAAGATATTTTCAAATGATATATTCAATAAAGATTTAATATCCAAAACAATTGGAGAACTAATACAACTCCATACCAAAAAAAAAAAAATCTGATTTTTAAAAATGGTCAGGGGACCTAAATAGACAATTTTTCAAAGAAGACACAGAGATGACCAACAAACATATGAAATGATGCTTAACATCATTAATCCGCAGGGAAATGCAAATCACAGCCACAATGAGATATCACCTCACATCTGTCAGTATAGCTTGTATAAAACACACACCCACGTGCACACACACACACAGGAATATGGTGTTAGCAAGCACGTGGAAAGAAGGGAACCCTCACGCACTGTTGGTAGAAATGTAAATTGGTGCAGCCACTACGGACGACAGTATGGAGGTTCCTCAAAACGTTAAAAATAGAAATATCCTATGACCCAGTAGATCCACTTCTGGGTATTTACTGAAAGAAAACAACAACACTAATTGGAGAAGATACATGCATTATCCCTATGTTTATTGCAGCATTATTTCCAACAGCCAAGATACAGAAGCAACCCAAGTGTCTGTCAATAGATGAATGGATAAAAAAGAAGTGGTACACACACACAGGAATATTACTTGGCCATAAAAAAGAATGAGATCATGCCATTACACCAACATGGATGGATTTAGAGGGTGTTACGGTAAATCAAGGAAGTCAGGCAGAAAAAGACAAATACCACGGGATTTCAGTTATATATGGGCTATAAAACAAACAAAACAGAAAAAAAAAAAAAACCACAGCATAAACTGGTGGTTGCCAAAGGGGAGGGGATAGGGTCATGAGTGAAATAGATGAAGAGAGTTAAAAGGCACAAAATTCCAATTATAAAATAAATAAGTCGCACAGATGAAAAGTAGAGCATCAGGAATATAGTTCATAATACTGTAATAATTTTGTATGGTGACAGAGGATACACTTACCATGGTAAGCATTTCATAATATATATATATATAACTCAATCAGTATGTGGTACCCCTGAAGCTAATATAATATTGTACGGTCAACCATGCTTCAACTGACAAAAAGAGAACAAAAACATATTTAAAGAAATAAGAGTTGAGAACCACTCAAAATTTATGACAAGCAGTAAACCACAGATTCAGGACGCTCAGAGTAATCACACACACACACACACACACACCCCCCAAAAAGCACACTTAGATATATCATATTCAGACTGCAGAAAACCAAAGTCAAAGAGACAACTTTGCAAGGGCCCACAAGCTGGTGGGGGTCGGGATCAGCACCCCTTACCTGCAGAGAAGCAGTGACAGGAGGTACAGCGGCTTTCTGCTGGAAACCCGGCAAGCATTTCTCTCTCTTTCCCCCCAGGGAAGATGACTGCCTTCTGGAAGAGGCCAGCCTGGCCTGGGTGGGTGGAGCGCAGGGTTTCCCAGGAAGGCAAACCCCGCACAGCTGGAGCCGGCAGGTTGCCAGGTTGCTCTCTGAGGCTTCCGGTGTGTGGGGGGGGCAGTAAATTTGGAAGGGCAGGGAGAGAATGGATAGCTCAGAGGACCGGAGGATCAGGCCCAAGGTGCCGCAGCTGCAGCCACTCTTCTGGGAGGAAGCCTGATCTCCCAGGACCTTGAGGTTCTACGGGGCTGCAGGCGAGACCTGGGATGACAATGCATCTGGGTGCCTCGAGTGTTGGAGGTCCCCGGCCCCACACTCTTCCACAAGGACTTTGGCCTAGGCCACCTAGCAAGCAAACCCCAGTCCTTGCCAAAGGCTCATCCGTCGCCGCCCACAGGGTGCCTCACCCCTCAGGCCTGGCCAGGTGTAGAGGAACCCGCTCTAGCTCAGGTGGTGCCCAAGTTCCCAAGGCTGGTCCGAGGATGCAAACTGAGCATGCTCAGGCAACAAATCCATCGCCTTCTTGGAGGCCTGAGGCCCCAGGGCAGCCACACGGTCCTCCAATGGGGAACCCCGGGGCCTCAATGTGACCCGCCAAGGTCCAAGCTGTAGCAACCCAAACCTACTGTTCCATTGCACAGCCTCAGCTGCAAGGTGTCCCAGGAGACTTATCATGTGACATCCTGGATGGGATCCGGCAACAGAAATGACATTAGAAAAAAAAAAAAACTCAGTTTTTTTTTTTCCTGAACTCTGTTCAGGAATATAATTAATAACAGTGTATTAATATTGATTCATTAACTGTGGCAGATATACCACACGAATGTTAAGATGTTAATAATAAAGGAAACTGGGTCTGGGATATATGGGAACTCTCTGTATGTATATATATATATTTTAAGGGTATTTATTTATTTATTTATTTATTTTTGAGAGAGAGAGAGAGAGAGAGAGAAAACACGAACGAGTGAGCAATGGGCAGAGAGAGGAGAAAGAGAGAGAGAGAGAGAGCGCGCGCGCACGCAAAGTGGGGCTCAAACTCAGGAATCGTGAGATCGTGACCTGAGCAGAAGTTGGATGCTTAACCAACTGAGTCACCCAGGTGCCCCTCTCTGAATAATTTTTGCAGTAATTCTGTAAATCTAAAACTGTTTGAAAATATAAAATTAATCTAAAAATCTCTCATTGATATTTAAATGAGCTGCAAACGTAATGGATAACCAAAAATCACATTAGTAACAGATTTTTCTCATACAGATATCAAACTTTGTCTAAGCTTTTTTTAATGATTGATTTTTAGTGTGGATTTCACATGCGCTTTAACACATGGCTTAAACATGTGGGTTTTCAGGGCTGTGTCATTCGCAGGTGTCCCATACCTGTGTCAGCAGGAAACTTCTCTGTGACAGCCACCATTAGCATGCCTGTTCTCCCCTTACAGAGGGTTTTGGAGGCTTGAATATTGATCAATTACAATATTGATCAAGTAATATTGAATATTAATCACAATTACTTTGTGATTCTTTAACTCCTAATTCCTTATGAAACTTCTAGATTCTCCTTACTGTATGATAAATGGCTTGGCTCTTGGATATTACATGTCTTTCTCTTGTTTTCCTTTTTAAAAATATTAAGTCACTAAAGAACCATCTTTCATTTCTTACCTGCTATTGGAAAAATGACAATTCAACCAACTTTTGGTTACAGTATCTTACTGCTATAAATTCCTTCATTTCTTCCCTGTCTCCCATTTTCAGATATTTGAGACAACGATGCCTGCTTAGAGAATGACAATAGATTGGAATCACCTGAAAAGCAACACACGTTAAGCTCTATTAAATCACCATTTCAAATCTCCCCCGATGAAAATTAAAATATTTGGATAATCTTCAAAATATCTAATTTGAACAATGTCAGGCATCAAAAATGTTTAGGCACAATTTACCCAGCACCAGTGCAAAGTGATAAGGATTTCTGGGTTATGTAAATCAACACAGGGATAATAGTTACTAATTCTCAACATAGAGATAGCCACAGATGCGGTTTCATGTCCTAGAACTTACATCTTCTTGTCAAATGGTACCAACAAGTGGTCTATGTTGTTTGATCACTGAAAATTTCCAAGTCTCCATTTAGATTCCCCAGCGGTGCCTGCTGTTGCAATCTTTCTCATTAACTTCCCTGATCAAAACCATACACCCAATAGCCCTTCCAGAGATCATTTGACAAACTGATCTATTCTGTTTTGCCATGACTCACTGCAGAGACATTTTCATTTTAATGACAACTTTTGGAAATATTCCAGAGGAATGAGTCTAAGGGCAGGAAATCCAGGAAGATTGTCTGGGGAGATGTTCTGGAGCAGGGTGACCTTTTAGAACATTTCAACGCTTCTATCCTGCCCTGTCTTGACTTGGGGTTGACAGATTTGTGATATATATACATCTTATCTTCCTTTCTTATGGTGATTTCATTGTCTTTATATGTCTTTCATATGTCTTCATTGCCTTTAACTGAAGGAAGATGAAAATGTGAATTCTTGTGATTACAGAGCCAGGGACAAATGGTCTCGATCAACACTATCCAATCTAAATATAAACTTTAAATGAAATTTAAAACTTTCTAGGAGTCACATTAAAAAATTTAAAACAAAAGAGGTGAAATTAATTTTAATAATATGCCTTACTCAACCCAATATATCCAAAATATTATTTCAACATGTAATAAATATTTAAAAATTATTGTTATTTTAGTTTTCCTATTGTCTTTGAAATCTATGTGTGTGTTATGCATACAGCACATCCTGATTTGGACTATCCATATTTCAAATGCTAAATAACCATGTATGCCTGGTGACTACCACCTTGGACATTGCGATATAGATAAGTGGTAATTAAGAGGAGGGAGCTTAGGGGCACCTGGGAGGCTCAGTCGGTTGAGCGTCTGACTTCAGGTTATGACTTCAGGCTCGGGTTATGATCCCACAGTTCATGGGTTCGAGTCCCACGTCGGACTCTGTGCTGACAGCTTGCTCAGAGCCTGGAGCCTGCTTTGTATTCTGTGTCTCCTTCTCTCTCTGCCCCTCCCCTGCTCATGCTCTGTCTCTCAAAAATAAATAAATGTAAAAAAATTAAAAAAAAAAAAAAAAGAGGAGGCAGCTTGGCTTCAGATGGTTTGAGAGTTGGAGCCAGCATAATACAATGAGAAAAACTCCAGTATCCCTGATTAAGTAAGAATCCTTAGAAAAATTGCCTTAAATGTCTCTAAGTCTCTTTGCATGTTTGTCAAGCGGAGACAATATTATTCCGTGGGGTTAGAGATCAGATTTTTTCATGTTTATTTTTGAGAGAGTGCAAGCAGGGGAAGGGCAGAGAAAGGGGGACAGATGATCCAAAGCGGGTTCTGTGCAAACAGTGGCAAGCCCCACGCAGGGCTCAAACTCACAAACTGTGAGATCACGATCAAAGCCAAAGTCAGACGCTGAACCAACTGAGCCACCCAGCTGCCCCTGGGATTATAGATAAGGTTAATTAAGACAAGGTGGGTAAATCTTTGGCCACACTGTAGGCATTCATCAGATCTCACCTTGAATCCTTTAGAGAGAATATATCCTGTGAATTTATTAATTCAACAATATATATTTATTAAGTGGCTGCTGTTACACATCAGTGAATAAAACAATCACACCTAGAAAGTGGAGGGAAACTGACAGTAAAGAAATAAAGCATGTTGTCGTATGTTGGAAATGCCAAGTGCTATAGGAAAAATAAAACCAAGCAAAGTAAGAGAAACCAGGTATAGAGAGGATCCAGCATACTTTTAAATAAAGTGGTCAGACTAATTGAGGAGAACACATTTGGGCAAAGACTTAAAGGGTGTGGCAGAGGTGGCCATTAGATTTCTGAAGGACTAGCATGCAGGCAGGGTGTCAAGCTGGGACAAACACCTTGAGGTAGGTTATGTCTCGTGTGTTTGAGGAACAACAGAGAGAACAGTATGGCTGGAGATCTGGGAGTGAGGGTAGAGTGATGGGAGATAAAGTCAGAAAGGTCCCGATGGGGTGGGTCCTTGTAAGCCATTGGTAGAATTCAGGGGTTCACTTGGACTTGAGACAGAAGTTGCTGCAAGATTTCAAGCAGGGATGAACATATTCTTACTTCTGCTTTAAAAGCATCATGCTGACATCTGGGTTGAGAGTAGGCTGTAGGTGGTGAGGTTGAGGGCAAGAGACACTAGGAGTAAGAGAAAAAACAGAGAAAGGTCAGAGCTACTGCGATAATGGTGGAGAGATGGTGCTGGCTTGGACCAGGAGGTAGAGTGAAAGTGTTGAGAAGTGATGAATCTCTAGATCTATACCGAAGGCAGAAACAACACTACTTCCCAATCAGTCAGATGAGTGTGGAAGAGGGAGAAGGATCAACGACGAAACCAGCACTTGTACAATAAGAAGCTACGTGTCTATCATTAACTTAAATGAGAGGACTGAAGATGGAACAGATTGGGGAAACAGCAGGAGTTGCATTTTTGACATAGTGAGTCTGAGATGTGCCCCTATTCCCGTGTGGCTCCCAGAACAAAAGCCACAGGTGAGAATTTGTAAGGTATCGCTCTGGGGGAACCGCTATGCCACTGAAAGGAAAGCACCGGGGGGTCCAGTAGGGCGAGTCTCCCATCAAAATGTCCACTCACTTCACTGAGAAGCTCCCCAATACAAAGGCATCTGTCAGTTTTGAAGCACTTTTTCTTTCCATTTTAACAACTTTGAAATTTAGATGCATCTTAGAAGAGTACGCATTGTACAATCACCATTGGCCATGGGACAGTCATGAGGTGGACGTCACTTCCCGTGCATGTGCAAAGCAAATTTTTTTGCCCCGATAACAGGACTAACTCCATATCTGCAACACCTCATTGCATATTGATGTAACTAAAAATTATGACCTAATTATAATGTGAGAGCTGAATCCTTGTGCTTTGTTAAAGTTGGAAGTCGGTAACAATATCCAATACCAAAAACCATCAAAAAGCAGTAGAAACTATTTTCATCATAAACCATGTGGAATCATATATTTTTCTATAGAGTTTCTATAAATAAAAATAGGTTATAAAAAAATAGGATGTGATATCACACGGTAACATGCTAATGCTCTGAGTCTTTCCAGAGACCTGTTCTTCCAAAAACCATCTTCCACACCACCACTAGAAGAATTTCCTGAATTCCTTACATTTCGAGTATTTCCAGAGATCTGCTTTGAAAATTCTGTCGCGAAGTTTTCACATCTTTTGAGTAACGCAGCAAAGCCAGTATGCAAAGCACGGGGCTGTCATGGGAACTAGAGCCTCAAAGAAAAAGAGAAACTCCGAGAATCCAGGACACCCAACAGGAAGTGAACAAATATGCCGCTAGATTCCCTCTGGGAAGCAGGTGGGCCAGACAGTTCTATAATTATTCCTGACATGAAGAAAGATTCCATTAGGTGTACCAGCTGAGAGGTTCTTGCCAACTTCCGATGGCTGTTGGTAGCCCTGTGTGCACACAGCCTGTGTGGATTCCTCTGGGTCTAAGTAGAGTTGACCATCCATCTGCAAGTAACCAAAACTCGTTGTTCGTTGTTCACAGCTCAGATGGAGCTGTGTCCAGGGCAGGGATTCATATGTTTTTTGTTTTGTTTTGTTTTTTTTAAATAGCCAGAATAAGACAAGGTGGGGAAGATAGGTTTCTAGTCCTATTGTTCTATAGATCGGAAAACTGTGCTAGTTCACAATGAGACATACTCTTTCCAAAAGGAGAAATTGGACGCTAATGTAGCCCAAGAAGTCGACCCGATGTTAAATCAAAGGAAGGACGTGCATTTAAAGTAAAAGCATAATCTAAGTTCAATGATGAAAATAAAAAGTTCAAGCTGCTGATGTCATTAAAGAGGGAAATGTGTACATAAAGAGGCAAATTAAAAAAGAGAGACAAATGTGTTTTTGTTTCATCAATTATCCCAAAAGGCAAGATGATCTGGAAAGCAAACCTTAAAAGATGTCATCAGTTATGTGTCCCAGAGGAAAGAATGCACAGGGATGACTGTTTCCAACTCCGTAATATCTTTTCCATAAGAATACCAATGCAACCACAAATCTTTAGCATATGCATAAATGAATAAATAAAGGAATGGGTAAATACAGAACTACTCAATAAAGCAGGAGAAGTTAGAAAAATGAGAAAATATGAGGAAAAACTCAAGGGCATACTGTGTTGATACAGTAGTGGGGAAAAAACAAAAACAAAAACAAAAAAAACGAAATCCCCTGGTCTCAGAAGACTATATCTTACAGTATCAGGGGAAAAACAAACCCCAAAGCAGCAAACCAAAAGCCCAGAGCTTCTAGACCATGTTAATAGCAAAGATGATTTGACATTTTTGTTTTGTTTTGTTTGTTCTCTTTTTGACAGAAATGGGATGCATATTATTACTGCCGGTGTCCCTCCGGTTGAGGAAACTTCATAAACGAACATCCTTTCTCATAGAACCAATTAATTTGGAGGTAGCTGTGGTGTAAGAATTTACCGCCAAATGTCATCCTTTTTTTTTTTTTTTTTTAATTTTTTTTGGGGGGGACAGAGAGAGACAGAGCATGAACAGGGGAGGGGCAGAGAGAGAGGGAGACACAGAATCGGAAACAGGCTCCAGGCTCTGAGCCATCAGCCCAGAGCCTGACGCGGGGCTCGAAGTCACCGACGGCGAGATCGTGACCTGGCTGAAGTCGGACGCTTAACCGACTGCGCCACCCAGGCGCCCCCAAATGTCATCCTTTAAATAGCAAACCATTCTGGAGTCTTTTTTTTTTTAACCTAGCTATCCCCCCAAGTGGGAAATAATTGAATTGGGGGAAATGGCTGAAAAACAAGAGGCTTCTCTACCACTTTGGAGGGGGTGAAAAATGTAAGGCTGAGTTCATTCTTCAGCCTGTGAAAAGAGCTGACTGCAATGACCACGTTCCAGAGTGTCACCTAGTGGCCTTGGGGTACGGGCTCCAGAACTGAGGCAAATACTGGAAAGATGTTCAGTTGGCTTCGGAAGCCTGTCATTCTGGAAAGCAGCCGTCCCTTCCGGCTGGGGGAGGGGTGGAACAAGATTAATAGCTAACCTCAGAGCTCTGTGGTGAGGCCCAAACTCTCAAACCGCTCCTACACCATGTGTTTCCCAGGAGTGACCTCCCTTGTGTTTGTAAGTCTAAAACCAAAGCTTTGCAATCGGGTTTCCACGTATCTGATGTGAAACTCCTCAGTCTGGTATCTTTGAGATTTCTGTCTGAGAACCAGACAGAGAAGATATCAGACAAATAAATATGTGGTTTTACGCAGGCATCATTTCCAAGTTGGATGGAAAAGACGTACACGAATAGCCTCATTCTCACGTCACACTCTCACTGTGTCTCCTATATTGGTCTGCCATTTGATTGCAAGGTCACGGGCCTCACGGACACGAAAATGCCATTTACTTCAGAAACACCGTCCTTTGTTTCCAGGATCATTGCAACTGACTTACCGGCCTGCAGCCTAGACCCCTCAGAATTTAACCCCTCACTGCCACTTGACCATCTCCTAAAGCATAAAAAAGTGATTGTGTTGTTCTCTTCCTTAAATTCTTTATGGAATTCTCTTTGCCCTCCACACAAAGTTCAAATTCCTTAAGCGACACACAGGGGCCCTCAAGACTCAACCCTGCTCAGCTCCCAGGTAGAATCAACCATTCTTATTTGCCCTCCAAGTTCTGCCAGACAGATCCCTACCGGGCACGCCTGGGCCCCGACTCAGGTTTCTTCCGCTGCTGTAACACAATTCTCCACCCCCTCTTTACCTGTGCTGTTCCTGATCATCCTTTGTCCTTCCCCAACCTCAAGCTTAGGTTAGGGGCCTCTCCCCTCACTCCCCTGGAGTGTTCTGTATGATCCATGTTGTAATAGTTATACCCTGTTTGACCATTACTCCTCCAGTAAATTATTAAGCTGGAGTGCCTTATATCTCTATATCCCAGTACCTGGAAAAGTGCCAGAGACATAGTTAATCTTGGGAAAATTTAAATGAAAGAAGCCATGAATAATTAAATCAATGGTCTGTTTTCTGTCTCCTAGCACATCCAGACAATCAACTTAGTTCTAAATATACATGTGACATAGTGCTTAGTGGGACTTACCTGTGGCTATTAAACCATAGAACCAGACAAAGATGAAGGTCACATTAAAGACAGCCCATAGCAATAGAAGCCAGAAATTCCCACTGCAGGTCCTATGACAAGTACCTACTCCCAGCACCACCCCTTAAGTCTCCTCTGAGGTCTCCTGGGAGAGGGGAGGGAAGTGGACATCATGAGCCTTATGGACACTGTGATGTTCATGTGGGATTTATTCCCCATTCCCTCCAAAATCAAGTGAAGGAGGAGAGTCCAAGAGACCTATGTGCATCTACGAAAAGTACCAGCAAGCAAGGAAGCTTGAGTCTCGTTCAGCTGGGTACTGGCTGAGTGGGGTGAAGGAAGCCTTGGGAAAGCCTGGAGTGTCCTCTGGGGTCGGAATGTAAAAAACATGGAAACTTGTGCTTGCTACTCAGATGGCTATTCTTAAAACACAGGCTTGATGGTGAAGCCCATATTAGTAGGCAAAAAAGGGCTACAGCATAATGTGCCTGGAAAGAAAAGGACAGGAAAGGACACCCTCACTCCAGTTTGTCATGTCCTTTGGCCCCGTGCAAGAGCCTGGAATAGGGGACAAGCTGCAGGAAGCCTGGAGTGGCCAGGATGACCACCAGGCCAGGAGAAAAATGCCCTGCTGGGCAGGACAATTGAATATCTCTGTCTAAAGGGATCCTCAGTAACAGAGAGAGCAGAGAGATACTCACATTATGTGCTCTGTCTATAGAGACCACCGTATCAGCAGAGGATAAGCAAGAGTAGACAGAACCTGGGTCAGGCGAGCAACACTCCCCACCACATGTATACAACCAGTGACATGCGATGTTCCTTGCCTTCTCCATGTTTCCCTCCTGCCTCCCTCCAAGTTAGAAGGAGCTAGGCCTGAGAGAAACCATTTGCACAGATAGACCAAGCTTCCCCACTAGCTCTTTCAATTCTAAGCAGACAGGTTCATGGTTCAAGCCTGTCCTGGGATGTCGGAGCCAGAAGAGGCTCAGTTTCCCTCACTCTTTTGGAAAAGCCCCATGTCTCAAAGGCCTGACATAACAGGTTACTTCTCACTCATGCTATATTTCCAAAGCACAGCGGCGGAGGGCTGAGCTGAGGGATGCTTCACCTGGACATGGGCTTCCTCCGCCAGCATAGGAAGGGAGGGCATGCAGAAAATGATACACCTCTGCCAAGATGTGGTATATGTCATATTTGCTTGAATTTTGTTCGCCAAACACAAGTCATATGGCCACCATAACTTGAAAGGCTGTGGGGAGTGCTTGCCTGCCATTTTCTCATTTAAAGGACTAGAAGATTCTTAAACGGTCCTAATAATTTACCACATTGGGAATGGAGGAAAAGACCATCAAGATGAAACTCAAATTCAATTTAAGCTCTAAATATTGAACTAGAGTAGGTTATAATGACTGAAAGTGATCAGAATGATCTAGAATCTGCCAGAGGTACAGTCAAGGGATCCCAACAGATGACTCAGAAGAGCATACCTGGAAGTCATGTTTAGAGAAGAAAAGTGTTTCACACTTAGACCCTCTCGGCAGAGGCGCTTCTTTAAATTGGCTACATACATATTCTCACCTTCTGTCCAGAAGAATGTTCTAGAACAAAACTCTACAGAAATGCTGAATAAATTCCACCT
The DNA here is from genome assembly GCF_027475565.1 of Acinonyx jubatus. NCBI lineage: Eukaryota > Metazoa > Chordata > Mammalia > Carnivora > Felidae > Acinonyx > Acinonyx jubatus. The sequence goes on from NC_069380.1 coordinate 10,769,669, forward strand.
CAAATGCTTTGTTTGACAGTTTCTTCCTCTGCCTAATGTTTATCCTGCTTATACCTGACCAGGCCTGTTGGGGTTAAGGAATATGTGACAGCAGTATAGAAAAAAGTTGAGAGGAGACATTCAATTCCGAAATTTCTTCTGAAGAAAAGGATCTTTCAGTAAAAAGATTATATTGACATGTGGAAGAATTATTTAAAAGTCAGCCTTGAAGTCCTAAATCAGGACATCAAAATTCTCAAATATTTAAGGAAATTATCTCACTTTAGAAAATTCCTACTTGGAATTATTTTCACTACATTGAGAACACAAAATTCATTTCAATTCCTTTGAGTTTCAGTTGAAGAAAGTCATGTATTGTGATAAATTAATTCAAATATGGACTCCTTCCAAATAATGAAGAAATTCGTAGCTTAGATGTTATTTCACTTTTCCCAGTGAAAAACACCACCTGATTCTTGGACAGGCTCCCAACGCCAACCTTGATAGATATTGGTGATTTCCATTTGCTGAAATTGTTTGCTTTTGCTTTATTTCCTATAAAATACTGGCAAGGAAAGAATTTTTAGTGTCATGGATGATTTAAGGAAATAATAATTTGATACATTTAGTGTTGAATTAATGAGTAATTTTTATTTTCACTTGTTCAGAGTAAAGAAGGGAGATTAAAAAAAAGTTGTCTAATAAAATGTGATATACAGTTTTATTTTAGATCTTACAGCAAATGTTTGGAGGCCGTAAATTTTTACCTTGCGTGTCTAGTATTTTTGTTGAACCACTAACAGCTCTATTAGCAGATGGAAACTTTCAGTTTGTCAAACCTGTGAATCTACAGAGAATTTTTCATATTTATATGAAACAGAAACACAGCGGGCTTTGTGACTATCTTGAGTGGACTCTATAAATATATTCATGGAAGATAAACTCTGGTTCATACTGGATGGTACGTCTGCCATTAATGTCTGAATTTTCCTACTTGTAGCCTTCTAAAGATATTTTATTGTGTCTGAAGAAAACCTCATATTTCGTACAACTCCCAAGATAACTAACTTCGGGAAAGATCCAGAGGGTGGGGTGAAAATATGCTTTCCATTATATCTGTTGCAATATGGAGAATAAATTACACACATGTATACCTCATTTTATTGTGTTTTGCTGTATCATACCTTTAAAAAAAACAGAGCAGATATTCTTGGTGTTGTTGTTGTTTTCTTGCAAATTGAAGGTTTGTCGCAACCGTGCACTGAGCAAGTCTATCCGCGCCATTTTCTAACACATATGCTCGCTTCTTGTCTGTGTGTTATGTTTTGTTGCTTGTCACAATATTTCAACCTTTTTCATTATTACTGGATTTGTGATGATCTGTGATCAGTGATCTTTGATGTTACCATCGCGATTGTTTTGGGTGCCCCAAACCGCACCCGTGTAAGATGGTAAACTTGACTGATCAACGTTGTGTGTGTTCAGACTGCTATATTCGCCAGCCATTCCCCGTCCCTCTGCCTCTCCTCGGGCCTCCCTGTTCCCAAAGACACGATAATATTGAAATCAGGCCAATTAATCAGTGGCCTACAGTGGCCTCTAAGTGGTAAAGCGAAAGGAAGAGTCGCATATGTCTCACTTTAAATGAAAAACTGGAAATGAGCAAGCCTAGAGAAGAAAGCGTGTCAAAAGTGAAGCTAGGCCGAAAGCTAGGCCTCTTGTGCCAAGGAGCCAAGTTGTGAATGCGAAAGAAAAGTTCTTCAGGGCAATTAAAAGCGCTACTCCGGGGAACACATCAATGATGAGAAAGTGAAACAGCCTTACTGGTGATTCACAGAAAGCTTGAGAGGCCTGGACAGAAGATCAAACCTGCCACGACATTCCCTTAAGCCAAAGCCTAATCCAGAGCGAGGCCTTAACTCTCCCCAATTCTGTGAAGGCTGGGAGAGGTAAGGAAGCTGCAGAAGAGAAGTTTGAAGCTGGCACAGGTAGGTTCATGAGGTTTAAGGAAAGAAGCTGTCTCCATAACATACGGGTACAAGGTGAAGCAGCAGGTGTTAAGCAGGAGCTGCAGCAAGTTCTCTAGAAGGTCTCACTGACATAATTCATGAACAGATTTTCAGTGTAAATGAAATAGCCTTCTATTGGAAGAAGATGCCACTAAGGACTTCCATAGCTAGGGAGGAGTGAGTACAGGTAAAACACTTATAACGATGCCTGGCGAATAAGCACCGGTCATTTTTATCGTTGTCACTGTTTTTCTCCCTTTTCTCTCACTAGTTTCCTCTTACTCTTTCCCTTTGCCTCCTGCTTGGTACAGTAGTTGATACACAGATGATAAATAATGTCTCGTTACATGAAAATGCGGTAGTATTTCAGAAGAGAAAAAGGCCGTGAGACTGGGGGAAGGTCCAGGAAGTTTTATGGAGGAGGTGGGGCTTGTTTTGGCTTTATAGGCGGATAAAACCTAAATTTGTAATAGAAAACACATTAGTATTTTTATAGGTGAAAAAAGAGAGATTATGTATTATACATATACTCCTGGGTTATACATTATAGATTTATTCTTAGATTTAACAAATCCTACATTACTATAATTTCTTCCATTTCTAGATAATTAGTGGCAAAAATCTGTTCAAAATACATTACAAAATGTAGCTTTATCTCGCACTTGTATCTCTTATGTTTGCCGTAAATTCCAGTTTACATAATCCAAAATCAAACTGAATTCGTGTTCATTACGAGACATGGAGAAAAATCAAACCGAATGGCCTTAGGGATACTGTTCAGCTGTGTTATAAGAAATGACCCACAATAATGTCACAGAGAACTTTTATTTATCTAAATTTTATTTTTGCTAAGTGAGTCCAATTACAACTCTGTTTCTCTTTGTAGCTTGGGACTTTCTTCTTTATGGGCTCCAGGCAAAACCTCTGTTTGATCTGCGGGGAGTGAAACTCCTTCCCCAGCTGTCAAAGATACACTTGACTTATTAGTATATTTTTCACTTATCTTCACTACCAGCCCTAGAGTATCTTGGTTTCTTTGTTCTCCAAATGTCTGCCATTGCCAGTGGGGCTACTTTAAGCATATTGTAGCATAATTAACATTGAATGTTCTTCAGAAAGTAAAGAGAGTCTTTGTTTCTTTTTTTAACTCTGCAGTTGTAGCCCTTCCCACAGTATGTTACAACATCCAAAGGAAAGTCAAAAAGTGCAGGCGCTGGCTGGACATTTGATACCCTTCTGATGCTGGTGTCCAGACCGCCCAGTCGTTTCAACACATCACCTGAAATTCGCACCATCACACGTGACCCCTTGCTTTTCTTTGTTATTGTCCTCTGAGGAACCCACCCCACTCCCCCTATTTCAGGAAGGGATGACTTCATCAACTAAGCTTTCTTTACTTCCCCACCACTACTCCTGTCCTCATTCTTAACAACTTCAGCATCCATGTAGACAACTGACTCAGCACCCTGATCTCTCAAATCCTTGGGCTCTCTGCTTCCAAAGATCTGTTGCTTCCTCCAACTCAGCAGCTATTCTGGAATCTTTAAAACGCGCTCTCCCTGAGAACTACACCTCTTCCTTCCAGCTCACCTACCCCTAGTGCTACTCCAGAAATCCCGACCTACCGAAGCGTCCACCTGGCCATTTCCTACTACCACTCTTCCCGTTGTGCTTGTGTGCCTTCTTGCTCAGCATAAATTCCACAGCCCACGATTCTAAACTTAACCCCCTCATCCCTCCCTTTCTCATCTAATTGGCCTTGGAAAGCTGAAACTCTATGCCAGCCCTGTTACGCACCCGCAAGCCCCACTAACCACCTGCTCCCTGCCTGCACTCAAGAAGCTCCACGATGCCACAGCAAATACACAATCAAGCCGACACACTTCTCAAGATCAAAGTGACAATCTCAAATGAGCACATTTTTAATGTGTGCTTGTCCACTCTCCAAAAAGGTAATTTGCTATCTGCTTTCTGTTCAACTCTGCCCAACACACACACACACACACACACACACACGCACACACACACACACACACCATTCTCTCTTCTGATCTCTCTTCTGAAAGCAAAGCAGTCTTTCACCAGGGATGTGGTTTCATATGTTACTAAAAGAAACAGACACAATCAGATAGGTACAGAATTTGATTCACTTTACCTGGACTAACCTAGGTTAAGAACTTTGCTGTTGGGTATAACGACGGATCAAGACAGATATGTGTTGTTGTTGGTTTTTTTAAGTATAATTACATTTTTGTTCAGTTGAGTTTGTGGATTGAGAACATTATATCTTCAATAAAAGCAGGTCACTAAAACTTGTTGTGATGAGCACTGATGAATCACTAAATTCTACACCTGAAGCTAATATTACACCGTATGTTAACCAACTGGAATTTATTATGGTTTTTCTTCATAGATATTCGTCTTTACTTTTTTGTTATACCTTTTCAAAACAGAGCCATTCAACAGTAGTTAGAATGGCCATCTCCCAACATTTAAAAAAAAAAAACCCTGCACCTCCCAATGGGTGAACAAAGTAGAGTAGTAACCTCGAGTTGAGCTGAGTAAGCTGCCGCGGAGCCTTAAGTGGTGAGGTTTTCCAATTTCAGAGTGATGTGTCTTCAACTTGTATCATCATGTTAGTGGAAAAAAACATAATTTAATTTTGGTGAAATGAGATTCATCTTCCGACAGGATTAACGGCATTCACTGAATGCCATATTCTTTTGGGAACTGTGAAGGAAATGAATGGTAGCTAGAAGATCAACGGTATTCCAACTCCAGCTGCAGATAGAATGAAGATATTCCAGGACAAAAACATCTACATTTTGATTTAAAAAGCTAACAGCAGTTTTAAGTCGGCAACTTAATTACAGACCAACTACACCACAAACTTTTCAAACGGCAAACATGCAAAAAACTTAAGTGTTAACAAACATATTTAACTGAAATTTAAATTAAAATTTGGAGGGAAAAAAAGCAGGCCACTTAGGAGAATCTTTTAAATCTTCATCAAAACATATTTTTGAGGGGCGTCTGGGTGACTCAGTCATTTAGGCATCCGACTCTTGATTTCGGTCGTCTCAGATCACGATCTCACGGTTCCTGAGTTTGAGCCCCACCCTGGCTCCATGCTGACCATGCAGAACCTGCTTGGGATTCTCTCTCCCTCTCTCTGTCTCTCCCCTGCTTGTGCACTCACTCTCTCTCTCTTTCTCTCTCTCTCAAAATAAATAAACTTTAAAAAATGTATAAATAAATTTTTAATAAGACATATGTTAATTACAGAAAACTGATAGTAAACAGGAAAACAGTAGCAAAGAGGAAAATAAAAGATGCCCCCCAAAAGTGCTGTTGACATTATGGACTGTTTACCTATTACCATCTTTGTGCTGAAATCGATGACACATTTAAATCTTCAATATTTCTCAATAGTATTGAAGACTCTTGGTACCCGTAAATTTCAGTGGCTACACAACATTTCTTTCATGAATGTACTATAATTTGTTTAACTCTTCCCGTGTTGTTGAATGTTTTGATTGCTTCCAATCTTTGTTATTATGAATTATGTCATGCTGAGTACGTGCTAAAGCTTTTCCTGCATTTCTGCATTTTTCCATGCGAAATATTCTTAGAAATTGACTAAGAAAAGATAAGATTTTAAAGACTCCCAATACATAGTACCAAATTGTTTTCTGAAAATATTAGGCCAATACTCCCATCTGCAGTTGATTAAAGTTCATTTTTCATAGCACCCTAACCAGAATTGCATACCTTTTATAATCCTTTCTGCTTATTTAATTAATTTTTCGGGTCTTGTTTTCGTATTTTAACTTCTTTATTAGCTCAGTTGAACATTTTTAAAATATGTTTACTGGCCATTTATAATTCTTCTCTTACGAGCTAAGTTAGAATCCACCAGCGTCACAGTGCAGAACTGAATGTTAGCAAAATAATAAGAAGATGCACACAGTTCACTCATTTATCAGTTTGAGCTGTTGCAATAACTCTTATATAAGATTATTTGTCAAATTCAGGTTTTAAAAAACAAAACCAAAACTGAAACATATAAGGAAGAGCTATACTTACTCAACATTAATTGATAAGCCTTTATGTGCCATTACTGGGCTATAAATGATATACAAAGATAAATTAAACCATATTTTGCCCTCAAGATGCTTATAAGTTCCATCACGAGTGGTATGAAACAGAGTGTTATCTGCTAGAGAGCTGGAAACTCAAAGTTTACTGTGCACTCATAGGAAAGGATCCGACTTCTTCCAATGAAGCAGAGAAGTCTAAGAAGGGCAAGAGATTTTTGAGAGGCATCCTAAGGATGGGAAGGAGTCCAGCAGGCAGAAAAGGGACAGGCGTGCCAGATAAAGAGGTCTCGTTCAGCAAGATTCCAGTTATTAAGAGACCTGTCTTACTATGACAAGGTGAGATTCTTGGTGGGATTGGAGAGATAAGGCGTATTAGGAAATTGTGAGAGGGGGCGCCTGGGTGGCTGGGTGGCTCAGGCGGTTAAGCGTCCAGCTTCAGCTCAGGTCATGATCTCACAGTTCCTGAGTTCGAGCCCTGCATCGGGCTCTCTGCTGTCAGCACAGAGCCTGCTTTGGATCCTCTGACTCCCTCTCTCTCTGCCCCTCACCCATTCGCACGTTCTCTCTCTCCCTCTCTCAAAAATAAATAAATGTTAAAAAAAAAATTGTGAGAGCCAGGAGTGGTTAGTCTGAGGCCAAACTATGAAGAAATTTATATGTATTAAAGAAGAATTTGAACTCCTTCTATTTTTGGTGTGAAGTCAGCATTTTTTTAAAGCGGTACTACTAACCTCATTTTCAGATGCAGAATGGGAGGTGGAGAGATGTGTGGTGATTTGCCACATGATGCTGTTAGGAAGTGACAGATTTTTGAACCCATTTCGTGTGACTCCTGAAACAGGGCTTTTCCACACAAGGCTGTTCTGCTTCCCAAGACTCTGCTCATCCTCACCATATCCACACAGAGTATGCCCTGCGAACCGTGTTGAGTAATAAAGACTGCAGGGGAGGAGCCAGTTCTGCTCTGCCTGCCCCTATCACACACCCGTGCCTAATACACATACACCCCCGCCTCACCCCGCCCCCATACACCCCTTTCATCCCATGCCCCCCAAGAGAAAAAAAGGTACCGGTCTACCTGGCAAAGGAGAGCGCTGTGGAGGGTGATGCAGTGGGCACTGGCATCTCAACATACTTTGTTTTAGGCTCAGAACCAAGGAGTATATCTAGTGCCAATAAAAATGTCAACCACGCCACTCTTCACCTTCCCACAGGCTAGTGCGGCCTCAGAAAGCAAGGGTTACCAAAGTATTTTTTTTCTTCACACTCACCTTGGTAAAAGCACATTCCTGATCAGATAATTAGGCTCTGTAAAAGTGAATGCGAGAAAGAAAAATGCTTTTTTTCCTTGGTCTTCAGGGGAACCATTCTGTCCCTCATTAAAGATCCACTGTTAAAAAAAAAAAAAAAAAAGACCTAGGATCTAGAAACCCAAATCCCGTCTTCTGACACCATCCACGTAAACAAGTTTTCACTTCTGTCTTACTGATCTCTTCTTCCCTTTTAATGTCCCTGGTCTCCAAAATTAAAGAAAACCTAAAAATACCAGCTTGTTCTTAAGACCTATTGTTCTCTTCCCTGCACTTCAAAGTTACTGGAGACATTTTGCAGATTTGTTCAGTTTCTATGAATTGTTACCATATGAATCAGTAGAAGCAAAGAGCTGAAAAGCTTGATGTGGAAGAAGTTTGCTGTATTTTGGCAGATGCTCTGCTGGATAGCAGCTAATAAAGTGCAAAGCCAGCTGGTGAGCCCTCCGCCTAGATGCTTCCCGATGGGTGGGAGGTGACCTCTCCAGAATACACTGGAATTCGTTAACCACCATTTGGAGATGGTGTTAAGAATCCTCCCATGATCTGGTGCACATGAAACCTTCTTATTTTTCTGCAGCCTACTTATCCCTCCATGGATGCACATTTAACCCTTTGACAGAAATCCAACGCCGGTCGTAGAGATCAATGGCATAGAATTTCTTCACTTTCACCATGCTCTTGACCTGACAAACCCCTTTATTTTGAATTGATTTATTTTATATTTATAAAATACATTTAAATATTTGTATTTATTTTATTTTTATTTGTTTTGACTCCCCGTTTACTCTTTATAACCTGTCTTTGTATGTCATTCTTGAGTCATGTTTTTCTACAGAGAGGATTTCCCCCTTTCCTCCAACAGTCTCTACTGCATGCATAAGGAGGAGACGTGAGAAATGCTAGCAGATGTCTGGATATTTATTATTAATTTGTATTAGCTACGTGGCTGCTCAGGTTTTTTAAGGAAATACAAAGTATACAACTTTGAATGCATCTACTGAAAATCTACCCATTTTCATCTGAAATATATTAACCAGCAAGATAAAGTAACTTCCTCAAAGACACAGGTAAGGATTTGAGTTTGGTCGAATATGTTTCTAGAACCAGATGATTCTCAGGTTACTCAGAATAAGAGTCAAAACTAATGAACACCTGTCTAATATTTTAAGCAGATGTTTGTTTTATCTAGAATTCAGAAGTTGACTATCTATGGTATTTTTTATGGGTGAAGATGAGATATTGATTACCGAGATAAACCAGAGATAAATAAACACAGTTATGCAAAATTTCTTCTGATATAAATAAAATGAGATTTGAGTTTCTGCTTTGTAGCCCGAAGCCATATATGTAATAACCTTTTGAAAGATTTATTGATCCTTCTGGGAAAAAGTAATTTTCCCCAGAAACTAAGAAATAGTATCTTTTGTTTATTGTGGAGAGAGCATCTGTTAATTAGGATTTTTCTCTTAATTCAGAAATCTTTAAATGAACAAAAAGAGGGCATTTACCAATAAGAGAAACATTAAGGCAGTAGATAAATGAGCAAAGAACCTGACCAGAAAACACGTAAAGGAGAAAATATGGCCAGAGAAATGGGAAGGAAAAAATAATGGTTGAAAGTTATTGACATAATTATTCAAGGAGAAAACTGCATTTTTTTTTTAGCAAAACACTGATGGGCCACTTTGGGTTGTGAAAGACAGTTGTAGGCCAATGCCAAGTGGAATCGAGAGGGGGCTAGAGGCAACAAAGGAACACAGGACTGAGAGCACAGGGCTGGAAGGAGAGAACGGGGTTTGATGAGGTGTGGTCTGGAAGAGGTTGCCTGGAAGACGCAGGAAGCTGGGATCTGGAAGGAAAGGCATCGGTGAGCCTCCAGAAACTGGAACAGCTGTGTCCTTTTACAAATAGAGATGTCCACTATTCACTTGTCAGGGTTTTGCCATGCTAAGAGGTTTTGTTTACTTGCAAACTCCACCCCTCCTTTGCTGTCCCCGGTATGAGGAGCCTTTTGAGGGAAATGAAGAAGGGAAGGTGTGATCATGGAAGGTAAGAAATGGGGGGCGGGGGAGACTGACAATTCTGTCCATTCAGGAAATTGACACAAGAAGTGCCTGGAAGAAAAATAAGACCCTCAGATCTCCAGACCTGTCCCGGCAGACAGTGGGTTTCTACCACCCAAGGGAATTGAAACTATTTTATTTTAAAAATAATGAGAACAAGGTGAAACTAGCAAACAGGAGAACTTGCTAACACTCCTACAGCTAATGTGACCCCTTCTTTCTCAAAAGAATAAAAGACACACAAATTAAAATAAGCAGCAGGTACTGTTTTAGCTACCAAGTTAGGGAGGAAGAATGGTAATGATGAGCTCGTCTTGCCATTTTGTACCTTCATTTATCATTGATAGCACTGTAAATTGGATCGACCCTTTGGAAAGGCAAGTTAGCAATTATACATCAAGAGACTTCAATATGTCGATATGTGTGGGCCAGTAATCACACTGCAGGACCAGATTTTAAGATTATCCAAATACAAAATGGCATCATTGTTTTAAACAAGTTAATCATCGGAAATGATATATTTTAAGGTAACTGTTGGATCCACCTGACCTGCCTGCTTCTCTGCCAAGCCCCACTAAAATTGCCAAAGGGGCACTTTATTTCCTCAAAGAGAAAACCCTGTGTCAGTTCTGAAAACTAGGAACATTAGTATAAGGTGGGAAATAATGCTGAATAATTTCCAGACCGTAGAGCGGTAGCCAGAATGGACTGCTCGCATTTGGCCATAAGCAAAGGAGGAAACCCACCTAGGAAATGAGTGGACAAGGGTCCCTCAGAGAACCTTAAAGGCCAAGGAAGCCCCGGCCATCAGTTACCCCGTGAAGTGCGGAGGTGACAGAAGGATACAGTGAAGACCAGCCCAACTGCACCAGTTTCCTGCCCCCGAGTCCTGGGACCACCTCTGCTCCGTTCTTCGCGGATACAGTCAGCAGCAGCCTCCTGATGGTGGCAGTCGCTTAACGAGAGGAAATGAGGGTCCTACCCAACTCACGTGGTCTGCTCTACCCCCGTGGGGGCGTGCTGTCAACCCGCCCCCGTGCCCTGCAGGGACGTTCTGCCCCAGGGCAGCTTCGATACCCCCTCCCCTCTGCTCCTCCTCCCGCTCCACGCACACCTTCTGCAGGCCAGCAGGTCAAGTCAGACCCCATTCCTGGACCTGACAGCCCCCCAGGCCGGGAGCGGCCCTTTCACAGCTGTGCCTGCCAATGACCTATCCGTCCAGGACAACACTTCAGCCGGTCAATGGTTTCCTGTAGCTCATTTTACATTAAGGTGTAAAAAAGAGGGGAATGGTGAGGAGGAACCCAAAGTGCAGGTGTGATCAGGAGTGTGGGGTGAATCGGCCAGTAGACAAAAAATGGACCCATTGCACATAGGAGCAGGGGAGAGGGGAGCACGTGCACAGGGGAGCACGACCCTCTAGGACTTAACTGCTGTCTCTCCCGAGTTGTGAAATTGCCGAGCCAATCAAGTGCACAGGTCCCCGCAAAGTTCAACAACCTGTGAGTCTTCTAGACCGGGAATCTGAGAAGGTGTTTTGCAAAACTATTTCTGCAGATATTTTGAGGGTCAGAAGGTCTCTGTCTCAACAACTCAGCTCTTCCCAGGCGTGCGACGACCGGGGCAGCTCCCCCAGGGCTCCCTGCTCAGAAGGACCCTGTGCTTGGGATTTAATGCTCTGAGCTCCCAGTCTCCACATTTTTCATGATTTTATCTTTGAGTTTGTGTTTCATAAATGAAGTCCCAGGGGACATCGGAGCACATGCTGAGGACGTGGGACTTGCTCATGCGAAATACCGCCTCTTGCAGGCTCCCAGCCTCCTGTTTCTTTCAGGCCAAATGAGGAGAATGGCATATGATTCCAAGCTGGAAATTGACTGTGTTTCTAGCCATTTCCTCCCCCTCCACTCCATTTGCTTATACTTATTTTCCTTTCCTGGCAGCAGACTATAATTCTCATCTTAATCCCATGCGACCTACGTTCTATGTGCTGTAATTTTTTCCAAGTTTGGTTTTCAACTTTGATTTGTACATGTGCTGCGTATATATACACGAGCGTTTGTAACAACATCAACGTCAATTTTTAGAGGATTACTTTCATGGATGTTTTCCTTGGGTCTTATGTCATCACTTTTAACTAAGAAGATCATCCCAGGCTTTCTAGTCTGTTCTACATGCAATCCCCCTCTTCTCTCACCAGCAGCAAATGGGTTTCGAGCCCATGGGACACGGGTGAAGAGAGGCTCCAAGTAATCGGGCCAACCTGGCTTCACAGCGGATTAGCTGTCGGGTCTTCAACGAGTTAGTATTTAACCCCTTGAATTCTGTCACCTTTGTAAAATATGGATGATAATCGTGCCTATCTCATAGCTTCATTGTGAAGATGAGATACACAATGTACAGAAAGTGGTTGGCATAATGCTGAACGCATCCTAGGTGCTCAACAAGGGTTAGAGCAGCAGCATCATCATTGGCCTCCTTTAAAATGGATTTCGAGGGGCGCCTGGGTGGCTCAGTCGGTTAAGCGTCCGACTTCGGCTCAGGTCATGACCTCATGGTCCGTGAGTTCGAGCCCTGCGTCAGGCTCTGTGCTGACCGCTCAGAGCCTGGAGCCCGCTTCAGATTCTGTGTCTCCCTCTCTCTCTGCCCCTCCCCCGTTCATGCTCTGTCTCTCTCTGTCTCAAAAATAAATAAACATTAAAAAAAATTTTAAATGGATTTCAAAACTTGGTAGTTCGCTTCATAATTCATCTTTTGCAAGTAACTTTGGCTACTTATTTTTTCAATAATTCACAATCCATTTGTAAAGTTCCAAACATTTATTGGGATTTTTTTTTTTTATCATAAATGTGTTTACCCTCTGAGATAATAGGATCATCATCCTTAAATAAATCAGTATTTCTACCTGAGGACACTACAGGTCTCTCCATTTATTCAATTTCTTCCATCTGTTGGGAAAGTTTTGTCATTTTCTTTATATTGGGTCCTAGACTGTATGCAGCACAGACATTTATCAAGGAGAAGCCCATTGTCCATGTGAGAGGCAAGATTTAGCATCATGCCAGGTTCAGAGGAAAGACGTCACCATGAGGACCCATTTAGAGGGTCCGGGGTATGCAAACTCTGAGAAAGGTTCATAACTACAGACTAAATGTTTGTGTGCCTCTGACATGTGACAGTAAATACAAGGAGAAGATGGCCATCTGAAAACCAGGTGGCAGGCTCTCATCAGACACCTTGATCTTGAACTTCCCAGCTTCCTGAACTGTGAGGAACAAATGCTGTTGTTTAAGCCACCCAGTCTGTGGTGTTCTGTTAAGGCAGCCCAAGCAGGCTAAGACACTTGTCTTGCTTCTTTTTGAAGTTTCCCTGTTCTCCCAGCCTTCTGTGCATTCCCGTCAGACGTTAGCTGGGTCCGCAATTGTGCCTGAGCCCGTGTGGGGGCAGCACAGCCCCGCCCAGCCTGGAGAAGCCTCCTGAGGAGGCTATGGAAGACTGTTGCCAGGCAGGCCCAGACACAGGTCATCGATTGGGTGCCTATCAGGATGGATTTCTGGAAGTGTAAATACAGAAGCCTTTACCCTCCTACCCTGCCTCTCAATTCAGTTGCGGATGTCATAGACGGGAGTAGAGACCCCTGACAGACACCAGAGACATTTTAAGTTAAAGGCAACACTTTTGGCCGTGGGTTCTGTCCTTCTCTTTGCTTCTCTCCCTTTATGAATGGCCCGAGGCGTGGAAGGTGTCCCACTGGTTTCATTCGGGAGATCTGAGGGTTGGGTAGTACCCCACAAGAGAGAAAAATTGAAACTGGCTATTTGCTTGCTCTGAGCCCAAGGGGGAGCAGAAGGAATGAGGCAGAGAATCTGCTTCCATTCTGTATTGTAGAGGCTATCTGGAGAGAAAAATGAGGGTCCCCAGTGCAGGCACTCAGCTGACTTTTTGACAAATTGAGACGAAGCAATCTTGTCATGGTTTAGAAATGGCTCACTCCTGCGTGCTTCAGGATGAGGAGAACACTGGTGCTGGGGCCTCCTCTCAGGCCAGGACCAAGGTTTAAGTTGGTGAAGCTTCTTCCCCTTCTCTGACTTCCTGACTACACCTTTGAGATCTGGAGGTCTCAGATTTTATCCAATTCTCAACAGGACTCGTGGAGACACTTTTAAGGCTAAGCCAGGTCTACGCCACTCGTTCACCTCAGATTTACGGTCGAGGTTGTGGTTCACATATTTGAGTCAAGAGCTCTCCCCCTGGGGACGTTGCCACACACATCCCATTGTGAATTTTGTACACATCCACTCACTGCTCTGCTCTCCTGCCCTCACAGTGGGAACTGCTTCCCTGGCAAGGAGAAGTCCCAGGTAGCTCGCTGTCCAAGCCCAGCTTGCCGTTCCCCACCATGTGTCTCCTCATGGGCAAGCAATGTGCTGAAGGGCAGAATCTACAGCTCACTTGCTGCAGTGGGTACTAGGTCAGTGACCAAGGCTGCAAAGTGCCCTCCCCAGCCATCCAATAGGTCAGCAAGGGGGGATTCCCAATGTGATATCTGCTGGTTCTTTCCTCTATATCCTCCCAAGTGTGGGCCTGTGCATAAACTTAGGATCTGTAGCTGAACGTAGAAGCATCAAGGAATATCAAGCACCAAAGAGTGGAAGATGTAATCCAGGGTAGGGAGAAGGCGTCCCCTTGTCTAACAAACTGAAGCACGATTTCTAGGGCTTTCTCATCATGAAATGACTACATGAATATATCCTTCCAAAACAAATATCCACATTAATACAGGACCTGGGAAAAGGATCTTCTTCCACATTCTTTAGGGCCCCCTGGTACTATTGCAGGCCTTATGGCCCTGTTCTGAATGGCTAACTTGACTTCACACTGCTAATTAATGTAGTCAATGCAGAGCCTGCCACAATTCTTGGGGAATGTGAACTGCAAGGTCTGACATAGATTGTTGGCCAGGCCAATGCCCTAGAGTCTAGTTGATGTCCAAGGATGTGAAAAGGGCATGTCTCCCTTAACCACTCTTCTGGCCAAGGGAAACCCCTTTTGGGTGTTTGGGTGAACACCCTTTTGGGTGTCTCCCAGACAGCAGAGCTCCCCTTGGCAAAAGTGAAATCACTCTTGTGAAGGGGGACAGAGCAGAGTAAGTGCTCACTGAACCAGGCCCCACACATATACCACAAACGTTGATGCCACAAAGGGGAAGGGTGGCTGTTTCAAAAAATGGTACCAAGTCAAATGAACATTATACAGGCAAATAAATGAATTTTAACCTTTGCCTCCTACCACACTCAAAAATCAATTCCAAATTGATTGCATATCTCAGTGTAAAAGATTTTAAGAAAACACGGGAGTATGTCTTCATGACCTTGGAGTAGGCATAGATTTCGTAAATAGTATGCAGAAATTGCTAGCCATAAAAGAAAGAAAAATAAACTACACTGAAGTTAAGAACTCCAGTGTGTCTAAGAATATCATTGTGGGAGCAGGGAGGTCAGGCCACAGACTGCTAGAGGATGTATAAAGTGCTTAGTCTAGAAAGGAGACTATTCGGAGAATATTAAAAGTACCTGCAGATAGCGAGAAGTCTATCCGTTTCTTACTATCACTGTGACAAATTGCTATACTTAGCGGCTTAACACAAATGTATATATTATCTTATAATTCTGGAGGTTAGAAGTCCTAAGTCAGTTTTGCTGGGTTAAACTCAAGGTGTTAGCAGGCCTGTGTTCCTTTGGAGGATCTAGAGGAGAATTCATTTTCTTACTTTTTCCAGCTTCCAGAGGCCACCTGCATTCCTTGGCTCATGGGCCCATCCCTCCGTCTGCAAAGCCAGCAGGGTAGCCTCTAACCTCTGCTTCCACTGTTAGATCTTCTTTTTCTAACTTTGATCCTCCTGCCTCGCTCTTATCAGCACTCGTGTGATTATATTGGGCCCAACTGGATAACCCAGGATAATCTTCCCATCTCAAGAACTTTAACTTAATCACATCTGCAAAGTCTCTTTCCCAATGAAAGGTAGCATACTCACAGCTTCTGGGGATTAAGGCATGGGCACCTCTAGGAGCCATTAGTCAGTTTACCATAAGAGAATATACACCCAGAGGAGAGGTCAACAGGAGAGCTAGGTGGGTTACAGGAGAGGATATCCAAATGGCTATTAAGCAAAGGAAGAAGTTATCAAGGAGGTACAGATTGAAGAGTACACCAGGCACCAAGACTGCCCCACAACCAGAACAGCTAAAATCAAACAGAGAGATGACATTAGGTATTGATGAGAATGTAGAGCAGCTAGAGCAGTGGCACTGTTGGGAGTCAAAGGATCGGAACCATCAATAAGGAGAACCCTTTGTCACCATCTACTGGATTCAGACATGCACATAAGCTGTGGCTCAGTAATTCCACTCCTAAGTATATACACAACTAACTGTATACTTATGTTCGCTAAAAGACACATCCACAGGTGTTCATGGAACCACTATTTGCAATGGCCACAGAGATGTCCATCTGTGATGGGTGATGGATGGCTTTTGATAGTGTCTTATGGTGAAAAACAATGAAGAATAAAGTTTACTTGCATTCCTCATCACGGATAAATTTTAGAGATGTGATGTTGAGTGAGGAAAGCTGTTCCCAAGGAAATATGTCCATCATTCCATGTGTATGGAAGAAAAGAAAAGGCAAAACTAATGTATGGTTTTGGAAGTCAGGATGGTGGTTGCCCTAAGTGGCGAACCATGATAGGAGGGAGACGCAGGACAGGGAGGTCTCTGGTGCAGTGTTCTGTTTCATAATCTGTGCACAGATCACATGAGTGTATCCACTATAAGAAAATATATTCAGCTGTGCGATTATAATTTGCATACTTTTTTACATGTTATACTTTAATAATAATATTTACAAAAATAAAATAAAATAAAATAAAATAAAGTAAAATAAAATAAAACCAACTTTGGGAGAGTTTTTCTTTCCTGCTTCTCCACTGCAACATGCATAGTTACAAGCCCTTGCCCTCTGACTACAAAGGTCTGAAGGAGTTGAACAGCTGTCTTCTGTCTTCCCAACTTCCAATCAAAGATCCCCAAGCACTCAGGGCTTCCAAATTATTGTATCTGGCTTTTACTTAATCAATAAATTAGTGGGAGGGGAAGCCAAAGCTCTAAATGGTGCATTAGACCTGAGATAATGACTGGTCCAATCCAGGAAAATCTGCAGCTGCTTCTCTGTTTTCAGACTCCCCCATTTGTAAACAGATTCAATTCTGTCCCTAAAGAGTGATATTGTGACCTATCATATACCTCAGGCAATCCAAATTACATGCCTGGGTTTCATCATTAGCCTGGACTTCCACAGTTCCAAGTCATCCAGATGTTTTCCCATATTTTGGATTAAAAATTGTAATATTGTCTACATACATAATCATGAAGGATTCCATTTCCAGCAAAAAATTATGGACCAGCCCCTGCAAGGTGGTTAGAGCTTTGCTTATCCAGAAAAGCAAATGCCTTAAAGTAATAAAATCCCTCTGGATCAACCAAATCATCTTGGCCCTGTTTTCTGGACACTTCTACTTTCCAGAATCCTTTCTTCAAATCTATACCTTTGATCACCTTACTGGACCCTGATGGTCCTTCCAGATAATAAGTTCTAAATATGGAGAAGCTGTATGGTTTATTAACAGCATATGTTCCCTGTTGTCGTCACTTACACATTGGCTGCTTTGAGCACCCAAGCCACTAGCAAAGTGCCCAAACTCTCCAACTAGAGATGTCATTCTCAAATACCAGCATGCCAACTTTTTCTCTTAATATTCTACAGAGTTCTTCATTTGCTCATGACATCACTTAGTCCCTCCACAAGTAATTTCTTGAGAGTCTACTGCAGCCCAGCATGTTGTAGGCCCTGGGGACAGGTAATGAGGTAAATAGTCACAGACTTGGCCTTGTGACAGAGAGAGGAGACAGACAACGAAAAGATAAATACATGATATGATTGCAGGTGGAGGCAAGGCTAGGAAGAGATAAAGCAGAGTGAGGGGAGGTGGCAGGGTGGAGTTTGATATTTTGGGCAACCTAGTCAGAAGGGCCTCTCTGAGCATGGACCTGAGTGAGGAGCTTCAGTATCCAGTATCTGGGGAAGGAGCATTCAGGTGGAGGAAGAGGTGGAAAGTCTGAGGAAGGAGGAAGTTTGACATACCCAGGTTTGCCTCCCGGTATCTGGCCTATCGGTCACCAGTGGGTTCCAAGTTTTACCCTCTAAAATAACATATAGCCACATGCCCTTTATCCTCTTCTTGGCAATTTGCTCTCCAAAGTGGGTTTTTTCTTTTAACCTGAAGTTACCATTTCCAGAACCAGGTCATCTGAGGAGTATGGCTGGAAATGCCAGCAAAGATCCCTTCATCGTTGCCTACCGAGCCCTCCTTTGATGGCAGGATTTAACCCTCAGCACAGGGGGTTGTATAAATCCATTCTTTGGAGAGCCACTAATAATAACAAGCTCTTTCTGGATTGCGGCTTTGGGCGCCTAATGCCCATGCCTCAAAAGCCAGGAACATGTAACAGGATGGAACAGAGACCCCAGCCTGAAATTGGATTCTGGTCTACCTATGTCAAACAACTTGACCTCTTTTTGCCTCCGTTTCTTTATTTAGAAAAAGGGAATAGTGATCGAAACCCCCTCTTAGGATTGTTGTAAGTAATGCAAATGCTCAAAATTATGCCTGGCACAAAAGAAGAGCTTCGTAAGTGTTAGTTTTTGTTGTAACTATCACTCCCTGTCCTAACCATATTCTGCAGTGCTTCTAGACACATCTTTTCAAAATAAGCTGTATGATTATCAAGCTCATTATAAAAAGTGGGAAAATACAGAAACGTGTAATAGAAGAAAATTAAAATAGTCGATAATTTCATCACCCATTGGGATTATAATTTCAGTTCTTTCCAGTTTTTTTCTTCCTTGTACATATCCATGCTGTCATTTTATTTTAAAAAATTTAGATCATACTGCCCAAATGTATTTCCCTTTCTTGTTCCACTTACCACGAACCATGAGTATTTTCCAGACCTATTTCCATAATTTCCAGAATACTATTCTTTTTTGACACAATTTTTAATAGTTGCGTAACATCCCTTCCTACATATTCATAATAGTATTTACTTCATGGGGTTGTTGTGAGGATTAATGATACACACAAACAAGAGTAGTAAAATGTGGTTAGAACAGCACCATTTTCATATAATAATAAATAAATATTAGCTAAAATAAATATTAGCTAGAAATAATAATGGTAATGATGCTGAAACCACATTTGGGGGTGAATTAACATATGTCTGGTTATAACCAGACATTTTCTGCTTGATCAGGACAGACAACACCCCTCGTCACTTGGTGTCTATTTGCACACAGCATTTTGGTTGTGTGAGTGGACAGCAGGGAGATGCTTAGTTTGAGCAGGAGTTTGAGGGGAGGAAGGGTGGCAAGGTGTCTATTGCTATAGAGCCTCATGAACTGAGTTTGAGCCTCTGAAATCAGAAGAAAGAGCTGCATAACCATTTCCATGAGAGATGGCATGAGGGTCCCAGCAGTGTGAAGCCACCAGCTGATTGTATGTTTCCCACTGTAAGAGGCTCTGAGGACAGACAGAGTTACTTGGAAAATAAGTGTCCATGTGTGGCACATGGTTCTGGGGAGTTGTCTTCTCCTGACCTCCCTGTGGAGCCCAGCTCTGCTCAGAGTCCCTAATGTTCATGACATCTGGAGCCTCCTCAGAGGGCAGCCTCCCTAGCAAACCATTGGTGTCCTCACATTGGCTTCTTAGCTGCGGCTACCTTGAGAATTCCAAATGACTTCTCAGCTAATTGAAGTTAAAAGCAGGGGAGCCAGAGGAAAAGGAAGCAAGGATACATTACTTCTGGAACAAATGTAGGGCACTCAGGAGAGGAAGACCATCTAGAACCATTTTAAATATTGCCTAAGAGGACAGCCAGGAAGAATGAGCCATCCAATTCTCAGCAGCCAGTGGAGAAACCCCAAGTGGTCAGTCAGAGGAGACTGCACAGTTATTATGGCCAAGTGTTGCTGATGGGGACCTCTGAAAGTCACCAAAGAGTCACCTTTGCTCACTTGCCACCCACCACACCCAGAGAATCAGTTTTAAAATCGACCAAAGAGAGAGCCAAATCTTAATTGAATGAATACAAATCAAGTAAGAGCTTTCCTACTTCTCACCTTTCTTCCATGGGCTCCACTTAGACCCTGGATGGAGTAGAGAGAACACCAAGGACCAGGCAACTGTGCAAAGAGACAGAGACATTCTAGATAATGGAAAAGAGAAGAGGTTGATGATGTCCGTGATGTTGAATACAAAAGTGGCATGGCATTCTCTCTTTGCAACTGTTACGGGATGAATTGTTTCTCCCGTTCCAAAAACATTCACATATTGAAGTCCTAGCCCCCTAGTGCCTCATAATGTGGCAGTTCTTGGAGACAGGGTCTACAAAGAGATAATTAAGATTAAATGAAATCATTAGACTGGGCCCTAATCCAATATGACCGGTGTTCTTTTAAGAAGAGGAAATTTGGACATAGATATGTACAGAGGGAAGATCATGCGAGGCCACAGGGAAAAGATGGCCATCTATAAGCCAAGAAAGAAGTCTCAGAAGAAACCAACCCTGTTGACACCTTGATCTCGGACTTCCACGTTCCAGAATTGTGAGAAAATAAATTTCTGGTTTTTAAGCCACCCAGCCTGTGGTGTTTTTTATGGCAGCCTTAGCAAACTGATTCAGCTGCCCGGGATCACTTAGATTTGGGAAAATGATTTATGCCTTTGAGGAACTACTTTGTAAACCTATCTTAATATCCTACAATGTTCTGGAACTTAATTTGTAAATAAGTCTTCTAATGTTGGCTGCATTTCCCCCCCGAAGTCAATCAAAAAATCTTCAATCAAAGGGTTTTAACAAATGAAATGCCAAAAATACCAGCTTTTGGAGATTCTAGTGAATTGCATTTATTGAAAACAAAGTTTCTGGATTTTCCTTTATCAAAGCCAAGGAAAAGTGAACATATTAAAGAAGAGCCTCGATCATGCACAAGATTTAATTTTGAAAGTTTATAAACCCAGTTTATAAACCCAGTTTATAACATCTTGACTTATGGGCAGAATCTTTCAATGGAGCTCTTTTATATTTTAATTGGATAATATTTATGTACTATATTAGGATTAAATGAAATTGAGGAGGAGTATAATTTTTCTGCCCTAAAAACAATTAGCAAAACAATAAGAATCCTAGAGACAATTTGCTTAATAAGCTTTGTCTTGTAAAAATATATGATAAAGAAATATAGCTCAATGGAGACCAAATAATAATACCTATGAGAACATTTGGGCTGAACTGTACACTGCAACATTAAAAATAATAAGTCTGAATCGAATATACCCTTCATTTGGCAAAATTTTCTCTGAGCTTGCCGCTTAGCGTGTTTCCTTTGTCCTCCCTTCCCCTACTCCTACCCTTAGGTTGTTACCAACAAATTCACCAATTTTAAAGCCTGAAACCAAGTTTGGGATCCCGCTTCTAAATGAGCTATTTGGTTTCCCAGAAAGGTGTATAAGGGTAACTGTGAAAAACACAGCGTTTTCCTTCACTCTCAAACTCACAATACTCCTGATACCAGATGTGTTTTTCTCCCCATATCTACCAATTCTCCCACACCAACTGGGTACCATACAATTCAATTTGCAAAAATCATTTCTGACTCTAACTAGAGTTAACCTAGATCCCACAAGCTAAGGACTTAATCCCACCAGACTGATCCCTACCTCAGATGCCAGTTACCAGTACTAGGTCCCTAGGTTATTCACAATTTCTGTTCAACTTGGCTACAGATGAGAGCATCCCATGACCCTCTCCTCAGTTTCAATAATTTGCTAAAGCAGCTCATAGAACGCAGGAAAACAGTTCACTTGTTATTGCCAACTTACTACAAAGGCTATTTTAGCAGATAAAATTGAACAGTCAGATGGAAGGGATACGTAGGGTGAGGTCTGGAACGGTTCCAAACACAGGAGCTTCTGTTCTGGTAGAATTGGAGTATGCCACACTCCCAGCATGTGAATGTATTCACCAACAGGGAAGTCTCTCTGAACCCTACACTTTAGGGACTTTTACAAAACCGTCATCATGTAGGAATGATCAAGTATTAACTCAATTTCCAGCCCCTCTTCCTTCCCCAGAGAACAGAAGGACAGACCAAAAAGTCCAAGCTCTGATCATAGCTTGGTCTGTTTAGTGACCAACCCCCCTCCAGGACCCACTGAAAACCACTTTATTAGAACAAAAGACACTCCTACCAACTGGGGAAATTACAAGTTTGGGGAGCTCTGCGTCAAGAACCAGAGGCAGAAACCAACATATATTTATTTCTTGTTATTTCACAAAAGGTTTGTCCCAATCTCATTTTCACTAGTGCCTGCCTGTTATAAGCTGCATATGTCTCCAAAATTCATATGGTAAAGTCCTAACCCTCAGTACCTCAGGATATTATAGTATTTGAAGGTAGGGTCTTGAAAGAGGTAGTGAAGTTAAAATGAGGACATTCTAGTAGGCCTTAATACAATATGATTGGTGTCCTTAAAAAGAGGCTATGAGAACATAGACACACAGAGGGAAGACCAGGTGAAGACACAGGGAGAAGACATCCATGTACAAGCTAAGGAGAGAAGCCTCAGAAGTAACCAATGCTGCCCACACCTTGATGTCATATTTCTAACTCCAGAACTGTGAGAAAATAAATGTCTGTGGTTTAAGTCGCCCTGCCTGTGGCACTTTGTTATGGCCGCCCTGACGAACTAACACACCACCATTGTGTCTCAAATAGTTTTGTTACCTGCCGCTGGCTTGAAACCCAAAGTCTGTGACTCTACAGGCATTTAGTTGGTAGGATATTTTATTATGTCGTGCTTGGGACCAAGTCGAGCAGGTACAAAGAACTTCCCTGAAAGCTACATGTGGTGTCCTTCCTCTAACAAGACATGTCTGCCTTCTGCTCACACCCAGATCAGTTGATTGCTTTCGAGCCGATGTCCTTACTAAGAACATCGCACCAAGCTCCTAGGTGTTGTCGGTGTTTTTATATAACTTGTTTAGTTGCCTGGCAGGTGAAACCAAAGACCCTCTCTCTTTCCTCACAAGCACATAACACTTCGCTTGGAAGTGTCTTCATTGTTGCCTCTTTAAATTTTTCTTGCTCCCTGTGTGTGTCCTGTGGGGGTAAAACTCCTGTTTGTTTATTTTTATGGTGAGCTATGATTTAAAGAAGGATCCTCTACCTCTGCTTCCCCTGTCTGGCTGGAAACTCCCAAAGGTTTTCTCCTGGCTATTCTCCTAGCTGCCCTGTCCTCAAATGTCACACTGGGCCAGACCGGCCCCATTCCTCCCTTCAGGACTAGCACACCCCCTTGGCCCTCACACTGGTGTGGGCCTGGTTCTGCCCCTTGTCCTGGGCTCTGGATTTCGCCTGTGTCCCACAGTGTTTCCTCTGTTCCCCATGCTGGAGCTGTTGCTTCTGCAAGGTTTCCTGAGAAGCCCATTGCTCTGCGCCCCACCAGTGAATCTCAGACAAGGGGATCACTGGCAAGTGAGGGAGAGAGTCTTCTCTTGACTTTGCTTCTCTAGTTATTTGGAGTTCTACTGGCATCCCCGGCTTGCTAATGCTTCTCTGCTCTTCATTTGGGCACTGCCGATCTCCACATGTTCACTGAGTATGTGAGCAGGTGGTTTTTTGCCTCTCTGCCCATCAGATGTCGAGAACAGGAAGGCTCCCTGACCTCCACACACCTCTGCCTCCTAAACCAGTCTCCAGGCCATTTTTTTCCTTATCACAGACCCCAGGGATTTGTTCCAATTGCTTCCCTCTTTCCAGACATCCTGATTTTCACTCTTTACCCCTCCTCAGGACCAACCTATAAGGTAGAATTCATATTTCGTGATTCCTCCTTCTCACGTTGTTCCTTTATATACTTTTCCCATTCATCCTCCCATTTCAAAGAACTCTTGTTTCACACTTATTTTACAACTAATTACACAGGAAAATGAAGACTTTGGGGAAGAATGCAATTAACTACAAGAAATGCCACAATGTACATAAGATTTCTTGCCCTTATGTGTCCCTCCCCAAGAACCCCGTGTCGAGTGGTATTAGGGAAGATCTATATGGCCTCTGCCCCAGTGAGCCTATCAGCAATCTTCGGTACATTCCTGCTGTAGAATGAAGATAGGGGGTAATCACATCTGTTCCACGTGACACTGAGGGATGCTAGATGAATCAAAGGAGAATATGTATTTGAAATTGATTTGTAAACTATAACCATAAAAAGTTCTATTCGGGTATTTTGGGTATTTGGTTTCCAAAACAGGGCTTACCCACGGGGAGAAAAATGTGTTGACATTCCTTGTCCACATGATTTTGGCAGTCATTTTCCTCATTAAGAATGATGAAGTTGGCTTTCTGCTTCAACTTGAATTGCAGTGGGTTTGGGAAGCGTTGTTCTGTTTCCCAGGGCATGTGTGGTCTAGGTCGTTTCAACCACAGAAGTGGTAGGTTTCATTTTGGCCAAGCTGGCAGACCAAACAGAAGTCATTAGTCCTTTCCCACTGCAACAGGGAAATAATCATAAAATGTGTATCTTTAAAATGGGTCAGGTGCATTGGACAAGGAACTGAGAATGGGCGGTGGTGAAATGACCTTGAACAAGCCATCTGAACTCTATCAGCCCTAATTTCTCGCCCATAAAAAACTCAGTGAATCATACCAACCCTGCCTATTTCAGAGTTGTAATAAAGATTAAACGAAGGCTGCAAAAACACTTTGCAAACTATGAAGTGACCTGTGGAAGTGAAGTGTTATCAGTTATTAAATTTATGATGATAAAACTGAATTACTGATTAGGATATAATCAAATTCAAACCTAGTTGAAAAGGCAGGTTTAAAGGCACTCTCTCATTTGCTACTCATAATAACAAGTTCCCAAGATCAGGGAAAGGTCTCCAACTTTTATTCTTCAAACTTGAAATCAGCTATGATCTTTAATATTACAATGAGCACATAATTACAGAGGAATAACTAATCAAGTCACTAAATTCACTGTAAACATTGAAGTCTCTGCCATTGGTAGCTTAGAATTTAGGAGAAGAATGCGAGCATATAAGCAAAGGAACAGATAACATCACAAAATTATATAGACAGCAATGAGTTATATATTACAGACAAAAATTACCATAAGAGGAGGGAGAAATCTATGTGAGCTGGGAAATCTGGAAAAGGTTCAATGAGAAGGTAGCAGGATGTTTACTAGATCTTCCAGGACACATCACATGTATGTGGACGAACATAGATTCTTGGGCAGCCACTGCAGGCAAGGAGAAGGGTATGTGAGCAACAGCCTATAGGTGAAAGATCATGGGTATATTTGAAATACATTAAGGTAGACTGATTGGCAGGAGTGAAGGAAGCATGAAGTGGCCAGTGGTAAATAGGGTTGGAGAGAAAGATTTTCAAAGCCAGAATAAAGGTATCAGATTTAATTATGACGGCAATGGGGAATGATGGAAAGTTTTGACCCAGTGTGTCAAATGCTATTTCAGAGTGGATAATGTAAGAGTGAAAGAGACTGCCTTAGAGAGGAGTGATGCAGCTTAGTTAGGAACCCTTTCTAGTATGTAGATGTGACAGTATATGTGCTTGAATGAAAGGAAGATATTGGAAAAGGAAACAAGTAAATGATGGCAAGATCATCAGCCAAAGACAAAGCTGGCACTCAAACTGAGTCAAGGCTGGAAATCCAGATTTGGAAGGGATGATGGCTGAATCTATGAAAATAAGTAAGATTTACTAGACAAAAGCCTAGAGATGGGAAGACTGAGGGTAAAGGTAAACCTACAGGAGCTGGAAAAAGAACAGCAAATAAAGCCCCAAACCAGCAGAAGAAGGGAAATAATAAAGATTAGAGCAGAAATCAATGATATTTAAATTCAAAAAAAAAAAAAAAAAAAACAGAACAGATCAACGAAGCCAAGAGCTGGTTCTTTGAAAGAATTAACAAATTGATAAACCCCTAGCCAGTTTGATCAAAAAGAAAAGGAAAGAACCCAAATAAATAATGTCACGAATGAAAGAGGAGAGATCACAACCAACACCGCAGGAAAAAAAAAACCAATAATAAGAATATTATGAGCAATTATATGTCAAAAAATTGGCCAATCTGGAAGAAATGGACAAATTCCTAGAAACATATAAATTACAAAAACGGAAACAGGAAAAAATGCAAAACTTGAAAAGACTCATAACCAATAAAGAAACTGAATCAGTAATCAAAAATCTCCCAACCAACATGAGTGCAGGGCTGACGACTTCCCAGGGGAATTCTACCAAATGTTTAAAGAAGAGTTAATACCGATTCTTTTGAAGCTGTTCCAAAAAATAGAAATGCAAGAGAATTCCCAAACCCATTCTATGAGGACAGCATCACCATCAATTCCTAGATGAATTGTTTCCAAAGCCAGATAAAGACCCCACTAAAAAGGAGAACTATAGACCAATTTCCCTGACGAACATGGATGCAAGAATTCTCAGCAAGTTACTAGCAAACCGAATCCAATAATACAGTAAAAGAATTATTGACCACGATGAAGTGGGATTTATTCCTGGGCCGTAGGGGTGGTTCGATATCTGCAAATCAATCAGCGTGATACATCACATCAATAAAAGAAAGGACAAGAACCACATGATCCTCTCAATAGATGCAGAAAAGGCACTTGACAAAATACAGCATCCTTTCTTGATAAAAACTCTCAAGAAAGTAGGGATAAAGGATCATACTTCAAGACCATAAAGGCCAAATACAAAAAACCCACAGCTAGTATCATCCTCAATGGGGAAAAACTGAGAGCTTTCCCCCTAAGGCCAGGAACAGAACAGTGATGCCCACTCTTACAACTGTTGTTCAACATAGTGTTGGAAGTCTTAGCCTCAGCAATCAGATAACACAGAGAAATAAAAGGCATCCAAATCAACAAGGAAGAAGTAAAATTTTCACTTGTTACAGATGACATGATACTCTATGTGGAAAACCCAAAAGACTCTACCAAAAAACTGCTAGAACTGATACATGAATTCAGCAAAATTGCAGGATATAAAATCAACATTCAGAAATTTGTGGCATTTCTATACACCAGTAATGAAGCAGCAGAGAGAGAAACCAAGGAATCAATCCCATTTACAATTGCACTGAAAACCATAAAATACCTAGGAATAAACCTAACTACAGAGGTAAAAGATGTGTATACTGAAAACTATAGAAAGCTTATGAAAGAAATTGAAGAAGTCACAAAGAAATGGAAAAACATCCCATGCTCGTGAATTGAAGAACAGATCTTGTTCAAATGTCGATACTACCCAAAGTAATCTACACATTCAATGCAATTCCTATCAAAACAACACCAGCATTCTTCACAGAGCTAGAACAAACAATTCTAAAACTTGTACGGAACCAGAAAAAAAAAAAAAAAAACCCTGAATAGACAAAGCCATGTTGAAAAAGAAAACCAAAGTGGGAGGCATCATAATTCTGGACTTCAAGTTGTATTACAAAGCTGTAATCATCAAGACAGTATGGTACTGGCACAAAAACAGATGCATAGATCAATGGAACAGAATAGAGAACCCAGAAATGGACCCACAAATATATGGCCAATTAATCTTCGACCATGCAGGAAAGAATATCCAATGGTAAAAAGTCTCTTTAGCAAATGGTGTTGGGAAAACTGGACAGCAACATGCAGAAGAATGAATCTGGACTATGCTCTTACCCCATACACAGAAATAAACTCAAAATAAATGAAAGACTTAAATGTAAGACAGGAAACCATTAAAATACTAGAGAGGAAAATAGGCAACAACCTCTTTGACTTCGATCATGGCAACTTCTTATTAGACATGTCGCTGGAGGCAAGGGAAACAAAAGCAAAAATGAATTTCTGGGACCTCATCAAGATAAAAAGCTTATTCCCAGTAAAGGAAATAATCAACAAAACTGAAAGGCAACTGACTGAATGGGAGAAGGTATTTGTAAATGACATATTGGATAAAATGTTAATATCCAAAATTATAAAGAACTTACCAAACTCAATAAACAAAAAAACCCAAATAATTCAGTGAAGAAATGAGCAAAAGACATGAATACACACTTTTCCAAAAAGACATCAAAATGACTAACAGACACAAAAAAATATGCTCAACATAACTCATCATCAGGGAAGTACAAATCAAAACCACAATAAGATCCTACCTCACACCCGTCAGAATGGCTGAAATTAACAGCTCAGGAAAAAACAGATGTCGGCGAGGGGGCAGAGAAAAGGGAACACTTTTGCACTGTTTGTGGGAATGCAAACTGGTGTAGCCACTCTGGAAAACAGTATGGAGTTTCCTCAAAAAGTTAAAAATAGGGGCACCTGGGTGGCTCAGTGGGTTAAGCGTCCGACTTGGGCTCGGGTCATGATCTCGAAGTTCATGGGTTTGAGCCCCGCATCAGGCTCTGTGCTGACAGCTCAGAGCCTGAAGTCTGCTTTGGATTCTGTGTCTCCCTCTCTTTCTGTTCCTCCCCTGCTTGCACTCTGTGTCTCAAAAATAAATAAAAGATTTAAAAAATTAAGGAAAAAAACTTAAAAATAGAGCCACCCTATGACCCAGTAATTACACTATAGGTGTATATGCAAAGGATTCAAAAATGCTGAATCAAAGGGGCATATGCACCCCAATATTTATAGTAGCACTATCAATAATAGCTAAATTACAGAAAGAGCCCTAATGTCCATCAACTGATGATTGGATAAAGAAGATATGGTGTATGGGGTGCCTGGGTGGCTCCATCGGTTAAGCATCTGACTCTTGACTTTGGCTCAGGTCATGATCTCATGGTTTGTGTGTTTGAGCCCCGCATTGGGTTCTATGCTGACAGCGTGGAATCTGCTTGGGATTCTCTCTCTCTCCACCCCCCCTCTCTCTGCCCCTCCCCCACTGGCTTGCTCGCTCTCTCTCTCCCTCTCTCTCAAAATGGATAAATAAATAAATAAATAATTTTAAAAGAATTGGTATATACATACAATGGAATATTACTCAGTGATCAAAAAGAATGAAATCTTGCCATTTGCAACAATGTGGATGGAACTAGAGAGTATTATCCTAAGTAAAATAAGTCAGTCAGAGAAAGTCAAATATATGATTTCACTCATATATGGAATTTAAGAAACAAAACATATGGACATAGGGGAAGGGAAGGAAAAATTAGATAAAAACAGGGAGGGAGGCACACCATAAGAGACTCTTACATATAGAGAACAAAGTGAGGGTTCCTGGAGGGGAGGTGGGTGGGGGATGGGCTAAATGGGTGATGGGCATTAAGAAGGGCACTTGTTGGGATGAACACTGAGTGTTACATGTAAGTGATGAATCACTAAATTCTCCTCCTGAAACCATTATTACACTAGATGTTAACTAACTTGGATTTAAATAAAATTTTTAAAAAGAGAAAACTGTTCATTAAGTATGTAATATTAGGCATTCAGCAGTGTACCGAGCAGTGTGGGGTACAAGATGATCAGATGTGGATGGTCCTTTAGGAGGTTTCCTGTCTGGATGCTGAAGCGATCTAATTCCCCACAACAAACCAAGGTTGTAACCACACAAAACAGTTTCTGAGTGAGGGCAAGGTTACCTGTGACGATCTTCACTGCCAGCAGAATTCGTGGATTAAGTCTGTCAATTTCAGCCACCTGAAATTCAGCTCCTAGTCTTTCCTCTGCTAGTGAAACACATCCCTTTAAGACAAAACTATATTCAGATCCTGTTAGTAAGCCTTTGCTGCATCTTCCACCATTCCCCACATCCTTCAGTGTAGTTGTGAACTTGTTGTCACAGATACTCAACCCTGACACCATCCTCCCCTGTTATATTAACATTATTCATAGGGACAAACGGAAGCTGTGTGCCTCTACACGTGATACCCCAAGAACACATCCCCTTTGCCGTATTCCAGTCTATAAAGCATAACCCAAATCTAAACATAAATAAACATTAGACAAACCCATAATGAGAACCGTTGTATTTTTTTAAAACTGAAGTGCAGGGAATGTATACTTCAAAAATATCAGTGTCATAAAAGATTACAAAAGGCTCTAGAAATATTCCAGATTGAAAGAGAATAAAGAAACACAACAACCAAATGCAATACCTAACCCTAACCTAGACCTTGTACTCGAGGGATAAAATGCCAAAAAGAACATCATCTGATCAATTAACATAATTGGAATATGGATGATAGGTTAAGGTGTTGCATCAATGTTAAATTTACTCATGTTGAAAGTATATTACGGTTACCTAAGAGAATATTCCTCTTCTTAGGAAATATACATTGAAGTATTTAAAGGGCCATCAAGTATGCAACTGGACTTCTAATGATCCAGAAAAAAAATTCATATGAGATTAGATAGATAGATAGATAGAACAAGTGACAAAGGAAATAGGGTAAAACATTAACAAAAGTTGAATTTAGTTAGAGAGTATACAGATATTATTTGTGCTAATAGTATGTTTGCTACTTTTATATAGGTTGGAAATTACTACCAAAAGTTAAAGATTTTTTAACCTGAAAGCATTCTCTAAATAGGGCATTAGAAACACAACAAAAGAACTAATTGGAAATGACTTAGTTACACGATCGAATCCACTCTGCCACAGTGACTAAGTTATGGATAAGCAAACCACCAATGCATTGCCTATCCTTATGTTAACATCTAATCCTTCCTTGCTCAGAAATTGACTGAAGAAAATGCCTCTATTCTGTTCTCACCAGATTCTTTTCTTCTTCTATATCCTGGCTTTTACAACATTATTCTGTATTCTATTGAAACTGAGCTAGAATGGCTATTTCTCCCTTTCCATGTCTGTAAAGAATCAGTGATCTGATTTTAAGTATATTTACCTTATTTGTCTGCCATATTTCTCTAGCCCTAGTGCTTTCTTTCTTTTTTTTTTTTTTAAATTTATTTATTTTGAGAGAAAGCAAGCCAGCAGGGAGAGGAAGAGAGAGAGAGGGAGAGAGAGAATCCCAAGCAGTCTCCGCACTGTCAGCACAGGGCCTGATGTGGGGCTCAATCCCACAAACTGTGAGATCATGACCTGAGCTGAAATCAGAGTCAGATGCTTAATTGGCTGAGTTACCCAGGAACTCCCAGCTCAAGTTGTTTCTATTCCAAATTTGCTCCTGCACAACCCCACGTAACTATTGAAAAGCAACACTCTCCTCCAATTCAGGTTTTGCCCATTGTAGGCTCCCATTTCTTCAGGAACATCTTTCCTGTGTTTATAGCCAATTTCTCCAAGAGGAAGTGGAATCCAGGATTGTTGCAACTACTCTGACATTTGGTAAGAGAACAGCTTCCAAAGGCCTGGAAAGTTCTTCTCAGCTCTTCAGAAGTCCTGGGTTCTTGGATTCCTTGTGTGATCTGATTCAGATGTCACCACACAAGCTCTGGATGTTTCGCTTCCAGATTTTGATGTTTAACTATTTTATGGTCACGTCTTTGTGGGCCACACAGGGATTTGATGACTCAGAAATGGACTCTGCAGGCCTTTCCAGATCTGCTTTTTCCTCTATCAATAATTAGCTTCAGGGATCCCTCTATCCCCCACTTCAACCCTGGCTGAATCACCAGTCTTACCTCATTTGCAATGACACCCCAAGGGAACACCAATGCATGCACCACCTCAAGTTAGGAAAGAACCTCAAAGGAGGAAAATTCTAAGAGAATACTTTCATTAGAGCACTTTTCCTCATCATAATTAAGTATCCTTTAGTTAGGACATATCTGGTCTTGATCTATATAATATGGTTATGCTTAGAATCTTAAAGTATTGTTCTCTTCGAAAGTTAAAAAACATGACTAACTACCCTGGGTATTTAAAATAAACCTCTAATGGGGTGCTTGGGTGACTCAGTTGGTCACGATCTCACAGCTGTGGGTTCGATCTCCCAGTCGGGCTCTGCGCTGACAGTGCAGGGTCTGCTTGGGATTCTCTCTCCCCCTCTCTCTCTGCCTCTCCTGGGCTTGTTCTCTTTCTCTCTCTAAGTAAGTGAGTGAGTAAATAAATAAATAAATAAATGTAAAACAAATTTTAAATTAAAACAAAACCTTAAGTCACGTAATATTGTGTAACACAACACTTAGCAAGAGTTTTGCCTACTTCAATGCTGGTACCTTAAAAATCATTTCAGTATTTTTATAATAATGGTATTTGGTTCATCAAGTAATCATGAAGAATAAAACAAAAATTTTTCCATCAGGAACTTGTAATATTAAGCAGAGAAATCAATCAAAGTTTAAAAACAATCTTCTCTTTTTTCTTTTCCGTGAGCTATAACACAGTAAACTTACTAATTCCACTCATGGATTACATGAATCCTAAAATTCTTTTCAGTAGAGAAGTTTTAATTCTTTTATTGAACTAAAATCATTTCTTTTCTTTTTTTTTAATTTTTTAAAAATATTTACATCCAAATTAGTTAGCATATAGTGCAACAATGATTTCAGGAGTAGATTCCTTAATGCACCTTACTCATTTAGCCCATTCCCCCTCCCACAACCCCTCCAGTAACCCTCTGTTCGTTCTCCATATTTAAGAGTCTCTTATGGGTTGTCCCCCCACCCTGTTTTTATATTATTTTTGCTTCCCTTCCCTTATGTTCATCTGTTCTGTGTCTTAAAGTCCTCCTATGAGTGAAGTTATATGATATTTGTTTTTCTCTGACTGACCAATTTCGCTTAGCATAATACCCTCTAGTTCCAACCACATAATTGCAAATGGCAAGATTTCATTCTTTTTGATTGCCGAGTAATATTCCATTGTATATATGTACCACATCTTATTTATCCATTCATCCATCGATGGACATTTGGGCTCTTTCCATACTTTGGCTGTTGTTGATAGTGCTGCTATAAACATGGGGGTGCATGTGTCCCTTCGAAACAGCCTACCTATATCCCTTGGATAAATACCTAGTAGTGCAGTCACTGGGTCATAGGGTATGAACTAAAATCATTTTAATCAAAATATATTTGAGTACCACATTGTGTTCATTAAAATGAGGGAAATGGCAAGAGAGAAAGAAAATGAAACAGAAAGGTAACAGGAGATTGAGAGAAACACAAAGCAATGAGAAAGATTGGTGAAGGAAACATCACCCTTTTACCCCATTTGCAGATATTTCCTGAGGGTCTCCTGTGTGCCTGGAACAGTGCTAAAAGGTGGGAGGGGAGGAAGAAGGGAGGAGTAAAAGCAAGGGAGAAGCCCTGTGGTTTCCAAACAAGAGGAAGTCCAGAGTTAACTGCTGTCCTCCCACACTGTGCCATTGGAGGGGTAGTCACCTGAGGCCCACCCTGCTGCCCGTTGACATTTTGAAGTGCAGTTCACGTAGGGAATATTTGCCAAGATTCAGATGAGTTAGAGTCGGGGGCCAAATTTGGCCCGTGGGCAGGAGGTTTGCCAAATACAAAGAAATCCAATATGTTTTTGCAACAACTATTCTGCAGTAGGTGGTCCTGTCCTGAGTTCAGAGTTTCATGTAGTGAAAAATTGATTGTCATTAACGGTTGCTTTTTAATTGAATGCCAATCTATTTATACTCCTAAAAGAGACATTAAATGAGAAGCATTCAAGTGTAGATAAAATATGTCATTTGTATCTGTTATAAATTTCAAGAAGGACAGTTTTCAAACCATAAAACTAGTTCACCATATGCCAGCTAAAGACATACTAGGCCCTGTGTCTGGCCCCAGCTATTTGGGCTCATTGACTTGATCATGAAGTTATCCGCTACATCATATCTCATGAAAAGAAAACTCCACAACATTTTCAGAGTTTAGTGGTTACTCCTATTCATTTGCTAGCGTTGTGTGCCTTCATTCTCCATTCTGAAATCCAATAGCATTATGTTGAATAGGATCTAGATAACTGTCTACATATGTGCTTGGATATGCACAGGTGCACATAATCACGTACATAACCTCATCACCTATGCTATTATAATAATTTTTCTTTTCTTAGCTCTTCTCCTTTGGTTTACCAAAATGGAGCTCATATATGCTAGCCCTAGAATGAATGCTCAGTAGATAGTAATCTGATATTAGCTACAGGTAGCGCCGGTTCCTTGAGTGCCTTGGAATCTTAATGACTTTTAAATAAAGCTTCTAATGACTATCTTCTTATATATAGCAGCTGAATGAGTTAAAAGTTTTGATTCTAGCGTTTTAATCCCTTTATTGTAAATCATTTTCGGTAACTATTTTCACAAGTAAGACTCCTTGCTTCCCACACCACACCTCTTTCCTGAATCCTAACTTCTATTTCCACCTGTTAACTAGGCATTGCTATCTAGATGTCCCTCGGTCCCCTCAAATTCAGCACGTGGAAATATTCATTCAGTGTTGTGTCTGACCAGACACTCTTCCTAGCTCTAATACCAAATGGCTTAGTCTGAAGATTAGAGAGTCACCTGAGGCTTCCCTCTATTCCTTTGTCTCATTGGTCATCATATCCCCTCAATTCTACCTCTTAAATGTATCTTGCATTTGTTCCCTCTTCTCCATTTCCTCCACCACAGCCTTGGCTCATGCCTCCCTGTGGGCTATTGTGGTAGAGCTGATGGGTCCTCCAGCCTTCAGGAACCATCCCCTCCACTTCACCTTCCACAGTAGCCACGCCAACTTCTCTCCCTTTCTATTTGATTAAAGCTTCTCAACACTTTCCCCCTTCTAGCCACAAGAAGTCTACCTTTCTTCCCACAGTTTAAAAAACACTTCAGAGGCTCATTCCAATTCCACACAAGCTCTTGGCTTCCCCCCAGAGCCCCCTTCACTCTGGGCCTCCATACAGGACATACTCCCTCACTCTTCAGCTTAAACCACATTTAAATTCAGTAACTGTTTGTTGAATGAACATGTCAACAAATGAAATAAAAACGCACGTCATGAGTTGTCACAGGGTTGCCCAAAGACGAGCAGTTAACTCTGCTGTCCAAGATGATCCAATCTATTGGTTGTGTGGGGCCTTGCTTTTGCTCATTCTCCCATCTGAAGCCAAAAGATTGGGTGCCTTTCTGAATATTTCATCAAGCTGTCAAAATGTGAAGTAATACTCTGAAGAAACACTGATCAGTGTTCAT
The DNA here is from genome assembly GCF_027475565.1 of Acinonyx jubatus. Taxonomy (NCBI): domain Eukaryota; kingdom Metazoa; phylum Chordata; class Mammalia; order Carnivora; family Felidae; genus Acinonyx; species Acinonyx jubatus. The sequence continues at coordinate 10,804,424 of NC_069380.1, forward strand.
ACTCAAGCAAAGGGCAAAGCGTGAGAAGAAGATGAGAGTAATGGCCGTTGTGAGCATTCCAGCTGCTTTGAGGGCTTAAGCGGGCTCTGCCAGGCTTCTGGTTGTGTAATTCTATAAAATGAAGGGCTGACTAAATGACTTCAAAAAGAATCTAGATAAAAATGATTTGTTACTTTTCACTTTAAATCAAAGATAATTACCCAGCAATATACATGATTGTACTTTATAAATAAAAGTACCTTCATTCAGGGTAAACTCAATACACAGACTTGAAAATGAAAGCAGTCATCAAATAGTGTTCTAATTTATTTTATGTTACCTCAAGCTTTAAAAGGTAGGCACTAGAAAATAGCATCTATTTCCTAAGTACATACTGAAGTTCAATCATATTACAGAGAATTTCAGAAAAATCAAAGAATATAGTTCATGTTTAGGAATCATTTTGCATATAATGCAGGAATGCCTTCTCTGGAAGTAATCCTTGCATAATTTACTCTGAGAAACTTAGGAATACTATATAATAAAGAGGGTATTCCAAAAGAAGAAAATTTCTGCAAAGAGAAATGGGATTCGTGCATAAACTTACTCATCCTACATAGCACGTAACTCTAGGCCAATGCCTTCAGTTTTTGTCCTGAATAAGGAACCGCAGGACTCATGACTTCCATATCTATCCGTTTAAGTTTTGCTGTGGAAATCAAAACAGCAACAATAAAGTCAAATTTTTAGTGGCTTGTAACCATAAACATCTATGCGTTGCTCATAGGTCTGCGGTCATCTATGGCTCTTCTGGGCTTAGCTCGGCTCAGGTTTAAGCATGTGGCATGCCACTCTCATTCGGGCTGAGAAGTCACACCATACAAGGTCAAGCCACACCACAACGAGGACTTCTAAGCCTCTGCTGGAACCTGGCACATGATACATCTGGCCACATTGAACTGGTCAAAACCAGTCTCATGGCCAAGGGAAAATAGACCAGAGCCACCTATAAGAAGTATTGCCAATCACATGGCAAAAAAAACCCCAAAAAAGTGGGTGTGTATAGTCCTTTCACAGGGAGGGGAAGAATTAGGAGCAATGCCGTATCATAATACCTCTGATACACTCTGAATATCTTTCCTGTTGTTGTCCTGGCCATGTATGTGTGGGCAGGATTCTCTCAGTTTTACACAAATACAAGAATCTGCTTAGCGTTCGTCCCCCTTCAGCCTTACTTGAGCGCATCTTATTATCGCTGTGAGAAGAGTTGGTGTTACTTCCTAATATCGCAATCCATTATTCAAGATGGGCAGGGTTCAAGTTTTACCTAATTGTCTCTGCAACTCAAGCAGAATGTTCCCTTCCCTGAAATGCCATTGAACTTCTTATCCGCATTTTCATTTTGGTTCCTATTTAACTCTCTAGCATATCCTGTGCTTGACCTTATTTTATACTCCCTTTAAAAGATAGCTTTCCTCGGTGCACAATTTTTAGTTGCCAGCTCTTTTCTCTCAGAACTTTGAGTGCTGTGTTATTTATTCTGGCCTCCATCTCTGTTGTTAAGAAGTCTAGGAGCACCTGGGTGGCTCAGTCGGTTAAGAGTCTGACCTCAGCTCAGGTCACGATCTCACGGTTCGTGGGTTCCAGCCCCGCGTCCGGCTCTGTGCTGACAGCTCAGAGCCTGGAGCCTGCTTCAGATTCTGTGTCTCCCTCTCTCTCTGCCCCTCCCCTCTCATGCCCTCTCTCTCTCTCAAAAAATAAATAAACATTAAAAAATTAAAAAAAAAAAAGTCTAGCATTCAAGTATTCCCTTTGTTGGTGATCTGTCTTTCCCCTCTGGTTTCTTTTAAAGCCTTCTCTGTACATCTGATATTATGCAATTTCAATGCTGAAAGTCTAGAAGTGGATTTGTTACTTGTACTGCCTGATAGATATTGTTATTCCCATATTTGTAAATTTTATATTTTATCATTTCTAGAAAATTCTCAGTCATTATCTCCTCAGATATTATGTCTTCTTCATTCTCACCATTCTCTTGTTCTGGGACTCTAATTATCTGTATGTGGAAACTTGTCACGCTTTCCTTCAAATGTCTTAACTTCCTTAATTTTTTTCATTTCCTATACTACCTTCTGGATAATTTCTTCACCTCCTTATTCCAATGTACAACTTTTTTCTTCAACTTACGTCTTAACAACTATTTTACCCACCCATTGAGTTCTTAAGTTCTACAAGACTTGTTCTTTTCTAAAAATTCTCTTCGTTTCTTTTGAATGGTTTCTTATTTCTTAGTCATGTTTGTGATTTCATATATCTCTTTCTTTAAACATTTTATATTCCATAACTGATCGTTTTAATATTTGAAAAGGCTAGGGTTTTAAGTCTGCTTTTATTTCTGCCGACTCTCACCCAAGTGTGCTCGCTTGATCTTGGATAATGAGCCAATGTGTGGTTGATGTTAGTCTGGGTAAACCCTAAGAATCTAAATTGAGGATATTTCCTACAAGGTTCATATTTGTTTTGAATGGTGCTAAAAGGCACTGCCTTTAACAGTGCTCAGCCGAATCCTCTAAGGAGGCTAACATCAAGCCTCAGAACTTGCCACGACCCAAGGCTTGGTCTAAAAGTTGCAGTGCTGTGGGGCACCTGGGTGACTCAGTCAGTTAAGCTTCCGACTTCACCTCAGGTCCTGATCTTGCGGCTCATGAGTTTGAGCCCCACTGTGGACCCCGCACTGACAGTGCGGAGTCTGCTTGAGATTCTCTCTCCCTCTCTCTCTGCCCCTGCCCCACTTGTGCACACCCTCTCTCTCCCCCTCAAAATAAATAAACTTAAATAGAAGGTGCGGCACTGATACCCACATTCGTTTGCGGGAGCATCTTGCCTTTTCTATTTGGTCACCGCTATTCATCGCCATTTCAGCATTTTGGTTTGGTCTGTCTTGTGTTTTCCTCTTACACCTAATTCCCCTCATTTCAGAGACTTCAGAAATGCAGTAAAACTTGTTTTATGCAGGAGCTATTATTTTCAAGCAAGAAGGCCTTTCGGAGCTTCTAATCTACCACACTGCCAGGAGTGGCTGCCTTGGTGATATTTTTTTACTCTGGGTTTATAGCTCTGCTCCTAAAAGCGGAGCTTGCCAAGAGTTGAGATTCCCAGATAAATGGAGCATGGCTTAAATTATTTTAAACGTTGAACATCAGAGTTAGAAAGCTTAACTTAGACTTTCTTGCTCAAAATGGGCCCTATTTAAAGACTGGTTTGCTTAACTGACTGACAGCTTATGCTAATGACATCACATGATTCAGTTCCGTTTGCTCACTGCCAACAGGGTGCATACAAACCTGTTACCCCTACTGAAAAGGTTACTCAAAATACCACTCATTGAAGGATGGATCAGTGACATAATCTCGTGAAGAAAGGTTAACAATAACTATCATCACAAATGTTACTTAGCTAACATAGCGGAATTACTAAGGTTTTACTATAACTTTATTTATGGTATAGTGACTACTCAAGCGAATGTTGCCATTGTTGGGCCACCATCATGAGCTTGGAATTCTGATATTTTTTTTTATTGTATAACTTATCTTTTTGAGGAAAATATTATCTATTAACATAACTCATTCATTGAATATCACTATATCCTTTTCCCTCCAAACAGAAAATGATAGCAAACAGCTAATGGATCAGGTTTGGGGAATAAAAACCAAGATAATGTGTAGAAGGGAGCAGTGTTTACAAGCCTATATTGGCATTAAGTACAGTGAATGGTTAGTAAATATCCTGATTGAAAACATTAGTTTGGCAAGATAATGAATTATAGCCTACATAAAAAATGATCACATCATTCTAAATATGTGTCAAAATCAGGGTTTTCTGGCTACATTTAAATAAATTATGTTCCGGATTTCAGAGCTTTACGTGTAACAATCGTGTCTAAGACATGAGTAAGAGTTACAGTGGAAACTAAGAAAATGCCCCTACCCACCCACCCCCACAGAACTAGGTAATCAGTACTTACAGTAAATAAACTCCTTCGAATTATCCAGAATTATGTTAAATCATGCTATACAGTGAATGCTATGTTTACATGAGCTTTTGCTACTATTGCTGAGAGCATGGGTACTAACACAGGAGACTGGAATGGAGGAATAAGTTGATTTAGGTAAGGATCAATAAAGTACATTTGTGCAAATTTGACGTTAGTATCTGGGGATGAATTGGCTTGCATAGTGTCTTCTCAGCTCTGCATGAAGTGCTCTCTGGAACTTCCTCCCCAGCGGTGTCTCCAAGGAAAGAGGAAATTCATTCACCCTCATTTAAACACATACATCATACCTTGTGCACATATCAGCCATTTCAGTTTCTGTTCAAAATCAAAGTTAAAACATATTAACTGAAACACGTTTTAATACTTGCACTTTCTGCCTTTAGAAATCAATAATGAATCAAAGATATCCTTAACTATTATTTATAGTTACTGGGTTCTGAATTGTGCGTGTTGAACGTTCATATTTCAAAGATTAACTCTGAAAAGCCTAACACAAAGGGATGATGATTCAACTCTTTAGCAATTAAACTCTATTTCTTTCATGAGTAAGTCTGGTAATTTCTTTGAAATCTTGACAATTCTTGCTCTAAAAATTGTATTTTCATGGACGATATATTTAAATTTCCAATAGATTTGTGACGGGCAATTCATGGCATTTACTTGCACTTAAAAATTCATGCCCAAAGTTTCAATACCAGAAACTATCAACCATCCTCTTGATGGCAGAACACAAAATAGAAGAAAAAGTGATCCCCCTGATTTTTTTAAGTGAAGTAAGGCAATTTTTATTTAAAAAGTCCTCGAGGTTAGTGAAGAAAAAAAGGTGCCTGAAACGTAAGGAAAGATTTTGAAATTTTTCTTCTCATCTAATGCTTGATTCTCTTTGTTGCTTTCTTGGTTTGAAAAATAAGAGGAGAACAAACACATCTAAACGTATCTGGAGAATTTAGCTCACTTCTTAAAAGAGAAAGAACTAACACGTCATGTGATTGATAAAATATTTTCCCTTTCAAATCCCTTTTGAATCCTTATTCTATCAAAGCCTGGAATGAAAGAAAGAAAGAAAGAAAGAAAGAAAGAAAGAAAGAAAGAAAGAACAATGAAAACTCTGTCTCTTATGATGAGTGACCACAATGGCCAGCCATCACTGGACAGTTTTTCAAACAGCGTTGTTAATGACACGATTAATAACGACATGTAAGAGAATCCCTATCATTCACTTACAAAATCCTCCATCCAAATTAGGACTACAAGCTGTTTTATATATGTCTACATAGGCATTTCCTAGTCAGTGAAACACTGACAACAAAATTCTACACTGAAGTTTTGTAGAAATCTTTCTGATTATGCGAGGATCAACCAAAAGTCCCTTCCTATACTTGAATTTGCACTAACTGTGCTGTCTTAGAAGCCACTTTCAGGATGTAAGAACTAAACTGTAATTCATGTTTTCTGATAGGCATGCAACACAGCATTGAAAGCAAAATTATCCACTTTAAAATTATCCACTAAAATTATCCACTTTAAAAAAGGAATATGGTTACAGAGTAAGTAAATGCTTAAAACATTGTGTAAATGTTTTACAATAACTATTAAACCCAAGGCCATATATTTTCATTATTACTATCTTTCTGTACGTTATTTGAAAACATTGAAAAGCATTTGAATAGGTGTTCTTCATGTATTTGTCAGTAAGTAGCTTTTTGTCACTTGCTTCTTGCATTAAAAATATGCTTGTAAAGAGTTTCATCACCTTTTCACTGTAAATCTATATCCCTTCATATGCAAGAACTGTGTATGTTTAGATTTTAAGTAAGAGCAAATTGCACTACATGCTTTGAAGGGAAACAAATTTTAAGTGATTTAAAACAATGTTTCTTATCTAATAATGCCCAAGTCTTGTTTATGTCTCTCTGTCCATACTATAAGGAAATAACGACCAAGAATACAACCGCAGATTTAAAATAATATGAAACAAAAAAGAAAGAGCAAAAAAGATAGGCTACAGAGTGACAAGACCTTCTCCCCTCAATGCCAGTAAGGTTCTAGCTCTGAGCATGCTCAGACACATGGGAGGCACCGAAGTTACTATGTCAGAACTCCTTCAGAGGTATAAGGAGGATACATCCAATACTTCAATTGCTGAAAACCTATTGTTACTTTTCTGGTATTAAACATCTCTTCAGCCTCAGACTGATTGCAATGTTCCTTCTACTTCATTTCATCATCCTGATAGATGTCAAAGGTAAGTCTGCTACTTTCTCGCTTAAATGAGTGCAATTCCAAAAGAATAGAAAATAGGCTATTTCTATTTAGTTCTAGCATATTTATAATAGACTCATTGCAGCGTTTGAGAAACAGACATCCAGTTTACGTTGTCATTGTCATCACCACTAATTGCTTGTAGTCCCATCCTAGCAATTTCTAGCAGCAACAAATTTTTCATGGGAACTTGCTTTTGTATGTTATTAAAATTGTAGGTAAAACATTTTCTAAAACCAATGTGGAATATATCAATTATAATGGTGAAAATAGTTCTTAGTATTTGTAAAAAAAAAAAAAAAGCATGACAAATTAAAAAATTAAAATTTTGCCTGATGAAATTTCAACCTGTTGAAATATCTTCATAAAATGTATGTAATTGTTAGTTGCTATGTTTCGTTGTTAACATAGCTGAACTGGGAACTGCCCCCCCAAAAAAAAAAAAAAAAAAAAGAAACAAAGAAAGAAAGAAGGAAAAGAAAAAGCCACAAATCTAAAAATCAGAATCTCTCCCTTAGAGCAAACCTATGTAAAATAAAATCATTAAAAATGTACAAAAGGACTCTCCTTACTGGTTTTGATTTTAAACATTTTTATTTCATCCATATTTATAACTTGGCATTTTTCTTAGGAAAAAAATTAATATTCACCTGGTTTTAAAGAAAAATATACCCTTGTTTTATTGTGAGCTTGTACACTTGTATCTATTTATTATATCCAAAGCATGTTGGGTTTATTATTATTCAAAATGTGTCTAAGTTCCTAGTCTTTCTTAAAGAATTTTGATAAACTTCTGAGAATAAGAGTTAGAATTTGAAATTATTTTTGTTTTCTGAGAAATTGGTTTTAGGTTTCTAAAATACTCAGTTTTCATTAAATGAACTCAATTGAGAATTTTTAATCTTGAAATAAAATGCAGTTATTTATGAACAATTATTTACAAACTTCTAACAAATAGAAGATTTTTAAAGTATTTCAATTTCAGTTTGAATTTGAAATACTAAAATTTTCTTCAGATTATTTTGAAGTATTATCCTAATACAGTTAGCATGATTTTTATTTTGCATTTTAATCTCCTTTACATAAAAATTTAAGTTATCATTTAAGTGTTGCCTTATGTGTTTCTTAAAGACAAGGAATATATGAACTCACTTGACATGAAATACGTTTGTGGAGAGCAGTCTATTTCTTTGATTTAGGGTCTTCCTTCAATTTATATCCTATGCATAGTCTGTAATATTAAATTTTATATGATTTTTAAGAATAAAAGTTAAAAAGAAGGTTCTTGGATCCAATACACTTTGTAGAGGTAATCTGTACCCTTAATTCCTTACTGTACAGGAATTGCAATATAGTTAACCAGTTTTAATAAAATATATGGTATAAAATATATATGGTATAAAGGATATGTATAAAATATAAAGTATAGTATTGCTTGTGGTAATACATTTAATTGACTTTGTGAACAAAATTTTTATGAGATGAAAAACATCTATTACTGAAATAGTGTTTTAAGATTTACCATAATGTAATGGTGTTCTTTAAAAAAGAAAGGAAAGAAATTTTAAACAGATGATTTTGGTTTATTTCTAAGCAAATGCCATGTTTCAGATCCACAGTCCAACCTGACAAATATTTTCACTGTAATTCCTTGGAAATTTTTATTTTCCAAGTTACCTTTCATTTCAATTGCTAATTTAACCCTTTCTTTTTAACATTATTTTCAAAGCTAGACATGTTAATCCTTTGATATCTTATTCCTATTTATAAAGATAATAATCATTTGCTGTATAATTAGTGGAAGTTTTTCACAATAAAATTATAGACAGTTAAAGTAGTTCGGCTATAATAAAGAAAAGTCATCCGGAATTATGTAAGAGCACAGATTGCTTCTTAAATTTACATAAATATTTGTCATAATTTTTTAGGTCAGACCTAAACAAAAGGAAAAGGCAGACATTACGTTTTACCTTTTCTCTTCTGGCCATCATCACCCTTGAGTGTCTAAGGCATTAGTGATATTGGCTAACAAGCTACAGACATTAACTGATTAGTAAAGATAACATAGCTTATTATAACTTTGTACATGTATTTTATCATCAATTTATTCACTGGGTATCCTTGTTAATCAGACTCAAGCCACCTCCTCCCCAACAAGTTTTTTGTGGATTAATTACAGATAATATTACAAACCGAAAACATGGGCTTATATGGGAAATTAAATGCATAAAGTGCCCACAATGCTACTGGGTAACTGTAGGTTGCTAGCTAGTCAAAAAATTTGCTAACCTTCAAAAAATGAAGTCCTTGAAAACAGGGGCCTAACATTTTGAAGTGAGCAGTATTTGACTGCCCCCTAATGGACAAGTTCAAAGCTCACGTTGGATGCTCCTTTTTCTAAGAAATGTCGCTTCTAATTGGTTGCTGTCACTTGAGAAAAGGTTTTCCAACTAAATTTTAGTTTCACACAATTACATCATGCTGCTGGTAGCTGTGAAAATCAATTATATTGCAGACCAGCCATACAGAGAGGCTACATGGGCACCACTAATGAAAAAGAAACTTACCTGAATGGAGCCCTCTGTGAGGAAGACAGAAAATATCAGAAAACCAGAAGCGAAAGCTATTTGAGATGTGTTCTCTCTAAAGGCACTAACCAAATACATCTTGCAACAGATGTTTATTCATTTGTTTATCTTATTGTAAATAAATATGACCAGGTATATCAAGAGTTTTAAGGACTCTTACTTGAACTAACAAAACTGGCGGTCGCCTGAATTTTAGAGACAAAATTGGTTTGCCTTCAAATCAGTTAGTTTTGAAAAATGCCACACTTTTGTCCTAGAAAATTGTAGCCTGAAAAAAATTCAACTAATTAGAATAGTTTTTGTGTCCATAATTATATAATGATAAATGCACAGCATTTTTAGGAACGTATATATATCGTAAATACATATGTTTAAGAACCTATTACTTGTTTGGTAAACATATAACTTAATGTTTATCAGAAAAAATTAATGTGCTTGTTTTACATGAGAAATAGTAGGGAATTATCTGAAAACAAAAAATACACCTGTCTTCTCGGCTTTATTCACACACATCAATTTCTCACCCCACACTTCCAATCATTGAGTACATCTGGATAAAAACTAAGTTTGCTGGGTGCCTGGGTTGCTCAGTCACTTAAGCATCTGTCTTGGGCTTAGGTCATGATCTCATGGTTCGTGAGTTCAGGCCCCAAGCTGACAGCTGAACTTGCTTCGGATCCTCTGTTCCCCTCTCTCTCTGCCCCTCCCTGTCTTGTGCGCTCTCTCTCTCCCTCTCTCAAAAATAAATAAACGTGAAAAAATCCTTTTAAAATTAAGCTTGCAGTAATTTCAACTGTGTTAAATACCTTGGAACGTGCTCCCAAATCAAAATGAAATGGTTGCTTTAATGCTAGCATGGTTCGATAAACTTTTGAATGTTGTAAGATTAGAAAGGAATTGCAGTAGAAGAATTAACTTTATTACCAAGTAAAAAGCCTTGAGATTGGTAAAATGGTAGACCACTTGTCTTAGGTTACTCTTCCTTTGCACTCTTCTGGCTTCCATCCTTACCTCTTTTCCTCTTTAGGCCTCTCTCTTCCCCCTGAGTCCCCCACCCACCCACCCCCACCGGTGCTCCTTTCTTAGATTCATCTCCTGACACACTTAACTCCTTCTTCTCCTCCCCTTTGCACATATCTGTCTCAGATGCCCTCCTGGCCTCTCTGGCTGCTGTTTCTCCCTCTTGCCTCCTCACTGTGGTCTTTTCCAGGTTTCCTGGCCTCTGAGACCTCTTCTGTCTTGTCTTCCTGCCTCCACTTTTCAACTCTCTTACTCTTTGAGTGCTTACCTTCTCCAACTCAAGCTTCATGCTTTTCCCATTTCATGCTCCCTAATTCCCATATCTGCTCCACTTTGACTGTTAGCATCCGCCTTGTCATTTCCCCCTTGGAATCCAACTGCCCCTCGGTTTCCTCCTTTCCCAGGTATTCCTCACCTTTGATGGCCTCTTGTCATTCTTGAGCTTCCTCTCCAGGTCTTCTTGTATCTGTCTTGTTCCTCTTGAGACCCTGGTCCCCTTTCTGTTATTTGTGTCTAGCCCCAGCGTCTCCCGGCCTGGCCAGCAGTCATCATTTCTGTTGCTCAGATTGCTAGAACATGTGTTCAAACACAAGCAAGCATGTACTATATCTTGTTATAACTTCAACCCCACCTTGCACTCGTTTTGGAGGTCCATGGTGATTTCTCCACAATTCTGAAATGCAGAGAGCTCCAAAAACTGAGAGTTTGAACTCTTTTGCCAAAAAAAATGTGGTTAGAATTTACCAGAAACTATTTAAGGTCTTCACTTATAAATTTACTGCAAAATGTCATATGTTGTGATATATACATAGATATTAATGTGTTTGCTCATGTGATTTTGCCCTAGACCCAGCAGAGAATATTATGTCATTTATAGCCTAAGTATTATTTAACTTTCTAAACCAAAACAAATGATAAATTCTGGAATACATTTCTCCAAACGGTTTCTGTTAAGGTGTTATAGATCTATACTAGCCATCACCCTATTCAGATTACCAGCTGTCTGTCCAACATTTTTCTCACCAGTGGTATATGACTATTTTCTTTGCTCAGGGAAGTTCTGTATTACCAAAATAAGTGTTCGATGAGAGAGAGAGATTATTTTAACGGATTCTCCCTTTCTGTGGTTCTGGTTCATTTTTTATTCAATTCACTCAGATATTTTTTAAATGTTGGTGACTACATTTTCCATTCCAATAATTCCGACTGCATTTAAATCTGTCTGTTCTGGTTTTATAAACTTCCCTTCTTACTTCATGAAATTATTCCTCCCATTATTTCTTTGGAAAATAAATACAGATTTAAACCGCTTTTTAAAGCACTGTCATCTAATTCCCCAGGTATGAATTCTCCCTTTTTTTTTGGAGCCCTGCACACTTTCATAAAGTCAGAGGGATTTTTTTCCCCTGCACGCCTCTGCCTTTGAGGGATCTCAGAATTGCTGCAATGTATCCCATGGAAGTGTTCAGGTCTGAGCCGGAGTTTATGTTCAGGTTTCAGCGATTTTTACCTCGTGGGTGACCCAGTTCCAAATCTCATGTCTGGTTTGCAAGGCGCCACTGCCGCTTCCACTGCTGACATGGGCAGGGTGATATCCGGTCCACAACCTTGGGGGGTCAGACGGAGCCATTTACACTCATCGTCTGGGGCTCAGTCCCAGCACACGCGTCTGCAGGTTCACACAGCTGCTGGCTGGGCTTTCACAGATGGGCTTGGTGCCCAATCCTCATGCTCAACCAGTCCCAGCTCCCTGCCCACCTTGGGGGGCTAGCTCCTCTCACTCCAGTGACTTTTTCTCCCTTCGCGTACTGTGGAGAGTTCTCTCTGCTATGAGCTTGACGTTTTCATGAAGAAACATGATACCCACCTTTTTTGTGTCTATGGAAAAGAGTGTGTTGTGGGGAGCGTATTCGGAACTTGCTCACAACCTTGATGCAGAAGCTCGGAGAAGAAGGTAGTTTCATTCTTTAGATTTCGCTTTATCAGACGTCGGACCCGAGTGGCCACACACCGGAGATTTGGAGTCGCGAAGGGAAGTGCCATACAGGTGTAAGGGACTCGGGGAGGGGAGGCAGCAGAGTGTGGCAAGGATGCTAGATTTAGGATCAGCGGAACTGTGTTCAAGTCACTGCCTTATCCTCACTGGCCTTTGGCCCTCAACATACCAAATAACCCCTTAGCCTCAGCCATACTGGTGTGATTGTTGGTGTCTAAGACCCATTTGTGATGACGTTGAAGAACTAGATTCTAGGATGCCACCCCCAGTAGATTCGACAGATCTAGGCTGGGCCACAGGGCTCTGCGCGGTATAGAAGCGACCCAGGTGTTCTGATAAACCTGCCCTATGGATCGCATCTCTGGAAACACTGATATTACATTAGCACATCAAAATAGAAGTAGGCTTTTCTCCTATAAGATATGCTCATTCCTTGCTAATTCTTTGTTCATATCAGGATGTTCATTGGGCTTACCTGCATTATTTTACGTATTAATTCAACCTGAATTTTTTTTTCATTTTGAGGATGATAAGAACCAATTAAATATTTGGCAAGGGAATAGCTGAACATATGTTGTCTAATTATCAATACACAGCCTCTTAATGGATAGTATGATTCAAGAAAGTATAATTGATATGCAAGTTTAGTTGTAAAGTAGTCAATGTTACCACTCCTTTTTTTTTTTTTGAAAGAAACCCTAAACCTATGATACAAGTGGCTAGGGAGACGTCTCTTCTGATTTAGAGTAAGATCCTCTTTTTCATTCGTCACCTGGCTTTCATTATCCACGTCCAGCCAGTGGACACTGGGCTAGTCATTTGCCTGTAGGAGGACAAGAGTGCTATTTTAGGGACCTCTCCTCACCCCCTTCCTCCCCTCGTTTCACCCACCTCTCCGGGTTTTTTGTAAGTGTTTATTTACTTTTGAAAGAGAGAGAGCGCGCGCACAAGCAGGGGCGGGGCAGGGAAAGGGAGAGAGAAGATCTGAAGCGGGTTCCACGCTGACAGCAGCGAGCCCGATGTGGGGCTCGAACTCCTGAACTGTAAGATCATGACCTGAGCTGAAGATGCACGCTCAACTGACTGAGCCACCCAGGCGGCCTTCTGTCTCTTAGTCACACGTTTGCCTGAGATTTTCTTTCCCAACCAGATAGGCTAAAAATAGTATATCTATTATTGTAGATATTTGTACTCTTAATTTTCTTTCATGTAAATTCATGAAATATAAGAAATTCAAAAGATATGGATTCACTTCCATTCTTCTTTTGAGGGCCACTGCAAAGATATTCCCTCAAAAGTCTTAACTTCTGTGTGGGAGTGAGATGAGAGAGTCTTTAGGTAAACTTACTTACAGTTAAGAAAAGGATAATCCATGCTGAGTGTTAGTGAAAAACTCTGTTTCCTCATTCAGAAACCATTCCTTTATGGCTGTTTCCCATTCCCCACTTACAAATGCCGCTCTTACTCTAATTAATGCTAAAATTATCTACTTGGAAAAGTAAGTTGCCTTCACTAAGAGCACAGGGTTTTGCAAATGCAGTGTGATTTTTGTCCATTGTCTGAGTGAATTGCAAGAGTTTTGTAAAGAACAAAGCATGAGGAAATTACTTGTACTATAACCTGATTCCCAGACGTAGAGCATATACTGTAATAAGCCAATGTGGACCACCTTACCCCAACATACATAGAATCTACCTGGAAATTAGGAGACACCGGACCATGTCTCCTCTTCCATGGTAGGTAACTTTAAGCAAAAATGCCAACATGAAAAACCCCCTGAAGTATTGATATTAGATAAATGAGAAAAGAGAAATGAACATAAAGCTTCTACATGCGCCTAACCCACATGGATGGCATATGAACATGTACACTCAAGTTTGGCCTACACTTCTGACATGAAGTAGCTATGTGCCCCCCACCCCACATACAGGAATTTAGGGATATGTAGTCCAGTTATGGAAACAACATGGCCGCCCCTGAAAATGATAATTCAGTTTGCATAGCAATTTTGAGGCATATAGTATGTGCTAAAAACTGAAAACTTTGTTAGGCAGTGAGAGAATCAAAACTGGTAAAGTAAGTTCCTCTCCATAAGAGGGGCACAATATACTACGGGATAAAGGAAGATATCTATAATAAAGTGTATATATATATATATATATGTATACACTTTATTAGAGATATATAATATATATCTATATATAATATAGATATAAAAATATGTGTTATATTTTATCATCATAAAATGTCATAAATACTACAATAGGGATATGCGTAAGATGCTTTGGGAAGGCTCATACTTCAGAACAACTTTGGAGGGGATCCTGAAAGTTCTCACAGAAATGACTTTTGTAACGGGTGTGAAGAGTGAGGAAGTGAACCAGGAGAGAGATGGCATTTCAGAGGCAGAGAACAGCACAGGCTGAAGGAAGAGGCCTCCGTGTCTTATTACCACAGAAGTCAGGGCCGCCAGGAGCGTGTTCCTGACAGAGTAGACAGCAATTCTAAAAAGTAAAGGAGAAGCGTTCTTTGCCTGTGCTTGATCTGAAACTGCTTTGAATGATTTAGTTTGCTCATTTGCAGAACTCTATTGTATGCCGCCGATAAATACGCCATACTTTTTATCTATCTTATTTGTCAAGGATGGTTGGGTGGTTTCCAGTTTGGGGCTGTTACGAAGAATGCTTCTGTGAATATTCTTGCCTGAGTCTCTTGGTGCACATGTGAGTGCATTTCTGTGGGCACAAGCCTACAAGTAAAACTGCAGACTCGTCAGGTTTTTAAGGCTTCGACTTTACCAGACAATGCCAAAGGGCTTCCCAAAGCAGTCGCTCCAAGGAGCACCCTACTAGTGTGTGAGAGTTTGCACAGCCTCACATCCTCACCAAATAGTTTATGATGGTGTTGTGTTTTTTTAGGTTGATTTATTTATTTGGGGGAGGGAGGATCAGAGAGAGAGAGAGAGAAGGAGAGAATCCCAAGCAGGCTTCATGCGCAGTGCAGAGCCCCATACCGGGCTTGATCTCACAACCTCAAGATCATGAACCGAGCCAAAAACAAGAGTCCCATGCTTATCCAACTGAGACACCCAGGTGCCCCAGTAGTTTTTTTTTTTTTTTTTAATTATAGCCATACTGGTAACCTGTAGTAATATTACTTGTAGTTTTAATTTGCATTTCCCTGCTAACTAATTAGATTGAATATCTTTTCAAATGTGTTTTTGGCCATTGGTATATCTGCTTTTGCTATGTGTCTGTTCAGTCTCTTGTTCATTTTCTATTTATTGTTCATATTGTCCTCATTATTTTGTAGGACCTCTCTCCCCCCGCTCCCCTCCACACACACACACACACACACACACACACTCTCATGCACACATGCACGCACTCACACACATATTCTAATTATAAACTTTCTGAAATATCTTCTACTCTGGAGCTTGCCTTTAAACTTTCTTTTTTCTTAATTAAAAAATGTCTTTTAAGGTTTATTTAAATCCAAGCTAGTTAACATATAGTGCAGTAATTGTTTCAGGAGTGGAATTTAGTGATTAATCACTTATATA
Organism: Acinonyx jubatus; assembly: GCF_027475565.1. Lineage (NCBI taxonomy): Eukaryota > Metazoa > Chordata > Mammalia > Carnivora > Felidae > Acinonyx > Acinonyx jubatus. The sequence continues at coordinate 10,819,888 of NC_069380.1, forward strand.
TAACACTCAGTGCTCATCCCAACAAGTGTACTCCTTAATCTCCATCACCCATTTAGCCCATACCCACCCAACACCCTGCCAGCAACCCCTCAGTTTGTTCTCTACATTTAAAAGTCTCTTATGGTTTGTCTGTCTCCCTGTTTTTATCTTATTTTTCCTTCCCTTTCCCTATGTTCATTTGTTTTGCTTCTTAAATTCCACATAGGAGTGAAATCATGTGAAATTTATCTTTCTCTGATGACTTACTTCGCTTAGAATAATACGTTTCCAATGGCAAGATTTCATTCTATTTGATTGCTGAGTAATATTCCATTGTGTGTGTGTATATATACCGCATCCTTCTTTATCCATGGACATTTGGGCTCTTTCCATAATTTGGCTTTCGTTGGTGGTGCTGCTATAAACATTGGCGTGCATGTGCCTCTTTGAATCAGCATGTTTGTATCCTTTGGGTAAATACCTAGTAGTGCAATTGCTGGGTTGCAGGGTAGTTCTATTTTTAATTTTTTGATGAACAGCCATACCGTTCTCCAGAGTGGCTGCACCAGTTTGCATTCCCACCAGCAGTGCAAAAGTGTTCCCTTGTCTCCACATCTTTGCCAACTTCTGTTGTTTCTGAGACATCTTCTACTCTGTAGTTTGCCTTTACACTTTCTTAATGGTTTCCTTTTTCTTTTTTTTTTCAATAGAACTTATTAATTTTAATATAACCTAATTTAGCTCTTTCCTATATGATTAATGTTTTTGTTCTCTATTTTTTGTATTCTCCTTAAGATCTCTACCCCAAAGTCATAAAGACTTTTTCCTATATTATCATCCAGAAACTCTATCGTTTTACCTTGGGTATTTAAATATAATTCACCCAGAAGTATCCATCCCCAACCACTGCTCTGTAGTGCTACTTGTTCGTAAATTAATGTTCACATCTGTCTGTCTTTTTCTGAAGTTTCTATTCCATTCGGCTGGTCTGTTGTTCACCCTTTGCCCCAATATTCACTCTTTGCCCAAATTATTGTACCATCATAATAGGTCTTAGTTTACAGGTAAGTTCTCTTGCCTTGTTCTCCTTCTTCCAAACTGACCTGACTCTTCTTGTCCTTCTAGAAATATATTACTCATTTTAGAAACAACTTATTCATTTCTACACACTGTACATGCACATTCCTGGATTTCTATTGTAATTGCTTTGAAACTGTAGATCAATCGGGGGAAAGAATTAACATCTTTAAAATATTGTCTCCATTTATTTAAGTTTTTAATGTCACTCAGTAATGTTATATACTTTGCATAAATGTCTTGCAGATTGTTGTTAAATTTATTCCCGAATATGTGACACTGTTGATGCTATAGTAAAAGGCATTTTTTTAAATTTTATTGTCTACTTATTTGTTGCTGACATACAGAAATGACTTTGATTTTCAGAAAGCTTGCTAGATTTACTAGTCCTAATAATTAATTATCTTGGATTTTTATGTTCACATTCATATTATTCATAAATGATGACAGTTTTATTTCTTCTTCAATATTTAAACCATTGATTTACTTGCCTTGTCTCACTACATTTGCTAAGTCCCCCAGTACAATGTTGAATAGATGTGGTATAGTGGACATTGCTATCCTGTTCCCAATCTCAAAGGGAAAGCCTTCAAAAATCCACCATCAAGCATATTCTATACTGTTGGCTTTCATAGATATCCTTTATTAAATCAAGCAAGTTACCTTCTATTTTTAGTTTGCATAGTTATTTTAAAGTCAGAACCTGATAGATCCATCTCTGGAGTCCCTGTCATAAGCAAAGTTAATGACGAATGGCAGACCAGGAGAAAATATTTGTGAGTTATAGACCAGAGGGCTAAGCTCTCTAAAGAATTCCGGTAACATTGCCAGATTTGATTTTCTCACACACAGTTCCAAACACTGTGTTCCGGGCCACTGCTGTCAGGAATGAAAGTTTCACCAGTCCAGGAGCATAAATATTTTTCATAAAGCTAAGTATATTCCTTTTAAAGGACTTTCTTTTTTCCTGTGATATGTTTTCTGTAGTTTTTAATGGTAAAATAGTATTTTTCTAATAAATCATTATTATAATACATAGTAATTTAGGGTTTTTACGTTTTTTCTTATTTGACAAACTAAAATATCAGTAACTTGTTGTAGGTTCGTCTACATTCTTTAATTGATTTGGTGGTCTAAGGAATCTCTGACCAAATGATTATCAGTAATCTTTAGGGTGTTGACAAAAAGCAAAAAGGAGCCAGTGCATTGGGAGGGGGGTGGGGGAGGACCTTTAGAGAATATGGAAGAGGAAGTAAACCAGGGCAGTGAGACATCACAAAGCCATGGGAAAAATGGTTTCAACTTGGTGGCTGTGGTTAAGCTGTGTCAAATGCTACAAAAAAATTAAGTAAGATGAAGACTATAAAATACCTACTGCATTTAGTAACAAAGAAGACATTAATGGTGCTGATGGGAGACTTTCAGCAGAGCAGCAAGGCCAAAACCAAATGCTGTGGATTGAAGGAAGGCTGGTGAGGAAGTGGAGACATTGCCTTATTTGATTTTTCTTGGGAATTTAATTTTGAAGAGAGAAGTGGATTTCAGTTCCACTGTGGATATAGTAGGATTTGGGTTGATGGGTTTGTTGGTTGCTTGCTTGCTTGATTGGTTTGTTTCTTTGTTTGTTTTGAACATGAGAGATGACTGAATAAAATTAACATCAATTTAAAAACCAGTGGAGGGGCACCTGGGTGACTCAGTTGATTAAGCATTGGACTCTTGATTTTGGCTCAGGTCATGAACCCCGGGTCGTGACAGCAAGCCCCACATCAGGCTCTGTGCTGAGCATGGAACGTGCTTAAGATTTTCTCTCTCTCTCGCCCCTTCTGCCTTTCCCCCCTGCTTATACACACTCTCTCTCCAAAATAAAACAAATGGACAAATGAACATTAGAAATATTGTTAAAAAAATAAAATAAAAGCCAGTGGAGAGACAGTATATTAAAATATAGGAGACAGAGATAATAATTAACGGGGAGAGGTTCTGAGAAGATGAGATTAAATGGAATACAGAACACGGATGGACAGTTTCACTATGGACAGGAAAAGAGACTTTTATCCTTCGTGCATCATGAAAAAGCACCCAGGGCCTCAGTCTAGGATGGTGTGGCTTTTATGTGGCTCAACACCAACAGTCTGCTGAATGGTGTCCCATGGTCGTGTGAAACACATCCCAGCTACGCACATGCAGCAGTCTTGTCTGTAGGTAAATCTGTAAGTTGATGGAACTAGAATTTGGGAGAGGAAGAACAGCCAGTGAAAGTCCCTTGACACAGAGTAGTCAGCAAATTGGGGATGAATTAGAAGGGAGAGGGGAGAAGGGAAATGGAGCGTTTTCTCTCCTCTCTGCGTTTCCTATGCCAAGTTCCCAACAGGTGTCACCTTCACAAGCACCTTTTCCATGTTCCTCTTCCCTTTACCCACCACAGTGGTCATTCTGTGAGTTCATTGTGCCTAGGCAGGTTTCTTTAAGAAGAAGATAGCCTCTCAAACTCATACAGAACAAGGTGGCTGTTTAAATAGTAAAAGACAATATTTTAACCTAAAGGAATTCCTCTCTAAAGGTGAAATTTAGGCAGTTTATTGGTGGGTAGCACAGTTGTTTTTGGGGTAGAAGTGTTCCTTGTGCCCTTATATCCCTTATAACCCATCAAGGGCCACAGCATTCAGTTTTTGATCCACCTAAATGGACCCAGCAAAGGGAAACGTGGGGCTGAAATCCATTCCTGTTGATGATGATAGTGACAATTTGAAGTTCTTGTTTTCTAATTTAAATCAGCATGTATTGAGTCTATACTTGTTCCAGCTAGTTTGGCATTGTTTCCTCAAATCTGTTCAAACATTGGACAATCATCTGAAGAGGGAGTAGGGTGATAGTTTCTGCAGAAAATTTGTGAGAGGGATCCTGAGGGACATTCGTCTCAGGCCTGAGGGCCTTAGATGGTTGGTTTGTCCCAGAAGAACATGAGAGAGAATAGGGCCCTAGAGAAATTCAGCTGAGGCAGCAATCTTGGAAATGACAAGGAGGTGGGTAAGTGTATGAATGAAATTGGATCTGAATCCTACACATACTGATTGATATGGCCACACAATCCTGTTGGGGCAGGGGGAGACCAAACAGAAGCACAACAGCATAAGATTTCTAAGTTTAAAAAACACCACACAAGAGGCCAATTTCTCTCCACTCACCTTAACATAAAAGTTTTTTAGAAAGACTTTACTAGTTACTTGCAAACAAACAATAAATCATCCATCCCACAAAGGTGAGCTGTTAGTGATGCTCATACTCTTCCCAGAAATAGGAGAGCTTCTAAAAGGTGGATTCAGTGAATGAGCTGGATTCACCTTTGCTCTGCCTTGTAAATGTAGCTGCTGCTCCTCTTAGACATCCTGGCACCCGAGCTCCAGGTAGCAGTGGGCATTGTCTAACCTGTTGCCCTAGCATATAGCAGGCAACCAGTTAACATTTTTTGCACATTAAATAAATGTTTCTTCTGGTGCTGCTCTTTACACTAAAGACTAGTTGGCTCTTTAGTCAATGGCAGAGGCTTCATCTGCATCTGAACTGAGATCCACTAGGAGTGGTGCATTCTGGGAAATGGTCCCATTGGCCAGGAGCCTCTGTGTCCCCCCCCCCAACCCCCCCCCCCCGGGGGATCGTAGAGCTGTCATCTCTGGCATTAGTGTGGAGAGAATCTCAGCCAGAACACTAGGCTGAGGGGATAAGGGTTTTCTTTAGCTTCATGCAGGACTACTGTTGGCAAAAAATCAGAAAAAGCAAAGAGGGGCTTGCACACCTCCATGGATTCTTAAACTGAGGACCTACAAAAGCATTTTCACCTGTTGTTTCCCAATAACACAATGATGGTGTTGGCAGGCAGCAAAAAAATGTCCTTGGACAGCAGTCCAGTTGGCTTCGAAAGGCTATCAAGGAGTCATTTAAAAAGCTCTTTGCACAGACATGTCCAGAATATTGACCAGAAGAAAAAAGAAGAAGCACTCACTGAGCAATTTTCTCTCACATGTTCGAACCTCCCCTCAGCTGTGTGTTTGGCAGGAGTCCCACAGAAATTGCTGCAGAAGCTATCAACATAGCTTTTATGTAGGCATCCTCCATTTTAGTAATCCCTAAGTTTCAATAAAAACGATCTCTTTCCACTTCCACAGATGGCAGGAAGACTAGACGGCAGAATACACTTTCTCCAGACGGCTATTGATTCTTTTTCAGTATGTGCCAAATATAGCGGGGATTCTTAATTATTTTTTAAATTATATATGACAGAAAAAATAATAGATGGAGTGCTTGGAAGATTGAACGCATTTTTGTTATTAAAATAAAAGCATAAACTTGCAATTTTGAGAAGTTTAAATCTTGAAAGGGGCTCTTCTTACAATTCTTTTTATTCCCAAGTGACCTATTAATTCATTTCTTCATTAAAAAATTATCGAGCATGAAGTAAGTGCCAGGCACTTGGATAACAGGGATTTAGGATACCGAGGGCAAGGGGTAGGGAGTAGATTTCATTTATTTCTTTTCCTTCCACATAAAATTTATACCCCGAGGATATCTTCAGGAAGCTGCCATTCTTGAATGCAAACTGGGGAATTATGAGAAATGCAATTGATAAGTTCTCTTTACACATGGTCAGTCTTTCCATTCCCCTTCCCTCACTCTAACTTGCTAGATGTATTCCATTTTTCTTCCAGATGCAAGGAAATAATCTTGGTCTGTCTTGTCTGTGACAATTGATTACTTGTCTTGCTTTGAATCTGCTTCTCTGAGATGGGCATTTAGTTGGGTCCAGCCCTCAAGGAACTCAAGGTTATCTTCATGGTAAACTCCACAAAGGAACACAATGTATTGCCTTCAAAATATCTTATGCAGGCTCAGCTTTCTATGTCAAAATTGTCTTTAATCAAATGTTTAATCACCTCTTCTAAATCATTAATAAAATATTATTATTAGATGGTGAGGACGTTTTCATTGCTTATTTATCATTTACAACATCCCCCCCTTAGCTTTCAAAGCGATTTGAGGCTGCTTAAAATAGAAACCCTAAATGTCATATGGTGTTTCAAATAGAAAAACATGAATAGGTAGGGGAATTTTTATTATAGTCTCTGTTATTCCTTTCTTAGAAGTCACGTAAAAAATTCTGCACTGCTAAGGCACAGCAAGCTTTCATTCTACATTCGAGTTTCCTTCTTAAAGTCCTATTTTCTTACCTTGTGTTGAAATTACCTGTACACCAACATTAACTGAGGGCTTAACGTGGGCCAGGAAGTCTCCGGTATTTCATAACATTAGCTTGTGCAGCTCCTGAAACACATCCATATTACATGAACTTTATTTTAAATGTGAGAAAACTAAATTTGTAGATTAAGTAGCTTTCTTGAAATCTAGTGAGTGGCAGAAAGAATGTCAACCCAGGCAGGTCTGATGGCATCCAGAGTACTTCATCACTAGTGAATACTTATGAATAATGAATGGGTCATATGCCGTTAGTGGATCGTGAGATCAATTTAGTGGATTGTGATCCCGTTCCGGGGGAATAAGATAGAATAGCAATGATCAGAGTACATCCCACATAGTAAAAGGCAAGTTATAATTCAAGAAATTTTGTTTTCAGTGTGTGCCTGTTTGTATGCTGAATTGTGATACAAGATATATGTCTGTGAGTTACTATCATAAAAAATTTCAAGGCTGCTACACTAGGATATACTGACTCTCACTCATTCATATTCCAAACACAGGGGGACAACTAGTTTTTTATAAACCTGCCCTCTACAGAAATCTTTACAAGAAAGAAGAGATTTAAAAATCCATGACTCAGTATGCCTCTCCCTGTGTGAATAGGCTTAACAAGCCAACTCCCAGAGCCATGCAGCAGAGTTTTCCTAAAATCGCCAGCCTTCACTGGTCTTACGCCAAGTTGCTAACAGTAAATCATTCATCTACCACTGCAACAATAGCAAAGAAAAATATTTTTTGCTTTGCTAAGAGCAAACATCCAATGGATAGAAAAGCATCCAAAGGCCGCCCTCCCCATCTACAGAAGGTGTAGCAGACGCAACAGCAGCAGCTTCTGGGGTCGAGTGTGTGTTGCCATGTCCAGTCGTCTCCAAGACAGGGCCAGGTTCTTAACCGTTTTTTTTTTTTTTAGTAGTGTTGTATTTATTAAAGGGAAGGGAAAATTAGACAAAGTGAATATAGACAATACAAAATATAATGTGTTTTCTAAGGTGTTAAACTATTTTTCTATGAACTTCCTACCTATAAAAGATGTTTTATTGCTCATATCCTCCCTCCCCTATACATGTATTTGAATCATCCCCTGACCCCAGAGGACCACTGTTAACTACTGTGTTATGAAGATACCAGTTGAATCGGGAACCTGAATTTCAAGGGGGGCATAAGTCCTCTGTGAGGATGGATGCAAAACATAAGAGAAGGAGACATAAGGGAAGACAACAGCTGAATAGTGGCTAGGTTGAATGAGAAAATGAAGAAAGGAATATAATTAACTTTGACAAAATTACTCTGTGGGTAAAATGATCAAAAACATTCTAGAAATTTAGATGTAAGAGACATCTGTCAATTTTGAAAGAGTACTTTCCAGAAAACAAGAGATGTTCTTCATAAATACTCTAGCACAATTGTAGAAGTCATGTATTGTTTTAAAGGAGTGCCAGTCAAAAATTCACAGAAATTGACTGGGGGAGACTATACTTTCAGGCATGACCACAGTTCATTATCACTAATTGAAGGGAGTGAGCGGTGTTGGAATGGTGCTCCTAACCATGCCACTGATGTTTGGCATCATGGCCAGGACTTTCCTTGGGTTGGAGGTATGATGCATTTTAATATAGCAGAGGGATAGAGAACAAACCTTCTGTGACTTTCCAGATGGATGTCTGCATTTAACTTCCTTCTCTCTGAAACATAAAGGAAAATATCACCCATACATAGATTGGTTGAATGAATACCTGAGATAAACCACTTGTGCAAATGGCCTGGGACACAGTAAGCTCAATGAGGGTTAGATATTATTACTTACTATTTATCCCTCCTAATTCAAATGTGGTTCCCAATTTCTAATTCACACTTAAAACTGTCCTTTTGCATATATATATTATGTCACTTAAAATCCTCTTCAGAAAGGATTCATAAGTAAATAAATCCACCTGTTTAATTCTGTTAGCTCGTGGCTTTACCTTTCTGTTTCCAAGAGTGGACAACTCTTTGCTTCCATACAAAAGTAGGATGATTGCTTTGGTTTTGCTTACTATTGCCTTCCTGAAATTAGTTCAAAAATGAACCTTGATTCTTGGTATAGCTGATGTTCGATATGACAATGATTGTTTAGAATGTTATAATTAAGAATATTATTCAAAGATATTGCACACTATGGGTAGAATTAGACAAACGCAATTCAAAGGGTCCTTTTGAAAACTAAAGGGAATGCCGTGGAAAGAATTTTGGCCATATTAACACTTCCATTCTATTACCTGAGACTACTTTCCCCTCTTTCACATAGATTTTGCACTGACCAAGGGCAGTACAATCACTTCTCTGTGCCCAAAAGGATACTTTCCCTGTGGAAATCTTACCAAGTGCTTACCCCGTGCTTTTCACTGTGATGGTGTGGACGACTGCGGGAACCAGGCTGACGAGGATAGCTGTGGTGAGTCCTCCGCTCAGCTCCAGACATCCACCTCCCCTTGTGAATGCCCCCAAACTGTGCGTGGACCAAATAATAACTGTCACGAAAGGGAAGAGATGATTTGATATTCTATAGGAAATCCTACTGTAACACAAATAATTGCTCCCCGATTTGTTTGCGACGATGACCAGAATTTTTCACACGTAGAGGTTGCTTAAATCAGAAATACAAATGTGATAAAAACTGAAATCATGTTTTGAAAGCCACTTGATGCTCATATTCTAATTTTAAATGTCTTCCTATAGACTACCTCTTCTTTTGGCTTGGTAATTTGGTGCAGTTACACGAATACCCATAAAGTGTGAATGGTTCCTGCCTAGAGAATTAATTCACTGAGTTAAACCTACAGTGAGTACCCACTATGTGCCAGGTGCTGTCTCACTCACCCAGACACAGCAGGCTCAAGAGAGACAAGGTCTTGCCCTCATGGAGTTCACGTGGACCTTGTGAACAAGGAGGACAATAACCCTGTACGGAACGAAGTTAAATATTAAATGTATTCAAATATTAATATTTATTTAAACGTTAAATATTTTAGAGCATGATAAGTGCCATAAAATATTGAAAAAAAAAAGATGATGGGGTAGAAAGTGACCTGAAGTGAAGCCTATTTTAAAAAGGCAACCAGAGAAAACCTCCCTGAGATTATAATGTTTGAACTGAAAACTAAACCATGAAAAATTGTGGACGAACCGAGTTGCAGGCAAAGGAAACAGCAACTGGAAAAGATCCTGAGGCTCAACGAAGTAAGACAGTGTGTTTGTGAGGCCAAAAGGCCAGTGTGGTTTGAGTAGAGTGAACAAAGATACAGAGGGTGAGGAGGTAAGCAGATACCAGATCACCAAAAGTCTTACAGGCCGTTTGAGGTCTGTATGCAGGGACAGTGTATATTGTCTAATATAACCTGTTTGTTTTTACTTGAATAAACTGATGCCAAACTGACATGTCTAGTTAGTGAGAGAGTAGACAACTAGAACCCAGATCTCTTGAATCTGAAAGAACCTTGTGTGTTTCCTATCACACAGAACAGCCATTCTTTGATAGCACCTAACTAGCAATCCAAGGGAGACCACGAGGTCCAGGAATGCCAGGCATCTGTCTCTAGAATCTGCTTACCTGCCCTTGAGGATTCACGTATGCTCCCCTCTCATGGAACCTTACGCCCTCACCTCCGGTGGATCATTTATACTTACCATTTAGGATGAGTTCAGGGACCCTTCTCACCTCAGAAGCTTGGCTTCCCTGGCCTCACTCCCCACCCTGAAGCTCTGCCAGCAGTCTAGGATAAGCACCTTTTCTCCCTGTTGCCATAGCATCCTGGCTGTACCCATATGGTTGTACTAAGGGCTGCCTTGTCTTTTCACTGTTCTTCTCATTATAGACATGAACTTCTTGAGAAGAGTTCTTATTTGCATCTTATTTCTTTTGTTGTCATCAGAGCCTATAATAGTGGGGTACATAGTAGGTGCCCAATCACTTCTCAGTGATGGGGGCAGCTGTCTGGATGCCAATGGGCAAGTCAATCAAATCCTCAGTGTTCCCTCTTCACTGCTTGGGAATCAGAGACCTGGCATATTTATCTACCCCGTGAGGATGTTCTGAACACAAGTTAAATAATTCATGTAAAGGCATCAAATAGAATCATTTAAAAAACCATTGTGGGTATAAATAAGAAATAGAAATCAGTTATAGGTTGTAGGCATCAGAAGGGAAATGTGGGCAACTATTTAAATTTACTTTTCTATTTGTATGAGCTTCAGTGTACTACGTGATAATACGTATCTTACCATTTTAATGGCATGTGCTAAAGTGATGATACTTCAAAGTCAGGTTTCCTTTTTAAAAAGAAGATAATTTTCTTGCAGAAAAGGAGAAGGAAACTTGGCAAATAAGCAGAAACTTGGCAATTTCTGACAAATTGAGAAAATATTTTTCCACTCAATAAGACTAGGTATCCTTCATGAAAAGGAACTTTGTTTTTGCTTCATTAAAAAGGTCAGGTGACACATATTTTATTATTAGTCATTACATCTATCAAGCATGTATCTACATATACATACGCAGCAGTATGCGTATGCCAAAACAATTCAGATTGTATTTTCTTCCGAGGACCTTAAAATTAAGATCAAACATTTCAACTGTCAGCACTAGAAACAAGTAGTATTTTTCAAGATGGATATAGGTAGGTAAAATAATTCTCTATTTCCATTATATATTTTATGAAACATACATTTGAAATATTTGTAATTTTCCAAAAGGGAAAGGCTCCAGATGTTTGCCTAGCTTTTTGTCCCTTACCATTGATGTTACCATTCAACTACTGAAACAAATTTTTAATTGATTTCATTATCAAATTTTTATACTTTTGTTTTGTAATTTGATATTTGATTTATAGAATAACTGACACATATTCATCACCATTTCACAGGAGACACTAGTGGATGGGCGACCATATTTGGCACAGTCCATGGAAATGCTAATTATGTGGCATTAACACAGGAGTGCTGTAAGTGGTATTGATTCAAAGACTCAGTCTCAGCTTTGCGAGCAACATGATTTGTGGTGCATGGATTTATATGGGTAGTGTGGTCAATTCCCTTTAGAATTTCAGTTTCAGGTCAATGTCTTTCAGTGGTCAACTGCTCCGTGGTCTGCCATGGGATTGAAGACATGGAAGGAAACAACATATTCCATTCATGCTCATTTTATGTAGTAGCCTACGATTGTGAGAATATATAGATATTAAATAATTATGATAAACAATAAAGATATTTTTCCCTTTAACTACTTTCTTCAGTAGAGATATTGAACACCAACTACTTCGCAGCCCCTATGTTAAGGACTGAGAGTACAAGGATAAGATGTGGCCCCAAGTCACAAATACTTCACATTGTAGCAGGAAAGGCAAAACCTCATGGAGACAGAGATGATACAATATAGTGATAAACTAGAAGGATGATGTTTGCACAAAGGAATGTGGAAGCCCACTGGAAGAAATGGTGGTTGTGCCAAGGGTGGAAAAAGATCCACAGAGACAATGACACTGACATGGACCTGGAAGGACGGCACCAGCCCATGGAGGATTCTGGGTGCACACTTTGGACTTTGGCCTCTACCCTGTAGATAGAATCGTGTCTTTATATACACCTGTATTACATACATGTGTATAATGTATACCTAGACATAATTATGCAGGTACATATACAATTATATACATATATTAGTATGTATATACAAATAGTAATATACATATATATTAAACACTATATTAGCCTTATATTATGCACTTTATAATATCAGTTTATAATTACCACTTATTATATACTTTACTGTGCACAGGTACATCACATATAAAAATTAGAACTTAAAAAGATTAAAAATAAACACAACTGTAAGTTCTCGTATTTTCTTCCTGAGCCATAATGGGCCATCTTGTACACATCCCATTGTGGAGATCACTGCTGTACATGGTCGGCAACTACTGACACTGTGGGCTTATTTTCTTTTAATGAGGAGGAAGAAGCATGTGAAAATAAGGGTTTGTAAGAATGATTCTTCCATCAGAATCATAGAGAATGGATCAGAACAGTGGTTCTCAACCCCGGACAACTTTTGTCCCCAGAGAACACTTGTCAATGTCAAAAGACATTTGGGTTGTCACAACTGGGGGATGGCTCCCGGCATCTAGTATGCAGAGGACAAGGATGCTGTTTAGCATCCTACAATGCACAGGACAGCCCCCCCCCCAAAACAGACAATGAGCCAACCCAAGTGTCAACCTTCCCAAGGTTGAGAACAAAGAACAGTGAGATACTGATCATTATGTTTCCTGCAATACTCCAGAGTAATACTAAGAATCTGATCCCAGAAAATGCCAGTGGGAAGAGTGAGAGAGACAGATATGCAGAAGCATTTCTGAAGAAGAATCCAGAGCCTGTGGGTATGACTGATGCGCAGGTGAGGGAGCTATGCTCACGTCGCTGGTTTAGGCAGTAGGCCCAGCTTGGACTACATGGAATTCTTTTATTGGTAAATATGAGTTTCCATCCCCAGGCTTTCAATCTAATAACGTAAACACCATTTTTGCTGTCAATAAACGTTGAAGTGAACATTCTGAGCTTTAAGGAGTTGAGCTAATTAGCATAAACCTATAACATAGACTATTTTCAAAAACTCTATAAAAAACTTTATAAACAACATAGAATATTTTCAAAAATTTTATACACTAGATACTTCCAAAACTTTATGCATCTTTTGAATTAAGCAGGTACTCAATAAAAGTTTGCTGAATTTACTAAAATTCCGTAAAATTGATTTTAGAAAGTTTGGTTAAAGGAATTTAAAAGAAACAGAGCAATTAGAAAGGATGTGTAAAGATCTAACTAAATAATAATACAAAAATTGGAAAAGAATCTTCATTTTCTTAGCTCCATCAAAACAAATACCCACAGGATCAGAGGCAAAATCAAGTGCTCCATAAATATCACACCCCTTACTCTCATACACACACACACACACACACACACACACACACACAGAGTGATTGTCTCATGGGACAGTTGGCCTGTTTTCTCCATAGATTTCTCACCCCTTTATATGCCATTATCTTAATAATTATGTAAGTTTCTTCACAGTAAATCCTGAATTTTTTTTCTTCTGAATGTTTCAGATAGATGGATCTTTGGTTTTCTCAGCTTTATAGCTTCTCTACTATTTTTATCTTCCACTATAACTTTATAGTAACGAAAAACAAAGAACCAAAATAAGACGGTATCCAACTTGGCTTATTTCAATAAGGCACAGTGGAGGCTACTGCATCTGTCTCTTCTCACAGCCCTAGGAGAAGTTTGAAGGGGGAAAAAATTGAATTGAATTTTAACCAACAAACAAGGATTTACTGAGCAACCTCTTTGTGCCATTCAATTAAATTAAATCGACTCAATTATACCCATTGCAGATTTACTCTGTTGTATTAATATTTTTCGTTGAGGAGAACTTAATCCTGCTTCACTATACACTTTTGTGCTACTTAAATCTTTCTGTGGTTTCTTTCTAATCACTTATTAAGTGCCTCTGAAATGACCACTGGAAGCTAGAACCGAAATGAAATGCCACATTAGTCTATGATGGACTAGGAGACAATTCTTTGCTTTTAGTATGGACCCAAATTAGGCTACTAAAGATGTAAATGTTATACATTCAATGAAGAGAGAACCCTGTAAGTTATTAGAGATGAGCTCATAATTAAAGAAAAGTATTTTTTTCCCAGTGAAATACTACTCTTTTGCCCCCTAGCTCTAAACCAGTATCCACAACCCTGTGACTGCAAAGGAACTGAATTGGAATGTGTAAATATGGGCTTAAAGTCTGTGCCAGTGATTTCCAGCAATGCGACATTACTGTGAGTAGAATTCATGTCTTGATGATATTTGCCCCTGAAACCATATGAAAACCATGTAGTCTAATCTAACCTCCCCTTGTTGTGTTTTGTGTTACTTATATATTAGCAAAATCATAGAAGTTCCCCTTAAAACTACCAGAAATCAGAGAATGCCACATGTTTCTTCTCCAGGGAAGGCAAGTTTTTAAATGCTGTGTGTTAGATTAGCCTGGTTATCGTGGAGCTCACAAATGTCTCTGGTCTGCAGTGCTGATTTTCAGTTACTTTCTGATTCATTGTTTTTACTAAAATGCGAGTACCATACAACTAAAAATGAAAATAAAAAAGGAGAGCACTAGCTTATTCTACCTCACTGTAAATGGTGGCAATTGTCCAAGACTGCAAAGATATAACAAAGATATAAAAAATCCATGAAGCTGGCTATGTCATCACTGTAAGTTTGCCTGTACTTCGTAAAAATGTTTTGAGAGCCTCCAGAATTTGCAGTCATATTATGATTTGAGCATGTGTGAGTTGGTTAGGAACTTTTGGTTTTCTTTTGTTTGTTTGTTGTATTTTATTAAATTACCCAGAGAGTAAAGATGTTAAATCTTCATAGACATTCTAATCTATGATACTAAATGGCCAAACTTGTCAGATACTTGCAAATTGCTTTAATTTTGCCTTATGCACTTCTCATTCTCACACGAGAAAGTTTTCAGTTACTAGGGTCATTTTCAAATGTGCGGGAAGTAGCAAGGAGTATCCATAAATATCCTGTTTTCAGTCATGCACTTTCTAGGGAAAAGTGTTCTTGGTCATAAAACCCCTAATGAAGTCTGCTTTACCTGTTATTTTAGGTCTCTTAAGGAAAACAAAATTCACAGTCTTCCAGATAAAGTTTTCATCAAATACACAGCACTTAAACAGATGTAAGTAGCTATGAATGGTGTTTTTATGAAGAAATCCTTGTGATGTTTTAAGATGCCTTTTATCTTTAAGTAAAATGGAACATAAACTTAATAATCTTTATCATTAAATTTATTTTTCAAATGTAATTAAGATTGGGAAATAAAGCTTTGAAAACTAGTATATTATCTTTCCATTTCATAATTGAAAGTAGCTGAATTAATTTTATTTAAATTATTTTTAGAGGATTAAATTGAAGTTGAGATCGGGCATCTCAATAAGAAAACACATAGTTCCATTCCATGCTGTTTTCCAAGATCATTTGGAAAATGACACGGTAGATTCAGAGGCACTAGATATAACTTCTTAACTTTAAAGGGGAATGTTAGTATAGATAAGAAAGATCAGATCTTTTTAAAAAATTTTTTTCAATGTTTTTATTTACTTTTGAAGGAGAGAGAGACAGAGCATGAGCGGGGGAGGAGCAGAGAGAGAGGGAGACATAGAATCTGAAGCAGACTCCAGGCTCTAAGCCATCAGCACAGAGCCTGATGTGGGGCTCAAACCCATGAACTGTGAGATCATGACCTGAGCCAAAGTCGGACGCTCAACCGACCAAGCCACCCAGGCGCCCCAAGAAAGATCAGATCATTTAAAACACATAATGGTAGGATACAGACTGTCTCCCGGGATAATAGAAACAAAAGCTGCAATCTTAGTGAAATCAGTGATATTAGCATATCTGAGGAAAGAAAATGTTAATAAATAGGGCACAGTCCGCAGTGAAGAAATGGTAGTCAGAGAGAAACAAAGTATCAAGATGCTTCCAGCACCTTCCAAGAAAGAAAACCAGGATCTGGGCGATGTAATCCCTAGACGAGTCTCATTACTTGCATGAACTATCTATCTTTTGATAGAAATTCCCTTTACTTTGATTCCCTGCTCACCAAACAACCTTATGATGACTGCATTAACTTCCCAAATTACTCATATCAAAGTATTCGGACAGTTACCTCGGATAGGGTATTAGAATGTTCCTTTTGGTGGAATTGGATACCTCCCGTCTAAATAAAGACATTGAGAATATTCAACCTCTTGTCAGTTGTTACTCTATGGCAGCCCCTCCGAGCCCAGTCATTCTGGGATAACGCAGAGATCGAGTTTCTACAATTGCCAAGATGGTCATTAGACCAGATTTAAAAATTAACAAGGTAATGTTGTAAGGCTCCTTAGCAGCACAATTATACCGTTTTATCCTTCACAGTCAGCATAGAAAGTTTCTAGAAATGCGAAGTATGTTAATATCTAGAAATGTAAAATATGTTAAAAAGAATAAAAATAATCTGATCCTCTGCTGATACCGGACAAACAGATTTGGCGTAAAATGCCATCAAAATTCAATGCTGTGCATGAACTTAGGTACAGATTTTCTCGCACAAGAAAAGAAGTCGCTGAAGGAAGTCCATTAGTGAGGTAGAATCTTATGTCAACAGAGATAATCATGCCTGGGTTTGATCACAGCCTCCGTCAATGCCATCCGCAGTGACGACCTTCTGCTCCATTGTGGGGCGTGTTGTCATGTTCACATTGCCGCAGGGGAGTAGCTATGCACGGACTCTGGGTTTCCAGATGAATCTAGAGAGGAAACCCTAACTACACTGCTGTTATTCTTACTGGAAATTCTTGGAATCACCACATGTTCATCCTGTGAGTCAATACGGTTCTTGCACGGCCTGAATAATGCTCAAGGGAGGGGGGACAAATGGCACTAACAGAAAGGAAGGAAAAAGATTCATGTTGTAGAGTACCTGTTTCAGTTCTGTTATCTAGAGTCATAGAAGTTTTATGAATTTCTAATTAAGTGCTCTTATTGTTCACGAGGTAACTAAAGTCTGCAATGGTTAAATGATTTAACTAAGATCTACGACTAGTAAGCAGAAGAGCCAGAGTGAAAGCCCATATATTCTGATGCTCAGTACAGTGTTTATTTTGCAATGGCCAGGAACCAGAGATGGATGCTGTTCTAGCATCAGACTGAATGTTCTACCAACACATACTGTCCTGCCCCACGCAGAACTCCCTTTTCTACATGTGCCCTCTAATTTGGGACAAACTGACTTCTGGGAAGGCAGACAGATCACCAGAGGATCAAGCAAAGGAGGGGTACACTTCACCTTCTCCTACCAAGTCCTTTTGTGGACCACTGATTTATGTCAATACTTATCTCTGATAGTATTGGCTAGCCCACGTAGGGGAAGGATATGGAATCACTAATTTTGACAATCCAGGCCCCAATTTCTCCTAGTGAAATAAAACAGGGATTGACCTTAATTGCCCAGGTCAGCTGGAAAGTTCTCCAAGTAAATGTTTACTTCTACTTTGAGAAAACTTATGCCACATCA
Organism: Acinonyx jubatus; assembly: GCF_027475565.1. Classification (NCBI taxonomy): domain Eukaryota; kingdom Metazoa; phylum Chordata; class Mammalia; order Carnivora; family Felidae; genus Acinonyx; species Acinonyx jubatus. The sequence continues at coordinate 10,837,358 of NC_069380.1, forward strand.
TCACCCAGCTGAAGCTCTCCTGATGCAAGGTGCCATTTGATGCTATTTGAATCAACGAGGCAAGCTGATTCTCCCAGAGGCTCAGAGAAAAAAAGATTAGGGGACCCTCATCAGGAAACACTCACTAAGTGTTTATCCTAGGCAGAGTACAGCACAGGTCCTTATATTTATATATCACCTTTTAAAGTTCACAAAGAATCCCAACATTTGGAATTCTCACTCGGACTTTGAGCCCCATAATCGGCGAAGTGGGGGTGAGCATTACAAGGTTCTTTCAGGAATGCGGATTCGTATTCTAGAGAAGAGGGATGATTTGTTCAAAGGCAGTCAGCTGACCAGTAGTAGATCTTGGCCTCAAAGCCGAACCTCTGACTGTGATCTTTTGGAAGCTTAACTGCTTGGTCCAGTCTCAGAATATTGTTCCCGTTGATGAAAACGTCCATTAACCAAGCTTTGATTTGAACATAACACAAGGTCTTTACAACCATTACTTAAGTATCATAAAGCAGCTCATGAGCTCAGCCATCCGTCCTTAAACCTCCTACCCCCACCCCCTTTTTTCCACTCCTCAGTTGCCCCTGCCACTACTTCTCCAACCCCCAGCCTCAGCCATGCTCTCCTCTCTCCCGTCCTTCCACTCTTACCTTCTCCTTCCCTATTCTGCATTACAACATCCCAAATAGCCGATGTGGCAAAACCAAAACCATCCCCAGGAAAAGGTGTCTGGGGAAGAAAGAAATGAACAACTCCCAGGATCCTTGGAAACATCCCACAGGAGCGTAAAAGCTGACAAAACCACATATTCATTCATTCTTTCAACAAACATTTGTCGATACCTGCCAGGCTCCAAGTACTGAGGATACAGCAGTGAACAACACATGTCAAAAGCCCTCTCTTCATGGAGTTAAAGGTACAGTGGAGGAGGATAGGCAATAAAATAGAAAATACATAGTTTGTTAGATACTGATGAGAGCCATGGAGTAAAATAAGCCAGGAAGGTCATGAGGGTGCGCTGAGCAGAAGAAACTTCAAAGAGTACACCAATAAATTTTGTCCTGTCATGTAAATCTACTACTGCCAAGGGTGTCTTTAAAGCTCCCCATCTTTCTTAGACTTATGCCATGAAACTTCAAAACACACCCAATCAGTCCTCTACTTAACTGTAATAGTTAAAGCTGGCTCTTATCACGCTGCATATTCCACGAGTCTCTTCCAGCAGACTTCTCCCCCAAAGGATGTGGTTTCAAATCTGATCACCATCCTGATCACATTAATCTGTATATGTTCACCTACACTTGCCTTCCACGTAGTATCTAGAATAAATGTAATATTGTCACTGTGACATGGGCGGGGACGGACAGACGAAAGCTAGCAAGACTTCTTTTCTAAACTCTATATGCTCCAAGCTTACATTTGATATCTTGGTGGCTATTTCATACCCGTAACTCTTAGCGGTCATGCTTCTAAAATTCCCCATCCCGTGCCATAGGTGTTTCTGCAAAGTGATGGTGTCTCCATCCTGCATCTGTGCACTTGGCGTTTGAGAGCTAGTTGTAGGTCCATAAATGTAACCCTGTTCAGTTTCAACCTGTTAGGTTCAGCTTTTCTTATCAGACTGTAATGAACTTTTTGGAAAATTCAACATATTCACTATGACTATGCTGAATATTCATATAAATATGAATATGACTGCTGAGAGGTCCGCATTCTGTCACCTGAAAATTGGATGAACCATCTTTACCCAAATCGTGGAGTAAAATACTGAAGAGGACAGTGCCAAATACTCTTTCCAGAGCCCTTCATCACTGTCCTTCAAGCAATGTGTATTATTCTTTATTTTGGCCACAAACGCATCATAAAGCCACTTGATCAATGCATGCTAGACATAGAAGCAGTGTCAGCCACTGTTGGTGTTGGACTGATCAGTTTTTCAAAAAAGAAAATAAAGTTAGTCTGACATGACTTGTTTCTCATGAAGTGCCCTGTTCATTTTCTTCTTGAGGTATTCACAGGCGGTTTCCTAAATAGCTTGTTTTGTGATTTTGCCCAGAACCCACGTCAAGCACATCTTACTCTACAAATTGGAATATATCCTAAGAGATCATTGACTCTAACGTTGAGTGAGTCTGTGGTCTAGAATGTTCTAAATAGTCAGTGGGTTGAGGTCATTTAGGCAACCAGAAGAATAAGTTCATAAATCAAAATGAAATTTTAATTGCCAAATGAATAAATGTTGTTGAACTTACCTGAATGTTCTTACTATTGGTCAGATTATTCATTTTAATAATCTTTTAAAAATATCAAGCCTTTCTAATGTTGGGGAGGGAGGGAGGGAAGAGATTTAAGATGACCTTTCAAAGAAATAAAATAGACTTTAACAGTGACTATATTACTCTATCACCACTACCATGGAAACCAGCAGCAGCCTTCCTCCTCATTGTGACATAAACCTTACATAAATTAGGAATTTCTTCTTAAACATGGTTCTAGTTCAAAACAATCATTGGCAACAAAATATAATTCAAGGAGTCTGCCTGGCTCATGAATACAAAATGTTGCATTAAAAAAATAGCCTATAAACATGCATGTCATTAAAGCATTTATTTGCTTTAGTTTCAGGTACATAAATTCCTGGCGTTTCTGCTTGAAAAGTCCTGACAGCTGAAACAGCAGGAATTCATGAACCAGTAAGTTATTCTTAGAAAAGCCATTCAGTGGAAAGTATATTAAATGGGCTCACATCTCGGCTCTGAATAAAAAGAGGACACCACTTGCCAAACTGTTACGGTTCCCAATTTCCCCTTGTAGTCACCAAGCTACTATTCTACAAAGAAGCAAGGGGACGCTACAGGACCAAGTTAAAATTCAGTAGCCTAAGTCTGAGACAGGGGACTTGGAGCTCCAGTTCTCTGGGAGGTGCCAGCAAGCTGAAGCCCAGCAGGTGACTAGAGGCTCTTCCTTATTTAAAGTGTTGGGGTCTTGGGGCACCTGCGTGGCTCTGTCGGTTGAGCGTCCGACTTCAGCTCAGGTCGTGATCTCGCGGTCCGTGAGTTCGAGCCCCGCGTTGGGCTCTGTGCTGATGGCTCAGAGCCTGGAGCCTGTTTCAGATTCTGTGTCTCCCTCTCTCTGCCCCTCCCCCATTCACACTCTGTCTCTCTCTGTCTCAAAAATAAATAAACGTTAAAAAAATAAGTAAATAAAGTGTTGGGGTCTCAATTCATGTCAGGGAAGGCAGATAGGCTGCACACGTCCAGTGAGTCATGCAGGTGGAAAGCACGGAGCCAAATGCACAATTTATGACCGCGCCCATCTCTTCAAGATTGACAACATGTAGGTAAAATGTGCATGGCAATTTTGAATTCCTTATATTTTTTAAAGTTTATGTACTTATTTTGGGAGAGAGAGAGAGAGAAAGCACGTGCGCAGGCGCACACGAGTGGGGGAGAGGCAGAAAGCGAGGGAGAGAGAATCCCAAGCGGCCCCGCCCTGTCAGCCCAGAGCCCCACACAAGGCTCCATCTCCCCGATGGTGAGATCATGACCTGAGCTGAAGTCAAGAGTCAGACACTCAACCTACTGAGCCACCCAGGTGCCCCTTGCATTCATTATCTGGAATAAAATATAACTAACACTAGTTAGGTAGTAAATTTTATGTTTAAGAGGAACTTCAACGTATGTATATTATAGCATTGTATTATTTTTCTGTTTTCACTTACTATTGTAACTCATTACGTTCATTTTCATTACATCACTCCAAGGGCTTTGAAATGCCAAAACAGATATTGATCCGTACGGATTCATTCTATTCATAGCAGAACTTTAAAACCAAATGACAATGTATGCTGTCATGGGAAGCATCTCCTCATAGACGTGGGGCGGGGCGGGGGGAGAGAAGGGGTGGAATGACACGAGGTCTCAATGGGTTTCAAGTTTACTTGGTGAGATTGAAATTGACGCTCTGTGTATCTTATGGATGTAATGCGTGTGCTGTAGTACCAACCTCTGCCACTTGGTGGAACACAGAGAAAATGACAATATCCGTTCAACACTTGGGTTTCAACTTGGGATGGATGGGTTTGCTGATAACTGGGAGCTGATATCGGCTTTACCTCGCTACCTTGAGGGCTGAGGGCTTCAATATCTTGGCACTCCTATAATGGCTTCATAATTCAAAGGCTGGGAAGCTTTGCTAGAGAGTAGTTATAGTATAACAAAATTCAAAGTACAGCCAGCTGCCAAAGGAGCACGTGTTCTACTAATGGTTTTGCAGTGAAGTCTCCTAACAATTAAGGAAGTGTTGTGTGAGATTTTAGGAACTGAACCAGATCAAAATAAGAGCTAGGGAAGCCGTTCAAAACACTATGTAGTCATTAGTCACTATTATTAGTGTGGATATTTCCTGCTCCTAAATACCTTGAGAAAATACGGATTCAAGGCTAAACTCCCATTGTATCATAAGCACAGGGAATGAAAATTATTTTACTCAGATACTCCCAACAGTGCTATTATTGAATCAATGCTATATTGGTAAATTGCTTCAGGGGGTAAGTAAATCGTGACCCTGTGAGCTGACATTGAGATACTAACCTCAGTTCCACTATGGATGCAGCTGTGACCTTGAGTACCTCACTAACTCCCTTTGTGCTTCCCACTCAGCATCTCGCCATAGAAACAAATGAGACTTGCCCTCTCCTTTTTTCATGGGAATAGAATGAAGAGAAATGGGGAATTAAAGGTGGAACTCTGTGCTGAAAGAATAAAAAGCTCAGCAGTGAGACACGGGCCCAGGCCCATCTCACATGGGGAGCATCATCTGCAAGTCAGAATAAGAAAACCACAACACAAGCCCACGTCCCTCCTCAAACTCGTCACCCGGGAGCTCAGCGGGGCAGACCAGAGACGCCCGAATCTCACTGCATGGTTGCCAGTGGGAGACAAGCGTTGGTTAGCTTCACAGCCATCTCGTGGGCGACACCACCACCACCCGACATAAGAGTAGGACTTGGGACTTCATAAACCAGTTTCGCCAATTGTCTTTAGATGAATCAAGTGGAGACCATGTGCCACAACTCGATAAAGTACCTACACCCTAATCACATGGCTCTTCTGTCTCATTCCCACCAGATTTCTTCAGCATAATTGTATTACGCACATATCACGGAGAGCATTTTTTGGATTACATAATCTGCAAATATTGTGAGTAACTTCTTTACAACTATGAGTACAATTTTAAGTAAAGATTAAAAGAGTAGAAATGGCACTTTTTAAAGGCTTGACTTGGCTATAGCAAAATGGGAGAAATAGGTTACCAGAAAGTACTTAGATGAGTTATTAACCTAACGGAATTATTAAAAGATTCCTAGTTTTACCAGAAGACAGAAACAAAGGCTCTCCTTAACCTTGTCTTCTGAAGTTTGGGTCATTTCCACAATATTTTAGCATTTTTTTTCTAACCGTTGCTAACTTACCTATCTGTTTTCTTAAAATGCTAGTCTACTAAGGATGTGACCAAAAGTGACGGAAGCAAAAATCACCTACTCTTATACTCTTAACAGAATATAATATCCCAACACGTTATTTGTGGCCAGTTTGCTGGTCCTGTCCCCAGTGTCATACACACCAGGCTCGTGGTTATCTGTATCTTCTTATCCAGCTGAATGCTTTCAGAAACAGATGTCCCTACTCCATAATCATCATCAGCGGCTCATATTCTGATTATATGTGACTAAAATGAAGTATTGAGTTTGCCTAATTGACTCGCTCATGCTATTTATAGGTATCTCAGCCACAACTGTATTACAACTCTCAGACCCGGAGTATTCAAAGACTTACATCAGCTAACTTGGCTGTAAGTATCCTAGCTTTTCCTTCAGAAGATCGGATAGATCAGATAGACTATATATGTTTATAGTCTCCATCTATTTATGTATCTTGTTTATTACACTCATTTTTCTGATTGTCACATCATCTGGAGCACATTACCCAAGCAATTCAGATAATGGCATGCCAAATGGTAGTTGTGTGCAAAGGAACGTGTGCCGTGCTTTTTCCAAGTGGCTTTCTGAGCCATGTGTCCATCCAGTGTTGATCTATTCCAGCATTACTCAACCTCAGCTCTATTGGCATTTCATCTAGAGAATTCTTTGATGAAGGGGGTGTTCTCTCATATTTGGGGATGTTTAGCATTATCTGCGGTCTCTATCTCACTAGATGCCAGTGGTACTGGTTCCCAGAGGTGTGACAACCAAAGATGTCTCCAGACATTCATTTCAACGGACCTCTGTTGAAACCCACTGACCTAGAAAGTAAGCAAGTTAGGGACCTTTTAGAGTTCCAGAGCATTCATAGAAAAGTCTGAAGATATGGTAGCTTGTGGTGTTTCATCACTTTCCTCGCTGAGCCACCAGCTCCCTTCTGAGGAGTCTCACATCAGATATTTGTATTTTCACCAGGAAAATGAACATTGGCCCGTTAGATGGCTCGATGTTTCAGTCTGACATTTCTGTAGGTCAGATTGGTCTGGTGGAAAAAGCCAGAACTTCAACTTTATCCAGATCCTGCATATGCTGTGGGCCTCTGTTAATGTTCCGGGCAACTTTCTTAATCTTCCTGGGCTGCTTTATTTCTCATCTGTAAACTAGAAGCACAGCTCCTTTTTAAGAGTGATGGCGTGAGGATTAAATCACAAGGCAGATATAAACTGCCACATGCAGAGCACTTGGCATATCGCAGGTGTCTAATGTCACTTCCTTCTCCAAATCCTACTCTCAGGAACCGCTGAGAGTAAGAGGAAATGGTACCTGGCTTCAAAGGCAACAGGAGAAAAGAAGGCATATTTCCCCCTTAGTCTATTTCTTTCTAGGAAAATACCGTATATGGTTAGAAATGGTTATTTGAATATATGAGTATTTTCATGCTCTCATCCTCAAAGCTCCTAATGAGCTGGTTGGTACAGACCTTATAAATGCATCATTTAAACACCACGAGACCAAAGAACCATTTGTGATTTCCTATGAATTTTTTTTCATCCACTCTTCATTCAGTCAATCCGTAGGTCAAGGCATTTGTGGAGCCTGTATTCAGCCAATTAATAATGCAGCTTATGCTGGATTCAAGTATCCAGAGGTGAGGGGTCTGTCTCTGGTCTTTAAGTCCAATGGGAGGCGGATGCAGTCAGAGAAAACAATCAGGACGAACCCCTCATAAGGGCTGGGACAGGGGGTGGTGGAAATTTGGAGGAAAGAGCTAGGAAGGACTCTTAGGGAAGAGGACGGGGAGCCAAGTGTGGACGGGCAGGAAAGAGGAGAGCAGGTGTTGGGAGGCAGGATTGTCACGGGCTTTATATTGTTTCCTGGTTTCATTTCACAGATGTCTCTAATGGTGGAAATATTTTTGATATTTTTTTTTCAGAATTCTAGATGACAATCCAATAACCAGAATTTCCCAGCGGTTGTTTACTGGACTAAAGTCCTTGTTTTTCCTGTAAGTGTTCATCTACCCTTCAAGACACCTGTCTATAAATTGCAGTGACATCTAACACTAGCTTGCAAAATGAGCTTTAAAAACCTCAAGCCCATTAACATTTTTATTAGTCAAAACCTTTCCTGTACCTCCAGCCACAGTTACTGTTGTGACTTCCTAGCCTTGGCTCGTGGTATATTTTAAACCTACTGGTTGATTAATTTTTGATCTCCTTTACTTTCCTTTAATCTTAAGGCACGGTTTACTTGCAGTGGTTGACCAAAGATAGTATTCATTTTTATCTCCTAACTACATTTAAATCTATCAGAATCTCCTGGGAGTTCAGCTCCGACTACATTTTTAACAGAGGGAAATGTGCCTTTGCCCAGCAAGAGTCTCTAAACATTCCAAAACCTTTGTCCCACTGACAGAGCTGTTCTCATAATTACATTCTCACTGTTTATTAATACACTGAAATGATTTATCACCAGGGGATTATTATGTTCCTTTATAGTTCATCGCATGGCATCATTATTTTTCCATTTGTCAAAAGGGACCACAATATCATAAATTAATCGTGCAACTTAACATGCTGATGGGTTGTTTTCCTTCCCCCAGCGCCCCCTGCGATCGCTTCTTAGATTTAATGCAGTTTCCAGTGTGGCCCCTTAATACTGTAAATGATTTGTGTTTCCCTTAAGAAAAAACTTTGGATGTAGGATGTGGAAATGATTACAAGTTTGAAGTTTACAAGGAAAATTACCATGAACTTCAAAGTTATTACTCAATACATACTTTTGTTTGATCTCGTAAAATTAAAGCGCATAATATTTATTCCCAGGTTATATATCATACTTTTGCGCTCAGCCTCTTTGACATGTGCTTTCTTATCTGTGCTATACATATATCTAGAGACCATTTTGAAGAAGTAGTTATGTTTTTATTTTTTATCCTGCTATACTGATTGTAGCATGCAAGTTTCCAAATTGTGGAAACAGTAAAAGTGCTGTTCTTAAAGGGGCATATCCTTTCGTTTCTAACTAACATCTTCTTTGTGTAAAGGTCTATGGTTAATAACTACTTAGAGGCCCTTCCCAAACAGATGTGTGCCCAAATGCCTCAACTCAACTGGATGTGAGTATGCATTTAGGAGCTAATTTGTTCTTAAGGAAACCAGCCCTGAAGTTAATTCATGATTACATAAAAAGCCCATAAAAAAGCCCATCTTTCCAAAACTGAAATCTGATTATGTTATTTCCTGGTTAAAAAATCTTTTGAGGGGTGCCTGGATGGCTCAGGTGATTAAGCGTCTGACTTTGGCTCAGGTCATGATCTCACGGTTTGTGGGTTTGGGCCTCATGTCGGGCTCTGGGCTGATGGCTCAGAGCCTGGAGCCTGCTTCGGATTCTGTGTCTCCCTCTCTCTCTGCCCTTCCCCCGTTCATGTTTGTTCTCTCTCGCTCGCTCGCTCTCGCTCTCAAGAATAAATAAACGTTAAAAAAAGAAATTAAATTAATTTAAAAAGAAAAATCTTTTGAGAACTCCCATGGGTGTGCAAGTTAACTTCAGACTTGCCCCTTGAGCACCCGAGACCCCCCATTTGTATCCCTTCCTCCATCTAGACTACTACCCGGCTCCTCCTATGTGCCTTCCTTCCAGATGCACCAAACTGCTATAATCAGTTCCCTGAGCACATATTGTTCCTTCAATTAGAAAAGTCTTTCTCCTGTATTCTTTCGGTCAACTCCAAAATTTCGGTTAACTCCAAAAGTCAGCGTAAACATCCACTCTAGGAAGCTCTCACACCAGCCAATTACAGTGACTGCCTCTGTGACTCCTTTGCACCATGGACAGGCTTCCACCACGGCACCCATTCCCTACACACCTATCTCCGTTCTACTGTCACCATCTTGCCTGTCCCCCCCCCCATTGTGTAAATTCTGTGAGGGCAGAGACCCACCTTGTGATGTATACCCCAGCATTTGTACACCAACCAGCACATAATAACTGCTCAACAAACCTTTGTTAAGCCAAAGTGCTAAACCGTGTCCACTCCTTGTTAGCTTTCAACCAATACTTGTTTAAAACGTCTACTTAAGTTAATTCATGGCTTCACCACCACTACTCACCCCTCCCTGTCACCTTCATCTTCAAGGTCTCCTGAGACAGGCAGTTTTGGCATCCACAGTGATTTCTTGCCCTGTAAAATGCTGGCTGTACTGTCCTGCAGAACTCTTCTCACTGTCAAACCAGGAGACTCGATACTCCTAGGATGATAAAATTACAGCACCTCAGCCTCTGGTCCTTTCTGAGCTAGCCTCACAATTACTTTCTACAACTCTTAGGGGTCCTTATGTTTATATGGACTTTTATTTATTTACATACCTGTTATCAAAGACTTCTAAGGCCATAGAGGTCTCATGTAAGTGTGCCATTCCTGAAGTGGAAATAATGATCTGAAAAACATGAGAATCATACTTGTTAAGAATAGGTGGTGGAAAAAAAAAAAAATTAGAAAAGACAAGAGCATAGCTGCACCATGGAAGCAAACAGGAAAGAGTGAAGGTAGCAGAAAAAGATCAGGGCCCGAGCCTGCCTCTCCTCCAATGGGCATCAGCAACCAGGAGGAGAGCGGGAACCAGCATCAGAGCCCCGGGTTCTGGTGTAGTCGTGGTCACTTGAGGCTCCCTCAAACACGAGGGGAAAAATAGACACCCAGTGAAAATATCATTAGTAAGATTGTCCCATCACACATGAGAAAGGGCCTTGAAACCAAGAGGACAGAACTGAGAGGTCAGACCCAAAAAAACCCTTACAGGAAGGAAAACCCATACCCTGGCCAGGCTCCCGCGCCCTCACTTGCCATCAGCAGGGTGATCGCTCGCCAAGTCCTTGCTGTTATACTTGTGAAGTGTGAAAAACACTTGTTCCCATCCCACCGAGCAATATTTGGGCTTTTAAGAGAGTACGGTGTTTACTCTTTTAGCCACAGTATTTTCAGAGGGAAAAAAACTATCAAGTTCCTACCAGACCATCTGGATGGGTATAAAACAGGATTTAAAAGGAAATGACACACGACTGGCGATTTTAGTGTTAACGTGAGAAATGTTCACAGGCGGCAAAACAGCTATTGTCATATATGGGGAAGATTGTAAGAAGCGGACTATAAAAAGAGGTTAGGAGACTTGGCAGGAAAGTCTCCTCTTCCTCATTCCTCGGCACCGCTGGAAGCCGTAATGTCAGAGCGCTCCTGGGAGGGTCCCTGGTCACGTAGGATGCCGCTGTCACAAAGGATCGCTGGCAGAACGTCACAGCTCCCGCGCTCCTCAAACAACACGAGGCCTTGTTAGGACCTCAGTCCTTTTTTTTTTTTTTTTTTCCTTTTTTTACAACGACGTGGATGGAGCTAGAGTGTATGATGCTGAGTGAAATAAGTCAGTTAGAGAAAGACATACGATACGATCTCACTCATATGTGGGATTTAAGACACAAAACAAATGAGCAAAGAAAAAAAAAAAAACAAGAGAGAGCGACAAGAAACAGACTCTTACCTACAGGGACCAAACTGATGGTTACCAGAAAGGTGGGTGGGGGGAGGGGTTAAATAGGCCAAGAGGACCAAGTGGGGGACCTTTGTGATGAGCACCAGGTGTTGTATGGGAGCCCTGAAGCACCTGAAATGTTGCACACCTGACACTAATATAACACTGTATGTTAACTATACTCAGATGAAAAGGCCTCAGCCCTAGAGTAGCAACGGGACGGAGTCCAAGAGTCTGCATTTCTCAGCAGTTCCCAGGTGACGCTGAGGGCTGTCCCAGCCACCTTGGAGCAGCGCTAACACTCGGCATCGGGGTCTCAGAGGCAGAGCAGAAAGAGCGGCTGTGGTCATCAGGCAGAGGGATACAGATGCCTGACTCTGGGATTTAGTATCTGGAAGATGATTGTGCCTGAGTGTCTCCTTAATCCAAAATAGAGACAAAAGTATCTACCTGCGGCCAGGGGAAAGTGAGAATGGAAGGATCTATGATGCATGGTTTAGTGTCCAGACTTTAGATAGAGAGACGTCGGAGTGAGAAGGTCAATTCTACTGCTTACCAGCTGCGTGGCCAGAAATTAAGTGAATTCCCAACGGCCTCACTTTCCTTATATGTTGGGGGGAGGGATAATACCAATTTAGCAAGAGCGCGATTATGCACTCAGAACAGTATCTGACACCATAAAAGTCTAATAAATGTAGTTGCCGCTATTATGGTGGGAATATTATAATTAATAGCACGGTATCCGGCACAGAGAGAAACACTCACTAAATGTTGAGCTGCCCTTTCCCTCAATTTTATTAAGCTCTAACATTAATTGGAAGGGGAAAAGAAGCACAATATTAATTATATTAACCTTGTAATAATTGGGAAGAAAGCATAAACACTGAAATGAAGTAAAGAATAAAGTTCAGGGACGCCTGGGTGGCTCAGTCGGTTAAGTGTCTGACGTCAGCTCAGGTCACGATCTCGTAGTTCATGGGTTCCGGCCCCGTGTCAGGCTGTGTGCTGACCGCTCAGAGCCTGGAGCCTGCTTCGGATGCTGTGTCTTCCTCTCTCTCTCTGCCCCTCCTCCACTCATGCTCTGTCGCTCTCCGTCTCTCAAAAATGAATAACCGTTAAAAAAAAATTCCTGTAAATAAAGTTCAGAACTGTTATGGCCACGAAAAGCGCCTCCAGACATGTGATTCGTGCAAAAACATTAAAAATATCTTTCCCCCGTGCATTTTAGGGATTTGGAAGGCAATGGAATAAAATGTCTTACGAATTCCACCTTTCTGTCATGCAATTCACTCACAGTGCTGTAAGTATACAATGGAAATTAGTGAACAAGGGGAAACCCGATAGATTTGGAAGTCAAAAGAAAACACTGACAAGGAATTTTAAAATAGTCTTTTATTTACAGCCTCGGTCTGGAACTACACTCCTAGAAAACGCACCCATGGGTTGCTGGATTTTGACGGTGGGCCTAGCCTTCAGTTGAGCTGCCCAGCAGCTAGGTCTCCAGCTGTCCCCCTTCTTGCTGAGGGCAATTGTTATTTCACTGCATTCTCTCAGCTGAGCCGAGCTGGTGTCTAACCCCGTGATAACCAAGGAAATGAGATCATGTGTGAGAAAATGCTTAGCTCTACAATGATGAGTGCTTACTGCCAGGGGCACTTATCCCTTGATGTCTGTTGCTCTCTCTAAAGAAAAAAAAAATGATAATTTTACTCTTTAGGGAAGAATATCTAGTGTATTCTGATCTGCCAAAGATTCTGATTGGTGATTTGGATTGCTGATTGTGTTTTTTTTTTTTATTGGGTGGGGGCGGTGCCCATGGGTTGGTTACGCCACATTTGCACTGGTGAAAAAAACACAAGAATTTTGCTTTCGTTTTAACCAATAGTTTTCCACGTGTAGTAAGCAGTTAGTAATGTCTGGTGGTTGCACAGGTGGTTGGAAAAGAAAAATTGGAGTATATTCATTTGTAGTAGTCTAACCACTGTTTTTTTTTTTTTTTTTCACCAAACTAAGAGACGAGGTTATTGCCAGGCTACATATTTATCAGTCAGATTACAGACCAGCATATTGAATGAGAAAAGAGGGGCTATCCCACTCAGAAGATGCAAATAGGTGACTCTTTTTCTTGTGGGTAATGAGAGAAAACACTGGTAAACTCAACAAATTACCTTGACACTTTCTATTTTACAGCCCCATGTAGCTTTTGAATCACTGTCATACTCACGAGCTCTCCTCTGTAGGGCAGGTAGCTGCCAACCCCCTCTTTGTACCGTAGGTCTTGAAGAATTCCATTTCTAGACAAAGGAAATGTAAAACCAGTGCCCTCACCACCACCACATTTAAAATCCATCTGTGGCCCCATGGGTTCAAACTCTGTTCTTTCTGGCCTTCTCCTAAGGAATATGCCTTACACAAGGCAAACCCCGCTCTAAGTATTAACGGGGTCGAAATCTGACATTACGTGTGTGTTGGGAAGTAAACGCTTTCTGAAGCCATCAGAGTGGAAACCAAATGCAGCCTTAGAGACCACACTGAGCCCCTCACATTACCTATGGCTAGCGTTTCCTGGAAAGAACACGTAGATATCCCGGCGAGAAACTCCTGCCTTGTGCTCCACACCAGATCACGCCTCACTTTGAGACTTCACAGGAGGCCTTGAGAAATCACACGTGGATCACTGGCATCTCCCAATGAGGACTGATTCTTACCGCAGACACAAACCAACAGTGCTGACTCTCACCATGTCTTACAGGTTTCTGCCTAGAAATCAAATTGATTTTGTTCCAGAGAAGACATTTTCTTCATTAAAAAATTTAGGAGAACTGTAAGTAGCATTGTCTACTAGGAAAATAGGATTGCTTCTTCCAAGATTATAAATTTAAGTGACTAGTGAGGCTTCTTTTTCACTAGTGCCAATCAAATCCTGCAGACTCCCGGATATTCCAAATCAATTAAGAAAACCAACATTATCCTAAAGCCAAAAGCAAATTAAAATTAAACAGTGGGCTTAATACGGATTTAGCCTACGCTAATTTCTCTGCCTATTTTCTTTGGGTGATTTCGTGTGTGTGTGTGTGTGTGTGTGTGTGTGTGTGTGTGTGTGTTGGAGCAAATGGGCTTTCTGTAACTCCTTAAACTCAAGGATCATTATCTCTAATGGCTGGCGTATAGTTAACTCTCAGTAAATGCTTGCTGAATGAATGACTGCAATAATATTAATCATGACTGAACAAAGGAACAAAGATGCTTATTATCCCTTGAGAAATTATGACTTCTAGAGCAGATGCAACAAATACTAATGTCTAGAATGATCAGGCTTATTGAAAAATGTGCAGAGAGATCATGGAGCTTTTTCTGTTCAAATATATGTTTTGTAGAGCTAAAACTTTTAAAAGCATCTGCCTTGCGATTAATTCACTCTACCCACATAATTGTGTGTCATTGGAAGTTAAAACTCAGTCTGTTACATTATAATTAGTGGCGATTAGGATACAGAACTCCTCCTCCTGATCTGAAGCCTAAAAAATGGAAATGAATTTCTTAATTAATCTCTCCCCCCTTCTTTATACCTTGCTTTGAAATACAGACAGGCCTGGGGAAAATAACTCAGTAAGAGTCACTTGAAAACTAATTCATGAATAATTAAGATAATTCAATCTCATGTATAAGTATCACAAACCAAATGCATATATATTTACTAAGTGCCTAGTATGTGAAAGACACGGATTAGAACTACAAATATTGTCATTCTATGGCACAAAGTGAAAGGCAGCTCCCTTAGAATTGCTCATTCTTCCTCATGAGGCTTTAGGGGTTTGCTAGGGATTTGGGTTACAGGGTGGGGCAGGTGAACAGCCCAGGACGAACAGGAGTGATGTTTTCGGTACGAACTTAAGGAGATGGTGGTACGGAGTTCGTATTTTGAAAACTATTCAAATCCTCCTTTTATCCTACACTTTGGCAGAGCTCCACACACCCCGGCCCCCCAAAAGAGCCATTAGCTTGCTTTGTGAAAGACCACCAATAATTCACTAGTCCCCAGTAAGTGGAAAGAAATTCAGAAGTTTACAGAATTAACTTGAACAAGGTATTTTTAACTCCTCAGTTTACAATAGCGTTAGATCATTTTCCTGAGCCATTATGACCACAAACGCTGCCTGGAGGGGAATCAGACTTAGGGGAGGCCACTAAAGCCCTTTCCCCTACGAGACTGTACTTTGTTTTTCAACGTGACCCTTAGCAGGATGTTTTCTAGCTGTACAAGACATCATCGTCTCGCTGTGTGGTCACGCTCTCGCTGACCCATGTGTGCCTGTGGCTGTCCTTCTGAGCTACAACCCTGGGGTTCTCTGCTCACTTACAGCTCCTCAAATCAGAATTTTCCAGCTGGCGGGATGTCTACACTTGGGTATCATGACAGCTCCTCAAAAGCATCTGTTACAATTAACGTATAGATGACTCTTACCCCCCTGTCGGCTTCTTCCCCTGAACTTGCCATCTTAGCGGTATCAGCATCCTTCCTGGCAGCCAGGCTCAAAGCCTCTTCCTTTCTTTCCGACCCTCATTACGCTTCATGTCCCACCGGACTGTGAGCCCTGGCTGTGCCCCCTTAAGCCCTCATCTTCTTTCACCTGGTCCAGGGTCAAAGCCTCCTGACTGGTCTCCATCCTTTTACTCCTTGACTTTCCATGCTTCTGACAGAACTATCTTCCCATAATGCAGAGCATAGTTTGCCCCTGTCCTTCTCCATATTCTCACTCCTTGTTGCTAGCTCTCAATGTTAATGTTCAGAAGAATCACAAGGGATACTGGCTTTAAATGCATGTTACCAAGCTGCCCCCACTCAGAGATTATGAAGTGATAGTCCTGCTGGAGTGGGCACCAAGATAGTTCTTTGAGTGGGCACCCAGGATTTATAAGCATCTTCCTTGGTTCTGATGCCTGGGCTATGCTCTGGGAAGTACCACCTTGGAATCTGTTCAGGGCTCTTCCATTTTGTCTCCGTGCTTATTTCCAGGCTCACTTCTTCTACATCTCCCCATACTTTCCATCCTTCACCCACGCTGGGCTATTTACCAACTAGAGAAGATGTCATTGAATTCCAAGTTTCTGTTTCTCTGAGCCTGGTTAACCCTCACCTGAAAAGCTGTTCTTCTATTCCGCCTATGAAAATCATAAAGCTTTGTTTACACAGTTCCTAATTTCCAACTCGTTCCTCTGTTTTCTTTTGTCAGTAGGTCTGTAATAGCACCTGCTTCATTCCATCCTTGTTTTATAATCTAGTTGCTTATTCTAATTGTAAGCTTCTTTAGAAAGATATCTAAGTCTTAAGTTATTTGTAGCTCCCACCTAACCAACCATCAACAGCTCCAAAGCATCAAAAATAGATAAAATCTTTTGTTTGACTCTTAAGCAATTGAATGTCTGTTTCACTTTTCAATACCTTCCCTGGTTCAGAAGCATATTTTGGACTCTTAAAGATTCCTGATTCCTTCTGATCCTAGATAATCCTTTTCTACATTCTCTAGAAACACTTTGCCATGATTCTTCATGGATAGGACGGTACTGTGATACTTTGTTCTAAAATTTTAATTTCCTTAAAAAATAGTACTATAACAACATAGATTTAAAATGCATGAACTTATCCATTCAAGACTATCTGGGGAGATAATATGTGGCCAATACCGCCTTAGTTGGAATGCAAAGTAAGTAAAAGCAAAGGTCTTGGCCTCAGAAAGCTTCTGATAGAGTTGGATAAATAAGATATCACATACTTGAACCCAGGAGGAATCACAAAAACAAATGAATGATCGAAGTGTACAAAGAGTACCTGAAACAGAGGAAATTAATCAAAGTAGATATTGAAGCCAGGTTGGGAATGTGTTGAAGAGGGACTGAGAGGAAATTCCAGACAGGAACTGGATGAGCAAAATGTCACACGTCTGAAATGATGGAAAACATATCCATTTGGCTGACTCACACAGCCCTGTTTTGTAACAAGTTATCAGGATGGTTAAATTGGATCCTATTTTCTGTTACGTCAAATGGGATGGTGATAATTGTGAAGAGTAATACCCATGTCATTTATTTCCAATGTAATTGCTTTGGGTTTTCGCTGTCATCAACAGGGACCTGTCTAGCAATATGATAATGGAGCTACCAGCCCACCTTTTTCAAGACCTGAAGCTTCTACAGAAACTGTAAGTTCTTCTTCCCACCCACCAACATCAGATTTAAATGGCAACATCTTGAGCTTCCAAAATAATAACATCCTGATGCTTCTTTCCTTCCTCTTTCTAATGGTACAAAAGGAATCTGTCGTCCAATCCTCTTTTGTATCTCCACAAGAACCAGTTTGAAAGTCTTAAACAACTTCAGTCTCTGTAAGTGAAATATAACGGTATATTGATTATCATTTGAGTGGATATGTTTTACTTAGAACCACGTTTATTTTTAAATGGGTACTTTATGCAGAGAGCTCTTACTCTGAGCCCATGCCATCAGACAATTGTATCATTGTTGCCATCAAGTATGTGCTGAAATGACAACAAAGCCACCTCTTTTACCATTTAATCTGTTGCAAAGACCATTTCTGTGTCTGAAGCTACATGTACCGGGTTCGTATGGAAAAATCTCATCCTACAATTTTCCCGAAGACTTACATTTTCAGTAGGTTGGTTACTGAACTGTTGGTAAAAAGCAAATTATATAAGACTTGCCTGCTTTTTCCTTTCCCATTTGCTACGACAGTCTACTTGACATTGGTCTACAGTGCATGCTTTTTCTATTTCTACCAGTAAAGAAAAAAATATCCTAGCAACATGAACATTCAGGCACTTAATGTTGCTTCGTATTTTAAAATTTCAAGCATATTAGTGTCAAGAACTCTGCCAGTTCTCCTTTGAACTTCCTCATCCCTTTTCTATGAACAGCCATTGTTGGTTCAAATTTGTTTTTACACAGAGAACATATGCATTACCTGATCTCAGCCTAAAGCCTTCGCACATTTAATTCTAAAGTCTAATTCTTAATATCACTTTTTCTTCTTGCTAAATAATTTTCTTTTGGCAATTAATGCCAGATTTACGTTCTCCTTCAACATGCTCTCTCTCATTAGTAAGCATCCACCGATGAAAAAAGACTTCCCTCATTTTGCTTGAAGATTCATTGAAATATTGATTCCACAAACATTTGCCAGCCATCAACTTACCTGTAGCGCTGTCTTAGGCATCCAAGATATAATGACCTCTGCCCTTTTGGAAACTATCGGCTATGAACCAAATGATCAAATAATCCATGTAGAGCTAAAACTGCGGTAAGTCCAGGAGAAAGCCAGAGAGAAAAGAAAGAAGAGGGAAACAAACCCTCTAAAAAGGACTCGAGTTTCCTGCAGCACGGGCCCTGTGATGATTCTGGAGTATAATTGTTCCGCTAGGTTTCATTTCTGACTGCCAAAGAAAAGGCAGTGCTATGAAGGAGTCAACGGACAAGGAAACCTCAGAACCATGTCAAGAAATCCCTCCTCAGATCAAGCAAAAAGAAACTGAGTGAGAATCAGACAGCTTTCAAAAATAACCATGAAAAGTAAGAGGCTTCTGTCTTTTTAGATTTTCCTCTCTCTATCTGTTTCCTGAGAACATGGCAGGTTCCCTTAATTCATGCCACCCTAAAGAGTCTTCAAAGAATCCGTATTTGAAGAAGCTTCTGGATAAGTGAGGAGTATAGGAGTTCCCACTGCAGCCCTCTGAGGACATCTCATGGGGTCTGGGAAGGAAAGGCGTTATACTTCCCACTACTATCTTAGGAACGCTTGTTCAGAGTTGGAGCCCTGCTTACCGCTTCCCTGGTTTTCCACCCTAAAGACCCATAGGCCTGGAAGAAACAACTGCATTTGAATCCAGGCCCCCACAAAAGTCACTTCAGTGATGTTCTCAGATTGGAACTACCAGCTCCTGTCAAACCCTCCACAACTCACATGCCGTGGTCCATAAAACCAAACTATGCAGCCAATTTCATGATCACACTAATCACCACTGCCATTTTTAAATCAAAGGAACGCATGAAAAGGTCTTGTTAGAATTAATTCTGGACTTGAAGTGACAAAATCAGCTCCAACTTACAGAAGGCATAAATAGAAATAGCAATCTTCTAAGAGAGTTTACTCTAAAATTTCCATCCTGATTTGAACTGGTAACAAGACTTTGAAGCATGGCATTTAGGATAGGACAAAATGCGATTATTAAAAAGTTAAGCCCTAAAACCATGAAACCTATTGTGCATGTTTTCCAGAGACCTGGAAAGGATAGAGATTCCAAATATAAATACGCGGATGTTTCAACCCATGACGAATCTTTCTCACATGTATGTATGTATGAAAGAGTGGAGAAGTAAGCATGGTGAAATCCTGCCAATGTTCTAGTGTAAACTGTCTAATTATCGCTGCAATGTGTTTGTATGCAAGAAAAGTCTGTTTATTGAGAACTTTTTAATTTTGTCACCTTTGGTCCCTGTCAAATAGAGTTCAATGTTATGATGTGCCGACATGAATGACACTTCTCCCTGGAAACACGCTGTTTATCCAATTGAGGTCCAATAAGAGATCAGGGTACCAGAATGCCACACATTACACAAGATGAAGCCACTGGCTAAATGGTACTCAGGAGACCTGGAAACATTAATTCACCTCACATGAATGAGCAGTCGGCTGCTCTAAGATTTGAGCCCTTAGGAAGAAAGGTGCTATATAAATTCCAGGTGTTGTTACTGTTACTAAGTGCACTACAAAATGGAGGTAATTAATCTTTATAGTAGTTTTCGATAAGTCACTTTAATATATTTGGCTAAAGTGCACGGTGTAAGTTGTGTTAATATATGTGTTTATGACATGATCATTTCTTTACCAGCTGTATAATCTCTGTGTTCATGATTTCAAAAATTAACCCTTGTTATCCACAACAGTAGGGAGGATTCGATGTAAGATTACAAGTTGGGTGCAGCAAATGGATGGAATTGTTGGTGTGAAAGTGCTCTTTTGGGAGAACAACATGTTTATGTCTCTGCAGTAGGTGTGACTACTAAAAGACAAATATTTGATGCGTATTCACATGGCTTTCCTAATGTCCCTTTCTGTGGCACC
The DNA here is from genome assembly GCF_027475565.1 of Acinonyx jubatus. Classification (NCBI taxonomy): domain Eukaryota; kingdom Metazoa; phylum Chordata; class Mammalia; order Carnivora; family Felidae; genus Acinonyx; species Acinonyx jubatus. The sequence goes on from NC_069380.1 coordinate 10,857,495, forward strand.
AGTAGATACACATTTAATGAGGCGATTATTTCCTTGTCGCAGGCAGAAGGTGAGGTCCTTTGAGAACAGAGAAATTCACCCTTAATAGAACATGATGGAGAAGGTGCTGCTTAAGCTATGAACTTCGGGTTGAGGTCAAGAAGGGCCCAACAATGAACAGAAAATGTATTAAGTCAGTTGCTTCTCTACTGAGTGATCTATTCTTCTTTCACCTTCCTCGTCCACCGTTTATTGAAACATGTCCACCTCATAGCCCCCAACACTTTCTGGCCAGCCAGTGCCTTGGTCACAGCAGGAGGAGAGATTGAATGACCAAGACCCTAGCTGGCTCTATCTGAAGGCAGCAGACATGAGGGAATCTCCTTTAAGAATCTCCTTTAAGACTAAGAGGTCAAGTCAGGTGTGTGCCAGGGACTCCAGGCAGGGAGAAGATAAAAAGAGAATTTATACATCAAGCTCCTTGAATCGGATAGGTGACGTCAGGAAGCTAGGCTGTGAGCTACTTGGGGGCAGTGATTGCCCCCTATTTCTCTACCTGACAAGCCCAGCACTGAATTATCCATCATTCACTTGCTCATCTAGGAAGTGGCTAGAGGAGGGCTTCCCATGTGTCAGGCCCTGTTCTAGATCTGAGAACACAGGGATGAACAGGAGAGAGAAGTGTCTGCCTCACGGAGCTTCCGTTTAGCTTTGGGACCCAGAAAGCGAACAAATAGTTAACACAAACTGTGAAGAAAAGCAGAGCAAGATGGAGGGTCAGAGGGAGGATGTAGATGGTTCACGTAGAAGTCAGAGAGCTGGGACATCTGAGCAGACCAGAATGAAGGGAGGGAGCAGGCCTGGCGATGTCTGGGGGAAGAATCTTCCAGGCAGGGGGAAGAGCAAAAGCACTGCAGTGACAAGGGGGTGAGCCTGGCTTGTTTGAGTTTGGGAAGAAAGACAGGGTGCCCGGGTGGAACTAGCAATGAAGGGAAGGAGGTGAGTGGATCCGGGCATCCAGTCTTGAGGGGCCTTGAGGCCGTGGCAAAGGAAAGCTTCCTTTAACTCTGTAGTCTCAAAACTGAATGGAGAGATGGTTAAAAAAAAAAAAAAGGATTAGACAAAGAGAAATGAACTAAAAGAAGTTGTATGGGGGGAAAAAGTCTAAATACACAAGTTTAGGGAGCAGCAGTAAGCCAAGTGACCTCCCAATTCAATCACGTGAAGCTTCCACACACCTAGGTCACAAATACCTTGATCACAAACAAGCCTGTATTTTTCTGTAGAAACTGCGTAAGCCCTTTCAGGCTCTGGTGAGAAATCTGCTTCCTCTCCTAGCTCCCGTGAGTCTGAGGTTTCCGAGTCTCAGAGACTCTCCCTTCCTGCCAGTGTCAGGGGAAAGGAGGCTGGGTAAGTGAGTGTACTTAAACTGAGTACCAGGCAGGAGTGCTTTCGGCGAGGTCCTTTACATCCCCGACCCAAGCCCCCGAATGTTTGCTACAGATCAATGTAACAATGACAGTTTGCTCTTTACCATACCCTAGAGAATAATCCAGTAAATTAGGAAGAAATAGAGTCCTGGAGACTTCACATTCTCATGTCCTCACCCGACACATCTCGGTCAAGCCACAGAATTTCTATGCCGTTTAGGCTCTTTGTCTTTCCAAGAAGAACACTGCCCAGAGTAACGTAATACGTAATGAGGAAACACTCTAATTGCATAATCATTACTAAACAAAGATAAACACACCTAGTGAAGTTGCCTCCCTGAGAGAGCAGCAGCTCTGCTAGGATGGCAACTGTAGTTTCTCTGTCATTGCTGTAAAGTGACTCTTTTTTTCCCTTTGAATTTAGTTATTTCAAAAACTTTCGATACTGCTCCTATGCTCCCCATGTCCGCATATGTATGCCCTTGACTGACGGCATTTCTTCATTTGAGGACCTCTTGGCTAACAATATCCTCAGAATATTTGTCTGGGTTATAGCTTTCATAACCTGCTTTGGAAATCTTTTTGTCATTGGCATGAGATCTTTCATTAAAGCTGAAAATACGACCCACGCTACGTCCATCAAAATCCTTTGTTGTAAGTATGTTTCCTACCTAAATGGATTTAGGATGTCTTCTGTGACCTGAGCACTAGATACATATTGGCCTTCAACAAAGGCACTTAGTACGGATTGGATGAGCTAGGCATTTTTTTCTCTAAGTATGAACTACTGTTCTCTTTGGCTTTCTGTTTTAGATTGCATGAGTTTGCAGTGATCCAGCATTCACCGCTGGGGGTTATATCTTGGAAATGGGGTAACAGGGAGCTAATGAATCAACAGGAAGATTATGGAGGGCAGGTTGTGGGTTACAAACTAAGCTCAGTTTGCCTTCAATTACAACAGCACCCATGCTCCTCGAGCCCAGAAAATTATTCTCTTTGTTAACTAGGCGAGTAATACTTATCTACTGTTTGAAAACTAGCTTCCCCCACAAAACTTACCCCCTCACACACACCACCGTTTTTAAAAATTATAAAACAAAGACCCAGTAGAGTATTTTAGAATTGGACATTTTTGTGAAGTCCATTGGCTTTTAGAGACTGCTGTAGTGTAGGTGTTTATATTAGTTCATTTAATACAGGATGAAGGAAGTAGACCCAGTTAGGAAACCGAAACTGAAATGTTGGGAACTATCAACATACAATGTATTGATTCCTTAACAGGTGCAGATTGCCTGATGGGTGTTTATTTGTTCTTCATTGGCTTTTTTGATATAAAATACCGTGGGCAGTATCAGAAGTATGCGTTACTGTGGATGGAGAGTTTACAGTGCCGCCTCATGGGGTTCCTGGCCATGCTGTCCACCGAAGTCTCCGTCCTGCTGCTGACGTACTTGACTTTGGAGAAGTTTCTGGTCATTGTCTTTCCCTTCAGTAATATTCGTCCTGGAAAATGGCAGACCTCGGTCATCCTCATTTGCATCTGGATTATGGGATTTTTAATAGCTGTGATTCCGTTTTGGAATGAAGATTATTTTGGAAACTTTTATGGAAAAAATGGCGTGTGTTTCCCACTTTATTATGACCAAACAGAAGATATCGGAAGCAAAGGTTATTCTCTTGGAATTTTCCTAGGTAAATTATATTTTTCACTTTCTGGGCCAACATAATTTTGATAGAAATATCATATATTTCATCAACGGTGTTTTTGTCCTTTTCAGAAAGTAAATGAATATACTCAAGACTGTGTCCTTTTTTAAAGAAAAATTCTTACTGAGTATAGTTTTTATTAAACTTTTTATATAGAGATTTAGTATGGGAAACAAAAACATACTGTCAGGATCTCTGGATGATTTTTTATTATCTGTAAGACCCTTTGATTTTCACATTGTGACTATGAGCTGGAGGAAGTCTAGGTTAGTACCTTGACCTGTGACCCCATCAAGTTATCTGAACTCATTTTTTTTTTTTTTTTTTTACAATCTAGATATGAGTTAAGTAAATAATAATAATAAAATTCTGGAAACTCACTGACAGGAGATTATTGGAATGGAAATACCAAGAAGGTTTATTGCCTTTGGTAAATGCAGCTCTAAAATCAAAACTGGAAGAGTGCTTAATAAAACTGCTTTCAGTTTTGCTTAATTCCCTCTAATTTTTAAGAAAAGAAGATCCTACCTTCTCTGGAACAAAAGTGAATGAGAAGTGGAGCTCTTTAAGGTTAAAAAAAAAAACACATTTGTTTTTGTCTAGTAGCTATCCCTGCTGTTTAAAATTAAGACGATTTCCATATCATTTCTTTAGAGCAGTGTTCTCATCTTAATTCCCCCTTCTCATCTTCTCCCCTAAGTGGTCGATAAGCTCTATCATCCTTTCTTTCTCATCAAATGTTTTTTTCATCAAAATATACCACTGCCTTCTATTTCTTCCAGTCTCTACCTACCATCACCTTCATGTGAAACCTCACTACCTCAACCCTGAAGGGCTTATTACATTAGCCCTTACTAGTCTTTTGGCCTCAGGGGCTTTCTCTCTTCTATTAACCTGTTCACTCCCTGAGTATCAAAAAGGCTTCAGCTCTGAGACCTTCAATGACTCCCTGCTACTGCCAAGGTCAAGTGTACATTAGTCACTTAAGATACTTCACAAAATCGCTCTAACCACCGGTCCAGCTCTTCTTCATGGATTCCTTTTCTTCCTCTGAGAAATATACCTTCTTAGCACCATTTTAATAATACTCTTCACACACGACCCCGTTCTAGAGCTATTTTTTCATGGACGTTGTAAGCTGTTCCTAGCATAGATGCACTTCATAGAGACCCCTCCTAACATACACACACGCATTCCGCTCCATTCCATTCACTGATTCATCAATGATTTATTAAGCACCTGCTATAGGCCAGGCACTCTTTTGGACACTGGAGACACAACAGATCAGCCCTCACAGACCTACCACCAGAAAGGAGGATGAAGACAAGTAAACACATTCTTATGTCACAAACTGATAAATGCCACGAAGGAGGAGAACTGGATGTTCTAGGAGGCCCCAAATCTGAGCACCGGGGAAAGCTTTCCAGTAGGAATGAATCCAAATCCTTAGGCCCAAAGGATAAGGAAGGATTAACCAAGTGAAGTCTGTTCCAGGAAAAAACATAGTGGAGGTAGAAGTCCAAAGCCAAGGAACAGGCCCAGATGAAAGGCCAAGACGTTAGGTGTAGCTGGATCTTATAGTTAAGGAGAGTGGGGTAAGATAGCACCTGTGATGTATTCCAGGTAGATCAAGAGACGCACACGCACACACACACACACACACGCACACACACTCATCATCATCATCACCTATATACACTTGGCTTACCTGTGAGAAGAGTCCTAGAGCCTTTTTTTCTCTTTAAAGAATATACAAATACACAGTTTTGAAATCAATTCTTTATTTTAGAATGGAATAAGATTTAGAGAGACGTTGCAAGGACAGTAGCTTCCACTTACCCCTCACCTAGTCTCCCCTATTGCTAACATCTCACATCCCTATGGTGCTTTCAGAACACACGATTTTAATCCTTCCTGTAAGTCTGTTTTCACAATTTGTATTATAGGATCATCGTTAAAAGTCATTACCTGTTATTCTTAACTAAAGTTTCTGACAAGAGGCCTAAGATAAACCAATTTTATAAAATTCTATTGAATGGCTTTGTTATGAGATTCTATGGAATGTGAAATGTTTTGGATGAAAACAACAGAACACTGGGAATTTATACAATTCTCCCCTAGACTTCACCCATCTTACACATAGTCTAGATTCAGATGAACATTTTTTAAACAACTTCGAAATTGTATGCATGTTTTATGCTCACAGTGAGGAATGTGATAATTACTCTTAGTATTTTTATTCCAGCAAGAATATAACAAAGTGACTAAGAAGTCAGCATTATAAGATAGTGATGTTAAGTGAGAAGTTGACCCTATAGTGAGAATATATTTGACCCTAAAAAATCATTCGTACAGTTGATCTTTTTTTATTTTTTCTTCTCTTTTTTCTTCGAAAACAAGTCTAAAGGGTTCTGAATTTTAAATTACTGTAAGCTCTCTGAAAAAAAAAAAAAACCAAAAATGCATTCTTGTTCTATGTAATATTTTTACTTAAGACCAAAAACCATGGGAGATAATGTTTTTGAGGCTATTATCTTCTTGATAATCCAAGTCATCTTGTTCCTATTTATAAGATAAAGAAATGGGGTCATGTTTATTTTTTGAGATAATCAGATGATTACAGTAATCCCTTCAGATCTGAATTTGCGGGGACTGAAAAATGAAAGCAGCTTTATTCTGGCTTTCAAAAAGCTAAAATTCACCTCATGCTACACCTAGGTCTGAATTTCAGAGGCCTGAAACTCGTTATAAAGGGTTTGTGTGTTTCCAGTATCTTTTTGATCCGACCAACCCAATTCTTTTAGCTTGTTGCAGCTGAGAGCTTTGGATTCAGGGTTTTTAGCTGATCGCCACTGGACCTATACAAAAATATCCTTGGAAGCACAGCCTAAGGAGGCACCATAATGAACATCTATGTAACACAACACTTTTACTGTTGATTTATACACCTGAGATGTTAAGAGCTGTGCTTTTCCCAACAGGTGTGAACTTGCTGGCTTTTCTCATCATTGTGTTTTCCTATATTATTATGTTCTGTTCCATTAAAAAAACTGCCTTGCAGACTTCGGAAGTGAGGAATCATGTTGGAAGAGAGGTGGCTGTTGCAAATCGTTTCTTTTTTATAGTGTTCTCTGATGCCATCTGCTGGATTCCTGTATTTGTAATTAAAATTCTCTCCCTCTTCCGGGTGGAAATACCAGGTCAGTCCCTTCTATTATTCCCAAGTACATTGTGCTTTCTTTAGCCCCTTGGCAAGACCAGAATACAGTGCCTTACATGTAGTAAATTCTCTGTAAACACCTACAAACAACTATTATTTTCCTTAATATTTTATAGTCTGTATTCTAAGACAGTAACTGGGTAGTGGTGCAATCCAGACAAGGATGATAAGGAAACGGGACTGAGAAAAAAACCGAACACTCAGCGTCTCGTTTCTATCTGAGCTAGACAGTGGCTCTTAACCAAGAGTACACATACAAAATCAAAATATACACAAAAAGCCCAGGTTCCACTCTGGGCTTCTGGATTTCATCTACAGGGACAAAGAGCTACACGCAGGTATTTTGGAAAAGTTCTCCATGTGCCCACGTGATTCAGAGGCACACACCCCTCCTTAAGAACCACCAGTTTATTTCACGGTCCTTGCCGTATGGTTGTCACTCTAGGCTCCGCTCTAGGGTGTTAGATGTTTGGTGGAATGGGGTCTCCCACCCACACCCCTAGTTCAACCAGAGGGAAAAAAAAACCTTTCATTAGTTAGGTTTTTGTGCGAACCCCTTTCCGGGACTTAGAAATCACAGTCATCGAGGGGCCACCTGAGCTTTGGCCTGACTCCCAGGGACACGGGGTTTCTACTTGGGGGGGGGGGGGTGCTCATCCGGGGCAGAATTGTATCTGTTCATCTTGGCACCCCAGGGTCAAGCATGGGGTGGACGCTTCGGAAACGCTTATAAAAGAGTGATGGATGTCCAGGAAACAAGCAGCTGTAATGATTTCTGTCCCTCTGGCGTGTGCATGGCAGTCATGGGAGGTCTTGTCAAGTGCCTCACTGCAAAACGGCACACAACACCCACAGCTTCCACTTAACCTGTCAGTTTAGACTGATCACAAGGCAGATGCTAGGTGTGAAAGTGCAGATCAGGAGAGACATCACGGCTGACTACTTGGGAACTTTCACTGAGTGGCGAGAGCAGATGCCTTAAGAATGCATGTGCCATTGCTTGGGGAGACTCAGCTGCATGTGAGTGAGGAGCAGAATTACTTAAATATTAATGGTCACCGCTGAGGAACGTGATGAACCATCCAGTATGCGACGGCGTCCTGGACAGTTCTATTTTTACATCCTTGCATTCCGAATTCAACAGGACTAAAATGTCCGTGGGCCTCCATTGCTCATGGAATAAAATCCAAGTGCTGGGATCGGCATTAAAAATCACCTCCTACCCCGCCCTCGTGTATTCTGTCATCCAGGCTCCACTCTAGAGTGTTAGATGCTTGTTGGAATGGGGTCTCCCACCCACACCCCTAGTTCAACCAGAGAAAAAACACTTTCATTAGGTAGGATTTTATGTGAACTCCTTCCTGGGACTTAATAATCCATTCGAATTATTAGGATTTTTTCCCTTCTGTACCTTTTTGATGTCTTGACATTGCTGAAGATGTTTCCTCCACCTGGATTATGTTCTCAACCTGTAGGACTCTAGCTTCCTAAATACCCCTGCTCATCCTTCAAGATTCAATCCAAATACTCCCTCTCCCATGGTACCATTCTAGGTCTCTCTCCAACCCACACCCATCTAACCCAACTGCTTAAATGTCTGTGACATTTTGTTTGCACTTCACTTATTGACCTCATCCGAGCTGCCTCCCACCGGGGTTATTATTTTTTTTTTTTATGTGTTCATTGCTCCCTTCAGATTATAAGCTTCAGGACGATAGGGACCATATGTTGTTTACCTTTCCACAAGTGTTTTTTTTTTTTTGCATAATGTTATTTAATAAATGCTTCTTTAATTAAAGGTGCTGAGCTGGTCCGAGAGTGGTGGAACAGGGTGGGAGGGGACTGTCTCATCAACCTCCCAAACTTCTCTTTCCACGCCTTTTGATGCCTTCCTCCACCCCAGGCACTTGCTTGTTTTTGATGTGGGAGGAGGCAGCCTTGTGTGGTGATAGAAGGACCAAGTGAGGCAGGAGTCCTGGGTTTCTGTCCTGATCCCGCCGCTGACCAGTTGAGGAACTGGAGGCAGATCACCTCACCTCACCGAGATTGTTTTCATATGGCCTCTCAAATTCCTTCCAGTTTTCATATTCTGTGAGCCTGTCAACTCCTTGAGGCTTTTCCTCTGTATTACTCTGCTTGGACTGCCATAACAGAGTAACACAAACTGGGTGGCTTAAGCAATAGAAATTTATTTTTTCACAGTTCTGGAGAGCTGGAAGTCCAGAATAAAGTGTCAGCAGATTTCTGCTGCAGCCTCCCTCCTTGGCCCTCCTGCCTTCTCACCCTATCCTCATGTGGTCTTTCCTCTGTGCATGCACCCATAGTATCTCTATGTGTATGAAAGTTTCCCTCTTCTAGGAACATCTGTTAGATTGGAATGAGGACCAATCTAAATTATTTTAACTTAATGGCAACTTTAGAAGGCCGTCTCCAAATGCAGTCACATTCTGAGGTCCAATACATGAATTTTGGAGCACACAATTGAGCCCATAACACTGTCTGATTTAGAGTCAGGGGAGGTCTGGTGATCAAGATGTTTTGGTATCTGAGAGCCACAGGAGTAGTCATCATCCTTGGAGAGCCTACAACATTCCAGATCATGATAGGAAACTAGAATGGGGAAAAAAATGTTTTGTGACAAACTTATTTGGCCCACACATCAGTCTTTCTCTACATTTATAGCTCAATCCTTTGAGGTCTGTCTTGAACACCTGGGTGGACCTAACAGAGTAGTCTTGACCGCATTTGACTAAGCCCCTTCTTGCTTGTCTGACTCCCCAAGTGTTGTAGGAAATGCTGTACTCATTGACTTAAACCCATCCTGTCCTCTTCCTCCAAGAACTCTGGGGTGTGCCCCACCATGGCATGTCACTGACAGTACATGTGGTCAGCCCAAAAGATAAGCCAGCTTTAGCCCTCCTTTCTCAGAAGTCACCTGCTGACCTCACATTAGTGAGTCACCCTGAGACTGAATGGGAAGTCTCATTCCTGGTCACAATTTCCTCTGGGAACACAACAGACAAAAAGCCACTTGTTTTGTTTGGTTTTGTTTTGATTTCAATCATGCACTGTCCATCCTATCTAATTTTAAAAAATTCAAGACACGTAATATAGTATTATGAAACCTTAATAAATCTGAGTTATGCTAAATATAGCTATTTTTCTTCCATATTCTTTCCAGTTCAAAAAAATAAATAAGGACAAGAAAGAGAAGATGGGATAGGAAAAGAGGAAGGCAAATACAGAAAAAAAGAGAAGGGAGGGGATAACAGGAAAGCAGGAAAAAGAGGAGGGGAGGTCAGATAAGCAGTCAGAAGAAATGGGAAAGAAAGAGAAGAGGAACAGAAAGGATGGAAGGAACAAAGCAGGGCAAAGAAGAACAAAGAACAATGTCTAAAGGATAAGAAAATTGTGAGATGGGGAGGGAAGAGAAGGAGACAAGGGAGAGTGACAGGGAATGTATCCTTGGATTTACCCTCCGGCTCTTCAACTGAGCTGGGAGTTCTTCACACTTTTGAAGGTGTAAGAGGAGGCAGCCTAGTGTGGTGGGTCGCAGAATTGCAGGTGTTAGTGCTGAAGAGGGACGTCGGCAGAGCTGCCGACCGTGGCCCACCCAGCCCCCGACTTCGATCAAGTAAGTTATCATCAGCCCCTTTCACGGGTAGGGTAGTTGAGGTCCAGGGAGCTTAGGTGATTTGCCCACGGTCCCGTAGCTCAATGACCCTAAGAGCAGGCTGCGTGCAAGGGGGAAAGCACACTTCATCCTCACCAAGTGCGTGATGTATTCGGAAAGGGCACAATCATCACAAACGTCTAATCACAAGGAAGTTTTGTGGCGTCTTTCCCTCCGTATTCTAATGAGCGTCTGTAAGGCTTCGCACAGAAGGATTGATTGAGTTGGAAGACGTATTCTCCTTTGCTCGTCACATCTTCAGCCTCCACTCTGAAAAGGATGGTTGGAATACGAGGGCGGGACAGTTAGGCCTTGAGGAGCGAAGTTAAGACCGAGGTCCCATCTGAGCCCGGACCAGATATTTCCTGAACACTGATCTATTGATTAAGAAGTATTTTGCCATTTTCTTACATATCTATAAAGAAAAGCAATAACGACAAGAAAAATACATCACACATATATATATATACACACACACACACACACACACACATATACACTTACATCTATGAATTGTTTTTTTTTAATACATTTCCTCAGTTGGCCTCCCAACAACCTACCAAGTAGTTACTGAAATTCAAAAATTTCTGAATGGTAGGACCTTGAATTCATAGGTCCTCTGCTCCTCCAACAGAGAGGATCTCAATATGGTGAAAGAAAACTGTCATAGGAAGCCCTCCCCAGAGGAACATTGACTACAAACCGTTAGGTGCTCTTTGTATCTGTTTAAAATCTCCACTTCATGACATTTCCCACATTTCCTTTCCCTCTCCAGGCACAGTCACCTCCTGGATAGTCATTTTCTTCCTTCCGGTAAACAGTGCCTTGAACCCCATCCTCTACACTCTCACAACCAGCTTTTTCAAAGACAAGCTGAAACAGCTGCTGCACAAACATCGGAGGAAATCCGTTTTCAAAACGAAGAAAGAAAGTCTCTCGACATCCATTGTGTGGACGGATGACTCCTCCGCACTTAAACTTGGCGTTTTGAACAAGATAACCCTCGGGGATGGTATAGTGAAGCCAATTTCCTAGCAATGGTTTTGGACCCCCGGACTTCCAGGGGACTACCTGTAAGAAAAGGACAGCGTTCGGAACATGCTACCTGCAGTGCTTTTCATCTCTCCCAACAGCAAACCTTTCTGCACAGAGAGCACAGCAGAGTGACTTCTGGCACTGCGTTCTGATGGCAGTTGTTCTACTTAGCCGTGCGAAGAACTGTACCTGTGGGTTCTGCTCGCTCTTGGCATTTCGGAAATGCACTAGGGAAACCACACATAGTAGGCTGATGGGCCGCCGATCCGCAGCTGGTCGACACTATCCCCCTGCAAGGGAACGCCCCGCACATTGGCACTGCATGTCTGCTTCGGAGTTGAATTGCACCGTCCATAAAATAAAAACATTCATGACACCTCATTCCAGGGTGGCCATCGTCACGTAAACCTCACATCTCTCTCTTTGCTTTTTCCACGTCAAAGGAAATCATCGACATCCTGCTGAACTGAGGGCAAAGGATTTCTGAGATGTTCGCCCGCCTCCAGCCTCGCCCTCTACGCCGGTGGCGTAGAAACTTTGAAAGCACATCTTTACACGAGGCTGTTGCAGCCAACAAAACGGCAGAGAGACAGAGACTAAGCCTAGTACCATTCACCCTCTTGGCTGCTATTTAGTGTCAGCAGAGTTGACATCGCAAACAAGATTATTTTTCTGGAGATTGCCCAGGCCACGAAGAAAAATTGGACACCCCAGCGGCCAAAACTACATTTTAATCTCTTTCAAGGGTAATTTCTTTCAAGTAGCATCCCTACGAAGTTCTGTCTTCATAAAACACACGGATGAGATGTGTTAAAGGGGTTTAAGAATAGTGTTTTGATTGGGTCCGTTTGCTTACTCAGAGAGATTTCACTCAAAAAGGCCAGTAAGTTTGGACTTGAGTTTTGAAAATGTAAAGTACTTACTTGTGAAGGCCTGGATGTGTCGTTACCACGAAAGCTCATATGTGAAAAACAATCAGGTAAATAAAGTTATATTTTGCATTTGTCCATATTTTATTTTATGTTTGAAAAAGACTACAGAGCCTGTTTATTGACTATTACCATGTTTCTCCTGAGAGAGAGTATAGCCAGGAAACACAGCACCTCAGTCAACAAGCACATCTTATGTTTTTCTCTTACCCCTTTTTCCAAAGCATGAGGCAATAACTGAATGTCTTTACTGCTCTCTTCATTCTGAGTTCCTTTAATGAGCAGAATCTAAGCAGCTGACCAAGAACTCCAGATTACCTCCTATCATCTAATAGCATCCAGGAAAGAATCCCAGAGTTCATGTGTCACGGCAGTTCTGGTAATTTACTTGTTATTGCTTAATAGTGACTAAAACCATCGTTTCAACCAAGTGAAATATCTTTTGCATCAGTGAAATCTTTCTGAGGATTCTGCAGATAATGTTCCTCCCCATTAAGTAGGCTGCCCTTTTCCCTTATGGTTTCAAACTTTTCTCCATCTTGTCTCCTCACTATGATGAGTTACTTCCTGACATGTTTCCTGAATTTGCTGACATTTTATTAAACGCCCTCTGCCGGTCCTTGATCATCAGATGATTTATTTCCTAATACGTTTCCCAACATCAGGGACATAAATAAGGACTAGACCCTGAGCCCAGGGTATTGCAATCTTAGCACAAATGTGTGTCTCCCTTTCTTGAAAAGCATGAGGGGTGGGCCATGAACCAAGCATCTGGGAACTGTGTTTGTGAATGTCTGCGCTCTTACTGTTAAGTAGTAGACACGAGAAACACAAGGTCAGGTGCATCAGGGAAGTTTTCACGGAAAAAATTGAAGCTATATATTGGTTAGCAGCATGCTAATGGATAGTATAGAATTGAATTCTAATAGCTTAGTGATTTACGGCCTTATTCTGCACTGCTACATAAATAGAAACCTGTAAGAAATGTTTAATTTTAGCAAATAACAGTCTTTTATCTGGATGGAGTGAGGTCTTTGGCGTTGTTAGAATCATTTTCTAAACCCAATGTTTCTGTGTGGATATGAAAATACTACTTCTGTTCTTTAATCACTTCCCATGACAACATAAACAGCAAATAAACATGACTTGAGAACATAAGAGGCCATAGACTGTGCCATCTTTGAGTAAGAGAGAATGAGGGCAAATTACCCAATCCGCATCTCCATCATGTGCCTGTGTATTACTGACATCTGGTATTGAAATTAAAAAATATATATATTCTAAGAAATGAATATGGAACCTCAGATGAGCGTACCAAAAGGGGGTACGTGGTTTATCTGTGTTAGACATAGCTAAGCTTACTTATATCACTTTGTTTCATTCTTAAGGTTTATTTGTAATCAAAATTAAAATAGTTTATGCCCACTGCAGTTGCTGAAATAGACCCTGGTGACCAGGAGCTCTAAGTGGGGTTACACATAGCTGAGCTTTAGCTCACAGGTAGTAGTTTCACACCTCACCATGTGCCTCAAATCCTCAGCTCCATCTGGCCTAGTCTCTACAGCATCAGAGAGCCACAAAAGCAGAGCCATCACCCCAATGTTTTTCTCCTAAGGGTGACCTCGGTGCCAGATCAAATGAGTATTTGATAACTTGCTATGCAGATACTCATGCTACATTTTCAAGAATTTATCTCACCCAATATGATTCTTCACGCTGCTTTACCATTCTCAAGTTGGGAAGCAATGCAAAGATCCAGAGAATGTACATGATAGAAATGAAAACTGGTGAAGTGTCACCAATCATACGCTCCCTATAATTTTACGTATGCCCCCAAGGGAGGTCTGAAGTAAATGGATCTTCCAAAAGTAACAAGGGATACACGTAAGACATATTTCTTTTTAGTTTTTTCAATGTAGCGTAAATGGGCGTATGGTTCTATTTAATAAATAGCCTTAGGTAACTTTACTCAAGAAACAAAGCATGGAAGATAAGTATTTGTATTTTCTTATTTCCTGAAAAAGAAAAAGAAAGAGTGATTGTAAAGATTTCTCCTTATATTAATCTGTTTATATGTCAGTTGTCTGATAGCCTGTCTATGAAAGACAGAAGATGCATTTCTAATAAAGATAATGTTTATTTCTGAACCAGAAACATAAAATGTAATCAGAATATTCTTTGTTGTTGCTGTTGTTGTTGTTGTTGTTGTTGTTGTTTTGAGTATTCTTTTAAGTGGTTTTTCAGTAGGAGACCTTAAAGTCCTTGAGGTACACTTCCTAAAGCCCTATAAGCTGATTGAAACCTATACGAAATGTATTTCATTTAGAATAGTCTTCAGGATACTCTCCCCCTGACACATATGGAAGAAATCAATTACAAATAAAGACATAAAAAATAATAAGGCCCCCTGACAAAATTGCGGATCCAGGGATGGGTATCTCATGCCATCTCAACGGTCTGGCCCCAGTCCATGGTGACACTTCTTATCGCTAGGACCTGAAAAAAAGCATAACTATTTTGAGTCATAAGCTCACAACTAGTTTGGATACAAAAAGAAATTATTTCTGGACTGCCTGGGACCCCATAAAACTTTCACCTGTTTCCTGATTTTCTGAATTTGTGATGTTAGAGTATTTGATTCAGTAATGATTTTGCAATGGAAGCTATTACATACTTTCCTGCTATAGACAGTATATATTTAGGACAAAGAAATACAGAGTGAAAACCAGAAAGCTGGTGCCATAGTTCCAATTCAGTCATCAACTACTTATAAGTTCTCAGACAAATGCCTTTAAATCTCTTCCATTCTCTATAACTGGGCTTCCTTAGCACCATCACACAAACTGATGGCCTATCCCATTTGGGGGAAGATCTATAATGTGGATTAAACCTCTTCCTGAAGGTCCATGTGGATTAAAAATCCAAAAGTTTACATAAAATTCAAGGATTATCCAATTCTCAGTTTCCCTGGGATATTACAAGGTCTCAGAAAGAATCAATGCATGGGTCAGTGCGATGTTCAGAAATCCTCTTCTGGCGAAAGCTTACAGGGCCCCCATTCTCTTATGGAAAGAACACTGAGGCAAAGCCTCAGACAGTGACTCTTTCCTAAGACGTGGAAGATTACAACAGTGTAGCAGTGAGTACAACTTAAAAATTAGGTGACCCAATGCTAGAAAAATCTAGGAATGCAGACAGTGATGTAATTAACAAGTAACCATTTTAATTGACTACAAGTCATAAACTGGTCTCTTCATGTAAGTGTATAAATAGGTCTCCTATCACCTACATTATTCTGGAAAACACATAAATGCACAGGTATGTCAAGCACTTATGACTGGGAGTATACCCCATATACTGGGGGTAAAGTGTTGTTAGGGTAAAGACATAACAACATACCCAATTTCCCCACAGAACCAAAATACAACACGTGGTTCTTGACCCAGGATTGATCTCTGCCTCAAACCTTGCACCATCAGCCTTGAACTTCCTCCCTTTATCATCAACCTCTCTTCTCCACTGGCCCTTTCTGTTCAGCTCACAATGCTCCAATTTCTCGTATCTAAGACCGACACTAGCATCTGTCTGTTTTTGCCTTCTCTTTATGACTAAACATTTAGAAAGGATGGTAAACTCTTTGTCACCGGTGCTTTGACTTCTCAACAACAGAATGCCTCTACCCTCACCACACCATGAAGGCACTGCTCCTTGAGGTGTTAATGATAACAGCCCAATGGACAGTTTCCTTTCTTTAACTATTTCATCTCTCTGAAGAATTTGTCACTGACAACCACTTGCTCTTCCAAATTCCTTTCTTAGAAGGAAGGACATCATTCTTTCCTATTCTACGCTACTCCACTGGCTCTCCCTTCTCACATCTTTATGAGTTTCCTCTTCCTCCACCTGCCCCCATAAACTTATAAATAAGTTTCTGGGGTTTTATTCTTGGCTTCCTGTTCTTTGTCCTCCTTAAATCCCTCCCAGGCTTCAATCTCTCCATGGCTGTCATAGATAAGTAAATTAATTTTTAAAGCTCACGTAAAAATAAACATAAAGAGGGGTGCCTGGGTGGTTCAGTTGGTTGACCATCCAAGTTTGGCTCAGGTCATCATCATCTCACGGTTCGTGAGTTTGAGCCCCGCATCGGGCTCTGTGCTGTCAGAGCCCACTTCAGATCCTCTGCCCCCACCCCCTACGCTTCCCCTGCTCGCGCTCTCTCTAAAAAATAAAATATAAAAACAAATCTAAATACATAAATAACTAAATATAGAAGGGGCTTATTTTGATAGTTCTTATCATATCTTGACACTTTTTAATCTTCTCCACCATACAACTTTTGTTGAAATTTCTAACCTCCCTATTGAGAATCAGCTATTCTCTCAGGCTCATCCAAAAGTGATGCATTTTTCCATGTTTAGCAAATGGGTTTGAAACCCACCAAAATCATTTGTTTGGAAGATTTTTAAGAGAAAATTCCATAAACTTAAACTCCATAAGTGGCCCAGGCTGGAGAGGGGAAAGGAAGATTCTAGTGGCTCCCTATATAAATTTCTGCTCAATTCCTCTATTTTCAGTCCAGGACCTATGCTTACATAAACTTCTTTCTTTTTCTTTATTTTTATTGGACAGGATCAGAATGTGCAGACATGTCCACTGAAAGTATGGAATCGAGAAAGGGATCTTAAGGAAAAGTTTTATGCACATCACTGAAGAGGCATTGGATGGGGTAGGGTGGAAACCTCAGATCACACGATAACCATCATAGAGACTGAACCAGTGATATTAATTGATTTACCTTTCCTGTTTTTATGTAGCTGGCAGTAGCCTTAGAGATCAAGGGTTGTATCCTTTTGCTGCTTTGTAAACAGCAAATCCTTTTTGTCTTAGTTTTCCACTCTTCAGTGGCTTATATTTTCCCTTAAAAATGCTTGATTCCTGGGGCACCTGGCTGGCTTAGTTGGTAGAGTGTGTAACTCTTGATCTTGGGGTTGTAGGTTTGAGCCCCACATTGGGTATAGAGATTACTTAAAAATGAAATTTTAAAAAAATGCTTCATTCCTCCCTTGATTTGAATTTTTCATTTCCACCTCTTTTATATTATTGTTTAAAATAAAGAAAAGCCTCAAACTTTTGTCCTGCATAGGGACTAAGTCTAAACCCACCATGCACGGAGTTTGATTTAGATTCACAACCATGTCTCTCCAGCCATTAGCCCTGCCCTTTGCTCGTTCACTGTGGATCATGGCCATCTTTGGATTCCTGCCATGCTCTTTGTCAGCTAATAAGAAAACAGTTGGACAAAATGTATGCTTCTAAAGTAATAGTTTTTTTAAGGAAGTGAATCACTTTAGGAAATATACATCTAAATTTCTATTGCCATTCATTTATTCAGTCAGCAAATAGGCCTTGTGCAGCTACCTGAAGCTGCCACAATGCTGTCTGACAAGGTCATCTTCAGGAACAGGTAATTCACATTCCAATAAAATATGCTTGGCCAGACAACCGGGGGGCTGCTTTAGAGTTGCCGTCAGAGATTAAGTCCCATGGATGCATCAGTCTTATCACTTTTATCCACAGGACACTCCTTTTTACCACAATATCTTTTTCTTTCTACTTCTCTTCCTTTTTTCCTCTGTCAAACTTTTTGCTGACATTCATTGTTCTTTTTCTCTTGCTCTCTCACTCACTGCACCTACACACACACATCCCTCCTTACCTCTCTCAAAGTCTGCTTCTTTGCCTCCTCATTTCCATCCTTACTCTTAATATTCCTGGCTTTATGTCTGTCTGTCTTTCTCGCTCTCTCTCCTGGGGTAGGCAGTATTTGGAGAGGGGATATAAGGCCAGAGTGAGGCCCAAAGTGAGATGGGCGCTTCTGTTGAGCACATCAGGAAGCAGACTAAGTTCACTTTTATGCTCTCAGCCAGCTGTAAGTACCCTAAGTCAATGGTAGGAGGTCTAATCATCTGGCCACGATCCTAGCAACAAATCATACTAGAAACATAACTGAACAGTTCTTTGCAGACTGCCAAATGCTTTCAGATAGGCTTTGTTAGAGGTCAAGCATTATTTATTCACAAGTGCATGCTTTTGCAGACATGTACATACACATAAACACCTTGCTATGTTGGAATTAATTCATTTGACAACCTCACCTCCTTGGAACATAACTAAGTTGAAAGAATAAACCCATTAATTTTTAAAGGCCTTTAAGAAACTCAAGATAAAACAGTTGCTACAGATTCATAAATTAAAGCACAAAAGTAGAATGGGGCATAGGCAAAAGCACCCAGCATCTCATTTGAGTTGTTCATTCATTCACAAATATAAATTGTGTGCCATTATGCCAGGCAATTCTAGGTAACAGAAGTCAGCAGTGAACACATGGACCAGAAAGTTGTGCCCGTCTTAATGGAGCTTACATTCTTGGGGGTTGGCAGGAGAAACACTAATTGAGGAAAATGAGCAGAATCTATAGTGTGCTAGAGGGTGAGAAGTTCTGCAGGAAAAAATGAATAAATAAGGGAAGTGGATAACTTATTGCCAGAGGAGAGAAAATGGCAATGAAAGTCCTCATAAAAGGTGACATTTGAGTAAAATAGCCTGCCACTATTTCTCCTCAGTTTACTTATCTTTAAAATAGGGAAGATAATGACTATCTCACAAAATTACTGAAAGCTTTAAATGAACAGATACATATTCTAGCACATAGCCTGAAATGTGTTAATTACTCAACAAGCAGTAGATTCATCTTACTCTCAAAATTTCACTCATCTCGGAGAGCTTTATATGTTCAGAATACATTTTCCTATAACTCACATATAATTTTAGCAGGATATATTTTCTTATTTCTAAACTCAGAGAAGACTGTATGTATGTATATACGTGTATGTATATATGGGTGTGTATGAGTGTGTGCATGTGCGTGTCTTGGATATTCATGTGGATTTCCATTACAAATTTAGACTTCCTAAGATCTATGAACCCCAAAGCCAATAAATTTAGCCAAAAATTAATTCTAAGAGGATAATAAATAACCCTGCGATAACAGGAAGTGCCAAAAATAAACTTCTCTAAAACATCTATCCTAACTCAGTCCTCACAAACATCTCCAAAATGGCAGATTCTCATACAAGCCTTTATAGAAGTTCTACAGGTAACATCTCACAAATGGTGAGCTCATAATCCCAAATTAATAAACCACAAGGAAACAATACACCAGAAATGGGGAACCAACGAAGCCACAAAGCTAAACAACAACAAAATTTCAGGTAATAGAATTATATGACAAAATCTATAAAGCACATTTTTAAAAATTATTCAAGAAGTAAAGAAATTGACACTATAAAATGTATAAGACCCTATGAAAAGGATCTTTTTTAATTTTAAATTTTTTTAGAGAGAGAAAGAGTGCTAGCAGGGGAGATGGACAGAGGGAGAGAAAGAACAGGAGAGAGAGAGAGAGAGAGAGAGAGAGAGAGAGAGAGAGAACCTTAAGCAGGCTCCATGCTCAAGGTGGAGCCCGATGCAGGGCTTGATCCCACAACCTTTGGATCATGACCTGAGTAGAAATCAAGAGCTGGACACTCAGTTGACTGAGTCACCCAGGCACCCCTGAAAAGTACCTTTAAAAACAGAACTTTTTGAATTAAAATGTATTCATTAAAATTAGAAACTCCATGGAGAGTTTATTTTTTTTCTTTTATCTATCTGCTTTATTTATTTATTTATTTATTTTTAAAATATGAAATTTATTGTCAAATTAGTTTCCATACAACACCCAGTGCTCATCCCAACAGGTGCCCTCCTCAATACCATCACCCATCCTCCCCTCCCTCCCACCACCCATCAACCCTCAGTTTGTTCTCAGTTTTTAAGAGTCTCTTATGTTTTGGCTCCCTCCCTCTCTAACCTCTTTTTTTTCTTCCCCTCCCCCATGGTCTTCTGTTAAGTTTCTCAGGATCCACATAAGAGTGAAAACATATGGTATCTGTCTTTCTCTGTATGACTTATTTCACTTAGCATAACCCTCTCCAGTTCCATCCACGTTGCCTCAAAAGGCCATATTTCATTCTTTCTCATTGCCACGTAGTATTCCATTGTGTATATAAACCACAATTTCTTTATCCATTCATCAGTTGATGGAAAACAGTGTGGAGGTTCCTCAAAAAACTAAAAATAGACCTACCCTATGACCCAGCAATAGCACTGCTAGGAATTTACCCAAGGGATACAGGAGTGCTGATGCATAGGGGCATGAGTACCCCAATGTTTATAGCAGCACTTTCAACAATAGCCAAATTATGGAAAGAGCCTAAAAGTCCATGGATAGTTTCAAGATCAGATTCTGTACAGCTGAAGAGAAAACTATTGAACTAGAAGTTAGAACTGAGGAAAGCGCAGAAAATGGAGAGAGATTTTAAAAATGTGTAAATTACGATCAAGATTTAGGAGTTACAGAGGATAGTATAAGAAGGCCAAATGCACATTTAAAAGGAGCCCCAGAGGGGTGCCTGGGTGGCTCAGTTGGCTAAGCATCCAACTTTTGATTTCAGCTCAGGTCATGATCGCAGGGTGATGGGATCAAGCCTTGCATCAGGCTCCATGCTGAGCATAGGGTCTGCTTAAGATTGTCTCTCTCTCTCCCTCTGCCCCTCTCTCCAGTTCATGTGCTCTCATTCTCTCTCAAAAAAAAAAAAAAATTAAAAAGGAGTCCCAGATTCTGGGGATCTAATGTACAGCATGGTCATTCTACTTAATACTGTACTCTATAACACGAAATTTGTTAAGAGACTAGATCTTAAGTGTTTTCACCACCCAAATAACTGTAAAAAAGTAACTAAGTGAGGTGATGGATGTGTTAATTAATTTGATTGCAGTGATCATTTTACAATGTAAGCAATATAAAATCACCACATCATATATTTTTTAAAACATACTATTTTATTTGTAAATTATACCTCAATAAACCTGGAGGAAAAATTTTTAAATAAAATAAAGGAGTCCCAGCTAGAAAGAACAGGAAGGGTGGAAAAGAAGCACTGTTCCAACAAATGATGGCTCAGATAGCAAACAACATATGCAAAGATGCTCCGCATCATATATCATCAGGGAAATGAAATTAAAGCAACAATGAAATATCAATACACACCTGTTAGGATGGCCCAAATCTGGACTACTGACAACATCAAATGCAGGCAAAGATGTGAGCAACAGGAACCCCCATTCATTACTGATGGGAATGCAGAATGGTACAGCCACTTTGGAAGATGGTTCAGTGATTTCTTACAAAACCAAACATACTCTTTCCACATGATCCAGCCATTGTGCTCCTTGGTATTTACCCGCAGAAACTGAAAACATACACCCACACATCCACATGGATGTCTACAGCAGATTTATTCATAATTGCCAGAGCTTGGGAGCAACTAAAATGTCCTTTTGTAGGTGAAAGGATAAATAAGCTGTAGTACATCCAGACAATGGAATATTGTTCGGCACTAAAGAGAAATGAGCTATAGAGCTGTGAAAAGACATGGAGGAAACTTAAATGCATATCACTAGGTGAAAGAAGCCAATGTGAAAAAGTTACATACAGTAGGATTACAACTATTTGACATTCTGGAAAAGACAAAACCATGAACGTAGTGAAAAGATCAGGGGTACAGGGGCAGGGAGCAAGAGAGATGAATAGGTGGAGTCCAGAGGATTTTTACAGCAGTAAAAATACTCTGTATAATATTGCATTGATAAATATATGTCATTATTCATTTGTCTAAACTCATAGAATATACAGCACCAAGAGTGAGCCATAATGTATTCTGTGAACATTGGGTGATCATGATATGTCACTGTAGGTTCATCAACTATAATAAATGTACTACTCTGGGGGGATGTTACTGGGGGGACCATTCATATGTGGGATCAGGAAGTATATGAGAATTCTGTGTAATTTCCATTCAACTTTCCTATGGACCTTAAACTGTTCCAAAAATAAATAAGTAAAGATTTAATCTAAAAAGATAATAATAATTTTTTTAATGTTTATTTATTTTTGACAGAGAGAGGGAGACAGAGCATGAGCAGGGGAGGGGCAGAGAGAGAGGGAGACACAGAATCTGAAGCAGACTCCAGGCTCTGAGCTGTCAGCCCAGAGCCCAACGCGGGGCTCGAACTCACAGACTGTGAGATCATGACCTGACCTGAAGTCGGACGCTCAACCGACTGAGCCACCCAGGCACCCCTAAAAAGGTAATAATAAAAAAATGAGTTTATAGACCTGGAGAACGTCTTTGTAAATCATGTAAATTATAAATATATATTATTTGGAAATTAATAGGAATAAGACAAACAGACCAAAAAAAATTTTAATGGACCAAGGATTTGAATCAACAATTCACAGAAGAAAACCAAGTGGTCAATAAATATGAAAAACAAACAAACAAATATAAACTTACATTATTAATCAGCTAAATGCAATTTAACACAAAAGTGAAATACTGGTTTACATGGTGAAATTAATAAAAAGTAAACTGAGTTTTCAAAGATGTAGTGAAAACAAAATCTTTTGCATTGCTGGCTGGGAGTGCAAATTATCACAATCATTTTTGAAAATGATTTGACGTGACACTTTAGTACAGTTAAATGTGCGCATAATAGTAAAAGGCGTACCCTGTTGGATATACATCTCATATGCCTCCCCAAATTCTCCTGCATCATCTGCGCCAACTCAGTTACCATCACTGCAACCAGCTCGAGAAAGGTCTATGAAGCTCTCCTACCTGGCGCTGGCCAGCCAGACATCAAAGTCCCTGGCTCTTCCCATCACTTACTACTCAGGAAGAAGCATTGGGCTACAGAGGGGTGAGAAGTGGGGAGGGGGAATTGGAATCCAACTTGTCTGGCAGCTATTAAAGACGCCATGTAATATAATCTGAAAGTGCAGTGTGCTTTACTTCCCTTGAAATGAACTTCGTTCAGAGGAGAGAGAAGGGAAATCGGAGCTAAGAAATCAGTCTCCTCTTTTCCTCCTCCCGTGGGCTGTTCCTAGCAATAGTATTCCCTATAGCCTATCTAGAGCAGTCCATGTGGCCAAGTGGGCCCAGCTGCCCAGCCACCAGCTGTATCTTTTCTTGACTTGCATTTGCTTCTCGTCCTTCCCTGTCTTGCTTCCTGCTTCCCTCAGCCTCACTGCTCTAGGCCTGGCTTCCTAATAAGGCATTAGCACCTAAGCGCGCTGCCTCAGGCCTTGATTATTTAAGGATTCCAGGCTAAGATATCCTATAACCCAACAATTCAACCACTAGAAAGATGTTCACCCCAGAGAAACCCTTGCATATGTGCACAGAGAGATAAATACAAATATGTTCAATGCCTTACTGTTTGTAACAGGGCAAAGGGGAAACATCCTAAGTTTCATACAATAGAAGAATGGATAAATAAACTATGTTTTATTCAGTCAATTATCAAGCAACAGTGAACATGATCTCATGCATCGAAATAAAGAAATGTCAAAAACATAATGTTGGCTAAAAAAGACAAGTTTGAAAGGTTGTGTCTGCTGTACCATTTATGCAAAATTTTGAAATGCACAAAATAATATATCCCCTATATATCCTGAAGCAAATATCACTGATGTGATTATCAGTTTAATTTTGCCAGTATGTCCATGTTATCTGTTATAAGAATTCATGAACATTTCTGTGGTGCAAATACCTTTTCGAATTAAAATGTACATGGCTCAAGCCCTCATTCTACCTATCATAGCACAGAGTGTGAAGAAGTCTCTTCCAGGTTTCTCCAAATTTTCATGGAATTTATGATTGGCTAAGTCAGTTCCTGTTCTGTGAGTATTTTTCCCTTCTCCCCTGATCCCCAGCTCCGAGCCTCCTCTGACTTTGAACGCCTGGACCACAGGCTTCACTCTCCCCTCAGTGTAGTTCTGCCACCAACATACCAGCACATTAGAGGGGTGCTGTAGAGGGGCTGCATTATCCTACCACTTTCTGTATCATTTCCAACGCAATATAAACACACGACTACGGTGCATAGACTTGTACTGATAGTGAAGAATAAATGAATATGGATCACAGTTCAGCAAAATACTTAAAATATGTTCTAAAAGCTCTTTCAAACATTTTCACCTCTGCATTTTGGCATGCCTTGTTTCCATCTTCTGGGCTTTTCTGTTACACACACACACACACACACACACACACACACACACACGTACGCGTACATTATCCCTACTGTATCAGTCTCCTACATCCAAAATCCTGTTAATACCTTCTGCATAATAGTTTTGTTCTTCATGTCTGCCCCCAAAATAAGGTTTTCAAGCCTACCTTTGCTTACCCAGAATATTAATCTACATTGTTAAAAAAAAGAACGCTCTATTCAGGGTCTTGGTCCTTTCGCTGAACCAAACAAAAGGAAAACCTTTGAAATGATAGGTTTTCCTTCAACATGACCAAGTTTTATGAAAGATAGCTTTACCTTCCAAGACTTTCTGAAAACAGAAGGAAAACAGTATGAAAACTCACTTTCCTTTTGTCCAGAATAAATCTGCAAGAGTGGTGAACCTCCCCCGGGCTCCCTATCCTTAGTTTACCCAGCCTACTTCACATACATACAAACACTAGAAGCCCTGAGATCTGAGGCCATTTAGTAAAGGGGCACATTATTCCGTATGCCTTAGTTGATCCCAAAGAAATGTTTGTATTAGAATGAACTTCCATAATAATGATGTTCCTTTACAAGGAACTTTTACACACACACAAAAACAATTTGTTAACCAATACTTGAAATGATGCAAATTATTTTCAGCAGAGCTGAAACTAAAATCTCGTTCCCTTGACTCCTAACACGATGCCTTTTCACGCTGTATCAAACCCAGATGCCAAGAAAGGATTAGGTTAATATCAGGGTCCTATAGAAAGGATAAAGTGCAAAGAGATATAAAAAATTTCAGAAAGAGTTCGTTTTGAAGTATGGCTTTGATGGATAAATGGTTGTCCAGAACAATGCCTGATACATGGTAAGTGCCTGATAATTGTAGAATAAATAAATGAAAAATGTATATCCGTAGCTTCCTGAAATCACACTCTAGTTGAACCACGCAAATGTTTTACATGGCCAAAATGGTGTTATGTAGGACAGAAGGAGACATGATACACATACACAAACACACACACATGTGTGTGTGTGTCTACAGGAATTCCCCATCTCCATCATTCTCTTCCTTGCCTTGTAATTGTACACGTAAAAAAATGAAGTTTTTTTTTTTTTGAGAGAAAGGTAGAGAGGGGCAGAAAGAGAGAGAGAGAGAGGGAGAGAGAGAGAGAATCTCAAGCAGGGTCTACACTCAGCATGGAACCTGACACAGGGCTCAATCCCACAACCCTGGAATCATGACCTGAGCCAAAATCAAGAGTTGGACTCTCAACCCACTGAGCCACCCAGGTGCCCCAAGAAAGTGTAGATTATTAATAGATAAGAAAACATACCCATGAATATAAAAACCCTACCTAGAGGAAGATACTGAGATCCATATAAGGTCTTTTCACAACTTTATTATCTCAATAGAGCATTATATATATATATATATATATATATATATATATATATATATATATATATATATATGTAACCAGACCTTCTTAAAAGAGAGAGTATGTCTGACATCCTTCTTCCTGGTGCTGAGAGTGAATGAGACAAGGCGAAACACACAGATAATAGGAGGTAAAGTAAAACCTTTGGCTTTGATTCATGAGATAGAGAGAATTTGCTCAGAGAACAGGACACATCAGAGAACAGACCTTGGTTCCAGGCTCAGGAGAGACTTCTTGGTGGCTGAGCAAACAGCAGAGTTTTGTTTGGCAGAATTTGTTTCAGAGAGTAAGAGGAGAGAGACAGAGTTGGGTGTATCAAGCTCTAAACTGTCTCCAAGAGACAGAGTTGGGTGTATCAAGCTCTAAACTCCTAATACAACTGCTGTAGTTAGACGGAAGTCCACTGGATAGTTTAGAACACTAACAAAAATATAAGGAATCCTTACATCAAGAAAGGCCAGAATTTTATTAAGTCACCTGCAAAGCACATGTAGGAGAGAAAAGGGACCTCTGAATAGGTTCTTGGTCTATTCTCATGAGAAGCTTATAGAATGCTGCCAGAGAGTGAATTCATATGATCTCAGTTTAAAACTTGCTAAAGGATTCAAACATCTCGTGACAAGATAACATGAATACGAAAAGAAACAAAACTCCATTAACTCAATGAGATTTCGAGTCAGTGGATTTTGAAGATCAATTTAAGAATTAACAATTTTAGAAGAGCCTCTAGCAGAGTAGATAACATCTTTATTGGGGATGGATGAAGGAAGTAACGTACAGCTTTCCTGGACTTCTAGAATGGCTCACTGCTTTCACCTGCCAGCCCTACTCTCCAGTTCTGGAAATCCCAATTCATTGCAGAGGGCAAAGAGCCTGGCTCTCTGGCCAACTGCGGTGCTAGGAAAGCCACAAACTATGGTTTGTTTTCTTTTATTTTTAACAATGTAGTTAGTATTACACAAATTAAATGATGGCAATATTGAAATAAAATTCAATATTAAATTAAATTTAAAAAATTAAAGTGACCCATAATCTCACCATTTTAATATAATGGCTCTCTTCAGTTATGTATTTCTTTACTGTAACTTATTATATAAATAAATATGTTTCTGTTATTGTAAACCCAGCCCACAATACATACAATTGTATTATGCTCTTTTCTTTGTGCTGTATTGCAAAATTTTTTGTGACACAATTTTCATAATTGTTATTTTTCTATACAGAGAAGCATGATTTTTCACTGACGTATTAATCCTAATTGACTTAACTACTTCCCTGCTGTGCACATTTGGGCCTTTCCAACTCTGTTCATTCATTCATAAAGCATGAAGCACTTTTTATCTGCCAAGCATTATACTAATTTTAGGGACAAGAAAGAAAGAAAGAAAGAAAGAAAGAAAGAAAGAAAGAAAGAAAGAAAGAAAGAAAGAAAGTTGTTAAGGAAGGAAGGAAGGAAGAAAGAAACAATCCCTGCCCTTGAGAAGGGCAGGGTGAAAGAGATATGCTCACTAAAAAGGGACCCAAACCCAATGCAATGAATGCAATAAAAAGATCAGAAGACAAAAGAAGTTTGTAGGAGTCTTGATGAGTATTTCTGAAATGTTTAGGAAGGGACATAAATGCATATTATGGAAAAAATGGGTTGCAAAGTCAAGTAGGCTTCAAGAGAGATAGAATGAAACAAAGCTAAACATAGGGTTTAAAAAGTGTGTGCCCCTAAAGAACCAGCGGACATCATGAACTTCCAGGAAGGGATGTGGCCTACTACAGCATTTCCCATGTACATCCATCTCAAGATCCTTTACAAAACAACCCTTAGATAGAGGATGTACGAGGTGGAAACTAGAAAAGCTGCTCTGGTACATACTATAAACAGGTGTCCAAACAGACTGAACGAATAAACACATCACCCCAGATTCGGAGTTTGCCAGTTTCATCCACAGCAATATCCTTGACAATTTTACAAGATAAATAGGTGTCAGATGTACCTCAGTACTGAACTGGTATGCTGCTAATGTTTCTTAAATGTTTTATTTACTTGCTGGATCCCTCCCAGCCACAAATACATATTGTGATGGTTAATTTTATGTGTCACCTTGACTGGTCATGGGATACTCAGATTAAATATTATTTCTGGATCTTTCTGTGAGGGTGCTTCCAGATGAGATTAACATTTGAATCGGTAGGCTCAGTAAAGTAGATTGCTCTCCTTATTGTGTGCGGGCATCATCCAATCCATTGAGGGTCTCAATAAAACAAAAAGTGGAGGAAAGAGGAATTCACCCCATTTTTCCCTGCCTCTCTGCTTGAGATGAGACATCTCATTTTATCTTCCATCCCGAAACTGAGAATTAACCCGACTCTTCTGATTGTCCTTTGGACTCAGACTGAATTACGCCAATGGCTCTCCTGAGTCTCCAGCTTTCATTCAGCATCAGGAGACATCTCAGCCTCCATAATCTCATGAGCTGATATAGATATAGATATAGATACATAGATATATAGATACATCCTATTGGTTCTGTTTGTTTGAAGAATCCTAATACAGATACTATTATGAGTTGAATTGCGTCCTTCCAAAAGATATGTTGAAGTCCTAACTCCCAGAACCTATGAACGTTTTATTTGAAAATAGTGTTTGCAGATGTAATCAATTTAAATCTAGGTCATTAGGGTGAATCCTTAATCCAATGATTGATGTGCATATAAAGAGAGAAAAACTTGGACACAGACACAGAAGGATAACAACCATGAGAAGGAGAGGCTGAGATTGGAATAACCCTACCAAAGCTAAAGAATACCTGAGACTACCGGAAGTTAGAAGAGATAAGGATCCTGCCCAGGGGCTTTTAGAGGGAGGATGGCCCAGCGACATGACATCCTCGTTTAAGACTTTCTGGTCTCTACAACAGAAAATAAATTTCTATTGTTTTAAGCCCACCCAGTTTGTGGTAATTTGATAAAGCAGCCACGGGAAACTAATACAGTCACCACACCACCGATGCTGGGAAATACTGGACAAAAGGGAGGCTACCTTTGGTTCTGTTAGCCTCTTTAGCCTTTTCACACCATCCCTCGTAACGCTGCAGCTGCCTCCTCTCAAAGCCCCACAGGAGCCCACTGTCTCTTCCCCTTCTGCCCTATGAAGGCCATCTGTCTGGAAACTATCTGGAATATATTCCTGCTGGATTATAAACTATGCCTCCCACAGCTGAAATCATCACTATGGCAAAGACCATTAGTACCCTAACCAGGTTCTACAGGTGACGTCATTGTGTTAACCCTTAAAAAAAATAACAATGCCAGTTATTTTACCAGCCAAAAAAAAAAAAAAAATAGGGGGAGGGGCTTATTCAGGAGTAACAGAGAAATGTGATTTGACACAAACAAGCTACAGCAAACCACAGGCAAGTCTGGAGAACAAAGGAGAGGAACCCCCAACCTGAGAAAGTTGGGAGTTGGGAGGGGCTGTTGTAAATAAAAAACTGTTTGGAGTAAACTGGGAGGTTGAAGTATAGTGGATTTTCACTGGCTGGGTTTCATTGGGTGGACTATTGCGGGGGAAGGAGCAAAGCCTTGTTTTCTCCAGCTGGGGTGGTAAAGGAGTGTCCACCTGTAAGGTCTCTCTTTTCCTCTTGGGTCTGCAATTGACAAGGAGTGGTAGCGCATGAGAGCCCATGTGCTGGCCTCCCAACTCCAATTCTAAATGAAGTCTCCTTTTATTAATGTTTACAGTTGCAGACTGAAAATTAGTAGGGCCTAGAACCAAACTGCCTGGATTGAAATCCTGGCTCCACCAAGTTTAGAGCTCTTTGAGCTCTGCCAATCCCTTGAACCTTGTTGTGCCTGTTTCCTCTGCCCTTCAGGCTTAATGACTTGAAGTTAAAGGACTTATTATATTTCCACACAAAGAATAGTAGCTGGAATATAGAAAGTGCTCAAAAATTAGTTGTTATTTTATTCACAAATAAAGGCTGCCTAGGGTTCATTTACTAGACGTAGTGTTTTGGTCTGGTTTGGTTTGGTTTAAGTGGTATGGCCACGATGAGAAAATGCCAGTACAAGAAGAATGAATACCTGATTTTCTTTCTGACTCTGACACAAATATGCTATTAAAAAAATCAACTTTTCCATCTTCCAATGGGGATGGCAAATATCCGCCACAAGAATTCTGCAGGAATATGATAGAGGTATAACATTGCGAAAGGAAGGCTGTTTGTGAGCCAGGAGACCAAAGTTTTAGTTCTTGCTTTCCTTTTAAATAACGATGTGGACATTGCACCTATTCTGAAAATCAGGATGTTGGATGGTATGATATTCCAGGTTCCCTACAGTACAGCTCTCCCTGTCTATGTTGTAAGATCGTTACGATAACAGAGGTGTATTGAACACTAGAAAAGAAAGATATTATGTTAACTTATTGCCAAATACACATTTTGGAAAAGACCCAAATCTTTGGGTAGGGTAGAACTTATACCTTAAGAATATTAAAGAGTAACAACACAGAAGTCAGTGGTCAATTGTCTTTGGAGACAGTTATTCTCTCTGAAAGATTCACCTTATTATAAAACTAAAATAAAGAAAGCAAGCCTCCATAAGTTTGAAAACAGTGCCTAAGTCACAGCAAATAAATGGCAGTACAGGTTCTTTGTCATAACCCCATTCGGTCTCACCACACATGAATCATTCCAAAAGGAAAAATCCCTGACAGATAGTAATTAGCAAACATGGCAGATGCTAATTGGTGCCATGCAATCAAATCATTCTCCATCAGCTTATATGAAATAGACTTTCCTTTGCCCTTGAGGACAGGCTTGAAATTTCCATGTGGGACTTTGCCATTTAGTGTGGTTAGAGGACCAACAGCATTAGCAGCAGCTGAGACTCTAATAAAAATGCAGGATCAAGACCCCACCTCAGATCTACTGAAGCACAGCCTTCATTTTCCAAGTTCCTTGGGGGGCTGACAAGTGCCCTAGGTCTATGAAGCGTCGGTCAGGGTACACTAACGATGGGATCAGGGCTTGTGCTCTTAACGATGGACTCATGTTGAGCATAAAGCCTTCTCTTCTGACTCTTCAGTAATACCTATGTAAGGCTTAGCCCTTTTCTTTTGGAGTGTAGACAAGCAAAGTTGAGACTAAGATGGTGAGATTTGCTGAATGTGGACTAGAGCTTTTTGTTAACATACAGCCATTAGTAGCAAACATTCTTCTAAGGTTTATATATTATTGACTTATTTATTTATTTCAGAGAGAGCACGAGTGGGAGAGAGGGGCAGAGGGAGAAAGAATGAGAGAGAGCTAGCGAAAGAGAATCTTAAGCAGGCTCCTCACTCAGCGCCGAGCCCAATGCTGCGCTCGATCCACGACCCTGGGATCATGACCTGAGCCAAAATCAAGAGCCAGATTCTCCATCGACTGAGCCACCCAGGTGCCCCTTTTTATTATTTATTATTTTTATTTATTTATTTATTTTTTTAGAGCTTTGAAGCTTCTAATTGAAGTTAAGTTCACTACAGATTTTTTGTTTTTTGAAGCTAAGCCGAGTGAGTCAAAACCACACTTCCCATTTGTTGTCTGTGGTGGCTGCAGGCAGATGTTCCACTCGTCCACCCACATGGCCCTTTAAGGAAGGACTTACTGCAGATGCGGTATAGATATACAATGGAGTATTACTCGGCAATCAAAAAGAATGTAATCTTGCCATTTGCAACAGCATGGATGGAACTAGACGGTATTATGCTAAGCAAAATTAGTCAGAGGAAGACAAATATCATATGGCTTCATTCATTTGAGGACATTCATTGAGGACATTCATTGAGACACAGAACAGATGAACATAAGGGAAGGGAAGCAAAAATACTATAAAAACAGGGAGGGGGGACAAAACAGAAGAGACACTTAAATATGAAGAACAAACACAGGGTTGCTGGAGGGGTTGTGGGAGGGGGGATGGGCTAAATGGGTCAGGGGCATTAAGGAATCTACTCCTGAAATCATTGTTGCACTATATACTAACTTGGATGCAGATTTAAAAAATAATAGATGTAGATTTAAAAAATAAATACAATTTTTGTTTTAAAAAAAGGGAAGGACTTGTTGCCCCAGCTGGTATGAGTGCGGTCAGCAGGCTTCAGCTGCCTTCAACGACCACGTCATCTGCAGAGCCACCAGCCCAAAGGCATGCTCTCCTATGGGTGGCGAGCATTCAATGACCAATTCAGGTTGGGGGCCTGGCCATCTCAGCCCAGTAGTTTCCATGCATGACCGCTCTGTGAGCCACCTCAGATCCAGGGCTCCCTATACATCAGCCAAAGCTGCTAGTCCTGCAACCAGCTCACTTCTCCCTCCGCCTAATCTGCCTCCTCGTTATCTCCTCCGTAGGTATCGATCTCAAGGGCACTCCCTAATAAAGAACCCTGAACACTAAACTGTTTCAGAGCGTACTTTTTGGAAATCCTAACCTGTGACATACCAAGAAGGAAATACAAGGTTGCCAGAATGTTGGATGGAAATATGACATAAATCTCACATGGGGGATCAAAACATCTGGCTCAATTTCCACATGGGCCACAGAGAATCAGTGTCATCTTGAGTAAGACTCTTACTGCCTTTGAACCTCAAATGTTTACGAGATAAGAATAAGTCCTCCCCATCTATCTCACAGAGTTTTTTCATGAAAACTTAATGAGAAAATAATGTATGTCTAGGGAAAGCACTCTACAGAGTGCAAGACATTAAATAATTGATTATTATTCAATAGTTTCTGGACTTGTTTTTTTTTTTCTTTGCCTGTTCTGTAAGTCCATGCCTGTCAACATTAAACCATTCAGATAGCTCTAGACTAATACTCTGCTGGACTATTTTTACATCTGGCTGGAACTAACTCTTTAAGGCTCATAAGATATGTCAAAAATAAAAAACCCTGAGTGTCAAAGTACTCCACAACACTTATAATAAACACTTCTAGCAACATAAATTAATCACTATACACGCAGGCCCCAGGCTACATGAACTCCTGTAATCTTGGGTATAAAGTAAGGATATAAGAAAGTTGAAGATAGACACTTCGGGTTGGATATAAAGGAGAAACGTGAGCCCCAAGTCCTGTTAATGTATAGGAAGTTATAGTAGAATGGTTTTTTGGGGTGGGGGATATATTGCTAATGTTTCAGCCTATCTTGGCCAGAGAACTTTGTAAGTAATCCTTGGCTCATTTTTTTCTTCTTTTTTGTGAAGTTCCTTCATGATAATTAAGAAGCTCACTTGAAAGACAGCAAATCGCTCAAATGGAAATCAAAAGAGTGATAGACATTTCAATTGGTGATGGAAGGAGAGACTGATAAGGCAGAGTCTGGACATAGCGGGGATGACAGCGCCTCAGTGAAAAGTGTCAGTGGGAGCCTGTCCCACTAAGAAGTTATACCTACTGCTTCCGGTATAACTTCCGATAGTTATACCACTATCCTTGGTTGGTATGACAAAGGCATCCGGTGAACAACATCCAACACTGCAGATTGTCTCACTGCAAACATTTCATTTCTCTCTCTACCTCTAACTCTCTCTTTTTCTGAGAAATATATAGCCTCAGATTAATGTAACAATTCACTTGCCGGTAAGTTGCTACGAAAGAAAAATTAGGGAATATAATGAAGGTCTTTGTCTCTCTACACATTCAGCAACCTTCAGAGATCTTTGAGTTCCTTATTTGGATTCACTGAAAAACACATTATTAATTAAAATTTAAAACAGTTTCCCTTGGCTAAGGCAGAGATCTTTCTTTTAGCCCTTTTCCAGCACGGGTAAGAGCAAAGTGTATCCTCTTCAAAACCCAACTGTTGATAATGGAGCTGCTCCATCAAAGCCAGTGAACAAAACTCAGCAAATTATTTTGATTTTTCCCAGAAATGTTAATAAATGATTACTAGAGATGGTGAGGGTCAGTTTGATAATAAATAGAATAAGGCTTGGCTAAACTGAAAGCAAAGTGAAAAAAGCAAAGTTGGTCTGAGTATCCCTTCTCTTCTCTCTGTTTATTTCTGTTTTCTCCCTCCCTTAGGATCTACCAAGCTCTGGGAAGTTTTACGCCCCCTACAGTCCCTTAGCCTCCCAAACACCTCATCTGAACTTGGTCATCCTTGACTCACCATCTTTTTGTTGTCTCCATCCCCAACCCAAGACATGTACCCTTTCCCCACTCATAACTCCAACAGTTGGTGGGTTTTCATGGCTTCAGATTTTAAGGGCTAACTAGTGAATCCAGTGGCTACTTGAGTGTTACAGAAGGAGTATGTGTGGGGAGGGTGTGCTTCCAAGAACATGTGACATATGCATGTTAATAACCCCCAAGAGACAATTGGTCCGTGGGAACCATTTTGTTACCACGATTCTAATGGTGGATATCTCTCACTTGAGATAAGGAGAGACAGACTCCGGCTGGCTGGGGGAGCAGAGATAACTGATGTCAGAATGACCACCTTTACCCCAATCCCAGGAGCTCCTCCCAGCCCTAATCTTTTGATGTAGAGGCCCTCTACCTGCTAGATCCTTCCTTTAAAGTTCTGGGAATGTCGATAATATCTTGCCAAAAGCCTTTTGGACTCCTTTCATTCCCATTAGTCTGGCAATATATTTGGCTTTAGAACAGAGAGGATTTCAGCGTCTGTCTGTGATGAGGTCCTCTGATCTGGCAGTTCTGAAGCATTAGACGTGCCAAAATGAGAAAATTAAAGGAGCAGTGCCCTACACATGAGAACAATTATGTGTTAAAGTACGGAGTACCACCCAGAAGATAAGTGGCAAGTGCCAGTACACAGATGCACTCACAATATTTTAACTCTTACATTTAAAACAAAATCATGAAGATTTTAAACACCCTCCCTTTATGCAGCAGAATCATTGTGCATTTCCTGAAGTAGAAGCCATGTGCAAAGAGTACGTTGCCAAGGGTATTTGGGAAGCTGCTCAGCAGTGACATTGAGCAGCAGTGTCCTGTGAGAAGCACAACGCATACTTGGAAGAGGTGGGAAAGAGCCAAAGCTGAGCAAAGGGAACTCAGGAGGTGACAGTCTGGCAAGTGAAGAGGGACGTATGGGGAAACCATAACCATAAGTGGGAAAGCACCAATGAGGAGTTCAACAAGTACCACTACAAACAACACACACCCACCACACATTTCTCATGTCATGTAGCATATGCAAAGCGAGATCTCTGGATCTCAGGACACCGAAAGCAGAAAGGCCAGAGGGGGCAAGCCCTTCGTTTTCGTCTTATGAAATGGCAAATATAAGGCCCATATCGCTGATGTTCCCCAAAAGTCCTAACTATCCACAATGATTAAAAGGAACAGTCATCCATTCAGTGAAATGAGTGAAGTGGAAAATGGGAGGATAGGGACAGGGAAGACAGGTTTCACCAACTTCCACATATTCCAGAATGGTCTTTAGGTCTGCTGCCTACTTGGATGTAACACATAAACACGGTTGAAAGAGAGATATTTTTCTCTTGCCAACACATACATGTAGCTGTGCTCCTTACTATTACTATACAGGTATATGTTTTAAATCTGCCCAATTTTTTGGGGGGTTTTTTGTTGTTGTTGTTGCTGTTATTTTTCTTTAACTTTGTATTCTTTCTTCTTTTTCTTTTTTTTTTTTTTTAACGTTTATTCATTTTTGAGAGACAGAGACAGAGCTCAAGCAAGGGTAGGGCAGAGAAAGAGGGAGATCCAGAATCCAAAGCAGGCTCCAGGCTCTGAGCTGTCAGCACAGAGCCTGACGTGGGGCTTGAACTCATGAACCATGAGATTATGACCTGAGCTGAAGTCAGATGATTAACCGACTGAGCCAACCAGGCACCCCATTT
This sequence comes from Acinonyx jubatus, assembly GCF_027475565.1. Lineage (NCBI taxonomy): Eukaryota > Metazoa > Chordata > Mammalia > Carnivora > Felidae > Acinonyx > Acinonyx jubatus. The sequence goes on from NC_069380.1 coordinate 10,892,944, forward strand.
AACTTTGTATTCTTTTATTGACTTCTCCCTATTTTTCCCCACCTCTCATCCTCTGGCAACCACTTTTCTACTCTGTTTCTCTGAGTCTGATGTCTCCTCCTCCTCCTTCTTCTTCTTCAGCTTCTCTGTATAAGTGATATTATACAACATTTGTCTTTCTCTGGCTTCTTTCACTTAGCATTATGCCTTCAAGTTCTATCCGTGTTGTTGCAAATGCAGGATTTCCTTCTTCTTCATGACTGAATAATATTCCATTGTATACATACACTTATGTCTTGACTATTATGGATAATGCTGTAGTGAACATAAAAGTGAAGATACCTCTTTGATATGCTGCCTTCCTTTCCTTTGGATACATACCTAGAAGAGGAATTGTTGGATCATGTGGTAGTTCTATTTTTAATTTTTTGAGGAACCTACAAAGTATTTTCCATAGAGACTGCACTAATTTACATTCCCACCAACAGCATCCAAGAGTTCTCTTTTCTCCAAATCCTTGCCAACGCTTACCATCTCTTGTTTTCTTATGACATTCATTTTAACAGATGTGAGAAGTAATATCTCCTTCTGGTTCTGATTTGCATTTCCCTGATAATTAGTGACGTTGAGCCCCTTTTCATGTATCTATTGGCCAATCATATGTCTTCTTTGGGAAAACATCTTTTCAGTTCTTCTGCCCAATTTTTAATTGGATTGTTTGTGGGGTGCCTGGGTGGCTCAGTCAGTTAAGCATCTGACTTCACCTCAGGTCATGATCTCACAGTACGTGAGTTCGAGCCCACGTCAGGCTCTGTGCTGACAGCTCAGAGCCTGGAGCCTGCTTCGGATTCTGTGTCTCCCTCTCTCTCTGCCCCTCCCCTGCTCATGCTCTGTCTCTCTCTGTCTCAAAAATAAATAAAAACATTAAAAAAAAACCTATTTAATTGGATGGTTTGGGTTTTTTTTTTACTATTGAGTTGTATGAGTTCTTTATATATTGTAACTATTAGTCCCTTATCAGATATATGATTTTCAAATATTTTCTTCCATTCCATATGTTGCCCTTTTATTTGCTGATGATTTCTTTTGCTGTATAGAGCTTCTTTGTTTGATGTAGTCCCACTTGTTTGTTTTAACTTTTCTTCCTTTTGTTTTTGGTATCAAATTAAAAAAGATTCATTGCCAAAACCACTATCAAGGAGCTTACTCCCCACATTTTCTTCTAGGTTAATTTTGCCAAATTTGGTCAATTTTATTATAGTGGACTTCATTGTTGAAGGACTTGTTTATTGAACTGTCACTCCATAAAGAAAACAACATTAAGAAACAAGTCAGAGAAAGACAAATACCATATGATCTCAAATTTAAAACAAAACAAACTAGAAAGGGAAAAAGAGAGAGAGAGAGAGAGAGGGAGGGAGAGAGAGAGAAAGGCAAACCAAAAACCAGACTCTTAAGAGAACAAATGGATGGTTACCAGAGAGGAGGCTGGAGTGGGGGTGGGATGTGAGAAATAGGGGGTGGGGATTAAGGAGTGCACTTGTGATGAGCACCGGGTGTTTTATGGAACTGTTGAATCACTATATTGTATACCTGAAACTAATATAACACTGTATGTTAGCTAACTGGAATTAAAAAGAAAAAAAAAGGAGAAAAACCAAAACAACATTAAAATACAAGACATAAAAATAAAAGCAGTAACAAATTTTTGCAAGATCAGAGTGCTCTTCACTTTTGCTTAATAGTAGATTCTAAAAATTAATAATTATTTTAAAATTTTTTAATGCTTTTATTTATTTTTGAGACAGAGAGAGACAGAGCATAAGCAGGGGAGGGGCAGAGAGAGAGGGAGACACAGAATCTGAAACAGGCCCCGGGCTCTGAGCTGTCAGCACAGAGACCGACGCAGGGCTCGAACTCATGGACTGTGAGATCATGACCTGAGCCGAAGTCAGATGCTTAACCAACTGAGCTACCCAGGCGCCCCTAAAAATTAATAATTATTGACTACAAGAAATAATTCAATTTTTCAGTCTTGACTGAAGATTCAATTTATATAAATGATATAATTTTTAATAATCTTTTCCCTTAGGATTTGAGTATTTATTTTCCAATCAAGAAACAGCATTTTCAAGAAACATTCAATTGTGTCAAGATACCCAATGGGTATTATAAAATAAAGCCAAAGAGAGAACAACTGATTTGTTCTCTCTTTCCTAATAACTGACACAGAAAAGCAAAGTTTTATTTCTTAGATTATAAAGTAGGAATATTTCCACATATTTGTCTATTAATCAAATAATTTAAATCTAAGTGTACAATGTGATACATATCTGACATTAAATTGTTTTTAAAACGAAGTGCATTATTTCTCTGATCCACCAGCTATTAATGAATACTACAGATATCTCTGTTATCGTGTTTGTAAGCACAACTACAGTGTGTCTGAAATATAATTTAAAAATCAATACCTAAAAGTACTTCAAATGCATACTTGAGCATTAGTCATCCTAGAGGCATGAACATCTCATTTTCTAGAAAACTCAAAGACATGCTCTGTCAAAATAAAAACTATATTTTCAGTTCTGTCTGTATGATTGGATTGTGCAGGAATAATACTTAGATTTAATCAATTTAGAGGATTAACTAAATGCTGAAAGAATATTGACCGTGAGTAGTTTAGTCACAGATTTTCTACATTTACACTTCTGTCTTAGTAACATATAACTACCAGAAATATTGACTAACAAAGAAATGAATAAAGTAAAAATCCATGGTAAGCTTCTTTTATCTTAATATTTCTTAAAAAAATAGAAAAATTGTTATTTGATTCATGAGTTCAATATTTTTATTCCCTAATTATATAACACTTAGTTCATTTTCCTAAGGTTTATTTGGAGAAACAAGATGAACAATCTTGGATGATTAAATCAATGAAGAATAATCACTAAATAATAAAGCAACAAAATGTATAACAAATGTGATTTTTTGTTTGTTTTAAAGTTTTTAGGAATTTTCAGATATTGAAAGAGCAAACAGATATAAATATGTTTTGCCTTAGTGAGGTTTGCAATTTTGCTTTCCATGCCTGTTTTTAGGGAAATTAAGGCCTTTTGGGGTGGGGGGTGCTCCATAATTATATATTACTCCAAGATTTAAAAATTCATGCTCTGATACATTAATATATTATAATAAAACAATTAATACATTAATCTAGTTCATATAAATCAGGCTCATTCATTACATTCATTACAAGTTCATTTTTAGTAAAATTTGAAATTTTTTTTTTCCTGAGCGAAGAGGTATTGAGAATTTCATTTTCATTTATAATAACTAATTAGTTAACATGTCCAAATTCATGAAAGCTATATTCTTTGGCACTTCAAAATCTATAGTTTGTGTGTATTCACAACACATGCCTAAAAATTACACGTTTGTAATTTTAGTGGGTATTTAACTGCAACCTCAAATTGGAAACTTTAACTATGAAATAGTCAGACCCTTCTTACTACAGAACTTGGAAGGTATTGCTTTAAAATGACAATTACAGAAATACGCCTTCTAGAAATACATAGTCTAGAGAAAATAGTTAATGAAACACACACACACACACACACACACACACACACACACACACCACATACACATCTCACAAGAAATGCATAGAGTTTCCTATCTTTTGTGTGCAAGAAGGAAGCTGAAAACAATGCTACCAGATGGTGCTAAAAACAACCCTGGACTCACATACCTATAGACTTTCAGCACCTAAATCCCAACCCACATGGGAACTCTCCCCCCCTTGTTCATTCACATCCGTCAAGCTGCACTTTACCCATCTGTCTTTAAGGTGACTGTTGCGTTGAGTTTAACCTGATTCACTTCAATGGATAGTGAAGGGAAAAGCATGCTGCTGTTAGATTTTTCACACTATGTACACATATAGAGACGACACTGCCCTGATTTTCCCCTCTCCAGGCCCTTGCTGGTTGGTCAATCTCACATGAGTGCCCTAGGCTGCCCAGTCAACAAGTATATATCTTATTTTATCAGCAGAGCTCCAGGGCTGGGTCTACCTATTTTTAACATTCCCGAGGATTAATTTCTGTCAGCTCTTGTAATTCAGTGAGTCCTAGTTCTGAATCATGCTGAGGGCTGTGGGTGCAGAGCACAAGGCCTCAGGAGCCTACCTACAGCTGAAAACACTGCAATTGCTTTTTTACAGTATAACATCTGCATGGTTCTTCCAGCAGTCAGATGTCTTTTAACCTGATAAAAGCAGAACAGTGTTAGCTGGAAATGAGAACTGAATCTGTCAAACTAGTGAAGACGATTACAATCTGCCAGAAAATGCCTCACCCTGACTCCAAACCTGTCCTGGGACAACACGGCATTTATTGCATTTACCAGTAATGTTGGCGTTCCTCTGGTTTTATTTTATCACTAGAAATGGCATCTTTTGAAATAAATTAAAAAAAAATTGTTATCATATTGAGTGTCCAAGATAACCTGGCAACAGTAGTTCTTTAAAGGCAAAAATATGGCAGGGATTATAGTCTTTAGCTTGCCTACAAGATTTTCCAGTCCCTCATCCCCATCAGTTCCCATATTCTCTGTGGCTGACCCTGTATTTGCCAGCAAATACACTCACAGTTGTTCAGTAAACTTAGATTCCCATAAAAATAAAACAAATCAGTAATAGAGAAAGGAGGCCAAGTTTATGTGTTTCAAATCACCCTTCTTGTTCATGTATCTTATAAAAAGAAGAAACATTTATTCATTCATATATTCGCTTACTGAAAGAAGGAATACGATGTACTCTTTTCAAAGATCTCATAATTTATGAAAATGGTTCTAAAGATTGGGGTCAGTGATCCCTTTAGACTTCAATGAGAACCCGACTTCCTAGAAACATGAACACATCTATATAAAATTTTGAATATAAATTTTTATGATGTTGACAACCACCTATAACCCCTCTATAGAACACATGTGATGGGGTGAATGTTTGTTTCCCTCGTCCCCAGATTCATATATTCCATCTTTACCTCCCAAAGTGAGGGCATTTGGAGATGAGGAGTTTGGGAAGTAATTAGAGTTACATTAGATCATGAGGGTAGGGCCCTCATAATGGGATTTAGTGGCTTTATACGAAAAAGAAGAACAATCTCTCTTTCCCCCTCCACCCTCCACATGCACACATGTAGAAAGACTATATGAGGACAGAGCAAGAAGGTTGTTATCGGCGAGCTAGGAAGAGAGCCCTTACCAGGAACCAAATTGGCCAGCACCTTGACCTTGGACTCCCCAACCTCCAAAATTGTGAGCAATAAGTTTCTGTAGTTCAAGCCACACGATGTACTGCATTTTGTTATGGAAGCCCGAGTAAGCTGATCTAGCCCAGGTTAAGGGTATCCACTAGGTTATTGCTTTTCCTTATCAATGCTATAGATTCAACCACAGAAGAACCTTAAGATTATAGGTAGATGATGGTCGCATCATCATCCTATATTTTGAAACTTCCTGAAATTTCTTATGAAAACAGACGGAGTAAATGGTTAGCAAAACTGAAAACCCATGGACAATATTTATTACAAAGCATCTGTGCAGCAAGAAGCAGAAGAGAGTAATGGGATATCTGACAGAATCAAGAAAAGAAAATCCCAGTATTGTACTCATCAGAAAGTGTGGCAGACCAATCTGAGACGATACACTGAAACCGGGAGGGGTTCTGCCCACTATAACAGCTAGTAAGTGTAAGGGGTATATGGTAAAGAAGAGTAAAGGGACTGAACAGGCTCAAAACTGACCACTGACAGGCCAGAGCTCCCGAGGAGACACAGCTGAGAGGAGAATCAGATAAGCAGAGCGACAATTAGATATAAAAAGAGAGTCAGTCCAGAGAAGTGGGAGAAACAGTGCCAGAAAATATTATAAATAAAGTTGTTAATTTATGACACTTCAAGGAAAGAACGAAAGAGAGAATTTTATAAAGTTGGAAAGGCTTCCTGAACTCTATTTCCTTCTAACAATTCTAGAAAACTAATTTCACATAAAAATGAGCATCACAGAAGTATTGGGGTCAAGTTCAATGCAAGTTTGTTGTAAGAAAACAAACAAAAAAGAATAAGAAGCTAATAACATCTGTACAGACAATGAAAGCATGCCAGAAAGACATGCCTCCAGAACAAACCCAAATTGTAACCTAATATTTCAAGACAAGCTAAAATAGTAGGATAATAATGCAAGAACAGTAAAAATAAAAATTATAAAAATTCAGAAATAGAATGACAGAACTGAAGAAGGAATTAGAAATTTTAAAAAGGCAATTTCAGAAATAAAAACTAAACTAAAAGAAACTCAAGAACAAATAAACATAAAAGGTAATGTCTAAAATTTAAGTAACTGGAGGGTCACCAGGATGGCTCAGTCAGATGAGCATCTGACTTCAGCTCGGGTCATGATCTCATGGTTTGTGGGTTCGAGCCTTGCATGGGGCTCACTGCTGTCAGCACAGAGCCCGCTTCAGATCCTCTGTTCCCCTCTTTCTCTGCCCCTACTCCACTTGCTTGCTTTCTCTCTCTCTCTCTCTCTCTAACAGAAACATTAAAAACAATAATAATAAAATAAAGTTTAAAGTAACTTGAACTCCAGAACAAAATGAAAGAGATATAAAGGAAAGTTGAGAGATCATGACAAATTTGAAGCTAGGCAAAGAAGACACAACATAGATAATAGGAGTCTCTGGGCATAGATAGGATGGGAGGAAGTATAGTGACGGGGACAAGCGAACAGAACAAACTCTAAAGACTGTAATTTATGAAAACTTTCCAGAAATTAATTTTTAAAAACATTTGAAACTATATATTGAAAGAGCACACTTGGTACCTGAAAGTATAGACCAAGAATGGCCAACACTAAGAGTCTTCTAGTGAAATTACTAGACTGAAAAGAGACAGAAAAAAAATGTCTTTGGGCATCTAGACAAAAAAGAACAGATGACTTATAAGAGAATAAAAATTAGATTGCCATTAAATTTCTCCACCTCTCTGTTTAATGCCAGAAAAAAAAAATGGAGCAATGTATTTAAAATACTCAAGGAAAAAGATGTAGCCAAGAATTTTATATCCAGCAAAACTGATTTTCAGGTGGAAACAACATAGAAAAAAATGTTACCAACATGTAAGAGAGCAGAGAACATTGTTCTGTGAGCTCTTCCTAAAGAATCTGAGAAAGAATGAGGTTAAGATAACCAAAATGACTAGAGAGATATTGTCGTATGATTGATTGTGAAAGTTAAATGTATAGTTTCTTATAGAACTAAGACTAAATGAGCACATGGGTGGTTCAGTTGGTTGAGCATTCAACTCTTGATTTTGGCTCAGGTCATAATCCCAGGGTCGTGGGATGGAGTCCACATCAGACTCCATGCTGAGTGTGCAGCCTGCTTAAGATTCTTTCTCTCTTTCTCTCTGCCCTTTTTCCTCACCCCCACATGCGTTTCGTCTCTAAAACAATGTATATATAGGAGTACCTGTAAACAATTTGGGGGAACACTGGGAAAAGCATATGGAAACACATTCTAACTGCTTTCATCCTGGGGTAATTCTACTGGTAGTACTATTCCTAGTATCAGTAGTTTATAAATAAAACAAATGAATAATTATCCTCTCGGTTGATCCTTGAGAACCAGAATTCTCGGTGTGTAAGAAAGATATATTTTTAATGTGGAAGAACTTGAGTAAAAGTCGTGTAGTACTTTTTTTTTCAATTGTAAATTTCAACATGATACTCATAAGAAATTGATCTTCATTTTGCGTATATTATTTCATATATATAGAGAGCGAATACACATCATTCTAACTCTGTCCACTGAAAATCCCTAGAAACAATAACTAACTCAGTAACAGTGAAAATACCTAGCATACAGACTATGGTCTTCAAATATTTGTTCCCAAAGAAACTAGATGTGCCTGGAGCATGTTGTGATAAAAAAATAATTTAAAATAATTTAAAAATCAAGGAACCTATTCAAGATCAATAAATCTTCTCATAAGGACCCAGGAAGCAACTTAAGAAGCTCACTTTGGTCAAAGGTGACACAGTTCAGGCTTAAATAACAAAACTTGCTGGGGTGCCTGGGTGGCTCAGTCGGTTGGGCGTCCGACTTCGGCTCAGGTCATGATCTTGCGGTCTGTGAGTTCGAGCCCCGTGTCGGGCTCTGTGCTGACAGCTCAGAGCCTGGAGCCTGTTTCAGATTCTGTGTCTCCCTCTCTCTCTGACCCTCCCCCGTTCATGCTCTGTCTCTCTCTGTCTCAAAAATAAACGTTAAAAAAAAAAAATTAAAAAAAAATAACAAAACTTGCAATGGATTGAAATCTATTGTGTAATAAAAAGATTAACCTTACCCAAAAAGAGATCTGGTCTTTGTTCTCAGCTCCTTGAAGGTGATGTATAATTCTCTTGAAATGCCTTGCCTGATAATTGTGTCTTTATTTATCTAGATGCCTTGAGCCACACAAGAGAGTCTAATAATGTGATTTATGGCTGGGGGCTTTGGGTCATGTAGTATCAGGTCTACTTCCGGAGGGTCTGGATGCTAAGGTCAGCTTTGCAGGTCTATGTGAACAAGCCCCAGGAACAAATCCAGAGACACCAAAGCTCTGTGGAGTCATGCTCAATGCATGTTATCACATACTGACTTGTTGGGAGAAGTTAGTGCTGTCCAGGACTCTAATGAGAGAGGACATACAGCAGATCTATTCATGGAACTCTTCTGAACTCTGACTCATCTGCTTTCTCCCTTAGCTGATTTTGATCTGGATCTTTTCACAGTAATATCCCGTAACCGTGGGTATAACACAGTGAGTTCAATCTGAGTCAGGTTATTCTTCCAGCTACAAATTCAAGTATTTGTCTTATACACATTTCCTCTCTTTGTATAGAAGTACATCGTAAGAGACTAAGCAAATGTCTTATTGAAGCTCACATATTTTTTACTTAGGCTACAACCTAAGCTGCTGTAACATGGAGACTCCAAACTTCAATGGCTGAAACAAAATGAATTTATTTCTAATCTATAATATGCAGAAGGATAGGTGGCTTTTCTTTATGAAGTCATTGAGGGACTCAGAGACCCTCCATATTGTTGTTGCCCCATTCCCCGAGTGTTGTTCTTGCTACCTGGGTGAAATTTTCTCACCACTGCTTGTTTGCAGGAAAGGGAAGGAGGAAGTGAAGGCATTCACTGGGACGTGGGACACATCAGTCCTCCTCACATCCCACTGACCAGAAAAAAGCTAGTCACCTGGCCATGTCCAGCCACAGTGGAGTCCTAAGTTGCCATGCTTCCATCTGTAACTCAGGGGGTACTTCTAATGAAAAAAAGATGAGGGGAAATAGATATTAGGGGACAATTGCCATTAGTCTAATACATTTCTGACCTATCAGGGTAACCTGGGGAAACCCAGAGGGTTAATCTACATGATTTGTTCTTCAATAATCTCTGCTGGATTCTGGTGGTCCTTACTTTCCATTAGGTGCTTATATCTAGACTTTTAATAACGTGATCTAGACCCTCACTAGAATCCTAATCAAGCTAATCAGTCTTACTTTGCAGAAACTACATACCTCCTTCTAGTGAGGAAAATTAAATTTAAATTTGATCTTTTCCCATCTTCCTGCCATACTTTCACTCCTTGCGATTCTTCAAAGATTAACATCTTGGTAATTTTCTTCTAAGTCATTCCCACTGTCATGAACTATGATTCTAAAAGCCAAAGACAGAAAAACAATAATACAGGAAAGAAATGGAACCATTTCACCTAGTCTAGTAACTAGGCAAAAATAGGTAAGAAATAAAAAGGGATTCTAAAAATTCATTTCTAAAGGAAGTTGAGCTACATTAAGAAAATGTATCAGGGCACCCGGGTGGCTCATTTTGGTTAAGCGGCTGACTTTGGCTCAGGTCATGATCTTACCTAAGTTGGAGCCCTGCATGAGCTCTCTGTCGTCAGCACAGAGCCTGCTTCAGATCCTGTCTCCCCTCCCTCTGCCTCTCTCCCTCTCTCTCAAAAATAAATAAGCATTTAATAAAAAGAAAACGTATCAAGTCATTTATTAAAAAGATAGAAATTATTGCAGTGTCAATCTCCTATATACATGCATCCATTGGTTTTGTTTGATTTGTTTGATTTTATTATCATTTGAAGGTAACTAGAATTACAAACATCAGCTTCTCTGAATTATCACATGAAGTCTTCCAAAAGAAAAGCAAGGGCTATACTCCTAGTCTCAATTTTTGGATCTCTTCCCAGTTAAATGTCAAAACAGTAGCTTCCTTTGGGACAACGATTCTTCTTTGTTCTACTGAAGAGCCTTTTGAGTGGTTTATTCTGAATAATTATCACGCTTGACTTTCCTTTCACATAATGTGAAATTTTTTATTTTCTTGTTCTCTATGGTAACAGCTAAGTTACTTCAAGCCAGTGTCTTTTTCTCTTAAATATGTATCTATTTTCCTGGAGGTGGAAGTAGAGAATCTGCAAATACACAAAGGCAGAGAAGCTGTGAGCAGTTTAGATAAACAGAAATTTGCACACTTCATCCACAGGTCACCTTCAACGCTTCATCCACAGGTCACCTTTCGGTGACTTTTCTGAAGCCACATACCTATGCACACACTGGGACTTTCCAGGTGCTGCTCACTCCAAACTCCCCTCGTTCTGACTAGTGGTCCTCACACATCCTTCATTGTCAACTCAAAATCCACCTTCATCATAAGCTTTCCCTAATCAGACAGAGCTAGGGAATAGTTTCCCACCATTAATTGTTTGGAGTATGCAATTGTAGCATTATGTTTGACTTAAAAAAAAAGTTCTTAATTTTCACATTTACACTACCTACAAAATTGTTCTTTTTCATCAGGTTAAATACCTTTGTAATCATTATCTGCTGGTATCCTTCCTTTCCTCAAATTTTGCCACAGATTGATTTTCCTAGAACGGCAAGGAGGCCCAGGGCTAACTGATTGGAAACCCCAGGATCTGGCAGACAGCTAAGCAGGGAAGGATTCTGGCTCTTCCCCTTGTCCTATCTTTGGTTGGCTTTTCACCCATAAAACAGATCCCATAAATATCCTAAGGGGCAGTAGATTGCCATGTGACCTGGAAAGGAAGAAGGCTGTTTAAGAAGGCAGCAAAGGCTCTGGGGCAGGGTTGACTGCGGATGGCCAGGGAGACTGAACCAACAACAGTTTCCACCTTCCCAAGGAGTGGCTCATGTGTAGCCCAGTTAGGTTGGCTATTTTGCTCAAATTGTTTCTTTTTCTGAATATATTTAGAAAACTGTCATGTTCATCTGCTTTTGCTTTTATTGGTAAAGAATACTTATTTAGGGATCTATCTGGCTGGTGCTGATGATGTTTGATAACATTCACAGTATTGCTTGTTTATTTTTATTATCTCATTTCTTCCAACCCATAATAACTCCTCCGGGAGGGACAACATCTGTTCCTGCAAAAGGAATAGTTACAGGCTTCTTGGTTTTCTCCAGGCCTTAGACTCCAGGGAGATCAGCACCCATTCTCCCCCTGACCCCATTTTTTAGGATTCCCTAGATTTTTAACACAGAAATTTATGGAAAATAGTATTGTAATGCTGAGGTGTTAATTAGATAACAGAATACTGTGAAAGATTAAAATGAGACTAAAAGGAGGAATTGAAAAAGGAAAAGAAAAAAAAAAAGGAAGATTTAGAAAAGATTTTGAAGACCTTTGAAACTACTAGCAAATTATCTCCTCAGCGATAAAAAAAATTCTGTAATAAATATTAAAATTATTCTGCTCTCAAGTACTTAGCTTATTTACTGTTAAAATATTAATATTGTGTTCTATTAGATTGAAACTAACTTAAATTCAGGCTTCAGATTTAGAGTTCAATTCACAGCTTGTTAAAATGTGGAATGTATGAATTCTCTCATGTTCTTGCAACCGTGTCCCAAAGCTGTAGAATGTACATGCTATATAGGCCAATTAATACCCCAAATTCATATTGTGTATCAGCACTATAAACAATTAGTGTGGGGAAAAACGATTCCCTTTTTGCCAGTAAAACAACATTGAATATTGAGCAAACATTCATTGAGGGGCTACAGGGTCCCAAGCTCTGAGGCTGGGAGGGCGGGGAAGAGGGGAGGGTTAAGAGGGAGGAGGTTGTTAAGTGTGGGGAAGGGGAAGCAAGGAAATTAACAAAGCCCAGTCTCTGCTTTCAAAAGGTATTCACAAACCCAAGAGGGATAGAAGGAAAGGTGGAGAAGGAAAGTGCTGTTGATGCTGACAATCGCATGCTGACAATACAGATAGGTAGCCTCCGGTTTTCCAACTGCAAGGCCACTCTTACAAATCCAGAATCCGGGATTTTCCTGAGGAGCTAAGGGGATCAGCTGGCTATGTTGTTTGTTTGTTTTCTCCCCTTAGGGCCTATAATATCCCTACTTCCCAATCCAAAAGCAGATCAACTCCAAGTGTAAAAACAGGTTTCACTTGCTGCTGCTCAAACAGCTTTTTTAGCTCAAGAGTTCTTTGCGCTTCTAAGGAAGCTTCACAACTCGCAAGGCTGACAATGTCAAGAACGTGGGACTCAGCCTGGAAATGGAGTCATCCTAGATCCATCACTTAGAATAGAAGCCGTAAAGCCTTGAGTGCATCCCCTCAACTTCTCCAGCTTCAGAGGAAAGAAAGGTACTGTACTACTCTACTATAAAGGTAGAAACAAAGGTCAGTTGATGCAACTGTTGCTCTCTATGAGGTAACCAAACTGGGTTTATACCGAGACCATTCACCAAAATCACACACTGTGGCAGGAATAGGAAAGACAAAGAGGAATTTAGTTTTCACTTTTTCATTAGGGTGTCCGTCTTGAACTGAGCTCTAATACACGGTGAGACTTTGTCCTGTAACAGTCTGGCTGCATTTTCTGCCACACCTCTCCCACCCAGCACATCAGCCATTGGCAAACTCTGTCATGTACTCCAGCGCCTCCATGATGGTGCAAAGGTCCCTCCCTTGGTTTTAAGTACCCTAAATCTGGCACTTTGATTACCTCCCTGGAATAACATTTACCATATTGTACTATAATGACCGCCCCCCTCAGTAGACTGGGAACTCCTTGAAGGCAGAAATCATGCATTTTTAATCTTTGTACCCCTGTCAGAGTACCTGGTAAAGATGGGCATGGATTATCTGATGCATGAATGAATGAATGCATGCATGCATATAAACCACAGTTTTTGCCCACTAAGAACAGAATTGTGACATACCCCAACCATGTGTGTGTGGGGGTTAACCCACAGCACTCTTACTCTTGACATATTTTGTAACAGCCTTATCCACACACAATTCACACACGTATCACAAAGTTGACTTGGTCAAGTGGTGCAAGTCAGTGGTATTTTAGTATACTCAGAGTTTGTGTCATCACTATCAAACTGCAGAACATTTTCCCTACACTAAAGACGATCCTACCCACTAACAGCCACTCCCCATCCCATCCCCCCCCCACCCCACCTCCTAGCAACCACCAGTCTATTTTCTGTCTCCACGGATTTTTCACTAATTGCTTGTGACACAATATCCATAGCATCAAATATTAGGACGCATCGCTTCACATGACTGAAAAGAAAGAAAACCCAGAGCGGCTTTGATTTAGTATACAGGTATAGAATCAATCTCCTTGCTCCGTGACCTTGGACAAGTTGTCGAACTGGATCTCCTTTCCTCGTCCCATGAAGTTTAGACGGTGTGAGAGAGCACCCTCAGGTTAAACAGGAAACCAGCAAAACCAAAAAACAAATGAGCCCTCTGACTATAATCCAGTACTCTACCCTAGGTAGCCTTTCCTGGGCTTCCTTCACCAACGTCTTTCCATCATTAAGATTTCCCACCAGACCCGCCGCAGCAGTGCGAAGGGCCCTACAGAAGACGTTTCCTCTTTTCCTTCTCGGCCGTCCAGTTTTTTTCCGGGCTGGGCGAGGACGGAGAAACTGCAGAGCCCGGAGCCCCGGAGCCGAGGCTCCGCGCGCGCCGTGCCCGCAGGAAGCCTCGCCCAGCCCGGGACCCCACCCTCCCGCGGCGCCCCCGGAGGGAGCCGGCCGCCGCGCGCGCCACCAGCGCGGGAGGGGCGCGGCGCGCGGGGGCGGAGCCAGCGACTTGCTCAGCCAATCCCGGCGGCGGCGCGTCCCGGGGGTCCGCGGCTCGCCGAGCGCGCAGGGGGCGGGGCTCCGCTTGACAGTGGCGGTCGCCGGGCAGCGGAGTCGGGAGCCGCGCGCGGAGCGCAGCGCGGGGAGCGCGAGCGGCTCGGGCGGCGGTGGCGGCGGTGGCCGGTCCCCGCCGGAGCCGGCTGTGGGCGCCGCGAAGTAGCCCTCCGCAGCGGCGGCGGCGGCGTGCGGGCGATGCTGCTGGTCTCTCCGGGCGCCGGTGTCCTGGCCTCTTCCTAAAGGTACCCAGCCCCGCTCGCCCCCTCGCCCAGGGCACCGCAGCGCCCGGCAAGTGGCTTTGTGAAGCTCGAAGCTCCCCGGACCGAGGGGTGGGCTGGGAGCGGGGTGGGTGGGGCAGGGCGGGGCTGCGCGGTCCGGGCCGCTTTCCCCGTGAGGAAGAGGGTGGGGGCAGAGGGAAGCGGGGTTGGCGGGCGGGGTGGGGTGGGGTGGGGAGGAGGGCTGTCTCCCGGCAGCAGCTGGCTGCATCCCCATCGTCCATCCTCCTCCCGTCTCCATGTGCTTCGCAAAGAGGTTTTGTGCCAGGAGAAAGTTGGAGGCTGAGACTTGAGGAGCCAGACTCTGCGGCCCCTGAGGCCCGCACCCTTCAAGAGCGTGGGAGCACCCTGTTGGGAAGGTCTGGGTTCTGAACAGGGCCATGCAGGAACCCATGCCCCTTTCCGACCCTAGCAGCATTCCTGACGCAGGCCCTTGCTTGAGGAAATTCCTCTGTGGGAATCCCCCGTGGGGAGGGGCTTTCGGGTACAGAGCATCCACAACTCACACGTTATTATCGCTTGAAAACAGTACTCTCTCCCCTAGAACGTTCTCTCCCCTAGAACGGGCGCCACCAGCATCTATGCTCTAAGAGCATCAAAAATTGCAGTCGGACCTCGAATTAAAGACCCCTAAACACCCATGTGTCCAAGGTGCCAATGATTGCCTCCATCAAATCTTGACTAGTTTCTTACTGCCATATGCTTCCAATCAGCTTTCCCTGAGGGCTGGGCGGGTGCTGTGGAGCACAGGAAAGGGAGGAGAAGTTACAGCCCGGCTGTTAGGGTGGGAGGTGGCAGCAAAGAATACCGAACACGTGTACCCACTTGAAGATAGGAGAAAGTTTCAACCTTCAAAATAAAGTGGGTTAGGTGGGGATTATTTGCTTTACAAAACTTCCTCTCATGCAGAGAAACGATTAGAGTTAGAACTGAGTTTTACACAAGATTGTGGCAACAGGCCTATCATCAAGTGGCTCAGAGTCGACTGAGGGGGTAATCAGGCCGATACCACGTTGACTTGAAATTAGCAGATCTCAGCAAATATATGCAGATTCTGTTGAGTTCTGATTAACCTTTCTGATCATGTTGGTGGATTACCAGGTTTACTTTATTCATTTCTAACCAAGACATATTCACACCAAAAGACAACTTCATAATACCATTTTGTGCCCTAAAGACACCCTTAGCTAAGGATATGGACATCCTCTTCTGGTTCATATGATTTATCCCCTACACCGGTAACATAACTTCTCTAAGTACGTTTACATCATAAAGAGAAGGAAACTTCCTTAGTGGTGACACAACAGTATCCAAATAAATACTGAGCACACATACTAAGTGTTTTTACCTATACAGTTACTTTAAATCTCACAGGCACCCTGATGAGATATTATTACCCTGTTTCAGAGACTAAGGAGATTATATAAAGTTGCCCAAGATTATGTGGGAAGTAAGTGATAGAGGTGGGATTTGAACCCAGATCTGTTTGATTCCTTACCCGTGCTCTTTACCACTACCCTATGCTATCTCCCAGCCCCCTTGAAAGAGAATTGCCATTTTATAATATACTAGGAAATCAAAATATGGCAAATGCTATCTCCACTGGCTTCCTGGATCAAACCCCTTCATAGATTGTTTTGTCCCTCTGGGAACCCAACACTGCGTCCAACAAGTATTCCTTTCACCAAAGGGCAACATCAGGAACTCCCCGGACACCCTCTAAGCACCAGTCCCCAGCATGTAAATCAGATGGAAATCTCCAGACATCTAAACCCCTTGTCCCTTCAGAGAAGTTGGCTCTGGAAGACAGGTAATCAAGTGTTTCTCTCACTGCCACTTAAGGAGCAATCTCTACTCTCTCAGTCATCCAAGTCTGGTTTAGCTCTGCACATATAAGAACACACCACCAGTTGGCAGGAATACATCCCCTGCAGTGTTCACACTGGCACACTCATCTTCCTGTACCAACTGTCAGAGAATTCCTGACACAGGCCAGGCTACTTAAAAGGAAAAACTGAAACAGTGCCGTTGGGGATGGTGGTGTTAGTCTAGGGAATCCCTGAATTCTCTGAGGCTTACCAGAAAGGAAATTAACATAGGGCCTCAGGGGCAGGAAGCAGGCCTTCCCCGTAGTGTGAAATGCCTTGTATATGGTATAGCCCATTGTCAACACTACTGAAGATATCTGTTCACCATATAGAAACTCGTTTACCTGTTATCTTGGTGATGGGTGCAGCTACACATCTATTTCTGTTTCAGTTACTCGCTGTACTAACACAGTTGTCACTTGGCTGAATGGTAGCAAACACTGATGTCGCAGGTGTGACAGAGTTTTGAAGCTGTGCTTAAAACTTGTGTCTGTTATGATAATCGACATTCTTTTATCATTTTATTTCTCCTCCCTAGGTGAATGTGTGTGTGTGTGTGTGTGTGTGTGTGTGTGTGTGTGCTCTCCCGTGGTATAGTTTTCAATTCTCTTCTCTCTGATTCCAAAATGATTTGAAGTTTCAAGCCTAAAGAGAAATAGATGCATTTTTGAGCTGAGGCCATATGCTGCCTGGAAACATATCCCTGTAGTTGGCATTTTACTCATGTTACTCTAGTGCTAAGAACCTCAAAGTCCCGAATGCATGCTTTGGGATTGCAAATGGACTCTCCTGTCTAATTATTTCACTCCATCCCCTGAAGCAGTTGGAAGGTTTGAGTTTAGAACACAGCCCCAGCACCTCCCCTCTAAATTCTCTAAACTGCCAAAAACTGGAGCAGCGCTAATTAAAGTTGGGAAACTAGAACATGAGGTTTGCTCATTGTCACGCTTTTGCACCAGAATGGGAAATATACCAAAAACTTTGTTGGGCATACGGAGTGACGTAGACTTGTTTAACATGACCAGTGATCTGCAAAACTATCTGACATTATGCAGTTTGCCTAAAGTTGGGTTCGTGCAAATACCTCATTAGGTTAAGACCGTCCAGTATCAACAAACTTCTACTCTGCATTCTATCATGTGTATAAAACTTCTCATTCGCTGGCCATCCATTTTTATTTCCATATTTCATCAAATCTAAAATATCAACAGTTACATAGCATCCTTTTTATGTTGTACGAGAAGAAAAAGAAAATACTGCCGATTATATTATAACATGCAGGCCATCTTAATAGCCGTCTTCCATGACATCGTGTGGATTGGTTACACCACCCTCTTACTGCTTTCGAGTCTCCATTTCTATCAAGGGTTTTGGTACATTTTTCTGCTCACACCGTCATTAATTAGCACTGCTTCCCTAAGCAATGTGTGATAGACAGCGGGTTTGCATATATCTCAGTAACAGACCGTAACAGACTCCTCTTCTGTGTCTTTCTTTTTTTCAATCTGGTGAAGCATTTGGATCTTGCTTTGCAAGGTAGTACAGAAATGTCAAACAAAGACAAATGTTTCCCTGAGTGATATAACATTTAAGCCCCACTGCTCTGTTTCGGTGCCGTAGCGCATACATAGTAACATCTTTTTTCGGTGCCAAATCATAGTGGGATCTTTTCAGAAAAACCGTTTACATGGCAATTAAACAGAACACCTGCAGTGCCAACAATGCCCATAATTTAGGAGAAGCTCTACCAAAATGAATAGCTGTGACCATGTTTATGCCTGTGCAGAGCAGTGACAGCGGTGTGACAACTACTGCCAAGTTGTCACCGTCAATATTGAGACACATCCCGATTTTGGAGATGTTAAAATGTGGGGAAAAAAAATGAACCTTATCAATGAACTATGCTAATCTGTGCCTGCTGAATTTCATGAACCCTGTTGATTCGTTCATTCACATGGTCCCTCGTTTTGTGAGACCAAGCTCCACGAGGGCAAGGACTTTTTCTGTCTTATTCTCCACTCTATGTGCCAGACATGTAGGAGAGTCCGTGGCACAGAGTTGATGTGCTCAGTAAATGTCCGTGGAATAAGTGAGTGGCTATCCTCCCATGGAAGGCATGGAGACACACACATCAGGCGGCTCACTACTCTCCTCCTGGTTGGAAGACATAGTCTTAAAATTATGACATCGACAGAAATGCTAGACATAGGAAAAGGGTACAGGCCAGAATTAAGTCCTCGATTTTGTTTACAGACCCCTGTACAAAGCACTTCATGCCATTACAAAAACGACCCCAGGATAGAAGAAATTCCACTGTGGCTTCATTCATCTTTGACCAATGAAAGAATGTATGACGTCGTAACACCTTGATTCTCTCGCACGATCCCAAATCATAAGTTGCTTGAATTTTATGCCTGGTGCAATGTCATGCATTTGTCCTCTTGGACATTGGACAGAAACCGGAATTAATAGGTACATGCTTTTCCTTCAGTAAGCTCCTCTGAGACAGAAATCCGGTGCTGGTGACCTTGTCTGGATGTGCATCTCTGAGAGAAAAAATTATTTAAATTTATTTATATTTGTGTTTGTATACACACACACACTTTTAAGGCCTTTCTTAGAGTCCACTTTTTAATTACCACCCCCCACCCCACCCCACCCCACCCCCCGCCAAAAAAAGGCCATCCTGACACTTTGACAAAGAAACAGACAAAAAGGAAAAAAGGAAACCTTGATAGGAATATAGACCTCTGTCTGTCATGCTCCTGCCTCCTCACTGCTCCCTAGGCAAGCAGAATGTACTTCTAGGCCAAACAGGAAGCTATGTGAGGATGCAATGAAGGAAAGGCTGGGAAGCTTAGCTTAGCAAGCTCCAAAGCGATCCCGAGGACCCAAAGTTGACAGTTAGCGTTGCCCAAATAACCCCATGGTCTGTGAATGAAACAGCCGGTCCTGCGAAGATACGTCCTAATTCTCATTCAGTGAAATGTGAGACCTCCGAAACCCCTATGTAACCAGCTAAGGTCACTTGTAGGTTTCTAAGACACATTTAGTGTGCTTGCTTGGGGGAGAATGAATGGCGTGTGTTTCTCCCCACGTATAGGCAAAGCGGTGTGTGCCGTGACGGGACATGGCAGATAGGCCAGAGCTGTCTCTTTCACCTATTAGAAAATAATTATTAATTAAATTAAATCCTTTTGGCTTTCCACTAAAGGAACTTCTGTATAATTACGTCTATTACACGTTGTTAACATGCGCCAGACAAATGACAAAAATAACTTAAAACTTGCTTTTACTGAACACACAGGGTGGGATAAAAGAAAAACAGAATAATCTTAGATGCCAGTTCTATGATTGTGTGGGATGTTTCAATAAGGTGTGGTAAGACATGCAGACATGGAAATGACTGTCATGAAGGGAAGAGTTTGTTATGCTCACAGGTCCCTAAAAGCAGTAAGCACATGTGTCGTGCAGGGCTACGTGGAGGTGGAGGGAGTGACGATGAATGTGGGCAAGACAAGATACAGGAGGAGCAGGGCAAGCGGACTTAGGGCTGAATAATTTCAGAGAGCTTTGGGGCATAGAAGCTGTCCCTGGTTATCCGGTACCTGGCCCTGGGGTGATTAGGGCAGGTGGACAGCCACGCTTAGTGTGAGAAGGACGGGCTCTGGACTGCTGGTGTGCATATGAAAGGCACATCGGAAGGCCAGTTAGTTATCCCTAGGAATTAGCTCACTCTGGGAGGGACAATCCCTGCAGGGTCATCAAGGCCCGAAGATGCCAAAGCATCAGGATACGGAGAAGAAAAGACATGCTTAATAAATGGGGATTTTAAAAATAGTCCAGTAATGAATTAGGTCCGTGTACACATGGAGCGTTCAGCCAAATGTGCAGAAATGCCCAGCTCAGGGTCTGACACATGGTACTCACCCAGCAAACATTAATTAAATCTGAGTTGTGGTGCCAGATGGTCCAGCCATGCTCACAGTCCGCCTCTGCTGCATATTGCAGTCAGGTGTGCAGTGCTCATCTTGAGAAAAAGAAAACAATGGGGACGCACGCTACACAGAGGGTCCCCAGATGAAAAATGAGCCACCCAGGATGAGGAGGAGGCAAGAAAGTTGTTAAAAACATAAATGAGCTCTTAGGCAAATACATCCTTAACTCTAAGATCTTAAAATCTGTAAGGTAATTGTATGTTTGGGGTAATTCCTTAATCACTGTGGATTTGGAATATCAATAAAAGTCAGGAAACATGAAGGTTGCCGGCACCCTGTAGAAAGGTTGCTTCTGAGTAAAACTGGAGTTGCAAAGTGAATTGTGTATTGTAAATGTTGTGCTCAGGAGCACACTTCTAAATGTGAGCTACTCAAAATAGCATCAGACATACTCCTGGTGTGGTGACAGGTCTAGGCATAGGATGTGTAACATGCACCTGTACTTCCAGGATTTTGATGGAGGGTGGCGATGAGTGGGATGGATGCCGGGTGAGACTCAAGACATTCCTTAAAAAAAATTATTGTGGTATAGCTGACACACAATGTTACATTAGTCTTAGGTGTACAGCATAGTGATTGGACAAGTCTATACATTATGCTGTGCTTACTACGAGTGTATCTACTATCTGTCACAATGCAACACTATTACAATACATTATATTCTGTATGCTGTACCTTTCATTCCGGTGACTTAGTCCCCAGCTGGAAGCCTGTACCTCCTGATCCCCTTCACCCATTTTGCCCATCTTCCTGCTCCCCTCTCCTCTGGCAACCATTAGTTTCTTCTCTGTATTTATGGGTCTGTTTCTGCTTTTTGTTTGTTTTTTGGATTTCACATGTAAGTGATATCACATGGTACTTGTCTTTCCCTGACTTATTTCACTAAGCATAATGCCCTCTAGGTCCATCCATGGTAGCAGATGACAAAGTCTTATTCCTTTTTATGGCTGAATAATGTGTGTGTGTGTGTGTGTGTGTATCATGTCACATCTTCTGTATCCATTCATCTCGATGGACACTTGAGTTGCTTCCATATTGAAGACATGGCTTGCTCTTTATGATGAATGTCAGGAGTACAGGAGGGTACAAGCGTTAGGGCTTACAGCTAAGTAAATTGGATGAGTTGTTGCAGTGGTCAACCTCATGACTTCTCTCTAAGTGGTCGATTAATGATTACAATGTCTTTGAAGCCCAATGACTTTTCCCTCTAATCTTGATCAGGCATGTTAAGAAATAATAACGAAAACATACGCAGGACGTTCGTCTAATATTAGAAGGGTAGTTTCTTCAGTGAGAACTGAGATTGCCTTCTGCTTACAATTCTTTAAATTTGTGGCTGTGCACACATCTCCTTTGCATTGTGTAAGAGCTTATCTATGTTGATGGAAATTGTAGGGATGTTTTCACTGGAGTACAGCTGCTCCCCCATTGTGTTTCCAAACTGACATCATGACTCTTTAATTAAAGTTGCAATATTAGCCTAAACTGGACAATGAAGGATTTTCTGCCTGGTTTATGTTGCTGACCTAGATTTGTTGTTGGTCAGGACAATCCTTGGGTTTATCTACATCAGTGAAGAAATGTCTCTTAACCTAATATACATTTTGAAATCCAGGCTTTTATATCCTTTTGAATTCTGATTTTGTACACAATTTAGGCCCATGTGAAAATGGAGTATTCAGTCAAATGGGATGATAATGTGCAGAAACATATGAATTGTCAAAAAAAGGGGGGTACAATTTCATCTACGTGAGTGCTGCATCTTGCTTTCAACATCAGTGATACTAGTCCTTTGGTTCCTGGAGCCCTTTCTTTGTGTTGATAATTATAAGTGAGTCCCCATAATGGGAGGGTGAGATGGGAGGGGGTAGCCTTCCTGGAGCTGTTGTAGGTATTTTCATTCTATTTTAGCTTTAACCTTAATGAATTTGAATTGCACTCTTTTGGAGTGGAGTGGAAAGAGGCATATCCTTGCTTATCTTTTCAGCCCTAGAGCCTAGAAAAGTACCCATAAATAGTAGAAGCTTAATAATATTTGGTGATTTAAAATATATTGTTTAGTTGACACAGGAATTTCCACCCTTCTTTGGCTGAAAGATTCTTATTAATTATGAAATAAAAGTCTCACATAATACGTTATAATTTGACAGTTAAATCACCTATGGTGAAGAACCAAACACATCAAAACTGAAATTTTAACAAATAGAAGTCATTAAAGTAAATTTGATATAACAAAATTAAAAAAAATCTATTATAAATGACCATTATTAAAATTCTCCGGTATTGGACTGAAAACTAGACAGATAAAAAACAATCATAGAAATTCCAGATTTTGATTTAGATTGCCTAGGGAACCTAATTTAAGACACACACGTAAGCAACACAACTTTGAAGAAAAGGTCGATTACTTAGTGAAGTTTGCTAGAACAATAGAATGACAGTTTGAAGAAGAGAAAACAGTAAGGAAAAGAAAAACATATTCTGGTCATAACCAAATACAGGTTTCCCCTGCTATGGAGAGTGTTCCTATGTAACTTTTGTAAGCCAAGGTAGCGTGAAGTGAAA
Source organism: Acinonyx jubatus (assembly GCF_027475565.1). NCBI lineage: Eukaryota > Metazoa > Chordata > Mammalia > Carnivora > Felidae > Acinonyx > Acinonyx jubatus. The sequence continues at coordinate 10,915,879 of NC_069380.1, forward strand.
AAGCAATTACCATTTTGTAAGAGTGAAAATCGTCTTCAAATTTCTTTTGGTTTGTGAAAATAAGTACTAATGTAGATCTATTGTAAAAGCTAAGTGTTTTGGATAACAGAGGAAACCTGTATTAGAATAAATTTCAGCTAAGCCACAGTGCTGAATGTTGGAGGAAAAAAACAGAAATACCGTAATGATGGATACTTGTCTGTCTGTGTGTATACATGTATATGTATGTATGTACATATATATATATTTGTCCAGACTCACAGAACATACAACACCAAGAGTGAACCATCATGTAAACAGTGGACTTTGGGTGATAACAGGGTATCCATGTCAGTTCATCAGTTATAACAAATATACCACTCTGGTGGGGAATATTGATACTGGGGGAGCCTCTGCATGTGTGGGGCAGGGTCATATGGTAGATCTCTGCACTGATCCCTCAATTTTGCTGTGAATCTAAAACTGCTCTAAAAAAACGCAGTCTTAATATAAAAGAAAAACAAAAACAAAGGAAGGGAGGGAAGGAAGAAAAGGAGGGAGAGGGTAAGGAAGGGAGGGAGGGAAGACAAGCAAAGTAATGTATTTATCCCAGGTCTGAAGGCAGTGAAGACTTTTCTGGATGTTTATGCCATCTTACAAAAGACATGCATTAGAATATAGAACACTGAAAAGGGTTTAAGAACGGAAATACAATAAAATAATTCTATAAGGAAAGATGACAGAATGAGAAAGAACATGGGTAATAAAAACTTATCTAAAATATGTACGGGGGCACCTGGCTGTCTCAGTCGGAAGATCATGTGACTCTTGATCTTGGAGTTGTGAGTTCCAGCTCCACTTTGGGTGTACAGATTACTTAAATAAATAAATAAAAATAAAATTTATAAAATATGTAAGAAGTTGATATGAACATAAGGATATATGGCATGAGCACTCAGATTCTAGTTTGTGGGGTTGAGGGAGATAAGCAGACATTTTGGATACTGAAACACAAATGTTAGATCATCACACGATATGTCCAGAGCATAAAACACATCCATTAATTGCCACCACTTAAAGGTGTAGTTTGTGCTGTGACAAAAATCAAAAGTCATTTGGAAAGTGGGAAATCTGTGTCGACTGACTTCTTTTTCATTTGTTGAATTAGTAAAACAAAAATAATAATAATAATCCTTGAACCACCACTGAAGAAGTTGGATCATAGCGACTTTATTCAGAAACCACTTGAGATAGAATTATATATCAGGACTGTCTTCTTTACTTAGATGTTTTTCCAGACAATAGAAACAAATCCAACAAAAGACTTCAGTGTGGACACTCAATAGACTCCAACAGCATGTTAGACAGTGTCTTCACTTTAGTTGTATCTCTTAAAAGCACACTTACCGAAACAGCACTTAAGAGTTTGGAATTTGGTCTCACGTATCCAAAACTGCACTTGAAGTTTTGAAATTTGGTCTTAGTCTTCACAAAATGTTCACGCTAGCATTGTTTTCTTGTTTCTGTAGAAACTACAGGGGGAAACTCTGTCTCTGTGAGCACTGTCTGGGAATGGAAAATAATTTTCTTGACTATGAAAATGATCAGAATGAAGGTTGGAGGTCTCTTGAGCAGTGGCTGCCTCATGTTGGGTATTTTTTGGAAGGGGAAGAGCTTTGATTCAGACTGACCTGGACTTGCTGTCCCTTCAGCCACAGAATGAGAAGCGAATCAACACCTGTTGAAGGCTAACTGTGGCTTGTGGCTAGTACCGAGCTAATGGCATTACATTCTCTCCTCACCTCATTTAACCCCCGAAGCAGCCCCTGCATAATAGACCCTGTTATCATCTCTATTTCACAGATTAGGAAACCGAAGAACCAGGTTAGATATTTCGCCCAGTGCCACCCTGATAGCAAGTGGAGAGGTTGAGAGAAGAACTCAGAGTGTCTGACCCCAGAATCATGAATTTAAGCACCTGTGTAATACTCCCAGGTTGTGTGCTTAATTAACATCCGTAAGTCTTCGCTTCCTTTGTCTGTAAAATGGGGCCATTGATTTCTACTGGGCAACTTTGTTGTGAGTTTGCAAGAGAATATATATAAAGTATCTAGTGCCCTAATGGCCTGGTACAGAGTAGTTGCCTGTTGTTATTGCTGCTTTTGTTGCTTTTGTTAACGACTGTAATGTGATAGTCTAGTGAAAGTCCTAGCTATTTTTGTCTCTCAAATTTAGCCCAGTCATATCCATTACTATGGCAACCATTCTATCAAGCCATTCACCATCACAGCTATAGGAACTTCCTTGCTGGCACCCGTAAGTCCAGTCTAGAAACTCTTTCTACTGCAGAACCTATCTTTTCTGCCTTACATGGAGTGCCTAGATGAGTAGGAAGCAGCAGAAGTGGAAACAGAAAGACTTCAAGGGGGGCGGGCACAGATCAGCATTATTCTTTGCAGGAATTATCTGCACTCACTCAGCAAAAACAGTGGAACTAAATCTACCAAAAGTAGAATGGGAGGGAAGTTGCGACTCAACACTCTGATACCAAGAATTGGGGAACGTTCATTTGCTATTTTTTGAGTCCTGAATAAGTTATCTTCTCAAGTAAGAAAAAAACCGTTGGCAACCCTAAGTTTACTCGTGAAGCAATGACTAAATAGAGTGCATTTAATTACAGATTCCATGAGTTCTGAAGTAGCAGATCTTAAACATTCTTGTAAATATATTGTAGCAAGTGAAAACTACACATTGTATTCCTCCTGGCTTTTCCGAAGGAGATCCTGGGGCATCCACGTAGGAGTTTTTAGAAATCAATTATGAATTGCTCTTTTATTCTCACAGGTTTAGCACCTTGGCTATGTGACATCTGATTAACACATTAAAAATATTTTAATGCATTTAAAATATGTTTTAGTATTCATGTTATTAAAATATTTTTATTATACAACTGATGTGTTCAGTGTTGAAAAATTTGAGGATTTAGTTAAGCAAATAGAAGAAAATAAAAGCCATCCATAATCCCACCTCTTCAGTGTGATCCCTGTTTGCATTTTTCATATTCCCTTCTGTATTTCTTTTTTTCACACATATTGTTTACAAAAAAAAATGGAATCATTTAATATACTGTTTTGTAAGTTACTTTCGTCAGCTAACACAATTTACCCCACATATCTTTCCGTGGTAGTAAATCATTACATAGATTTTCAGACAAACTGAAAGTTGTCAGACCTTGGTCCTGTGTTTTGAGACACTCTAAGCCTCCACTTAGCCCCAAGGCTGAGGACTTTGTCCGTATCTGCACAAGACATACCCCTATCTAGAGGAGTTTTAGAGTAGCCCGAGTGGGATTTCACCTGCAAAATGAGAGCTCTACATCCGGACTCCTACCTCTGCCTGGTCTTGGTGTTCGTGTTATCATGAGCTTCCTATTATTTTCATCATCTAAGGAGGGGTCTCAGAGTCATCCTGGTGATTCTGACATGGAAGTGCAAATGAGCTTTTTCTGCTTTGCATCCTCTGACAGATGAATGGCAGGAGACACACAACCCTGCCAACGGCCTCTTAACACCAAGCCCATCTGCCGATCAAAAGCTGCCATTCAGAATGCTGACACCCTCCCTCCCCATCTTATGATTTTAATTTCCACAGCTGACTCTCAATTACCGCTTCTCCCGGGAGCGGAGATGCCAACGATAATTGAAACCCACAGATAATAACCAAACTTTATGATAGTTTAAATCTCCTCCCCATCCATCTTGCAGGCAGAGCTGCTCACAAATGGACTGATTAGAGTTTCTCCTCCTTTTATTTTTCCTGATTAGCCCCTGATTCACAGCCTAATGAGCAATGAGGTAGCCAAAATTTGGTTTCCAGAGAGACCAGCAGAACCAGCCTGTCTTTATGTTCCTACAGTTTGAGTATATCAGTCTTTGAAACCTTCAGTGTCTTCACTGTGAAGAGCATTAAGCGAGGTGTTTGTACTATTAGAATCAGGCAGATACTGTCCCTTCTTGGTTCTTTATCCAAATATTTTGCCCAGGAGCATATAAATTGCTTTTTTTCTATCTTGGTTCTCCAAAATACCATCAAAGCTTTTCAAACAAGTTCCAACTAATTGATATTCCTTTATTTAAAAAAAAAAATACCAACTGGGATGCCTGGATGGCTCAGTCTGTTAAGCATCCAGCTTTGGCTTAGCTTGTGATCTTGCGGATCATGAGTTCAAGCCCTGTGTCAGGCTCCGCACTGACAGCTCGGGGCCTGGAGCCTGCTTTGGATTCTGTGTCTCCCTCTCTCTCTGCCCCTCCCCCCTTGCACTCTGTCTCTCTCCCTCTCTCAAAAATAAACATAAAAAAATTTTAAAAAATACTAGCTTAAGCTCCTCTTTCATCAGTCTGCCATCTTACCTCCCTTCTCTTGCAAAATACATACATATACGTATGTACATGTGTGCATACACATATATGGAATACACACGAACACACGTTTTTAAAAATGAATCAGAGCCACTATTCTGCAACCTCCTATATTTTTTGTCTTTTACCTTCTCCACCAAGGGACACTGAGCCTTTAAATCACCAGCAGCCAAGTGTGGCGCCATGAATGCCAGCACCCTCTCCTTCCTGACCAGCACAGGGCACCTACTTCACCTCTTTAGCCCTCTCCCCTCCAACTTCAAGTCCTCTGTCAGCATCTCCATTTCTCTTCTGCCCCTTCTTTCCTTCTGGACAATGTCTTTTTCTATTCCCCTGACTTTTTGGTCCTCAACAAGGACATGTGAGGTATCTCACTTTAAGACCATGGTATTCTGTGACCATCACGGCTGTTAAAGTCTCCTGAAACAGCACGCTACCTATTTACAAGACTCTCTTCCTCAAAGGTCATTGGACATTTGGCTGTCCAGGCATTCTCGAAGCTAGTTGGGTTGTATAACTGGGAGAAAGGGTTACTGCCGTCTGGTTACATCATCGATGCTGAGAAGGGCCATTTTGATTTAGGCATTGCAGCACACTTACTTCTGAGCATATTTCCCCATCTTTGCTTCATAAGTAGTTTATTTCTTCACAGTAGTAGTGATTCAGGCCCTGTGGGACCACTCCAGCCTATTTGAATAAGCTATCAATAACATTAAAAGCCTTCCCAGACACTGATGTTGGCCAGCACTTACAGGCTAGTGCAAATTGGATGAGTGCCTTTTGGGTGTTTCCAGTTTCTCCTCGGTGTTTGTTAAATAGCTGGGCATTTATCAGAAATGTCCATTGGACACAGACACATTATAGTATATGCTTTTAATTGTATTTTGACTGAAACTTGATTCAGTAGAATCAAGTAGAACTTGATTTCTTGTTGGATCATGTCCTTAGCACCGGAAAGGAATCCTGGAAGCACTGAATAGAAATTGTATGTGAATTATCCCCGTTGACAGAGGACAGTCAGACTGGCACAGCCCCCAGACCGGGTGTGAGGACTGTTGATTAGGAGACAGAGAGGAGGAGCCCAGGGTCTGTGCCCTCCTGCTCTCATCTCCCGCCTGACACAGCACCCCAGGCCCACCGACCCAGCCAAGGGCCAACGCCAGCTGGACCCTGGATTACACAGAAAGGAACAATTCAAAGCTAACCAGGGGCTTGGGGGAAATGGTGGCAGCACTCTTGACTTCATTTGTATCTTGGATGAGATTCAGGACATCAGTGATTTCTCCCTTGAAATTTGTGTGAAAATTGCCTGGGCAACATGTATCTTTTCTTTCTTTTTCTTTACTTTTTTTTTTTTTTCTCTGTTTTTGGAAGAGAGTCTATGGCTTTGACCAAGTTCTTACAGGAATCCATGACTAAAAAATAAGTGGTTGAGAATGTCAGTTCTGTTTTTTCTCCCTAGTCTATAATAGCCTCTTCTTTGCTAATGGTGAGTTTTATTCGAGTTGTCCTGAAAGGAAAGAAGTTTGAGATGTTCTAAATCTTCCAAGTTCATCATCCACAGCCAGGGGAAGGGGTGCTTTTAATCCCAAACCCTTACCTTCCTGAGTACCCAGTGAATCCAAGAAATTACAGAATTGGAGGGGGGCCACTCTAGTAAGGTTGAACAGTATGGAGGGTGATACTGTGCACTTGCCAATGTGGTCTGACAGCTGCGGGAAGATGCTCACTGGCATAGCTGAGCGGGCAAACTGGGCTGCCATCCCAGTGAACAGGTTCTGTGAATGGACCTTTAATATTTGGGCTCAGGTGGGCATAAATTCCCACAACTTTGTCTTTAGCCCTAGACAGCTGAAGGTCCAAATACACCTTCAGATCCTAAATTCTAACGTACAGCCTAACACAGTAGTTTAAAAACTGTATGAGGTTTTGAATCATAAGTGCAATGAAAATTGATGATACTCATTTTGTTTTCCACTCAGAGCGGAAGTTCCTCAAGAGTAATGATACTGGTCAGTGGGAAGAATGGGTGCCTGACATATACATAAACTAAACAGAATCCCCCTTTTGCAAAATGACTAATCTGAAATAATATAAAAGTGAAATCAAGTCATAACCAAGTCCTGGTTCAGATGCAGTTAGGTTTTTAAGAGCTTAAGGACTGTCTTTTATTGTGCCACACACTGTTTGTGATCAATTGACCAAAATGCATGCAGAACAAAGAATAAATATGTGATTTTTTTTTATTTTTGGAAGTTCTCTATTAGTAACTTAATATCGGTATCATCATCATATCACAGAGAATGCACAACCTTATTTTCAAGTGGGGATTCAGGGACACCTGGATGGCTCCGTTGGTTGAGTGTGTGACTCTTGGTTTTGGCTCAGGTCATGATCCCAGAGTTGTGGGATTGAGCCCTGTGTCAGTTCCATGCTGAGTGTGGAACCTGCTTAAGATTCTCTTTCTTTCTCTCCTTGCCCCTTCCCCACTCATTCTCTCTCTCTCTCTCTCTCTCTCTCTCTCTCTCTCTCTCTCTCTCTCTCTCCCTCTCCCTCTCCCTCTCAAAAAACAAAAATTCTCTTCTGCTTAACTCTCAGGTCTGCTCATGTGTTTTATCTGTGAATTTGAGTGAGGTTTCTGGATTTTTGTGGATGGATTTACTTATTTGCCAAAGTTTGCAAGGTGGTCTCTATTTAACTGGAACATCCATTAGGTAAGAGGATGTGCTTTACTGAAAGGAGAAAGACCATCATTGAGGATTCACCAACCAAAGCAGAAGAAAGTGATGACAGACTGATGTTAATCTCATTATCATCTAGTTGATTGTAAACCATTTCTGCTTAAGTGCCACATAGATCCCTCTGTTTACAAATAGAGTGCTTCCTTTGGCATCAGCAGTAGCTTGGTGTGCCTTTTTTAAAGGGCTCATGTAGAGTCTGTCACTTACTACTTTACAGTTACAATAAATTTCGTTTATTTACCATTACAGGGGAACATGTTCTAAATATGGTTTTCTAACTTGGTTTTTCAGACAATGTAAGCCCGCTTTGTTGAGTGTTCCTAAAACCAAGATCCTCACACTGTCTCCTGATACAGAGAGTACTGACGTTAACTTTCACTTTTCTGGATGGCTTGGGCCATCTGTGTTAACAGGGGGAGGACCTTCTGGGGCTGTAAACCTGTGCATGTGGGACCATTTGTCCATTAAGCTAAATTACCCCAGATGTCTGTGCTTTCTGACTTTTTCACTCTGATTTTTATGGACCTTTTTCCTCCACAGATTGTCATGATTACTTTCCGCAACTGTCAGAGTATTTAATATACAGCCATTCCCTGCAGTTACCTGGACGGCTCCACTCCTTTCTTATATAGCAAAGAGCACTTTAAAAATGCTGTTCTTTTAGACATACTAAGAGAGTGAGGATTGATGACACTTAATTCAGGGCGATGATGTTTATTGGTTTTAATTATTCTCAAAATGGACTTTGGTTAAAGAATAGCTTCTAATTCACTATAATAATGGAGGTAAAATTCTAAAATATATATTTCAATTTTTAAATTTTGAATTTGTAAGGGCAAAGTCTCTTATTCGCCTTCATCTGAAGTCAGTCTCCTAATTGCACCTTGACCACAAATTTTGGCTCAATATATTTTGTATATGGTGTATTGTAAATAACACAAATGATAAAATAATGCAAATAAAAGAGCCAAAAAGGGAGATAAAATGGGAGAACTGACATCATTATGCACAGAATTGTAACTTTTCAGTAAGTACAGAGAGATTCAAATATATTTAGAGTTGTATGTCTCCCAGTTTTAAGATACTGGCCACACACTAAATGGCTTGATGACTTGGTTTCTATATATATTCCTACAAAAATGATCTTTCCTAGTACATGCTTAATAATCAAAAACGCGGGGCGCCTGGGTGGCGCAGTCGGTTAAGCGTCCGACTTCAGCCGGGTCACGATCTCGTGGTCCGTGGGTTCGAGCCCCGCGTCGGGCTCTGGGCTGATGGCTCAGAGCCTGGAGCCTGGTTCCGATTCTGTGTCTCCCTCTCTCTCTGCCCCTCCCCCGTTCATGCTCTGTCTCTCTCTGTCCCAAAAATAAATAAACGTTGAAAAAAAAAATTAAAAAAAATCAAAAACGTAATTTTTATTTATTTTCAATTCATTAATTCTTTTGTGGAATGGAGACAATGCCACCATTATTCATTACACCTCCCAACATTTATTTATTTCACAGTGCTTTCTTCAGCATTATAAATAGATACATTTTAGCCTGTAAACCAAATAAACCTCTACAGTTTGCTTGCTTAAAACTTCTATACAGTTCGGTGACAGTGGCTGTGAGTCGTATAATGAGATGCTATGTAATGAAATAAAAATATATTTCAGTCAAATAGAAGAGTCTTGTCACTATAGAGGCTTCTCCTTTTGTCCTGGAGCACCATTTAAGGTCGTTTTGTTTTGTTTTGTCTTCACTTCCACACTAGAGTTGTTTGCAGGCTTTGTTTTCCACCAGTTGCCAGTCCCTGGAGATATGGCAGGTGATCAACAAAGCTGATTATTCTGCGTGTGTAAAACCAGGTAATGGAGGTCCCCAAACCATTCTTCACCAGAACTATTTAGTTGCTTTTCTCTACAAATGAAGCTCATAGCATAGTTATAAATCGCTTGTTAGATCTTCAAGGTGTTTGTGGAACACCATTTTTGTTTTCCTATTTTATTTATTCTGTTTTACTTATTATTTCTCAGCCTATTTTATTCCAACAGGAAGAGGTACCAGTACTGCCTAAGTTCACTTTCCCTGATGTTTACCAAAATAACACACCTACCCGCCTCCCTCACTTCTCAGTGAATCTGCTCTCGGGTTGACTGTGTGAAATCTCTGTCCAGTGGGGGAGAAGAGGCAGAGGCTCCAAACAGTGGTCACCAGCATGAGCATTTGATTAGAGGGTTGACTCTGAAGGCAGTTGTGCAATATGGATAGATAGCACTATAGACAAATCTAGATTTCGCTCTTGATTGTCTACCTTTCTCTAGAGTTTGACCTTCGGATTTAGGAGGTGCAGTGAACGGCAACAAAGAGGTAGGAGATTGTGCTACTAACCTTCTTCTGGGCAATATAACCTTAGACAACAAGCCATTGCTCCTATGCGTGGTAACTAATCTCAACCCCAGCCCCTGGACCAGGACCCGGCACATAGTAGGTGCTTAGTATTTTTCATCTGTAAAATGAGGATTCTAATGCCTACACTTCACAGTTTGTTGGTGAGGGGAAAGCAGGAGAATATTTTAAATGCCCAGAGCTGTGCCCAACATGTATTAGGCTCCTGTTAATAAAAATAAAGTCAGAAGCCCATAACTAATTCAGCTCTGTTTTACCAGGCAGTTTGATCTCTCAGCCTGAGATGGCAATGGAAGATGGATAGGGAAGCCCTGACTCTAACATTTTTAAGTTGGTTCTGAACTATCATGAATGCTTTTATGTTCCCTGGGATCTGGGTACCAAGAAAAAATTGAAAACAACAACATAGATTTCTACATTACAGATGGTCTGGAGGAAAAACTCCCATAGCCAGGAAAGTTCATTCAGACATCTGGTTGAAACCTCTAACATGTGAGAACCTGAATGACCTTGTGGACCCATTGTCAGGCAACAGCTTTTCCTGGGAGGGCAGCCTGCATTCTCTCTGGGGGTTCAGTGTAAAACCATGAGGCTTCAGGTTTGAAAATTAGAGCCTCATCCCAATGCTGTTTATCTGGTCCAGGTGGGAGCCTAGATGATCTAGGTAAGCCATTTAGATAAAGTGAAAACTCAAGAGGTCAGAGCAAGAACATGAGCTATATGACTCCTCCAGTGTGATTCATGTTGATCAGGGAAAGGCACTTAGGGGACCTTAAGTTCACTTTATCCGCCCTATTGGTGGAGGATGATAATTTCATCTCATATGACTTCTGATTATAATGTCTTAATGAGATGTGCATTGAGGGCAGATGAATCTCAGGGAATGACTTGGGGTGTGTGTGTGTGTGTGTGTGTGTGTGTGCGCGCGCGTGTGTGTGTTTAAGTGGTATCTTAATGATTCTGAAAATTACCCAAGGAAGATGTTGTAATCAGCCAGATCATGCTGGCTTGTCAACATTGGGCCATGTTTCTGCATTTCTAATTCAATTACCTGGAAACTTGTATCATTAAAATAAAAGGCATTCATGTTTTATGTCTTGATAGGAAAAAGAAAAAGGAAGATTAATGATACTTTAGAAAATAATCTGGCTCTACCCAGGAAATGATCTCTTTTCACTCATTTTGCATTTCAGCCTAAAACAGCCCTGTCCATAGCTCTATAATTAGAAATATAATAGTCAAAGCCAGGCACTAGGAAAAATGTCAGATTCATTTTCTCCACCCCCACATGTACTATATTTGTTTGGTTTATTTTCTTCCTGCTCAATGAGGAAATTTTCTTTAAATATATAAGTGTCAGAAAATATAAAACTAAATCACCACGTTTATCATTTGGGGTATAATCTATTTTCATACTAGTTAATTGTGTTTGGAGACATATGCACAGGAAAGGCTTCCCTGTATTATTTATATAGTAACTTTTCAGCCCATAGGAGTGTGTTGCATTTTGAACTCATATGACAAGTAAATACTTCTACCCTAAATGTCTGAAAGGACACCCAGTGTGATCATCTGTACAAAAAAATGTGTCTCAAAAACTGACGTAAGCATTACACATTGGTTTTCTGTTTAGACCTACATCAAATCCTAAGATATTTAGAAGTTAACTGGTGTAAAATAACATACCATTTACTGAAAATAATTTAAAAAGCCCATAGCTTTATAATCTTTTTTCAAATAATTTTCATTGGGCACTTTCCCACAAGCATTCTGTGGCCTGGTACATGAACTTGACATTACAATAATGCAGACATTTGCTTTCTAAGACTTTACGGTGGATCAAAGACAGCTTTTACGCTGATACGTCATTCTAGAAGTGTAAGGTTCCCCGGACCTCACAGCCCACACTCTCAGAACCTGCTCCCATCCAAGATTCTACTCACCTCTCCACTGACACACACCAGATAGCCCAGAAATCAGCTGGTCAGACCACAGGTATCAGGGGGTACCATTGCCTAAGAGAGGCAGGAGGTGATACAAGAAAACTACAAGACAGAGCTCCAGCATTTGAATAACACAGGCCATTGAAGAGAAGAAATAAACATATGAGAAACCATTAATGAACAAACTGTATAAAATTATGTACTCAATTGTGTGAAGTTCAAAGTTGTTTTCCTGTTATTACAGAACCAATCAAGAGGAAACGAACTTACATAGGCTGACTTTGTTAGACATAAAGAAGGTCAAGCTTCCCTGTGGGTTAGATACATATTAATTTGATGGCAAGACTAGAAGAGCTTGGTGCCTCTTAGTACTAATTTGTGGGTTTAATAGCTGCAGTGCATGGCTATAAGGTAGACATCCCTGAACTACCCTAAATTATGTACTTGATCTTTTGTTAGTTTAGAAAAGGCTGCTTGGCATCAGCTAAGAAGCTGCACTTTATATGACGTGAGGCCAAGTAACCTCTTTACAAAGAAACAATTATATGATAAGCTAAAAGTTTGGCCTATAATCGTCCTACAAGGAGTGTGGGGAAGGGAGAGAAACTAGCCGATTTTCATGTCATCCTTCCTGGCAAAAAAATTGTGCTGATTGCAGCTTGCTTTAGTTATTTATTTGTGATGAGAGCACTTACACAAGATCTACCTTTATCACAGAAATCTAAGTGTACTTAATTTTAAGTGTATTGTTGACTGTAGGTACAATGTTGTATGGAGGATGGCTAGAACTTATTTATCTTCCTTAACTGAAACTTTATGGTGATTGCTTCCCATTTCTTCCTCCCCCAGCCACTGGCAGATACCACCCCAGGCTTTGATGCTATGGATTTGACTATTTTAGATACCTCATATAAGTGGAATCGTGCGGTGTGTGTCCTTCTGTGATTGGCTGATTTCTTTTAACATAGTGTCCTCCAGGTTCATCCATGTTATCACATATTGCAGAGTGTCCTTTTTTTATAAGGCGAATAGTATTCCATTGTATGTATACATCATGTTTTCTTTATTCATTTCTCTGTCCATGGACACTTAAGTTGTTCCCATATTTGGCTACTGCACTGAACATGGGAGTGCTAATATCCCTTCAAGATCCTCATTTTGGTTATTTAGGAAAATACCCCAAGATAAGATTACTGGGTGATTTGGTAGTTTTACTTTTACTTTTTTAATAAAATTATATGCTGTTTTTTTATAGCAGTCACATCATTTTGCATTCCCACCAACAGGATGCAAAGATTCCAGTTTCTCCACATCCCTGCCAGCACTTGTTGTCTCCTGTTTTGTTTGGTTTTGGTTTTTTTGACAATAGGTATCCTGACAGGTTGTGGTTCTGATTTGTATTTCCCTGATGATTAGTGGCATTGAACATTTTTTTCATATACCTGTTAACTCTTTGTGTGTCTTCTTTGGAGAAGTGCCTATTCAAGTCCTTAGTCTATTTTTGAAGAATTGTAGGAGTTCCTTAGTATTTCGGAGATTAATCCATAATCAGAAGTGTGGTTTGCAAATATTTTCTCCCATTTTGTAGGTTGCCTTTGTATTCTAGTTGTTTCCTTTGCTGTGAAAAAGCTTTTTATTTTTATATAGTTTCACTTGCTTTTGTTCTTGTTGCCTGTGCTTTTGGTGTCATATCCATAAAATTGTTGCCAAGATCAATGTCATGAAGTGTTTTCCAGTGTGTTCTTTTAGGAGTTTTATAGTTTCAGGTCTTTTATTTTTTTTCCAATGTTTATTTATTTTTGAGAGACAGAGAGTGACAGAGTGTGAGTAGGGAAGGGTCAGAGAGAGAGGGAGACACAGAATCCGAAGCAGGCTCCAGGTTCTGAGCTGTCAGCACAGAGCCTGACGTGGGGCTCGAACCCATGAACCGTGAGATCATGACCTGGGCCGAAGTCAGATGCCCAACCGACTGAGCCACCCAGGCGCCCCAGTTTCAGGTCTTATAGTTAAGTCTTTAATCAATTTTGAGTTGATATTTATGTATAGTGTAAGATAAGGGCACAATTCCTTTCTTTTACATGTGGATAACCAGTTTTCTCAACACTATTTATTGGTTGAAGTAACTATTTTTCCCCTTTGTGTATTCTTGACACACTTACTGAACATCAGTCAGCCGTGTGCATGGATTTATTTCTGAGCTCTCTATTCTGTTCCTTTGGTCTATATATGTCTGTATGTCAGCACCATTCTGTTTTGATTCCTATAGCTTTGTAATATATTTTGAAATCAAGAAGTATGATGCCCTCACTTTGTTCTTTCTCAAGATTGATTTGACTATTCTTATTCTTTTGTATCTTTATAGAATTGTAGAATCTTTGTTCTGTTTCTTCAAAAAATGCCACTGTGATTGCATTGAGTCTGTTGATCACTTTGGATATAGTATGGACATTTTAACACTATATAACACTATCTCAACCCATGAACATGGATGTCTTTCTACTTGTTGTGTCTTCTTTAGTTTCTTTCATCAGTGTTTCATAGTTCTCAGGTTTATTATTAAGTATTTTATTCTTTTTGGTGCTATCTTAAATGGATTGTTGCCCTAATTTTCTTTTTAGATAGTTTATTGTAAGTATTCTGAAATGCAACTTATTTTTGTATCTTGCAGTTTTACTAAATTTGTTTATTACGTGTTCTAAAGGCTTTCTTATGTAGTCCTTATGGTTTTCTCTATGTAAGATCATGTTATCTGCAAACAGGAACAATTTTACGTCTTTTCCGATTTGGCTTCCTTTTCTTTCTTTTTCTTGTATAATTGCTTGGACTAGGATATCCAGTAGCTTATTGACTAGAAGTTGCAGGGATGGGTATCCATATCTTGTTTCTGATCTTAGAGCAGAAGCTTTTAATTTTCACCTTGAAGTATGATGTTAGCTGTGGGCCTTTTATATATGGTTTTTATATGCTGAAATATTTTCCTTTGACTCCTGGTTTGTTGAGAATGTGTATCATGAAGAAATACTGAATTTTGTCTTTTTCTTTTTTTTGCATTTATTGAAATGATAATGTGATCTTTATCTTTTATTCTGTTATTGTGGTGTATCACATTGATTTTCGTATGTTGAACAATCCTTCCATCATAGAGATAAATCACTTGGTTGTGGTGTGATCCTTCTAATATGCTTTTAGCAAACACTAGTTTGCTAATGTTTTATTGAATTTTGTTTTGTTTGTTTGTTCGTATTTTGCATTTATATTCACCAGAGATATTGATGTAGTTTTCTTTTCTTGTGGGGTTTGTCTTTAGTATCAGGGTAATGTTGGCCTTATAACATGAGTTTGGAAGTATTCTCTCCTATTCCATTTTTGGAAGAGCTTGAGAAAGAACGGCATTAATTCGTTTTTAAATGTTTGATGTTATTAACCAGTGAAGCCATCTAATCCTGGGCTTTTATTTATTGGGAAATTTTGATTACTGATTCAATCACTATACTAATTATAAGTCTGTTCAGACTTTTTAATTTCTTTATGATTTAGTCTTGGAAGGTCATATATTTCTAGGAATTTACTCATTTCTTCTAGGTTATCTAGTTGTTGGTATGTAATTATTCACAGTACTCTCATGATCTTCTTCACTTCTATGGCTCCAGTCGTAATGACTCCTTCTTCACTTCTGATTTTCAGTTTTTTTCAGTTAGTCTAAGAGTACCAATTTTGTTTATCTTTTCAGAAAACTAACTGGAAAACTCACAAATATGTAAAAACTAAACAGCACACTTTTGAAGAACCATTGACAAAGAAAAAATCAAAAAGGATATTAGAAAATACCTTAAGACGAATGTAAAATACAGTAAAACAGAACTAAGGAGGAAGTTCATTGCCATAAATTCTTACCTTAAAAAAAAGAAGAAAAATCTCAAATAGAACAACCTAAATTTAAACCTCAAGGAGCTAGAAAAAGTAGAACAAACTAAGCCCAAAATTAGCAAAAGGAAGGAATAATTAAGATTAGGACAAAAATAAATTAAATAGAAAATAGAAAAACAATAGAAAAAAAATTTAAAACTAAGAGTTGGTTTTTTGATTGTAGCTTTTATTAACTTCAAAATTAAGAAAATAAATGTGCGAGTGTGGTAGTCAATTAAATCGAAGCAGGTATCTATAGCCACATGACTTGCAGCAGAAATATGTTTATGCAATGAGAAAATGTGTATCAGTGTACTTGCAAGAATGCTTTATCCTAACTATTAATTTAGGAATATAGAAAATGTTCATCCTGAAACCTCTCTAAGAGAAATTTCAAGTTACCAGTGACTGCCAGTGCATGTCAATGCCAGGAGAAAGCAGCACAGACTAATAACTATATTAAACTTTCTGGTCCATCTGCTACAGAATTACTTTGTCAGTTTCTTCAGTAGGCTGCTAGATATCCCCTGTAGTCATTTTGTGTTCACTAATTCTTTGCCAGAGTGTACCCAGAATGATGCTAGGAATCTGATTTCTTGCTTTGATTCACCTTTTTTCCTTGTCTAAAGTATTTTTTCAGTGGAGACAATAACCTAACGCATTGAGTTCAGTGTAAACAGGAAATCTGGCAGCAATAAACTGGACCAAGGGCTAACTTTGTGAAGCCGAGTTTTAATGAGTAATTTGCAAAGTAATTAATCAGGAGGCCACTATCCTGAGAAAATGGGATAAGTGTATCCCACGATGACTTGGTGCCTTTCTTGGCTGCCCAACGTGACAGTTTTCTGTGGGCCTCCTTATGGCCAGACTCCTCTCTAAGTAACCTGCCTTACCAGGATCTAACAGAGAAAGTTGTAAACTCCAGAGTCCACTTACTTAGTCTTGAAAAACTGCAGATCATGAATCATTAATGATGTATCAGGGGTTTGGAAAATCAATTTAGTGATTCAGAGCCAGCTATTTTCAACTATTAAATGGGATAGACTAGTAATATCAAAGGGCATCTTGTATTCCAAGGTTAAATATTTTGCAAAAGAAAACTTTCGTACACATGATAATAATATGAATTTCTAACTATGGGTGTTGGTCAAAGAAGCTCAAGAGTCATGACTTTATATAATATTTTTTGAAATATGGAAATATTTTTTCAATTACATTTTAAATATAGTGATACATGAGAATTTATTTCTTTATGCTTAGGAAAAATAACTTCTCTAGGGAAATAAATGAATTTAAGGTGGCTGTATTCAGACACAAGAAATGGATATGCTTATGTGATCCTCTAATCCATGATATTAGGTGTAAACTGCTTAATAGTTTACACTGTTAATTTAGGTATCTTGAAATATTTCAAAGCTATATTTATAACTATCTTTGTTGTAGATACCATTATGATATATGGATAGCAATGACGATAATGCAAATAATTTAAACATTTAAGAATTTTAGATAGCATTTCAAAATTTAGAGTCCTGATGCTAAAAAAATAAAATAAGATCTAATAAAAGCATGAACAGAACAAATCTACATGTTCTTCCAAGCAGTAGAGAAAACAATGAGAGTATTTCAAGGCTATCACCAAATTTCTTTTTCATATGTTGTCACAGAAATTCTATAAAGCCCTGTTACTTTTAGTTTTGAGTATTTTTCTTCACCATCCACAGTGGCACATTGATTATTTCTACTTAAAATATACAGAGCAGATGGGGCGCCTGGGTGGCTCAGTTGGTTGAGTGTCCAACTTTGGCTCAGGTCATGATCTCGTGGTTCGTGAGTTCGAGCCCCACGTTGGGCTCTGTGCTGACAGCTTGGAGCCTGGAGCCTGCTTCGGATTCTGTGTCTCCCTCTCTCTCTGCTCCTCCCCCACTCATGCTCTGTCTCTTGCTCTCCTTCAAAAATAAATTTAAAAACATTAAAAAAATTCTGTTTAAATCTACAGAACAGAGAAGCAACATAGGAACACACACTCTGGAGCCAGACTCCATGGGTTATGTGACCTAGAGATGGTTCTTTAACCTGTTGATTATCACTTTTCTCATCCATAAAATGGAGGAGATAACAGAGTCTATGTTAAGGAAGAGGAGGGGTGCCTGGGTGGCTCAGCCGTTTAAGCATCCGACTTCGGCTCAGGTCGTGATCTCACAGTTTGTGAGTTTGAGGCCAGCGTCCCTCTCTGTGCTGACAGCTCAGAGCCTGGAGCCTGCTTTGGATTCTGTCTCCTTCTCTCTCTGCCCCTCCCCACTTGTGCTCTGTCTCTGAAAAATAAATAAATGAAAAATTTTTTTAAATATATATTTTTTAAGGAAGGTAAACAAGTTACTCTCTGTGAATCTGACAAGTTGGGAAGTATTCTCTAAGTGCTTGCTGTTGCTGTGCCGCATACTCAACTTGCATTCATGCAACAAGCATTCGCTATGCACCTAGAAGATCAAATACTGAGCAACCTCCAGTTTCTGAAGAGTATGGTTGGGCAGATCAAATTCCTAGAAAAGTAAATAAAAGCGATGCAGAAAAGCTAAGTGCCAATTTGGTGATGGGGGAGGGTGAGTGGGGATGAGCAGTGAGGGTGGCACTAACTTTTCTTAAGTAAGTGCTGTTTGGCTACAGTTGACATGAAGTCCAGATGTTGACACTGACTTTGGATTTTCTCCTCCACCAAGCAGCCTAATTCCTGGCCTTTTCCTTATTTACCGCCTCACGGTCTCACTTTTCTCCTCTCTGGGCGTTCAGCCTCAGCGAAGCTGTTGAAGGGTTCTAGTCATCATGCAGATGCAACTGATCACACACGACTCTGGGTGGAGGGGCGGTTTCCTCACTGCTGAGCCATATATCTAAGGTTGATTGGCCTTCCTATCAGAGGCATAAAGGGGAGTTACTGTTCCATTTCGTGGACTTCTTAACCACCCCTTCTCAAGCCAGCTACTACACTTGCAAAATGCTTCAGACATTCTCGAACCGTACTGGATATGTGGCACAAATTGTCTAAAGTACATTTCACCCCCAGACATGTAAGCCCCAGACAGTTCTTATTTCCCTAATAACTTGTCACCCTGTGTATTTACTAGTAACATCAATATTACAAAACGGATATTGTGCCGTGAGGCCCAGAGTTGAGAGTAAAGGAGCCTTTCAAGGAAGTAGAAGTCTCATTTGTTAATCACTTGGTAAACCCCAGCAATAAGGATCTAAATATAAATCAGACACTCGAGGAGCTCAGAGTCAGATAGTGAAACAGATATGGTTGCAAGTATTAGAACGCTAATACAATTGCATACAGTTCAGTGGTGGCTCAAAGAAGGGAGTTGTCAGTTATGCTGGGGTAGGGAGGTGCTATTACAGACCCCCACATTATCATGTTAGCACAGTGAACTGCAAAACATATTAGCCAAGGGCCTTCTGCATATGGGACGTAGCACCCAGGGGCTGGTTTACACATCAAGATGGCACAGTGGGAATGTAGACCAGGGAGCCGCCCACGTAGTCACATCTAACCCCGTCCTGTCCACACACGGCCCCATCTGAGCTGAGGTCCTGTCTCAGCCATCAGCATACCCACACTGACACAACTTCTGTTCCTATAAGTGTGGCTTAGAAGTTCTGTCCCTGTCTGCCGAGATTGAGAATGTGTTTATCGTACATAAAATAGGCGACAGGTGCTGAAGCAAGCAAGTGAAAGGTAAACTCCTACCTGATCCCAATATAACCCCACGTAACCCAATATAACCACAGAAAGTTAACAATGGAAGGGAATAGGGAGAGAAGCTTAGAGAATGAGTGTGACTTTGGGTCAAATAACAGATGACTCATAAGTGAAGAATAAATGAAAACCTTGAAACTGAAAATGAGAAAGTCAATTTGATGCAAAAGGGGGAACATTATGATAAAGGATTCCCGTGACTAAGTGAAATGGAAGCTGATTTATTAGAGATGAAGACCCAGCTGGCAGCTCAGCAGTCCCATGAGGGTTGAAGAAGGGGGAAGCTAGGTGACCGTTCTGTGCCCGGTAATAATAATAGCAAAGGGGAGGGGAAGGGAGTAACGAGAGATTAAACAATGACGACAACAACACCCCCTAGTCTGTGGAACCCTCAACGCAAGCATGGTTTAAAAATAAACTAAAAGACAACAAATTGTTCTTCCAAGCTGCACCAGGTATCTGTATACACCCAGACACCTTTTTCATGGATCAGGAGAAGGTATCAAATCTAAAAACAAAACAAAACAAAACAAACAAACAAGAAACCTCCCCCCACCCGAAATCTAGGGATTCAAAGACAGATTCAAACCTAGAATGGAAAGAGAGAACAGAAGTGTCATACTTGAGACATAAAAAAGGAGATGGTGATCGGAATATGGACAGGTCTGGCCACAGAAGCCACATTGACTGGTGAGGCAGAAGCCCTGAATCCTGACCCCACTACTGCTCCTATGGAGCCCCTGTGGTCCTGGAGACAAGGTTGCCCAGTGTGTTTCTGTTTCCTTGCTGGTAAAACAAGAGGAATGGAATACATATGTTCTAAGATCCTTGCCACACTTAAAGGATGTAAAGAATAGACTATAAAGTGAATCCAGTTTTTATAACAAGTTCAAAGTGAATTCACCACTCAGGAAGTAAGAATCAGATTTCTATCAGTTTATAATATACTTTTTCTTTTTAGATTGTCAACCCACTCTTGATCTAGTTCATACACACACACACACACACACACACACACACACACACACACAAACCTGTCCCATTCCTTCCTAAAAACTTTCATGGAATGTCATATTGTCTTCTTAAGGCTTATCTTCCAATTTCAACCAGGATACCCATATTTTGAATCATTAAAGGCCATAATTTCCAAAGTTGGTATATATTCTGCCTCTTTTGCTTCTGCCTAGCTGCTGCTTGAGATGTGAGAGCCCTGGGTTTACCCAGCTCTGTGTGTGCTACCTTCTTTGGAATATATTAGCCAAGAGCTTTAAACAGTATCTGTTTAAAGTTGCATTGTGCCGGGTGGGGGAAATGGGCGAAGGTGGCCAAAAGGTACAGACTTCCAGTTATAAGATACATGAAGTCTTGGGGATGTAGAGTATAGCATAGTGACTGTAGTTAACAATACTATGTTGTTATGTGTTTGAAAGTTGCAAAGAGAGTCGATCTTAAAAGGACTCATCACAAGGGGAAAAATGTGTAACTGTGTGGGGTGATAGATGTTAACTAACTTATTGTGGTGATCATTTCCCAATATATACTTATGTCAAATCATTATGTTGTATGCCTTAAACTTATACAATGTTATATGCCAATTATATCTCAGTAAAACTGGAGAAAAATCAAGTTGCATTGTGCAGTAGAATATGGCTTAATGAGCTTCAGTTATACTTATAAATATCAAATGAAAATTGTGAGGCACAAATTGCCTTGATCCTACTGAGGGTCAAGTGCTTTCCCCTCCTGTTCAGTGCAATTAGACAGTAACACACATAATAAACCAAAGAATAGAAAAGTCATTTCAGCCTGCCAGTTGAACATGGCATTGCACTGACTCTGTACCGCTCGGGTGCTAACACAACCTTGAAGACTCAGAAAAGTAGGATCCCCTCTCTTTTGTCTAGCTTCAAAAAGAATGGCAAATTAATTAAGGATGTTGTTGAGCCTTCCATGAAAACACACCTTCAGTGAGACTGAACAGGAGGCTCTGTGGCCAGAGGGGCAAATCAATGAAAGTGAAGTTAGAAAAAGATGTTAGAAGATGAGAGTCAGATGACAAGACTGAGCGGCACCACAGCGAACGTCCTGCGAAGTTTTAGACAACAATCTTGGTCAAGTTACATTTGAATTGCTGATGAGCTGCCACTCAGAAGATGCCGCAGAGATAACAGACAGTTAAGATTCCACAGTATGGAGAGATGCGGTGGACAGTCGGATTCGGGACCTACGGATATAGACTGCGTGACAGAATTTGAGTACGGGTTATCAATAAAAGGGGTGGGCAGGAGAGTAACGGTGGAAGCTGTTTTTTAGAAATTAGCACACAGGAAAAAAACCAAAGTCTTTAGGGCTATGTCTACACTAAATTTGCAAGGGAACTTGAAAGGTCTGTTAGCGTTCACTGCCGTCCTACAACCTGGAGTTCCCCAAGAAGTTTTTGAAGCGGATGCTCTGTCTGCATTCCAGGTAGGATATTTTGTGGTGGGTCCCGTTAATTCGTACTTTGGTTCTCTCATAGGATATCCACCAGGGTGGATTCTGGTACTCCATTTGAGCTCTAGAACATTGAATTATTTGGGGGACCTGAAATGTGAGCTTTCTAATGAGTTTGACCTTATATGTGACCTGTCATGAAACTGCAGTTGGAGAGATTATCAGGAAATCCTGGGAAGGGCAGTGTCATTAAGAAAATTCTTAATGGAGGAGACAGAGTCAAGGATGAGGGAAGTCTCAGTTAGAAAAATCTACCCTGAGTTGGACGAGGATAAAAGGAAAATAGAGGAAGTTAGCATTGTTCATAAGAAGCCAAATACTGACTTTAATTAAGACCAAAAAAAAAGATAAAGAAAAAAATTTTATTTAAAAACTAAGTAAAGCACCAGGGAAAAAAATTAATGATTATCACATAGTGTGCCAGAGGTTTCTGTTAAAGGGGAATTTTGAAAAGAGAACATTAGGCAGGAGTAACCGTTTGGGTCATTAAAGAGGCTTTTATGAAAATTACCTGGAGAAAGTGACATTCATAATTGATAACCTGAAAGATAGTAAAACATTTCCCCGCACTTTCTTGTGTTTCTGTTTAATTACTCTGTATCCTCTGAGATATGTCAGGGCAGCCGTGATTTTGCATCGTTCATCATCTGTCCAGGTTGAAACCGTCGCTGTAGGCATATATGTGTGTGCAGTAGACAACAGAGCAAGAATGGGAATCTGTACATTCTAGTTCACTTTTGAGACTTTCAGCCTGGGTTACTTCTCATTAACAGAATTTAAAGTATATTAAATGACAGCCAACTGATCATGGTTTAATCCTTGGGATTCGAATGAGAATGTTTTCTTTTTTCCTTTTACTCCACAAATAAATTGTTGTGTCAGTTTAAAAAATTTCTACTTTAATGGCATACTTGAAAAATCCAGGATGTTGGCAGAATGAAAGCCCCGTTGAAATTTTAACTCTGCAATAGACTCATTTTTCCTTTGCCAGTATAGGGAATCTACAGGGACCTTTTGTTGCCAGACAAATGGAAAATTCCTATTTTGGGAATCAACCCTGACTATTTTTAAATAGTTTTCAGTCATTACTTCATCTAAGGCATAGCTTTTGATCCACTGCTCAAAGGATTAAACAAAACTCTGGATTTCAAGTGAAAGGTCAAGCAACGCTACACATGCCTATGTCGACAAGGCCAAGTCATGCAGTTAATTAATGCTGGTGTATCTGAGACACATTTGTGTAAGACCAGCCATTTGTTTTAAGTTTCTTGATAAGTGTTTTCTTAAACTCATTTTAACAGTTGTTTGATTTATTATGAGTATCCAAATTCTGTTTGATAATTTATTTGCACTGAGGCCTCTGTGCTAAATAAAGCATGGATATGGAAGGCTAAAGACACAGTTTTCAAAGTATAATGTGTCACATCATGACCATGATTGATGCTTGGACGTATTTCCAAATATACCCACACCCTTAGCTTAAGTGTAGTTTAGCTGACTGCAGATTGAATAACAAATGGAACTGAGATGTGGTGGAAACTTGAAGCTAAGTCAGATAAAGAACACTATCATTACCCTCGAAGGTGGATCAGAATGGAAGAGGAATCTGGGATCCTGATGTGATGATAGCTACCACTGAAACGTGATGCTCCCAGCCCATGAAGAGACCTATTCATGTGTATTCACAATATTTAAATGTATCTTTTTAGAAAAGATTGTGATATATATGTGCCTATATATATATACATATATATATATCATAGATCGTGTGTATACATACGTATATATGTTAGCCCTTCCAAATATATGTATGTAATATATATATAGAGAGAGAGAGAGAAAGAGAGAGAGAGAGAGCAAGTGCATGTATGAGTGCATATGTGTGTATGTATTCTGTAGATGGATATATATATATATATATATGGATATATATACATATATGTTTGTGCACTTATATTTAAAGATATATCAACAATGGCGAAAAATCATCTCAAATCATCTCAAATAGTTTCCCTGCTTTTCAAGTACATTTCTGATCAACATGGAAGTTGTAAATGTCCCCAGGCTCATATAGCTACATTTGATGAGAATCGGTTCTGAGTAGATAATGCCTGAGCTTTACTGATTAAAATATATTTTTAATTTTTCTTTCACAACTTTTCTTTTAGAAAAGACACACTTTTCTTTTAGAAAAGTAAAGGCAATGGGATGCTTTCCTGGTGATTTATTTACTTATTTATTTATTTTTTATTTTATTTATTTATTTTTTTTTGTATGTTAAACTAATTGTTTGCCTCAGGTCTATGAGCCTTAGGGGGTAGAAATTATCACAGAACCCCACCCAGGACCAAGCTGCTGCTATCCTGAAATTAAGTCTAACTTTGGCATGTAATTTCTATAGGAGCCCATGGCTCAAGTTTGAGGTGTTCTAAACTAAATCTGGAATTTTCAAATTATCATGGAATTGAAATTTATTTGATGAGAATAACCCCTATGCCTAGTGGGAACATATCCTCTGAAGCTCCATTATTCATGTGCATCAGAGTTTATCTTTGATATTGTAATAGGTCTTTCTGAATCTGTACCTGTTCACCAGGAAAGCCTAGAGATTCGCTTCCAAGTTACAAGTATATATATGGTCTACTATCTAATTATAATATGGTAGGAGCATAAAAGATACATAGTTTGGATGCAATGAGTTATTTCTAAATATCATTTTATACATGACTAAATATTTTAGAAGGAAAAATATTAAGTGACTTAGATAATAAAATTAACCTTTGGGTTATTACTAATATTATTAATGCAGTCAAATCCCAATAACTCATGCACAGTTTGGAGTTGATTGTTTTAAGTGAAACCTTGGCATAAGTATTCAATTTCTGTATTTATAATAAAAGTAGAAATAAGTGATATGGACAAGGTGGGCCTTGCAAAGAGCACCATCATAAGTGACTCTAAGTGCTAAGTGTCAGAAAAAAACCTAACTTAACCTCTGAGATAGATATCTACATTTTGAGGCTTAAGGTTTAATTGACTGACCAAAGTTGTATATCCAAGGCAGTGGACTGAGGATGGGAACTCAGGTCTTGTGCTTTTCTGAGTATGAAGCCTCTTTCTAAGTCCCTTCATTCATTCTTTCATTCGATAGGTATTTATTGAGCAATGATGCGTGCTTAACAGTATGCTAAACATTATTCTTACAAGCAATATGCTTATTATCATGTTTACCAATCCTGCTTATCTGGGCCCTAGAGCAGTTCTCTAGGCCTTCAGGGTGCTAGCTGTCTCCTAGACTGGCAGAGACTCGGTGTATACGTTTGAAATATTCATTTCCTAGTAACTTACACTCTTTCGGACCCCGTGCATACTCCCAACTAGCCTAATTGGTGCTATTTTGCTCTACCTAATTTTGTGTGTTCGTGAACTTACTACTTAAAGTCAGGATTCCCTATAGGACAGAATTAATAGAGGCCAGCCACTTCCTAATAGTATTGCCCTCAAAGGCTCCTACTGGCCTAAACTCTGAAAATGTTCTCAGATGTTGAACTGATGCTGGCAAAAATGAAAAACCAGATGGAATTTTCAGGTAGAAATCCTCAGACTCTTTTCTGACTGTCAGGTGAGAGGAAGCAGCTACCAATATATCTTATTTTAAAAACCAAGAGCAAAGGTTTTCCTGTGTTGATGCTCTCAGCCTCCTGTTTCAGAAAAGAGTTGGTTCTTCATATACAGAACTGTGATGCATCCTTCTCAGCTTCAAATTCAGTGGGCTTTTGGGTTCTTAGAGGTGTCTCAAGTATTCCTCTCTTTCCCATTTAGTGAGACATAAACAGTATCCTCACTCAAGTGCACGGGAATGCTTAGCATAGTTCCTGCCATGTGCAAGGCAGCCTTGCTGTTTTCATCATGACTGTTGTGTTAGTTGTGATCCCTTTAAAGCCTTCCTTTAACCTATGGGGGACACTGAAAACTGACTGCCTCTGTGAAATGTCATGAATGAAATAAACAGGCGATTAAGCAGAGACAGAAGCTACACTGACATGATTACTTACACTTTAGCATCAATGTTTTAGAAAAAAAAAAAAAAACTCAAGAAGAGGAAAAGTTGAAACATTTTCAGAAGTGTCTGGGGACTCATTAGTAATCTATGCCCTACCACACCATTTTTATTATGTACTTTTATCTTGGAAGAGTGGTGGAGTGTTAGGATTTCCAAGATTTCCCCAAGCCTGTGAAAAGCTAATGTGTTGTATTTTCTCTCTCACTTCTGGATGAGACTCCTGCTAACAGGCCTCACTGGCTCTGTCCCCTAACTTCATCTGTCCTCTTACCCATTTTCTAAAGCATGTCCTTTCGTGTCCCATGACCCAAATAGAAACAGCTCCAGTGAGAGCTTCATATGCAGTGTGGAATGAGGTACTGGTGTGCATGCTGGAAATCGACTATTTTGTCATGTGCTTGCTCGAAACTCAGACCTGCATTGAGTGTAGAAATCCGCTCTGGAAAACAGTATGGAGGTTCCTCAAAAACTTAAAAATAGAACTACCCTATGACTTAGCAATAGCACTGCTAGGAATTTACCCAAGGGATACAGGAGTGCTGATGCATAGGGGCACTTGTACCCCCAATGTTTATAGCAGTGCTTTCAACACTAGCCAAATTGTGGAAAGAGCCTAAATGCCCATCAACTGACAAATGGATAAAGAAGATGTGGTTTATATATACAATGGAATACTACTTGGCAATGAGAAAGAAAGAAATCTGGCCATTTGCAGCAACGTGGACAGAACTGGAGGGTATTATGCTACGTGAAATAAGTCAGTCAGAGAAAGACAGATACCTTATGTTTTCACTCATATGTGGATCTTGAGAAACTTAACAAAGACCGTGGGGGAGGGGAAGGGGGAAAAAAGTTACAGAGAGGGAGGAAGGCAAACCATAAGAGACTCTTGGATACTGAGAGCAAACTGAGGGTTGATGGGGGGGTTGGGGGAGAGGGGAAAGTGGGTGATGAGCATGGAGAAGGGCACTTGTCGGGATGAACACTGGGTTTTGTATGGAAACCAATTTGACAACATATTATTTTTTTGACAATATGTTATTAAAAAAATCATTTATAGAAAGAAAAGAGAGAGAACAAAAAAGGAGACAAAAAAAAGATAAATTCTATAGTGCTCCACAGAAGTTGGACAGGAGTTTCTCTACTAGTTACCTTGGTAAAGAAGAGCGGGAGACTGTACGATTACCAGATGAATTACATCCATGTAAATATGCAGACTGGAAAGTGCAGTCCAAAATACAGCTTTGCTTTAGAGTTGTGTTTTCCTTGTTCAATTGTACCTAAATGGATCCAAAACTTCCTTGGTCCTTCTCTTTTCTTTGAGTGCTAAGTGAATGTCATCTGGAAACATATGTTTCAACTTAGTATCTGTGCATTCTACCCATCTAAAATTAGAATCTCTTTTAATATTAATACATCTTATTTGCTAAGAAAAGAATAGTAATTTAAGTGGTTGTCTTTGTGGGGGAGAAAAAAATAGAATAATTCCCTTGGCCTTGGCTTAGAGTCCTTTGTTCCACGCCTGCTGGAAATTAATTTAAGTCACTCATTTATTTAATTGAGCAAGTTAGAAGATTTTAAAAAAGTAATTTATCCAATAAAATCATAGGCTAATGGCCCCTATGAAATGCTAAGAATGCTAGCAGTGTTTAAGCTTTTTGCAAATAGTTGTGGAAAGGGTTTATGGGAGTAGATTAGATTTCATTTTAAAGTGCATTAAACGACGGGGCGCCTGGGTGGCTCAGTCGGTTAAGTGTTCAATTCTTGATTTCCACTCAGGTCGTGATCTCTCAGTTAGCATGACTGAGCCCCGTGTCGGGCTCTGTGCTGACAGTGCGGAGCCTGCTTGGGATTCTCTCTCTCCTGCCCCTCCCCTGCTCTCTCTCTCTCTCTCAGAAGTAAATCAACATTAAAAAAAATAAAAATAAAGTGCATTAAGTGACAAACAAACATGAACAATTCACCTTGTAACTTTCTAAGTACCTTAGGTGAATGAAAATAGGAGTTGAATATTGGAGTAGTAATAAAGTCTCAGAGCTATGGTTAAGTATGTTATTTTAGTGCATCTACTGGAGAAGAATAAAATGTGTTTTAAAATAATATAAGGTCCAAGATTTCAGATTTTTTATGTGAGCTACAGTTCATATAAATCATCAGTTATTTCCCCCTTGGGATTGTTTTCTTGCTTAATCAATGGACTACACAGTTATGCATTATAAGAAAAAGTTAATATGACACAATTCAAGTGGTAATTCCCTATAGCGAGAAAAGTTCCCGGGATGTTCTAAATTGGAACGGGTCCTATCACAGCACCATCCAATAGAAATCTAACATAAGCGATATATGTCAATCTAAGTTTCCAATTTTCTTTAACCCAGCACCTCCAAAATGTTATCATTTCAACATGTAATTAATATAAAAATCTCAATAGGATATTTTCCCATTTTTTTCTAATGTTGTTGAGGTCTGGTGTGTGTGTCATTCTTGGCAACACATCTCGGTTCAGACTAGCTCCATTTCTTGGCCTCGGGAGCCCAAGCGGTGAGTGGCTACGGTGTTGGACAGCACAGCTCTAGACCAAAGGCTTACATGGGGCCAAACAGGTAAGAAAAGGGAGACAGAGGCCAAATGGGGCCTGTGGCAAGCCGCAACTCTTCTAAGATGTTCGGAACTGCTCTCAGCTCAGCTGGTCCCTACCGTAGCCCTAGTTTTTAAGGAAACTGCCAGGTTTTCTGAGGTTTTTAGGGAAGCCAGAAATCCAGAGCCCTGCAGGCAATTTCTTGATTTTTAAGTGTCGGCAACAAATTCAAAACTTTTAAAACAGTATATAGGCCAGGCCCTCAGGTTGCCAGTTTGTGGCCTCTGTTCCCAGCATTTCAAATTTTAAAGCCTGCGAGGTTCTCTGGCTCACACAACATGCTGTGTTAGATTTGGTTAAGGACAATAAAGGATTCCCCTTTTGCACAAATGCAGACGTGTTCGAACATGTTTCTAAATGCATGGACTGTGTCCCATGTAAGAGTCCACCCAGTGGTTGCTCTCCCCACCTGAGTTAGTGCCTTCGAGAAAGAAAATCTCACGTGTTCAGAGAACCTAGAGTTGCAGAGGCTTCGTGATAAAGCATTTCATTGCTCTGGCTCCACTCCCTGGGTTTTTAAACATTCACCCCCCTTGTAACTATTCGCTCAGAGTCCCTCTCCCATGGCAGACTGCAGGCTACTGGAGAACAGGCAGCATCTGGCTTGTCCCTTGCTGTCGCCCCAGCATCTGGTATATGGAGGACCTCATGGCAACTGTTTACTGAAAGGCTGCCTAAGTAAATAAGTCACTTCAAACCCAAGGAGGAAGTATTGCGGAGGATATAGAAAAGTTAGAACCCTCACGCACTGCTGGTGACCATGTTGTCGCCACTACGGAAAACAGTCTGACAGTTCCTCAAAAAATTAAAAATAGAATTATCATATGATCCTGCACTTCCACTTCTGGGTATACACCCCCCATAATTGAAAGTAGGGACATGAAGAGACATTTGCATACGCCTATTCATAGCAGCCTTAATCACAGTAGGCAAAAGGCGGAAGCCATCTAACTGTCCATTGATGAATAGCCGAACAAAATGTGATACATACATACAATGGACTATGATTCACACTTAAAAAGGAAGGAAATCCTGTCGTATGCTACAAGGGGGATGAAACTCGAAGACATTATGCTAAGTGAAATAAGCCTGTCACAACAGGACAAATACCGTATGATTCCACTCATATAAGGTGCCTGGAGCACTCAAGCTCATTGAGATCGACCGGTGGTTACCAGGGGCTGGGGAGTAGGAGGGGGCGGGGAGTCAGCGTTTAAGGGGTACAGAGTTTCAGTTTTGCAACAGAAAAAGAGTTCTGCAGATGGCTGGTGGTGATGGTTGCACAAAAATGTGAAGGTACTTAATGCCACTGAACTAACTACATGCTTAAAAATAGTTAAAATGGTAAATTTTGTTATGTATATTTTAACACAATTAAAAATGCATAATTTTTAAAAATTCAGGAAGGCCAAGAGACTTATCCAAGGTCATGATATTCTGCCCTGGATCTGTTTAAACTATCTCAGACGACTAGTAGTATTTTTTGAGGTCGTGTTTTTTGAAGATCTTAAAGCTGGGAGCCAGCAGACCTCGATGTTAATAAGTCATCGGATACCTTAGTACCTCACTTCCCACGCATGTGTGGTCCTGTCTCCCTGAAAACAACTTACCAGTAGGTTAAGATGATGAGATGAAATATGTGTGAGAAAAGGCTAGGCACTAGATTAATGGCTGAATTCATTATGCTCCGGGGACTTAACGTATGTGATACGTTAAGGAGTTAAGGACTTAACGTATTCTTGAGATAGAAACTTCCCAGTCATCTAGCAAATAGGTATGAACCTTGTTGAACTGATGCCCCAGCACGATCATTCTCCAGTTCAGTTAAAATGGTGGACTGAATATAAAAGTTTACCTCCGTCACTGAGCAGATTTTTTACCTCGTTGCCTTTGTGACAATGACGATGTTATTTCAGAGCAGTCTTCCTTGTGGGCTGAAATGCCCTTGGAGTCAGATTCTTCTTCTCTTCCTCTCACAGTAAAGTGAGGTGGGGAGACAAGCCCACGTGCAACAGGATGTCTAGTCTCAAGACGCAGCACCACACCCCAAAGCGCAGCTTCTGCAAGTGACCTTTCGTGGCTCACTTCAAGTGACAAGTGAGCTACGTGAATGTCTGTTGCACAGAGTAGCCTGATTTCAGCTCTTAGAGAAGAAGGCGTAAGCATTTTAATATTTTCCCTCTTTAGAGATTTGCTTTATTAGGAAAGGAAGCTCTCAGTTTCTGTCACATGCTGTATCACATCTCATTGTCCAAGAGGACACTCTCCTGAAGCTGAGAAAACACATAAGATTTCATGCTAGTTCTAACTCACCAGATGGCCCGGTTTACCCACCGTTGTGTTTGAAAATGAACACAGTTAAATGCCTTGCCTGTTTTGCTACTCACAGATAGGTTCTTCCTATAGTCCCAAGAGCTTGCAGTCACATCTTGCACTAAAATACGTTCAAGACTGATGAAAGGCGGCATGCCTGGGTGGCTCAGACAGTTAAGCGTCTGACTTTGGCTCAGGTCATGATATTATGGTTTGTGAGTTCGAGTCCCGTGTTGGCCTCTGTGTTGACAGCTCAGAGCCTGGAACCTGCTTCAGATTCTGTCTGTCTGTCTGCCTCTCTCTCTCTCTCTCTCTCTTTGCCCCTCCCCTGTTCGCACTCTGTCTTTCTCTCTCTAAAAAATAAAGTAAGACATTTAAAAAAATTAAAAAGAAAAAGATTGATGAAAGGAGTTGAATGCAGAAACGAAACCATAAAAATAGAAAAGAAAACAGAGGTGAAAAGTAAATCTTAGTTTGGGGAAAAGTCTATCAAGATATTAAAGCAAAGAAAAATAATTGCAGGGGCACCTAGGTGACTCAGTCCGTTAAGTGTCAGACTTCTGCTCAGGTCGTGATCTCACAGCTCATGGGTTCGAGCCTCGCGTCGGGCACTGTTCTGACAGCTCAGAGCCTGGAGCCTGCTTCGGATTCTGTGTCTCCCTCTCTCTCTCTCTGCCCCAACCCCACTGGCACTCACTCTCTCTCTCTCTCAAAAATAAATAAAACATTAAAAAAAAATTTAAAAAAATAATTGCAAAAGAAAAGTTGGTACATTTAACTACAATTTCTGCATATCAAAAATATGATAAAATGGAAGCAACACATTAGGAAAATATATGTAACAAGTGTGATAGGCAAAGGGTTAATCTGCAAATAAATGTCTCTAATCAACTTTTTAAAAACTTTACTATCCCAATACAATAATGGACAAGAGAAATTATTTTTCTCTACAAAAGAAGAAATATAAATGGCTAATTAGTGTGAAAAAAGTTGTCCTCTTTAGTGATTAAAGAAACACATACTACACTGAGATGAAGACTGTTTCTACTTATTGGCAATCTTTTTTTTTTACAAGATAACCCTCAGTATTGGCATGCACATCCCGCTGAGAAGAATAGAAGCGGATGTGGTCTTTCTGGGAAGTTATTTAGCAGTGCCTCCTAAGAGCTTTAAATGTGATCATACACATTGACTCAGGACATAATTAGAAAAACCGAAAAAAAAAAAAGATACATAAGTATGTTAAGTGCAGCATTGTTAGTAATGGTGAAAAATTGAAGATAAATGAACAGCAGGGAATTATTTATATAAATTATGGTTCACCAATGATGGCAGTAATGCTGACATTAAAAACTGGGAGTCCAAAGAATATTGATTAAAATCTTCCATGTGTATTGTGCACGATTGTATAATGTGTAATAGTGTACATGTGTACAATTGATTACTGTTGCAGATACCAATATGCACCGTGGCAAATCTGTACGCATGCACTGAAAATCAGAAATATGTTAGAAACTGTTATCTCTGGATGTCCGGATCACAAATAATTTCAATTTCAATTTTCTTAAAACTCCTCTGCCTGTTGGAAGTTTTCTACAATAAAAAGATATCATTTCTTTAAACGGAAAGTAAATTTTTAAAATGAAATTGCTACCAAAACAGACTTACTATGAAGCAAATGCTTCATTTTTTCTCCATAGACTCTTGCCTTTGCAGTTAAAGACTCCAGCTTGTCTCCCGTGTCCATTGGCTCACCAAATCGTGTAGTCTTAATCTGCACACTTCTAGACCTGGCCCTTCCTTTCCACTCTCCCAGTCGGCCCTCTAGTTTGGTGTAGGTCTTCATTAATTATTGCCCTTTGACCGTCTATTGCCCTGGGTTTTGAATACCAATCCCAGACCTGGCACCCACCATTTTCGGTGGCGTGCCTGTAACCTGGCTTTCTCACGTTCATCCTCAGACTCCCCTATGCATGTCAAACACTGTCCCCTCGTGCACCTGTGCTATCACACCTCTATGATGTTCCTTCTACTAGCAACAGACTTTCCTCAAGCTTTCATTCAGTAGGCATTTGCTGAGCAATTTTCATGTGCCAGGCAATTGGGGGCCCAAAAACGAATTAATCACAGACCTCTGCCTTAGAGAGGTTCGCAGTCAACCTGGAGAAACAGACAACTATACAACTAGTTATATTTTGTATAATAAGTACTAGTTATGTTAAATATATTACCCGGTGGTGGAAGTGGGATTTGAATCCAGGTTGACCTGCCTCCAAAGCCATTTTGCTTTAAGGTAAGGAGAGATCAAAGCAATTGCAGTGATCTGATATGGCTGGCACCAGGGTATGTGTTGGAGAGGGACAGGATATGGAGCTACAGAATGTCTGTGGATGGCACGCTGAGGGCCTAAAACCTAACCCAATTTATAACGAGAATAACAATAAGTAATAACTCATAACTCGGCTCCATGCTCTAAGTGTTTTGCACATACTAGCTCAGTTAATCCTCACGGCGACTTTATGATGGAAAACAACTGTATCTTTTTATAGATAAACTGAGGCACAGAAAGATTAAGTGATTCGCACAATGTCACATTGTGGGTTCAGAGTCTGAGATCTTTACTACTGTGCTTTAATAATTTATCTGCTCGGTCGTCTTGTCTCCGCAAGCAGATTACAAACCGTAAAAGGTCAGAGACTGTCGTAGGCACTTTGTATCCCTAGCAGAACTCTATGCATGGACACCAGGAAATATGAATGGAATTGAATTAAACAAAGAACCTCCAAAGTCTCCTGTGAAGTACTCATACTTGCTTTGAGAATTATGCAGACCTATGTTGTTGGGCGAAAGTTGGAGAAAAAGCAAGTGACTGTTTACTCCACCATCCGAACTCAACATCGTGTGTCCTTCAGAAGCAGGTAACGAATCTCTGTTGGCTGCAATCGTGCTGTGTGGTCTCCACCTCTCAAAGTCAGGATCTCCTCAATTTGGAAGCTGTCGCCTTATTGAACCTCCCACTGGTTTCAAACTGTAGCTTGACTGAAAGGCACTTAGAATATGATTCCAGAATGTGAGAGGCGCTAGCTTTTTAAATTCACTTGTTCTAAGCCTGTAGCTTTTTAGGGGGAGAGAGTGAGCCCTGCTGGTTCAGATTCCAGCATAATAGAGTCATATGCGTAAGCTTAAAGAGGATGCTATGCAAATGAACACTTGTTTCCTGTTTGAGCCAAAGACAGAGCACTATGCCTATAACGAGTCTTCTATTTTACGTTATGGGAATCGGTTGGCTCACCTGTGCAGCCGCGATAGGAATGTCACCGAAGACCGACATGCCTGTGCACACAAAGGGTGGAATGTGTGAAGCCTCTTCTCTGCCCCCCCCCACCCCCTCACCCTCACATGAGGGAGGAGCGAGCTGCCATGAGGTCATGTAAGGACACGCAGCACTTCTCATTCCAACCATAGCTTCGCGTTTGCTTTAAAGGAATGAAGCAGGAGGGTGGAGGGAAGAGATGGGAAGAGCGGCATCACACGCTCACCCTCTCATACCGCAGCCTTTTCATGGCTTTCCCTGTCACAGCCCTGCCCCACCCCACAAATCAAAATCAGCCTTGGCCTTTGAGGCCAGGTTCAACAAAGCCTTCTTGTATAACAGCAATGGCAGCTAATATTAATTGAACACACTTGCCAGGTGCAAGATGCTGTTCCATCGGGAGATCAGCGCATGTAATGTTCAAGCAGTGCATTCACTGTTCCTGTCTACGTTTACCGACTGCAGCCGCTAAGGTGCAGAGAAGTTTAGTGAGTCGCCTGGGATGGGAGAGCAGACTCAGATCCATGCCGTGTTACTCCAAAGCCCAGGCTTGTGGCCTTTGTGCTACGTTTCCTTGGCCATGAAACTTCTGATCTTCAAATTCTCCTTGCCTCCACTTCCAGCTAGAAATCATGTATCCTTCTAACAAACGCTCACGGTGCTGTATCTGCGTTTCTTTTATGGGACTTAGCAGTGTTAACACCCTGTGATCATTATTTATATGAAGTCTTCACTTTTCCTATTAAATTGGGAGCACGGAGGCCAAGTCTGTTTCTTATTTGGCATATTTTCCACAGCACCCGACGTAATGTGTGGCACCCACAGGCAAGAATGAGGAAGGTTGTTTCTGATCAGATTTGACATTTCTGAGCACCTGCACCTTGACAGGACTTTGGGAATCTATGAAACCACTTACAGCAATACTTCAGCTCAGTTTTCCTTAAGAAAAGTAAAGATTTACCTGAAGAAGCTTGAATCATGGTTTTACTCACAAAAATGAGAATGGGCTTAAGAATCCACTTCGATGGAAAACATTTCATTCTTTAAAAAAAAATTCTGTTCTTCCTGTTATTGGTAGTTCTGAACCTTAGCTATTGCTTTTTTTTTTTTTCCAATGGGTTGAAGAGTACCTAAATTGATGAGAAAAATAGGACACAGGACTTAGGTATTGGCAGTTTTTTCCATTTTCACTTCTGTGTGAATTTTTAATATAAATGTGGGGATGTAAAGCATTAATGCAAGTGAAAATGTTTTGGTGAACAAGTTTCAGCAATTCAGCTTTATAACAATTATAAATAAATCTGTTCAATTTTTCTGGACAATGCCAGTATTTGAATTTGTTTTAACAAGTAAATTTCTCATTGATGGCAAAAAAAAAAAAAAAAAAAAAAAAAAAAAAAAAAAAAAAACGCTAGGCAAATCATACACCATCGACTACCCTACAGTGCTTTTCCCTCAATAACCCCGGTGCCTTGCTGTCCTGGCATGGTTCAGAGGTCAGTAGCATCCTAGTACTCCTCAGAGCTTCTTCTCGTGTATGGTTCAGATGTGCTGATCCTTTCTGTGCCTCTCATTTGTTTAGTGACAGAGTGGAAGCTTCCTTGGATCCTCCGTGGCAGGCTGCAGAGACACCCCCAACTCACGATGCTTCAAATTTAGACATTAAAGGATCTAGTTGTCATTAACTGTACTTTGAAGTTCTTCTAGTGTTTAAACGTAGTCATGTGGTTTCAAACATTCTGGGAAGTACCTGCTGCAACTGTTTATTATGCCAGGAATGCATTCTCTCTCTCTCTCTCTCTCTCTCTCTCTCTCTCTCTCTCATCTTCTTCTTGGGCTGTGACAAATGAGAAGGGTCTTCGGTTCATACCCTCATCCAGTTCTGGGCAGAAGAGACCTGTTTTGAGGGTGACGCCGACTCTGTCGTTCCTCCCATGTTCCACTCTCTTAAACATCTTTCTGGATGCATTATTAAAGATTTTGGGGGTTTTCTCTTTAACCTTTCCAAAATCACCAGGTTCTAAGCTATACTGGCACAGCATTTCGTTCATAATTCCGCACAAGCACTGATCAATAAATGACCCAGTGGGGGGTGGGGGGTGCAGAGAAGAGGAAGAGAGGAACTAGTGGGCCCAGGCTCACTAGTACGAGCGATGCCGCCCCCGCTCCTCAGCGCACGGGCTGAACAGGATGTACAGTCACAGCACCATCACCTTTGCTGATGTGAATAAATCACAAAGGTGCTTACGGCTGGCCCGAGGTGAGGTTTGATGTCTGTGCTGCCTGCCATGGAGGAAAATCCCCAGCTGGCCCAGATGTCGCTGCCACCGCCCCCGACCCCCTCCGTCAGCATAGCCGGAATTCTAGCAAATCCTTAATGTTGCGCCCGCACCTGTGACAGCCACATACTATTCCCTCAAAAGGAAACAGATACGGCTCCATCTGTGTTCGAGTTGTTTCAAAAGCTGGAGACAAAGAAGTGACCAAAGCCAGACTGCTTGAGCCCCCGGAGTGACAAATTCTTGCTCTTGCTGCCATGGCCTCAGGGAACTGAATACCCTGCCCCTCCCTTGGAGATGAGGTTCTGGCGGAGCTCCTCAACCCCGCGGGTCCTGCTGCTCCATTCACTGCCTTGGCTGAAGACACAGGTATGGCCTTGCCGTTAGCTGAGGTCCGAAGACACGGAAAAGTGACAGTCTCCCTCCCGGTGTTGCCACAAGCCCGGGCCCTGCTGGTTCACCCAAGCTGTAGGGGCTCCTCGGGGGGTAAGAATAGATGTCTCTTCCCTCAGAGCTGCACTCTGTCCCGAAAGCTCCAGTGGCACAGCTATCTCGTTTCACTCGCACAACCTGAGAGCACCACCCGGATGGAGCCAACTGCCACCGTCTGCTTTGGATCAGATTCTAGAACAAGTCACTTCGTGGACAAAGACCACTATCCCGTCAGTGTCCAGTGCTTGGTGCAGAGGCAGTTCTACTGGCTCTGTCAGCTCCTAGCTTCCAGAGGCTTCCTCTCTCAGACACCTCTGTTCTTTTTTCCATCTAGTCTCAATCAAGGTACTGTCACCAGACAAATGCCCTCTCCCTCTCTCTCTTTCTCTCTCTCATCTTGCTTCTTTGGCTGTGACAAATGAGAAGGGTCTTAAGAACTTTGAATCTGAAAGGGAAGTGGCTAGGGTTCAGCTTCCTTTATGCCAAGAAGGCCTCTCAGCTTCCAGGTAAACTAGTGGGTACCATGAGCTTACATGGAAGAAAAACCCTGCTGGAGTCCCACCTAGGGACATGAGGCTCCAGACGTTGGCAGGCAGAAGAGGGGTCGAGGTTCCTCCACCCACCTGCAGGGTCTGAGCCTAGGCCTTGGTTTTACCCAGATGTATAGTCACGTACACAATTATCTTCTCACCTGCAAATACAGGAGGGAATCTTCTAGTAACTGGTGCCATGGGTTTCTTCCCAGCAGGTTAACTTTTATTTCTGTCCATCTCTTTTAATTTGGAAATGTATTATTGATGTACATTCCATAAGCAAATACTTACAAAAAATAGTTTAAGTTGTTTGTATATATATAAAAGCTTCATAAACCTTTTCTGGAGCATGAACCATGTCATAATTGAATATAAATCTGTGTGTATGTGCATGTGTATACAGATCCCCCATTCACGTGCATCCTGTGTGTCCTGGGGCTCCATGGGAAAGGCATGTCCCATCATGGGCTGCAGCCAAGCGAAGGTTGAAAGTTGGCACTCAGGAGATACCCCCCCGACCCCCACAGCCCCCTCTGAGCCACCACCTCCGTCGCATCACCTTGGCTCCTGTGCATCCTGCCACTTCCAAATGCTCTTTTCTTTTTGAGAGAGGGAGAGAGACAG
Organism: Acinonyx jubatus; assembly: GCF_027475565.1. Lineage (NCBI taxonomy): Eukaryota > Metazoa > Chordata > Mammalia > Carnivora > Felidae > Acinonyx > Acinonyx jubatus. The sequence goes on from NC_069380.1 coordinate 10,953,701, forward strand.
AGAGCGCACGTGTGCGCCCTCAAGCCGGGGAGGGGCAGAGAGAGAAGGGGGACAGAGGATCTGAAGCAGGCTCTGTGCCGACAGCAGCGAGCCCAATGTGGGGCTCAAACTGACGAACCGTGAGATCAGAATCTGAGCTGAAGTCAGACACTTAACCGACCGGGCCACCCAGGTGCCCCTCCTGTTGCTGTTTTAAAGTCTTGTTCCTTTAATGCGGTATTTCTGCTACTCAAGATGCATGCGTATACCAGTGCATAATGCGTGCCTGTGCTTTGGTACGTCAGCCTTGCCTGAGTAAGGTTGCGGGACCAAATCTTTTGCAGATAGTCATCTGCCTACGTACTAATCGAGGCAAGTCAACATGGAAGAGAGAGCCCTTTCAAACGCTTAGGATGTCGCAGAGTGGCCATTTTAGCTACCAAATTCCTCGTGTGGGGGTTCAGTGGACACAGGAGTTTCATGGCACCAGTGAGCAAACCATGGAATGCTTGGAAAATGAGCAGACAGTTAAGCCCCCACTAAGCGCCAGGCGCTCAAGCATCTGACCCTGCTGCCAGCTGCTGCTGGCCGGCGTGCACGAATGAAAGGCTACCAGAGCCTCCTGTTAGACGCCAGCCCTCATTTCAGTGCCCAGAACATTTGGAAAACATCGCTATCAGGGCAATTCATTTCCTTCAGACAGGACACGGAGTTGAAAGGAGGTTAAATGAAAAGAAGCACAACAGTGGGGGCTCCCAGGCCTTCCTTTTGTGCGTACATATTAATAGACACTTGCATAAAAGCTATATAGCTTTGTAATGTTTTGTGATGGGGTAGGACTTCGGGTGGGGCGAGCGTTGTTCATTCTCCATTTGCTTGTGTTTGGTTGCTCAGCGGGATGACCGTGCGAGAATCCGATGCGATTCAACAGGTAGGAGCAGGTGAAAATGTGTCTCCTTGTGATTTGGATTTCTTGTCAAGTCCCCTCCTGGGCTCTTGAAATATAAAAGGAAGACAGTACATTTTTACATCATTTTCTAAGTTTATTTATTTGAGAGAGATAGAGTGGGGGCGGGGGGGGGGGGGGCAGAGAGAGAGGGAGGGAGAGAGAGAATCCCAAGCAGGCTCTGCACTCTCAGCACAGAGCTGATATGGGGCTGGAACTCACAAACTGGGAGATCACGACCTGAGCTGAAACCAAGAGTCAGATGCTTAACCGACGGAGCCACCCAGGTGCCCTGGAAGATAGTACATTTTTAAAGACACTTTCCATACTTTTGCTCAAGGAATAAAACAGAACTCGATTTAGCTGGGGGTTGAGGAGGTGCAGGCTTTACGTTTCTAATGCGTGAAAAGCACTGCTTGTTTATCTAAGACTAAATGTTGAGAGTAAAAATTCCTGTAAGAGGGGCTTAGTTTATAGGAGAAGATGAGGCAGGAGGACGGGTGCTGTGCTCAGTCGCTAAGCTCTGTGAGACACCATTTCTGCCCGTGTAACACGTCTTACTACAAAGCAGCTGGAAGTATGCATGAGATACACACACGAAAATGTTCTGATCCCAGCCCTCACTGCTTTTTTATTGCCTTTCTATTGTCTTTTTATTGCCCAATTAACAATCCCATACAACGCGTGTAAATTGGCATAAAGCCATTCTGCCTGTAACATGCTTCTCTATGATTAGTAGAAGGGAACCGCACCATAACATCGCCTGGTATGCTGTCCAGCTCATCACTGGCTCCCTGGAGACTCCCTAGTGCCTGTCACATAGGAACGGCCTGTAAATTAGCTTTTCTAATCTTAGGCACCTATCAATTATTCACCAGCCTGGCTCCTCTTGTACATTATCTTATAGAACTCACCCTGGCAACCTTGCACCTCATTTCTAAATCTTGCTCTGAAACCGATACCTTAATATTAGGTTTCTGCAGCTTTACGTTCTTCTATATGTCAGCTGATTCTGAAAGTGTCCTTTTTCCTTCTTCTTCTTCTTCTTCTTCTTCTTCTTCTTCTTCTTCTTCTTCTTCTTCCTTTACCTATAGAAAACTTTCTGTGAAGGTTAAGAAATCAAGGCTATCACTTTCCACTTTTCAGTATCGGTTATGAGATCATACTTCTGATAAGTCAGTCATTGAGCTTTTGAGAGAAGACACACAGGCAAGAACTTTTGCTTTGTTTTTTATATACTACCTTGCTTGCAGTGTTAAATGAGAGAGTATAAATTGTGTTCACTGCTCTTTTCAAATAAGTGCAATTCAAAATTACCTGCATTACATTATTCCTTTTCATTGCATAAGGAGAAAATTGCATATATCAGGTTTCTAATACTTGTATATGTAAAACATAATCTGTAATATTAAGTCCATGATTGCCAGAAAAGATAACATAGAGAAATTTGTTCTTTTTATAATTTTTATTTATTTTATTTTTTTTTACTATGAGCACAAGCAAAAGAAACACAACCATGTTGAGGCAGGAACCACATAATGTCATTAATCGGTCGTCCTAACGGGATAGCCAATTATCATCTTGAGTGCCTCACATACAAGAACTAACTGGTGGCTCCTGGAGAGAGTTTGCCAGCTCAGAAAAGAAACAGATATTACAATTATGATATTAATAGTCTTAATAAGCATGTGTACGCTATCTTTGGGGTGGACTGGTGCCCCTTGGTCCATGCTGAGCCATCAGTATCGACTGAATGACTTTCACTTTGTAGTCGTGAAAATTAGATGAGAGATGATTTCTCATGAGGAAAATAGCATTCTCAGAGAGATGTCAGAACAACACAACCAGACACACTCCATATTTATTAACGTGTCTAAAGATGGGCCCGTGAGTGCTGCCCATCAGTGGTATTGCCGCGAAGTCACAAGTCAGACCCACAGGAACTGATACAGCCTAGGCCGGGGGACAGGAAATGAGCTACAGTAAGGAGACTTCGCAGCCTGAGTGACCAGGTATTGCAAATGGTGATATTTTAAAGAACGATTTAGGGTTTAAGTAAATCAAGGATCCAGTGAAGGAAATTAATGATACCCCAGTTCAATACCATGGAACATTTTGCCCATAGTCCTGACATTACAGCAAATACAGTACATTCTAAAGCTTCTTCGGTGCCATATTGTGATATTATAGGACACTTTTACGTCGCCCTTGGAGAGATAAGATCATATTAAGCAAAATAATTGCAAACATTTCCACTTCTGTTTTTATCGGGACTTTATTTTTTTAGAGCAGTTTTAGGTTCACAGCAAAATTGAGAAGGTACAGAGGTTTCCCACCTACCCCCTGCCCTCATACATCAAAATCCCCATTTATTTAATGGGATTCCCCCCATTTAGCCGCCCCCATTATCAAAATCCCCATTTCTACTAATTTTCATGAGTGTCCAAATCTTTCTAATTTTTGTTGAGTTTTTCACGTTAAGAAATACCCATATATTTAGTAAGTGTGTTTCTTTTAACACACTTGGTTGTAAGCCAAGAACTGTGCTAGGGCAAGGGCTATTGATCCCAGTATAGTACTCATTACATAGAAGACTTAACATTTAGTGGATAGCTTCACAGAAGATGAATAATGCGTCCTTGAGAAACTTGACAAACTCACAATCTAATAGTTGGGTCAGGGTGGAGGAGAAAAGCATATGAATTTTAAAATCATAGTGAAGTAAGGTGTACAGTTATAACATATCAGAAAGTACTAGGAAAGTGAGTGGCAAACGAAAACATCTCCAGAAAATATAAAAATCAGGAAGAGATACCACTTTTTATTGGCATTTGCATCCACAAAAATTCACTTCCAGGGGCACTCAAAGTTATAGCAAGTTACATTTGTAGGAAAAAAAAATTAAAATGAAGCATGTTAAATGTGATCTTCCCAGAAACGACAATTAGGACAAAGGATTTTGCATTTTTAAGCAAGGTCTTAATACCCAATATTTTTCAAATAATGGGCACCATATCTCATCAACCAGTTACCCCTGTAATGTATGTACCTTCTTACTGTACAGATTAAGCTTCCTTATATATGAAATTATACTTACTATGATACTATTTTATGCTCAGTTCTCACCTTTATCATTATTGCTGTATTTATTACAGTTACTCAAAAGGTCAAATAATTCGTGGGGTGGTGGAACTGAGTTTAAGTAATGATGTGCGTCTTTAAGCAGGGTTTTGGGAATATTTAGGATTTCTCGGTGGCTAGTTTGAGAAACTCATTTAGAGAGTACTGTATTTTATTTTTCCCACTCATTCTCATCTTTAACTGTTCTAGAGCAGGCATACAAATTAGGACCCCAGTATCAATCTCTCAGTATTTGGAGACAAATCCTCTCTATTGGTAGAGGTGGGGGGTGGGGGGGGCATCTTATCTACAACAACTCTTTTACCTTGAACTCCAACAAAATGTGTAACCCAACAAATGCAACTTCTCATTCCAGTTTTATTATTTATGCTTTATTTGCAACAGCATCACTTCCTAGTGTTTTACTGGCTTAAAAAAAAGAAAACTTTTATGTTTTATTTATTCTTGAGAGAGAGAGAGAGAGAGAGAGAGGGAATGAGCGGGGGAGGAGCAGAGCAAGAGAGGGACACAGAATCCGAAGCGGGCTCCAGGCTCAGAGCTGTCAGCACAGAGCCTGACGCGGGGCTCGAACTCACAGACCGTGAGATCATGACCTGAGCTGAAGTCCGATGCCCAACCGACTGAGCGATCCAGGCGCCCCTGTGTTTTGCTGGCTTTGTTACAAATATCTCATATCTTCATTGAAACAGGCCTGGGTTTGAGTCGGATCCCAGCTTACTGACTGTAACATTTCAAAGTTTATATCTCAAAACCCCAGTGCCCCCTTCTGTAAAATGCAAATAATAAGATTTTGTGGGTAATAAAGGAATGAACTGATCCTCACGATGCACAGCGTGGTGTCTTGCACGCAGCATACAGTTCGTAAATGTTGGCAACGGGCCTTGCACAGACAAGTGCCTGAAGCCACATAGTGCATGGCCTCCACGGCTCTCTGTGGCCGACCTGGTTCCTTGTTGTTGCTATAGTTACATCTGTGGGGAAGAGTTTTCTGAGTTCAAAATACTAGGCTCACCTATAGACTTAGACTGTGACCTTGTTTTAAGTTGGAACTTTAATAGAAAACTAGAAAGACAAATGTGAGGGACGTTGAGGAGTGGGAGAGCCCTCTCTGAAATATTCTCAAAGACTGGGTTCTTAAAAGACGGGCTAGAGGAAGGGGTGTTCAAGTCAGGGAGAGTGGTTCGCACTCACTCAAGTAAAGGTTTAAGTGGGGTTTCGTGCCAAGCTTGAAGAAAAAGTGCCTTTGTCTAATTTTGACTGGAGGAACATCAGAAGATAACCAGCCTCGTAGAATGACAAGTGACAGGCTTGTTGTGAGGGGAGCCTGGGACCTTCCCTTCAGAACGTGTCTTCATTCAGAAGAAGGCACACATCTGAAATGACTGTCAACTGGACAAGCCCCCCAGCCGCCACCCCACCCCAGGCTCCTGGTCCTTGACCACAGCCCCCTGCAGACCCTAAATGCCCCACTGTGGGACTCTGACTGTTGTGGTAAGAACAGTGCCCCAGGCACAGGAGGAAGCGGGGCTGTCTGGGTTTACTCAACAGCCCTGGGAGTAAGAACTTTTTTCCCATCCTCAAAACAGGACTCCACCCTCAGAATAAAGCAGACTTCATAGCTGCCTAACTAAGTAGCCCCATGGGGTTTCTGGGAGCTAAAAACCACAGCAGAGCTTTTCTCTTGACTGGGCAAGTCTCTGAGACAAGAAAAAGCGATCAATTTAGACCACAAGTTTTGACCTTGTGAATAGAAGGAGAATGGTATAAATAAAGAAACATAAAGTGGAGGAAACTCATAACGAGCAGAAAAATTATAGGCTTTAACCTACTGACGCCTATGACCAGAAATTATTTTTTTTTAGTACCTTAAAAACAAATACTGGAGAGTTTAAATCTTTACCCTGGCTATCATTACTTTTATTTGTTTTATGTGTAATGCAGATGATTAGGAACTGGTAAACAACGTATACTATTTTGACATCTTGCCCATTTATGGCTTGCTTTGTACAGACAGTAGGGGAGGTCCTGCATCCCCTACTCGGAATGTATCGGTTTCCTAAGGCTGATGCAACAAATTGCCACAAATTTAGTGGCTTATGGCAACACAGCTCTATTGTCTTCCGTGTCTGGAGATCAAAAGTCTAAAATGGGTCGGCATGGCTGCATTCCTTCTGGAGAATCTAGAAGAAAATCCTTTCTTTGCCTTTTCCGGCTGCCAGAGGCTGCATTTCTTGGCTCACGGCCCTGCACACTGTGACCTCTGCTTCCATGGTCACATCTCCCTCTCAGACTCCAATCTCCCTGTCTCCTTCTTCTAGGGACTCTTGTGATTGTACTTAGGGCCCACCCAGAAAGTTCAAGATATTCTCTCCATCTCAAGACCTTTGCCTTAATCCCATCTGCAGAGTCCCTTTTGCCACGCAACGTAACATAATCACACGGGTTCCTGGGGTCAGGATGCAGGCATCTCTGAGGGGCCATTATTCAGCTCACCACCCCGAGGCTTTGGAGCGTGTCGGACCAACAACCTAGATGGAAATCCATCAGTGGAGAGAATGGCAAAACGTTGCAGGTGGAAGTGGTCACGTGAGGCCAGTTTGTTCCTGTGCAGAATTTTATGGCTCCGTACATTTCTATGTGAAAGATGACAGTGCAGTCAAGGAGTAGGTTCAGAAAGACGCAATTTCTCCCTTAACATTCTGTCTCTATTTTAGTGTGTGGTCCAGACCCTCTTTCCCATCATTAGGCAGCGTTTGCTCGGTTAGCGAGGCTAAGTGAGGGCCCCTTGCCCAGGGGGACCTCCAGGCACTCCAGGCAGACCACTTCCCAGTCAGCTCATTTCCTCTCCGCGCTGCCTGCCGCGTGTCTTCACCTTGTACTTAGCATATAAATTGGTTGTCAGCCCTGTCCCAGCAAGGTGACCTGAACGCGCGCGTGGGTGAGAGCACATCCTTTTCAAGTACAGGGATGTTTCTCGGGCTTCCTGCTGTGGCTCGCAGTAGATGGTGGCGGGAGCCGCAGGGAGGAAGTTCACGGGAGACAGCTGCCCGCCCAGGAGTTGGGGGCCGAGCCAGCAGTGGCGCCCTCGCTGTGGAGAAGGTCGTTGGGGAGTTGATGGGTGACAGTCCTGCTTACTGACAGTGCCTGCTGGAGCCGCCTGCAGAGAAGAGGCTGGAATCCGACTGCTGGGGCAGATTTCCCGCATTGAAGCAGACGGCAGGACTCACCGTCGAAGCTTTGCCCGCTGGGGTGTGCGGCCCAGGGCTTAACGAGTGGGGGCCCCTGCCGTCCTTGGAAACTGGAAGGTTGGGAATTGCTTAATGATACTCAGCACGGATGCCACCCACGGCTCCTTAGCGGCTGCTGGGGGCCCACGTGATGGAAGTGCGTGATGCGGGGCCAGAACCCCAAGACTGACAGCTTCCACCCCTGCACAAGCACGTGAGCAGTGGAGAGAACTGAACCGCCCAAGGCCTCCTCTCTCCGTGGATGGAGAGAAAACAACTCGCGTGCCATGCCACATGCTCCACGAAGGGGATTTGTTGATGGCTAGTTAAAGTGCATGCTTAGTGTTTACTAATGCGCCAGACGCTGCTACTGGCCCTCTACGCGACTTGTATCACCTAATCCTTGCAATTAGTTTTTGAAAGCGCTCCTCTTACTGTATAGACAATGAGTCCAAAGTGATGAAGCCACTTGCCCAAGGCCATACGGCTAATGAGTGGTCAAGTTTCCACCAAACCCAGGCTCTGTCCCCTGCTGCGCCCCATGGAGATGGAATGTGGAATGCTCTGGTGGGAAGCTCTTTTTGTTTTTTAATGTTTATTTGTTTATTTTCACAGAGGGAGAGAGTGTGAGCATGTGAGAGGTGGAGGGGCAGGGGTGGGGGGGAGAGACAGAGAGAGACAGAGAGGGAGGGAGGGAGGGAAGGAGAGGAAATCCCAACCAGGCTCTGCGCCGTCAGGGCACGGCCCGATGGGGAGCTAGATCCCATGAACTGTAAGATCATGACCTGAGCTGAGAACCAGGAGTCTGGGCACCTAACCAACCGAGCCATGCAGACACCCCGTGAGATCTTTATGAAAACTTGAAGGATAATGCAAACACTTACGAGGGTTCTCCATACATGAATTCATTCAGTCCTCAGAAAAGCCCTAAATGAGGTCCTCTTGTTAGTGAAGGAACGCAAGCCGGGGAGAGGCTCAGTATCTTGCCCAAACGCCTGTACATAGAAAGTAGCACAACTGGGAACAGAAGCGAGGTAGCCTGCTTCTGTTACTCTAAAACAGAAACTGTGTTGCCACTGAAACACAAAGATGACACCCAGTTTATAGATGTTGGAACCAAATGATGGAACTTATTAACACTGTGGAAGGCACCGTAATTGGTACAACACGGAAACGAGTCCAAGAAGATAAAGTCTCTTTCCTTTCCCTGGGAGCTTGCAGCCCGAGATAGATGGCTTGGATGCAGCCAGTTATAAACTCAGATGACTCTGGGAACTCAGAAGGCAGTGTGACGAGAGAAAAAAAGGGGCTCTGGGTTCTGCCCTGCCTTTTTTTTTTTTTTTAACGTTTATTTATTTTTGAGACAGAGAGGGACAGAGCATGAATAGGGGATGGGCAGAGAGAGAGAGGAGACACAGAATCTGAAACAGGCTCCAGGCTCTGAGCTGTCAGCACAGAGCCCGAAGCGGGGCTTGAACTCACAGACTGCGAGATCATGACCTGAGCTGAAGTCGGGCGCTTAACCGACGGAGCCACCCAGGCGCCCCAGCCCTGCCTTTTAAAGAGAGGATGATGCCACACAACACCTCACAGCCTCTCCTCTTCTCACTGCATTTGTTACCTGTGTCTGTAATAGTATCTCCGTGTTCAGAGATACTACTGGTTGGTTACACCACTTCCTGCAGGAAAGGAAAGTCTCAGGAAATGTTGACGGTCATGAGGGTGCGGGCTCAAACTGTAAATGAAGGAAATAATGAGGAATTGGGAAAATAACGCTAATCTCGGTTCCACTGGTGTTTTAAAATCTTAATATTCTGTTTTGGCAAATTAGTTGGCATCGGGAGGGAAGTGCCTTAGGCCCAGGGATCCATGAATAACAATGCAGAGAGGCAGACAGGACCGTGACAAGACTGATCAGAGGCACTGGACCAGAGGGCAGTGAAATGAAGGATGTGAAATAAATTTGGATGGACAATAGGAGTAAGTTCTTTAGAGGCCTTTAACAAAGAGAGTAAGAAATCATTATTAAGTAAGAAAGTTAATTTGGGGCGCCTGGTTGGCTCAGTCGGTTGAGTGTCTGAATTCGGCTCAGGTCATGATCTCGCAGTCCGTGAGTTCGAGCCCCGCGTCAGGCTCTGTGCTGACAGCTCAGAGCCTGGAGCCTGTTTTGGATTCTGTGTCTCCCTCTCTCTTTCTCTCTGCTCTCTCTTTCTGTCTCTCTCTCTCTCTCTCTGTGTGTGTGTGTCTCGGAAATAAATAAACATTAAAAAAAATTAAAGAAAATTAATTTAATATGATAAAGATTCTCTGCAACCCTGACTCTGGGGTTTATGTTTTTGTTTAGGAGAGTCCCATACTTCGTGAAATCCTATAATGAACAGATTATGGTGAGGTTTGATTGTAGTCTTAAGATGACCAGACGCATGACTTGTCCTGAAAGGTATTCATCTCAGGGAAGAGAGATTTTTGTTTCCTACTGATGCTACAGCAAAGAAACCCATCAACTTCGTGGCCCCAAACAACACAAATTTATTTTCGTACAGTTCTCTAGATCAGAAGTCCAATGTGGATCTCACTGAGCTAGGATCGAGGATATCATTCCTTTCTGGAAACTCTAGGGGAGAATCTGTTTCCCTGCCCCCTCCACCCCCTAGGTGCTGCTAGCTTTCCTTGGCTTATGGCTCCTTCCTCCCTCTTCAAAGCCAACCTGAGTCCTTCTTATGCTATCATCTCTTGTTCTCTCGTTTGCAGTCACATCTTCTCTTTCCTTTGTCTTTTGAGATCTGGATTCTGAGAGTCTTGAGATTATGCCCGTTCGCTTCCAAGTTCACGTTACCAGTGGTGTGGCTGCACTTGTGCCAGAGAGCTGTGAGTGAGGATTTAGTGATACAGATGAAGGGGCAGAGTTGCCAGCCAGTAGCCAGGCGATGGAAGCCTAGGCACATGTGAGCAATATAGAAAGAAGAAGGAGAAACTGGTTGGAGCACCAAAAGTATGCCCTGGTGAATCTGAATTTTCTATGTTAGCAAAAAACTGTGCTTGTCAAATAAATGAAGTGTAAATGCTTCAAGAAAACAGGCATTGTATCATCCAGAGGAAGAAATTCATAATGAAAATGACAAAGAGGTTGAATAGATATTTATTAACTAGATAGTTTTGGTACAATAGTATTGCAAAGACTTTTCAGAAACATAGGAATTCCATTTGACTTATAGAAGTTATAATTCCCGAATTTATTTCCCATCTCTCTATTGCACGCCACAATTCTGTGAGAATATAAAAAACTGACCTGTGTCAAACAGAAACATGATTCTGGCAGCAAAACGGGTTTCCATAAAAATCAAGCAAAGTGCACCAAAAAAAAAGAGGTAGGCATATTTTATTACATTTATTTTTGTTCATTTCCTCATTTTCTCCTGACTTATTTTAAAACCCTGGTCACATGGGGCCAGAATTTATATTTATTGTTAAATAAACACATCCATTAGACTTGGATCCATATAAGGAAAGTAATGCTAATCTTGTTTCCAGTAGCATTTTAAAATTTTAATATTCTGGATTGGTTTAGTGGCCTCAGGGTGTTTTTTTTCAGGCTGCTGAAAATATATTGCCAGCTCTTCGCTTTTTTTCACTTTCTGTCTCCCATCAAGGTTGAAAGAGTGCCTTTCCTTGTAGGACATTATTCTTAACCCTCCTCTGTTGTTTAACTCCTTCCTTGCCTTTATGCCTCAACCAGATGTTAATCTCATACTTCCTCAAGTAAGAACTCCTTGAGGCTCAGCGGATGGAGAAATGAAGCAGAATTTCACCCTTGCGGTAAATTATTGGCCTAATTTTTATACCACGTCTCTTTTAAAACTCCATGACTGCCTTTGATATCTCAGCAAGCAGTCTCAAAGGCCCATAGTTCTATGCTTTTCGATACAAAGTATTGCCGACGCCTGTAGTCTTGCACATTTCCTTTATTTCCACCTCCGTCATCAAGTGCTGTAATGTTAAAAATCTGCAGAAAGATGACTGCGGTGTGGTTAGTAGTTGAAGAATGCACGTGTGCTGTGAACCTCCAAGACCTGAAACCAACTGTTTGAGCTGTAATTATTACCAACAGGTTTGAACTCATGTGCCAGTCTGCCGTGATTAAAGTCCCATGCTGAGAAATCAGAGTCTGTGATCAATTAATAATGTCCAGGTGGTACAGAATTTGGGAGTAAAAATATATATGCCACATATTGCCCATCCTTGCTGAATCTAGATAAAGTCAATATAGTGTTTCTCCCTCCCTCCCTTCCTTCCTTCCTTCCTTCCTTCCTTCCTTCCTTCCTTCCTTCCTTCCTTCCTTCCTTCCTTCCTCCCTACCTTCCCTCCTTCCTTCCTTTGGCAGAATGTCCTAGCAGAGTAAACCTGGGCTTTGGAATCAGATCTATCTGGATCCAAATCTCACTGTACCTTTATCTAGTTGTATGAGCTTGGGAAAGATAGTTAACACTTCTGCAGTCTATGAAATAGGCATAAAAATGCCTGTATTACATGGTGGCTGGAATAATTTATCAGGATAATACGTGCAAGCACCTGAGTCCTAGTAGAGTCTTCATAAATGATAGTTCTCATGGCTATTTCATAGTTCCTGTTTTATCTTCATTTACCTACCCACTGTTCTTCCAGAACAAAGTTTTCATCAGGCCGTGTGCCTCTAGAGATGGAGGTACCAAGCTAAGCCAGTCCCATTATATTCCTCCCAAGCCACAGTCATTGATTCAGGGATAAGTTCATGACTCAAATCAGCTGCAACCGAGTCCTTCCTTGGGGAATTTGTGAACTTAAGCGGTGTGGGGGGGAGACATCTCTCCTCTCTGTTGCCCTGTGCTCCCAGAGCTGCGGGGCCTTCTCCATGTGCCTGTCTGCCCTAGAGAGAATAAAGCCATCTTGCAGAATCTGAATGTCTGGTTCCTGTGACCAGGGTTACTGGAGCAGGCCTGGCTCCTCTCTTCCCAAAGCTTGGGTGTTTTGTCATTTTGTCCTGTGATTAACTCAGCTCTATGCCCCTCACGCTCCATTCCTGACAGCTCTTTAACTTAAAACTAGGTCCAGACTCAAATCAGTTCTCACTAATATGTAATTATTATGCCTATTTTTAGGAAGTTTGATTTCTGTAGATCTATCACTTAATTCTATCACTGCTTCTCTCTTGACATGTTTCCTGTTTTCTCAGTACAAGGAAGCCTCAAAATCCAAATGAAGTGGTCTTCAAAGGCTTTGCTTTTAAGCATAAATATTTACTGATGATGACATATTGGCAAAATTTGTTTCTTGCAGGGACATAAGCAGGTAAAATTTATTTCCTAAAATAGGCATTACTGAGTGGCCTGTTAGAAGAAGTTGATACCATATGGTGCAAATAAAACCACAATAATTATTCTAGAACCACCCCACAGGCTGTGCTGTGACCATGCACCGGTCACACGCAGAGGGGATCTGGGAGCCATGGGGGACCTCAGCCAAATGCATCCTCCTGGAGGAAACTGGACACAAAAGGCACATCATTCTGAGCCCACAGTATTTGATCTGTCACCTCACCCCTCCCACTTTTGAGTCTAAGCATGGCTGATCTTCTGGAAACGTTTGCTCAATTGGTCTGAACCACCAATAAAGAGAAGATAGCCCCTTCAGTGAATGCATCTTTCCCCTGAATCTCACCCAACAATCATCCCTCCCTATCTTCAGGCTTTTTCTGTCCCGAATCACCTTCCTTTCCACACTCAAAAATGTTCCTCTCAGCTCTTTTAAGAAAGTTCACTTAACCTTGGTTTTCATTCCAAATTAAGGAAAATGATTTTTCCGTAAGTTATGTAGAAAAATGAGATTCATTGCTTTCAACCTATTACTCTCACACACACACACAAATGACCCTTGCCCTTAAGAAATTCCATTTATTATTTTAGAAACGCATGCCCATGAAATGGTTGGAAAGTCACACATGCACAGACTCTCATAATTAAGAGCACTGAAGAAGAGGTAGCCAAGAAGAGTCATTTTTGTTTTTCACATTTCCTCCTCACAGCACGAAGCATGAACAGAACAAACATTTGCTCTCATTTGCACTTTAACTACATGCCTGTGTAATGCTTAAAGTCCGTTACTTAAAGTCCTTAAAGTCAGCTTTTTGCTGATTTTTAGTTGTGTCATCTTGGCTGTTTTTCACGTCTTCTTCTTTATCAACGCTTCGTGAACCAAATTTGCATTATGTGTTTCTAATTGTCTCTTGGCTCCTCGATGTACATTAAATACTTCGTTGATACTGGATCACTGAATAGGGAATAACAGAGAAAGTAACGTCTTTCAGACACTGATAGTCTAGTGGGAAACACAGGATAAACTCAAAGAGGTCTATAATTTTCCAAAGAGCATTCACATGAATAATTTAACAAGCCTCCACTTTAAAGCGGAACTAGGCAACATTAGGCGGTGTGACTGGAAATGCTGTGCCCCAGAGCATGTGGAGGAAGAGAATTGTGGTACTGGCCCGGTCCTCACGTAGATTGTTCTGGTCAGTCATATGCTGTGGTTAATACAGGATCTCAGAATGTTAGAGCTGTAAGCTTCTTTAATCCAAGCCCTGCATTTTGCAGATGAGAAAACTGAGGTACAGAGACCTTCCCAGGACCACACAGTTAACTACCGGAGAGCCGTGCCTCACGTCCTCCAACTCCCGATTGCTAGTTTTTCGAACAAGCAGGGTAAAATGAAATAAATCCATCAGGAATCTTTTTACAGAGTTCATCTTCTTCTTTTTTTCTTTTTTTAATTAAACGTTAGTTGAGAAAGAGGGTGCAAGGGGGGGGGGGCGCAGAGAGAGAGAGAGGGAGAGCGAGACTCCCAGGCAGGCTCCGTGCTGTTAGGGCAGAGCCCAAGCTCCGTCTCACAAAATGCAAGATCATGACCTGAGCTAAAATTAAGAGTTGGATGCCTAACCGACTGAGCCACCCAGGGGCCCCGGAAGTATTACTATTTTTGTCGTTGGGATCTTGTCTTCCTTCAAGGACTCTGTTAGAAATATCAGTTATGTGGAATTTCTAGTGTTAGAGAATACCATTAGAGGAAATGCAGGATACACCCGATTTTATTCCATACTTCCTTCCCCACTGATGTGACTTGAAAGCATCATAGAAAGTTAAAGGCTGCTTTTAGAGTAAGCTTTCCAAAGAAGTGTGATTTAAAAAAAAAAAAAAAAAAAAGTGGCTCCCTATCCGCAGCCGTGAAGAATAACTTCAGAAAATGTTCTAATTAATGTCTTCACCAGGCGTCCCATTTTTAAAATTATTTCCTACAAGAAGAGCTCTATTAAATAACTTTTACTTTTCCATCTCCAACTGAATTTTCATCTCTTTCTAATGTTCCTGCTCAAATTTGGTGGCTCTGTGTGAATATCAATTATGGTAAAAGGAGATTTTGTTCCCGTCTCTCACCGCTGAAAAAGGGGGTATAGATGTCATAGCTGCTGTTGGCAGAGGACTAGACTGGGTGCCTGGGAATATAGCTGCAGGGTGGAGATTTCAATGGTCACACAAACAGTAACAGCTCGGGACCGGACTCTCTCTCAGAGCCAAGTACCTTGGGAAGCCTGAATGTCTTCTTTTCTTTCATTCCGTGCCTAAATACTTTTCAAGTTTCAAGTTTACGTGACAGTTTCAAGTGTACATGATTCCATGTATGTACATGTAGTCATATGATCACTGTGATAAATTTAGTAAACATCCATCACTGCATACAGTTACCACGATTTTTTTTCTTGTAATGAGAACCTTTCCGGTTTGCTCTCTTAGCACCTTCCAAACACACAATCCAATTTTGCTCCCCAGGACTAATTTTATCACTGGAAGTGTGTACTTTTTGACCCCCTTCACCCATTTCATTCTGCATATCTCCTTGTGATCAGAGGACAGAAAGACAGCTACCAACAGCAACTCAATTTAGGGGCTCCACGAATGGAAATTTCCCAGGCTTCAAATGTGGAGATTGTCCAATACTTGAAGACAGTCTCTAAGTAAAAATAGAAAAAGTAATAATTTTGGGCTGGGGGCGCCTGGGTGGCTCAGTCGGTTGAGCGTCCGACTTCAGCTCAGGTCATGATCTCGCAGTTTGTGGGTTTGGGCCCCCGCGTCGGGCTCTGGGCTGACAGCTCAGAGCCTGGAGCCTGCTTCCGATTCTGTGTCTCCCTCTCTCCCTACCCCTCCCCTGCTTGCACTCTCTCTATGTCTCTCAAAAACAAGTGAACATTAAAAAACTCATAAGAAAAGAATTTTGGGGTGGGACACACAGGACCCTTTTCCATCACTGCAATTCACTTACAAGTCTACACAAAGCTGACACTGTTTTTCTATAGTAAAATGGGGACAATGTGTCATTTGAATCATTGAAACCCAGAAGTAATCACCAAAGTTTATTTTAGCCAATGATTTCAAAGTTCTTTTCAGAAAAATGTTTTCTACCAAGGGCAGATGTTAATTGATTTTAATTCTACCTCTTGTTCTGCATTGAATACCCTTGGTTTCGCATAAAGTATGATAAGGTAGGGAGGAACAAGAAAGGCAGTGGATATTGCTGAAGCCAGTTTTCAATGTATTCAACATGTGTTCATAAGGGTGGAAACATTTAGGGACCTGTTTAGGTCATTTAGTCATAGAAATAAGAAAAGATACGAGCTACAAATAGTGAAAAGATGCTTCATATAATTTGGAGAGATATTAAGTTTATAAAGTACTGTAGGATATTCACAGCGTTGGATTCAAACTTCAGTTGCTTTGTTTTGGTGCAGACACCCTTCTCCATTTGACCTAGTGATGTTGCCTAACACCCTGGTCACTATTCTCTCCACATCTTACTGAGACACCTCGTGGTAGCTAACTATGTTGACCTACTCCCTTTTTTTCGCTTGTTCTCTGGACACCATGCTCTCCTGATTTTCTCATACTTCACTGGCTATTGTTTTTCCATCTTCTTTCCGGGCTCTCCCTCCCTCGCTCAACCACTAATGTAGACTGCCCCAAGACGCTGGGTCTCGAGCACCCTGTTCTTTTCTATCTACGCTCTCTGAGGTCATCTCCAATCCCATGTACTGGTAATACCCAAACTATGTCTCTGGTCTTCACATCTCCCCAAAAGATTTAACTCCTATTCTCAGTGCCTTCATTAGGTAGTCTGGGAGGCACTGCAGACTTAATATGGCTAAAATAAAAATTGATTTTCTATCATACTTGCTCCTCCCCCTCTTTTCCCTTCTTGGTAGAAAACACCACCGTCCAACATCAAGACAAATATTCTAGGGCTTGTCTTTGATCATTTTCTTACCTTCACCTTCCACATTCAGTCTGTACTGTCACCCTTGCCTCTAAAGCAGACCCAAACCATCCATTCCTTCTCATTTTCATCAACACCCTATCCAAACCACCAGTGTCTCTGACCCTCACCTCTTGCGCCTACCTCCCAACTGTCTCCTCACTCCCACTCATGTCTCCCTTCAACAGCCACAGTGAACTTTTAAAATCATGAATAATAGGGGCACCTGGGTGGCTCAGTCAGTTAAGTGTCTGACTTTGGCCCAGGTCATGGTCTCGCTGCTTGTGAGTTTGAGCCCCGCATCAGGCTCTATGCTGACCGCTCGGAGCCGGCAGCCTGCTTCGGATTCTGTCTCCATCTCTCTGCCCCTCTCCAGCTTGTGCTCTGTCTCTTTCTCTCTCGAATATAAGTAAACATTAAAACAAATTTTTAATCATGAATAATATTTATGACACCTTCCTTCCCACAGTTGTAATATCCAATGGCATCCCATCTGGCCTGCAATGAAACCCAGGCTGTGCCCTGGTTTACCAAGCCCCCACCCCATCTGGGCTGTGCCTAGTTCTCCAACATCATTTTATCACTCTCTTCCTTCTTTTATATCCCAACATTGCTGGCTTACTTTTTTATTTCTCTAACACTGTAGATATGTGCCTACCATAGAGCCTTTGCAGATGCTGTTTCTGGGCGGAAAGCTCTTACCTCCGAGTGGCTGGATCCTTCTTAACATTCATATCTCAGCCTAATTCACCTCCCATGATAGCAATCTAAAGTAGTCACTGTCACATTCCTCTCCTTCAGTTCTCTCCTATGCATTCGTTACTCTTTGACATCTTCTTTATTAAATTTTACTCTTTAATTTGTGTGTGGGCACACACACAACTGTACCATGAGCTCTGAGAGCAGGAGCCTTGGTGGTATTATTCACCACAATAACTTCCGTGCTTGGAACAGTGCACATAATAGGTGCTCAAAAAACATATTCCAAACGAATGAACGAATTTAACCTTTAGGACAATCTGCTATGTGGAAAATTGGTGACATTTTCTGTTTTATTTCATAGTGCGAAGTTGGCTGATCTAACTAAATTCCTAAGGACTAATCAAAAAAATAAAATAAAAACTTACCACCATTTGGCCAGTTCAGTTACCTGGAACCTCTTCCTTCTGCATTTGTGATTAAGGCTGCCACAAAGAAGAAACATACTGGCACCGTAAATCTGATAGATTTCTAGTTAGATGCATGGAGGAAGGTAATGTGACTTGGAGATGAGATCTTTATGACCTATGACCTCTGGATTCTCATTCATTTGAGGAGATGCTAGCCATAAACTTCAGGCAGTTTGGCAGAAATGGAAAGCTCATGATACTGAGAACTCCTCTAGGGATGTTTCATTTATTCCCCCAGTTTTCCCTTCCTTTTTGCTGATACGAGATGAAATGAAAAGTACAGCAGCCATGATTCTGGAACAGTCTCAATCAGAATTTACCACATCACACGTTCTCACCTGCGTGGCTAGAGCTCCTGTCTGAACTTAAGTTTGTCTGACCCTCATCTAAGCCACACCCTTTCTAAGGAGGTTTCTAAGGCAAAGCCCATTGACCCATTTAGAGATCCAAGGGTAAGGAACTTCATATTTATTTGTCATTTAGGCACTATTTATGGCATTCTAAGCACATGACCCCCTTAAGACTGTAATTACAGTCTTTGCATGAAAAGAATATAGAACACTTCTTGTTTGATTTATCCTTTTGGGACTTAGTATTCAAAGTATTGAAAATCCTTTTATTTCATATTGAAACTAGTTTTACACGGCCTACAGCCAGTTCCCCATCCTCCCTTTCTCGTTTCACAATTGCAGAATGCTACTGGGGTAGTTTCCCTCTGTTTTGAGCCCCACCCTTCTGTTGCTAAGCAGCTGAACAAGATTGCATAAATTGTCAATTACTCAGCTATGACAATGAAAAAGACTGGGGGGCAGTAGCCAGAAATGAGGACAGCTACTTCTGTCACTTGGGATTTAGGATTCGGTGAGGAAGAGAGTCAAAAGGCAGTAGGTGAAGTGAGCATAAATAAAAGTTTGATTTATAGTTACCAACTGGGAGAATTGGGGAATAGGACAAAACACCCCTCCCTTGCCCTCATTTTCTTTGCATATATTTTCAGAAAGACTTGAGCAAGCACATTCTCCTTTACGAACTTTTATTCATTGAAATGAGTTTTTCCCCCCATTATAAAAGTAATTTCCTATGATGACTGGAAGAAAAAAGGAAATTAGAGAAGGGAAAACTGACACGATTTCACTACTTTAATATAAACCGTGTAACCCTTTGTATATATTTCCTTCAGAGATTTGTAGTCATTGTATTAGAGTAGATTGGTTTTGTTTGTGTATTTGTTTGCTTAGGCCTAGTTATAATTCACATACGCTTATGCTTAGCTTTAGAAGATTTATTGAGTAGCAGTTATTAATTTATTTTAACCCTTCTGGTTAGGTTGACTCCAAAATCTGAAATTAGTTCTAAATCTGTACGTCTTAAAAGAGCATATATGCTTTCTGACCCACACACACACAAAAAGTCTGAAGTATCTTTGGTGGTAAATCTTCACCCATCTCATTTATGCAACTTCTTTTTAATAAAGCAGGTTTCATATGGCAGGTATCCACCGGACGTTCAGCTCTCCCTCAGATCACCTCACGTCTGTGGCTTCCTGTGGAAATGTTCCACAAAACGAGCATTGAATAGAATTGCAAAGATTTCCTTTTGGAGCCCTGGCAGACTCCACTTACCTGTGTGACTCTAATAAGTGCAATGACGCCTCTGGCTCCCCAAAGAGAAGTAAACCTTGTGTGTGGGCATAATTAGCACACAGTCAGGTTGTAAGATCCAGGTATTTGGTTTTCTTAGACGAGGCATTCCCCAGCAGACACATTAGTGGTTTCCCAAAGAGCTCCTTTGCAAATAGCTATCGAAACAGCAAATAATGAACTCAAAAAGGCGTGCAGTGAATAGGACACCAGAGGGTGCTAGAGGGATGTTACAATATGCCTCGGCTTTCCCTTGGCTCTGCCGTTCAAAAATGAAATAAAGCTTTTTACATAATGCACTCCCTTGTCTTGAACACGTATATTGGAAGCTATACAGCATGGCTCTGTGATGAGAGTCAGACATTTGTTGCTATGTATCCTTCTCATCAATGTTTTTTTCAAAAGCGGGTCTCTTCTTCCCATGCTGAATTTAAGAAAATAATTTTTAAGTCTCTGCTTAGCTGTGCTTTTTTAAGGAAGGCACATTCTTATTCTTCCAAGGTTGCATCTCTTTGACCTCTCCCAAGAGACAGTCCCGTGTGTTAAAATGGTGAGTAGTTCTCATCTGCTAGATATTAAAGAAATGAATTATTTCCAAACCTGCTTTTAGAATCACAGAGCGTGGTGATTCGATCAGCGTGTGCCTCCTGTTGAATTTAAAACGAAACATGTGCATACATGAGCATAAAGTAGCAGTGCCGAAGAAACGTAAGAATGGGTAGTGAGAAAATCATACTGGCATTTATTCGTAAACAGACCATTTAACCAGAAGGTTTTTATTTTACAGTGTTAAGCTTTTGAAAATCTATTTTCAGGGGCGCCTGGGTGGCTCAGTTGGTTAAGCTTTGGACTCTTGGTTTCGTCTCAGGTCATGATCTCACAGTTTGTGAGTTCAGGCCCCGCATGGGTCTCTGTGCTGACAGTATGGAGCCTGCTTGGGATTCTCTCTCTCTCTCTCTCTCTCTGTCTCTCTCTCTCACCCCACCTCTTTCTCTGCCCTTCCCCTGCTCATTCCCTCTCTCTCTCAAAATAAACTTAAGAATTAAGAACAAATAAAAACCTATGTATTTTTGTTCAACGTAATTTATCTTAAAAGTATGTTTTCAGTGCCTAACATTTGTGTGTCAGTGTGTCTAGAATTGTCCTTGAAGCCATCCCCACTCTCCATGACCTGGCAGTTACTTGAAGAAACAAGAGATTTTCTCTTCAAGAAGTTGTCATGTGAGAAAAATAATCCACGACCAATAATACGTACCAAACACACACCATTTTGCAAATGTGTGTCAGAGAAAATACCATGGGTTTAAAGGAGGTGATACCACAGGACTGGAGGGTTGGGGGAGCTGGCTGGGCTAGGAGGTTGCAGGATTGGGTGGCAGAGACCGGGGAGAGCAGAGTCACAGCCTGACCAGAAGGGGGAGCAGGCAAGGACGCATGCCAGGCAACATGCAGACGTCTCTTCATCCTTCCCCAGGGAGGTCCCAGTCCAAAATTACAAATGTCCCTTATTTTTATGTTATTTCTTTGTTTTTAATGTTGTGGGTTGGAGGTTGTATTGTTGTGGTTTTTAGTTCGGGTTTTGTTTTAGAGCCTGTTCTGTTTATGGTCGTGGTGTGGTTCTTTTCCAGAAGGAAAAAGAAAAAAAGCCTCGCTGTCGTTAAAATGGCGAATCACTCCATCCCCAATATTGCTGGTAGTTTTCCTGACCCTCCACGGCTGTCTTGCAGCCAGAACGGTGGGACGCTGTAGTGTCCTGCCCTGTAGCTGGGCTGCCTCAGGAGGATCAGGGGTTCTCTCAGCACCTCATCCAGGTGGACTCCACACTGTGCCCTAGGGCACCTGGGACGTGTGTCTTCTCTTGCTGGGGTTGAATTCCTTACGGCAGAACCGGGGCCTGATTTCGTCTTTGTGGTCCTCATGCTCAAGGCACATTAGGAACTCAAAAAAACATTTCTTTTATAATTAAAAATATCCTTTTATTAGCATAAGAGCAGTATAAATGCATTGTGGAGAATTAGATAATGTATAGAGCAAAAGTGTTTTTTGAAAAACACTATGCCGTCCCACAGTTTGTTGTTACCATCTGAGTATCTATCCTTCCAAACTTTTTTCTGTGCACATCTGTATTAGTCTATCTGTCCTCCTGTTTCTCTATCTACCAATCCGTGTAGCTAGGTATTTTTATGAGATTATACTATAAGACACATTATTTTGTAATGCACACTAGTACACAGCTTATGTTTTTCCATTTAATAATCTCCACATTTTCACCTAAGTGTTGATCTCCATGTGAGGGTTCAATAAACTCACTGTGCAAAAAGCTTCCTTGGGAATGCTTATTAAAATTCAGATTCCAAGGCCCTAGCTTGGATCTGCAGATTCAGAATCTCCAGCGTTATGGCTCTGGAATTTATATTTTAGCAAATGTCTAAATGCTCATATAACAGTCATTGATCTACAGTATCATTATGAGGGGACAGAATAGCTTTCCAGTATAGATAGACTGCAATTTATTTAACCAACCTCAAAGGTTCAATTTTTCATTATCATGAGCCAGGTGATAAACATCATATACATCAGTAAGTGATAAGCAGACAAGTTGAGATGGTAAACATTCTAAATCTCTGTAAACGTCAACACAAATTTAGTTATTAAGTGCTAGTATAAAAAATTTTAAATCCATGCCCAATATTGATAGAGGGGGATCTTTGGTATGAATACCAAAGCCCTAGGACATATCACCATGAAATGGACTGAACTGAAACTACAGTAGCAGCTTTTCTTTTCTTTTCTTTTTTCTTTTTTCTTTTCTTTTCTCTTTTCTTTTTTCTTTTCCTTTCTTCTCCTTTCTTTTCTCTTTTCTTTTTCTCTTCTCTTTTCTTTTCCCTTTCCTTTCCCTTTCCTTCCCCCTCCCTTCCCTTCCTCTCCCTTCCCTTTCCCCCTCCCCTTCCGTTCCTTTCCTTCCCTCCCCTCCCCTTCCCTTCCCCTCCCTCCTTTTCTTCCTCCCTTCCTTCTCTTATTCATGGGTCACAGAGCCAAAAATCTGTGTGGGGGTAGGTAGCCAGATGACGCAGGTCCCCATATTTGGGGCTCTTGACTGTTATGTGGACGCGTTGGCCAGCTTTGCCACTCTGAATCCTTTTGATGTCTGCTGACAGATTCTTTCTTGACACCACTTAACGCCGCTGATTAAGTTGTAATCAAACAACTCTGCCCAACCCTCATTATTTCATCCGAATATGTGTTGAGATACAGTAGTTGGTCCAATTCTCCAAGTTCTTGGCTGCCTCAGGGGAAAAGTCTGCCCAGGATTTTTTTTTTTTTATAATTATTTTTCTTCCTTTCAAATTTTTTTTTTTTTTGTAGTTTCCCTGGTTTAATGATGTAAGGTCAGAGGAATTAAACTTGAGCATGAAGTAATTAATTACATGAAGCTTGAATTATAATTACTAATTGATCCCCATCTACCTTGATGACACCTGGTGGCAGTGAGTTTCACAGTGCTATGAAGGACAGATGGTAGGGCTCCATTTGGCCTGTCATGTAGGAGGTCCAGGTAGTTAGGTTAAAAAATGCTTTTCATAGACCTCAGATGGGCCACATTTGTCCAAAAGGCTGTGTATGGATCTCTAGACACCATTAGGTTGATATATTTTAATCTCCTCAGCACGATGTTATTGATTCTGTTTCATCACAATAGATAGGGCCTATAAATGTGTTCATTTGTTTATTAAATATTTATTGAGCCCTCACTAAATGCAGACACCAAGCTAGGCACTGAGATTCAATAGTGAACGAACAAATACAGTTCCTACCTTCATGGAGTTTCCTACAAACACAGTAGGAGCAATTAACCTACACTTGGCATGTGGGGATAAGGCTTCTCCTATTATTGATGTCTGAGAAAATCTGAAACGCAACTAAGAACTGAGGGTAGAGAGGGCAGAAGATATCTAAGGCAGAAGGAAGAGCATCTACAGAAGTCTCTGAGACGTCATGCCATGTTCAAGGAACTGAAAGAAGTCCACCATGGCTGGACATGGGGCTTGCTTAGGGCTGAAGCTGAACAGGTAAGGCAGGGCCAGCTTACCCAGGTCCTTGGCAGCCCTGGTAAGGAGTTTGGATGTATTAGAAGAACCAATGGGAAATCACTGAAGGTTTTTAAGAAGATATTTAACCTTTAAGCTTCGGAAAAGGAGACTTATAATATGAAATCTGGATGTAATGGGCACTTAAAAATGACTGATGCCCTTTTTTTCTGTGAGCTCCACCTCACCAGCCTCACCAGAGGAAAAGCACGGGCTCAGAAGTCAACAAGACGAGTCTGGTCTGAAGGTCGGTCAGGCAGATCTCAGAAGACACCCTGATTCTTGCATTTCCTTAAAAAGGCTGAAAATGAAAAAAAAAAAAAAGAACGAACCTGCTGCCTGTGGCTAAGCCATAGGGAAGCCATGAACTCAGACTGCCAGACAAATGGCAACACCAAAGCTTTCTGGCAAAAATAAATATTGTTAATTAATGGGGGGGGGGGGGGGCGGGGGCGGCGAAGGTAGGAGGATCTCGTTCACAATAGTAAGAAAAGCTAAAATATACTTAGGAACAAATCTAAAAGACATCCAAGTCCTCATGGAGAAAATTACAAAACATTACCAAAGAATATTAAGATATAAATCAAAGGAGAAATACATCACATTCTTAGATGGTAAGATTCAATATCAAAGTCAGTTTTTACCAAATTGATTTTAAAACTTAGTAACGTTCCAATCAAACCCTCAGTAGGTTTTTTGTGGGTGTGTGGGAGTCTGGAAGTTTACAAGCTGATCCTAAAATTCATATGGAAAGCACACCAAAAAAATGCCGAGGATATATTTGAAGAAGAGCTATCCGATAGCAACACTTATTTTAAAGCTATGTTGATCTAAGTCAAAATAGTATTGGTGCAGGGATAGAAACCCAGACCAGAGTAGAGACCCCAGAAAGAAAGTCATGCGTATATAGAAAACTTGACATATGGCACTAGATATTGGCATTGCAGACTGAGTAGGGGAAATTATCGATACTTACCTGAGAATGCATACAAAAATAAATTCCAGATGGATTAAAGATCTAAATCTGAATAACAAAAATGCTTGCAAAATCTCACATCATGGAAGGATTTCTCAGACAGGATATAGAAAACAATCACAATTGACAAGTCTGACTACATTAAAATTAAGTCTGTCTGTCCAACAGAAACTACAACATGATAAGAGACATAATGGGGGAAGATATTTATGTTGGATATAAGTGATATAAACTAGTATCCAGAGTATGTTTTAAAATTATAAATCAATAAGATATAAAAACATAGTCTAATATAAAATTGGGTAAAGAAAATGAACACTATACACCCAGAAAAAATGTAATTGGGTAAAGAAAGGAAGCTCAGCTCCCTAGTTATGAGGATGTAATGTATACGCCTTACGGATACCCATGTAAATTGCTCAAACACCTTGTGACATTGTGGTACATCAGACTCACAATCTTTAGGCGTTCACAGGGTAATACTGTGATCTCAAGCTGGATGCCAAACTGGTGCCTAACTTTTTCAACTTTGCCAAAGCTTAGACGGTCAACAGCCAGGGTAATGTGGAATTTAGGTCTTAAGCCAAACCACGCAGGGTTTTGGAGAAAGCACAATTCAGATGAAGACTTGTGAGGCAGGAAAGCCAGGTCTACAGGACTGAACAACCCAGGGAGTGTCACAGCTGGTAGACAGCAAGTCACAAGAAGCCAGATCATGAGCTGAAATTTATGCCAGGTCAATCCTAATGCCCATTAACTTTTGGGCAAGTGAAGGCCAGAGCTCAAGGCAAGCCGAGCCCCAGGGGAAGGGAGTGACTCAGAAAATGATCTAGTACAAACTTCTGGCCACCTGGCCACTTGGCCACCTCCATCCTTGTTACAGACCTTTCTTAGTCTTAATGAGTCAGTGGTGTCTCTTGAGCAAAACTAATCACCCAGACTCAGAATTGGCAACCTCATCCTCCTAGTATAGGGGTTTGTGGGTAATGCTGGCTGCTCATTCAACACATAATGATTGACTGCCTCATATGTACCAGCCACTATTCTTGGTGCTTGGGATACATCGACGAACAAAGTAAACAAAGATCCCTGTCCTCCTAGAATTTACATTCTTTTATCGGGGGAGGGGGAGGGGAAGGGACATTATAAATAATCAAAATTTTTTTAATGTTTTAAATGTTTATTTTTGAGAGAGAGAGAGAGACGGAGCCTAAGCAGGAGAGGGGCAGAGAGAGGGAGACACAGACTCTGAAGCAGGCTTCAGCCTCCTGGCTGTCAGCACAGAGCCCAACTCAGGGCTTGAACTCACGAACTGTGAAATCATGACCTGAGCCAAAGTCGGATGTTTAACAGACTGAGTCACCCAGGCACCCCATAAATAATCAAAATGAACTAGCAAATTACTTATCTCAGGCCCTACCCCAGACCAGCTGATAAAAAGAATCTGTATTTTAACCAGTTTCTCTAGCGACTTATATGCTAAAAATTTGACAAGCACACGAACCTAGGAATCATTGGCTTTTCCATCTGCGGTTCCCCATTCCATTGATTACAGTTCAGTTGGCTTTCTGCCAAATCGACGCCTTGCTGTGTTCTTGGTAACAGACAGTTATGACATGTCTTGGTGGTAGTGATAGGAAGTAGTTCTTGCGAGCAGATATTATAGGCAACACTTAACCAAGTCATTCTCAGTTTGGGACTGCTTTCTTTGCTATAAATGTGCCTATTTCTTATACTGGGCGACTAGTGACTATAATTAAGGCAACTTTAATGGCAGCAAGTGGTTTTGTTGCTTTACACACCTTGCTATTCTAGACCAATTTATTTTAGTTCTGGTACGTTCAGTTACACCAAAAAATATTGACTCCTTTGCTAAATAAAGACAATCTCGCGATTTCCTTCATTTTAACACAAAGAGGTAGACTATGCAGTGAGAGCAGAAGACAAGCAGTCAGAATTGGCCTGAAGTGCTTTCTGATTCCACACTTCAGCCTCCACCATTGCCTCTTCCAGAAGGTTCTCGTCATGTCTCCCTGTCAATGCAAAACACCCATGCTTTGATATCAGGTTCCAAGTTGGTCTTTCCCATTAATATTTTCCTGTTCATCCCAAAATAAAGTAATTGTCTTTTATTTTCAACTCACATAGCGTCCAATGTGATTGTCTCTGTGACTCATTTTGAAACTAATCATACACTGACTTACGACAGCTCTTCCACTCTTGCTTTGAATTGTCTTCCACATCTTATAAGCTGTCATTGAAGCCTTGGATTGTTTTTTTACATTCTCATACTTTTACATCCTATTTTCCAGGATAGATTTTAGATTCCTTAAGGACAAGAACTGTGTTCTTGTATGTATGTAGTTTAATGCATTTAATGCATTGCCTCATACAAAATAGTCATTCAGTACATTATTATTGGTTTTAGTGTGTACTCTGCCCTCTCCATAAAGATTTTTCTTTTAGGTCAAGAATTAGTATGTAAATTATAAAATTTGGTGTTGACATCACACAGACATTTCCATTCGCTATTGGAATACAACTTTAGGTAATATCTTAAGGGTTGGAGCTGAACCATATTTAGCTTGGAAGGACATTTCTCAGGCTGCTAAGTAGATGTCTTTGACGATATGCTGGTTTGTTCCCAGTGTATGAGAGGGCAGGAACTGGGTTACAGTTTGGAGAGCAAGATAAGTGGCTTCTACTGTCAGAAAAACAGCAGAAAAGAAATTTAGAATTTGAATGTCTTTAATTTTCAATATGGTGTTCCTTGTGTAATGTCATTACCAAACATTTGAAAGAAAGCTATAACCCAAGTCTAAACAGCATCGCCATAAAAGAAGAGAGAGAATATGAAAAGCATACAGAGAATTTTTTTTCCTATAGCAGAACGGAAAAGCAGTCCCATACTGAATGTAACACAGTTCCCAAAGAAATGGTATGAATCGCTACACTACCATGCTGAATCAGTTTATTCCTAACTGTTCAGTTTACCCATGAAGAGGAGATTTAGTAAGAACTCAGAAATTGAGACATGAGGCTAGAGCTAAGATAAAGGATTACTATCCTCACACGTTCTTTTTTTCTTCAAAAGATACACATTCTTACCAAATCCTTTTTATTTTTCCAAAGACGTTCTCTTTATATTGATGAAGGAAAAAATGGAGTATCCATTCTTCAATTTATTTTTAACAGTTTAGCACATCAATCTGTGCTACATTGGGCCAATTGAAATCTTACTGGAAATTGAACAGCCAAATTTCCGAGGTGAGCCGAAGTTACCTATAGAACTGAATTTTGAAGATGGAAAAATTGAAACAAAAGCATTTCTAAGCACTAGAGAAAAGCTTATTTTGGGAAACACACAGGCTCATCCTATTCCGTGATTTTTTGGGATTGTTAATTAACTGTAAAGTTTCATATTGTAAAAGTATATCCCCTGTTCATTGAAACCAGAGTAAATAGCAACCAGTGTTCTTATGAATTTGAATGATAGAAAGGGAGCACCCATGCTCAAAATTTTAAGAAATCTGGTTGACTCTATTTCCCAAACTCAAGCCTACCTAACGATAGAAAATAGATGCAGAGAAAATGGCAAACATCCAAGTAGGATCCTATCACACCTAAACCAATCTTTGTGATCATACATTTTCTTCTCAGAATGAATTTGTATTTTTCATTTATCTATTGAGTTCTTCAAGCTGTGGATGTATTTATTCACATATGCATACCAGGTAATAGGTGAAATAGATGACTCTGGGTACCTTTTTGTATGATGCTTACTCTGACCTTTTCTATGAGTAGAAAAATTAATAACCATATTAAAGCTGGTTTAATACAGTTAGCATGAACTCTTTTTTTTATTTTAATGTTTATTTTCGAGAGAGAGAGAGAGAGAGAGAGAGAGAGCGAGAGCGCATGAGCAGGGGAGGAGCAGGCAGAGAGAGGGGACACAGAATCCGAAGCAGGCTCCAGGCTCTGAGCGGTCAGCACAGAACCCTATGTGGGGCTCGAACCCATGAACTGCGAGATCATGACCTGAGCTGAAGTCAGATGCTTAACCAAGGAGCCACCCAGGTGCCCCTAGCATGAACTCTTATATGGACCAAATTTTTAAAAAATCTAAATCATGGGCTATTTGACTTGGGTACGCATCAGCTATCTCTGAAATATCAAATCATGGCTCCATATTATTTGAAGGAGTTTTGCAAAAATTTGAACTGCATTTAAAGAAGGTTGTTTATATACTACAAGATATTTAAGATGCTTGTTTATGGCAAAGGTTTAAAAAAAAACTGACACAGGTTTTACAGTCTACTTAGAAGAGAGAAGAGGAGTCATTAGAGGCAGGAAAAATGAATTTTAAATACGTACAGGGTTACTGTCTTTCTACACTAAATGGTTTTTAAATATTTATATTGCCCTTTCCTCTCCTGGAATTTAAATAATCAAACAATTTGACTTCCTTAACCATGCCAGCGAAAGCGAACTTGGGTGCTATGAGTCACAGCCATTCGGGGGGAGGGACATCTTTCCTCTGAATGAACATAAAGAAAGTAAGAAGATAGGATTGAAGAACGCAATTCCTATTAAAAAGACCACTTATTAGTAAGACCATTTCAAACAGCAAGAATCAATCTTCTTCCCACCAGTATCTATTATTGAATGCAGGGACCAAAGAAGGGAATTTTATCTCACCCAACAGGCATGCTTATATGCAGGTTCTGGTATTATTCCAAGCCAGTTCACATTATTGTCTTCATTCACTAGATACTTACTAGGTACCTTTTTAGACCAAGAGCTGTGCTGGCCCACAGTGGATAAGGGAGACACAATCCCTGCCCTCATGCCGCTTTGCTTAGTGGAATGTTCTTTTGGAGGCCCTCTTAGTTCAAAGGGTAGGATCACCCCAATGCCCAGTGATTCTACACAGCATTTTACTTTTTTGACTCCTTGAAATTCCCCACTTTAAAAAGCTCTTCTCCCTTGATTTCCTAAGATATTTCTGTCTTTAGGGGTTCTCTCTATTTTAGTTGCTTTTTCACTTTCTTTTTCTTTTAAATGTTGCTACTACTGGATTCACTCTAGCCTTGCAGACTATTCCAAATGCTCTGTTTTGGGGCAATCATCTATTTTCTTTGGATTGAGCTATCACTTGAGATGCCATAGACGGAAGACTCCTAACCATCCCCACCGCTGACCCTCCTGAGCTGCAAACTCCACATCAGTAATTGCTGAAAA
This sequence comes from Acinonyx jubatus, assembly GCF_027475565.1. Taxonomy (NCBI): domain Eukaryota; kingdom Metazoa; phylum Chordata; class Mammalia; order Carnivora; family Felidae; genus Acinonyx; species Acinonyx jubatus. Next base: position 10,983,441 of record NC_069380.1, read on the forward strand.
TTCCCCATCCTGTCTCTCAGGTACTTCAGACTCAACATAGCCTATGCCAGCCTCAGCCTGTGTTTTCCCAAATTGTTGGTACCTCCTGCCTTAGGTATCTTAATAGTGCTACCATCTCTCAAACCAGAAATCTTGGGGTCATCCCTGACTCCTGCCTTTTCCCATGTGGCTTCCCCTCAAGTCCGCCATTTAGTTTTCTATATCCTAATGGTAAAACCTCTGTCTGCTCAGTTGTCTACATCCATATTATCCTTGTCCCAATCTCAGCTGCATCCGCTACACTATGCCTTGCAGCTGGTCTCCCTGCATCCAGCCTTCTTCCGAGGCCTCCCCCACTTCTCCGTGGCATGATGCAAAGGACCCAGACGTGGAAGTGGGGGAACTCCGAATTAGAATCCTACAACAGGACCGTGGTAAGAATTCCATACATGGCACAATGCCTAGCCCGTAAATTGTTTCTCCTCTTCCTACCACTTTTCTCCATGTGTTTATTAAAGTTCTCTTTCTAAATATGACATAATCATTTCATCCCATTTTTGGAAATTCTCCATTACCTTATGTCTTATACGTTAATATGTATTGCATGCATGTGCACACATGTTCACACATATCACTTATAATAAAGTAGGACCATATAAAATGTAATATTTTATAAGCTGTGTTTTGTTATAACAGATATTTAATAGATATCTACTTTGAGCTAGGATCCCTGAAAGGTATCTGTAGCAACCCCTCTTTGTTCCCTGCCTCGAACCCTCAATGGCCAGCTTCTGTGGATAGTCTGTACATGCTATACCTTCATATCCTAAGCATGCACTAAAAAATATCTCCATGTGTCCTCCCTTGACTTTCTCTGATGCCTCAGAAGCTCACTTTGCTCACACATAAGCACATCCCAGAAGCAGTCCTTGTTCAGTGGTGATGTGAGCTGATGGACGACGTGGATAAATACCCCAGCCCCCTGTTTTTCATTAGGACAATTGGCAGGCACCCCTCCACGGCTCCTCATTAGGTTCACAGCAGGATTGAGCAGTTGCCCAGACTTAACAGCTCAACAATCATCCTTTATTGGTTTTTCGTCCTTGCGTGTCTCACTGTTCCCCACTCACTCCTGTATCCTTGGACCATCTCCCAAATAAACTTCCTGCACCCAAGTCTTTGTCTCATGTCCTGCTTTCAGGGGAACCCAAACTGGGACATCATCAAGCAGTTACAGATATAATTAAACTGTGATGAGTAAGAAGGATGAATACAGGATAATGTAAAGGTATATGGCCAGCAAGGCTTGGGGGAAAGTATATTCATGTTGGGAACTGATGAATAAAGGAAGTATCTTTATTAACTTCTTTATATTTACGTTGGGAACTAATAAATGACTGTGAGTTGGCCAAGGGAAAGGGGAAGTCTGTGAACATCTTTCCAGATCAATAAATGTATATCTTTATCATTATTAATGTCTGTGTAGTCTTCTGTTGTACGTGTGCCCATTTTTGGCACCCTTCCCAACAATGGAAGATATCATTCTTTTTATTTTTTGATAATTCAATCAGTAAAAAATTTCATTGTTATTTGCATTTCTGTGATCATTATTAAGGTCGAACATTTTTTCCATGTATTTGTTGGCTAGTATTCGTTCATTTCTGATGATTTACCTGTTCATGATGTTAGTTTACTTTTCCATGGGAGTTTATACATAACATTTAAAATACAGACATAGTCAAGTCTACTAACCTTTCTCTGTAGTTCCTGTGCTCATACCCATACTCTGAAAATCTTCCTGTACCCCAAGATTAACTTTCTTTACTAATCTGAGATTTCAGCTTTATCATATTCTGAATTTTTACTTATACTTGTATCTGCTTCTGGCTTTCTGTTTTGTTTTATTGTTCTTCCTGCTTACTTACGCTACCACATTTTTTAATTGCTGTGTTTTGGAAACATGTTTTCTTGTCCAGGAGTATAAGCCACTCCTTATGTATACAATTCATATTATACATAATATATATGTATTACACATATATAATATATATAGGTAGTTGTAACTTTTCATATTGATATAATTACAAACTTGGAGAGGAGTTGCCAGAATGTTACAAGCAATTCTCCTATACCCTTTGCCCAGAATTACCAATTATTTACCTTTTGTTCTATTTGCTTTTTCATTCATATTATCATTATCTCTTCCTTGCTAATTTCCTGTATACATAATGCACACACGCGCATGTGCGCACACCCACCCACACACACACACACACCCCTTATTTTCAGGCTATTTGAGAATTAGCTGCAGATACAACTGCAGCGCAGATACCCTAAATATTTCAATGTGTATTTCCTAAGGTCAAGGGTATTTTTAAAATATTTCTATGGTACATTGACTAGAGCAAATTAGGAAATTTAACATTATCTCACCACAGTCCATACTCAAATCCTGCCAATTACCCTGATACTGTCCCTGTTAGGTATTTATGCTGCCACCTGCACCGTCGTCCTCCTTCTCCCACCTCGCCACCACTCCTCTGCCCCCAGAAGCCCAGGATTCAGTTCGGGTTACCCATTGCATTGAGTTGTCTCCTTACTGCCTTACTTTGGAGCAAGATATCCTCATTGTTTCTCTTTCTTGACCTTGATGTTTTTCAAAAACTGCAAGCCGATTGTGGGATGCTCCCATTTGAGGTTTGTCTGATGGTTCTCTATCATTAAATTCAAGTTAGGCACTTTTTAATGTTTATTTATTTTGAGAGAGAGAGAGAGAGAGAGAGAGAGAGAGGGAACAAGTGGGGCAGGGGCAAAGAGAGAGAGAGGCAGAATCTCAAGCAGGCTCCACGCTCAGCACAGAGCCTGGCACAGGGCTCGATCTCACTACTGGGAGATCGTGACCTGAGCCACTTAACCACCTAAGCCACCCAGGCGCCCCAAGGTAGGCATTTGTTTGACAGGGATATCACAGTAGCAATATTGTGCCCTTCTCATCATGTCATACCAAACATGATGTCAGTTTGTTGGGAGTACAGGGGATGTTGGCTCTGATCATTTGATGAAGTTAGTGTCATCCAGATTTAGCTGATTACTTTAGAATCATTTTGTTATGTTCCCAGAAAAATCTTTTTCTTATAGCAAATCCACCTGATGTATATAGATTAATTGGGGAAAAAAATCAATGTCTTCTTTATTTTTAGAGTCTGCTTTTCTGTCCCTCAGTAACATTTTGTAGTATTTTTTTCTTTTTATGGGTTCCACAAATTTCTTCTTCAGTCTTAGGTTTTTAATATTTCTGACTGTGGTTGGAAACCAAATTTCTTTGTTCTTTGTATTTTCTGGTTGTTTATTATTATTATTATTATTATTATTATTATTATTAATTTTGACTAAGTAGGAAATCAGTTCATCTTTGTATATTTTTGTAACTACTTTGCCTATCTCTGATAGCTTTTATAGTTTTTCATGGCCCTCTTATATTTTATAGGTAAATAATCCTATTATCCTGCAAATAATGGTGTTTGTCTCCTGGGATTGAATTCAGAGTCTATCACTTTTTAGCTTGAGTTGTCACACTACTCAGCCTCACTCTCTTCATCTATAAAATGGGGATGGAAATACCTTGTATCACTACTAAGAAGAGTAAATGCAATAATGCATATAAACCTATTATTTAGCAAGAGATCAAGCTCTCAATATATGTATGTTCGTTGTAGAAATTACAGTAAGCTAATCTTAGAAGTCACGGCACAGATCCTGTACGTGTCTTGTGAAGTTTTTGTTTTTGTTAATTTTTTTATTATGAATTGGGTCTTTGTAGAAATTGTTTATTTCAACCCATTATTGCTAATACATAGGAAAGCAGTAGTTTTTATATTATTATTGTAATTAGCTTTTTTCCTAAAATTATTAATTCTGATGATTTTTTAGTAATGGGTTTTACAGGTATAAGTTCATATAATCTGCAAACAATGCCACTAGTTCTCCATTTTCTTGTTTTATTACATCAGTCAGAATTCCTAGGTAAAATTGTTAGATACTATCAGTTTCAGATTTTATGGAGAATATCCATAAGGGTTTCACTGTTTTCTGTAAGGTGTTGGTTAATTTTAGATTATGTATTTATCATATTACTCTTCTAATCTTACTAAACTATAATTTCTATGATCACAGCGTGAATTTTATTAAATGATCGAAATGAGCACGTGTTTTCCATTTTTTTTTTGCGATCACGGATAGAAGTAATCAATTATTGATAAATTTTCTAATCTTGAGCTATCTTTGCATTACTGAAATAAAGTCTATTTGGTTATAGCCTTCTTTACACTCACTTGATTTACTAGTATTTTATTAGGATTGCTACATCTATATATTCCCAAGTAATATCAAACTATTGACTGTTACTTTGCTTGTTTGTTTTGGGTACTATATGTTTCTGCTCTTTGTGGTAAGGATATGTGAGTTTTATTAAATAAATTGTAAATCTGAAAATCTTAACATCTCTTTCTGTTCTCCAGAACGACTTGAGTAATATAAAAGTATATGTTCCTTCACATTTGCTTAAAAAATAATGTGGTACTAGCAGCTTTGGGGAAATTGAGTTTTATGTTTTATTCATCGCTATGCTTTCTTCCATAATGATCGGCACATTGGGATGTCCAATCTTTTCTTTCTTTTTTTTTTTTTTAACGTTTATTTATTTTTGAGACAGAGAGAGACAGAGCATGAACAGGGGAGGGGCAGAGAGAGAGGGAGACACAGAATCTGAAACAGGCTCCAGGCTCTGAGCTGTCAGCACAGAGCCCGACACGGGGCTCGAACTCAAGGACCGTGAGATCATGACCTGAGCCAAAGTCGGACGCTTAACCGACCGAGCCACCCAGGCGCCCCGAGATGTCCAGTCTTTTCTTAGGTCACTTTGGTAACGGCTTCCTATTGAGATTGTCTATTTCTTACAGATTTTAAAATTTGTTACCATAGAGTGTCTCCATCGTTCTTCATCGTGCAGTTCCCTTTTTATTCCTAAAGTAATGCATTTATACTTTGTCCCAAGTTTAAGCTTTATCTTTGGCAGAAGTTTGGATCTTTTATTGTTTTTTTAAAGAGCCAGTGCTTATATTCATCAGCTCTATGGTGTTTTAACTCATTGCTTTCTGGTTGTATAGGTCTTCTAAATCTTTCCATCCCACATTCTTTAGATTTATGTTATTTCTCTGTCATCTTAAGTCACACATTTAATTCATGGATTTTAATTTGCTCCAATTTAGTAATAGAGATCTTGGTTTAAAATGTTTACATTGTGGCCTAGAGAGTCACAGATGTTTTGTAGCTGGTGGGGATTGTCCAAACCGTATCATTCAAACTTTTTGTTTTCCATGTTGGGAAAGCAAACAGGTTAAAGGCTTGTTTCATAGCTAGCTAGTTGCTGAACCAAAGTAAGTCAGAAACAATTTTCCTGATCCTCTTTTTCCACTGCACCACTCCACCTGGCTTCTTAACCAAAAGGACATGAGATGAAGTAGTAAGGAGAGATCATTTCTAAATGGGAATGTGACCTGTCTGCCATTACAGCTTGGGAAACCCCTCTCAAATGTCCAGAACTTGAAGTAGCCAACTAAGTACTTTCAGAGTACTCTTTTTTTTTTTTTTTTTTTTTTTTAATCTTTCTTTGGGACAGAGGTTAGTTTGTGTTGACACAAGCTCAATAAATAAACCTTCTGTTGATTGAGGCAGGGTGCAGGGCCTGTAGAGGGCGGCTTTGGATCTGGAGTTTCAGACGTAAGGAGCCAGAGTCGCACCTGCCGGAAAGGAGCAACACATTCCTTAGACTACCAGGCTCTAAACCAGAGCTCCCAGGTTAGAGAACTTCATTCTTCCCTCTCACAGTCCCAGCCTGGCCCTCGCCCCGTGCGCCCTATGTGCCATCGGTCCATCATGACCCCATTACATTTTTACCCCAAAGCCACTTAGGAGAAGGATTGCCTTCTCCTTGAATTATATATAGTTCTCCCAGCAGAGACACTCAGCTTAGCAGTGGGATTGGGGAGAGGAAAAGGAGAAATGGAATAAAAGCAGCTCAGCGAATGAGCAAGGAAGCCTGCCTGTGACAGTGCCCTTTCTACCTTTCTCCTTTCTTGTCTCCCACTGTGTTAGTGAAAATTGGAATGAGAGGGGGCAGTGTAGACATGAATTCAAACCTGAGTTTTCCTTCCCTTTTACTTAGTTAATACTTGCATGTAACAGTATACTCTCTCTCTCAAAAACAAATACATTTTTTTAAATTAAAAAAAAAAAGAAAAATGGGGCGCCCGGGTGGCTCAGTTGGTTGAGCGTCTGATTTCAGCTCAGGTCATGATCTCGCAGTCCACGATTTTGAGCCCCGAGTCAGGCTCTGTGCTGACAGCTTGGAGCCTGGAGCCTGCTTCGGATTCTCTGTCTCCCACTGTCTCTGCCCCTTCCCTGCTCACCCTCTGTGTCTTTCTCTCTCAAAAATAAATAAACATTAAAAAACAACAAAAAAACACAACAGTATATATTGATGATCTCTTGAGATATAAAAAGATGGACTTGTGTATATGTACATATCTGTGGACAGATGCCTGCCTGCACACGTATTTTCCACACACAGCAGAAGAGTCTGAAACCCAGGGGATCTCGTGGGGAAGAATCTTTATGTAAAGCGACAAATGTTTTCGTCATAGAAATAATGTCCCCCTTCCCTGAGTGTCTGTTTTTCCTGGGATTTTTACATTTTGTATGAAATAAAGCTCAGGGTGTGTTCTTATTTCCATTTCTTGCACTGCATGAAGATAAGGGGAGTTTTACTGTCGTCACCTGGAGTTACCTGTAAAATTCAGTGCAGCCTGTTCCGAGTCAACCCATGTTTATTACAAGCCAAACAAGAATGATCTTGTTTACTCTTCCACAGCCACTTCCTGTGCAGCTCATGCTATCATTCTCGCTTTAAAGATGAAGACACAGAAACTCAGGGAGGTTAACTTACCCTAGGTCACAGAGCTAATAAATGCCAGAATCTAAAATCAGACCCAAGTTTTCTGATTTTCCAGTTTAAAATTCGTTCATCTTCCTGCCAGACCAAAGCAATTTCATACTATATGGTAAATTCCTTAAGGTCCAGGAAAATGCTTTGTTTACCTTGGTACAATTGGCTTTCAGCTGTTTCCCTGAAGATTATATGCTTTGTGGCTTATCATCTTCAATTGATTTGTTTTCAGCCAAGCATTACATATGCATTCTTTGAGCAGTCAGATAACGCTATTAAGACTTTTAAAACCGAGCCACCCCCTGACGCACCCCACGTAATATAATGAGTTTTTTGTTCTAGAAATACTCCATGCAGTTTGAGAGTTTGAAAGTGGAGAGACTAAGAAGTTGCTTTTACTTATCAACTACTATGTCCCAGAAAGTGTGAGCTGCACTTTCCATAATAGGCTATCTTCTTTAATCCTCAGAGCCACTCCTGGGACTCCAGCCTCTGTGATTTTTCCACCTCCCTGGGCTGCCTCCCAGTACTATGAGAAATGCATTTCTTATCAAGTGTCAAGAACATTGAGATGTTATCTATCCCTCGTGAAAGTTCAGCTGGTGTTTAAAAGTTCATCCTTTTAGTCATAAATTGCTTGGTTACTAGTAAGCCAAAAATGGAACTAAAGCAGGGGAATCTGGGTGGCTCGGTCGGTTGAGTGTTTGACTTCAGCTCAGGTCATGATCTCACAGTTCATGGGTTCAAGCCCCACGTCAGGCTCTGTGCTGACAGCTCAGAGCCTGGAGACTGTGTCTCCCTCTCTCTCTGCCCCTTTCCTGCTTATGCTCTGTCTCTCTCTCTCAAAAAAAAAAAAAAAAAAAAAAAAACACATTAAAAAAAATAAAAAACTAAAGCAATCTGCAGCAACGATTTTTTTTAACCAAAACTAGGTATTCATTGCCACTTTCTTACTACTTTATTTTAATTTTTGTAGTTTTTCAGAAGCTACACAAGTCAGACATAGTATGTAATTTTAAGTAAATGTTCTTAGTTTGGCTTCTAGAATATTGCATTTTACCCTGCCTGCAGAATGGTGCAGATATAATCCTGTGAACTCATGAACAGATAGCACGGTCTGCTGCATTTGTAAAATTTAGCGCAAACGCTGGATCGTTGACACAAATTATGTTTACTAATATTTTTCTTATATTGAGTTTTCTATTCTACTTGTCCATTAAAGGTATCTGATGAAAATTTTATCTTTCCTTCCTTTTCTCTGCTTTTTCTTATTCAGAGGTATACCCTGACTCTTCTTTATAGGAGCCAGATGACTAATCTCGTCAGGTAGCCTTATTCTCCTTGGTTCATTAAATTGTAAATTCCTTGAGCTCAGGAACTCTGTCCAATTCTTTTAATCCCACCTCCCACCCCAGACTTAAATTTCTGATACACGAAGGAGCTTAATAAATGAGTGTTGCATTCACTGGGGTGGAAATGTAGCAGCTGTCTGCCCTTGGTGGGCATCCTGTTTGTGCCTCCACAAGTCCCTCCACAAGCTTGAGTTGAGTGCTCAAGTTGAGTGCTTCCAGAAGGGGGCTTAGGTTCACAGGGAGGCACAGTCACTGTGACAGACAACAGAGCCGGAGCCCTGGGCTCCACGGTCCAACCTGCCTGCCCCTTCCTCTTGCTACATAAAGCGCTGCCTTTCTTTGCCCCGCCCCTTCCCTGGGAATCCGGTTGTTGTTATTGCCCAGATCTATTTGTATCACTTAGAATCTAGAAATGTGAAATGAACGGAATAGCACTGGAGTTCACCCCCTTCTCCCCCTTTTATTGTATAACTAAAGAATAAAAAGTGACTATTCTGCGATTACTTTTTGCCCTCACCTGTTTTGCAACCTAACCAAAGCAATTATTAAGAGTCATGTTGGAACCATTTGTGAATCAAGAAAATCCACCCTATACGGTTAGAGTAGGTGTTCAGGCCTTATCCTTCTATATCAGCCTTTTACCTAAATATTTCAATTTGTCTTGAACTCTTATTATTTTTTTTCTGACTTCCTTTCTTCTGCTAATGTCAACTAGTTAGGTATGTGTGTTTAAGTATATGAAAATATAACTCCTACGGCCCCAAACTGCTTTTAGAAGTTGCAGGAACTCAGAAGATATAGTTCTGCTGGCATCCATGTGCTCTCTGCTCAGAGCCCCAGGAGCCTGGCTCTCTGTAGACATGAGCATGTCTGGGGCAAGGCATTGGTGGCCCCAGTGAGGCAGAAGGATGAACCTCTAGCTCCACAGCCTAGAAAACTTTTACTGAGCACTTATTGTATGCCAGGCACTGTGCTGGGCACTGGGGATACAGAGATGAGTAAGAAATGCATTTTATTCCAGCAAAGGAGATTATACATAAGCAGATAATTATAAAACAGGGTAGGAAAGGCTGTGGTAGACAGTCGTACAGAATGAAGGAGGAGCACAAAAGGGGCCGCTAACTCAGCTGGCAAAAACCAAAAGTGGTTTCTTTTTCTTTTTCTTTTTTTTTCCGAGGGAGCTGGAGCTCTCCAGCAAGCACGCTCACATGCGGGGGAGGGGCAGGGAGCGAGGGGGGAGAGAGAGAATCCTAAGCAGGACCCATGCCCAGCACAGAGCCTGATGTGGGGCTCGATCTCACCACGAGACGCTGACCTGAGCCGAAAGCAAGAGTGGGACGCGTAACTGTCTGAGCCACCCAGGTGCCCCCGGAAGTGGTTTCTTAAACGGAGCCTGGGAACTGGGATGGAGGATGGAGGTGGTGCAGGGCAGGGAATGAGGGAAGGGAATTAGGGGGGAGGAGAAGGTAAAGAAAAGGACTCTGGGAGGAGGTGGCACCCTGACCTCAGGCACCTAACTGAGAAATGGCTGGATGCAGGGAGCATTCAGGGCGCTAACTACGTGAGTTGAGTGCTGCTGAAGGGGCAAAGCGCAAAGAAGGTAATTGGAGGACAGGAGTGTCCTCGAATTGGAGGACTCGAAAGAAGCAAGCTGGTTCGAGTCGTGGAGGACGCGCTTTACCTTGCGAAGGTATTGAAATGGATCTACCATTGCCTTTCTGCCTAGAGCTGTAAGGAGGCACTAGAAACAACGTAAGCAGAACGGCCTTGCCTTTTGCCTTCTAGATGGAGCCGTCGGAACAACGTTTAGGATATGTTTGGACAGCAGAGCACCAAAGTCAGAGAGAAAGCTATTGCAGGATCCAGGCAAGGGTTAATGGGTACGTGCTTCCGGGCCAGGGTGACAGGAATAGAAGAGGCAGTGAATTCGAGGCGGTCCGAATTGGCAGCACTGGGTAAACAGTAAGCACGCGTAGTGGTGGTCAGAGGAGGGAATTTAGAACGATTCCCAAGTTAGAAACTTAAGTGGTCAAGAAAACGCAGGAGGGGTAGCAATTTAGAGATTATGCTGATTTCAGTTCTGGGCGTGTTGCGTTTTGAGCCATCCCCGGAGATCCAGACAGAAATACCCATCAGCAGTCAGGCACACACGCCCACCTCTGAGGTGGGAGCAGAGATTTGAGAATACAACTATCGGAAGAGCGCACAGCCAATATTTGAGAACGAGCACACAGGGTTGATTCAATTTTATCCCTCAGTTAATAACACCTGTCTAAAAATCCCAGCTCGCTTCAACATAAAGATGTAGATACATGCACACGTACGTGTGCATATGTGTGCTTATACGCTGTTCCCCCACCCCACTACCGATTTAAAAAATAATAAATATCCGTGAAGCATTGCATCAGAAGAGGCGTTCTCGAGGAATGTAGACAAAACAACATAAGCCAAAAACCACACACCTACTCCAAAAAAAGAGCAGTGCGTGTAGAAAATTACAGCTTTGAATCCATGTCAAGGAAGAGTGTTTGACAGCTACAGGATATGAGAAGATTCAAATAACTAACTTGTTTGGTTTGAGGGAAAAGAATGTTCACAGGAAGTCACAAGAGAACCCCTTATATCCTCAGTATCAGGTAAAGTCACCATCAGTGCATCCTCACCCCCATTCACCCTAATAATATGTGCTTAATGTGTTTACAGAGCCTTGCTTTTTCCCTCTAGGAAGGATGAAACTACAAAATACTGTACTGCTTGTTTTCAGATCTGAGCATTCACTACATTTTGACGTTTCAAAAAGAAAGTTAAGTTCTATGCATTTTCTAGAGAAAAGAAGCTTTGTATCTGTGTAGTACGACCTATATTACCTTCCAGAATGACAAACGATACTGGGAACTCTTGTACTGAGTGATTTAAAGAATTCTATTTCTTATGGTTCCTCTCCTGGAAGGGCAGAAAAATAAACGTTTAACTGTTGATAAATATTGTATGTTCACATCTGAATCACACTGAGAAGCCCATGCTAGTTTTTCCAAAACTCTAAAATTTTCCGGAATGCTTAAATGTTTTATTATCGTAAGCTCCGTAAGAATTGTCTCTCAGTGTAGAAAAGGGAGATTAGAAAAAGCACAGTTATGATCTGTCCTTTCAGATCAATCGTGAGTTAAAATAAAGACCTGACCAAAAAAATAAATAAGTAAAGTCATGTAAGAGCTCAGGCTGAGGTGGTGGTTTATCTTTTAGAATTTCAGAAGAATTATCGTGGGAAAATGAGAAACTGCAAAATAGCTTTCGTTCAATTACTAGTCAAACGTCTACATCTGTGTGAAGTCCAAACTGAACCCACAAGCAATCCTAAGTGGAAAAAAACTGACCTCCCTGATAGATAGCATTTCATAAAGGTGGTGTGACAGTTGATCCTTTGTGGAGAAACTTGTTCAACAACAAGAGAAATACAGGTTTGTGTATAACAGAGTAATTACCTATTTAGTGAAAACATTGTTGACTTTCAGTTATTTTCTGGCTACTTTGAGGACAATCTGTAGAAAAATATAAGTTGTATTTTGACTTTGCCCCTCCTCAATAGTTGATGTGTGTCGGAAGAGAAGAAAAAGTCATTTCTTCAGTTGCCTGGATAAAATGATAATTATAAAAGTAATTTATTTGGCTTGTATTGGATTCCAGAGCCTAAGAAAAATTATGTGAATTTACTTCTCTCCAGTCCACCTTCTGTAGCCCAGGTAAAAGTAGCTGATTTTGCATTGGTCACAGAGCATTGACGCCTGTCATACGTTCAGGAGAGGAGGCGCCTGGAAAGCAACGTGGAGGAATTTAAGGCACGTCATCAAGTTTGTTCCGGTCATTTCCTACCGTGGCCTGCCACAATGCCCCAAGTGGCCATTAACAAATGGCTTTGTGCTAAGGCAGTGCTTCCCAAACCTTGTTTTGTAGGACATCAGGGCTGAGGGATATCCTTCACATAGAAAAAAAAAATACAGGCATTCTGTATTCAGGTAAGTTTGGAAAATGCCAGTTAAACAAAATTAAGTAGAATGGGTTCTTTGCATGGTGCATCTCTAAGAGAGGGTGACTGCAGAATTTCTTAGATGTTTCTCATCTCAGCCCCCTGCATAAACTAGGATTTTCACAGATCTGCTTAAAATGATGGGTTAAGGCCAGGGCACCTGGGTGGCTCAGTCCAACTTTGGCTCAGGTCATGATCTTACAGATCATGAGTTTGAGCCCTGTATTGGGTTCTGTGCTGACGGCTCAGCCTGGAGCCTGCTTCAGATTCGGTGTCTCCCTCTCTCTCTACCCCTCCCCCCGGCTCAAAAATAAATAAAACATTAAAAAAAATAAAATGATGGTTTAAGGCATTGACTAGAGAAGTTCTGTGAAAATGGCTGTGTGGATCAGGGAAGGAGATTAAATCAAAAGCCTTAATTGGTACACAATTTTGTTTTCTTTGTCCTTTACAGTGTTTTTAAAAACCTGAAGCCAACATTTACCAATCAGGTAAATTTAACACTCAGGGGTTCAAAGTTCCCTTGAAAAAATCAGAGAATGAGACAAATCTGGGCCTCCGGACCTCCCCAAGCACAATGCGCTGGGTCTTCAGCGGCCGCTGCCCTTTAAGAGAGGGTGCGGGCACCCAGTTTCTAACACTGGGACAGCCCCACTCATTTACCTCACTTGTGTAGCTCCAGAAATACCCCACTGGCCCCTCCCAACCACGTGGTACCAAACACTGGATGGATTCCTTCAGCTCACTGAGAACAGGCTCCGAGGTTGAATCTAGGTAAGTGGTAAATGGCAGGACAAAGCCTGGAATATGGAACCAAATGTGCCAAAATGTTGACAGTGGTTATCTACACAGCTGGGGTTATAAAATGTTTTCTTCTTACTTTTACTTTTTTTTTTTTTTGCACTTTCCACATATTCTGCCACAAACACGTATGTCCCTTCTAATGAGAAAGAAAAAAAAAAAAGCTAAAAAGAATAGGAAATAGGGATTTTTCTTTCTTTTTTTGAGATCTGGCTACTATAAAAATATCTGCCTTCCTTTAAATCGTAATTAATAAAACCAGTAAGAAGTAGGAATTTGATGCAAGAAACCAAAAAATAGATCTGTTTCAAGAGTTGTCGTAAGATCCTGTCTCTTAGCTTTTTACCATAAATTAATAATAAATTCATAGTTAACATTTTATGGGGGGGGGCGGTAGAAAGATGTTGTTTTGACTTATATGAGTATGGTTTCTGGAACTTGGACACTTTTTAGCTTCTAGAATATGATATAAATCACCTTTTTATCTAGAATTGATAAAAATAAATAGAAGAATAGTAGATTTTTCTGAGATGATACAGGAGCTTGGGAGAATTGAAGTGGAAAATTAAGGCCCACCTTACTGGCGAAGGTAGTTTCAAGTTTTGATGAAGTTTGCTTGAAGCTGGCCAGAACTCAATAGTGAGTGAAAAAACGTGCTGCATTCCAAAATTTTGTATAACACATAGGCATTTGGAATGCTGAGTTTGAATTTAATTCCTAGGCAGAGGAAAGAAAATGGTGCTCCCTTCCAACAACTGAGAGTGGACATAGTAGAAGGACACTTTTGAATTCCTCATTGGATTCGATTGCTTTTTCCTGGTCATAGAAAATAGCCCAGAAATGGGGGTGGGGCAGGACATGCTTTGTGGGTAAGGGTAAGGAACAGGGAGCAGGGAAGCCAAGAATCAAAAGGAAGAGCTTGAAGGTAGCTGAGAAACAAAGAATTGAAAGGGAAATTTATATTTTATAGATTTGGGCAATAAAGGAAGGCAAGGCGTGGTTGTAATTAGTTACAGTTTCTTGGCTGCTCTTAATATGTTTTTCCTCTATAAAATGGACATAATGGTAGTACCACACTTATAAGTGTAAATGAAATACTGCACGAGAAATGTGTAGTGCCGGACGTGATTAGGGCAATGCACAATGAATTACTATTATAAGCATTGGATTAAGAGCAAGTGGTTTTTGCTATTTTTTATATCCATTTCCAGTTTTATTGGGTAATGATAAAAGAATGTCTCATATAGGATGAAAACATGAAAAAAATTGGTATTCTGAGATTTGTTCCATGGCCTAGTACATGGTCCATTATTTTTTATATGCTCTGTATGAATTTGAGAAGGCATTGGGGGTACAGAGCTTTCTGCCCGTCAGATTAGGCTTCTTAACTGTGATAGTTAAAGCTGTATTCTTGCAATTTTTTTGCTTAATATCAGTTTTGAGAAACTTTGTTTTTACTCGTGCATATGACAAGCAGTAGGATATTAAGAAACTGCTAGTCATATAAAGCTAAGCTGGTATTTAAATGGCCGTGAGTTATAAAGTTTTTCCATCGACTATACCTGAATTTGCATAGACTCAAGCTAGCTCAATGTATATAACGGCTCGGATGTTTCAAATGCTTTTCATTAAATGTGTGGTGTCACCTCAACAATCAGGGCAGCGTTAGATCTAGCTTCAAAACCAATGAAGGTATTCATGCTGCCGTTTAATTCTGGAAGGTTCGGATAAGATAGTCTGAGGAACATTAGCAGCTTCCGAAGACGGGATCTTCAGACTAGCGAATTTTGTCCAGCCCTGTGGTGTCTAGGAAGGTTGTACCTAGGCCAGGTAAGATAACTGATGTTTATCCTGAACTTGACCTGTGCTTTGACCTAAAGGATTTCACAATTTTTCTTGATAGCTTGTGAGGAAACTTCCTCTTAAGAAATGCCTTCTCTTTTCATTTACTTATTTACCCGTTCATTTATTCTGTAACACTTGTTGCACACCTTTTCTGGACGGCTCAGTATAATACTGAATGTGTCACCTGGGAATGTCAATGTGGACATTCTTCCAGGCATTCTACTTTTACAGGGTATACAGTTAAAAGCTAAAGACATAATTCAGGACAGGAAAATTCTTAAGTGAAAAAAGTGTGTCTTTTGGATGTATGTGTATCTGTTTTTTATTTAAAAATTTTTTTTTAATGTTTATTTATTTTTGAGAAACAGAGACATGGCACGAGTGGGGGAGGGGCAGAGAGAGAGGGAGACACAGAACTCAAAGCAGGCTCCAGGCTCTGAGCTGTCAGCACAGAGCCCGATGCGGGGCTCGAACTCACGAGCTGTGAGGTCATGACCTGAGCCGAAGTCAGACGCTCAGCCAACTGAGCCACCCAGGTGCCCCTGGATGTATGTGTATCTTTCATTCACTCTTGATGCTGATGATGGAATCAGAAGAATTGTTTTCACTTTTATTAACTTTATTACCTAAGTCCAGAACATTTCTGAATCTTTGTCAAAGGCACTGATGGAAGGTATAATATTGCCTTTTGTAAAAAAAAAAAAAAAAAAAAAGTTGTATTGAGTTTCAATTAATGTATAATAAACTCATATTTAAAGTATACAATTTGATTAGTTTTGATGTATGCATATATCTATGAATCCACCCCCCCCCCAACATTTTATTGTGCCCCTTGGTAATCCCTCCCACCATCCCTCCACACTTATCACCGGGCAACCACTGGTCTGCTCTCTATCACTGAGATTAGTTTACATTTTCCAGAATTTCATACAAATGGAATCATACAGTAGGCAGACTTTTTGATCTGGCTTCTTTCAATTGGCATGATTATTTTGAGATTCATCCGTGTTGCAACACACCCATACTTTTTTTTATTGATGAACAGTATTCTATCGTATAGATACACCATGGTTTATCCATTCACTTGTTGATGGACATTTGTTTCCAGTATTAAGCTATGAATATCAGTGTACAAGTCCTTGTATGAACTTATGCTTTTATTTCTTTGGGGGAAGTACCTAGGAGTGGAATGGCTAGATCATATGAAATGTGTATGTTTAGATTTTTAGAAACTGCCAAATTTTTTCTAAAATGATTTTACCATTTTACATTCCCACCAAAAGTACATGCAAATTCCAGTTTCTCCATAGTCTCCCCAATACTTAATATAGCCAGTCGTTCAAAATCTTAGCCCTTCTTGGGGTGCCTGGGTGGCTCAGTCAGTTAAGTATCCGACTTCAGCTCAGGTCATGATATCATGGTCCGTGAGTTCGAGCCCCATGTGGGGCTCTGTGCTGTCAGTTCAGAGCCTGGAGCCTGCTTTGGATTCTGTGTCTCCCTCTCTCTCTCTCTCTCTGCCCCTCCCCCACTCACGCTCTGTCTCTCTCTGTCTCTCAAAAAATGAATAAACGTTAAAAAAAATTTTTTTTAAATCTTAGCCATTCCAATAGGTAGGCAATGAAATGTCACTGTGATTTTAATTTGCATTTATTTAATGATCAATGATACAGAACACATTTTCATTTGCTTATTTGCCATCTGTATTTGGGGAAGTATCTTTTGATATATTTTGCCCATTTTTAATTGAGCTATTTGTTCCCTTATTAATTTTCCTCACATATTCTAGATACAGGTTCTTTATCAGATAAATGTCTTCCCAGTGTTTTCTCCTGGCCTGTGACTTACCTTTTCATTCTCTCAACAGTCTCTTTTAATTTTGATAATGCCCAATTTATTAATTTGTTTTTTTATGGATCAGAGGTTTCCTCCTACATTTTCTTTTAGAAAATTTGTGGTTCTAGAGTTTATATTTAGGTCTGTGATCCACTCTTAGTTTTGCATGTCGTGTGAGATAGAGATCAAAGTTTGTTTATTTTAGCATTTGGACATCCAATTGTTCTATCACTATTTGTTTAAAAAACCATCCTTTCTCCACTGAATTACCTTTGCATCTTTGTCAAAAACCAACTGTCCATTGCTATGTGGGCCCACATCTGGACTCCCTGTTCTGTTCCACTGATATTTCTATTTATCTTCATGCCAGTTCCATACTTTCTTGAGCATTATAGCTTTATGTTGTTTTGAAATTGGTAGTATTAATCCTGTTTTTCTTTTTCAAAGTTGTTTTGACTGGTTTTGATCCTTTGCATTCTCATATGAATTTTACTATCAGTTTGTCAATTTCTACCAAAAAAAAAACCAAAACCCTGCTAGGATTTTAATTGTGATTGTGCTGAATCTATACATTAATTTGATATCTTAACAATATTGTCTTCTGACCCATGAACATGGTATATCTCTCCACATATATAGTATTTTTGAAATTTCTCTTAGTATGTTTAGTTTTAATGTATATGTCTGTCACATCTTTTGCCAGATTTCCCCCTAAAAATTTAATATTTTTATGGCATTGTCTTTTTATATTTTATTTTCCAATTTTCACTGCTAATATAGAAATACAATTGCTTTTTACACATTTATCTTGTATCCTGCAAGCTGCCGAACTTACTTAATTCTTGTAATTTGTAGATTCTGATTGGTTTTCTACATAGATGCTCGTTTATCTGCAAATAGAGTTTTACAGTTTCTTTTAGATGTCTTTTATTCATTTTCTATACCCAATTTCACTAGATAGGACCTCCGGAACAATGTCAAGTAGAAGTGGTGAGAGTGGACATTGAGTCTTCCATCATTAAGTATGCATTATCTGTAAATCTTTCATAGATTCCTCTATTAGATTGAGGGAGCTTTCTGTTCTTACTTCGCTGAGTGTCTTCATCAGGAATACCACCTTCTAATCAGATACATTTTTTAAAAGTGGTATTACAATGATAATGGTACCATTTCATTTGCCAGAATAGTAGTAATAGCATGTATGTGAATACATGTAATTTCTCAGCTTACTGTTATTCATTATCCATTCTGTATATAATATCTTTCACCTAAGGACATGAATCATTAGTTAGTTAATTCACACAAGGCAATGGTGAATTGAGCAAAAAATTACTTTCTTTTTTCATTCTCTTTTCTTTCCCTTTCTTTCTTTCTTTCTTTCCTTTCTTTCTTCTTTCTTTCTCTTTCTTTCTTTCTTTCTTTCTTTCTTTCTTTCTTTCTTTCTTTCTTTCTTTCTTTCTTTCTTTCTTTCTTTCTTTCTTTCTTTCTTTCCTTTCTTTCTTTCTTTCAAAACCAGAAAATCAAGACACCAGGACATTAGCTTAATCTTGGTAAACAATGATTTGTTTGTATGAAACCGAAATTTACTAATTTAAATTTTTAGGCCAAGGAATCTTTTTTGAACAAAAAAAATTAAAAGGAATTTCTGAATACTACCCTTTCTGCTCCCCCCCCCAATCTGAAACAGAACCCCAAGCATGTGGGAGAAAGCAAAATCTGGATCTAAGAACCAAAACCAGCAAAAAGAAATCTCATAGAGGGAACATAATAGACCTCTGATGCATTTCAGGAAGTCAGTTGCCCAGGTCCAGGATTCATAGCAAGACATGTGTTCAAATTTGGAGATTTGGTTTGGTCAGACCATCAGACAGTAAGGAAATAAGGCTGCTCTAAAAGCTGAAGTGATCTTGTGTTGCTTTACAAGATGCATGGTGTTTGTATTGAGGTTAGAATTAGTCTTATGATGCCCAAGACTGGTCAGCACATCAGAGGTTTTCTGTCCAATTCTTAACAGCATTTTAAGGAGGGAAATGGGCTAACCAGAGGTAATTTGCTAAGATAGGAAGAGTCAAGAGGCCATATCAAAGGTGGAATGCTTGAGGAACTATGACTAGAAGTGGCCAGGCCTGTTGAGACTCTGAAGCAATAGCTCAGGAAAGAGATAATGAATCCTACCACTGGGCAGTGACAGCAGAAGAGGACACAGATGAAAAGATGTTTAAGAGATAAACATGACCTCATTTGGGCAGAGTAGTTCCAGGGTTTGTAGCTTGAGTCCCTGGGTAAATGGTGATGCCATTTTAGTGAGATCAGGAATTCAGGAGCTACAGGTTTGGAGAGGCCAGTTTTGTACATGCTGAGTTCCCTCTAAGAAATGTTTGGTATGTGTTGAATATACAGATTAGAACACTATGGGGAAGTTGGGGTTGGGCGTGAATTTAGACATCATGGCGCAGAGATGGAAATTGCGATCATCGGTGAGAATGATGAGTGCCACTAATGCTCCTTCATCTCAGTTACAGTAGTCACTGGCCGACTTCATTCTAGCAACCACAGTTCTGAGACCACACTGCCTAGTATTTGGACCAAAATATTCAAAAGTTTTATTCTTTTACGAATGCAAATTTCAGGTTAATCCCTTAAAGAGAGGAGTAAGACTAAGGACCCTCAGTTCTTCCTCACACAGATCATGTGTGAGGATGTGTCAGAAAATAGTATAGAGAGGGAGATTTGTTCATGTTGTGCCGTCTCACCAAAGAGCTCCACAACAAGCCCAGAAAAATGTGCCCTTAAGCCCTACCTTAACTTGGGAAAAGGCCAGTCAGTTACACTGGCATTTTGCTGAGACTTGCAAAACTGAACAAGGAGGAATGCACGTGTAAATGAAGCTGGATTTCAAGCCAGTGAGAACTGGTTCTAGAGCTTATTTAAAAAGGTACAATCTGCATGATATTAAAAACTTGAGTAAGAGTCTGCTTCAGCAAATCCCTCTATCACAGATTCTGGAATACATAAAGATGATTCAGGAGTATGGTTACTTAGTGGAGCCAGATTTTTTTCAAATGTCTTTTTACATTTTGTTAGGAATTAGCGAATCATTTGAAAAGGTTGGAGCCAGCTTTTCAGTACAGATTTTTAGAAGCAGGTGTCTTCCATATGTCTAATTGGTGGTGGTGTTTTAAAAAATCTGTAATAATGCTGACTTTTGGGCTTTCCTTATGTCTTCTGTTGTCTAGGATTGCCTGATCTTGTTTTTCTAATGTCTGTACTTTTGTATGATGTAATGCCCTAGTGTTGGGGAAGGGACTGCCGTAATTGGGGTTTTGTGGGCATTTGTTATGTCACATCTTAGTGCCTTTGCACAGGTTCCCCTCGTCTGCTTCGTGAACTCATTTCTCCTCTGAAAACCCTTCCCTTCCCATCCCCCTCTCCACCAGGAAGGGTTGACTTAGTAGCTTTTTTGCATCACCTCTGCACATGGTGGTCACTCTGTGTTGAAATAACTAATTTGTTGGGGCGGCTGGGTGTCTCAGTTGGTTGAGTGTCTGACTCTTGGTTTCAGCTCAGGTCATGATCTCGCAGTTTATGAGTTCGAGCCCAGCTTCTGCACTATCAGTGCAGAGCCCTGCTTGCGATTCTCGGTCTCCCTCTAAACAAACAAACAAATATATACATACATACAGAAGCAAGCAAGCAAGCTTAAAGAAAAAAAAAGAAAGAACCAGTTTGTTATAGTTTGGCTTCCTTCCTAGATTAAGAGGTTCTCAAGAACAAACATTGGACTAAGCATAGTGACAGACACAAAAAATTTTAAGAAGGAAAGTCTGGTCATTAGAGTTCATTGTTATCGAGAGCCAATGAGATAAGTACTGAAAGTCTTCATTGTATTTTTTAGGAACTGAGAAAAGATTTCTTCAGGCATAATCACACCTTAGATAGTACTGCAGGTGTTGTTAACAACCAAGCAAAGATGTGTTGGCCAAAGAGGTAGCCAGTGACCTCTTGGAGAGATACATCCACAGAACTGCTTGACTTGGTGATGTGCATCATTCTGATGTTCTACACAATTGCTTTTTCCTGGTAGCAAGCCGACTGGTTGTTGGGTCCTCTCAGTTTAAAAACTGAATAAAGAGATCAAAAATAAGAAATATTTGCAGAATATTCAGTACAACAGAGTCAGACCGAGATTTGGAAGCTGATTTGGTGAATCCTAACAGGTCTAAAATCTTCCCGATGGATCAATTTTTTGGAAGATGATAAAAGAGAAAGATCGTTCCAATTGTCAGATCACACAGTTCTAAACCTGCAGCTTCCTCACAAAGAGCCAAATAATTCAATAACGCTGTTTAAAACCTACCACTGTTCACAAGGAAATCATGGCTGCAAAGCGAGGAAATGCCTTTCAATGAAATATTTGAACATTCTGAAACTGAGAAGATAATGCCTTACCGGAAAGGATAAAAGGTTCCTGAGATGGTAGCATCATGCGATATAAAATACACAAGCTCTAGGAGCATAAGAAAAGAGAATAATTCAAAAGAGATTAATGTGAGAGTTTTTAGGAGAATGGAGACCTTTGAAACAATGGTTATTACAAAATATAGGACTAGAGGATGTCCATTACGTATTTTAAATTACTTAATTATGCTGTAAGTTTTGAGATTCCTCCGAGCCCAGAGCCCCAAATCATCATTCTTTTGGCTGCTGAAAAAAAAAAATTCCACTTTTGACTGTTACGATAGGCGGGAGGAGGTATGGACTTAACGTTACAATCTCTGAATGTCCTCATTTAGACCAAACCCAGCTACATTTTCTGTGGTTGATCATCATTCATGGTGGCAGCCGATTTAAATATTTTGAAAGGCAGGTTTACTTTTTTCATGCTCACAGATTTAACACTACTTTTAAATAAATATTGTCCTTTGTTTTCATCGCCCTCAAATTTTAATAATAGCAGATTCAAGTTGTTCCCACTTTTCTCTTTAAGGAAATATATTAAAGGAGCTACACCCCTCTATCTGTTTATATTCCCTATGAGGGGAGAATGAGTTGGGCAGGAAAGGGATTAATTTGAACATATCAGGAAGCTTTGAGCCCCCTCTGACAACACTTAATTGTTAGGGATCAGGAGATGAGGGTTACCTCTCCAGTAAGGTAGGGGTTTTTGTCCTAATTATAACATAAATCTTAGGAAAATACAATATTTAATTAAGTGCATTTATGGGGCACCCGGGTGGCTCTGTCGGTTAAGCATTCAACTTCAGTGCAGGGCCTGATCTCATGGTTCATGAGTTCGAGCCCCACATCGGGCTCTCTGCTGTCAGCACAGAGCCTGCTTCAGATCCCCTCCCCCACTCTCTCTCTCAAAAACTAAAAAAAAAAAAAAAAAAAAAAAAGCAATTAAGTGCATTTAAATATGTAAAGCCTGCACATGGTTACTTTATTATTAAAACAAAAATCTGATTTCTCCTGCTTTTTCTCACTTTCATCTCATAAACCTTACAGACCTACTGACAGCTCAGTTATGAGGGGTGGGTCTAGGTAGATCAGTGGGCCCACCCCTCAATCATACAGTCAAGGCAAAAGGAGTTGCTTGAAACCAAGAATTATTTTAGGAAAATAGAGAAAGACCTTTCAATTGCTTTTAGATCCCAGATCCATTTAATAAAGCAGCATGATATTGTAATGTAAAGCATGGGCTTGAACATGAGCTTTGGAGTTCTATAAAACCTATGCTCAAATCTTCCCTCCCCCAGTTTCTGGATGTTTGACTCAGTGCCTCAGTTTGCTCATGTGCAGAACAGGGTGCTTAGGAAGAATCCATGAGATAAGGCCTGTCAAAGGCTTAGGAAAGAACCTGGCTGGTATTAAGCACGCAATAAATGACAGCTATTATTATCATGCATTTCAGATGTGTATGTTCTTAATGCTGTGCTTACAGCCAGCCCCTTAAAGACAAAGGCAAAATTACAGGTGCACACCATGCATCTACCTGGTGCACACTGTGTGATAATAACACCCTTTCTCAGCGACTCCCCTTCCATCTCACACACACTCTTAGTTAGGCTCACGGTGATGCCATGAATCAGGAAAGAAGCAGTCACCGAATAGCTCGAACTTCTGCCTGTCTACTGCTGGATTTCTCCCTGTCGGCATACAAATATGTGTGTCCTGCGACTCTACCCTGCTGTGTCTTTGAAAGGTGAACACTGGTCTTGAGATTTTGGAAGTTTTTTTTTTTCTATTACATCATTATCTCAACGTTTAAAAACTACTTTTATTTCTTTAGAAAAAAATGTATTTTCATTAAGCTGAGAGAGATTCAAGCAGTCTCATGGGCTTTTAAAAATCGTTTTGTACAAACCACTCATTGTTTTGAAGTTAATGATACATTTCAACCTGATAAAATAGTTCTAAGTCCTGTGAGGGAAGTGGTGTAGGTGTTTCTCAGAATTCGTAAAATAACCTGATAATCTAATATGTAAATATAACTGCTGGGTTATAATTATACATATAATTGCTGGATTATAGTGGCGCCCCTGATCGGGACATCGTTGTTAAAAAAAAAAACTAGTTTTCTCTTCAGAAAATCTGTAGTGGTTTGAAGACGCGTTGCCGAAAGGGCACAGCCTGGACACCCAACTTCTGCATTTAGTAAAACCTTCTGCAATAGTAAAACCTACTTGGCATCCAGGAAACCAAAGTAAATAGTGATTTCTAAAGGACCTCGGAATCTTTTGTAATGTTATGTATCCACAGGTTCCAAGCACTGGGAAGAGAAAAGGCAGATCTTATCTTCTTTATCTTCTGACCCCCCCCCTCACTGCAACCAGACAGAAGAGGGTGTGCAGGCGTGTGTGTGTGTGTGTGTGTGTGTGTGTGTGTGTGTGTGTGAGGCGGGGGGGGGGGGCGGTGCGGGGGGAGTGCAGAGAGGGTGAGAGATGATGGGAGAAAGAGAGGGCACAGAAGACACAGCCCTGGGGCATGGTTGGAGAGGATAAATCAGAGAGTTATGATTTCTGCCCAAAGAAAAGAGTGCAGAACATTTAAGGGGGAAGGGAACAAAGGACACCAAAACGCCAAATCCAGAGGAGATAGAAAGAAAATATGTAAGGGGTCAAGCGGAACGGAGCAAATGCTGATTTTTCTCACATCACCAAACCCCTGACCACTTGGGTTAAAAGCAAGGCAGAGACCCGCAAGGATAACGTGTACTTTTCATCTGCTGAGTGGAGGCCATCGTCACTGCTACAGTCCCAGCTTGTTTGCTAGACCTCTGACTTTGCCGCCGCACAGCTGAACTTTTAGAGAAGCCATCTGCCAGGTAGAGGACAGGATGGAAGGGCGGGTCGGGGAGCTGTGCTGGGTTCCCGGCACTGCTGCTCCCTACACACCCACAGCGGGTTCCTTCCTGATCATCACCAGCCGTCTCTCATCTCCTCCTTGCAGCCAACTTCCAGTTGGCTGCCTGCCAAATAAGGAATTTCATAAAGACGGATGTTTGTTCTGCGTTCGTGGTTCAAAACAAAAGGGTACGAGGCACTGTAAAAAAAAGTTTCCCCCCAACTTTAAAAACCGTCCGAGTTTGAGAAGCGGCAAGAAAAAGGAGGCTTGCAATTTGCATAGGTTATTTATTCTTAAGTAGCAGGTGGTGGTTCCTTTATGGCATCGCACCAACCGCAATTCCACACGGCCACCTTCACACCAGTTTTTAGTACGCTCTGCAGGAGCCCGCGCCCTGTGTGCCCACATCTGCTCAAATCCCGCGCCCTCCTGCACCTAATGGTTTTTTGGATCTCTCCTCCCCTGTGCTATTAACTGTTGAGAGGAGGGGCTACTTAGTAATCCTACACCTGTTCAAGTCCACGCCTATCAACTTGCTAAGCTTCCCAAACAAGTGCCCCAGGAGAACATCTGAGTCTGGGGCTGAGGCGTCCGCGGCTGCTGCCGGGTTGGGCTTTTCAGATTTTTGTGAAAGAGTCTTGAATGTATCTCGTACCATGGCAGTTGATGACAGCAATTTATATTCCAGAACGAAGAACAAACTGAATGCGTCTCAAAATGATTATAAATCATCAAGACGGAGTAGCCTGCCACCCGAACTACTGATAGGAAATGACATTCGAGGGAGACTTCAAAGAAACTTGAAAAATTTGGAGCCCGTTCACCTGAGGCGCCCAAAAAAGAGACCGTCCATATTTCCAGGTAGGAATGGTTTACGTTTATACCGGCCAGTTGGAGAAAAAAAAAAAAAAAAAAAGGACTGTATTTCATTTGTTACGATCAGATGCGTTACATTTAAAATGAACTTGGGACATGTGAGAGCTGACAGTGGACAAATAAATATTTGTAACTGTAAAAAATAAAATAATTCTTCGATGTGAAAGCACCCCCATCTTCTGCCTTTTACTTTCTTTGTTTCTTGTAACATCTTTAAGGATCTGTAAATAGGCAGCTATTGTATTACTTGTCACAAACGGCCAGATCATGGAACTGCTTTCCTTGCAATCTGGAAGAATTCCATGCTGCATTTCATTCTCTGGCGTATTCTCTTTATTTTGCAAGATTATTGGATTGTTGAGCGAAGCTGATGTTTGTGTGCACCAGAAATTAACACCATTAAATACTCGAAGGCATGCTTCAAATTCCTGTCTTGCATCAGAGCCTAAAACCATTTGTAGTAAAGGGCTCAATTAAACAATGTGGATGGTGAACTGGATTGTAGCACAGAAGACTCATGGGTTTCAATCTTGATAAAGGGACTCTGATGTCTGCTTCAGATTTCCATGCCTGGATATTACAGATGTGTAGATCATATAAAATGCCTGTGACAGTGAACCCTAACTGAGGCATCACTGGAGAGTGATTACTGGAGTGTATGAATTATGTAGTCAATTTGATTTCAGTGCTGTTTGCGTTGGAATTTCCTGGAGAAACTACCAGTAGCCTTTTTGTTGTGATTGATTTGTTGGAGTCTGTACGGGGGATTGATTAGACCCAACTGCCAAGGATTAACTCTGTGATGATAGAAAACACACAAAGAAACAAACAATTCAAGCAAGTTTTACCTGTAAAGATGGAATTGACTTCCCTAACCGCTGAGTCATTACCCTGCTTTCGGAAATAGCTAGGAGAGGATTTAGAAAGTTGAGGACTCAAGGCCACAAGCTGAAAATTACATTTCTTAAGGGAGCTGTGGTTTTCATTCATTTCTTCTTGGTTCAGTGATGTTGCTCTGATGTCAAACTCTGCTGCAGAAAAAAGCAGAGCCCAGGGGTGCCTGGGTGGCTCAGTCGGTTAAGTGTCCAATTTCAGCTCAAGTCATGATCTCACAGCTCGTGAGTTCGAGCCCCGCGTCAGGCTCTGTGCTGACAGGCTCTGTGCTCACATTAAAATTAAAAAAAAAAAGAAAGAAAGAAAGAAAAAAGCAGAGCCCAGACTAGACTGGGCCAGAGGTGTGAGTGGGTGAGTGTGCTGTGACGTGAAGGAAGGGGCAACATGAAAAATGCTACAAGGAAGATCACTGACGTGTCCGACGTGTCTAGAAAAACAGCCACTTTCTGCTCATCCTCTTTGGTCTGAAAGCACCAAGGAGCCGAGGCCGGTCTGGTTGTCCAGAAGCGGTGTGCCAGGGAGCACTTTGTGTTCCGTTGGTTTGCTAGGACTTCTTCACAGATGTCCTCCCAGACCTTTTCTTCACCTTCTGCTTTTTCCTCCCTTCCTTTATTCTTTGGTGTAACATTGCCCGGATCCATTTATGTTATGATGCCTCCTGCCTTCCTCTACCGGCACAGCCCCATACTTCATGAAGCCTTCTCCTTCTTTCCAAACAGCCAGACCCCAGGGCTCTTTGCCTCCTTCCACTGTCGTTCCCATTTGTCTTCCCTTTCTATAAAGTCATCTCGCTCTGGGCTGTCAGCTACAGCCGCAAAACTGTGGGAAGACCTCTTCGTTTGGACCTCACACAGGTTATCCTTTCTAAGATCTTGAATTGTCATGATTAATACAACAGAGTAGGGTTGTGAAAAGGGCTCTGCGCTTAGGGGAGCTAAGCCCTAGTCTAGACTGTGCCCCTCAATGGCTGTGTGTTTTCTGGTCCACTCCACTGACCCTGTGGCCTTCAAGTGCATTATTTGTTTCTGCCCCACTTCCCCTCCTTGGGGGCAGTGACAACAGATAGGCTCTTTTCACCCTTCCAATGTTTCACTCGGGTCTTCAGTTGACAGGCTAGAGAGTTACCTGGCCAAAGTTTGGGCAATACCGACTACTTGATTTCTAAATTCCTCTTTAATTAAACCGTGACTCCACTCTCATGCAAGTTGTACTAACTTCTTTTTGCAGTGGATAACTGCAAATCCCACCAAAGCTCCTAAGCGTCACCTGAAAATGGAAATGCACATGGACTGTGATAACTGTTCCCGTTTTATACTGCTGTGTAGCTGCACACAATGAGCACATATGACGTATGTGGGACCTGAGAGTCAGAGAAACTAAGATGCATCTCGGAATTAATAACTGGCAAAACTAGGGCTCAGACCTGGGTATTTTGACTCCAGTGTTGAAGCTGTCTCCACTCTGTTACACTGCACTCCATTGTCAGCTGTTGCTGTCTTTTTTCGGGTGAGATTCAAGACTCGAAGAGATATCAGCGCTGCCCGGTGCATTCACTCTGACATATATACCATCCATGTCAGGTCTCGTGTTCAGTACCATGCTGGACGGTTGACCGATTGGTTGATCAACCAATCATTCATTCATTCATCCATTCATTCATTCATGAAATATTTGTTTCATCCTTGCACTGTGTTAGGAATAGACCTTCAAGATCCTAACTGCATATTACCCTTCTCTTCTGTTGCCCACGTCTCCTCTAAGGGCCATCTCATGCTCCAGAGAGCCATCCACCCAAGATGCAAGTCTGTTTGTTTCATTCCCTTGCTTAAAAGTCTCCAGTGGTTACCACTGCTCTTAGGATAAAGTCCAAACTCCTTAATGTGAAGTATAAGAGACCTAATAATCTGATCACGGCTTCCCTCCCCAGCGTCTCTCAGCACACCTTCCCCTGACATTCTAACCAACTCAGTCAACTTCCCACCTCCATGGCCCCTCATGTTTCCTATTCTAGGGAACCCTACCTGCATCGTCTCACCTAATTCCCCCCCTGGCTTTAGGTGTCAGCTTGACATCCCTTCTTCTAGGAAGTTTTCCTGACCCCCACATCTGGGTTGGGTATATTCTCTGTCCTTCTCCTCCTCATAACACCTGGACTTTTCCCTATCACAGCACTTATCACACCGTATTGTAATTGTCTGTTCACTCGTCGGTATCTCCTACTAGCCAGTGAGCCATGGCTCATATCAGTCTCTTCACCATTGTATCCCCAGTACCTATCTCAATGCCTGGCACATAGTATGTGCTCAATAAATATTTATTCAGTTGATTCCAAATGCACTGAACTGAATTAACTCTTGGCGTACCTTGTTTCCTCTGTCTTCTTCCAGACTCTCTGCTTGTGATTCTCCCTTATCTCCCGACACACGCGTGCACACACACACACACACACACAGACACACACACTCCTGCGTCCCTGTTATGCCCTTTGTTTCATTCCCCACCTGGGCTTTAAGGCCCGGTTAAAATCTTCTGTCTTCTTCAGCCACCCGCTCTTCTTCCTCTGACCTCTTTGAGTTCTCCTTTATGCTTACCACTTCCTTGGCCTCAGTACTACGTAAAGCTGTAAGAAAAAGAGTGCTTCCTGGCATTGTGTTCCATTGTCTTAGTCGTAAATGGGCTCAGTGGTCACTTTGTTACTTTGTGGCAACTGTTAAGTTTTTGTTTATATAGAAATTCTTTGAAAATAGGGACTGTATCTTATATGCCTTTGCATGGCCCAGTTGTCCAGGAGGGGGAATTGCGCATAGTAAGTGTTCAGCCAACATCTCGTGGTTCAGTAACTCATTTTCTGTGCAGCCATGACCGTTCTGTGGAGTCTGAGTCTAGCTCCAGCAAAGAGCTAGTTGGCCTATAGAGACTGTAACAGGGGAAGGTCTTTTTACTGCCTTTCATCATTTTAAGAACTCCTGGGAGGGGAAAAACGCAGGTATCCCTTGTCTCGGTGTGTAATTCATTCATTGAAACCTGTGTTAGGATTCTGCTGTCTACCAAGAACTATCCTAGACTTTGGGGAGATCGCAGATAGTACGTTTCTGGTCTAAGCGAATAGGAAAGAATTTTCCTAGCTGGGTGCCATGCGTATTGTACAACTCAGTAAATGCCTCCCGAACAAAGGAACTGAGAGCACTGAATCTTTAAAAGGAAAACCAATGCATTTTAAGATCATATGTGCACATTAAATACTAACCAGTTTTCTTCCCTTAAAGAAGACTCAAGGGGCACCTAGGTGGCTCGCTCGTCGGTTAAGCGTCCGACTCTCGATTGTGGCTCAGGTCATGATCTCACAGTTCGTGAGTTCGAGCCCCGCATCAGCAGTGCAGAGCCCACGTGGGCTTCTCTCTCCCTCTCTCTCTCTCCCCCTCCCCTGCTCCTGCGTGTGCACGTGCTCTTTCAAAATAAATACATAAACGAAACAAAACACAACAGAAAGAAGCCTCAACAACCGAAGCTCGAGCTGAAGTTCTGGCATTTCGCCGGGGCTCACCAGGCGCAGTGTCGCGCGTGTGTCTCTAGCAAGCACCAACCAGCCTGGCCTCCCCGTCCTCCTGAAAGAGCTCGGCAGCTCGCTAGCGGTAGGCTCGGCTCAGTGAAAGAAAGGGGGAGAGAGAAGTTGTCCCCACCGACACCGTCCCCGTAAGCGTGTCAGATTAAAATGAGCGGCCCGTCCTGCACCTGGAAGCCAGCGGGGCTCAGGTGCCCGGTGTAACGGGTTGTTCGCTTAGCGCTCGGAGGCAGACAGGGTGGTCTGTATAACCAGCCAGTTCTGAAAATGCCTTCGCCACGTCGACAGTCAGCTGTTGGGAAAAGCAAAGCACTCGTCCGCTCGGAGGAAGCAGGCGGTTCCACAATGCTTCCTTGTGGCTTAGTCAGAGGGCAGCGCGACGGGGACTGCTCGGGCCGGGAGGAGGAGGGAACGCGGAGCAGCCCCCAGAAGGCAGCTGGACCAGCATTTGGCCTGTCCGGATTCTCATTTCTGGCTCACCTCCTTTCCAAAGGCATGTTTGTTTTCAAGTCCACAGTCTAAAAAAAAGTTATTTAAAATCATGTTATTTTTATAATCGAATGGACTTGGAACATTTCTAAAGTCAGACTGCTTTTTTTTTTTTTTCTTTTGCTTGCTGTATGGAGGTTTCTGCTGGAAACTCAAGGGAGTCATTTGCACGAGGGCACCTAGATGTGCTCCGGCTTCCCTTGAGGGTGGCCAGAAGGAGACTTTGAGGATGGGCAGTTTGCTTCAGGTGCCCTACTTATCACAGGCACAGCAAAAGACACTATAATTAAGCATGACTCCTCAAGCACTGTGTTCTCTGCTAGAGTTGTACCCTTCCAGAACCTGCTGACTAGCACATCTGGTGACATTTCAGCAGGGCCTTCAAGAGAGGGAGAACTTCGGGCCTCCTTAAAGATGTGCTATTAAAAGATTGCGTCCTGGGGCGCCTGGGTGGCTCCGTTGGGTAAGCGTCCGACTTCAGCTCAGGTCGTGGTCTCAAGGTTGGTGAGTTCAAGCCCCACATCGGGCTCCATGCGGAGAGCACGAAGCCTCCTTGGGATTCTCTCTCTCTCTCTCTCTGCCCCTCCCCTACCTGTTGTGCGATCTCTCTCTCTCTCTCTCTCTCTCTCTCTCTCAAAATAAATGAATAAACTTAAAACGAAAGACTGCGTCCTGGGATCATGTTCTGTTGTCACAGGTTGCGAGTAGGCTCAGTGGCTCTACTAGGTAATGACGGGAACCGTACTTCACACACCCCGGTATTCCCCACAACACCCACTCGCAGGCTTTGCCTGTGTGTGCAAGAGGTGGTGAAACACTCCAGCAGGGTGGAAGATGTGCGAGAATACACATGTCACGACCACTCTGTGGGCTGCACCCCTGCCCATCTGGTCCTGTGACTTCCTCCGGCTGCTTCCACAGCAGGCCATGTCCAGGGGCCAAAGCAGAGGGAGCCTCAAAGGCAACACTTTGAACTTCTGTTTTAGCCAAAGCATTTCACAGAGTAAATACCTGCCTCACAGCTGAGTTCAAGTGCTGATCCTCCCTCTCACTAAATGATTAAAGTCACTTCGTCTCTCAGAACTTATTTCCTTCTCTGGAAACACCAGTCTCATGGGTTGTGGTAAGCTCCAACGGGGTAACGCATGGCTATAAGATGATACACAACTGTGATCGCCACAGTGCTCTTTGGTGCCAGTAAAGGTTTTGTTTTTCATGATTAGTGCTTTTCCTATTCATGGGTGGAGAGTGGGTATGATTGTAACACTTGACAAACTTCATGGTTGGGAAGTTCTCCAAAGTGTGTTTAGTTTTTTTTGTTTTGTTATGTTTTTTTTTTAAATATTTATTTGTTTTTGAGAGAGAGAGAGAGAGAGGAGGGGAGGGGCAGAGAGAGAGAGAGACAGAATCTGTAGCAGGCTCCCAGCTCTGAGCTGTCAGCGCAGAGCCCGACGCGGGGCTCGAACTCACAAACTGCGAGATCATGACCCGAGCCGAAGTTGGACGCTTAAACCGACTGAGCCACCCAGGCGTCCCTCCAAAATGTTTAATCGAGACCTTTGCTAATGTAAATCCGATATAAGACGACACTAGTAAAAGATCCATTAATTTTAATTTTCTCATAAAAAGAGGAGGACACAGAAACTCTTCTTTGTGATACATTACCCACGTATTTTCTTACCATGAATCACTGAACTTGAGAGTATGGTCATGTAAAGCCTCTGAAAATTGTTTAATATTACAAACATCAATGTCTGTGTTTTATAAACTTGTAGCCTTGCCATGTTTAATATTTTTACCTAATTTTGCCCTATTTAAGGCCCTGCTTTTGGAAACTCAGTCCTTCTGCTATTTTTTTTTAAGCTAAAACTCAGAATAGGAAGATAATTGGTTTGCACTTGTGATGTTAAAAAATCACTTCTATGGAGGATTGTAAATGAATTCACCACTGGAAATGGATCTTTTTAAATACTGGTATTTAGACTTCAAAATCTCTTGAAGGTCAGCACTTAACATTTTGACTTAGACTATTTAACAATATTTATGGCATTTCTTATTAAACACTACTAGTGCATCAGAAACAGGCAGCCTGCTTACTTAAATAATCAGATTTATTTATTGGACAAGTTTCTTAAAGGGGATGAAGTTTCTGTTCCTGTTTTGCTTTGTTTTCTAAAAAGAAAACAGAAACAAACCTTTAATACGATTATTAGTGGTAAACCAGTTACTATAAGGAGCACAAAAATGCTGATACTGTAATATTTATATGCGTGATTTAAAAGCAAGGGGAAGTATGTTTTACCTCTATGCAAGGGACCGAGTGTACCCAGCATAAGCGGAAGGCATTAGATTTATAGCTCCACTTCAGGCATTGGTCCCTGTCATAAAAAAGAAAAAAAAAATTAAAAATACAGGTTTCTGAATTCAGGACTTACCGTATAAGGATGTTGAAACACTTAAACGGTGAGATCATGACCTGAGCCGAAGTCGGATGCTTAACCGCTTAACCGACTGAGCCACCCAGGCATTTTTAACTGTTTGCATAAATAATGTAGTTTCAACAACTCTTTAGGATAGGAATGGCCCACCAGGTACTCAGTTACATGAGAAACCACCATCCCGCCCACATTCTTTCACTCCAAATACTTTGGGACTACCTAACTATCTAAAGGATGTTTGCCTTCAAATTTCAATTAGGATACCTCTGGTCTTTCTTTACAATCTAGAAAAATACAGATTTGGGAGTAGGGGGTTACGAAATGAGATGAGGGGTGCCTGGGTGGCTCAGTCAATTAAGTGCCTGACTGTGGCTCAGGTCACGATCTCATGGTTCACGAGTTCGAGCCCCGCATCAGGCTCTGTGCTGAAGGCTCAGAGCCTGGAGTCTGCTTTGGATTCTGTGTCTCCCTCTCTCTCTCTCTGTCCCTCCCCTGCTCACACTCTGTCTCTCTCTTTCTCAAAAAAATAAACAAACATTTAAAAATTAAAAAAACAAAAACGAGATGAAACAGGTAGTTAGTTTCAGGTGATGTGCATGTGCAAACTCTCATCAGAAGGCAGTTAGGGTATTTTTCAGTCACAATTTGAAAACCTTTCCCTCCCATGTGGGTCATGAGTTAACTTTTTTGTGCCGAGCAGCTGTCAGATGTACTTCTGAATATCCTGGAAACATCAGAAGTACGTCCAGATGTACCTCTGAGCATCCCAACATCCAGAGCCCAAAGACAGAGGAGGCACAAGGAGGATGGTCATTAGATCAGATTCACCCATGGTGCTGCCTCTGCTCTCAAATACCATATGTCTCTCCCCCCACCCCCCGCCGCCTCCACCGACCCTGACACTTAGGAAAGACTAAAGTCATCTTAGTGGATAATCAATGCTAGATGGCACTGTAGAGTAATTAGGGGCAAAAAAGACACAATTGAAAGAAACATTCTTTGGTCATAAGTATTGAAGTAGGTGCCCGATGGTAGCCGGAAGATACCCTCGAGAAAGACTACCACATCTATTCAACAAAAATCTAAACTCTCTTGCTAAATGAATGTCTCTTAGGTGCAAAACACTGCAAGGAGTGGATGGTGGTTAAGGAACGGATACACAGTAATTTGTTGGCATATCTAATTTTTTACTAGGAAAGCAGGGGGCATTAATTTGGGCACTCACGCTTCTCTGGCAACCGATATTTAAGCCTCTGTGTTGCACCAGCTAATGGCCATCGTGACACTGTCATCTGGCACAGAAGCCCTAATTGGCGATGAAGCATCGCCCTCCAGGAAAGTCCCAGGGGATCTTGCTTCTCCTCCTCTTTCTCCTCACCCTCCTCCTTCTCACCCTCCTCCTCACCCTCCTTCTCCTCCTCTTCTTCCTCCTCCCCCTCCTGCTCTGGGTTTCTCTGCCAGGGCTTTGTTCCTTTTTGTAATTTGTGCCTCTTTTCTGAGCCCTATAAAAAAAAAACAAAAACAGCTAGGTAGGAAAGAGTCATAAGTTGAAGGTCCCTCCCTGAGGCCCAACTCAGCAAGGGCTTTCCAGTCCTTTGAGATATTTGAACTCCTGCGTAACTAAGGGAATATTAACTTATCAATTTAGGGCAGAGTGCGGAGGCCCAGACTACCCATCCCCAGGTCCTAACCCCTGCTCAGAACCACAGGGTTAAACACTAGGACTCTCCCTGCCACCTCTTGATCATTTTTTTTTTAATGGTAACAATGTGTTATGGACTGAATGTCTGTGCCCTGCACCCCCAAATTCATATGTCAAAGCCACAATCCCCAGTTGATGGTATTTGGAGATGAGACTCTGGGAGGCAGTGAGGCCATGAGAGTGGAGTCGTTATGAAAGCACTTAGTGGCCTTATAAGAAGAGACGCAAGAGAGATGATCTCTCTGTCTCTCTCTGCCATGTGAGGACACAGTGAGAAAGCAGCCATCGCAAACCAGGAAGAAGGCCCTCACCAGACATCAAATTAGTCAGCACCTTGACCTTAGGCTTCCAAGTCTCCAGAACTGTAAGAAACGAATATTTGTTGTATAAACTACCCCGTCTACAGTAATTTGTTACAGCAGCCTAAACTGACTAAGCCTCAGGGCTGGTTGCAGGCAGCCAACTGGATGAATGAGAAACCTTAAAAATAAAAGCTTATAAACAATGCAAGTTATATTATAAAATATACAGAAACGTCCAATGAATAAAATTCAGTGAACGTTCTTCATGAGACTTAATGCTGCACAGAAATTGCATTAATCAAAAACAGGATACAATGTAAGTACTGTACTTATTTTCTTTGGTTATCGAATCACAGAAATATTATCAAATGTAATTACTTGTGATAAAGATGTCACAAACTACTACATAGTTAGTTAAGTAGAAGGAAATGCGTTTTTGGAAAGTGATAAACGTCCCAAAGTTATGGCCCTGCACTTTGTCTTAATTTCTGCTAAAATAGGGTTTTGTTGTTTCAGATACGCCCATGCTGTTCAGTCAGTCCTTCTTCAACAAAGAGTTGGTGACTAAAATCTGTATGCTTAACCGAGCTTGACTAATATTTGTAATGATAGAAGCCATTTTATTGGCAGTAAATCGGCTTCTGATTCCTACAGCAAACACTCCCACACACACAAACGTGGATGGGCAGGAAGAAAAAGGAAGTGATGCAGAATGATATTCTCCAGAGACAACCTAAAATGAAAACACAACATCTGCATCGAGGGGGTGATGATAGCAGGTGAGGGCGATGCGGAAGAAATGCATCAGGAAGTTGTCTAACGTGCCCAGCAGAGAGCACTTAAAAAGAAAAAAAGTGAAAAGAAATTAATGTGACATCCCCATATACAGTCACCTCCCACAGCAAGGACTATGCGAGGTGGTTTTTATTTTGAAGATTTCACGCTACGGACAGGGCAAGACCACTCGCAGGTACGAAACTGGCTTTGGTGTTGTGTTTGGGAAGTGGATGGAAGTTTTCTGTTTCATCTTTTCTCCTAAAGGACAAGGAAGGATTATAACCCGACCAGTGCCTCTGAGGGATTTACAAGACAGTGGACCAGAGGGGGGAGGGGGTGGAGCAGGAAGAGAGAGAGAGAGAAGCCCCGAAGAGTTGATTGGATTCTCGTATTTTCACACTCCTTCCTGAAAGGCACCCTCGCTCAGTCTCTACATTATAACTTAAAACAACAACAACAAAAAAAACAAAACAAAAACAAAACCCCACAATATCTGGATCTAGCTTACTTATATTTGGGCAGCAGGGGTAGAAATTACTATGTGAAATTTTGATGTTCAGACAGAAGTCTGGCCTTGCACGTTGTTTTCATTACATTTGAAAGTGCAGCGTGTACCTCAACAACAACAACAACAACAACAAAAGAAAATACAGTGTGTAGGAGCGTGTAGAAAAATCTACTCTAAAACCCACCACCTTCTTTTAGAAGCTAGAGTGGAGGGGTATTGTGTTTGTTTTGCTTCTTTAGATACGTGTGGACGTTGAAGGCTACGAGACACTGTAAAATAGCTTACTATGTAAACATTATACACAAAGTACAGATTAATCAGCCCATGGGAATTCTGCCCATACCCTAAAATGTCTGTGAGCCCCTAATTTCTTATACTCAACAGTTATAATCTTAAGGGACCATATTGCTTTATGCTATTCGTTGCTGAATGAGGGGCGTACAACATCTTTTTAAGATTTTGAACTATTGCATTTTGTGGGAATTAAAATAAAAGTTTTAATTTGAAAGGCAGTGCATCTCAAAGTGGCAACGCTTCTCTGAACAACCTCTAAGAATTACGATCAGGTGAGAGGAACGTCTCACTTTCAAAACTGTTCATTTCGTGACCGGGAAAATGAGAAATGCACCCATCTTTAAGTCACACGAGTTCGTCAAGCCTGCATCTTGCCTACTCCAGACATCAATGAGCTGTCTCAGTTTGTCATCATTGTCGTTTTAACCGGTGATAGGGCATCTGAAACCTCTGTGGCATTTCCTCAAAAGTCTAACTCCCTCCTAGTTATCCTACAGCTGTGCCTTTAGTCCTGGAGATTTACTATTTTTTCAGAGCTCAGACTAAAAAGTGCTTGGCGGTTGTGCCGTTGAAGAATCTAGACAAGAAAATAGCTCACTTGTAGTCAGTAAAGTTAGTAAAGTCAGTAAAGAATCAGAGAATCATCAAATTTTGGACCTGAAAAAAGACTTGGAATCTAATTCAATGCACTCATTTTACAGATGAAATAACAGACCTACACAGACAGTTTGCACTGGGGGCCTCCTGCTTCCCAGTCTAATCTTCATGACATCACCACAGAAACCTACATTAAGAACCTCTGCAGTCATTTTTTACAGAGAGAGTGAGGAGAAAATGACACTCACAGCTTTCCTTTCCACAGGGTCCCAGAGGCAAGCAATCCACGCACCAACCTGCTTATTCAACCTCCACATGTCCGCCATGTTGTACACTGTGGTGGGGCGGGGGTGGCAGGTCAGGTTGGAAGTTTTAAAAAGTACATGTCTGGGGCGCCTGGGTGGCTCAGTTGGTTGAGCGTCCGACTTCGGCTCAGGTCATGATCTCACAGCTCGTGGGTTTGAGCCCCACATCGGGCTCTGTGCTGATGGCTCAGAGCCTGGAGCCTGCTTCAGATTCTGTGTCTCCCTCTCTCTCTGCCCCTCCCCTGCTCATGCTCTGTCTCTCTCTCTCTCTCTCTCTCTCTCTCTCTCTCTCTCAAAAATAAATAAACATCAAAAAAAATTAAAAAGAAAAAAAGTACATGTCAGTCACAGTTGGTGAGACCCAACTGGGGTGGGGGTTGAGTCTTGTCTAATGCATGGCATCAAGATCTCAGTAGGTTTTATTTTTTAATAAATATTTTTTAATAAAATTTTTAAATAAATTTTTAAATAAATAATATCTTTCAGATATTAAAAAATTCTCTTTCTTGGACAAACACAATCAAGTGAGAGAGAGGAAAAAATTTAAGTTTAAGGTAACTTGAGTTCAAGGAAACATGATTCTCTTCAGGAGGAAACCTGGATCCTATATAAATATTTCCTTTTCGGGGAGAGGGTCAAGGAATATATGTTCCTTTTGAAAGGGAAAGGTCTATTGAAGTTTCATTGCCTTCACAGACTGAGATTTGTCACTATTTCCTTGTTACAGTGAGGAAGCTGAGGTATATGGAATTTAGTTATTCAGCACAAATGACTTTGATTTAATTTTAGACGCCCCTGTTCTTTAAAAGCCCTTTCAGCCATCCTGTCACATGAAATGTTTTTCAAACAGTATTCTTCAACCTGTAGTCCTCTTGCTGGCTCCTTTGTCCTTCTCTTCTCCCCTTAGTCCTTTCAAATTCCCTTCCACAATGTTCCCGGAATTTCGTCCTCTTCTCTGTCTGTTGTATAGAGCAATTCTGATCTTTCCAGCTCCTAAACTTTCCAGGTTCTAAACTCTTCTTCAGGCCTGTTATTGCGTATCCAAAACCAACCAAGGTGCTCATCCAAATCAAAGGATCTTCTGAGACTACTTCCTTTAAGCCTGTGGTCCGCACAAGAGTACATGAGAACCATCTGCAAATCGTTTAAAATTAAATTCAGATGCTGGCTCAACAGTTTGGGATTGGCCTAGAAACACTTACATTGAGTCGTGATTTGATTCTGATAGATCTCCAGCTCATTCTTTGGGAAACCCTGTGGCACAATGAGATTTCTCCTCTACTGGAGGCAGTTGGAGTCCAGATAGCAGGGCTTTTTCTCCTTTACGTATAGAGAGGGTATCTTATTCTCAAAAAACGCCTGCAGAGACCCCCACTATGACTGGAGTTAAACATCTCCCCATTGTTTGATTGCTCAGCCCACCCTATGGTAAAGCCAGAGATCACTCTCATTAGAAGCTCTGTCAAACTCGGGTAGACTCATTAGCAGGGGATAAGACTCGTGTTTCCTGTTGTAAGAGGATTTCTCTTGTCTGAAATGTTTGTATTCACTTGAACAGGCTCAGTGACCCATGTAGCTAAGTCACATAGAGGACAAAGCTTGCTCTCGGACAGCCCAGAGGACTTTGCTTACCATCCATCTTCCAATGGTGTTTGACAGAAGACAGTCAGTCTTAAAGGATCAGGAAGGAGGACCATTTGGGGTTAGGACAGTTCCACATTCTATAATTTTAACACCCAGAGTAGTCTGTGATTTAGGTGGCATTATTGAAGAAGGGTAGCTTTGTTTCAACTCCATTTACAATATAGCTGTGTCTCTTTCAAAAGATCACTTAAATACAAGAATCAGAAACCGATCAGAGGGTCATTATAAAGTATTTAAATTATCCATGCTATGAATTAATAAATTATATGAGGCATTTTAAGTAGTCTGTTTTACAAAAATGTGCACACTCCTCAGAAAGATATCAACCCTATTGTGTTAAGAAATACATATATCTATACTATTCTTTCTAATAAGTTTACTATCTTTTTTCATGCTTCTGTCATCTTTTTACCTTTATTCTTAGCTCTTTGAATAGAAGAGCTAAATTGTGTATTTTTTTTCTGTTGTTGTTGTTGCCCCGAAACATTTTATCCAATGATTTCAGCCCGTAGTAGGTGTTCAGCAAAATGCTTATGTCCCACCCAGGGCTGTGCCTACTCTCCCCTCTTCCACAAGCAGTGTGTGAATCTAGGTAAATGATTTAACCACCCTGTGTTTCTGTGAATATTCCCTGTAAAGTAAGATAAAGACAGTAGCCACTGCCAAGAATCTCTACTCTTTTAGGACCCCTCTGGAATCTGGAACTGCATCTCTGAAGTAGTTCTCTCATCCACTGGTAGATTTCTACAAAACAATGAATTCTGCATTTTATTTTTGATGGTGCATCTCTCATGGGCCCTTTGCGTTCAGAATCAAGCCTATACTCTCGAGGACAGTGTTGAGGGCCCAGCAGCCCTCCTAGCTTGGCTCCTGCTCAGGTGAAAGGCTTCATCCCTGCCTCGGCCCCTTCCACATGCTGCTGTAGGCCCACCGACCACTGGCTGCTCTCTGGCCCTGCTGGCCTTTCACTGGCACAGGTCTGGGGTCTCCACACAGCCTTCCTCCATCTGCCCGCCGTGCTTTTCCCTGTCCTATTCTATTTCAAGGCTGAGCTCACAGGTCACTTTATCATTCAAACTGTCCCTTACAGTCCCACTCCCAGATAATTTAGTTGAGTCCCACCTTTTGTTCCCTGGGACTTTGCACATGGTGCTATGATAGTATTTAATTCTGTACATGTCCGTTGTTATCACCACCCTCTCTGCCCAGGCTCCAAGCCTTTTGAAGGTAGAAACTGTAACCTGCGAATGAATGAACGAGTGAATGCTTTGCCTGTCTTAACTGCCTGGTTTGTCTCAGCCATCAGTAACAAGCACAGAGCTAAATTATTTCCTAAGAGGCCGTAGTCTTTCTTTCCATTCATTCCCTGGTGAAAGTGGTTTCCTCTACTCTCTCCTGTCTCCAAATCTCTTATCACCTGGATTCCTGTTATTTTCCTTTCACTTTAATATATCCCAGTTCCACAAGATCTCTTTGCTTATATTACTAGCTACTTTAAATCCTTCATGGATTTAATTAAGTGATAAGTATGATACAATATCCTTTGAGCATTATCCCAGGTAAATAACATTTTTCCTTCACGGGCAGCCTCCTTTTTTTAAAATTTTTTTTTAAGAGAGAGAGAGCTCAAGAGGGAGAGGGGCAGAGAGGGGGAGACACAGAATCAGAAGCAGACTCTAGACTCTGAGCTGTCAGCACAGAGCCCGACATGGGGCTCGACCTCACGGACAGCGAGATCATGACCTGAGCCGATGTCGGACGACGCTTAACCGACTGAGCCACCCAGGCGCCCCGTGGCAGCCTCCTTTTTTTTTTTTTCCCCAATTTCTCTTTCCCACTTACTGTATCCTGGGTGAAGCTGATGTCAGCTCTCCCCCCTGTCCATCCAGTTGCCTAATGGTTTGGAATCATTATTCTTTCATAATTTGTTTTGCTTCAGCATACATAATTGACTACAATTACTTGACTGTTTCATTTTGGCTAATGTAGATTTGCAGACTCAGAGCTTTGCCATGCACTTCACTTTTGCTGGTGTCATTATGCAGGCTGCAGTTGCAGGGACCGTAGTGGCATTTTGTGCAAACAGTATGGACGGGTTAAGTAGAAAGAATGAAAAGAGACCCAACCCAAAGTGATCATCAGAGGATAAAAGTGAATATCCTAAAATCCTTAGCGCAGTAACAAGTGTATTCAGCTTTTGCATTAAATAATTGGGCATAGAG
This sequence comes from Acinonyx jubatus, assembly GCF_027475565.1. Classification (NCBI taxonomy): domain Eukaryota; kingdom Metazoa; phylum Chordata; class Mammalia; order Carnivora; family Felidae; genus Acinonyx; species Acinonyx jubatus. The sequence goes on from NC_069380.1 coordinate 11,024,232, forward strand.
TCTCATTCCTAAGGAAGCTTGCTGAATTGATGGTCCCTTGATGTAGGGAACGGATTGTTTACCTGATGAAGCAACATACAAATATCTCAGGAAGAACCAGCTTTACAACTGAAAGCAAACTCCTTAGGGCAAAGACTTTATATGTTTGGCACAATTACACTTATTGTTCAGCAGTGCTGGATAAATATTTAATAACTGTTCCTCCACACCTATTCCTGGCAGGCCCAGCCTTCCTGACCTGTCATGTCCATAATCAAATATGTATTTCCACATTCATCATTTGAGGTGTGGTGCCACTTTTAGGCTGGTTTCTCTGGGATGTTGCCATCTTCTCTAGGGTTGGGGTGTGCTCTCGGTGCCTGGGACATAGATAATTAGCCATGAATATCAAACAGTACTCTCTTTTTTTCCCCTTGCTTTTAAAACTCTCTTTATTTTTAGAGCTAGATGACTTACAGAGTGAGCTGTATTTTCTCCTGAAGGCAAAGCAGTCACTTTTTTCTGAGTTTGTGCTAAGACCCTGGCTTCATCATCTAGGCTCTGTGACTAACTGTAACTCTAACTTGACTTTGGGCAGCTCGCTTTGCCTCTCAGGAGGACAGCTTGCTCATCTGAAAGAGATTCTCTTGGGCTGTTCAAAAATGTTCTTTCTGGCCCCCAAGTTCTAGTGTATTGCCTATTTCCAGGTGTAATATTTGTGTTTGTTTGCTCAGAAGAAATAAGTTAGTTCACTTGTAAGTCTACCTTCCTGGAGAATTCAAAAAATGTTCTATTACTTAAATACTGGATCTGTTACCTGATTTTCTTTTCTTTAAGAGGAATTTACCCGATATTAATTACATAGAAGCGGGGGATCATTGTGGTGGCAACAGATGTGAATTTCAAAACACATACATGTAGAATAACCTGGCTGTTGAATTGCATGGATTTTAAAAGAACGACAACATTTAAAGTGACCAGAAGGAACAAAATCTACTGGTTCTGGATGACAGAGGTCTGCTAATTGTGTGGTTGTGTGAACTCCGTCTCTTGGTTTCTTTATCAGTAAAATGGGAATCTTATCTTTCTGTTTACCAAAGAAGGAGAAAGAAGGCAAAGACTTCAAGGTCCATTGCAGTTACAGGAGTTTCCACTGGAAACTTCCCGTATAAAAAGGTACTGTTCAGGCTGGTGCTTCCAGTTTTCTGACCGTGGGAGAGCCTTCGTCTTTGCCCGCTTGAACTTTATGTTTCAGCTGCTCTCTTGACGTTTGACCCCCACTTCCTTGTGTCTGGAGCCACCATCTTTGCTCATGCAAAATGTTATTTGTAGTTGTTGCAGCAACCCTGATCAGCCCTCAGAACGATTTAATCTGTTGTTTGCTTCCATTAACCACTTCTTCCAAAGGCCTGAGTTGATCTGCCAAAAGGGTAGTCGTTAAGGCTCCATCAAAATGCTGTGCAAACCCACTTAGTTTTTCTCACCTTGTCTTCCTCCCCTATCTGGGAATTCCCAATCTGCAGAAGTTTTGTTTGTGCACGCTCAGGTTTCCATGGGCGACTCAGGTAAACTGGAAAATTCTGTGGCCCAGGTCAAGATCAGGATCATTTCTACCTGTAATCACTTTTACTTTTCTGAAGTTCAAACAAATGGTTCAGGGAAGTGAACCCCAGTTAGCAGGAGCACAGAGAGCTCTGGTTCAACTGAATCTTCGCAATTAGATAAACCCCAACACCTAACAATAACTTTTGTGCTTCCCACTGCAATGATTTATACCAATTTTAGTCTCATGTTTAAATTACTAATATTACATGTTATCGCATGAATACACCCAGCATTGACACTGTTTTTAAGTGCAGTATATCGTATTTATCTTTCTGAATGCCTTCAAAAATGCATACTTCCTCCATGGAGTCCCCAAATACTAATTTTGAGCTTTCCATCATTGATTAGGATCACCTTGCCTAATGCAATTTTCATTTCTATATTAGTAGATCTTGTAATATTTATTGTTATGATTATTTTTCCACATTGATTCCTTCCCCTCTCCCCCCCCCGCCCCATGGCTGTTATTCATAGAAAAATCACACACGGAATCATGCATTCGTTCATTCACTCGCTCATTCGTTGTATAAATACTATTTGAGTACCTACTACCAATCAGGAAGTAGACTATTACTTTTTCATAAGTATTAGTCTTCTACTATTATTATAGAGCTATCTATTCTTCCCTTCAATTCTATCAATATTTGCTTCATATTTTTAGGAGCTCTGATGTTTCGTACATATATTATTATTCTATCTTCTTGCTGAACTAAGGTTTTTATATATGTCCTTCTTTGTCTATTGTAACAGTTTTTGACTTCAAATTATTTTGTCAACTATTAGTATGCCACCCCTACTCTCTTTTAGTTACTATTTGAACTGACTATCTTTTTCCATCTTTTCACTTTCGATCTATTTGTGTTCTTAGATCCTCAATTCCAAAGTCTCTTGTAGACAGCACAGAGTAGGATCCTGTTTTTTTAAAAAATGTTTACTTATTTATTTTGAGGGAGAAAGAGAGTGAAAGAGCAGGGGAGGGGCAGAGAGAGAGAGAGAGAGAGAGAGAGAGAGAGAGAATCCCAAGCAGGTTCTACACTGTCAGCACAGAGCCCAACATGGGGCTCCATCCCATAAACCATGAGACCATGATGTGAGCCCAAATCAAGAGTGGGGCACTTAACCAACTGAGCCACCCAGACACCCCAGATCCTGGTTTTTTATTTTTTTAATCCATTATGTCAGTCTACATCTTTTGTTTGAAAAGTTCAATCCATTTATTGCAATTACTGGTAGGGGAGGGCTTACTATTGCCTGTTACTTTGTTTTTTGTTTTTTTTTTTCTGTAAGTCTTATGGCTTTTTGTCCTCATTTCCTTCGTTGATGTTCAGTTGATATTTTTGCAGTGGCCTGTTTTGATTTCCTTCTCATTTCCTCTCATATATATTTTACAGATATTTTCTTTGTGGTTTCCATGGGGATTATCTAAACTATCCTCAAGTCATAGCAATCTATTTGAAACTGGTAACAACTTCATTTGCAGACAAAAACTGTACTTATTTACATCTCTGCCTGCCCCTCAGCTTACATTATTGATGCCACAGATTATATCTTTATTTTTTTGTACCCATTAACATAGATTTATGATTACTTAAAAAAAATTTTTTTAATGTTTGTTTATTTATTATTGAGAGACAGAGAGAGACAGAGTGTGAGCAGATGAGGGGCAGAGAGAGAGGGAGACACAGAATCTGAAGCAGGTTCCAGGCCTGACGCGGGGCTCGAACTCACAAACTGCGAGATCATGACCTGAGCTGAAGATGGACGCTTCACTGACTGAGCCACCCAGGCGCCCCTGATTACTTTTTTATTCATTAGTCTTTAACTCCATAAAAGAAAAAAACAGCGGAGTTACAAACCAAAATTACAGTAATTCACATTTTTGTATTTGTCCATATATAGATTTTTGCCAGACGACTTGTATATTCATGTTGTTTCAGGTTGCTGTCGAGTGTCCTTTTATTTCAACTTGAAAGACTCCCATTAGCATTTCTTGTAGGCCAGGTCTACTGTTAACTCCTTCGACTTGTATTTATCTGGGGATATCTTCATTTCTCTCTCATTTTCGAAGAGCAGCTTTGTCAGATATAGTATTCTCAGTTGACAGCTTTTCCTTCTAGTACTTGAACTATATCGTCCTACTGCTTTCTAACCTGCAACATTTCTGTTGAGAAACCCACCAAGAATCTTATTGAAGATCCCTAGCCATGACGAGTCACTTTTCTCTGGCTGCTTTTAAGATTCTCTCTTTGTCCTTGACTTTCTACAGTTTGATTATCATGTGTCTCAGGGTGGGTCTGTTTGTGTTTATTCTACTTAGAGTTTGTTAAGATTCTTGTATCTGTGGCTCTCCTCAAAGTTGGGACAGTTTTGCTGTTTTTCCTTCAAATAAATTCCCTGCCCTTTTCTCCCTCTCTTCTCCTTGTGGGACTCTCACGATGCATATATTGATGTGTTTGGTGTTATCTCAAAAGTCCTTTTAATTTTCTTCATTCTTGTTTCTTTTTCTTCCTCAGACTCAACAATTTCAAATGACTCCTCTTAAAGTTTTCTGATTCTCTTTTTCTGCCTATTTAAATCTGTTCTTGAACCCCTCTAGTGAATTTTTCAATTCATTTCTTGTTTTATTCATCTTTATAATTTTAGTTTGCTTCTTTCTTTTATGTTTGTTTATTTTTGAGAGAGTGGGAGAGAGCGAGCATGCACAAACAGGGGAGGGGCAGAGAGAGAGGGAGACACAGAATCGAAGCAGGCTCCAGGCTCTGAGCTGTCAGCACAGAGCCCGACGTGGGGCTCGAACCCACAAACTGAGATCATGACCTGAACTGAAGTCAGACGCTCAACCGACTGAGCCACCCAGGTGCCCCTAGTTTGGTTCTTTTTAATAACTTTGATCTCTTTGTTGATGGCCTCATTTTATCCCTGAATTGTTTTCCTGAATTTGTTTAGTTGTCTGTGTTCTCCTTTATCTTATTGAGAATACTTAAAAAAAAAAAAAAATGTTTTAAAGTCTTTGTTAGGCTCAAGGCCTGTGTTTCTTTAGGGTTAGTTTCTGGAGATTTATTTTGTTCCTTTGAATGGGCCGTGTTTACCTCTTTCTTTGTGTGTCTTGTGATCTTTTGTTGAAAATGAGGCATTTGAAAAACTTTTTTCTCAGCCAGTCCTAGTAAACTGGCTCTGTGCAGAGGAAGATCACTGATTAGCCTGCCACGAAGATTCAAGGCCCTCTCGGCCTTTTTCCAGAATCTATGTTTTCCCTGGGCCTGTGCATATGCTTTTTCTTCTCCAACTCGCTTGTATACCCAGCTGCTTTTAAATCTCTTAACTTTCCCTCGAGTTTCACCCCTGCTCATTCTCAGGATTTCACATATCCTCCTGTACTCCTCTACCTGAAATCTCTTGCCCAGGTGACCAGGGATCTGCCGTCCCTTGAAGCCCTCACAGGCCATTGCATCACCCCTGCCCCGGCAGCTTCCAGCCTGATGTCCAAAACATGCCGCCATTCCCATCAGTGTTCTGAGCAGGCCAGACGGAAACCAGTCCCTCCGACAAGCCAGAATGTTGCAAGCAAATTCCACTCTTTCCTCCTGTCCTGGGCAAGGGACCAGGAGTTGGGTGGCATCCTCCTGACCACGTCATGCTGCACTGGGTAGAGGGTAAGGGCAGGCAAAAATGCCACGAAATATCCTATAGTTTTGAGTGTGACCTTTTCTTGGCCAGACATTCACTTGGTTGACAGCTTCTTGACTAGTTTCTAGAGTTCCCACAAAGCTACTTGGGGCCCTATATTGTTGTTCATTTGGTATTTCGGTGGGAGAACAGGGGCCTGGAGCTTCCTAGTCTGTCACCTTGCTGACATCACCCTTGCTCATAGGTAACTCATAATCCAGACACAGAACAAGAATGACATCAATGTTTGTGGTTTAGAAAAAATAGCTCTTGAGATTACACATCCTTGTGTCAAAGAAAATAAACTTCAGAACCAGAGAAACCATTAGCAACCTGGGTGCTAGGCTAGGTGAGAAATGGAAAGAGCCTGAGCTAAGACAGAGACGTACATTCAAGATCTATTAAAGAGTTATGGTTCGAAGACTCATTAGCCTCCTGGAAGCTAATTCCATGTCTCCTCCATCATTACATGATGGAGGAGACATGGAATCAAGAAATAGACTGGTAGATTCCAGGAAGTCTGTGATTTTCGTCAAGTTCCTTGGGCATTCTGAACTTCATTTCCTCATCTATAAAATAGGGTGGTTCTGAAGTTTAAAAGAGATAACACATGTCAGTGCCTAGTGAATAGTAGGCAACTAATAAGAATTTCTTTTTTTCTCATCCCCCTACGTGTAACCAGTATTACGAGATTGTGCAGTTTGGTGAATGGTGATACTCTTAACTGAATAGGAAAAGCATAAGCCAATCTTTTAAATCCCTGGGTTTGTTGGTTTGATTGTTTGTTTGTTTTTAACTCCTACTCTGCAGTGATAATATACGTTAGGCAGGTTCTATATAAAGAAGAGTTTGCATGCATATTTATCTTTCCCAAACAAGCTGTCCTAAATTTCCTAAAATTATTATCTTATTCCCAGAATGTTCTCCGAAAATGAAGCAGGAAGCAAGGTCGCTTTTAGCACACTGGTTGGCTCCAGGTTATTCTGTAAATTTGGAGCTAAGTGGTAAAAATAATTTGTCTCCTGGCTCTTGAACCAAGGCTTTGTTACTGTTACCAACTCTGAGGCTTTTAGAAAATCCTGTGAGACTTTTCTCCAGATGATTCTAATTTGACAGATTAACAGCTATGTAAATATATGTGTGCATTCATGATGACAGTTTGAATGTTATGTTTAGAGATTATGAAAGGAAAATAGAAAAAGGGATTTCGCCTTGCCTTCTTTTCCCCTTAAAGTACTGACCTTTTAATAAAATTGTGTTTCTATAAGCCAAGATTCGAATTGCTATCAATCCTAGAAAATATAAGTTCTCATGCAACTACTGTTTCATGCGGACTATATATCTAGCTTTACAAATCATAATGTAGTGGCTTGTAACGGATGATGAAGAACCATTTTAGAACCTATTCTTGAGATATTTTAGAAAAATCAGGATGATGTGTTTACCCCTTGATACCCCTTGATACAACTAAACAAATCAAGTTTAGTTACGATCTATGCATCAGACTTTAGACGATGATAATTATATATCCAGATACTCCATTCTGATAGGAGAAAAATCTTTTGGCTTGTAAAAGATGAAAGTTGAGAAGTTGGGGAAATGCCTGCATCAAGCCGGGGAAGTGAGGAAAGTGACTAGTACAACTGTGCCCCCGTGCTCTTTCCTACAAGTCACACCCCACCTTCCCACACCAGCAAGAAATGGAATTTTCCAGAGTCCTGAATTTGATTAATCATGTTGTATGTTTTTTTTTTTAATTTGTTTATTTATTTTGAGAGAAAGAGGACAAGCGGGCAAGGGGCAGAGAGAGAAGGAGTGAGAGAATCCCAAGCAGGTTCCACCCCATCAGCACAGAGCCTGACGACTCAGGGCTTGACCCACAAACCACGAGATCATGACCCGAGCCGAAGTCAGATGGTTAACCAACTGAGCCACCCAAGTGCCCCAATCATACTGTATGTTTTGAATTATTTTCAAGAAGAACAAAAGGCATAAAAATATTAAGTAGCAGCATCTAATTCTTTTCTTCTCCTCATCCTTTTGCTGTGGTGCATTGCTGTATCTTGTCTCTTACCTAGTGAAGTAGCCAGATTTGTCAGCAAAATGTTACCTCCCACAGAAAAAGTAAGAATCACATGTTTTTCTACCGGCAATGATGAAACACTGATGGGCTTCGTGTTATAATTCATTGTTACACACGTCGAGATGTATTTTTGTTTAGCAAAGTCCAGATAGTGGGAAAGACACAGTTGTCCGGTGGGTGTGTCTTTGTCTATTTTAACATGTGAGACTGTGTTATTCAGAGACTTTATTCAAGACCATTATAGGGCTGCATTTCTCAGAGATGACACATGGACATGTACAGACACAGATAATAGTTTTGTCTTGTAAAGCCTTATCTTTGAAAGACCTGGCTCAGATGGTAAGATTGCCTCATGGAGTCCCGATGTAATTGAGGCAGGTGCCCGTCGAGGTAACGGCTGGCTTCCCAAAGTCACTCCTACACTCCAGGTATACTGAACTCCAACCAGGAACTGAAACCTGTGCACCATTTCTTCACCATTTGCACCTCCTGTGCCACCATCCATGCACCTTCCCTCTCCTCCGTGCTTTCCCCACTGGCTAAAATTGACTTTGTCCCTCCCTGCTCCATCAGTGCCCCAATTGTCCTAAAATTTTCAGCCTCCTTCAGAACCTGATAAGCATTGAGCCCTTCTGGAAAGCTGGAAACCCTTCTGGAAAGCCCTTCACATTCATGCTGAGTTGTATCCCTTTGTAAGTACTCCTTAGAGCCTTCTGCCAACCTTGGTTATGATGCTCTAGTCACTTGTCTGTCTCCCCCATTGGAGAATGAACTCCTTGAGGATAAAAGCTGTTTCTTTTTTAATTAAAAAATACCTACAATACTGCCTGACACCTAGGCATGACTCAATAAATGTGTGGGCTTTTTTAAAATATAATTTATTGTCAAATTGGCTAACATACAGTATGTAAAGTATGCTCTTGGTTTTGGGGGTAGATTCCCATGGTTCATCCAAAAAGTGTGTGTAAAATGAGTAAGTGGACAAATGAATGAATGATTCTATCCTGGTCTGTAAATGGAATATTGACATGTGTATGCCAGGATCATAGCTAACTCTTCCCAAGTTCCTTCCATGTGCCAGGCATGGTGTTGCACTTTTTTTGAGGCATTTGCTCATCTAATCCTCCTAACGACTCTATGATGGACATATCTTTATTTTCCCTGTTCTGTAAATGAGACATTGAGACACAGAGAGTTCAAATAACAAGATCATACCACGCACACAGATTTCAATCTTAGATTTGTTGAGCCCATTACAATCAGTCTGTATTTGAAGTTATATGGCTCCTAATAAGAATGTGTCAAAATTATCTATGCTAAAAGAATAGCTACAAACCTTACTTTTACTGTATTGTTTGTACAAGTAGAGAAAAGAAAAGCGAATCATCTAAAATCCTGAACACAAAAACTTGTGTTAGCCGTAAATATTTTCTTTCATTTTTTTCATTTTTTTATTAAAAAATTTTTAAGTCCTATATATACATAATTTTTATCTTAATATATATTGTATTCATATTTATGTTAATACCTTGTCCTCATAACCATAATTATGTGTGAAAGCTCCAGGCTCCAAGCTGTCAGCTCAGAGCCCGAACCCACGAGCCATGAGATCATGACCTGAGCTGAAGTCAGATGCTTAACCAACTGAGCCACCTGACTGTCCTCATTTTACATGAGGACACTGAAGCTCTGATGTGTGTGATGATACTATTCCAGGTGCGTCGATATGCTTAGCCAGTTACCTACCCTTGGACATTTGTTTCTAACAATACTATGGTGAAAGTATTTGTGTATATTGGGGATCTCTTTTGATGTTTCCTTAGCTTTTCAGAAAGGGAATTTCAGCACGATAGCCACACCAATTATTTAACAGGAAAATAACCAAGGGGCTCAGGCATTCAGCATTTCTGTGGTTTCTGGAGGCCCTAGACATAGGAGAAAAGACTAGCTGTGATAGGGTCCTTGGGCTGACCCTCATTAACTGGGCATCCTGCCCTGTGGGGATGTGTCCCGGATCCAACAATCAAGACAGAGAACAGCGTGAGGAAGAACCCATAGTCTCCGCCTCTTTAGAATACAGAATGGAATCTGGTGAAATCTGTCACGGCTACAAATAAAAGTTAGGGGGAGATTGTCAAGACAGGGCCATGTGCATCGTGTGAGGTCTGTGGAAGAGAGGAAGTAGCCCTGGACTGAAACCTTGCCTGAATTGTTTCACGGTCTTTGCCGGAACTTAATGTTGAAAGCCTCGGCGATTTAAAATGCAAACAAACAAAAAATGCCAGCTAGCGTAACTGATGTCTGCTTTCTAGCACGGGTGACTCCAGAGCCATTGTGGATCTGGACTTCTTGAGACAGTTTGGAGAGAACACTGTCACTTATGTGATGATAAGGATCATTTCCCTTTTTGTAGTTTATGTGCCAGAATTTAGCATAACGCTTGGTACATACTAGGTGCTGAATAAATATTTGCCAAACGAAGGCATAGGTGGGGTAGAGAGCCTATGTGCTTTGGCCTCAGAAAGATTTATCACTTACCTCTATCACTTACTGACTGTCTGGACTTGGACAAATGGCTTCACCTCTCAGAGCTTCAGTGTCCTCATGTAAAATGAGGACAGTCAGGTGGCTCAGTTGGTTAAGCATCCAACTTCGGCTCAGGTCACGATCTCATGGCTCGTGGGTTCAAGCCCTGCATCGGGCTCTGAGCTGGCAGCTTGGAGCCTGGAGCTTTTCAGATTCTGTGTCTCGCTCTCTCTCTCTGTCCCTCCCTGCTTGTGCTCTCTCTCTCTCTCAAAAATAAATAAATAAACGTTAAAAGTATTTTTTACATGAGGACAATCTAATTTACTTTGCCTGGTGGTTTATACATTGTTTGGAATGTAATGATTAGTAGGAGGTAATCACATGGGGAAAATCCAAACATTGCGTATGGCAGAACAATGTCTTGGGTAATAGAAATTAAATAGGTAAGAAGATGGGAGAGAAGTGTGCAGGAATAGTGTGCAGGGATAGAGAAGTGTGCGGGGAGAGAAGCTGCAGGAAGAATAGGAATAAGGTGTGGCAGGAACTCACCAGAAATATAATTGAAAGAACCAGCATTTCTTATTCTTACAAAACTGACTAGTTATTTTCCACCTGTTGACATCTTAGGCCCTTCTGTGGGTAATCTCATTTTTTTTCATTTGGCTTCTTATATACCTCTAGATATGTTACACCTCAAATAAAAGACAGATTTTATAACAGGGATTCTGAAGTATTGTCTTTAGTAGATCCTGCTGCTTTTTAGAACATTATGAAATTGACTTTGAAACTCTCATCTGGTCTGCAGAGTGCTTCCTAGAAATCTCTTTAGAGGATTAATTTGGCATAAAAAGAAATTACAGTTTGATACGAATTTTAGAATCCTAATTTATTCCTTGTTTTATTAGTCTAAAAATGGAGTCGTGTACTCCATTTAAGCACGGATAGGGGGTGTGTGTGTGTGTGTGTGTGTGTGTGTGTGTGTGTGCGCTCGCGCGCATGCGTGTGTACTTTGGTAAAATAGTGTTGCATAGTGGAACTACTGGGTGAGGACTCTGAGAAAACACAAACTGAAGGACAGCCAGAACAACAACACTCTGAGCTCTTCCCGTGGTGATCTTCTCAAAGGCTCCTTCTTACTCCTGATGTGTCATGTTCAAGGATAGCTAGCAAGGCTGAACCTCCTGTAGAGCCTTCTTTTCTGATTTTTCAAGCATTCTTCCATCATTTAAACAGCACGTCCGGGAGCCCCTGGGTGGCGCAGTCGGTTGAGTGTCCGGCTTTGGCTCAGGTCACGATCTCGTGGTTCGTTGAGTTCGAGCCCCACCTCGGGCTCGCTGCTGTCACCCTGTCAGCGCAGAGGCCGCTTTGGATCCTCTGTTCCCCTCTCTCTGCCTCTCCCCTGCTTGCATTCTCCTCCCCTAAATAAATAAATATTAACATAAATAAATAAACAGCGCCCCCAATCTTATAAAGTGAACACTGATTAAGGAGAAAAACCTGTCAACGTCTATGTAGATCTCCAAACTCCTCATCATCAGATCAGGATACCAACTTCCTTGGTTCTCCCAAGAATGGATGTATGTTTCCCTTTAACTGGTAATGTATGTTTCCTTTGATTTATTTGTGGTTTATGTAGCTTTAGGGTTTTTTCCCTTTAAATTAAAAAAATAATTAGGAAGCATTTCACCCAGAAAAAAGAATAAAAAATATTATCACAGACACCTATCCATCCACTCTCAAAACAGATGCTAACAGTGTAAGAAATTAAAACTTTCATATATAGATCTTCCTGTACGATGCAGGTACATCTCAATAAACCTGCCATAAGTTGAAAATATCATAAGTCAAACGTGCATTTGATACATGGAACCTACTGAACATCCAAGCTTAGCCTAGCCCACCTTAAATGTGCTCAGAACATTGGCATCGGCCTATGGTTGAGCAAAATCATCTGTTGCAAAGCCTATTTTATAAGAGTGTTGAATAGCTCATGTCATTGACTGAATACTGTACTGAGAGTGATAAACAGAATGGTTGTAATTAATTTTTTTTAATGTTTATTTATTTTTGAGAGAGAGACAGAGTGCGAGCAGGGAAAAGGGGCAGAGAGAAAAGGAGACACAGGATCTGAAGCGGGCTCCAGGATCTGAGCTGTCAGCACAGAGCCCAACGTGGGGCTCAAACTCATGAACCGAAGTCGGACGCCTAAGCGACTGAGCCACCCAGGCGCCCCTCCACACTGGCCTTAGCGTTCAAGCTCCTAGCTTCCCAAGATCAACCACTGCTCCCCTTGATCCTTTCTCTTAGGCTCATGATAGCATTACTTCCTATGCACAAAGGTTTTCAGTTCCTGGACATTTCAGGACCCCTGTGGCTTCCCCTCTTTCCTACACACTTAGCTATGCCTGTTAAAAAGTGTGTACTGTATTGTAGCCTGCATATCTGGGTAATTTTGACAAGAATCCTTTCAGGTTATATTCTCTACAAAGCCACAGAAACTAAAAGTTCTGACTTTATAGACCGGTCATTTTCCTGTCTTTGTGAATGTTCTGATGGGACTATGCATAAGACCATGTTTGGTATGAGTGCGTGTTAGGAACCCTGTCTATAGTTGTGAGTCTCCCAGGCCTCAATCTGCCCAGTTACATAACCTTCTAACTGTAAAATTCTGTAATTGTTAAGAACTGTAACAAGAGACGCCAAGTATTTAGGACTCCGACAAAAGAGGTTTTATAAAAATATTAACTCAATGATAGCATAATATTGCATAAACATTTTTAGAGAAATTGTATTATGAAACAACCTGCATTTCTTCTTATGTTAAGAATACTTCCCAGAGTGACCGTAGTTATTTTCTAAAGGAAGACACATAGGACCGTAAAGTAAAATCTTTTGTTTAAGAAGTGAATATGTTGCTTTTTTAGCAAATGGCCTCAAAAGCTTACATTCTTTTCCTTAATAATGGCTATTCTGTATTTCCTTCTTAACAAAGCTTCCTTTGCCCACTCAGTCAAGACCACTGCCAAGTTTTTCCATTATGGGAAACTTACTTTATAGGCTACTTTGAGGGAGATGAATCCTGACCACTCCGTGAAGGGATGAAACTAGAAATCCTAGTTAAGTAAAGTTTCACCTGAAACGTTTTGTTCCGACAGTCATTTTTCCTTTTAGAAGATCTGGCATGGGACTCTGTCTCCTGGCCCAGGTTCCACCTATGCGTTCTCTTGCCTCCAGTGCTTTGCTAGGATCTGCTTGTTGTTTGCTTAAAGGCCGGTAAACATAAGGAGTACAGCAGGCTTTTGGCCAACCTGAGAACGAACACTGAGTAATTTACAATTCTCGCTGATTAAATGTGTCATTGTGAAACTGGCAGAGGTAGCCTGTCCTTGGAACTCGCGCGCCCGGAACTGCACACCAGGGCAGTCATAGTCGTCAGGGTAAGCCTCCCCCCGGGAGTTGCGTAATGTGTGATGTGCACGGACCGCAGGCGATGCCTCTGCCGAACTCCCTGTGGCTAACGCTAAGGTTTGCACGGAGTTTCGAACCCTGACTGCGCCTTCGTTCACTTTAAAAATGTAACTGGATATTTATATTTCCCCAATATAAACTGCTTTGAAATACATCTTGTACCGTTTGGGGGGATACACATAAGCTTGGGAAAACTGATGATGGAAAATAAAGAGCCTGTTTGAAAGGAAGTCTGGTGGCATAACCCAAATGATTCTGGAAGTTTTAAGGAAACCTTGAGGTTGGAAGTCTGTCAATCCCGAGACCGTGAGGGGAAAGGACAGCCTTCAAGGTCTCTTGTCAAGCAGGAGATAGCTCCCTTTTTTGGAGTCCAAGTAAAGAGTTGAGCTAATATCCGAACCAAACCATAGGATGCCGGTTCTGCCTCAAAATGCCATCGTATGATGTAGGGCAAGACACAGAGCCTGTGCTCCATAGTTTTCTTTATCTGGAGCTCTGTGGAGATTGGATGTGGTAACCTAGTGAGTTCTTTTCCATCTCTAAAGAGCCTGCACACAGCAGATGACGTTCCAAGTATAGCCGATATTAACTTTGTTTCTGTTAGTACTGGTACAAAAGTCTGACAAATATTTGCCTTCCTGATTTTCATGGACACACCAATTTCACCTTATTAGCTTCCGCTGGGTATTGAGTAACCTGCTCCTCTGTTCACTGGAAGCCACTTTGTTTCCTCGGTATTAATTCCTTCATGTCTCTCCTGACATGAATATTCATGTCAGTAAAATTAATGTTTAACACTAAAAAACAAACTTTTTAATGCTGCTGATCTAGTTTAACTATTACTGATGTTTTAACCTTCCACCCCAGGCCACTGACCTGTTTCTAGGTCCTACTATTCATTCATGCATTCATTCAACAAACATTAAGCATCTTTGATGTTCTAAGCCCCACACAAGGCTGGGACGGAAGTTGCAAAGTAGGGACAAGAAGATAGCCCCTAGTAATAATCACAACATGTAAGCATTACTCCAGTAGAGGTCAAGAGGGTATCATGGACCATGCAGGAGACAGCTCTGTTTATTATGTCCCTAAAACAGAATCTCAAACCTCCTGACCCTTAAATTTACCATTAGCCAATAGACCATATTCTGACATAATTCTTCACTTGTTTCTGTATTATTGAATAATTTCATTCTTTTTTTATATTCTAGTTAGTCACTGATATGTACTCACTACTTTGCTTCCTCCATCTATTTTCTTCAAAAAAAAAAAATGTTACTTTTCTCTTTTCTCAAACGGATATCATGATTAAATTAAGAAGTCAGCTGTATTTGGAAACTACTACACAAAGAAAAGTCACTCTTTCAGACATTATACTTACTAGTAAAGACATAATAAAAGTTATACACAAAAATATAATAGTTGGGGCACCTGGGTGGCTCAGTCAGTTAAGCGTCCAACTCTTGATTTCGGTTCAGGTCATGATCTCATGGTTGGTGAGTTTGAGCCCCATGTCAGGATTTGCACTGGCAGCGTGGAGCCTGCTTGGGGTCCTCTCTCTCCCTGCCCCTCCTCTGCTCATGCTCACTCTCTAATATAAATAAATATTTTAAAAATATTTAATAGTCAACCAATTATATTTAGAGTTGGTTTACTCAAATATATTTATGTTCTTAATGACTTACTCTAGAAGTATTTGGATGCCTAGTTATTGGGGATAATCTGAAGATGTGAGATTTGCTTAGAGTATTGGTAGGAGTCAAGGTTGTGAGTTTTTTAAGAGGAAAAGCAGAAAAATATAGATGGAGTTATGTACATAATGACAAGTAATGCCATATTTTTATGAAAAGAAGATAATCTCTTCGCCTACATAGTCAAAATAGGGAAGCAGTTAAATTTGGTCAAACCAACATCTATGATGAAAGGAGTAATTGGAGGTTAACACGTTTATTGACAGTTAAGCATCGCATAGAATTAGTTAGATTCCATCAGCTTAACCATAGTAAAAGTGAGAAAGAATTTTTAGAAAACATGGTTCCTGTAATGGAAGTCATATGGAAATATGGAATATACAAACTGAAGACAATAATGGAATCATACACTTGAAGGAGTAATGCGATAAAACCCGTGCATCAGAAGGAAGGTGAGAAACCCTCACTGTGTTTTATTCCAATTCAAGAGCACCTTCCATAATACCCCTGTTAGATCTGTTGGATTGTTAAATGATTCTTTGAACTTTTCTGGACATTTTCAGAAACAGGGAGCTTCCTACAGTGAAATCAGTCCATTCCATTAGTGAGCAACTCTAATTCCTAGAAGCTTTTCCTCATACTAGAACCAAATTCACCCACTTGTACTATCTACCTAGTTCTGTGCTCCAAAGACACATGAAGTCCAGTCTTTCTCCCTTGTGACAGCACTTTTCTCATACTGAAAATGGCCATGGTCCTTCTGAGTTCCTCTTCATAACCTAAGTATCTTCCGATTTCAAATTATTCTCTGTTGGAGCTTATTTTTATACTTTTCAGTATCCTGGGCTTCCGTTTGTGAAGATTCCCTGTAAAATACAGTGGTAACACCTCCAGTTGTTGTCTGAGCACTGCCAACGTGAGAGATGGGCTCTTTATTCATCCAGCTCAAGATTAGATTTCCTTTTGAAAGGTAGTCCTATCATGTTATTGCTTATGAAAAGAGTTTAGTACTGTCATTTTCAGTCTTCTGAGCTTCTATTCCGGGTTTGGTGTGTTTAGTTTTTAATTCAGAAACACTAATTGAGCACCATGCTTTTTCGGGCAGTGTTGGGCCCTGAGGACAAAAGATGAGTAAGACTCTAACTGGAGGACTTTATGACATTCTAGTGGGAGTGACAGACATAAAAAATAATTACAATATGACATGTGATACATATGTGAATTCAGTGCTCTAAGAACATAGGAAAGAGAATTTACTGCCTGAGGAAACTGGTAAAGGCTAATCATTCATTCATTCAATCAATAAATGTTTAATGAGAACCTTCTATGTCCAAGACATATAATATTCATTTGTAGATTCAGAATCCCATTAAGTAAGATATCTGGGCTATATATTTCTAGGTTATCTATGAAAGGTTAATGTACTTTTTGTGAACTTCCTGGCTACATTCTTTTGAATTTTTTTAAAAGGACTTTTTTTCTTTTTAAGGACTTAAAAACTGGGACACCTGGGTGGATCAGTCAGTTAAGCGTCCACCTTCGGTTCAGGTCATGATCTCACAGTTCGTGGGTTCAAGCCCTGAGCTGGCTCTGTGCTTGACAGCTCAGAGCCTGCTTCGGATTCTGTGTCCCCCTTTCCCATTCATTCTCTCTCTCTCTCTCTCTCTCTCTCTCAAAAATAAATAAACATTTTTAAGAAGTACTTAAAAACTACTTGTTTTATAATTTTCTCTGGAATTTGGACATAAAATAAAATCCATATCATAGTTTCGCAGTTTCTAAACTTTGCTTTTCCTCTTTCTTTGCAATTTACCGCTTCTTCCCTTTGTCGTTCTTTCTCTAAAACTCGTAATAGCAGTTTTGGGATCACATCCACGGTCTTTTCAGGGTGCTCACATATGATTTATTTGGGTCTGATGGCTTGAACTCAGTGCGTCTGGGTGTTCTCTTATTATCTCTTACTGACACTAGGCTTTTATTCCCTTGAACTCATGTCTGTTGTAATTTAAAAATTAGGCTCACTCATTGAGAGGACACACACAAAATACTTGTGAGGAATTCAGTACTCTGACCGCAGTCCTGAATCCCTCCCTCCTTCATTCAGGGGATATTTATGAGTGCAAGCTGCATTCCAGATGCTAAGGTACATCCACTGTGGATGTACCTCAAAGCCAACATCCTTAGCTCAACGGACAAATTGTTCCCTTGTGCCCTTAACTCTGGTTCATTCTGGGCTTCTCGACTTCCTGACAGAATGCACAGATGTGTGCCTCTCTGGTGTTACTTCTTCATCAAGCCTTTGTGTATCTGCTTCCAAAATTCTTGTTCCCAGGAGAGGCTGCTTTGCCACCACATGAATATCCTTATAAGTCTCTCTTTTTATCTCTCATGAGGATCATTTGGGGCATGGGTTCAGAATATTTTGTTTTTTAAGCTGTATTCCCTTTAAACTCCTGGGGTGGGGGGGTGGGCGGTGGTGTTCATCTTTTCTTTGAAATAGTGAAGGTTAAGACAAGAATATAGATCAGCTTCAGGCAAATAACTGGGGAGAAGTATTACAAGGTTAATGTGAAAAAGATCAGGCGATGATCTGGTAACGGCACTTGGTTGAAGGTAGTCTCTATATGGCAAGGAGCTGTTAGTGACCTCAACCTTGGTAGGTCCCTATCATAAATATGCTTGATGTTTTGCTTTTGTTCTTATTTTTTCTACATGGATTATTTAATATAAAATGTATCACATGATATAAAGCACAAAATATATCAAAACTCTACAGTGCACAGCCTCCCTTCCATAGTTCTCATCTATCCAGTTCTACCTCCTTTACCCTTTTACGTTTTCCCCATTATTGGTTTCTTTATACATATACAAATAAATATGGATTACTGTACCTCTCTCTTACACAAAAAGTAGCATATTATAAAGATGCTTTTGTAAATTGCTTTTTTTACACTTAATGCATCTTAGAGATTTTTCCAAATCACTATTTGTGGAAGTCTTTGCTGTTGCTCAAAGGTGTATGTATTCCATTGATATATGTACTACTATTTACTTACCCACTCCCCTATTGATAGACATTTATATTGTTTCCAACACTCTGCCATGACAAACCCTGCTGAGGGAATAGCCAAATGCCAGCCAGTGTATCTGCAGAAGCAATTTCCAAAAGTGGAATCACATGTAATTGTAGTTTGGCTAGAAGCTGCCATATTAACCTCCACTGGGATTTGTATCAATTTACATTCCGCCAGCAACGTATGATAGGACCTATTTTGCCATAATCTCACTAACAGAATGTATTGTGTAACTTAATTCATTTATTGTTAGAACTTACTATGTACACATATTATACTCCCCCAATTTTTAAAATTTCTCCAATGCCCATAGCTATGACATTTTTTCATACTCTAGTAGGGAGCACAGCACTGCTTACCTCATTTTCCCTACTTTCAGAGCATGAAATGCCCCTCCTCGTATTCTAGGCCTCAACCTCATCCCCCCAGATCAATCAGGAACTGGCTCCCCGATCATCCTTTTGCTCTTCTGAATCTTCTGCATGTCACTTCCTATTTCTTCCTCTATGCCCATGCGCGAACTCCCACTATCGCTATTAAAAATAAATAAATGGGAAAAACCCTCACTGGACCCCATGGTTTCCTGTAGCAGAAATTTTTAGGGTTATGTCACCTCATCTAGGAAGTGTTTATTAATACCAACACGCCATACCCCCATTCCTGCCCCACATAGGTTGAGATGGGGTGTCCCTCCCCTGCTCCCCTGTGACTCCCTGAGGTTATCTCTATCACTACACTTACCATAGCACCCGAACCACATATGTAATTGAAAAAATTTGGGGGCTTCTGGGTGGCTCAGTCGGTAAAGCGTCCGACTTCGGCTCAAGTCATGATCTCACGGTTTGTGAGTTCGAGCCCCGCATCGTGCTCTGTGCTGACAGCTCAGAGCCTGGAGCCTGCTTCGGATTCTGTGTCTCCCTCTCTCTCTGCTCCTCCCCCGCTTGCACTCTGTCTCTCTGTCTCTGTCTCTCTCTCTCAAAAACAAATAAATAATTTAAACATTTTTTAAATGAACAATTTTAATAGCCACAATAAAGGTAAGTTGTTTTTAATAATATTTTTTATTTACTCAAACATATCCAGTATGTTACCATTTTAACATGTCATCAATATAAAAATAATCATTGAGATATTTTATATTCTTTTCTAAAATACTGATTTAGTTATTTTTGAGAGAGTACAAGCGGGGAAGGGGGAGAGAGAGAGAGAGAGAGAGAGAGAGAGAGAGAGAGAGAGAGAATGAATGAGAATCCCAAGCAGGCTCCTCACTGTCAGCACAGAGCCTGAAGCTGGCCTTGTTTTTACGAACCGTGAGATCATGACCAGAGCCAAAATCAAGAGTGAGACGCTTAACCAATGGAGCCACCCACATGCCCTGAGAAACTTCATATTCTCTTTTTTTGTGCGTGCTAAGTCTTTGAAATCTGATGCATGTATTCTACAACACAACTCGAGTGCTCAATAACCACGTAGGTCTAGTGGCTACCATATTGGACATCACAGGTTTAGGCTATAACCCAGTGAGGACATAAGCCATGTTTTGTGTCCCTGGAACAAAACCCAGTGCCCAGCATGTGGTAGACACTCATTAAATGTGGAAGTAGATGAGTGGAAAGGAACAATCTGCAAGACACCATGCATATGTAATAAGGATCCTCTTCATTAAGGTGTTTTTGCCTTTTGCGTTTCCTTATGTTCAACTTTTCCCTATTCTTCAAGCGCATGTTTATTTCTAGAAGGTTAGGTTTGCTGCAGCAAAAATACAAAGTGCAAGAAGGAATCAGCATTTAGCTATCTGGTATCCAAAGCCATGCCCTTTCTTTCTTTCTTTTTAAAGAAAGAAAAGGGATGTTTTATATTTCTTTTTTTTTTAGCTATCATTTATATGTGAAAATTTAGACCTTGCAGACTATCAAACCTACTAAAATCTGTTTATAACTCAACATGTCCAAGAAAACTCTTGCTATCTACCTGTCCTCAGTAGAAATAAAAGGAATGTTTTATGCAGTACATGCAACTACGTACAATATACTTAAGATATAATAAGAAATTAGAAAAAGAAATATCACTGTGAAATGGAACTGAGACCTGGTTATGTAGTGTTTAGATAAAAGATACTATGCCACAGGGTAAAGAACAAAGATCATCCTTTTTTAAAAAGTAAACTTAGGAATAATAGAATGCACTAATCCTGTTCTGCGTTTTGGCCCATCTCCACAAAACATTCTTTAAGACGGAGATTCTTTCTTCACCTTTGACCTCATTCAAAATGTTCTAACACTGAAACAATGTTGCAAGATAACAAACATAGAAGAATGCCCGGGGAAGAGGAGTAGGGCTCAAGAGTTACTGAGCCGAGACAAAGGGCTGATTTGTTGCTCTTTCAGTTACTAGAAAAGATCATTAGGGCCAGGTGGGATGCACGTGGGTAAAGAGGGCACCTGAACAAACAGGTATTGAATTGAGAGAATGCCTTCAAGTCACTTCTGGGCTGTGATCCCGAGGCCGACTCAGAAGTTACCTGCCCTGCCAGCTACCTACTAATCTATCTCCCTGGGAAGGGAACGTTTTCTCCATGACTGCATGAGGTGTCTTTTGAAAGCTCCAAGTCTGATTTTTTTTTTTTCTGTACACTAATTGCTACATTAGCAAGTGTTGAATAATTAAGCAAGTAATTTTTTTAAAGTGTTTATTTATTTATTTTGAGAGAGAGAGAGCATGAGCGAGTGGGGGAGGGGCAGAGAGAGGGAGAGAGAGACTCCCCAGCAGGTTCTACCCTGCCAGCACACAGCCCCGTGAGGGGCTCAATCTCACAAACCATGAGATCATGACCTAAGCCGGAATCAAGAGTCGGATGTTAACCAACTGAGGCACACAGGCGGCCCTAAACAAGTAACTTTTGATGGTGGAGTGGATTTAGTGTTCCCGGACACTATTCTAATGGTCCCATGTGGAGGAAAGACCTCACAGGTATCTCAGTGTACCTACAGCTAAGAAATTGACGTCAGCCTCTAGATTCAGGTTGATAGTTCCTGGCAGGGGGAGAATGCAAATTCAGACGAATTAGGAGATGTCATTTGAGATGTCATCTGCAAAATAAGAAACTGAACACTTCATTAAAATTTTTGGTTTTCTCTTAGCCTTCCAATCATAAATGTAAAAAAGAGATGCTTGGTATAGCGTGGAATACCACTAAGGCTTTTTTTGCCTTCCCATATAATCTTAGTATTTTGTATCTCTGGGATATGTAAAATAAGCTGAGTGCCGTATCTTCCATGATTTTACCCCAGGCATTTAACAGAATGTCAGCTTTCCACGTAGGGTCCTTCCAGTCGCACGTTCTTTGCACCTACCCCGTGGCAAGATGAGTTCACCTTCTTCCTACGTGTACTCTTTCCTCTAATGAAGCTTCCATGATCCCATTCAAACAGCTGTGTTCTGGGGGCGCCTGGGTGGCGCAGTCGGTTAAGCGTCCGACTTCAGCCACGTCACTGTCTCGAGGTCCGTGAGTTCGAGCCCCGCGTCGGGCTCTGGGCTGATGGCTCAGAGCCTGGAGCCTGTTTCCGATTCTGTGTCTCCCTCTCTCTCTGCCCCTCCCCCGTTCATGCTCTGTCTCTCTCTGTCCCAAAAATAAATAAACGTTGAAAAAAAATTAAAAAAAAAAAAAACAGCTGTGCTCTGTATATTCTATCCCTATCAAAATGCCCTCCATAAATGACCTGAAACTTTTACATAAAACCAATAGAGCAAGGTCTCTTCAAAGACCTGAACAGTTGAGGCTTCAGTATGTGTGTCTGTTTCCAACATGACAAGGTGTTTTACTGTCTGTCCTTTGCATAGCATAAGGAGGATGAATTAACTCGGGAGGAAGAATTAAGATTTGTCAAGAATAACTGTCTGCTCTACAAATAAAAATAGGGTGGGATTTTTTGGAGGGGGCGGGGGTGTCCTAAAGGCTGGACCCTCTTACAGATGAGCTGTCAGAAAGGAAGGGAACTAATCTTTTGATTTGGGTGGAGAGTGGGGTGGAAATAAATGCAGAGCAGCACGGGTAGTTCCCTTGGGCAGGAAGGGAACAGAGTTGCAGGTTCTGGGAGAGGTGGGTGCCCCAGGCCGTGCTTGAATCCATCCCATGAGGCAGGGCCTCGGAGGAATCGGGCCCCTAAAGACAGGCACTGGCACTTAGACCTCAGGAGTCTGAGCAAGAGGAATCTGAGATGAGGGAAAGGGGGTGGAATCCCTGTGGGGAACTTCCCTTCCAAATTTTCCACCATTGAGGCAGAAAGGGGAGCAGGAGAGACTTGACCTCCACATGGAAGAGCGATGTCAGACAGCACAGGGGCTCCCAGCCCCCCAGCAGCATGTGGGGGGCAACAGTGGCATCATAAGGCATACTGGGAATTGTTCACTTTACAATGGGTTATTTTATGTATGTAAATTTCACTTCCCCTTCAAAAAAAAAAAAAAAAAGGTTTAATGGTGAGGACTTAACCCTTCTCAGGAACTGGAAGTCTGGCAAACCTCTTGTGGGAGCTGTCAGAGCCTCGGGGAATTCTCAGATGATCCTCAGGAAGAGGAGGGAACACCAGAGACCAATTAGTAACAGTGGGAACAAGCTGGTGTGGGCTCTGATTTAATTGGAGAAAATAAAGAAGTGTGGTATCACTTGACCCTCAAGTGTTACGGAGCATTGCATATCTATTATCTTATAAACAATATTTTTTTAATGTTTACTTATTTTGAGAGAGAGAGAGAGAGAGGGAGACACAGAATACGAAGCAGGCTCCAGGCTCCGAGCTGTCAGCACAGAGCCCGACACGGGGCCCGAAGTCATGAACTGTGAGATCATGACCTGAGCCAAAGTCGGACGTTTAACCGACTGAGCCATCCAAGCACCCCTCTCCTATGAACAATATTGATGGCTTTCCACTGCCTACAGAAACAGAAAATCTAAAACTTTTTTAATGGCATTCCAGACTCTCTACATGAAGCTCCAAATCTTTTGTTGAAGTCTCATTTTCTGCCACCTTCCAGCCACCCTGGTTCCATAGCTGTTCTTCGATGTGATTTCTGCTTGGATATCTCTCTGTCTTACTCCTGTGGTGATAAGAGACAGAGGCCAGTTTGGGATTTTTAATGGGTTCCGTGTCAGAGGAAGAGCCTTTGAACAGTAGACCTGTTTGTTAATTGTCCATCTCTTACCTTTCTAGTCTCCCCCACCACGCCCTTACCCTCAACCCCCCACCCCCAACCTGGCATCTTCCTACACCACAAAAATATTTGAAATCTCAGTAAAAAAAAAAAAAATAAATAAATAAAAATCTCATTTTTCATCTTATCAAACAATCACTTTGCCATTTCTTTGCCTGGTATATTTATTCATTCACCCAAGAAATATTCAACGCATATAGCAGACGCTGTGCTTGGTCCTGGGAATGCAAAGATAAGTAGGTCATGGACCCAGAAAAGCCCTGCAATTCCGAAGTAAACCAAAACAAACAGTTTCCCAAGAAAAAAGGCTCACCTCTACTTGTGAAAGTTATTTGACTTTATGGGTGGCCTATCGCATCTCTTTAGAAGGGTGCCAGAGTACATGTGACTTAAAGAGGGTTTGAAGACTTGTTTGCGTGTATCTCCTTGATACAACCTTTGCGTAGAATATTGAACAATTCTGTCAACCGCTGTGGTACCTTATGCCTCTTTAGTAAATATGATAGCTAAGAAGCCACATACTCTGAAACAGGATCACTCAGAAATCCCCTTTTCCAGGCCATTGCATCTTTGACTCTGAAGCATGCAAAGCCTCAAACAGCATGTCATGGGAGAGATGGTTTGGCCAAAATAAGATATTAAACAGCATATGGGTCATAACTTGAGAAAATCTGGATGTAGGCATGTGAACGTGGCATTTTTTTCTCTTCTGACATAGATACCAAAGGACGAAAAACAATGCCTTGGACTGTATCCAATTAAAATAAAAACTCTGAGAGGAAAACAAAGGCCAAAACCTTGATTTTTCAGAGATTAAGTCTGGTTGGCAAAGGTGATGGTGTCCCCAAAGAAGAGAGGCAACGTCTGGGGAGGTGCTGAACCATTCCCAAATCAGTATGCCCAGTCATATATGAATATTATTTTCTTAGCTGGAGTATCTTAATAGATAATTTATTTTGAAAAATAATAATAAAATGTGTCAGTTTAAATTCTGTAATTCCTATGCTGTGATTTCAATTCATTTCCCACGACTTTTGCTCTTTTCTTATAGAGATCTTTAATATGCTTGTCACGAGAAGGAAATACTTTCTTCTAGGTTCATTACCTGGGCAATGGTAAATAGATGATGTGGAAACTTACCTAACATGATAAAGTAAATTCTGGAATGTAAATTAACCTCCCTCTGTGGCATTCTGTTTGCAACTTAATTATTGCCTATTTAATACTGATTTTCCCAGTCCCTATAGCGTACGGGAAAGAATGTTGTAACCCCAGACTTAGCTCCAACCAAAAAAAGTTTTCCACATACCATATCATTTGGCGAAAAGTTTTGCCTTGAATTTTCTGCATCTGGGTTAGATTTTATGTATTAATGTTTCACCATTCCATAATATTCAGAATATTACTGGTTAAAACAACAGGTAATGGAAATTAGGGTAAATTAGAGAAGATAATAGTATTTGTATAGCACACTACACATTCACATGCATTGTCTCATTTAATTTATCAAACTAAGAATCAGAGTCAGGTAATACTACTATTCCCAATTTACAAATGGAAAAAAAACGAAGTCTCTGAGAGGTTACGTAATTTACTAAGAAATTATATGTTATAATTTCCCACTTATAAATGGGAGCTCTGAGTTCAACCAAATTCTTTTTACTCCAAATCCAGCATTGGTTATCCTCTTTCCTCAAAAATTATTTGTTTTCCTGTTTCCCTAAGGCGGTCCAAATCTGGAATCAGGAAACTCGAGTTTGAATCTCAGCCTGACCAATTCCTAAACATGTGGCCCGGACAAGGTACTTGACTTCTCCAAGCCTCATATCTTGAGGCTGTTACATGCAGCTGTACAGCTATTACATGACCTACCTCTTGGGATTGTGAAGATTAAATTCAATCGTACTTATAAAGCTCAAGCATGCAGCAACTACTCAACAGATGTTATTTTTCTGCTATTCTCAGAATAATTATTTAAAAAAACGTTTTTAAATTTATTTGGAGAGAGAGAGAGAGAGACGACAGTGAGTGGGGGAGGGGCAGAGATAGAGGGAGAGAGAGAATCTCAGGCAGGCTCCGCACTGTCCGAGCAGAGGCCGAGGTGGTGCTCGAACTCACAAACCGTGAGATCATGACCTGAGCCAAAACCAAGAGTCTGGTGCGTAATCAACTGAGCCACCCAGGCGTCCCCTCAGAATAATTCTTAAGGAAACATTTTAAGAATTTATATGAGATTTCTACCTTTTTAACTTTCAAATTTAAGAATGTCCATCTGGCCCAATTCTTCAACCCTTTTCTGGTTTTTCTCACCATGAGTACTCTTTGGCAAAGATGTCTAACCATCCATGAGTCCCCAAAATACAGTATTTCTACTTGGTCCTCTTTCTAACACACCTAGCAATGATCTTATAATTCCATCTGCACTACACTGAGAGTTAGTTCTCCTTTTACATGTTTTTTATGCTATGAATGTTCCCTGCTTATAATTCAACTTAATTGACAGGCACAGTTGGGGAAATTCTCAATAAGTCAAACATATAATCCTACTCTTGGGGAGCTATGATTAGATGCATGTTAGACTTTCTCATTCTTAATCTCGTTCACGGTTCCTGTCTCTTCTATCTGTGCTACATTCTACATAACTTCTTCAGATACATCTTTCAGTTCACCAATTCTTTCTTCCAGCTGTGTTGAATTTATTGTTAAATCTCTTCATTTCTAACTTCACTTATTATATTTTTAACTTCTAAGTATATTTGTTTCTCTGCCTAGTCTATCTGGATATCTTTTAATATTTCTGGTTCTCAGGGGCAGCTGGGTGGCTTAGTCGGTTAAGCGTCCGACTTCAGTTCAGGTCATGATCCCACAGTTCACAAGTTTGAGCCCCGCATCAGGCTCTGAGCTGACAGCTCAGAGCTCAGAGCCTGGAGCCTTCTTTGGATTCTATGGCTCCCTCTCTCTCTGCCCGTCCCCTGCTTGTACTCTCTCTCTCTCTCTCTTTCTCTCTCAAAAATAAATAAAACATAAAAAAGTTTAAAAAATATTTCTGATTCTCTGAACATATTTTCAAACTTGTCTTATATTTATTTCAAAATAGTAAATATAGTTATTTCAGAGTCTGTATTTACTAATTCCATTATCTGAAATCCTCAGGGATCTATTTTTTGCTCTTTGTTATTTCTGCTAATTGTTCCTTACGATGCCTCGGTTCCTTGTGTACTTAGCAAGTTAACTAGTTTTTTCCTGTGAACTACTTATTTTCCTTGGAATTTTATGTGGGACAATTCTTTGACTCCAAGAAAAGACGCATTCTTTCAGAGATGTTTGGCACTTATTTTTTTGTTTATTGTAGTATATTGGACACCGAATGTTTTATCAGTTTCAAGTGCACCAAATGGTGATCCAACAAGCCTACACATTTTGCAGTCACCATAGCAAGTGCGGTCATCATCATCACCATATACAACATCATTATGGTATCATTGACGGTAGTCCCTATGCCCTACTCTCCACCTCCGTGACTTACTTATTTGATAAATGGAAGTTTGAACCTCTTCATCCCCTTCACCCACTTTGCCCATCCCCTCACTTCCCTCCCCTGGCAACCACCAGTTTGTTCTCTGTATTTAGGAGAGAAATTTTGTGTTTGTTCGTTCATTTTGTTTTTTAGATTCCACGTGTAAGTGAAATAATATGCTATTTCTCTTTCTCCGTCTTATTTTACTTAGCATGATACCCTCTAGGTCCACCCATGTTGTCACAAATGACAAGATCTCCTTCCTTTTTATGCCTAAATAATATTCCGTCGTATATACACCTCCTCTTCTGTATCCATTCATGTATGGATGGGCATTTGAGTTGCTTCCATATCTGGGCTATTGTAAATATTGCCACAATAAACATAGGAGTGCCTGTATCTTTTCAAATTAGTGTTTTTGTCTTCTTTGAGGAAATACCCAGAAGTAGAATTACTGGATCGTATGATAATTCTATTTAAAATTTTTTTTTTGGAAATCTCTACTGTTTTCCACGTGGTCACACCAATTTACATTCCTGCCAACAGTGCGTGAGAGTTCCGTCTTCTCTATATCCTCCCCAACACTGGTTATTTCTTGTGTTTTTGATACTAGCGGTTCTGACAGGTGTGAGATGATAATCTCATTGTGGTTTTGATTTTTATTTTCCTGATGATTAGCAGTGTTGAGCATCTGAAAACAATGTGTCTAATAAGGGGTTGATATCCAAAATATATAAAGAAGTTACACAACTCAACCCACACAGACAAAAAAAAAATCTGATATAAAAATGGACAGAGGACATGGAAAGACATTTTTCCAAAGCAAACATACAGATGGCACTTATTTCTACCAGAATACTACCTGAGAACACTACCAGTCAAGGATCACTCAAAATCAAATTTTTGGCCTGAAACATTTTGGACTATCTAAGTAGTGTGAAATTCAGTCCCAAACTAATATGAGGACCAGCGTGTGAGTCCAAATTTTCAGCAGTGATTCTTTTTTCTCTGCTTAGTGCCTACATTTGAAAGTGTAGTATTTGGGGGGATCCCCCTCTTGGTGAAAGGATGGGTGCCATTTTCCATTCACAGGCACTGTGTGTATAGCCCTTTGTAGTCTCAACGTTATGTTGGACTACAGTGGTAACATTGGACTAGCTATTAGACTACTCCACAGAGAGGGGGAAATCTCTGGGCTTTTTACCTTCCCCCTGTGTGGTCTTGAAAATCAAAGCTAAAGTTTATGCAGTTTAGCAAGTGCCCCCAGAGGGACTCAGCTGTGATGTTCTGCTTAACTCTGAGTTCCTTCACTTAGGTTTGCGGTCCAAGAATTTAAATAATTTATCCAGAATATGGAATTTATTTCCAGGAGGAGTATCAGTCCATGTATCTATTCTTCATAGTACCCAAAGCCAAAGTCTTTGGTAAAATTGGCCACTTGGAAAAACGATTTGATCCAGTGAAAATCAAGAAAATACGGTTAAGCGATCAACTAAGTCGTTTCTTTTAGAAGACTACGTACCTGTGCTAACTTTGCATTCGCTCTACAACAACTGCCTAACAGGGTGGCCACCACACCGGCCCTCACTCCGAGGGCAGCTTCAGACTGGGCCACGTAAGTTCACGTTGTACAAGCCACTGCTGCTCCATAAGGGTATATGGGGCTCTGTCTCTGGATGGTAGTGTCCAGAACTGAGAGTTATCCATACTAGAAGGGCAGACAGACAGAGGGGAGGGCCGAGAGTCGGGGTGGGGGTGTGAAGAACACTCTTTGGGATACAGTGGAGCATTAGTCCGGAGAAGAAGTCAAAGAGCGAAGGGCTAAGCCTGCCAGCAGGCATTCTCCCCAGAAAGCAGCAAGAAACATGGATCTGGGTTAACTAAGCTTCTCTGCTGCTCCCTGGGCTCTTGATAGCATATCTCTTCACCTCAACCCTGGTGCTCCAACCACGACTTCCACCCCCTCATGGCTGCAGCTTTATTCCCTCAGCCCTCTGTCCCCCACCCCCACCCCCACCCCCCTCTCCTTCCCTAGCCTGGTATCATTTATCAAGCAGAAAAATCTCTCTCTATAAATAGCATCCAAAGCTCTCTCTGCAGAGCAATTTTCATGGCCTTTTGAGCAAGACAAAGACATATTTGGAGCTGTGGGTTAAGGCAATAGTTCCGAGATTTTTCTTGGACCAGTTAAATGTTTAGAAAGCTAAAAGTCTTTACAAAGAGTTTACTTACTTTTGACTTTCTAAGTAAAAATATATATGTTTAAAACTATTGCAAACTAGTTTCTGCTATTGTATCTGTTTGTTGCATAAGAAACACCCCCAAAATGCAGTGGCTTCAGATAGCACATGTTAATTATTGTCATGCTTCCGTGGCCCCTCTTGTCTGGGCCTGCTTGCCAGGGGCTGGATGGGCCAGGATGCTCTCATTCACATGTCTGGGCCCTGGGCGTGACCAACTGGGACAGATAGGGCCTCTCTCCACGTGGTCTCTGATCCCAAGTGGCCAGCAAGGGCATGTTCACATGGTGGTCGAAAAGTTCTCAGCAGCAAGAGAGAAAGTCCCAGCATACAAGTCCCATTGCCCACAGCAAGTCATACGGGCAAGTCCAGAGTCAAAAGATAGAGAAATAAATTCCTCCTCATGGAGGAGCTGCTAAGTCACATCACAAAAGGACAAACAAACAGGGAAGAATATATGACCACTTGGGCTGCACCCTACTACCATGTAAATCATCTCAAAAAAGAAAATAACATCTTATCCAAAAAGTTAGAATGAAAGTTCCTCCCGTGTAAAATATTTAGCTTTGTGAAAAACACCCACTGCACTGCCCTATTATTATAATTACTCCTACCACCGTGAACTGGTGGAAACTTCATTCCGTCAACATTCTTCTAGAGACCAGCATCTGGGACTGTGATATTAGGAAATTGAATCTGTGCGCTGCAAAGGAAACAATCAACAAAACTAAAAGGCAGCTGACGGAATGGGAAAAAATATTTGCAAATGACATATCAGATGAAGGGCTAGTATCCAAAATCTGTAAAGAACTTACCATAGTCAACACCCAAAAAACAAATAATCCAGTGAAGAAATGGGCAGAAGACATGAATAGACACTTTTCCAAAGAACACATCCAGATGGCCAACTGACACATGGAAAGATGCTCAACTTCACTCATCATCAGAGAAATACAAATCAAAGCCACACTGAGATAACACCTCACACCAGACAGAGTGGCTAAAATGAACAAATCAGGAAACTACAGATGCTGGCGAGGATGTGAAGCGGGAACCCTCTTGCACTGCTGGTGGCAATGCACACCGGTGCAGCCGCTCTGGAAAACAGTGTGGAGGCTCCTCAAAAAATTAAAAATAGATCTACCCTATGACCCAGCAAGAGCACTGCTAGGAATTGACCCAAAGGATACAGGAGTGCTGATGCATAGGGGCACGTGTACCCCAATGTTTATAGCAGCGCTTTTAACAAAAGGCAAATTATGGAAAGAGCCTAAATGTCCATCAACTGACCAATGGATAAAGAGGGTGTGGTTTATATATACAATGGAATACTACTTGGCAATGAGAAAGAATGAAATCTGGCCATTTGCAGCAATGTGGATGGAACTAGAGGGTATTATGCTGAGTGAAATAAGTCAGTCAGAGAAGGACAGATATCACATGTTTCACTCATATGTGGATCTGGAGAAACTTAACAGAAGACCATGGGGGAGGGGAAAGGAAAAAAAATAGTCACAAACAGAGAGGGAGGGAGGCAAACCATAAGAGAACAAACTGAGGGTGGATGGGGGTTGGGGAAGAGGGGAAAGTGGGTGATGGGCATGGAGGGGGGCACCTGTTGGGATGAGCACTGGGTGTTGTATGGAAGCCAATTTGACAATAAATTATATTCATAAAAAAATAAAAAATAAAAGGAAACTGAATCTGGCAGCATTGCTGAGCACTAGAGAAAAGGGGGAGACCTGGAGGCAGGGAAGCCAAGTAAGACTCCAGAGAGAAGATCATGAGAGAGTGTGAAGGAGGCAAGTGGGCACTGAAATAACGAGGGAGTGAGGAAGTGTGATAAATAATTCAGAGTAGGTTGAGCACCAGGATTCGATGGTTTGTGTGTGTGTGTGTGTGTGTGTGTGTGTGTGTGTGTGTGTATGTGTTTATGTGTTTATGTGTTTATGAGAGGGAGAGAGAGAGAGAGAGAGAGAGTGAGAGAGAGAGAGTTCAGAGAATGGAGTCCTAATTCTGAGGATTCCACTTTGGGATAACCCCCAAATTGTAGGATCATCTGTGTCAGTTTTCTAGTCTTGTGTGACCAGCTGCCACTAGTTTAGCAATTACAAGCATCTGCTTATTACCTCACAGGTTCCTTGAGTGAGGAGTCGGGCGTGGGTGAAAGCTTGATCTCTGCTCAAGGTCTCACGGGCCAAAATCAAGGTTTTGGCTGAGCCCGGCTCTTACCTGGAGGCTCCTGGGGATGAACCCAGTTTCAGGCTCCTTCAGGCAGCATCCAGGTCCCTGCGGCTGTAGAACGGCGGTCCCCGTGTCCTCACAGGCTTTTCCTTTTCACATGGCCCTTCCATCTTCAAGCTAGCAATGGCTCATTGAAGCCCCCTGCTTTCTTCTTCTGCCACCAGCCTGAGGAAGCGCTCTGCTTCAGAAGGCTCGTGTGATTAGGTCAGGCTCACTCGGATAATCTCCTTATTTTAATGTCACTTCGGCCATATAACGTGATATGCCATGATAACATGATCCTGGGAGTGATACCCCACCACATTCATGAGTTCTGGGGTCTAAACAGACAGCTTTGGGGGCCAATTTTGGAAATTCTGACTACCACGTCATCTTCTGCGAAAAAAAAAGAGTGATACAGTTAAGGAGATTTCTTTTTCGCAAAAACATCATTTTATGGCGAAATCACCGCGACCTCACAGGATTATTGTTAGACGTATATGCTATAAGAATACAAAAAGGCATCGCAAAGATGAAGAATTGGAAGGAGCACAGCTTCACAGACTTGGACTTGGAAATCCACCTCCACTACTCACAAGCTGGATGATCGTAAGCAGGTCAGTGGCATCCAGGAACAATCTCTGCCCTTGGGGGTTTTATTACTGGCTGCCACCAGGTGTCACTGCCACAGCTGGGGAGAAGAGAAGCTCCTTGTGGCTGTTCCCTCTGTCCCTGGGGATTGATTTGGATCAAAATCTGTGCATCCCCTGCGTTGTGGATTCCAGAATGTGGAGTTCCTCATCCCTGGGAGAGTCAGAAGCATGGAGTGATCTAGAGGAATCCGACTCTTCCAAAGGTGTGAGCCATGCGTTTGCTTTGGGAAGGATCTTATATCATCAGTGCGGTTGGGGGTGGGGGTTGGGGTGAGGAAAGGGGCCTGGGGTGCCCGTGTCTTGTTTTGCACCTCCTTCACCAAGATCCTGCGGCTCGGTTCGTTTTGGCAAGGAAGTGGAGTGTTTTCTTGCCCTCCCAGCCTCAGCAGTGTGGTTTGGCACCACTGAGACAAGAGTGGATGATACGAGCCTAAGCAGAAGTCACAACGCTGAGGTTCAGGGTCCAAGGTGTAGCAGTGGGATTCTTTGTGGCAAAGCCTCATGTGAAACTGGGCTCTCAGGACGTGGACCATGTTCACGGTTGTTCTTCCCTGGGTCAAACAAACGGACTTTAGATACACTTCAGAGCCCCAGGCTTCCGGATCAGGAAGCTGGCATGAGGGGCAGAGCCCATGCAGAATACGGCTAATTTTCAAAGGAGAACTCTCGCCACGGAGAGCTCTCTCCATAGATGTAGGGCACACACTTAGAAGAAGATGGCATTTCTAGATGTATGCTTATCATCTGTTGTGGTGGAGTGATCTACAGTGTGGGGGAATGAGTGTTTATATAAGCTTTTTTAGCACTAGACCCTAATTACCAAGCTTCTCTAGAAGTAACTGCCCATATCTTTACAAACCAATGCCACTGAAGAAGATAGAGACTTCACAAGTCAAAAGGTATATTTTATTAATTCATATAATCTCTGTACCAAGAACGCTGATGTTTCAACAACGTAATGGTATATGGAATGTTTCAGTATTTATAAAACACACAGAAAAATGTAAAGGTTGAATTATAAGTGATTTTTTTCTTACCATGTATTATGAGAAAGTCAGTCTTGAGAATTATTCCCAGGAGTTGGAGTCTGAAACCTTTCATGACTTAAAAAAAATTTTTTTTATTTAAATCCAAGTTAGTAAACATATAGTGTAATAATGGTTTCAGGAGTAGAATTTAGTGATTCATTCTTATATATAACACCCAGTGCTCATCCAACAAGTGCCCTCCTTAATGCCCATCACCCATTTAGCCCATCCCTCCACCCACCTCCCCTCCAGCAACCCTCAGTTTGTTCTCTGTATTTGAGAATCTCTTATGGTTTGTCTCCCTTTCTGTTTTTATCTTATTTTTCCTTCCCTTCGTCTGTGTCCATGTGTTGTGTTTCTTAAATTCCACATCTGAGTGAAATCATATGGTATTTGTTTTTCTCTGACTTACTTCGCTTAGCATAATACATTCTAGTTCCGTCCACGTTGTTAAAAGAATGTGAAGAAATAACAGGAAAACAAATTAGTTTTTTTTTTTAAGACATCTACCCAAGCAGATAATACAATAATTAGATCGGATAACCAAGGGCTGTAGAAGCTGTAAAGACAAACAGGCATTCCCCCAGCAGGGGACCTTCCCTCTGCCAGCTTGTTCTCTAGTAGGAACCCGTTTCTTGGGTGAGGACCTATCTCTTCTTGCTTGTGAGTCGCAGCTTGCATCTCGACCATAAACGCTTGAAGCAGTGTAAAATCCTGTAATCTGTGCAGATGCCCATCCCTTTTTAACAACATTTATAATCAGATCCTGTTCCTTCTTTCGGCTCTGCCATAAGAGTCCTGAGTTGGTTTATTTTTTATATTAGAGGTATATTTGGTGATGAGAGAGCTTTCTAGCACTTGCAAAAAGAAATGCTAGTGATGGATGGGATTTTTGAGTTTTTGCCACGTAATACAATCCTCATAGTGACTCTTTGAGATAGATGTTATTATGGTATCTCACTTTAAAGAAAACTGAGGCACAGGGGGGTTTAGTTGTTTTCCCAGTCACATGGCTAGAATGTGAAAAAGCAGGATTCACAGCTGGGCACAGGACTCCATAGGACCCTACCCCCTGGGGCATCTTGCTGCCGTGCCTCTCAAGAGGCATGTGCTCGCCTGAGTCTCTGCTTGGAGCCCATTGTGTCCCCATGGGCAGTTGGATGGGAGCGTGTCACAGGCGAGCAGTGCTAATGGGAAGTCACTGGCCCTTCAAATATATGGAATGGACTTCACCTTTGTCTTCTTTCTACTACCGTTTGTAAGGAGAAACTGGTTTTTCAGAGCCCCAGTTTCCCACTTTGTAAAATGAGTTACATGTTTCTCTGCGTAAAACGTTGAAAGAGTGTGAATCTTGAACAAGATCATGTATAGTCATGCGCTCATTAAACTGTAATGCATTATCTCATACCAGGTGTTATAATGATCTCTTACAATGCGGTTTTAATAAATAGATGAAGCCATTTTCTGATAAAGCGTTACTTTTATTCTTTTCAAAATACCTAGATTGTATTTTGCTTCCTGACAATTATTTTGTGAGTTTTATGTTTCCTTTGGAAAGAGGGTAGAAGTACACTGTTGCAAACCTATCCTAGAGAGCTTTCTGGCTTGTCTGTAACATAGCACTTAACGTGAGCCACTCTACTCCCAAGGCTGTGCTGACATCCTCATTCAACCTAGGACAAGAGCATTTTGAGATAAATTCTTAATCATGTAAAATAAATTCTTTTAAGATCAGAGGCCAGGGGAAAATATGCTTCCTGGCTTTGATGATTGCCTTATTTGTGCATGACAAAAGTTCTCCCCTGTAGGTTGCTTTGTTTCCCAGAATATTCTAGAATGTGAGCAACACAGTTGAGTTGTAAGAACACAGTAAATCAAATCTTGTCGCCTGAACATCAGTGAGTGTCACAGAGGGGCCAGGACGGAGTGGCCTAGTTGCCTAGATTAGGCTTGATGAGTGACTCCACCTGGCAGCAACAGGAGACCTCAAGTCTCACTTCAGAAATGGACAGCGGACCAGGATGCTCTCGATCTTAGAAGCGGCCCAAATCAATGCAGTAACAAAGGTTAAAAAATGACAACCAACTAGTGTGGATCAGCTTTCTTAAACTCAGACCTTGAAAAAAAAAAAGGAAAAGTCGAAATTGTTTTAGTCTCCAAAAAGACATCCTTTCCTACTCCCAAAATAGTCAGGGTTAGCTTGTGTGTAAAATGCTTGCTTAGCTAGTAATATATTAAAGAACCATTTTTGTGAATTAGTATTTTTCTTTTTTTCCCAATAAGATAATTTTTTGAGCTGTAGCTTTTGTTCAAATTATTAAGTTGCCAGATTTTATAGCCTAAGCCATGTGATTTTATTTAGGCTTATTAAAGTGCCATGCATTTCAACATGGCTCGCTTCCTGCTTAAATTTTCCAATGTTAACATCAAGTATGAATCCAAAAATCCAAAATCATGTAACCCAAAATAATCATCATGCAGATCATTTGTTTAAAACAAAGAGTTTTCTATTTTGAATGCATAGGACCTTATTTGTACTTAGCTTTAAAAAACAGAATTTCATGGGGCGCCTGGGTGGCTCAGTCAGTTAAGTGTCAGACTCTTGGTTTCAGCCCAGGTCATGATCTCAAGGTTCATGGGTTCAAGCCGCAAATGGGGCTCTGCATTAACAGGGTGGAACCTGCTTGAGATTCTCTCTCTCTCTGCCCCTCCCCCACTCGTTCCCCTCTCTCTCTCTCTCTCTCTCTCTCAAAAAATAAATAAACTTGGAGCGTCTGGGTGGCTCAGTCGGTTAAGTGTCTGACTTCGGCTCAGGTTGTGATCTCATGGTTTGTGAGTTCAAGCCCCACGTCGGGCTCTGTGCTGACAGCTCCGAGCCTGGCGTCTGCTTCAGATTCTGTGTCTCCTTCTCTCTCTGCCCCTCCTCCACTTGGGCTCTGTCTCTCTGTCTCTCAAAAATAAATAAATGTAAAATTTTTTTGATAAATAAATAAACTTAAAAGGCAGAATTGTTGAACTGTCCAAAATGAATCTATATTATAGTTACCGACTGAATATATATATATATATATATATGACTTTAATTTTGATATTGATACAGAATCAGTCAATTCAGTTATAGCCTCCTGTGTTCCCCATGTTGCCTTTCCCTCTCAATGAATCAGTTCCTTCTGCTTATGCCTTGTTCTTTCTCTCCGTGTTTCAACCTGTATCACTTCTGCAGTTGAACCGTCTGCCTGGCAGACCCCCAGCAGACATCCCCTGGAAATTACATGAAACATGCATAGCTTCTCTGTGAAATGCACTGTGTTTTGTGTCAGGGCATTCCTGGTGTGTAGGAAACTGCATAGAGTGTTTGCATGTTTATTTCTGTTGCAAGCACTTAAGGCCAGGGATTTATTTTCTCTTTCTTTGGGTTCCCATTTTGTAATAAATATTTCTTGATGGTATAAATGATTAAATCTTACTTTCTGACTCCTCTTCTGAACTGCACTTTTCATTCCTCTTAGGCTGACTGTAGTGGCTTCAGTGTAACAGTTCATGGTAAAATTTTTCTCTCCTCATATGTCTGCCTTTCTTCTCTTCTCTTAAATCCAAGCCTGTGCCACTCACTGCAGGAAGAACTCAGAGAGCAAGTGATATCTGCTAAAAATGTCCATGATGAGGAAGCACAGCTGACCATAGAAAGATTCCATGGAATGCAGTTATAAAAGGGAAAAAACTTAAAAGGGGAATTTTACCTCCTAATGTTGGGAAGTTTGTCTTTAAATTTCTTTAAGAGCCTAGAACTAGTGATTCTCAGCCTATTAGACCCAACTCTCCCTTTTATGACAAATATTTTGCCACATTTTCTTTACTATCCCGAAGTGAAATTCAAAGATAATATGTTCATCTCTCCATGTAACTTTAAAAATATTTATATATATATATATTTTTTAAATTTTTTTAGTGTTTATTTATTTTTGAGACAGAGAGAGCACAAGCAGGGGAGGAGAGAGGAAGCAGAGAGAGAGGAAGACCCAGAATCTGAAGCAGGCTCCAGGCTCCGAGCTGTCAGCACAGAGCCCGACACAGGGCTCGAACCCACGAGTGGTGAGGTCCTGACCTGAGCCAAAGTCGGACACTCATCCGACTGAGCCATCTAGGCACCCCATGAAAAATCTGTATTTAAATACCTGCATCTGTATCTTGTGCTCATAATATAAAAGAGAAAGGTCAAGAAAGTAAGCCGTGATAAACCCCTCTCTGAACGTATGCCCTGTTACATGGGAGACATTGAGAAATAGTCAGATGTGTGCACCTGTTACAGAGCCACCACGAATGTGCAGACCCCCCAGGCAGGCTGGCACGGGTGGGGGCCAGGCGTGGTGGCGTTGCCTTCAGTGTTATGATTTTCCAAATCGATGACCGGTTCTGGTAAAATCTCCAAACACAACAAAATATACTCTTTCCTCAACGCACATAGTAGTTGCATTCCTTGAAAATTTAGAAGATATTTCACCTATGCAAAAATGCTGTTTATATGTACAACCATTAGATTCCAGGATAAGATCATTACAAATGAGTTTTTCACCCATGAGGATGTCAAGGGGAGCAGTTGGAAGTCAGGTCGGACGTGAGACAATTCATCGTGCAGGAGAGCTCTACACATTGAAGGACATGGAACAGTTCTGTCCCCACCCACGTGATGCCAGTAGCACCCTCCCCCATCACTGGTATAACCAAAAACATCTCCACAAATTTTGAAAAAGCCCCCTAAAGGGTGGCATCAGACCTATAATGAACCACCACTATTAAACAGGAAGAATGTCTAGTGATAAACCTGATTCTATTTTATTAGTGAAATTATTACAGAAACCTGCATTATGCCGCCATCATTTTGAACTATTACTGTTTGTGTTGCTACTAGACGATACGCCTATTGAGGGTCAAGTCCATGTCTCACTGTACCTGGAAGGTCCAACACGGAGTTACACAATTACACAATTAATCGGTGCTCAGCAGCTATCTGTTGAATGAATACAGGCTGATGAATATCTACCTTATTTTCAAGAGAATTGACCTTGCTTTCCTTAGTAATACACAGGCCACTTTTTATCAAACTTCATTGTTAAGATAACACTATTAAGGTATTAAATTCTGGACTGTAAAAAATGATAAAACAGTCAACGATCTGTGCCAAGTTAGAGCAAGCCATCTTTCTTTATCTGTTAATTTTTGAAACATAATATGTAAGAAAGGAGATTCTAGCAGCATTTACAAACTCTGTGGTGTTTTCCTTTAAAAAAAAATATATATATATACGTATATATATATATATATATACGTATATATATATATACACACACACACACATATATATATACATGTACATATATGTGTGTGTGTGTGTGTGTGTGTATATATATATATATATATATATATATATATATATATACTCTTCATTGTTACAAAACTATTGACAGCTTCTTGTGAATGATAGAGAAAAACAATAAAGATGGTCTATCCCCAGGGACATTATTGTCCATCTGGAGAGATGGGCTGCACATCTAGAACCATGAAAGCTAATAATCAAGTATCGTGTGGAATAGGGGTGTCGTGACCTACAGTAAGAGACCAAAGCAGAGAAGGCCATGAGTGGTCAAGAATGGGAGGGCCAGAGCACCATGCGACATGGTGGACAGAATTGGAGCTGATGGACAGGACCACATCTTAGGCAAAGGGAGAAGAATGTAGCAGATGTTTGGAGGTGGCAGTGACTTTGGTAGATATGTGTGGGAGGGAGGCCTCAGGGGAGTGGCCAGGATAAAGACAGGGAGAGGTCAGCGGTCGTGGTGATGGTGGGTAGAAGGAGAAATTTGCCTGTTGGGGAAAAATGGAAAGAAAGTTGGTTGACAGAGTAAGGACCAGACCAATTATTTAGTTTTGACCAAAATTACTTTTAAGGATCCGATGTTAACTGTAGATTACATCTTGAAACAAATACTCCCGTTAGACATTTGTGTCAGTGAAAATCAAATGCTTGTGGTTAGATTTTGGATTGAATGCTTAGCAGTTATGTTAAGTAAGTATCCAAAAGCAAAAGCAAGAATGAGAAAAGAGAAAATGTTAACGTTTATTGTTTTTTCATTTTATTATAGGTTTTTTTTTTTAATGGCCTGCCTTCAGTTAACTAATGTTTGAGTAGATTAGAACACAAAGTCAGAGGAAGGCTGCATGCTTAGCTGTCCCTGCTTTGGCATCAGTTTCACTGACAGCTATGCCACCTTAGGCAATAACTTACCCTCGATGAACCTCAGTTTTCCCATCTCTAAAACAGGGGCAAGTTCCTAGGTCTCTTATTAGATTGAAATAAGATATTCCCTCCCTTGAAGGTTAGGTGCAATTTGTGTTCAGTCACAGAACTATGAGACGCTCATAAAAATTACATCTCATCAGCCAAGCAAGCGTTTATTACCTGAGTGACCTTGGGTTGTCTAAACTTCAGTTTCTTCGTCTATAAAACAGGGACAATATACCAAACTCATGGAGTTATCACAAGAAATAAGTAAGGTGATGCGTGAAAAGTGCCGGCACATAGCAATCTCAAAATACAATTAGTAGCATAACTATGCTATGAATATTATTATGATGCCTATTACATGCTATGCGCATATGCTATCTCTTCCTATCTTTATTACAGTCCTAAGTGGTATGCATTTTTTTATTTCTGCTTTCCTGAGGTATAATTGACATGCAAAATTGTAAAATGGTTAAAGTGTGCGTTGTGGTGATTCGATAGACATACACATTGTGGAAAGGCTCCCCCCCATAGTTAATTAACACATCCAGTGGCAGGTATTATTTATGTTTATATCAGCAGGAACCTGAAGAATGGGGAAATCAAAT
This sequence comes from Acinonyx jubatus, assembly GCF_027475565.1. Classification (NCBI taxonomy): domain Eukaryota; kingdom Metazoa; phylum Chordata; class Mammalia; order Carnivora; family Felidae; genus Acinonyx; species Acinonyx jubatus. The sequence goes on from NC_069380.1 coordinate 11,064,084, forward strand.
GACTTGCTCAGGGTCACCAATTGGCTAATTGATGAGGTTGGACTGGAACACAGATCTTCCAATTCCAAATCTGGTGCAGTTTCCCCCATGCCAGCACTGCCTCAAGGCTTTGTAATATTCCATGATAACCCTTTCCTCCAGCCCCCACTTAAAAAATGATTCATGGAGGGGCGCCTGGGTGGCTTAGTTGGTTAAGCATCCAACTTCAGCTCAGGTCACGATCTCATAGTTCTTGGGTTCGAGCCCCGCATCGGGCTCTGTGCTGACGGCTCGGAGCCTGGAGCCTGCTTCGGATTCTGTGTCTCCCTCTCTCTCTCTCTTTGCCCCTCCCCCACTCATGCTCTGTGCTCTGTCTCCTCTTTCTCTCTCAAAAATAAATAAGTGTTAAAAACAAAAAACAAAAAACCCCAGCAATCGGGGTGCCTGGCTGGCTCAGTCGGTTGAGCGTCCGACTTCAGCTCAGGTCACGATCTCATAGCTCTTGGGTTCAAGCCCCGCATCGGGCTCTGTGCTGACAGCTCGGAGCCTGGAGCCTGCTTGGGATTCTGTGTCTCCCTCTCTCTCTGCCCCTCCCCCACTCATTCATTTTCTCTCTCTCTCTCTCTCTCTCTCCCAAAAGTAGATAAAACATCAAAAAAAATTTTTTTTTACTGATCCGTGGAACAGTTTGTGAAGCACTGGACAGAATAGCAAACATTACTTGAGACCCCAGAGCCTCAAGTAATATTTTACATGGAACCAGTGCTGCCTCGCACAAGCTCTACTTTTCCAGTGATGAAGACGGGGATGGAACAGAGAGCCTGAGTCTAATCGCCTCCCTTTTGTCATCAGTGTACTTCTCCCAGTGCCTTCATGCTGACACAGAGGGCTGTGGGAGTCAGGTGGGAAATTTGACTTGTAGGATTCTTTCAATACAGTTTAACTTTCAGTACCGATCACTGCTACGTGGGATTGTAAACATGTTCGACCGTCTCCTTCATGGGATCTTTTTTTTTTTTTAACGTGGTTGCAATTCAGTGTTAATCATTTCCTTGGTTCCATTTAGCGTGTTAAGATTCCTTATGAAAATAAATATTTTGGAGGTACAGCTAGAACACAAACAAACATGAAAGCATAGGTACCGCAAACCTAGACGTATGTTGAGTTGCAGAAGTTGCCATCTTGGCTCTGTATGCAGTATTGCTCTTGGCACATGGCAGACTTTTAGCAAGTTGGAAGTAAAGTTTATGGGAGCAGGCAAATGTTAAACATCTGCCAAAATGAATTATGAAACAAAAATCTTATTGACTGAAAATGTTTGTGCTTTTCAGTTACCTGCACATCATAATGCTCGGTATTTCTGAGCTACGTGAAAGGCCCAAGATCTTGACGGTAGGACTCAGATTCCTCAGTGGAATGGAAGCAGGAGGGTGTCCTGTCCCCCTCCTCCTTTGTATTCAAGGACGGGTCCATTTTTCAAAATCTCTGTGAGATTGTCTGGTTATTTTTTTTTTTAACTGGATTACTGTGATTCAAAGTATACAGGCTCATCTGCTAGAGCAGAGTCTGTGCCAAAAGAACCTTTGGAACAACAGCAAAATTCATAAGATTCTTGTGAGTTTCACTCTGTTCTTTGAATGCTGGCTTCTTGAAAGATCTATGGGCAGCCACAGGCACAGCCAGAATTCACCATCTGCCGCTGCTCTTGGGAGGATAAGAAGAAGATTATAATTTGTAATATTATTAATCTTCATTAGGCATTTATTAATATTCCACAGTCTTCTGCTGGTGGAGCTCATGCTCTAAATTAAACATATTTAAGAAACAAAAATGTCTTTCTACTTTGAAAAAAACAACCAAATGAGCTTTCAGAAAACAACCTCTAGTAACTATACTTAGAATTTATTTTTTATCTTGTATTGGGCGACACCATGGGTGGATAACGCCTTCAGGTTGAAGAAATGTAAAATATAAGTTGTATGGTCCTGATACTTTGGACTAGAATCTGTATGTGGAGACAGATGTTTAAAGGTGGACCTTTACTGTGAGGAGTACCTGTATTTCACTCATCGGTAATAGAATCGGATTAATAAAATTTCAGCTTTGAAAAAGGGCCCTGGAGTAGCCTGACCCTGTGTCCTCTGCAAGAAACTTTTCAGTAGTATCCTCATAAAGGGTGTGTCTGGCTTCTGTCCCAATACCTTCAGTGACAGGAAACTCAGAACCTCCAGAAGAAATTCATTTACTCAGCATAGTTATTGAGTACCTACTATGTGCTTGTCTTCGTGGAGCTTACCTCTTGCCAGAGGAGTCAGCCAATAAACAATAAATTCAGTAAATAAGTAAATTGTATATTGGCATGCTCATTCATTCCTTTTTGTCAGAAAATTTGTCTCTTTTTGTCAGAAAATTTTCCCTTGTATTTTCTTCTATGTGAGAGTTGCTTAGGTATTTGAAGAAAGTGTTCATTGCCCTCTTAATTCCCCTCATTTTAAAGTCATACATCCTTACTCGGTTAGGCAGTCCCTGAGAAGTATTAGTTTGCGGGAGCTTCTCTAATAAAGTACCGCAGACAGGGCAGGGTAAACAACAGAAGTTGGCTTAGAGTTCTGAAGGCTAGAAGTCCAAGATCAAGGTGTGAACAAGGCTGGCTTCTTTAAAGCCTCTCTCGTTGGCTTGCAGATGGCTGCCTTCCGTGTGTTCACATCATCTTTTCTTTCTGTGTGTCTGTATCCTAATCTCTTCTTAAAAGACCACCAGTCGTATTGGATTAGGCACTAGTGATCCCACTTAAATTAATTAGCTCCAGGTCGCCTGGGTGGCTCAGGCAGTTGGGCGTCCGACTTCAGCTCAGGTCATGGTTTTGCGGTTTGTGAGCTCAAGCCCTGCATTCGGCTCTGTGCTGACAGCTCAGAGCCTGGAACCTGCTTCAGATTCTGTGTCTCCTTCTCTCTCTGCCCCTCCCTCACTTGTGCTCTGTCTCTGTCTCTCAAAAATAAATAAGTGTAAGAAACAAAAATTTTAATTAATTGGCTCCTTAAAGACCCTACTCCAAATCCAGTAGGCATCCTGAGGTATTGGAGGTTAGGGCTTCAACATGGGAATAGGAGGTACATAATTCAGCCCATAACATATCCTCTTACATAGGAATACTCAGAAGCAGGCAGGTGACTCCACAGAAAGAATCAGGCAGGATGGGCACATCCCATGTTCTAGACATCTAGATTACCTTTGATAGCCCCAGCATTGTTAGCTGGCATTGAACTTGTCGTCAAAGAGAAATGCCAGACCTTTCAATGACTTGTTTGTAAGTCCCATTTTCCTCCATCCTTTGTCTGGAACATGCATTCGCCTAGTTACTCATTGTGTAGATGTGTCTGAGCACCTGTGTGTATTGTAGGTGTTGCACAGGCACCAGCAACACAGCAAGGGAACAAGCAGATGTTATCTCTACCTTCTTTGAGGCTTAAATTATGTCCTTGAAGGCTTTGATAAGCAAGTGAACAAATACATAATTATAAATTGATATATGCTCTGAAGCGAATGAACGTAGAAGAGAGATGTCCTACTTGGGGGGAGGGGTGGCCAAAGCACAGAGTTTTGCAGTTATAAATAAAGTAAAATATTGGTAATATTATAAGTAATATTAATATAAATTATAATCGCCTTATTTGAATAAAATAAATAAAATATTACATGTTAGGTTTGGCCCATATTCCGCTCTTTAGTCATTTCCAGGAGAGATCCTGGCTGTCATTCATTAGGTATATGCCTGCCCCCAACTTCACTCTATCCTCCAGTGTCGTGGGTATGATGCATCTGCCTTCATCTAAATTATAATCAAAATGTCTAACAAATCAGAACGGTACTGTGGTTGTCCAAGAACTAACAATAATGTCCCTTAGCTACACATAAAGGCCTAGCCATCATACAGAAAGCAGAGCTCTAATTAGAAATACTAACAGGAGTCGAGCTGCCCACTGCTACGTCTTCTGTATCACTAGCCCGAGCCTTAAATGTTTCTCTGCTTGTGCCACATTTATCACAAAAGGCCTTTCAAGTTGTCTGTCTGATGATTTTTGAAAGGTCAAGTCCGTTTAAAGAGTTTCACTTGTAATGTGGGGAAATGAAATTGTTTTCAACCTAACCGGAGGGAACACCATTCGCAAAACAGAGTGTGTGTGCTTTACAGCGCCGTGGCTCAATGGCGATGCCTTCAGATTCTTCAAACGGGACCAGACCTGCCCTTGCAGGCCCAGGGCAGAAGCCCGAGGTGGCGTGGGCCCACTGCCAGGACGCACCCAGACCAGCTCTGCGGCAGCCTCTCTTCTTCCCTCAGGCATCCTTGGCTTTCACAACCAGTTCTCCGCTTGCTGCCCGGGCCCACATGCTCTCCCCCACTCAGCTCCTGTGTTTGTCACGGGCCATCACACCTGGTATTTCAGTAAAAGGCACACCCCCCCCCCCCCCCCATCTCTGGGCTGTCAGCGCACCGGACTGACTTTCTTTCTGGTCAGTGTATGGAGAGTTCAATCAAATTCAGAGAATTGGAAATTGAGCAACTCAGCCAGCAGGCATATCAACATAGACCACCACTGAGCTACCTACCCCAAGGTGATGGTGGCCTCACATCCGTGGCGGCGTGCTGACATCAATAGGGAAAATGAAATACTTTCAGAAACAGTGAAACCTGACCTTTAATTTTGCATGGACCATATCTTGTCAAGGTTCATGAGCAGAGAGGTACTGTTGTGAGCATTTTTTGATGTGGATATATTATTTGACACCTTTGCTTCCTCTTTGGGCACATTATAGTCCGTGACATGCATACAGCAAGTTAATCTGCAACAATATTCATGCATTCGTTTACTTATGCATTCAGTATTCCATGAACACCCATCTCGTTGCACCCAGCATTATTCTGGGTACTTGGATTAAAGTAGGGAATAAAACAGGGGCACCTGGGTGGCTCAGTCGGTTAAGCGTCCGACTTCGGCTCAGGTCATGATCTCACAGCTTGTGAGTTTGAGCTCCGCATCGGGCTCTGTGCTGACAGCTCGGAGCCTGGAGCCTGCTTCGGATCCTGTGTCTCCCTCGCTCCCCACCCCTCCCCCACTCATGTTCTATCTCTCTCTCTGTCTCTCAAAAGTAAATAAACATTAAAAAAAATTTTTTTTAAGTAGGTAATGAAACAGACATAATCCCTGCCCTCTCAGATCTTATATGCTGGTGGCTATGAGAGACACACGATGAGCATGTAAATGTGTATTATTCAAAAAATGACACATGCTTCGAATAAAATAAAGCAAGAAAAGGAGGATACAGGACAGGGGAATGAACTCTTACCTTGCGTGGGATGCTCAGGGAAGATCTTGATGACAGGCAGAGACTTGAAGAAAAAAAAGCAGTAAACCACGTGGACATCTTGGGAGAAGGAGTTAAGGCAGAAGTAAGAACATGTGCAAAGGCCATGGGCTTGGCCTCTTCGAGGAACGGCAAGGAGGCCCCTGTGGCTGGAGTGGAGTTAGTGCTTATTCTTTTTTTTTTTAATTTTTTTATGTTTATTTATTTTTGAGAGACAGAGAGCACAGGAGAGAGGCAGAGAGAGAGGGAGACACAGAATCCAAAGCAGACTCCGGGCTCCGAGCTGTCAGCACAGAGCCTGACGTGGGGCTCGAACTCACAAACTGTGAGATCATGACCTGAGCCGAAGCAGACACTTCACTGACTGAGCCACCCAGGCGCCCCATAGCACTTATTCTTCATTGCTGGTGTTTCAGAAAGTGTAACAGAAAATCAGATTGGTTCTTCACTAGACTTGCCCTGTGTTGTTATTGCTGCTGTTTTTGTTGTTAACTCAAAGTACATGAGAAAAAAGTGTTTTTATTCTATGTTCTTAACTGGCTGAAGAGTTAGTCCCGGGGTGTGTGTGTGTGTGCGTGTGTATTATGTATAAACATACATATGTATGTTTAATGAATCAGGAGAGCACCTGAGACATACATTTTTATGCGTAAGTGTGAGAGTGTGAGAGTTCCTCATCTACCTAATTTAAAAAACCCTTGGTAGTCTCTTAGGCAGTCTGTTATTAGCAATCACTCCGACAGGTGCTCTGAATATAGCACAGGAATTGAGTAAGGGCTAAAGTAGTTAGAGATGTAAGAACTCTGATTCTCTATGGGTTTCCTCACACCTGTGTTTACCGTGGGAGCAATCCCATTGGTGGCAGACAATTTAATAAGCAAAATCTGGCGTGTGGTTGCTTCCTGAGGTCAGTCTTCTTTTCAAGCACGGTCAGCCTTACTTGAGCTCCCGGTAGCCTATCTCTGGGCACTATGCTTCCTGAGAAATGTTGGGAATTTCTTTCCGTTACCAAGCAAATGTTTTTCAAGCTCCTGAGTGTTTCCACGTATCGGGTTCTAAGAGGCCGCTCTGTGGGGAGCAGAGTGTGTGAAGGTGAAGTTGTGCTGGGGAGACCGGGCTGTTGGTCCAGCTGGAGTGGTTCCAACGGCCCAATGGGGCCGTGGCTGTCCACCAACATGCCAGTGACCTCAGAGAATAACAGAACACTTGGGGGACAAGAGGAGCAAATGAATAAAGCTATAACTGCTTTATAGTTAGGCTGAAATGTCACCAGTATAACTTCAGTTGGTCCTGAGAAGAAAGTTTGCAAATATGAAAACAGTGTTTGGACTCATTCTTTGGCCATAACCGTCTTATTTAAATGCTTCAACTTCTGCACCTGTGAAATTCAAACACCTAGTGGACCTTCGCGAGGTGAAGGTGTATTAATTCTTGGTTCCTTCGTGGAAAAGAAAGTCGCAGTGAGTCGTGTGGTGCTCTTTCTCGGCTGGAACTGCTCTTCTGTGAATGATCAGCTGGTAAGTGTCTTCCAGTAAAATTAAGTCCTGTCATTGACAGGTATTTGCAGAACATTATAAGATTTCACGAGTCGCATTCTTCTTCTGCCTTGCTGTTTGTATGGGTTGAGCCTGTGGCATTTAAGGACATTTTGTAGTGATGGCTGAAGATTTCAAAATTAATCTCTAGAATTTACATCTGATCGAATATTAATGAAAACAGGCTGTTCCAAATTGTCATGTGATTTTTTTTTTAGTCTTTGGTTTGTATGAAACAATTTTTTTAATATGAAATTTGTTAAATCGGTTTCCATACAACACCCAGTGCTCATCCCAACAGGTGCCCTCCTCAATGCCCATCACCCTGTATGAAACAATGAATTGTTCCCTTTCTATTGTTTCTGTAGATTTCTAGAGAAAATCACTTGACAGGTGAACAGCAAAGGAATGTAGTTTGTGCATTTAACGTATTGAGAGGGATGTTATCATATCCATTACTCGTGGGCTCACCCACAAAAAATAAACCTCAGCTGCCACTTTTTAGAATCCATTATGTTCTGGGCACCATGCTAGATGCTGGCAACTCAGAGATGAGGGGCGCATCCTTCCATGGCCTTCAAGGAGCTCACACCTCAGTGGGAGGCAGACAAGTCACCTAATAACTACACAACTGTGTAACAGGTGCTCCTGGAGGCAGATGAGCATTTTACTTTGGGGAAGTCCTCAGAACCCCTCAGGAGAGTGGGTGAGGGTTCGGGAGCAGAAAGTGGGAAGAACAAGCAGGATGCACAGTGCAGAGGAGAACAGCCCGGGGCTGCTTGATGTCTGGGGGACTTATGGACAGTTCCATCTGGCTGAAGCACATGTTGCATGAGGTTGGAGAAGTAGGAGAGGGTCAAGGATGACCGCTAACGGTTGAGCTCTGTCCCCAGAGCGATCGAGAACTACTGAACAATCTAGCAGCAGTATGCAGAAAGACTACATGTATGTAGAGACATTGCATAGAGAAGACTACAGCTTTGAGCCAGGCAAGGAATTACAAGTCCCTGAATTAAGACAATGGCGGTGGGATTGAAGATGAGCGGACAGATACAAGAAACAGTTAAGGGAGAGAATTGGCAGGGCTTTCTGGGGCCTTGCACATGGGAGGGGGGCGGGTGGTGGTGAAAATTCGGCTTTCTAACTTGAGTGAATTGGTAAATGGTGGTGTCATTCAGGTGATAGTGGAGAAACTGGAAACTGAGAAAGGGCAGTGGTGAGTTCAGATTTAGACACATTGGATTCGGGCACCTGAAGGGTATCTAGGTGGAGACAGACCATGAAAGGTGTAACGAGGTACGTGTGGATGTGGACCTCGGCAAGATCTGACGTATAGAAATTAGAAAACATCACACAACAGTTGAAGCTAAGGGTTAAATGAAATTAGTAGGCAATATTTATATATGAGAAGAAAAGGGGCTCAATGTGGCACTCTGAGCTACTCTTACGAGCTACTCCTCCTGGAGGAGGAGACTTTAAGGCGGTAAGATCAAACACAGAGGTAGGAAGAGAACAGAGGAGGCTGATGCCACAGAAGCCAAGTGAAACCAAAGTGTCAAAAAAGGCAACTTGGCCAACAGTGCCCAATGCTGCCAGGAGGCATGTTGGGGGAGGCTCAGAAGGTTCCATGGGGTTTGGGCCCTGGTAGTCACAATGAGCTTTTCCCGACAAGCTGGAAGGAAGCAGGTTGAAGAGTGAGTGGGATTAGGAAGAGTAGACTTCCCCAGCCTAGCTGACCAAGTGCAGCCAGGAATTCTCTGTCCCTTTGGTCACCTTTCAAATCAATGGGCTCTGAACAGCATTGTTCAAACAATAAGGGTTAAAAACTTTACATTAAACTCAATCCTGGTCAGACATCTGCCTGGGACTTTCTAGCATCTCCCATTATTCCTAAGTAGAAAAGAGTGTTCGGATCTCACTAGAGATGTTATAGCCTAGATGCAAGCAGTCTTCTGGCCTAGATGCAAGCAATCTATGGCCTAGATGCAAGCAGTCTAGATGCAAGAAAAACCCTGCTTTGAACAGGATGGGTGTGAAATAGTCCAATGAGAAGTCTCTCTCTTATCATGCACGAAGTAAGAGGGCCAGTGCCCTGGCTCTCCACCTTAGCAGGCATTGGTGGTATGCGAAAGGGCACTGGGTTCAGTCCAGCCAGTTCTCCCACCAGTGGAGACCTTGGGTGATTCCCTTTGGACTCAGGCTTGACTTTTTCATCTATATGATGAGTAAATTTGGCTTGATGACTTCCAAAACCCACCTCTACCAGGTCCACTGGACTTTGATTCTGTCTGCAAAGCTTCTTTTTGTCTTCCCTTCCCCTTACTTCCCATTCTTTGCCTCTCCTATACATACAGCTCCTGCAACCCCCAGGTCCATAGTCCACTGCTTGGAAAGGGCCCCATTTGCACCTGACATGGTCAGAGATGGTATTAGGGAAACAAGAAATGAAACACTGGGAACATGGGGAGTCATCTGGCTTACTTCCCCCTTGGCTTTTCATCTCCCTTTGCTGTCAGCTGACTCTCCCTCATGCTTCTCTTGGCCCAAATGGGATTTGTTCAAACAGATATCGGAAAGCCTAAAAAACTATTAACAGCTTCTGCATGGAGAAGATTAAAGCCCTGAAGAAACCAGGGTAAAGTCACTAATGTGCTCTGACTCCCTGCCATTGGTCAGAATGTTTGTTCATTCGTTCATTTACCCAAATGGCTGTTCATTTAAAAATTACATACCGAGTGCTATTATTGCTGTGTTGACCACATTTACCCAGTATCCTAAGACACAAGGAGTAAAATGCTGAAGACAATAAAGATAGACTCTGCCCCAGTGGAGATGATAGTCCAAAGACGGAGAAAAGCATATTGACAAAAATTAACACCATCAATGTGTAACTGCGTGTGATAAGTAAATACAAGTAAAAGTAGCTGGGAGAAATTTTAACAGTGGACCTGGAATTAGACAAGGTTGTCAAGGGAAGCCTTCTCTGAAGATGTGCTACTTGGGTGGATGGAAGAACAAGCAGGATTTAGCTAGGGCAAGAGAATGGAGAAGAGCCCGTGGCCAAGTGGAACAGTACTCCTCACCCTGAGCTGGAGGAGGGCAAGGTGGCTAGAGAATTGGGAGAAGGGGGAGGCAGGGCTGACTGTGCAAGACCTGGGAAGCCAGGAGATTACCAGGTCATGAAAGCAAAGAGAAGTTTCAAGAAGGAGGTTGCAGTTCTGCAGCATCCAGTTTGCAGAGGATTAAGGATTAAGAAGTGTCCACTGGCTCATTGGAGGCTGTTGGTCACCTTCGTAGGAGTGTGGCCACAGGAGACCGACCGGACCGGACTGAGGGGGAATGGAAGGAGGTAGCGTATAAGGGCAACTATGTTGAGACACAAGGCTATGATTGGGAAGTCAGGAAGCTAAGGTAGCAATTAGAAGGAATTGTGCAATAAAAGGAAGGTTTCTGTTTTGTTTATTTTTTGCTTTTCAGATGAGAGGTGTTGAACGAAAGATCTCAGAAAGGAAAAGGTTAAGATACAAGAGACCAAAGGAGTGAGGTCCTGGGAAAGGAGCAGAGATGGGGTCAGAAAAGTTGTTTCCTCCATTGTAATAGGGCAGGAAGGTGGTCTTGGGGATTTGGTGATAGAAAAATGGGAGAACTCACATCCACTGCCATCTAGGAAGCAGAGACGTCTCAGAGAATGGGATGGGAGGAGGGGAGCAGGACGGCTGTGGAGAGGAAGAAGCAAGGCTGCAGGGCAAGGGATCCCACCCGGGGAGGGGGCCTGTGCTCCCCAGACCTGCCCGAAGGGTTTTCTTTTCTGCTCATCACCTACCCCACTGATCCTTGTCAGCATTCCTACAAGTATGTAAAAAGAGTATTTTGATTTTGTTTCCTGCAGTTGCCCAGTGCCAAATTACACCACTTCATGTAATTGTCTATAAATCCTGAATATTCTGACATGGGAGCAGTACATTTTGCTCTGGTAATTTCTCCTCCCTATTTTATTTTTTTTTAATGCTTATTTATTTATTTTGAGGGAGAAAGAGAGAGCAAGAGAGAGGGAGAGAGGGAAAGATCAAGATCGGTGGGTGGCAGGGGCACAGACAGAGGAGAGAGAGAATCCCAAGCAGGCTCTGCACTGTCAGCACAGAGCCCAATATGGGGCTCCATCCCATGAACCATGAGATCATGACTTGGGCCGAAATCAAGAGTCAAATGCTCATCCGACTGAGCCACCCAGGTGCCCCCTCCCTATTTTATTTTTAATTAATTCCGTGATCCTTCCATCCAAGTTCTTTCTTTTACCTTTTGACTTGCTTATAACCTTTGGCCTTCTCATTTGAAAAGCACATGACTTTGTGCCTGTCTTTTCTTGTTTTTTGTAATTACATGTCACACTTCAGTCTGCTTTTCATTTAATTTTTACAGAATATGTTATGAGCCCACTTACATACAGATGGTATCTGTCTCTGTCTCTCTCTCTGTCTCTGTCTCTCTCTCCCCCTCCATTCGGGCAACATTTGTGGCAATAACTAGAATATCTGCTAGATCTCTCCTTTCTTTCTGTCTCCCCGTTCTGTCATGTACCTGGTACTCACCAGGTCCCTGCTGCTTTTGTCTCTTGGCCTTGTGTTGTGTTGTTTCCATTCTGTGTTCTATGCTTGCACCCTCCAGATCCATATGTCTTTGCTCCAGACACCCACAGTCTTTTTGTTTCTTCCACTGACAATCTGAGGCAGGAGAGCTCCCTTGGAGATACGAATCCTCTTGTTTGGGGTTCATTGGTCCATAGGAAGTATCTTCAGAAACAAGGAAGGAAGAAGAAGGAAACTAGCATTGGGTGCATACCTTGCACTATCTGACATGAGCCCTCATCCTGCTGTAGGGCATGCTAGTCCTGGTTTAAAGACAGATAAATGAATCCCAGAGAGACTTCTTGAGAAATATTTCAGGGCCAGGACTGAAACCATCCTCATTCCTTGCCCGAAGTTCAAAGTGGTTGGAGGTTATCGCTGTGCATCATTTGGACACTTGTGAAGTAGACACCCCAGTTGAAGGTGCCGGCCTAATGACTTGCTTCAGATATTGAACTACCTCTGACATGAGGTGGCTCTTTTGGCAATCAGGCGTTTTTAGTCTTGGAGCCCAGACAGAAGGCACCTTGGCCACTAGGTGGAGATGTAGCAGCGCCACAAGTAGTCACCATGCAAATGGCAAGCAGACCTAATGACAAGCCTTCTAGAGCTAGGGCATTCGGACTTCCTTTTTTTCTTTCAATAATTTCTTGAAGTGACATCCACGTAACAAAATCAACCATGGTAAAGCGACATACAGGGGCATTTAATACATTCACAGTGTTGGACAACCACCTCTATCTACTTCTAAGACATTCTCTCACTCCACAGTAAAATCCCGAACCATTAAGCAGATGCTCCCCATTTCCTTCTTTCTGTACCCCCTGGCAGTAGTCAGTCTGCATTCTGTTGCTATAGATTTTCCTATTCTGGATATTTTTTATAAATCAAATCCTACAATATGCAACCTTCTATGTCAGGCTCCTTTCACTTAGCATGATGTTTTCAATGAGTGTCCGTGTAGTGTGGGTCAGTATTTCATTCCTTCTTATGGCTGAATATTCCATTGTGTGGCCCTACCACAATTTGTATATTTATTCATTCACCCATTGGTGGACTTTTTGGGCTGTCCCCACCTTTTGGTCACAGTGAATAGTGCCTCTATGAACACGGATGTACGTATATCTGTAACCCAAGAGTGGAATACGGGCTCGTGTGGTAATCTGTGTTTAATTTTTTGAGAAACTGTCCAACTTTTCCGTAGCAGCTAAACTGTTTTACATTCCCATCAGCAACGTATAAATAAGATTTTCAAGCTTTTCTGACCGTTACTTACAATAAGATATATATTTTGTATCACAACCCAGCATTCACATATGTGTACATTTTCATTCATATAATGCATATGTCTTCATATACATGTATATGTATATTCATGTATTCATATACATGTATATATGTATTCATTATATATATATATATGACACAAGTTTTATGAAACTGTGCTCACCCCATATGATGAACACTGATGTGTTCCTTCTGGTTCTATTAGAAAAATATGCTGGTTTGATCCACCAAATGAGTTCCATGCCTCAAAGCAAAGTGAAATCTTAAAGATTAAATTAGCTATTAAGATCAGAATACTATTGGGGCACCTGGGTGGCCCAGTCAGTTGAGTGTCCAACTCTTTTTTTTTAACTTTTTTTTTAATGTTATTTATTTATTTTTGAGAGAGAGAGAGAGAGAGAGAGAGCAGGGGAGGGGCAGAGAGAGAGGGAGACAGAATCCCAGGCAGGCTCCGTGCTGTCAGCACAGAGCCCGACGTGGGGCTCGAACCCATGAACGATGAGATCATGACCTGAGCCGAAACCAAGAGTTGGACGCTTAACCAACTGAGCCACCCAGGCGCCCCGAGTGTCCAACTCTTGATTTCGGCTCAGGTCATGATCCCAGGGTTGTGGGATGAGCCTCCATTGGGCTCTGCACTGAGCATGGAGCTGCTTGGGGTTCTCTCTCTCTCTTTCTCTTTCTCTCTCTCTCTCTCTCTCTCTCTCGCCCTCTGCCCCTCTCTCCCATTCATGCACTCTCTCTCTTTATCTCTCTCTCTAAAAAGAAAATCAGAGTACTTTTTTAAGTGTATGTAATAACATAACTTACCTCCTTTCCATTTGGATAGTAAAAGAATTTAGGATATCATTGATCAACTTATCAATACATATAAGCTTTGGAGAGGAGACATTATTGAACCTGTGAGGATGATATTTTCCATATTCTCAAGCATGCAATTTAGATCACACACAAATGTGAGTTATATTGCAGGTACTTGTCAGAGTGTGAGGATTGTAATTAGCTAGTATTCTTTTTAAAAAAAAATATTGTTTTAAGTTGATTTCTTTATTTTGAGAGAGAGAGAGAGCACAAGAAGACAAGGGACAGAGAGAGAGAGAGAGAGAGAAGGAGAGAGAGAATTTCAAGCAGGCTCCATGCTCAATGCAGAGCCCGGTGCGATCTCACCACCATGAGATCATGAACTGAGCAGATATTAAGAGTCAGACACTTAACTGACTAAGCCAGCCAGCTGCCCCATGTAATTAGCTGGTGTTCTAGAGCCCAGCAACAAATTATTGGGTGAGTATTGCACCTGTAGCTTCTGGGAAAATCTTTGTGATACATGTTACCATTTATTGAATGCCCAGTTGAGTAGAATAAGATACTGGAGAGCATGGTGGGGATGGCAGAAAGAGTAAGAGAAAGGAAAGAAGTAGAATCAAGAAAATGGGGAGAAAAAGCATGAGAAGCTTCTCAAATTTGCAGCAATTATTTATGACCATCTTCAAGAATCACCTGAAACTGAGCTCTTCTGGAAGGAGTGGTGCATGGGAAGAATAGAGATGCATGGTTAGAGCGCATGCTTTCGAGCAGATCCACAGGTAGGATTGTGGGGATCCAAGGGCTAAGAGGGTAAAAAAATTACATTTTGCTTCTCATTAACCTCTACCTGAAATTTACTATTTTCTTCAAGTACAAATATAGGCAACAAAAATAGTATTAGTGGTACCTTTGACTTCACTACCAATTGAACTCACAGATTTTTTCTGTTACGCTGCAGTTGCTTTAGTTAGATTTCAATATTGGTTATGTTTCTATTTTATTTAAAGATTATTATAATTATTAGGCTTATCTCTAGGTTATGTTAGGTGTTATTAAAGAAATGCATTATCTTTTTTTTTGCTTTTTTTAATTTATTTTTTATTTTTTTATTTTTTTATTTCTGTTTTCTTGTTTTTTTATTTTTTATTTTTTTAAATACGAAATTTATTGTCAAATTGGTTTCCATACAACACCCAGTGCTCATCCCAACAGGTGCCCTCCTCAATGCCCATCACCCACTTTCCCCTCCCTCCCACCCCACATCAACCCTCAGTTTGTTCTCAGTTTTTTAAGACTCTCTTATGCTTTGGCTCTCTCCCTCTCTAACCTTTTTTTTTTTCTTCCCCTCCTCCATGGACGTCTGTTAAGTTTCTCAGGGTCCACATAAGAGTGAAAACATATGGTATCTGTCTAAGAAATGCATTATCTACAATACCACAGTTTTGTGGTTTTTAAGGTAATTTGGTAACTGTATTTCAAAATAACTGGTTTCCATTGTAATCTCATGGATTTTCTCTCATTTACATTTCTCTCATTTACAACCCATTGGCCCTGCTGGATGACCAAAAGGGTCTAAAAATAGTTGAGAACCCCCTAGAGTGGCACTGTCCACTAAAGGACCCACTAGCCATGTGTAGCTATTGAGCCCATGGAATGTGGTTGTCCAAATTGAAATATGCTGTAAAATATACACCAGATTTCAAATATTTAATGAAAAAAAAATTAAGTGTCCCACTAATAATTATATATGCACACATACATATATTACATACTAAAACGATCATATTTGGGGTATATTAGGCTAAATAGAGTATATTAAATTTAATCTCATCTGTTTTGTTATTGCAAATGTACACACTAGAAAATTTTAAATTGCATATGTGGCTTGTGTTCTACTTCTGTTGGACATGACTAGCATCAGATCTGAGTTCCAATCTTGGCTCTATCACATAACCAGCAATTATCTTCATTATTGTTGTCATCACTCTGCCGTGTCCCAGCTATTGGATCCCCATAAGTTTCAGTGTCCTCATCTGTATGTGTAGATATAAAGCCAAAGGAGAGAGTATTACTATGTTCATTCCAGATTTAGCCTTCTTGCTAATCCGTGTCTTACTATCAGAAATATCCCGAAATCATATCCAAAAGTCTAAAAGAAGGCCCATGTCCGCGTCTCCTTCCCTTACTCTTCTGCTGCGCATTGCTGTAATGAACACAAAATTTAAATTATATACATGAAAGTGATAGATAAAGATGAGGGTATACCAATTTATAGACCAAGTGAATTTAAGAAAAAATTACAAAGGATAGAAGAAAAAGTTCTCTTGAAGAGCAAAGAAGCTGGAAAATAAAATTGGAGGTAGGGTGGAGTAGCAGGCAGACTACCGTTGCCACCCATCCTGTATTTATCCAGAAGGACGTAAGTGGCATTTGGATAAGGCACAAGAAAACCACTGGCACATTCCTGGAGTTTGCAAATGGCCACTTAAAGAGCAGGACAATGCTGGTATGTGCTTAACCCAAAGCTAGAGTCTAGCCTGCTTCCACAATAGCTAGAAGGTGGCTTGTGTGTTTCTTTAAGAGGGAAGAGCTGAGAGGAGACCTCCTGCCCCTTTGTGTGATCCTTACACTTCCGGAACGCTGAGCATCATAAAATGGGCACCCTGGGAATAAAGAACCCTTTCATCTACAGAATCTCCTTTGAGGTCATGAAACAACCTTCCTTCTGTAGATAGCAGATCATACAGTGTCACCTGTACCCTTGTAAATGAGAAGAGAATCGCTCAGACACCAGAGTGGATCACTGTGGCCAGTACTTGGTGGTGCGAGGGCTGACAGGAGCTTGGGTTTCTCTGTAACTAACACTGTGAGGATCAGAATCCTGACCCTCCACCTCTATTTCCCTGGGCTTCTCAGAGTGACCTCACCCACCATGACCATCTGCAAAGATCATTATTCTTTCTCTGGCTTCTTAGCTGAGCCGTGCATTTGGAACTGCTCTCACCACCAGCTTGTTAAACTGTCCCCTCCCATCATTCAGACAGTTTCTCGTAGCCCCACCCTCCCACACAAAGCTCTGCCTGTCTGGTCAAAATAGGGTGGTGATTTCCCCACCCTTTCTGAAAACATGCCTTGCAAGACTTTCTCTATCCTTCAAAATTTACTTGTGCCGTCAGTTACATTTTCTACCACATTCGAACTGTGCTTATGGGTGGAGAAGGTAGTGGATGTGTTTCTCCACTTCAGCGTTGCTGGGCTCAGACCACACTCCTCGAAATGCCGGATCAGGGGGTCTGAACCACGTAGCACCAGGAACAGATGGTCATTTTGAGGGTTTAATCAGCGATGCTCCATGAGGTAGATCCTTCTTTTTAAAGCTTTTGTTTCAGAGGAAGGGCTGTTCTACGTATCTTTAATTTCTTAGCTGAAGGCTTCATCTCCGTGACAATGACCTGGTTTTCAGCTCCGGATTATCCCTGGTTTCCAGGACTTGGACAGTTGTAGAGTGTGCATCTGTTTTCCTCTAAGCGGAACAAAGTACTCTGATACTGCCTTATTAACTTCACAGGACCCCTCGATCATTTTCACACCGGTTTATCTCTTTCTGATTGCCAATTTTTTGTTTGTTTGTTTTGGTTCTCAGCTTCTCCTCCTAGTCAGCCAGGATGTGCTGTGTATGGGATACTTTTGGTACTAGCTTTATCAAAACAGAATTGATAAGGTGAATCTGTTGCCCAAAAGTTCAAATAACGTATGCCAAAGACTGACATCCCATAATTTATTATGCAGTGTTCTTTCTCTGAGCCAGGGTCTCTCCCAATAATATGGAAAATCAAAGGCTGGCTTGCCCTGGGAGATGAGACGGTCTGGTGACAAGAAGCAGCTTTCCTCATGTAGTAGAAAGTAACTTGTCCAAGGTCATGGTAGCAGGGTCCGAACAAGGAGGAAAATAGTTTCCTGACTCTCATTCCATCAAAGTTTGTCCGTAGGTAACTGCAAACACGTGATCATACCTGAAGGAAAGAAAAAAATGTTCAGTATGTGTAAAGTTCAAGTAGCAAGTGTATAAAAAACTAATCAAAATTTCCAATTTTTCCCGATTCCCTTGACTTTAAAATTCTAGATTTCAATAACTATATATTAAATGGTACCTCTGAGGGAAAGTTGACCTGCCCCTTAGGGCTTAAAATCCAGTGTTTATTTTTATGTATGAAATTGGGAACATTAGTGGGAATATTAGTTCTTACCCTAAAAGGTACTTCATTTTTAATCAATAAATGAAAATGGCTTACCACAGGCAAAATGTTTAAATGCAACCATAAGAATGCACCTTTTGTTTGTTGTCATTTTTATAGAGAAAAAAACTATTTTCTTAGTTCTTGAAGTGGTAACCAGTGTTTGGGAAGTGTGGTGATTGTTTTTTATTCTAAGTATTTTTTTTTTAATGTTTATTTTTGAGAGAGAGAGAGACAGAGTGTGAGAAGGGGAGGGGCAGAGAGAGAGGGAAACATAGAATCCAAAGCAGGCTCCAGGCTCTGAGCTGCCAGCCCAGAGCCCGACACGGGGCTCGAACACACAAGCTGCGAGATCATGACCTGAGCCGAAGTTGGACGCTTAACCGACTGAGCCACCCAGGCACCCCTGTTTTTTATTCTGAGCGTTATAAATCTGTGCATTTTTGGTAAATAATGACATGCAAAGCAAACGCCATGTACTTGCTTCTTCAGAAAGGACATAATTTAAAATCGTATATTGTTGGCTCCTGTTGTAGCTGGTGATATTGCATCTGTTTGTATCTCTGTATAAAAAAGTTCCCTGGTTGCTGGTGGTATTCAAAAATAGGGTAGGAAGGTTATCGGTACTGTTGGGTGCTTTGACGATAAAAGCAGTAGAAATAACCCATATTTTCTCTTTCCGTAAAATATTATCTGTAAATACAATATTAAATACTACTTGTGCCTTGCAGAAATTGAGGTCAAATCTTGATATGTACAAAATACGTATGAACCACATCTCCTGGTTTGGCTCTAGGTTAAAACTATCCAAATAGGCCCTACCTTGAGAGGTTAACCAGAAGAGTAAATTAGGTAATTTTTGAGCCTCTACTAAGGTAACCAGAACCCCCACCCAGCTTTACCCTGGCCACCGAAAGTTAGAAGCACTAAAATATTAAATAAACCTTTTTCTGTATGTGTACAAGTTTAGGCTTCCTTCACTTCGGCAGAACTTCGGCCTTACCCTGGTAGGCAGCAGGGGTGCTGGAGACAGGAGCCCTCCGCCATGAACAGGGTCTCTCTCTCCGCCTTTCCCTAACCTGACTGTGGAGTTAGAGGGACATCTCGTGCTGGGTATTCTGGGTTCATTGCTGGCTATAGACCTGCTATTTACCAGTTGTCCTCTGGCTCTGTGCTCATTTAATTCTCACAACAGACCCATGAGATAAAACCCTATTTTGGAGATGAAGAAACTGAGACTGGGAGATGTTCAGCAGCTTTGCAAGCAACTCTACCTGCACGGGAGAGTAGGGCCTTGGCTTTGGCATACTATGCTGTGTATTAATATCTAATTAATATCCTTGGGATATTTGCTCTTAAAGTCACCATTCACTTGTCTGGAGCAGTGTTGAGAGAGAGGACTGAGCTTTATCTCACCAGTTACGAAGATGCTGGGGGGTAGAGACCTGAGTTAACTGACACCCTAGTCCCAAGTCATTCTAATGATGTCTCAGCACCACTTTTAGAGAGGTTACTTGCAGGTGCTTAGCAGGTGTGGCCCTTGGCTTGGGTTTGTCCATACAGGTCCTTTGAAATACAGCCTACCAGTGTCTCAACATCAAGTTGAGCTCAATTAATGTGAATCCCCCTACCCTATTCTAGACTTGTTACACACCCTGGGTGACAACGGGCTTATGGAGAGGGACTTCCCTGCACAGAGCAGCAAGGGAATGGACTTCAGGCTTGACCCTGCTCTCTGCTGCCATTTCTCCATGCCATCTGATGCCTTTTACTGCTTCAGTCCTTCAAGGGCTTCCCATTAGCTAGACTGACTTTCAATTCCTTTGTCATGGCCCACAGTTCCTTATAAAACTCCTTTGCAGAGGAGGTAAGTAGGGAAGAAAAATGGGTTCTGCTGCTAATTTTTAGTGGAGACAGTTTTAGGAGATACGATTTTCCTTGTTTACGTGTGTGCAACAACAAGCTGTGCTCTAATGAAGTTCTGGTACATTCAGAACATTTAAATGTATTTCAATTCATTTGGAAAAAATTATTTGTACTGACTAGTAATGGAGTAAGCATCTTCAAAATCTGCAGAATCTATTTTTGTGAAGACTTGTGTATGTGGGTTGGATTTTTTAAGGGAATGCTTCTTGAGTTTTCTGTTTACAAAATGAACATTGTGTGGCATCACTTCATAGTTTTTTTCTCTGCTATGTTTTAGCACGAGATAGATGGGCACAAATTATGCATCTAAAATATATCGAAAAAGTTTCTGATTTATCTCGGTGCTTTCTTCGCCTCTAAAAGGCCTCATCCTGCTTAAAGAAAAACAAAAGGCCTTTCTCCATAATTGTCACCATTGATCTCAAGTGATGCTTAATTTGATTTGGAACCGTTCTTATTAAGAAACAATACTTAATAGGAGGAATATAATATTCTTAATGCTTCCGTGGAATTTTAAACTAAGCAAAAATTGATAAAGCAATTTTCCTTACATCTAGTGATTTTTCCTTTGTTTCCTCAGGATGCGAGGAAAACATTTCTCTTCTGCCTAATACATTCCATGCATGAATGTACCTGTCACTCTGACAATAATTACACATGTGTGCCCACGTGCAGCCAGCCACAGGGAAAGGGGGCGGATTCCAGCCCTCACCCAATCAACTCAGTCAGACTTTTTAAGACCATTCCGAGATGGCTCTTGATGTTGGCAAGCATCCAGATTGTTTGCCTAGCTTTGTTGTCACATTTTTTTGAACACCACACATTTTAATCTCAAAAAAAAAAAATTGTCGAAAATGCCAGGAAAGAGAAAATTAAATACGAATCAAAACACAAACCGATTGCACTTCTGTTGCACATTTTTTCCCCACAGCCAACAGCTAGCACTAGGCATGCATGTCACGTCTGTTCATTCAGTGACTCACTCTATGTGTTCTTTGCATGAGAACTTAGCGTGTGCTGGGCTGTGACAGATACACAAATGAGAGACACATGGCTCTTCTGGAGGGAGGGAAGAGAGAGTAGGGAATGCCACAGACAGTACTTTACAATCCACGCACCCTTTACCGCCTGCCTTTGCCCCCACCCTGCCGCTCAGCAACCTAGGACACAGGTGACCAACTGGCCTCTGCCTTCTTGAAATGCTCTGTTTTCTTAGTCCCTACAGCGCCACCCCAGGCTACCACGAGTCTGTTAGTTTATACTGATCACAATTAAGCCCCCCTTCCTGTGCATTGAGTATTGGGCAGATGTGTGGCACACATCAGGGTGGACACAGCCCATTTCTACCTCTTTACAGCTTGGAGAGTGGATTTCAGACTAGATTGCCACCCTCAGTGGCCCCAGCCCCACCCCAGGTCAGGCATCCTGATACAGACCAAGAGTCAAATTAATGCGAAAGATAATAGCATTCTTCTCTAGGTTTCTTTGGGACGGGGCAAAGCCCCAGGGAATAATTCGTTCCCCAGGCTAGAGCCTGACAGCAAGGCAGTAAGCAGTCTTGGAGAGCCAATGGGGCCTGGACCTAAAGCATTCCTATTATGCGGTGTTAACGAGGGTCTTAGCATATCTTCCTGAAGTTTGGAAAAGGAGTAGGTAACCATGATTCTTGGCTTGCTTATGATAAAATAAATTAAAAAAAAAAATAAGTGACTGGTTCTAAAATTTGTTAGACCTAAATTTTGCCAGCTTTATGACCTTGAACTTATTCTCTCTTTTTGCCTCCATTTTCTCATCTATGAAATGGGGCTATTAATAGTTCTTCATAGGTTGAGGGTGACGATTAGATATGATAAAATATGTATTTTGAAACACAATAGTAATGCTGAATAAATGTAGATGGTGCTATTATCATGTCTCCGGTCACTTTCTGACCCTTTTTCCCCCACTCTTGGACCTACTTCGTGAGGCCTTTCAGCTTTCCTGTATTACTGTTACTTTTCTCTGAGCCTCCAACACCTGTGCGTAATTCCTTGCTTTAAGATTCATTACATGTCCTCCTAATGTTATTAAGGAAAGATCCCTTGTTCCTCTTAAATGACGTCTGAAATCTCATAACAAGCCAGGGACAAATTCAGATTTTATTTTGTATTTTATTTTATTTTATTATTTAAAAAAAAATTTTTTTTTCAACGTTTATTTATTTTTGGGACAGAGAGAGACAGAGCATGAACGGGGGAGGGGCAGAGAGAGAGGGAGACACAATCGGAAACAGGCTCCAGGCTCCGGAGCCATCAGCCCAGAGCCTGACGCGGGGCTCGAACTCACGAACCGTGAGATCGTGACCTGGCTGAAGTCGGACGCTGAACCAACTGCACCACCAGGCGCCCCTTTATTTTGTATTTTAGGTCCCTCTGTCCAGGTGCCTGTTCTGACTACATTTTTTTTTATAAGCATCCCCACCCCCGCCAGAGAGGAGACAAAAGGATAAATGTTTTATCCCAGCTTGCAGCAGGTGTCATTCTATTTGATTTGTAGGCCTTTCAACAACACAAAAGGCCTTTTCTGTTCTTTTACAACATATGCTCTCTTTAAAGGTACTCAAATGAGGAAAAACACGCATGAGCAAGATTTCAGGTTCTAACGGACAGAAAGTGAGCTCTTAGTTACTGGTTCGCTCTTCACAGGGAAAACGAGATGCATTAAAAACATTCTTTTCTTAATACCACCTAGAAATTTAGGATAGTTTCCTCTCAAAATATATATGAGTGGCATTCTCAGCAAATTAGTGTGTTTAGAGTAGGACTGAAATCTTTGAAAAGCCAGGTAAGGTCTTTTTGATAAAGTCAACCAAGAGAATCTGTGTAGGCTTGAGTAACAATAGTTAATAGCCTGCTTACTTGCTGCAGCTATTTGAAGTGTCTCCAACTTGCTAGCCCCAAACTGTTACCATTGGTGTTCAAAAGCAATATACCTTCTAAGTCCCAGCAGTGGTACAAACATGTGCTTAACTTAAAAACGTTCTATGCTGGCGTCCCTAAGTGTTCCTAATAAATATCAGTATAGCTAGAGCTTAATTGTTTACTATACGCTAGATGTTATGCTGAGCACTTTATTCATAATGTCATTTAATCTTTCCAACAATTGGATGAGGTAGGTACCACTATTATTCCCATTTTCCAGGTGAGGAAACTAAGTCTTAGTGAGATTAATAACTTGCCTTAGGTCTCATAGCTAGTACAGTCTGGGGCCAGGTGGGAATCTGGGGCCTGTCTTGAGAGACTTTGTGTTCATGAACTCCAAGGCACCATGTAGTCTCCCTGTTCATTCGTTGCCATGGGGAGGCCTCAGAAAAGTGGGTATGGATATTAATTTTTGTTTTTGAATATGAGAGCTGTTTTGAGGTAAAAATCTTTAGGTCCTGTTTCACTTGGAATCCATACAAAGTACAGGTGATAAAATTAGCCTATCAACTCTAGTGTGCTTCTAAATGAAAAATAAGTCCATCTGATAAGAAATTTCACAAGAATAAAACACTGATTGGAGCTGGAGATCTTGGTGGCTGAGGGCTAGCCTTTTGTATAAGTGTAAGGAGTTTGAAAAGCGTATATTGATGGTGTCTTGGGGCATTTCAGGACATAGTAATTCTTAGTCTTAAAAGTATTTTGTGCTCTTGCCTTTCCATGTCTCTAAAGAACTGTTAGTCTAAAAAGTCCTATTTGTGTGTTGACTTGAGGGGAGTTGCCCAACATTTTTATGTTCAATGATTATTAATATGGCCTATTAATTCCTTTGGAAAATATTAATATGAAATGTACTGGAAAAAAGAAGTAGTCCATGGTTTGTGAGACTGTTGGCCAAATCCCACCTACCGAAATGCAGCCTGTCAAAATTATAATACTCTTACTTAATCCCCTAGTCAAGCCAAATGGTAACATGAAATAAAGCTAACCGAAATCAGGACACCTGATATCAAGACTTCATGAACTAAAAAGGCATTGTACAGCAAGGAATCTAATGCTTTTGCTTCTTATCCTTTTAATACAAATAAATAAGCTTTATTGGGCTTGGTGATTCTTAGAAATGATAGGTTTGAGAAATGGATCCGTGCTGGAGCCTAACGTTCCGTAAACAAGCCCACTAAGCATCCCCTTCAGATGCACACATTAGGGGTGGAGTGCCTCTCGAAGGCACAAGCTTTTCTGGGAGGGGGAAACACAAAGTGCAGCTTCCACTGTGCCCACGAAAGAAGGGGAAGAGAAAGCCCAGGCGAATGTCCTGTTGTTACCCAGCTTTCCTACTGCAACCAGGCTGACAGATGGGGCTTTTAAAAAAAACGTCACTGCAACCAGATCCAGGGGTGCAGCTCTTCTTGCTGCAGCGCGATGCAGTTGTGTATATTTCAGGGACAGACACAAGGGGAAGTAGCAGCCAGTGCTCATGCGGGCTGCTCCCTGGAAGCATTTCTGAAGAGAGAGGAGCCACAGGAGCTGGGAAATTCCTCCTCCTGCTGAGTCCGGGGCTGAGTGGTGGCTCAGGTTGAGACCGTGGGCAGGGGCAGGGGGCGGCGCTCCCAGCCCATCCCTCAGCCCTGCCGAGAGCTGTGTGGGCCGTGGCTGCCTGCACAGTGTCAGGGAGGCCAGCCAAGAAACCCTCCCTCCCAGGGGAAAACGGATCACAGTTCAGGTGGGGACTTCCTCGGTAGCGTACCTGGCTGGAGCAGAGCATGTGGGCGGCCGGCGGCAGGCGGCTCTGGTTATGGCAGCCCCGAAATGAAAGCAGCGGCCGCCGCCACCTCTGAGAGCTGCAGACAGATCAGCACCCAGCAAATAAGAAGCAAGTCCTAGACCCCGAGGAGGAGGAGGAGGAGGAGGAGGAGGAGGAGGAGGAGCGGCCGCCGAGCATCTCTCTCCCGCTCCTCGGTGTCCTTTAAATGAGGACTCCCTGCCAGTGCCGGAGGTAGATCTGCAGAGGCTTCCTCTCCGCTGCTGACCCCCCCTTACATCACTAACCTGTGACAGGCACATCTCCACGCCTGGTACCTGCTCCTTCAGCGGCTTCCAGTCCAGTCCCAGGAGCCTCTTTGTATACCGCCGACATGGCCAGCCAGCAGGATTCCGGCTTCTTTGAGATCAGTATCAAATATTTACTGAAATCCTGGAGTAATAGTGAGTAATTAGAAAATAACCTTTGTTTGTTTGTTTGTTTGCTGGATGTTGCGTAAGGTTCGAGAAATAAAATCTCAACTGGAGGCATATGCTTGGGTGCCAAGGAAGTTTTTTTGGTTCCATCTGCTATGAAAATCAAAATGTCAGAGACTGAACTAGCTTTCCTTAAGTGCAAAGGCTGCAGTGGAATCACAGTAGATTTTGTTTGATTAAATTTTCAAGTGAGATGGCCCTTCAGACTGTCAGAGCACAGGATGCATTTTCTGCCTTAATGTTTATTTGATCAGGCTTTATCTAAGTATTTTGTGAAGTGTGGTTTAATCAAAGGGGTGTGGCAGGGTTTCAGAGTACTTCATAATTGTTTTATTAGGGTATTGTCTAAAGAAAAAAAGTATTTAACAGTCTAAAACCTAAGTCTCATCTCTTTTGCACTAGAGGCATTTGCAGGTTTATGTATCTCTCCTTGTCTGTGTGGATGATGTTCAGAATGCTATCTAATGTTTGGATTTATAAAATCCTGTTGTGTTATAGTCCAAACTCATAACATGCTTTCCTGAAATATAAACAAGTGAGGTTCTGACCCTGATCATTTACTAGGATATCAGAATGTTATGGCTTCTGAAGTTCCATTACTGACCTACTTAATAATTTTAGCAATAACACATTTCAAAAAGACAACCTCTAAGGCATCATGGGTCTGAAATCAGAATTAAAATGAGGCCTTCAGGTGATCAGTGATGCCTTGTGTTTTTTGAATAGTTGAAAAACAAAGTCTTCTCTATTTCACCAACAGCCTTTGTGCTTGCTTTGGATAAAAGGCCGGCAGGTATTACAGATCCTTAATTGTTTGAAATTTTAAAAAAATTTTCCAGGAAAAATTTTGATGCTGTATTACGTGCATACCAATTAGCCTACCTGTGCTCAAAGAGCTGGTGATTAATTATCTCCTACACAGACGACCTGTGGCCAAGATTGTTCTTATGTAAACAAAACCTGGGCAGAGGAACCTCTGCCATAATTGCTCTAAGGAAAGAGCCAAAGTACCTTCAGCCTTAAGGTATTCAGGGATATGCATCGCTCAATGATCTCCATAGAAACCATTTTTTCCCCAGGTCATTTTGCACCACTGTATACACTATGGGGCTCGTCTAAAGCTGTTTTTCTACAAGTGGGAAGCCATTTGGGAGCCTTGCTGTCACCCAAATAGCATTCCTTTATTTGTTAGAGTCATAATTCATTTGTCTTGGGTCCATTATTTGTGTAATACTTCACACTCAAGGTTGAGTCTGCCTTTGTCTATCCACCCTTTGATTAATGAAAAGGGTTTGACACACAGGGTTCTTGATGGAGCAGTTTTCCGATGACTAGAAAGACTTACTGTGAGTTTGACTTCGGTATGTGGTTTTGAATCATCATTTTGAGTACACCAAGGCCATATTATGTTCTCCTATCATTTTTTGTCATTGTCTCATTAGGTAGAAAATTATGTTGTGACAATACTGAGGCCAGTGCGATTTCTTT
This sequence comes from Acinonyx jubatus, assembly GCF_027475565.1. Taxonomy (NCBI): domain Eukaryota; kingdom Metazoa; phylum Chordata; class Mammalia; order Carnivora; family Felidae; genus Acinonyx; species Acinonyx jubatus. Next base: position 11,090,525 of record NC_069380.1, read on the forward strand.
TAAAACCTTTCTCCCTTGTCAATTTTCAAATGACTCTAGACAAAGTGTATATTCTCTCTACCTTTCCTAAACTCCCCACCACCACCACCACCCCACACCAGACACACACACACTTACTCCCTCACATCAGGAAATGGTTCAAAATGACTGTTCATGTCTACTTTGAGAGCATCTGGGACACAGTTCTGAATTCTTTCAATTCATTCAGCAAATATTTATTCCACACCTACTATGCCAGGCTATGGGGCTGCAAAGGTGAATGAGACACCCTACCTGCCCTCTGTCCTAATTTCTTTATCACAGAAGAGTGAACTTGGTGATTCTCTTGTGTTTCTTTGGAAGTCAGAATGCTTTTCAGTCCTTTCTTGAAAGAGGAAGAGGAAATACACTTTTTGCTTAGTCTTCTTTGAGCTTGTTGCAACACTAACCTGCTTTTAACCTAGCTTAGCTCTCAGTTTTGCATATTTTCGGTAGCAAAGAGAGAAGGGAGTTTGTCTGTCCATAGGAAAAAGTAGCCTTAGGGTTTTGGCCTGCTCAGTGTAACCTGGCTGAGAGGATGCATCACAGAGCAAGCAATTCCTCAGCCAGCATCATAGGTTTTCGAGGCCAGGATGCCCACCCACATACCTGAGTGGAGAATCAGGCTCCTAATTATATAGCAGTGCTTATTTATAAAAGTACAACAATTAAAAAGCAATAAAACAAACTGTGTGACTATGGCCGACTGCTTTGCAAGGTGGTAGGTAGTAAGAGGAAAGATGATTCTGTGAGCATGCCCATTAAGATTTCCATTCTTTTTTTTTTTTTAAGGGCACATTGTGGGGGAAATGTAATTTCGTGTATGTCTGTCTCCTCTGAAGAATTAACAAGTCAATTAAATCAGTCATTGCCTGGTGAGATGTATTAGCTTTTTATTCACTGTTCATTTTGACACCCTTCTTCATTGGCATGCCCACTCTGTCAGGCTGTCCTTTCATTTTAATGGAGTTGGGAATTAAAAATGGCCTTGATGTCTGGAAAGAAAATGTCCTTTGCAGACCTCACCCTGAGGCTCTCCTTAGCTGCTTGGACACCGCCCACCGCTGAAGTCCTACGTCGTCTTCCCCAGTCATATCCAGACTTTCCCCCAACCATTCAGTGATTCTCACAACTGTTCTCCTTGGTGTTCATGGCCATAGCCTCCACAGGCCTTTCTCAGTTTCATCTGGAATGCTCTAGTGGTCTCCTAACAGGCCCCCTGACTTAGAGCTGCCTAGGGATGCTTCTGCCAGCATTTCAAAGACCATGCCACAGATCCCTCTTGCCCGTGAGCATGTAACTGCCATTCAAGACTCTCTTTGAGCTCCTCATCCATCCTTTCAGATTGTTTTTCTTCCCCAGCCAGATTTAATCTGCTCACCCTGGTCTGCATTTTACCACCTTGCTCTCCACTCCATGCCTGTACGCACGCTGGCCTCCTAATCTGGCATGCCCTCACCTAGAACACACAAGTTGCAGGACCAGATAGGCTTGGTTCTGGTCTCTTATCTCCTGCACTTGGCGTGGCCTTGGACAATTTGTTAACTCCTCTCTGCTTCATCTTTCCCATCTGTAAAACGGAAGCAGAAATAATGGATACCTCACGGAAGTAAAAGAGGTGTTTAAGAATTAAAGCACTTAGAACAAGATCTAGCACATCGTAAACAATCAATGTTAAAATAATATTAATGTATTCCAATGCTCCTCTCACTTCTAAACCCACTTAAAATCAGACTCAGATCCCTTTTCCCCCTAGTGTTGACACCATTTATGGATTATTCTATGTGTAGTCAACACTTGCTACACCCCTAGAGAAGGGAATTGTGTGACTGTGCCAAAAATAGTTGCTTGCCTTCAGCCATTTTTTTCTAGATTTACTTTTTAACAGTCCCCCCTTTTCTATCTCAGCTTCTAGTAGAATATTCCTACATTCCCTAAGTAAATACCTCCCAGCAGCATGGGAGATGGTTTGGCAACATCCTCTCGTCAGTAAGTCCCTTTGGCCTTTCAGGTTTGCTATGGAAAAAGTTTAGAGCAGATAGTTCCAAGCAATTTCAGAGGAAAGGAAGGCTGGCTTTAGACTGATGTAGAGAGCTGGCATGTGGGCTCTCTCACCCATCTGAAACCTCTCACCGGGATTCCTTGTGTCTCTATCTACGCCGTGTTGTCCAAACGAACACAGAGCCCAATGAACAAAGGTACATTCAGAACCCATTCAACATCTCGATTTTTCCAGGGCAGTTGGCATCTTTCTTACAACATCTGTCAAATCCTGCTACCCCACGGAGAGGAACTTTTGAAAGTTTGTTAACTCTTTCAGATAATGAGACTTCCATTGGCAAAATAAACTGGTCTGCGGCACTGAGCAAGCGCTTTGCTTGTTTTGGAAGGGGCTGGTGTGCACTGTGAAATGTCTAATGTCACTGTAGAAATATCTGCATCAGTGAAATTGGACGTGGCATTTTTCAGATATTCTGTAGTGCATTAAGTTGTGGTGATAAGGACGATATTTCTGTCCAACATAGAAATGCTGGTTAGTACCAGGTTAACTCTGGAGACAAAGATCCCATGCATGTGCAGATGGGAAACACCACTGACTGACTGCAGAGCTGTCCTTACTGAGTCCTGTTTTTGTCATCAGTGTAGTTCAAAGACCCCACGGGAAAGGCCTGAGAGAAACCTCAAGGGGTTAGTTTTAACCTCTTGGTGGAGTTGGTTTGAAGAGGTAGAAAACTAATGATGTGAACCAAGTTGCCTGAATCCAGCAGAGCAGTCCCGCTCAAGTGCAGACACGCTCAAGTGCAGACACGCTCAAGTGCAGAGCACCTCGGCGTTCTTGAACGAGTAGGGAGCGCCCAGCCCCATCCAGGCAGTTGGGAGGGAGTCACTCCAGTGCTCCTGTCACTCAGTAGATGTCTGACCCTGCGTGCACTCGCTCAGGTGAGGGTCCCTTCTGCGAAAGTAGTTTATTGTCCTGATGAGAAACGAAACCCCAAATAAACATCTGCTCTCAATAGAAAGAGCCTGTTCTTGGGTTTGTGATGAAGATAAATAACAAGTAGGGGTTTTGTTTGTTTTATGCGTTGTTTTTGTTGTTGTTAAAATGCTCCAACGGTCTGAGAATAACAATGACTGTCCCATTGACTGAGGGCCCACCCCGTGTCAGCTGTTATGCTTGGTAATTTATATGTGGGGCAACCACTGCATTATTTGTCCAAACTGGGACACTTTTGAGAGTGAAAGTTAATAATTATACTGGGACTGCCCTGGGCAAAGAAGGCCATATGACCACTGTGTTTATTATCTTCACTCTTTCCAATAACTCGGCAAGGTTATGTTTTATCCACACTTTACAGATGAAATTTTAAAAAGAGAGAGAGAGAGAGAAAGCGATTTGCTGAAAGCCAGGGTACTAGTAAGTGCCATAAGCCTTTCCCCCAATCCAGCTGATAATCACATTTAAAAAAGTCACGCATAGGGTGATCAAAGGGTCGGGAACACTTTGGGGGACTTAGTGCTCTATAGGTGCTTTCATTCTTGTTGGCTGAGGTCACTGCCAACTCTTGGCCCCCTCCCTCCCGCTGCACCCCTGAAATTTGGGTATGCTCACGTGCAAGCCCAAGCGAAGTTATATGTTCGTTTGACTCTGATCTGAAACCTCACAAAATAAACCTCCATGATGCCATATGGGTATCTCATAGCTCACAAGCTGAACTCTGGGGGAATTAAAGCCTTATCATTCAAAACTAGGAACACTTAAGAGGAAGTTAGTTTGTTCATAGTCTTCCTCCCCCTGCCCACTTCCCCCAAGAGCCCGTGCTGGAGATCACCATCTCCTTAGCACAAGACCTCAGTATTGACAAGTCTTCACCATTATTATTACAAAGAATACAGTTTGTTCGCTATGGTCATTTGATTAAACACACACAACGCACACATAAAAGATTATAGCAAAAAGGTACATTTCTTCCGTTAGCCCCGTTGCATGTTGATTTTTCCCTCTTTTTAAAAGTGTATATAAATAACTGAAATGGCTCTAGTAAATAGAAAAGGTACAAATGATTTTAGTTCTTTGAGAATGGTCATTTGCTTACCTGGCTGAGATTTCTCTGATATATTGTATTTCTGTTTGGGAGATGGTGGCAAACTCCTAATCATCTTTAGCAGTGAGGACAGGGAGAATATCTCCAGGACTAATGGAAATCTATGATTTAGATATCTCACGGGACCTGATAGTGCCAGTCTCGGCCACCGTAAAGCCTTCTACAGGACTGGCAACACAGAATGATTTGGTTTCAGCTTCTTTGCCTACTTTGGCATGCTGCTTGGTATAAAGGTGACAACAAGAACTGAAACAGGCAAACAGAAGTAGGCGACAAGGAGAGATGACCTGGGTACTTTTACGATCTGGAAACAGCCCAGGATATTTGAGAAAGTTGCCAGTATTCAGATGTTTCAACTGAACATTTAGATGATACAACATGAAATATTCTCTTTATTTAAAACACCTCTGTTTCAAAACATTTTAATACCTATGACTCACCAGTTCATTTCTGGGTACAGTTGAAGGAATTGAAGGGGTTACGTATGTCCTGATCATCTTGCTAGTAACTTCTGTATTTTTGAGCTCCATGTGATATTCAAAATGATTGGGCTTCAATGTGAGTTTGGGCGGAGAAATGACATTTTTCTGAGTTGGGGCTGTTCTGTGGATTGTCAGCCCCATACATAAGCTTTTTGTGCAGGTTCTCTGCCGGTACTAAATCTTGCATTTATTTAGTGCCTTGTGGTTTGCTCCGCACCTTTAAAAACATTACCTCATTTGATGAATGAGATGCATTGAGTATGAGTAAACTAGCTTCCTCTTAAAATGTTTCTGGTTTGGGATGATAAAGCCTCATTACCCCAAAGTTCAACTTCGGAGGTATAAGATACACATACGGCAACAAGTATATTTTGTGAGCTTTCATATCGGCTTCAAATGAACAAATAATGATTTTCGTCCATGGTCTTTACCTTTGAATAGGACTTTTATAAAAAAAAAAAAAAAGTGCAGTATAGCTTGGCATCTGTTACTTAAGATAGACAGAGGTGAGTTTGTTTTAAAAACTTATGTATTAAGATTCTCAGGATTTATTTGTACCCTACCATTTCTTAGTCATCTTTTTCTTAAACACTCAAACATGTCTAATTTTCTACAACGTGATACCTTCTGAGAATCACCCCCTATCTGCACACAACTCCGTGCAGAAGATTGAGCAGACGACCACTTCCTGAAAAGGTGCATGGCATCTGTGAAAAAGAAAGTACACAGCTTTATCTCATCTTTTTTCTTCCCAAGCTCTGTCATTCGATAGATTCCTTTTATCATACTCATTTAAATATCTCTCCCCTGTAGAACTGTTGGCTGCACGAGTAAGCAAATGTCCTCACTTTGAGTTGAAAAGAATCTCTCAGGCTTGAAGGAGCAATGAGAAGAGCTTTTTCCATAACAACATCTTGACTTCCTTTTCCATATTGGATTATACTCAGAAACTTTCTATCTTAGCTTCAGCTTTTCTTGGTTATTGCCCCCAAATACCTTGCTACCCACCATTTTCAGAGAAGCAAGGCCAGCCAGCACTATTCAGGACTTCTTTTTGAGCACACTGTGACACACTGCTTGGGGACTTCCTAACTGAATCGGACTGGATTTTACCATCGGGGATCTCAGAGCTTAACCTCCTTCCTTGTTAGTTTCAGAATGCAGAACTATTCATGCACAAGTTCCCGGGACTTAAAGAATCCGAGGGAGAGGATCCAGTGGTATTCCAGAGACAGTGTATGCCCTAGAGAATTTTATTTGAGTACGTGTGATAGATTCTGTTGACTTTAATATTATGGATTTATACTTTCACGGCATTAGACAACTGTTGGAAACCTGGTGGTTGCAGGCAAATTCCTATGAGAACATTTTCAAATACCCCTCCTAGCAGGATAGCTGAAGGAGAAGAGGAAACAAATTATTCACCCTGGGACACTCAACTGGACTAGGTGTCAATATTTGGGGCAGCAGGTGTCTCAGATGGGCATTCCTTTCATCAGAAAATGGTAAAGATGAGTTACCGTGTTTATCAGCATTTGGACCTGGGACTAATTGAAAACCAGTTCCTCCTTCATTTTGAGTGGTCCTCCCACTCTCCAGAACATTGAGGTTAAAGAGAAAGGGGGTATGTGCAAGAATTATATATTTCTGTAAGTGTAATGATCCTACCTCTCACCTATATCGTTACAAACACGTCTTCTTCTTCACGGAACATACAGGCACAAACATTTAAATATTAGTCACCCAGATCTCCAGCTGCTGAGCAGTGAAAGTTTATATTCTGCCAGCATATCAGACTCTACAATGAGTCTGATTTTGGTTTAATTCCTTTCTACTGTGTAGTCATTTGATGAGCTGCAGATGGAAATTTAAGCCAAAGCCATAACATTTCAGCTAATACTTTTTATGCTGCTGTAAGAATTTGTTGTCATGTCAATTTAAGGGAGTTGAAGTCTTTTTCAAGAAGGCATTCAAGACTATTTTAAGAGCTTTTATCAACTCTAATTTGATACCCCACTCTGACTGCCTCTGCTGTCCTTAATCAATTGCAAAGTGCAAAGTAGTTTAGCAGTGGAAGACAGCTTTGAAATTTCCAGAATTTCTCAGCTAATGCCATGGGCGCAACATTGTGGGAATATACAATTAAATCTCCATTAAAATTTCTTGCCTAAGCTTAAGAGACACTAGGCCGACTTCTTTGAGTTTAGACTTAAACAGGTAAATATGTATTTTGGCAGCCATGAAAAGGATAGGGTATTAGATTAACCAGGGCATTGCTTGAGTAAAATTCCTTTTGAATGTTATATTTATGTAGGATCTGGCAAAACAAGAAAATGGTTTACTGCATAAGGGTCAAATCAATGACATGCTTCAATTGTCTAAATACAAGATTAGGTTTTTCTTGCCTGCTTTTCTGTTATTTTTCTGTGTGTGACCTTGTCTCCTTTCCCCACTTCCTTATGTGAAAGGAACAAACATGCCACCTTGCCTCTACCTGTTTAATGTGAAGGGTTTTGAATACCTCCCCTGAAAAATGAGGTTTATGTAAACATCCTAATACATGCCAGTTATTTCCCCCATGCCATTAAAGCCAAACTGAAGGAGGCTGAGTTGTACATTATTGAACTTGACTGATAAGTAGAGTAGGATCTCTGTCTTTCTAAGCTCGATCAGTTTCTTGGACTGGTCTGCTTTTGAGTATTCTGAATAAGAAATAGGTGTCACACTACACAGCCTATCGGGTTCTTTCTATTGTTATTTTTTACAGTGAAGTCACTGTGTATCCAACTCCGTGCATTTGAACAGGGTTGTCTACAATCTGAAGTGCTGGCATTCTTGATCGGAAGACAAGCGTTTCTTTCTGCACAGGGAGATATGGTGCTTATAGAAATTGCCGGCATTCTGGAAGCTTTATAGCGTACGATCGGACAGTCAAAGGATACTCTCCTAGGTTTTGGTAGAGATTACGTTTCAGTTGAGCCATGTTGAAATCAAGAAGGCCATATGGATCAAGACAGTATTTAAAAACATCTGTCTGAAACACAGATTTGTTAAACCAGCCACCTTCACTTTATGCCCACAACTAGCTAGAAAGCTCTCATTGACAGCTTTAAAGAGTTTTAGGGGCGCCTGGGTGGCTCGGTCAGTTAAGCATCCAACTTTGGCTCAGGTCATTATCTCATGGTTTGTGAGTTCAAGCCCCACGTCGAGCTCTGTGCTGACAGCTCAGAGCCTGGAGCCTGCTTCACATTCTGTGTCTCTTTCTATCTCTGCCCCTCCCCCATTCATACTCTGTCTCTCTCTCTCTCTCTATCTCTCTCTCCCTCTCTCCAAAAAAAATGAATAAACATTAAAAAAATTATAAACAAAGATTGAACACAAAGATTGCTTTAAAAAAAGAATTTTAAAACTAAACAATGTGGCTCTAAGTGAATAGATCACCTATGACTTTAGCAAATTATAAGCGGTTAGTTTAAAATGTACAAGTTCAAACACCAATTAGAAGACAAATTGCAGGGTTTTTTTTCAAAAGAAAACACTCAGCTTTTCAATTTTTAGTTTTTGAAAACCACATTTTTAATGATCTCCCCTAAAACTGAGGCCTTGCTATTGAATGACAACATAGTCTATGCAATAGTATCACTTGTACTATTTCAGCATCCCCAAATTAGTCGTCTACTTTTCTTTTTTTTTTTTTTAATTTTTTTAACGTTTATTTATTTTTGAGAGAGAGAGGGGGGCAGAGTGCGAGCAGGGGAGGGCAAGAGAGAGAGAGGGAGGCACAGAATCCGAAGCAGGCTCCGGGCTCTGAGCTGTCAGCACAGAGCCTGACGCGGGGCTCGAACCCACGAACCACAAGATCATGACCTGAGCCAAAGTCGGCCGCTAACCGACAGAGCCACCCAGGCGCCCCAATCTTCTACTTTTGTAATGAGTATTTTAGCTTCCTAAGGGAGTTTCGAGAGAAGCCAAGTCCTGTGTTGGGCCACACTGGGTGTTCTGTTTCACTTTCCTCATGGTTGATGGTGGCCGTGAGTCCTGTTCTCATCTTGTCTTCCAGGCTGAGAGTACAGAGACCACCTGTCCTCTATCTTGTTTGACTGCATACAAATGCAGGAAAATAGGAAAGTGAGAGAAATTTTAGTATTCCCTGCTGACTTTTGCATTCCATTTACTAACAACCCCCTAGTCCTCATCATTATGGGAAAGCTAATCCTAGTTTATGCTAATTGAGATGTGAGTTTTGAAGGTGTTTGAAAGCCTGGCCAAATTTTCGATTGAAAAAAAAATTTTAACAATGTTAAGTAATTGAATTTTAAGAAAGGTCAAAATTATGAATGAGAATGAAGATTATACCACATTTTAAATATCCAAAAGTCTGTCTTAACTTGGCTTCTTTCCTTTCCCTTACCAACCATTTTGTTTGCCACTTGGATGCTTACTGTCATTTTCCTAGAAGAGCAAAGGAGTTGAAAGTCGGATTATTATCTTTGAAATTAGTCAAATGCTCTACTTTAAAAAAGAAACATAAATTGGAAATGATTGAGTATAGGATTCTGATCAGTGACTTTCATTCAAAATCCTAAATCCCTCTTGTCACTAATCACAATACACTAACATGCCTGCTGTTCACAGGTATAATGGTATAGTGAATATATAGAACTTTTTCTTGGCATCTAGTAATTTGAAATATGTATCATTTTAGGATGCTTTTGCCATAAATACTAGAATAACTTCATAAGGGCTAAAAGAATAGACTTTTAATTAGCTTACCTAACCCACAGCCAGGAGATGGGTGGTTCCGGGGGGACTTAAAAGCTCCAGGACTCAGGCCATCCAGTCTTTAGGCTTGTCCCTGCATGATCACAGATGGCCACCTCAGTTCCAGATATCTTTGCTTTGCTTTGCTTTGCTTTGCTTTGCTTTGCTTTGCTTTGCTTTGCTTATGAGTCAGGGAGGGGGGTGCCTGGGTGGCTCAGTCAGTTGAGCATCCGACTTCGGCTCAGGTCATGATCTCACGGTTTGCAAGTTCAAGCCCCGCGTCAGGCTCTGTGCTGACAGCTCAGAGCCTGGAGCCTGCTGATTCTGTGTCTCCCCTCTCCTTGCCCCTCCCTTGCTCACGCTCTGTGTCTCTCTGTCTCTCAATAATAAATAAATGTTAAAAAAAAAATTAAAAAGAAAAAAGCCAGGGAAGGAAGGAGTTTAGGTTAGGTCTTTCTTCCGGCAAGAAGAAGATAAGTTTGCCAAAGACCCCAGCAAACTTCCTCTTGCATTCCTGATTGGAATTGGGTGATACATCAATCCTGGCAAAGTTGAATGAAATTACCGCATTGGCTTAGACAAAACAAGATACATGCCCTGGGACTGGTGTGGGTCTACTTTTTCTATAAGAGAACAGACTGCTACCTGCTACTTGAGCAAAATAGAAATTGTTACCCAGGCAGAAGCGTCGACAACAATAGAAACTGCTGTAAAGTAGATAGCATACACTGGTAGATGACTATTAATAAAACTCCCCCCTTTTTGTTACATAACATTGCATTAAGCACAGAATTATAGCTAATAGTTATAAGCCCTTACGAAGTATCAAGTGCTATATTAAATAATTCACATGCATCATTTCCTCTTATCTTCACCATGATCCTCTTTTACACTTAACTATTTGTAAGTGACAGAGCCAGGAATCAGACCTAGCATCTAGGGTAAATGCTAAACGATGCTACCTTTCATCATCCTTTGCAAGATAAAGAAATTGATGAAGAGAAATTGATGAAACTCGGATAGGAGCAGAAGGATATTGACATGTATTCCCTGCTAAGTTATTACAGTGATATTTGTCAAAAAGCAGTGGCAAAGTGTTCTGAGAGTTCCCAAATAAAAATTCTGTATCTGTCTGCCTCTGATGTCAGAAAAAAGAGCATTTCTTGATGTTTTTCTTATGCTCATAAGAATGTCCATGAGATTTGTTTGTTTGTTTGTTTGTTTTGAGAGAAAAAGAGAGACCGTGGGGGAGGGGCAAATAGAGAGGGCAAGAGAGGATCCCAAGCCGGCTCCACACTGTTAGTGCAGAGCCTGACGTGGAGCTCAAACTCACAAACCATGAGGTTATAACCTGAGCCAAAGTGGGTTGCTTAACTGACTGAGCCACCCAGGGACCCCTGTTTTTTGGCTTTCTTAAAGCGAATTATAAGCAAGAATATTACTAAATCAGAAACTTGAGCCCTTCAAGATTGTACCCAGATCTCAGATGAAAAAGAAAAAATGTTATTATTGAAATCTGTCATTAGATTAAAATGAACAAATACAGTGTTAATTCATCTGAATGCCATCCAACAGCAGTGGATGAAACACCCTTAACTTTGTCGTCACCAAAAAAATGACCAAAATGTTTTCCTGTTTTCAGATATTTCCGTTTATGCAGAAATATCAGTATTTTCCAGAGAGGTTTAGGTTTCAGTCTTATTGTTCAGATTTAGCTGTTAATCTGAAAGGGTTTTATTGACTCACTTTACCTATCCACAGCATCCTCCAGCTAGGTCTTGGAATGGTCTAAGAAGAATAACTAGCATTTATGAAAGACTGCTAAGTTTCAGCCACTGTTCTAAGCACTATCTCATTTAATCTTCATCAGATCCTATTGAGGCAAATACCACTGTACAGGTGAAAAACTAAAAACAAATAAATAAGAGACTTCCCTAGGAAAGGTGTATCAATAAGTGCTGGCAACTAAATTCATATTTACTTCTGGCTCCAAAGCTTCTATTATTTTTACAAGTTTATTTATTTATTTTGAGAGAGAGAGAGAGAGAATCTCAAGCAGGCTTCGCACTGTCAGCGCAGAGCCCAATGTGGGGCTCAAATGCACAAACTGTGAGATCATGACCTGAGCCGAAGTCGAGAGTCAGATGCTTCACTGACAGTTACCCAGGTGCCCCTCCCCCCCCGGGGCCTCTCTTCTTACTGGCTGCCCAGCCCGAGCCATTCCCGACTCCCTCCAGTGTTCATTTCCCCCAGGATGTCTGAAAGAGGCAGGTGCTCTCTTATTCTCAGCCTTCAGCACAAGCTTGCAACTGGGGATTCAAGTTGCTGGGGGAATTTCTGGAATGTATTTTTCTTCCTGAAAATAGGAGAAATGCATCTTTTGCCATTCTCATTGACCTTCTGCTTCCAGCCTTTGGACACAATTTGTGTAGACAGCAGAAAAAAATTTTGAATTCTGATACCCTGAAATGACTTGTAGCTGAACATGAACCAGGTTCCTGCTCTTAAGAAGATTTTCTAGTGAAAGAGACCTACATAAATCTATAATTACAACAAAATATGACCAGTAACCAACCTCCTGAAAGGCAAACTGTGTGTATGAGTAAGAGTGGCTATTGTTTTTACGTAAATATTACTCATTGACCCCTAAGGCCAGATCTTCCCTACTATTTTCCCATATTGCTTATAGTTCTCTCCAAAGCTGAATCTCTTCTTCCCAGCCTGGTAAAGCTGTGGCTTTATCGCTCTCCTCCAGGTCACTTATTCTGCCCAGCTTCCTCATCATAAATGCTGAATTTCATTATCGGTCAGTCCCAGGCAAGAAACTGGAGTCTTCTTCAGCCCTTCTTTATCGCTAAAACTTGTCACGCCTCCTTTCCCAAATGACCTCTCCCCCATCTGGATCTCTGTCACCATCACCTCTGCCAAGGCCTGGTTCCAGGGGTTCATCGCAAGGAGCATCCCATCTGGAGAATCCACAGCTCCTCCAGGCCCACCTCTCTGCTGCCACCACTTTTCTGGGACAGTCTTGTCCTTGCCACAGCTTTGAGCACTGATCTCACCTTTCTTTTGTAATGGTGTGTTGGCACTGAGTGTGAGGTATCCATACGTAGGGATCGCGCGACAAACGCTTTTGATGTTCATAGTTGCAAACACATTGGAGAGTTAAAATGTCATTATGAGCGGACAGTTCATCTGAATTCATTTCATAGGCCATATGTATCCAAACTTGTTGTTTTGGTAGGCTTAAGAGTTCTTTGGAATGCAAAAACGGACTTGATCCCTGACCCACAGTTTGTAATCATGGTCACGGGCCGGGAGTGGGATGAGAGTATTGTTGTCATGCTAGAGTATATTACTCTGTTTATTTTTTATGCTGGTGAGATTGAAAAAACCTGGATTTGATAGGCATGATGCAGAAATTAAGGAAAGGCTGCCTACAGTTAAGGAAAAGACCAAAAGTTAGGTATAATTATCTGGTAAAGGGAGCTCAGGCAGAGGCTCTAACTAGTCATGAAGTGGACACACTCCAGCGACCGAAGACCCACTCATCAATTCTCAAGTGTCCCTCATACACAAAATAACAGCTATTAAACTGGTGCAGTGAGCTCATTAAGTATCATATTGTTCTGCCAGACAAGGCCCTTGTTTTAGGGAGTGACTAAGAGACTGTCACTTCTTGGGCCAGGAGGATGAAAATGTTCTTTGGGCTCTGGGAGAAGGATAGACGTAAATTGTTGATACTCCCCTAGGACATCCCTCCCCATTTCAGTCTGCATCTTATTGGGCTGTGCTTCCTATTGAAAGGTGACTACTCAGCTGATTTATCCAGCTCGGTGTTTTCATGAAGTTTCTGCTATCGACCTACACAAGGGAGAGAAGGTTAGAAGGTTTTTTTATGGACAGCATGAACGTAATGTCAAAGACCTATCCGAGCCCCATGGTGCTGGAGCTGGCAGAGTCACGTGAGCTCAGCACTTGAGTGCAAGTTTCTGCCTCCTCCACTTTGACCAAGAAATGGTTGGAAAGTTAACCAAGCCTGGAAGAGTCAGCCAGGAGAATCATCCCACTTGGGTTATTTGCTTTTTTTTTTTCCTTGCTCAACAGAGAAGTGAATCACACTCTTCACTGAGCCGTGCAGCAGAGGGAAATGATGCAACACTGGTCACGTGGCACAAAGAAGAAAGGCCCATTATGCAAACCGAGTTCTTCATTGTGTCCTGGTGTGAGGAGAGGTTAAATACCCACACTGGAAAGTGCCACAAAGCGGGGGTTCTGACATGGGAACCCTTCTCTACTTGGAGATGGAGGGGCTGTGATTTATGTTTTGTCTTTTCTTTATTCTTCTGCCTCTTTGACCGCTGGATTCACTAATTTTCATTATGATATCAAATATGGAAAGAGTTTATTTAAGCTTGTTTTATTTCCTTTTTGCATATGATTTGGGAATTTGTGAACATACGCTCCGCCTCGGTCACTTACTTGCCATGCGACCTTGAGTAAGTTACTTAAACTCATCCCCTAAAAAGGCATGATCTGTTATAAATGTCTTTATAAATACATCTATCAATCCATAGAGCTATAACAAATAAGTGTATGTTTCTGAAGTGTTTAGTATACAGCTTCACTACTGCAGTTTCTCAGTAAATGGTAGCCATTATTATTATTAACTTACCTATTTCATGCTTGTCTAAATTCCTCTATGAGTTAATGCTTTTATCTTGTTTGCTCATTGCCAAACCAGGATGACCAGGAACTGAATGAAGAGCCCTGTGGTTCTCTGTGACATCTTCTTGGCATGGCAATCTGGTCTTTACCACTTTGTATAGTTTTGGTAAAGAGGTATGTATCTAGAACTTCAGAAAATAAACCATCTGAAGCTATCCAAGGCAAAACACCTTTCTTTCAAATTCAGAGTTGTGTAGAGTGATAACGTAGCAGGGTGTTGGTGTATGCTACGATTGCAACATTTTCTGTGTCACGTGCATTAAACCTTAAGCATGTGGTTTTTGTACCTGAGCCAAACTCCTCTCCCAAGTATGACGAGTTCAAGGGTCCCTTTTGGGGCAAAGTTTTCTCTCACTGCCCCACTTCCCCTATGCTTTCTACACTCTTCCATTGTTGCAACAGTAACGTGGTGTAACTGTGCTTTGCCTGTCTAGGTCCCCCACCCCCCGGACTAAAAATCAATCGTCTTGTCATTGTCATATTCCCCAGCACATTTCAGACCACATTGGCCATTGTTAATAAATTGTTAAGTGTTGATGGACTGCATAAAAGGACCCGAATTGGTGTGGGAGGTTTAGAGACAACTTGGCTGGCGTTTATCCCATCAGTAGACCAGTCCCTAGCAAGCAATACCAAAAGTTTTGTATTTTGGAGTCTTTTATTTCAAACAGTAACTTAACATCTACACTTGGCTGGAAAGTCCCTCTCCTTGTGTGACCCTTACCTATTTTCTTGGAGTAAATTCAACAAGTTCAGTTGTACCACTGTGTTCACAGAACTCTGGGTAGATGTGTCCATGAAATTCAAAATGAAGTTAAAAAGAGTAAAATAATTTTTTATTTAGGTAGTGATCAGCCAAGAAGAGAAAATATTTCTGTGATAGATTGCCTTTGTTTTTATCTTTTTTTTTAATTAGAGAGAGAGAGAGAGTGTGTGTGTGTGTGTGTGTGTGAGAGAGAGAGAGAGAGAGAGAGA
This sequence comes from Acinonyx jubatus, assembly GCF_027475565.1. NCBI lineage: Eukaryota > Metazoa > Chordata > Mammalia > Carnivora > Felidae > Acinonyx > Acinonyx jubatus. The sequence goes on from NC_069380.1 coordinate 11,105,592, forward strand.
GAGAGCAGGGAGAGGAGCAGAGGGAGGGAGGAGGGAGAGAGAGAAAGAGAGGAAGGAGGAGAGAGGGAGGAAGGGGGAGAGGGAGACAGAGAGAGGGAGACAGAGAAAGAGAAAGAGAGAGTGTGTGTGCATCTTAAGCAGACTCCATGCTCAGGGCAGAGCCCAATGCAGGGCTCCATCCCATGACCCTGAGATCATGACCTGAGCCAAAATCAAGAGTCAGACACTCATCCAACTAATCTACCCAGGCGTCCCTGTCTTATTTTTTAAAAGAATTTTTATTGAAGTGTAGTTGACACACAGTGTCACGTTAGTTTCATGTATAGAACATAGTGATTCAAGAACTCTATACATCATGCTGTGCTCTCCACTGTGTAGCTCCCATCTGTCACCATACAACATTATTACAGTACCCCTGGCTCTATTCCCTATATTGTGCCTTTCCTCCCCTTGACTTATTCATGCCACAACTGGGAACCTGTAACTCCCATCCCTCTTCACCCATTTTGCAAATCCCCCTTTTTTTTTTTTTTTTTAATCCATTAACCCTGTCAAAGATTGCTCTCTGTAAAAACATTAACTTATATTTGGCTAAATGCCATTTAAGTTATATGGATTTAATTTAACGTTACTTTTAAGCCTTCTAGCCACTTTTTCCAAATGAGAGGGCAACCATTAATGGTGAAATCTACTCAGTTAATGTAATTTTTACTGACCAACGTCTTTTCCCATGTGAGAGCTGATGCTGTTTCATATTTATCTGGAGAAATGGATTGCCTTACTAGAAAAAAGTCTGAACCTGAAGATTTTCTCATGACAATTGAGGTGGATGTACTCAAAGCATCAGCCCAAATTGAACATGGTTGAATAAGTTCTAGGAAGCCCCTGAGAGTGAATTAGCAACCTCCCCTTCTTTCTTGTAAATCATTGAATGCCTACTCGTGTAGGGCACCATCGCAGAGAGAGTGCACTGTGGTTCAGCAGGCCGCGCTCTTCCATGGGCTTTCTGGTCAAAGACCGCCTACTTGGATGAAAGGGGAGATATAAGCAAGTTGCAGAGAAAACACAAGTATTGATCCAAATACACGTTCTACCTGTGCCAGCCATTGTGCCTGGACTTAAGGAGACTGACAGAATCCTCAGGAAGAGAAAGTGATTCATCATCTTAAGAGGGAGGCGGGATTCTAGGACTAGTTCCAAGAGGCTGTGACATGTGAACTTGAAAGAATGCTACAGAGAGGAAGGGAAGGGGCAGAGGGAAGTGCATGAGTGAATGCAGGGAGGTGTGGAAGTGGCCAGTTCAGGCTGACAGCTGGATTCCAGGGTCCCTGTCGGAGTGACAGGGGGTACACAAGTTGGGTCAGATCATGATGAATGTTGAAGGACCTGCTGAAGAGTCTGGGCTTCATCCTGAAAGCACTGGGCAGCTTCCACTGGTTTTTAAGGGAGCAACATGGTCAGTTCCCAGCTCACTCTTTTCTTTTTTAAGTTTCTTTTTAAGTTTATTTGTTTATTTTGAGAGAGACAGAGACAGTGTGAGTAGGGGAGGGACAGAAAAATGGAGGGAGAGAGAATCCCAAACAGGTCCCCACTGCCAGTGCGGAGTCTGATGCAGGGCTCGAATTCCCGAAACCATGAGATCATGAACTGAGCTGAAACCAGGAGTCTGACACTTAACCCACTGAGCCACCCAGGCACCTGGATCCCAGCTCACTCTTGGAGTCCTAGCTAAAAATGGAGGTGGGGAGAGTCACTGCAGGGATAACCCAACAAAGAGATGACAAGGACTCAAATTAAGGTGGTAACAGATGTGTTGGCGAGGAGGGAGAAGTTTCAAATTCTTTGTTGGAGGTAGAATTGCCAGGATTTAGTTTCTACACTAGATCCAGTCTGTGCTTTATTTTAACGTACGATAAAAACACGTATGATTATGTAGCTCATGCAAGCTGCTCAAAGAGAAAGATACAGAAGCAATTACCTGAGGAACAGTGTTTTGAAATTATGTGTTGAATAGGAACTGTGCTCTTTAAATAGAATATTTGTGTTGAGGACAAAAGGGGACGGTCGCGTTATCTCTTGACAATACTCATGTGATTTACTGCGCCAAGGTAACACAGAGGTGTTGCACAGCTACTTTGCAGAGCCTCTGTTGAATTTTATGGTTATTCCCAGGTTACAGATTGACAGGCTTGGTTTTGTTTTGTTTTTTAATAAACTATACCATTTAGATGGTCAAATGACCTTGAATCACTTGAATGTACAAATCAGCATATAAGGAATGCCACACGGCCCACCGGAATACTGGGGGGGGGGCGGGAGGGGGTGTTGGGAGTGTCAGTTCATCTAAGTTTTCTAATGCAGCTCGTACTGCATTGTACTTGATCTTGCATTGTACTTGTGCTTGTACTTGATCTCTGTTGGCTGCTTTTGATTGTATTCATAGCCATACATGGTTTGCTCCTGCCATAGCAGACAAGAATTATCAATTGTTTGACTTTCTTTGGCTCTCTAGGGAGAGTAATGTGCCTTCTGAGGCCATGTATACTTGTATAAATCCTTCTAGGAGGAAGTTTCTCCCAGTCATAGGCAAGTTGATGACATAGTTTTCTGTGTTTTTATGCCAACTCAAACTCCATCCCATTAAGCTAGTTGAATCAGATTGTCCCAACGCCTCCTTCCCTGCCCTTATATGATGAAACTTCTGGAAGTTGCAATAACTTTTATGGGCTGCCAGGGCATGACAGTAACTATTTCAGAGTGCCGTAGTGTGCTCTGGTAACAGTAAATAATGGCATGTGATATGTCATCACTTAAGAAAGTAATGCAGACATGCACCTAACTCGATTTAAAAAACCTATACTGGGGGCGCCTGGGTGGCTCAGTGAGTTAAGCATCTGACTCTTGATCTCATCTCAGGTCATGATCTCATGTTTCATGAGATGGAGCCCCCCATTGGGCTCTGTGCTGACAGCATGGAGCCTGCTTGGGATTCTCTCTCTCTCTCTCTCTCTCTCTCTCTCTCTCTCTCTCTGCCCCTCCCCCACTCATGCTTACACACACACTCCCTCTCTCTATCAAAATACATAAAAATTTTGAAAAACCTATACTGTCATGTGTACTCTCAATTTTCTGAATATTGCAAAATAATGAACTTAAAACTAATTTATAATTATATATTCACCACACAGTATTTCAGGAAGACAGGTCAGCATGTCAACAAATTCCACAAAGTCTCCTTAATAATGAAGATTATTCAAACTAGAAGAACCTACTTGAATATAGTCGAGAACAGAGATAATAATTCAAGCCAAGAGGTTATGCAGTAACAAAACTCCATTCATATAGTTACGTATTTAAATATTTCCATCCCCTTCCAATTTGGGAGCTTAAAGTTACTGCATCCCAGCATGCAATTGGGTGAGGAAAGTAACTGTTTCCCTCTTATTTGGTTAAGGGAGGTTTTGCGGCGCAGGTGGAATTTTTAAAAGGTCTCTGAAAGAGAAGATGGGTCAGTAGGATTGGGAAGAAAAGGAATGTCAAGTAAAAGAGTGTGTAGTTCAAAGTGGAAGAAGCAAAGGAAAAGAGGACTTGATGGCTGGCCAGAGCAGATGGAAGGGGATTCCAGAACTGCCTGTTGGAATAAAAACGCAGCTCACTAAAAACTCATACGCACACTTGCCAGTTTCGCTTTCTATTTAAATATTGAGCCCATTTTCCCCAGCACTTGAATTCCTGCTGAATTTTCAGGTGGATATTGACTCCAAGACACTAAACTACATGCACATGATGGAATGATTCTATAAATCAAAATAGCGGTGCGCTTGTTTGGCTAATGGGAGTCTGTATTAGGAAGTCACAGTCTTTTCTACAATATCACCAGGTTTCCTTCCCACAGAGATGTGGTTTTAAAAAATTAAAGATTTGGGCTACCTGGGTGGCTCAGTCAGTTAAGCATCCAGCTCTTGATTTCAGCTCAGGTCATGATCTCACGGTTCATGGGATCGAGCCCCACTTCAGGCTTTACTAACAGTGCAGAACCTGCTTGGGATGCGTTCCCTCTCTCCTCTCTCTCTCTCTCTCTCTCTCTCTCTCTCTCTCTCCCCCCCTCTCCCTCTCTCTCCCTCTCCCTCCCAGTTCCCCACCCCTCAGAATAAATAAATAAACCTTAAAAACTTTTTAAAAATAATTAAAAATTAAATCATTAAGAACCCACTGTATGAAAAACAATGCAGTAGAAGCCTGGGTGAATTGCAAAGAAGTGTGAGATATTTACCCCAAGGAGGCAGGCAAGGTGGAACTCCATGAGATATTTAGTAAGAATGATGATGGCAATACAGGAGCTATTACAAATCGGTGTGGGATTAATTGTAATGTGGATGGTAATTGTGCTAAAGGATTATTAAGATGTTTAAAAATCTGTTCCCCGGTTTTATATTTTGGTTTTATATGGATTCGGGCGCCATGTGGAAGCATTTAATATCAGAGAGATCCTTTATGGTGTTTTTGCTTCTCAACTTCTAGGAAGCAATCTGGTATAGTAGAAAGAGCACAAGATTCTGGGCCAGAAAAGCTGTATTTGAGTCCTTTGCTCTAGCATTTATTGGGTGTGCGATCTTAGATAAGTTAATTTTCTCAGCTGTCAAGTGGGGATAAAGGTAATCACCTCTCAGTCCCTCCCAACCTGATACTTTTTAAAGTGATTAATACATGTTGGCTTATTAAATCAATAAATCAATATTTTTACCATTTATTTGTGAATATATCTGACTCCTGGCATTTACTAACTCATGAATATGCAACACTGTGGCTTTTCTTAATGGCTTTCCATGGTCATTGACAAAAATTGTTTCCCATATATCTGTCTTATAAAGCAATAATTGGTCTTCAGAACAGCATGTAGAATAGGAACATAATGCAAGACACATGCAATTTTAAGTTTTTTAATGGCCACATTAAACCGAGCCTTAAAACATCTGAAATTAATTTTGATATTTTGCCTAAATCAATATATCAAAAATATCATTCCAATATGTAATCAGCATAAGATTATTAATAAGTATTTTACACGACCAGCACATCTGAGTTTGGACATCAAATTGGTCAAAATACTTATTTCAATTTCATAAAACTTAGGCTTAAATACAGTCTCCCATATGCAATTCTTACAAACATACCTAAATTTTTCTCAATAACTGAATCAAGGCTCACGTTTTACATTTCAATTTAAACAAATTAAAATTCAATAACTCATATGCTCTGGCCACACTTCAAGTGCTTTATTGCTCTATGTGGCTAGTATGAAACAGCACAGGTAAAACTGTCTTGAATTGTTTTTCAGTAAGATCTTGGTCTTTTAAGCATTTCGTCATTTCATAATATCAAAATAAAGACCTTCCAAACTTGTACTTATTTTGGGAGTTGCCTTATACTGACTGTGCTTAGCAGTGACGTCTGACACCCAGCTTCTCATTATGCCTGCTAGATTTACGAGATCTCCTTTGAATGAAACTCTCTAGATTAGCCTCAAGGATGTTTAGTTCTAAAATGCTGCAGAAGAATTGTTGGTTTTCCATAGTATAAGTCTGAATTTATCATATGAATATCTGGGTCTCAGGCTGCGTGACTTACCCAAGGTCTCGCAGCTAGTTGTGTGGCAGAAACAGCCCTTACACACGGACGTATGGATCCATGCTGCCATGGAATCTGTATTTTGCTTCCTTTAGGTGCAGGTGTGTTCCTGATGCACTGCCTTGGACACAATGTCTTACCTGAAGGAGGACCCTTTGTTGGGCCACGTTTTTGGGTTCTCAGAAATATTAATAACCCCAAATACAAGGAGAACGTGTTGCAGACTGAGTTGCCTAAAAGACTCCTTTGGCAGAGCAAGGTTATGAAGACGAAAGCATTGGGGGACAAGGATTCCTTAGTAGTAAAAAGCTTCGTGCCTTCTCCCCACTCCTTCGCTGCACTTGTAAAGGCAAAATTTAACTTGGCAGAAAAACAATTATAGCCTCCAGAAGAGTGGTACTCTTACTACATACATTGCTATGTATAAATTTCTCTTCTAGAAATTTTTCTTTGCCTCTAAATAAAACCAGTATAGATGATTCATTGAATGGAAACGGACATGGGATATTTAGCTACATGGGTCCCTAACATTAAGTGTAGCCTGTTCTTAGACACTGTTAGTCTTTTGGGTTTTTTTTTTTTTTGAGATGAAAGATACTTTTTATTTAATTTAAATTCTAGTTAGTTAACCTACTGCAGTATTGGTTTCAAGACTAAAATTCAGTGATTCATCACTTACATGTAACACCCAGTGCTCCTCCCAGCAAGTGCCCTCCTTAATGCCCATCACCCATTTAGCCCATCCCTCCCACACCTCCCTCCATCCACCCTGTTGGTTCTCTATCATTAAGAGTCTCTTATTGTTTGTTACCCTCTCTCTCTTTTGTCCGCCTTCCCATGTGTTCATCTGTTTTGTTAAATTCCACATGTGAATGAAATCGTATGGTATTTGTCTTTCTCTGATTGACTTATTTTGCTTAGCATAATGCACTCTAGCTCCATCCACGTCATTGCAAATGGCAAAATTTCATTTTTGTTGATGGCTGTATATACAATGGAATATTGTATATGGTGTGTGTGTGTATATATATAGAGAGAGAGAGATAGATACACACACACACACACACACACACACACCACGTCTTATTTATCTGTTCATCAGTCAATGGACACTTGGGCTCTTCCCATAGTTTGGCTATTGCTGATAATGCTGCTATAAACTTTGGGGTGCATGTACCCCTTCGAATCTGTATGTTTATATCTTTTCGGTATATACCTAGTGGTACAATTGCTGGATCAGAGGGTAGTTCTATTTTTAACTTTTTGAGGAGCCGCCGGACACTGTCAAATTCTGTACACTTTCTTACTGAGTGGCCAAAAAGGCTCTGAGCTTATCTCCTGAGCTCCTGGCATTAACCATGTCACTAGAGTTTATATACTTTATAGGAGAGGTTCATGCCTTAAGTCAAAACTTCAAATTCAGAAATTCTGGTTCAAAGGATGCTCTCTTCGGTGCAAGTATTTACTCTCATTCTGGCTATGCTTGCCTGACCTTCGGTGAATGAGTCTATCAGAACTGAGTTCCCACAGTCAGGTTCATTTTATTAAGTATTTAGATATTTGGGATGAAAATATGAAAATCCTTCAGAAGTTTTCACCCTGTGTTGACACCATGTCCCTTAGCACACATGCCACTCCCACTTTTTTTTTTTTTTTTTGTGGGACACTATTCAGAAATGTCTTTATGGACTATTAATGGACTCCAGGAGGTTGACTCTAAAGTGCACGGCATTGCCCTGCCTTTGTTGGCCTTGTCATTAATTGTGCAAGTGCTTTTAAGAAATCTTGCATCCATCCAGTGATCATTTGTTGCATCTTGCCTTTTGATTTAGTGCATCCCATTGGCTGAGGGTTTAAAAATTAAATAAGCCTACTTGAATTGTGTGCAAATAAAAGTCAGACCTGGAGCGAGAACTTGTGTCAGTCCGTGTATAAACTACTTGGAGTTTGAATTGATATCTATTTGGGGCAGAGAAAAGGAACCTGTGAGGCTGTTTTAAGGTAAGAAACAAAATAAAAACAGAATAAGCAAACCCGAAGATTTTTAGGCTTACTTCCTGATGCTTCATTATGTTGGAAGTTGTAGGTTTGAGGTTAGCAGCTTGATAGCTCTGTTCAGACAGTAACTATTTTAAACTTGCCTCTGCATTCCTCTGTCTAGGGAGACAGTTACAAGATCCTCAATTATCATTTATTATTATATGTTCCCAGAGGCCATCAGTAGCTTTCAAACCTGGCTGCGCGTCAGAATCACTTATGAGCCTTTAAAAAAGACAGACTCTAGCCTCACCAGAACCTGAGATTCTATAGGTCTTTATGAGGCCCTGGAATCGGTACCTTTTATAAAGCTCTCCAGCTTTGGGTAATTTCGGGGCTTTTGTCAGGCCCATCCTCCCGCCCCAAATAAATGAGTTAAATTCAAGAAACAAGATCAACACAATAGTTGTCCAAAATAGTATAATTTAAAGACTGTAGGCAGGGGAAAGATCCAGTTAGGGATTATGATTATAGAACAGGGGAATGTTTGTAAACTGATTAATGGAAGTCATGGGAGAAACTTTTTGGAGAAAAAGCATTTAGCGTATTCAAGAACATGTAACATGTAAGTCCTTTCACTTCCCATTCACATGGAATCCCTTCTGATTCTCCTCCCCAAGGCTGGGTTTAAGTCCACCAGTAATTTATAAGAGAACGGGTGATACCTGGAGGCTTAAAGAGAGCCTCGACGTAGGTTCAGACCATCTGTACCCAACAAGCATCGCACGCCTATTGGTGGATCACTGCTTTTTAACAGTGGCTTGGTTGCAGAGGCGGCCTGTGCCAAGACAAGCCAGTATTTTCCTAGAGGTCTTCCTGGTAAACATTTTCAGGTCCGTTTGTTTGCCACATATGTCTTGAGGCAACGACATGTTTGGCAAAAGCTACCTACAACTCGAAGCCTCTTTGATAGACACTGCTTCCAAGCACAATGACACATTGTCTTCTAGGGGTTCTGCGATGTTATTATGGTTCCTACAGGGAAGAGGCAAGGCTGAAGGTGAGGTTTGCTTATGTTGTACTTAATTCCTATGTTTTACTTGATTCCTACCTTAAGACAGCCTCAGAGGTTCTTTGTCTCTGAAAGATTTATTAATGCAGATGAATGGATATGTTCTGTACTATGGTATATCGCGGAAAAATAGTGAAAAGATATCATCCTTGTGACACTGGCATCTATTGTTAACTGTATTTCATGCCGTATTTCATGATCATACTTTAGCACTTGTATTTACTAAATGTCCAGAAATTTCCGGAACTAATAGATACATTGTCATGCATATAAAGTGTAACTACTTTATTAGTGAAATGTTTCATTAACTGTATCACAAACTAGTTCTAAAGCCTCAGTGAGAAATATTGGATTTATAAGACCCATGATTAAAAAAAAAAAAAAAAAAACGAGAATCCTCATCAACTTAAGTTTCTTATCACTTTAGGGTTTTGAATGATATAGGTAGTGTTAAATCTGATTTTAAATGCTGGCTTTTTTCTTCAAACTGGAAAAAATTTCTTGGTTGGTGTCTAAAGGATATTTATTGCTTCCTCCCATAAGCAAGTAGTATGGGTTGACATTGACCTTAAGGAAGGTGAATAGACTGGTAAGCTACATTGAATGAGAATGGTTATATGATCTAACCTTCATGCTAATAAAGTAGCTATCAGTCAGCCAGTAGCCCAAGAACAATCTTTCCTGAAGCAGTGAGGTTAACTAAAGACACCCAGGAGCTTCCCTGCCACTTCTAAGCTTGTAAAGGTAGATGTATTGGGTTTGGACTTTCATTCGCTCTTAAAAATATTTGTGGTCATGCCACCAGGCCACCCAGAAACAGAAAGGAAATTTTTATGAACATTAGATGAACTGTTAAAGTAATAATTTAATTTAGATTTGAGGGTTATTATGGAACTATCAATTAAACATGCCTGTAATCCAGTTTATTTATTAAATTTAGATTATATTAATGTAGTTTAAAATGCATGACATTTATTTAGCATCATCAGAGAACAAATGAGCTCTGAGCAAACTTCTCCCAGTCGTGAAGTTTAACCCTTGAAGTGTCAAAACATTTTAGCTCAATAATTTTGAATAGGATTCCTTCCATTAATTACCTTATTTTCTATATTATATCTGTGACTATGGGGCGCTATCATAATTTAGATCATCAGCACATGTATGAATTATTAAAGACTCTATAATAGGGGCGCCTGGGTGGCGCAGTCGGTTAAGCGTCCAACTTCAGCCAGGTCACAATCTCGCGGTCCGTGAGTTCGAGCCCCGCGTCGGGCTCTGGGCTGATGGCTCAGAGCCTGGAGCCTGTTTCCGATTCTGTGTCTCCCTCTCTCTCTGCCCCTCCCCCGTTCAGGCTCTGTCTCTCTCTGTCCCAAAAATAAATAAAAAACGTTGAAAAAAAATTAAAAAAAAAAGACTCTATAATATATGGTTACCTTTGGAGCTCTTAAAATGTTAAGGGTCAACTCTTGATACTGAATTATCTGTCAGTTCTTACCCTTCATAAGTTTTATGTCTGCTTTTTGTTGCTTCTGCTTTTTCTATTACTATCAGCCATCAGCTGACAACTGTCACTTACTCAGCTGTCAGCATGCCTGACTTTAATAGCCTTCACCCATCCATGATTTGTTGCTTTTAATCTAACAGAAATCTAACATAAATTGAAATTAGGGTGTTAGAATAGTGTCCACCATAGGAGACATAAGCTCTGTGTGGAGATGGATGGGGTGAGGTGGAAACTCAATATCAAAGACTCTGAGCTTTAATAGAAGGACTTCGTGCCATCTGTTTTGACTATAAAGACAGCTTTGATTATTCATTAATTCAACTTTTACTAGGCCCTAGGGACCCAAAGATGAGAACAATGTGGTTCATGCCCTTTGGATGCTCCCCCAAACCAGTAAGTGCCTGGCTACCACAGAAGGATGAATAGACTGTGGAGGGCATTGAATAAGACTGTAATCTCTGGAATTCAGCTGGGTCTTGAATAGGTGAAATTTCTGGGTAAAAAAAAAAAAATGGATTATCTGAGGGTTGTTCTTCAATGTATACAAAGGCAAATACACTAAGGCAACCACTGCTTAGAAGTTTCAATTCATGTTAAGGAAAGTACTGGAATAAAAATTAATAAACGCAGTGACCCTGGGAGTCCGACAAAGCTGCCTCTGAATGACCTTGGACATTCTTATTTTTATTCCTTTCCATGGACACTGAACCAGAGGTGTTAATGCCTACCTTATAAAGTTGCTGTGAGGGCCAAATGAAATGTTATGTGAAAAGTGCCCAGTGGAGTACCTGAATCCAGTTCAGTACCCCATTAATGTTCTCTTTCCTGCCTTTTTGGTTTTTTTCATTTTTTGTTTGTCTGGTTTTTTTTCACTTCCCTTAAATGTTGTTTGGTAAAGGGTATCTGTAAAGAGTGAAAAATAAAATGACAAATACTGCTTTTCATATTTCTATCAGGCTGTTTTGAGTCATGTTCTTTTAATTGAATGACAGTCACATCATTTGAAAGGCTGGTCTAATAATAGCACCAGAGATTCTAAGCTGACAAAGTGCAAATTTTCAGTCAAGTCTTGATTCCAATTTAGATGTAGAAAGAAGAGAGTTGAAAAAGAATCCTTGTTACTCAAAACACAGATACCTCCATAGGCACACTCTCATATTATAATTGTTTGGACCCCTTTTTAGTAAAAAATAAACCGAATGCCACACGTGCACATTAGTCCACTCCTTAAAAAAGGTTATAAACCCTGAATATGTAAGACTCAGTGGTACCGTGGGGCATCTTTGCTCACATTTCGCTTGCCTGAATCACTTGAAGTGTTCATCTGGGTAATCTGGACTTTTTTTTCCCCCTTCCTGTGAAACGCTTCAGTTCATCGATAATTCCCCATACCGTGCTGTTTTGTAATTCCAATCTATATTGCTAAAGAAAACCTTCAGTGACCCTGAGTAAATCAAGAATAGAAAACGACTTGGGTTTCATGCTCTTTGCGGCTATGTTAGTGAAGAAACAGATTTTCACTGACCCTCATTAAAGTCTTCTGTCGGAAATAATGCCCATTGAAAGATCAATTAGTTACACTTCTATTTTGTTTTCACGTAACTACATTTTCCTTCTCGGTCTCTTCACTGGTCTCAATCTGTTTTCTTTTGGAGGTGAAATACCTAATGTTCACCAATATTGGCTTCTTCTTGGTCTTATAAATTAAGTTTTTAACAAGCTGATTTAAGCTGTGCTTTCAAATAATATGACTATAGATTTAAACCCAATCACTTTTCTTTACTAGTTGCATCAACAGATGTTCAGCGTTTCATTTTTCCTTAAGGGTGTATGGTTTCTCACTGACTCTTGGCTTCAAATAGGGATTCTCTGCTATTGGTTTTGTCTGTAAGAATTTAAGCTGTTTAAAGCTGTTTGTACTTGTGGCCAAGAGCTCCTAGTTCCCAAAGCAACGGTTTATCACCCACCCCGTGTTATCTTTGCTCTTACGTTTCTTCAGTCACAGGAACACAACAGCACCGGTGGGTTAGATCTGTGGGTAACGCATGTGTTCGGTAGGCATGGACTGTTTATGACGAGCCATGTGGGTCGGGCTCATGTTCCTGGAGTGCCCTGAGCGGCTTTACTAATCTGTCAGCATAGTATGTTCTCGTGGATAAATATAGACATACGCGCACTCTGCGAGTTGTAGGTCACTGTCGTACTGTGCAGCTAAAAATTGTCCCATTGGTATGAAGAGTCTGCCCTGGACGGAAGGCCTGTTTTAGTTTGTCTTCTACTGTAGGTCTTTAGCACCTGACTAAAAATACACCTTGGGCCAAAAATAAGAGAGCCCTACCTTGCCGCTGAGACACTTATGGTGCCAGCGAGCAACAGGACCATGGAGTCCGTCATTATGTTTTTTTGCTTTGGAACATAGTCTGTGTAGCAGTTCCAGACTGTTCGTTTGGGTTCCTTTTCAGGCTCATGGAGATTACAACAGCTTGTTGGAGACGATCCTGTGTGATCAGCTTCATAAAAGGGCTTGGTAGGTATGAAAGGCTGTTAGCATGTATGGCGTGGATCGTTGTTCAGTTAAGTGCTGAATGTAGGGAAGATTCTCCTAAAGGTTTCAATGGATGGGGCGGAGTGGGGGGGGGGGCAGTTGCATCTGCATGTGGAGATTTACTTATGATGTCACTGTTCTGAGGCAGAAATAATGCTTTTTAAGTTTCTGTTTGGGATTGCAGTATTTCAGAGGTGATTTTTTGTATATAAGTCTATTGAACAACAAGCTGTGACGTAATGGAATTTTTCTGTGCACCGAAGTTTCGCTAAAAGATTTGGTACGATTATCTGTGCTGCAAAATTGCAATCTGAAAAATAGCTTAGTATTTGGAAGATAGCTAATACCATTGCATTTCATATTACAACAGAGGTAGGATTTAGGCTTGATTTCTTCTAAATATTAATGTTGTAAATACTCAGTTATTTTGTTTAAAGCATTGAAATAAACCTGAAGCAGTTTTTCCTTTGTTTTTGGCTTAGCCTTCTCCAACAAGAAAACAAATAAAATGTTTTCTTTTATTGTGTATGAATTAAAAAACAGGATAGGATGGGTAAGCCAACATTAAATGGGTCCAAATTGCATGCCTGTGCTTTTCCTTTATCAGAGTAATAGCCTGGTTATATTAGTTCTAGCATAACCTTGTAAGAAATATTGTACAAGAGTTCAGAAAAATTAATGAGAGGAAATTCCATGACACAGGGTTCATTACATGCATCTTAAATATAGACTGTTTAACTTTCGATTTAATGAAGGTAGGAAAAGTAAATTTGTAGATAGTAAGGACACAACATATTGCTCTAATAAAGGAGAAACATTTTGTTTATTAATGATTTGGGAGATTTAATTACTTGTTAATTATTCTTTTGCACTATCTTTAGTGCAACTATTAGATATTTACATATGATACAATTCTGTTTGTAGGAATTAAGTCTCTAATAGTCATTAATTTACTCCTTACTTTGTAGTTTATAAAAGCTGACTGTGTATTAGGGAACTTTTTTTTTCCCCTCTCAAGAGATTTTTTTTTTTGATGTATAACAAGCATACAAATTAAATGATAAAACTTACAGTTTCATATATTTGGAAAAATGCTATATCACAATAGGACTCATGTGAACTACTCAGTATTGTTTTTGTTTGATGTCTCTTGTAAATGTAACTGACTCTCACTGTGTTTCCACTGAATGGACCACTCCCATGATCTGGCAGCCATCTTAAGTCCTTTTTCACTCACTGCCTTTCTTACTCCCAATAAATAATATAACTTAACTTATACAAGGGATCGTTACCAACAGATATTTCTGCGAATTCACAGATTTATCACCGTCTTAGATTATGAACTTCTGGTAGGCACATATCAAGAGAATTTTACGTAGTCATTGTACATGTCCGTAGCTATTTAAGAATCTAATGAAACCTAGAATCTTTTTTTTTTATTTAATGAGCCGGCATCTCAATAAATAAGTGTACATGAAGCAGGAATTTAATAAATGTTTTGCTGTTGACAAAATAAAAAACTAGACTACAAAGAATTTCACCTATTCAGTTAATTTTTTAACAATTGCTGACTGAGCTTCTACTGTGTATCCCGCCCTGGGTGTTCTTCCTTCACTGTAGATGTCGGAAATGTGGCTTGTGTTAATCATATGTATTATATAATGCGTATACATGACCTCTATATCATACATATGTATATGCATATTATTGTATACGTATGCATATGTATATATTTTACAATAGATTGCATATTAAAACGTATATTGTACCTAGTGCCTTTTTGACCAGGACCCACAGAAAAACAAACAAACAAACAAACAAACACATTTTCTATTATGACTCAGAACACACACACACCGTACACATCTGTAGACGCAGACAGAGACTGAAAACACAAGTTTTGTGAAATAGTGCTTACTTAACCTCACTCTGCAGGGTGCCATCACCCGCTATTTTCTCTTGTAGAGTTTTCTATTCTATTTCATTGAAATCATCCTGGTTAGCACCCAGTAAGTAGGTTTCATGATCGAGTAGTGGGTCACAGCCTGTACTTTGACGACCCTCTCTAAAGATTCCATAAGCCAGGCGTTCTCAGTACACCAATAGTCAAGTTCTCTACGGAAATGACAGGCTGTCATCCGTGATACTATATTCTACTCCTGGGCAGATTGGTGCTTTATTTGTCAGCATCTTGCTTGGTTGCAGAAATAGCTCTTTCAATAGACTTAATGTGAATCTCGGGTTGAATGTTGGGTTTCTAAGCTGGGTATTCGGGATCTTGTATATCTTAATGCTTTCTTACTCCTTAATGCAACAAATATTTATTGAGTACTGGGTATTAAGCTAGAAGGTGAGGTTACAAAAGGAATAGAACAAATACCTTGCCCTTATTGCACTTAAGTGGAGTAGGGGAGACAGGTAGAAAACAAGTGTATAATGTGTCATCATATATCATCAGGAGGTCAGTGCCCTGCAGGAGAGCAGAGCTGGGTAAAGGGCTAGAGGGAGGTGCCATCAAGTGGCTGGCCAGAACAGCCTCTAATAAAACCAGAAGGAAGTGAGACACCATCAAGTGCCCTTTTCCCCCCACCTACGTGAATTCCTACAATCCCATTGCCCCCATTCTCTTCAGCCTCGATGCCTTCTTTGACTGTATCTATCATCAGTTATTTCTAGGCCTCATCTTTAAGGCCACCATCCCAGAGAGTCCCGCCCCGACCCCACAGTCAAGGATACGTCTCCCCTGCTCCTCTCTTACAACAACCTTCACAGCACTTCCCATTTTTGTAATTATATTTCTGGACATAATACCTGTCTTCCCTGCATATTACCAGCTCCCCCCAGCAGCTGACCCAGTGCTCGGAGCCTCCAGTAAATACTTGATGACTGATTAAATGAACCAGTGAAATAAATAAGTTAACGAATGTTCTCCTACCTTTATGTGCTCATCGGTTGGCTTTTCAACCTGACACTGCCTCATGGCATCTTATAGTTGAAAGCACTGCATCCTTTGAATCTCTCAGGTGGTCTTTTTAAATTTATCTTTGAATTCTGCACCACCCTACAGAATTTTGCAGTGTAACTTATGCATATCAAGGATCAGCGGAACTTTGTCATTTAGTGAATTGATTAACTGATCTCACTCAGAAACTTTTGAGACCCAAATATTTCTGAAAAGGCTCAAACTTTATTATTGTAACATAGGTATGATAAAGGATGCCTGTGTAAATGGCATCCTGCCTGCGTTTGTCCTGGCCATGTATTGTAAGTGTAAACACCCATGAGACCCACACCACCCAACCCACACATTTAGTTAATGTGGAAGGATGTTGTTGGGCCTGAAATCTGAGTGAACATTAAAACCTATGTGATCAAGCCTGGAATAAATGTGTTGTTTGATTTTTCAATGTATTTTTTAATTAAGTTTAGTTCAATGAAATAATGAAGGAATGCTATTATCCCTTCATTATTGCCATTATAAGATATAGGGAACTTTTTACAAATGAGGCTTATCTTTTAAAAAAAAACTTTTATTATGAAATTTTTCAAACAAACACAAAAGGGGAAAGAATAGTATGATATATATAACATATTGCCATCACTTACATTCAATAGTTAACAAGGCTTTGTCAGATTTGCTTCAGTTATACCTCCTTTCTCTTTGTTAAAGCATTTCAAATCAAATATAGGTATCATTTCCGTGAATGCCGTACAGTCAATGTACATTCTAGAAAATATGGGTACGTTCTTACCTATCCACAGTGCTAACTTCATACGTACCCAAACTGACCGCCATTCTTTGATGTAACCTAATCTCTAGTCCACATTCAAGTTGCTTTGATTGTCATTTTCAAAAATGTCTTTTAACAGTTGGTTTGCTTTCATCAAGATTCAGACAAGGTCCACACATTACATTTGGTTGTTCTGTCTCCTAAGTCTTTAATCATCCTACCCATTTTTATCTCCTCCATTGACTTGTAGAAATTAGTGCAGTTTTCTTGTAAAATGTACCTACCTTTGAATTATTGCTTTGCTTCCTTAGGGTGACATTTAACTTGTTCCTATAGCCCCATGGTGTTTTTTTGTTTTGTTTTGTTTTGTTTTTTGGGTTTTTTTTGTTTGTTTTTTTGGTAAATGGACATTAGCTACAATGTTTTGAAAACTTGATGAACATGGACATAGGGCAAGTTACAACTCCCTGCCTGCCACACTGCCAAAATCATTTCTGTTCCAGTGGTAGGAGCCTGAGAGCCCCTCTGTCATTCAGAAGTACACAGCCAACACCATTTTCGGTGGTTGAGTGTCATAACTCTAGCCAATATCTTGCCACTGGTAGGGAATTTTGAAAAGGGTTCTAGAGTTGATACTCTAAAAATGCTTCTTAAACACTTTAATTGTTGTAATGTCACATCAGAAAACCTACGGTGCATGTTTTCTTTACTGGGGAATAGTGATAGGACTGGATTTCAGGTTCACTTGTGTAAGATGCACTGTCTTCTATCCTGTTTCAGATTCCATCTTTGTTCTTTTTCCCATAGTAGCTGCAATGGTCTTTAGTTTGTGTTGTCCCTCAAATGGCCCTTCTTGAGCCCACCCTACGCAATAACATCAGCTCAGCATTCTTCCCAGAAATCTGCTAACTCCCAATTGTCCTCCAAATATAGTCTAAACTCACATTGGCTTGCCCTTCAAAACCTTAATTCTAATAATAAGAACTAAACACCTCTATTTTTTTAATAGGACTTGAGAGTTTAAGTTTTTCATATATATGTAGTTGCTCCATTATTTCATTCACACCAAGACTGTATTATGGAATCAGATGGGTTCCATTCAACAAAGATTAGGCAAGCACAGTTGTTTAATTAGGTATGCCAGATACTGTGCTAAATACATGGAATAAAGACAAGATGTAGTCTTGTTCTTGAGGACTTTACAGTCCCTTAGTGAAGAGAAAGTTTGAACATGTGTGCTAAGATAGGCATATGTGGTAGGAGGGTGAGAGGCGGGAGGAACGAGGAGAGATTCTTAGCAGACGCGTGCACCTGCCATGCTATTCCCTGTGCCCGGGTTGCCCCTTTCTCATCTCTACCTATCAGAGTCCTTCAAGACCTGGGTCGAGTGCCATCTATTCCATAATGTCTGGCTAATCGATGGCCTGGAAAAGAGATAGTGCCTAGTTAGTATAGGGTTTTGTGAAAGACTCTCAGTACATAATTCTTTTTTAATGTTAACACAAGTCTTGGGTTTACAACTAGGAATAAAGACAGGCTTCCTTGTGTGTCCACCCATAATAGAGGAAGTTGCTAGTGGTCAGGACTAGTCTCACTTGCTAGTCTCAGGAAAGGGAGTGGAGCCAGAGAACAAGGGGAAAGGCTAGGATCATTCGTAAAGCTTTCCCACATAGAGAGGATAGATGACAGAATCTCACTAATTCATAGTAATTCAAGGGAAAGCAAATGTTAATCTTTAAAAAAAATTTTGAGTGTAGCTGACATACAATGTTACATCAGTTGCAGGTGTACAAGAGTGATTCAACAAGCTTATGTTATGCTCACCACAAATGTAGCTTCCCTCTGTCACCATACAAGCGATTACAGTACCATTGACTATATTCCCTATACTGTGCCTTTCATCCCTGTGATGTATTCACTCCATAACCAGAAGACTGTACCTCCTGCTCCCCTTTACCCATTCTGACCATCCCTGTACCCTTCTGTCAACCATCAGTTTGTTCTCTGTGTTAATAGGTTTGATTCTGCTTGTTTTTTTTTTTTTAGATTCCACATGTGAGTGAAATCATATGGTGTTTGTCTTTCTCAGTCTGACTTATTTCACTTAACATCATACCCTCCAGGTGCATCCATGTTGTCACAAATGCCATGAAACATGCACCGTAGGTATATGTACACATACATCCATACCACATCTTCCTTATCCATTCATCTGTTGATGGGTAAGTGTTAATTCTTTGAACTGTGCAAGTATTGAATAAGTGATGTTTTATTAATTTTGACTATATATTTTATATAGTCATAGAATGAATACTGGTGCTAGAAAGGACAACCTGGCCTGGATTCTTTAAAAATAACAGATAAGGTACAAGTTCATCCCCCAAGTTCATATGGAGCCATACTAGGACCTTTGACTCCCCATTTGGTGTTCTTCCTATGTTTTGCCTCCAGAGCATTAACTTAGTTAAAGTTAATGAAGCATATCTATAGGCAAATGGAATGAAAAACAATGTTATTAACTGGATTAATTGGTCCTCTTTGTTTTCCCATTTATTTATATCAGAGACATCAAACTATACTCCTGGGCCAACAGCATTGGCATAGTCCGGTTATGCCTAGTTAGGATTAGTTAGAACTGGTTATCACTGGTTAGAAATGCAGGTTATTGAGCCCCATCCCAGACCTGCTGAATCAGGTGGGGTGCAAGCCTTCCAGGCAAATCTGACATGCCGAGATCCTGATCACCACCGATTCACATTGTAAATCAGCATAGCCTTTTGAAAGTTACCATTAAAAACAAAATACAAAGCCTTGTCCAGTTTATCCCAAAGTTTGACTTAATGCATGGCAAATTAATGAGATTTGTGCTGCACAAAATAAGCCAGAAGAGGAAGAAAATGGAGAAGAAAAGAAAAGGAGAGAAGGAAGAGAGGCCAGTCAGTGGAGGGCACATGAATGAGAGCAGTTTGTCTGTTTTGCTGAGAAGAAGGAAGTTGAAATTCAGGATTATCCTGCCTGTAGAAGGTTATTCGATCTCCTTTTGGTGAGAAAGGACCTTGAAATGTCAATGTAACCTCATCTTCCTTTGCTCACAGATCTTGGCAGACATTTGTTCAGGCTCTGATGACAGTACCTACGTTGAAAATTGGGGAAGGTCCATGTAATTGCATCTTAGCAGATGACAGACATTTAGAAAGGCAGCCATTGAAGTGTTACTGTCATTTCTGTAAGATAAAATACTGTAAGTCAAAGGAAGAGAGAAAAGAAAACAGGGCAGTGACTTGATGCCTACTTTCTCTTTATTGAACTCCTTCACTCTCTCCCGGGTATCCAGTCTCTAGGAGACCAAAGACAAAAATGGTGTGGAGAGGTTGCAGACTGAACAGAAGTTCACTTGCTCCTTGTTAGAATAACAACCAGTTAAAGTTGATATCATCAGTATATCTAGGAAGGAATGGTCTCTAGATCTTTCTAATGTATGTCAGTAATCAGATTTCGTATATTTTATGGGTCTTCAATTCTTGGCTCTGTTTTATACTCTTAGCTTTCCCAAAGCCCTTATACTAGCTAAAAGATGCATTCGAGTTTAAAGGGACAGAGAACTTGGCAGGATGGACCTCTGTGGCTGGCACATTCTCCAGATCACAACATCTGTATTTTATTTCTTCGTCCCCTGAAGTCCCCAAACTGGCTCATACCAGGGCCAAACTGTGGGTAAGGGAACTTATTTTATTCAGTCTTCCTCATAAACAACTGGTTTGTTTTTAAATTCAGGGTCATACAAGAAGCTCAGAAGATATACATGGGATCAGATCCTGGGTCAACCACTCTGTGACCTTAGGCAAGACACTTAACCTCTCTTCACCTACATGGTCTTATCTGTAAAAGTGAGAGGGGTTGGCCTTCCAAGATTATTTTTGAGTATTAAAGACATTATTTATCATGGGGCACCTGGGTGGCTCAGTCGGTTGAGCATCCGACTTCGTCTCGGGTCATGATCTCACGGTTTGTGGGTTTGAGCCCCGTGTCAGGCTCTGTGCTGAACTCTTGCTCAGAGCCTGGAGTCTGCTTCGGATTCTGTGTCTCCTTCTCTCTCTGCCCCTCCCCCCGCTCACGCTCTGTCTCACTCTGTCTCTCAAAAATAAATAAATGTAAAAACAAAATTTATATATATAAAAAAAGAGACAGTAACTATCTTAGAGCCATCTTGTGGACCCTGAAACTCGAAGGCACACAATTTGAGGACTAGAGAATGGAGAGAGTGAAGTAGCCTGAGAAAGGAAGAATGCATTTCATCAATGAAAATGCAAGGAACATTTCACATTACCAGAATTTTACAGAAATTAGTTAAGAGGGACTTACCATGCCATTGAATATGTTTTTCTTCCAAGGCAAAAAGCATTTCTGAGTATTTTTGCCTTGTACTCTCTTCTTGACCAGTTTTGAAACATATAAAATTAAGAGTTATCCATCTCTTTGTTAAGAAATGTTTTTCTGTTGCTCAAACTAATTGTTTCTTTAAATCTCAACATTTTCCGTTTCTTAAGAATACCCTTCAGAGGAAAATAATTCTTCCTATCACATTTGCAGGATTTTTTCTTCTTTTTATCCTAATGTATTTTGCATGACTTTTAAAGTTTCTGGTCACTTTGAGTATTTGCAGTACCTTTTAAAATACCATTTCTTAAGCACCCTTATAAATGCATTAGTGGACAATTTATTATAGTTCTATACACAGTGTGACATGTTCTCACAGTAGCTGCGTCATTCTGGGTTTGTTATGTTTTATGAAATGTTCCTGTAATGCCAGTAAACAGAAAAAGTCTTACAGGAAAAGAGGGATTGGGGGGGGTGGGAAACATCAAGTCTTCAAGAAGGATCCCAGCACTTGGGTACTGACAGGATTTGCCCTTAGAACCCACAAAACGAATGAGGTGCTGAGAACTGGCAGAAAGAATAACATATATCCAACTGTGAGAACAAAGAAATCTAATCAATCTACTCCTGTGTTAAAAGATAGGTTACAGTGATCTGTAGGAAATAGAGTTGTTTAAACGGACCTCCATTTCTAAGAGGAGTAGCGACTTTGAACAGTGACCGCCATATAATCTCAGGGGCACTTCAAAAGAAAAGGAAACCATTTTTTCTTTATTTCAAACGCCCAGAGTCTGATTCCCATTCTGGGAACATCAGAGCAAGCACTGAATATTGTCAACAACTAACTCTGCGCTTGTCTGTCTTTATAAGTGGGGAAAAAAGCCGGCAAGGATGGGCCTCTTTCCTGAGTTACATACTTTGTGAGGGGAGGTGAAAAGGCTGCGTGTCCAATGGGCATTTTGATTCATGCTCTTCACAGCCTGGTTAAAATTCTCATTCCCAACCAGAACAGATGCAAAAATGGGCAGGTCAAAAGGATGAGTCAGGGAAGCAGATCCTGCCCAAGCCAAGTGTGTTTGGATTTCCTTAGACGCCAAGAATGCACACGGCTCTCGTTGCTCTCCACGGCAGTTCCAAACCCAACATTTGAACATTCCTCTATTCCCTCACTGTGTTTAATTTCCCTTCATTTTTGAACGTACTGCGATCTGACTTGCAGTTTGACTTGCGGTGTATATGTGCGTGTGTGTGTACAAAACATTGCGGATTGTATGGTCCTGCTTCCGCAAACCGTAAACTCTGTGAGGGCGGGAACTATCTGTTGACTGCTCCCTTCCCAGGGCCTAGAACAGTGCTGGAAACCCAGGTACTCGTTAAAGAAATATTGGTCGAAACGAATGAGTGAACGAATGAATGACAGCCTTAACAAGTGAGGGGATCAACTTCTCTGAAAATCTGACTGAGAAAACCAGTTGTTGTCCTGTAACATGTGGGGCCACTTACAGCCTCTGGGACATTCATGTGAGGAAACTCATTATAACATTAACTTTCCTTTCAGTGACATAATAAAAACGTAGCCCAACTATGAGTTGTGGGGTATTTGTATTGGTGTCGCAGTTCGGAAGTTAATAATTCCTGGAAATGTTGGCAATTTAGGGAAAGTTTACGGAAGACCTTAGCCAGCTAAGAGCGGCCAGCCTAAAAATCATGTTATTAGTCAATGACACTGGGGGAAAAAATAGTCACGTTCAGGAGATCATCGTTTGCAGTTAGAAATAGATCTAATAAAGAGCTAATGAATGGGCCACAAAAGCCTCAAACAGATTTCTTCCAGACTAAGGAATGGGCCCGGCTTACTAGAAGAAATAGAGACTCAGGGAACAAGGGGAAGGAGCTCCGGAAGCCATCCTGCAAACCCAAATAGAAACCGAATTTGGGCTAAAATAATAGCATCGGCAAAACCCGTTTAAGATACAAGAAGGCAATGGAGAAAAATTAGAACGTGTCAAATCCAAGAGGAAAATGTCAATGAGAAAATCTAAACAGAAAGCAAATTCCCAAAAGTTTCAGTAAGGAAGGTCCTGGTTAATAACTGAACGTGATGCCCTTGTGGCCTGCGCCTCCGTTCCCCGCCCACGGGAACCCAGGTCTGAGTGACTTTCTAGGGACGTTGAGCTGATGTGTGCAAATAGGGAGATAAGCTGAAGAAGAGAAGGAGAGATGGTTAAAGCAGATGGAGAGGAAGCTCAAAAAGTTATCACCTGCAGGAAAATTTAAATGAGAGAAAGCGTTTAATCTGGCAAATTAAATCGTTCCTTCAACATGTCTTTTTAGGTGGGGAAGATAACAGTGACCTGTCAGGACCCTTTCATCATCAGGGATCCCTATTTCCAGAGGCCCCACCATGGAGGCAGCTGGACGGCACGGTCTCTGCGAAGTCTGGGAGGGAATCCTGACCTCCGGCGACTTGCTTGCCTGGCTGGACAGAAAGTGGTGGCAACACCGTGGTGGGAAGAGTCGATTCAGACAGTAATGCCTGCTTCGGCAGAGCCAGAAAGGGGCCAAAGTGTAATTCTTACTGCATTGGTGGTTTGTCTGTTGCAATAAAAAATAAGTTCCAGTTAAAAATTAGACTTATGGGGGCACCTGGGTGGGTCAGTCAGTTGAGCGACCTATTCTTGGTTCTGGCTCAGGTCCTGATCTCATGGTTATGAGATCAGGGCTCCAAGTAGGGCTTACTCTGGGCATGGATCCTGCTTAAGATTCTCTCTCTCTCTCTCTCTCTCTCTCTCTCTCTCTCTCTCTGTCTCCCCCCCCTCCCTCTCTCTGTCTCTGTCTCTCTCTCTCTTTTTCTCAAAAAAAAAAAAATCAGACCTATGAAGAAAGAGATTAATTCTTCAGAGTGAAATTCTTAAGGTTGTTATTTACCCTTTATACCCCAAACCTTTTTTTTAGGCTTACCTTTTGGAAATTTACATCACTCTTCTTCCCACCTTCTCAAGTACAGGACTACCTATCAAACTTATTTTAGCTTTTCCATAGGACTTAAGGTCATCATCATGAATATTAGTTGTGACAACATGCTAGATGGATCTGTCACTGCCCCCACACTTGTCAGAGTGTCTGATTCTGTGGCCTTGTGCCAAATGGCTTCACACAACTGCATTTTTAAGTTACAGAGCCTTTTTAGAGTAGTGCCTTCCCCACCCCCTTCTTTTGCTATTAGAGTTTCTACCCAAGATGTTGCGTCTTTCCTTGTAACTTTCTCTTTCCAGACTACTGTGAACTTCAAAACTGGACAGTGGATCTTAATTATGTGTAGATTAAAAGCAAGTACACAGGGAAAACTCTAATGATGTTTTCTAGTGGTAATGTTCTCATATTTAGACTAGTAGAGACTTTGTGACTCAATTTTGACTACCAGGGAATATGTATTGTCACCAAATAACTGAGCTCCTGAAAGGTGCTACATCATATGTTTACTTTTGAAAATTATTCCGACAAAAGGCTAGGATTTGTTATGAATCAATTATGGTAGGATACAGAGAGCTATTAAAACAGAGTGGATCTTGTTCAAGGACATTTACCCCATTAAATTTTACTGCATCTCTATATGCCCAGCTGATCTGTTTAAAACAGGAATGATGGGCGCCCTCCCCTTGAATCTCTTTCAGCTCTGACACAGGGCTCTGCTGGGCTAGGATAGTTCCTCTCCAAGGCTGTGTAGACTCTTGCACTCACAAGGATGTCTGGCTCTGAGGTACAGGTGACTAACTTTTTTTATGACAGCAGTGAATTGGTACCTTGGCCGTTTAAATGGAATATTCATCAGAGACACATCCTGGTATCTGGAGTTCAGCTATCTGGTTCAAGACGCAACATTTCAGAAGACTGCCAGAGGTCACTCTTGAAATTTCTCTCACTGGGGTCGGGACTTTTAGGCCCCAGAGTCTTTCAATTATGGATCTGATCTTGCAATTATGTATTACATCAAGCTGATTAGTGCTGTCTTCTAGAAATGGATTAAATCCTGTGGAAAACTAAAGGTAATGAAAGATTGTCCTTCACTTAGACTTTCTCAGTTTCTATTCCAATTTCCAGCCCTATGGCACAATGCCCTGGAAACGTGAGGAAAATACCTCGTGGAGACCTTAGTCCCTTTATTAAGTTGGTCTTGGGATCCCAGGCTTCCCATTTCCAAAAGGCACCTGCACTGAGGAGAAGCAGGTAAAGGCAGAGGAGTGACCAGAACTTCATTTGCATCACCTGATTTTGAATATGTCCGATTAGAATCAATCATGCCTTTTAGGAAGCAGCTTCAAGTGCTGTTTAACTAATGACTCTTCCTTGCAAATACTGCACCCTCTCCCTTTAATGACTCTAACTACTGATTCGTCTCTGAGAGCTCCCTCCCTATGAGTCAAGATGTACAGAAATAAAGTAAGGTGTCATTTCAGGTAGTTACTTAAGGAGATCTACTGAGTATTATCTGTATAAAGAACCCTGTATTAGACTAGGAGGCTATAGTCTTATTCGGGAACTTTCAGAAGATAACACGGAGAAGAGTATATGGTTCAGTTACGGGGCCAAGCCTTGGCAAAACTGTGTGACCAACTGATAATTACTTCTCTTGTCAGCTATCTTCTGAGTCTTTCTTAGGTAATGTAGGATGTAAAAGGCCAAAGAACATGAGTTAAGTGTCTAAATCTGGTAATACAGACTTACCAGGGAAAAGTGGGCAGGTGGAGGTAGGTTTTGTGGAGATCGATCTATACGTGGCTCTGAAAGGACAAGAGAGTTAGATGATCAGAGAAAAGTAGAAAGGAGCAGGAAGAGAGAAAGGAGGAAGGCATAGGGAAGAAGAGTGTGCTCCTGGGCCAGCCAGGGTATCAGCCTGGCTTGGGGACAGGGTGGAAGCAAACTGCTGAAGGCTATCAAAACCAGACCATGTGTGAAGGCTGGATGGTAATTAAGAGCCAGTGAAAATATTGAGGGAAAAAAAAGTTATAATTAAAGCCATGGTGAAGGGGCACCTGGGTGACTCAGTTGGTTAAGCGTCTAACTCTTGGTTTCTGCTCAGGCCGTGATCTCATGGTTTTGTGAGTTCAAGCCCCATGTTGGGCTCTGCACTGATGGTGTGGAGCCTGCTTGGGACGCTCTCTCTCTCTCCCTCTCTCCCTAGCCCTCCTCTGCTCATGTAGTCTCTGTCTTTCTCAAAATAAATAAATAAACTGAAAAAAAATGTAAAGCCATGGTAAAGAAAAATTTGGTATATGAAAGGAATGAAATAAAGTCAGCACAGAGGCTGCTATAGTAATTGAGCCATAAGTTTCCAAAGGCCTGGACCAGGATGGAGCTCATAAGAATGGAGAAGAAGTGGAATAATATACATAAAACATGTTTTAGTTTTATAACTTGAGAAGCCATAAAGTGTGGTGGTAGTTGAGATATGGGAAGATCCTCCAGATGTAAGGGTCCCCTCAACTGTGTGGCAGGTCGAATGGATTAGAGAGAAAGGAGCATAGGGAAAGAGGAGATAGACCCTAACACAAGGACATGTTTGTCATCCGATAAAATAAATACAATTTTTCATTGGCGTCCTCAGAATTTTACTTGGGATAGAAAGAAGGGAAGAGAAGGCTTGAGTTTATTTTCAGTTTTGAGAAAAGTATTCAGCTTTCCTGGAGAACTTTTTCCCTCTTTCATTATCAGTGACAGGCCACCCTTCTCTTGCTATCCAAACCAGCATCCAAATGAAGTCCCCTTTTTTCTTCCTCTTTTCTTTAATCTCCGTATTCAGCCACCCTGAGCTGGAGAGCCTTCCTTTAAAAAGTCTACTTTATTGGGGCGCCTGGGTGGCTCAGTTGGTTAAGCATCCAACTCTTGATTTTGGCTCAGGTCATGACCTCACAGTTCGTGAGATCGAGCCCCGCATTGGGCTCTATGCTGACGGTGTGGAGTCTGCTTGGGATTTTCTCTCTCTCTCTCTCTGCTCCTCCCCTGTTCTGTCTTTCTCAAGATAAATAAATAAACTTTCAAAAAGTTACTTTATCATCATCCTGTCCTAAGCCACTTAACTCTACATTTCTTTCATTGGCTATCATGACCAACCGTGTCACAAGTACTTAGCTGGAAGGAGATAGCACATGTTAGAATTTGACTTGCCAAAGTACAGTAAAAAGTAGAGAGACGTGAAATTTTCATTTACGAATAAAAATTGCTTTCTCTGTCAAATTAAAATACTTGTCTGACTCTGTAGCATTCTAAAAGGAGGCCACTCACTAGGGACTCTCACAGCTGCCTCTGTTCAAGATCTAATCCAAGCAGGGAACCTGCACATTTTAGAAGAGGTGAGGAGAGGTAGCCCAACTTGAGCCGAATGGTGGCGTGAGTGAAAAGTCAAATGCACATCTCGGATGGCATAGATGGGACACTGCCTGAGCCTTTAATCTTTCAAGAGGGGCATCTCTTTCAGGAGCAAGAGCCAAATGGGCTTCTGAAACTTCTGGGTCATGGAAACTTCTGGAAGTCACCACCCCAGAAGTCTTTTCCTTTTTTAGAATGAAGCACGGAGAGCTCCTGGCCATTAGGAAAACCAGGACAGGAAATCACTTTTTTTCCATATATATTTTCTTAGTTCATTTCCCTGGCACATAAAAAACAAGCAAAAAACATCTTAAATGTTGCAGGATTCATAATTCAACATCAACAATTATGTTGTATGCTTACAACATAATTCACCTAGGGGCATCTGGGTGGCTCCGTGGGTTGGGCATCCAACTTCAGCTCAGGTCATGATCTCACGGTTCATGGGTTCGAGCCCCACACTGGGCTCTGTGTTGACAGCTCAGAGCCTGGAACCTGCTTTGGATTCTGTGTCTCCCTCTCTCTCTGCTCCCCCCCCCCCCACTTGCACTCTGTCTCTCTCTCTCAAAAGTAAACATTAAAAAAATTTAAAAAAGAAACATAGTTTACCTAAAGCAATGTAATAACCAGAAATACTTTGAGATTATCAAACATGGCATACTGCAAACTTAATGTAATCAAAATAGTTACATTCTGACATCATTCCTTTTTTGTAATTAATTAATTTATTTTTTAGAGAGAGAGAGAGAGACAGAGAGAGAGGCAGAGAGAGAAAGAGAGCGCACAAGTTGGGGAAGGGCAGAGAGAGAGGGAGACCCAGAATCTGAAGCAGGCTCCAGTCTCTGAGCTGTCCGCACAGAGCCAGATGTGGGGCTTGAACCCACCAACCGTGAGATTGTGACCTGAGCTGAAGTTAGACACTTAACCAACTGAGCCACTCAAGTGCCCCTGACACCATTCCTAAAGAACACGGCCAGGTTATGACATCAAATGCAGCATTCTTCATATGATTCATATCCGTACGTTGATGGCTTAATACAGCCAATCTGGATATTTAGGATGTTATTTTCAGCCGGTAAGAACATCTGTTGTATTTTTCAGCTTCTCCAGTTGGCAACGGTTATATCAAGCCTCCAGTTCCACCTGTTTCTGGCACACAGAGAGAGAAAGGGCCGCCAACCATGTTACCCATCAACGTGGACCCAGACAGTAAACCAGGAGAATATGTCCTCAAGAGTTTATTCGTCAACTTTACCACTCAGGCTGAGCGCAAGATTCGCATCATCATGGCAGAGCCTCTGGTGAGTATGCGCCACGACACCTGTTTCAATTCGTCTTTATACTAAATATAGTAGAACGTTAAAGCTCTGAGGAAAGATGGATTGTTTTCCCCCAGATTTCCAAAGGTGTTTTTGATTCCACAGGTGATTTTTTTAAAAGATTATGATTAAGTTTCCCGATTTAGAGGGGAAAAAAATGAGAGGGGTGCCTCGGTGGCTTAGTCAGTTGAGACTCCAGCTCTTGATCGCGGCTCAGGTCATGATCCCACGGTTTGTAGGCTCTGCACTGACGGTGTGAAGCCTGCTTGGGATTCTCTCTGTCTTTCTCTCTCTCTCTGTCCCTCCCCCACTCATGCTCTCTCTCTCAAAATAAATAAACTTAAAAAAAAAAGAGAGTCAAGAACTTTAAAAGAATCCTTAGCAAATACATTTCTGTGGCATGTTTCATTACTGCATTTGAACAGTAATAAGCATAATTTAACAACAGGAAGTGTGAGTCCTAGAAAAACTGTGTTCAGAGTCCCTGCCATGCATTTATACTTGAGTCGGAATCTTTTGTCTGTTTTTAAAGTAAATTGAGAAAAAAAAAAATCATTCTTCAAGTGGCTTCCTGGACTTTCAGTTTGAGAACGTAGGGTCTCAGCGATCTATTGTCTGAAGAAGTTATTTGGTGAGTCATTCAGAAACACCTCTTTGTTTTCTGAAAGTCGGAGGACAGGAGATCTCGGCTCACTTACCTTTAGGTCCCTTATTAGACAGATAATGTCCGTGGACGTCAGTATCTTTCTTTGCAGATGATTCTGCTACAAAATAAGGCATGTGTTTCAGCCTTATGTTAATTGCTCTAACAAGGGCTCTAAAGACAGAGTACTGAACCTCAAAAGGACAGTCAGGAAGGAAGAAAGGCCAATGGGCAGATTCAGATTACTTGTTTTCTGACCTTGGCGGGAGAAACCCAGTAGGAGAAAAGGCAAGGAATCCAGAGTGACACAGCTTTTTCTATGAAGCTCGGCTTTGTACCTCCTGAGAGGATCCTGGGGCATAAGACGCTGAGAGGTTTGCTTTGCAGCGCCAGAGCTTAAAATAATTAAGTATGATGGTGTTAAACCCACAACAAGTCTCTAAACAAATACATAGCAGATGATGTTCGACATCATCTGTTAAAAATGACCTTTGTAAGAATCACAATTGAAGAGTTAGGAAACAAAATTCAAGAATATTTGTTAAGTATATGGTTGCCTGACAGTTACAAATTTTGCATTTTAAAGTTTTTATTAGATCAGTGGAGGTTATCTTTATGAATTCTACCTTCCCATTAGGGAATGTTTCTTGGTTTTATAGTTTTAATCATTTACACCTCAGTGCGGTACCTTTTCCACATTCACTTATTTTTGAAATTTATTTTTCTGCTACTCTTTCTGCTAATAATAGCTAATGTTTCTGGAGTACTTACTACGTGCCTGGCACTGTGTTTCATTTAGTGTCTCCTTTAACCTTTACAATAACCTTAGGTAGGTAGTATTTATATCCCCATTTACAGATGGAAACGTTGGCACAGAGAGGGCGAAGTAGTTGCCTAAGGCCACACAGTGTTGATATGAACTCAAGCCTAGTACCTTCAGAGCCCGCCTCTGAACCCTCTACACTCTGTTGCGTCTTTACGTGGACGTCCACACGTGAAGATACCTTCTTTAATGTCTTACAACCAACCAACACAGGGCTCTCCTATAACTTAAACTGGCCAAAGATCAAGTACCCAAATTCTCATTGCCCCAAATTGTGCTGATCCCTGGAACCCTCTGAGCGCCTGGGTAGATTCTGAGGCTGCCCGGACTCCCTCCCCTGGCGGAGGGTGGGAAGCCAGCTTGGGTCCAGAGGTCACGGGGGAGTTTAAGGAGGAGAGAGCAGTAAGGCACAAGGAGGAGTTATTCCTTCACCGAGGCAGATCAGGGTCTCTGAAATTGTTTGTCATAGTGCATTTCCCTAAGGAGCTGGGAAGTTGTACCAAAGTTTAAAGAGATGCTAAGACTAGGCCCTGACATCTTTTGAGCCATCCCTCTTTCCAAAATAATAGTTTAAATGCCATTATTTGAAACTCTATTAAGTGAGGTAGTTTGGGTTTAACTTTTTCTTCACTCAGCTTGGCATTTGTTTGGATGGCATTTTCTTTTTGGAGTAAACGTCACGTCTGAAAATCTATGTGCCATAGCATTCTTTTAATTAGAGGTAGACAATTTTGTTCCTTTCAGTGAGACGCCTTAAACGTCCCTAAACAGGAAAAATGGGAAAGAAAAAGTGTAAGTCCTTTTCACCAGCAAATCTTTATTGTGGGCCTAGAGTGACAGGCCACTGGATGCTGAGTGCCAGGTAGAAGAACATTATGTTCAAGAAATGTATCAATCAAATTTCAGTATTGTTGCTTTTTATAAAAAGGGGCTATTTATTTCCCCCTGTACTTTTTGGCAGAGACGTAAGCTTCTGTGCCATATCCGTTTCTGGTCTGCTGAAAAATGCTTAGTAATTTTTGTCCTTGTACTTGTGCACTTACGGGGCAATACACGTGAGTCGATTTTGCGGCTCACTGCTGGATTCGAAAAATGTTACTGTGCATTTGTTAGTTCTGTAGCCATAGCAAGAGGTGTTATTTATTTATTTTTTTTGAGAGAGAGAGGAGCGTTATTTATTTGAGAGAGAGAGAGAGAGGGAGCATGAGCATGGGAGGGGCAGAGAGAGAGAGAGAGAGAGAGAGAGAGAGAGAGAGAGAGACAGAGTCCCAAGCAGACTCCACGCTGCCCACACAGAGCCCAACACGGGGCTCGAATTCACAAACCAGGAGATCATGACCTGAGCAGAGATCAAGAGTCGAACGTTTAACTGACTGAGCCACCCAGGCACCCCAAGAGGTGTTATTTTTGATGTTTGTATAATACATTTAAAGTGAATTCCAATAAAGGCTCACTACTATTTCTCTTGCTCAGATAGGTCTATTTGAAAGACATTGAATCCTTTAAAAGCCTGAGTTTATGTAGCTTTGTATCAAATCACAAAGTTGTTTTCTTTGTCTTTAATGTAATTGGAACTTGTAGGGGAGTGGTAAGGGTAAATTTCAAAAAGTTGGAAGTAGAGATTTATTACTTATGGCAATACTCAGGAACCTCTATTTTTCAGTTTACTTTCAAAAGACTAAGTTCTTCAAAATTCCACATCAGCCTGCGTGGGATCAGTTATACACAACATCAAAATTAAAGTTGTATCTATGAGTTTCCAATATCCAAATAGCTAACTTTAATGAAAATAAAAGACAGGAAGGAAAAATATTCTACCAAAATTACATTTTAGCTTGTTTTTCTTTGCAAACATTCTTCACTAGTTTAGCAGTATTGTTCTTGTGCTCAAAAGATGCTCAGGTCGTATCTATTAATATTGGTGGATTAGTCAGTAATTGTCAGCAATAGTCAATATTGCTTCATGGGGTTAGTTTTTTTTTAAGTTTATTTATTTATTTTTGAGAGAGAAAAGAGAGGAGGGGCAGTGAGAGAGGGAGAGATGGAGTCCCAAACAGGCTCCAAGCTGTCAGTGTGGAGCCCAACGTGAGGGCTCAACCTCATGAACCGTGAGATGATGACCTGAGCTGAAATCAAGTTGGACACTTAACCGACTGAGCCGCCCAGGCGCCCCACTTCATGGGCTTAGTTGATAGCATTTGCTTTTTCCCAGTCCTACCATTATTTTACCTTTCCCATGCCAAGTGTCTTAAGCTAACTTGGCTTATCTGTGGCTTTTTAAAATTTTTATTTCATATTTTAAAAAGTATAGAAAAAAATAATAGGGATGTTCATTCCTTTTGTCTCCTACTCTTTCCCTCTGTTTACATTTTCTTCTTCCCAAGGCCCCTGGGTGACTCAGTCAGTTACGTCCAACTTTGGTTCAGGTCATGATCTCACAGTTCAGCAGTTTGAGCCCCCCATCAGTCTCTGTGCTGACAGCTCAGAGCCTGGAGCCTGCTTCCAATTCTGTGTCTCCCTCTCTCTCTCTTCCACTCCCCCACTTGTGCACACTTTGTCTCTCAAAAAATAAATAAACTTTAAAAAATATTTTTTTAAATAAATACATAAATTTTCTTCTTCCCAAAGTATGTTTTCTGTAATTATTTAAGTAAGAGTCAGTGGGTGGTAAATCACTCGGTCTTATTTATCTAAGAGGTCTTTATTTATCCCTCAGCTATCAGTAATAGTTCAGCTGGGAATAGAATTCTACTTTGACATTTATTCTCCCTCTAGACTTTTGGTGATATATTTCACTATGTTGCCACTATCACTGCTGGGGGAAAGTCTTTGGCTGACTTGTTATTTCTGGATTATTGATTTTTGTTCCGTTTGCTTTTATGGTTTTTCTCTTTGTCTATGGTGTTTTTCAGTTTCACTACACTGTGTTTAGCTGTGGCATTATTTTATTTTCTTGTTGGAGACTCTCATGCTTCTTGAATTGATGGTTTATGTCTTTCATCAATTCTGGAAAACTCTTAGTTATTAATTATTTGAATATTGCCATTCTTCCATTTTCCCTCTTCTCTTTTTCTTGCATCCCTATTAAATATATATATTAGACATTCTCATGCTGTATTTCATATCTTTTTACCCTTCTTTTATTATTTTTATCTCTTACTACTGCAGTCTGAGTAATTTTCTCAGGCCTATCTTCAATTCATTAATATTTTCTTGAGCTATGTCTAATCTGTTGTTTAACTTGCCCATTAAGAATTATAATTTTGGTGACTGTATTTTTTCACTTCTGGGAGTGCTGTTTGCTTGTCTTTTAAAATCTATTTAGGTGTATTTTGTTTCTTTCTTAAGTTTACAGTTTCTATTCTATGTCTTTGATCACCTTAAACATACATTTTTTGTGTGTCTTCTTTTATTTTTTATTTTTTTAATGATTATTTATTTTGAGAGAGAAGGAGAGAGAGAGAGAGAGAGAGAGAAGGTGAATGGAGGAGGGACAGAGAGAAAGGGAGAGAAAGAATCCCAAGCAGGCTCCATGCTGCCAGCACAGAGCCCAGCTTGGGGCTTGATCCCATGAACTGTGAAATATGACCTGAGCCAAAATCAAGAGTAGGATACTTAACAGACTGAGCCACCTAGACACCTCTGTGTCCCCTTTAGATTAGTCCCAGAGTTATCATTATCTGGGGCCAAATATTATGTTGGCTTGGGAGTTTATGTATCTAGAAGTGATAAAAGCAAACCCCAAACTCACGTAGTACTTGGGACTATGATTTCAAATTCTCAGGGAAGGTGTTGTTGTTGTTGTTGTTGTTGTTACCCAGAACCCAGGCGGGGACTGCCGGAACATCTTTTCATCTTCCTGTGCCAGTGGATAGATTTTCCCCTGCCCATTGTTTCATTGCTTAGAACTAGACTTAAGTGTCTTATTTCCAATGTCCCACCTCTCAAAGGCCCACAGCTTTGTTTCCTGTCCCCAACTAGACAACATAAAAGGCCTGTAGGCTAATGAGACCAGTAAT
Source organism: Acinonyx jubatus (assembly GCF_027475565.1). Taxonomy (NCBI): domain Eukaryota; kingdom Metazoa; phylum Chordata; class Mammalia; order Carnivora; family Felidae; genus Acinonyx; species Acinonyx jubatus. The sequence goes on from NC_069380.1 coordinate 11,139,596, forward strand.
CCTCTCCCAGGGCAGCTACCATGTCACCTCATAACTTCTTGCTTTTAATTTCCCTTCTCATTTCTTGTGTACTTACTTCGGCATTTTGAAAGAATCATATATTTCACTCATCATTTCCAAGTACTTATATAGCATGTGAGATTTTGAGTTTTCTTAGTCCACTTTCCTGCCAGTCTTCTGCTGGATTCTTGGTTTGCTTCTCATGCAGATGAGGGTGGGCCTTTGCACTGTGAGGTTCATGTGCAAGCAGAAGTTCCCGTGGCAAGGTTGGTGGGGGCGGGGGAGCGGGGGTTGCAAAATGAGTAAAACAAAGAGTTGAAAGACTGTCGCCAATTCTTTCTCTTCTGATCCTATCTGATGAATCTTCCCTAAGTACAACCCTGGGCCTTTAATTTTCTTGGTCGAAACCTTCATTTCACACCCTTTCACTCTGTGAAAGACCACCTGTCTTTCTTCCCCCCTGCACCTCTATGAACCCATGTTTCACTTCTGTGCTTCTCTGCCTCCTTCCTAGATGGCCATTGATCTCTTCCTCCTGGCTGTCTTTCATCCTGTCTTTCCAGGTCCCACCTGGGGTACTTCTCAGTACCTCATCATCAAAAAGGTTTACTTGGTTTCTTTCCTGCTGACTCCATACAACTGTGCAAATGTGGATATACACACCTAAAAATCTCTGTCTGAAGCACTGTATCATTCTCTCATGCAAACTGCACTGTCTTCATTGAAATAGAATACTAAAGTAGGCTAGAATAGAAAATATTAGGGTATGGTATAGGTATGAAGGGTAAATATTGCTTAACAAAAATTTGAGTTATATGTATGTATACCAGCCCATAATGTAAATGTATATTTATGTATATTTTTATGGTGGGTGGATGGGGGATACAGATTTTGTAAAGTTAAACATTATACTAGTCAGTAAGTTACTTAGAGGCAATAATTGTGTCTGATTCATCTTTACACACACACACACACACACACACACACACACACACACACACACAGCAGGTCCCCATATCTAGGACTCTGCTTTATATACAGTATACGGTAAATAGTTTTTGAATAAATGAATGAGTGTATGAATAAGTGAATGGATAGATGGGTGAATAGATAGAAAAGTTAATATAGTAGCTTACAAGGAATGTCTTTGTAAGAACCTGTGCTTCTCAGGGTCATTTTGCCAACCTCTAAACTGATAATAGTGGATTTTGTTTTGTCCTTTGTACTCCTTAGCAGGTGATACCCTCAAATCTGCTAAGTATAACTAACACTGATTCTCAGCCTTCTGCCTTTGGGCATCTAAGGATACCTCATTTTTCATTGGTAGGGTCACCTGCTTCACCTTAGCAATATGTGAAGAGGAGAGGTGGGTTGACTCTTAGCAGTTGGACACAGTCTCAGAATATACATTCTCATTATCTAGGAGTCTCTCCATTTATATAGCATCTGTCACTGTAGTCACAGGCAATTACCTTCTCAATAAACTCTTCAAAAACAAGACTCTCCAGCTTTTCAAAAGCAAAAGCACTCATAATCTTGACTTTGTTTATTTAATGGACAAGAATGGATAAAGCCAAAGACAAAACAACTTTTCATTCAGTCTGATCTGAATTTGAATCTTGATTCAACCTCTTTAGTGTCATGTGGCCTGGAGGCAGCCAGTCAATCTCCCTTTTTTATCATTTGCAAAATTCGAGTAATGTGATGTACTCCTAGCACATAGAACAGTCGAGAGGGATAGAGGGAATGTGTGGAGCTCCTGGTGTAATCCTTAGCACCCACTAAGTGCTCAGTCATCACCATCATCATCATTGAAGAATTGGTATCAACCAACCAAGTCTTCTGGTATATTTCTTTGGAGGCCAGCCTGCTACTTCCTCACTGTGTTCATTCCAAAGGAATAGAGGGGCACCTGGGTGGCTTAGTGGGTTGAGCATCCAACTCTTAATTTCAGCTCAGGTCATGATCTCATGGTTCATGAGATCAAGCCCCATGTTGGACTCTGTGCTGAGCCTGTTTGGGGGTCTCTTTATCCCTCTCTCTTCCCCTCCCCTGCTTATGTGCGCTCTCTCGCTCTCTCGCTCTCTTTCAAAATAAATAAATAAACATTTTTTTAAAAAGGAATAGATGCTTCAGCAGGGCGATTCGATGCCTGCTGTTGGCCATTCACTGTTACTATCAGATGGTTGTCCTAAAATCTTCCATGGCTATGAGAGGACAACCAAAGCTGGTTTAAGCAGACCTGGTCTGGATCCTTTAGGGACTTGTACTCTGGGAGGCGACAGAAGCAAACAAAGAAAGCATACAAGAGAAGACAGCACCCCACTATCTCACTGTGTCTCTAGAAGAATACTGGAGGCTTACTTGGATATAAATTGCGAAAATCTAGAAAATGAAATCAGGGATTTGAGCTGAGCCTACACAGAATGGTTTTCAAAAGCTTTCCGAGAGGAAAACGTACTGAGTTCTTGAGGGTCGGGGTCTCAGAAACAAGTAGGAACATCATCGTGCCAGGCCACACTGTGAAGCCAGTGGCCCAAATTGGGAAAGGCTGGATTATTCAACTAAGTAAAGCAAGTTCAGAAAATTTCAAGAACTTTTTTTCCCATCCATGTGTTTACATTTATTGCAAACCTCAGAGAGAGAACTATCTAATTTTCTTAAAGTTAGTCGTCAGTTCAAACTGATTTTCTTCCCCTCCTCCCCACCGCATTTTATTGAGATATCATTGACATATAAATGATATAACATTATATTAGTTTTAGGTGAATTCATTTTAGGCAAATTGGTATTAGTTTTAGGTGTATAACACATGATTTGATATATGTATATATTGCAAAATGATCACCACGATAGGTGTAGTAACAACCATCACCACGCAAAGATTTTTTTTCTAGCAATGAGAATGATTAAGATCTACCTTGGTAGCGACTTTTAAATCTACAATACTGTGTTGTTACTACAGTTGCCATGCTGTACATGACATCCCCAGGACTTAGTTACATTATAACCGGAAGTCTGTACCTTCAAGAATTTTCAACCACACTTCTCAGGCTGCCTCTTTCGTCCGCTCTCCTCCCTCTAATTTGGCCAAAAGACAAGAAACTTGATTTTTCATCGCAGCCCTGTTGCCAGCCTATGCCTCCAACAAAGCGTTTAAATGCGATCCCTCACTGTTGACTCCTCTATGAAATGTTAACAATCAGGTGCAGTTTTAGCTCTAATGTATATAATAAATGAAATACAAGCATCAATTATTCACATCTCTGGATGCATTAAGTGAATCCACTCTGGTTTAAGCTTCTGGTATCCTTGCAAGGAGCTACAGGGGAAACTAAATTGGATATTGGGCTGGGGGTTTCATCTAGCTCTGTGGTCTATCGGCATAAAATGTCAACAAAAAGAACAAGAAACTCTCATTTTCCCAAGACTTACTCAGAGAGCAAGTAATTTATTCTCAACTTTGAAACCTGGAAAAGGGAAAAAACACACCTAACTTTCATCCTGTCCTCTAGCAGAGCCTGGGGCTGAGCAAGAGGGCAGTGCTCGCCTTCCCCCCATGTTCTGATATTTCAAAACATGTTTATGATAAACAGTGATGTGACAATGGGAGGGTTTATTATTGGGATTGCTTGAGAGCACCTGCTTGCAAAGTCATTAACAGGCAAGATACAAGCCGGATCTTCCAGACATTATCCCTGAGTTAAGCTTGGAGCACAGGTGTGAGGTGAGAGACACTTATTCATAATGATGCTAACTGCGCTGTTCTGGAATGGAGACTTCATAACATTACATGATCTAGCAGGCTTGCTAACATAAAACAAACAAGGCAATTTCTGTTTTAATGTAAGACCAAAAGTAAACTAAAGGTAGCACAACATATCTTCTTGTTGTGCAAGTCTTTGAAGAGTCCAGGATGCCAGGATTGCACCACACGTCATGAATCTGTAATGAAATATGCCTGAAGACCAAGCCTGAAGACCAGTCACGGCCAGCTGGCAGAAAGATGGAAAGGCCAAGCAATTAGTTAATGACAGCATTACTGCACACTGATGTTGTTTTAGGTTCAGGCAGTAACGTCTGTTGACAAACCTTTGTTCCTTGGCCCTGTGTCTCAGGCTTCCAGCTCCTCCTGAGTGCTGATGTCACAAGGCTGGCATCAGGACAAGTCTCCGGTTAACCCTGAAGTTGAGCGGGACCTTGTCCATTGGTAGCCCACCAACAACAAACTATATGTAATGAGTCATTCTAGCAGTTTTAGTGAATTCACTTGTGGCTCTAAGTAATCAAGGCCTTTGGCAAGTGAAATACACATTCACCCTAGTCTCCTCTTTTGATTTTAGACCAGATACGATGCGCTAACAGACCCAGGTCAGGATATAGTCTATTTGTGGTTATAAAAGACCCTTTTTTTCACCTCTGACACGTACAGGGACTGAATGCAGCCATGGTCCTGTGTTTCACCACTTTAGATACCTGAGTTATCATCAGACTTCTCGGTATCAGAAAATATCAGATCTTTTAATCAGCAACCTTTTTAATATTTAAGAAATTTGTGAATTAGGAAATGCTGCTATACTAATGGAAGGTTAGAATGACTGCCTCTAATTAAGTATGTATCTTTATGTGCTAGATCATCATGAAACCTATTATAATTAGTTATGTTTATAGCCTGATAGCTATTCACTAACCTTAACCGTGTGATATTTCATAATGATACTTCATCAAGCCGGTGATTTTTCGGCACTGTCTTCTATGCCTATCTTCCTATCCTAACCAAATGTCTGTTGACTAAGGGTGTGTAAATAGCAGAACGCCAGCTTTAATGCCTCTCTGCACTGTGGATGCCAGTCAGCTTCCCAGAAGGACAACCAGCTAGTGTTTTTAGCCAAGCTCCTCTTTAAATAGAGGCCTCTCTTGCTTCAACAAATCTAATATGGGAAATATAAAGAGAATAAAAATAATTTCTAGATATAGTTCCCTATCGAGTAGAGTGATAGAATCAAATTAACGTTGTCCTGAAAGGAGACCAAGAAACCACTACTTGACAAAATACTGACTCATTTTCCAAATTATAAATAAATAACTTTAAAAATAGCTATTTCTTAGCAAATCACCACAGCCTGGTAGCCCTTCCTTAATATATCAAGGCATTCACCAGAAATCTGGAATATCACCCTAACCAGAAACAAAATAGTATTGTAGTTAAAGCTAGAGATAATTGTTGAAAGGTTTCATTTAGCTGCTGAATGAAGTGATCTTTCAGATGAGCTCACAAACTAATTTATTTTTTGTATGCTGTTCAACTTAAAGTTTGTTTTCCTTGTTATGAATATTCTCGGAATCATCTAGACAAAAAGCATTTCTTTTGTGGTTGTTAAGCTGGACGCTTAGCAGTGAAATGAAATTTAATGCACCATGATAGTAAAAGTTCACTTGAACCTTAGAGCAAATAAACCATATGCAAAGAATAATGAAGTAATAATATAAAAAGTTTTTTAGTTGAACTTCATAGTATCCAATTCTGTTCATCCATTCATAAGGCCATAATTTTTATATCCAGTGACTTTTTGAGAAGTTTATTAAAATTTCTTCTTGAGACCAGAAAACCAGGGGAAGGTTGTTCCTCAAGTTATTTTCGGTCTAGTTTTTTTTTTTTTGGATTATATGCTTCTTTTACTATTTATAGAGACTTCATTTTAATGCAAAAGATTATTTGAAAATATCCCATCATATTTTAAAGTATCAGGAAATGCCAATAATAATAAATTCAATAATATGACATAGTAATAAGCACTGAAGGCCCATCTGTACATTCACTGTGATATATTTCTGTGTTTCCATATAGCATTTTGACATTCCTGAAAGTGATTAACACAAGTGTAGGCAGCAGCAGTCTTTATTGTAGCATTATAGTAATTTTAATCAGCCTATGTCTTGATTTCCACCAGTCATGCTGAGGTCATTTTATTAGGTATCTTTGATCGTCACTGTTTATATCTAGTACTCTTCAGCTTGAATGATTTCATAGAAAACAGTATTCTATTTGATGGTGTTTCATGATGCCTTTGAGGATTTCTACTCAATTCGTAAATTGTAATCACATAAGTGGGGGGGGGGGGAAGTGGGGCTGGAATGTTCTAGTAGGTTTTTCCAAGATGATTCAACAGCCATGCCCAAGAATCAAAGACAACAAAAAGTCAGATTTTGATTGATCTAAAATGTATGTATTGCTTTTGATTGAGATATATTCACAAACCATAAAATTCACTTTTTCAAAGAGGGCAGTTCAGTGAATATTCACAAGTTGTACAGCCTTCAAACTGTCTAGTTCCAGAATATTGTCTTTTTTTTTTTTTGAATGTTTATTGTTTGAGAGACAGAGCATGAGCAGGGGAGGGGCAGAGAGTGAGGGAGACACAGAATCCGAAGCAGGCTCCAGGCTCTGAGCTGTCAGCACAGAGCCCGACATGGGACTCAAACTCACAAAGCGTGAGATCGTGACCTGAGCCAAAGTCGGACGCTTAACCGACTGAGCCATCCAGGCACCCCTAGAACATTGTCTTTTAATAGCACTGTAAAAGATAGAGTAGGTAAGTAGGATTGGGATTTACTTATTTGTGTACTCTTCACCCCCTGGGTTTGTCTTTCATTGTACCAGAAAACCAAACCTTTTTTTTTTTTTCCTTAGCTAAAGTAATTGGATCATTTAAGTTTTGACTAAGAAGCTTTATTTGGCTGTATGAAATGGGGTATGTTATGGATTTTACATAACCATAATCACGAAGAAGATGCTGCCGATGAAATTGCCTCTTTTAGCTCATGTAGAAAACAAAAATTTAAGATACTTATACACTGCAGAACTTCAACAGAAATGAAAATGTTTCTCTCCTTGTGGCAAATTCTGGTTCTGAAATGACAGCATCCCTCTTCGCTCAGGGTTTGCTCTAGCTGCTGGTTCAGATGATGGCACTGGGTGACCAAGTTCCACCCGAGAGGAGACTCGTCTGCGGCGCTGAGTGAACGGGTCTCTACTCACCACTGTTAGCTTCTGACCTGTCGGTAACACCATGAGAAAGTGTGTGGCACTCACTCCTTCCCGTTGAAACAGTGCTCCACACATACCAGATTGGTCAGTCAAGGTGTCCTAAACCCACATTCCCCCAGTGACACTGGGATCGATGTCTCACCTCATAAATATCAGCCCTGTGGCTTGATCCATACCTACTTGCCCAAGGTTTCCTGGGATTCCCAGCCAACAGAATAACATTATGAGCTTGTCCAAGGCGAACAGTGCCATGTTCATGTTCAGGATAGACTCGCTATGGCAATAAAGAATGGGAACTAGGCAGTGGCTCCCATTCCTAAATCTAAGTCATAACTGTCAGAGTTGCTTTGGTCTCCTGAAAATACAGTGCCATTCAGACAGTTCGGGGATGCTTCTCATTCATTCAGTAAGAGTTTTATTTTACATCAGCGTTGCAGTACAGTTTGCATACAATAAACCGCAGGGATTTTAAGCTTACAGTTTGATGAATCTGGCAAACTTATACACGTGTCCGCAGCACACAACCCAGCTGCATCCCGATGCAATTCCCAATGAGTTCCCTTGTGTCCTTTTTGTCATCCCGATGAGTTCCCTTGTGCCTCACGCAGATGGACTGCAACGCCGCCCCTTGCCTCAGCAACTACTGATCTGTGTGTAGATTCCCATTTTATGGAATTTCATATAAATGGAAGCCAAACAGTATGTACTCTTTTGGGTCTAGTTTGCTTCACTCAGCATAGTGTATTTGAGACACATCCATCTTTTTTTTTGTATCAGTAAGTCATTCATCTTTATTAGTGAGTAGAATTCTATTCAGTGTGTAGACCACAGTGTGTTTAGTCACCGTTTGATGGGCACTTGGATCAACAAATAGTTTCTGAGTACCATTTTAACCAGCACAAGTCTTGATCTCCACAGATCACGCTAACAAGGTATAAACATACATTGTTTGCTAAAATTTGCAAATTTCAGTGAAGCCTATTTCTTTGCCAAGTCCAATAGTCCCAAGTACAAATCCATTATTTGAACAGTGGAGAGGAAACTTGTATATATATACTTTATATAAAGTATATTATTTATCCTTTATATATACTTCTATAATATAAAGTATTTATGTAAAGTATATATATGCTTTATAGCGATGTATAAAACATGTATGTTTTATAAGGCATTTTTGATAATAGCTTACAGATAGATACATAGATAGTATTTTCCAACTTCCAAGAACAAATGATTGATGCTATGTATTGTACAAAGAGAAATAAGACAGACCATCATTTTTTGTTTATCATGTTTCAGGCATATACTAATCTTCACATTAACCCTAGAAGGTGAGTAAAAATAATAACAGTTTGTGTTTACATAGAGTCTATGTAAACAGTGCCAGACACTGCTCTTAATACTTGAATAATATTAACCTTCATGTCAACATCAGGAGGTAGTTACCATTACTACCCTACTTGACATAGATACAGAGGTTAAACAACTGTCCAAAGTCAAACAGTTAGCAAGTGGTGGAACTGACATTCGACACAGACTGTCTATCCCTGGGATTCGTGTTCTTAACACCACACTCGTGGTCTCCTTCATTGTTCTTCAGCGAAGCTGAAACTCAAAGATTTAATAAAACTTACCAAAGGTGGTGTAGTCAGGGCTGATGCTCTGATTCATATCCTGGTTTGATTGACTCTAAAGTCCAAGGTCTGATCTACTTAGGAAATGATATATACTTATCCATGTACATTGGTTGCAAGGAAAGAACTAGAGAATGCCAGAAGAACTATTTAAGAGTGAAACTGTGCTGTCCCTTCTTATAGGAGTGAACAGGGAAAGAGTAGTGGGACAAATAAACTTTTGAAGGACAAACGGAATTTTTTGATGAGAGGTGATCTGATTGGGTCTGAGAAGGGTCTGAGATGTGAGTTTTATGTTAGTGGTGACAGAAGAAAATCAGAACGTGACTGATTTTAAGTCTCCAAGGATAGCCCTGGGGAATAGAAACATTTTAGGAGAAAGACTAGCCTATGAAGGACACACAGAAGGGGTGCCTAAAGAGTTGGGAGGAGAAAAGGCTGAAGAATGGGGTGGTTCAAGTGGAAAAAAGAGAAGCTCATTGCAGCTGAAAGATCTGAAAAGCACTGAAAAATGGTCACCAGGTTTGTCATTTGGAAAGTCACTGGGACCGCTAGAGAGAGTATTTTTAGTGTGACAGAAAAGTTAGATTGCAGGTGGTTGAAGAAAAAGAAGAGGGGAGGAAGGGAATACAGGATGTATAGACCACTCCTTAAAGAGCTAAAGATGAGAAGGGCATAGAAAGAAGACAGTGGATATGTGGTCAAGGCAGGCACTACGATGAAAAGATCTAAGCATGTTGATAACTGAGAGAGCCCACAGAGAGGGGGAGGGTGACGTTGGGGGATGGGGAGCTGTCTGATGGAGCAAGGTCCCAGAGGAGGTTAGGAAAGAGCCATCCACATACACTGAATGTCCACTTAATGGATGTAGCATGCACCATTAGTGAGTGTACTGGGACAAAAAAAGTCAAAAATAGCAACAAAATAGAGTGTAACCCAGAAACAGATGACAGAAGGTGGTATCTTATATTTCTTGCTATCTGCCATAGTTTCACAAAGAAAAAAAATGCCTGTGGGAACTGCTCTTTTGTTCAATTAAAATGAAAATTAACTCTGTAGCTAAGTTTAATTGAAGTTTCCTCTCTACTGTTCAAATAATGGATTTGTTCTTGGGACTATTGGACTTGGCAAAGAAGTAGGCTTCACTGAAATTTGGAAAGCCAGCTGCAAATAGGACAGATTCTCTTGAGAGTTTTTAGAGATTTAGGGGTTTTTTTTGGTTTTTGTTTTTTGTGGTTTTAATTTTTTTTATTTTAGAGAGAGCATGCATGCACGTGAGTTGGTAAGAGGGGCATAGACAGAGAGAGAGAGAGAGAGAGAGAGAGAGAGAGAGAGAGAGAGAATCCCAAGTAGACTCCACACTTAGCACAGGGCTCAGTCCCACAACACTGGGATCATGACCTGAACTAAAATCAAGAGTCAGAAGCCCAACTGACTGAGCTACCCAGCTAACCCACTTTTTTTTGAGTACTGAAATAGTCTTCCAGATTTGAATCTGTCTCCATATTTCATATTATGAGGTACTACACATCACATTACTTGCTAGTACCTTCAACTGATTTGAGATACTCCCTATATCATTCACTTGATCTGGGAATTTTTCCCCATTATTTTGGGTGAACATCAGCATATATTGTTTTATTTAAGGAGATTTATTTTAATAACTGAATAGAATAAAGGGAAACACAGTTGTGTCCGTTTCTATGAGCACCCTCCTTCTACAAATCTCCGATTGTCCCAAGTCCTGCTCGTCAGTCTTATCAGAATGTCATGCGGTGATGTCCCTTTTTACCTGTGGAAAAACCGAGGCAGATCTCAAGAGGGCTTGGTTCAACGATCCCCACAGGAAGCCATAATGACCAGAGTATATCTTCAGGGTGATTCAGACCCTGGGTCCCTGATTGCCCCTTGTGTAAGGGAGAGTCTTTTGAGGACAAACGGTCAGTACTCAGAACTGTGAGTTCTCTGCCTCACCCCTTAGATCTGTTTCCAAAGTTGACTCAAACCTGGAACGAATAATATCTGAAGAGAAAAATGTGTGTCAAACATAAAGATATTTTGGACCTCATTTTTCTGTAGTTCAGACTGCCTGTCGCTGTGAGCTGGAAGTTCTGGATGAAGTGCTGTGGGTGGCATTTCACCAGTGGAGCCCAGAGCTCCCTGCTCTGAGGGCCCGTCACCGCGTGATGGGGCAGCTCACTGCTCACCCTCCTCGTGTTCTGAAGATAGATCCAAAGTGCAGTGATTCAGTTCTGAAAATTTTTGACGACTCAGACCAGATGCGTGAATTGTAAAATTTCACTGCCGAGAGCCATCAAAACCCTGAGTCAATGATGCCAAAACACGTTCTTATAATCAAAAACACTGTAGCATCAAGACTTGAGAAGTTTGGTAGTTGTTTTGTTTTGTCTTTTTAAACATCTCACCATTAAATTAAATGGTTTCCTCTAAATTATATATTAAGAATTTAAATCCCTGTAATAATGTTAGACTTTTATTTTTTAAGAGAGAAGAGCAATTACTCCTTATAATGTTTTTTTTTTCCTACTTTCTGTAACACAGCTTTCTAGTTACACTTGGAAACTTCCAGGAAGCTAAAATTAAAGCTTAAATTGTGTTAGTGGGAGTGCCCAATGCCCTGGGAAAATGGGTGGAACTTAGTTTCAGCTCCTAAACTTTATGAAAGGGGTTATGTATTTTAATCTTCTCTAATTTCAATAATAATGGTGTTAAAGGAATTTTAATACAGTAATGATTATCAGTTTTCCAGTACTCTCTGCCATTCATCTTTCAGTTCTGTGTGGTTAGGTTGGTATAATTTATCTTTATTTTACCTAAAAGTTAACTGAAGTTTACAGAGGTTAAGTAAAATTTGTATGTTTGTAAATAAAGGAGACCTAGGGTTCAAATTCGAGTCTCTGACTCCAAAGCCCATGCTCTGAACTATTACATCAAACTACTATAATCACTAAAAGAGATTAAAAGAGCATCTTAAGCAAAGTTGGTGACGTATTTAACAAATTGAATAATCTCGTATTAACTCTGGAAACATTGCTGGTTTACACAGTTATCAAAATATCTGAGGGCAATAGTTTGTATCATTTTAGGTTAGTGAAATGCTACTGTATGGGACACATTTGGGACTTTTTTTAGGCCAGTAAACATTCAGATGTAGAAAATGATTTATTAAATAAGCCCCTTGTATTCCACAAATAGAACACCTTTTGATACATGAGACTTTCCTAGACTTGCCCGTGTCCTGTCGTGTATGGACCGTCCTTTCTCTTAGAGCGTGGCCTAGTGAGAAAAGACTAGAAAGTAAAAATGTAGCTAGCATACGCTGAAATTGTTTGGAAATTGAGGGAGAAGTCAATAGCCTTTCTCTGCCCTTTGCAGGTAGATACACACACAAAGAGCTTTCAGAGTTTATATTTTCTTAAGGGAGAGGAGGTTGGAACTTCTCAAGATGTGAGAAACAAACAGGGACCTGTCTTTTTTTATAGAAATACTTAAAACTCTTACAGGATTCTTCATGACAGGAGAAACATCCCTCTGGGATGGGTCAGGACAGCAGTGTTCTTTGATTTCTGGGGGAGCACATTCAAAGAAAAGCCCACGGTGCAGACAGACCTGTGTCTGGCTTCTCACACAGTAGGCAAGACTATCTGTGAATGGAAAGAAATGGGGAAAGGGTCCCTTCTGCAACTCTGTCAGGAAAAGATAAAATGTTGGGTAAGTGCTACTAAAATAAGTTTTAAGAAGTAGCTTATACTATCTTGAAAAAGTGAGATATTGTTAAAAAATTTTTTAAGCGATGACAGAAGTGATGCCTCAAGTTTCTCCTGGGTTTCTTTTCTTACGGAGAATTTCAACATCACTAAAGTAGAAAGACAGTAAAAAGAAACCAACTTCAGCAATTATCAACTCATAGCCAGTTTATTACACACTCCTTGCATCTCCCCCGAATAATATTTGAAGCAAATACCAGAAACCATATTATATCATCTCTGAACATTTCAGCATGTACCTTTGAAAGATACTCTTTTAAACAAAACCGCAATATCATTACCACACCTAAAAACAGTAATCCCTTAACATCTTCAAAAAGCCAAAAAGTGTTAAAGTTGCCAATGGCCTCATGAATGTCATATTTTTTTAACGATTTTTTAAATTGGAATCCAGATAAGATCCACATATTGCAATCGTCTTGTTAAAAAATCAGTAGGAACCTCCGCTCCCCCCCCCACCTGGCACCCTTTCACTTCCCCACCCCCTTGCAACTTATTTCCTGAAAAAACACTTTTCTTTCCTTCAGCCTGGATTCTGCTGCTTGTGTCCCTTTGGCATAGTGTAGCATATTCCTCTAACTGCTGTATTTCCTAAAACCTGGACATTGCCTCTGACTTGGTCACACTCAGGTTTGGTGGGGTGGGGGCGGGGGGGGTTGTTTGTTTGTTTTGGTTAAGACTATTTCATAGTGTTTGCTCTCATCAGAAGGGACTTAATGTCTAGTTTGCTCTGTCCTGTGCTGCTCACAGGCCAAGGACTCCCAGCTTTGGACCACTAAGAATTTTCAGGGATCCATCACCCCAAAGTCAAGTTTTTTCACAATGATTTATTTTCAAAACAAATATACCATTCAATTCGACTAATGAGTTTTCAGTAAATAAGTAAAATTGTTATTAAAAAACAGAATGAAGATAAGTTTTTTAAAAATTTAAAAGCATACTGCTCTTACTGGGTGAAGGAGACCATCATTTTGAGACTCTGTCATAGCTGATTTCCGCTTGCTCTTTACCCATTGTTCATTCTGTGTTAATTTCACTTCACTACTTATTTAATGCTCTTTGAGAACCAAGATGTCTTGGATATACAAACCTTGGATTCTTAGACTTGAGATTCCATGCCGCCGGTTGGGATTTCATGCCGCCGGTCTCCTCCTGCAGGAGAACCTCAAACAGAAATGTGCCTCTGCAGCTTTTCTTATGCACGAGAGCCTTCCTGGTGTTCACTCTGTATTCCGATGACTCTGTTCTGAGCAAGTCTCCTCTCTTCTCTCCTCCCTCCCTCCCTTCTTTCCTAACTTTCTTTGCTCTTTTTCTCTCCACTTTTTATTTAGCCTGCATGATACTCTCTTCCCCAGGTCTACTTTTAAGCCTCCTGGCACTGATAAAATCTATGTTGATGAAAAGAAATTCCTTGGGATTGGTGAAACGTGAACTTGATTTTCTGTGCCCAAAGCTATCTTTCCAAATGCCTAGACGTATCGTCAGACATTGAACAAACCCTGTCAGTGCTTCCCAACTATGTCCTGGGTATGAAGGGAGAGGGGGAAATTGCAACAAGGTGAAACTGCTTACAAGAATAGATGCAAACAAAGTCTCCTGTGACAACTAACAGGTGGCTCCGCGAAGGAGAACTGAGAAAGGGCTTAATCTTGGAAGGAACATTTAAACTTAGTCTTCAAAGAATATGACTTCCCCCACTACAGCAGGATGCTGTCTTTCAGAGAAGGTTCCCAAGATAGAGGGGCTCCTGAGTTATTGCAAAAGTCCACAGATCCACATGTATGCTAAGCATTATCTTTTAGTCTCCCGTATGGATGTATTCCTTTTTCTCTAATGTATGTAAAATAAATACTGTTGCTATTACAGTACAGAGCCATCTAAAAGTATCACTGAAGTCACAGTATTAGAACTCTATCGTTATGTATTTAAACAGATACTAAAATAGAAGGACTATCTGGTGTGTTTGGAGGTGTGAGTGTGTGTTTTACAGCTGGGAGTTCCTTGAAAAATTTTGACTTTAAAATGGGTCTTATAAAATACATAGTGGTAATGATTGAGCAACATTGTGAATGTGTTAATTAGCACTGAACTGTACACTTAAAAATAGTTACAGTGGCATATTTCGTATCATGGATATTTTGCCACAATAAAAAAGTATATTAAAAATTTGGGGGGGCCTGGGTGGCTCAGTTGGTTAAGTGACCGACTCTTTGATTTTTGGCTCAGGTTGTGATCTCAGGGTTCGTGAGTTCAAGCCCCGTGCTGGGCTCTGTGCTGGGCGTGGGGTGGGGATTTTCTCTCTCCTTCTCTCTCTGCCCCTCCCCCACCCCTCTCTCTCTTTCTCTCTCAGAATAAATAAATGTAAAAAAATTTTTCTTTAACTTACAACAAAACACACGCACATGCAAGTAAGGGGAATCTCATGGTTGTAGAAGCTGGACGTCATCGGCTTAGAGTCTTTATTTATTTGGCAGATGTTTAGCCATTACCAAGGAAGGCTCTGCTCTGTAACTTGAAGTGCAGAGTGTCCTGCACTTCTGGAGCCTGTGGTCCAGAGGGGATGGCACTTAGCTCATCCCTCAGGCACGTGTAGTTGTATAGCGTGATTCCACGCTGTGATGTGACTTTACACTATGGGGAGTGCTATGAAGAGGTGTACAGAGTTCCGCAGGCACGTAAGGTGTGGGGAGGACGGACCTGGTGTTCAGACTCAGAGAAGACTTCACCGTCTAAGTGACAGGTGCGCTGAGACTTGAATAATGGGCGAATATAGACAGCAGTCCTAAGAGGTCATTGGCTGCTCTCCCATTTCGGTCTTTTCTCCTTAATGGCAGAAACCATGTGTTCTTCCGCATTCCACCCACAGGTAGCATTTGGGACGCCGTGAGCCCTCGGCTTCTGTTGAGTGGTGAATAAATAAAACACTGACTAGAAATGCTTATCCTGGGTTTGTTCCAAGGATGTGTGTGGGACCTGGCACCACCAGTTTCCATTTCTTGAATTTTCATAGTTTTAATTTAATTGGTTTTACAGAGAACTTCAGATGACGTTATCACCTTCACGCGTACAGGAAATGTCTCACGATTTCGTTGCGAGATTTGTCTTTTTGTACCAACAGCTGCATCTGTTGCTTCTCTCATGGTTCTTCTGCGTTCTCACCTACATTTTTGTATCCACTCTCCCACCAGTGTGTTCTAGATAGCATACTTTGAAGAGGAAAGGTCTGTTAGCCCGTAAGAACACAGTTTTCTCTTTACTTGAGATAAATACATATTTTGAAGCTGTGTATTTTGCAAATGAGAACAATTGATTCATACGGCTCATGGTAAAGCATCAGATCTCCAGGCTGAGCCCATCACGTGCGTGCCTTTCTTCAAGAACAAAGATTCTGTGGTGTAGGGGTGAGGTTTGCCATCTGCCTTAGGTGCATATTATCTTTTCAGGTAGAGGAGAAGATTAGAGAAGTGAGGCAGGGAGATTATATAGATGTGGTTGACAACATGTAAATTGAGTCTTTCTAGGACATCGACATTGGCTAAAGTGAAACTTACTATTTTTTTCATATATAACTTTTACATGGTTTCTCATCCTAAACCAAATTTTGGATCAGTATTAATTTCCACACCTAAAAAGAGAGAGAGAAAGAGAGAAAGAAAGGGGGGAGGGAGGGAGGGAGGGAGGGAGGGAGGGAGGGAGGGAGGGAAGGAAGGAAGGAAGGAAGACAAAAGAAAAGAAAGAAAAAGGACAGGTAAGGATAAACAGTTATCCTTAAGATGCCCTGCTGGAAAGTCAGTTAAGGCTTCCTAATGTAAACAAAGGTGTAATGATTTTGAAAAATTATTTCTGTAGACCTTTGTCACTATCCAGATTATTTCTGCAGAGATTTGGGTGTGACATAAATCAAATAACATGCCCCAAATTCACCAGTTACACACAGTAAATGTATTATTGGTAGGGTGTCCCTCAACACCAATCTAATGATTAGATTGTTTCTAAATCTTATTTTGTTTCTAAATCTAGGGACTTGGAATAGTGTATTACTTTCAAGTTTTTATTATATGCTAAGTCCCAGGATAGATAGTAAAATGTTTCATACGAATGCCATAGTGTTTTTTTTTTCTTCAACTTGTATGTCAAGTCCAGGGTAGATAGTAAAATTTTTCACGTGGATTCCGTAGTTCTTAATTATGCAGTTTCCATTGCGAACTCCAGGCCACTTAGAGCATCAGCTTTTTAATGTTTTCCTCAAAGAGGTATATGTTAAGATGAATAGCAAGAATTGTGGTGGTAACAATCAAACACTGTATATTAAGGTGGGCAGAGCTAAGGGAGAGCTTCTCACTCATTTGAAAACTGGCACCTCTCGTGGTGCCTGGGTGGCTCAGTCAGTTAAGCGTCCGACTTTGGCTCAGGTCATGATTTCATAGTTTGTGGGTTTGAGCCCCACGTAGGACTCATGCTGACAGCTCAGAGCCGGGAGTCTGTTTTGGATTCTGTCTCCCTCTCTCTCTCTCTGCCCCTCCCCCGCTCACACTCTGTCTTTCTCTGTCTCTCAAAAATAAATAAACATTAAAAAGAAAACTGGCACCTCTATCCCATCATGGGAGAAATAAATTTTTAAAATTGTAACAATAATGGCACTTTTTGAATACTATTTAAGAGCATCTAATAATTACTCTTTTTCTTTCTAGGAAAAGCCATTGACAAAATCTCTACAACGTGGAGAAGATACCCAGTTTGACCAAGTATGTAATAAGTTATATGTATATATGTTATATTCTGGCTTTTATTAATTTCCAAATGCACAAACAGCAAGGGCTGGATGCTCATTATTGATGTATTGATTAAGTCCCTCAAAGAGGATACAGGGATATGATCTTAGGAGCTGTGTCCTTCAGCTTTTACAAGTAGACATTCAATAGATGTCTATTGATTGGAATTGGAAAAAAATGGGAATATGTTGGAATAATATGAATAGGCCCCCAACTGCCTATGGTTTTCTAAAGCTTTATGTACCAGAATTGAAGAAACTAAGAAAAGATAAAAAACTTCTATTCCAAAGCTTAGTAAGATGCCTCTGAATAAATGATCATCACTCTGTAGGGATCAGATCTCTGCATTAGGGCTTATCATGTTTTCATCCAGCATTTTCCTTTGAATACCTACTATTTGCTTGATACAGCCCTGCAAAATACAGAGTCTAGGACAAGTTTTAGCTCTTTTGGAATTCACAATGACGTGAAAGAGAAATCACCTGAACAACAATTATAAGACAAGTATAGTGACTTAGATTCCAGTGGAAAAGGTGATACAGGAACAAAACCAATTTAAGACAGAATAAATACAAAGAAAGTCTTTTGAAAATAGATTGGATAGAGATTAAGGAGGGTACTTGTTGGGATGAGCACTGGGTGTGATATGTAAATGATGAATCACTAAATTCTACCCCTGAAACCAATAATACACTATATGTTAACTAACTGGAATTTAAATAAAAACTTGAAAAAAAAAAAACGTAGGAGTAGTAAAAGGGCATCCAACTCTAAAGAGCAGGTAATAAACATAGGAAATCAGGATCTGATGATCCTGATTCAGTAACTTTAGGAAGGCTTCAGGTATGTTTAAGAATGATGGATAACTGGGCATCAGAGGAAGTGAGAGATGTGTCTGTGGCGTTTCCTAAACTTGTGCAGTTGATGACAGAGAGGGCAGCACATTCTCCTTCAGAAACCTCACTTGAAGCCAGTGGCAGAGACCAAATACTGCTGGATGCATCACAGCCTCATCTAATATGGCGGGGGTTTTATTGTCTTAGGAGAACTCAGAGGGAGTGCCCTTCCGACAGAGCTTTGTAATTGCCTTTAATGTGGAATCAGGAGGAAAATTCTCTGGTTGTTAAAGTTCAGACTTGTTTGATCCAAAACTGTAAGGATGCATTATAAAGTTTGAATTCTGCATTTTCTATTGTATAAGGCATTTGCGAAGGGAGACTTGAAAACCTCGTGCGTATAGTCAGTGTCTGAGGGTGGTGTGGTTCTGGGTTTGCACTCTGTTGCTGGTAGAGCTGGCCGTTTTCTGGAATGCTGGTGAAATGGAATATGGGCTTCATCTCTCTGTGTCTCGGAACTGTCTTCTCTTGTCGTATTGTCTTTAGTCATCACCTGGCAGGTGACAGGCTGGTCAGAGACCCTGGACGAGCATTTGGGTCATTATTTTGGAAATGGGATAAGGTGTAGCTCTTTGCTTTTCCTTAAGAATGTAAATATGTGTCATCTGTCTTCCATAACTTTCCACTCTGTTTTCTCTGTCTCTATTCTATCATATTCCCATCCTAGATATTCATATTCTAGAATATCACTGTCCTTTCCTAAAAAAACAAATTTCTGCAACTTAATGTATATTTTTCTTTATTCTCTGGGAAAATAGTGCTTCTAGATTTTAACATTGCAGATAATACTTATCCGAAATGATTTGACTTAAACACAGTTTCCCATTTATTATCCAGCCCTCTGTTTCTGAATTTCAGCATTGTAGAAGAGATAGCCTTTGGAATTAGATAGACCTGGGTTTAAATCCTGACTTTGCCACTTAATTAGCGATAATACTTTTAACCTTGTTTCTCAGAATGTTGAAATGCACAATCTCTGCTCTGCCCCAGATCTTACTGAATCAGATTCTGCAGCTTAACAGGATCCCCAGGTGACCCATGCACACGTTAAAGCTTGAGCAGCACTGCTCTGTATCACATCTCTATGCAGGAAAGACCCTTCACAAGTGAATCAATAGTGAGATGGCCACTGAGAATTTTCAAATAAGACACGTAAGATTATCCTCTCGTCATTAAATCATAAATTTACAAATGAACCAAGAGAGAAGACAACCTACAAAGTCTATTTCACTTTGAAGAGATAGGGGCACCTGGGTGGCTCAGTTGGTTAAGCGTCTGAGTCTTGGTTTCGACTCAGGTCACGATCTTGCGGTTTCATGAGTTCGAGCCCCTTGTCGAGGTTGGGATTCTCTGTCTCCCTCTCTCTCTGCCCCTCCTCCACTCACGCTGTCTCTGTATCTCTCAAAATAAATTAACTTGAAAAAAAAAAAAGATAGCAAGACCCCCCAGGCCATAAGGAATCTTGGCTGAAATTGGTCCACCTGTGCCCATTTACTGTTTCGCTACCAGATAGTAAGAATTGAGGTTCCATTGGCAATGCCATGGATGTATCAGGCTCTCTTAGTCTTTTGATATTAAACATTCAAATTAGTAATCCCCTTGTTCTAATACCAAGTGGTTGGATTTTACTCTGGATTCACACAGTATATGAAAAGAACATACTGGTGATACCACCTTGCATGCTATTGACTCCATTGCTGTGATGGTGGGAGCAGTAGTAAGAGTGGAAGTGACGTTCATGTAGTACTTGCCATAGGATGGGCACTATGCTAAGTATATCCATTGAATGGTATGCAGCTGGTCCCTGTTTAGAGAATACTCGATCAGTTTCTTCCTTTTGACCGTCACTGGCATGAATGACAGATTGCAGAGAGCTGGGCTTGTGCACGTTCAGTGCCTGATCCTGGACGGCCCTGTTTACTCCTCCACTTAACAAGCCCATGATCCATTTTTCTCTTGCTAGAAATAGAAGCAAAAAAATCACGTGATACTGTATAATTTATGAAGCCCCTTCTCTCTCATTATCTCCACCGACATCAATCACTGCTTCCAACAACTCCGAGAAGAAGCCATTATCATCACCATCTCTATGTTACATTTCATGGAAATGAGTGTCAGAGACCTTGCCCAACACTATATGACTGAAGCCTGAAGGAGCCAAGCCTGGCATCCACATGTTTGGACTCTCAAGCCTGTGCTTTTACTCTGTAACATGTTTATATGTCTAACAACTAAGTGTGTGTGGGGGGGAGGGGTGCCTGGGGGCTCAGTCAGTTGAGCTTCCGACTTCGGCTCGAGCCCCATGTCAGGCTCTGTGCTGACAGCTCAGAGCCTGGAGCCTGCTTTGGATTCTGTGTCTCCCTCTCTCTCTGCCCCTCCCCCACTCACACTCTGTCTCTCTGTCTCTCTCTCAAAAATAAACAAACATTAAAATAAATTTTTAACTAAGTTGGCAAGAATTCAGAGGGGAGTTTTCAACAGGTAAGGGCTCTCAGATCCTGTATCAGTTAAGATTAGGTTTTACTGCAAATGACACATAAAATAACAGTGGCTTGAACAAGATAGTTTCTTTCTCTCTCATGTTCAAGAAGTACAAAGAAAATCAGTCTAGTATCTTTATATTATTTTTGTTTTCCGGTGCATGGCTTACATTCCCAAGGTCATCTCATGGTCTAGTTTGGCTTCTGGAGCTCAGCCATTACATCTGCATTCAGGCAGTAAGAAGGAGAAATAGGAAAAGAATTATAGGAAAATAAACAAATAAACCCCAAAACACCCCAACATTGCACACACCACTTCTGTTCATATTCAGTTGATAAGATCTTTTTTTTAATTTTTTTTAACATTTATTTATTTTTGAGAGACAGAGACAGTGCATGAGCAGAGGAGGGGAGAGAGAGAGAGAGAGAGAGAGAGAGAGAGAGAGAGACACAGAATCTGAAGCAGGCTCCAGGCTCTGAGCTGTTTATTAGCACAGAGCCTGGCGTGGGGCTCAAAGTCACAAACCACGAGACCATGACCTGAGCTGAAGTCGGACGCTCAACCGACTGAGCCACCCAGGTGCCCCTTCAGTTGATAAGATCTTAGTCACATAGCCACACGTAGCTGGAGGAGAGATTGGGAAATTTTATTTTGGGCAATTATTCGTCCATCTAAAAATCAGTTATTTTATAAAAGCCTATTTTTTCCAAAATGTCCAATAAAGAATACTATTTACAGTTCTGTATACCTTTTTTTTTTTTTCCTACTGTGGAATATCCCTAGAATTTGTCAATTTTACAGTTTAAATTTTAAAATGTGTATATTTAGAGTTAAAGCTTTGTTTCCTTAAGTTTTCTTCTGTATCTTTTATATATAATTAACTCTTGGCTTCATATGTCTTAATCTAATCTAATGATAATCTAACCCTGTTTAGGATACACCTGGAAAGATGTCTAAACAGGATTTTTTAAAGCTCTGTAGGGGCGGGAGAAGACTCATACTAGTCACTGCTTTACACATTGAACAGCTTGGAATTTGTATTATTCCCAGAATTTGACTTTGGATCAAGTTCATATCCATGAAATTTGTACATTCTTACACAGCACCTAGCAGGCAGCAACCCTGCACCAAGCAGTATGCCAGCTGGTGGAAATAAACATGAAATGAACATGAAGAAAGCATGGTACTGCCCTGGAGAGGCCCCTAATCTAATGGGCAAGACAGAGAGATGTGATCAGACGAATTATAACCTCAGGCTAGAAAGTAAGCTCACCGTGGAAGGACCACGCATGGTGCGCCCCAGGTAGCAAGCTTTGCCCTGCACTAGGGAGCCAGCCAGGGACGGCTTCAGTCCCTGCTAGTGAGAAAGTCATACCAATAGTGAGAATTAATAAAGGGGGAAGAGATTTCCAATAGCATTTTGAAAACATATGCTGCCAGTAATTTAAGTGCCTAAATTAATTGTCACAGATTAGAAAGTAAAATGAGTAAAATATTGTCCTGGTGGCAATGTTCTTTATTATCATAGACATTTATTAAAAGTGTGTGTGTGTGTGTGTGTGTAGGGGCTCCCGGGTGGCTCAGTCGGTTAAGCGTCCGACTTTGGCTCAGGTCACGATCTCACGGTCCGTGAGTTCGAGCCCCGCGTCGGGCTCTGTGCTGACAGCTCAGAGCCCGGATCCTGTTTCAGATTCTGTGTCTCCCTCTCTGTCTGCCCCTCCCCGTTCATGCTCTGTCTCTCTCTGTCTCAAAAATAAATAAACGTTAAATAAAAAGTGTGTGTGTGTGTGTGTGTACATGCACACAAAGTTCTGTGTGGGACAAAGAGATGTAAGGATGTGGTCCCTACATTCCAGGAGCTTCAGATCCAGAAGAGGTTAAGGCAGTGCACAGACCACTCTGACAGGGGTCCATGTGAGTAAGAAGTACCACATGGATGTTACAGACAGTAAACATCGTGAGATTTCAGTGAACAGAAGACATCACTTTAGGGCCGAGTGGCTGAAAAATCTTTCTAGAAGCGGATATAATTTGTCAGGTGCCTAAAACAATAGAAGCAACAGGATTTTGCCGGGTGTTGATGGTGAGGAGGATTGGAAATGTGCAAAGGTCCTGAACAGAAAAAGGACATTATGAGTTATCTATTTTTGAGGACTGATGAATGGCTCTATCAGTTGAGGTGGAAGATGTGTATTGTTAAAAGATGATATTCAAAAAGAGACAACGTCATAACTCTCATAGAAATATAAAAGGAACGTATGTGAAAGATTTTACTTAACTCATTTTTAATGAGGAAGTTACAGCCAGTTTAAAAGAGAACCCCCAAATGGACACATTTATAAGTTAGGAACATTGAAATGAATGTGCAGTCAGAGGCAAAAGTGGCTTCTTTCACAGTGGGAGAGTGAAGTCAATTAACTGAACCGTCACTGGGCAGAGTGTTTTTTTCTTTCTGTAGAAAAGAATCTCTGGCATTGCTATCAGTTGTCTATCATATGCACAATTTTATTTTTTTAACTTTTTTTTAATGTTTTATTTTTGAGACAGAGAGAAGCAGAGCATGAACGGGGGAGGGTCAGAGAGAGAGGGAGACACAGAATCTGAAGCAGGCTCCAGGCTCTGAGCTGTCAGCACAGAGCCCGACGCGGGGCTCGAACTCACGGACTGTGAGATCATGACCTGAGCCGAAGTTGGACGCTTAACCGACTGAGCCACCCAGGCGCCCCTCATATGCACAATTTTAAAATAGCTCAAAGGCGTTAAAAGGTGCAGAGTGCCTGCAGACTTAAATTAGACAACCCCCAGAGAGGTGAGCTCTGAACAATGCATCATTTTCTCCTGAGACACAAAATTTTCTGGCTGGCCTCCAGTGTTAGGGATCAGACTGTGGAGGACTTTTAATGGCAGTGGGTGGGACTTTCTCTCATACATACTGGATGTCAAATGGATCAAAGTGGCAACTTGATGTTAACCCCCAGGTAGCAGGTTCATGAATGGAGAGATCCTTGAAGTTGGGAGGCATTTGGGGAGTTTGAGTATTATGATAAAGGTTTGACACCAAATAGGCCCAAACTGAGATGGAGACAATGGAACTGGAAAGAATATATGTAAAATTATATAAGAAGAATCAATATTGGTTGAGAGGGGAAATAAAAAGTAACTGTAGTTTTCAACCATGATTTGGAACCACTTCTGTTCAATTCAACAAATACTGAGTGCCCAAGCGTACTAGGATCTGTGCAAGGTTCTGGGGTTACAAAATCAGTAAGATAGGGTTCCTGCCCTCGAGGAATTCTCAATCCCAGGAAGAAGACCGATATCCAAACAAATGATAGTGCAAAGCGAATGCTATAGCAGAGGTATATTTCAAGTGCTATGGGAACTCAGGTTAGGGGGGCAGTTAACGATGCTTGGAAGGTGGACAGGTGTGTCACAGGAAGCCACCAAGGCACAGGGGCATTTTAAAGCTCTCTGTCATCCAGATGAAATGGGTTGCATCATGCCAGGCAGGAACTGCATGGACCAAGAAGTTGAGATTTGAAGAGTGGCCTGAGAGAAAAGGTGGCCGAGAAAGTGCAAAAGCCTCAGAAGATTCAGCTTTCTAGGGCAGGGCTGGCCCATGATGGCAGCAGAACAGAGACCCTCACGGAACGGTGAGACATTAGCAGCCACGAGCTCCCTGGACACCAGCGATGAGAAAGCCTTTTGCTGCAGTGTTATTCGCTGACATACAGAACGCATTTTCATAGCTGATAGATTAATATTCAATAGTTTGAAAAACTTACGTCCGAGCTAAGTCACGCTAGCTGATTATGACTGGCAACACTGAAATTAAAAGGCGGTGTACCAGGGCATCATCATGGCGCTGGTGATGAGTTCCCTGTCTGTGGTCTGTCGGAGAGGGTCCTATGAATGAAAGGTGAGCTCCCCATTTGAACCTCAAGTGAAATCTTTCTTCTGCTATCCAAGTTTATAGATATCCTTTTTAAATATAAAGTCCAAGGCATTTTATTTTGGGTTCTCAGATGACACAGTAGCTTGCCTATGATGAGTGTGGACCTGGGTTAAAGGTCACCAGGTGCAGCTGAGATATCAAGTTAACTCATTTTAAAAAGTGTAAAACAGTACTCCAAAGTAACCCTCACCTGGTGGAGGATGTACCAGTGACAGTCAGTAGCTACATTACACACAGAGATGAAAATTGTGGCTCTTGAAAAAAGTAATAACTGAATCTTCATCATCTCATATACCTTCCAGCTACATGTGCTTTCTTGTCAATTTTCTCTGTCCTTGGTTTTTAGACTTTTGCTTCTATCTCATTATGACCAAAACATGCAGTAAGTTAAATGATACAAGCAATTGTATACTGTATGATGTTTTCTGTTTGAAGAATTACTCCAATTTTGTTTCTTAAAACAGTCATAATCAGTAAGTGAAAGTTATTTCCTCTCGATGTGGTAAAGGACGATTACTCCCCAAAGGAGCTTGTGCCAGAACAACTAGAATTAGAATCCAAATCCTTATTTTCGCAGGTGAACGGTCTTAATGTGCTTCAGCACTGCGTAAGTAATCATATGGGAGATAAGAGAGTATATAAGGTACATAAGACTGGCCTCATCACCGAATCCTGAGAAAGAAAGTGGTTCAAGGAGAACCCGAGAAAGAGTGTCGTTTGCTCACGAGACTTGGAGGGGGATGACTACAAAAGGCCATTGGTTGGCCAGTAGGCTTGCCCTTTCTGATCTTTTCTGTAAATTGTCGGGAGTGTGGAAGGCACAGAAACCAGATGTCTGAGATGAAGAAGTGAGGCAGGAAGAGAAAGCATCATCAATACTTGGCTGATTTGGAATTTGGCCAGAAGAGCAGGTTATCTGGTGAGAGAGGGGAGAACAGAATCAAATGAGACCTGTGTGTGCTTTACAGAACCGTCTTGTGCTGAATGACCTACAAGAGCTTAACACCATATCTTTTGCCAACGGTTGTGTCCATTTTTCATTCGCATTTGGGCTCAATGTTTTCTGATGATTGAGGTTCCTGAAAGTCTGATGTGTACATAAACTGGGCTCCCAATAATTGGTTTTATTCAACTTATTCATTCTGGTTCCATAATAGTTGCCATGTCAGTGTCCTTTCCCAGAGTGAGCTGTTGCCTACAGCAAACTCGGGGAGCCTGGTGTTCCCTACCTTTCTTTTATGGAGCTAATGTAGGACCAGCCTTGCTTGGAGACCTCTACAAGTGAACATTTGGAATGTACTGCGTTGGCAGCTCCTGGAGCCACAAAAGTGTGGGAACACACACCAAGCTGCAAGTGTTCTTATTTTTTTTTAAGTTTTTTTTGTTTTTTGTTTTTTTGGGGGTTTTTTTTTGAGAGAAACAGAGACAGGGGCAGTAGGGTAGAGATGGAGAAGGGGAGAAAGCGAGAATTCCAAGCAGGCTCCACACCGTCAGCACAGAGCCCAATGCCAGGCTGGACACGAACCTTTAGATCATGACCCTGAGCTGAGACCAAGAGTCAGATGTTTAACCAACTGAGCCACCCAGGTGTCCCTAAAAGCTACAAGGGTTCTAAATGGAGGCCTTAGTAGTTTGTGCTTGGATCAGAGACAGGTGGGTCCTTTTTTTTTTTTTTTTTACAATACGCCTGAAAGCACCATTTATCAGCTGTCATAAATAAAATTCTGTCAATAATTTCTATCATTCATTCTGTTATCAACTTAGTCTAAGATCCTTTCAAAGTCAAAAATTTTTATGTCTGTGCTTCAGTTTCAATATTTAGAAATGGAGGAGGAAAATGGACGTTTTCAAAGGTCTGTTATGTGCCCCATACTTTATAGTATCTCATCTTTTACTCTTCGTAAAACCCCAGTGAGGTTAAGTATTCTTCAGTCCCATTTCACAGCGGGAAACATGGAGCCTCAGAGAAATGGACACGTCCAAGCTCGTACAGCCAATGAAGGATAGAGCTGTAACTTGAACTTAGGACCATCTGATCTTCTCAATACACTGATGAAATTATGAAAATGTAGCTTGTGAAGGATCAGTCATCTGTGCTGAGAACATTATTTAATGCAGCTATTTGCAATTCAGTGTGACCAGTGCTGTCTCTATAAATTTCATATAATTTGCTCAGACATTCCAAGTAACTTCTATGGGGTTTTCTTCTAGACATTATATGTTTACATACTTTTGTAGTGCCTTAGTTTCTTAATACATTAAAAATACCATCTACAAACAAGAAACATGGTAAACCAAGCCCATACATCTATAGTAGAGTGAAAATAACTTTTTACTATCTTGGGCAGTAATAATTTTTCTGGAAAGGAAGCAGGTGAAATTCTAGTGCTTCAACACTGATTCTAATGCTACAATTCCATCAAAATCTATTTAAAACGAAAGTGAAAACGTAAGCAATTAAGAGTAAAAACAAATTAACTGACGTTGGATTCACATTAGTGTTATTCAGTGGTTCTTAAATTATTCTCCCATGGAACGTGGTGTTCCACAAAATAGACCAGGATACCAAAGTCATATAATAAAGATTTTTTCCTAATTTGCATGAAAAATATAATACACAGATTTGTATAATTTTAAGTTTTTGTAATATTCTTAAGCCTCTGGTATATGTCATCACTGATTGCTATAATCTAGCACTAGTACGATATATGATCCAGTAAAAAAATTGCATTTGGATTACTTCCACAGATAACATTTTGTGGTAGTTCATAGACAGTAACCTGACCCCCCGGGGCTTGGCCACCTGAACTACTTTGAAAAATTAAACTATCAATGAAGTTACTTTAAAATTATTCACTAAACACACCACTCGGGGCAAGTCAACCTTGTTACTGGAAGATACGGAATGACTCCACCGAGTAATCATTCAAATATTTATGTAAAGTTTCCTTCTTTGCATTCAGCAACTATAATAAAATGCTTATGAAAAATTAATGCCTTCCCTACAGCATAATAGACAGTCTCTTTTAGCCTATTTATACATAAAATGCCAAAATAAACATTAAGAAAACATTTGCAAAGTACATTTAGTATTCCCCTCTATCCCCTCCCCCCCAAAGCAAAACACCAGTATGAAATAGTTCTGTGATTCTGTGCAATTCATCTCCTCAAGCTCCACAGTACCTAGCTCATCTATGATGGAAGAATATGATCATTTAAATGCAACAAGAACATCTTTGTAAATGGGCCTGCCCCCTTTCAACAGCAACACAGAGCTAGAATTCATCTCGCCATTGGCTCTGCTTCCCGTAAATGAAGGAGTTGAGTAACCAAGAAGCCAGCTAGACCTTCCTCCCTTCCTGAGCTTTGAGGGCCAGGTCTTTGCAAATTCCACCCTTCCTTCCTGACAAGCCTGGACTTTAACAGTAACAGGGCAGTAACAGAGAGATGGAAAAAACACACACATCCACCCAGTGCTGACCTTTCTTCTCTTCTACGATGGTCTCGATGTATTTGCCGTGGAAAGTATGTCCAGTAGATATAATACCAAGAATGGCTTCACGATGACTTTTTAATGGGTAAAAAAAAATTATGGCTGAGGTTTAAAGAATACTGTTGACATTCTCTATGGAGAATGTGGGTTACATCTAAGTGAGTGAAGCTGCTAAACATTGTGAGCTCTACCCAGAGACAATTAGGGGACAAATGTAGGTTTATATCTCCTTTCTGGGTCTGTAGTAAATGACAGAAGCATGTAAATCTCCCACATAGGTGTTTTCTAAATAAACTTTTTTTTTATTTTTGAATAGTTTTTAATCTACAGAAAGCTTGCAAAGATAGTACAGACAGTTGTCCTATTCCCACACCCAGTTTCTTTTATTAACATCTTACGTTGCCATGTACATTTGTCACAATAAGAAACCAACATCAGTGCATCATTATTAACTAAATTCTGGATTTGTATTTTATTTTTTTTTTTCGCAAGTATCTCTTTTCTGTTCCAGGATACCGTCTAGGATACCACATTATATTTAGTCATCGTGTCTCCTTAAGTCCTGTCCAGACTTACACAAGTATTTTTAAATTATTGAAATATGATAGTAGATGTTGGGGATTTTATTACACATGTGATAATTAAGCAGAATTAACCTATGTGAAGGACTCCAAATTCTGGGTTTTTTCCCCTTCTGGGAGGAACCCCCTTCAGTTCCCAATTCAAAATATCTTAGATGGTAGTGATTGGAGAAGTATCCTTTTTTGTGCTTGGGTAGCTTAGAGAGAACTAGTAAATTACCCCTTGACATGCCATAATTTGCTTCGTTCCCCAAATTTACCACTGTTACATCCACAGGAACAACGGGAAGATACGTCGTGGCTGTGGATATTACAGTGTGGGGGGGAGCGAGGATAGGGTCTCTTTTTAAAAAAATAATTCGATATTTTTCAATTAAAAACTGATGGTGACTCAGTTCACAGGGCGGGCAGAATGCAATAGCCTATTGATACCTAACTTCTATTAAACCATAGCTAGCGACAGTGTACAATTTTGTGTCTGTACATATAACCATAATTACAAGACAGCAAGAAATAAGGCTCTCAAGAAACAGAATCTGAGGAAGGACACATAATTGTTCTGTTCAATCTTGGAGCTTCTTTTAAAGGTGACAGTGGAAAGTCCCATTGACAGGAAGCTCTTCAACTCCCATTGCTCTAGTTTCCTTTATAAAAAGAAGTTAAGCCTCGCCTGCTTAACTACAGAAACATTTGAAGTTAACTAAGGTTTTCCATTTCTCCTGCCACTTCCCGGCTCAAGCTGTGATCACTGTGTGCCTGGAACTGTTGCAGTAACCTCATTCAATTCGAGAGTGCGTGTGTGCCTGCGTGTGTGTGTGTGTGCGCGCGCGCATGCGCGTGTGTCTGTTCTGACCACCTCTGTTGGCACTGACCACCTCTACTGGCAAACACCCTTGGTCTAACCTACACATCACTGCGGGATTAAACTTCCCCAACGTTTCTATGGGCACATTTTCCTATTCAGAAATCTTTAGGGGCTTCCCATTTTCTAGAGAAGAAAACTGTAATTTTTCAGACTAGCATTAAGTAACTTCTCTGATTTAGTTCCAGCTTAAAATTTCCAACATTATTTTTCTTCTCTCCGATATACCCAAGCCCCTGCACCAGCCAAATATGTCTTCTTTCGGTTCACTCAAAACCTTCATTAAATTAATCACTGTAATTATTATGAACAAACAATTATTTTGTGCCTTCATTACCATAGGCTTCCTGCCTTGAGTCTTTGCTTAGCTTTCTTCTTGACTCTTGTCTCAAATTTATCCCCTTTCTAAAAAAGGCCCAGGTAAAATCCTACCTTCATTTCTCTTCAACTCTTACCTACCCCCTTCCTCTAGTGATCTCCGTCCTGACAACTTGCAGGGTCTACATGCACTCTCAGTATGTTGGTTTACCTACCCCTGGTTTTGTTTGCTATATGCATACTTACATAGTGTCCGTGCCAAGTGCAAACCTCACCAATTAAACGGTTTTTTATTCTTCTTCCATGTAACATATGATGAATATTTTCATGTCATTAGATACTTTTGAAGTGTGATTTTTAATGGTTTCATAGGTAGTCTGCCTCACATTCCACATTGTATTAAGATATGTAGTTGGACATTTAGATGTCCCGTTTTTTTCTATAATATAATGCTGTCCTGAACATTCTTACTCATCTCTAATTACGTATTTGACATAAATTCCTAGGAATGGGCTTCTCGAGAAGCATTTATGAAGTTCTTGATCACATTTCCAAATTTCCTCCCGATATGTCGTGCCAACTTTTTTCTTCTATCAGCAGTGTTGTGTTGGAGATGCGTATGTTATCATTGTCTCATTGGCACCGCAGGTCATAATTTGCCTGTAAGAAATCTTGTCGGGGGGCACTTGGGGGGCTCAGTCGGTTAAGCGTCTGACTCTTGATTTTGGCTCAGGTCATGATCTTACAGTCATGAGACCAAGCCCCACGTCAGGCTCTATGCTAGTACGCTGGGTGTGGAATCTGCTGGAGATTCTCCCTCTCCCTCCCTCTGCCCCTCCTCTACTTGTGTGTGGGCTCTCTCTCTCTCTCTCTCTCTCTCTCTCTCTCTCTCTGTCTCTCTCTCATATCTGTTTGCCATCTGTTTGTCTCCTTTGGAAAAAAAATGTCTGTTTAGGTCCTCTGCCCATTTTTAGTTGGATTGTTTGGTGGGTTTCTCGTGTTGAGTTGTAGAAGTGTTTAATATATTTTGTATGTTGACTCCTTCTCAGATATGCAAGTATCTTCTCCCATTCAGTAGGTTGCCTTTTCATTTTGTTGATGGTTTAGTCCCACGAGTTTATTTTTGCTTTTGTTTCCCATGCCCGAAGAGACATATCTAGAAATACGTTGCTACAGCCGATGTCAGAGAAATTACTGTCTATGCTTTCTTCTAGAAGGTTTGTGGTTTTATGTTTCCCATTTAAGTGTCTTTAATCCAATTTGAGTTTATTTTTGTGTAAGAAAGTGGTCCAGTTTCGTTCCTCTGCATGTAGCTGTCCAGTTTTCCCAGCACCATTTATTGAAGAGACTCTTTTCCCCATTTTGTATTCATGCCTCCCTTGTCACTGATTAATTGACCATATAAGCGTGGGGTTCTTTCTGTACTCTCCATTCTGTTCCATTGATTTATGTGGCTGTTTTTGTGCCGGTACCATACTGTTTTGATTACTACAGCTTTGTAGTGTATCTTCAAATCTGGAATTGTGATACCTCCAGCTTTGTTCTTCTTTTTCAAGATGGCTTTGGCCAATTAGTATCCTTTGAAGTTCCATAAAAATAGTATTATTTTTCTAGTATTATTATTCTAGTTCTGTGAAAAATGCTCTTGGTATTTTGATAAGAATTTCATTGAATCTGTAGATTGCTGTCAGTAGTATAGATGTTGCAACAATATTAATTCTTACAATCCATGAAGATGAAATATCTTTCCTTTGTGTCTTCTTCAATTTCTTTCATCAATGTCCTAATAGTTCTTTCATATCCTTGATTAAGTTTATTCCTAGGTATTTTATTCTGTTTCATGCAATTGTAAATGGAATTGTTTTCTTAATTTTTCTTTCCCTACTTTGTTATTAGTGTGTAGAAATGCAGCTGATTTCTGTGTATTTTGTATCCTGTGACTTTTCTGAATTATTTTATTGCTTCAAATAGTTTTTCAGTGGAGTCTTTAGGGTTATATATATGTATGTATATAGCCATACCATGTATACGGTGTGTATATAGCCATACATATATGTATATGATATGTATATATCATATGTATATGGTATCATGTCATCTGCAATTAGTGACAGCCTTACTTCTTTCTTACCAACATGGATGCCTTTTATTTTCTCATCTGCTTGCTGTGGCTAGGCCTTCTAGAACTCTGTTGAATAATGGACATCCTTGTTTTATTCCTGATCTTAAAGGAAAGCTCCCAGGTTTCACCACAGAGTATGATGTTATCTGTGGGTTTTCCATGTATGGCCTTTATAATGTTGGGGTATTTCCCCTCTAAACCCACTTTATTAAGCATTTTTATCATAAATGATGTCAAATTTGGTCAAATGTTTTTTCTGCATCTACTGAGATGATCATATGATTATTTATCCTTTATTTCGTTAATGTGGTGTATCATGTTTATTGCTTGGTGAATATTGAACCAACCTTTCATCCCCAGAACAGAATCTTTTAATTTTGATGACTTTCAGTTTCAAATTATCATGGACTTTGCTCTTGATGTGTTACTTAAGGAATCCTAGGCTGACCCAGAGTCACAAAGATTTTTCTCCTACGTTTTCTTCAGAAGTTTTACAGTTTAGGTTTTTTATAGTATGATTTTTTTCAGTTAATCTTTGTCATGGTATGAGATGGCAATTGAGGTTCATTTTTTCCATGATAAGTAGCAAAACGTCATGAATCTTTCCAGAAAAGGAAATTGGAATAACTCATCTCTCAAAGACATGTTTGTTGTTTAAAAAAGAGGGGAGAGGTTTGCCTTCAAGGTGATAGACAATAAATTATTGCTGCTGGTTCTTGAGTCTAATTTGGAGCCTACCTCAGATGAGTGAATGAATGATTATGGGCAGAAAACCATACATTATGTTACATTACCACTTGGGTTGTTTGTTTGGGAGCTAGGCTTGCTTATTTCCCCTAAACAATTAATGTGATTGTGTCAATTAATGTTTTTATTTCTACAACAAACATTTTTGAGACCTAAGGAGTACAGGGCACTGTACTTCTTGGACGGTGTGGGAAAATAATTTCTCTGCAGTCCATGAATAACCTGTGTGCAATTAACATCTGACTTCTAGAATGAAAGGAAGTCAAAGTAATTAACTTTCTTGAACCACAAAATTATTATATAAGGAACATCTGTAAACATTATAAGATTTGGCCTCTTGGGAATGTACTCATAAAGATTGTTAAGGGAAAGGTGTGATACATAAGAAATATAGCTTGGAGTTATTTGTGAAATGAAAAGTATTTCAGTAATTGCCAGAGCCACCAAAGCCTTTTTATCACCTCTTTTTCTCTGTAGGTCATCAGCTCAATGAGCTCCCTTTCTGAGTACTGCCTGCCTTCCATTCTGCGTACATTATTTGACTGGTATAAAAGGCAAAATGGCATTGAGGATGAATCACATGAATACAGACCAAGAACAAGCAATAAATCAAAAAGGTACATTTCTTATGTGTAGGAATTATGAGGATCTTTCTTTCTTTCTTTCTTTCTTTCTTTCTTTCTTTCTTTCTTCTTTCTCTCTTTCAGAAACATAAATCAAAATGGGATTTATGCAGCATCTAAATCTTCCTGCCTATGCATGGATACCTAGCAGGTGCACATGGATACCTAGCAGGTGGCACAGGTGGCCCCTTGCCTAGCAGTGGGAGTGCTAGTCACTGCCACTTGTCACAGGTTGAAAAGACACACTCAGCCTTATTTTGACATTGGTGGGGCAGGTGTAAAGGGCCCTAGATAACCTTGCTACTTTCCTGAGCCCTCTCTCTTCCCGTCTGCACCTAAAAGCAGAAAGGCTGTAGCAGGCCCCACATGGTGCTGCCTAGTCCTTGTTAGGAACTTTGAGTGCCTGGTGTGCCGTCATGGGAAGGAGGCTGGACAGGACCTTAGCAGTAGACCTGGAGGTGCCATCCATGAGCCCTGTGACTTTGGGCAGCTCACGACCTCTCTGTACTTTAGTCTCTTCACTAGCGAAACAGGGAAGTCAGATTACCTCATCTCGAACTTCCCTTGCAGCCGACATTTGTATTATTCTGTGCTCCCCCTTCTCTTACGGATTTGAAAAGTGGAACTTGCTGCTACATGAACCCTTTAGCAACCATAAAATTTAAGATTCTTTTACTGTCAAATGAAGGTGCCATCCCCCCAAAATTTACATAAATCTATGGAATTCATATGTTTGAAATATAAGTAAATATAAGAAAGTTGACTATATTTACCTTTTCTTAAAAAAAAGATTACTTTAAAAACATCTCCATATGAACTGATGGTGCACTTTGTAAAACAGTAAAGACAGAAATGAATCATTCAGAAAACCAGATATTAACTACTTCTTGTGAGTGATTTATGTCTCTCATTATTTCTTGACACTTCTAATGCTTTTTTAAAAATATCCACTTCTCAATGTCATGAAATGAATTACATTTCATCCAAAGTTGTGATTTCATTTTATAACATGCTTGAGTTTATGCAAGATTCAATCATTTGTTAATCATTTTGCTTGGGAGAGGAATTAATAACTTTTTATATTGAATCTTTTTTTAGTTGAAGACGGGGAATTTTTTATTAAGATATAACTTATACCTGGCAAAATTCATTCGTTTAAAGTGCATAATTCTGTGTTTTTTAGTATAGGTTGTACAGCCATCACCACTAATTCCAGAACATATCATAACCCTGAAAAGAAATCTCATACTAATTAGCAGTCTCTTCTCACAAATATTTTTTTGATATATCAAATTTGAAAGGTAAAGTCTCAATTCTAAAATTGGTTCAGACTGTGAGATTAATAAATTAATGGTATCATTTTATTATTCTTCCCATATTACATGTTAGTTTATGAGTAGATATTAAACCTTTCCTTGGGGATGAAGAATGGGGCAGTTTTAATTGAATTAAGTGAGTTTTAGTTTTGTTTCTCTGTTTTGTCATAATTTAGTTACTAAACCTAGATTTTCCATGAATTTATTTCTTTTTGTTGAAAATATTGAAAATGATTATATATATAATATATATATTATTTTACTTTGTGTGTGTGTATATATATATATATATATATATATATATATATTTTTTTTTTTTTAAAGAGGCTCCATGCCCAACATGGGGCTTGAACTCATGACCTTGAGATCAAGAGTTGCATGTTACAGACTGAGCCAGCCAGGAACCCTTGAAAATAGTATTTTAAAACTCACGTTACTAATTGTTTTCAGGAGATCAGAGTAATTGCCAATATCAAATATAGCATCAGGATAGTGAAATTTGACTCAGCAGCATTTAATTAGCATTTGGACGTCCAAAATAAGAATGTGTGTTTGGGAGAAAGCCAAAAGAATGAGGGTATCTAGAGCATGATGTAGGTAATAATGAGAGTTTCTGTTACTAGGGAAAAAAAAAAGAGGAACTTTAGAGAAAAGCACAAGCAACCGAAAACAGTTAAGTGTGACAGATGTGTACTAGGGTTACAATTTCTAAGATTAGTATAATATCAACATTTTGACTGCCAAATAAATTTGTCAGATGCTGCTGGCTCCTGGCAGTTAGACCTCAAACCAGCAATAAAGTTGAATTCATTATTGGAAAAGTATAGGTCTTACTTTTATTTGAAAGCATAACTTGGCTCATTAAATAAAATAGAATCCGGGGTTTAAAGTTTTTTTCCCTGCCAAGAACTGCTACTTTCTCAAGGTCCTCTGGCCCCTTTTAAAGACCCTTATTGGCCATCCAACACAACCATTTTCTCTCTATTGCTGCTGGCCATCTTTGAAAGTTCTCCTTCCTTTTGGTCTTCAAACATCTTGTTTACTTATTCCATGCTATAATCTCCAGGTCAGGCTTCATGAATGTTCTTTTTTAAGGCAGTTGGATGTGTTTTCTTCTCCTCCGGCTGGCAGGAGCTCTTCCAAGTTCTAGTGGGTCTTGAAGGACTTCAGATAGATGGTTTGGCCCAGTGCTCTCCCTCCTGGCAAGACTATTTGCAATAATCGTGAATGAATGAGCTCCTACTCTGTCCATACATTTCTCCTTGAGAGTTAGAGCTGCAACTTCCCTTGCTAACCCATTCTGTCACTTGCCAGCCTTTATTTGACTTGTTTATGGTTATAGAGCTTCTCCAGAAATTCTTTTTTATATCTTACATATCACCTTCCTTTCTTCTCATTCCCATTGCCTGAAGCAAAAAAAAATACTCCATATTTAAAATATTCTTGGGGTGCCTGGGTGGCTCAGTTGGCCCAACTTCAGCTTAGTTCATGACCTCACGATTTGTGGGTTCGAGCCCCACGTCAGACTCTGTGCTGACGGCTTAGGGCCTGGAGCCTGCTTGGATTCTGTGTCTCCCTCTCTGTCTGGCACTCCCCTACTCATATTCTGTCTCTCTGTCTCTCAAAAAGAGACATATTTTAAAATAAAAAAATTTAAATTTAAATTTAAATTTAAATTAAAAAATTTAAATAAAAATTTAATAAAATTTAATAAAAATTTTTAAATAAAAAATTTTAAATTAAAAAAAATATTTTTTTAATATTCTTGATTTATTTTGAAAATACCTGCCTGACAAGCCCACCTCTGGTCCTCCTTTCTCATTGCTCTTACTTAAAATTCCAAGGATGGAGCATTTACATGTTTGAGAGACTATGCTAAACATATTACACACTTTATCTTATTTAATACTCAAGCAAACCTTTCTGTAATTGCTATTATCATTCCCATTGTGTAGATGGAACAGTTACTGGTAAATAGAAGAGGCATCATTTTAACCTACGACTGTTCCACACCAAAGCCAATGCTCGTAGCCACTATTCTGTGCTTAGAGCCTCAGCCATCGTTTAATTTGTCTTTCTTTGTTCCAGTCCCAGTCAGCCTTCAGTTAGTATGTTAGATAAGCAGAACCCGGGGTGAGGGGGTGGGATGGAGGTAGACTGACATTTCTGTCCTTTGACAGTGTTTATTCAGCTCCCTGACTTTTGAGTGAGTTCAAATGACTCCACTTTGCTTCTTTCTACCTCTTCTTCCAACCTGCTTTATAACCATTCTCTCTCCCACCATCCCATTCACTTTTTTCTTCTTTCACAAACTTCAAGTGGCAGAAGGTCACGAGGAAAGAGGCATGGAAACAAAAGAGAGAGAGAGAGAGAGAGAGAGAGAAATGGCTCCTAACCTTTCTCCACCCTCCATAGTCCTGCTGTGGCTGATCATGGTACTACGTCCTTATTATTCTCTACGTTGTGTAGCTTCTTTCATAGGTGCTTCTCAATATATACCTCCAATATGACAGTCCTGCCCTGCATCTGTATCTGTTCTAGAGATGATAGGATTCCAGAAAGTTACCTTGGAAGAGCCCACAGGATGAGCTTGTAGACTCACAGATAGCTACTCAAGTTGACATGGCTGAAAAGTTGAAATTTGAAGTCAAATATTCTGATCCTGTGTTAGTTCACTGCACCTCACTGGTAACAAAAAGCATTAGCATATATTTACCCCTGCAATTTTGAAATAGCAAATCTGGTTTACAGTCCACTGGGAATGAGCCCTAGATGTCTGGCGAATTGTAGCACTCCGAGAATTTTTTCAGTGCCACTGAATATGAATATTTTAAATTTTACAGTGATGAACAACAGCGTGATTATTTAATGGAAAGACGGGACCTCGCCATTGATTTCATTTTTTCTTTAGTATTAATAGAAGTTTTGAAACAGGTCAGTAATTTAATGTTTCTTTTAGATAAGGTTTATCTGAAAACTACTTATGTTTTTAAAATCTAAGTTTTAAATTGTCCATGAATTTCAAATATTGGGTCATATGAATTGTGTTTATTGATTGCTAAGGATGACAGAAGTACTATTATTGATGTGATCTTTAATATTCTCTTCCAAGTTAAAGCGATCTTTTTTTTTTTTCTTTTCAGATTCCACTTCATCCTGTAATAGACAGTCTAATACATGATGTTATTAACTTGGCTTTCAAGCACTTTAAGTACAAAGAAGGGTAAAGTAATTTGTCTCTTTAGAATTTTGAAGAAGTTGGGCACTTAAAACTAAAACAAGTTTGCTCTTTTTAGATGACCAGGGATCCCTAACTCATCTAATCGTATCTTATTTAGGTACCTTGGTCCTAACACTGGAAATATGCACATCGTGGCAGACCTGTACGCAGAAGTCATTGGAGTGTTGGCACAAGCTAAGTAAGTGAACGTCAGCCCTTTACTGTAAGATCTTGAGCCCCTCCCCTATCGCCGCCCAGCTCCATTCTCAGGAAGGGACTGTGTGTGAGCTTACTGAGAGCTAAGGTCTTTTTTTTGCTATGGGTTTCTTGTCTCTGAAATTGACTAAAAGTGCCCTCGAGGCAAGTACCAAGTCTTTTTCAATTGTTTTCTCCCCTACCTTTTTTACCCGGCATTTGGGCCAGGGGCTACCAGGAGTCCCTGAGTTTCAGACTACTGCATCAAGGAAAGAACCGGACAAACCAAATTGCTTTCCTCTCTGCCACAAATATTCCAAAGAAGTTTACCACTTTGAGGAGTCTTGTTTTCTGTATTCTTTGAGCGTGTAGCTACGATATCTACCATCTGTGAATGGGAAAATTCCATTCTAGAATGTCCCTTTACTATAGAGCTTACTTAACTCAGCTGAGCTAAAAATGTCCCAGACTCTGTCATGGAAACAAGTCGGGGGAAAATTCTCATTGCTAAATTTATCTGGCCCCATAACGCTACTTAGCAGGCTAGAACAAAGTGGTGTTAGACCATTACCAATAATATACTTCTTCCAAAAGTGATGTCACATCTTATTCACCCGTCTTCATCTTACTCAACCCCGAGGCACATCAGGCAAGATCCCGAATGCCTAGGTGAGGCAAATGAGCCAGAGACATAATGCGAATCCAGGCCAAGAGTTGAGCTTAAAGCAACAGTGATGCCCTGATGCTTATGAAATACAATCTTCAGAAAGAGATTTTTATCTTCAAGAAGAGATGGTGTTTCCTAACTTAGTAGCATGGAAATACCCAATTATCAAAAAACAAAAAGTTTTGAAAATGTGTACTCAGCAACCTTACCTAGCCAAACATAGACAAGAACTCAGGCAACAGACCCCCAAAACTCTTCAGTGTGACTTACTTAATCTAACCCAGTTTATCCATCTCGGGTAGCTATTTTTTCGGACCCCTAAAACATCGCTGTTGGATGGAAGAGAGGTAGACACACTGATGCCGTGAGAAATATCAAGCTCAAAGACTGTCAACAACGGAGAGGAAAGAAAAAGTAACCAAAGCACACTGAAAAAACTACAGTGTTACCTGGGCCATTTTGCATGAGGTCATATCACACTTTTATCGTAGCCCATTGTAATAATTGTGGTTCATGAGTCATCAAGAAAAAAAAGCATAATATATTTTTTATTGCAACTAACAATAAAAGTATTAGCATTTTTAAGGGATAAGCTTCAATTGCCTGGCAGCTTGATTCATATGTATGTACCTCGTTCCTATAAAAGATCAGAAAAATGAGTTATTGCTATGTGTTCGGCTGATTTGTGTCAAACCCTGAAAATCTCAACATATTCCTGTGTAATTCCTCTTGGTATTATCTCAGACCTATTCTCTTATACTATCGTTTGGAAAGTTTAATTTGCCAAAAAATGGCTTTTGTGTTTTTCTTAGTTTTTGTGGATTATGCAAACAATATTGGTTTCCTTAGAATGACCTTTCTTAGCCACATCAGTTTTGAGTTAGTTATGAATGAATTGAAAAACAATGTCATAAGCAAGCAACACTCTAAGGCTATAGGAATTTCCATATTAGGTCAGATCTATGATCCACCAGTCCAGTGTTTTCTTGCCAACCGTGGTTTTTTAAATTTCCATGATGTCAGTATTTGTCCTAATTCTGCAATAGCCAAGTATGTGAAATGTCTCAATTTGGACAATGTTCCAGTACTTTCCACTCGTAAGAGAACCCTTTGGCCAGTGAGTTCTTACAGTACCTGCAGTAATGTATAGTAATCACAGTGCTGTATTCTCACCTAGTCAGTGTATAGGTAACCTTTACTGATAGATGATACAATCTTCAGCTAGTGTCATAATCCAAATTATCACATTACTCTTTCTCATGAGTAGGCCAGAAGCATTACTTTGTCATTGCCTTAGGCAAGTACTGTTTCCTTTGTTCTCAGTGGGGGGAAAAAAGGATGTATGCTTATCTACTACAGAGTGGTTATCTTTTTTTTGTTTCCCAAATAAGGGAGTAATGTAACAGTTCTAATTTTAGATTTTATATCTAGCCGGTAATGCATATGAAATATTGTCTTTATTCTGACTGTAGTTGTTAATACTTAGTTTTGGTCTTTAAGTTTTAGCAAAATCACTATTTTTAATCTTACTAGTGCTAATGCACTTAACTCCTACCGGTAAGGGGAAAAAATTTTGCTGGTTTGTGATATTTGCCCCAAAGTGTTGACTTTTTCAAAGTCAGTTTAGTTAAGATTAGATTTTTTTAGAGTAAGTTTTTTTGGTTACAATCTGGTATGTTTATTTAAATAGTCATAATGGCCTCTAAGATTCATAGATTTCAAAATTGCTTTCTCTTTATGTGATATAAACATGATGTACATATTCTTATACTCTTTTATATGTACTAAACATTTTAAAGCAGTTTATTTTTATACAGATGTTATAGTATACCAAAGACTGAGTAACGATTTAATTACTGTATTTACTAAAGACAGTACTAAACACTAAAGGCATAGTCATTGAAAATACATTTATTTTTTCCTAAAATTATTTCAGGGGAAAATAAATTTTAAGTGCAAATAGATTTGGGTATTTTTTTATGCTAAAATTGTATATTTATGTCATTTGGGACTTTTAAAAGCAAAAGATAACCATATTTATTCTTAAATGAGAAATAAATAGACTTCCAGCCACCTCTCCTTGTGAAAATGTGGAACTAGTAAATTATACAAATAACCTGCCCTCTCCTACCTCTTCTTGTTTTAGTCATGGATTAGGGATGGAAAACAAACTTTCTTAAGTATCATATGGTCCTTAAAACAATATAAGTCTAACCTATTAGATTACTTTTTTCCTTTTAAACTCTCACATTTAAAATTAAAATCACTGAGGGGTACCTAAGCGGCTCAGTCGATTCAGTGTCTGACTCTTGATTTCAGCTCAGGTCATGATATCACATCACAGTTCATGGGATCAAGCCCCACATTGGGTTCCGTGCTGACAGCACAGAGCCTGCTTGGGATTCTCTCTCTCTCCCTCTCTCTGGCCCTCCCCCACTGTATCTCTCAAAATAAATAAACAAACATTTAAAAAGTCATTAATAGGGTTTTTTTAGTGTTTGGAAATAACTTGAATAAACACATAATTTTTAAAAACCAGTTGCGAATTAATAAATTTATATAATCTTGATTGAAAGTGTCCCTTCCATTGCTTTGCCACACCATCTCTGCCTCCCACCCTTTCTCGTTGCTGCATAAAGTCTCATCCTTTACCTCAACTCAAATCCCCCCAAATCTCCTCTAATTTTCCAGCTGGAAAGAGCCCTTTCTCCTTGCCTTGGAGCCTCTTTAAGTGTATTATTCACATAAAAGGCAATGTGAAATGAGAAAGTGATCTAGTCTAGCATTCCACCTCCCAGAAGGATCAGCAAGATTTGAGCAAAGGGTCAGATACTTGTGAACGCACCTCACAAACTATTATTATTATTATTATTATTATTGTTATTATTTGCATGACTCATGGCCAGTTCTACATCGTTTTATATTCCCAAACAAACTATACACTGTTCTTAGGGCAGCAACTATATTTCATAGTTCATGAGCATGTAAGGCAGCTGGAGTATGGTGGAAATTCCTGGACTTTATGTCAGAAGACCTGGGTTTGAGTCGTCTTTGTCGTGTCGATCTTCCAAATCTGTTTCTTCATTTGTAAAATGGGAATGTATTCACTGCCTGGCTCAATGGGTTTTTGTGAAAGTAAAAGGAGTATAATGTGCATCAAATATTAAACATCTTTTTTTTTAATTTTTTATTGTTTATTTATTTTTGAGAAAGAGAGAGAGACGGAGCACAAGTGGGGAAGGGGCAGAGGGAGAGGGAGACACAGAATCTGAAGCAGGCTCCAGGCTCCGAGCTGTCAGCACAGAGCCCGATGTGGGGCTCAAATTCATGAACCGTGAAATCATGATCTGAGCCAAGGTCAGACGCTCAACCAACTGAGACAACTGCCCCTAAAATATTAAACATCTTACAAATATACCTTATTGTTATTCCTAGTCTAGACCAGTGCATCATAAACTTTAGCACATCAGAATCACCTATACAGTTGGTTGAACGAGATTACTGGAATTTACCCCTAGAGTTTCTTATCCGATAGGCAT
Organism: Acinonyx jubatus; assembly: GCF_027475565.1. Taxonomy (NCBI): domain Eukaryota; kingdom Metazoa; phylum Chordata; class Mammalia; order Carnivora; family Felidae; genus Acinonyx; species Acinonyx jubatus. The sequence goes on from NC_069380.1 coordinate 11,181,853, forward strand.
GGCATGGGCCAGATAAAGCCTGTTCCTCACAAGTTCCCACACAATGCTGCTGCTGCTGATCCCAGGGCCACACTTTGAGAACCACTGGCCTAGACATAACACAGCACGGAGATTAAGCACTGGGACTCTAGAGCCAGACATTTGGCTTGAAACCCTGGCTGTGCCATTTATCAGCTGTGCGACTTTATCACATTAAGAAATCTCAGCCTCAAGTTCCCTTGTCTGTGAAGAGGGTATACTAATAGTGCCCTGCTCGAGTTGCAAGGATTAAATAATTGTGAAGATGAAATGTAGGGTTCACTGAACTGTGCTTGGCATATCGTGGATGCTGGATATCTGCTTGTTGCTGCCATTGTCACCATCCTCGGCATCAGATTGTTTTCCTCCTCTAGAAGAAGTAGAAAAGAGAGATGACCCAGGAATTTGGAGTTTATATTTTCTGCTCCGTTGCCTTCTTACAAACCTTTTTTATTGTGAAATATATGGAACAAACATGAGAAAAAAAGTCCATAAATTGGTTTAGAAAAATACAGTTTTCACAAACTGTTACCAAATGAGCGACATGTGACTTCCTGTACCCAAGCCGAGAACTAGAAAATGGCCCGCTCTCTCTAAGCCTCTTACACCGACTTGCCAATCACACACCTCTTGTACTGCCTTCTGGTGAAACAATATCTGTGTTTACAGCCTACTTTATTTGTCCCAAACTTTCTACATCGAGGCGTCCAACGTTGTTTCAGCCTTCTCAGATTTCATTACTGGGCCTTCAACTTTCATAATATAATAACCCTCTTTAATCATGCCTCGCTCCTAGTTGACCTTTTCACATATGTAGAACCACAGGCTGATCGTCTCAGGAAGCGAAATACAATGAGTTTTAGAAGGCTTTCCTTGTTTTCTTAACCAGCCATTTCAGAAGTAGTTTGGATAACTTCTGTGTATATATTCCTCTACCTTAGATACTTGGAAGAACTGTTACTATTTTCCATCCTCTTAGGATCTATTGTTTTAATCCTATATGATAACGTTATAATTAATATTATTAAATATTAACATTTTCCTTTCAAATAATACAGATACCTTACATTCCTTGCAGACTGCGTCTCTTTCATTGTAACATCCCGCGCAGGTAGTAGAAAGCTTATTCGTCTTTCAGATTTGATTTGTATTTTTTCATTAGTAGATTTTCCTTCAACCTGAAAATAATTTTTTCACCAATCATTAACCTAAAACTATAAAAGAAACAACGACAGAAAACTTTGGAAATGGATTGGGACTGTGTCTTGGCATTATTTGCTGTCATTGTCAGAAATAGCTGGCCTGTGATATTATTCAGATGCTTAAAATTGGATACTTTAGGCCATTGGAGTTTGCAAGTATGTGGGAAATTGCTAAGCCTGAGGAAAAGAAGCTTTTTGTCGTGCTCAATTTAAGAGCTAGACCATTTTGAGAGCGTCTAAATAGCCCTGGATCTTCTCCCTGACTGAAGGAAATGTTGAGCATCTTATGAGAATAAGAGAAGAAAGGAGAAGATTGCACTCTTTGCCGAATCCCCAGTATCGAATCCTTACAAAATGACAGCCATGTACTTCACCTGATTCAAAGGAACGCTGTTGCTGTCCCCGTCACTCCTAGATGCTGGAGGCCTCCATTACAGTCACTTTTGTACCCATGATTTGAGAAGTCACTCATGTTCTCTTCTTAGATTCCCTGCTGTAAAGAAGAAATTTATGGCAGAGCTAAAAGAATTACGGCACAAAGAGCAGAGCCCGTACGTCGTTCAGAGTATTATCAGCTTGATAATGGGGATGAAATTCTTTCGAATTAAGATGTATCCAGTGGAGGACTTTGAGGCCTCTCTTCAGTTTATGCAGGTAGGTAATGTCTTGGGCAGGAGAACCACGGGGCCCTCGCCCTGAGCAACTCCCTTCATCAGAATGATGGACCTGATTCCAAGTCCATTTGCTTGTCAATGTGGAAAGAGTCCTGCCTTTGCCTCAGCAATTCACAATGTGCTTTGTATCCCAGTAATAGAATTTCAGGCAGATAATTTCACTTTCAAACTTTCATATCCTCTTTGCAGGAGGCTGTAGAGTGGAATCTCGTATATGTTGACTTTTTTTCTTTTTTACTCCTCAGCTGCATATCGATCTATGAATAAAATGTAGCTGATCTTTTTACTTTTTATACCTGATAGCATTGAGGTAGCTATGTTAGTGTTCATAGGCATCAGAACTTTAGGGAAGAAACTTTTTATTCCTACTGTACGAGAGAATCAGGTTTTCTTTTTTAAATCAACCAAACCATACAGGTGTAAGCATCAATTACACAGTGTTCCTCATTATGTACTAACAAAAGAATTGTTGCTAGTGTGGATTTTGCAGAACACGCAGCTCTATGAGAATTTATAAAACTCTCTCTGATGCTGCTGTGAATTGGATTTAGTGAGGGTCTTTATCAATAAAGAGTTTATATACAGGGATTATGAATGGAGGCTGTACCACTTCATACCCACTAAAGTGGCTAATAATGAAAAAGACAGACAACAGCAAGTGTGGGTGAGATGTAGAGAAATTGGAACACTCACACACTGGTGGGGATATAAAATCACACAACTTTGGAAAACAGTTTAGCAGTTCCTCGATTGTTAAACCTTAGGTATATATCCAAGAGAAAAATATATGTCCCCACAAAAACTTGAAGGCAAATGTTATTATTCATAGTAACATTATTCATTATTCATAATAACAAAGAAGTGAATATAACCCAAATGTTCATCAACCAATGAATAGATAAACAAATGGTGGCAGCTCCATAAAGGGAATATTATTTGGCCATGAAAAGGAATGAAGTACTAATACCATGCCACAACACGGATGTACCTTGAAAACAATACTCTAAGTCAAAGCAGTCAGATACCGAAGGCTACATATTGTATGATTCCATTTATACAAATTGTCCAGAATAGGCAAATCCATAGACACAGAAAGTGGATTAGTGATCGTATGAAGAGTTGGAGGAAGGGGTATGGATAAGGAGGTTGGACATAACTACTGAAGGGCGCAAAGTTTCTTTGGAGGATAGTGGAAAGGTCCTAAACTTGTGATAGATGTACAACTATGAATGTACTAAAAGCCATTGGTTTGTACACTTTAAATGGGTGAATTGCATGTTATATTGACTGTGTCTGAGTAAAGCTATTTTTTAAAGAAAGAATATGGGCTGTGTATCAAACTTCTTGGGTTTAAAATCAAGCTGTAGCACTTACCAGCCCTGTGACCTTGGCCCAGTCACGCGTAAGCCCTCCCAGCCTCACCTACCTTAGTGCCAAGTGGTGATGGTGGCAATAACCTTAGAAGGTGGCTCTGAGGAGGCACATGGTAAGTATTTACTAACTGTTAACTATTTTTATCCCTCTCTCATGTGAATAATTCATGTAACTATGTATTTGAATGACGATTTGCAAGAGTGTTTACACACATATACAAAGTAATGTAGGAAAAGGGCCACAATTCCAGAAACCATGACTTTCCATGTTGGCAACGCCTATCTTGCATTGATATCTAAATATAGAATTGATAGACTAGGGATTTTAGTAACTTGTGTTGGCAACGGTCCCAATGTTGACTGAAAATAAATATAATAGCTAATATAGATGTTAACATATCATCACAAATACGTGTAGCCTTGGACCCTTCCATGAAAACAATACCTAATGAATAGCATAGTAAGTTATTATGAAAAAGGCCAGGAAGGAGAAAAGGGCTAGTTGGATTCTAAACAGATCAGCTTTCCTAACAAATGATTCTCTGGGCCACCAAAAGTAGCCTTCATAGGGGCACCTATGTGGCTCAATTGGTTGAGAGTCTGACTCTTGATATTGGCTCAGCTCATGATCCCAGGGTCATAGGATCCAGCCCCACATCAGGCTCTGAGCTGACCGTGGATCCAGCTTCAGATTCTCTCTCTCTCCCTCTGCCCCTCTCCCCAGCTCATTCTGTCTCAAAACAAAACAAAATAACAAAACAGCTCTTTCATAGATAGTAGGCCACAGGCAAAAGACATCCTTACTTGAGGAGCTATTCTAAAGGTTTCTTGTCTGGGGGTAGAGTTGGGGAGAGGGGGTGGTGGGAAGAAGGGAAGCATTCCAGACTTGCTTATGAAACTATCTGAATAATAAACACACCTAAAATGTCAGAGCTAAGAAGTAAACAGCTCTGTGCCTGGGGCTGTCACAGGGCCTAAAATAAGTTTAATATCTTCTGCCTCTCTTCCCATGTTTACCTTCTCTGGAGATCTGTGTTTGTGGGTTAATCAAGGACCCAGGGCCCCACACACAGTAGATGGTCAATAGAAATTTGTCAGCAATGAATGTCTGAATGAATCAACCAAGAAGTCAGTGGATGAATATCTGCTCACTGTTTATAGATGCTTTGTCCTTTCAGCAAAGTGATTTGAGATAGAAATAGGAGGACACCAGTCTTGCAAAATGTCATTAGGGTCATTTTGAATTTTTTTTTAATTTTTTATTTATTTATTTATTTATTTATTTATTTATTTATTTATTTATTTTGAGAGAGAGACAGAGAGACTGAGAGCGGGAGAGGGGCAGAGAGAGAGGGAGTGACACAGAACCTGAAGCAGGCTCCAGGCTCTGAGTTGTCAGCACAGAGCCTGACGCAGGGCTCAAAATCACGGACTGCGAGATCATGACCTGAGCTGAAGTCGGATGCTTAACAACTGAGCCACTCACGTGCCCCGGGGCCATTTTGAACATAAATATAAGTGCTGGAATCTAGTGATTTTCTTTACTAGATTATGAAATATGCTATGTCAGTGTGTATGATTTAAGAGCTGTTTACTTAAATTTAAGTGCATTTATGTGCATATCTCAATCTGCTCTCCCTCCTTTATGCTTTTTCTACTTCCTAGGAATGTGCACATTATTTCCTCGAGGTCAAAGACAAAGATATCAAACATGCCTTGGCTGGGCTTTTTGTTGAAATTCTTGTCCCAGTTGCTGCCGTGAGTTATGTTTTTATTTTTAAGAATTTCCTCAAATTAGATTAGAGAGTTAACAATGTAATTAATATAATATTAACATGGGTCTCTGTTTTAGGCTGTTAAAAATGAAGTCAATGTTCCCTGTCTTAGAAACTTTGTTGAAAGCCTATATGATACCACGCTGGAACTTTCTTCTCGAAAGAAGCATTCGTTGGTTAGTAACGATGAGAAAATCCAAAATGCAAAATTGCAGAGGCTAAAATTCCTACGCTGAAATTACTTGAAAGTCATAAGGGTTCCCCCCAGATGGAAGATTTATCTACAGCTCCCCCCGAAAGAGGGAGCATTTCAAACTTTGGATCTTGCACTTAATATTGACCATAACTGAATCGCAGTAATATAAGGGGATTAGGCCATGTCACCTCAGATGACCCTTCTCGTCTTAAGATTCTGTTGTTTGTTTTCAAGACTGGCTTAACTTGATTTTTGTTTTTATTTCTGGGTATTTTTTCCAATCTAAAAGTCAAAGTTTATAATAACAGTTTATCTTTTCAATCCCCACAAGTCTTCACTGGTTGATTCCTAGACTGATACTCAAAATCAAATGGAACCAGGCAGCAAAGAGGGTTGGGAGGCAGATGGTCGCCCGTAGGAAAGATTCTCTGAAGGCTGAGAAAACAGTATTTGGGAAAGGTCTTGTGCTGAAAAGCAGCGGTGCAGAGAAGTCTTTTAAATTACTACAGCCTGTTGCCCTCAGTGGTGAATAAGACTCTGGTTTATGAATCGACACGTGGCATATGAGCTATAATTGTGATAGTTTGAAGGAAGTAGGTTATTTAGGTAGATGTTTGCTGACATGGTTTTTGCCAATCTTCAAAGTATGAGCATTGCCACCATTCTTTGAGCGAGTATTCAGGGTTGCTTTGCTGGCAGGGGTGACAGATTTGCTTATTTTGTACTTCTGTGGTCATTGTGACTGACTACTAGTAGTTTTTTGTGTTTGTTTGTTTTGTTGTGTTGTGTTTTAGTTTGTTTTGTTTTCGATTGCTGGCTGGAATTAGAGTTCTTCTCAATGGTAGTGTAGTTCAAAGTCAGTTTAAAGCCAAGTGACTAAAATATTAAGCTAGTGGATTGTTACACAATGATTCTCATTATGGCAATTGTTTTTTGTTTTGTTTTTTGTTTGTTTGTTTGTTTGCTAATTCAGCCTAATGGATGATCCAGTTATATTGTTGTTTAGATCTTCCCTAGCTTTAATTCTTGGGAGCCCTAAAGGTGTATGCCATCTGGCTCAGCAAAAATGGCGATGGGTTCTGCATATATATTTTTTGGGTGGCCGCTCATTAGCTTTTCTGTCTCCTTTAGTTGCTGTGGGAAACCAGCCCAGTTAGGCAGGAAAACACAGTAGCACCTCTGTTTATTCAGTCGTAAGCAAATTCCTCCTGTGGTTAAATTTGTCTTGGTGGAGTTTACCAATGCAATAACATTTCTTTGAGGAATCTTCCTTAATTACAGGAAGATTGCATGCAAAAGAAAATATATACACCTACCTCTAAGACAAAGACAAGCTAGTAGATGTTTATGAGGAAAAAGCCCAATAATATTTTTAAAATTCATGTGCCTTCCTGCTTTCTTTCTGAGAATTGAGAGTGATCTAAGCTAATGAGTTTGTTTTTAAAATCCCTAAGTGAAGACTAAATGAGTAAATCAGATTTCCACTTATACATGAAGCTTATTATACATTACACACTATTATACACCATGTAATTCTAGATAATTCCATCCGCATCATCATCAGAAAGCATTTGTGAAATGCCTACCTCTGCATGGCACCCCTGGGCCTCGTTGTGTTATGAAGCGTCCTGTTTATTCTGGCCCACAGAAGGAGGTGGATAGGTAGCGATCGCAGAGAACGTGCGTTACCTGATTTGATGAAATATGAATCAGCTCGTGACCTCATCTTCTTTCTCCTCAGGCCCTGTACCCCCTGGTGACCTGTCTTCTCTGTGTCAGTCAGAAGCAGCTGTTCCTGAACAGGTGGCACATTTTCCTCAACAACTGCTTATCCAACCTTAAAGTTAGTATTTGTCAGCTCAAAAAAGTCTTTTATGAACTAGATATGCGTCTGAGACTGGTACATGTGCTCCTGAGAGTGGCTCCCGATGTGGGCGGGGGAATTTCCCTATACTGTTGGAATAGTGAAAAAAAATATTAATCAGAGTTCTCCTTATTAAATATAGTCAGTTTTAGAAGAAGACTAAGGATAAGAGAAATCATTTCAGATTTGGGGAAATGAATCTTTTCTAATAAGGATCGCTTTCAAGGTAGAATTAAATACCCCCTTATGTGCATCAATTGTTGCATTTTATCTAAACGATTAAAAAAGGGGAGGCCGCACTTCACTGGCAGAACCATGCGAATTGATTTCAGAAGCTCAGCTATACCTCCCGCATCCTTCCTCTGCTGCCTCTAGTCTAGGAAAATATTTGGGAGGAAAGTTCCATTCTGTGGGAAGACTGGCCCTAGTCACAGAGAACGTGTATTTCCTGTCACTGTTATTTGCGATTATTTGAAGGCATTCTATTTAAGCCACATGGCAGGCCATCAGCCCGAGGCATTCGTTGAACAAATGCCCTACAGGTAGTTAGCACAAGTACTGGATGATGTGAGGAATGAAGTCAATGTTCCTAAAACTGAGGAGGCTACTGTTAAAACTACTATGACGAATAGTTTTAAAATTGGCTTTATAACTTTTAAGTAGTAGACATAGTTTAAGTTTCAGTGACCTATTGGTGAAAGACAACTAAATGGAAATCAACCCTAATATAAATGCAAACAGTGTGTATTTTCCTGTTATTTCCAATGGTGCCCAAAAATCTTGAAGCTCGTCTATATTTGCTACTTTAGAATTTTTGAAATATATTTAGTTATACAACCCTGTATGTGCTTGTACATGTTGCCTTGTCTTTTTTGTTCTAAGACACTTTAATTTAGTGAAGTGGTTAAGATTAATTATATTATTTTGGCATTTACAATAATTACACCATAATCTGCATTAGAGCTGTTTTGAGCACTGATGGTGAAATCCAAGATTAGAATCATTTATTTTCTTCCACTTGGCAGTGAAATATAATAGCAGTGGATATAGAATTAAGCTTTTAAGTATCCTGAAAAACAAAAAGCTTTTCAGGGTTATCAGCTATTATATAATAGCCACTCCTCGATATTTTATTTAGAGATTTACGCATCAATAATACTCTCTAACACACAGCACAATGTCTTTTTGTTGTTGTTTGATCCACTGTTAACTTATTCAGTTGTTAGTTGCAGTTAAAAATATTTTTTTGTTCATTTACACTTTACAGAAAATGGCCATTTTATTTAAAACAAAGAAGAGACATGATTAAGAATGTTCACAGTGCATTATTCTGTATACATTATTCTGAGTTCATTTGAGATGAATTTTAGTTAGAATTAAAATAATACTTTGCGTGACAACTTATTGTTGTGGCCAAAAAAAAGCCAATAAATTTTTTTGGTTTAAAGTAGATGTCTTTGATAGATAGCAGCATAATCTTACTTTGGAACATAATTGCCTTGAAGTTAAAACATTGGTGCTGTAGTCAAAACCCATCAAAAAGTCCGAATAACAGGGTTATAAATGGCCCTAGAGAAAAGTGGGGCTGCCAGCTGATGGTATATCCGTATGCAACCATTTCAAGCCTTAGAATTTCTAAGAGAATGGCCATGAGATCAGAAAGGGTATATAGAGTCAATGATATAGAGACTGAACCAAATTTCAGAATTCCATTCAATTCACCAAGTAGGTATGAAATGCCCACTGCGTGAGGTGCTAGGGATGCTGCTGAAAGTGGGAAAGATAAGGGAAGTCAACTGTATAAAAACTAGAAATAGAATAGAGTCTCTGTCCTTCAGGAACTTAGCATTTCATTGGGGGATATGTAACGAAGTTTCAAAATGCATGATAGAGACAGCCAGGAATATAGAAGTTGACGGTAGAGATACCTGTGCCATTTGGAGAAATTCAAGACCCCACGAAGCATGAAAGAGGTAGTGATCAGGCCAAGTTAAGGCAATAATATTTTACCTTATGGGTAATAAATTGTTGGAATTCACCATCCCAAGGCTAAAAGATAGAAAAAGACCCTTGATGATTACAGTTGAATAAAATGGTATCACATGTATTTAGAACTAAACCCAGTAGGGATTAAATGAGACCACTGTAAAATGTCATAAATAGGGGTGCTGGGGTGGCTCAGTCGGTGGGGCGTCTGACTTCGGCTCAGGTCATGATCTCGCGGTTTGTGAGTTCAAGCCCCGCGTCGGGCTCTGTGCTGACAGCTCGGAGCCCGGAGCCTGCTTCGGGTTCTGTGCCTCCCTCTCTCTGCTCCTCCCATACTCATGTTCTGTCTGTCTCTCTCTCAAAAATAAATCTTAAAAAACATTTTTTTTAAATGTCATAAATAGACAGAAAATCTTCCAAAACCTCCTCACAAATACTCACTGGGGTGAGAAATACCTGAGGAAAACTACCATGGCTTCAGAAGTATACTTTGTCTCAAATAAGCGTCAGTATTTTATGGATTTAGCGCCAACCATATCATTTTATCAAGACCACCAGACCAAGTCTCCCCCCATTTACCTTTTCTCCTTTTTGCTCCCGGCACGCTTCCGCATCTTGTCTCCCACTTCCCTACACATGCTTAAGTATAATGAACGTACTCTTTGAACCCTACACGTTGAACTTGGTAGCCATCCTTGATGTGTTCTGCAGACGCCAGTCACCAAGGCAGCAGCGTGACATATAGCAGAATAGAAGTGTGTTTGAGCATGAAAAAAATGATGCTTTCAAAGTAAACAAGCTCTCAGATTCAACGCTCATTTAATGTCAGTGCCCTGGTTTATCTTCCGAGTCAGTCTGTCAGAAGCAGGTTGCTTTGGAAACACAAACTTGAAGTCTTTATTTACAGTTGTTAAGTAGGTCAACCCTATATTAGCAATTTACCCTTGTAAAGTGATGGGCAATTTATGGCACCTTCGGACCACAACACTAGCACTCTTGCTTAGTAGTAACCAATACTTTTTTCTTCTGTATATTTTATGGCAGAATCTGAACATATAGAGCAATTAAAAATTGATACATTCTCTTCACATGTGCCATAATATACCGAATTCAGGAAAAAGGAAATACATTTTGAAACTTGATTTAATAATACTTAGTTTTTTTGTTGTGAATCTCCATTTATTACTAGTTCTTTTAACATGTATTATTTATAATAAGTATGTGGATTCATAAAACCTATGTGTTAGTTTCTCATCCTTGAAAATGGATATAATTAGAACAATTTTTTAAATTTTTTTATTTTATGATTAAGAGGTCCAGATTATAAAAACAAAACAAAATCATAAAAGAAACTTTAAAGGTTAAAAAATGTGTTTACTATATAATTAATAACCACAATAACTCTCAGTACTTAGAGATCTGTTATGAGGCAAGCCAATGGCTGGGGGTTTACATACATTGTCTGGTTTCATCATGACAATGTCATTAGCTCCACCTAGCTCTCCCTAATGCTTTCATTGATATTATTTATGTTTTTCTAAATATTTTTCTCCAATAACAATACTTCATCTGAAGAATGGATGGATGAATGAATGAATTAATTAATTAGTTAAAAATGATTCTGGGGCGCCCGGGTGGCTTAGTCGGTTAAGCATCTGGCTTCAGCTCAGGTCATGATCTCGTGGTTCGTGAGTTCTAGCCCCACATTGGGCTCTGTGCTGACAGCTCAGAGCCTGGAGCCTGTTCAGATTCTGTGTCTCCCTCTCTCTCTGCCCCTCCCCCGCTCATGCTCTGTCTCTCTCTCTCTCTCTCTGTCAAAAATAAATAAACATTAAAAAAAATTTTTTTAAATGATTCTTCATTCATCTTAGTCACTGCTCGTGTGAATGAATGAATGAATTAATTAAAAATGATTTACCATTCATCTCAGTCCCTGCTTGTGCTAGGACCTGAATGCATTCATTTTTGTAGTCATTCAGTTGGTCAACAACTTTTTTAAATGTTTATTTATATTTATAAATATATTTATTTTGAGAGAGAGTGAGAGAAAGCAGGGATGGGCAAAGAGAGAGGAGAGAGAGAATCCCAAGCAGGCTCCATGGTCAGCACAGAGCCTATGGGGTCTCGATTCCAGGACTATGAGATCGCGACTTGAGCTAAAATCAAGAGTCAGACACTTAACCAACCGAGCCACCCAGGTGCCCCAACAATTTTTTACAAGTGTGTACCAGGCACTATTCTAAGTGCTGGGAGTAAGTGATGAATAAGACACTAACACTCTCTGACCTCTTAGACCTTGTAATTTAGTGAAGTCAGACAGCAAACAAGTAAACAAATATATAAGAAGAAAAATTCAGAGAGTAGTAACTGCTATAAATAAAATCAAGTAGGATATTGTGACACAATGATACATCAGGAGGAGCAGAAGAGGGAGTGTGCAAGGATTTGTAGACACCGATAGCATATTTGAATGGGCCTTCATATAATATTAAACAAAGTAGAAAAAGTAATGCTTTGAAGACACTGGAACCAGGTTATCTAGGTTCAATCTCTTGATTTCCATTAAGAATCTCAAAAATAGTATGGCTGCCATAAATATATTTGATGAAACGTGTCATTAGAACGTAATGTATATTTGTGTAAGAATCACAATGAAGTTTAAGGAATGCTTTTTTTAAACTTTTCATATAATAGTAAGATAATTAGTGATATCTTTATATATATAAGGATTTCACAGCCCTTGGTAGAATGCATTAAAATGTATGGCACCATTTATTTTAAAACAACTACTATTCTTTTTGTAAATGTCAACTTTAAGTGATATAGTATTGGCTACTTTAAATAATAATTTTGTAGAAGCGTTATTCTGCTTTGATATTAATCTCATTTCTGTAAACTTGAGAAAATCTCTTTTCATCTGTTTCAGATCTGTCCGAGGCACATTTCAAAGTGGGATTTATACATTCTAACAGTGCACATAAACAGGGTTTAAAAATTAGTAATCAGCTGACAAGGATATTACTTTCCATGAGTGCCTTATTTATTCAGATGAGAGAAAATAATCATAAATCTTTGGCTCAGTAGTTTTAAAGCTTATCCTTAAATTACAGCATGTGTGTTCTTTGGGTAATATGGTCATTGATAAGGGAATTATGATCAGAGTATCAAAAGGAAATGCCTGAAAGTAGAAAGGGGTTGACTATCATATGCAAGAGAATACAACAGAAAAAAATAGATTTACTTCAATGGCTCCAGTTGAAGTGGAAGAGAGAACTAGAAGGTATTTGAGTATAACAAGATCAAAAGGTAACTAAAATTACTTATCAATCTCTGTCAATAGAGCTTGACCTTAGCACGCACCGCATCGTCAAGGTGGCCTGTTACAGATGCTGCTTCTCGAAACCTACCTCCAGAAATTCTGATTGAGAATGTCTGAGTGCAGTCAAGAAATTTGCATGTTCATAAAAAGCTCACGTGACTTAGTACCAATGGTCAGCGGGTGGATCTTGACAAATATTGGTCTTTCAAATGACCCTGTCACCAGCCAAGTTGCCAGTGAATTCAATTCTCCCTGCTGGTTACAGTTAACACTGAATTGCTTTAAGTAAAGCAAAAGCAAAATTTAAGGAAAGTGGGCATGATGCGGGGCCAGCTGACATGTCACGTGAAGTGTGTTGGTGACCAGCACTGAGATGAGGGGAAGGGGTACAGGGAAGATCCACTCTGAAGCCTACTAGTTTCTTGGACACTTTTATCTGTGTAACCTCAGAGCCACAATCAATTAATATATTGTTGTTAATGAATTAATGGAGAAGCAGATTACAATGGAAGAAGAGTCCTTTGATCTCGAAGTGGAGATTTTTGATAGCTATCAGTGGTTTGAGACATATGCTAAAATGTTTACATCCTGAAAATATTTATCAAACCCTTATTGTGTTAGCTGCTACTGGAATACAAAAACACTGAGAAGGAAATCCTGTTTTCAGTACAGTACAGTCTAGTAGGTGCCAGCAGCATATTTGAACCATATAATATTAAACAGTATATAAAAATTAATGCTTAGAAGACACTAGAACCAGAGAGTCTAGGTTCAGATTCTAGCACTGCCATTTATTAGCCCTCCTGTGCCTTGATTTCTTCATCTGCCCAATGAGAACAATGACAGTATCTACCTCATATTGTTGTGAAAATTAAAATGAGTTAATAACATATGTAGAGCATTGATAACAATCCCGGCTACAGTAAGCCTCATGTCAGATATACATTCCAGTTTCTAAGAAAATAGTACTTCCTGGAGAAGTCAGTTCCTAATCGCTGCTTGTCATTTACCAGCCTAATGACTCTGAGCAAGTCATTTGGTCTGTCTCAATGATAAAATCCCTCAACTAATGTCATGGTATGTGAAAGTACTTTTTTTTTTCATATTTTTTTAAAGTTTATTTATTTTTGAGAGAGAGACAGAGCATAGCCGGGCAGGGGCAGAGATAGAGGGAGACACAGAATGTGAAGCAGGCTCCAGGCTCTGAGCTGTCAGCACAGAGCCCAATGCAGGGCTCGAACCCATGACCTGTGAGATCATGACCTGAGACGAAGTCGGACACTTAACTGACTGAGCCACCCAGGTGCCTGTGAAAGCACTTTTGCAGTATCAGAATGCCATTACAAGTAGAAGATGTTTAGTAATATCATTGAACCATGTAGATTAATTTCAGCTACATACCAAAGGTTGCCTATTGTATGTAGGTTCTTTGTTTTTAATTGAAGTATATTTGACATACATTGTATTAGTTTCAGGTGTTCAACATAATGGTTCATCATTTGTACACATTGCAAAAGTATCACCGCGTAAGTCTAGTTACCATCTGTCGCAATACAAAGTTACAAAGAAAAATTTTTTTTAAATTTTTTTTGCACATTTATTTATTTTCGAGACAGAGAGAGAGCATGAACGGGGGAGGGTCAGAGAGAGAGGGAGACACAGAATCCGAAGCAGGCTCCAGGCTCTGAGCTGTCAGCACAGAGCCCGACGCGGGGCTCGAACCCGCAAGCTGTGAGATCATGACCTGAGCGAGAGTCGGACGCTCAACCGACTGAGCCACCCAGGCGCCCCCCAAAATTTTTTTTTCTTGTGATAAGAACTTTTCTTATTTTCTTAGCAGCTTTCAAATTTGTAATACAAAGTTACTGACTGCAGTCACCATGCTGTGCATTGCATTACATCCCCATGACTTACTTGTTTTTTAATCACGTTGGTACCTCTTGATGCCCTTCAGCCATTTTGCCCACCCCCACCTCCTTCCCCTCTGGCAACTACCGATTTCTCCTCTGTATCTATGAGTTCTGTTCTGTTTGTTACTTAGTTTTATTTTTTAGATTCCAAATATAAGTGAAATCATATGGTATTTGTCTTTCTCTGTCTGACTGACTTCACTTAGCATAATACCCTCAAAGTTCACCCATGTTATCACAAATGGCGAAGTTTCATTCGTTTTATGGCTAATATTCCACTTTTATCCATTATCTTTATCCATTTATCCATTGATGGACACTCAGGCTGTTTCCATATCTTGGCTATTGTGAAGAATGCTGCAGTAAATAGAGGAGCATATATCTTTTTTAATTAGTGTGTTTGTTTTTCAGATAAATACCCAGAAGGAATTGCTACATCATATGGCAGTTCTATTTTTAATGTTTTGAGGAACTTCCATCCTGTTTTCCATAGTGGCTGCATCAGTTTACATTTCAACCAACAGTGTAGGATGGTTCTCTTTCCTCCACATCCTTGCCAACACTTGTTATTTCTTGTCGTTTTGGTAATAGCCATTTTGACAGGTGTGAGGTGATGATGTCACATTGTAGTTTTGATTTGCATTTCCCTGACAATGCATGGTTTGGGGCATCTTTTCACATACCCGATGGCCATCTGTGTGGTTTGTTTTTTTTTTTTTTTTTTTTTTTTTTTTTTTGGAGATGTGTCTATTCAGATCCTTTGCCCAGTTTTTAATGTGATCGTTTGTATTTTGTTATTGAGCTGTGTGAGTTCTTTATATATTATGGATATTAACCCATTATCAGATATATGATTTGCAAATACCTTCTCCCATTCAGTAAGTTGCCTTTTTATTTTGTTGATGTTTTCCTTTGCTTGTTTGGCAGACACTTTTTAGTTTGATGTTGTTCCATTTGTTTATTTTTGTTTTGTTGCCTTTGCTTTTGGAGTCAGATCCAAAAAATATCACCAAGACCAATGTCTAGCACTTAACTGCCTGTTTTCTTCTAAGAGTTTTGTGATTTCTGGTCTTACATTGAAGTCCTTAATCTACTTTTAGTTAATTTTTGTGTGCATTATAAGATAGTGGTAAAATATAATTCTTTTGCATGTGGCTGTCCAGTTTCCCCACACCATTTATTGAAAAACGTTTTTCTTCTTGTATAATCTTGCCTCCTTTGTTGTAAATTAATTGACCATGTATGCTTGTATTCATTTCTGTGCCCTCTAGTCCATTGATATATGTCTGTTTTTATGTCAATACCATACTATTTTGATTACTATAGCTTTGTGATGTATTTTGAAATCAAGGAGCATAATGCCTCCAGCTTTGTTTTTCTCAAGATTGTTTTCACTGCTTGGGACCTTTTGTGGTACCACACAAATTTTAGGATTGTTATATTTCTATGAAAAATGCCAGTGGAGGGGAGCCTGGGTGGCTCAGTCAGTTAAGCATCTGACTTAGGCTCAGGTCATGATCTCGCTGTTCATGAATTCAAGCCCACATCAGGCTCTGTGCTGACAGTTCAGAGCCCAGAGCCTGCTTCAGATTCTGTGTCTCCCTCTCTCTCTGCCCCTCCCCTGCTTATGCTCTCTCTTTCAAAAATAAATAAACATTAAAAAAAAATGTTTTAATGCATTGGAATTTTGATAGAGATTATACTGAATCTGTAAATTACTTTGGGGTAATATGGAAATTTTTACAATATTAATTATTTTAATCTATGAGCATAGAATATCTTCCCATTTATTTGTGTCTTCTTTAATTTCTTTCATCTATGTCTTATAGTTTTCAGTGTACAAGTCTTTCACATCCTTTGTTAAATTTATTCCTAGGTATTTTATTCTTTTTGATGAAATTGTTAATGGGATTATTTTATTAATTTCACTTTCTGATAGTTTGTTGTTAGTGTCTAAGCATGCAGATTTTTGTACTTTGATTTTGTACCTTGCACCTTTACTGAATTTGTTTATTGTAAGTTTTTTGGTAGAGTCTTTAGGTTTTTCTATGTATTAAATTATGTTGTCTGCAAATAGTGATAGTATTACATTTTCCTTTCCAATTTTGATGACTTTTATTTGTTTTTTTCTGCCTAATTGTTCTGGGTAGGACTTCCAATACTATGTTGAATAAAAGTGGTGAAAGTGAGTGTCTTTGCCTTGTTCCTGATCTTAAAGGAAAAGCTTTCAGTATTTCACCACTGAGTATGATATTCTGTGGGCTTGCAATATATGGCCCCTTATTATTTCGAGGTACATTCCCTCTATACTCAATTTCTTGTGAGTTTTTATCATAAATGGATATTGAATTTATCAAATGCTTTTCTTCATCTATTGGGAAGTCAGAGGATTTTTATCCCTCATTTTGTTAATGTGGCTTATCATGTTGATTGATTTGCAAATGTAGAACCATCTTTCCATCCCTGGAATAAATCCCGTTTGATCATGGTGTATAATCCTTTAAATGTCTTCTTGAATTCAGTTTGCTGATATTTCGTTGAGGATTTTGGCATCTATGTTCATCAGGGATATTGGCCTGTAACTTTCTTTTTTGTTGTTGTTGTGTTCTTGTCTGGTTTTAGTATCAGGGTAATGCTGACATCATAAAATGAGTTTGAGAGTATTCCCTTCTTTTCAAGTTTTTGGAAGAGTTTAAGAAGGATTGATATTAATCCTTCTTTGAAGGTTTGGTAGAATTCACTAGTGAAGCCATCTGGTCCCGGTCTTCTGTTTGTTGGGAGTTTTTTTATTACTGATTCAGTTTCCTTACTAGTAATTGGTCTGTTCAGATTTTTCTATTTATGATTCAGTTTTGGAAGATGATATGTTTCTAGGAATTAATTTAGTTCTTGTATGTTGTCTAAGTGGTTGGCATATAATTGTTCATAATAGTCCTTTATGATCTTCTGTATTTCTTTTGTGTCAGTTGCAATTTCTCCTCTTTATTTTCTTATTCTATTTATTTAAGCCCTCTCTATTTTTCTTTTAGTCTAGCCCAAAAGCTTGTCAATTTTGTTTATCTTTTCAAAGACCCAGCTGTTAGTTTCACTGATCTTCTCTATATCTTTTAATTGCTATCTCATTATTTCCACTCTGATCTTTATTATTTCCTTCCTTCTGATAACTTTGGGCTTTTAGAGTTCTTCTTGTCTAGTTACTTTAGGTTTAAAGTTAGATTGCTTATTTGATATTTCTCTTGTTCCATGAGATAGGCCTATATCGATATAATCTTTCCTCTTAGAACTGCTTTTATTGTATCCATAGATTTTGGTACATTGTATTTCCATTTTTGTTTGTCTCAAGGTATTTTTTTTTAATTTCTTCTTTGATTTCCTCATTGACTCATTAGTTATTCATTAGTATGCTGCTTAATCTCCCCATATTTGTGATTTTTCCAATTTTCTTTTTGTAATTGGTTTTTACCTTCGTACTATGGTTGGAAAAGATGCTTGATATGATTTCAATCCTCTTAGATTTATTTAGACTTGTTTTGTGGACTAACGTATGACCTCTCTTGGCAAATGTTCCACATGCACTTGAGTAGAATTGTGTTTTCTACTGACTTGGGAAAGAATGTTCTGTATACATCTATTAAGTCCATCTAGTGTAATGTACCATTTAAAGTCTAATGTGTGATTTAAAGCCAATATTTCCCTCTTGATTTTCTGCCTAGGTGATCTATCCATTGATGTAAGTGGGGCTTTAAAGTTCCCTACTTACTGTTGTGTTGTTGTCAGTCTCTCCCTTTAGGTTTGTTAATATTCATTTTATACATTTAGGTGCTTGTATGTTGGGTGTATAAATATTTACGGATGTTGTATTTTCTTGTTGGATTGACCCCCTTTGTCATTATGTAATACCCTTCTTTGTCTTTTATTATAGTCTTTATTTTCAAGTTTGTTTTGTCTGATGTCAGGACAGCTACCCCAGCTTTCTTTTGGTTTCTGTTTGCATGGAATCTTGTTCCATCCCTTCACTTTCAGTCTGTATGTGTCCTTACATCTAAAGTGAATCTCTTATAGGCAGCATATATGAGTCTTGGGTTTTTTATCCATTCAACAAACCGATGTCTTTTGATTGGAGCACTTAGTCCATTTACATTTAAAGTAGTTGCTCATAGGTCTGTACTTACTGTTATTTTATTAATTTTTTCTGGCTGTTTGTAGTTTCTCTCTGTTCCCTTCTTTTGCTTTTTACCCTTGCAATTTGATGACTTTCTGTGGTGTTATGCTTAGATTCCTTTCTCATTATCTTTTTAAGTTTATTTATTTTGAGAGAGAGAGTGCAAGTGGGGGATGGGCAGAGAGAGAGGAGAGAGAATCCCAAGCAGGATCCGTGCCGTAAGTGCAGAGACCGATGTGAGGCTCAATCTCACGAACCGTGAAATCATGACCTAAGCCGAGATCAAGAGGCAGAAGCGTAACTGACTGAGCCACCCCAATGCCCCCCATTATCTTTTATGTATCTTTTAGAGGTTTTTGCTTTGTGGTTACCATGAGACTGACATCTAACAGCCTATATATTTAACAGTCTATTTTAAGTTGATAGCAAGTTAAGTTTGAATGCATTCTAAAACTCTGCATTTTTGTGTTTTTGATGTCACATTTTACATCTCTGTGTATCCCTTAAGTAATTAGTATATCATTATTTTACTATGTCTTTTAACATTCATACTAACTGTAAGTGATTAGTCCACTTTTTTTTTTTTTTACTATATATTTACCTTTACCTGTGAGATTTTTACTTTCATGTGTTCGCTTATCACTAATTAGTGTGCCCTTTGTTTTAAGCTTAATGCAGTCTCTTCAACATTTCTTTTAGGGCCAATTCAGTGGTGATGAACTGCTTTAGCTTCTGCTTGTCTGCAGAAATCCTTATCTCTTTTTTAATTCTAAATGATAATCTTGCTGCATATAATATTCTTGTTTGGAAGTTTTTTAGGGAAGTTTTTAGCCATTATTTCTTGAAATAAGTTTTCTGCCCCTTTCTCTCTCTCTCTCTTCCTCCTGGAAGCCCTATATTCTGCTTGATGTTGTCTAATAGGTCCCTCAAGCTATCTTTATTTTTTTTTAATTATTTTTTTCTTTCTGCTTTTCTATTTGGGTGAGTTCTACTGCCCTGTCTCCCAGATCACTGATTCTTCCTTCTGCCTCATCTAGTCTGCTGTTAAACCTTTTTAGTATATTTTTTAGTGCAGTCAGTTGTGTTCTTCAGCTCTGTGACTTCTGTTTGGGACTTTCTGATCTTTTCTTATTTTTCTTCTATGTTGAAATCTTTCTGTGTGCATCCATTCTTCTCCTCAGTTCAGTGAGCATCTTTATGACCATTACTTTAACTCCTTATCGGGCAAATTATGTATCTCCATTTCAGTAAAGTTTTTTTTTTTTTCTCCTGGGTTTTATCTTGTTCTTTTGTTGGGAATATATTCCTCTGTTTCCTCATTTTGCTTGACTCTCTCTGTTTGTTTCTATGTGTTAGGCAAAATAGCTATCTCACCCAGTCTTAAGGGGGTGGCCCTATGTAAGCAATGAACCTTAATATTTGACTTTGCCCTAGTTCTTGGTTGTCTCTGGAACTGTCTCTCTGGTTTTTTAAGACTCATAGTGTCTACAAATGCAAGCCCCTGGCCACCAGAGCCTAAAACTCAAGGGCATCCCCTTGTGTGGGCTGTGCACGCATGCTGGCTTTGGTAGGTCAAGGGGCACAGGGGCGACATTATAGGAGCAACACAAGAGGTGCAAATCCAAAGCAGTGGCATGGGGGATGGGAGTTGCCACTGGTTGGTTAGAGTGAGTGCAAAAATAGTACTTCCCAGTGCCAGCACCAGCAAGGTAGAGAAAGAAGGTAAAAATGTCACCCACCAGCGCCTCCATCCCTAGGCAGAGTCCCAACAGTCTTTTGCCCTTCTAACACGTGCCTTAATATCAGCAACTTTATCTTCTTCACCTATGGTCTAGGCTCTTCTCTAACTGCTGCTTTTTCACTGGGTCCCAGGGAGAGTGAATCTGCATGTGAGCCTTTTAAGAGCAGGAACTCTCTCTTTCCCTACCGCCCTATTGCTCTCGTGGATATAAGCCCTGTTCATTTTCCAAGTGACCCATTTGGGGGCTCATTTCTCTGATGCAGGTCCCAAGGGATGGGGTGGCTAATGTGGAAACAAACTCCATGCTCCTCAGGGAGGAATTCCTTATTCATGAGACCCCTCCCCGTGGTGGGTCACCACTCTGAGGGTAGGATTTTTTTGTCAAGACCATGTATCTGTCTCTCCTACCTGTCCTGACGTGGCTCTTTTACCCTTTGTTGTAAAGTAGCTGTTCAGCTAGTTCTCAGGTTCTTTCCAGAGGGAACTGTTCCATATGTAGCTATAGATTTGTTGTGTCCTTAGGAGGAGGTAAGTTCAGGATGGTTATATGCCACTGTCTCAAACTGCCTCCTTGTATAGGTTCTAGATAAAGACATCTTGCTTATGCATCAAGTTGTTCTGCAACTACTCACAGTCTGCTTTTTTTACATTGATGTTTACTGATAGCCTGTTGTATGGCAGTCATTGAGGACACAAAAATGAACAAACCAAAATTCTGGAGTTCACATTTTGCTAAGAAATGTAAAGGGGTAGGACAACATTCTGGAAGCAGAGAGTAGAGGCACTTGGCAGTCTCTCTGCAGGGGGTGGGGGGGCAGGGGAGGAGAAATAGTTGTTGTAATAGTAGAGGATTTAACGGAGGCGATAACACCTAACTGAATCTCGCCAGGGAATAGAAGTTTTCCAAATAGACCAGGGGTAGGAAGGCATTTGAGGCATTTAGGAAATTGCAGAAGGGATATAATGACATGGGGAGCACCAAACCTAGGAGGTAGTAATGGGGGAGCCAGATTGCCAAAGCCCCCCTCATATACCACATCACGGAACAGAGACGTCCAGGAGGTGATTAGAAGTCCCTTAAGGAAGGGGATGCCTGGGTGGCTCAGTCGCTTAAGTGTCTGACTCCTGATTTCAGCGCAGGTTGTGATCTCACAGCTCATGAGTTTGAGTCCCAGATTGGGCTCTGTGTGGTGTCAGCAAGAAGGCTGCTTGGAATCCTCTTTGCCCCTCCTCTGCTTATATGCGCGCTCTCTCTCTCTCTCTCTCTCCCCCTCCTCTCTCCCTCTCTCTCAAAATAAATAAGTAAACTTCAAAAAAAAATTAAAAATTTTAAAAATCTAGAAAAACACAGTAACCCCAATTTTTTTTTTTTAAACGTTTATTTGTTTTTGAGACAGAGAGAGACAGAGCATGAACGGGGGAGGGGCAGAGAGAGAGGGAGACACAGAATCGGAAGGAGGCTCCAGGCTCTGAGCCATCAGCCCAGAGCCCGACACGGGGCTCGAACTCACGGACCATGAGATCGTGACCTGAGTTGAAGTCGGACGCTAAACTGACTGAGCCACCCAGGCGCCCCAACCCCAATTTTTTAATGATGGAATATTTTAAATGCAACTTTACAGTTTAGTCGTTTACATAAAGTTTCTTTATGTAGCCAAACAGGCAAATCAAACAAGCAAAAAATTGTCCTTTGTATATAAATGTATGCTTTTAAAAAGTTGGGGCCTTAAAAAAAAGTCAGAGCCTTTTTTTCCCTAGAGCTAGAAAAGTTCCAGTTAGTTAACATACAGTGTAATATTAGTTTCAGGTGTATAATCTAGTAATAAAACACATGTTAAACTGAAAATAATGTGGTATTAGCACATGAATGAACAGACTAATAAAATTCTAAAAACAGACCTAAATGCATGTAGAAATTTAGAATTTTATAATAATGATCACACCAAAAATTTGACATAAGAAATCCACTTTTCCTAAATCTAAAAAACTACTCTCTATAGTCTTTTCCATAAAATTTATTTACATAAATAGCCTAAAAATAAACTTTATGTCTAAACACTTATGAATTCTACAAAAATCAGTACCAAATTATCTACACTAAGAATAAAACAGCTAGGACAATTATGACAAGATAAATAAATAAGGGAAGAGAAGTAACGTAAGAGCAAAAAACTTGTAAGACAGTTAAAAGTGACATTTAAACACGGTTTAGGAAACATTTATCGACCCCTTGAAGAATGGCAGGAATTCTAATAGATATTACAGTAAATAATGCCCCTTCCTTTCCGACATCTAAACAAGACCATTTGCTAGAGGTTGTTTGAAGGTCAGAAGACATTCAGGACAGAATAATTAGCTTTAATGGTATGGGATTGAGGACCCTGGGGAGGAACAGAGAAGCCTGCACAAAAGAGGGGATGTTCAAGTTGACTGTGAAGGAGTAGGGTTCACCTGATAGAAAAGAAGGAGGCAGGGGCAAGGGGTGAAGGAACCCACTCTTGACCTGGAAATGGAATGAACATGGCCTGGCCACAGTTGAGGAAGCTTGTGGGGGAAAAGCAGGATGGAGGCAGAAAAGGTAGATTAGAGCTACATATTGACTGGTCAGTTATGCCATGCCAAGAAATGTTACCTGGATCCTACAGGCATCAGGGAAACTATCCAGTGCATGATTTTTAAATCAAGAGGAATATGATTAGATTAAGACAGGACAGTGAGGAAAGAATTCGTTGCTTCCTCTCTGGCCTGTTATTACCCAGAAGCCAGCAGCTCTGTCACAGTTGGTCTCCTGCCTCTGTTCCTTTCCCCACAGTGTGGGGACTTCTTCCGTGGTCTCCTTGATCTTAGTGGCTTCCTGTCACCATCAGGAGAACCCTGGTCCCCTTTGTTAACCTGGCATGCAGGGTCCCACACATCACCCTTGCCTTCCTCATAACCCTCATCAGCCCCTGCTCCTTCATCTGGCCCTAGGCACTGGAATACAAACTATTGCCAGGGTGTGAGACATGACCGGTCTTCTTCAGCTCTCTTAGCTTCCACACGCTCTCCCTTCCCATCATCCTTTTACACCGTGCAAAGTTTCATATTGTGCCAAGCACAGTACCTGGCCCACTGTAGCCAACCAAATGTTTGTTGAATGAACACATGAGTAAATGATTGGATTAAAGTTCCTCTGAGTTTTCATGTGCCCCTGAAAATTTTTCCTGACTTTCCTTGAGCTTGCCATAGCTTGTCTTTCTTTCTGTTTTCATTCTTTAGCTCCTGTGCCTACCAGTTTTTTCTACTGCCTTAGAGTTGATTGCTTTTTATCCATCTCCCATCCCCCAGAGGTTGTAAACAACTTAGGGAAAGGGATTATCTTTTATCTCTATATCCCATGTTCTAACACAGTGCCTAGTACACATTCATCTCAATAAATGTTGGTGGGTAATTAGATTCAGGCAGTGGGGGGGTGGGTAGGGAACTTGGGGAATCAAAACAAAAACAATGTTTACAAGGGCATAATCAACACTAGAAAGAAGAGATTAATTATTCTCTTAGTGCTAGAGAATACAGGTTCCCTAGGGCTGGAGGAAGAAGGCAATTTCAAGTATTCACCTTGGCAAAAGAGAGAATGACATGACTTCCCCCGGAACCACTCTGCCCTGCCCTCATGGCTATTTGGATCCCTCCTCATAGATTATTTACACAATGGACACCCGGACGCAAATACTCCATAAATCCCAGATGATGCAGTGCCTTGTAGGGGCCCTGCATTTCTAAGCCATTCAGAAAAGAATAATCTCCATACATTTCATACAGTACCATTTAATCTTTTTTTTTTTTTTTACCACCTAATATTAATTAAATCTTAAATCTAATGCTATCTTACATCCTGGTTTCTGTTGCAGAATAAAGACCCCAAGATGGCTCGGGTTGCACTGGAATCTCTATACAGATTACTCTGGGTTTACATGATTCGAATTAAATGTGAAAGCAACACAGCTACTCAGAGGTAAGGATCTGGTTTAGGTTAATGGTAACTACCTCACTGAGTTAATGGTAACCATTACTCAGCCGATAAAGAGGGTGTTTTGTTTTCCTGCTACCTGTATTAACCAAAGTAAAAACTATTCAAAGTTGACACTTTCTAAAAGATCTAAGTCCTAAGGACATTTTCAGTCTTTGCTTAGTCAGTAGCTCAGCAGCCATTGCAGAAACTTTGGCTTCTACTAGGACGGCAAGCTTCCACGGCCAAGGTTGCATTCACCATGTTAACAAAGCACATGGCTATGATCTTCCAACTGCCCTTAGTTTTGCAGAAAAACTTGATAGAGTAATTATGCTGATGAAAAAGGGATGAAGTGGTTTGTTTTCTTTTTCTGAATTCTCTCTGATACTTAGATAAGATGAAACATCTGCCATTTTCACTTACAGAACTGGAGCTCAGCCAATCTTGCTTGTGTTCTCTTTTTTTCTCCCTGTCTTTCAGCCGTCTTATAACCATCATCACAACACTTTTCCCCAAAGGGTCCCGTGGTGTGGTGCCAAGGGATATGCCTCTGAACATCTTTGTGAAAATCATCCAGTTCATTGCCCAGGTAATGGAGAAGCTTCTGGTAGTGGGAATGATCTAACTGCCTTCAAGTAGCCAGTCTCCTTCCTAGCAAGTGCTACCAGGTGAAAAGTCTGAAGTAATAGCTTATGTGGAAAGACTTTGCAGGATGGTGTTGTCAGTGTTTTCACACGTAGCTTTTTTTTTTTTTCTTCAAAACAAATAGTGCCATGGGTACGTCAGGTGTTTTCAGCGTCTGTCACATGAAGGAGCGGAGAGAGTTTAAGTGACTCATCCAAGGCCATAGAACCTATTAGTAAAAGGGCCTCTTGACTCCCAGTCCCTGTTTTGTCCCGATGCTCTGCTCTGGATTCTGCAAGTCAGGAGGAAGCCAAGAGTCTGGTGTTTGGAGGAAATCAAAAGATTGCTTTGTGCAATTTGAGGAGTAAAGAAAAATGCTCTTTCACCCCGTGAGAAAGAAGCATGAATAGGAATATTAGAATTTATCAAGTACTTACTCTTTGCCAGGAACTTTTTTTTTTAATTTTTTAATGTTTATTTATTTTTGAGAGAGAGAGAGAGAGAGAGAGAGACAGAGCATGAGCATGAGCAGGGAAGGGGCAGAGACAGACAAAAACACAGAATCCAAAGGAGGCTCCAGGCTCTGAGCAGTCAGCACAAAGCCTGATGGGGGGCTTGCACTCAGGAGCCATGAGATATGACCTGAGCTGAAGTCAGATGCTTCACCAACTGAGCCACCCAGGCGCCCCTGCCAGGAACTTTTCTAAGAACTTACAGGTACTAATTTCCTTAAAAACTGGGTCCAATAATGGTAAACATAGATCTTAGTATTTAGTTTACTATTTAGACCCAAGATTTTTACTTTTTAAATCACACTTTGTGGGTAAATGGTTATATCCCAACTTCGACTTCCTCGTGACTTACAGAACAATGTGAAAAGATAATTATCCCAGTTCAGCCTCTGCTACAAGCCAGCTCTATACCCTTAAACAAGTCAGAGAGCATCTTTCTTCTGTGTCTTGAACTGTAAAATGAACTGTAAAACGTGGAGGGAAATGCTCGCCCAGTGTACTTCAGAATGCTGTGTGGATAAAGGGAAATTATAGGCATGAAAATACTATTAGTACAATTGACATTGACATAAAGATGTAAGGGTCAGTCGTTACTTCATAGACTAGTAATGTATAATATCTCTCTATGTGTTCGGATAATGAGATGCCTCTGTCATATTTGCTCTTAGGGAAAAGACGTTTCTTGCTTTTTGGGCAGATGAATTAATGTGATTTTTCTGCATATAGTTATCACGTGCCTGAGAATGTGTTTTGCTTATTCCAGAATATTGTTTAAAATGAACCAGTCATATCATAGCAGCCACTGTCTCAAACCATCAGAATCTGGCTTCTGCTTTCTCACTTACGTAATCATAGTATGTCTTATTTGTTGATTGTTCATTTCGCTTTCAGACATTGTCCATTATAATATGAGCCCAAGGATTTGAAACGTTAGAGAATAGGAGAAGATGGTCATTTTGCAGTGGTATTTTTAAACATATATTTTAAACTGAGTTTCAAGAGGTGATCAGCATTTGCTTTACAAGCAGAAAGTGTTGAGACTGTATTTAAGCTCAGACATTCCAAGTGTTTTGGTTTTTCATTTGGGGGATTTGTTTTTTGCTTTTTGTTTTCTCATTAGTCATTCCAGGCTTTAGGGGCTAAATTCCACATTTTACATAACAAAAGCATCTCTGTACATCACATGAAAATGGGCAGCTTCACCCAAGGCTCTAAGGGGCATGGTCTTCCTTCAGGGATTCTCTTGATGCATAAAACTGAACAGCATCTTGCTTCTTGTAGCAACCACCTGTTGGTGGCCTAAAATGAAAATAGACACTTCACACTGAATTTGTATTTTAAAATCTTTGTTTTGTTGTCTCTTTTCCACTACAGGAACGCTTAGATTTTGCCATGAAAGAAATTATTTTTGATTTTCTCTGTGTGGGAAAACCAGCAAAAGCTTTCAGCCTCAACCCAGAGGTATGAATGAAATGATCCTTTTATGTACCTCTAACCGAGCCGTACCTTTTCTTTGCGACTTTGGGGAATAGGGCGAAGGCCATTTTCTTGAAAAGTCTTCTGTTTCTTTCTGTCCGTGTTTATTTGACTAACAATCATAGATGATGGAATTTCAGGAGTCAGGTTTTGGGTGAACAGACTTAGGATGAAAGCAAGTTTATGTGCCACCATATTCTGTGCTCGGATGATAGAGCAAACCTTGCCCCAAAAGATAATTTGCCACTACAGGTCACGGTGTTTTCTTTTAGACAAGTCAGTACTTATAGCTGTTTTGATGCAGATGAACAAGTTGAGTCCTGGGAAGTGTTCAAACAGAGAAGAATGAACGCATGTGATAATAAAATACTAGAATCGAATGAAATCGAGTGATGTATGGATCTATGTTTCTGTGGCAGCGTCACAACTCAAGGACCAGGCAGATCCTGAAAGTGATGGGCACAACACATGGTTGGAGTGACCTATGCAAATGAGAAGCACATCCCAGTTTAAACTTTAAGAACACTGGTGGCCAACAGAACTGTGCCTGGCAGGGTGCCTCTTTGCAGTCTTTTCCCTATGATACTGTAGGAAGAATGCTAAACCAGAAGGCAACAGTATTGGATTTGCCCCTTGACACAGGCCTTACCACTTAAACTAGCTCTAAGACATTTATCTCTGAGCTTCAGCTTTTTTTGCCAGGAAAATGGACAAAATACTTTTCTAGATCACTCATAGAATAATTGTGATACTGTGACATTACAAGCTCTTAAGCAACAAGACAAAACCAAAAAAAAAAAAAAAAAAAAAAAAAAACAACCCACCATAGAAGTTTTTTTAAAAAAGAATGTTCATATCATCACTGTACTATTTTGTCTGGCTCCTTCATTCTGTCAGTAAGGACAGAGGCTCGAAATCAGCACCTGGTTAATAGCAAAAGGAACCACATCTCCTGGTTCCACAGCCTGTATTCTCTTCTTTGTGCTAAGGTTGCCATGTGTCTAGGGACAGCTGGAGAAGCCCCAAAATGGGAGTTTTTGTCTTGTGTCTAATGACATCACAGTCTTCTGGAATGGCTACAGCCAGGGTCAAGGGAAGAGGGACAGAGTTGATGCCAATCCAGAACATTTGGGCTAGAATGGGGCCCAGAACCCTAGGTAAAGAGTCTTCTCCTGCTGGGAAGTTTCTCAAAATATTTTTCACTTCTCAGGGGTCATGGCTTTAACAGCCCTCAGAATTACCAGGTTATTAGTCTAAAAAGAACTTACTGAAAGCTACCATCATCATCACCATGTATAAAATTTACCCTTTATTCTTTCCTCAGACTCCTCAGTCAATGAATAATTGGTTAACCTCTTTGTGCAGAACAATTGGAATTATGGGGTTTTTAATTTTTAAAACTACAAAAAGACATTTGAGTATCTTCTTCCATTTCTCCTGAGCTTATGTGGTTATGGAAGAGTTTATCACTAGTTGGTGATTAGAAGCTTAAAGGCATATCTGTGATCTCACTCAAGAGCACACACAAGGATGAGGATAGTCTATAAAGTAGATGTCACACTTGATAAAATATGTTGTAGGTCACAGTTGCCCAAGAAACATATTCAAATTGTGTCTTAAATCATATTTTGGAAATAGCTTGTGGAACAGTGCCTAGAGATGTAAATGATTATCTTACTACGAAGTTTATAGTGCATCACCACTCAACAGTCCAATAATTTCCAGATAAGTGTCCCATTTTAGTTCAGACTGAGATGGCTTCTATATGCATCTTCATCATCATGAGAACTTACTCATCTGTGAGAAGTTTCTAGGTCATCCATTTCTCTAATTTTTGTCATGACCTGAAATAACATGTAACTGGATGTCCTAGCCAGCACCAGAGACAAAAAGAAGAAATAAAAGGCATAAGGATTGGAAATGAAGAAACAAAACTCTTTTTATTCACAGACAACATGATTGCATATGTAGAAACTGCCAAAGACTCTACAGAAAATCGGCTTGGCTAATACATTATTTTAGACAGTTTGTAGGATAGGGGTGCCTGAGTGGCTCAGTCAATTGAGCGTCGAACTTTGGCTCAGGTCATGATCTTGCCATTCATGGGTTCAGGCCCTGCATTGAGCTCTGTGTGGACAGTTCAGAGCCTGGAGCCTGCTTCAGAGTCTGTGTCTCCCTCTCTCTCTGCCCCACCCCAACTTACGCTCTGTCTCTCTCTGCCTCTCAAAAATAAAAATAATTTTAAAAAAATTTTAGAAAGTTTGTAGGATACAAGATAAATATAGAGGGGCACCTGGCTGGTTCATTTGGTAGAGCTTGAGATTCTTCATCTCAGGGCCATGAGTTCAAGCCCCGAGTTGGGAAGGAGCCTACTTAAAAAAAAAAAAAACATAAATATATAAAATCAATGTATTTCTATATTATGGTAATGAACAATTAGAAACCGAACAATGTTACCTCTGGGACACAGCAAAGGCAGTCATAAGAGGGAAGTATATAGCAATCCAGGCCTTCCTAAAGAAGGAAGAAAGGACTCAGATATACAACCTAACCTTATACCTTAAAGAACAGCCAAAACCAAAACCAGCAGAAGACAGGAAATTATATAGATTAGAGCAGAAATCAATGCTATTGAAACCAAAAATATCAGTAGAACAGATCAATGAAACCAGAAGCTGGTTCTTCGAAAGAATTAACAAAATTGATAAACCATTAGCCAGTTTGATCAAAAAGAAAAAGGAAAGGACCCAAATAAATAAAATCAAGAATGAAAGAGGAGAGATCACAACCAACACAGTAGAAATAAAAACAATAATAAGAGAATATTATGAGCAATTATACGCCAATAAAATGGGCAATCTGGAAGAAATGGACAAATTCCTAGAAACATATACACTACCAAAACTGAAACAAGAAGACATGGAAAATTTGAACAGACCCATAACCAGTAAAGAAGTCGAATTAGTAATCAAAAATCTCCAAAAAATAAGAGTGCAAGGCCAGATGGCTTTCCAGGGGAATTCTACCAAACATTTAAGGAAGAGTTAACACCTATTCTCTTGAAGCTGTTCCAAAAAATAGAAATGGAAGGAAAACTTCCAAACTCTTTCTATGAA
The DNA here is from genome assembly GCF_027475565.1 of Acinonyx jubatus. NCBI lineage: Eukaryota > Metazoa > Chordata > Mammalia > Carnivora > Felidae > Acinonyx > Acinonyx jubatus. The sequence continues at coordinate 11,211,792 of NC_069380.1, forward strand.
GCCAGCATGACCTTGATTCCAAAACCAGAGACCCCACTAAAAAGGAGAACTATAGACCAATTTCCCTGAGGAACATGGTTGCAAAAATCCTCAACAAGATTATTAGCCAACCAGATCCAACAATACATTAAAAAAATTATTCACCACGACCAAGTGGGATTTATACCTGGGATGTAAGCCTGGTTCAATATCCACAAAACAATTAATGTGCTTCATCACATCAATGAAAGAAAGGACAAGAACCACATGATCCTCTCCATAGATGCAGAAAAAGCATTTGACAAAATACAGCATCTTTTCTTGATAAAAAGCCTCAAGAAAGTAGGGATAGAAGGATCATACCTCAAGATCATAAAAGCCATATATGAACGACCAAACGCTGATATCTTCAATGGGGAAAAACTGAGAGATATCCCCCTCAGGTCAGGAACAAGACAGGGATGTCCACTCTCACCACTGTCATTCAACATAGTATTGGAAGTCTTAGCCTCAGCAATCAGACAACACAAAGAAATAAAAGGCATCCAAATCGGCCAGGAGGAGGTCAAACTTTCACTCTTCACAGATGACATGATACTCTATATGAAAAACCCAAAAGATTCCACCAAAAAACTACTAGAACTGATCCATGGATTCAGAAAAGTTGCAGGATATAAAATCAATGCACAGAAATTGGTTGCATTCCTATACACCAACAATGAAGCAACAGAAAGAGAAATCAAGGAATCGATCCCATTTACAATTGCACCAAAAACCATAAAATACCTAGGAATAAATCTAACCAAACAGGTGAAAAATCTATACACTGAAAACTATAGAAACCTAATGAAAGAAACTGAAAAAGACACAAAAAAAATGGAAAAAGATTCCATGCTCCTGGATAGAAAGAACAAATATTGTTAAAATGTCGATATTACCCAAAGCAATCTACATAGTCAATGCAATCCCTATCAAAATAACACCAGCATTTTTCACGGAGCTAGAACAAACAATCCTAAAATTTGTACGGAACAAGAAAAGATCCTGAATAGCCAAAGCAATCTTGAAAAAGAAAACCAAAGCAGGAGGCATCACAATCCCAGACTTCAAGCTGTATTACAAAGCTGTAATCATCAAGACATGATGGTACTGGCACAAAAACAGACACTCAGATCAATGGAACAGAATAGAGAACCCAGAAATGGACCCACAAACGTATGGCCAGCTAATCTTTGACAAAGCAGGAAAGAATATCCAATGAAATAAGGACAGTCTCTTCAGCAAGTGGTGCTGGGAAAACTGGACAGCGACATGCAGAAAAATGAACCTGGACCACTTTCTTACCCCATACGCAAAATAAAGTCAAAATGGATGAAAGACCTAAATGTAAAACAGGAAGCCATCAAAATCCTCGAGGAGAAAGCAGGCAAAAACCTCTTTGATCTTGGCCGCAGCAACTTCTTACTCAACATGTCTCCAGAGGCAAGGAAAACAAAAGCAAAACTGAACTATTGGGACCTCATCAAAATAAAAAGCTTCTGCACAGTGAAGGAAACAATCAGCAAAACTAAAAGGCAACTAACAGAATGGGAGAAGATATTTTCAAATGACATATCAGATAAAGGGCTAGTATCCAAAATCTATAAAGACTTAACAAACACAACACCCAGAAAACAAATAATCCAGTGAAGAAATGGGCAAAAGATAGGAATAGACACTTCTCCAAAGAAGACATCCAGATGGCCAACCGACACATGAAAAAATGCTCAGCTTCACTCATCATCAGGGAAATACAAATCAAAACCACAATGAGATACCACCTTACACCTGTCAGAATGGCTCGCATTAACAACACAGGCAACAGCAGATGTTGGTGAGGATGCGGAGAAAGAGGATCTCTTTGGCACTGCTGGTGGGAATGCGAGCTGGTGCAGCCACTCTGGAAAACAGTATGGAGGTTCCTCAAAAAATTAAAAATAGAACTACCCTGTGACCCAACAATTGCACACTAGGTGTTTATCCAAGGGATACAGGTATGCTGTTTTGAAGGGGGGCATGCACCCCAATGTTTATAGCAGCACTATCAACAGTAGCCAAAGTATGGAAAGAGCCCAAATGTCCATCGATGGATGAATGGATAAAGAAGATGTGGTATATATATACAATGGAGTATTACTCGGCAATCAAAAAGAATGAAATCTTGCCATTTGCAACTACGTGGATGGAACTAGAGGGTATTATGCTAAGTGAAATTAGAGAAAGAAAAATATCATATGACTTCATTCATATGGGGACTTTAAGACACAGAACAGATGAACAAAAGGGAAGGGAAGCAAAAATAATATAAAAACAGGGAGGAGGACAACATAAGAGACTCTTAAATATGGAGAACAAACAGAGAGTTACTGGAGGGGTTGTGGGAGACGGGATGGGCTAAGTGGGTAAGGAATCTACTCCTGAAATCATTATTGTACTATATCCTAACTAACTTGGATGTAAATTAAAAAAAGAAAAAAAAAGAAATTGAACAATTTATCACAGCAATGAAAACAAAGTACTTAGCACTAAAGCTAACAATTATATATAAGATTTGTGTACTGAAAAGTAAAAGATGTTGAGGAAAATCATAGACAACCCAAATAAACAGAGAGAAATACTATTTGTGGACTGAAAGATTTAAGACTATAAAAAGGTCAGTTGTCCCCAAATTAATCTATATATGTTAAACGATAATCCCATTAATAATCCCAGTTAAAATCCTTATAGGATTTTCTATAGAAATCAACAAACTTATTCTAAAATTTATACGGAAAGTATAAGGAATTAGAATAACCAACATAATGCTGAAAAAGAAGAAGAAAAATTGGAGGACTAGTATATCCTGATTTCCAAACATACTGAAAAGCTACAATAGCGTAGTACTGGCAGAAAAGTGATTTTAAAGACTAATGGAACAGAAAAGAGACTCCAAAAATAGACCCACATATATATGGCCACTTTATTTTCAACAACATTTTCAAGTTATTTCCATGGATAAAGGGTAGCCTTTTCAATGAATGGTGCTGAACAATTGGACATCCACTTGCAAAATAATGAAGTTCAATCCATAATTTGCACAGTAAGCAAAAATTAAGTCAAAATGTATTGCAAACCTAAGTGTAAAATCCAACATTATAAATCTTCCAGCAGAAAACATACGATAAAATCTTTGTAATCTTTGAGTGGACAAAAATGTCTTAGGGCACAAAAATCATGAATTACAAAAAAAAAAATTGGTAAATCAAACATCATCATAATAAAAATGTGTCTGCACTTTAAGAGAGACTATTAATAAAGCATAGAGTAGCTGACTGGGAAGAAACTATTTGCAAAACATATCGATAAAGCACTTGTATCTAGGATATAAAGAACTCTCACAGCTCAACAGTAAGAACTCCATTTTTTAAATGGGCAAAATGAACAGCCTCTTCCCCAAAGAAGACATACAAATGACCAATAAACCTATGAAAAGATGTTCAACATCATTAGTCATGAGGGAAATGCAAGTTAAAACCACACTGAGACGTGCTGAGAAGGATGTTGAGCACCTGGAACTTGATACTACTTTGGTGAGAACACAAAAAGTCACCACCATTTTAGAGAACAGTTCGGCAATTTCCTTTAAATTTAAACATACGCTTACTGTATGATCCACCATTTCTACTCCAAGGTATTTATCCAAGAGAAATTAAAGCTCCAAAAGTTCCAAAAAGGTTTCTATGAATATTTATTCATAGAATAAACATTTTTAAATGAGGACATACTAGTCCTCCAATTTTTTTCTTCTTTTTCAGCATTCTGTTGGTTATTCTCATTCCTTATACTTTCCCTATAAATTTTAGAATAAGCTTTATTGATATAACTAAAAACAGGAAAGTAACTCATGTTCAACACCTAGTGAGTGGCTGAACAAGTTGTGTGCATCATCAATGTAGTGGAATACTATTCAGCAATGAAAACAAACAAAGGAACAAATGACTTCTATTGCAACAACGTCTCAAAAGCTTGATGCTATGTCAAAGAAGCAAGACACAAAAGACTATGTACTGTTCCATTCCATTCTGGAAAAGGTGAGATACTAGAAGGCAGAAATTAGACAATGACTGTCAGAGGCTGGGATGGAAAGTGGACTGACTCTAAAGAGGCATGAGGGAACTTTTGGGGATGATGGAAATAACTTTATATCTTGAATGTGATGACAGTTACCTGACTGTATAAGTTTCTCAAAACTCAAAGAACTGTGCAACTGTGTATGTTTTACTCTATGCAAATTATGTCTCTATAAACCTGGCTTTAAAAAAATCAAGTGTAGATTCAAACCTAAGAATATATAATTACCAGCAGGAACTTTTCAGGCATTAATCCTTACCATAGCCCTGCGTGATCACTGGGTATCACTATCTTCATTTTATAGAAAGGAAGCTGAGACTTGGACTTAGAAGAGTTAAATAATTTCCTAAGAGTAGACAAATAATAAAATGGAGAGGTACAATGCAAAACTATATAAAATACAAAAAGAAATTGTGAAGCTAAATTGAAAATATATGTCCCAGTGTTATCCAGAAGGAAGGAAAACTCAGAGAACTGGCCAGGGCAGTTCATGAATTGGATATACCACTTGCAAATAACAGACTTGGCCAGTGACAGCAATCCACAGTTATTCAATTTGCATTGCATTTCCCGAATTGAACATTCCACTTCCTCACCCAAAACATTACTATGTCTTGAGGAAGATACATAAGCCTAGAATACATGTCATGAACTACTAAAATGAATGGGGAAATGAATGGACTTTTAATACACAGTTAAATCTTTTAAAGTTAATACTGTTTCCTTCTAGAAACTGGAGACAGAATATTATTGAAGGCTATAAAATCATAAAGTACACATTGGATCAGCACCAATGAGCCAGAAAATTGTTCACCAAATCCTGGTTAAAATATCAGTGTCCCTTGAAGCTTGAATGGTTTCAAAATGAAAAGAAGTCTGTATTGTTTTTTTGTTATAGGATGTAATCTTGTATCACAGAATAGGCAACTGGGGCAAACTTGACTTGGGTATAGCTTCCCACCTACTTCTTGTATGGCCTCAGTTTCTTCACCTGAAAAATAGGAATAATTACACTTTCCTTGTCTGGCTGTTTTTGAAATGAGAACTAATGAGCAGTTCCGGATAGATTTTGGCGGCTCAGTAAATTCTAACTAGAGTATCGTTGTTGGTAGCAATAATTATTATTTTCTGCTGTTAGGTAGTAGCCTGCTTTGGAAACATTACTTCATGCAATGTGTATTCTTGTATTACTTCATGAAAATTTGAATATAAACGCATCACACATGGCCGTTAAGGAAGTACAGATGTTTTAGTACTTTCTGACCTTTTAAGATATTGCTACTAGTAGCAACCATCTCTCAGTCATCTTTCAGAGCCACTATTATGCCTTACCTGAGTCTGAGGATGATAAAGATCTGGCCCCGAATGGCATTTCTTCTTATAAGCCCATGTGTTTTTTATCAGTAACAAGTTCAGTGGCATTGAACTTTTAAAATTTATTTTCAAACTTGCCAGTCTTTTTGAATCAAGAGTCATCAACCTGCAATTCAGAGCAGACCATTTTTATTTTGTGATTCACATTTGTAACTCCTGTTTGTTTTCATTCAGTCTTTGTGAATTAACACACAGGGCATCTCTCTCCCTCAGGAGACCTATGAGCCCTTTATTTACCTCAGTTTCCCTTAGTTGCAGCTGCTCCCGAGGAAGAAGGCCTTTCCCTTTGAGGTTCACCAGGATTCCCCAAACAGGATGAGCATGACCCTCTCAAACGTACCCTCCACATAGGGTGAAAATCTTTCTGGTTGTCTTCCTCTGCTGTGCCAACAAATAGTGACAGAAACTCAATTTAACGTTCATAGGTTTGGCCTAAATTCTTGTGCCTTTTAAATTACTTTCTCATACTAATCTGGATAGCAAGACATGCTGACTTCTCTCAAAGGCTGATGGTTTAATTCCACTACAATAATTGGGTTTTTCTTTTTATTATGAACACATTATCTCTTACAGAGAATGAACATTGGTTTACGGGCATTCTTAGTAATAGCCGACAGCTTGCAGCAGAAAGACGGTGAACCCCCCATGCCGGTGACAGGAGCTGTTCTTCCTTCAGGAAACACATTGAGAGTGAAGAAAACATATTTGAGTAAAACGCTAACTGAAGAAGAAGCCAAAATGATAGGTGGGTCTCAGAGATGTGTTAGAGGTGGGCCTTGGTAAGCCCTTCTAATGACCATTGGATACTTACCCTCAGTGAGGTACACTGTTAAAACATTTTTATACAAGTAGCTGTAACATTCCAACATTAATTGTTTTGAATGATTCATGCTGTGCTTTGTTTTACTGCCCTTTAAACTTTCTGGAACTTCCTGGTAAACATTTTGCCATTTAAATGTTAGACTTTTATCTACGGTCTTTTCAAACTTCTAATATTGATTATCTACATTTTACAGTAAATTTCTGAGACATCTGTGTCCTTTGGTAGATATCCTGTTTAAAAAGCAACCATATAAATATTCATTTGTTAGTTCATTCATTTTTATACTTCCTTTCCTTCTTTTTTTTTTTCAGTAAAAGTAGTTAAATCCCTGTTTTAAACATTCCACATCCCACACATGCCAGGTCATATTGTGGGTTTAGCCTACATGAGACTATTGTCTTTTTAATTTAGCTATCTTAATCCAAAGAGGTGATTTTTTGCATTTGTTTCTTTCTTGTTGAATACTTGAATTTAGAAACCTACAAACTTTGTTAAAATAATTCCTCTGTCAAAGATCTGAGGGAAATTTGAGGAGACTTTTTGCTTCAAATGTTTATCTTTAATTAGGAAATGCTCAAATGAGTTCAGAAAGATGTAATGTATGAAAAATAATCATTAATAATTATTTCATTAAGGTACAAATTTTAAATGCAAAGCAATTTGCTTTTCATTTGTTTTATATACATAAATATATGAAATGCATATGCATGCATGAAATACACATAGGCTACATATATTTGACTTCCACTGTAGAACATTGACACTATATTTAATGAGAACAGTAAAAATACTATAGCTAAAATAGGTTTTACTTCATTTTAAAATTTGTGATGTAAAGCCATTTTTGTTTATTTTACTAAAAAATCTACACATATATTTCAGAGAACAGTAAACTTATTAAAATCCCAACCCCAAATAACAATTATTCTTTATTCACATCATCAGTAATGATGGTGAATTTTCTTGTACTAACCAAAAACATAAAAATTCTAAAGCAAAGCTACCTATTTCCTTTTTATTTTAACTCTTCGGGAAAACATTTCCCTTTGAAGTATGAGAATTCCTATTTATTAAATTTAAGTGATTATTCGGTGAACACCTACCAAGTTCAGGACACTATGCCAAGCATTCTACAGAAATTAGATTGAATTGGAATCTGCTTAATGAAGTCATTGACCCATAGATGGTCTTCAGCAAAAACATGTCATAGGGGAGGAACAAACTAGGATTTCATTCCTTGATGGATTTAGTCAAAGATGTAACTATAATGCACGTTTTCCAGGAATGTCCTTGTATTACTCCCAAGTACGAAAAGCTGTGGACAACATTTTAAGGCACCTCGATAAAGAAGTGGGAAGGTGTATGATGCTAACGAATGTTCAGATGCTAAACAAAGAACCTGAAGACATGATCACGTGAGTAGAGTGAGGACTAAGTTTTCAGTGAAGGATTAATTAGCCAAAATGTACCAGCAGAGATTTTTCCCATTTATTCACTATTTTGTTCTCCTCTTCCTAGCATCAGAGTTCTGAGAAGTGCCAAGGATAGTAAAAACGTACCTTGACGATATTTGACTAACTCTGAAAATATGGTCAAACCTGAGATTGATCTATTTCAGTTATATTTTGAGTGTCCTTAGGCCAGTAAGTTAGAAACGGGAGGCCAAGACTCTCAGTGGTCCACAAGTTGCTCCCAAGCTAGCTCTGTCACAGCCTGCGTGCCAGAGTGACATCACCAGTTTACAGACATTCCATCTTTATAAATTTCAAATTCACTTGTTTCTAGTGATTGTTCCTGAACCGTGAGCGTTCCATGTGCCTAATAGTCTCTATGCGACTGTGTCATAGAAATACTGAATCTTAGAAGAATAATTTATAGTTGTGAATGTAACTCTTCATTTGAAATCCAGTGTGCTCAGCCCAAATCTAAGATGCAGCTTTGTAATTAGAGCTCTGCAGAAGAAACTCATGCAACTTGTATTTGCTGCTTTTGATTCGTTACGGCAGGAACTAGGATTAGGCTATAACTTCACACTTCAAGAAAGTTCAGACTTTGTTGTTGGACTGTGAATTAAATTATACGTGGCACCTGTGGCGTAAGTTTCCAAAAATATAACCGGGAAAGTTTCCTTTGTTCCTCAGCATTTCCAGTTCCAAACACCACAGTGTGTTGGAAAACTGTTACCTATACAGGGAAATTCATGTTGTGGGTGTGTATTTTTATTGCAATGGCAGGCACCTCAAAAATGAAGTATGACAAAACAAAACAATACATGATAAGACAAAGTAAAACATACAGAATTATTCTAAATACATAGTTGGGAGTATCTAAAGTTAAAATTAAAACCTCCTCCTCAGAGCGCCACTTGAAATCTACGACCATTGCTTGACTCAGCGTGATTCCTTTAGGAACTTTCCTTACGTCGACACAAATATATGCATATATGTATTTGTTGTACAAAAATGGGATTATACAATGCATATTATCCTGCAGCTTGCCAGTCATTTGTTTTAAATGATCACGTTGCTTTAGATTTCACCCTAAATGATCGCAAAAATTAGAATTGACCAAGATGAATAACATCAAATGTATTGTCTCCAGCTCTGGTTCCAACCTCACAAATGGCCAGATTGTCAACCTTTAACGTCATTAGTACATTCTTTTTTAACATATTGAAGCAATTTTCAATTGATAATGTAGAAGATAAAAGACGTGTTTCTAAAACTTCTGCCATATGGTTGTTTGCCTGAAAAACGGTAAAGAAAAACTTGTAAAGGAAAACTATATTGATAATCAAGAGATCAGGGGGCGCCTGGGTGGCTCAGTCGGTTGGGCGGCTGACTTCAGCTCAGGTCACGATCTCGCGTTCCGTGAATTCGAGCCCCGCGTCGGGCTCGGGGCTGATGGCTCAGAGCCTGGAGCCTGCTTCCAAGGGTTCTGTGTCTCCCTCTCTCTCTGCCCCTTCCCGGTTCATGCTCTGTCTCTCTCTGTCTCAAAAATAAAACGTTAAAAAAAAAAAAAAAGAGAGATCATAAGATAGGGTCAGGACCAAAATGGTATATTCAAAACCATAAAAAGGTACAGGTTTAAATGTAACTGTAAACATTTTGTTTGTATTTTAACCAATACCTTAAACTTTTTCTAAGATGATTCTTTACTTTGCCTATTCAGTCATCATAAGACCCCAAAACAGGGCTAGGAATACTTTCTATGCTACATTTTGAGGCAGATCCTGGAGTAGGAAATAATTCGTTGCCACATTTCCAGAAGACAAAGAGAAACACCAGGGAAACATAAGCATTTAGGACAAGACGGGGAAGGTCCACACCACACTAACAGAAACCATCATTGCGGTAGATATGCAATCCTCCGCTTTGCCACGTTCTGCTTAGGATATGAACTTGAACATTAAGCTTTCTATTTGCTCCATTCCCGTTCCTCATCCCTTTTGTGGTACATGCTAGAAGACAATAATAATACCTATTAATAAAAATTATGTTATGGGGAGAGGGGGAAGTTCACTTGCTTCCTATAAAAGCCCAGAAAGCAAGGACTGCAGTAGTAGAAGGAAATCATGTACCCATTAGAGTTTCTAATCTGGGCTTCTTTTATCAGCTTGGAGGCCTCGTGGAATCTGCCTTATACTTCAGGCCAGCAGGGTCATCTGTTTTCCAACAGATAGGAAAATAATCCCAGCTGTTGAAAACATCTGGTGAGCAAGCCAGAAGAGCTATTTAAACAACTCACCGTGTTGCCAATGATCAGGAGCCATCACTAAGCTCTACCTCTGTACAGTTATTGAGGATGGCACTTGAAGACTCCTCCTCCCTTCAGTTGATTAAAACCCACTGTGCAATGGCTCCTTCTCCAGTCCTCGTACAAGGAGGACTATGCAGAAAGGACTAGGGAAAAGGAGAGAAAACAATCCTATAACTTTCTGCAAAAGCAGAGCACTTGTGAAGTCAACATGTTTGTGTTTTATTTTCCACATAAACAGTTTTGTATTCACTCTTGACAGACCTAAACAAAGCCGTGCAAAAAAGTAATGTCACAGAGCAGAATTTCTGTCTGATTATAGACAGGGCGGATCCTGCCTGCTGCATTTCTGTTCTGACCGCAGTTAATATTCCAAAAAAGAATGACTTTATGCTACTTTGCACTTTTATCATTGTCTTTGTGTCCTACAATAGCACTAATTTCATGACAGTTTTATATTTATTCTCAGAAGACTGAATTATCAGAATTTAAGTATGTTGTTATATTTTATCACTTAGGTTTTTTGAAGGATTTGATGGGTGGTTGAGTTTTTTCATAAAGGTTATTGGCAAAATATGTGGTTAAGAATCAGTTACCTATTTAAGCAACTCAAAATTGAAATAATTTTTCACAAAATTTAGCGTTCCTTCAGATTTTACCGCAGAATATAGAAGACACTAATTATCTTTAAGCATTCATATTGTCAAGACAATAAAAAGAGGGAAGGAATCTCCATAGAGGTCAGGCTCATCAGTGTAATTTTACAAATCAGAATTGGATGCACAACCATATAGAATTCAGGAGTTTACCTGACATTATGAAAGGCTTATTTTTAGAAGCACTTAATTTTTTTTTTAATGACAGTGGGGACTCCAGAAGAGAAATATAACTTGCTAGAGAGACAAGCTTCCAGATGTTGTGCTTGTTAGAGGCACTATGCCTTGTACACACTAAAATCCCATTTTTAAATGCTGAATGTAGGAATGAGTGCAGTGTGCTTTTTACACGCTGATGCATTTAGGCATGTTCGCGAATTCAGTGGTTTAAATGCAGTCCACAGGGACCAAACCCCATGGAACCCAACTGAATGGCAGACTCAATGGCAGAATGCTGTTGACATTGGCATTTGTCCTTTTAGATATATACCTCCAACGTTTAAATCTTTCTGAGTTCCCTTAGAACAGGCCAAGCTATAAAGGTCAAAAACTTTTGAGAAAAATGTGCAGTAAATACCAGGCGGTGATTCAGAAGGCCTGGATTCTAGTCCTTTTTCACAGATTGGATTGATTCTTTTTTTAACTTTTTGTAGCCTTTGACCCGTGTTTGTTTTCAAATTCTAGGGGTGAGAGAAAGCCAAAAATAGATCTTTTCAGGACCTGTGTTGCTGCTATCCCTCGACTCCTTCCTGATGGCATGTCAAAACTTGAACTTATTGACTTGCTGGCTAGGTAAGTGAGAGCTGCGGTGGGTTTATTCGATCCAATTGATTATAATCCTTTGTCATGATTCTTAACGACAACAGCAAAAAGAATGATTATTAAAAAATTGACAGATTTTACTAAATGAGGCATTATTCTGGGTACTATGTATAGGCAAGGGGGAATAAAGAAATGTTTTTTGCCTTTTTCCCTCCTATTCAAGGGGCTTCACATCCAAATTAGAAGCAAATACATAAGTACATAAGGTAACAAACTATCCAAGGCCTGAAATTGTGCACATTAATAGCACCTGAAGTGTGACACGTGAGTTCAGTGGGCACGGGGATTACTGGGGACAAAGGAAGTCAGCAAATCAGTTCTGGGAGAAGGTGAAACTTGACACAGAACCCAGAACGATAAACAGAGTGACGACAGAAAGGCACAGAGGTAGGCCTGGGGAATGGGGAGGTGGGTCTTCCTGGAGAAGAGTTCATTCAGGGTCTGATTCCCAGTCTGAGGCCCACAGACCTCTCAGGAGCCAAAGTGCTTAGCTAATTTTAGTGCTTCAGAAATCTGCCCCAAACCATATATTTATCACCCTCCCAACATTTGTCCATAAGAATGCTCAGTCCAAGTAGAACCTCAAGTGAATTTGCTTTGAGTGAAATTATGTTGATACATTTAAATAAGCATAATTTCCACATGTTGATCTGAAGCCCTAGTTGACAGTTATGTGCCTTTAAATTAAAAATCAAAAGTGACATTACTTAAAAGCAATTTAGAATGTGAAATCTTAGGAATGGGGTGCATGAAGGGAGTGGGATGAGAAAGAACACAAGTCCTCCTTGACTTGAAAAAATAAAGAAAAAGGAATATAAAAGCCAATGATTAAAAGGCATAGAAATAAGACTGGAGTGGTAAATTTTTAGATAATCTTTACTGTTAGCTGAGGAATTTGGACCAATGGAGTTTTAAGCGAGAATAATGTTATAAAAAATAATAGTTTAGTCTGGTTAATCTGATAATGGTGGCACAGGGGAAAGCCCAGAGGAGGATAACAAACACTAACACTGACTGGGGCGCGTGGGTGGCTCGGTCGGTTAGGTGTCCAACTTCGGCTCAGGTCATGATCTCGCAGTGTGTGGGTTCGGGCACCGCGTCAGGCTCTGTGCGGACAGCTCGGAGCCTGGAGCCTGCTTCGGATTCTGTGTCTCCCTCTCTCTCTCTGCTCCTCCCCCGCTTGTACTCTCTGTCTCTCAAAAATAAATAAAGTTAACAAAAAATAATTTAACAAATACTAACACTGACTGAATTAAAGATGCATTACGCATGACCCCCATTTACCCACATTCACTAGCCCTTGGAGAGCACCCTTCTCATCAATATCAAGTAAAGTAACCCAAGCCCTCATCCCACATGACTGCAGACCACCAGTGGCTGTCCCATAGCTTCAGAGTATCTCCACAGAGCACCATGTTCCTGGTTATTGTGGTCATCACGCCCTCTCCTCTGGAGGGCCAATATGGACTCCTGTTGTTCGCACCTTGCCATTAGTTAATATCTTTTGTAGCCTACTGTCTTCCAACCATAGACAAAACTGCCCCCTTTCCTTCTGCCAGTTACCACTAACACAGGATGGTGCTGGATTGTGAGACTGACTGAAGATCTATTACTTTGAAAACCACTGTCGCAAGCCCTGGTGCTCATTGGCCAAAGCCATCCACCCTCCTAGCTGGCTCTGGTCACTGCTACCCGTAACCTCTTCTTTCCTGTAATCAGCAACCTCCACACCACGTGCCCTTCTTTCTTCCATTCCGTGTTTAGGACCTATTTTAGGAAGATTATAACGTTAAAAAAAAAAGGTACAGCCTAGGCTTTTGCCGCAGCTTAACAACCAGAATGTGAACAAAGAGCACATTCGTTGGAAGCAGGGAAGCAGTAGAAAGGAAGGAAAAATAAGCCTGGATCAAAGAGGGGCTTCCAGCTCTGGGTGAGAAGATCCAAGGAGGAACAAAGGGTAGAATCCCAAAGAATAATAAGCATGGTGGTTTGGGGATAAGGGAAGCTGAGGAATAAGAGACTCAAATCCTGTTAATATTTGAGTATCCCAGGATGATGGCAAAGACTGAGGGTAAAGAAAAGCTCTGAAGCAGGCGCCAGGTGCCAAGGTTACCCCAAAAGGTATGCGAGCAGCCGGTCGGTATGCCAGGGACAGCAATGGAGGACGTGAGTGAGTAGGAGTCAAGTGTTCACACAGAGGAGGGGTTGCCGAGCGGAAGGGCTGGATGTGGCAGTGAGAAATCAGGGGACAGAGGACCGCTTGTCATGGCCTGTGAGCCAGAGACAGGAGACCACCATCTGAGAGATTTGGAGGAAGTACCAAAAAAATGGGAACGAAATGCAATCACAGGAAAACCCTGGATTTTGCAATCCTGCTTTTGCAATTTTACTAACCATGTGATCTAGACAAATTATTTAACCCCTCGGCTTTTTTGCCTGGGATGAAACTGGAATAATACCGCCTATCGCATAAGGCTGTTGAGAAGGGTAAATGTCATAGAGGAGCGCTTTGGTGCACCCAAGGGAAAATGTGTCAGCAGGGAAAAGGCAGTTTTCAGTTCGATTGAAGCAGAAGGAAAGTTCACTGGTGTCAGTGAAGTTCTAATTGCTGAAGATTACACACGCTAAGGCCTTTGGAATACAAAGTTTTTGAAATGTCATGCAGCGTTCAGATACACTCTCTGAATCTATTTTGCCGTGACTCTGTGGGGTGGACTCTTACCTCTGGAATCACTCTGATCACTGAATCCAGGGACGCCTGAAATCTGCTGACCATGATGCCAGGCGTGCCAGAAGGGAATTCTCTTAGACATGGTTGGAATGTCAGTGCTATTTATGGTGCGTCGTGTTTATTATTACGTACATTCTTACAAAGCCCAAAGCAACGGGTACTGTTTTTATGAGGGGAAAGAGCAAATAAACATTCTTGAGAGTTCAAGTCTTAGAAATCAGGAAAATGACTGGACTTATATGGGAAGCCTGTGAAGAGACCTTTTTCATAAACTTTAAAAGAAGCCGGAGGCTATTCTCCTCAAGGGAAGGATAACTTGGAGTGCTCGACCTACACACCGGGTCCTGTTAACCTATGAGAAAATGAGCCCCTTCAGACCTCCTTGATGGAGGGTCAAGGGACAAAATGAAGAAATTCAATAGCAATAAATGTGGGTTTCATGTCTATAGTTACTTTATTCCCCCATCGTCAATCGCATTGGGACTGAATTGACTCTTGAGACAATATACAGTCTAGTCAGAGAGGTATGGGACCTTTTAGTTCAGATGCTTCGTGGTCGCATCCATGGTACGTTGTTACTGGAGAAAAACTTGCTTTTCTTTAAAACTAGCAAAATAAGACCAACGTTCCTGCCAGTTCCCTGTTCGCCCCTTGACCCGCCCAAGCTCAGTTCCCTGAATAAGGAGTTTCAAGGATATGTCCCACGTGACTGTCCCCAGAGCCCCTTGCCAGCATTTCAGGTAATGACTACATTACCACAGACACTCTAATTTCAGACTAACAGTAGTGTGTTTAGCAGGACGATGGTGTATGGAATGAACTGGCAAACCCCTTTCCCCAAGCTACTACGTTTCTGATTTTATGTGTATCCCTCAGCCCACTTATAATGGCTGTGTGAAGAATCTTTCCAGTTGGGCTCCATGGAAGCCACGCTGGCTGTCCTGACATCATGATAAGATCCCTGGGGAGAATTTCCTTCCTGCGCTCACAAAGCCTGCCCTTCCCAGCTGTGTGGGTACCCCTGGGATTCTCCACATAGCAGGGGAACTTACTTGTGTCCTTGGCCATGGGCATCATTTTTCTCTTAACTGTTCTCCCAGATGTTTCCTGCTCTGTCCCTTGACCACAGGAAGGACCTTTCCCCCAATGGCATACAGGCTTCTCTCCTCTGTCACTTCCCACAGCATGGTTTATGCACTAAGGGGTTGCTGTTCATGGTCTACCTTTCCCTTCGAATAATTTGTCATAAGGTTGTTAGAATCAAATAATGCATATAAACCACTTCACATAGTGCCTAGAACACAGTAAACTCTCAGCAAATGTGAGTTATTATTTTTAGGCATTTTTGCATTTGCATAAAAGATTATGCCATGATGTACAATGCATTTTCAGACACATTATGTTAAGGAAAGCTGGGCACATATTTAGTCCTATTTTCAGAGAAGGAGATTTGGACTTCAGAAGAGTAAAATCAGTTGCCCGATGTACAGAATTTTCCTAAAGCCAAATGGCAGTGACACATGTCATTGGTTTGATGCAAAATGACAGATAAACACTTTTTATGCAGTGTTTCCTTATAACCTGTGGAGATTGATGAGGTAATGTGTACACAGTTTCACAATCTTCTGTGGTGCTTGAAAAATATTTATCATATACCATTTTTTTATTCACCTTTCAGTATGTGTCTGTATAGTGCAAGGTGGCTAGTTGTTTTGAGTATCTGAGAACTATTGTCTCAATTGCATGTATTGCCTCAATAAACCACTTAATCTTATTTCTTTAATTTTAATTTCTTTTCATTGAGATGCAATTCAGAGCACCGTAAATAGTTGCAGGTTCATTGTTTAACACCTGCAGAGAGGAAATTCCAGCCACTTCTGGCAATTATTACAAAGGCTAACCACCCACCTGTCGGCAAATTCCTACTTTTGGAAACCATGGTTTCCTGGGCATCGCTTTAAAACCATCCTTCCAGGGCACCTGGATGGCTCAGTGGGTTAAGCATCTGACTTTGACTCAGGTCATGAGCTCATGGTTTTTGAGTCCAAGCCTTGCGTCAGGCTGTGCACTGACAGCGTGGAGCCTGCTTTGGATCCTCTGTCTCCCTCCCATTCTCTCTGCCCCTCTTGCGCTCTCTCTCAAAAATAAATAAACATTTTTAAAAAATAAATAATAAATAATACCATCTTTCCCTCTGCTGCCCTTGACGTTATAGGGCAACAGGTACCTCACCTTTTCCTAATAACCTTTTGTTTTTCCTGCCATAGTTTAGAAGGGGCTGTTTCTCCTAATGGATCTTTTTCTTCTGGATATAGTCTGTGAACTTGGAATCACTCCCTTTTCATTCGTGTACCTCTAACACAACAAGGTTATTCAAAAGTACTAAGCTGACCCCATGTGAAGCTGAGCTCACCTTTATGAAAGTGTTTTCCATTAAAAGTCATTTATCTGGTCTGACCAACCAAGAAGGTGGCCTTGCTCAGGTTCTGATTTTTCCCCTTTTAAGCCACACCCTTACTTATTCAATAACGGTCTGTGGGAGCAGCCCATGCCCTCGTGATCACACGGCTCAGCCCCTCTGGATCACTGAAAGCGGGGCCTCCAGGACCTCTGCACTGGCACGTTACCATCAGTTAATGTTTACTGAGTGCCTGTTTTTCCCATCATAAAGGTGGCTTGTCATTTGCAGAAGCTTAATCTTTCAAACATTCAGGACCATAGATAGTGTAAATACAATAAATAGGAATCATGAACTTAAGATGGGAAGATGACTTCAATTGTTGTTTTATAAACTAATGTTTTTTTAAACCATGGGCTACAGAATGACTCAGGGGTGCTTATAGAGTAATGTTTCTTCCCATATGAGGGGGCCCTCAGGCCCTTAACTCCAGCTTTAACTCAGATATTATGTGTTACAGATTACACTTAATAAGCTGCTGATTAAAATACAAAGAAAGTTTGTAAGTTCTTTCTTTGTTTTACAAAGAAAGTTTGTAAGTTTGGCCAGTCCTCAACTGGAAGCTCAGGGTAAGGGCATCTTTGTTTTCTTTCAGTCACTGTGACCTCCTTAAGAACTGTAGACTGAGTGGGGCAAGTCTAACCGGAAGAAATAGCTTAGATCTTCCTTTCCAGCGTCTTTGTAGAACGTCACTTGCTTTTGGAACAGGAAATACATTTTCCCTGACTTGGTATATATCTGCTCATTAACAAGCTTTTGCCTGGTTTATATTGTCAAATTTGGACCAATTAGTGTGCTTTATGCTTTAGAGAATATGAAAGGTGTTTGCTTATCGAATTTTTGAAACCATGTTTATTCAAAAATATACAACTGTACCAGACTTGGTTTTTTTGCAGAAAACCAGATTAAGGGTTAGATGTGCTAGATTGGAATCCTGGACTTTGAGGAAGTTCCTTAACCACTCTGGGTCCCAACATTTCCTCCCTTTCATTGAGGAGAATATCGACCATTTGGGGGCGCTCTCAGTGACTTAGCCATTTTCTTCTCCCACACTAAATGCCTCCAGGCTGCTGAGTCCTTAGAAATATGATCCCCTCAGTGTCTTTGATCTCTGTGTCTTCCTTCCTTACCACTCCTCTGCCTTGGGTCAGGCCCCCATCGCTTGTTGCCTAAGTCACAGCAGTGACCTCCTAGCTGGTCTCTGTCCTGCCTCTGGTTGCTTCTCTAAGCCTTCTCCTCCGTATGTCTGCCTATTGTTTTTTTCCAGATGTGAATCTAATCATGTTATATCACCTATAACTTTCAAGATACAGTTTTTTTTTTCTAATAATAATAGCTAACAGTTACTGAGTGCCTACCACACCCTCCTTGTGGTGCCATATGCCATACATGGGTCATCGTAATGAACCTCACAACAAATTTATGAAATGCGAGTACAGTTATTGTCCCTGTTTTCCAAATGAGGCTCTGAGGCTTAGGGAGATTGAGTAACTAGCACAAGGTCACATAGCTAGTAACTGACAGAGGCAAGACACTGATCCAGGCTTTCTGATTCCAGAGCACACACACCTCACCCCTTCCCTGCTGTATTGCCTCCCTGCATGGCCCACAGACCCTTTGCCAAGCTGTCTCTGCTTCCTCTCCAACACCATCTCACCCCTGGCTCCTACAAGCACCCTACCCAATTGACACAACCATACTGACCTCGATATCCTAAGGGCTGTTACGTCTGCATCTCAGGAGAGTCTCAAGAATATTTGTGTCTTAAATAAATGAATAGAAGAATCTATACATTACGTTAATGGATGGTTAATACAATGTCAAGATTTAGTATCATTATGATACTCTAGGTTAAACCGCCAATACCCTGACATTCTCCGGTTGACTTGGGTTTTCTCAACCTTGACATTGTCACCATTTTGGTCTAGATAATTCTTTGTTGTAGGGAGTTGGCCCGTGCATGTTTGGCCAGATCACTAGCTTCTAACTACTAGAGAACTGCCAGTAGCACTCTCTGAGTTGGGACAGTCGATAATGTCTCCAGACATTACCGCATCTCCCTTGGTGGGGCAAAATTGTGGACCATTGATCTCACCCTTAGTTGCTCATTTTCACTGAACTTCCAGATGAGTCCCTTAGCTTCTCTGGTACTCAGTTGTTTTATCCTTAAAAGTGACAGGGTTTGATACTAATTTATTCTATAGTCAATAATGTATTAAAAAGTTATTCAGATACACCTAAAGCCATGTAATATTTTAGATTTCATCCTGAAACAGAAAAAAAAAGGACATTAATGAAAAACTGGGGACAGCTGAATAAAATCTGTAGTTTAGTTAATAGCACTGCACCTATGTAAATTCCTTAGCTTTGATAAAGGTACCATGGTCATATAAGGTGTCCACATTAGGGGAGCCGAATGAAGAGTATATGGAAGGGTGAACCATTTTTTTTTAATGTTTATTTATTTTTTAAGAGACGAGAGACAGAGTGTGAGTGGGGTAGGGGCAGAGAGAGGGAGGGAGATATAGAATCCAAAGCAGGCTCCAGGCTCCAAGCTGTCAGCACAGAGCCTGACGTGGGGCTCGAACCCATCAGCTGTTGAGAACATGACCTGAGCTGAAGTCGGATGCTTAACCGACTGAGCCACCCAGGGGCCCTGGGGGCGACCCATTTTTGAGACACAAGGAAAAACAGAGGCCTGTATTTGTTCAATCACAGATCTAGAAGAAAAGTTAATAAACTAAATCCCTTTATTTTTTTTGACTCATTTTGCAGGCTGTCTATTCATATGGACGATGAACTGCGACACATTGCACAAAACTCTCTTCAGGGTTTACTTGTTGACTTCTCAGACTGGAGAGAAGATGTACTGTTTGGCTTTACCAACTTCCTACTCCGGGAAGTAAATGACATGCACCACACGCTCCTTGATTCGTCCCTCAAGTTACTGCTTCAGCTGCTCACGCAGTGGAAACTGGTCACACAAACTCAAGGAAAAGTCTACGAACAAGCCGGCAAGATCAGAAATTCAGAGGTAATCTTCACACTCCTCCCACCAATTTATATTCCCTAATACAGTACACACGTAAACGCATCACAGCTCGGAGAAACTTCGGCGTTCTTTCTTCCAGCCGCCTAGGAACTTTCTGCCCTGGGGTGGCCCTTAATTTTTCCATCCGTGTAAACTGTGACCGGGAAACTCAGGGTTGATATGTTATCAGGTTAGAGTTGTTAACATTCACAAAACCATTAAGGGAGTAGAAATCGCTCTTAGCTGCCCACTAGTTTTGTTTTGTTTTTCCTAGCCTGCAACATATTGGTTGCCTTGCCCAATATCCACAGAGAAGAAAATGCAACCTTGTGGTTTCCTTCTTCTTTCACAAATCAGTCCTAAATGGCAAAAATTAATGACAACGTTATCAAGAGCAGGTTGAGGAGAAGTGTTGTCAGGAGAGCAGGGGCAGCGGTGACTTGGCATCGAATGAGCGGAGAGAGGGCCTGGCGAGGGAAGAACACAGCTGAGAGTCCGGGGAAGGCGGAGGCTCAGGGAAGCACAACAGCGCTGAGGGAAGAGCCAGGATCCAGATCCTAGGTCATTCCTCTTTCCTTGTGTGTTGTACACATGGAAGGGAGAGAAACAAGGATTGCATGTGCTTGTCAAAGGGAAAACCTGAAACGGATGTGGAATCTGCCCTGCTGTCTGGCTTGCTTTTGTTTCAGACCCACTTGGTCGTGGTTCAGAAACTTTGAGAACCCATCTCATAAGCACGCACAAACCTAGATTAGAATCTAACACAAATGCAAGTAAGTAAGTGTGATTAGGAAGTAAATGTTTGAAAATTCAATTGAATGGTCTCCAAAAGTCTATAGGGAATCTGGCTAAAAACAAATTAGGCCACTTTGACTGAATTTATGGTATAATTGCCAACAGTATATGAATAGAACCAGTTTTGTTCTTATTAATATTAATTGCCTTTGAAAGTTATTTCTTATCAGAGGTAACAGATGGTTGATGGTATTTCAAAGTAACAATTGATCTAAAGAAAAAAGAGATCTGTGCTGTCATGAATAATAATGAATTTATACTCCTGTCTGATTAGAAGCCACTGTAATTTATTTTAATATTACAAGGTCACATGTGCCGAAAGATGCGCATGTGAGTACTTTCTTCTTCCTCGATTGTTATTTTTCTGAATATACAATGTGTTCTCATTACATGACAGCTAATTCCAAATGGCTCCAGCCACCGAATTCAGTCGGAGCGAGGTCCCCACTGCAGTGTTCTTCACGCCGTGGAAGGCTTTGCTCTGGTTTTACTCTGCAGTTTCCAGGTGGCCACACGCAAACTGTCCGTTTTAATACTCAAGGAAATTCGAGCTTTATTTGTTGCCCTGGGTCAACCGGAGGTATGGATTATCCTTCTGAATTTTCCAATTCATTTCTTTCTTTTGAAGTTTAGATTAAAACCTGTAAATAGTGCATTATTGTTTTCTGTCCTTCCGTTCACACATGTCAAGAAATAATTTTTGATTCGTCATGGGGTTTTGATTATGAAATAACATTCTTGATCTGTATGAGTTATATATTCTGAGAGCAATAGAAAAAGACCACTCTTGATTCTGTAAGAGGTGGTGCTTGGTTAAGAAGTGAAGGATTTTAAGATTCAGTTATGTGTCATTTTTCTTTTTCTTTAAATTTTTTTAAATGTTTATTTTTGAGAGAGAGAGAGAGAGAGACAGAGCGTGAGTGGGGGAGGGGCGGAGAGAGAGGGAGACACAGAATCCGAAGCAGGCTCCCGGCTCTGAGCTGTCAGCACAGAGCCCGATGCAAGACTCGAACCCACAAACCACGAGATCATGACCTGAGCTGACACCGGACGCTTAACTGACTGAGCCACCTAGATACCCCCAGATCATTCTTCCCAATAATGTTCAGCAAACATCAAATTAAAAAGATATTATTACATTTATACTAGAGAATGAACTTGAGAAAATAATCAGTTCCATTTAAAATGATCAAGGCATCAAACAGTCTGGCTAACTGAAATTTGTTTAATTGCATCAGTAATTGTAGAAAATGCCATCGCAAGAAAATGTCCCCTGAGATCAGAGAAACGAGCCTATTATTAAGCATTATCGGCCAGCTAACCTCCACGCTTGGTCAAGTGCTCTACATCCTTGTTCTAATGATAAGGCATGTTGCCTGTGAGCCCAGGTGGCCAATCCCAGTACCTAGGTCAATGGGAGAAGGAGTTTTTTGTGTCCCATACTTCTTCGAAAAATGCTACTTTCCATTTTCCGGGTTTAAATCACTGATCTTGGTTTTATGACCCACAAAATGGCCATTGTCTTTACCAAATATTTTCAAATCCATCACAGTGCTTTATGTTCACTTTTCTTCAGATAGCTTTGTGATATATTTTAGGACATCTGTGGTTTCTGATGAATGAATGCCTAAGACATACTGTAGTTTGGTAAAACTCTGTTAAGTCTCTAACTATGATAGTAATGATAACAATGATTACCATGGATGTGTCTGGCACTGTGTTGTGCTCTACACATAGTATCTCATTTAACTTTCACGATCACCTAAGAATTAGTGTTATTATCCACAGTGTACACTTACGGAAATTGTGGTTTAGGGAAATTCAGTACCTTACCCAAAATCAACAGTGAGGATGCAACAGAACCAGAATTGAAACCCCCGAAGCCTTTCTTAGAAAGAATCCCCGAAGTTCTTTCTAAGTATAGCTGACATACAATTGTTACGTTAGTTTCAGGTATAAAACCCATGCTCTTAACTGCTTTTCCAGGACTGCGTTAAAAACATTCCTCATATGTTACTTTCTTGGACCAGCCCCAGCTTTGTATAATTTTTTTATTGAGGTGTCATTGACATACAACATTATATTAGTTTCAGGTGTATTTGTTTACATTGTGTAATCATCCCTACAATAAGTAGCGTTAATATGTGTCACCATACAGAGTTATAGAATTTTTTTCTTGTGATGAGAACTTTTACAATCTGCTGTCTTAGCAACTTTCGAATATGCAGGATGGTATCATCAGCTATAGTCCCCATGCTGTGCTCTACACCCCCATAACTTATTTATTTTGTAACTGGAAGTTTATACCTTGTGATTTCCTTCGTGCATTTCACCCACCCTGAAACCACCAATCTGTCCAATCTATGAGCTTGTGCTTTTTTTTTTTTTCCAACCACAATTTTTTTTGAAACCATTCTCATTCATACATGAATAATGACAACCCGAGGCTTTCCTGAAGGCTTTAAAAGTAAATAATTTGATATTTCTGAGCTTCTCTATAATAAAGGATGGCAAACATACACATATCCATATATATACATATGTATATATGCTATTTGTGTAGAAGAATTTTCAATAAGATACTCTCTCCTATACCCTGTAGTTTGCTTCTCTTACTAAATAGCTTACACAACATAGATACCGCAGAGTATGTGGTCAGTCTCCATTGCACTTTCTTTGGAACTAAAATTCAATCATAGTCAACAATTTATCAGTTATTTTTGCTGATGAGTGACTTATGGATGTAGCATTTTAGTGGTCCGGCAAAGCATATTCTTGTGGGGCTTTCATTCCTTAAAATTAACGACAACGTGAACACTCTGAGGGATGACGTATGGCACGAGTGTTTGTTTAGATCCTTGTGTACACGCATGATTTTTTGAAATCCAAGTATATGTCTTTTCAGTACACTGTGAAGTTAGAGCTCTAATTATCTTCCACTGAAACTTGAAAGACTAAACTCAGACTCACAGGGAATTTAATCTACACATTTCACCATCTTGGCATTCACTTTTCCATGAGAAAACCCTTATCACTATCTTGCAAGCTGTTCTGCTTCGTGTACTGAACAAAGGCAGTGGGGTGGGTGGGAAGGATTCATTTTCCCATGGAGAGTAACTGCCAACCCTTCATACAGGACGATGACAGACCTATGATTGATGTCATGGATCAGCTAAGTTCTTCCATTCTCGAAAGTTTCATTCATGTAGCAGTTTCAGATTCGGTAAGTACACATTTGATCCTGATTCCTAACTGTTCTTAAGTACAAGCTCTGGATCTGACAAAGAGAGAGAAAGAAAAATGCTGTGGCAGAATGCTGGGGTTTTATGTCAGATTAATAAACTGACACAACAGTACTTATGAAAACAAGACAGGCTTTTCAGATACTAGCTGAGGAAACATCCAGATAAATTTCAAACAAAATTTGAGCCTCAGGAATATAGATAATATTTTGCAAACTGCAATTTCAAGAAGAATTGCTCAGGATTCTTTAAGAAAGTTAATTCTTTTTATGTATGATGCTTAACACTGTATGTAACTTCTATATGGTGCCTTACAGTTTACAGCATGCTTTAACATTATCTTGTTCCACCCTCATAGGTACTAAACACAAAAATATTTAGGGGCAGCACCATAGTGACACAGAGAGAAGCATCAGGACTGGCACTTGACCCTACTTGGACTCTGACTATAGGACAGCCTTATCTGCTATGCAAATAGATTCTTTCTTTTTCAAGAGCATATTGGCACACTTTAATTTCCTGAAAAAATTTGAAGGGAAATTGAAACTGATATTAACTATCTGATTTTTTTTTTTTAATCAGCATAGTGCAGTAAGGGGACCTGGATTAATTTCAGCTAAATAGCTGAAAAGAGGCAGTGCAGATCAGGGACCACTTGCAAAATCCACATTGCTGATGCCTCTTGTATATTATTGTCAAATAGCTATAAACGAATACAAACATTTTTCACAAATAGCTATAAATGAATACAGAGCCTGAAGGTGTTTGTGAGCTTTTCATGGTCTTTTCTCTGAGAATGAGCACAGATCCTTACCTTTAGTGGCCCTGTCCTTGCTTACGGTCGTAGTAATAATGATCATTATTCAAACAAGTAAGCCCAGCAGTACAGACTTTCACTTTCTGAAATTCGATGTGTTTTAACATGGAATGGAAGAGTTGAGTTTAATTGTTATATACACATATCTTATTTGTTGGCAGATTATATTTCGTTCATGTGATTTTGTTCTGTCTATCAGAATCAAAATCCTGAGCCAGGGGTAGCTAAAGCAGCCATACCTCACTTAGGAAGATGCACAGAAAGGGGAGAAGAAGAATGTGCCTGCCTTGTTCCAGATGTTTCTACATTCCTTAGCTCACATAATTTACCCAAAAGATCAGGTGAGATTAGCATTCTAATTCCCAAGTTATAAATTCATGTCTCCCAGACAGAGACTCTGGGATACTCAGGACTCTTCCCAGGTCATGAGCTCTGAGTGGGGGTGCTGTTGGAACCTCCTCTCTGACTCTGAAGCTCAAGATGTGCCCCCTTAAAGCCCACTCACCATTGAGGCTACTAGTGTGGCACCTGACCCGTGGGAACCTGTAGACCCATCAGATAGAACGGGTCATTTTAAATGCCCGACAATCATAAAGGCAATCTTCTCTTCGGGCACAGCTGCCAGATTATTCGAAATGTGGTCTTCCCCAAACGTTAATATTCTGGACTTAAAAGAGAATGACACATACGAACTTGCACGAGATACGCAGCAAAAAAGTTTTCAAACGTATTGGTTTTTTTGGCTTGATATCATAGATCAAGAATAAGTAGGTGCCTTACCTCAAAACCATCAGTGAAATGCCCTTCATAAAAGGGACTGCATTCAGCCATCTCCCTAAATCAGAGGGAAGGTATTTTAATCTAAGTAGAGGTAAACAAGATTATGGCATTAAAAGGCCCACACTACCAAGACAGGGATTAAAAACACGTTTGTGAATCTTAGAAGTTAATAACTTTTAAGAATTTTCGATGGCAAATCCATGATCAAGTTTAACCCAGGCCATATATTTTTCAATAAATATTCGGTGAGCAGTTGGGTGTACTAATGCACAGTGCTATGTGCCATTAAAACTGTTCAAAATATGACGTGTGTCCTTGAGCCCTGCACTTGAACTGCTTTCAGTCTTGCATCAGAAACAGCAGTGGCTACAAATGGGCATCCTATGTGGCAGGAGCAGGAGGGGTGTTTCAGATTCAAAGCTTGGCCCGTCGCAGGAGGTAATCAGGAAGAGCACTGTGGACGAAGGGGCATTTAGACCCAGCCGTGGTGGGGACGTGTAATTTGCAGTGCAGCATTGATTCATTGCCTACTTCTTGGACCCACAGGCCACGTTACCGCTGACCCACAGTGTGGATCTACAGTGGTTGGTGGAGTGGAATGCAGTCCTGGTCAATAGCCATTACGATGTGAAGAGCCCTTCCCATGTCTGGATATTCGCTCAGTCTGTCAAAGACCCCTGGGTCCTCTGCCTCTTCAGTTTCCTCCGGCAGGAGAACTTGCCCAAACACTGCCCCACAGCCCTCAGCTATGCCTGGCCGTACGCCTTCACTCGGCTCCAGTCGGTCATGCCTCTGGTTGACCCAAAGTAAGAGAACTGTGTTTTCCTCTTTTGTTTATCATTTTTGCCCTCTTACATTTACATGTTATCTAAAAGATTGGCATATTATAATCCTCTCTGGTTTCTGCACTTCCTAATACAGAATTCTTAATATTGAATAAAAGCCAGTCAAAAACTCTTACCTAGCACTAGTTTGTTTGGGTTTTTTTTTTCCTTAATAATCCATATGATTGACTCTAGACTGTCAGAAACTTAGTGGTGAAAACAGTCTTCAAGTTCTATTCAACTTCCCATCCAATAGAGACATTCCCTGTCCAGACAGTTCTTAACAGCATAGACAATCCTTGATGGACAGTTGGTCAACTGTGTTTGGGCACTTCCTAGGGTCTTTATTTAACAAGTGATATTTAAAATGCAGAACTTAGTTTCACTCTTGTTTTCAACTCCGTACTTCCAGTAGCCCAATTAATGCCAAGAAAACCAGCACCGCCGGCAGTGGAGATAATTATGTTACCTTGTGGAGAAACTACCTTATTCTTTGTTTTGGAGTTGCAAAACCCAGTATTATGAGCCCGGGACACTTAAGAGCTTCCACTCCAGAAATAATGGCGACCACACCTGATGGTACAGTGAGCTACGATAACAAGGTGACGTGACATGCTTCAGAAGAATTATTCTGTAAGGTTTTTTTTTAGCTTGTTTGTCTAGAGTTCACAGTGCACGTCGCACTGTGCCTGCCATCTGGAGTGTATGGGATCAGATTTTCATCCTACACGTTTCTAAATTCCATTGAGTGTTGACGTGCATAATTTATTAGTCCTCCCTGACAAGTGGGGAACTGAAGATTAAGAGAAGTTAAGAAACTTGGTTAAGACCATAGAGTGCCCTGAGGTTTATTCATTTATTATGCCCTGAGGTTTGGTTCCTGCCCTGCATACCACATTTCTCTCACTCCTTGCCGAGCATTCTCCTTGAAACGATGCCTTCATTACATGATCTTGTTAAGAATGGGTTTGTAGATTTAATTTTAAAAAAAGGAAGACATAATAAAAGTATTCTTTAGGATCTGTGTCCCAGGTAAAAAATGCATTCATGGTGCTGTATTAAAATTTATGTCTGTCTTTGTTTTTTTTCTCTCTGAAATGATGGCAGTGCTTTGGGACATGGTTTAGTACTTTGAAACTGTTATAATGGAATCATCCTTTGATTAAAGGAAGCATCGGTTATCATGTTACCTCTTTTTCACTTTTAATCAACTTGTTTCAGGCCATAGGCACCCCATCGGTGGGAGTTCTGTTAAAGCAGTTGGTGCCTTTGATGAGACTAGAGGGCATTGAGATCACAGAGTCCTTAGTTTTAGGATTTGGAAGAACAAATTCCCTTGTTTTCAGGTATGGTAGTCTCAATGAGTTGCTCTAAATTCGTTCCTACTGCTGTTGTCGTAGTTCCTGTTTTTAACTCAAGTTTGAGTCTGTGTGTTGGCATGTGCCTGGGGGGGTTTATAGGCTTTGTGCCACTTCCTTTGTGTCCTCGTGGTTTGACGTGCATGTAGCCAGCGTTTCTCACCGCCGCCTCGCTTTTCCCCTTTCACCTTTGCAGCTTTGATTTTCCATCTCAGATTTTATCTCGTTTGCAAGATTGGTTTTAGATAGCTGTAAGTGAAGGTAATTCCGTGTCCATCGCCAGAGAGCCAGACTGTTCAGAGGCTTTCATGTCAAAACAATGAGGTCTGCTCATCAGCCATTTATGCAACAGATCTCAAAGGCTAAGCACTGATAGAACTCTTTCAAGGGTATTCTGTTACACTAGTCGATCTTTTCAGAAGGTGCTTTATCTGCCTTAATAGAACCATCATATCTCGGATTCTTGGCTCATTTCACACCTTTAATCAAATAACCGTTCCATCTGAGGCAGTGTCAAAGCCTTTTGAAAGAGTCATCATAAAATATTAGTTCAGGCTGTCTCTGGTGACTTGAGCTAAGCATATAAGCACCAGTAAAATTCCCAAGTTTTTTATGTAGAGAGAAAAGGGAAAGCTCTAAGCATCTGCCAGAGACCCTATTCGAAAACTAAAGATTAATGAGACATTTTAGAGGCAATTGGAAAAAAATCTGTTACGTTGTTCATGTATAGAGTCAGATTTTATTCTCATAAAAAGTGTGAGTTCTGATACTGGAGTGTCAGCTCACCAGTGTTTTTACTACTTACTAGTTAACTAGTTAAGACAAAGAATCACGTAGATATACTACAAGAAGATAAGAAAACAATTCCTGGAATAACCTAACATTCTTTCCCAAAGAACCTAAGAAACTAACATTCTTTCCCAAGGACATATGTTCTCGTACATCTTGCCCTCTCAGTATTCCTAGGGGTGGGTAAGATTGTGCAATTTATTAGCCACATGGGTCCGGAAAACTTAATGTCTCTGGGCCTCAGTTCCCTTACCTGTAAAACTGTTATAATAAATAAAAATGAAGTATATCTATCTAATAAAAAAAGAAAAATTGTTATAATTATAAAATCTATCTTACATATTTATTGAGAGGATTAAATGTAAAAATGTATGTAATAAATATTCAGTAAATGGTTGCAGTTGAAGGAGGTCATTAATATTATTTCCATTTCTTTGATGAAGAAATTCTAGCATCTGTGCTAGAGAAATCTGAAATGGAGTCCAAGTGTTCTGTCTCTCAGCACAGAATGCCGCAAAGTTTACCTTCCTAACTTTGGATTTCCTTGGAGGATGATGTCTAAGAGCACAAATTATCCCACCGGAAGACTGCAGAATATTGCAAGGTGTTCAGGCATCGAACAGACAGACTATACACAAAATACCTAGCCACAGGCTAGCTCTTCTAATTTGTCTGTCTTGACATAGCAGTTCAGAAGTTATTTCCCAAAGAACACAAATAATTAGTTGAGAACTGGAGATCGTGGGGATGGGTGAAAGATGAAAATGTCTTCTGTGAAGGACTCGATTTTATCTTCATCCCCACTGCCCCTAGTAAAGTGCTTTGAATGTAGTCACCACTTGTAATACATTGTTTGTTTAACTGTTTAGAGGGGGATTTTAAACATCAGGGTTTCCAGAACAGTAAATCAGAATCAAGTCAACAGACATGCATTGAGCCCAAATTATATACATAACTCTGGGATAAAGAGCAGTAACACAAAGTACAGGCCAACACCTAGTTCCAGTTCCCCACGTGACTAAGAAACGGAAAGGCCAGGGGGCGGTTGATGTCAGAAGCAAAATGAGAAAAGAACATGGTTTAGGACTAAATGCATGTATTTGGTGATAAACTTGGTGTCGATAATAGTGAATTTCAAATGCCAACCTTTATCTCCATAGAGAGTTGGTGGAAGAACTCCATCCATTAATGAAAGAAGCCCTGGAACGAAGACCAGAGGTAATATTTTTAATTTAAATACTTCATACCTCCGTTCATGTGGTCAACGTTATAAATTTAGATCGTACTTAATGGTTTCCCCTAAAAAAAAAAAAAAAATACACCTAGCCTGCTTTTAATAGTGAATCTTAATATTTTAACTTCTGTTATTTTTATTATTGTTCAGTATTTGAATATTTAGCATAATACGGTTCCTCTGTTAAAAGATTCTGTGTTCTAAACTCATGAAGGCAAACAATCTAAATGGTCACATGCATGTTAAAATACTACATTCTTTTGTAGGAGGTTTGAGTTGATTGAATGTTTTTGTTGGTTTGCTTATTTTTTACGAGGAGTTGAATGGTCAAGAATATTATTTGTTTGATCTGGCATAGGAAGGATTTTCTTCAAAATTATCTTTCCTGAAGTGAACTCTGGAAAGGACAAATTTATACACAGCAGGATAAAAAAAAAAGAAGAAGAAGAAGATGGAAAAAGAAGCTTCCCATATAGTAGATAAGATACAAGAAGTAGCAAAAATTTTAGCAGTGTGACTTAGAATGACCAGAATTGGTGAGATTCTTCGTGTCCACTAGCCCTTTCTTGTTTCCATGCCTCTGTCTTTCCATAGATGCCAGAAGCATCTAGGAACTGAGGCTGGTTAGTTCTCAACGTTGCCACCTTATAAATATTTACTGACCCACTTAGGATCTGTTTCTTTTATAGCCTATAATAGCAAGATTTTCTCTAAGGATCTAGAAGAAAGAAAAACACCCTTGTCTTTTGTGTTTAGAAAATTGAAAACCCAGGGGCACCTGGGTGGCTCAGTCAGTTAAGCATCTGACTTCGACTCAGGTCATGATTTCAGTTTGTGGGTTCAAGCCCACATCGGGGTCTGTGACAACAGCTCAGAGCCTGGAGCCTGCTTTGGATACTGTGTCTGCCTCTCTCTCTGCGCCTCCCCAGCTTGTACCCTCTTTCTCTCTCAAAAATATGAAAAGTCATATCTATATTATGCCTTTCTTTAATACAGTTTCTCAAAGCAAAGTTATTGTTTTGCCTACATTCATAAATGGTATTACCTTTTTCTACACAGAACAAAAAACGCCGAGAACGGCGGGATTTGTTAAGGCTACAGCTACTTCGAATTTTCGAGCTTCTGGCTGATGCTGGTGTCATAAGTGACAGGTAAAGTGAAGATTCTAATGAGTTGATCTCTCCTCACCAAACTGGTCTTTTTGTCTTTTTTTTCTTTCTGTCTTTCTTTCTTTTGTTTTTTTTAATATGTTACCTTTAACTTTTACTCAGAAAAGTCCAAAAAAGCGTATTGTTGTTTTTGTGCATATTCGAATTATACTGCCCGTAGGTCAAGAACAAATTTAGTGTGTGAGTTCTGACAGTGAATCTTATTTTCCATGAAGCATGTACTACTTTGATGTAAAGACCAGTCATCTAAAAGCTTTATTTCTTTTTTATTATTCCAGCACAAATGGAGCCTTGGAACGGGATACGTTAGCCCTTGGAGCTTTGTTCTTAGAATATGTGGACCTGACCCGCATGCTTCTAGAAGCCGAAAATGATAAAGAAGTTGAAATTCTTAAAGATATCCGGGCACATTTTAGTGCGATGGTCGCCAACTTGATTCAGTGTGTTCCAGGTACAGGGATGCATCACTGCGGATTTCCTTTCATGCCTGACAGACCGTTTGTGTTTCTCATTACTGGGCTTTTCCTCTTTAATCCTACTGGCCTGTGTGCAGGTCTTAGATGGGATCGTTCATTTACTTTGAAATACTTGGAAATACACATAAGAACAGATTGTGGTAATTCAGCACAGAGTTGGAAAGGGAACAATAGGAATGAAATTTGGCTTTGTTCTTGTCATTATTTCTATTCTTTGTTTTGGTTCCCATCTAAAAATGAATCTATGTAATTCATAGGAAGGAAATAATTCAGGGGGAGCTGAATTATTTCATTTCTTCTTCTTATTGTGCTAACCTGTGAACATGTGATCCGTCTCCACAGTATGCCTTCTCTTCACTCTCCAATCAACACATTCTATACAGCTAATAAATTAGATTATTGAGAGGTTTTTGCACAGAGCAAACTGTGGGTATGGGTATGAAAACTTTTCATCTAATAAAAGCATGGAGAATAAAAATAGCTGGCCAGTTTGGTGTAAAAATTAATTGCTGTAATTAAAAGTTGTGACATATGGAGCACCTGGTGGCTCAGTCAGTTAAGCGACTGACTTTTGATTTTGCTCCGGTCATGATCTCATGGTTTGTGAGTTCGAGCCCCACATTGGGCTCTGCTCTGACAGTGCAGAGTCTGCTTGGGATTCTCTCTCCCTTTCTCTCTGCCCCTCCCCTGCTTGCATGCACTCTCTCTCTCTCTCTCTCTCTCTCTCTCTCTCTCTCTCTCGAAATGAATAAACTTAAAAAAAAAAGTTTTGACATAATTACAAAAAGCCACAACTCAAGTGTTTCTACCTTTTCATTGTTTTGAGATTGTAAAACCTTTTTCTTGCCAATGTTCCTCATCTTAGATGACCCTAAATTAAGATTTCAGTTTACTTCTTCAGCTAAAATATGTTTGTTTAAAATAGACAGTATATACATTGTATTTCACAGGCAGCAGCAGTTGAGAGGATGTTTGATATGTAATCAGTAACTGAGTGGAAGGGGTTGCAGTTTTGCTAGACATTGATTAGAAAGCAGGGTCTGTGAGTCCACTTTTTTCCTCTGCTTCCCGCTCTGGACAAGGTGCCATTGACTGCAGCGTGAGGAACAGGAAGACCACACATGTAGAGAGAAAATGAGGCTTGACTTCTTAAATCCATGTTTCATTACAGAAGACTCGAGTTAGGAAATGAAATTACTGCTTTCCTCAGAACATAGGAATCATGTATAATAGTGACATAAAGTGTATTCACTATACTTTTCAGTCAAGCCAACTCCTAACTCTGTTTTTCTCTCCAGTTCACCACCGAAGATTTCTGTTCCCCCAGCAAAGCCTGAGGCATCATCTTTTCATCTTGTTTAGCCAGTGGGCAGGACCCTTCAGCATTATGTTCACCCCTCTCGACCGCTACAGTGATAGAAATCATCAAATTACACGATACCAGTATTGCGCATTAAAGGTAGGGCACCTTTGTCTCAGTGGATGACTTACGTTGGCCCAATGGTCTCTTTCCCCATAGATAGATGGCTGTGTATAAATATGTAAATACTCCAGTTGGTTTCTCAACTGGGTTGAGGTTTGGGTTTCAAAATACAAAACTTGTCCCAGCTCTTACTTTTATCTAGTGTATGAGAACCATACAGATTTGCTTATTTACCCTGTTAGTAGCTGCCTTGTCCATTAACATACAACCTAAAAAAGATATATATGTTACCTCAAGTTCAGAACCAACCAAGAGCCACATTCCCTTTTTAGTCTTCCATTTTAAAACACTTCCAAAAATAAATTTCCACACTACTAACTGTTCCAAAACTTCAGAAGCATGATTCCTTGCAGCCTAATTACCTTTAGAAAACTGTTTCAATTCTGTCATATATATGGAAGTTTGATGACGTACCAGTTGACTTTTGCCTCAATGGAGCTAGCTGATTTAAACCATGGCCCTCATAGTCATTTGGACTTGGTAATTACAAAGTTAATCATTCTTACATTCCCTTGCTTCCTCTCCTCCTCAGAGTAGCTAAATTTATATTCTTAATTTTTTTCCTTTGATTAAGAATCATGTTATTTATTTCCACATTTTTCATAGTTTGTCAATTTAGTACATTGGTTAAATATTTGTCATCAAAGCAAAATTTGAAAAGCTGTATTTACCTTATAAGCAGAATTTATTCACTTGAAATCATGGAAGGTAAGTATAAATACTGTGAAATGGCCATTTTGTTTTGAGTATCTTACTCTTTTGTCGTAAAGATTTGTTTAATCATAAAATTATATGTCCGTGGAGTTAAATTTATGGCTTTTAATTCTTATTTAAAAATCCAAAATTGGGAATCTGGTCCTTCTTATTGAATCTAGTAAGGAATACTTTAAAATATTATGGTAAAAACTGCTTTAAAAGACCCTCATCACCTATAAATCTGGTAGTTACATTTTGTGAAGTCGCTTGCATGTTATTAGATCATTCCAAGTTTCATTCACACATTTGGTTGTTTTGTTATCAGGCAATGTCAGCAGTGTTGTGTTGTGGTCCTGTGTTTGACAATGTGGGCCTTTCCCCCGATGGCTACCTATATAAGTGGCTTGACAACATTCTGGCTTGTCAAGATTTACGAGTAAGTATTAGCCGAAAATACATTGCTTTTAAATGTCTTGGGTGTTCTACCTGATCAGGTTACTAGAGTGTAGAAGCATTGTTCACAGCACAATCTCTGCATGTATCAGCCACAGAAGTATAGGTTTTTGTGTTATTCATATTACACTATGATGCATCAGAATTAAAAAAAAAAAAGTATTCACCAAAGTTGACTATAAACTGGGCCCTAAAACAAGTTTCTGTGAAGTTCATAGGATTGAAATGACACAGACTATTTCTCTAATCACAGTGATAATAAGCTAGTAATCAATAATAAAAATATAATTAAAAAACACCCTTCCAGGTAACTAGTGAGTCAAAGAACAAATTACAATAGAAACTAAAAAATACCTTTAACTGAAGAATAACAAAAATAATATATACTAAACTTGTGGGCTGTAAATAAAGCTGTGCTTAGAATGAAATGTATAGCCTTAAGTATATATTTGAGAAAGAAAAAAAAGGCTGATAACCAATGACCTAAGCATCCATCTCAAGACGTTTTAAAAAGAATAGCATATTAAACTGAAAACAAGTACAATGAAGGGAATAATAGAGATGAAAGCACAAATTAATGAAAGAGAAAAAATAGAAATGATAATTTAAGCCAAAAGTTGAATTTATTATGACTACTAAAATTAATTCCTGGCAAGTCTGATCAAGAAAGAGAGAAGGCACATGTCTCACTAACATCAGAAATATTAAGGGGACATCCCTACAAATGGTCGATGTTGAAAATAAAGGAGAATATATGAACATTTTGTGCCAATAAACCTGAAAATTTAAATAAAATAGACAAATTCCCAAAAAAAACACAACCCTAGAAGAAAAGAAAAATCTGAATAGTCATTTAAGTAATAAACATGAGCAAGAAATTCTGGTAGCATCTCTTAACAAGCAGACCGAAACACACCTAAGATCTAACTTCCTTTGATTTTGTTCTGGTTTCTTTTTAATATTTTTATTTTTATTTTTTATTTTACTTTATTAATTATTTTTCTTCCTCAAAAATGAAAAGATGAAGAAATTCAGCCTAAACGTAAGATCAGGAAGAAATGATGGCCAGGGATTTAATCAACACAGATAAAATTAAGATGTCTGAACTAGAATTTAAAACCACAATTATAAGAATACTAGCTGGGGTTGAAAAAAAGCATAGAAGACACCAGAGAATCCCTTTCTGCGGAGATAGAAGAATTAAAATGTAATCAGGCCGAACTTAAAAATGCTACAACCAACATACAATCTCGAATGGATGCCATGATGGTTAGGATGGATGAAGCAGAGCAGCGAATCAATGATATAGAATTTATAGGTAATAAAGAAATTTTATCTGTAATTCAAAGTCTTCTCACGAGGAAAACTTTGGATAGCTTTACTGATGAATTTAACATTTAAGGAGCAAATTGCGTTGATTATAAACAAAATCCTTAGAAAACAGCTCAAGAGGAAATATTTTATGAGACCAGCATAACCTTGATACTAAAACCTGCCAGGGATTTAACAGGATAAAAAAAATTAAGAGGCAATTTTATTCAAGAGTATAGATACAAAAATGTAAACAAAATATAAGAAAATCAAATTTAGTGATATATAAAAAGATGATTCATCATGATCAAATTGGCATTTTTTAAGAACTGCAAGATTGGTTCAATATTCAAATATCCGTCAACTCCTTAGTATGTTAATTATATTAATAGAGTCTCAAGAAAGAAATACACAAACATCTCAATAGAAGCAGAAAAAGCATTTAATAAAATTCTACATTTATTTATGAGAGAAACTCCTATCAAAATTAAGAATAAAAAAGAACATTCTTAGTTTGATAAAGGGTGTTTGAGAAAAAAAACCTATAATAAAAATCATACCATATAGTGAATATTGAAAGTATTCTCTGAGATTAGGATGCTCACCTTCACCAGTTCTATCAACATTATACTAAAGATCCTAGTCAATGCACTGGGAAAGAAAAAATAAGACATCAGGAATGAAAAGAAGAAATTAGATTATAGATATAAATGTGAAAGCTGAAAGACTGACATTTCTAGAAAATACAGGAGGATATCTTAATCCCTGGGGCCAGGGCCAGATTTCTTACACAGGATGCCAAAATTACTGATTGTAACAAATGACCAATTAATAACTTCACCAAAGACATCATTAAGTGTGAACAGGCTAGCCACAGAGTGAAAAATGTTTGCACCATAAAGCCAACACTTCTTATCTAGAGTATATTAAGGATCCCTACAGATAATTAGATAAAGACATTCATAGAAAAATAAGCAAGTGACTTAAAAAAAGAAATTTACAGGGGCGCCTGGGTGGTGCAGTTGGTTAAGCATCCGACTTCAGCCAGGTCACGATCTCGCGGTCCGTGAGTTCGAGCCCCGCGTCAGGCTCTGGGCTGATGGCTCAGAGCCTGGAGCCTGTTTCCGATTCTGTGTCTCCCTCTTTCTCTGCCCCTCCCCCATTCATGCTCTGTCTCTCTCTGTCCCAAAAATAAATAAATATTGAAAAAAGAAAAATTTTAAAAAAAGAAAAAGAAATTTACAAAAGAGGTTATTTGGCCAATAAACATAAGAATAGTTTCTCAAGCTCATTAGTAATTAGAGAGATGCAAACTAACCACAGGAGATGCTACCTCAAATCCACCAGAATGGTGAAAACTAAAAAGACTGACAATGTTGATGGGGAAATAGAACAACAGGAACTCTCACACAATGCTACAGAGAGTGGAAATCCACATAACCACCTCGGAAACCTGATTGTCATTATATACTAAAGTTGAACATGGTACGCCCTAAAACCCAGCAGTTTTACTCAAATATATATTTTATAAAATAAGTTTCCAGTGCGTGCAACATATGACATGTACAAAATTGTTCAAAGCAGTAATATGAAGGCAAAAGCTGGAAACAACCCAGATGTCTGTCAATATAGAATGAATACATTGTGAAATAAAGATATATTAGAATGTAACAGTGAAAATGAGTGAATATAGATGCTTCTCAAACATGAGTTGTGTTCAAGAAAACACACAAAATTATAGGCAATATAATTCCATTTGCATACAGTTCAAAACAGCCCAAACGAACCAACAGTTGTAGAAGTCAGAATAGTGGTTACTTTGGAAAAGAAGAGAGAGGCTAGTGATTAGGACAATGCATAAGGCAGGCTTCCAGGAAATCAATCTGGTGTTCTACTTCCTGTGTTCACTTTGGTGTGTTCAGTTACAGTAACTCATCATTTACTTATGAATTAATTGTATACTATGTATCTTATACTTCAATATAAAGTTTCTAAAGCTCAATTAAAAACTTGCTGATTTTCTTTCAAGTCGAACCAACTTTTTAATGAAATGGTATTTTTAAGTCCTTTTTAATAGTGTCATTAACTTTTATCTGCTGCTAATTACTTAAGCCTGTGGGGAACTAGGTTGATGATGTTCAACCATCCAACTAGAATATTACTCCCATCTTAGCCCATACCCTGTGGTTAGAAAAAAAAAAACAAAACCCAGAATCTTTTCTTATCCCCCTCGTTGCAACTGGCAAGAGAAGGAAACAGAAGGAAACAGGAAAATGTTACTTTCTTAGGGGAATATGGCCTCCACGCACTAGGCTTCTCATGGACAGATGTGACCATCCAGTATTTGACAGTAGCTTCCAGAACCATCAATAAAGGATCTCATTAATTCTATCTAGTATGATGATTGTTTCATATGGAAGTCTCTGATTTAGAAGAGTTTATTAATACTACATTTCTTTTTAAAATATTGCCAGCTAAATTTTACATGGTATATTTAGTAATCAAGCCCCATAAACATATTCTGATTTTTTTCCTCAAAAGACTTGCATGCATAAAGGCCATCCTTTTGTATATTTAATTTTCAACCAAATACATGTACTTTTCAAAAATATTTTAAATACAACGAAGAAACATTGCCAACAGTCTTCATTATCTTTTCAGAATTAAAAATCAAGAATGAGTGGACCCTGTCTGACGGATTTACACAGAGTCAAATTTGGTTTATACATACATTTCAATATTCAGTTGCAACATCGCATCCTCTTAAAGTAAAATATATGGAATAAAAATTAAGATAAAGGGACTCCTGGCTGGTTCAGTCTGTAGAGCGCACAACTCTTGATCTCGGGGTTGTAAGTTTGAGCCCCACGTTGGGTGTAGAGATTACTTAAAAATAAAGTCTTTAAAAGAAAACTAAGATGAATACACAGTCTCCACTTTCATGTTCCCCACTTTATATTGGGTAGGCATGATTTTGTTTCTTTCTCTGGAATAATCTTTCACTAGACATGAATAATTGCTTTTCTCCATGTATTCAGGTTCATCAGCTTGGCTGTGAAGTTGTCGTCTTGCTATTGGAACTTAATCCTGACCAAATCAATCTTTTTAATTGGGCGATTGACCGATGCTACACAGGTTCCTACCAGCTTGCATCCGGCTGCTTCAAAGCCATCGCAACTGTGTGTGGAAGCAGGTATGTATGTGATTTTGGAAGTGAAAGGTACAGTCAGTGGCAAGTACAATGAAGGTTGTTCTCCATGATGATGAACACGTGAGAGCAGTAAGTTCTAAGGAAATACAAAATGGCCAATATTTCCCCAGTAGATAGTCTGCTCCCTTTAAGTCTGCAGCTACATTGACTTTTCTCATTCTCCAGAAGAGTGATTTGGAGTGGTAGCATCCATCTTTTTAATTGCCTGGAAATTCACAGTGAAGCATGAGAACAAAATTTGAAAATGAAAAACAAGATACATTAAAGGAATTTCTAGAAATGTTTGTGACAGATGTGAACTATAAGCCCTTCAGCCATCCTGAGACCAAACTAAATCCAGGAAGCAACCTTAAAATGTTTTCTCTCTCTTGGCCAGAACTTCAGAAAGGAAGAAAAAAGAAAATGTGACACTGTGGGTTCCTTAGATTACACTTGTAAAACCACCCTCCTTAGTTATATAAATTAGTCCCTCAGTGAAGTTGTTCAGCACTGTAATTTACTGAGTGAAATAATTTCACTATTTCATTGAAACAATTTTATAGCTAAGATGAAAGGGTTAATGAAGACCACAAAGTGCATAGCTATTCCCAAGGAAGAGCTTATGTGTTAGAAACTGAGATGGCAGCTCAAGTTTATTTTTGAAAAGACTCGTGTAGACTATCGACTTCCCTTTTTAATTAAATGTTGCATTTTAAATAGCTATCTTGAGCTACCAGATGAAGGGAATAAAAGTGAATTAGTTTTAAATTCTGACCTAGTACAACCTATTCTGTTCTAAATTAATAAGAACAGAATATTAGAGATATCTACTTCCAATAAACCTTAAAATGGACATGCTATTTAAAGAGAGAGGTGTCTCTTTATATTTTTATCTTTCATTTATAAAGATAGTAGATAATATTTCACACCTAAAGCTTTCATTTTCTATAAACTTAGTAGTAGAATGTTTATTATATACTTTAATCTCTATAAAAGTTACAGCAGATGAATTGAATCTAAGCTGCCTGGTTGGATATCATTTTACTTTGCTCTGTTAACATTATGAAATAATATTTACTCCTATAGAATATTACCAAAACAGCACTTTTTTTCCAAAAAAAAATCTTTCTCCAGAGTGTGCTTTTATTTTCAGATATTTTGACATTCTAAAAATAAATTTTTGTTCACATGACTCTTTGATTTTGAAAATATATTTAGAAAAAAAAAAGAAAATATATTTAGAATATGACTTGGACCATAGATCCCTTTGACAAAAATTGAAATAATAAGAGTTACCTCTCTTTGCTGCCTTTCTCCCAGTGAACTGGATTTGAACCATCCTAGTCAAATTTGTTTCATTGCGTGGCCGTCTCATAAAATATTATACTGCATTCCTCTGAATGAGTCTAGGTATTTTTCCTTAAGGAACACAAACAAATATCTATG
This sequence comes from Acinonyx jubatus, assembly GCF_027475565.1. Lineage (NCBI taxonomy): Eukaryota > Metazoa > Chordata > Mammalia > Carnivora > Felidae > Acinonyx > Acinonyx jubatus. The sequence goes on from NC_069380.1 coordinate 11,251,634, forward strand.
AATTTAGCAGAATAATCTCGATTTCAGTAATACCTCCAGTCACAAAAATATTAGATTGTATAACTCTCCATTTTAGATTTTTTAAGATCTCCTTCTAAACTATTCTGCTTTCTTAGACAAACTTTGTGTATCAGCTTACATTTATGACACTCATCTATCCTGCAGGGAGGTTTGAGGACTGGGCAGCTCCATGGCCTCAACCTGTTGGCCAAGAAGGTAGCCAACCCTTGTGCCATTTGTCACCATGGGGCACGTTCAAAATTTAAAATTTCAGCTGTGACTTAAATTTGTTCTCTCTCCCCATAAATTCTCAGTCTGCATAGTCTAGATAAGCCTCTAGATTTGTTTGGGCATCTTAAGTTTTGCACTTAGGTTTTCAGTACTTTTTTTGAAACCAATTCTAATGTTTTAGCTTTTACTTTGTTTTCTGCAAGTTTGCCTCTAAAAACACTAAATATCATATGTTATGAAATAATATGTTCTTGAAAAGTCATACATAAACTGGGTCATATTTTAACCTTCACAAACAAATTACCTGTACAGTAATTCCTACAAGACGTATTCTAAAGCAAAGAATCTTCCTTGTAAAGAATTACCTCCTCCTATTCAAATAGAAATGAGCATATGCTGGATTTATTTTTATAGGAATGTGACAGTTTATAAGCAGACTCATTTACTAAGGAACAATATACCATTGACTATAAAATACCTAATAACCTCAAAGATTGAACATTTTTAAAAAATGCTCTTGATTAAAATTTTCTTTGGTTTTAGAAGAGGGAATTAGCCATTTTTGCATAGTTATTATGTCGATCCCTTTATTCACCAGCTGTGGTAATGGAAAAATAGTTCTTCGCATTATTTCTTTTCTATCTATAGAGGACTCAGGTGTGTGTGTGTGTGTGTGTGTGTGTGTGTGTGCACGCGCGCGTGTGTGTGCATGTACGTATGTTGTGAACTGGCTGGAATCTATTCAAAACTGAAACTGTAACTATAATTTTGATATATCTAGTGATATTGAGAGATTTAGAAGTCAGCATGGATCTTGAATAGGACCAGGAGAAGTGAGGATAAAAGTAGAAAGTGATGGTAGACCTGATAATATTAATTCTGGAGAATTTTTTATAAAATATGTTTTATATTTGATTAAAAATGATTAAATGCAGCTCAGTACTATAATTTAGCACCAAAGAAAAGAGAAAATGCTGTCAGGCAGCATTAATTCAAATAACTATTTGACTTCTGTGTGTGTTCTTATTAATTTCCCCACAACTCCAAATTGTATCAGTACGGAACAGAGAAAGAAATTGAGAACGAGATTAAATGGCTTTCTAACGTTCTAAATCAAAGTAAATAGTATGCTTTAGATTAAAAGTGGAGGTCATTTCCAGTTACTAGCTTAACTCAATGAAATTCTCTTCACTTTTAATTAAATACTGATTGAAGGGTTCTATTGTTTTTACTCTTACCATCCAACTACTCCTAAAATATATTTAGTAAGTGTTTTAGAATCATGTAGGTCAAAATTTTAATTTATAAAGAATTTTGTTGGGTTTATTTTTGGAGGTGGTTTTGGTTTCCAATGCTGTTTGTACGTCTGTCTTGCCTGTAACTTTTCATCAACCTTTCCTAATTTAAATCAGGCTTGGCGAACTTCAATTATTAAAAGTAAATGTCTCACGTGTCTTAAGGGAATATCATCTATTACCAAGGAAGACAAGGGAAGCTTATGGGTCATGAATCCCAGTCACGCTCCCTGGCTGGTGATGCAAAAGCTTGTTTGGTTGTGTCAGCAGCTAGAGTATTTCAAGAGAACAGAGAGTTTAGGAATTTGGACTCAGGAAATGTGCTGTCTTGAGTTTGAATTCTAGCTCTGCCTCCAATCAAGCTGTGTGCTCCTGAGCAAGTTACTACAAATGCTTACTCATTTGTAAAATGGGAACAATAGGACAGTTGGGGTAAAGATTAAATAAAACCAATCTTTTATTTTTTTTTTTAACATGGTAGATGCTAGCCTCGGTAATTGTGACCATGAAAGAAATGCATGCGGTGTGCTTACTGCTGTATTTTAAAACAATGAAAAACAACCTAAAGACTGTTAATAGGGGAATGAGTAAATAAATTACAGTGTATCTGATCAACTCCTTACACATAGATCTGTATATCTGAGCATAAGAGATGTTTGTGAAGTTCAAAACCAGTCGCTTAACCTATGGCCTAGCACATAGTAAGCACTCTGTTAACACTCTGATTATTCAATAGCTATTAGAAGCAGAAAGCTATGATATAATCCCCTCCACTAACTCATAAAATGTGTTTCTCTCCAGAATACCTCAAAGTTATCAGGAACTTTGTCATTTAGTCCTACATAAGCCAGAACTGGTGGCTGGTTCCCAAATTCTTCAAAATCTCCTCTCTTCTAGATTGGGGGAGGGGGGGGAAACAGTTTTATTTTTTGGTTCACTTTCTGAACAATATCCGCCTTTCATATTTATTTTACAACTTGATTTTTATTCCAAATGTGTGGTCTTTTTCTTTTACCTTTCCACTGCCTTTGTTGAATAATTTAATAGTGAAAGCCTGTTTTAAAGTTTATTTATTTATTTTGAGAGAGAGGGAATGTGTGTGTGTGTGTGTGTGTGTGTGTGTGTGTACGCGCCTGTGTCAGTAGCAGAAGGGCAGAGAGTGAGAATCCCAAGCAGGTTCTGCGCTGTCAGCCCGGAGTCCAACATGGGGCTCAATCTACTGAACCATGACATCATAACCTGAGCCGAGATCAAGAGTCGGACACTTAACCAAAATAGCCCTTAAGACTATTTTAAACATTTAAGTACAGATGTTTTATTTGTCCTCCTTCACTCATTTGAGATCTCTCTAATTTTTTCCATCCCTAGGTTTCTTTCATTTTCTATATGTGTTATTTCTTTCAACGTTGTTTTCCATACGTTCCATAGCTCAGCCCTAAGCAGTTAATTGAATGCCCTGAGTACATGGTCAAGTGCATAGCCCTGCGTAGGAGGGAGGCTTTCCCTTCCCTTTTCCTGCCTTTAAATCCCCAATGATCCAGCAATATTATCCAGTATTATTTTATATAAAGATGCATATATGTTAAATCTTAGTATCAGGGACAGCAATATAGGTAAGACATCTCTGCCACTGTGGGGCTCACAGGGCTTTCTTTCTAGTTTCGTAGCTCCAGATCTTGTAGTTTGTTAGAACTCCAAATGAAATGTGCAATTGGAGGCTGTCTCGGAGGCTGATAGCATTGTGGATAAGTTAATTCTTTGGAGTCAGACTTATCCAGGATGCAGTCTGGGCCCCACCACTTGTACATGAACTTGAGCAAATGCTTAACTTCTCCAAGCCTCACAGGCTTGTTGTGAAGATTAAGTAGCAAATCTAGGTAGAGGCCTTGGCAGAGTAACCAGCACAGAGCAGGCAGGTCATAACATAAATGTTACTCATCGTTCTTCGTTGTCCTCACCACCATCATGTGGGAGGCTTTCCCCAGTTTCTCATCTGACAAACCAACCTCATGCCTTTTGTGTTTATTTAAAAATAACAGTTCTAGGGACACCTGGGTGGCTCAGTCAGTTAAGTATCTGACTCTGCATTTCGGCTCAGGTCACGATCTCACGGTTCGTGAGGTCGAGCCCCACGTTGGGCTCTGCACTGACAGCAAGGAACCTGCTTGGGATTCTCTCCCTCTCTCTCTGTCCCTCCCACACTCATTCTCTCTCTCTCTTTCTCTCTCAAAATAAAAAATAAATAAATAAATAAATAAATAAATAAATAAATAAATAAGATTTTTAAAATAAATAAAAATAAAAGTTCTAGAAAAGTAATCACTTTGGAGTGCAAATTAGTAAGGCCATTTGGAGGGCAATATGGCAATATCTGCTATCATTTTAAATGTTCCCTTTGATCCTGCATTACCTCTTCTAGAAATCTGTTCTAAAGAAATACTTGCACATTTGGAGTCTGTGATATTATAACAGTGAAAAAATGAAAATAACCTTGAAGTGTCTGTTAATGCGTGTCAAAGGTTGCATTCCTCAGGAAACAGACTCTGAGGTGAAGTTGTGAGTGTAGGACATTTATTAGGGAATGCCCTTGGAATCAACATCTATGGGGAAATGAAGGAAGTAGGCCTGGGCAGAGGAAAAGAGACCTCAGCCAGTCCCACAGGGGCTGCTGCTGGGAATTGGCACAAACTTGGCCTAGGCAAACCTCTTTGGCTGAAGGCAGTTCAGCCCGATATCTCAACCTCCAGTGCTAGTTGGAAGATTGAATGCCTCAGTCCTGAAAGGGGGATCGAGGTGGCAAACCACAGCATCCACGGCAAGATTGGTTATTGATGGTATGACCATACTACGGAATCCTGGGCAACTGTTAAGTAGACTGAGATAAGCCTCATTCACTGAAAAAGTTAATCTCCAAATAATACGCATAGGTAATATAATCACATTTATGTTTAAAATCCTGTGTAATGGGGAGGGGTGCTTAGAGGCACATATTTATATGTACACTTAGAAAAGGGTGAGTGGCTCTTACAGTGGGGGAGAGAAAGGAAATGGGCATTTCCACATTTTATTCTATGTACTTAGCAACAGCCAGCACCAACTGGCCAGCCCTATGAGTGAACCATCTTCAGAACAGATCTTCTGGCCCTGGGTGTTGCTTGAATCTTAAAAGAAAGTTGTATTGGGATGCCTGGGTGGCTCAGTTGGTTGGGTGTCTGACTTCAGCTGAGGTCACGATCGCGTGATTCGCGGGTTTGATCCCCACTTTGGGCTCTGTGCTAACAGCTCAGAGTCTGGAGCCTGCCTTGGAGTCTGTGTCTCTCTCTCTGCTCCTCTCCTGTTCACACTCTCTCTCAAAAATAAATAAACCTTAAAAAATTAAAATTAAATTATATTAAATTAAAGAAAGTTGTATTCATGTGTTAGTAGTGAGATAAAAAATTAAGCTTGAGTAATATCAAAAACAAGAAGTGAAAATATCCTTTTTTCACCCCCAAGCCATCTTCTGCTTTCTGAAGTTTGCCTCAAAACAAATGTCAGTCACTCACTAGCTATGAACTATTCCCTAATTGTTTATCTTATCAAGGGTTTTCTATTCATGATCTCTTTTCCACTATAAGAAAAAACACACAGCAAAAAAAAAAAAAAAAAAAAGTCATCTTTAAAGAGTATTGTATAGCAAGAAAATGAAATGAATTTCAGCCCCATTTCCCTTTGATTATACTGCTAATTGCCACATAACCTACTCCCTGTGTTTCTGCCTCCACCCCCAGCTCCTATCCCGTGCATACAATCAATTGCCAAATCCTGATGATTTTATCTCCTTTGTAGTTTTTAGATCTTATCCCCTCCTTTCTGTCTCTATCATAACTGCCCTAGTTCAAACCTTCATCAGTTCCCCTTTGGACCATGGTAACAGCTCCCAATATCGACCCCCCTACAAATTCCTTCTCCACGCAAAACTCAGAGTGGTTCTTCAAAATCAGTGTCATTGCCTCACTCCCCTACTGAACATCCTGTAGGATCTCCATAACTTTTAGGATGAAGTTCATAAGCTTCTGAGCCCACCTACCACCCTAGTCCCATCTTCCTTCACTCAGTCTGCTACACAGAGATTCTTTCCTTTACAGAAGGGATCTTCCCATTTCATTCTCGTAATCTTTGAAAATGCAGTTGTCTCTGCCTAGAACACTCCCCCATATGACCCCTTCCATAGCCTGGCTAATGTCTCCTGGTTCTTCAGAGCTCAGTTTACTTGTTTCCTCCTTAGAAAAGCCTTCCCTAACACCAAGTCTGGTGTAGATATCCCTCATCAGGATTGTCTAGCATGCTGTGGCTACTCCCATCATAACTAGATGGTATAGATTATCTCCCCAACTAAACACCAAGTCTCCCTTAAAGGAACAAACCAGCCTTACTAACTTAGTATCGCTAGTACTGTGCAATTGTTCCTGGTATATGTTGGGTGTTTACTACATTTAAATGGATTGAATGAAAATATTAAATCAGTGAGCTACTGAGAAATGTAGAGATATCTTCTGTTCTTTCCATTCTTATTTGGTTATCATTAAAATCTATTTACGTGAGATAGATTTTTGTGTGTTCATTTATCTGGGTGCAACAATATTGAATTTTAAACAAAAATAGAGCTATTTCCCTTTTTCTAATAAACAGCAAAAGAATGAGGGGCAGAGGAAATGCCCAAATGGGCATGAAAGTGTCATTAGTAAGGGTGACTGAGGTCAGTTGTCACCTAGAATCATGATTATGTTATCGTGAATCAATGTTATCATGATTGTTAACATGAATCAATGTTATCATGATTGTTAACCAGCCTGTCGTGTTAACTATGCTGATTGGTTTTTGGTTTTTGTTTTAGGAACTATCCCTTCGACATAGTGACATTGTTAAACCTTGTTCTATTCAAGGCCTCTGACACCAACAGAGAGATTTATGAAATCTCCATGCAGCTCATGCAGGCACGTATCACTTACTTACATACAAACTTCCATCCTTGAGCACAAAAAAATAGAAAGGGTAGTTGATAACTGGATTGCTGCTTATTCCTGTATATCACTGGCGGATATGAAAAGTAGAAAACAATTATATAATCTTCTGTGAACACAGGAGCTAACTGATGCTTTACCTTTAATACTATATTAAAACATGCATTCATTTGTTTTGTTACTATGAAACTTGATTAAATATAAATACTCCTGAGACAGCCAGCCAATGTTTTTTCATACCGTGTCTTACTTTCCTACCTCTTTGTAGATCCTTGAAGCAAAGCTCTTTGTATACTCAAAGAAAGTCGCTGAACAGAGACCCGGAAGTATTCTCTATGGAACGCACGGCCCATTGCCACCCCTCTACAGTGTGTCACTAGCCCTCTTGTCATGTGAACTGGCCAGGATGTACCCCGAGCTCACCCTCCCACTCTTCTCAGGTACCATGCAATGACCTGTGTGATCATTTCTGCACAAAGTAATCTTCCCTTTATTTTATTTTTTATACAAGAGAACAAACCTACGCTTTTGCTCACTTACTTTTCAATAAGTTTAAATCCTTGAGGGGAACAGTATCACATGGATTCTGTGTCCAGTGGTCTTAGCAGGAAGGCTGCTTCGGAATTTGGCACGAACCATGCTGCTCTTTCCATGAGCAAGAGTTACCTTTCCCCAGATTATTCCGGGCTTGTTCGGTTTGCCACTAGGAGTCGCTGTGTTGTTCCTTGCTTTGTATGCATACGAGTATCTCTTGCCTAGATAGAATTCAGTTACAACTCAAGCATAAACACCTTAAATTTAAGAAGAGTTGTGTGTTTCCTCTGGTTCCGCGACCCCTAGTATTACCAGAAAAGATGGCCTTGGGCCACCGCCTTCCAGACACTTTTGTTATTTTAGGAGGCCTGTTCCCAGTGGGCTCTAAGATGGCAGAAAGGGAAGGGCAAGGCCATAATCTTCCATCCCTGTCCCAGCAGGCGTGAGGTCGTCAATAGTGCAATCCACCTGCTACGTAAAACCAAATATGCTTAGCACTCCTCCACTCAAACGTCTCTCCCTAGCTGTCCTAAAAATAGCTGCTGATGATAACAGCTTCCATCTGTTGGGTTGTTAATATATGGCATGCTCTATACTAAGCACTTTATGTACACTTCCTTTATCATTTGATTTCTACAACCCCACGAGTACCGGTTAGAAAGGGGCTCTGGGCTTGGCAGCCAGGGTTCATCCCTGATCCTGCCATTCACTGGTTGTTTGACCTTGGGCAAGTCACAGAACCTCTAAATTCTGTTTCCTCATCTGCAGTAATAACTACCTGAGAGGGTGCAATGATTAAAATAAGCTGATAAAAGCCAAGCAATTAGCCTCGTCCTGGTGTGGAATTACCACCACCACGCCTACCACCGTAATCATCCTTCTTATTTTACGGACGAGATGCTGAGGCTTAGAGACGTTAAATAACAGGAACGCCTTCACTTATTAAAAAAAAAAAAAAAAAAAAAAGCTCCTCTTCCAAACTTCCTTGCTTTCCACCTTTTCATCCAGGAACCTTCTGCTTCCATTTCACTTGATCCTTTACATCGCAGGCCATTTTGTAAATCCTTGATTTTGTGCATGCTGTTCCCTTTGCTGGAAATGGCCCTTCTCTCCCTCTCCCTAACTCCAGTCTTCCTTAAGACCTAATTGAAAATCTGCTTCTACCGTGAGAACCTCTCCATCCATCTGCAGCAGAGTTAGTCACATCCTTGCCTCGTGCCTGCAACACTGGAGGGACTCCAGAAAACCCTTCTTGATGAACTAGTTCTCCTCTTGGAAAGCTAAAATTTAATTTTATTCATGTCAACCAAGATTCGAGTGCTAGCTATATGCCAGACACTGTGTTTGGGTCATAGGAACACAGATGTAAATAAAAGAGTCTCTCTTCCATCAATGGGTCATAGTCTAATAATAAAGAAAGATGTGTAATCATATGGTTAGTGGGATACAGGGCAGCAAGCGCAATTAAAAAAAAAAAAAAAAAGCACATTCTGTGTATGAGATGGAAGATAAGGGGATAATCAATTATTGGACCAGGAGTATCAGGCAAGACTTCCCAGAGAAGTTGGTGTCTCAGCTGCAGTTGGAAAGAGGAGTAGAAATTTGCAAAGCAAACAAGTAGTTGACATTACAGTTGGCAAGTAGATGGGTATTACAGACTGAGAAAATAGCACATGCATTGACCTAGAGGTTTAAAATAACATGCTGTATTTGAGAAATTATATGTTGGTCGGTTTGGCTAACATAACAGGCAAGGACAGGGGAAGTTATAGATGGTCATGGACAGACAGAGAGGTAGAAGTCAAATCATGGAAGGCTTTGTATTGCACCCTAAGGAGTTTGTAGGCCACTTATCTCTAGGTGTTCCTTGAAACCCTCAGAGCCCTGGGAATAGGAAGGGCATCCAAGCAAGCTGCTGGGGTTCTGGAAGCCGCTGATCAGCTTAAAACAAGAAGGGAGGAGGACAAGATCAGAATGCATTTTAGAAAGACCAGCTGCAGTGTGGAGAGTGGATAAAAGAACATCCAGTCTAAAGAAAGAAGGTCAGCTGAGGAAAAATGACAGTGGTCCACACAGGAAATTACGGAGGCCTGAACTAAGTCCAGTGAGAGTGGAAAGGGGAGCCCAGAGTCAAGAGCTACCAGGCAGGGTAGACAGAGGGCAATCCCTGGGATGGTATCTGGGAGGTAGGGGGTGAGGACCCTACCTTGAGAGCCAATCCACGGAAAAGGAGAGGTAAGGCAAGGCAGAGATCATGAGCTCAGCCAGGGATGTTGAGTGTAGGTGTCTGTCAGACATTCCTGTGTAGAGACAGACTGGTGTGAAGGGAGGGCCGCTGCTAGTGACTCATTGAGGAATAGAAGGGGTAGACCCAAGAGAGCAGACGTGACCATGAGTGGAGAGAGCACAGAGGGGAAGAACGCACCCAGACACCCAGCTTCTAAGGTCTGGGCCCAGAAAGAGTGAGGGAACAGACGGGGATAGGGGCCCATTCAGAGAGGAAGGAGAACACCTAGAAAGTGAACTTCATGGAAACCTAGAGAAGAATGGATTTCAGAGGTGAGCAGTCCACAGCCTTGACTGGAGCTCCCAGGAGGTAAGATCTAAACATTAGCCTCTGGACTTCACAGTTCACGATTCACAATTATTGGTAACTGTCAATCGTTTCCATGGAGAAGTAGCAGCAGAAGCCAGGTCTCAGTGGCTTGGCTGGGAAAGAAGGAAAGAACGAGAGGATGGAGCAGATGCAGAGCCTGAGGGGGAGCAGGACTGGAGCTTTACTGGCTGAGAAAAAGAAGCTGGTAACAGGGTGGACAAATCAGGGGAGAGGAAGTAAATAGTACTGCAAGTTTAAGAACAAAAGAAGCTCGTACAATGAGTTGGAAGCAGGTTCAATCTAACTTTTCAAGAATTAACCTTTCGGCTATTTTGATTTATGAGGAATAGCTTTTTTTTTTTTAATAATGTGGAAAAATAAGGAGGTTACAGAGATTTCTAGCTCTCACTTTTACTGTTTTTACTACTGAAAACCCCATGGTGAGATTTTTATTGCCTGTAATTTCAGATGAGTTAATTCCTTGTAAGTAGCCAGGCAAGTTGCTCAGGGCCCTCCCAAAGAAGCCGGAAAATGTACATAGCAGCCCGCTAACATCGTCTCACATTTTTTAAGTTTGTTTCTGGAGGGGTGAATGGGAGTTGTTTCCATGTCTATGGCATTTTTTCATCCTCTTTTCCCTTTAGAAAGATCTCTACAATCCTGGCCCTGATCTAGGTGTGTGGGATACTTTAGACAGACTTCCCCCCCCCACACCCCCATCTGACCTTATGTCTGACAGACAAGATGCAATAAACATCATAAATAAGCAAATGATGTGATGTGTTAGAAGCTAATCATGGCTACAAAAAAAGACAATAGGTTTCTTTACCACTGTTAAAAGACGACAAGTATTCTTAATAGCAGTTGTCCCTCCCACTGGAAGGATTTATTCCTCTCCAAAGTCTCAGTCCTTTCTAGTCAAGTTAAAATACAATAAAACCTTGGTTTGCGGGCATAAATCATTCCAGAAACATGCTTGTAATCCAAAGCACTTGTATATCAAAGCAAATTAGGAGAACCATTGGCTCAGTTGTGATCATGTGCCATTCGGCATCATGTACGACTCATATTGCAAGACGTCGCTCATTTATTGAGTTAAAATTTATTAGAGATGTTTGCTTGTCTTGCAGAACACTCACAGAGCAAGTTACTCGCAATCCAAGGTCTTCCCTGTAGTTTTTTTGCCATGCAAGTGAATCTTTGTAGCCAGAAGTCCTTTTTCTCCGCTGAACCCCTATAGCACTCTTGTTTGTTCCTTTCTGTGTCATTTGTCACTTTCTACCTTGCTCCAGAGCCACCTGTCTCAGAGCCTCCTCTTCGGGGACAGGAACTGAATCTTGAATCCTTGCTGGCTCCATAGTGCCTAGCACAGTGGCTTGACCTAGAAAAGGCCCAGTATGTTGAATAGATACATGTTCCAGTTTTCTAAGGATCTGACTATGTGTCAGACAAGTTCATGATATCAGTTGTCACATCTGTAAAGTTTCGAAATTAAGTAAATTTTGAAATTTTAAGCAATGTAAAACATAACTGTTCACCCTGATTATTGCGGCACAGCATTAAATATATTCGTAGTGTTCACAATAGAAAAATTACAATTTTTGGAAAAAGGGCCAAATCAATTAAAGCTACCGTCTCAGGGATCTAGTGGATTATCTTGGTTTAATTCCTGGCATCTGTGTTGTTCTATTGTTTAGCAGCCAAAAACTCTCCAAATGAGATTACGTGCCACACTGGATAATAACAAGTGCATCAGACCATGCTCGCAAATTTCCCTTAGGATCAAACCGTTTCTTCTCTAGATGTTAGAAATAAAAGATGGCAAGCAGCTTGCAGCAGATAGGTAATGCTGTGCTTTTATTTCCGGAGAAAGCTTATTCAGGTCGTAAAATTAAATGCTACTGGCAGTGAAACAGTGCAAAATGCTCTCAGAGAAAATAGTGCTGAAATCACTGGACTGGGTGCACCATTTTACCATTTTGAATCATTTATTTCATAAAATGAAGTGTGACACTGAGCACACAGCTTCCACACAGTTGGCAGTTTTCAAGTAGATGCCACAAACATGAGTCCACGCGCTGGCTTCGTTCTCGCTTTTACAGCTAAGAGTTCATAGAAGACACCTGGTAAAATATTGGTATAGTGGAAAGACAATAATTGTTATAAGAATCCTAGCCACGGTTTATTAAGAGCCTCCTAGATGACCAGCACTGTGTCGAGCATATACTATACCTTATATCTTTTAATATATAAAAGACCATGGGATTGGATCCAAACCATCTATGTGGTCCCATTGTATAGATGAGGAAGCTGAGGAACAGAGAGGTTAAATAACTAACACAGAATTTCATGCAGCTGGTAATGTGGAGCCGCTGGGACCTCATCACGTGTCCTTCTGATTCCGAGCCCCTTGTTTTGTGCGCTCTGATACACGTCGTCCGTAGCAGTGGGTGTGAAGTCATGAGGCCTTCCACCCCAGTCCACTTTGACCAAGCCCAGGCTTTCCCTCCTGTGCGCTCCCACGAGCCTCCGCAGAGCACCAGGGGCGAGAGGCTTGAGGGCGAGCCTCAGTTGTAAGATCTTGTGGCCTGGAGGAGCTGCTGTATACGTGAAAATGCTTTGTAAACTGAAGTCACCGTCCGATCTGTCGGTTGGTGTTAAGATCTATATTTATTTTGATGAGATAACATGTGGCCCTTGGTCACTGCCACTCTCTCCAGAGGTAAGCCAGCGATTTCCCACGACACACCCAAACGGGCGTCAGATCATGCTCACCTACCTGCTGCCCTGGCTGCACAACATCGAGCTGGTGGACAGCAGGCTCCTCCTCCCGGGATCAAGCCCCAGCAGCCCAGACGATGACGTCAAGGACCGGGAAGGAGAAGTGCCCACTTCACACGGGCTGAGAGGGAGTGGCTGGGGCTCCCCGGAAGCTACGTCACTGGTCCTGAATAACCTCATGTACATGACGGCCAAGGTAAACTCAGAGGAAACGGGCCTCAGTAACACGGCTCTGTCATCCAGGAAAACCCGCGGGTTAATCAAGCCTTGTGCTCCCAACTCGGGGCAAGTGGCACTTATTGTGAAAAGTCACACAAATAGGGCATGGACGGGGGTGAAGGTGCTCCATGTCACCGGACTGTATGCTTAAACACGTACGTTATGTGCATTTTCCCACAATTTTTAAAAGTAATAATATAAATACAAATGATAATGCTAACATACTAGAAATCATGAGAACAAGTATGTGCATTATAAATGGCTGGAAGATGGCATCTTGCTGAGGAGTGGCCACGTCTCCCCCTCCTTAGGATTTCGAGATGGCCATGACCCTTATAACAACTTTTCCTCAAACATTCTGCCTCCTGACATTTTTTTTCCCCCACGTCTCCTGGGCCGGCTTTTATCTTGTTTGTTCTAGTATGGAGACGAAGTTCCTGGACCAGAAATGGAAAATGCTTGGAATGCTTTAGCCAACAACGAGAAATGGACCAACAACCTGAGGATCACCCTGCAGTTCCTGATCAGCCTGTGTGGTGTGAGCAGTGACACGCTTCTCTTGCCCTACGTAAGCGTCCCTCACCCTTGGAGTCATTGCTCCTGTCCATTGTATTTGCACCTGCCAGTGGGACTGTGCTCTTTGCACCGAGTAAAATGGGAAGGTCAACTTCTGTCAGTCATGCTAATCTCCTAGGAGCTCATCTAGGTATTACATAAAAGTTTCCTTCTGTCCCCCGAGAAGCAGGCGACAGTCAGTGTCTCAGTGACCCCTCTGTCATCCTCTTTCTAAGCCTTTGGACGCAGAAATGTATGAATTAAGCGGTGGATATTTTCCTAACAGTTACTGAAAGCTACCTTCTATAAAAATTAGACCCACCACCTAAGAGAAACTCAGTAAAGCATCATGTTATTACTCATAAAGATGTTTTGTGTGTACATCTTGAGGCTCTTAAATCTTGAGTTTCCAGGTGTTTCTCTTCAAATGTAGGTGGGAGGAGAGAAATAGGCAGAGAGAAATCTTCCGGAGATATGTAATATTTAGTGTTTGTATTTAAAGATGATATGGTCAATAAAAGGACAGCATTTTTTAAAATTTTTTTAATGTTTTGTTTATTTTTAAGACTGAGAGAGACAGAGTACAAGCAGAGGAGGGGCAGAGAGAGAGGGAGACACAGAATCCAAAGCAGGCTCCAGGCTCTGAGCTGTCAGCGCAGAGCCCAACACGGGGCTCGAACTTACGAACCGCGAGATCATGACCTGAGCCGAAGTTGGACGCTTAACCAACTGACCACCCAGGCGCCCCAAAACAACAGCATTTTTAAAACCGTAACTCAACTGGCATTTGTGTGCTGGTTGTTTTTCTGAGAGATTTTCTGGCTGCCCGTTGTTTCGAAGCCACACCAACATCCGGCCTCAGGTTTGACAATGAGGGCTACAATCAGACAGAGCTTTAATCCAGAGTTAGTTTTTAAATTTAAAACCATACCAACAACCAAAACTCATTAGTTTCTAGGGAAGAAGAGAATAGCAAGGGACTGGACTCCTTGTCTAAACAAAAATCACTAGCCGTTTTTCCCCATGGTTTGTATAAATAAAATGCTTTCTAGATAAGGCTTTACATGCAAGGTTTCAGTTTAGGGAGAATTCATGTGCCCCAAAAGTAGCTTGTGTAAACTCGGCCATCAGGGAAGGGAAAGTCTTTGACATGCACTCCTGTCAGACATGCATGTAAAGGGAGGCGAATTTTATTTTTTTTCTTTTTTTTTTTTAATTTTTTTTTCAACGTTTATTTATTTTTGGGACAGAGAGAGACAGAGGATGAACAGGGGAGGGGCAGAGAGAGAGGGAGACACAGAATCGGAAACAGGCTCCAGGCTCTGAGCCATCAGCCCAGAGCCCGACGCGGGGCTCGAACTCACGGACCGCGAGATTGTGACCTGGCTGAAGTCGGATGCTTAACCGACTGCGCCACCCAGGCGCCCCGGGAGGCGAATTTTAATGCAGACACTCCGATTCATGCTGGGAGACCATGAAGTTGAGCTCTCAGCATGGTAGCTCTGGGGATGATGCATTCATGGAAGGGAACAGCTTACAGTCTAGCATTCTTGCGGGCGAGGCTCTGGAAAACATCCCGTGTCCCATGTTTCTTCTCAGATCAAAAAGGTGGCAATATACTTGTGCCGTAACAACACCATTCAAACCATGGAAGAGCTTCTCTTTGAGCTGCAACAGACGGAGCCCGTGAATCCCATCGTCCAGCACTGTGACAACCCGCCGTTCTACCGCTTTGCGGCCAGCAGCAAGGCCTCTGCAGCAGCCTCTGGTAGGGGAAGGGCAGCTGGGTGGACATCCTGTCTTGGATCCCTGGATTTTCCTTTACCCGGAACACTGAATGGAAAGGAGAGAGAGAGAGAGTGTGTGTGTGTGTGTGTGTGTGTGTGTGTATTGCTTTTTCTTATTCCTGTTTAAACTTTCGTTTAAGAGATGGCTTAAGAATAGCTGAGACTCCTGGGGTGCCTGGGTGGCTCAGTCGGTTAAGCATCTGACTTCAGCTCAGATCGTGATCTTGTGGTTCCTGAGTTCAAACCCCACGTTGGGCTCTGTGCTGACAGCTCAGAGCCTGGAGCCTGCTTCAGATTCTGGGTCTCCCTCTCTCTCTGCCCTCTCATGCTCTGTCTCCCTCTGTCTCTCAAAAATAAATAAATGTTAAAAAAAAAAAAGTTTTTTTTTTTTTTTTTAAAGAATAGCTGAGACTCCTAAGAGCATCGTGAGTTTAATGAAATCCATTTGTAAGGATGACCATCAGTCAGGGACTTGGTAAGCCACAGAGCTTTGCACTTCAGACTGATTCCAGGCAGGGCACAGCAGTCCCTTGGGAATCTCATTTCTGGACCTTCCTTCTTATGTCCGTGGAATTTTCTTGGCCAATAACCTCCCAGGATTAGCTCAAATGCTCCCTCAGCAGTATTATCACTTCTAATAAATTGGCTTCTCAGCCTCATTTTATGAAACAGATAACACCCTCCTCAAGTTCCTTGAAGCCGGCTTCCCTTTGATTTTCCTAATATCATAACTGCCTTCAAATTTCTCTAGTCCCTTGGTCTCTTTTGCCCTCTGTTTGCCCTGCACCTGCTGCCAGAATGTGTTCTCACCGAGAAGCAGTAGCCCAGGGATCAGAAACTCTAGGTACTTGGACTTGCTTCACTAACGTTAGTTTAATAACTCCCGGCCCCAGAAATGTGAAAGCAGCCAGCAGCAGGGCCAGCCGCTATAAATAAGCTCATTACCTAAGTGGTCAGGAAGAAAGGGTTTCAAGAATGTTGTAGCCTCACTTTATCAGAGAGCTAAGGAATTTGGTTTGACCGTAACAGATGTCTGGGATTCTCCCATTTCAGTGGTGTGGGCTTGGAAGGTTGTTTAGAATGTCTGAGATTGTACAGAAGATGTAAGGAATCTTTCAAACATGAGATTTTATAGGAAATCCTGCACTGTAATTACTTGAGACCTGGGCTCAACCCTCCCCCCCTACATTTCTTTTCCCCTAAGTGTCTTTCTTCTTATCCTACCTGCAGGAACCACCTCCAGCAGCAACACAGTGGTGGCCGGCCAGGACAGTTTCCCAGATGCCGAGGAGAGCAAGATATTGAAAGAATCTGATGAGAGGTTGGTACACAAATTTGGCTTAAGGTAGTATAACTTTCAGCAACAGTCTATACAAAAGCACCTGTAAGAGTTTGTTGTGTTGCATAAATCACACACACACAAATTCTTCTTTGCCTTTAGAAACACAAACTGACTCCAATTCTGCTCTGATATCTCTAAAGATAATGCCTTCTCCCTGAGAAAAGCCAGAGAAGACAAAGATTAAGAGGGATGTCATTCTGCTGGCTGAATCCCACTTACCGCAGGGGTTACTGCAAACCACTGGTTGTTCGGCTAGTGGGCACAGACCATCTGGAATTAGAGGGAATTTCCACGTGAAATTTTCAAATCTGATTGGGGAATGATTGCTTAGAGATTGAGCAGTTGTCTTGAGGCGAGTCTTATAAAGCATCATCATTTTTATTTCACCTTTACATTGTCCCATTTGGCTAGCCAACAACAGCGCCTTTTCCTGCTAGAAGAAGCCTCTATTCCCTTTACATTAACTCTTTAATGATATTTCTCTTGCCCCTTTACCGTGCCTAGAAGCTACTCATAAATTCATAAAATCTGCATCACTATTTCCTGTGGTTAATTGTGAGGAGCAGAGAAACAAAAAGAAATAAAAAGGACTCAAATTGAAAAATAAAAATTAGGATGATTCTCATGGTGTTGAAAACTCCTCAGCCTGGGCATTTTCTAGTGAAAACTACCAGGGAGCCCTTTCACTTAAGAAATTAGTAACAAGGAAGAGAGGCTCACAAATTCAGGTTGGAGATAATTTAATAGATCAGATAATGAAAATAATCCACTTAGCCCATAATGCTTTCAGATGCTTCATGATGGTCCTCAGGATTTCATCCTGTGCACAAGAATACAGCGGGGGTGGGCGCCTGGGTGGTTCAGTCAGTTGAGCAACTGGCTTCCTCTCAGGTCATGATCTCACGGTCTGTGAGTTCGAGCCCCGGGTCGGGCTCTGTGCTGACAGCTAGGAGCCTGGAGCCTGCTTCAGATTTGTGTCTCCCTCTCCCTCTGCCCCCACCCCACCCCTGCTCGCACCCTGTCTCTGTTTCTCAAAAAATAAATAAACATTAAAAAACAATTTTTAAAAAAGAATACAGCAGGGGCTGCAGGTGGAAGACGATGACCTAAGACTGACTGCGTCTGGAGTTCTGAAGGCTCATTTCCATTTCAGGCCTCCTCAGATTCCTCAGTATGTTCATGACTGGGTTGCTGCACTGCCTTCAGATGCTTATCCATATGAACTTTCCTTCAGGCTAAACGCCCAAACCCAGTGGCTCATGATCATA
This sequence comes from Acinonyx jubatus, assembly GCF_027475565.1. Classification (NCBI taxonomy): domain Eukaryota; kingdom Metazoa; phylum Chordata; class Mammalia; order Carnivora; family Felidae; genus Acinonyx; species Acinonyx jubatus. The sequence continues at coordinate 11,269,245 of NC_069380.1, forward strand.
GACCTCATCCTTTAAAGATCTCTAATATAAGCCTTTCTTTCTTTCTTTCTTTCTTTCTTTCTTTCTTTCTTTCTTCTTTCTTTCTTTCTTTCTTTCTTTCTTTCTTTCTTTCTTTCTTTCTTTCCCTCTCAGAAATAGGTTTTTTATGAAAGTTTTCATACTCCATACATCAGTGACAATACGAGATTATTAATTAACACGTTTTTAATCTATATTTGTTAGTACCTTCTTTGGAAAACTTCCTCATGGTAAATAATCACATTATCTCTCTAAAGAAATTTCTACTTTCTAGTTGGAGTGTAACATTCTTTATCATTTATCGTCTGGACTGAATTTTCCGTCTTAATTTTATTTAGGGTGGAAAGGTGATGCATGTCTATCAACATCTAACTACAGAAGCCCCTTTGGATTCCTGAGTGTCCTGCGCAAGTTTTTAGTGGTGGCTCTTGAAATTAAGCTAGTCATCTCTGTAATATTGAGACCAGGCAACACCTCTAATAGAAGCTTTCTCTTTAGCTCTTGCTTTCCTCCTCCCACACTGTATCTCTGTTGGCCATTGGAAAGCCTGATGTAGTTAGGTACCCACACTTTTTATACGTATTCATATATATCTACTTTTTTCCTAATGCTGTATCTATTCATGTATAGATTTATTGATCATTTTTATATATATTCATATATATGTGATCATACATATATGAATATTTTCTCCCAAAGGCCACCACCATTCCATTGATCATATAATACTCCACCTGCACTATTTCTCTAATGAATTCTCTTTTCCATGAAAATAGACTGTGCCCTCAGCCTAAAATATCGCATTTCTCATGCGTCTTCTTAATACCTTTCCTTCCTTGTCGACCCTGTCATGCTGATTTATAGGTACTTGTACACATGCTTGTCTCAACCACTCGATTTTAATTCTTGGAAAACAGAGACCATATATCTCTTATACACATTGCTATCCTCATTGGATATCCTACTGTGCTATCCTGCTATCCTACTGTGCTGCACATAGTAGGGATTTTTTAATGTTTAGTCGGTATGTGAATGAAAACTGGAGAAATCTCACAGCCCCAAAGATAAGCTGTCCAAACTCCATTTAGCCCCTCTTTCTGCCTCCCTCTTCCTAACCCCATTACAGAAGACAATTACTTACCCTTTTCTTTACAGTCCTTGTAGACAAAGAGTCTATAGACATAATTGCTCAGAAATACTGACCAAGGTGCTGTGTTACCCAACCCCTGGGGGTCCTAGTCACCAAAATACATTGTTGGGCTCCAGGGGGCCCCATGGAGTTCTGCAAAGAAACAGGCCTGATGCCATGTTTTTTACAGGTAGATTAGTGGTCCTTTGATGTCTTTCAGAAATACTTAATACTATTATTGTACTAACAAAAAGTTCAGATAGGTTATGGTACCGTTAACGCAAGGGCAATACAGTAAGAGCCAAGCTAAGAAGAGAGTAAGATAGTTGTGTCAAAAGTCCTCATGAAGGACAAATACTAAAAGCTAATACTAACCTAACCTTGAGTTCTTCAATAGCCAAAGTAAAAAAGAAAAGTACGGTGAATTTTATAACTTGCAGTGTGTAAAAATAAGCAAAAATGATTCATTGGAAGCTACTAACAGAAACTACCCTAAATTCAAAGGAGGATTTTATCATGTAGGTGTTTTTTTTAATCAACAAAGTGAAAATATATTTTTATTAAAATTGCTGCTCATAGCAGTTTGTCAAATATGCAGAACCAAACTCCGTAAGTATTTTCAATGCATCAACCCTTAATAAAAGCTTATTTTTTAAATTTTTACTTCCATGAGGGGCGCCTGGGTGGCTCAGTCGGTTAAGCGTCCAACATGGGCTCAGGTCATGATTTCGCAGTCCGTGAGTTCCAGGCCCACGTCAGGCTCTGTGCTGACAGCTCAGAACCTTGAACCTGCATCAGATTTGGTGTCTCCCTCTTTCTCTGCCCCTCCTCTGCTCGTGCTCTATCTCTCTCTGTCTCTCAAAAATAAATAAACAAAAAAAAAATTTTTTTTAAATGTGCTTTAAACAAAAAAAAAAAATTTTTTTTTAAATGTGCTTTAAAAAAAAAAAAATTGTAGGGGCGCCTGTGTGGCTCAGTCGGTTGAGCATCCGACTTCAGCTCAGGTCACGATCTCGTGGTCCGTGAGTTCGAGCCCCGTGTCGGGCTCTGGGCTGATGGCCCAGAGCCTGGAGCCTGCTTCTGATTCTGTGTCTCCCTCTCTCTCTGTTCCTCCCCCGTTCATGCTCTGTCTCTCTCTGTCTCAAAAATAAATAAACGTTAAAAAAAATTTTTTTTTAATAAAAATAAATAAAAAATTGTAGTTCCATGAAAGGGTTTTTCATAGAGAACCAAAGCAATAAACTTCAAAATGCATAAATTTCTGGTGATCTGTGTTGATACAGGGATAGAGATTAATAATCTACCAAAAATTACCTAAGTATTAATTTGAGCTAAGTCAGCAGCATAAAATTTAGAAAAATATTTTGTCCTTTTAGTTTTTCTCTTATCGGAGCTATATTCGTGATATATTTCTTAAGACATGTACCTTTGACATTAAAGGGCCATTTGGTCTACTTAATCCCTCACATTCCTCTAAAGCCAGGACCCAAAATTATTTTCTTTAAGCCAGGAAAGCAAAGGAAAATAACAGATTTTACACTTAGGAGCCAGTTTTTACTCTTTTTATTTTTTTATTTTTTATTCATTTATTTATTTTTTTTTCTTGTCAAGCTAACGCTTTGCTGCACTATGGTTTTGGTCTCCTCCAGAGTAAGAACAGTCTGGAAGGGGCTTGCTGCTCTTGTTCACCTCAGCTTCAAAACATCTGCCCAACTCTCCTTTAGATGTATCTCAAAGGGAAAGAGAAGGATTGTCATCCATTCTATAATTCTTCCTGCCCGGTCCCTCCAGAGCGTGATTATAAAACCAACGTATACCATATATAGTTCTTGAGCTCTCTGTCCTGTGGAAATCTCCAGATGTGGAATTTTTTCATTACTCTGCTTTTGTTCTTTGCTGAATGAGATCTGGACTCTGCATACACCATTTTTAATGTTGCATTTATCAGCACAAATGTGATTAAAGAACACCTTCAGAAGGTAATAGGCTTGTCACTTTACTCATCTTGTAAGTTCGGTCTGATGTAGACAGACTGAGCAGATGTCCTAGATGTTCCGTTTTATGGATTCACAAAGCAAAAGCCCAATAGCTATGACAATAATGTTTGAAATACAGAGTTACTGGGGGAAAGGTGACTGTCAGAAATCTGCTGCATACATTTAAGAAGTGCATAAAAGCAGAGTCATTACTGTCTGTTACATTACTGTGTTCAGTAAATCTAAATCAATGATGCAACTTTCTGAGGTTATATACCCAGGACAAGGCAGGCATCTAAACGGAACATCGAGTACTTTTTCCTAAAGCATGCCTTTTTCTCCATACACTGGAGGATAGCAATAGCCCTGAATTTCCCAGTGTTCTAGAGGGAAATAAAGCACTGATCTGTGGTCAATTAAGGCAGAACACCCAGTCAGTAATGAAGGAGAACACACCTGCTGTGGTTTGAATTTTCCAGATATTTTTAGATGGACTTAATTCTTTGCTTTGGCAGCATGTATATTAAGTAGATAAAACCTGTTTATGTCATTTTATATAAAATAAATATAGACATAACACTTTATCAACACTTCTTCTCAGCCACACTCTTGCCCCACATTAGAGGCCTTTGGATAATAAAAACGCTATTGATTTGAAAGCCTTTGGTGCCCTGAAGAGAGAAGGAATTCTAGAAATTCAAGGTAGAAATATAATAATTAATACCTTGGTGGTTAGATGTCTCATGGCTTGGGAAACATTCTTGCATTATTTCTTTTGATTCCCACAACAATTCCAGTGAAATAAAGGGTGAACTATTTATTTTTCCTTTTTGGCAGGTGTGGAAATAGGGTCCCTAAGGAGATACGGGACCTGGCCAAGGCCACAGAGCTAGTGAGGGAGAGCTCAGTACTAAAATCACCTGTTCTCCTGCTCAGAGACAGTATGGCACTAGAAGCATCCTTCTACTGCCGCCTTCCTGTGGTTGACACTTGACAAGTTGTATAACCCTACCCACCCTATTTCCTCACCAGGGACCTTTTCCTGAAAACCTTCACATCATTTTAAGGGATACTGTAAAGCTGACGGAGCCCAAGATTTGTTATGAGACCCTTTTTTATATTTCCAATTCTATCTACATTGACTTAATTAATCAGCAATTACGTATTGACCACCTACCATGTGCCAGGCAACCATGTGAATAAGAGGTTCCTATTTATTCAGTGCCATTGCTATTTTCTTTCTAACCAAATGCTATCTCCTAGTTCAATTCAGATATTAGCCTGAAAATATTGATCTCATCGAGACTTGAACCTGTGCTCCTGAGCAAGAGTGACTACTGGCCCTCTCGAGAAAAACAAAATGTTAGGGGTACAATTTTTCCAGGATTTCTTTAGGAAAAGCGTCATTGGAACTTGCTGCCAAAAACTCAACCACTATGTGTTTACGAGTATGTGTTTACGAGTAACAGCACATACACGCACGTGTCAGTATTTCTGATGGTTGTTCTTGTATTTGAAGGTTTAGTAACGTCATCAGAGCCCACACCCGCCTAGAGTCAAGATACAGCAATAGCTCTGGAGGATCATATGATGAAGATAAAAGTAAGTACCAGCAGGATGTGGGGTTTCAGACGGAATGCATGTATTTGGAGAGTAGAAAATGAGTGTTTTGATTATTCTTGTTCTAATGACTAAAAAGGGACCCATAAATATTAAGTAACCATGTGATCCGACTGTGCAGGTAAGCATAGAGTCAGCATCTTAAAGTAAAAACAAACTCCACAGTGGGCAACTCAAAATCAGAAAACCTCAAACTACAGCCCAAATCTGTACTTTTATATTCCTGGCGTTTTGTCCTTGGTGATGCGTCTGGGGAAAGGCTAGTAAGAAATTGTCCATTTGAGAACAAATGTCGCAGCTCAGTTTTTCAACCTATCTTAGAGCATTTGACCTTTAAGCTCTGTGCGTCAGCTCACCCAGGGGAGGATCGGTTTTCACCGTGAGTCTCTCAATGGCATAGTCTCAGTAGCCAAGTGAAAATTACTAACCTGGGAGATACAATTGTCACAGGAATCTCTTCGTACCCTGAGAAGGTGGGAAAACCAAAAAGGTCAATGCATTCATTTATTTTGTTTAAGCCCTGAACAGCTTCTGTGGGTACGGAGCAGGTAAAGGGTATCATTTGGTCACAAGTTACAGAAATTCTGGAACCAAAGAACACTTCCTGTGACATTTCAGTATGGTGAGGGAATCAGTAAACTGTCTGATGGGATTTATTTGTCTGTTTTGGTGGAAATTGTAAATGTGATGGTATTTCATGAATTACGTTCATTTTTTAAGTCACTTCATAGGACCTTTGTAGCTGTTGTTTTGATTTGTTTTGTTTCTATGGAAAATGTGCCAACTGGGTAAGAGCTAAGTAATTCCAATGACAGAATATTTCAACTGTCCTTACTCTGCTTCTTAATGCACAGACAGGCAATTCTCCAGCATTGAAAATACCAATGGAAGGGATGTCTAAAATCCATATATGGTTACCATCCTCTAACTTAGGTTAAGTTTCAGCTATGTCCCTATATAAAACTGCTTATTGAGGTAAGATAAAGCTGTTTGTATTTTCGCCTTTTCCTGTGTCCCATCAGGGGACTGTACCATCCAAACACTGGATATTTGCCTCTCCCGAGCACCGACCATCAGTTTTAGTTGGGCCTAGATTTTACAGAGGAGGAGAGTAGTAGTTGAGAAATGGAGAGTTGTTGGTACAAGAAAAGTCTGGTTGCTGTGCAATATTTCAAATTTGAGGACAAAAAAATTGCATCAAAAAGGTGAAGCAGTCAAATCCTGACCCCCCTCCCTCAGAATGTGCCAAGCCTAACAAAACATAACACTCCATGACTGTGGATTTATGTTGCTCAATTTTTGGTGCATTAGTAAGACCCAACAGTCGCTTTCTGAGGCGAATCCTGACCTTGCCCCCAGAAACTCCCTTCCCTGACATCCCAGAAGTGGGTGGTGTCCAAGCACCTGCCCTTGTGGGGAGCTTCAGTCTTCAGAGTAGGAAGACACCCCCTCCACCCACTCTGCTAACCGGTTAGTCAGGAATATTGCTCTTTGGCAGTTGATTCCTTTAAAGTGTGCCTCTTTGCTCTGGCTCCCGGACATAGAATTTGATAGAATCACTATAATAAAGAAAGAATTATTTTGAAAATATGTAAATAGTGAATTTCAGGGGATAATTATAATAATAATTATGTCATTATATAAACTCAGACCACTGGCTTTAGGGACAAAAAGAAAAAGTAATGAAGTATTTGTGAAGGGAAAAACAAAACCATTGTGAATAGTTGTAAAGGGTTAAAAAGAAGTCTAATGTTATCGTAATGGCATCTACTTCACCTAGAAATGTTTTTTTATAGATTTGTTTTGCCTACATAAACAGCATTTTAATGGGAAAATTTTGGCACAGAATTTGAATTCATTTGAGTCATGTGTCAATAATATGCTTTACATGATTACGGTTATTGACCAAAGAAGTTCCAATTCATGGCATGTTGTTACGGAACTGAGAGTTTATATTTTAAATTACTCATTATAAGAGAAAATGAAATGAAGTTACTCAAACAGATCCTCCCTTATCACAGAAAGTCCAGAACATATTAAGGTCCTTTTCCAAGTGTTTAAGTAATAGACCTTGACTCTGGCTGTCTGGAGGGTAGCACCACATCTAATAGGGGACAAATACCCTTAGGGCTTTGGTAACTGGGTTCTCCCTGATGTATTTTTGGTTCTAGCTACACAATGAGGGATATAGCCTATGCTACAAGAAAAACAAAGATTGGTAGGCTCAATTCGAAAACCTTATGGCCAGCCATCTGGTATATGTTAAGGGTGATTATTTTCTCCCTGAATTCCTGGAAGGATTAGTAGAGATAGGAAGGGTAAGGAGAAATCAGGTGAGACCTAGTGGCCTGAGGCTTCATAATCTGGGTTTACCCAGATGGAAAGACCATGTGCAGCCTCTTAAAAGTATTTTCTATTAAAAACAAAAACAAAAACAGGCAAACTATACTACCTTGAGTAAAATGGACCAGAAAACTGATTTAGACCTAGATCTATAAAGATCTTCCTATTAATATTATGTAAGCTGTTTTAGAGCTACTTAAAATACCTGGATTATTTTCCAAGGCCATATGTTAGTGTATGTGTCTCCATAATAAGGCTACATCTAGTTAGGCTGGATAGCAGCTGAGTCCTAGTGGTTTAGACCTGACTGTAGAAAACCAGTTTCAGGCCAACTTACTCCTAATCCAACCACCAAAAATCCAACACATTTTTGTTGATGGGCTGTGTACCTGAGAACATCATTGAAACAAAGAAAATTATATACTTTCCTAACAGAAATATCACAAGTTTCTTTTTTCCTAATTCTTTGGTAGTCTCCCCATTTTTGTTCTCCTTTTAAGTTTCATTATAGAGTAGCTGATTACTTAGGAGTACATTTTGCAACCAGCTTATCCTGGATGGTTATTCAAGATGTTAATTTGCTGAAAGTGAAACATCCTGTAGGTAGTTTACCCGGAGGTCTGAGATGAGTTGAGGAACTGTCACACCCGCTTTACATTTTTTTCTGGACTAAAACTGTTGTGGCCTAGCTTCGTGGCATAGAATTTATAGAGTTCCAGTTGCTCGATTTTTGGTGCGTTAGTAAGACCCAACGGTCGCTTTCTGAGGTGAATCCTGGCCTTGCCCTGGAAACTCCCTTCCCTGCCATCCCAGAAGGAGGCTGTGTCCGAGCACCTGCCCTTGTGGGGAGCCTCAGTCTTCACGGTAGGAAGACACCCCGTCCATCCGCTCTGCTAACTGGTGAGCCCAGCCTTCTACAGGGGACCAGCAGCCTCGAATCTGTGACCTCTCACTGCCTTTCAAGAGTGCAGCCAAGAAAAACTTTATTTGGGAGAAATTGCCTAAAGCTGATCTAATACATCGTTCTTCTTGGATACACCACAACTCTCCAGATTGAGCCAGCTTGTCTGAAGCCATGTACCTGGCTCATATCACGTGACCCCAAGAGGAAATGTCGTCTTTGAATGCCACCCGCCTCTATGGAGAGCATTATAAAAAAAAGAGCGCCATCATGAGTCTGGCTAGAGGCTTATCAATTTTGTTGACCTCCTAGAAGAACTGGCTCTTGGTTTCGTTGATATGTTCTATTATTGGTTTGTTTCGATTTTTAGTTGCTGTATCATTTATTTCTGCTCTCATTTTTATTATTTCCTTCATTCTGCTGGATTTGTGTTTTGTTCGTTCTTTTTCTAGCTCCTTTAGGTATGAGGGTAGGTTGTTTTGAAACTTGTTGCTGTGCTTACTTTAAAGATATTGTTGAGGAAGTTCATTCATTCAAAAAATACTTGTTGATTCCCTGCCACATGTCAGATACTGTTCGCAGAACTAGGGAAACAGCAGCGAACAAAAGAAAGTGTCCTCTGTCATGCAGCTTGTTTGAGAGTTGGAGGAGGCAGTCAGTTCTGGGGAATGGGTGATCTGTGCCAGAAAGGAAAATTAAAGCAGGGTGAGAGGCGGAGGGGATTTCAAATGATTGGGGATTTCCTGGAAATCCTCTGCAATAAATTGATGCTTGGGCGAAGGCTTGTGTGAAGTGGAGGAGAGAACCACGTGGCTCTCCAGGACAGCTCTGCGGCCAAAAGGAAAGCTAGAGGTGAAGTCCCTGAAGCTGGGTGGTGCCGAGCGTGATCACAGAACAGCAAGAAAGCCCAAATGACTGGCGTGGCGTGGGCAAGGGTGCTGGTGGTGGGAGATGAGCCAAGGGAGAAACAGCAGGAAGACCGTGTAAGGCCTTAAAGGCCATGGTGTAGAGTTTGGACTTCATTCTGAGTGGAGAGGGGAGCCACTGGAGAGTGTGAAGCAGAGAGAAAGACATGAATGAACTCCTATTTTAAAATGACTGCTCTGGCTTCTCTGTGGAAAAACAGACTGTAGCGGGGCCAGGACAGAAGCAGAGAAACAGTAGGGAAGCCATTGCAGTAACCATGTGAGAGAACATAGTGCCTTACCCTGGCAGTGATGGAGATGGTGAAAAGTGGACCTATTCTGGATATGTTTTGAAGGTACAGCTCACTGAATATGATGCCAAGTTATCTAACCTCTATTTCCCTTCTGTCAAGTAGGGGTAAGAGGTACCCATTACTGGGCTGTTAATTATTAATATAATGTACAACGCATAGAAAAGTGCCTGGTACAAAGTAGGTATTCCCTGTGTTAGCTCCTAATGTACTTATTTTTATTATTACTATTATCCTCATCATGATTATCATGATTATGAGTTGGATGCGAGATGTAAGAGAAACGTCACAGATAGCTCTAAGGCTCCTGTCCTGAGCAAACTAGAAACATGGAATTGCATTTTACTGCAGTGGGGAAGACTGGAGAAAGCCCAAGTTCTCACAGTGACGAGAATGATTTAATGTTTTCTTTTTGCATGTCTGTATTTCCCATTGATCTATACTGCGTAATTGTATATTAGCTTATCAAAACATAAAGGGACTAAAAAATCTAATCAAGTAATGCTAACCCATTGATCCTATGATTCATACTCACCAAATGGGATGGTTAGAGAGTTATTTTTACTAGCCTAAATTTGTAAGATTCTTTCTACAGACACCAAATAAGGAAGACAAAAATCATCACTCCCTAAAAATAATGCACGCTTGTCTTTCTCACCCTATAGATGACCCGATTTCTCCGTATACTGGCTGGCTGTTGACTATTACAGAGACCAAACAGCCACAGCCCTTACCCATGCCTTGTACTGGAGGATGCTGGGCCCCCCTGGTTGACTACCTCCCAGAGACTATCACTCCCCGGGGACCCCTCCACAGGTAAGTAGCATCTGTGGGTAGTGGGAAGTGACTGCTTAGATCTGACTGGACTTTTCTTCCCATGAGAAGAGGGAGATCATTCCAGGTCCTGTCAAATGAAATGACCTTTGAAATCAGAGGGACTATGCGTGACTTTAATTGCAGTTCTCAGCACATTTGGAGCGTTTGGTTGACTAGCAACCAATGTGCAAAGCTGCCTTGTAACTCAGAAGTTTTTCTTGATGTAATCTGGATGTGGATGTGCATTCTGTGATGATTTTTAGATCGTGAGTAACTGGAAAAGAGGGCCCTTTTCTCCTCTTCCTCCCTCAGCTCTTATTACCTAGCAACGAGTAAGACTCCCTATTTTGTGATTAGCTCAGCAAAAGTTTCTTCTTTCTGTGGAATTCTGTGCTTTTTTGGAAAATAAATTCCATTCCCTGGAATAAGCGTCTCGCATAATTCTTCAGCAGGGCTCAAAAGCTGTATTTAATTATGACTTAATGATCTGTCAGTGTGTTTCCATCCTCTTCAGAAGTTACATTAATTTCACCATGTCATTGATTAGGTGCAATATTGCTGTAATTTTTATGACTGAGATGGTGGTGGATCACAGTGTGAGAGAAGATTGGACTCTTCATCTACCATTATTACTCCATGCTGTCTTCTTAGGTAAGACTGGATCGAAGAGGAATTCTGGACTATGGGATCAAAACCCTACAGACACAATCCAGAGAGCTTTCCTTTTACATTGACGTCCTGCTTTCCACAGTTCTGAAATATTTAGTCTCTTCCATTTTTCATCGCTTCTATGTGACATCTGCTCTACAATCTCAGTTGATCGGTCATTGCTTAAAATTGCCCTATTTCTGCACTATACAGTGGTACCTCGCTAATGCTATATCTATAAAGATACCCAAAACATATTGGGCCTCTCTGAGGGTCTTTGGCTAGATGTGATCGATTTAAAGCCGTGAGATACTGTCCGCACACAGACAGAAAGAAGACAGAGCGCAGCAGGCCAAGCACTGAGATTTTAAAATAGCCAAATGGTAAAATAAAAATGGGAAGAGGAACAAGCCAGGGAGGCTCAGAAGTTTAGTTAGAGAGCGATGAACAAAATTAGAATCCCTTCAGTTAACAGGGAGACCCAGGGAAGAGAACATCCCAGGAAGGAGGAATGCTAACCATGTCAAAAGCTACTGAGAGGTCAAGAAAAGTCCATCTATCAGCATTTTATGAGAACATTTGATTTAAGGAATAAGACATTTTTCCTAAGCCCAACTTCTTTATGTTGGTAACACAAACAATAACAAAGAAAACTGAACATTCTTTCAACATGTTCCTCCTGAGTAACTTGGAATCTTTACTATCCCTGGAATCTAAACGAGCTTAAAACTTGTTTATACTAAGAGATTCCACTTTTTGTTCCAGGTTTGGACCATTACCGGCCTGAAGTCTTTGAACACAGCAAAAAACTGCTTCTTCACCTCTTGATTGCCCTCTCTTGCAACAGCAATTTTCATGCTATTGCTTCTGTGCTCCTGCAGACTCGAGAGATGGGTGAAGCTAAGACTCTAACAGTTCAGCCGGCTTATCAACCGGAGTATCTCTACACAGGTAACAAAAGAAGGAATAGCAGAGACCCTGAGACAGAATCACAAATACGAAGATCACTGAAGGTATCTGTGGAGCCCAAATTAACTTCTCTAACGTGATCACCACCCCCCTACAACTTTCCGAGTGAGCAAGTAGGAGCACAATAAATATGCACCATTTCACTTGATGTTAACTTGGTTTTCAAAATCCTTCAGTACTGAATATTTTCAAATGTCTGTTTCCTTATTATTATGATTGCTGCTCTCATTAAATATGTTCCTACTGATACATTGAAAATTATGTCCTTCGGCCAAGAGCATCAGTCTAAAACACTGAAGGATGGGAATGCCCAAGACAGTGACCACCCCCATCACCTTGAGAGCAGGTCATTGCCAAGGTGCCAGGTGTATCGCTGTGGACCTTCTAGTTCCCCTGAAGGAATTTTCACCCTTTTAGTGACTGCTTTTCCTGGAAAGCACCACGGGTGGAAGTCTACTAAGAACCATGGCTGTTTTGAAACCAAAATGTTCTTTTTAGAAAAAAGAACAGAAAGCATTAGATGAGTCATGTTTGAGTCTGTGTCCAGCTATTCATGAAAACTTTCCCGAAAGAGTTGACCAGTGGGTTTCATTTAGAATCAGAACATTTAAAATACCTTAAAATGATAGCGAACTAACATTCCTGAACATTTTGTACGTTGCATTGGCGCTGGATATGGTATGGCATTTCATATGTCACCGTATACTTTATTCATCACCCTGAAGATGATGTGCCTTTTACTCAATACTTGTACTCAGTGCTGTCTTGTCCTTTGACGGACACTAAGATTTTCCTCTGGGAAACAAATACTGCGTTACTAAGTCTGAGACATAAGGACTACTGACCTCAGTTTAAGCCCTTTATTTTAAACCAACCTGCACTTAATTGAAAAGAACCCATCGACAGCCACTCAGTGACACAAAACTCCTCACTATAGACGTTGAATTAAAAGAATCTGAAGACTTCTGGCTGTCCTAATTCCCCAGGATAAGGATGTATTCCATTAAGCACATGGTCTTAGACTGAGAACATTGCAATGCCCGTTAAGTTGTACATCTCTGAGTACATCAGTTTTGCATTCACTATACCACTCTTGTGGCATACAGTGGGGCTTTACAAAACAAAACACAACGTACCATAGGCAAGACAAACGGTGGAAGCTAAAATGATTGAATCTGTAGCACACGTGGCATACGAGTACAAAGGGTTTGGAAATTGTCTCCTTTTCATAAACATTGATTAATTCTTACTGAACACCTACTTTCAACTGCGGTTGCTCTTAAATCCAAGCTAAAAAAAAAATCGAAGCTAAAAAAACCTGTGTGCTAGAAATTATTGTCTTTATCTTATTATAATAGGAAAGTTAGCTGCAGAGAAATTATATAAACTCCCTGAAATTGCACAGCAAATGCAGAGATGATATTCAGGCCCAAGGCTTCTCCTGTTTCAGTGTATCTTCAGACCACCAGAACTATGTACTTTTTGCAATTATCAGGTAGGAGAAAAGGGATGATGGCGTATCTACATTTTCAAACCAGCAACACCCAGGGATGTAGAATGATAATCAAATATGAGGTGGGGAACAAACATAATATTCGTTGATACCGTATTTCTTTGACTACTACGAGACATACTTTATCAAAACATAGCAATATCCACATAATATTCACAGTTGTAAGCACATTTACTCAAAACATAACATCTATTATTAGGTGCTCGTATCCTCAACACTGGTACCATTTCACATATTTAAGTGGTCGAATACCCAAGAATAATTTACTAACAGCACAGTTGGGTCCAGATGTATAGGGGAACTGTCTGTCGGCCTGTGCACATATGCATGTGTGTGCACACAGACGCATGTGCACACGCGCACACACGTATACACCACTTCTTTTGCAGAAAGCATCAATTCAAACACCAGGCTACAAAATAACAGATCCCTCTCCTATTACCCAGTACACTCTGGTTTACACAGCAGTGCAACTATTCTACAAGCAAGGAAAAACTGTCAGTCTCGTTTCATCATAACCATAGTTGAAATCAAATGTTTTCTCCAAGAGATTCAAATAACTACACCCTCCTGTATGCTCACCTCCTAACCTCGGTAAGCACCCTGCCTAGCACATTCTACCTTGACCTTCTTGTCCCACCAGGTGGCTTTGACTTCCTGAGAGAGGACCAGTCATCCCCAGTGCCAGACTCGGGGCTAAGCTCCAGTTCCACGTCCTCCAGCATCAGCCTGGGGGGCAGCAGTGGGAACCTCCCGCAGATGACCCAGGAGGTGGAAGACGTGGACACAACCGCTGAAGCGGATGAGAAGGCGAACAAGCTCATTGAGTTTCTGACGACCAGGTAGTGAGGGCTCAGGGGACACAGGCCTGTTTTTAGGTTGGTCTTTTGGGGAAGTGACATCACTTTAGAACTTGACAGATGAAAAGGCGAGCCCGTGATTTTAGCAAAGCCTTCTTTTCTCTTCTAAATTGCATCTGCTGGAGTCTGTGTACAAGGCAGATACTGGCAGAAGTCTGAGATCCCACTGATGGAACAGTTGACAGGCAGGAGGTTTCGTGTAGAAAGACAATGCAGCAGATGGAGACAGGACACGGTAGCGTCCCACGGTGAGGACGACTTTAATCACCTATTAGAGCTGCCGGGATCTGGGAGTTCTGAGACTTGGCAAAGAACATCCTCTGGAAACCAAATATATTAGCCATGGTCGACCCAGGAGCAGCTGCGGAGGGGACCATTATCTGCTCTTCTCATCCAGAGCCATTTATAAATGGAAGTCAGAAACAATAGGAAGCATGATGGGAAAGGAAGCAAACTAATAATCAAAATCAAGAAAAGCTGCAAGCAAGCAATCCTGTCTTTTCAGCTCTTCTTCTGGTTCTTCCACTGAACAATTTAGCTTGTAAGGCTTCAGAATGTCTAGCACTCTGAGGTGCAGTATTTGCATCAAGAAAATCATGCTTACCTGGGACTCTATCAGGGGGAGGGGACCCTATCCTTTCTCATTAATCCCAGAAGTCTAGTCTGTATAGTTGTTATCTGATACCCCCATGATCTTTCTTTCTCTCGGGAGTGCATCAGTTCATACAAAAAATGAAAAAAGAGCATTTTCTTTCCTCAGTTAATGATTCAGAGTATTTGCAGTTCACAGCTCAATACAGGACTTAATGAACAGGAAGCTAAGGAGGGGGGGCCTAATGGTAACTACATCCAGGATATTTCAGAGACCTGAATGGTCTGTGGGGAAGAAAAGTGTGCTCACCACTCAACACTGTCAGTACCTTGCATTGGGAAGAGTGTTCTTCTGAAATTCTCACCTCTGGCTCCATCCTGTTCTTTCTGTTGAAAACCAAGTAGATAACAGAGGACGCATCTTCGGTTCATTTCTACAGTATTTGGTAGTCTAATGATATGATCCTGATAAAAGCATTATCTTTGCAAATCTAAAATATACAAATGTCTAAGTCTGTATTTTAATTAACATTTTATATCATTTTATTTGACAAACATGTAGCACCTGTTTTGTATAAACACCGTTCTGGTGAATTGAGAGGTTTTAACTTTGTGAGTAAATTTTGTGAGGTTTTCATTTTGTGAGTAAAACATAAGAAAAAATATGCCTCCGTGAATTAGCTAGATCCATTTTGAGTATGCTCTTAAGCTTTACCAGACTGAAATTTACGCCCACATTAATCACTAAACTTTGAAAATCACATTGCACCTTTGGAGTTACAACTGCATAGGTGGTTTTTAAAATACAAAATGATTATATTTAAGTGGTTATATTTTTAACGTTTTGTATGTTTTGTTTAAGGGCATTTGGTCCACTTTGGTGCCATGAAGACATCACACCCAAAAATCAAAATTCAAAGAGTGCTGAACAGCTTACTAATTTTCTACGTCATGTTGTATCCGTATTTAAAGACTCCAAATCAGGTACTTTATCCAATTTCCCCAAATGCCACTTTCACCATTTTCTGTAATGGAGCATATTCTTCCCATTATAACCACACATTATACATACATACAAACATATATACGTATGCATATGTGTAAATATATGGTTCTATATTTGGCACCGACAGCAGGAGAATATTCATAGGGGAGCCTTGAAGCTTATTTCAAATGTGCCTAAGTGAATGATTGTTAATGTCATGTATTTTTGCGTTATGCTCTATCAAATAATTCCCAGAGGTCACTGTTCACCTTGCTGCGTTTACCTCACTCAATTTAAACTACTCCCTCTAATATTAATTTTTTTCGAGAAGGCCATGACACAACACATGCAGGAAAAGATGTTCAACATCACTGATCATCAGGGAAATGCAAATCAAAACCACAATGAGATATCACCTTACACCTGTCAGAATGGCTAGAATCAAAAAGACAACAAATAACAGTGTTGGCGAGGATGTAGAGAAAGAGGAACCCTCACGCACTGTTGGTGGGGATGTAAATTGGTGCTGCCAATGTGGAAAATGGTACGAAATTTCTCCCCCAAAAATTAAAAATAGAAATATCATATGATTCAGTAATTTAGCTACTGGGTATTTACCCAAAGAAAATGAAAACACTAACTTGAAAGGATATATGCACCCCTATGTTTATTGTAGCATTATTTGCAGTAGCCAAGATACGGAAGTAACTCAAGTGTCCATCCATAGATGAGTGGATAAGGAAGATGTGTGTGTGTGTGTGTGTGTGTGTGTGTGCGCGTGCATGTATGTGTTTGCATGTGTGCATGCATGTATATAGTTGTAGATATGTATTCATTCCATATATATTCCATTGATACAATATGTATATTTTATACATAATGGAATGTATGTAACAGAATATATAATAATGGACTGTCATACAGCCATAAAAAAGGATTAGATCTTGCCATTTGTGACAACGTGGATATACCTACAGGGTATTAAGCTAAGTGAAGTAAGTCATATTGAAGAAAAAAATTGCAACATGATTCTACTCATGTGAAATCTAAAAAACAAATGCATTAACAAAAAGCAGAATCAGACCTATAAATAGAACAAACTGAGGGTTGCCAGAGGGAAGGGTGTAGGGAAATGGGCAAAGTGGATGAAGGGGAGAGAGAGATACAGGCTTCCAGTTATGGAAGGAATAAGTCACGGGACTAAAAGGCACAGCGCAGGGAATCTAGCCAATGATAGTATGATAGTGTTGTAGTGTTGTAGTGTTGTATAGTGATAGATGGTAGACACACTTGCGGTGAGCATAGTGAAACATACAGAGAAGTCGAAGAAGTCAAATCCCTGTGTTTTACACCTGAAACTAATGTGACATTGTGTGTCAAGCATACTCAAATTTTGACATTTTACAAAAAAGCAAAGGCAGCCATGAGTAATAAATCTTACTGACTGTATTCAGACTCAACTGTGAAAAACTGTCAGATTTGAAAACTGGTTTAAAAAAGAATTTTGTGATAAAATGTCTTTGACTTTGAAAGTATTTGCTAATAATTCCTGTGCCGATGATCATTCAATATTCTGAACACACTGTGATTCTTATGTAGATTATAGTAACATCAGGATGTTTAAGCCCTTAGCTACATACCATTAAGATTCGACTTGGCCTGGGCTGATCTGTGTGTGAAATTTAAATCTGGTTCCTCAGAGTAATAACAACTACCCCTACCTTTTTTCACACACCAGGCTGACCAAATGAAATACACCTCGCTGGCTTTCTCAGCTGCTCTGATAATTAGCACATCTCACAGTTTGAAACATTCCAGATTAGCCACATCTCTTCTCATTATCAGAGGGTGCTTTCTAAAAAAGCAAAAAATACTGATAAACTGAAACGAGTTTCTCATTTCAGGAATAGGAATGACATTTCTTGTTTTGAGCTTGTTTGGGAAAGTTTGTGAAATGTCACCACCTCTTATACTGCTATTTCCCCCACTTAGAAGTCACTTAATAGTTGAATATAACCCAAAGGAAGAAATTTACTGTTTGTGTACAAACCCTTAATTGGCTTAAAATCTTTGATTGCATGAAGACTATGAAAATGAGAAAACTCATGAATCCCTGTACTGTTTTCCTAGAGGATGCTTAGAGTCTGAGTCTTTTCACATCTTGCCCCAGACATTTTTACTCACTACAGTTTCTTTATACATCTCTGCTCTCGTCTGTTTCCACTGTAGCACAATAAAATATGTTCCTGGAAACACTTGTATTAAACAGGGTAGCATAACTGCTACAACACACAACCCCCAAAGCTCAGAAGCTTAGCAGAGTAGAAGGTTACTTCCAATCACATAACAGTTCAGTATAGAGTTGAACTGTTCAGTTTAAAGAGACTTTAATTTAGATAGCCTCTCTTAAGGACATTGGCATAGTTTGGCAGGCAGCCTTCCACATGGTGCTTCAAAGACCTTCCTTCTGTGGCTCTGATCACCTCGGCTCAGAGGTCCTCAGCCCTCTTCATCCAGCCAGCAGGTGGAGGAAGAGAGTGAGTGGAGGATTACTCAGGAGGAATTTACACCACACGTGGCTTGAACGTGGCTTGAACGTGGCATCCATGCTTCTTCCCACATTCCACCAGCCAGAACTCAGGCACAAGGCCACAACTGCAAGAAAGGCTAGGAAATGTAGGTTTGCTGTGTGACACATTAAATAGCCTTTCTTAAGGACATTGTCATGTCATTGGTGGCACTGTCACCAAGAACATGGTGGGGTGCTATAGTCCTACCAGTATAGTTCTAGCCGTCAGGTCCATTCTGATTTCAATAAATTTTGTTTGTTGACCGAGGATCTAACACCACACATAATAAAATTAAGTAGGAAAATGAAACAAAATAAAGGTACAAATTCCATTTTGAAACACGATCCATTCATAAATTATGAACTGCCTATGTGGGTTTAATCCTGTATTTCCTACCTTGAATATGCCTAAGTCCATTTTCCAGGGCCCTTTGTTTGCTCTGTAGGAACATCCTCTCATATAATCCAAAGGTCCCTAGGGTCAAACAGCCAGGCAGCAGCTAAGAACAATGACATTAAATGCTCCTTCCTGGTTCACTTTCATGTGACCATCAAATGTACCACGGAATCCCCTAGATCACAGAGACAGCCAAAATCACTGTTTTCATCTTGTCCTCTGACTTTGTAGTCAGTTTTTCTCCTGCAGAGAGGCACAGCAGAGAGTACAGATCAATGGCCCAGAGTTCAATCATGTGCTTTACCTTACATTTTCACTTCCTTCTGATCAGGTGGTTTCCTGATGACTGAGATTACCTTCATGCTATTGGAAGAACCAATATTCGGGCGAGAGTTGAGATGATGGTTGCCTTCTTGGCAAAATCTGCATTTCAATATCTGCATATTCATAGACTATCCTGAAGAGCAAAGACTTTGGTAGAGGCCTTGGTTGTGTTCAGAGTTGATGCGATCTATTAACAGCTTTCCTCTGCACAAGTACTCTGAAAACTTGTTCCTAACGAATTCTCTTATGAAAAAAGGAGTGAAAGTACTCTATGCAAAAAAGTACTTCAGAAGAACAATGTAGAAAAATGGTAGGGCAATAAACAAGAATACATTTGTGAGTATATTCTGTGTCAGACACTGTACAAAGAATTTTTTTAAATCGTCGAATTTTCACAACTCTATGATACAGATACTATTATTTTCCAATTAAAAAAAAGAAAATAGGGTCATAGAGACTACATTTCTTTTCAGAGTCCCAAAACCCCTTGTTCAAAACCAGGCAGGACCACCTTGCTGCAAAGCTTCTGACTCTACTACACTATGCCTCTTTAAGATCTGTTCAAATTTGTTGTTGTTTTTTTAACTCCAAAATGGCTCATTCTTAAACAAGTACCGCCAGAGGATAGCTCTTTGCAGTTAGCCTGATTTAAACCTATCGATCACTGATGCCCCAGGGTTTTCAGAGTATAGGTTGACCATCTGCCTCTTGGTGCCTAGGTTTCCATCTGGAGCAGCACTTGAGTGAAGTTGCATTGCAGACAGCCCTCGCAAGCTCTTCGAGGCACTATGCCGGTCGGTCCTTCCAGATATTCCGGGCGCTCAAGCAACCTCTGTCAGCACACGCCTTGTCTGACCTTCTCTCCAGGCTGGTGGAGGTGATTGGAGAACATGGAGATGAGATTCAGGTACCACCAAACTCATTCTCCTTCTCTCATGTCAAAGATGAGGCCTTAACGACTTTCTTTGAGCCTTCTTTTTCTCACCAATTATCTCAGCCATGTGGGCATATACAATTTATTTTAAAAATTTCTGGATGTGAACTTTTATATTTACAAAAATCACTTTGGGGTGCCTGGATGGCTCAGTCTGTTAAACGTGCAGCCCTTGATTTTGGCTCAGGTCATGATCTCACAGTTCATGGAATCCAGCCCCGCATCAGGCTCTGCATGGACAGTGGGGAGCCTGCTTGGGATTCTCTCTCTCCCTGTCTCTCTCTGCCCCTCCCCTGCTAGTGCACCCTTTCTCTCTCTCTCTCTCTCTCTCTCTCTCTCTCTCTCTCTCTCTCTCTCTCAAAATGAATAAATAAACTAAAAAAAATCACTTCAAGGCGCATTGTTCTGGAAATTCAGTGGATATTGTTTTATTGAGCCAACAACTGAAAATCCCCTGGTGACTCCTTGGTTGTTTTTGTTGTTAGTTTTAGTTGACTGGGAATTGGGGAATTATTTGCATTGTTTTTTCCTTTTGCCACCAGCCCCTAGGCTGGCAAAGGACAAAACCAGGATGCTGTTGTGCAGTCTCCCCACCCAGAGAAGGGATCTCCATCATCTAAGCAGAACAGTACCCCTCTCTGTATAACTAACCCTCAGTACACTGAGAATAGCTGAAGAAGTAATGGAGAGAAGAGATGCCACAAGAAGACCCTGTACATAGATCCCAGGCACTGGGGTGCGTTACAAGCATCACAAGGGCATTACAAGCTCTGTAGCTTGGGCCAAGCCTTTCTTTCCCTTCTTTTCCATCAGAAAAGTTACTACACCCCAGGAGACTAACACACGTGTGAACTCCAGCCCCTTTTCCTCTTTCTGGACATTAGATGTGCTCTTCAAAATGTCACTGATGCACAGATCTTCTCATATCTCAGCTCTTAATTTCTGGCTCAGATATTGACATTCTGTATTTCAAATGTCCACCATTCCCCTCATCAAGGGGCAACGATTGCCACCTTAGCCTTTGCTTCTCCCTGCTGGATTTAGAATGAGATTGACATGTTGAGGACGTCAGATCTAGGGAAATAAATCTTGGTGATTACCTGCTAACTGCTAAGCCATCTGAATTTCCTAAGTGGCCGTTAAATTTTGTTTTTGGACTCGGTAAGTTAAAGTAGCATAGATTGTCTAGCACTCAATGATATTAAAATTAGATTTGAATAAAGTTTGTGTTAATTAAATTTATCTTCAGGAAGGGAACAGTAGTTTTAAGCAGTACAAAATGTTATCTTTGCATGTCTGGCAGGGTTACGTAATGGAAGCACTCCTTACATTGGAAGCTGCTGTGGATAACTTGTCTGACTGCTTGAGGAACAGCGATCTCTTAACGGTATTATCTCGGTGAGAAGAAGCTTAATGATTTCTGAAATCAAATATGCTGGACTTAATATTTGAGACATGCCTGGACGTTGGGCAAAATCCAAAGAACAAATCTAGTTTTTGAAGTATGACATTTTCTTTAGTTTAAAAAAAAAAAGAAATTATAACACATACAGACACATGTTATATAAGTAGTTTTACACATCAGAAAGATAGAGAAGAAATGATAGTTCTAAATAATACAAACAGTAATCCTTTCTCATTTTCTTTTTTAAGACTTTGAGTACTTTTTCAAATTTTATATAATAATTATCCTGTTTATTTCATTGTAAACAGAAACCAAAACTACTTATTTTTTTGAATGAATATATATAAAACTCATCTGAACTATCACTAAAAACAGCTGGGATTAATGTCGATTTTATGTGAATATATTCCTATCTTAGGATCTTCCTTTTTTATTTTTATTCCTTTTTCTCCTGCCAATGTTTAATTACCCATTACAAATCATTCACAATTCTGTATTCTGTTTATATAATTGAGCTCATTTTGCTTGAGATTGAGTCAGTGATGTTATCATAAATCACACTGAGCCTTGTTTCACTTTTAAGTTGGACATTTTTTATGGATAGGTAATTTTAGTATGATTACTAACATCATACATATTTTTCTATATTTCTATATAAACCTACAGATTTATCTCAATCAGTAAGAATTTAGCAGGAATGTTGATAAAGAGTTTTATCTTTTCAGCCTGAAATAGGCTTAGAGATAATTTCTCATAGATTTTTTAGAAGTGTAAAAAGATTCCTTTGATGCAGTTACTTTTTTCTTTCTAGATAACATCCTTTCCATTTCTGTTCTCCTTATCAGTCAGTTAATAGAATACTAAACTTTGTGCCTATCAGGTACACTTTATTTCTAAATTACTTCTGCCCAAATTTAAACAAAAATATACGTGAAAGATCAGTAAACTTTACCACCAACCCCTCTTGTTTAGCCTTTCAATATGTATAAGTAGGTATTACGTTTTGTTGTGGTTTTGTTGGTAAGGGTTCTCATTGTTTGTTTTTGTTTTTTTCATAGCTTAAGTTTAGGAATAAGGAAATTTATTACTTTAAGAGTATGGGGGGGGGGGAGGAGAATAGATAGCGTTTCCAAAGAATGATTTCCCTCCCTTATAGTTTGTCAGTGGATCTTAAAAGGACTGGCTCTTCACTGAAGCGTGTTGGCTTTCTGTTGAACTTTTTTATTTTTATACCCAGCTCTTCATCACCAGATTTAAGCTCTAGCACTAAACTAACAGCAAGCAGAAAGAGCACAGGACAACTAAATGTGAACCCTGGGACAGCCAGTGGCAATACAGCAACTGCAGAACGGAGCCGGCATCAAAGAAGCTTTTCTGTGCCCAAGAAGTTTGGTGTTGTCGACCGATCCTCAGACCCACCCAGGAGTGCCACACTGGACAGAATCCAGGCTTGTACCCAACAAGGCCTCTCCTCAAAAACCAGAAGCTCATCCTCCTTGAAGGACAGCCTCTCAGACCCATCACACATAAACCATCCAACAAACCTATTGGCCACCATCTTTTGGGTCACAGTGGCTTTGATGGAATCTGATTTTGAGTTCGAATACCTAATGGCCTTAAGGCTGTTGAATAGACTACTGGCTCACATGCCACTTGATAAAGCTGAGAACCGAGAAAAACTTGAGAAACTCCAAGGGCAGCTCAAGTGGTCAGACTTCTCAGGGTTGCAGCAGCTACTGCTGAAGGGATTCACCTCCCTCACCACCACTGACCTTACCCTGCAGCTTTTCAGTTTGCTGACACCAGTATCCAAAGTATCCATGGTGGATTCATCCCAAGCCATTGGTAAAGCCAATATCACTCATTCTCTTGCACAGTTCTGATGGTTGTTGTGTTTACGTTTGGTGTAATAAGATAATGGGCTTAGTACATTTAACAATTCTGTTTAGAAATGGTTGTTGGGGAATAGTTTGTCATTTATTCCAAAATTACACATAACGTAAATCTTAAAATTATTTACACTGTAGAAGGCATTTTTAAGGCAATAGCATAAAAGGTACAAAAGTAATGTATATATATTAATACATATTAATATATATTAATATGTATTAATTATTTCTTCATGCTTTCTAGATCGAATTGCATATACAGTCAGTTTATTCCATTTTTCTTATACAGAGAAGCATTTTTTTTCTCTTTTTTCTTAACTCCTAAATCTTTTTCTTCTTAGCCTTTTTCTCCCTCTTGAAAATTCTCTTGATTCCCTCTTGTTTTGAATTAAGCCAAATCACCAGCCGTATTTTTAATATTATGACATGTGACCCAGACTTCTTTTCATGAAGGTATAGCTTAACACAGTAGTACTAAGCCATTACTTACCATTTTAAAGAGTCTTCTTTTACTGCATTACATGAGCAAGACTTAAATTGGTTGGCTTACATCCTCTCAAACAAGCTTTTCTTAAAATATGCTTTCTGATAAAAGTTTCAAACTAGTGTTTTTGTTCGTCTTAATCTGCTTTTAAAAATCTGTGCCAGTCATCCTGATTCACAGTCCATAGCAAGACAGTCACCATGTCTCAGAATTACAAATCTACTTCAGTGCCTCCTCAGTAACTGGTGTCATTGTTGTTGTATGCTTTTTCCCTGGATTCTGTGTTCAAAAGACTGCTTTTGCATCCCCTCAGAATAAAATCTGCAATATTCCTTCCCACTGTTAACAGTTAAAATGTACCATATTCAGCTGTCTCCACTGCATCTTCTCCGATCCAGGGTTTCCACTGAACGTGTTGTGTCTCCTGCCCCAGCTGATTCAGCATTTTGAAAATCCCAATCAGTTCTGCAAGGATATAGCCGAAAGGATTGCACAGGTATGATTTCTGGTTCCACACTCAATTGGGTCGATATGGGCCTTCAGGAAGGTCCAATGCGGAACAGCAATTACCCAGAGAGGGAAATGAGTTTCCCAAAACCTGAGAATAATGATTGAGATTGCTAGTAATTGACGTCTCTGAGTAGCTGATGCACATTGTCTTTTGATTTCATTATTGAGAAGACAGGTGGAAAGAATTTGTGAAAATCATATTAGCTAATTACTGAGATAAGCGCTTTTGCAGCTTACCAAAATATATATATATATATATATATATATATATATATATATCAATGTGCTTTCCAGATTCCAGAGCAAAATTGCAAACCTATCTTTTGGCACAATTGCTAACACATCTCCCTATTTATCAGGCAATTTTATCCCTAATTGATTCTCTTCTTTTAAAGGTGTGTTTGGAAGAGAAGAACCCCAAACTTTCCAATCTTGCGCATGTCATGACCCTTTATAAAACACACAGCTACACGAGAGACTGTGCCACATGGGTCAACGTGGTCTGCCGATACCTTCATGAAGCATATGCTGACATCACCTTGAATATGGTGACCTACCTGGCAGAGGTAAACTCTTCATTAGGGACAAACCTATTATCGTTTCCATGGCTAAAATATTTATATGGAATGGATAATAATCTCTTAATTTCATTTACTGAGTGCCTATTATATATTATCATAGATGCTATATGGAATCTTTTTAAATCTTCACAGCAAGCCACTGAAGTAGATTCTATTATAACAAAGAATCTGAGGCCCAACCAGGTTAAATAACCTGCCATATGTTTAAAGCCAGCCTTTGAACTGAGGTATAACCCACCTCAAAAGCTTAAAATCCTTCTTTTTACTACAGTAATATGTGTCAGAACATTCCAGAAATGGAGAAATGTTATCTTAATTACCCCAGGTGTTCATATGTTATTTAAGGAGTTACTATGTGGCTTGATATATTTAATGGTTGTTGTCTCTGAACCAATTACCCAGCATATATTTTGAAGTAAACTTTTTATCTTCCTTTTTAAGTTTGTTTTTAAAACCGGAATGGGATTCTTTTGTGCCCATAGAAATGTGTTTCTAGCACACTTGTTCCAAGCCCCTGTTGTCCATTGGTGCTGGAAATACACAGCAAATGAAATGTATTCTGTGCAGCACCTCCAGTCACCCACTAGCTTAACCCACTAGGTCACGAAACCCATGAGGCAAGTGGTCACTGACAGCCACCTCAGGTTAGCATGTTCACTATTGCTTTTGTTTGAGGGATATGCATGCATACGTCTTGCCAGGGCCTTTTTGGAAGTGATGAGGACGGTACCTTCAAACTTTTCTTTCAGATACGTCAACAGTGTAGGGTGCAGATAAGTTACAGAATCAATCATTGTCTGAAAGGTTCCGTAAGACTGAACCTGAACCTAGAAGAGGGTCCTTGCCCCCTCCATCTGCGTTGACAGTTGGTCCTGCAGGATTTTGATTTGCAGTCTGGGTCAGCAATGTGTGAGCTGTATTCAGAATGTCAACACCCCAAAGAGCCTCTCTTATATGCCACCCTGCTGCTTTTGACAATCACCTTGGTGACATCTGCCCCACAAGAGCCGCTAAGAAAACACACACGTACCGGAATAACTGACGCAAATGCCCTGCTTACAGACGATGCCTGTTTTAAAACAAAGTGAAGTGTAAGTTAGCAAGGAGGCAAGACTTGTTTAGATCACTAAACAGAGTCAGTCAGAGAAAGACAAATTTCATATGATTTCACTCATATGTGGAATTTAAGAAACAAAACAGATGAACATAGGGGAAGGGAGAGGGAGGCAAACCATAAGAGACTCTTAACTACAGGGAACAAACAGGGTTCCTGGAGGGGAGGTGGGTGGGGGCTGGGCTAAATGGGTGATGGGCATTAAGGAGGGCATTTGTTGGGTTGAGCACTGGGTGTTACATGTAAGTGATGAATCACTGAATTCATTGTTAACTACGCATTAACTAACTTGAATTTAAATTTTTTTTCATAAATAAATAGAAAAAGGAAAAAATAAAATGTAGAATTTAAAAAGCTTCGCAAATACAAACGGGATGTGGCATATACATACGTACATATTATTCGGACTTCAAAAGGAATGAAGCACTGACACAGGCTGCCATATGGATGAACCTTGACAACTTTATGCTAAGTGACATAAGCCAGACACATAAGTACAAATATTATTGGATTCCACTTGTACAAGGTGCACAGAATAGGCAAATCTACAGAGACAGAAAGTAGACTAGTGGTTACCCAGGGCTGGGGGCAGGGGGTGATGGAGAGTTAGTGTTTTACAGTTAGCAGAGTGTTTATTTGGGATGATGAACAAATTCTGGAAATAAATAGTGGCAGTGGTCATACAACAATGTGAATGCACTTTATGCCACTGAATTATACACTTAAAAATGGTCAAAATGGTAACTTTATATTATATATATATATATGTTATATACATATGTGTTATATATATGTTATATATATTTTTTTCACTGTGAAAATAAATAAATGAAATAAATAATTGAAAATAAATAAATAAATAAATAAGAACAGATTACCTAATTTGTTCTATTCAGGCTTTGTCACAAATTGTCACTACAGATTTTGTTATCAACTTAATTTCCCACCATGCATAAGATACACTAACTCCTATTTCAAGTACGCACAGGCACATATGTATAATTATAGATCGCTGTGGTCAGGATTGCCAGTGAATCCGTTCTGTTCACTTAACAGTAATTTTGTGTGTGTTTACATGTGTTGACATAGCTCACATAGTGTCATTTTCAACAACTGTGGGATTCTAACAGGTTAAGATAACACAGTTTGCTTAAACGTCTCCTCTTTTGCTTATATTCATAACTTTTTTCTATTACAAGTGGTTCTTTTATGTAGACTTCTTATCAGATAATATTCAGGTTATTTCTTCTGGTGGTACTTCCCAAAGTTACTATCCAGGTGAAGGAATACACAAATGTAGTTGTACATATTTGGGAAATTGGTCTCACAGACACTTTCCCAGTTTACGATACTGTCAACAATGTATAAATGTGTTTTCCCATATCCTCACTATATTTTATTACTCTATTCCTGTTTTCAA
This sequence comes from Acinonyx jubatus, assembly GCF_027475565.1. NCBI lineage: Eukaryota > Metazoa > Chordata > Mammalia > Carnivora > Felidae > Acinonyx > Acinonyx jubatus. The sequence continues at coordinate 11,296,457 of NC_069380.1, forward strand.
CCTAATATTTTTATTGGTACTTGAAAATTATTCTCTTTATGTATTTCCTTTCTAGGAATATATTTCATTTTTTCACACAATAGATCTGTATAATTGCCCATTTCCTCCTACATTAACTGCTCAGTTATTTCTTTTGACCACTTTTGATGTGAAATTTCAGCATATATTTGGATCCTTTCTACAGTTCTTTATTTAGAATAGTAATCTTTTATCCTGATAAACGTCACTTAGATTTTCTCATTAGTTTGCTTTCCTTTTTGAAAATATTGTTGATATCGTAGTATATGTCCATAAAAGAAAGTTTCGTAGGTACAGAAAAGAGGGGGAAGAGAACAGGAGGAGGAGGTGAAGTAAAGAAAAATCATCCAAAATAATTACATTATCTAGAGATTTCTTTCCTTTGTTAAAAAACACACGCCCATTCACATTGATTTCAGCATCATCTATCACAAAGAAATGGTATATCCTTCCTCTTTCAATTTATATTATCTTATATCCTTTACTATCTTTAAAAATGCCATTCTATTGATGATATGATATTTTATCATGCAATTTACCATAATTTATGTATCCATTTCCCTAGTGTTCAGCATTTATATTACTTACAGAGCTATTTTGTTTAGTTTTTCTTGTGAGTTTCTTACCATCATAAAAAACACCTTAGTAAAATCTCATATATAAATCTTTATGTCTATCTCTAGGTTTGGAAAAGTTCCTAGAAGTACATAACTAGTTCAAAAGACATAAATTGTTCTTAGTACTCTGGATGTCAATTGCCAAATTATCCAAGTTACATTTCCACTGATGTTACATTTCCATCTTATATCCTCACCAATACCGACTATTATCACTTGCTAAACTTTGCCAGTTTGATAACCAATAACTTGTGTCTTTTGTTTTAATATATAATTTTCAATAATTGGTGGTATTCGATGCTTTCCTTTTGAGGTTTATTTTGTTGTATTTCATTTGTAAATGTGGTATTTATATATTCAAACCTGCTTACATTGCCTCTAATGATAACCTTATTCCTTCAGTAGTTAGGATTTTCTTTTCCTTCCTAAGGAAACGTGCAATCTTAAAGGTGTTGGGAAGCATCGGTGCTTGTGCATGAAAAGGCTGGAGTCTCACTGACTGACCTGTGCCTTGCCTCCCACAGCTGCTGGAGAAGGGTCTCCCAAGCATGCAGCAGCCCCTCCTCCAGGTGATCTACAGTCTGCTCAGCTACATGGATCTGTCAGTGGTGCCTGTAAAGCAGTTTAATGTGGAAGTTCTGAAGACCATTGAAAAATATGTCCAAGTGAGTATCTGGATACCTTCACTTAAGAGCTACGATGTTTCCAGAGAGTCATCCCAGAAAGACTGAAGCTTCGCTTGTAGCTTATCCTTGGCTGTAGAACTGTATGGGCGCCAGGCTGCACATTCATGCGTTGATATCCCTAACGCCCTGAGAGCAGTCAGGGGTGGTGGCCAACCACACTGCGAGTGACATACTGAGGAGAAAGACAGGACCAAGCTGAGGCATTTCTGAGCCCCTCAGAGGACACAGTTCTGCCTCTTGGGGCTCGCAGGCTGGGTACTGAAAGCAGGTACCTGGCTGGGAGGGCCAGCAGGGTTGTATTTGTGGTTTCCTATTTCAAAGAAGGAGAAGGAACCTAGGGCAGGTGTTTCAACATACAAAGGGTTAATTCAGGGATTAAAATTGTCACTTGAGAGTTGAGGACAGTAAGGTTAACAACCTGCATGAATGTATTTGAAAATACTACAACAAACAAACACAGGAGTGTACCTGTTGAGTTGCAGAGTTCAAGGGCAGATGCTAGGTTCTATCTGGTTGAACTCATTGACAAAGCCATACAGTGTCAATGTTAGACGTTTTTACCCCATCATCACTTGAATACCACGTTGCTTGCGGAAATTATTTAATGCTAAAAATGATTTCCAAGCCTTTTTTATTGTCCGTGTTTTAAGTGGCATGTCTCCGAAAGTAGTCGTGCACTTGGTAGGCATTCAGTAACACTTTCTCACTTCACAGCAGTCCTGAGGGCCAGGTGTCCAGTTCCTATTTGTCTACAAATCCCTTGCCCCTAGTGCAAAGAAAAAATTGTTTTACTAGACTGCCTATTCTAACTAACTCAGGACTGTGGGCTATCTCTGTTATTCGATATCTTATCTTGAATGGGGACTGATTTCACATTCAAATCATGACCTCCCATTGTGCAGAATTTAAGAGGGAAGGAAATATGTTTTATTTCATGTGCTCTTATTCCACAGGCTAGGTAAATAATAATAATAACTTTTATCAAGTTCGCTTATCTGTGCTCAATATTTTTATGGGAGAAGCCCATCAGCCTGCCTGGGGCCTGTCAGGGAGACAAAGATTGAAAAACAAAGTGAGTCTCACAGAAAGAGTAGGCATGTGATAAGCCAATAAGGAGAGGAAGGGCATTCCAGGACAACGGAACAAGGAAAGAGCTTGCCTGGTATGAGGAACTCCAAGGTTAGCCTGGGGGGAGGTTACTTCTTGTAGGCTGTGCTCAACATGTGTGGACTCCACACTGCCCACCAGAGGGAGCCCTTGGAGGAGTTTAGGCAGGGAAGCAGCATGGTCTGAAAAGTTCTAGAAAGATCACTGTAGCTGGGGTGGGTATGCTGGACTTCAATAGCGGCTGCAAGAGGGGGGACCAATTAAGAGGCCACTGAAATAGGAGAACGACCAAGGAAGACAGAGACTGGAGGTGGGGAGAATGTTGAGAGTGAGTGGCCAGTAGCATAAATGCATTGGGTTTGTTTTTTTATTCGTACCAAAGAGCTACCTCATTGACCAAAATGGTACCTTGTACTTTTAAATTTCTATTTATTTGAATATGGACAAAATTTGGTATTTTCTTATTTGCTTGTTTCCTAAATGTATCTTCTCATCTGTACACATTTTTTACGTCCTTTGCCTTTTACATATGATGGAACTTCCTGCACTATTTTAAATCTGTGAATTCTGACTGATCATAAGAAGTTTCAGTAGCTGGGGGTTGATGCATTTTTAAAAATGAAATTGTTTTTAACCATTGAATGTTTTATTCCCGTCAGAGTGTTCACTGGAGAGAAGCTTTGAATATCCTGAAGCTGGTGGTTTCTCGATCTGCCAGTCTAGTTTTGCCTTCCTACCAGCACAGTGACCTCTCAAAGATAGAAATACATCGAGTGTGGACCAGTGCTTCTAAGGAATTACCTGGAAAAACCCTAGACTTCCACTTTGATATTTCAGAGGTATGTTATCTGTTTCTGTAAATTTCAGCAGCGAGAACAGGTGACAAAGGTCAAAACTAGTTGTCTGGGGAAGGAGAGACTTATTTTACATTTACTTCAAAGTAAGTTTTCTAAGGCCTGCATTAGGTTCTGGTTTTTAGGAACACAGTGAATGTCGTATTCATTGGGACTCCAATTGGCAGCTTTTAAAAATAGAAACTAGCCTCAGCTATATAAAAATGATTTTTTGAAAGAGGTAACTTTAAAATAGAATGACCATAAGCATTTTAGGGGTGCCTGGGTGGCTCAGTCGGTTGAGCATCCGACTTCGGCTCAGGTGGTGATCTCGCAGTTCATGAGTTCGAGCTCCATGTCTGGCTCTGTGCTGACAGCTCAGAGCCTGGAGCCTGCTTCGGATTCTGTATCTCCCTCCTTCTCTGCCCCTCCTCTGCTCCCACTCTGTCTCTCTGTCTCTCTGTCTCTCTCTCTCTCTCTCTCTCTCTGTCTCTTTCTCTCAAAGATAAAATAACATTAAAAAAAATTTTTTTAAAGAATGATCATAAGCATTTTAAAGCCTGACCTCATTTCTTTATCTGGCAGGTATCATGTCCTATCTTTAAATCCACAACTTTGCTCCCTGACCTCCCAGCCAGACCAGCAAATGACTGAGATTTAAAGAGACACAGAATCTGCCTTTACCGTTGTTTCCCCAAGTGACACGACTTTTTAGACCAGTAAAATGATCCGTATTCTTGCCTCAAGGGAGCGGGAAGGAAGGAGAAAGGGGACTAGTGAACCAAGCCAAGGAATCGGGAAGAAAAGAGAGGTTGGGGGGCACCTGGGTGGCTCAGTCGGTTAAGATCTGATCTCACCTCAGGTCATGACCTCGAGGTTTTGTGAGTTTGAACCCCGCATTGGGCTCTCTGCTGTCAGCACAGAGCCTGCTTTGGGTCCTCTGTCCCCCTCTCCCTCCGCCCGTCCCCTGCTCACTCGTACGTGCTCTCTCTTGCCCTTTCTCTCTCAAAAATAAATAAGCATTAAATTTTTAAAAAGAAAAAGAAAAGAGAGGGTGGAAGGTAGTCAGATCTGCCTGCTGCTCTGAGAATGGACATTTGGGAAGCCTGTATCAACTCTAAGATGCACAAATACTTTGCTCTCCTGTCTCGCTTACCCCGTGACCCATAAGCCCGCCAAAGCAGAAACTATACTCTGTCCATTTTGTAACCAGGGTCTGGTACAGAGTCTGGTGCATTACAGGTACTTAACAAACATTCTTCAACACTGCTGAATGAGTAAGTCCACTGAAGGAATAAACTAGATCTGCTTGTGTGAAACTTACTTGCTCTATTAAGTAGGTAGGTTGTAGTCAGCTTGGGTTTTTTCACAACGTGATCTCAGTGACCTTCTATCATTTCAGTATCCAGGTTAAGATACTCTTTTGCTGCTATTGTGATACCTGCATCTATAGTTCGTGGGTCTGATATTAAGGTATCCAATCAATAATTTTTTCCATTTGTAACATTCCTTTTTCACATTGCTGGCGGGGAAAGCTACTTTTATTCTTTGGAGTTTGTTCTGTTCCAAAGGGGTACAGAAAGCATGCAGCCACTGGGCTGCACGCCCCAGGGACGGAGCTGCTCCAGAATAAAGAGCCTGGAGAACCAGATGGAGACTTTCCAGCTAGTGTCTACCACCTCTGAGGGTAGGCCCACAAATGGGATTCTGCAGCCCCACTGGGGCTCAAGTTTGGGTGGTGCTGCCTACCCAGCTGCCACCCGGCCGTGTGTGAAATGAACTCTCAGGAAGTGAAATTTCCAAAGCGTTGCCCGAGTACCTGGCCCTGAACTCATTCATTTAAATAACTGAAAAGATATAATCACTCTAAGTAGATTTTAAATAACTGAGAGTATATAGAGATTGGTGACCAAAGGTTGGGAAGACGGGAAGGAATTTTGGCCTCTTGTTAGAATGATAAGAAATTCTTTTAAGCTTAATCTGAAAACTATTTGCTTTCCTGAATGTTTTGCTTCTCACCTTTACCAGTGGTTTAAGAACAAGCAATTGGATTTGTTTTCAGCTGCTAAAGAGGGTGGGAAAATGTTAACGATGTAAAATGATTTAGAATGTATATTTGAACGTGGGGCACCTGGTGGCTCAGTCGGTTAAGCATCTGACTCTTGATTTCAACTCTGGTCATGATTTCATGGTTCATGAAATCGAGGTCCAATCAGGCTCTGTGCTGATAGTGCGGAGACTGCTTGGGATTCTCTCTCTCTCCCTCTCTCCCTACCCGTCCTGTGCTCACTCTTTCTTTCTTTCTCTCTCTCTCTCAATATAAATAAATAAACTTAAAAAAAATCAGAATGTGTATTTGCACATCAGGAAAATGAGCCTACCTGTAACACTGAACTTCTCTAAGGTTTAATCAAATAGGCAATGTTTGGTTGCTGCTGGGTGGAGTGATCCCATATTCCACAGAACTATTGAACAGATAGAAGAGTGAGATTTTGTATTCTCTTCTGTCAAGACGCCAATCATCGGGAGGCGATACGATGAGCTGCAGAACGCTTCTGGGCGCGATGGGAAGCCCAGGGCGATGGCCGTCACCAGGAGCACATCCTCTACCTCATCGGGCTCCAACTCCAATGTCCTTGTTCCTGTTAGCTGGAAAAGGCCCCAGTATTCTCAGGTATAGAATCCTAGTCCCTGGGATTGGAAGAGAGAGCTCAGGGAGACCTCTTGAGCCCAACTGCCCATGTGATCCCAGGTTTCTCCATCACCATCCTGGCATTGCCCACGTAGGCATCAACACTTCAGTGATGAGTATCCCGTGGCACCCCAAGGGACCCTGTCTTATCTTGGAACAGCTCATTTCATTGAGTTGAAGTCTGACATTTGCCGCTGCTACCCATTGGTCCTAGCTCTCTTTAGACTTAGGAAGTGAAATCTGATCTCTCACCTTCAGAGAGATAAAGAAACCCTCTCCCCTCTACCACTCATTCCAGTGAGTTCTCTTTTCTCCAAAGACTATGTCCTTAGTTCTCCCAACCAGTTCTATACGATAGGGCTTCATAAGAATGCAGAATCTGCCCTTCCGGTTGCTTCCTCAGGCCACACTGCATTTTATTTTATTGTTTGAAGTTTTTTTTTAATATAATTTACTGTCAAATTGGCTAACATACAGTGTATACAGTGTGCCCTTGGTTTGGGAGGTAGATACGTAAGCCATGAACCACGGGAATCTACCCACACTGCTTTTTAGACCAGTAAAATGATCTAAATTCTTACCTTGATGGAGAGGGGAAGGGAAAGGGAAGGGACTAGTGAGTGAAGCTAAGGAATCAGAAAGGAAAAAGAGGGTGGAAAGTAGTCAGACTTCCTGCTGCTCTGTGAATGAATACTGGGGACGCCTGTACTTTCTCTAAAAGGTGCAAACACTTTGCATTCCAGTCGCCATTCTGACTGCTGTCCCCTAAGCATGCACTCCAGTGGTCTCCATGGACAGTCTGAGCTATGTGGAGCAGAACCGGCTGCTGGATCTCTCTGTAGTTCTCTCTCTGTAGATCTCTCTCTTAGTACAGCCTAAGACCGTATTTGCTCAATGGGCAACTGCATTAATGTCATCAGGCTTGCCATCGAGTAAAACTTCTGCATTATTCAGACCTCTTTGGTGACATTAATCACCTTAAGTGGAAAAGGAATTTATTAACTCTCATGGCTTGGCTTCAAGCACAGCTGGATTCTAGTACACAAAATGAGGAACTGGGTCCTTAGACTCCCTCTGCCCTTCTCACTGTCCTCGCCTTCCCTTCCCAGTCTTGGCCCTCCTTTCCTCTCCGGTGATTTCATTCTGAGGCAGACTCTTCTCTTATGAAGCACCAAAAACTTCGAGCAGCTCCAGATTTATATGGTCTTTGGCTCCGATGATTTCAGGTCAAAGGCATTCCCTTCCCAACATCTGAAGCAATTCTAGAAGGACTCTTGCTGCACGTGTGAGGGAGGCAAAGTCCCACAGTGGGAGAGGAGCTGTTTCTGAGATAAAAAGAGGGACCGTATTACTGGAAGAAGGCCAAATGGGTGGGCGCTGAACAGAGAACACTTTGCACACGTGCAGGACTCACCTTCACCCTCCAAGGTTGGAGGAGTGGAATATATAGCACGGGGCCTGCTGGAACATGGCTGGCTCTCAGTAAGGGTTCACTGAGCTGTTGAGTAAGAGAGCCTACTATACATTCTTAGGGATTTGGAAAAGAGAAGGCAAATAGACATCCCAACACCCATGTTCCTCTGTATGGATTCCTTCCCCGAATTGTAACATGCCCACTAAAACTTAGGGAAATATTTTAGCAAATCTCTTGCCATTCTCCAACATTAAGGTCTTCCTGTCTTTGGCCTTGATAAAATACTGTATTGGGTGTCCCTTCTATAATGTGGAAAGAAGAATGCAGTAAGCCAAATTCCATTAAGAAAGAAAAGGAGCACTATTGGCCTCCTAAGCAGTCTCCACGTTAACTTAAATCAGATTAAAGGGGAAAAATCATTTTACAGGGTCAGAAAGATTGCTTTAAGAGCATCTCTGAAGTAATTAACATTTTTTAGGCTCTGGCTTACTCTTCCTTTTCATTCTCAACTCTCCAATTATCCCGAGACCTAGTTCATCTATGTCATTGGAAAATGTGATGGTTTATGGAAGAATCTCCGTGCTTAAGTGGCTGAAAAATAAGGCTCATGAAGAAAAGCAAAAGGAATTGAATCTGTTTAACTTTAGGGAGAATAAATTGAGAAAGACTTAATATGGCTTACAGATAATTGAATTCTTTAATGCTGCAGAAAGTAAAGTTATTCTTCCATTTGAGGAAAAGAAATGTGTGCTAGAACATAATAGATTTAATTTAGGTGAAAGGAAAGCCTTGCTAATGCTGGAAGTTGTAACAGACAAGAAAAGATTATCAAGGGGAGTCACGAATATCTGCTGAGTTTCACACCCCTCCCTCAGGAAAATGTAGATCAGCACTGTCAAGTAGGAACATAGTGTGTGTCTTGTTTTTAAACTTTGTAAAAGTTGCCTTTTTTAAAAAAGTAAAAAGAAATAGGTAAAATCAATTTTAATAACCTATTTTAGTTAGCCTAATATATCTCAAACATTATTACTTCAATATGCAACCAGTAGTTTGCAATATTAATGAGATATTTTGCATTCTCTTTTTTCATACCAAGTCTTTGTGTATTTTACATCTCAATTCCCACCACATTTCGGGGACCATAGCCCTTTGTGGCTAATAGCGATAGTATGGAAACAGATTTGATCACAGAACTCCATGATTAAAACGTGTTTGTGTGTCTCTTTTCCAGAAGAGGACAAAAGAGAAGTTGGTGCACGTCCTTTCTCTGTGTGGCCAAGAAGTAGGATTAAGCAAAAATCCATCAGTAAGTTCCATCATATATCACATTTATGTTGGTACCATATCATTTTTACCTTTGATCTTTTTACCTTTAGAGAAGTCCTCTATGAATTACAAGTATGATATCCACCATCATACTCATACTAGATCATACTCATAGGCTATTTCTTTCCACACTAAGATTTTTAATCTCACTTAGTTCAGAAACAGTGAATGATTTTGTTAGCTATTTGCTCTAGTTTGTAAATAGCACTGTTACTTTCATTTTTTAAAATTCTTTGGATTTTGTTATAAATATGCCCAGACTACGTTAATATGTATATGTATATTAATTAAATATAAATAAAATATATAATTATATAATTATTTATTACATAGAATAAAATATAAAAATAAAAATATATATATGACGATCTCCTGCACCATATTTAATATACATTCTTTTGGGGTATAATTTTACTCTACGTATGCACACCCCTTCCTATGATGTCATTATTTGACTCATGCAGAATAGGGATCAAAATAATGATATATCATTATAGTTTTTTTCTCTTACATACATCCACTGATGTTACAGTTAAAACAACAACATGCCATTGCGCTTTGGAATAAATGAATAATCACAGTATTAGAACTTAGCTAATATAAAATTTAGCTTTTATAAAATTTAGCTAATTCAGGTTGTCTGTGAGACTATCATAGCAAAAGCAATAAAAATCTCAGGGTCTGGTTTCACCGGCGTATCTCAGCCTCTTTGTTATTAATAAAAAATAAATATCTAACTAATTTCCCAAATGAAGTAAGAATTAGCAAACAATTGCTCAGGGGAGCTGTCTCTGAAATCTCAAAATGTATCTATTAACGTAGTTCACGAGCAGGTGAAATGTTAGAGGCTCGTAAATACTTGCTAAAGTGCAGATGGGTGTTTCTTACGGTCCGGAATGTGCCCCTGCCAGCCAGCAGCTAAGCTCAGCTTATGATCAGTAGATCAGTGGGTTTGTTGCTGCTCCTGAGACCTGAGGGCAGAGGGGACGAGGTGACAGTGGCGGGGTGGGAGGAGGGAGAGTGACAAGCGCCCTTTCCCTCTGCGGAGCGGCCCTCCAGCGAGGACAGTCTCCTATTGCCATTCTGGCTGGCGCGTCCTCCTCAGATCTCAACTGCCTGCTTCCGTGCTAGAAATGTTTACCCAGAGTATGTTGCCGGTCAGAGAGGCAGTGCTAACTGGGAAGAAGAGCCTTCAACCGAGGAAGCCTGCATTCTAGCCGCGTCTCTCACGAGCTAGTTGCCTGGCCTTCAGTGCTATTTCTCTCCTAGACCCACTTGCAATCCATGAGCAAACTGTGTGTCGCGGGCCATTGCATGAGAACATAGTGCAAGTCACAGGACAGTTCTTAAACACTGGAGGAAAGGGGGACATTTCAAATCCATTCATTCTTTTTACTTTTGAGAGGCACTTGTTATATTAAATAAATACAAACGATTTGCCTGCTTCTCAAGGAAGACATAGATAGACATTATGATGGCTAAAAAAAATCATACCGTTCACTTTTATTTAATATCAATCTATGTTCAGGAGAGACTGGATAGCAAAACATTGAGGTCCACTTACAGTTTATTTCTACAAAGTTCTACTAAAATGTCCCAGTGGGAAAAAAACTAAACACAGAAGATGGTTCTAAGATTATTAACATTCAAGAGGTCTTAATAGGAAAAAAAAAAAGTTTTGTTCCATTTATACCAACAGGAAGGGAATTTAGGTATAAATTACGAGCATGGCTGCTCACATACTCGTCTGTAATTCAGATGAGCAAGGACTGTAGTATTTGTCCTCTGTGTCTTATTCTTTATTGGTTCCTGGTTTATCTCTGAAAGGGTTAAATGCTTTGTACTCACAGGCCATTCTATAATAACGTATCTTTGTATCAGTAGCCCTTAAAATATTATGTGATAATATGCATGTGAAGTGTATGTGCATGTGTACAATTTCCGACCTCAGTTCAGAAACAGTGGAAAATTTCTTGGCTGCTCTAGTTTGTCTGTGAATATACACTCAGTTGTCACACACACACACACACACACACACACACATGCTCCGATGGGATCCAGTCTTCATTAAGAAGCAGCATCGTGACTCGAACCTTCTCCTCCTGTGTGAACTTGCGTCTTTGCAATGAGTTTAATCTGAAGGCACCTGTCCAACATAAATACTAAAAGAACATTCTAAAAATACCCGCTTAAGGAATTAGGTGTGTACTCGAAATAGATGGCCACGAACAGCCAGTTGCAGTCTTTATAGCACAAACAACCAAAGGGAGAACCGTCTCTCAGGAGAGGACTCTTGCGATTCGTAGGTGATCTTTTCATCGTGTGGGGATCTGGACCTTCTGGAGCACCAGACGAGCTTGGTGTCTTCCGAGGACGGCGCCCGGGAGCAGGAGAACATGGATGACACAAACAGCGAGCAGCAGTTTAGAGTCTTTAGGGACTTCGATTTCCTAGATGTGGAGCTGGAGGATGGAGAGGTACAGTATCTTCTCTGTAAAAATACCCCCCTCAGCCTTGCCTTGACTAACGAAGTTTCTTTTTACCTGCTAACTGATCAGGTTTTATAACAGACTCTTTAATTGGGAAGCTGTAGACTTTGTTTTCAATCAACTTATCCAAAGGACAGCAGCTTGACTTTGGCAGAAGTTACCACACCCTTCCTGTCTGAGTCCACAGCATTTAAGCTGCCAAGTTCTTTCTAAATGGCAGGGATCTGACGTTTAATGACCACACAAAGACTGTGTGTGTGCAGTCCAAAGGTGAACTTTAAAAGAAAAAAAAAAAAATCACAAACACATTCAGGTTCTGAGCCTGTTCGCTGGCACCTGGGCAAAACTTGCCAAGAGTCTAATTATTTTAAAAGTGAAATTACTCTGATTCAGTTACTTCAAAGCTTGCCTGCTCCGACCTGAGAAGGGAGCCTCGGGGCTCCAGCATTGTTGTGCTGTTTGATGAAATCACAACTTGAAACAGGATATAGTGCACCCGAGAGCTCTTTGCTCTGCTCTAGGCTGCTAGCTCGTGTCCCCGACACCTGGAGCCGCTGAATTCATGTCTCAACCGGCCAATGCAGATTTGTGGATTTGAATGATAATTATGGTGATAGGATGCTTTCAGTTATGAATCATGTGTTTGAAAACTGGGATTGGAAGGAGGGGCATCATTGTGACCCTCTCATTTCAGTAGCTTAGAGGCACGTTCCAGCTGGGGAAAGTCTCCGCCCCATGGAGGAAAACAAAACTGACCAAAGGGAGACTGGCTACCTAAAAATGCCTGATAAGGAGCCGGCTCCTGGTGTTACTTCACATCCTGAGGCTCACATTCAGCTAAATGCACTGTCTTTCCCAGACAAAGAAAGGGCTTTCTGCCAGTCTTACAGTTACAACGGAGGCCCAAATTCAAAGTTTAACCTATCCCGTGACTGGTATGCATCTCCTGACTCAACTAGAAACTTGTGGGAAACGGTACTTCCGGTAGCTGCCTACCTTCCCTAAAAGGATGGGACTGTGGACCAATCCTCTTATGTTGAGGTAAGGCCAAGGAGCTCTCCGCTTTTGTTCCTCCCGGCCAAGGCCTACCCTGGATGTCTGGGGAGAATTCTGTCCCCAGGATGAAGAATGTTTTCTCTACCTCTTCTTTTCTGTAGAAAACAAGTTTAGCCTACCCAGTCATTAAAGAATATAAAGATGCTAGCTGTAAAACACCTTTAAAGCAAGTGTCAGCTTTTCACCTTGAATTATCCTAGAACCACTAAAAAGTACTGCAGAGTTTTTCTACTGTTAACCTTAATAAGTGATAAAGAGGGGCGCCTGGGTGGCTCAGTCAGCTAAGCGTCCAACTTCGGCTCAGGTCATGATCTCACAGCTCGTGAGTTCAAGCCCTGCATCAGGCTCTGTGCTGACAGCTTAGAGCCTGGAACCTGCTTCAGATTCTATGTCTCTCTCTCTCTCTCTGCCCCTCCCCTGCTCATACTCTGTGTCTCTATCTCTCTCAAAAATAAACATTAAAAAAATTTTTTTAATAAATAAGTGATAAATCAATTACTAAATGTGGTGAGGATTGTTTTAAAAAGTCTAAGCCAAAATACAACTGTTTAGAATACTTTCAAAACGTCTCTGAGCCAAAGCTATATGGGATGTCCGAAGATGAGCTCCCTGATCTGGACCACTGACCTAATTTTTGTTCTTGGCCTAGAATTCACGCTTAGGCACCCTCTTCACTCTGGAAGTTAAAGTAAGGAGGGAAATTTTGATGAAGCAAGAGAGGCATCATTTTCCAGTCTCAGCCAAAATTTAAAAAAAAAAAAAAATGTCTTATGGGACGTGACCTGGCAGGAGTAACATCAAGTGGAACAATCAGACACGGTTTCTGAACAAATTTAATTTCTGTCAAAATAAAGGAAGGAAAATATGAGGTGCCACTCACTTGAAAATAAATACCATACTAATGCTTTGGGGGACAGTTAATAATGAATGCTACATCTGACTTCTAGTATTCTGTTATTCTAGCAAACAAGAACTACAAAATCATAGTGATCATTTTCTCTTATATAATTAAGATTATATAAGAAACTTGAGAACGTGGGGGCGCCTGGGTGGCTCAGTCAGTTAAACGTCCAACTCTTGATTTGGGCTCAGATCATGATCTCACCATTCATGAGCTCAAGCCCCGCCTTGGGCTCCATGCTGAGTGTGGAGCCTGCTTGGGATTCTCTCTCTCTGCTCCTCTCCCACTCGCACACACTCTTTCTCTCAAAATAAATAAATAAAACTTAAAAAAAAAAGAAAGAAAGAAAGAAACTTAAGAGTGTGAAAGTATGTATTTCATCCAAATAAATTAAACCATCTGAGAATATTTCGCTATTTCTCAATAAGATTATAATAAGGGATTCTAGCAAGCATACAGGGTAGTACAGTAAAAATGCTCGAGCTTTAGGGTCAGGCAAGTCCAACTTTGAATTTCACCTCTGCCCCTGACTTAGCTCTTGGCTTCCTCAGCTATTAAGTGGGTATGATAATAGCCTGCTGAGTTGATGTGAGGATTAGGTAAGAACCTCTGGAAAGCTTCTAGCACAGTGTCAGGTACATAGTAGGCATTCCTTTGTACTGTCATTGGTGAATAATTCCAGCATATCCTCATCTGAGAAAGCCAAGCATATCTGGCATCTAGAGAAAACACAATGATCAAAAAAAAAAAAAAAAAAAAACTTTTTTTAGATCTGTCCCTTTTCATTAAATAGTCTCAGAATTTACTGACTCCTATCTGTAACAGTTTGCCTTTGAAATTTTTGGAATCTTTAGAAGGTGCCGTGTCCTTGCTATTAATTGCACATTAGCAGCGAACACACCAGGATGACAGACACTAGCCTCGTGAGATGGATCAGGTGATGCCGCCTTTTTTTCTCCCAGTTGATGAGCCTCATTCATTTCCCCACAACACTGAACAATTTGCTCAAAGAAAAATTTAAGCATCCCCCCCCCCACCAAAAAAAAGGGCGTTGAGGAGCACAAGGTGTCAGTCACGGAAGTGACAAGCTATTTCAGAAATCGTATTTATGATTTGTTACCCCAGATACATCATCCGCCCCTAAGAGGATTGGAATTGCTGGTGCTTGGTACTGATTTCTCTCTTTGGGGGTTTGTATATCTTTCCCTTTTTTTTTTAAGTTGCATCAAATGAAGTATATATCGTTGGCACTGTTTGTTGCTGTTGTGTTAAAACTAAGATAAATGCACTTGAGTATCTTTAATATTATCGTTTTAAATAGACCTCTTATTTGTTTTTCTGTCCATTCAATCCGCTACGAAGGAACTGCAGGTAAGATGATGCTATGTTTCATTCAGATCCGCTAAGTAGATGTTTTGCATCGTCGCAGATTTATAACAACATAATTGCTTTTCTTCCTCCCTTCTAGCGTATGTATGCCTATCTGCGCGCATATTTACATTGAGGTGTGCGTGAGACAAAAAGTGTTTTTCTTTGTGGCTCCAGGATGGGAATAGTTTCCAAACTATAAATACAAGACAATTTTAAAATCTAGTCTGGAAGTTGCATAGTTATATCTCTTGAGAGAGAGTGAGGTTTAAATAGGACCCATGGAAATCTTATGATGCCTGAGAAGGCAGCCGCACAACGGAATTCGTTGTGTAGTCACCTTCTCCAATTAAAGGTGAAGTCAACAAGCGGCATCCAACAGTATACCATGAACACTTCCAAGCAGATCTGCTTATTTTCCAGGAATTAGGAGCTGTCTTTGTATGGCAACTGTATAAAGTTTCATCCAGATGAGAACCATTTCTCAAAAGGGAGTCCTAATAATAATTGCACCCAGGAAACAGGCATAAGCCAGGACCGTCCTGGGCGTACTGACTTGTGATCACCCTACTATCCATTGCCATGTCAGACTTACTCTGAGTAGGCATATCTGGGCAAATATATTTTGACCACAGTGCACTTATGTCCCTTCACCAATAATTCTTACCTGACAGAGTTCTAGTGTGGAAAAAAAATTATTTCAAAGAATAGTGTTTCCAACATTTCTAGAATGTTCAGTCACTAGTACTTAGCTCAGTACAAATCCTGAGTGGTTAAGTTTGATAGCTGACATACACAGATTGTCTTGAATAATTAGCCATCTCCTAAATTTTCTCACACATAGAAAAATCTGACATAATCAGTAAGACACTGTTTTGACCTTGTGGGTTGACTTTTAATCACCACACACACTTGAGCTAGATAATAGCACTCTTGCATCTCAGTTCTTCAGCCTCCACCACGGTAACAGTTTCAACACCGTTCCCTCTAATGGAGAGCTATCGTATCCTCCAGAAAGACATCCCACTATTCTTCCTGCGACAGAAGCCTTCCCTTACAACCCCACTTCTCATGCCTGATCCAGCCGGGTCTTCACCAGAGGTGCAGTTATATCAGTATGAGCCATCATCCTTGCCCGGTGTAGCATTCCCTGCCCCTGGGCGTCCATGTTTCTCTGCAAGCTCATGGTTCTGTCTCGGGCTCAGTGCCGGAGACTTCCAGAATTGTCATCCAAGATAGTTCATCCAGCCGATCCACTGATTGGATGCACAAGAATCGGTGCTAGGATTTGTTTTCTATTCATATTTTGTGTATTTCTCCCAGTAATCTGCACAGTCTTTTTTCTCTGTACTCTTATTCTTTCAATCTTTTTAACTTCTTCACACATTGTGATTTCTTTTTCTCTCCCGTATTCTTGCCTCTCCACATTTTTTATTTCATTTTTTCACTGAAACAGCTATTTTAAAATCCCAGCACAACAGTTAACCTTTTCCACTAGGAAAAAAAAAAATTACTTGGTGACAGTTTATCACAGCAGATACAGATAAAGGTATAGATACAGATAAGACAGCAGATATAGGTACAGAATATGGAAATCATATTCAACGTCTCCTTTTTATAACCAGACGGTTCTAAGAACAATCATAAACATCACGCATGGGGATCAATAATGATAATAATTTCTGTATCATATCCAGAATGTGCTCAGGATCATTACCTGTTGCCTTCCACCATGAATAGCCAAAACAGACTTTGGAAAAGCTAAGCATCTGTTCTGTGAGAGATCTATGAGAATGGCAAGGTGTGCTTCATTCAGATCCAGGAGAAATAGATCCTTAAACCAGAGGAAGATTAGTAAATTTAATGATCCTAATTTTAACAGTAATTTGCCTCTCTCATATTATACGGTTACGCTAGTCACTGAGCTCTCACCGGAAAAAGTTGTTTTATTTCAGTTGACCCATCAGACAGTGTTTCACATGACCAATAAATGAAAGGATTCTGGGCTAGATTTTGTTTAGATTCCCTGTTCGTGTAGGTTAAAACTCGCTTATCAGGGGGCTGCGTACTATTTCCCTTGCTTTATTCCTGTTTTAACACAGAGAAAAATAAAACCCCAGTTCCTTCCTAGGAAAAGATTTTGTGTGGACAAAGATACTTAAAATCAGATGGGTAGCAGAGCAAGTCTGAGATACAACTAGAAGCTTGAACACTTGGATTGCCACTTAGCACGGTTGTCAGTAAATTAAAAGGTACAAGTCAGCGATAGTGCTTGGGACCAAGTCAGTCATTTCAGGAAAGCAACTCATTTCCACGTTGGGACAATTACTTAAAGATGAGCCTAAAGCAAAAGTCAAGCCACACTGCTCTGGCCTCTGCGTAGTGCATGATCCGTCAGACTTCGCCCAGCTGCTCTCAGATGTTCTTTTAACTCTGCATTTGATCTGCAAAAACCGCTGTAGCAGGAACAGGCTGGAATGTTTACCTAATGAATGCTCTTCTACTTAATACCCAAGGGATGTGGAATGTGCTACAGCATAGCTCCTACTTTTTCTCCTTCTGAAAATAGTACTAAACGGGCCGGGGAGGGGGGCACACCTCTTTGGAGATTGTTTTAATATTAATGGTCTCTTTCTGACAGCTTTTTGGAAACGCAGGTCATTATAGGGTTTACCAAAGTCACAGTTTAAAAAATATAATACTACCCACCACGCCATGGAGAAGCGTTCAGTGCTTCTCCCTGCGAGTTAATACGCATCTAGGTGAAAACAGTATGCTTTCACTACCTTCCACATCATGTGAACAAATTGGTTGCTACCAAGGTAGACGAGAGCTTGAGAGTTCGTCATGAAAACATTTGTTTCTAAGCTATGATTATGACTTAACTGGATGTGTGAAGGTGTTAAGTGCAGGAAGATCCTGGCATAAAAACCAGCTGCTGGTATGATTTCAGGGTGAGAGTATGGACAATTTCAACTGGGGAGTGCGCAGGCGTTCTCTGGATAGCTTGGACAAGTGTGACAGGCAGCTTCTGGAGGAGAACCCACTTGCAGGAAGGTCTCCCAGCCTCAACAAAATGAACCGTGAGGATTCTGACGAGTCCTCCGAAGAGGAGGACCTCACAACCAGCCAGATCCTGGAGCATTCAGACCTAGTAAGTAGAAACCTTCCCACCATAGGAGACGGGAGACTATGTTCGTAACTGAAGCAGTAAGCATGGTTTCCAGTCGCTGCTAAAGAAACTTTCCACCGCTGCTAAACCCAAATCCGAAACGTCGGGTGGCGTCCAACCGATTGTAACGTGCCTCTTGCCTCTAGGTTGCCAACAGACACAACTACTGGGGCATTTGTTATAAGCCCTCGATGGCATAGAGTCTGTTCAGGCCTGGACTTTCCTCAAATAACTTTTATGAGGCTGGAACCTTTTTAAAAATTCCTGAGACATCTGAAGTCTTAGGCAGTCTAACAGTGAGACGTTTGGATGTGGTTATCTGCAGATACGAGTGTTCATGTTTTCCAGTTCTGGGCCATCGTTTGCTCTGCCAGCTGCCGTGTGTCAGTTCTAACGGTAGCGAAATACGTATGCTAAATGATACCCGTCAGCCAACAACCGGCTCGGGCAGTGGTTTGTACTCTTACGTAGAGAATAATTCGAGCTTTTAGAGAAACTTCACTCTGTCTTTTACCTGCTCCACTTTCTCAACAGATCATGACTCGTTCCCCTTCCGAGGAGACAAATCCCCTGGAATCGCTCGCCGCGGCCTGTGACATGACCCCTGCCGACCCTCATTCCTTTAGCACCAGAATGGCTAGCTTTGACGCGGCTCTGTCTGACATGAATAATCTGCAGATCTCTGAGGGCTCCAAGGTGAAGAGATTTGGGCAATTATGATGGCAATTTACTTAAAGAAAAAGTACCTCCAAATTGCTGAGAAATCTTGGGGGGCTATAAGTGGAGAGACTGCCTTTATCTTTTTCTTTCTTGCTTTTCTGAAATACTTGAGTTTGCGCACCTGAGCCTCTGTTTTGAAGCGGTTTCCCTCTCGCAAATGAGCAGCCACCTTCTTGTTGGCTGAAAGAGATTCAATCTGAGGTCCTTTTCAGACGGAACACTTGGCATTTCCCATACAGCAGGAACACTGCTGATTAATGGCAAAACAAATCGGCATATGTCTGAGATGGCTGTGACTTGGAAACTGCTGTTCTTTGTCATGACTTTTATAAAACAATATGCTAAGTGAGGAGTGGGCGTATGCATGTATTTGGGGAAATTTTTTCCTATGTAGGAACCAGCTATACAATCTGTGCATTGATTCCATTCTGGCCTTTTGGCATACTATTGGAATTTTCAGTGTTGATCACAATATTATGCCAGCTTTGCACAAAACCGTCCTAGCCAGACTGAGGAGAGAAGTAAGTAACGGATACAGTTTTCTTATTTAAAAGGTCAGGTCTTTAAAAAGCTAACAATGTACATTCCATTTAAAGTTGATTTTATCAAATTTCCCTACAATATCATCACCATAAAACTACCCACTCCCACACTGGGTTCACATAAGTGCCCACATTTATGCCCGTCAGTATAGAATTTTATTCTCTTATACTGGAAATACCAAAATAACTTCCTACTGCTGTTAAGAGAAAACTTCCTTCTCCTGAGTTTGGCAGTGCAAGTTTGAAGGAGAAAACTATAAAAGCAATTTTTAAGATATATAAAAGTATATTCTTTCTGATACTTCTAGTGGGAGAAACTATAATGCTGGCTGTTGTATGTTCTTTTATAGTGGACTTAAAATAGATTGAGACCGAGGGAAATCTATGTCCTTCAAACCAAGGACAACCACCCAAATTGCAATCACTTAAAAATATTGAAGATTAAAGAATGATTTCTAAGAGAGCCTCACTGCCAAAGGGGTATAGTCAAATTCTTAGAGTCAGTGGAGTCCTTTTTTAGCCAAAAAAAGGCCCAGAAAGGAAACTTGTCTGAGATTAAAATTCCAGAATCCTAAGATTAATAAATTTCATGAAAAGGGCACCCCAAAATAAATGTGAAGTTATTAGTGTTTGTTATTCCTCAGTCCTAGAATAGTCATTTTCTCCATTTTTTCTAGTCTGAATGGTAAATTACATAGATTTCTCCTAGAAAGCACTACCTAAGTGGTAATATATTTATGGACTCACACAGAAATCATCTAATTCTGTCAAGGAAAAGTTAAGTCTAATTTCTGAAAGGCTGTCTCTGTTTTCCCCCACGAGCTGGGTTTCTGCAGGGTGTAATACAGCCGTGATGTTAGAAAAAGAAAAGAAAGGAGATTTTTGTAAGAATTCAGCCCTCCCCTAATAGATTAAGTTTATGTGCACTAATAACCCAGACCAGTCACCGGCAGTCAGTCTCGTTGGCACCACCGTAGTTTTTAAAAAGCAGGAAAAAGCAGATACGGATAAGCCTCTGAAACTCTGCATTTATGAGCAATTCCTTCAAAGACATGAGATATCTTGTTTCCCTACCATATCTTTAAACACTCCTCTTAATTTCCCTATTAATCCTAGATTCAGAATACTAACTGGGTGGCCGGATAGCAACCTGTGATAATGCTCTAATTCATATATATTTCTCTTTCGCCTTGCTTTGTTTTGTTTTGTTTTGTTTTGTTTTGTTTTGTTTTGTTTTAAGAAAATGACTCACTGAACTGTGTGCGTGTGATGCCTTCTTTTCCTCTTCTGGTCTGTAACCCAGTTGCCTTCCTTCCTCTCATAAAGAACAGTCAGTTCTCCGGCTGACTCCCCCTGGCCCACATTCAAACCCAGCCTCTTTTTCCATTCTACTTGCTCTGTCTCTCTCCTGCCCCTCATTGATCCCAGTTCTGCCTGACCTAGAGCCCTTTCATTTCGCTGCTCAGTCTACATTTGACAGCGGGGTGAGAGGAGCCTCTTCCATCCATTGTCTCCAGGGGGTATCCCTAAGAGCACAGCATGTATGTAAATGGGTCTTAGAGGATTTCCAGTATGGAAAGACCTGTGAACGGGGCAGGCTCAGTGAACAACTATGGATCACTCATGCACCCTGCAGGTATTTCTTGAGCATTTACTCTACTGGTCCCTGGTGATTCTAAATTCCAGTTGCCATAGGTAAAGGAATTCTGTATCAGAGAATTCCCTCTGGATAGGCTTGCTTTGGAAGGTGAGGGTTGTACAGTGCAAAAAGCAAGTCCAATTGCTCTGATTATCTCCTTGATGTCAGGCAAGTCCCTTTCCCACACATGAGTTGTCTATAAAATGTGAGGGGTCTCTGTATTTAGCATTTATATCCCCCTGTAATTACGGGTCAAATGTGGCCATCTACTGAGAACCTCCTTGCAAACTATTGCGGACAAGAATGAAAAGAAGGTAAAGAATTAACAGGACTCCGGAGAATGCCCGAGTCCAGTTGTAGAAACTCACTGTATTGTAGCTGGGAAATAAGTGCCCCCAATTTCTATCACTCTCAGGATTTCTCACCTTTATTTTTTCCTTCAGTGGAATAGATTTTCCCAAACATGTTCTCACATGGTGGGGGGATCCTTCCCTCTTTTTCTTCTTCCAGGCTGAAGCTGTCCAGGAGGAGGAGGACACCGCCGTGCACGAGGACGATCTTTCCAGTTCTGTTAACGAACTCCCGGCAACTTTCGAATGCAGTGGTAGCTTTAGCCTGGATATCACTGAGGCAGAAGAAAAGGGCAGTCGAGCACTGGACCAGTTTACTCTTGCAAGGTAAAGAAGCCCCTGGTGGACACGAGCGGTGATGGTGTACCTGGCACTTTGCCTTGTATTCACTGTAGCTCAAGTGAGGTCACGTGGGCGCTACTGGGACTCCCTGATGAGGAGTCCAAATTGGCTTCTGACTCAGAGGGCTCTCGGCTGGTCAGAGCCGTGCAACCGAGTGTGGAACTGAAAAGGGTACTCATGCACAGGGACTCATAAAGCCATTGAGTAACGTAGAATAACACCGAGTAACATAAAGCCATGGCGTAACTCAAAAGCCAAAAAGGGGTCTGGGGACATGGTCCGGGTTTTGCACGCTTTGAAGATAAGCAAGACTGGCAAGCCTTGGAAATGAGGAGTTCTTTCCATTTCGAGTTTAAAGACAAGAACAAGCAGCTCTTTATAAGTTAAATACCTACTCTTTTTTAAGTGGGTGGCTTTCAGCCTAGTCACTGGTGTTTCTGAGACTAGTGAGCTGTAGTCAGAGAACACGAATGGACAAAAATAGAGAGGAATAGATAAAACACTAATGCAGCATCTAGAATAAATAACAAGTGATAAAGGCTACAGATTGGCTTCTGGAAAAGAAAGTCAGAATCCTAAAATCTCTCTTCTGAATGTGGACAAGAATGAAACAGGTTTGGATATGGCTGGACAGAGACCTTCTGTTATGGTGAGCAGTATCTGGTCTTTGAAGGGCAAGCTGATGGTGATAATACCCACAGAAGAATCTGACTTTTCACTTGTGTTTATTATCTTCCCTTTCCTCGTCCTTCTCAGCCTCTCTCACCCTGCATTTCTCTTCTTGAATTTTCCCTTTGTCCCTTCTCCCTCTCCTCCTGAGCATTCATGCATGTGCAGCCATTAATACTCTCCCCCACAAAGGAAAAGTTAAAAGATTCAAAATGTTTGTTATAATGGTTCATAATGGAAAATGAAAAGGATCAAAAGTGCCAAAGCATGGCAAGTAGTGTTTATGTGTCTGGGGAATGGCCACTGGGAGGGACAGTTGCTGGAGGCTCCAAGAGGTCAGGGGGAGCCTAGGTGTCTCAGTCGGTTAAGCATCTGGCTCTCGATTTCGGGTCAGGTCATGATCCCATGTTTCATGAGATGGAGCCCCGCATTGGGCTCTGTGCTGACAGCATGGAGCCTGCTTGGGATTCTCTCTCTCTCTCTCTCTCTCTCTCTCTCTGTCCCTCATCCCTCATGCACACTTGCACTCTCTCTGGCTCTCTCACTCGCTCTCTCTCAAATAAATGTGTAGAAAACTTAAAAAAAAGGAGGTCAGAAAGGGAGAAATCATAGAAATTCTAGAGAAGAAAGGTCTCTTTCCTCCAAGCAGAAGAGAACGTTGAAGGGCTGTGAAGGAGAGCTGAGTCCCTACAGCAACCTCAAAGGGAGGAGGGGACAGAACAGCTGACAGGGTTAGAATTTACACAGCCCGGTGAAGGATGAGGACGTCACTCCTTGACCAGGTTGTTTTCATCTTTCGCAGCTTTGGAGAAGGTGACAGGGGGGTCTCTCCCCCTCCCTCGCCCTTCTTCTCGGCCATCCTTGCTGCGTTTCAGCCCGCGGCCTGTGACGATGCAGAGGAAGCCTGGCGCAGCCACATCAACCAGCTCATGTGCGACTCAGATGGCTCCTGTGCTGTGTATACATTTCATGTGTTCTCCTCCTTGTTTAAGGTACGGTCCTCACTAGCAGTTCAGACGACTAGGTCTCTTAGGGGAGCCAGCTAGCTTCCGGTTTCAGAAGGGGTGCTTGTTTCATTCTGGGTTTGCATTATTGTCTCCTCCAGATACCCCCCAGTTGCCTGTGACTTCAGCCTTTCTTCTGTTTAACCGTAATCTGCTCAACCTTCTTAAACTGGTATCGCAAAGGCCTTGCCCCCAAATGATTGAGTCCACACGCTGTCCTGTTCGCTTTTGCCATGCTGGCTTGTCTTGATGTCGTGATCCCAGGCAACTGTGACATGATGTCAGAACCAGCGAGTGGTATCATCTGCCGAGCCTATCCTGCACTCTTCTTAGACCCCTTCTGTACCTCTCTTTTTTCTTTACTGTTCATGTTTATCTTTTTCTTGTGTTTTATCTCTTTCCCGGCATGAATTCCTTAAACATGTCAGCTGTAGCTATGAACACTTGCTTCTCCTCAGAGATGCTTCTGGACACATGAACAGTCATACTTTGCGTCTCCTGGGTGAGCCACAGCCTGGCGAGTCCAGATGGTGTCTTTGTGCAAATTGGAAACGGATGTCCCTTCCTCCAGAGCATTGCAGCACAGGGTGTGGCCAGCAGAGGGCAGGCTGGATCTCTATCCCTCTGCCAGGCACCTGTGGCATCTTCCACACAACTCAACATAGCAGCCTCTGTGTGGACACCTTCAGATTTCAGCTATTATCCCCAAACACACTTACAACATCTGAACCAAAGAGGTGGAGGGAACTTGACTTCTGATGGGTGATCGAAGGTTTATTTTTATGCCTGCCTGTCTGTTGGTGTGCAAATACCTGTCGGTTCCTCTGTGCATCTTGCTCTGAACTTTTGCTCTCTAAATTTCATCAAACGATTGGTGGAGGTGGGAGGGGCATCAATAGAAGAGAAAGATGGCCTGTTTTGAAGCAACCCCGAAGGTCTGCTGTCATCGCTGGAATTAACTAGCCCTGTGTGCTGTATTTGAGGCTGATCCTGTCTGGGAAAGTGGCATGGCTGGAAGTAATGCTTAGCCATGAAGATGAGGCTATGGGTGAAGATTTGTATGGTTACCATACAGTGTAGGAGAAAACTAGTTTTAAAAAGCCAGTGTGTATGGTAGGATTTTTTTTAATTTTTTTAAGCTTTATTTCTGAGAGAGAGAGACAGACAGACAGACAGAGCATGAGTGGTGGAGGAACAGAGAGAGAGGGAGACACAGAATCCGAAGCAGGCTCCAGGCTCTGAGCTGTCAGCACAGAGCCTGTCACGGGGCTTGAACTCACGAACCATGAGGTCATGACCTGTGCCCTACTTGGACATTTAACCGACTGAGCCCCCCAGGTGCCCCCCCTTTTTTATTTTTTTTAAGCTTTATTTCTGAGGGGGGGGGTACTATTTTTTTAATGTCTAGAAAATAGTGAAGATTATACACTAGCATTTCACTGTGGTTTACTCAGGGTGATGAGATTATGGGTGTATTTCTCCCTGCTTCTTTTTACTTTCTTTAGAGCTCCTGTTTTCCACTAATGAAAATGCCTTTCTTTCAGCATTTTTTCTAAACTTGTATTTGATCACTCACAAAGCAGAATTGCCACTAATAATGCAGGGGAAATGTGAAAAGGGACTTACGTAGTAGTTCCAACTTTCGGTAGACGTGAGTAATGGGGGAGTGACCAGCCAGACAAGGTAGAACCCTCTTACACTGTCTTATAGGTTGAGCTCTATAGAGTAGATCATGAAAGAGGGACAGTCACTTGGCTGGACTGAGGGATGGGCCCACTAATCACCTTCAGAAAGAGCCATGGCAGAAGGGAAAGGCAGGAAAATAAGGAATTCTATTAAAAGTGCAAAATGAACCACATCTTCTTTATCCATGTGGTTTATACATACAATGGAATACTACTTGGCACTGAGAAAGAATGAAATTCTGCCATTTGCAGCAACGTGGATGGAACTGGAAGGTATGATGCTGAGTGAAATAAGTCAGTCAGAGAAGGACAGATACCATGTGTTTTCACTCCTATGTGGATCTTGAGAAACTTAACAGAAGACCATGGGGGGGAAGGGAAGGGGAAAAAATAGTTACAAAAAGAGAGGGAGGGAGGAAAACCATAAGAGACTCTTAAACACAGAGAATAAATAAATAAATAAATAAATAAATAAATAAAATAAAATTTTAAAAAAGAGAACAAACTGAGGGTTGATGGGGGAGAGGAGAAGAATGGGTGCTGGGCATTGAGGAGGGCACTTGTTGGGATGAGCACTGGGTGAGGTATGTAAGCGAGGAACCATGGGAATCCATCCCAAAAACCCAGAGCACACTTTACACACCGTATGTTAGACAATTTGACAATAAATTATATTTAAAAAATAAAATAAAATTAACTTAAAAATAAATTTATAAACAAAGGACTATCTGCCTCAAAGATTTCAAATTCAGGAAGCCACTATTTACTATTTGATTAGTATAAAAAGTAAAGTCTGTTTTTGAGCCTGGTGGCCCTTCTTATGACCCATTTTTGGAGAATTACATACCAATAGTACTAACAGCTACACTTTCTCATTTTGAGTGTTATTGTGCTGCTCTCTCCCCAGTTTTCAGTTTCCTTTTAGTGAAGTCTTTTAGAAAGCTGCCTGGACAAAACGAGGGTTGTGTCTGAGATTAACCGGGAGCTGGAGGGGCTGTTAGGCTTAAGACAGAAAAAACAGGCTGCTGAGAGATAGGAATTCCAGAAACACTCTAACACTGAGCTGATTGAAATTCTAACACAAACTATGAGAAAGTTACCATTTGAGGTAAGTTTACTTGTTAAGGATTTAGAAGCAAAGTAGTTTATTTTTTATATTGTTCTAAAGTCTGTTTTAAAATAATGGTTACTGGGTAATAATTTATGTTTGGCTGTTGTAGTCATTTTTTCTCATTATAGTCACTAGCTATTTATGCCCCATTTCCTAGTCACGAACAATACTTTTCCCGCTGCCCAGCAAGGCCATTTCCTCTTGGCCCTCTACTGTACTCTCAGTTACACGCAGACCCCTGATTGGAGCTCGCTTCAGCAAATGAAGCCTTCCCTTCCTTCTTTCTCCCTCCCCATCACCTGGGGTCCCAAGCACATCGTGGTTACATCTGTCACGCTTGTCACATTCTATCAGAATTCCTTATTGTCTGTCTCCCACAGAGTGGGCGAGTAATGGTGTCTGATTTTGATTTCCCAGCAGCTGGCACCATTGCTAACACACAATAGGTGCTCAGTAAATGTAAGAAGCATGAATAGGAATCTTTTTTTAGTGGAAATCTTAAACAGATGGTTTCTGATTTCATACCAGTAGACCAGAAGGTTGAAACACAAGCTGGGAGGTGGGGTGGGCCCTTGGCTTGAGGGGCACTTTGAGGTTTGGACTTTATTTTTCCATCCATGCATTAGGTAAATCCCTATGGACCTTATCTGCAATAATAGTCATACAAATGTGTACCTCTTTTTTGAGTTTTTGATATACATTTAGCCTTAAGAACTTTCTCAACTATCATCAAATGCTATGTGATTGAGAACAATACTAATAACACAACAGGTATTAAATAAAATATGCTGGGAATGAAATACATTTTGGACATGCCATCTACGAAGCTGTTGGCCAGTCCTCATCATGTCTGTTTACTCTTTTCCAGCATTTTCCTATGAGTCTGAAGGCCACATTTCCCTGTATTTAGTTGGATTTGGGAGGGGATAGAGAGGAGGTAATTGCCAAAATAATTTGGTTTTAAAAACAAGGAATTGATTCCTAATGGTCCAGCGTGGACATCTTCCCAAGTGTCTCAGTCACTATACATCCTTCCTGCCACCCCTGTGTTAATGTCATCATTGTGTCACACAGTGCCACCAAATTATACAATGTGTGTATATGGAAGTTAGGTGAGGACACGACTGAGTGTCTATCCCCTAAATACCACCTGCCTTTATAAGAGGCTCTAAAGCTCCCTGACAGATAGGTTCACAGACCTCACCTTATCCTTAGGTAAAATGGAAAGAACCCCAAACTCTTTGGGGACCTGAGTCCTACTCCCAGCTCTGCCATTCAACTAGATGTGTGATGCTACACGTGGCACTTGTCCTTCGTCTCTGCTCTGACGTTCAGTCGGGTTTTTTAGTTTTTCTAACTGCACATAAAACTAAGTCAAATATGTATGCTACACATTATACCAAGGTTCTCATATATGTTAAATAAAAAATAATGAATATGCAGCATGGTTGGCACTTTTCTAATGTAAATCATAAAGAACCAGCCTGCTGTTGTTGTAGGGACGTTCTACTTTGCTCACAACAGGGCAGAGAGGATTTCTCCCGGACTAGATTCCACAACTCAAAAGGCATGACATCTCTTTGAGTTTGAAAGCCAGTGCCTAGGACTGAAGTTATTTTTTGGTTCAACATTGTGTTCTTTTTGTTAAAGATACTGTGTGTTGGAAGTTTGGGGGCTAAACAATGTTCCCATTTTGTCACCGACACAGGCACAGTGAATCAGATTCTTCCTGATTCCAGTTGTGCCTCAGGCTGTACAGGAGGACCTACCTCCTAGGAAGTACCATAGATTTGTGGAAGGAATGTGAGCGCTGGGGTCAGGCTCACCCTTCCTCTGTCACTTACTGACTGTATGACCTTAGGCAAGTCGTGTCTTAACCTGGACTTCCTCGCCTGATTGTGAGGGTTAATGAGCCAGTGTATGCAACCCTGTAAGACACGGTTATGGACATCTTGCCAGACACACCCTCAGAGGGAGATACTATTCCGGACCCATGTAGCATTTACTTTCATTTGCCAGAGGTTCAAATGGCACTGTTTTGGTGCTCTCTCTCAAGAAGCTGTGATCTCGGGGAACAGGAAAGGGTTACATCGCATGGCCCTTTCTGTCTTGCGCACGTTGACGTAACCTCAGGAACTTCTCGCTGATCTGACAGACAAGCGAGGTGGACTCAAACTGCTGACCAGCTCTGACCATCAGCAAAAAGAAGAGCGCAATTTATTTAAAAGATTATGTAAACATCACCCTCTCGGAAACACTTTAAGAAGAAACTTTGCCCACACTGGGTGATCACCTACTTGACTTGAGACCAACACTCACTCTACTCCCCATCTCCCCCGCTTCTACCTGAGGACCTGTGCTCATTTGACGTTTTCATAAAGATTTAAAAGTAGTTTTTTGCTGGTATATAAGTTAAAACTTGGCTTTTATAAATGGTCATTGTTTTGCCTTTCAGAATATTCAGAAAAGGTTCTGCTTCCTAACCTGTGATGCTGCCAGTTACCTTGGAGACAATCTGCGGGGAATCGGGTCCAAGTTTGTCAGCTCTTCTCAGATGCTCACCTCCTGCTCTGAATGCCCTACACTCTTTGTGGACGCTGAGACTGTGAGTACCCAGTCCTGCTGTGGTGGCAAATGGCGGGCCCAGCTTAGGGTGTGAAACATATAGGAGGCGTGCTAGTGTTGTGGTTTGTTTGAAAGACACTCAGTGTTTGTGAGCAGCACCATGTTGTGACACGACCCCCAAAGGCCGGAGTCTGCATGGTAATGACTCTACATTGCCAGCCAAGGCCAAGTCATTTCAGGGAATTGGGAGAAAAATCCACGTTGGTGCTCCCTCCGTGTCCTTGGCACCTGTCTCCAGTATCTCTGGATTTGACCGCTGTGAACGTGATGAGCTAACCCCCAGAGCTGACCTAGCCCATCCCCACAATGCCAAGTTGTCCAGCCAGATGGGTCTCCAGAGGCAACATGTCCTCATTTTCCTTACTCCCAAGTGTCAAGTGGAGAGAGATTGCCCCCTGGAGGGATTCATCCAGCCCAAACTGCAAGTGATGAAGTTGAGGGTTAAGTAAAGCATCCTCTGGCTGACTGCTAAATCATGACTTTACATATAAGTCTAAGCCTGCACGAGTGGTGAGCTCTTTGGGGTGTGTGTCACCTTTCTGTATATCCTCCATGCCATCTCACACTGATGCTGAGTAATGAACTAATAAGGTTTAGAACCAATGAGGATGTGCTTTGATTTCAAAAGTCTCTGAAGAATTAGTCTCTCCAAGGACTCAGTGGTCGGAATACAATAGGAGAAATCATTCTATCTTAAATGATTTAAAGCAAAGATTAACTATAAAATCAGTTCAAAAGTCTATTTGGAGATGTGTCTTCCCACTACTTGGAGTATTGCTGGACGAAGATATCAGAGTTTGTGCATCAAATGAGTACATCTTAATGTGGGCTCCTACGGAATACGTGGTAAGGCTTGAGTGTCTATACTGATGTGGAGAAAACCGGATATTTTTGTAGATTTGCATTAGCGAGCCAGTATTCAATTACAATTGCAGCTGATAGTGGAACAGAATTACACAGCTTACTAAAAATGGACCCACTGGTCCCTACTTTACATTATTTCTAAATATATTTCTCTTTTGTATCTGACACAGCCATGCCTGTGTCTAGTTATCTCTCTAGTTGTGTTAATACAAATTATTTTCCTGCCTTCAGCTCCTTTCTTGTGGACTTCTGGACAAGCTCAAGTTCAGTGTTTTAGAACTGCAAGAATATTTGGACACCTACAACAACAGAAAAGAGGCCACTCTCTCGGTAAGCTTTTGTGTCTCTGTGCATATGCTTTCAGTTAAAATCCAATGAACCCACTTATGGGCCCTGGGAAGGTGTTGTGATTAATATAGGATAGGATCTTTGGGAGAAGAAAACGTCATCCATTCCTCTGTTAGCAAGACTACAATTCCAATTTAATACTGGTAGAACTGTTAACAGTATGTATTATGCAAAAATGATACTACAAAAGAGAAATTATCAGCTTTCATTTTAGCTCCATAATTTCCCTACTTGGAAACGGAAACATAGGTATCTGCTCGATGTCTCCTTGTCAATGTGATTAACTTTTCTCCAAGATGTAAAATTGTTAATTACTTCCTCCCAGTGTTTGCCTCTCCTGAAACTCACTGGGGTAGATCTCTGCTCTCCCCTCCTCTTAACTGCTCTTGGTAGCTGTCTCTCCCTGACTCCATTGCTTCTCTTGGCCTCAACTCCAGCTCTTTACTCTTTCCTTCACTGATCTAGACCGTAAAATGTTAGGAACAGAAGTGATCCAGAAACCTCCATCAGACATGCGGACCCCCTGATTTCTGACAAGCAATTGTGTGTAATGACTGTGGGACGCTTCTTATAATATGCCAGGCACAACGGGAAAGGCATGGATTTTGAAATCAGATGGACGTGGGTTCAAATCACAGATCAGCTACTTAAGGGTTAGTGACCTGGGATAAATTACTTACCTCCTCATCTCAGATTCATCATCTGTAAGACAGTGATAACAATTAATATGCAGAATTGTTGTAAGGGTATAACAATCGTAATAGTTGTAGCACCTGTCATCTCCTGAGTCCCTTCTATGTGTCCAACTACCTGATAAGAGTTAAATTTCTTAAATTAAATCATGTAATACTCATAACTACCCTGGGAGTTGCTATGATTATCCTCAGTAGCTCAGAGGTAGAAAATCGGTTTTGAAAATCCAGGTCTATGGGATTCCAAAGTCCATGCCCTCAAACACAACACAATGTTTATTGCCTTTTAAATAGAAATAACGTATGTAAACTGCCTAGCACAGTGCCTCATACATAGAAGATATTCATCACAAAGTTACTTGTTTTATGTTTGTTGCTCTTGTTATTAATCTTTTCATGATCTGTCCAAGGGCAAGAGTTCTAACGCTCTGCAATAACAATTCCCATTGTCTTTTACTCCTGTGGCTCCTTAATGGTCATTGTTTCCCATTTTCTCCATCATCAGTTAATAATAGTAATCCTTCCATCCTTCTTGGTGAACAAACCAATCTTTTGATGTCAGATGCAAGTTTCAATTCTTCAGTCCTTATTGTTTTGTGTCCAGAGGTTCCTTCTCACATCTGTATTGGTTACCATCCCAGGTACTTAAGGCTGGTAGCATCTCTAAATAGCTGAGCTATTATTATAATAGCCTTTCTTACATTGAAGCAGACCTGCCCCCAGAGAAGCCACCCAACGTAACAGAGAGGTAGGTGGGTCATGAGTCAGGTTTCATGGTCCAGTACCACCCATCCTGTGAGGAAGTATTGGTTTTTATCTCCAAATCTCAATCATATGAAAGGTTTCTAACTGTATATGATTTTTTCAAAATGATACACAAACTAGGAGTGGTCCGATGAAACCACTCTCCAGGAATGATGTACCACAATGTTCAAATTATATTTTTAAGTGAGCTCACTGAACCCATATGAACAGATATTTTAATCTCAAATAGTTCATCTTCAACCATAAAAAAATACTTTCAAAAAGTTATTGCAGCAAAATTTTATTTTACCATGATTAGAAGCTTAGTTGATTTTCCCTGTCGGGAGTGATGACAAAAATGTTTCCAGGGCATCACTGATTTTACCTCTGTCTGCATCTCTTTCTAACAACAGTGGCTCGCAAATTGTAAGGCAACATTTGCAGGAGGATCAAGAGATGGAGTAATTACCTGTCAACCAGGGGACTCGGAAGAAAAGGTAATAAAAACCTGTTAGAATTTATCTTTTCCATGCTCTGACACCCTGCGTTGATCTTGACCCACCCAAGAAGCGTAGAGCACAAGAAAGGAAGATGCACAATGGGGTCATCCCATACATTCACAAGAAGCCAGTAGTGTAAGACACAATGATGTTCAAGCCAAGCATGACTGTGTGTTGATGAGATTTGTGGGGGGAGTCTTCTTTTTGGAAAAGCAGAGGTATAAAAGTGATCTTTTTGCTGGACATCATTTAACTATACTAATAATTTCCTAATAAATCTGTTCATTTAGAATATAAAACAAAATTTCATTCGTTCTTCACTGAATCGCTCAGTTTCTTCAGGGAAGGAAGTCTTTGTTGACCTTTCAGCCATCACTCTAAAACAGATGGTTTTTTCTCATTTAGAGTTGCTTTAAGTAACACACCTCAGACCAGCTGGCTTGTAAATGTATGCTGTATTGTCAAAGAAATGGGTCGGAAGATTATGAATGGATTAAAATCATTCATTCTGCAGTTATGTACTAAGTGCCTCCTATGGGGTCCATATGGTGGATACAGTAATGAACAACAGACAAGCCTGTGCCCTTGTGGAGCCTCCGATCTTGTCAGGGAGACAGACAGGAATCAAAAACTCATCTAGGTGCAAACGGCAATAACTGCTATTAAGGAAAGAACTGTAAGCCATGGAAAGGAATCTGATCAAATGGGGAGAGTAGTTCTGAGAAAACTTCTCTATGAAAGTGTCATCTAAGTGAAGATCTCAAATATGAGCTAGAGATAGTCAAGTAAAGGGGAATGTGTAGAGAGCCTGTGCAAAGGCCCTGAGGCAGGAAGGGACCTGGCTCTTTGCAAGAACTGAAGAGAGTCTGGCTACAAGTGCAGAAAGCGACTTGGAGAAAAGTTTGAGAAGAGTCTGGAGAAGCTGGCAGAAACCAGACTGTGCAGGGCTTGGGTGTTTATCTTAACAGCAATGGCAGGCAATTGAAACGTGGTTATGAGTAGATTCAGGCTCTCACACTGTACTGTGGAAACAGACTGAAGTGCTCAAGAGTGGATTAGGGAAATCAAGTGAGGAGGCTACCTTCCAGTCAGGCAGAGGTGCTACCCTAGAATGACATCATCACTACTGGAGAAGCATTTTGGATTGTGCACCCTTCAGAGGATGAGAAACCATCTTCCTGTGTTACAAACAGTGCTAGACTGAAGTGTAAAAACAAAAAAAAAAATTGAGGAGTAAAAATTTTCCATAGAATATCAGTGGATCAATTTCAGTTTGGTAGTTATTCAACAAGTTTGCGGTCTTGTCATGGGGAGTTCTTAGGCGAGCCCCTTGCTAAGTGTTAGTGAAGAGGTGAGAGATGGAACAAGCAAACTACAAGACTGAGAAATATCTAGAAAGGGTTTTGAAGGGTGGGTTGCATTTCCACATCGCTGCCCTCCTCGAGGACACATTTATATTTCACATTGTGTCTTCCAGAAAACTTTCGTATCCTTGAAGTCATTGATCTTCCTGGGCATGGCAGGCAGGGCAGGTGGTACCAGCCCCATTCTATAGATGAGGAAACCAAGCTGGACTTGTCCAAGGCTTCACCGTTAATAAGCAATGGGCAAAAACATGGCCTGGCCACAATGTCTGGAAATGGGCAAATGTATACAACAAATGGTTTATCTATATTACATTTTTAAAATACGGGTTTGATGACATCATGTGAGATGTCTACCCTGAGCAATGCAGAGTTGAATGTGCAGTTCAAAATACAACAAACTCTAGCCTTTTCCATCAGTGCCTTTGTATGCAGCTGTGATGCGCTGCCTCGAAGGACTGTAACTCGGATTTTCACCAAATAACCTGTGTCATGAGCATACCCCAGAAGCTATATGTTAAAATACATTATATGATATATATTGCCTATGTTACAGATTTTTTAGCCATCCAGTGGCACCCATGCCTTCTGATTCCAGGCCCAATCCTCCCTCCACTATACTCTGCTGTTAAAATAAATTCAGCCCTGGGGCACCCGGGTGGCTCAGTCAGTTAAGTGTCCGATTCTTGATTTCAGCTCAGGTTATGATCTCACGGTTCGTGAGACAAAGCCCTACATGGGGCTCTACACTCACAGCATGGAGCCTGCTTGGGATTCTCTCTCTCCCTCTCTCTCTGGCCCTCCCACACTCGTGCTTTCTCTTTGTCTCTCAAATAAACATTAATCCAGTCCAGAGATAAGTTACCAGGTTATGACTTATGGTTAGCAAAAACCTAGTCCCGTTCAAGATATAGTTTGTATAGAATATAAACACAGTTATCTAAACATTTACCCTCAATCATGTAATTGTTACCTTCTCTATAATCAAATCTCAATCAGGAAAATGTATTAATACACTGCAGATTTTTTACAAACAAGGGTTAAAAAAAATATTTGTTCATTTGTTTACGGCTTCCTGGTTAAGTCTAAAAACATAGGACTTCTGGTTAAATTATCCTATTTCCCAAACATTCCAGTTTTCAAACGTGTGTTTCTGTTGAACTTGTAGTTTATTTCTGTTATTTTGTTCAGT
This sequence comes from Acinonyx jubatus, assembly GCF_027475565.1. NCBI lineage: Eukaryota > Metazoa > Chordata > Mammalia > Carnivora > Felidae > Acinonyx > Acinonyx jubatus. The sequence continues at coordinate 11,330,527 of NC_069380.1, forward strand.
TGCTCCTTCCCCACACCCCATTTTTTCTCACATCCCTCAAAGGGAGATTTCTGTTGTTTTTGCATAGTCTTCTTCCTTCTTGCCCATTTATTCTTTTTCATTTCCTCTTCATCCAACTCTTTCTGTGCTTCTGTATTGTAGTCCTTGTTTCCTCCTTTCCCTTTTCTTGTTTTTAGACTTCATTTCTTCATTCCTGTATTTATTTGTGGCAACTCTGTTAGTATTATAATAAGGCTTGAGAATACAAGGATGGAAAGAAACTAATAGTTTTCACGCACTGTACATCTATAATCTAATTTGATCTATTCCAACAGTCTCTGAAGGGTTTTTTCAATTTTGCAGGTAAGAAAGTTGAAGTTGAGAGGCTACCTCTATAGGCCAGATTAGTTTAAAGGTAAAAACATACACACAGAAAAGTCTAAAGGACAATTTCCAGCATCTGTCTAAATGTCTGTGTGGTTTTAGGTACCTGTATGAAATACCAGAAGGGATGTGAGTGGGCTTATAGGAAAAGGTCAACAGAAGGCCAAAATCTGAGTCTGATGTTTCCAGCATTTTTGCAAAACCAGCTTGGCTCTCTTCCCATTGCTGATATTAGCTCAGTGCATTAGAATTGCCCTGCATAAAGTGTGGACACGCTCATGACCAGAGAATTCAGACAATGAACAAATGTCCTGAAGAAGATGCTTTTGGTCTTTTGTATGTGACAATTCTGAGGACAAAGCTGGTCTGGAAGACCAATTGTATACCATCTACCAGAGAGAGTGCTTTCTGAGTCAGTCAAGGCCGGGTGATTTATTTAAATCCTCAGGATGCTTTGTTAAATTCTCTGTTTTGTTAGTAGATGCTGGATGTAGTTTGGCCACTGGAAATGCAGCTTAAACTGCATATTCTCTAGCCCCACCCACCTTACCTGAACCACTGCTGTAAGTGAGGTATGGCTAGGCACTGTGGGGAGTGTAAAAATGAGGACGACTGTGTTCCTATTGCAGATAACACTCATGCAGGGCTGAAAATGGGCTATGAGGGCAAATTGGGGAAAAGTCTTTACATGCTACTAAAGGTGGGCCTTGAGGACAGATGATGGGGTCACCCCCTTGAAATAATGATCTTATGTCCAGAGTTGCTAAGTACAGCTACCATTTGGCTTCCGTCCCCAAGCAAAACCCAACAAATGTTTGACCTCAGAACACAGCTTTACCTAACCTCAAGTGATTCCAACTCTCTTGTTCAGTCAGATTCCCTGTCTTCTGGAACAGTTTGATGTTGCCAGTTATTCCGAGCACCATTTGCACGGAGACAAGTGGAATGGGGATGGGAAGTGACCTTGTGATTCACAGAATCTGTGTCTGAATATAAATAGTGGAACAAACATGCCAGTGATTATTACATGGATGTTTCTGTTTCAGTAAAGTCTGTACTTGATGGAAGGATTAGTACTTGCCTTACTAAACTTAAAGCTCTGAGTTGAGCTCTCAGAGATGTCAGTCTGCTAGAGATGGAGACAGTATATACACACAGGCATATAGAGTCTTCCCACCCCCAAGCCCTACCCAAGTCTGGTCTGGTCTTTGCACAAGCTGATTTCTGCTCATTCCTAACAGGCGACAGAAGTGAGACATTGCTGTGGAATGGTTTATAGAAGAGGATACAGCTCCTTGCTGGATATTTAATATTTACTTTCCAGTTTCTCTTTTATTCCTAACATGAAGTTCCAGACTCAAAATAATGCAGAAAGTTTACACTGGTGGCCTGTGCACTGTCACCCAATTCACAGACGTATTAAGCTTGTACGATATTTTCTGAATTGGCCTGACATTAAAAAATTAAAATTGTTCACACATACACATACACTTACAACAGAATGCCATCTCTAAAAAGGAAGAACCAGCAACACTAGGCCTGCCTTCTTTCGTGGCAGCGGTGAGCTTGGGCAGAAACCAGCTGCCTCTCTGGTCTGCCTTCCTCCACATTCCCACTGCACACTGACTTCCTAACACTGAAGGCAAGAGCCAGGTGCCAACCATCATGATGCTTGCACTGCTGTTTTTCTTGTAAGAGAAATGTGTCTCTGTACGTCAGGCCCCCAAGTAGGCAACTGAGAGCTAGATAAATAGGGCTGTGTGTTTCAGGAAAAATGCGGTACCCATTAGCCCCCATTTGAGAGTGTTGCTCTTTGCCTGTGTGAGAAGCATTTTTACGTACACAAGATTCAAGTGCCCGTCTGCTGAACCTGCTTGCTTGGGCATATATTAAAGGTACTGTACATGCTCTCAGTGTGTGTACGAAACAAAACAGTTTCTTAAAAAAAAAAACAACAGCATTAGTAATGTTGGGGAAGTATTTTTGAGGGAAGGCTTATTTTAAAAGACAGGCATGATTAATAAATGATTTAGGCTTCTGGGAGATTATAATAGCCATTCTCTGCGAATAACGCACAGTACTCACTGAGTAGAACATAAGATAAGGAGTATGATCTCCGTGTGTCTCATGAGAGCAGTTTCATCTGCAGACACTGCTTTACCAGTGTTTTCTCAGCCTGAGCAAAAGGAGGGACACATCTCTTCATGACCCAAAACAGCACTTCTGATTAAGAATTTTGGTTTCCACTGACTTCTCCATTTCCCATGGAAGTCATCGGGCCTGGCTACCACTAGGTAGTTGAAATTAACAGAAGTGTGGGCCAAGGAGGAGACCCTCAGCTCCAGGGACTCCAGGCAGCAGCATGGGTCTTAGCCATACAATTAACGAATACGGCTCACGTCCCAGGTACTACAAAGCTGGAGAGGTTTCCATTTCACTTGTTATAGGTGATTTTAGTTGGCACACTCCCAACTCAACAGGCATTTCTCAGCACTACTTGAACATTTGACTCTTTGGACTCCAGGACAATGATTTACATTTAGCCCTACTACATTTCATCTTATATTCAAACCATCATTCCAATTACTAGGATCTTTATGGGCAGTATCTCTCTCATTTATATACTACTTATCCCTGTATAATCTATGAGAAGCCTGAAACCTCTGTTCTTGTACAAATTGAACAAGACAAGTGACAGTTTCTGCAGCTAATTTATTAAACATCATCCTTCAGATAGAGTCAGTTACTCTTCTGTAAGGAATCCTTTTTCCTGTGTTGACTGAAAGGAAATGTCTGCTGAAGTTAAATTTTTCTTAAAAATAGTAAATACCAGGGGTGCCTGGGGGGCTCAGCCAGTTAGATGTCTGACTCTTGATTTAGGCTCAGATCATGATCTCACGGTTTGTGAGATCGGGCCCTGCTTTGGGCTCTGTGCTGACAGCGTGGAGCCTGCTTGAGATTCTCTTTCTCCCTCTCTCTATACCCCTACCCCACTTATGTGCACTCTAAATAAATAAATAAATAAATAAATAAATAAATAAAACTTTAAAAATATTTTTTTAATAGTAAATACCTCAGGCTGTGTAATCTGTATCATAGGCTTAAAGGTATTGGTCTTTCAAAGCTTTAAAAGGTATTTATGGCCAAGGTCCAAAAAGCTGCTCAACAAACATAATACATCAGTGTGCCAGACGCAAGTGATATGAGCAATAGACGAATACATATTGTTTATACCTACTTAGGAGATTAGATGCATCTGAGTTAAGAAAGCTGCCACATGAGGCTAGATGGTCTAAATTTTATCCCATTTAATTTAAACCAGTGGCTTTCAGAGATTAAATATGATGAAAATAATAGCTATTACATTACACTGTGGCTCATCTTTTGTCATGGTGAAAATTTGTCAGGTTTTTACCTGCTGGGCTACATTATAAGCATAGAACTCATTTCAGAGCAGAGTACAGAGAAACAAGAATGGCTATGCTACTATTAATGAACAACAAACCAGATTATTCTGGGCTTTTAAGCTACACTGCCTGTGATCAGTTCTGAACATCCTGGTTTCTTGGCCTTTTTTTCCTCATTTGAGAAAACCTACCTCTAACTCCAATTTATAAATCAAGTGATATTAGGAGTGCAGGAGTGGAGCTTGAAGAAAATCCTTTTGACCAAATAAAATGGTGACGTTCCCATAACAGTTTCAAAAGGAATCTTAAGTCACCCAAACATAAATACGTTCATAAAGACTTATGAGGGGATTATTTTTAAAACCTGAATACAGGAAAATATTAGCACAGGAGAGATAAAAGGTTTTAACATTTTCCATAAAATCACCCCCCAGAAAGGCATTTTTCACTATCTTTTTGAGAGCTCTAAATGCAAACGAGGCCCCAGCCTGTGGCCTAGGAAAGGATTCTGAGATAATAAATATCAAGGCAGCTTGCACCAGCCTACCTAAAAAGGAGACTTTAAGACAGACCCCGAGAACTGCTGTGTGTCAGGTTGGCCATCCCCCAAGAAATACAGTTTTGTGCCCTGAGAGCTGAGTGGGAGGAACTGATTGACAATGAAATTCCTCAGCACCAAGCTGAAGTCAAAAAGGCTCATTTGCCTTTATTGAACAGAGGACATTCTGCTTTAACTGATTTGATGATTTTCTTGGATTACAACCTTGTTTTGGAAAACAGTGAAAAGATCGCACATTTTTCAGTACTTAAGGTTTGGTTATAAAAACATCTAGGCATGAAGTTTTCTTGAAAACAGTAAATACCTCAGGCTGTGTAATCTATGTCACAGGCTTCAACATATTTATCTTTCAAAGCTTTAAAAGATATTCATGGCCAAGGTCCAAAAAACTACTCAATAAACACAGTAGTCATCAGTGTATGTAACTTACACAATATGAGTAACAGGTGAGGCAAGAAAAGACCCTCAGAGAGCAGAGGGTGGAGTTGGAGGTGGTTGGTAATGGTGAGGCTTTATGTTTGAAGATACTAATAATTTGATAGTTTTATCTTTTGTGTATATGGTACCTTATATTGAATATAATACATTAAACTGGTAACAACCCAGAGATTTTTTTTTTTTAGAAAGAGCTTTAAAATAAGTGGTTTTTCCTACCAAGGATTAGAAACTGAGTTAGATATGTCTTTAAATATTCTGAAAATCCAGAACCAGATATGTTGATCCATAATTAGGAATGGACATTTTTTTTTAGTATTCTGTCAGATTCTGGTTATCTTTCCACACACTCACACTTTCCTTAAAGCCACGTCTATGGTTATGATGACACCAAAAAATGGAAGCCATAATGGAACATGGCCCAGTTACAAATTTATATGCTAAACTACCCATCAGTTCTAGATTACTTTTAAAAATTGATAAAATTATAAGAAATGAAATACAAGAAAACTATTTGTCATATCTCACTCTTGTTTGAGATTATACAGACTAGATTTATTCCTTTGACATGACTACATCTAGCAGTCCTATAAAATATTCTTAATGAGGAAGCTGAGCTGAATCTAAAGAAAATGCCACTTAGATGGTTAATTATATTCTATGTTAACTGGATAGTCATAGTTGAGCAGATAAGAAACCAAACAGATTAAAGACTCTACCTTAACCGATAGTTAGCAATAGCATAATTTGTTTGGGCTACAGTTCTTTCAAGTTACTCAGTTGGTCTCCTCACAGTTTTACTATGTTCGCATATTATTTACAGTTAAACACTAAAACCTTCAAGCAATAAAAGTTTGCACTTCTAGTGTCCAAGACTGACAAAACCTAAACCAACTAATCAGAGGATCTAAACGATTACGAATTATATTTTTCAGTGACATGTTTCCCATTCAAGCTTCTTTTTAACTGGACCGCTGTGCATGTTGAATGGGTACAAGATGTGCAACCGTTTATCAAGTTTGGGCAAGCAATGCTAATACTTATGCTGACGGTTCTGCTCTTGGAAGAGGGCCATGCTTTCCGTTGCATGCATTACACTGACCCTGTACTTTCTTTCCTTTCCTTTGTTTCCTGTGCCATGCTTGCTGTGTAGCAAATGGAATCTCTTGCAGTAAGTTAACTTTCTTTCATACTCTTTGTCCATTTTAGGCATGGACCCATAACAAATCTTATTTTTACTGTTACTGTTATATCTCTTAGCATGTTTTCCCCTTTGCATTTCATTTTATTTTATTTGGTAGACAAGACGTGCAGTGAATTAGTAGCATTCTGGGCTGCTTTTGTCCCAAAGTAGAAACTTAAGTTGCTATGAATTCTCATACTATCAGTGGGATATTTTGAGTAATAACCAGCATTATCTTACACTTACAAAGGACAGAGTTTTCATAGCTAGGTTTCACCCTAAATTGTGAAGGTGATGATTTAAACAATACTTTATTTATCCGCAAGACTCTGGCAGTTATCTTTTACATCAGATTTTAACAAACTTCCATAAAGAAAGGTTTAAGTGATCAAAAAACAAAATGCTTTACTGAAACAACCAAAGATCTAATTTGGGTTAAATTTGTGAGTGTAGCTACTTCTTTAAACTTATGTTCACTATCAGCACCGAGAGATCAAATAAGTCTCAACCTAAATCTAGAATGGTTCTTTTCCCCCAGGGGCCAGGGAAAGGACAAGAGAAAGAAAACTTCATTCACTATAGCCTTAGCATGATTTTGGTAACTTTTAACAATTAGGATCAAAAGTCTGTTAACAACACTATAGGATATCTTCTTAAAGCCTAAATTTAGATTCTTATAATTTCTCTCCCTCAACTCATTTGGGGGAACAATTTTAAATGACCTCAGAAGCTCTCCATTCTGAGTTCTTTATGACTATTAGCAAAAGAAAGGGCCTATTTATCCTTACTTAACCACATTTGAAAACTGAACAGTGACATGTTTAGTTGAAGCCACATATTTAACCCACTTTCACTGGTGCCTGCTGAGCCATGAAATTCTATCTCATGAAGGCTGCACTTTTCCTGTCACAGAATCCACATCCACCACCTAGGAGCTAACTCATTCTTCAAATAAAACAGGCGAAGTGTAGAGGCCATTGCAAGCAGATACGGCTCAAAGAGTAGTATGATCGTTGGTGTTGGAATTACTCAAGATGTACTTTTCCCTCATGGTATACATAAGCCATATAATGAAAACATTTTAAATTCCAGAGGTATCTATAGGGCTCAAGGGCCATTTTAGAGGACCAGTTTTTGATATTCTTTCCACGGAGAGTTTTGAATGTGTACTTAATTTCTCCTTTTTGGAAGCACTTGTAGCCCCTTTCTATCTCTGTAATTCAACAAACATTTATTGAGCACCGAGTAGAAGCACTGTCAACAAAACAGATACAGCACCTTAGTGGAACATATGACTGCCTGCTGTGTTTACACAGGCTTTAAGATGAGCGTCTGCACCCAAAAAGGCCGCCACAATTGTCTCATGGAGTAACCTCCCAAACTGCTGGATTTATAAATTTAGCACCTAGAATGACTTAATATTTTGCTTTTCAATAAAAATTGAAAAATGTCTCCAATTGAAAAATTAAATTTCCCTTTAATAAAAAATTTTTCAAACAATTTTAGCTTATAAAAATTATGACAACCACAATGAAGATGACCGTGGTCATAATTTGTAGATGCATAATTGGCAAATATACGGCAATGTGGCGATTCCCGGAGTCCCTTTATAGCTACTACTCCTCTCTAATTGGTCAACTTCCAGGAACGATTCTATATCATATTGTGATTTTTCTCACTGATATTTATTGACTGGATTCTATTGTTCCGTTTCATCTGGAATAAGAACAGCTAGTTATGTTTCCTTGATTTAGAGAGAAAAACATGTTTTTCTACCCTGAGACTTCACTTGCTATACAAGAGTGATCTTTAATAACGACTTCTTCCCATGCAAACTCTCTCTCTAGCAATTGGAACTGTGTCAGAGATTATATAAGCTGCACTTCCAGCTGCTGCTGCTCTTTCAGTCCTACTGTAAGCTCATCGGCCAGGTGCACGAAGTCAGCTCCATGCCAGAGGTGAGCCACACACCTCCCGACCCCAAGTCCTACCATGCAGATCATTCCTTTCCTTTTCTTCTCTCCTCCCATCCCACTTACAACTGTTCGAGCGATCTGATTCCCACATAATTGATCTAGCAGCACCAGGACTGGGGTGAGGCAAGCGACAAGCCTCGGCTCAAAATTGAAGGACGACCCTGAGAGCGAGGGCCTCCCCGATGCTGTGCCGAAAGGCCTCACTTGGCCCACCCTCGTCCTGGCCCTGGTGGTCTGGACATCGATACTTAAAAACGTTCCCGGTATTGTGGGTTTTCTTCTTGAGATTTAGCTTTTTGTACCTGCCACCTCTGAGACAGGGATAAAGAGGACTGAGTCCACAGTGTATCCACACCTATGGGTCAGAGACGACTTCTCCCCCAGTAGACCACGCCCAGGCTTAACCACATCTCGCAGGCAGTTAAATGTGAGGAGCTGAGGTCGGAGGAGAGATGTGGTGGACTAAAGGTACAGATGTGCTGGGCACCAGTGAACAGCCAGGAGTTTATGAAACCATCCTAGCAAGAGTGGTGAGGGGAGGAGGGAGCCCAGGAAACCGCACATCGGAGGAGGGGAGAGGAGGAGAAACACAAATGCCAGTGATGAAAGGAAAATGGGTAGTTTTTAAGGATACTTCCAAAGGCCAATTTCAAGGGCGGGGTAGGAAACAAACAGGTTTCCTCCACAGCGTTGCAGATTATTAGATAAAAGAGAACACAGTTGATACAAATTATAGGACATGTTGTCAAGGTAAAGGTTGCTCTTATTACTATTCTAGCAAATACTAACAGGATCCTTAGAGTCCATCTATGCTCAAAAACTAATGCACATGCAAATGTGACTGATGCCATTTTCTATATTTACAAAGCAATTTAAGTTTCACTTTAGATTAAGAAATTAAGTATTCATACCATGTGTATATATGTTTTGCATAATTATTTAAATATAGTAAATTTAAAGTGATTTCTCCCCAGTTATTTTAAATCTAGGTAAGTTTTAAATGCTACATACATACACACAGTATATAAGACATCCCTAGATTTAAAATAATTAAGATACTGACTTGCAAACTTAAAAATTATACACACAAAATTCTCTAATATCTTTTTTTAATTAAAGTATACTTGACATACAATATTATATTAGTTTTACACATACAACATCCTGATTCCACATTTATATACATTAGGGAATGCCACCCCAGTAAGTGTAGTTACCAAAGTTATTATAATATTATTTACTCTATGCTGTACTTTTCATCCCTGTGACTTATTTTACAACTGGAACTTTGTACCTCTTAATCCCCTTCACATCTTTCACCCAGTCCCCAACCCTTCTCCCCTCTGGCAACCACAAGTTTGTTCTCTATATTTGAATCTGTTTCTGTTTTGTTTTGTTTTTTAGATTCCACATGTAAGTGAAATCATATAGTTTTTATCTCTTCCCATCTGACTTACTTAGCATAATACCCTCTAGATGCATCCATGTTGTCAAAGGCAAGATCTCATTGTCTTTATGACTGTGTAATTATCCATTGTGTGTATATGTGTGTGTATCTTTGTACCACGTCTTCTTTACATATTCATCTATCAATGGGCACTTGGGGTGCTTCCATTATCTTGGCTATTGTAAATAACCCTGCCATAAACAAAGGGGTACATTTATCTCCTCTAATTAGTGTTTTTGTTTTCTTTGGGTAAGATACCCAGTAGTGGAATAAGTGGATCATACGGTAGTTTTATTTTTAATTTTTTGAGGAACTTCCATACTGTTTTTCCACAGTGGCTGCCCCAATTTACATCCCCACCAACAGTGCACAGGGGCTTCCTTTCCCCAGTCTCCCCAACGCTTGTTATTTCTCATCTTTCGGATATTAGCCATTCTGACTGGTGTGAAGGGGTACCTCATTTTGGTTTCAATTTGCATTTCCCTGATGATTAGTGATGTTGAACATCTTTTCCTTGGACTGTTGGCCATTTGTAGGTCTTTGGGAAGAGTGCCTATTCAAGTCCTCTGCCCATTTTTTCATCAGGTTGTATGAGTGGTAATGTATTTTGGAGATTAATCCTTTATCAGATACATCATTTGCAAATACTTTCTCCCATTTAATAGGTTGCTTTTTCACTTTATTGACGGATTCCTTTACTGCACAAAAAGTTTTTAGTTGCATGTAATCCTACTTGTTTCTATTTGCGCTTGTTGCTCTTGCCTGAAGAGATGTATCCAAAAAAATATTGATAAGACCAGTGCCCAAGAGTATACTGCCCATCTTTACATTTTATTTTTGGACATGGTATTAAAAAGTGGTCTCATTTTTCCAACACCATTTCATGAAAAGATTTTTTTCTCCTCCATCATATATTTGTTCCTTGTCCATTAATTGTGTAACTATGGATTTATATCTAGGCCCTCTTCTATTTTCCAAGCGTCTGTGTGTCTTTTTGTTCCACTACCATACTGTCTTTGATTACTATAGCTTTGTAATATAGTTTGAAGTCTGGGATTGGGATACCTCCAGCTTTGCTGTTCTGTCTCACAATTGCTTTGGCTTTGGGGGCTCTGTGATTCCATATAAATTTTGGGATTTGTTCTAGTTCTATGAAAAATGCCATTGGTATTTTCACAGGAATTGCACGAAAGCTGTAGAATGCTTTGGGTAGTATTGACCTTTTTAAAATAATCTTCCAATAGTGAGCATGCTATATCTTTCCATTTGTGTCATCCTCAGCTTCTTCCATCAACGTCTTATGGTTATCAGAGTGCAGATCTTTTACCTCCTTGAATTTATTCCTATGCATTCTATTCTTCTTCATGGAATTGTAAATAGGACTGTTTTTCTTAATTTCTCTGATAGTTGGCTATTAGTGTACAGAAATGTAACAGATTTCTGTATATTAATTTTGTATCCTGCAACTTTACTGAATTCATTGATTCTAATCATTTTTTGGTGGAGTTTAGAGTTTTCTATATATAGTATCCCGACATCTGCAAATAGTGACAGTTTAATGTACTCCTTACCAATCTGGATGCCTTTTCTTTCTTTTTCATGTCTGATTGCTGTAGCTAGTACTTCCAGTACTATATTGAATAAAAATGGCAAGAGTGGGCATCCTTGGCTTGTTCCTGATCTTAGAGGAAAAGCTTTCAGCTTTTCCCTGTTGAGTATGATGTTAGCTACAGGTATGTTATATATGACCTCTAGTACATTGATGTATGTTCCCTCTATACCCACTTTAAGAGGTTGTTTTATGAATGTATGCTGAATTTTGTCAAATGCTTTTATTGAATCTATTGAGATCATATAATTTTTATCTTTCATTTTGTTAATGTAGCTTGTCACATTGGTTGATTTGTAGCTATTGAACCATCCCTATATCCCTGAGATAAATCCCCTTAATCATGGCAAATGCTCCTTTTAATATATTGATGAACTCTGTTTGCAAATGTTTTGTTGACAATTTTTACATATATAGCATTAGAGCATTCCTTTCTCTTCAACTTTTGGGATACTTTGAGAAGGATAGGTATTAAATACTTTTTTACATGTTTGGTAGAAGTCACCCATGAAGCCATCTGGTCCTGCACTTTTGTTTGCTGAGAGTTTGGGGATTATTCAATTCCATTACTAGCAATTTGTTCAGATTTTCTATTCCTGATTCAGTCTTGGAAGATTATTCCTAGGAATTACTCAACATATTTTTTTAATGTTTATTTTGAGAGAGAGAGAGAGAATGCACACAAGCCAGGGAGGGGCAGAGAGAGAAGGGGAGAGAAATCCCAAAGAGGCTTCTTGCTGCTAGCACATAGCCAGACGTGGGGCTTGAACTCATGAACTGCAAGATCACGACCTGAGCCGAAACCAAGCGTCGGACGTTTAAACCAACTGAGCCATCCAGGCACCCCAGTCTTTATCTTTTCTAGTAAGCCACTCTTAGTTTCATTTTTCCATTTTTTTAGATTCCATTTCATTTATTTCTACTCTGATCTTTTGTCATTTCCTTTCTTCTACTAACAGTGCTTTGTTTGTTCTTCTTTCTCTAGTTCCTTTAGATGTCAGGCTAGATTAAGATTTTTCTTATTTCTTGAGGTAGGCTTGTAGCATTGTAAATTTTCCTCTTGGAAATACTATTGCAAGGGGGCCTGGGTGACTCGGTTAAGTGTCTGACTTTGACTCAGGTCATGATCTCAGTCTGTGAGTTCGAGCCCCAAGTCGGGCTCTGTGCTGACAGCTCAGAGCCTAGAGCCTGCTTTGGATTCTGTGTCTCCCTCTCTCTCTTCCCCTCCCCTGGCTTGCACTCTGTTTCTGTTTCTCTCTCAAAGATAAAACATAAAAATATATATATATACTGTTGCTAAGTCCTATCAATTTTGAACCATTATGTTTCCATATTCGTCTTGGGATATTTTTCTCTCTTTGATTTCTTAATTGATCCATTGTTTAATAGCATGTTGTTTAGGCTCCATGTGTTTTTTTCCATTACTTTTTAAATTGATTTCTACTTTCATACCATTGTGATTACAAAAGATGCTTGATATGGTATCTATCTACTTAAATTTATTGAGATCTGTTTTTTGGCCTAACATGTGATCTGTCCTGGAGAATGTTCCATGTGCACTTGAAAGGAACGTGTATTGTATTCCTGGGCAGAATGTTCAGTATATATCTGTTAAATCCTAAATCCATCTAGTCTTATGGCACTCAAATCTGCTGTGATTTTCTGTCTGAATAATCTATTCCTTGATGTAAAGGAGTATTTAATTCCCCTACTAATGTATTAATGTCAGTTTCTCCCTTTATGTCTGTTAATACTTGCTTTATCTATATAGGTGCTCTTAGGCTTGGGTACATAGGTATTTACAATTGCTATATCTTCTTGTTGGATTATCCTTATGTAATGTCCTTGTCTCTTGTTAGTCTTTACTTCAAAGTCTATTTTGTCTGATATAAATACTGCCACCCCAGCTTTTTTTTCCACTTGCATTTGCATGGAATATTTTTCCCATTCCTTCACTTTCAGTCTGCATGTCTCTAGGTCTGAAGTCGGTCTCTTGTACGCAGCATATAAGTGGATCTTGTTTTCTTTTTATATATTCATTCATTCTAGGGGTTTGATTGGAGCATTTAGAACATTTACATTGAAAGCAATTATTGATAGGTATGTACTCATAGGTAGTATCTTGTTTTCTGGTTATTTTTATAGCTCTTCTCTTCTTGTCTTTCCTTGCCTTTTGATGGCTTTCTTTTCTTCAGTGTTATGCTTTTCTGGTTGTGGTTACCATGAGGTTCATATATAACATCCTATGTGTCTAGCAATATGTTTTAAGTTGAAGTTCAAACATGTTCTAAAAGCTACATCTTTAATTCCCTCCCCCATTTTACGTATGTATATTTTATATCTATTTTGTGTATCACCTAATTTTTGTAGATATAATGGATTTTACTAGTTTTTTCTTTTAGCCATTATACTAAGTAAATGACCTACCATCTTTAGTATAGGTTTACCAGTGAAATTTTTTCCTTTCATTATTTCTGGACTCTTTGCTTAAAGAAGTCCCTTACATTTCTTATAAGACTGGTTTAGTGGGGATAGACTCCTTTAATGTTCATCTGGGAAACTCCATGTCTCCTTCAATTCTGAATGATAAGCTCCCAGGTAGGGTATTCTTGGTTATAGACTTTTTTCCTTTTAGCACTTTGCAGGCCAAAAGGCAGTGGCATGATCTATTCAAAATTCCTGCCAAGAAATCAGCTTATAGCCTGATGAGGCTTCCCCCCTGTGTAACTAGTTGCTTTCCTATTGCTGCTTTCAGGATTCTTTAATTTTTTGACATTTTAAATATTATGTGACCTCCTTGGGTTCATTGTGTTCGAGGCGCTCTGTACTTCTGGGCCTGGATCTGGAGTATTTCCTTCTCAGGGTTAGAGAAGTTGTCTGTTACTACTTATCTGCCCCTGTCTTCTCCTTCTGACCCCTATAATGCAAATGTTAGTAAAACTGATGTTGTCCAAAGATCCCTTAACTTAGCCTCATTTTTTTAAAATGTGGTTTTCTTTTTGCAGTTCAGCTTGTATGCTATTACTCTTCCAGATTGTGACCCATTCTTCTGCATCCTCTAATTGCTTTTAATTCCCTCTATTGTATTTTTCATTTCAGTTATTACTCAAGTCTAGTGAGTATCTTTATGGCCATTCCTTTGAACTTGTATCAGGTAGATTACTCATCTGTTTTGTTCGGGACTTCTCAGGTTTTATATTGTCCTTTCATTGGGAACGTATTTCCCTCTTTCCGCATTTTGTCTAACTCTATTTCCTTGTATTAGATCTTGAAATTAGTGGCCTTATATAAAAGGTGTCCTCCGGAGCCCTGTAGTACATGCCCCTGGTCAGGAGAACCAGGCATGCCAGGGGCGTCTCCTCTGTGGGCTGTACGTGCCTGCCTTTGTTACTGGGCCAGGATTCCTGCAGGCATGTTGGGGAGCAGGGCTGACCCCACCTAGGCTGGCTGAGTTGCCTGGCTACAGGTGCCACAGGTCTGCTGGTAGTGGGGGTTAGCCCCTGGTACCTTCTGGCTGAGAGGCCCGCCTGCCATGGCAGAGCTAGCAGTGGTAGAGATTGGCAGAACTGGCTACCCCCAGCATCAGGCCGGCTAGACTTGAGAGGAAGAAACCAACACTTTTATTCCCAGAAGTCCCTATAAGTCCCTGCCCGTCTGACACATGCCCTAAAATTAGTCAATAAATCTGCTTCATATATAGCCCAGATGTTTTTAATACTACTGCCTCTGAAATGCCTCAGAATGATTGATAGAGTGTGCTGGCCCTTTAAAAGCAGAACCTCAGTTTACTATAGTCCTCCCCCTCTTCTGGAGCCCCAGGGGTTTTCAAAGCTGGATGGTGTGGGGGCTCATCTTCCCCATTTTGACTCCCAGGACAAGGCGTGCCTGATGTGGGGCTTGATCCCCTCACTCCTCAGGGAGCTCTGCACCTGTGATACCCTTCCTCCTTGTGGATCGCCACACCTGGAGTTTAGTTCTTTACCATGTCTCTGCCCCTCCCACCCTATCGATGTAGCCTTTCTTTATATCTTTAGCTGTGAAAATGCTGTTCTGCTGGTCTTAAGGTTGTTTTCAGAGGGTGTTGCATTATATGAAGTTGTAGCCTCAGGCTGTCCCTGGAGGAAGGGAGCTCAGGGTCCCCCTACTCTGCCGTCTTCCCAAGCTCTTTCTCTGATATCTTACTTAGAATTACCTCGGTAAATTTTAAGCCTAGTACTGGAGTAGGTAGTTGCATTTAATAGGCATCTGTGCGAAGACAAATAATTCTGGCCCCGTGGGCTAGCTGGAAATGAAGAAAGATGAAAATGTTGGATACATCAACTTTCCAAAGAAGACATCATCAACTTACATTACAAAGGACAAAATAAACCTTTAAGTGCACATCAAGTCATTAAAATGCCCTTGAGATCAAATTACAAAACAGCTGACTTCCATAGTATATTTTGGGGGCACGAAGAAGTGACGTAGGTTCTCTTTTTATGATCGCTGCTACCAACGGAGAAGTTTTGAGGTAAAATATCTCTTACCTCTGTAACATGAATACTAACATCACCTTGAGATTTTTCTTCCTTAAATTGTATCTTTCATCTTTTCCCATAGCATACAAATAGTGAGAAAAAATTCTTTTTCAAGCAAGATCTATGTTTATGATTACATTTATTTGGCACATAAATGCTTAATACTAAGCATTTTATATACATCGTCTCATCTTTAAAGTTACCTGTGAGGCAGGTAATGTCTTCGGTCTTACAAATGAGAAAACTGAAGCACATATAAGTCTATGTACTTGACTACGGTCCCACAGTGCAGTGCAGAATTGGCATTTGAACCCAGCTCCACCCAAGCCTATTGTCTTACGCATTTTAACTCTGGGTTTGTCCGTCTACTTAAATAGAAAACATGTCAAAGGAAATGTTAGCCCCTCATCTAAGGAGAGTATCCCAGTGGTTGATACATAAAGTTATCCAATGCATCCAACCCCTTACACATCCCATGTAGTAATTTTATTTGTCCTGTTTTAGCTTACCAAGATATTAAGCTTGTGCTTAACCAGACCTTAATACAATGAAGATTTCTTCTCTAAGGGATGCAAAATCCAGCTTGCAACTAAATACAATAAAAATAACTTTTTTTTTAACAGCTGCTAAATATGTCCAGGGAACTGAGTGACTTAAAGAAAAACCTGAAGGAGGCCACTGCGGCCATTGCAGCTGACCCTCTCTATATAGAGGGTGCATGGTCTGAGCCAACCTTCACATCCACCGAAGCGGCCATCCAGTCCATGCTGGAGTGCCTGAAGAACAATGAACTTGGCAAGGCTTTACGGCAAATCAGGGAATGCAGGTAACTCTACTATTGCTTTTAGAAATGGTTAAAGGAAATCCTTGCCTAATAGTTACTTTGTCATGGTGGGGGACTGAATCACTACAGAAGGGACATCCAGATATTTTATACACATCCTTCTCAGCTCTTTACCACGCCAGAAAGATCAGATTTTAGAACTTGTGTGTCTAAAGTCTAGGCGTTATTTTTCGCCTTTTGGTCATCCTTAAAAATGTTGAAACACTTCAGATTATGTTGGAGTATACTTTGAGAACTATTATCTGAATGTATCCTTGTCCCCTTACATTTTGATACTATCTTCACATTCGTCAGAATCAGAATGTTATAGCAAATCAAATTCCGTTCTGATAGTTAGAAGCTTTAGATATTTTCATCAAAACCAGTAACATTCTACAGTTGGTTATGGTGATGTTTGCAAAACTCTGAATATACTAAAAGCCATTGAGTTGTATGCTTTAGATGGTTGAATTGTATAGTATGTGAGTTATATCTCAAAGCTAGTGTTTTTAAGTAATATTCTTATATTACCGAGGCTAATAACCTCCCAACTTTGTGATCAATAGTGCCTCTAATCTGTGCTGTTTTTTAATTGCAGAAGTCTGTGGCCCAATGACATCTTTGGAAGCAGTTCTGATGATGAGGTCCAGACACTACTGAATATTTATTTCCGTCATCAAACTCTGGGACAAACGGGTACTTACGCGTTGGTAGGGTCTAATCAGAGCCTGACCGAAATCTGCACCAAGCTGATGGAGCTGAACATGGAGATCCGGGACATGATTCGCAGGGCCCAGAGTTACCGGGTCCTCACTGCTTTTCTTCCAGACTCCAGTGTTTCTGGCACTAGTCTCTGACAGGAGCCTCCCATCCCCCATGCGTTCCAAGCTGGGGGTGCTGTCATGCTGGGGTGATGTCATTCAGTGTCTTTTCAGCCTTCAGAAGGCTTGGTCAGACTGTTCTCCCTCTTGTTACCTGTAGGACTTTTTCTAAACAGGATGACAGAACTTCCAACGTGTAGCAATACCATAAGAACCAAGGTAGCATAGAACATTCTGGGACAGACTCCATCCATCATGCTGTGTGGCACAAAGGTGTTATCATTTCACTGAGCAGATGCAACTCACTACTGAAGAAAGTGACTTCCATTGCATACCAAAGCCGACTACACTGAATAATACCTTCCTTTCTAGAAACAGTTTTAGATTGGCAAAAGTGCAATGTTTTCTTCACTAAAAAATGTTTTATATTCTAAAACTTGTACATTCTTTTTTTTTTTTCCTTTTTTTCTTTTTTTGGTGGGCTGAGGAAGGGACAGGCAGAATGAAGCTGGCCACTGAAAATTGTAAGACGGTCAAAAGCTGACAGCCTGTGTATGTGAAGAGGGAATTGTAAATGGACAATTTAATATACACTGTAATTTGAATACAATTACTGTATCTAAAAGGAGCTGCTATGAAGTACCTTTCTTATGTTGCTAGGCTACTGTTTCTGAAAGCCCTGGATCTCTTTGCAGGAGTCTGTGATTAGGACCCTAGCACCAAATATGGTCCAGACAGACCTTTTTGTAAAGGTCTTGGCTGCTTTTTACTAGAAGGTTGCTTATATGAGCATATTTATACTACAAAAGGATGAGTGTTAATTTTAACCAACTTTGCCATTTTGTAGAAAAAAGTTAAATTCACATTACAAATTCCAAGTCTTTTCACCGGTCACGCATGCATATTTTAATATCCATTTGGATAGCCAGAAGTAGAATCATAAAGATAAACTATGAGTTGTCACTTTGTTACTTAAGAGATGTCATGTTTTGTTTGTAACATATATGTAAAGGGCCATTCTTCACTTTTCTCCTTAAACTTAATGCTGTCAAGTGTTAGATGTGTGCATGTAAACCAGTTGCACATCAGAAACATATTCAAAGTTTATCTATGTAACTTATTCACTCTGTAAATACATTTAAAGTTTTTGTGATGTAATCTTGGTTGATCTTCTATTCAGAACTTCCTTTAGACTTAAAAAAAAAAAAAAAAAAAGACAAAATACATATTGACCATGGATTTTATTTCTGGTTAGAAGATCTTTGCCTTTGACGTACATTTACAGATGTGCATGGGGGTTGCCACAGTGACAACCGCAAGGGGCACCATTCATCTAGGGTCCATGGCTGGCACTCACAGTTCCTGCTCCAGAGAGGGCCTATCTGTAACCTCGTTGTAAGTGGACATGGCTAAGATGGTGACTTTCAACCAGCTCTCTCTATAATGAGCCAAAGAGAAATCACAAGAGTGAGGGCTCTAATCATCGACACCTATCATGAGGTTGTCATCCTTAAAATTGGGAAATAGAATCAAAACTCCTACTTTGGATTATAGAGTCTGTTGCAACCCTCACCTAGCTCTACCTGACATGAAAACACAGGGGCACAGACACACACAACAATCTAACTGCTACTGTCTTCCTACTCATATTTACCTAGACTAACAGATGTAACTTGCTTTTCTAACATACAATAGCCAAATCTTCAGTAGTAATTTTCTAGAAGTAGCCTGTAACAGGGAGTATGAGCCAAGATGTTTTTTATGTTACCATAGGTACAACTATTAACTAATTGTAGTAACTTTTTTGAGGAGAGGAGGGTTCAAGACGGCAGCATAGAAAGATCCTGAGCTCACATCCTCCAATGGACACCAAAAATCTACAATTATATTCAGAGTAATTCCCACAGAAAAAAGACCTAGAAACTGGATGAATAGAGCCTTCACAAAAAGGAAAAGCACGGAGACAGGTAAAAGAGGCAAGAGGTCTCACCAAAGAAAACACACACTCCTGGCACAGTGTTCCATAGTCAGGAAAGTTCTCAAAGTTATAAGCTTTTTTCTGAAAAGCAAAATATTTGAGATCTATATCAGGAACCCTGGCCCTTACATCCTGCATGAGACATGAGTCCCCAAAACACCTGACTATGAAAACCAAAATGGAATAGGTCCAAGAAAATTCTAGAACTGTAAGGAAAGGGAATTCTACTCTCCTTTTTATGTTTTTTTTAATTTTATTTAAATCAAAGGTAGTTAATATAGAGTGTAATAATGGTTTCAGGAGTAGGATTTAGTGGTTCATCACTTACATATAACACCCAGTGCTCACCCTTAAAAGCCCTCATGTACAGGTACTCAGTCAACCCAGAAACCAGTACATAAATACCAAATCAAAAAGTGCACACATCACAGGTGAAGGAGACCGACTTACTAATTTTGGAGTACCTGCCAGGGAGTCAGGAAGCACCTGGGGCTCTACATGGAGACTGAGAGACATGGACAGAAGCCATTTTTGTTCTTTCTGCCATGCTGAGCCCAGCACTGGCAAGTGCCACTCTAGACTGCTAATGCCAGGAAACATGCCCCCATTGAGAGTCCTGTACAACCTTGCATCTCAGCAGGTCCTCACAGCCAGCCAGGCCAGGCACCAACCCAACCCCATTTGCACACCTCCATCAGTTGCTCCAGATGCAGAGCCAGCTAGGACAGGGACCAGCCCTCCCAGCAATACAGCCACAACAGTCTGGCACCACTGAGCAGGGGGTCCATGCAGCTCCGAGGGAACAGGCCTGGAGCATCTGAGTCTGGTGTACAAGTGATTGTGCTTCTGCGCCCCATAGGCTCTCCCACATAAGGCCACTCCTTCCAGACCAGCAGACATAGTTGAACTACCTAATACGGACACAGACACAGAGACAGGCAAAATGAGACACAGCAATGTATTCCAAATGAAAGTAAAAGACAAAACAGACAATGAAAGGAAACAGACATGCAGGCACAAGCAGCATAGAGTGTCCCAAACAAGATAAATCCAAAGAGATCCATATCAAGGCACATTATAATAAAAATATCAAAACCTAAACAAAGAAAGAAAATTTTAAAAGCAAGAAAGAAAGTATTCTATATAAGGAAACCACCATAAGACTATCAGCTTATTTTTCAGCAGAAACTTTGCAGGTCAGAAGTGACAGGCAAGATATATTCAAAGTACTAAAAGGAAAAAAAAAAAAGTACACCTTAAGGAACTAGAAGCAGAACAGCAAACACACCCGAAACCCAGCAGAAGAGAATAAAAATCAGAGCAGAAATAAACAATATAGAATCCAAAAAAACAGTAGAACAGATCAATGAAACTAAAAGTCGGTTTTTTGAAAAAATAAAATTGATAAACCTCTAGCCAGGCTTTTCAAAAAGAAAAGAGAGAGGACCCAAATAGATAAGATCATGTATAAAAATGGAATTATTACAACCAATCCCTCAGAAATACAAGCAATTATCAGGGAATACTATGAAAAATTATATGCCAACAAACTGGACAACCTGGAAGAAATGGACAAATTCCTAGATAAATACACACTACCAAAAGTGAAACAGGAAGAAACAGAAAATTTGAACAGATCCACAACCAGTGAAGAAATTGAATCAGTTATCAAAATCTCCCAACAAATAAGAGTCCTAGACCAGATGGTTTCCCTGGGGAATTCTACCAGACATGTAAAGCAGAGAGAATACCTATCCTTCTCAACCTGTTCCAAAAAATAGAAAGGGAAGGAAAACTTCCAGACTCATTCTATGAAGCCAGCGTTACTTTGATTCCCAAACCAGACAGAGACCCAGCGGGGGTGGGGGGGAGACAACTACAGGCCAGTATCTCTGATGAATATGGATGCAAAACTTCTCAACAAGATACTAGCAAATCGAATTCAATAGCATATAAAAAGAATTATTCACCATGATCAAGTGGAATTAATTCCTGGGCTGCAGGGCTGATTCAATATTCGCAAAGCAATCAATGTGATACATCACATTAATAAATGAGAAGAACCATATGATCCTGTCAAGAGATGCAGAAAAGGCATTTGATAAAATATAGCATCCTTTCTTAATAAAAACCCTCAAGAAAGTCAGGATAGAAGGAACATGCTTAAACGTCATAAATGCCATTTACAAAAAGCCCACAGCTAATATCACCCTCAATGGCAAAAAACTGAGAGCTTTCCCCTGAGATCAGGAACACGATAGGGATGTCTACTCTCACCACTGTTGTTTAACATAGTGTTGGAAGTCCTAGCCTCAGCAATAAGACCACAAAAATGAAATCAAAGGCATCAAAATTGGCAAAGATGAAGTAAAACTTTCACTTTTCACAGACGACAGGATACTCTACATGGAAAACCCGACAGACTCCACCAGAAGTCTGCTAAAACTGATACACGAATTCAGCAAAGTTGCAGCGTACAAAAATCAATGTACAGAAATTGGTTGCATTTTTATACACCAATAATGAAGCAACAGAAAGAGAAAGAAATTGATCCCATTCACAATTGCATCAGGAACCATAAAATACCTAGGAATAAACCTAACCAAAGATGTAAAAGATCTGTATGCTGAAAACTATAGAAAGCTTATGAAGGAAATTGAAGAAGATACAAAGAAATGGAAAAACATTCCATGCTCATGGATAGGAAGAATAAATATTGTCAAAATGCAATCTATATACCCAAAGCAATCTATATATTCAATGCAATCCCAATCAAAATTGCATCAGCATTCTTCTCAAAGCTAGAACAAACAATTCTAAAATTTGTACGGAACCATAAAACACCCCAAATAGCCCAAGTAATATTGAGGAAAAAAACCAAAGCAGGAGGCATCATAATCCCAGACTTTAGCCTCTACTACAAAGCTTTCATCATCAAGACAGTATGGTATTGGCACAAAAACAGACACCTAGACCAATGGAATAGAACAGAGAACCCAGAATTGGACCCACAAATGTATGGCCAACTAATCTTTGACAAAGGAGGAAACAGAACCCAATGGGAAAAAGACAGTTTCTTCAACAAATGGTGCTGAGAGAACTGGACAGAAACATGCAAAAGAAAGAAACTAGACCACTTTCTTATACCATACACAAAAATAAACTCAAAATGGATAAAGGACCTGAATGTGACAAGGGAACCATCAAAACCCTAGAGGAGAAAGCAGGCAAAAACCTCTTTGACCTCAGCCGCAGCAAATTCTTCCTTGACACACCTCCAAAGGCAAGGGAATTAAAAGTAAAAATGGAGGTGGCTAGGAAGATGTCGGCGTAGGAAGACGCTGGGCTCACCGCCTCCTGAGGATCATTTAGATTCCACCCACACCTGCCTAAATAACCCAGAAAATCGCCAGAAGACTCACAGAACGGATTCTCTGGAGCCAAGCGTAGATGAGAGATCCAGGGGAGGGTAGGAAGGGTGGAGAGGCAGAGCACGCTCCACGGACTGGCGGGAGGGAGCCAGGGCAGAGGGGCGGCCCGCCAGCCAAGCAGAGCCCCCGAGACTGACTGGCAAAAACAGAGGGGCCAGACGGAGTGTGTTCTGAGAGCAAGCAGGACTTAACATCTGGAAGGCTGTAAGTTAACAGCTCTGCTCAGAGAGCGGGAGGGCTGGAGGACAACGGGAGGGAGAGCTGCTGAGCCCGGGACAACAGAGCGCAGCTCAGCGGAGAACAAAGGCGCTCGCCAGCACCATCTCCCTTGTCCATCCCCCAGCCAAAATCCCAAAGGGAAATGGTTTCTGTCAGGGAACTTGCTCACACCGCCCAAACACCCAACACTGTGCTTCTGTGGATCCATCCCTCTGGCAGGTCTGACTCCCTCTCAGTGCCGCAGGGCCCCTCCCGAAGCGGATCACCGAAGGATAAGCGAGCTGAGCCTGCCCCGCCCCCGTGCACCTTGCCGACCCACCCCAGCTAATATGCCAGATCCCCAGCACCACAAGCCTGGCAGGGTGCAAGTAGCCCAGATGGGCCACCCCACCCCACAGTGAATCCCGCCCCGAGAAGAGGGGAAGAGAAGGCACACACCAGTCTGACAGTGGCCCCAGCGGTGGGCTGGGGGCAGACAGGTCTGACTGCGGCCCCGCCCACCAACGCAAGCTATTCAAGACAGCACAGGGGAAGTGCCCCGCAGTTCCGCACCACTCCAGGGACTATCCAAAATGACGAAACAGAAGAATTCCCCTCAAAAAAACCTCCAGGAAATAACGACAGCTAACGAACTGATCAAAAACGATTTAAACAATATAACAGAAAGTGAATTTAGAATAATAGTCATAAAAATAATCGCTGGGCTTGAAAACAGTATAAAGGACAGCAGAGAATCTATTGCTACAGAGATCAAGGGACTAAGGAACAGCCAGGAGGAGCTAAAAAATGCTATCGATGAGCTGCAAAATAAAATGGAGACAACCACGGCACGGATTGAAGAGGCAGAGGAGAGAACAGGTGAACTTGAAGATAAAATTATGGAAAAAGAGGAAGCTGAGAAAAAAAGAGATAAAAAAAATCCAGGAGTATGAGGGGAAAATTAGAGAACTAAGTGATGCACTAGAGAGAAATAATCTACATATAATTGGTATTCCACAGGAGGAAGAGAGAGGGAAAGGTGCTGAAGGTGTACTTGAAGAAATCATAGCTGAGAACTTCCCTGATCTGGGGAAGGAAAGAAGCATTGAAATCCAAGAGGCACAGAGAACTCCTTTCAGACGTAACTTGAATCGATCTTCTGCACGACATATCATAGTGAAACTGGCAAAATACAGGGATAAAGAGAAAATTCTGAAAGCAGCTAGGGATAAACATGCTCTAACATATAAAGGGAGACCTATAAGACTCGTGACCGATCTCTCTACTGAAACTTGGCAGGCCAGAAAGGAATGGCAGGAGATCTTCAAAGTGATGAACAGAAAAAAATATGCAGCCGAGGATCCTCTATCCAGCAAATCTGTCATTTAGAATAGAAGGAGAGATAAAGGTCTTCCCAAACAAACAAAAACTGAAGGAATTCATTACCACTAAACCAGCCCTACAAGAGATCCTAAGGGGGATCCTGTGAGACAAAGTACCAGAGACGTTGCTACAAGCATGAAACCTACAGACATCACAATGACTCTAAACCCGTATCTTTCTATAATAACACTGAATGTAAATGGACTAAATCCGCCAACCAAAAGACATAGGGTGTCAGAATGGATAGAAAAACAAGACCCATCTATTTGCTGTCTATAAGAGACTCATTTTAGACCTGAGGACACTTTCAGATCGAAAGTGAGGGGATGGAGAACTATTTATCATGCCACTGGAAGTCAAAAGAAAGCTGGAGTAGCCATACTTATATCAGACAAACTAGACTTTAAATTAAAGGCTGTAACAAGAGATGAAGAAGGGCATTATGTATTACAGGGCCTATCCATCAAGAAGAACTAATAATTATAAATGTCTATGCGCCGAATACAGGAGCCCCCAAATATATAAAACAATTACTCACAAACATAAGCAACCTTATTAAGAATGTGGTAACTGCAGGGGACTTTAATACCCCACTTACAACAATGGATAGATCATCTAGACACATGGTCAATAAAGAAACAAGGGCCCTGAATGATACATTGGATCAGATGGACTTGACAGATATATTTAGAACTCTGCATCCCAAAGCAACAGAATATACTTTCTTCTCGAGTGCATATGGAACATTCTCCAAGATAGATCACATACTGGGTCACAAAACAGCCCTTCATAAGTATACAAGAATTGAGATCATACCATGCATACTTTCAGACCACAATGCTATGAAGCTTGAAATCAACCACAGGAAAAAGTCTGGAAAACCTCCAAAAGCATGGAGGTTAAAGAACACCCTACTAAAGAAGGAATGGGTCAACCAGGCAATTAGAGAAGAAATTAAAAAATATATGGAAACAAACGAAAATGAAAATACAACAATCCAAACGCTTTGGGATGCAGTGAAGGTAGTCCTGAGAGGAAAATACATTGCAATCCAGGCCTATCTCAAGAAACAAGAAAAATCCCAAATACAAAATCTAACAGCACACCTAAAGGAAATAGAAGCAGAGCAGCAAAGACACCCCAACCCAGCAGAAGAGGAGAAATAATAAAGATCAGAGCAGAAATAAATATAGAATCTAAAAAAAACTGTAGAGCAGATCAATGAAACCAAGAGTTGGTTTTTTGAAAAAATAAACAAAGTTGATAAACCTCTAGCCATGCTTCTCAAAAAGAAAAGGGAGATGACCCAAATACATAAAATCATGAATGAAAATGGAATTATTACAACCAATCCCTCAGAAATACAAGCAATTATCAGGTAATACTATGAAAAATTATACGCCAACAAACTGGACAACCTGGGAGAAATGGACAAATTCCTAAACACCCACACACTTCCAAAACTCAAACAGGAAGAAATATAAAGCTTGAACAGACCTATAACCAGCAAAGAAGTTGAATCAGTTATCAAAAATCTCCCAACAAATAAGAGTCCAGGACCAGATGGCTTCCCTGGGGAATTCTACCAGACATTTAGAGCAGAGATAATACCTATCCTTCTCAAGCTATTCCAAAAAAATAGAAAGGGAAGGAAAACTTCCAGACTCATTCTATGAAGCCAGTATTACTTTGATTCCTGAACCAGACAGAGACCCAGTAAAAAAAGAGAACTACAGGCCAATATCCCTGATGAATATGGATGCAAAAATTCTCAATAAGATATTAGCAAATTGACTTCAACAGCTTATAAAAAGAATTATTCACCATGATCAAGTGGGATTCATTCCTGGGATGCAGAGCTGGTTCAACATTCGCAAATCAATCAATGTGATACATCACATTAATAAAAGAAAAGAACTATATGATCCTGTCAATCGATGCAGAAAAAGCATTTGAAAAAATTCAGCATCCTTTCTTAAGAAAAACCCTCGAGAAAGTCAGGATAGAAGGAACATACTTAAACATCATAAAAGCCATTTATGAAAAGCCCACAGCTAATATCATCCTCAATGGGGAAAAACAGAGCTTTCCCCCTGAGGTCAAGAACATGACAGGGATGTCCACTCTCACCGCTGTTGTTTAACATAGTGTTGGAAGTGCTAGCATCAGCAATCAGACAACAAAAGGAAATCAAAGGCATCAAAATCGGCAAAAATGAAGTCAAGCTTTCACTTTTTGCAGATGACATGATACTATACATGGAAAATCCGATAGACTCCACCAAAAGTCTAGAACTGATAGATGAATTCAGCAAAGTTGCAGGATACAAAATCAATGTACAGAAATCAGTTGCATTCTTATACACCAATAATGAAGCAACAGAAATACAAATAAAGAAACTGATCCCATTCACAATTGCACCAAGAAGCATAAAATACCTAGGAATAAATCTAACCAAAGATGTACAAGATCTGTATGCTGAAAACTATAGAAAGCTTATGAAGGAAATTGAAGAAGATATAAGGAAATGGAAAAACATTCCGTGCTCATGGGTTGGAAGAATAAATATTGTTAGAATGTCAATACTACCCAAAGCTATCTACACATTCAATGCAATCCCAATCAAAATTGCATCAGCATTCTTCTTGAAGCTAGAACAAGCAATCCTGAAATTCATATGGAACCACAAAAGGCCCCGAATAGCCAAAGTAATTTTGAAGAAGAAGACCAAAGCAGGAGGCATCACAATCCCAGACTTTAGCCTCTACTACAAAGCTGTCATCATCAAGACAGCATGGTATTGGCACAAAAACAGACACATAGACCAATGGAATAGAATAGAAACCCCAGAACTAGACCCACAAAAGTATGGCCAACTAATCTTTGACAAAGCAGGAAAGAATATCCAATGGAAAAAAGACAGTCTCTTTAACAAATGGTGCTGGGAGGACTGGACAACAACATGCAGAAGATTGAAACTAGACCACTTTCTTACACCATTCACAAAAATAAACTGAAAATGGATAAAGGACCTGAATGTGAGACAGGAAACCATCAAAACCCGAGAGGAGAAAGCAGGAAAAGACCTCTCTGACCTCAGCCGCAGCAATTTCTTACTTGACACATCCCCAAAGGCAAGGGAATTAAAAGCAAAAATGAACTACTGGGACCTCATGAAGATAAAAAGCTTCTGCACAGCAAAGGAAACAATCAAAAAAACTAAAAGGCAACCAATGGAATGGGAAAAGATATTTGCAAATGACATATCAGACAAAGGGCTAGTATCCAAAATCTATAAAGAGCTCACCAAACTCCACACCCAAAAAACAAATAATCCAGTGAAGAAATGGGCAGAAAACATGAAGAGACACTTCTCTAAAGAAGACATCCAGATGGCCAACAGGCACATGAAAAGATGCTCAACATCGCTCCTCATCGGGGAAATACAAATCAAAACCACACTCAGATATCACCTCACGCCAGTCAGAGTGGCCAAAATGAACAAATCAGGAGACTATAGATGCTGGAGAGGATGTGGAGAAACGGGAACCCTCTTGCACTGTTGGTGGGAACGCAAACTGGTGCAGCTGCTCTGGAAAACAGTGTGGAGGTTCCTCAGAAAATTAAAAATAGACCTACCCTATGACCCAGCAGTAGCACTGCTAGGAATTTACCCAAGGGATACAGGAGTACTGATGCACAGGGGCACTTGTACCCTAATGTTTATAGCAGCACTCTCAACAATAGCCAAATTGTGGAAAGAGCCTAAACATCCATCAACTGATGAATGGCTAAAGAAATTGTGGTTTATGTACACAATGGAGTACTACGTGGCAATGAGAAAGAATGAAATATGGCCCTTTGTAGCAACGTGGATGGAACTGGAGAGTGTGATGCTAAGTGAAATAAGCCATACAGAGAAAGACAGATACCATATGTTTTCACTCTTAGATGGATCCCGAGAAACTTAACAGAAACCCATGGGGGAGGGGAAGGGAAAAAAAAAAAAAAGAGGTTAGAGTGGGAGAGAGCCAAAGCATAAGAGACTCTTAAAAACTGAGAACAAACTGAGGGTTGATGGGGGGTGGGAGGGAGGGGAGGGTAGGTGACGGGCATTGAAGAGGGCATCTTTTGGGATGAGCACAGGGTGTTGTATGGAAACCAATTTGACAATAAGTTTCATATATTAAAAATAAATAAATAAATAAATAAATAAATAAATAAATAAATAAATAAAATTTTTAAGAAAGTAAAAATGAATTATTGGGACCTCATCAAGATAAAAAGCTTCTGCACAGCAAAGGAAAAAATCAACAAAACTAAAAGGCAACTGATGGAACAGGAGAAGATATTTGCAAATGACATATTGCCTAAAGGGCTAGTATCCAAAACCTATAGAGAACCTACCAAACTCCACACCTGAAAAACAATCCAGTGAAGAAATGGGTAGAAGATATGGATAGACATTTTTCCAAAGAAGACATCCAGATGGTCAACAGACACATGAAATGATGCTCAATATCACTCCTCATCAGGGCAATACAAATCAAAACTGCACTGAGATACCACCTCATGCCAGCCAGAGTGGCTAAAATGAACAAATCAGGAGACTATAGATGCTGGCGAGGACGTGGAGAAATGGGAACCTTCTTGCACCATTGGTGGGAATGCAAACTGGTGCAGCCACTCTGGAAAACAGTGTGAGGTTCCTCAAAAAATTAAAAATAGAACTACCCTATGACGCAGCAATAGCACTGCTAGGAATTTACCCAAAGGATACAGGAATGCTGATGCATAGGGGCACATGTACCCCAATGTTTATATAGCAGCACTTACAACAATAGCCAAATTATGGAAAGAGCCTAAATGCCCATCAACTGACAAATGGATAAAGAGGATGTGGTTTATATATACAATGGAATACTACTTGACAATGAGAAAAAATGAAATCTGTCCATTTGCAGCAACGTGGATGGAACTGGAAGGTATGATGCTAAGTGAAATAAATCAGTCAGAGAAAGACAAATACCCTATGTTTTCACTCATAAGTGGATCTTGAGAAATTTAACAGAAGACCATGGAGGAGGATAAGGGGGAAAAAAAGTTACAGAGAGGGAGGGAGGTAAACCCTAAGAAACTCTTGGATACTGAGAACAAACTGAGGGTTGATGGGGAGGTGGGAGAGAGGGGAAAGTGGGTGATGGGCACTGAGGAAGGCACTTGTTGGGATGAGCACTGGGTGTTGTTGTATGGAAACCAATTCTCAATAAATTATATATATATTTTTTAAGTACTAAAAGGAAAAAAAAAACACTTAAAAAAAAAAAGATACCCTAGCCAGAAAGGTTATTATTCAGAATTG
Organism: Acinonyx jubatus; assembly: GCF_027475565.1. Lineage (NCBI taxonomy): Eukaryota > Metazoa > Chordata > Mammalia > Carnivora > Felidae > Acinonyx > Acinonyx jubatus. Next base: position 11,360,019 of record NC_069380.1, read on the forward strand.
AAGAGGAGATCAAGAGTTGACCAGATAAGCAAAATCTCAAGGAGTTCTTCACCACTAAACCAGATTCATAAGAATATTAAAGATTTAATTAAGGGAAAAGACAATAAGAAAATATATGAACGACAAAAGCTCAGTGGTAAAAGTAAACATATACAAAAAGTAGTGAGTGAACCACTTGAGAAGCTAGGATGAGGTTAAAAAACAAAAGTAGTAAAAACTAAATCTACAATAATTAGTTAAGAGATAGTCTAAAAAAAGATGTCAAAGAGACAAACCACAGAACAGGGCAAGTAAAAATGTGCTTTCAGAATTCATTGGAACTTATAGGATCACCTACTTAAAACAGACTGCTATATACATACACTGTTATATATAAACCTCATGTAACTATAAACCAAAATCCTATAATTGATATATAAAAAACAGAAAAGAATTCAAACATAACACTAAAGAAAGTTATCACAAAAGAAGAGAGGGACTACAAAACAACCAGAAAACACAGACAATCTAGACTTTAAAATAAAGACTGTATCAAGAGATGAAGAAGGGCATTATATCATAATTAAGGGGTCTATCCACCAAGAAGACCTAACAACTGTAAACATTTATGTGCCAAATGTGGGAGCACCCAAATATAGAAATCAATTAATCACAAACATAAAGAAACTCATTGATAGTAACACCATAATAGTAGGAGACTTCAACGCCCCACTCACAGTAATGGAAAGATCATCTAATCAAAAAATCAACAAGGAAACAATGGCTTTGAATGACACACTGGACCAGATGGACTTAACAGATATAGTCAGAACATTTCATCCTAAAGCAGTGGAATATACATTCTTCTCCAGTGCACATGGAACCTTCTCCAGAATAGACCACATACTGGGACACACATCAGCCCTCAACAACTACAAAAAGATTTAGATCATACTGTGCATATTTTCAGACCACAACGCTATGAAACTCAAAATCAACCACAAGAAAAAATTTGGAAAGGTAACATATACTTCGAGACTAAAGAACATCCCACTAAAGAATGAAGGAGCTAACCAAGAAGTTAAAGAGGAAATTAAAAAGTTCATGGAAGCCCATGAAAATGATAAACACCACAACCCAAAACCTCTGGGACACAGCAAAGGCAGTCATAAGAGGGAAGTATATAGCAATCCAGGCTTTCCTAAAAAAGGAAGAAAGATCTCAGATACACAACCTAACCTTATGCCTTAAAGAGCTGGAAGAAGAACAGCAAATAAAACCCAAAACCAGAAGACAGGAAATAATAAAGATTAGAGCAGAAATTAATGCTAGTGAAACCAAAAAAAACAAACAAAACAAAACAAAACAAAAAAAACAGATCAATGAAACCAGAAACTGGTTCTTTGAAAGAATTAACAAAATTGACAAACCATTAGCCAGTTTGATCAAAAAGAAAAAGGAAAGGACCCAAATAAATAAAATCAAGAATGAAAGAGGAGAGATCACAACCAACGCAGCAGAAATAAAAACAATAAGAGAATATTATGAGCAATTATACGCCAATAAAATGGGCAATCTGGAAGAAATGGACAAATTCCTAGAAACATATACACTACCAAAACTGAAACAGGAAGAAATAGAAAATTTGAACAGACCCATAACCAGTAAAGAAATTGAATTCATAATCAAAAATCTCCAAAAAACAAGAGTGGAAGGCCATACAGCTTTCCAGGGGAATTCTACCAAACATTTAAGGAAGAGTTAACACCTGTTCTCTTGAAGCTGTTCCAAAAAATAGAAATGGAAGGAAAACTTCCAAACTCTTTCTATGAAGCCAACATGACCTTGATTCCAAAACCAGACAGAGACCCCACTAAAAAGGAGAACTATAGAGCAGTTTCCCTGAGGAACATGGATGCAAAAATCCTCAACAAGATATTAGCCAACCGGATCCAACAATACATTAAAAAAATTATTCACCACAACCAAGTGGGATTTATACCTGGGATGCAGGGCTGGTTCAATATCCACAAAACAATTAACGTACTTCATCACATCAATAAAAGAAAGGACAAGAACCACATGATCCTCTCCATAGATGCAGAAAAAGCATTTGACAAAATACAGCATCCTTTCTTGATAAAAAGCCTCAAGAAAGTAGGGATAGAAGGATCATACCTCAAGATCATAAAAGCCATATATGAACGACCAAATGCTGATATCTTCAATGGGTAAAAATTGAGAGCTTTCCCCCTCAGGTCAGGAACAAGACAGGGATGTCCACTCTCACCACTGTCATTCAACATAGTATTGGAAGTCTTAGCCTCAGCAATCAGACAACACAAAGAAATAAAAGGCATCCAAACAGGCCAGAAGGAGGTCAAACTTTCACTCTTCACAGATGACATGATACTCTGTGTGGAAAACCCAAAAGATTCCACCAAAAAACTGCTAGAACTGATTCATTAATTCAGCAAAGTTGCAGGATATAAAATCAATGCACAGAAATTGGTTGCATTCCTATACACCAACAATGAAGCAACAGAAAGAGAAATCAAGGAATCGATCCCATTTACAATTGCACCAAAAACCATAAAATACCTAGGAATAAATCTAACCAAAGAGGTGAAAAATCTATGCACTGAAAACTATAGAAACCTAATGTAAGAAACTGAGAAAGACACACAAAAAAAAAAAATGGAAAAAGATTCCATGCTCCTGGATAGGAAGAACAAATATTGTTAAAATGTCGATACTACCCAAAGCAATGTACATAAGTCAATGCAATCCCTATCAAAATAACACCAGTATTCTTCACAGAGCTAGAACAATCCTAAAATTTGCATGTAACCAGAAAAAACACCAAATAGCCAAAGCAATCTTGAAAAAGAAAACCAAAGCAGGAGGCATCACAATCCCACACTTCAAGCTATACTACAAAGCTGTAATTATCAAGACAGTATGGGACTGGCACAAAAACAAGACACTCAGATCAATGGAACAGAATAGAGAACCCAGAAATGGACCCACAAACGTATGGCCAACCAATCTTTGACAAAGCAGGAAAGAACATCCAATGGAATAACGACAATCTCTTCAGCAAGTGGTGCTGGGAAAACTGGACAGCAACATGCAGAAAAATGAACCTGGACCACTTTCTTACCCCATACGCAAAATAAAGTCAAAATGGATGAAAGACCTAAATGTAAGACAGGAAGCCATCAAAATCCTCGAGGAGAAAGCAGGCAAAAACCTCTTTGATCTTGGCCGTGGCAACTTCTTACTCAACACATCTTTGGAGGCAAGGGAAACAAAATGAACTATTGGGACCTCATCAAAATAAAAAGCTTTGCACAGTGAAGGAAACAATCAGCAAAACTAAAAGGCAACCAACAGAATGGGAGAAGATATTTGCAAACAACATATCAGATAAAGGGCTAGTATCCAAAATCTATAAAGAACTTATCAAACTCAACACTCCAAAAAAACAAATAATCCAGTAAAGAAAGGGGCAAAAGACAGGAATAGACACTTCTCCAAAGACGACATCCAGATGGCCAACTGACACATGAAAAAATGCTCAACTTCACTCATCATCAGGGAAATACAAAATCAAAACCACAATGAGATACCACCTTACACCTATCAGAATGGCTAACATTAACAACTCAGGCAACAACAGATGTTGGTGACGATGCGGAGAAAGAGTACCTCTTGGCACTGCTGGTGGGAATGCAAGCTGGTGCAGCCACTCTGGCAAACAATATGGAGGTTCCTCAAAAAATTAAAAATAGAACTACTCTACAACCCAGCAGTTGCACTACCAGGTATAAATCCAAAGGATACAGGTGTGCTGTTTCGAAGGCACACAGGCACCCCAATGTTGATAGCAGCACTATCAATAATAGCCAAATAATGGGAAGAGCCCAAATGTCCACTGATACAGGGATAAAGAAGATGTCATATTATATATACACATACATACATACAACAGAGTATTACTCAGCAATCAAAAAGGATGAAATCTTGCCATTTGCAACAACATGGATGGAACTGGAGGGTATCATGCTAAGAGAAATTCGTCAGAGAAAGAAGTATCATAGGCCTTCACTCATGTGGATTTAAGATACAAAACAGATGAACAAAAGGGAAGGGAAGCAAAAATGATAAAAACAGGGAGGGGTACAAAACCTAAGAGACTCTTAAATACAGAGAACAGGGGCGCCTGGGTGGCTCGGTCAGTTAAGCATCCGACTTCGGCTCAGGTCATGATCTCACGTTCCATGAGTTCAAGCCCCGCGTCGGGCTCTGTGCTGACCGCTCAGAGCCTGGAGCCTGTTTCAGATTCTGTGTCTCCCTCTCTCTCTGCCCCTCCCCTGTTCATGCTCTGTCTCTCTCTGTCTCAAAAATAAATAAACGTTAAAAAATTAAAAAAACATACAGAGAACATACTAAGGTTTGCTGGAGGGGTTTTGTGTGGGAGGATGGGCTAAATGGGTAAGGAGCATTAAGGAAAACACTTGTTGGGATGAGTACTGGGTGTTATACATAGGGTATAAATCACTGGAATCTACTGCTGAAATCATTGCAGTATATGCTTGCTAACTGACTTGGATGTAAAATAAAATTAAATAAAATATTGTGCTTACAAGAAAAAATGTTTAACGATGGGAAAAATCAGGGTGACTTGGAGAAGGTAGAACTATAAGGTTGGCAGTTAAAAAAAAAAAGAAAAAGAAAATAACATATACATATATATAGAAGTTATACAGTGCTTTCTTCTTGTTCATCCCAACAAGTACCCTCCTTAATGCCCATCACCCATCTTCCTCACCTCCATTAACCCTGTTTGTTCTCTGTATTTATTAGTCTCTCATAGTTTGCCTTCTTCTGTTTTTATCTTATTTTCCTTTCCTTCCCCTATGATCATCTGCTAAGTTTCTCAAATTCCACATGAGTGAAATCATGTGTTATCTTTCTGTGACTGACATTTTTCACTTAGCATAATACCCTCCAGATCCATCCATGTTATTGCAGATGGCAAGATTTCATTCTTTTTGATTGCCAAGTAGTATTCCATTGTGTATATATACCACATCTTCTTAATCCATTCGTCAGTGGATGGACATTTGGGCTCTTTCCATAATTTGGCTATTGAATAGTACTGCTATAAACATTGGGGTATATGTGAGCCTTCAACAGCACTCTTGTATCCTTTGGATAAATTCCTAGTAGCGCAACTGCCAGGTAGTAGGGTAGTTCTCTTTTTAATTTTTTGAAGAACCTCCACACTGCTTTCAAGAATGGCTGCAAGAGTTTGCATTCCTACCAACAGTGCAAGAGGGTTCCCCTTTGTCCACATCCTCACTAACATCTGTTGTTTCCTGAGTTGTTAATTTCAGCTACTCTGACCCATGAGAGGTGATATCTCAATGTGGTTTTGATTTGTATTTCCCTAATGATGAGTGATGCTGAGCATCTTGTCATGTGTCTGCTTGCCATCTGGATGTCTTCTCTGGAAAAGAATCTATTCACGTCACCTGCCCGTTTCTTCACTGGACTATTTGTTTTTTGGGTGTTGTGTTTGTTAAGTTCTTTATAGAAATAACCCTTATCCAATATGTCATTTGCAAATATCTTCTCCCATTCCATTGGTTGCCTTTTAGTTTTATTAATTGTTTCCTTTGCTGTACAGAAGCTTTTTATCTTGATGAAGTCTCAATAGTTAATTTTTGTTTTTATTTCCCTTCCGTTTGGAGACATGTCAAGTAAGAAGTTGCTGTGGCCAAGGTCAAAGACATTGCTGCTTATTTTCTCCTCTAGGATTATTAATGGCTCCTGTCTCACATTTAGGTATTTCATCCGTTTTGAATTTATTTTTGTGTATGGTTTAAGTGGTCCAGGTTCATCCTTTTGCATGCTGCTGTCCAGTTCTCCCAGCACCATTTGCTAAAAGAAACTGTCTTTTTTCCATTGGATACGCTTTCCTGCTTTGTTGAAGACTGGTTGGCCATACATTTGTGGGTCCATTTCTAGATTCTCAAAGACTCTGAATAGCCAAAGTAACGTTGAAAAAGAAAACCAAAGCTGGAGGCATCAGAATCCCAGACTTTAGCCTGTCTTGCAAAGCTATAATCATCAAGACAGTATGGTATTGGCACAAAAACAGACACATAGGTCAAAGCAATAAAGCCTGGAAATTTAAAAATCGGTCTCTGCTTTGAGGAAGCCGAGACCTTGCCCTTAAAGATCCAGCACAACACACAAGCCATAGAGATATAGCTTGGAAACAGCAGTTTGAAAGGCAACTGGAGCTTACAGGAAGGAGAGTTAGTTACTAATCTAAGTTTGCTGAGGGACTTCAGGAACAAAAGAGCTGGCAGGTGCCATTTCCCTCCCTTGCCCCTCATCATAAACACACAGCCACCTGCAGGAACCAGCAAGGCTCCACAACTCACTAACTTCCTTGCACCAGGCCTTGCCCTCCCCAGCCAGACCTGCCTCAGTCCCAGTGCTGTGGATCAATTCCCCCAGAACACCTAGGCAAATCTTGCCAACACTACACTCCTGACCACCCATGGAACACATGTACAACTTATTAAAACTTCACCCTCCCCACCTCAGGAGCTGTGCTGAGCTTATGTGTCCAGCATGGGAGCACCCAAATGCATAAAACAGTTAATAAGAAACAAAGGAATTGGTAGTAATACAATAGTAGGGGACTTTAACACCCCACTTACATCAATGGACAGATCATCCAAATAGACAGTCAACAATACTAGCTTTCAATGACAACCTAGAACATGTAACAGATGTATTCAGAACATTCTATCCTAAAATGGCAGAATACACATTCTTTTCAAATGCACATGGAACATTCTATAGAATAGATCACATATTAGGCCACAAAACAAGTCGTAACAAATGCACAAAGATCAATATCATACCATGCATCTTTTCTGACTACAACACTATGAAACTAGAAGTCAACCACGAAAAAATCTGAAAAGACCACAAATGCATGGAGATTAAATAACATGCTAACAAACAATGGATCAACCAGGAAATAAAAGAAGGAATTAAAAAATACATGCAAATAAGTGAAAATGAAAACACAACAGTCCAAAATTTTGGGATGCAGCAAAAGTGGTCCTAAGAGGCAAGTTTATAGCAATACAGGCCTATGTCAAGAAGAAAAATCTCCAACACTCTAACCTTACACAAGAAATAATAAAGATTAGAGCAGAAAAAAAAAATGATATAGAAACTAAAAACACAGTAAAATAGATCAATGAAACCAGGAACTAATTATTTAAAAAATCAACAAAATTGATAAATCTCTAGCCAGACTCATCAAAAAAAAAAAGGGGGGGGGGAAAGAAAGAAAGAAACAGAGAGAAAACAAAAATCACAAATGAAAGAGGAGAAATAACACTGAAATATAAACAACTATATGCGAATATTATGAGAGTATATGCCAACAAATTAGACAACCTAGAAGAAATGGGTAAATTCCTAGAAACACATAACCTACCAGACCTGAAGGAGGATCAAATAGAAAATTTGAACAGACTGGGTACCAGCAAGGAGATTGAATCAGTAATCCAAAAACCCCCCAAAAACAAACATCCATGACCAGAGAGCTTCAAAGGCAAATTCTACCAAAAATCTCAAGAAGAGCTAATACCTATTCCCAAACTGTTTGAAAAAAATAGAAGAGGATGCAAAACTTCCAAATTCAATCCATGATTGATCGTATCAACCTGACACCAAAACCAGATAAAGCCACCACAAAAACAAAAAGAAAACAAACAGAAACACTACAGGCCAAAATCGGATGAACATAGATGTAAAAATCCTCAACAAAATACAAGCAAAATGAATCCAACTATGCGTTAAAAAAAAAAAAATCATTCGGGGTGCCTGGGTGGCGCAGTCGGTTAAGCGTCCGACATCAGCCAGGTCACGATCTCGCGGTCCGTGAGTTCGAGCCCCGCGTCAGGCTCTGGGCTAATGGCTTGGAGCCTGGAGCCTGTTTCTGATTCTGTGTCTCCCTCTCTCTCTGCCCCTCCCCTGTTCATGCTCTGTCTCTCTCTGTCCCAAAAATAAATAAAAAACGTTGAAAAAAAAATTAAAAAAAAAATCATTCACCTGAATCCAGTGGGATTTATTCTCAAAATATAAGAGTGGTTCAATATTCACAGATCAATGTGACATCACGTCAATAAAATAAAAATCATGTGATCATTTCAATGGACACACACACACACACACACTTTTGACAAGATCCATTCATGATAAAAGCTCAACAAAGTAGGTTTAGAGGAAACATACTTTATAATAAAGGCCATATATGGAAAAATGCACAGTGAATATCATACTCAATGGGGAAAAACTGAGAGCTTTTCCCCTCAGGACAGGAACAGGACAAGGATGCCCACTCTCACCACTTTTATTCAATATAGTACTGTAAGTCTTAGCCACAGCAATCAGACAACATAAACAAAAGGTACCAAATTGCCTTTTGAAAGTAAAACTTTCACTATTTGCATATGACAGGATACTATACAGAGAAAGCCTACAAGACTCAAAAAACTACTAGAACTGGTGAATGAATTCAGTAAAACCACAAGATACAAAGTCCATGTGCATAAATCTGTTGTATTTTTATGTACTAATAATGAAGCAGCAGAAAGAGAAATTAAAACTATCCCATTTACAACTGCACCAAAAATAATAAGACACCTAGAAATAAACCCAACCAAAGAGGTGAAACACCTATATTCTGAAAACTATAAAACGATGAAAGAAATTGAAGATGACACAAAGAAATTGGGGGGGGATGCATGCTCATGGGTTTGAGGAACAAATATTGTTAAAATGTCTATACCATCCCAAGCAATCTATAGCTTTAATAGAAACCCTACCAAAATACCTATAGCAACTTTTCACAGAACTAGAACAATCCCAAAATTTGTATGGAACCACAAAAGACCTTGAAGAGCCAAAGCAATCTTGAAAAAGAAAAGCAAAGCCAGTGGTATCACACAAAAAGATGCTCAGCATAATTTATCATCAGGGAAAAGCAAATCAAAACTATAATGAGATATCACCTCACACCTGACAGAATGGCTAAAATCAGTAAACCAAGAAACAGCACATGTTTGTGAGGATGTGGAGAAAGGGGAACCCTCCTGCACTGTTGGTGGGAATACAAACTGGTGCAGCTACTGTGGAAAGCAGTATGGAAAATCCTCAAAAAGTTAAGAATAGAACTACCCTATGGTCCAGCAATTGCACTACTAGGTATCTACCCCAAAAAATACGAAAACACTAATTCAAAGGGATACGTGCACCCCTAGATTTATTGCAGCATTATTACAATAGCTAAATTATGGAAGCAGCCCAAGTATCCACTGATACATGAATGGAGAAACAGGTGGTATGTATGTATATGTATGTACATGTGTATGTACATATGTATGTATACATGCATATTCATACATACACATGTGCAATGGAATATTCAGTCCTAAAAAAGGAAATCTTGCTCTTTGTAACAAAGGAATGGACCAAGAGAGTATAATGCTAGGCAAAATAAACCAATCAGAGCAAGAGAAATACCATATGATTTCACTTGTGTATGGAATTTAAGAAACAAATGAACAAAGGGAGCGGGGGGGAAAGAGAGAAACCAAAAAGCAGACTCTTAACTACAGAGAACAGAGGGTTACCAGAGGGGAGGTGGGTGGGGGAATGAATGAAATATGTGTAGGGAATTAAGAGCACACTTATCTTGATGAGCACTGAGTAATATATGGAATTCTTGAATCACTGTATTGTATACCTTCAATGAACATAACACCCTATGCTAACTACACTGGAATTAAAAGAAAGAAAAGAGAAGGAGAAAACAAAGAAATTTCAACAGTACATTGTAACCTATAGTAATAAAATGTGGAGGTTTAATTCTTAATTTTATAAAACAATAGATTTGCTAATGTGGAAATGTTCTACTTTTCCTCTATTTCTTAGCCTCCTCTCCTTCTAATGTAGGTGAGGAAAACTGTGTAAAAGAAAGGCCCTTTAAAGCTTCAGCCCCACACTAGCTGAGCCCAGTAAGAACTGCAGACCTGCAGTCAAATCTCCTGGGTATAGTGTTATACCGGTTACTGAAGCATTAATTTTTCACCTCCCCAGGGACCCAAAGAAATGGGGAGGAGATGAGGTGTAGAGATATCCACCCAAAGGAGAGAGTAGATATCTAATAGGCGCTTTCATAAGAGAAATGCCTCCTCATATCTCAGTGCTTTCTGGCACCAAAACATTATACACTTTTTATCCACTGGCATAAAAGCAATTTAAATAGGTGCACCGTAACTTGGACTTAAGTCGATTAAAATTATATTCTCCAAATAGAGTGTCTTAGAGCACCATACATTTTAGAGATACGTATTATTCCCACTCATTGGCGAGAACACTTAAGAATGTTAGTACAGCTGTGATTAAGATGCTTGTAGTCATTACACGACACACGAACGGACATGCATACACAAACACGCACAGAGGCACATCTTAAGGTGCTTCTGGTTCCAAATCCTAACACTGTTCTTTTCAGCAAATTAATTGTAGAATCATAGAAATAAGGGTACCTCCTGCTGCTTGTATCAATAGCTTATACCTGCTTCCAAATACCTGCCTGAATATAAAAGTGACTACAGGTGAATTTTATGGCCTATTATACCTCCATAAACCTGGGTGTTTTAAGTTTTTGATACACTTACTTGGATTATTAACATTTGAATACCTATCATGAGCTGAGTTTTTTCCTTCATTCACAAATATTTATGTGCCCAATGTGAGCTCGGCACGGTTTCAGGGGTTCTCCAGTTGCAAAAACAGATGACAGCTCTCTATTCAAGGAGCTTACATTTTACTGGAGGAAGATGTACTGGTTTCTTTATGCCAGGTCGTGTTGAGTGCCATGAACAAAACAAGGACAGAGAGTAACTGTAGTGTGGTGCTACTTCAGAAGGGGGTCAAAGCCTTAATAAGATCAGAGAAGAGGTCTGAAAGAAACTAAGGACACAATACGAGCATCTGGGGGAAAGAGCATATCAGCAAAGGGGAAAACAAATGCAAAGATCCTGAAGCAGGAGCATGATCCCATTGTTGAAAGGACAGGAAGGAAGCCAGCGACTAGAGTAAAATGAGTGAAGAGGAGAGTGGTCAGAGAGGACAGCAGAAAAGGTTATGTGAGTCAGGAAGGACTTGATTCTTTACTGAGTGAAATGGAAAGTCACTGGATTTGGGCGGCAGAGCAGTGACATGCTTTTGTTGTAAAAGAATTATTCTGTTTGGGGTACCTGGGTGGCTCAGTCAGTTAAGCATCCAACTCTTGATTTTGGCTCAGGTTGTGATCTCATGGTTCATGAGTTCGAGCCCCATGTTGGGTTCTGCACGGACACTGCTTGGGATTGTCTATCTCCCTCTCTCTACCTCTCTCTCTCTCTGCTGCTCCTTCTCTTTCTCTCCCCCAACCTCCCCCAAACAAACATTAAAAAACATTATCCTTAGAAAGGATATATTTAAGTTATGAAAAAGCACTGGAAATAGTGGCGATGGTTGTATAATGTTGTGAATGTACTTAATGCTGCTCAATTGTGCATTAAAATGGCAAATTTCATGTTACATACATTTCACCACAATAAAAGCAAATTTTTAGAAAAGGGTCACTCTGGCTGCTATGTGCAAAATAGACTATAGAAGGGCAGGAACAGAAAGACCAGCTAGAAGGCTGTTATAATAGTACAGTCAATAGGTAATGAAGGCTGGGACTGGGGGTAGTGGCAACAGAGGTGATTACAAGTTAGTATGTTCTGGAAATATTTCAGAGGTAGAGCTAACAGGACTTGATGACATGTGAAATGTAAGAGACTGCAAAATTTGGTCTGAACCAATGGAAGAATAGAATTTCCATTTACGGAGATGAGGAAGTGTATGTTTGAGAGGTGGAAATCCCCTCTCAGAGAAGAGGTGATTTTCAGGTATGTTAACAATGAGATACCTAATTATACAACTAAGACCAGATGGTGAGCAAATGGGTGGATATGCAAGTCTGGTGTTGAGAAGTCTGTACTAAAGACATATAGATGGTCTTTAAAACTACTGAAGAAAAAAAAACCAGAATACTCACTTATCTCCCTTGTAAGAATCAGAAGGTAAAGGCAATGAATTTGAAACTCTAGTTGTGTGTTACATCATGTGGGAAAGTTAACATACCAATACCCAGGCACCATAAGTGGGAAGTATGCTCGAATTCCAGGAGTGTTTAGAAGTTGGAATCTGGGGGTGGCTGGGTGGCTCCGTTGGTTAAGTGTCTGACTTCAGCTCAGGTCATGATCTCACAGTTTAGGAGTTTGAGCCCCACATTGGGCTCTGTGCTGACAGCTTAGAGCCTGGAGCCAGCTTTGGATTCTGTGTCGCCCTCTCCCTCTTTGCCCCTCCCCTGCTCATGCTCTGCCCACCCACTCCCCCCATCTCAAAAAAAAAAAAAAGTTGAAATCTGTTGCCAAGATTGAAACTCTGCCTTAGTGATTCTCAAATCACCCAGGGGCACCTGGGTGGCCCAGGTGGTTAAGGGTCAACTCTATTTTGGCTCAGGTCATGATCTCCTGGCTCTTGAGATTGAGCCCCATATCAGGTTCTGCTCTGATGATGCAGAGCGTGCTTGGGATTCTCCCTCTGCCCCTCCCCCAGTCACGCATGCTTGAGCACTCTAAATAAATACATTAACTTTAATCTAAAAAAAAAAAAAGGAATCACCAGGGGGTGCTTGTCAAAAATAAAGACTCCCTCAGTCAAATCCAGAGCAGGGACTACCAAATAAGCAATTATTAAGAACTATCCCATATTTGAAAGACATTTAATTAGAATAAATTATACAGCAAAGTGTTCTTTAATGTTTTTATTTATTTTTGAGAGAAAGAGCATAAGCAGGGAGGGGCAGAGAGAGAGAGGGAGACACAGAATCCTAAGCAGGCTCCAGGCTCTGAGCTGTCAGCACAGAGCCTGACATGGGGCTCAAACTCACAAACCATGAGATCATGACCTGAGCTGAAGTCAGACACTCAACTGACTGAGCCACCCAGGTGCCCCAAGTGTTCTTTCTTTCTTCTAAAGCACACTACCATTGTTTTTCAATATACACAATTTGTGTAGTGATTTGACCCCAAATCTGTCATCGATTTGTGACTTTGTATTTGAGGTCACAGGAAGGGACTGGCTAGAATTCACTGAAGTCCACTTACAGATCAGTTTCTTAGCAGATGCTTCCTTCTGTGACCATCTCTTCCAGCCCAGACACTGATTTTAACAGCAATCTCTTGCTCTAACATTGTGCACTAATTCAGGTTCCAAGAACTTTCACCTCCTGCCACCAACTTCTGGAAGTTCCTGAGCAATGATGTTGAGAAAACTCCCCCTTGCTCCTCTCTACTATTTCCAACCCTTTTCTCCTCATTTCTATTTCAAAAAGTCCAGAGACTTGGAAATTGATGCCACCCAGCTGTATTAGCAGTCCTTCCCCAACCCAATCACCATCACCACAGGAGTGGTTGTGAACCTTGGCTGTACAATAGAATCATTAAGGAAACTTGTTAAAGATTCAAAGGCACAGGCCCCACCCGACTCCTTAAATCAAACCCTGAAGGGAGGGCTCTGCCTTAGTAAATTTATAAAGTTCTTCCTATGATTTTAAGTGACAGCTGTGGTTGATATCTGCTGATCAAAAACCCTCCTGTTCACACCCCCTAAAACTATAGGTAATTGCTCACTACCTTCTTCACCCCAACTTCTGATACTGTTCTCAGGGACTCCCAACATCCTCATGCATGACCCACAGAAAATTTTGTCCCGTCAGTTTTAGCATTTTTACCTTCAGGGGTCTTCACCCCTCTACTCCACCTTGACCACCCAATTTCACAGCTATACTAAAACCCTATCAGCAGCACTAAGTCTACCAGCTTCAGGATCTCACCTTTCAGCACCCCACTCAGGAATCCTTCCAGTTCCCTTTTACCCTAGCCCCTACCTGATCTCATAGTTCTTTTCCCATCGTGAATAATAATCTGTAGAACTCACTACTTTTCCCAGTACCCATCCCCTAGCTGCTCTCTGCTGAACAAGTTTCAATTTCAGGGACTATAATCACTCCCTTGCTGACATTCTCAAATATCTTACACCTATCTCACTCAAATAGTTACAACTATGGTCTACACTTTCCACACCTGCACCAGATTTGTTTACACGTGACATTTCTAGAACACAACTGCAAGCAAACCTAGTTCAAATAGCACCAAGTCTCCAAATGAGCTCCCAAAGCTATCAGAAAATCCTACAATTACCCTTGCCTGATAATGTCAAATTCCTAGTACTTTCTTCTACCTTGCTTTTTCCTCATCAGCTTCCCATGCCTTTCCCTTCCTATCCCGCCTCAGCTGAAGACTGTGCTTCATAATGCATTGAGTAAATAACACAAATCACAGGGTCTCATCTTCACCCCAAATCCATAAGCCTGTCTTTAGCCCCATGTTCTAGGTGCTCCAACCTTTCCAATAGAATACTGAAACAGAATAGAGAACCCAGAAATGGACCCACAAACGTATGGCCAACTAATCTTTGACAAAGCCGGAAAGAACATCCAATGGAATAACGACAATCTCTTCAGCAAATGATGCTGGGAAAACTGGACAGCGACATGCAGAAAAATGAACCTGGACCACTTTCTTACACCATATCCAAAAATAAACTCAAAATGGATGAAAGACCTAAATGTAAGACAGGAAGCTGTCAAAATCCTAGAGGAGAAAGCAGGCAAAAACTTCTTTGACCTGGGCTGCAGCAACTTCTTACTCAACACAACTTTGGAGGCAAGGGAAACAAAAGCAAAAATGAACACTTGGGACCTCACCAAAATAAAAAGCTTCTGCACAGAGAAGAAAACAATCAGCAAAACTAAAAGGCAACAGATGGAATGGGAGAAGATATTTGCAAATGACATATCAGATAAAGGGATAGTATCCAAAAATCTATGAAGAACTTATCAAACTCAACACCCAAAAAACAAATAATCCAGTGAAGAAATGGGCAAAAGACATGAATAGGCACTTCTCCAAAGAAGACATTCAGATGGCTGACAGACACATGAAAAAATGCTCAACATCACTCATCATCAGGGAAATACAAATCAAACCACAATGAGATACCACCTTACACCTGTCAGAATGGCTAACATTAATGACTGGGGCAACAACAGATGTCGACGAGGGGCAACAACAGATGTCGACGAGGGGCAACAACAGATGTCGACGAGGGGCAACAACAGATGTCGACGAGGGGCAACAACAGATGTCGACGAGGGGCAACAACAGATGTCGACGAGGGGCAACAACAGATGTCGACGAGGGGCAACAACAGATGTCGACGAGGGGCAACAACAGATGTCGACGAGGGGCAACAACAGATGTCGACGAGGGGCAACAACAGATGTCGACGAGGGGCAACAACAGATGTCGACGAGGGGCAACAACAGATGTCGACGAGGGGCAACAACAGATGTCGACGAGGGGCAACAACAGATGTCGACGAGGGGCAACAACAGATGTCGACGAGGGGCAACAACAGATGTCGACGAGGGGCAACAACAGATGTCGACGAGGGGCAACAACAGATGTCGACGAGGGGCAACAACAGATGTCGACGAGGGGCAACAACAGATGTCGACGAGGGGCAACAACAGATGTCGACGAGGGGCAACAACAGATGTCGACGAGGGGCAACAACAGATGTCGACGAGGGGCAACAACAGATGTCGACGAGGGGCAACAACAGATGTCGACGAGGGGCAACAACAGATGTCGACGAGGGGCAACAACAGATGTCGACGAGGGGCAACAACAGATGTCGACGAGGGGCAACAACAGATGTCGACGAGGGGCAACAACAGATGTCGACGAGGGGCAACAACAGATGTCGACGAGGGGCAACAACAGATGTCGACGAGGGGCAACAACAGATGTCGACGAGGGGCAACAACAGATGTCGACGAGGGGCAACAACAGATGTCGACGAGGGGCAACAACAGATGTCGACGAGGGGCAACAACAGATGTCGACGAGGGGCAACAACAGATGTCGACGAGGGGCAACAACAGATGTCGACGAGGGGCAACAACAGATGTCGACGAGGGGCAACAACAGATGTCGACGAGGGGCAACAACAGATGTCGACGAGGGGCAACAACAGATGTCGACGAGGGGCAACAACAGATGTCGACGAGGGGCAACAACAGATGTCGACGAGGGGCAACAACAGATGTCGACGAGGGGCAACAACAGATGTCGACGAGGGGCAACAACAGATGTCGACGAGGGGCAACAACAGATGTCGACGAGGGGCAACAACAGATGTCGACGAGGGGCAACAACAGATGTCGACGAGGGGCAACAACAGATGTCGACGAGGGGCAACAACAGATGTCGACGAGGGGCAACAACAGATGTCGACGAGGGGCAACAACAGATGTCGACGAGGGGCAACAACAGATGTCGACGAGGGGCAACAACAGATGTCGACGAGGGGCAACAACAGATGTCGACGAGGGGCAACAACAGATGTCGACGAGGGGCAACAACAGATGTCGACGAGGGGCAACAACAGATGTCGACGAGGGGCAACAACAGATGTCGACGAGGGGCAACAACAGATGTCGACGAGGGGCAACAACAGATGTCGACGAGGGGCAACAACAGATGTCGACGAGGGGCAACAACAGATGTCGACGAGGGGCAACAACAGATGTCGACGAGGGGCAACAACAGATGTCGACGAGGGGCAACAACAGATGTCGACGAGGGGCAACAACAGATGTCGACGAGGGGCAACAACAGATGTCGACGAGGGGCAACAACAGATGTCGACGAGGGGCAACAACAGATGTCGACGAGGGGCAACAACAGATGTCGACGAGGGGCAACAACAGATGTCGACGAGGGGCAACAACAGATGTCGACGAGGGGCAACAACAGATGTCGACGAGGGGCAACAACAGATGTCGACGAGGGGCAACAACAGATGTCGACGAGGGGCAACAACAGATGTCGACGAGGGGCAACAACAGATGTCGACGAGGGGCAACAACAGATGTCAACGAGGATGTGGAGAAAGAGGATCTCTTTTGCATTGTTGGTGGGAATGCAAGCTGGTGCAACCACTCTGGCAAACAATATGGAGGTTCCTCAAAAAATTTAGAACTACCCTACAACCCAGCATTTGCACTATTAGGTATTTATCCAAAGGATACAGTAGTGCCCCTGATTCAAAGGGGCACATGCACCCAAATGTTTATAGCAGCACTATCAACAATAGCCAAAGTATGGAAAGAACCCAAATGCCCATTGATGGATGAATGCATAAAGAAGATGTGGTATGCATATACAATGGAGTATTACTCGACAATCAAAAAGGATGAAATCTTGCCATTTGCAACTACATGGATGGAACTGGAGGGTATTACAGTAAGTGAAATTAGAGAAAGATATATCATGACATCACTGGAATGTGATGATTTCAAGATACAAAAGAGATGAACATAAGGGAAGGGAAGCAAAAATAATATAAAAACAGGAAGGAGGACAAAACCTAAGAGACTCTCAAATATGGAGAACAAACAGAGGGTTGATGGAGGGGTTGATGGAGGGGTTGTGGGAGGGGGGATGGGCTAAGTGGGTAAGGGGCATTAAGGAATCTACTCCTGATATCATTGTTGCATTATATGCTAACTTGGGTGTACATTAAAAAATTAATTTAAAAAAGTTTACTCTTTCCACTCAGACCTAATCACTCCACTTGTGCTCTGGATTTCATCTCTTCTCCCTTTTCAAAGGCTTTGCTCCCATGGGCAGATCCTTCATCAGCTGTATCATCAACTTCTCTCTACGGAATTATTTCCATTAACATACAAACTTAATGCCTCACATTCCCCCCAAAAGCCCTTCTGGCTATCTCCAATTTCTCAGTTTTTTAACATCAAAACTTCTCCAAAGTATTATCTCTATTCACGGTCTTGACTTTCTTTACTCTGGCTTCCATCCTACCATTCTATCAAAACTTCTCCTTTCAAGATCACCAGCAACCTTCACGTCACCGTTCCAACAGAGATCTATCTGCATCTTTCTCACTCACCACAGGTATGGAGTCAACCAGCCTCAAAATCCTGTTTTAGCTTTGCTTTCGTGACACCATCCTCTTCCTATCCCTCTTGACCTCCTATTTTACCTCTAACTTCTTGTTACTCTAAGTGTGATCCAGAAGACCAGGGGCATTGATAGCATCTGGGAGTTTGTTAGGTTTGCAGACTCAGACCCCAAACCTACTCAATCACAATCCTCAATTAACATGATCACCAGATAACTCCTGGAACGTGAACGTTTTGGGATCGTTGCTGTAAATGTTCATGTGCCCCAGAGCCTTGGGCTGTACTTTCTTCCCACATGGTCCTGTCCAGATCCAAGGCTTTAAGAACTCTATATTTTTTTATCTCCAAATCTCTGCCATAGCTCTGACAGCTCTCCTAAATTCCAAATTCATATACTCAACAGCCTACAGGACATGTGCATTTGGAGGTCTCAAATATTTCAAACCTAGTGTGTTGAAAAAGAAACTCTCCCCATCTCACTACTGAGTTCCACCAAAGTAAAAATTCAATTTACCAAGCCCTCACAATGATATTGGTATGATCCTCAATGCAGAACATGTATCAGCTCCTTTAGTCCTCATACTACCGCTAAGGGACAGGTACGATTATTGTTCCCATTTTACAGAAGAGTAACTGAGACATGGAGAGTTAAGTACAGGCATACTTTGTCTGATTGGGCTTCATCTTACTGCCCTTTGCAGATACGGTTTGTTTTCGTTTTAACAAATTGATGGTTTGTGGCAACTCTGTCAAGCAAGACTTGGTGCCATTTTTTCCAACAGCATTTACTCACTTTGTGAGTATGTCACATTTTGGTGACTCTCACAATATTTCTACCTTTTCACCACATTTTTTGATGGTCTTTTATCAGTAATCTTTGATGTTACTATGGTAATGTCTCGGGATGCCACAAGCTTAGCCCACAAAATAAAAAACTACCAGTAAATGTCGGATGTATTCTGACTGTACCACCAACAAGCCATCCCCCCCATCTCTCTCACTCTCCTCAGGCCTCCCTTCTGCCTGAGACACAATATTGAAATTATGTCAGTGAGTAACCCTACAGTAGCCTCTAGGTGTTCAAGTGAAAGGACGAGTCACTCACCTCTCACTTTAAGTCAAAAGCTAGAAATGATAGAGCTCAGTGAGGAAGGCATGTCAAAAGCCGAGACAGGCCCAAAGCTAGGCCTCTCGTGCCAAAGAGGTAGCCAAGTTGTGAGTGCAAAGGAAGGGTTCTCAAAGGAAATTAAAAGTGCTACGCCAGTGAAGACACAAATAAGAAAGTGAAATAGCCTTATTGCAGATATGGAGAAAGTTTAAGTGTCTGGATAGATCAAACTGGCCACAATACTCCCTTAAGCCAACGCCTGATCCAGACCAAGGCCCTAACTCTAATTCTATGAAAGCAGAGAGAGGTAAGGAGGCTACACAAGTTTAAAACCAGCAGAGGTGGGTTCAGGAGGTTTAAGGAAAGAAGCCGTCTCCGTAAAAGTGCAAGGTGAAGCTGTAAGCACTGGTGTAGAAGCAACAGCAAGTGATCCAGAAGATCTGCCTAAAATAATTCATGAAGGTGGCTACACTACACAACAGATTGTCAATATAGACAAAACAGCCTTCTGTTGGAAGAAGAGGCCATTGAGGACTTTCAGAACTAGAGAGCAGTCAATGTGTGGCTGACTCTCTGGCTACGAGTCAATGCAACTGGTTCGAGACTGAAGGCAATGCTCATTTATTATTCTGAAAATCCTAGGGCCCTTAAGAATTATGCTAAATGTCCTCTGCCTGTGCTCTGTAAATGGAACAATAAAGCCTGGATGGCAGCACATCTGTTTACAACATGTTCTACTGAACATTTCAAACCCACTATTGAGACCTACTGCTCAGAAAAAGATTCCTTTCAAAATATTACTGCTCACGGACAATGTACCTGGTCACCCAAGAAACCTGATGGAAACGTACAGTGAGATTAAGGTTCTTTTCACACCTAACATACAATCCATTCTACAACCCATAGATAGAGGAATAATTCTGACCTTCAAATCTTAAATACACTTCTAGCATCTAACTTCGGCTCAGGTCATGATCTCACAGTTTGTGGGTTCCAGCCCTGCATCGGGCTCTGTGCTGACAGCTCAGAGCCTGGAGTCTGCTTCAGATTCTATCTCCCACTCTCTCTGCCCCTCCCCTGCTTGTGCTGCGTCTCGGCCTCTCAAAAATGAATCAATGTCATTAAAAAAATTAAGAAATACACTTCATACAGCTATAGCTGTCATAGTTGTGACTCCTCTGATGGATGTGGGCAAAGTAAATGGAAAGACTTCTGAAAAGGATTCACCATTCTAGATGCCAGTAAGAACATTCATGATTTATGAGAAGATACCAACATTACTAGGAGTTTGGAGGAAGTTTGTTCCAACCCTCATGGATGACTTTGAGGGATCCAAGACTTCAGTGAAGGAAGTAACTGCAGATACGGTGGAAATAACGAGAGAACTGGAGTTAAGAGTGGAGCCTCAAGATGTGACCGGATTGCTGCAATCTCATGAGAAAAACTTTAATGGAGGAGCAATTGCTTCTGATGAATGAGCAATAAAAATGGTTTCTTGTGATGGAATCTACTCCTGGTGAAAATGCTGTGAATATTATTGAAATGACAATGAGGAATTTAGAATATTATGTCAACCTAGTTGATAAAGCAGCTGTATAGTTTGAGGGGATTGACCCCAATTTTGAAAGAAGTTCTACTGTGGGTAAAATGCTATCACATGCTACAGAGAAACTATTTATGAAAGGAAGAGTCAATGGATGAGGCACAAACTTCACTGTTATCTTATTTTAAGAAATGACCACAGCCACACCAACCACCCTAATCAGTCAGCAGGCAAGCACAGCCCTAATCAGCGAGCAGCCATCAACATCAAGCCAAGACCTTCCCAGAAAAAATTACAACTCACTAAAAGCTCAGATGATGTCTAGCACTTTGCAACAATAAAGCGATTTTGAATTAGGTATATACATTTTTGTTAGTAATAATGCTATCGCACACTTAAGAGACTACAGTATATGTAAACACAGCTTTTATATGCACTAAAAAAAAAAATTCATTTGACTCACTTTATTGAGATACTTTACTGCGGTGGTCTGAAACTGAACCTGCCATAGCTTTAAGGTATTCACATGATTTGTCCATAATCATACATCTGCTACACCCAGGATTTTAAATTAGGTAGTAAGACTCCACAGCCTGCTCCTAAATGTTATACCTCTCAATTCCATCTGCCCCATAGCTAAATGTAGAAATCTAAAAGTCATTTATTTCAGGGTGCCTGGTGGCTCAGGCAGGTGAACGTCTGATTCTTGGTATCAGTTTAGGCCACAATCTCATGGTTTTGAAGTTTGAACCCTGTGTGGGGTTCTGTGTGGACAATGAGGAGACTCTTGGGATTCTCTCTTTTCCTCTTTCTCTGCCCCTCCCCTGCTCCTGATCTCTCTCTCTCTCTCTCTCAAAATAAACTTTAAAAAAAAAGTAGGAAAATCAAAGTCATTTATTTCTGCATCATCCACTTCCAATCCTGTATAACTCCAACATTATCTTGAATTGATGTACTTCTCTCCATCTCCATGGCCACCACCCTTGTCTGAGCCACCATTTTGCCTGTGCATTCGTGAACCTCCTAACTGGTCTCCCACCTTCCACTCTACCTGGTCTTTCCCTGACAGAGAGTTTTTTAAAGTAAGAATCTGATGTCATGTCTTGTTGAAAACTGCTTCATGGGCTGCCATAGGCTTGCTAAGGCCAAAAGAACTGTTTGTAACTTGAGCCCTGTCTTCTCCAGCTTCTGTCCTACATTAGTCTTAGGGGCTCCTATTCCTGGGCCATGCCAAGAATGTGGCCCACCTGCTCAGATCAGAGACTTGGCTCTTTCTGTTCCCTTGGGTCAAGACCATCTTCTTTTCTCTAAGCTCCCTTATCCTGCAAGTCTCCATTCTCATGCTGCCTCATCCCAACCACCCTACCTAAAAGCTCACTCTATCACAGCACTGTTCCCTTCACAGCACTTACCACATTTGAACCTGAAAAAAATATATATCTTATATGTACACATATATAGGTGTATTTATATATGTATATATATGTATACATATGTATATATATATACACATGTATGTATGTATATATGCATACATAAATATATGTACGTGCATATATATGCAGTAGTTCAAGCTATGGAGCAAGTCAGAGTCCATGTGGGTTCAAATCCTGGCTCTACACTTTGATCTCTCTGTGGCTCCCTCTCTTTATCTCTTAAGAGGGGGTATAATAGTTTGCATTTAATATGGCTGCTATAATGAGTTACAATCCATAGCACATAATAAAAGCTGTTTAAGCATTTGCTACAATTATTATGTATAGCTGAAGGCCAGGACCTTGCCCCTTATCATCTCTGTATTTCCAGTGCTTAGAACAACCAGCTGATAAAAGTTTGTCAAATGATTATTGTTCCCTTCATGTAAGTGACAGTATCTACCATTTCCCAATACTGTATGGATGTTTTTACCCCGAAATCACCAATTAATGTGCCTTCATGGTCTATTTTACATGCATTTATTTTATTCTACTCACACTGTACAATTGTTAGCAACCTACAAAAAGTACAAAAGCCTAGTCCATTTTCCAATACCAGGTCAGAGCTAAGTTGCAAAAAAGGAACAGTACCGTAAGTTACAAGGAAAGTTTGGGTGTCCTGTACAAGTCATACTGCCTGTGACATGATGTATTTAAAGCTGTAAGTATTGCCACAGGAGAATCTCTTGTCTTTGCAGCGACCACACAGTTCCTGTCGATGCGGCCTCCTTAGATCAATGTGTCTTTTCTTTTGAGGACAGGAACAACGAGACTTTGAACAGGTCTTTAGAAAACAAGGAACAGTTTGGACACTAAATAATTAAATCAGTGTTTCAAATATAATCCTCAAATTAAAATACTTCTCCCCACCATCCCTATCCTTGATATTGGCATCTTCCTTTGAGTCCTATGAGAAGTCCTAGACCAAGTTGTACAGAGATACTCACATCCCATTAAATGCTATGCATTTTTCAAGATCAAAGAGCAAAGATGGTATTTGAGACAATACTGCTAAGCCAACCAAGAGGATCTCATGACAGAAAAAGGTTTGAGAAGTTAGAGTTTATAGAATTTCTTCACTAATAAGTTTTTACATCTGTAGCCAGGTAGGGGTGAGAGGCAGTGAGTAAGTATTAAGCGATTTGATTATCTAGGCTGGAATATTTGAAAACATTAGAGCAGTGTCTCAACCAGCTGTACTGTACCCACCAGCAGACATCTGGCAATGTCTGGAGATGCTTTTTGGTTGTCTCAACTAGGGGGAAGGGTAATGTAGAGGAAGCTAATTCTCTTCTTGCTCCAGAAATGACTTACCTTCACTATAAAGTGTTCTTAACCATTATCACATTCGGTCTTCTGATAAATTAAAAAAAAAAAAAAAATCACACCCCATGGAGACCAGTATACTGCCCTTGTACACCCTCTCAACCCTGCTTATCTTTAAAATTGACCACTGCTCTATTTTCTGCACGTGACCATAGCTAAAAAAAGTCAAGCTTTACAATTTATATTGTGGAACTAGGAATCTTCATTTTGCCAATCAAAGTCTAAATTATTTATGAAACATTGTACTACATTTACAACTTCCACTCTTCCAGTGACAAGTATGCATCCTTATAAGAAAATTCTAGTAGCTACTATTCACATGGTGTTTGCTGCAGGCACTATTCTAAGTACTTTATATAAATTCATTTCATCCTCACAATACTCTTACTGTGGAAAAAATAAAAATATAAATAAATAAGGATTTACTCTAAAGGTAGGTTTCTGTTTCTGGCAATGGTGTACTAGGTAGTTTTGACCAAGCCACCTGCTTAGGATAACTAGAAAAGCTGAGCTAAAGAAATAACTTTTAAAAATAACTATTTGAAGCACTACAGAATTATCAAAGCATTAGAGAAAGAAACCCAGAAGTGGAGGGGAGCCTGACATTTAGGACTATTTCCTCCCTAAAGGTCTGCCAATTCTGGAAGAAATGAAGGACAGTGAAAAGCTGAAAGGAAGTTTGACAAGTCAATGTAGCTGATGGATAATCTTAAATATGCCAAAATGGGAAAGACCTGGTAAACAGTTCAGGTTTTGTGTTGGGACCCTGAAAGGTTACAACCTAAGAATAAAGATGAACCAAAAATTGACCAGCTTTTACAGATGCTAAAGCCCAGTTTCGAAATAGCTCAACCCTGTTTAGAAAATAGCAATCTAATTGTTAATGTTCCTATCTTCCCACCAGAAGCAAGCAAATCTTCTGTGAAGGAAGATACTATCCTAGGCCTCAAATTATCACTGTAATTCTTCATATTCACTAGTCAACACTCAATCAAAAATAATCATATGAGGTACATGAGGAGATATAACAACAAATTTGAAAAACATGGAAAATGACAATGATAGCAACAGAACCATAGGGCATTAAGTTAATGGAGTTAAGTAGTACAGATTTTAAGATAATTATGCTTAACATGTTCAAAGAAATAAGACTGGTAAGTTCAGCAGAAAACTGGAAGTTATTTTTTAAAGACAAAAATTATAGCACTGAAAATAGAGTAACTTAAATCAACTCAACAGATGGATTTAATAGCAGATTGGAAATAGCTGAAGAAAGAATTAGAGAAACGGAAGACAGAGTGAGAGATGGGGCACTACGGGGTAAAATGTCCATTGGCTGATGTTTTTCCCCACCTCTTATGGAACCTTGAAGCATCAACATTTTGGCAAAACCTTAAGCTAATTCTGTTTAAATGTGATCATTACATAGCACTGACTGAGTACTTGAAATTTGCAAACAGGGAGGAGTTACTGAGACTGTAATGTTATGCCTATTTAAAAGTGTGTGCTAAGATACAAACGATTATGAGGGACATAGGTGAAATAAGTTTCCTTTAGTGTAAGTTTCTTAGCATTTTAACAGATCTCATTCAAGGGCCTATCTTACAGCCTTATTCCACTGGTTGCTTCAAATGTGAAATAGACCTACCTGATAAAATCCTTTCACTCTTTATCTTGTAACTTTGAGAAGCTATTTAACCTCTAAGTTTTCATTTCTAAAAGGGAGATAAAGAGCATTAACCTCAGAGGTTTTGTAAAATACATTTTTAAAAATTTTTTTAGGTTTATTTTAGTAGATGATATACAAACTGGAGCAAAGGGGGACAAAAGCATAGGAAATACAGAAAAGAACATAAAAGGCATAAGGGATATGGTTAAAGGTCTAATATGAGTAACTGGAATAGAGAGATAATGGGGGTGTAAGTAATATTTTAAGAGATTATAGCTGATAATTTTCCAAAAGAGGTAACAATCTTCAAGCTATAGATTCAAGAAATGCTATGAATCTCAACCAGATAAATACAAAGAAACCACAACTAGGCATCTAACTGTAAAACTACTGAAAAACAAAGCAGAGAGAAAGATCTTAAAAGCAAGCAGATTTAAGGGGAATTAGTAATGCTAATAACCAACTTCAAAACAATAAAGGTCATACCCTTAAAGAGCAGAAAGAAAACTACTGCCAACCTAAAAATTCTATACCCAGCAAAATTATCCTTTAAACCATCATCCAGGCAAAAGAGGATGTGTCACCTTCAGACCTGTGCTACAGTAAATATTAAAACATATTCTTCATGTAAAAGAAAAGTGGTCCCAGATACAAAAAGGAATGAAGAGCAGCAGAAAGGAAATATGTGTAGCTAAAGCTAAATGAATGACTATATAAAATAACGCCTTATGATGTTTAAAATTAAAATATACAACAGTAGTATATAACTTAGGATGAGGTGATAAGGAGTTAGAGTGTTCTAAGTTTATTGTATTGTCAAGGAGAGGTATTATTAATGATTTATGCAGACTTTGATAGGTCAAAGAATCATGTTGGAATGTCTAAGGTAAGTGCCAGAAGGTAAGTGCCAAGATAACAGAGATGGGAAATTATTTTTTTATTTTAAAAAAAGTCACTTCAATGGAACACAAGAGGAATATAAGAAAATATATTTAAACCTACATTATATTAAACACAAACAGATTAAATGAGAATGTCCAACTAGAAAATATAAACGTAAACCATTCATAAACTGTTAGACTAGTTTTTTAAATATTTATTCCTAAGTAGGACAAAAAATATTTTTAAGTGAAGGATTGAGATCTTAAAAATGTCTCAGTTATGAAAACCAACTATGCCATACTTCTCTGAAAAGTTTAAAAAGAGGTCTCCTACAAGGTGTTTTAGAGACCTAATTCTGTGACTTCCTAGAACCTGGAGACACCATAAAATATGATCAAAGTTCTAATATTTACTACTTGCTTACACTTGGGCAAGTTATTTCTTCATCAACTTTAGCCTTCTGGTCTGGATCATGGGGATAACACCTACCTCAAAGTTTAGATTACAGGAGATAATGCATGTAAAGCACTTAGCCCCAAGTCTGGTACATAGTAAAAGCTTAATACAGGTTCCCTATTAAGTTACTACATCCATATGGGATTATTGAAACACTATATCATACACCTGAAATTAATGTAACACTATATGTTAACTAACTGGGATTAAAATTTAAAAACTCAAAAAAATTACTACATCCAAATTACACAAAGGGTGTTTGATAAACATATATGGCCCATAAATAAATATACCGTATAAAGCAACTTAAGAGTCAATATGTCTCCTCTCCTACACCCCCCAAAATCCAGAATTTATTTTTCTAAAATGTTATAAAAATTCAAGGTATAGAAAACTTAACATTCCTATTCAAATACCCAATCTATCAAATGCTAACATTTTGCCACAGAAGCTTCATATTTAAGAATGGTAACCTTATAGACTCAATAAAAGTGCTCTACATGCTTACCTGACATTGGATTGCTTCTACTCGGTAAGGGTTAAAACTCTTTTGGCATTTGCAACACAGTTGTTTGAAATAAACCTAAAGAAAAATAAGGGGTTTTTATATATACATATATATACACACACAAGATTATATGTACCTTAGGCTCCCAGTTCTTAAGTAATCTCTTCCCCACTTTGTGCCCTGCTTTTGCCCAACCTCCACCCTGAGGTCTTAAGTAGTGCTATCAGTCCCTTTTTCTCACTCTTTGAACCTCATTTCCTTACCTGTAAAATTGAGATACTACCACTTGCTTTTTCTGTAATTCTGGCAGCCATTAAGGTACACAAAGTACCACAGTAAAAATCTTCAATGGGAAGAAACTATTATAATTTTATTCATTGCATGAAGGCCAAACCCTTGACCTTTGCTTTCTGTCTTAGTCTATTAGCTTCTACTTTTTCATTTTCTCATTATTTCCCCACTTGAACTTCAAATTATTTATAGTTACCACCCATACATATTGTTTCTCAACTCTGCATTCTCTGGTCCACAGTTTCTCCCTGCTTCAGTTGGTGAACTCCTCCTAGTTAGCCTCAAAAATCCTGCCTGGACATCATGATGCCTTCCCTCTGACAGGGTTAATCAGCCGCCTCCTGTGTTATTTCTGCATCGCTTCCAGGACACAAATGCCACTGTGTCTATCACCACATTGCATCTTATCTCCTAGGAGAATAAATTTCTTAAGGAGGAGTCCTAGGTCTTGTTCCTTTTATCCTAGCATCTCAGAGCGTGTTCATTAAACCCACTGTTTTTCTTCTGGCATAGTATAAAAATCTATTTGCTTCCAGGGTCTAGTAAATGGCTAATATGAAAAGTCAAGTTTTCATTCAGGTCTTAGCACACCTCCTTACCCGCTCCTTCTACAGGCCTTTAGCCAGAAAAGCAGTACCTAAAACGTGAAAGCACAGGGGACTCCAACTCAAATGCTTGTTGAAGTTAATGAGATAGACCAGATGTCAGCTGTTGCAAAATGAAGTGCACAAGCCCTGTGAAAGGAGAGAGAAGCTGCTTCGCCCCAGCCTACTGTTTTCATCGAGTCTATAGCGACCAGAGTCTAATCAGGGAAACTGGAAATGCAGATCATAAAGTCTTTCCCAATCTTAATGCGTTGACAACTAATTCAATTGAGAGAAAAACTGCTTAGCCTACACAAGTCTGTCCAAGGCGAAACTTTACAATAAATTATTTCTCTTATAGCTCCACCTTGTGGACAAAGTATGGAAATTGCCTAGAGCCAAGGTCTCAACAGGTTCAAAACACACCAACTAAAAAATGATTATAGACCGTTCCACCGGACACAAGAGTTCACCGAAATAACATGCAATTCTGTTCCACAGAACTAACAAGCTAAATGTAACACCAGTTCTGAGAGCCTCACGTGTTCATGTGGACAGTCCAATTCAGTTCAAACATTAACCACGTACCGATAAAAGTGCCTTGGCACGAAGGATGCCAAATGAATGAGACAGCATTGTGGTCACGTTCCATTAGGAAACGCTCTCCCTCTAACATCTGTGTCTGCCCCATCCTCCTCCCATGTCCCGCTCACTTTTACTTACCTTATTAGTTCCAGAAATGCACCACACATAAGCACTCTCCCATCTGGTCTTACAATCTTTACAGTGAAAATAGCCATATTTTGGTTCCAAAAACTGCAGATAAGGGGGAAAAGTCTTTTACAATCTTTGGGGGGAAAGCCAGATCCTCTTTCCTTGTGGCTTTGTATAAAAAAACAAAAAGCCCGGCCACCTGAGTGGCTCAGTTGGTTAAGCATCCAACTCTTGATTTCAGCTCAGGTCATGATCTCACAGTTTGTGAGATTGAGCCCCACATCAGGCTTCACACAGTGCAGGTCCTGCTTGGGATATTCTCTCTCTCTCTCTCTCTCTCTCTCCCCTCCCCCCCTTCTCCCACTTGCACACTCTCTCTCGCTCAAATTAAATGAATAAACTTGAAAAGAAAAAACAAAAAGCTTCCTTAACTTCACTCATACCTATCCTCAAGGCTACTATGCTAATTTAGCATTGCATTGCTCAGGGATTACTCGGAGATTCTTATTTCTCCTCTCAAACTTTTCTAACGTTCTTTCAACAATGCCACCAGCACAATCTCCCCCAAAAGAAAATCTGGTCACATATTTGGCAGACCTGAAACCCCATCTTATCTCCTCATTCCCAATAGCAATGGTTACCAGACTTCTGAGTTTCACATGCTTAAAGTTAGCACCCTATTCTACCAAAAAGTGACAAAACATATAGGCCATTTAAAACATGTTATCAGAACTACCTCTCCTTCGTCAAGTATAAAGTGAAAGATTTTTTTCTCTGTTACCCCAGAAATGGAAAGGAGGAAAGAGAGGATAAGGCGAGTGGAGGACTGAGGACAGGGAGGAGAAAGTTCACCTGGAAGTTGGGTTTCCGGAGCAGATCTGCTCCACCGACTCCCTGTGTCTGCTTGCTCTTCCCTTCCTGAGGGTTTGGGGTACCTTCCTCCCCCAACCCATGCTGGCAAAGCTCCTCCTGTTTGTCCTCTTCAGACCTTGGCATTGGTGGTGACTGCTGCTGCTGCTGGCTGGCCTCCGCAGGACCCAAAAGTGCCTTCCTCTCCTGGTCTTCCCCCTCCTTTCGCAGCTGGATCAAGCCCCTGCGACCTATCACTGGTGAATAGACTCCCCAGGCCGGCAGGGGTACCTTGTGACCTGAGCTGCTCCAAGGGGAGCGGCTGCGCAAGGTGCGAGAACCCAGCGAGCACTGCACGGACTTGTCCACCCGCGGACTCACCTGCACCCCCACCTCCTTGGTGTTGGCCTTGCAAAGCCGCAGGCTCAGGCTGGGGTTCATCTGGGAGAGAATGGCCTTAAGCTGCGCCCTCTTGTAAGGGTCCATACAGTAGTCAGAGGCATTTGCGGGCACCAGCAACCCAGGCCTGGCCAGGAAAGTGGGGGGACCAGTGTTTCGCCTCCAGTCAGGCTGTTTGTGTTCATAGAGTCCTGGCTGGCCCAAAGGCATCGTATTCCCATAGCCCTGGTACAAGCCACAGGGAACGCGGACAAAGCGTTCCATCTGCTCACCCAGTACCCAGGCACAGCACAAACCCCAGTGCGCTTTGTCTCCTTGTTTTGCCTTCCACCTTCATCCACCCTTCTTTTTCCTGATCAAGTTAGTTTAGGTCCATTCCAAGCTTCTCCATTTATTTCAGGTTCTGATGGGAGCTGCTGCCTATTTCCCTAATTAAAGGAGGACAGGAGATCTACCCATCTACAGAGGTCTAATGTCCACCTGATACCTATTTGCTCTTCCTATCTCGTCAACGCACTCCTCCCGAATCTTTCTTCAAAGCTGTTTTTCATTTAGACTTCTTACTCACATACGTGCTTTCATTAGCATGATTTGAGCATACTAGAAGAGTATATGGAAGTTAAGTATATCACGGCAGAGTTAATGAATGTAAAGGCCCTGGTACCACAGGAGCAAAGAAAATAAAGTTATGGGGGGGGGTGTATGTGGTGAGAAAATGTACTTTAGGTTATACTGTATGCCAACAGCTCTCATTAAGTCATTCCTAGTGAGGGCCACTGTCCCAAAAGGTGAAAAAAGCAAATTGTTCTGATTTAGAGGGTAAATGGAAACTTAATCACAGGATAGTTAAGTATCTGAAATCAAAAGGACTTGAACTGAAACCTGGGCCTTGTTACCAGGCAAGTTACTTAACCAGGTGATTTGGTTTCCCCATCTGACAATACTAATTTATAGGATTATTACAAGATTAAATGTGATATTACCTATAAAGCACAAAGCAGAGTAACTCATGAGTGTTAAGTGGTAACGCTGAGTAAGGATCAGAGCTGTGTGTTCCTTTGCTAGACCTAGATGATAATAAACTTTGCTCTCTGTACTGGTAAGGCTTCCTGCTAGAACAAAAGAAAAGGATCAAACTAAAACGACACTTACGTAACCAAGAAGAGCCCACCCTTTGTCTAATCTAAAGTTGTTTCATTGTTTACTGCCCAAGAGCTTTGTGACAGCAGCAAGGTCTATAAGCAGCTCTCACACCAGAATCCAGAAAATTTAGGTTATACCAGCCAGCCGTAATTAAGCTTCCTGCTACCCAGGTCACAGACCCTGTGAACGATGGGGACAGATTCCAGTCTTTCAAGGCGACTTAGAGAAAAGAAAGGCACAAAACAGGGTGACTGGCCGCTGTAAGAATATAAATACTACGGAAGCCTGCAGAGGGGAACACCTGCAGGAGAGCTACGGTCATTTCACAATTTTTCAAGGCTTAGAGGTCTTGGAAACCTGCCACGTAAGAGCAACATGGGGACTAGAACTAAAGTCCTCTGGCTTCAAATCTCAGCCCTTTCCACTCTATGCAGAGCACGCAACCGGGAAGGCAGTTAGCCACAACCACGGCCCACTCTGGGGGTCCCCAAGATGGGCCACTTTAGGGGACGCCTTTCTTAGGGGAGAACAAAGGTCTTTCAAAGACCCCAGGCCGTGTACCCTAGCGGTCACCCAAACGTGAGGTGGGGCAGAGGGAATGAAGAGTGGCGAAGTACACTTTGTGCGCGGTCGCCCCCCCCCCCCCCCCCAGCAGCGCGGCCTGGTACTCCGAAGGCTCAGGGAGAAGACAAGAAGCACCCCAGCTCCGTCTTTACGCGGCTCCGGACCGGACGCTCAGCAGCCGAAACAGCGCTTGGCTTTCGCCACACGGACGCTGCAGAGCCTGACTTCCGGGTGGCGCGCACGTTGCGTGCGCGTCATGGCGTCACCGCGTGACGTGCGCAGGGAGCGGGCTTTTGGCGCGAGCGTCTGAAACAGGGTGGGCGGAGGCGGAGCTGCTGGGACTCCGCGCCTTGGTTGTTGTCAGAACCGTGGATCGCCGCGCAAACGAGCCTGCGGCTCAGATTTCTGGTCGAGGTGCCGGCGCGTTTTTGGTCAGCCTTCTCCGGCCAAAAAGAGCTCTACCAGCGGAGGCGGTTAGTGTTGGCTGGGTGGAGACGGACGGGCCGGTGTGAGGCGGCGGGGGAACGCCTCTCGTTCCCGGGGTGGGAGCCGCGGCCTCCCGCCCTCTAGGGTCGGTGCCAACCTCGCACCGACTGGGAGAAAGGGCCGGGGTTTCGGCTCCTCCGCTGAGCGGACTCGAGCCCTGGCGCTTCCTTGGGACTCCACTTCCCAGCTTCGGGCCCCGCCACCCGCCCAGGATTTGCCCCAGATGTCCCAGTCTGAAGTTTCCTTAATTGGAAAGACGATGAAGTTAACTTTAACGGAATATCGTAATTCCGGAAAATGTTTTACAGCTCCTGGTGCGCTGTATCTGTCTTGCTTAAGCCCTCCGGCATTTGCTGTATTACGAAGATTTACTGATTTGAAATTGTCCAAAGATAGTTACCTCTCATAGGACCCCTCACTGACAGCATCCCCTAGCCGCACATGACTAGTTAACTTAATTGAAAGTAAACATTTAAAATTCTGTTCTTGAGTCGCGCTTCCCCCGTTTCAAATGCTTCATGTGGCTAGTGGCGACTCCGTTGGACAGCACAAACACGGAACGCTCCCATCCTCGCAGTGAGTTCAGCTACCGTCCCAAAAGATAGGACCGAGGTAAAGAAACAATGTAACTTTAGGCAAGTTTACCTGCTTCTCTGATTGTACCTTAGAGTCAGTTAACAAGGACTGCATCCCTGTGAAGTGTATTTGGTGTTTTTTTGTTTGTTTTTGCAGTTACCAAGCATCGGAGTAATATTGTAGATAAAAATGCCTATTGGGTGCAAAGAGAGACCAACTTTTTTTGAAATTTTTAGGACGCGGTGCAATAAAGCAGGTATTGACAAAGTTGATCATTTACCTTGAGAAAATGTTTTCAGAAAAATATGTAAATATGCATGCTTGCTGAAAAGAATCCAATACTTGACGGTTTTGTTTACACTGTAAACTGTTCCTTCTGGAGTCATCCATCCAGTTAAGAAAATGGTCATTTAGGGTTAGCCAAAAGATAAGTGTAGAACCCTGGGGATAAACAAAAGACCAGCCTCTTAAATTAGTAGTAGGAAGAATTGCTTTTAAAGCACAGACCTTCTAGCAAATCAGAAGCATTGGTAATGTTACTTGACAGGAGGAGTTGTCAAACGTTTTAGTCTCAATACTCCTTAAACTCTTAAAAATGATTGAGGACCTCAGAGAGCTTTTGTTTATGCAGACTACCATATAGAAATAAAAGCTAAGAATTTGAAAAAAAAATGTTTATTAATTCACTTAAAGATAAACCCATTGCATATTAACATAAATAATATTTTTTTGAAAAATAACCGTATTTCCCGCCCCCCAAAAAAGAAGGATGGCTCTGTTTTCCAATTTTTTTTAATGTTTTATTTGAGAGAGAGCCCACACGCAAGCAGGCGAGGGGCAGAGAGAGAGGGGCAGAGAGAGAAGGAGACAGAATCCAAAGCAGGCTCCACAGTGTCAGCACAGAGTCCTGTGGCGGGGTTCAAACCACAAGCCTTGAGATCATGACCTGAGAAGTCTGATGCTTAATGGACTGAGCCATCCGGGTGCCCCTACAATTTTGCACTTTAATATCTGGCTTAATAGAGGATAGCTGGATTCTCATACCTGCTTCTACATTTAATCTGTTGCAGTATGTTGTTTTGGTACAAGCGTATAAAGAAAAGCCAGCCTCACACACCAATGTAGTTGAGAAAAAGGAGTATTTTAATAGTCTTCAGTTAATTGTGGGTATTTTTCTTTGATAATACACAAAAAATTGATAAGTGGTAGTTTAAGAGTTGCAATATGGAATTGGAAACCATATCGTCAGCTTTTTATACTCTTGATACATTTAATTCTATTAGTCTTTTTTGCACTTTGAATAAATCTTTTATCCATGTTGTAACATTGGGTATTGATAAGTTGTAAAATGTCAGTGTTGTGGATTACAAATGTTTCATATATTGACACATTGTATTAAGCGTTAAAAATCACATGTGTTAATTCACTAATCTCATCAGAAAAATCTCCTAAGATTAAGAAGATAAGTTTACAGAGCCTTAATAAACTTTAACAAAATTCGAATTCCCATTTAAAAGCTGTCATTTTCTCACTGGCAACAAACTTTTTTCTGCAGTGATAGGCTCACTTCATTTTTGAGAAAATGTTCAAATCACTCAACTCAAAATGACTTATTTGTTGTTCTTTCTACTAAAGATGACTTTCCATGAAAAAGTGCTAATTCAGCTCATAACTCACCACTTGTGCTTTTCTAGACAACTGTCGTACTTAATATGCAGAAATGCTTGATGCATACTTTCCATTTTGTCACAGAGAATATTAAAAAGATGTGCTCAAGGGTTGGGCTTTATAAAATAATTTTTACTGCTTCATTAATGATATTTTAAGTTGGACTGGTTTTTTGGTTTTGTTTTTGACAAGTGCGTGAATGATGGAATACAATTACTAGCCCCGTTTATTGCCACTGCCTTGACTCCTGCAAAGATGTCATCAGTTTTACACACCAAGGGTGCAAATGTCACCATTGTGAAAAAAAGAAATGATACCTTCGTATTATCATGAAAATAGTTTTGACCTAATGGAGCTCTTGAATTTGTCTTGGGGACCTACCCCCCACCCTCACCCCCACCACCAGTAGTCCAGAGACCACACATTGAGAATCACTAAGGGTACATAGATCATAGTAGAAATTTTGTCATTTCTCTTTAACAGGAAGGAGTCTTTTTATTCCATTTGATTTGTGAGTCTACATGTTCCTGTACTTACAGATTTGTCACATCCCTTTATGTAGTCTTTGTAGTTAAATTGTATCTGTGGAATGCATTCTTGCTATGAATGACTTGTTTCTGAATCCTGAATATAAGAGAAAGAAAACTTTGGAAAAGCTAATTAATATAGCTAGGAGCAATCACCTTGTAACTTTTGTAAACTCTTGTTAGACCGTGCTACAGATTGGAGGGAGAACAGATTACTGCTCTTGTTTAATTAATATGCATTAACAAAAGTAATCTACAGTCAAAATCTCAAGCATCCTTTTCTTTGTTATGATCTTTACTGGTTCATGAACTTACCTGTCACTGATTAAAACCAAGATGGAATTTTTATTTTTCTTACAGATTTAGGGCCAATAAGCCTTAACTGGTTTGAAGAACTTTGTTTAGAAGCTCCACCCTATAATTCTGAACCCACAGAAGAATCTGGATATAAAATCAGTTATGAACCAAACCTGTTTAAAACCCCACAAAGGAAACCTTGTCATCAGTTGGCTTCAACTCCAATAATATTCAAAGAGCAAGGTCTGATTCCACCAATATACCAACAGTCTCCTTTAAAAGAATTAGGTAAATACAGAATAGACTCGGGTAAGTAATGTGGTCCAGTAGACTAGGGGAAAAACATGAACCAGGAATTGAGACAAACCTATGTTAAAACTCCCAGCTCTATTGGTAATTATATCATACTGGTCAGATCAATCTCTCCGGCTTCACTTTCCCCACTTGAAAAATGGAGATGATGAAAATAATGCCTGTAAGTTTGGATTAAATAAAAGAATGCAGGTACTTAATTAGTGTTCCTTTTCTTCCCTCCTTTGATTTAATATATCCTGCCTAGTTTGTTAAATTATATTTTTCTTCTGCCCCCCCCCCCCAAAAAAACACCAAGTGGGATTTGTTTTGATGTTAATTAAATAAACTCTATTTCTGCAGGTTATCACAGAGGACAGAGAAGGGTATTTTTATCAATTTTCTATAAATGTCTTTTGATTTGGTAACAGTTTCCCTGGCATACATGCCAGGTATTCCAATCAATCATGTAATAAGATTATATGTTCAGTCATTCAAATGTTTATCACCTATTTAAATGTCATATTCTCCTTTCTCTGGAGTATTACTGTCAAGTAAGGGGAATTAACAGTAGACAGATAAAGAGCAGTCTAAGATTGAATGTGGCACGTGTCAAAAGCAAAGTACAAAAAGTACAGTGAGAGTTGAGAAGAAAGAGCATAAATAAGTTTGGGGGGGAATTGGGGAGTGATTTACTTGAATTAAACCTTGAAGGATAGGTGAGATCCAGAAATTTGAAGACGGCAGGGTAATAATGAATGTACTAGGCAGAGGAAAAACGTGAGGAAGATGATGTAGTTTGTTAAGAGAATGTCAAGTAATTCAGGTTTTTTTGTTTTTTTTTTTTTTAATGTTCAGTTCTGACACAGAGACAGAGCACGAGTAGGGGAGGGGCAGAGAGAGAGAGCGAGACACAGAATCCGAAGCAGGCTCCGGGCTCTGAGCTGTCAGCACAGAGCCTGACGCAGGGCTCGAACTCACAAGCTGTGAGATCATGACCTGAGCCAAAGTCGGTTGCTCAACAGACTGAGCCACCCAGGCACCCCAGGTTGTTTGGAGTGTTGCATGTCTAAAACGGACCAATAAATAACCTAAGGCTAGAAAGAGCACCTAGAGCCAGATATTTAATGCCAGACTAAAACAATTGAGTTTATTTGATAGGTTGTCCAGAAAAATCACATGTAAATTTGATCATGCTACTTCCTGCTTCAAATCTTTGACTACCTCCCTTTGCCTTCATGATAAAATCTTAACTCCTTAACATGATTTATAAGGTTCTTTTTTAATCTAGTCTCATTAACTCGTGCCTCATGCTGCCATAATTCCTCTCCCACCCATGTAATTTACCATTTGTTCATACTGAATTTCTTTTTGAAACCACTTTGCTCCATGGCTCTTTATAGATTGTTACCTCTGTCCAGAAGTTAGTTAGTTCTTCCTACCTTTTTATCTAACAAGCTCATCTTTCAGGTCTTGATTTATGTATGTGCTTCTGGGAAGTTTTCCTTGTCACAATGTTAGCTTCTACTGGAGGAGACTTAAAATAAGCAATTACAGTGGAATAAATACTATGAAAGAGGAAATTCATGGTACCAGAAAATGCACATACAAAGAGGACATAGGTAATGGACAAAGATTTTCTTGTATGTTACTGGATACCTAGCGGTATACAAAGTGAGTATTCAGTAAATATTTTACAGAATAAATGAGTATTTATTTTGCTTTGGAAAGCCTAATAACTGGACCCAATCTTTGGAGATTTTTTTTTCAAAATGAGATGCCTATATTGTGAGAATCTCCTGAAGTCCTGAATGAAAGGGAAGATTTCAGGCCCTAATCTGAATCTACTAAATTAGAATCACTAGAAATAGAGCCCATAAGTGTACCTTTTAAACTAATCGGGTGATTCTCATGGAAATGGAAGACTGGAGGCAGGGAGACCAGTTAGGGACACATAATGGTCCAGGTTGTAGTGGGCCAACCACCCGAATTAGAGTAGTGGTAGTGAAAGCGGATATGGAAGATAGAAACTGTAAGACCCGACAATATCCTAGACCTAGGGATTTCAAAGAAAGGATCAAATCACAGGTTTAGAGCATAACTAAGAATATAATGGTGACATTCGTAGACGTTTTAAGCACTGGAGGAAAAACAGGTTTAAGACCGAAAAGGCTTGAAAGGATGAAAAAAAGTAGGTTGAGTTGTGGACTGCAATTTGAGACAGTGGTGAGGTGTAAAGGTGATGTCCTGAAGGATTTGGGGAATACAAGATTAAAACTTAAGAGAGCATACAGATAGGAAAGAAAGTTATAGGAATCAACAAAGTGATAAAGTCATCACATGTGTTGAGGAAATTGATTATGATGAGGCTTAGGATAGAGCCTTAAGGAATATTTAGCAGATGAAATGCAGAACACAGAAAAGGAAATCATTCAGTCAACCAATATTCCATACTTTGTGCATGGCAATTTGTTAGACATTAAGGGTACAAACATGAATAAGATGCTTTTGACTTCTAGGAACTCAGTCTTGTGTAAGACAAAGTATGTAAATAAATATACAGTGTGGTATACGCTATAATAGGATCACCTGCAAAAGTGTTGTTGTGGGCATAGTAAAGGGAGCAGCCATGTATTTTAATGGGCTCAGGAAAAGCTCCATAAACCAGTTTATGCTAATTCTACTGAATCTTGAAAGAGTTGGAATTGGTCTATCTATAATTAGGGAGGGACAGGAATGAATTAATAAGGCCACTCAGTGCAGATGAATCAAAATTTTTAAGGTTATAGTGCATAAATAATTCTGACTATAGTTTCCTGATTCCTTTTGTTTTTGTTTAGTTTAAATTCAGTATTAAAATGTAAGACTTAAGCTGTTTTTTAACCTACTTGTTTCATTCTGACATCTATTGTTTTCAAAAGAGAATTATCCCTAAAGTTTCATGAGGAAATGTACTATTTCTGCTTCTCAGCAGTCCTTTTGAGTAAAATCGTATGAGTTTATCTCACCATTATTCAGCCTTTTTATGAGATTCTCAGATTACTTGGCAAATGTTTTTTGGATATGACTTATTTTTACCTGCTTCATTTTTTTACTTTTTAGTTTTTACATTTGGGTGTTCATTGCTAAGCCAATATTGATACTTTATTATCAACTGAAGTCGTTTGTTTACATTAGGGTTCATTATTTGTACAGGTCTCTGGTTTTTGACAAATGTATAATGTCACGTATCCATCATTACAGTATCCTACAGGATCGTTTCACTGCCCTAAAAGCCCCCTTGTGTTTGCTCTCCACCTGTTCACTCACCTCCACCCCAAACCCCTGGCAACCACTGATCTTTTTTTACAGTCTACAGTCTTTTTTTCAGAATGTCATATAGTGGAAATCATACAGTATGTAACCTTTCAAACTGGCTTCTTTTACTTAGCAACATAAGGTTCCTCTGCATCTTTTCATGGTTTGATAGCTCATTTCTTTTTATCACTGAATAATGCTGTATTATATGGATGTACCAGTTTGTTTATCCGTTCACCTATTGAAGAACATCTTGGTTGCTTCCAAGTTTTGGCAGTTATGAACAAAGCTACTCTATCATGTGCAGGTTTTTGTGTGGACCTAAGTTTTCAACTCATTTGGGAAAATACCAAGGGGCATGATTGCTGGATCATATGGTAGGCATATGTTTAGTTACATAAGAAACTTCAAACTGAATCCCAAAGTGGCCACACCATTTTGCATTTCCATCAGCAGTGAGTAAGAGTTTTTCTTGTTCTACGTCCCCATCAGCATTTGGTGTTGTTTTTGTTTTGGGCTTTAGCCATTCTAAGTGTGTAGTAGTCGTTTCCTGATTAAGATCTTTGTTAAAGTGAACTGGGAAAAGTGAAATTTTAAAAATAGGTTTAGCTACTTTTTAGTGTCAACTAAAAGTCTCATTAGAGAAACTTGGATATTTCATTGAAGTGGGGTTTACCTCACATGTGTATTTGGCTTAGTAGTGATTATATCCATTTCCTGTTACTTAAGAAATGAGTAATATAACACAGTGTTTTGCATGTGCTACTGCAAATAGTTTTGTTTGGTCTTTGCCTTATTAACACTAATGCAACTTATTTTTCCCCAAACTTTTCTAAGTTAGAGATTATAGGATCAGTTGCTTTAGCAACTATTTTTGAAAGCAGTTTTTAAGAGTAATAATAAATGCCTCAAATACCATATTTGTGATACGGAAAATAGGAATATTTCCACACTGTAAATTGGATTTGATAGAGCCAGATACAGCTTTAGAAACCCTGACTGAGCCTTATTGCGGAGAAAATAGATGTATTCGTCAACAGTGGTAGTTTTTTCTAATCATTGCTAATTCATCCAGCCAGGAATTGTGGAGTGACTATAACATTAGGCATTGATTATAGTTGCTAAGGAGACAGTGATAAATAAGATCCCTACGTCAAGGAGCTCACATTTCTAGGAGGGGAAGCAAGAATGCTGTATGATAAACTCTACGAGGAACATACAGCACCAGCTATCACTTAATCTCATGTTAGGGACCACTAAATTTTTCCAGAGGAGGTAGTTTCAAAATGGAAGCCTGAAAGAGGATGTTCAGTCAAGAGAAATAAAAAGAGAGAAAAACAGTTTGTACAAAGGCCTGAAGTGAAGGAGAGCATTCTTGCAGGATATGCAGGTGGTTGGGTATGGCTGAAAAGTAGAGTGAAAGAATGTCATAGAAGTTAAGGCAGATGATGAAAGTCCTTGTTACTAGGGAGTTTTGTTTTGGAATTTGAGCTTGCTCTTGAGAACAAGATCTTGAAAGTTTTCAGCAGAAGACTAATATGATCAAATTTGGTACGTCGGTAGGTTTTTAGTAAATGTCTTTTTCTATACTCTTATCCTTCATAATACCCTAGTGCGTGTGACTTAATAGTAAGGCATAAAACATTCTATTCTGTGTTCCACTTGTGTAGAATTTCAAAAAATTTCTCCTGCTATGTTATGAACTCCTTGAAGTGTCCCACAGTGTCTTACATATATTATATACTTGTTGAATGAGGGCACACATCCTTTGAGACCTCCCCTTTTGGAAGGAATCAACAAACTGAGAAACCAATTCAACTGAACTGCCCATACATTCTCCTTCCCAGGATAAGATTTTTTGTTTTTAAATACTTCCAGAGAATGAAAATTCACAATCCAGAGCATATACGTACTCACTGAATCATTGTACTGTTTCAGGAAAGGATATTACCAATAGTAAACATAAAAGTTGTTGCACAATGAAGTCTAAAATGGATCAAACAAATGATGTTACCAGCCCACCTCTAAATTCTTGTCTTAGTGAAAGGTATGGTAAAACTTGTTCTATTAAAATATTTAAATGAAACTTCTTCCCACATATGCTGTTTGTTTTCTAGAAATGCACCTAATTTTCATGCTAATATTTTGGCTAAAAGCCTGAAAGAGGAAATTCTACTTTTAAATAATCTCCTTTTAGGTTGAGTTTTTTAATTCAATAATTTTTACATTAGAAACATTTACTTTGTTTTTCTTACTATGTTGAATTCACTGGTTTTTTGTCTATATTCTGTGACATTTTTAAGTTATAAAAATATTAATGAAAAGCAATGCCCTTGATATAGCAGCTTAAAATAATTTGTGTGCTTTGAAAGAATATGATTTTATAGATTCACTTTACATAATTGCATAATTTTTAAGTTCAAGATGTACAGTTCCTAGCAGTTGAAATTTGTGAGTGCTTTATATTACTTTTTGTGGACATTTTAAACATAATTTAGTGGTTACTTAATTTTTCATGAGATGTTTACTTTTTAAAAAGTAACAAAATATTACAAAGTAGTGTAATTCTAATAATTGATATGACTGAGTCTTTTTTTCAATAAGATTAATATTTTGTTCTTGCCATTTCTGTTATCTTTGAATAATTTTTTTTTTTCCATTTTAGTCCTCTTCTACGAAGTACACATGTAACACCACAAAGAGAAAAGTCAGGTATGATTAAAAATGAGGTTTTTTTTTTTTTTTAGCTCTAAAATACTCTCAAATTTTAATAAAAATAAAATGTAGTAATTTTCCCCTTGTTTTACCCCCAGTGGTATGTGGAAGCTTGTTTCATACACCGAAGCTTATGAAGGTAAATATTCCGCCTAGTTTATTTTTCTTGTGGAGAAGTGAGAGTTTGACAACAGTGTCCTGCCTGTGCCCTGAGATTTACAAATATGTACCTATGGTCTCATGTAGGCATTCAGTGAGTGATAAGTGAAAAAAATACTCTTAATCATTAGTGCATTTATGTGAAATAAATAAACTGTTTTCTTATTTCCAGGGTCAGACACCAAAACGTATTTCTGAAAGTCTAGGAGCTGAGGTGGATCCCGATATGTCTTGGTCAAGTTCTTTAGCCACACCACCAACCCTTAGTTCTACTGTACTCATAGGTAATACTAGCAAATGTGTATCATGTAAGATGGTAGATAATGTTGATAGAGTGTCATCTCTAAATGCTTCTAACAAAAAGAAAGTAGGAAAAGATAATTGGATAGTAATTAGATTATACTATCTTTGAGAAATGTGTTAGTAGTTCAGAATAATTTTATTCTATTTATATTGGGATTACAGGTACATTACATGGTGTTCTAGGAGTAGTATTCTGTAGGAGTCCATCTATATGCAAACCAGGATTTTTTTTATTATTCTAGCAAAAGTACATTCCATTTCGATTCTCTCTTTGGCTAGGATTTAACTTTTTTTGTTGCTCAGATGAAATAATAGAGGTAAAAGCATGTTGAAAAGTAAGAAGTATTTGACATATAATATGCTTTTAGAGTGTATTATTATCTAAATAAATGCTAAAGCTTATAAGCTTTATCCTTAAGTCATGACCCCATAGCTCCATCTGATTTTCTTAGTCTTTATGGATAGTATTACCTTAAAGTCGGGGTCATCAAACCACAGTTTCTTAGCACCTTATGAGTGGTACTAAGGAATTGAATGTAGCTTATTCACTATGTTGATTGACCTTTCTAATTACCATACTTGAGTCAATTCGTTTTGTTTCAAATGCATCATTTATTTCAGTAGTGTATGTGTCTTTTGATGTATGACCAGAAAATACTGCAGTTTTCACATTAACCTTAGTGTCTGGAATATAATACAGTATAGATAAATTGAATTTTTTTTTTACAGTCAGAGATGAGGAAGCATCTGCAGCTGTATTTCCTAATGACACTACTGCTGTAAGTAAATATGACAAATTGAGGATGCTGTTGCAGTTGCTTATAATTTTAGAATGCCACGGGGCACCTGGGTGGCTCAGTCGGTTAAGCATCCGACTGGCTCAGGTCGTGATCTCGCGGTTCGTGAGTTCGAGCCCCGCGTCGGGATCTGTGCTGACAGCTCAGAGCCTGGAGCCTGTTTCAGATTCTGTGTCTCCCTCTCTCTCTCTGACCCTCCCCGTTGATGCTCTGTCTCTCTCTGTCTCAAAAATAAATAAACGTTAAAAAAAATTTTTTTAAATAATAATTTTAGAATGCCTTGAAATATTATCTTGCATTTTTTCATTCCTTAATTTATGATTTATCTAAGTCTTTGATAAAGTCTTTAAGCCCGATCCTATGTGATTTTCTTTTTTTTTTTTTAATTTATTTGTTTTTTAATGTACCTCCAAGTTAGCATATGGTGCAACAATGATCTAGGAGTAGATTCCTTAATGCCCCTTACCCATTGAGCCCTTCCCCCTCCTACAACCCCTCCAGCAATCCTCTGTTGGTTCTCTATATTTAAGTCTCTTAGTTTTGTCCCCCTCCCAGTTTTTGTATTGTTTTTGCTTCCCTTCTCGTATGTTCATCCGTTTTGTGTATTAAAACCCTCATATGAGTGAAAGTCATATGATATTTGTCTTTCTCCAACTGACTAATTTCGCTTAGCATAATACCCTCTAGTTCCATCCATGTC
This sequence comes from Acinonyx jubatus, assembly GCF_027475565.1. Taxonomy (NCBI): domain Eukaryota; kingdom Metazoa; phylum Chordata; class Mammalia; order Carnivora; family Felidae; genus Acinonyx; species Acinonyx jubatus. The sequence continues at coordinate 11,403,581 of NC_069380.1, forward strand.
ATTGCAAATGGCAAGATTTTATTCTTATTGCCATGTAATACTCCATTGCATATATATACTCTATATGTGATTTTCTTGACTTCCTATGAAGTAATGGTGTCTCTAAGTTGAATATGTGCAGAGTGAGAATTTTTATACTAGTGACTTTAAAATACAACTTTTGCAGATCTTTAAAAGCTATTTCTGTAACCATGACGAAAGTCTGAAGAAAAATGATAGGTTTATCCCTTCTGGGCCAGACCGTGAAAACAAAAGTCAAAGAGAAGCTAAAAGTCAAGGTAAGTCCTTCTATTTAATTGAACTACTGTTTTTAACTGACAGCATTAAAGTATTATTACTTCTTTCTGAAAAAGAAAATACACTGCTTTTCCTTCTTAATTAATGAAAGTTCTCTGAGTAGAAGCTAATGTGATTTAAATGAAAATGTTAAATCATGGTAAGATAATACCATTCAATATCCTATAGTGACACCAAAACAAAACCTATAACTCAAAACTTACAGAGATAAAAATAAGACTAAAAATTAACAAAATGTGAAGGCCTTATTTCTAATTAGTAATTTGGGTTGCACATGTACTCAAAGTTACCTAATCAGATCATTGGAATATTGCATTTTTCTTGGTATGTGTATATCTCTGTATAAATGTGTGGGATTGGATAACTGTGTGTGTGTGTGTGTGTGTGTGTGTGTGTGTGTGTGTGTGTGTAAAATCAGATTTTACTCTCAGTTATTATAGAGCCACAAAATTAATTTGGAACATCTGGTTTGATAAATCTTAGAATGTTAAATTGAGAACATATACTAAGATTGCATGAGTTTTAATTGTGTAGAGCTGGTAAAAAAAAAAGGGGGGGGGAGTATTAGGATTAGAGTATGAATAGAAGGATTTGGAGACATTGGAATCAGTCTTTACCAGAAGAATGGGGGAAGGGTGGCACCCTCCTTCCCTTCCCCTCCCTAAAAGAGCTAGCACTCAGGATAACCCTTTACATGCCACATTACATGTTATGTGGTATATGCTATCTCTTTGAGAACAGTTGCAAGAATAGTATAAATTTTATGGCTATATTATAAAATGTTATTAATATGCTTCTGTTTTAAATTTTAACAGGATTGGGGAAAATGGTAGGGAATTCATGTGATAAAGTAAATAGCTGCCAAGACCCTTTTGGAAACTCAACACCAAATATCTTAGAAGATGAAGTACGTGAAGGAGTTGCAGATGTTTCTGAAGAAGATAGTTTTCCATTATGTGTTCCTAAATGTAAAACAAGAAACCTACAAAAAATAAAAACCAGCAAGACTAGGAAAAATATTTTCAATGAAACAACCAATAAATGTGAAGAAGCCAAAAAACAAATGAAAGAAAATAAACATTCTTTTGTATGTGAAATGGAAGCAAATGCCAGTGATCCATTAGATTCGAATGTAACAAATCAGAAGCCCTTTGGGGATGGAAGTGATAAAATCTCCAAGGAAGTTGTACTATCTTCAGCCTCTGAATCGTGTCACCTAACCCTCTCAGGTCTAAATGGAACCCACATGGAGAAATTACCTCTACTGCATATTTCTTCTTGTGACCAAAATAATTCAGAAAAAGACCTCATAACCACAGAGAAAGAATGTACCAACTTTATTATTTTAGAAAATTCTTTACCACAGATTTCAGGTGTACCCAAGTGTACAGAGAAGATATTAAATGAGGAAATAGTGGTAAATAAGATAGATGAAGGGCAGTGTCTTGAATCTCATGAAGATTCCATTCTTGCGGTAAAGCAAGCCGTATTTGAAACTTCTCTAATAGCTTCTCCACTTCAGGGTATCAGAAAGTCTATATTCAGGATAAGAGAATCACCTGAAGAGACATTCAGTGCAGTGTTCTCAAACAATGTAACTGATCCAAACTTTAAAGAAGAACATGAAGCCTCTGAAAGTGGATTAGAAAAACATTCTATTTGCTCACAGAAAGAGGATTCTTTAAGTACGAGTTCACTTGATAATGGAAGCTGGCCAGCCACTATCAAACATACTTCTGTACCTTTGAAGAATTCAGGTTTAATATCCACTTTGAAAAAGAAAACAAAAAAGTTTATTTATGTTGTAAATGATGAAACATCTTATCAAGGACTAAAAACACAGAAGGACCAGCAATCGGGACTGATGAACTATTCAGCCCAATTTGAAGCAAACGTTTTGGAAGGACCACTGACATTTACAAATGCTGATTCAGGTACGAGTGTGTGTGTGTGTGTGTGTGTGTGTGTGTGTGAAAGTGAGAGAGGGAGAGAGAGAGAATGTATAGTTTTGTGGCTGTTGACAAGTTCTCTTATTTGAATATGCGAGTCTTTCTCTAATCTTTTTTAAAATATACACTGCCTGCTTTCCTTCTGTAGTTTCTTTTTTGGTTTTCCTTCTGTAGTTTTTTGGTTTTTTTAAATCACTGTACTTGTATTCAGTATCGGGCAATGTCTACATACATTATTGTTTAGGCCTTTGATTGCCAATGTTCAAAATCATTTTATTCAGACTGGTTGGATCAGTTTACATAGTATATACTGTATACAATCATGCGTCTTGAGACAGAGCATTTGATTCAGAATCATCAAGAACTTGACTACTTAATTCCTGCTTTAATTTTGTTATATGTAAATTTGACAGTTCTGTAAATATGTTGTCTATTTAGATATTCTCTAAATCATGTAAAAAAAATAGAAAAAAGCTAACTTCTAGCTAAGTTTAATTTAAGTCACTTCTAAAATAAAAGTGGTTACTGTTGTTACCTAGTTTTCTTAAATATTTAGAGATTACTTAGAGTTATTAATATCTGGTGTCAGTATGCACAGTGAGACTCTGTTTTTATTTGAGCAGTGATTCCTTTATCAGTAGCTGAATTGTATGTTAAAAAGGCAATTTTATCATCCTTTGAGAAGATTTTAGTGGATAGAATAAACTGGAATGTAGAGGAACTGTTTGAGATTTGGGTTAATTTCCAGAGAAGAATGTTTGATACTGTATATGTCAGAATTAAAATCAGCGAAACAGCTAATATATAGTAGTGGCCTTTGATTAAATGAGACTAATATTTTTAACTTCCTAATACAGAATTCAGAGGGATGATTTAAAAAAAAAAAAAAAAAACTCAGAGCAGTTTAATTCATTTGCCTTTATAATTGAGATTAGGACATTTTTCAGGCCCTTCATCTGTAGAGCCTATTTTTAAAAGCTGATTTTTTTTTCAGTGTCAAAGACTGAATTAACTGAAGGAAGTAATTACTTTTCTAATTCTTTTCCTTTGCCTTGTTTTTTTTATCTCCTGTTACACCCATTTAGCAATGAAACTTTTTTCCAGTTTTATTTTCCAATAAACTAATTTGAATTTTACTTATGGTGGCTGCTTTCTTGAACTACATACTAATTTTAATTGAATTGATACATGTTAGAAAAGAATACTAAGTTCTATTTGTCTTTAGTTGAAAATATAATAACTTCAAATAGAGACTATTTAGGATTCTTTGTTTTAAGCCTGACATTCGCTTCTTGCTTTTCATGTAATTCTTATCGTAGATACTACCTTTTTTACTTAGTGGAATATATTTAGTAAACGTGATTGATGGTACTTTAATTTTGTTTTGTCACTTTGTGTCTTTAGGTTTATTGCATTCTTCTGTCAAAAAAACCTGTTTGCAGAATGATTCCAAAGAACCAATTTTGTCCTTAACCAACTCTTTTGGGACACTTCTGAGAAAAGTTTCCAATAATGGAAGCAGTTCTCCTAATAATAAAATAATATCTCAGCATCTTGATTATAAAGAAGCAAAAATTAAGAAGGAAAAACTGCAATCATTTATAAGCACAGAAACGGATCGTCTGTCATCCTTACAGGAAAAACACTGTGAAGATGATACAAAAACCCAAAGAGTTGCAGATAGAAAAGAAGAGATCTTGCCTGCAGTAAGCCAACCTTCTGTGCCATATTCAGAAGTGGAAGATAGTGGTATTCACTTTCAGACTCTGAAAAGCTTTTCATCTGACCCGGATAATACCAGCCAGTTAACTCCTCACCCCAGGGATCCTCCGTCAAACCCAGTCGGGCTTTCCAGAGGAAGAGAATCATATGAAGTGTCAGAGACACTAAAATGTAAGAATCATGAAGCTGGTTTTGAATTAACCAAAACCATGGAAAATAATCAAGAAATACATGTTTTAAATGAACATGCTAAAAAAGCTAAGTTGTTGGCAACTGAAAAATATGTAACAGAAGCATCGCCTTCTATGAAGGTACCATTCAACCAAAATGCACGTCTCACAATAATCCAAAAAGACCAAAAAGAAACTACTTTAATTTCAAAAATAACTATCAATCCAAACTCTGAAAAACTTTTCCCAGATGGTGATAATTTTGTCTTTAAAATAACTAAGGAAAGGAATGTTCCTGTTTTAGGAAGTATTAAGGAACTTCAAGATTCAGACCTCTGTTGTGTAAAAGAACCTGTTCTCGAGAACTCTACCATGGTAGTGTATACAGATATGGATGACAAACAAGCAGCCAAAGTGTCAATTACGAAAGGTTTTGATTCATCAAACATAGATGATCTTACAGAAAAGGATAGAAATAGCATAAAGCAGCAACTCAGAATGACTTTAGACCAAGATTCAAAATCAGACATCACCTTGGATTCAGATATGAAATCAAATGGAAATAATGATTACATGGATAATTGGGCAAGACTATCAGATCCAATTTTAAATCACAATTTTGGAAATGGCTTCAGAACAGCTTCTAATAAAGAGATAAAACTCTCTGAACACAACATTAAGAAAAGCAAAATGCTCTTCAAAGATATTGAAGAACATTATCCTACTAACTTAGCTTGTATTGAAATTGTAAATACTTCATTAGAAAGTCAAGAGAAACTGAGCAAACCTCATATACTTGATCCACAGTCAATTAATACTGTATCTGGGTGTGTTTCTGATAGTGAAAATCGTCACACAACTCCTCCAACTTTATCTTTAAAGCGAGATTTTGATTCAAATCATAATTTAACACCTAGCCAAAAGGCAGAAATTACAGAACTTTCTACCATTTTGGAAGAATCAGGAAGTCAGTTTGAATTTACACAGTTTAGAAAACCAAGCCACATGAAACAGAAAAATCCATATGAGATGCCCGAAAAACACCTGACTATCTCGAATACCACTCCTGAGGAACGGAAAGATGGTCATCTCCGTCTCACAATTAATGCCCTATCTATCAGTCAGGGAGATAGCAGCAAGAAATTTGAAGGTATAATTGGAGGTAAGCAGAAGTTTGCTTGCTTGTCAAAAACCAGCTGTAACAAAAGTGCTTCTGGCCACTTAACAGGTAAAAATGAAGTGGAGTTTAGAGGCTTTTACTCTGCTCGTGGCACAAAACTGAACGTTTGTAGTGAAGCACTGCAAAAAGCTAAGAAGCTGTTCAGTGACCTTGAGAATATTAGCGAGGAAACTTCTGTAGAAGTAGGTATAAAAAGTTTCTCTTCAAGTAAATGTAATGGTTCTGTTTCAGTGTTTAAGAAAGAAAATTGTAACAATGAGAAAAAGTTAAATGAGAAAAATAATAAATACCGCCTAATACTACAAAATAATATTGAAATGACTACTGGCATTTTGGTTGCTGAAGATACTGAAGGTTACAAGAGAAACATAGAAAACAAAGCTAACAAATATACTGATGCCAGCGGAAATACATATAACTTCAGAGAATCTGATGGCAGTGATTCAAGTAAAAATGATACAGTTTATATTCATAAAGAAGAAAATGGCTTGCCATATATTGATCAGCACGACATAGATCTGAAATTATCCAGCCAATTTATAAAGGAGGGCAACACTCAAATTAAAGAAGGTTTGTCAGATTTAACCTGTTTGGAAGTTGTAAAAGCTGAAGAAACACTTCACGTTAACACATCAAACAAAGAACATTTAACTGCTAATACAATGGGACGAATTACAAAAGATTTTGACATATTTGAAGTATCCTTTCAGACTGCAAGTGGGAAAAATATAAGAGTCTCTAGAGCGTCATTAAATAAAGTTACAGATCTCCTTGATCAAAAATGTACAGAAGAAGAATTGAATAACTTTGCAGATTCCTTAAATTCTGAATTACTTTCTGGCATAGATATCAACAAAGTAGACATTTCATGTCATGAGAAAATGGAAAATACTGAAAGAAAAGACAAAATGAAAGAAAGTGACCTCACTGGTACTGAAAATAAATCACTGACCCTCCAGCAAAGACCAGAATATGAAATCAAAAAGATCAAAGAACCTACCATTTTGGGTTTTCATACAGCTAGTGGGAAAAAAATAGAAATTGCAAAGGAATCTTTGGACAAAGTGAAAAATCTTTTTGATGAGCAAGAGCAAGATAAAAGCGCGATGACTAATTTTAGCCATAGAGGGACAAAGATGTCAAAGGGCAGAGAGGAGTGTAAAGGTGGGCTGCGATTAGCATGCAAAACGATTGAAATAACACCTGCTTCAAAGGAGGAAGAAATGCAGAAGCCTCTAGAGAAAAACCTTGTTTCTAACGAGATCGTGGTGGTACCCAGGCTCTTAAGTGATAATTTATACAAACAAACTGAAAATCTTAAAATACCAAATCGTGCCTCTCTGAAAGTTAAAGTACATGAAAATACAGGAAAAGAAACAGCAAAAAAGCCTACAACTTGTACAAATCAATCCACTTATTCAGCCACTGAAAATTCAGCTTTATCATTTTACACAGGACATGGTAGAAAAATTTCTGTGAGTCAGTCTTCAATACTTGAAGTAAAAAAATGGCTTAGAGAAGGAGAATTGGATGATCAGCCAGAAAAAACAGTGTATAATATATCAGAATATCTTTCAAAAAATAAAGTTGATAATTCTGGTATTGAACCAGTGGTGAGGAGTGTGGGAGAGAGAGAGAACACCAGTGTTTCTGAAATCATGTTCACTGTAAGAGAAGCAGACACAGAGCCACAAAGCATAAACAAAGATATTTGCGTTCAGAAACTTGTGACTAATTTCTCATGCAAAAATGAAAATACAGCCATTAAAGTGACGGTTTCTGATTCAAATAATTTTGATTCAACTCAGAAATTGAATTCTGATTCAAATGATGCTGTGCCTGTATACACTACAGCAAGCAGTGAAAGAGTCTTAGTTGCACACGAGACAAAAGTGACAGAGGGATTTACAGAAAACTGCAGTACGGCAATTAAGCAAACCACCAAGAGTAAACCAGGGAAGATTGTGGCAGGTTATCGTAAGGCGCTGGATGATTCAGAAGATACTATTTGTCCTAATTCTCTGGATGGTGCAGAATGTAGTTTGCCTTCACATAAAGATTTTGCTGAGACTCAAAGTAAGCAAACTCTACAACTTAACCAAAGTATTTCTGGATTCGAGACACGTTCTGAAATACCACCTCGTCAGATTAATTTGAAAACTTCTGATATATGTAAACTTAGTACAGGGAAGCATCCCCAGTCCATCTCTTATACAAATGCTGGTGGGATTTTTAGCACAGCAAGTGGAAAATGTGTACAAGTATCAGATGCTGCATTACAAAAGGCAAGACAGGTGTTTTCTAAGGTAGAAGACAGTGCCAAGCAGCCCTTTTCCAAAGTATCATTTAAACATAATGAGGATCACTCAGACAAGTTCACAAGAGAAGAAAATACTATGATACATACCCCCCAAAATTTACTATCATCTGCTTTCTCTGGATTCAGTACAGCAAGTGGGAAACAAGTTCCAGTTTCTGAAAGTGCCTTATGCAAAGTTAAGGGAATACTAGAAGAATTTGATGTGATGAGAACTGAGTGTAGTCCTCAGCGTTCATCTACATCTAGACAAGATGTATCAAAAATGCCTCCTCCCTCTTGTGTAGATAACAGAACCCCAGAACACTCTGTAAACTCCAAATTGGAAAAAGCCTACAGTAAAGAATTTAAATTATCAAGTAACTCTAACATTGAAAATGGTTCTTCAGAAAATCACTTTGTGCAAGTTTCTCCATATCCCTCTCAGTTTAAGCAAGACAAACAGTTGATACAAGGAAACAAAGCATCGCTTGTTGAGAACATTCATCTTTTGGAAAAAGAACAGGCTTTACCTAAAAATATAAAAATGGAAATTGGGAAAACTGAAGCTTTTCCTAATCTTCCTGTGAAAACAGATACAGAAATTCATTCTACTGACTCCAAGGATCCAGGAAACTATTTTGAAACAGAAACAGTAGAGATTGCCAAAGCTTTTATGGAAGATGGTGAGCTGACAGATGCTGACCTGCTAAGTCACGCCAGACACTTTCTTCCTACGTGCCAACACTCTGAGGAGACGCTTGTGTCAAATTCAAGAAGAGGGAAAAGAAGAGGTGTACTTGTCTCAGTTGGTAAGTGTCCATTTTTTCCTGTTAGGTTGCCAGTCACTTAAAAATTAAGTCTTGAGTAATCCTGGTATGCTAACTTACAGCAATTCAGGTAATTACAAGCTGTATTATGTTTGGGTTTTTTTAATGTGGAATTTATTGTCAAATTGGTTTCCATACAACACCCAGTGCTCATCCCACCAGGTGCCCTCTGTATTTTTATAGACCTTGTGGATGGTTTAGCAGAATGTGACTTCACTTTTGCTATCTCTGAGTCTGTACCAAGAAACATGTTTTGAGGTTATTTTGATGTATTTTTAGAGATTATTAATATAGTTATAATTGAGAAGCTACTGTTAAGTTTCTTTCCCTAGAAAATCTGAAATTTCTATCCTTATAACAGCCTGCATAATACAACTTATTAACTGTTTCCATATAAATATGAATATGTATAGAGAGGAAGAACACAGAGGTTCCAACTCTGGCTCCTGTGAATTTAAAAAATTGGTTTCAGTTATAGGTGCTGGTTTGCCTCCTTTTTTTAATCTAGGAAGTGTTCTAAAGTCAGTCATTTTTGGCAGATAACATACTGGTCTTAATGCCATTTGGACTATATTCTAACTTCTCTTTGAAATATGTATGGAACAACTTAGTTCAACTAGGTTAAATGACAAAGAATAATCTTAACTCATTGAATCTGTTGATCAAATACCATCAAAGTAAATGCCAAAACTAACTCCAGCTTTTAAGTGGATGATCTTAAATATTAAATAACTAACTCCTTTGTAAAAACTATGGACTCACAGAATTGAGTTGAATTGAGTTGTCACAGGTCTTGGCCAGTCTCTTCTTACTATAGAGCAAAACACTGAAGGCAGTGTCTTCAACTTGGCACCTTCAGTTACCCTGTGGATACAGAGTTTCTGAATTGTTATCCAGGCCACATTCCATACCAAGTTTATGTTATGGGAAAAGTAGAAAGTTGATGATACTTACCTTAAACTGTTGCTGTGCTCTGGTAAAAATTTTGAAAAGCAGATGCTTAAAGAGACTCACAGTTCTTTTATGGAAAATAATGGCTTTATTCATAGGAACCCATTTTGTTCATGTGTACTCCCAAGTGGGTTAACCTGCTTAGGGAAACAACAACAACAACAAACTCAGACTTGTAATAAATGTTCTCAGCATCATCACTATTTAATGTTCCCTCACCTCTGTTATATATGAATATACAGCTTAATCAGCTTCTGGTTACTTGCTAAACAAATCACTTCATAATTTAACACTTTATAAAGCTTTGCATGGACATTTTCATCTCCTATTAAATTCTACAAGTTCATTCCCTTTAATAAAGCATCAAAAACTCAGAGTACCCATTATCACCTATTATCTCAGTATAACACGGACATGCATAATTTGAATTATGGTTTAATGTTACTCTCAGCCTTTGTAGAATTTTTAAATAAGTATTACTAATATTTTAATGTAATTTTGCCAATTTTAAAGTCTTTTCTCCTACTCACTCTAATTCAAGGACCTACATAATAAATTCCTTCTCGAGTTTAATGCAGGAAAAAGTTTTACTTGAAGAAATTCTGTTTGTTCTTATTTCCAGTAAACTTATAGTTTCATTTAGTGCTAGTTTATTCCATTAAAAAGTAGCTTATCACTGGTATCTGGTAACATCTTTTTATCCCTAGACCCTATTAGATAGTGGTGTTTTAAATGGGAAAGAAAGAGAAAGAAAGAAAGAAAGAAATTGATATTGTAAAATAAATTGTCTCTTTCAAAGTAGAATGGTCACTATTTAAATTATAAGTATTATGTATTTTTTGCTTAATAAATTGTAAGAATCAGGACTTTAGTTTTAAAAAAATGAACTGTATAGGCTTTTGAAAAATAATATTGCTATTATTTGCTTTAAAAACATATATGGAATTTTTTTTTAGGAGAACCCCCAATCAAAAGAAATTTGTTAAATGAATTTGACAGAATAATGAAAAATCAAGAAAAATCCTTAAAAGCTTCGAAAAGCACTCCAGATGGTAAAATTTGCTTTGTATTCATATCTTTTCCCTCTCTGTAGGTACTACACACAATATTTTTAAGTGAACTTTTCTCAGCTTTTTTGGGTATTTAAATAATTAGAGAAGACTTTGCAGTGTGGTTTGTTAAAATTATGTCTTGCTTTGTTCTGTGAGCATTTCCTTCATAATACCAAGTATGATGTGGAGGTTCTCTATAATGACTTTTTAAATTAAAAAGCTATAAAAATTTAGTAACATCTTAGTATAATAATTTAAGGCTTAGGTTCTGGGAATCCAGGCAAGCTTTTGACCTTCACCATTCCACGAAAATCACTCTCTCCTAAGCCATTTGGTGATCTCCGTGTTGGCAAATCCAACAGGCATTCTGTGTGTTCATTTGACTCCATCTTTCAGCCACATTTGACAGTTGGTCACTCTTCTGAGACCACCACATGCAGTCTGTTCTCCTCCTGCAAAGCCACTTCTCTGGTTCTTCCTTATTCTTTCCTTCCTCTAAACATAGGAGTGCCCCAGATCTCTGTCCTTAGAGCTCTTCTCTGCTTAAAACTTCAGCTTCAGTGACTACCAAAAGTGTTATCTGCAAGCTTAGCCCATCCTGGAACTCCAGACTTACTTGTGCATTTGCCCTTGATACTTTTCTACTTACATTGCTAATAGGCATCTCTAAGTCACTATAGGCAGTGCTAAACTCCTGATTCCATCTCTGTCCCAAACCTGCTCTTTCTGTTCATTCCTTTCTTGCTGCCATTCTGCCAATTGACACATCAAAACCTTGGTGTCCTCCTTTACTCTTTTGTTTCCTCATACTTCACATCCAGCCCATCAACAAGTCCTATATGTTCTACCTTTCAAATATAACAAGAATCTGATCATTTCTTCTCATTCTCCCCCTACCCCCTTCATCTAAGCCACAGTCAAAGCTTATAACTCCTTTCTCTGCTTCTGCCTCTGCCCCTCCTCCAGGCTGTCTCAGCATAGCGGCCAGAATCATCCTGGTAACAAAAAGGTCAGATCATGTTCCTTGATTGCTTAAAACTCTGCGTGGCTTCTTATCTCATTTAGACTAAAATCTGAAATTCTTACCATGGAATACGTAAAAAAAAATAAAACGTGTGACTATTGCTCGCTATATATTTGGTTCCTGGGTTTGGAAAGGAAGAATTCAAGTAGTGAGGCATAAATGTGTTAGACTGTAGAGGCTTAGTTCTGAAACACATGCAATAAATCTCACAGCAGACCCTTAATGACTGCATAGAATCTCCTTCATTCTTTTTTATGGTTGCATAGTATTTGATCATGTGGTTGTATCAATGTATTCTAGTTTAGTCAGCCAATCCCATACTAATGAACGATTTGAAGGTTTGAGAAGTACAAGTTGCATACTGAGAACAATATCTAAAGTTTGGCTTGTAAACCTTCATAAGACTAAATTTTAAATTTGATGCATGGCAGTTAACTAACACATTTGAGTTATGATTAACATCAGCTAACTAAATTTATACTGATTTTCTTGATTTGTTTATGCTGAGTTATTTGGTATATAGTCATTATCAGTTTGTGAGTCAAATATTTCAAGTTTATATATCAATTTTTTATGTAAACGTTTACAATTATGTGTAATAAATAGGTATAGGAAATAAAATTTCATTCAGATTTTCATTAATACATAATGTAAAATATTTTTCTAGGCATCATAAAAGACAGAAGCTTGTTTATGCATCATACTTCTTTAGAGCCAGTTACCTGTGGACCCTTTAGGTAAGACATGTTCAATTTTTTTTTTTATTATAATATAGTATAGGAAAAGTATGTTTTTTTTTTAAATAAATATTTCTAAAGATATTCTTTTATCTCTCCTCCCTTTCAAAGCCCTACTCAAATTACTAAGAGAATTTTTTTAATGTACAAATCCACAAGGACAATGATCGGAGAAAAAAATTCTGGAAGCCAAAAAGCATGAAAAACTTAGAACATCATAGAAAGCTAAAACTTGACATTAGAGCAAGTAGAGAAGCTACCCAATTTCCCCCAAAGAAAAAACCCAAGAAAGACTCAAATTGGCAGCAACTTGTACTTCTGACAGTGAGGTAGAAAATAGGAAGATTAGTTGAAAATCTGTTTAAGAAATACCTATATCAGGGGCGCCTGGGTGGCGCAGTCGGTTAAGCGTCCAACTTCAGCCAGGTCACGATCTCGCGGTCCGGGAGTTCGAGCCCCGCGTCAGGCTCTGGGCTGATGGCTCAGAGCCTGGAGCCTGTTTCCGATTCTGTGTCTCCCTCTCTCTCTGCCCCTCCCCCGTTCATGCTCTGTCTCTCTGTGTCCCAAAAATAAATAAATGTTGAAAAAAAAAAAAAACAAACCTATATCTCTTCCCCCACTGCAGGCAGCCAGTTATCCCTTTTGTGCCAGGACACCTGGGAGAGGGGAGGCACAGTAGGCACAGTTGAAGGGAGGGTACTGAAAACAGAGATTAAGTAAAAAATCTGCTTCTCGAGTAGTGAGACTTGCCAGCCTCCTTCCCACATTTGGCTCCCAAATACTGGCAGCCAGGCCTCTAGGCAGAGGACTGGAAGACTTTTTTTCTGGGGAACATGACTAGCCCAATAGAAAAGACTAGAAATACTGACAAATGCAGGTACTCAAATGAAACTGCATAGCCAGAGCACCAGACAGTGATGCCAACGATTAACAAGCCCCTCCAGCACACACCTCACTGTTTGTTTGTTTGTTTGTTTGTTTGTTTGTTTGTTTGTTTTGAGAGAGAGCAGGGGAGGGGCAGAGAGGAAGAAGGAGAAAGAGCGAGAATCCGATCCCAGGCAGGTTCGGCACTGTCAGCACAGAGCCCAGTGCGAGGCTCAATCCCATGAACCTTGAGATCATGACCTGAGCTGAGATCTAGAGTCAGGTGGCACTTAATGAGCTGAACCAACCAGGTGCCCCATACCTCACTCTTAGATAAGATCAGAAAATAAAAGATCACTAGCTATTGGCAGAAAGCCTCTGTGATAGTTTCCATAGCGCAAAAACAAACAAAAAAGAAACTTAGAGGAAATAGACCATACATGGAGGTGAATAAAATTTCAAAAAAACTTACTAATATTCCCAGGTGGAGAACAATAGAAGTAATAGAAGATAAAAGTTATGAAAGCTCCAAGAATATAGAACAAAAAGAAAAAGATGAAAAAAGAAAAGATAATTGGAAAAGTCAGTCATATGGGCTAACATCTGAAAATTTGGAGTTTGGGAAAGAAGAAATAAAGGGGAAATGAAGAGAAGTTTTCAAAGAAATAAGATACTTTAGCAGTACTGAAGGATATGAGTTTCTTTGATTAAAAGAGCCCTCTGATCACACGAATAAAAACTGACTCACATTAAGGAACATCCTTTTGAAATTTTAGAATGCTACAGGGAAAGGGAAACCTTAAATTTTCCGGGGGAGGGGGGAGGGCAGAAAAATCAGGTTTCAAACAAAGTTTCAAGAGTCCTAATGGTATAAATCCTCTCATCATTAACAATGGAAGCTAGAAGATTATGGATTCTATAATGTATACTACAGAGCAGTGCCTTGAAAATTCTGAGAGAAAATGATTTCCAGCCTAGAATCCTATCACTGACCAAAATATCAAATAAGTGTGAGGTGGACATTTTTCAGATGCAGAGTACCAAAAGGTTTATCCCCCATGCACTTTTCTCAGGAAGCTCACAGAAGTCACCCATAACCAAGAAGGAGGAAGATGTAAGATTTGAGAAACAAGAACTTAGCATAGGAAAGAGGCAGAGGGAATCACCCAGGTAGACAGTGCTTTGAGGGGAGATCCCAGAAAGATAGCTGTGTCACTAAGCCCAGACTGGCAGCTAGACCATTTGGGGACAGAAGAATAGAGCCCTCAGAGAGTTTGCCTACAAGATAAAATTGAAGCAGAACCTGAAGTCTTAATGCAGTGATAAACTTCTTGGTAAAGATGGTGGATTGAGCACACTCAAATAGTTCCATTGCCTTCCAAAATTTTAGCAAAGCCACAGTGAGGGAACTTGCACACACCAAAGATAAGGGAGGACAGGAGAGGAGACCTCGTGGCTGTATTTCCAAGGATATGGAAGAAAACGGATTAAAAAGCTAATAGTGGGGAGAGAAAAAAACCAACCATTTTACACTGAAGAAGCCTCAAAAGCTGAGGAATTAGTGTATCTTCACAGTTGGGGGTGAAGAAGGAAGGAGCCAGAACAAGGGTATAGGTTGAAAATACATTGCCTCCTCCACTCCATGAAGCTGGACAGCTACCTGTTGTCCACTCTAACAGAAGACTAGGGCTTAAGTCTCCAGAGAGGGTACACAATTAAATGTTGACAGTCAAATACGTAACTTGGGAAGACAGGGAGATGAGATAGAAAGGCTATTTAGTAAAGCAGAAGTGGTGTTGACAGAGAGCTAAATCTTGATCTTCCAAGTGGCTCTTCAAGAAGAAGCAGTCACAGAAATGTCACTTAGAGATAATGGATGTGAATATCATAGAAGCATCTAAAATTGTAGAAAGCAGTTATAAAACCTTTCCCACCTGGTAAATTATTTAGCCCAAAGCTGTGGTTTAAATTGTTTTTAATATTACCTTTTCATAAATAACTATTTGTGGCATTGTTGAAAAAAATCATTGATCCTCATTTCTGGAGTATATTTTCCAGTAGGCTTCTAATATACGTGTTTTGAAAGTAGAAACCCATGTGATTTGTTTCCATTTCCAAAAGGAGGTTGTAATGTTAAAAATAAATGCTTATTTATCTTCATATTACCTTAATTTTCACACATGATAAAATAGTTCTGTGCATTTAGTAAGTATGCATAAGGATCTAATTTACCTAAGTATCTGATTTATATTGTGCAGATAGATATAAAGATAAGTCTACCTCAGATTGCTAGTCTTGGAGCCAGGTGTGAAAAGAATTACCGTGATAAAAGTACTAAAGTGGGTATAACTGAGTGACGTGACAGCACAGAAAAATTGGCACCTAATTATGGGACAGAAGCTTAGCAAGAACAGTTCTCCAGACAGAATGAAAAGAATGCTTGGGTGAGGAGGGAGCTCCACACTCGGGTAAAAGAAAGAAGTGTGGCTTTCCTCATGGGATTTAGTGGGCTGGGGTGTGGTGGGGGCTGGGAAGAAACAAAAAAGAAATGGGGAGGTTGGGACCTATATATAGGAAGCCTCCTGTGTCATTTCTGACACGTCAAAACTGGCTAGGTGACCATTTGTGGAAGTTTCTAAGAAGAGGAGCAGGATAACCAAATTTCTGTTTTAGAAATAGACCAAAGTGAGACTGCTGCAAGGAGATTAGTAAGGAAAATTTAACACAAGTGCTAGAGCAGAGAGTATAAAGTGAGCGAAAGACTGAGATTCAAGAAGATTTGACCAGGGGCGCCTGGGTGGCTCAGTTGGTTGAGCCCCCAACTCTTGATTTCAGCTTAGGTCGTAGGATTAAGCCCCGCGTCGGGCTCATGCTGAGCATGGAACCTGCTTAAGATTTTCTCTCTCTCTGCCCCTTTCCCCCTGCTCACAGACACACACTCTCTAAACAAACAAACAAACGTAAAAAAAGAAAAAAAGATTTGGCCAGATAGTGGCTAACTGGGAGTGTCAGAGTATCTCCACTTCTATTCAAGTAGACATCTTAGACATGACCTACAAAGCAAATGCCTCATTTTCACAGGACTCTTAATATTTAAAAACAAGGGAGTACAAGATAAATGAAAATAAGTTTTGGAGTAGAAGTTGCATTTATTCTTCTGCACGGGATCTCTCAGTCACCTGCTGAGGGAAAGCAGTCCAGCAATTGCCCCTCTCCTGCACTGATACCTGGCTTAGTCCCATCAGTGAGGTAATTGCTGTCAGTCTCTGTCTTGACAAGAAACACCTTTCTTGATTCCTCTCATCCCACCAGTCTGTTTCTTTAGCCCCTCAAAGCACAACTCATCAGAATGGTCTCCACTCATGTTCTCTACCCATCTCTCCCCCTCCTCTCCTGAACCTACGGTACTCTCTGATCACTCTCTGATCACCAGGCACTACTCCTTGTCAAGATTACTGGTTACCCGGCAGTTGTTGAATCTTGTCAGCTCTGCGCCCTCCTGTTAACCTGGCATTTGCATAGTTAATCACTCTTCTTCACACTTTCTTCAACTCCTGAGACCACTCTCTTACTTCTCCTTCCCAGTGGCCATTCTTTCTCTTTTGTTCTTCCCTTAAATCACTAAATGTTAAATTCCCTCATGGTTCACTTCCAGATGGCTTCTCTTCTTGACCTTCCTCCTTCATCGCTGTCTCATCCACTGTCATGACTTTATATACCCTCTATTTACTGATGGCTCCAAAATTAATATCGTTAGCCCAGATTTCTTCCCTGAAAAACATATGCATTCATCTAGTTACCTCCTTGACATTTTTATTTGGGTGACTAATAGATATCTCAAACTTAACAGCTTCAAAGCTTACCCTAATCTGCTTTCCTATAAAAGTCTAACAACTCTGCTTTCAAAATACACTCACACCAGAGGATAGAGCGTGTCATTTCTTTACTCAAAAACTAGCCCGTGACTTCCCATCTGAGTATAATTGGGAAGCCCTACAAGGGTGTACGGGTTCTCTGTGATCCAGCCTTCTTGCTTTGTTTCCAGTCCCACCCACTGACTGTCCCTGCTCACTCTGCTCCAGGTGTACGTAGGCATAGCCCGGCATGTGATGTTCACTCTGCCTGCAGCCCTGCAGCACCTCTTCCAAATACCTGCATGGCTTTCTTTCTCTCTTCCTTCAGGGCTCTGTACAAATGTCACCTTATCAATAATGTCTTTCTTACCAGCCTTTTTAGAATATTATTTCTTTTGCTGGACACTCCCTGTCCCCCTTACTGTGCTTTTAATCTTCTCTATAGTATTTAATACCAACTGACATATTCATTTGTATGTTTCCCTCCACTAGAATACAAACTCTATGATTTTGTTTTGTTCCCACTCTATCCTCCAGCCAAAACAGTGCCTGGCACACATAGTAGGAACTCATTAAATATTTGATGGTTAGATGACTGAAGAACTAAATGAGTTCCAGGGTAACGTCAGTCTCTAGGAGTTCAGGATTGGGTAAAAGGAAGTATGCAGTTTTCAACAAGATAGCAAACATTGGGAAGAACATGTACGCTAGAGAAGGTGATAAATTTAGTCTTGGATGTGTTGAGTTTGAGATGAGTGTGGAACATCAAGGTAGAGATATGTCGTGCTGTATAAAGTTAAAGGTGCAGGAATAACACCTAGGGGGAAAGTCAAGCATGAAGATACAGATTAATATTTTTATTGTTAGATGATAATTTAAGCAAGGAAAATGATTCAATCACCCAGGGAAAATGTCTAGGGAAGAAATCCAACTTTAGAGATGGGAATTTTTTTAAGAGTCAGAAAGAGGAAAACAATAAAGAAACAGACAGACAGTGGTGGTGTAGATATTAGAGGTGAGAATTTTAAGAAGGAAAAAAATCATCTGTCAAAGGTCAAGTAGAGTGAGTTTACTTGTGAAACTGTGTGTGTGTGTGTGTGTGTGTGTGTGTGTGTATGTACATATGTATTGTAGGCACTTGGAAGGTCATTAGCAACTTGGTTGAGGACAATTTCTGTAGAAGAGTGGGAGAAATGAGAGTGCAATGAGTAGAAGTTGAATAGATAAAGATAGCTAGTTTAGATTACCTGTTTAGGAAGATTGGCCATGAAGGTCACAAGGAGTATTAGCTTGAAGAGGAGAGAAGTCTGAGAAAAAAGCATTTCAAGAATGCACAAGTCTTTCTGGCTAAATGAAAGGAGCACTAAAAAAAAAAACCAAAAAACCCAGTGTAAGCAAGTGGTAGAAAGAGACAGGAAGGAAGTAGAATAATACTTGAAAGAGTGGAGCTCCTGAGGAGACTGAGTTATTAGATGGGGTCAAGAGTACAGGTGAAGGTGCTAGGCCTGACAGGAGGATGGACAGATATTTCTCTGGTAAAGGAGGTAATAAGGAGTACAGGGCTAGAACTGGAGGAGACAGAAAATCCATGTTTGACAGGCTTTTCTGTTATGTGAAGTAAGTGGTAAACTCAAAGGCTGGAAGTCAGTGTGTGAAAAAATAGTTACAGACTTGAAAAGTGTGGTATGGTTTTGGATGGCAACCATGATGAAATGCAAAACAGTTGCCAGAATAAGATTGCCATATGGCAGTTGAGGTTTACAAAAAAATACGTATATATATGTATATATTCTAAAACCTTTCCATGTGTGTACATTTATTGGCAAATAATCAAATACTTTTTCCTCATTGTAGCACAACTAAGAAACGGCAAGAAATACAGAATCCAAATTTCACTGCGCCTGGTCAAAAATTTTTGTCTAAATCTCATTTTTATGAACACCTGGCTTTAGAAAAATCTTCAAGCAATGTATCCATTTCAGGGCAGCCATTTTGTACAGTTCCTGCCACAAGAAATGAAAAAAGGGGACATTCGATTACTCCAAGCAAACCAGTGAAAGTCTTTGTCCCGCCTTTTAAAACTAAATCACATTTTCACCAAGATGAACAGCACATTAGCAAGAATACTCATGTGGAAGAAAACAGACAAAAACCAAAAAACATAGGTGAACATAGTTCTGGTGATAGTAAAAATAATATTAATAACAGTGAAATTCATCAGCTTAACAAAAATAACTCCAGTCAAGCAGCAACTATGGTATTCACGAAGTGGGAAAAAGAACCTTTAGGTATTGTATGAAAATTTGTGTTGACATATTTTTGCCTTCCAGTTAGATGTTTCTCATATTTTAATAATGCCTGGAGAATCTGACCCCTTTTCTGGTGATTATAATAATTTTAGGACCTTTTTAATGCTTTAGATTCTTCCTAAGTCCACTTGTGGGCTTTCTTATTAAAAAAGCAATTAGACACATGATCTAAGACTGCTAATAGTGGAATACATACATTTAACAGGCTTTAAGTTTCTTCCAAATTTGAAATAAAAATAATCTATTGTTTACAAGATGAAACTTTGCTTATCCCTGAAGATTTAAAATTAGAGGAAATTGATGCATACGACTTTGTAAAACAAAGGTTGTGCTTTTTAGATTTTATATTTAAGCTTATTTTTTGCTAATTTGTTCTTTAATAGATTTAATTGCAAGTCTTCAGAATGCCAGAGATATACAGGATATGCGAATTAAAGAGAAACAAAAGCAGCATATTTTTCCACAGCCAGGTAGTCTGTATCTTGCAAAAACATCCACTGTGCCTAGAATCTCTCTGAGAGTAGCCGTAGAAGGCCGAGTTCCCTCCGCATGTTCTCATAAACAGGTACGCTTCTGTCTGCAATGCTGCTAACTTTTATAGTCAAGTATAATTTCATGTTATTAACTAGTATCTCCAAACCGTTTTGTTCAAAGAAGGAACAAATGAATGCAGGAATGGATAAATGAAATCATTTTGTTTCCTAATCTGCCTACAGTGGCAGCCTCCCTCTCTGCTGCCTTATCCCATTAAAGTGATCTGTGCTCCAAAATTGCTGTTTCTCTTCCCTCTTCAAATTTAAAGTGTGAATAACCCATAGCCTTGAATCCATTAAGAGCTATTGACATTTAAAAAAAATTTTTTTAATGTTTATTTTTGAGGAAGAAAGAGAGACAGAGTGCAAGCAGCAAAGGGGCAGAGACAGACGGAGACACAGACTCCGAAGCAGTCTCCAGGCACTGAGTTGTCAGCACAGAGCCGTGGGTTAGGGTTAGGGTTAGGGTTAGGGTTAGAGACGTGGGGCTTGAACTCAGGAGCCGTGAGATCATGACCTGAGCTGAAGTCGGACACTTAACCGACTGAGCCACCCAGGTGCCCCGAGCTATTGGGATTTTTAAAAGAGGATTCTTATTAAGCCAGTGCTATCTACTTACAATTTTAGGCAATGGAGAGGTGAATATAACATTGATAATATTAAAAAGTAATATTTATCGAGTAGTTTTTATGCGCTAGCCACTCTCCTAAGCACTGGGCCTGCGTTGGTTACATCTCCCTTAATCTTCCCAAGTGTCTAAAGGAGAGCTACTGTTATTTTTGTCCATCATTTGCAGAGGAGAGGCTGAAGCACAGGGTTCAGCAGGTGCCCCCAGAGTCACTTACCTAGGAAGCTCTCTTCCACCAGCTACAGTTCAAAGCAAGGAGTGTGACTCCAGAGTCAAGTCTGTACAAAGGAAGAGATACTTTGGGCTGAGACATGCTGGGTGAATGGAGGCCAGGCCTGGATACAAATCTGACCTCCTGAGGTCAGATGCCCAAAAATACTTAAACTTTTCCCTGTCTTTTTCCTTCTGAACTTTTTGACTTAAGAGGTTTTATAAAATATTAAGTTACTTTTTTATATCCAGAATGACCTCCTGTGGCAGCTGTAGCAGGAGGCATATACACAAGGGGAATGAAAAAGGTACGGGAGACTCTTGAATATAGGAGTTGTTTATATTACATTAAAATGTTTAGCTCTTAGTAACTAAGTTCAGTATTTTGATGGTGAATATTGTAATATTTAAATGAAAAACTTTGGTAAATTCGATTTTAGTTTCCTATAATTGTTTTTATTCTATGAAACTTGTTTTTTTTTGTTTTTCATTCATTATCAAACGTTTCTATCATTTATCTTGTGCAGTTATATATGTATGGCGTTTCCAAACATTGTGTAAAAATCAACAGCAAAAATGCAGAGTCTTTTCAGTTTCACACTCAGGATTATTTTGGGAAGGAAGTCCAGTGGGCCAAAGAGGGAATACAGTTGGCTGACGGTGGATGGCTCATACCCTCCAATGATGGAAAAGCTGGAAAAGAAGAATTTTATAGGTACTCTATGCAAAAAGAGATTGTGTTAACTTTTCTGTATTCCACCATACCTCTTTTTTTCCCTTACCTCTCTCAAACTTAACAAGTTGGCTAGAAGTCAAATTTGTATTCAGTGAATTATTTTAAGTACATTGTGGTTCAACTGACATTCTGTTGTAATATTTTGAAAAGTGAATTATGGTTTGTCCTTAGGATTTAATGAATTGGTTTTTCTTAAATTGGGACATTTTTCATATGCATTTATAAAATAAAGACTGATAAGAAAAGTTAAGTTTGAATGAGCCTTACCATAGACAGACACACACACACACACACACGCACACACGCACACACGCACACACATCATAGTCTCTTTCATTGTTTATTTTAACAAATACAAAATATAAATACTAGAAGTTAAGCAGAGATGCTCAAGTATCAGTAATACCAGTAACTGGTAAATTTTACTGCCCTAAAACATCAATAATTTAAATACTTTTTTTAATATTTATTTATTTTTGGGAGAGAAAGAGTGTGAGTTGGGGAGGGGGGTGGGCAGAGAGAGAGGGAGACATGGAATTCAAAGCAGGCTCCAGGCTCTATGCTGTCAGCACAAAGCCTGACACGGGGCTCGAACCCACGAACTGTGAGATCACGACCTGAGCCGAAGTTGGATGTTTAACCGACTAAGCCACCCAGGCGCCCCAACATCAGCAATTTAAAAACTGTGTAACCTCTTATGTTTCTAATGTTTATACAAAGATGATTTACAATTTATGCTATCAAGGATGCCTTACCATGCCAATGGCAAGAGATGAGAATCCTTTCTCTAATGCTCTTATTTTTTTTTTTTAATCTCTGTATATCTTTCCGAAATACATAGTTTGCGTAAAGTGGTAAAACATTTTTTCCTTAAACTTTTGTTATGTTTTTGGAGTATATTAAGACAGGAATTTTATTTACATCTTGCTCTTATCTCCCATAGATATCTGTTATCGATTCTAGTTGGAAAAGTATAATAAATAGTTATATTATTTTCTTGTATTAAGGAAGGTACATAATATAGTGGTTAAGAGTAATTACCCTGTAATCAGAAGAACATGGTTCATAACATTGACTGTTGGAGCTCAAGTTGTCTTTTTTGGTCATCCAACAAATATTTATCGAGGACCTACTATGTACCAGATAACTCTTCTGGGTATTCAGAATAATAAAAGAAAACAAAATCTCTGCCCTAATAAGTTCTACATTATAGTAGAGGGATCTGGAGTGGGGAGAGAACATTTTAAAAAGAAATAAGTAAATTGTGTAGTATATTAGGAGGTGATGAATACTATGAAGATAAAGCTGGACAGGGTATAGGGAGAATCAGGTGAAGAAAGGTGTAATTTTAGAATAGGCTAAGAGGCGCATGGGTGGCTCAGTCAGTTGAGTGTCTGACCTTTGATTTTGGCTTAGGTCATGATCCCAGAGTCATGGGATTGAGCCCCATGTCAGGCTCTGCACTGCGCGTGGAGATTATTTAAGATTCATTTTCTCTCTCTCCCTCTCCCTCCCTATGCCTCCCCATTCATGCACTCTTTCACTTTCTAAGAATAAAATAAAATGAAACAAACTTTTTTTTAATAAAAATAAAATAGGCTAAGTAGTTAAGAGGCTTCACTGAGTCTCAGACATTTAATCAGTGTCCTGAAGGAGGTCAAGGGAATGAGCATAAGACCATGTGAGGAAAGCATCGTTGGCTGTAAGCAAGATCTGCTTATTTGAGGAACAGGAGGAAAGTGAGTGTAGCTGGAGTAGAATGGGCAGGAGAGGAGTAGTAACAGATGAAATAGAGAGATGGGGCCTTATAAACCTTGGTAAAAATCTTGGCTTTAACTCTGAGTAACCTTTTTTGCCCTGAGTAAATCATAAGAATGTTTAAAGCAGAGGGGTGACATGATCTGCTTTAATTTTGAAAGGATGACTCTGGCTGTTTGTGGGGATTAGATTAATTAGATTAGGGAAGGACAATGCTGGAAACAGACCACTTAGGAAACTATTGAGGTGATCCAGGTGAGACATGGCTACTTGGGTGAAGGAGGTAGCAGTGGAGTTGGTGGAAAGCAGCTGGATTCTGGGTTTGTTTTGAAGGTGGCACCATCAGGATTTGCTCACGGATTGGATGAGGAAAGTGAGAGAAACAAAGGAAAAATAGCTCCAAAGATTTTAGCACCGGAAGCTGGAAGGGTGCAGTTTTCATGTCCTGAGAATTGAGAAGACCAAAGATGGAAAAGAAATGGGGTATCCAGTTGGGACATTTGAAGCTTGGGATATTAGTAGACATCCAAGTGGAGATGTTGAGTAGGTAGTTGGATATGAAAGTCTGGAGTTTATAGGCGAAGTATGAGCAAAAGACATCAATTTCATAGTTGTCAGCATATAGATGGAACTTTAAAGCCATAAAAGAAAGACCGAGAAAGAGCAACCCGAAAGTTAGAAACAAATGCCAAAGACTGTGGTGTGTTGCAAGCCAAGTGAGGACAGAGCTTCAGGGAATCAAGAATGACCAGGTGTCAGTTACTGCTAAGTAAAGGAAGATGAGGACTGAGAATTGACGGTGGATTTATCTATGTAGAGGTCACTATTAGTCTTAATGAAAATAATTGAGTAAATTGAAAGAGGCAGTATCTGGAGAAGGAAGGAGGAGCAAAGGGTGTTAGTTTTGTTGTGTTTGAGGTAGAAAAAACTGTTTTTTTTTAACTGATGGAAATTGTTCAGTAGAAAAGAAAGAAATCTCCCTATCAGGGGGAGAGAGGAGGCATCTCCTGGATCAGTGTCCTTGACTAGGCAAGAAAAGGTGGGAGCTAGTATACAAATGGCAGGAGATGGTGAAGTGTAAGGTTCCAGATGCTGGTGTGGGAGTGGAAGCTTCTGGAAGTTTTCTTCATTACTTGTTTCCCTAGTACTCAAAGTGGGAATGAGAAAGGAAGAAGGGTTAGAGAGTTGAGCAGAGAGAGGAAGATCTTTAAAAAGCACCTGGGCTAGAGAGGGATATTCTTAGATGATTTCTAAAAACAATCTCTTTGAAGAAAAATGATCTAAAATAGAATTATTTTAAATTATGGGTCTCATTTCCAGTTGCAATTATTGTATTGACTAATATGCAAAGTGAATTTTACTAGTATATTTTGATACATGTTAAATCACTGTCTACACTGTATTACTTACTATACACTAACTCAAAAACTTATTGAATGATTTTGTACATTAGCGTTAGTATTTGTGCAAAGAATAGTCATAGTTACTGAATTCAGTATCATCTTATGTGGTTTTTTGTTTTTTGTTTTTTTTTATATTGTTCTACCTTTATTTGTTCAGGGCTCTGTGTGACACCCCAGGTGTGGATCCAAACCTCATTTCTAGAATTTGGGTCTATAATCACTACAGATGGATTATATGGAAACTGGCAGCTATGGAATTTGCCTTTCCTAAGGAATTTGCTAATAGATGCCTAAGCCCAGAAAGGGTGTTGCTTCAACTAAAATACAGGCAAGTATAATGCATTATGTTACACAATCACATGCTGTGATCAGGTTCAGACTTCTGTGCAGTCCGTGACTTCTAGGTCATAGAGGTACATGATCGCTTGTCGGTGACAGTCGCCATCCCACGCTGCTGTTCTCACTTGTACACAGTAGTTCTCTTGTCACTCTCCAGTCCCCTTAGGAGAAATCACACATTCATGCATCTCCCTTCCCTCTTCCCCCACCCCTCCCCCTTAAACTCTTGGCATATGAAAAGAATATGAATCACTAATTTGATCCTTTATTTGGGGATTGCTAATAAAGCATTTTTGCATTTGGGACATTTTAATATTTAATTCATATTTTAACAGTATAAAACTCACTGTATTGCTGGCTGTCAAATTTTAAAATCTGTCTCAATAGTTCTTCAGTTAAGATACTTAATTTTTATTCTCCACTATTCGGTGACTTTTTAAAAATAAAAATCTAGACTCAAAATTCCTAAAATCTTCATTTTTACTTTTATTTTTAGATACGATATGGAAATTGATAGAAGCAAAAGATCAGCTATAAAAAAGATCATGGAAAGGGATGATACCGCTGCAAAAACACTTGTTCTCTGCATTTCTGAAACAATTTCATCAAGCACAGATCTATCTGAAACTTCTGGCAGTAAAACTAGTGGTGTGGGCACCAAAAATGTGGGCATTGTTGAGCTTACAGATGGATGGTATGCCATTAAGGCCCAGCTAGATCCTCCCCTCTTAGCTCTCGTGAAGAAGGGCAGACTGACCGTGGGTCATAAGATCATTATTCATGGAGCAGAACTGGCGGGCTCCCCCGATGCCTGCACACCACTCGAAGCACCAGAATCTCTTATGTTAAAGGTAAATTAAATTAATGCACACTCTTGGTAAAAATCAGTAACTGATTCAGTTACATTCTAGGGAGGTTTTACATTCTAAATTTTAAAATTATGCCTGTTAAAGATGCTCCATTTCTTGAAAACGTACTGGTAATCTTAATATAAGTGGCAAATTTCTGAGACTGTTAAATTTTCTTGTGCTGTTTTTGGGAAATCCAGAGATATTTATCAAGCTAAAATAATGCAGGAGCAAATATGTACCTATGTACAAATATGTACCATAGGTACAAATATGTACCAGATTTGATTTTGTGCTATGGGTACCTATAGCCCTTGGTGCCGTCTGTTCTCATAGTGCTGCTCTGCTTCCACCCTGATTACTCCATTAGACCTATATCCCAATGTGATTAGAGAATTTGGTTTCAGTGATTCTTAAATATATAATAATAAAATGTACGCTTCTGGAGCACCGGGTTGGCTCAGTCAGTTAAGCATCTGACTCTTGGTTTCCGCTCAAGTCACGATCTCACAGTTTGTGGCTTTGAGACCCACACTGGGCTCTGTGCTCACAACTTGGAGCCTGTTTGGGATTCTGTCTCTCCCTCTCTCTCTCTCTCTCTCTGCCCCTCCCCTGCACACACTCACTCTCACTCTCTCTCAAAATAAGTAAACTTAAAAAAAAAAAAAACATAAACCATATCTTTCATCTCCATGTAAACTTTAGCCTACACAATAGGACTTTGTCATATTGAATAGTCTACAATACTGATATGAGAAATTACTAATATTGCACAGATTCACTTATGAGATAATCTTATAAATAGTTTACTTCTGTTGTATTCTGGAAGTCATTTTATAAGTGACTTAAACATTTTTAAGGTAAAGAGATACTTTGTCATTGTGTTGCTTTTAGAAATCAAGCTGAAACAGGCTTCTGTTGTTTAGGATATCAAAGTTGCAGTGGCTTTCAGTGTTTTGTTTATATCAAATCAGTGCATGTGCATAATTTCAAAACTCGTATAACATAAGGCTTATGACCACCACCACCCACCCCCCCCCACGAAGCAGTCATTGATGCCATCCTGCCTAACCTCCATTCAGTGCTCCCCAAAGGCAATGACTTTGAATCCCTTTGGCACTTTCTTTTCTTTATATTGTGATGTCATCTTTTCTCCTTCTGTTTAGACATTAACTATTAGCTTCCTGCTCTGAGGTTGAGGAGTGAAGTCTCTATTCACTGTTTATAATGACTGAAAAATATTTTTA
This sequence comes from Acinonyx jubatus, assembly GCF_027475565.1. Taxonomy (NCBI): domain Eukaryota; kingdom Metazoa; phylum Chordata; class Mammalia; order Carnivora; family Felidae; genus Acinonyx; species Acinonyx jubatus. Next base: position 11,430,518 of record NC_069380.1, read on the forward strand.
CAGCTCAGCATGTAATATTCTAACTACATTTTTTATACAACCTACTGCTTTCCTGGAGTTAACTGTCTTGCTGTTGTGTGTGCATGTGTGTATTTTTAATTTTGTGTCCTTATCACCAACTCATGCCCATACAAGAGACATAATTAAAAACCATATCAGTCTGTTACAATACCTTTATCAATTCCATTTCTTTTTCTTGGAGACCTCTGGGACCTCTTTACACTCTTTCATTCTGAAGTGGTTATCTTCTATGTATGCTGACCTATTACCATCCTGGAAATTATTTTTACCTCTTTCTGTGTTGGAAGCCCTGTTTTCTGGATTTCACATCTATATGGATTTATTCTCTAGCTCTGAGGGCACATAACCAACCCCCACAGACTTCTTCACAGAGGGAGCATGTAGCTTTTTCTTTGATCTTATTGTAAGATGACTGAATATAGAATTTGAATTGGAAATAGCTTCTTCAGAATTTTGAAGACATTTTCTCTATTATCTTCTTGCTTCTGGTATAGTTTGTGCTCAGCTCTGTGCTATTCTTACTCTCAGTCCTTCACTATATTATCTGTTTCTAAGATCTGTTTGAAGATCATTTGTCTGCAGTATCTGGAAATTTCACAGTAAGGTACTTTGGTATTGGCCTGTCTTTTAAAATCATCATTTGGGTACAATCATTGAGTTCTAGGAAATTTTCTTGAAGTAGTTCTTTGATAATTTCTTCCTCCTCCATTTTTTCCTTACCAATTTTCCTGAACTAATATTTGGGCAGTAGGCCTCTCTGATTGGTCTTCTGATTTTTCTCATCTTTTCTCCTATATTCTATTTTATTGTCTTTGTTCCTCCTACTTTCTAGTTCTAATTTTCTAATCCCTAAAGTGAATTTGTGCCTATTGGCATAATTTTCCATTTTCAAGAGCCCTTCATTATTCCCTGAATGTTTCTTTTTTTATTACATCCCATTCTTGTTTCATAGATCCAACATCTTCTCATGTTTCTCAAGCTATTAATATTGTGTTTTATCTTAGTTTTTTCTGCTCACTGCATTTTTTTTCCCCTATAATGTCTCTTTTTTGTTTGTTTGGGTCTCATGTTGGAGAATTCCTTCAACTGGTAATTGTTAGCTGTTCTTTCCTCTTCAAGAGTGGGGCACTAATGAGCTGATCAGAAGCTCTGTGTGAGGTGGGCTTTGTCAACTTGTAGCGTGATAAGACAGGGCTTGTGTTTTCATTAGGAGACCCTCAAATATCAGTCACTGGTCTGAGAGCTGAACAGAATAAGAAAACCAATAGACTCATTTTCAGCATAAGGATTTTCATTGCATTTTTTGTTTTCAGTATAGAATCTCACCCTCACCCCAGGTGTCTCTGCCTTGTGTTCCAGAGCCCAGGATATGTATAATTCAGCTTGTCGAGAAAGTAAATTGTCCTGGGTTCTTCTTGGTGTGAGAGAAGGACAGTCACCGGGCTGCTCAGGTTAGGAAATGAAATCTGAGGTCTTAACTATCTTTATACAAAATCTCAACCGTTCTTTCTGTTTTCGGCTGCACCTCACGCTCCTTCCTCCAGAGGTACCTGTTGCCTCCAAATTCTAAGTGATTTCCCTAAATTATTTTCTTCCATATTGGCTCCATACAGGTTTGCCAGCTGAGTAATGTTGGGCAGGTTATACTTCAGTTTTGTCATCTGTAAAATGGGAATAAGAATGAAGCAGGAGTATGGAATGGGAGTAAGGATTGTTGTAAGGATTAACTGTTAATAGACATAAGGTACTTAACGCTATCCAGGCACCATGATAAGTGTTTTATGAATGTTTGCTATTTTTATTAACATTTCTCGGGCTGCTTCGTTACTTACCACCAGGTGTCCAGTAGGCTTTTAGCTTCCAAAATTTTGCCAGTGTCTCATCCGTTGTCCTCCTGTCTCCAGTTCTCTTTATCCTTGTAGGATTTTTGAGGGAACCTAGGTAAATAAGTACATTTTAATCCATCATGTTTAATTTGGAGTCTCTTTTATTAATTTTCTAATACTAATATTTACATTAAGACTGTAACAGCATAAACAATTTTTTGAGAGACTATATTTTGAAAGTGTTTTCACTTTTGTATAATTTTTGTACTGTCTTTTCTTCATGGGACTTTTAAAAGTGAATATGTTTGAATGAATGGAAGAATTAATGAAAATGTTATAAAATCTGAAATAGAGTTGGATATAAACTTAGAAGTTGATTTGTCCATTAATTTGTCCAGATATCTGCGAATAGTACTCGGCCTGCTTGCTGGTATGCCAAACTTGGATTCTTTCCTGATCCTAGACCTTTCCCTCTCCCCTTGTCATCACTTTTTAGTGATGGAGGAAACGTTGGTTGTGTTGATGTAGTTATTCAAAGAACATACCCCATACAGGTATGGTACATTTTTGGCGTTCACTATGTATTTCTTTTTGGGGGGACAATTAATTTGAATGATCCCTTCCTACCATGTACTTTTGTTTCACACATCATTACAGTGGATGGAGAAGACTCCATCTGGATTATGCGTATTTCGCAATGAAAGAGAGGAAGAAAGGGAGGCGACAAAATATGCAGAGGCCCAACAAAAGAAACTAGAAGTCTTATTCAATAAAATTCAAGCAGAATTTGAAAAGCATGACGGTAAGATGGGTTGTATACTATAAGTTGTTTTAAATAGGACAAGTTTTGTTTTCTTTTAATTAGACGTTTTAGAGACTTCTCTGATTTAACTTTTGTAATTGGGTGAATTGTCTTTGAGTAATAGATTTCTTTTTCCTATTCTAGATCTGACTTTTTAAGTTTTTTAAAAAAATACTACATAGGGGCACCTGGGTGGTTCAGTCAGTTAAGAGTCCAACCCTTGGTTTTGGCTCAGGTCATGATCTCACAGTTTGTGGCTTCAAGCCCCATGAGGGGCTCTACGCTGACACCATGGACCTTGCTTGGGATTCTCTCTCTCCCTTTCTGTCTGCCCCTCCCCTGCATGCTGGTGTGTGTGTGTACACTCTCTCAAATAATAAATAAATAAACTTAAAAAATAAAAATAAAAGTATTACCTAGATATACAGATAAACATTGAACTGACCCCAAATTATCACCTCATTATTCAACACACTGAGCTTTTAGATACTTGTAATTGTCTTAGGCAATAAAACATTATATAACCACAGCCCTTTTCAGAAGTCTTGTTTTTGTTACCAAAAAAATTTTTAACGTTTATTTATTTTTGAGAAGCAGAGAGAGATAGAGCATGAGCAGGGGAGGGATAGAGAGAGGGAGACACAGAATCTGAAGCAGACTCCAGGCTCTGAGCTGTCAGCACAGAGCCTGACACAGAGCTTGAACCCACAAACCGTGAGATCATGACCTGAGCCAAAGTCAGAAGCTTAACTGACTGGGCCACCCAGGCGCCCCTCACTTTTCAGTAGTCTTAAGTAAACTTCCTCTTAAGCTTCAGTACCAAAATATTTATAGTGCCCCTTTTTTGGCCCTAGAGAAACAATAGCAACAAGGGAAGAAACTGCCAAATTCTTTTACCTCAGACAAATACTGTATGGTACCGCTTATATGTGGAATATAACAAGGTCAGACTTACAAAACTATAGTAAAATGGTGGTTACCAGGAAATGAGGGGGTAGGAGGGTAAAATTGATGGTGTTTAAGGATAAAACTTAACAATGAGCAGTAAATAAGCTGTGGTGATCCAATGCACAGTATAATGAATATAGACAATATTGTACTACTGTGCTGTGGTAAATACAATACAATGGCAATCATATTAACTATATAATTACATCAAAACAACACATAAGCCTTAAATGTACACATTGCTATATGTCATATATATTGAATACACAAGAAAGATAAACACTCAAAAAACAATTATTTTCCCTAAGCTATTCATCATTTTCCTTCTTCATTGTCCTTATCTACTTTATATAACTTTTGCATTTTTGTTGTTGTGGTTGTTGGTTGTCATGTTATTACATCTGGAGCTAGATCTTGTTTCCCTGGCATCAATTTTAATATATCATAGTATTTTTTACATAAAGGACATGATGATTTGTTTTTTTATCTATTTTTATGGAAAATTTTATGTTCTGCATTTTTTCATGATTTTCAACTTCATTTTCTATATAAATCTGTGGAAGAATTGAACTGTTCATTTTTGATTCACCAGCTCATGCTGTTTTCATGATTAAATGAGTCATGAAATCATTTACTTAATTTACAAATTTGACTCTAAACTCTCTGTGTGACAATTTTTTAAACCAGGCATGAGTACACTAATTTCACATTTTCCTAGAAAACTTGTGGCAGATAAATTGTGTTTTGCTTTTTAGCCTCCCTTCTTTGGGTACTTTTTGCTTATTTCTCCAATTTTCAGTGTTCTTAAAAATGTGTGGGTCAGCTAATTAGTGATGCTTTATTCCTAGAAAATATAACAAAACGATGTGTACCATTACGTGCATTAACAAGACAGCAAGTCTGTGCTCTGCAAGATGGTGCAGAGCTTTATGAAGCAGTGAAGAACGCACCAGACCCGGCTTCCCTTGAGGTAAGAGAGTAAGAGGGCGCACAGCGAGTCTTACTTAACCTTAATCCTTTAAGGTGGGAAGCTGCTGTCGGTCTTCTGGCCATTACAGGAGGTGCTGTATTGAATTGGTGTTTCTCAGAGATGATGTGTGCGTCTCTGGAGTGCTCAGTGATGTGCCAAACCAGTGCATTTCAGTTCTATACCAAATGGAGGACAGAGGGATTAAATAATTTTTTTTAACGTCTATTTATTTTTGAGAGTGGCGGAGGAGGGATAGAGAGAGGGAGACACGGAATGTAAAGCAGGCCCCAGGCTCTGAGCTGTCAGCACAGAGCCCGACGTGGGGGCTCCAACTCACAAACTGTGAGGTCATGACCTGAGCTGAAGTCGGACGCTTCACCAACTGAGCCACCCAAGCACCCTTTAAATAATTTTATGTATTAAATAAACGTGGCTTCAAATACAAGCAAAACTTGTTTACTTTTCAGATAAAACAAGTATCTTCAAAGCAGTGTCTCAGTTGCCATGTTCTCACCTGCTTCTCAGATCCTACCTAGAGTTTATTTGATAATCCTCTAAGAATATTTTGGTGGAAAAGTGTCAGAAGCACTAAATTGTGTTAGATTCACAGCTATGCCATTTATTAGACAACTGGGCATAAAATAGCTATAAAATGGGCATAAAATAAGTTGTTTGGGGATCAAATTAGATAATAAATGCAAAAATGTACTGTTGTAAAGTTCCATTATCAATGTTAGTTACTATTATCAGAACATCATTTATTAAGGTAAGCTGCCTCCTAAGTTTTTAGACACCTGGGTATCTAGTTAATGCAAATTCTGGGATTAGTTGGCTAGATAGGAGGGGAGGTTTTAAGAAAACTGTTGTTTATTGATTAATCTCGTTTATTTGATGGCAATAAATCTGGTTGATAGCCTTAACTTTCTTAACTAGTAGGACTACGAAATGAACAGCACTCCGTTAGGAGAGAAGTGCTCTTCGGAATAGAATTCCTTCATATTACCAAATGTGACAACTGAGATTCACCCTGTGAGGAGTGTCAAGGGAAAAATCTGTGAGTGGCTTGATCACTGGGTCCTAGGAGTTTATGATTCTGGAGCTTTCACTTAGATAAAGTTGTTAATGCAATTCTTGGAGGGAAAGATAGCCATCCATTTCTAAGAGACCTCGTCAAAAGGGTTTGTTTTCAGTGACAGTGTTGAGTGTTGGAAGACTTTGGAATCACAGTTTGGTTTTTTTAATCGTGTTTAAACACTCTTCATATTTAGAAAGACCTTTTCAGGGCACGGAGATTCCATAGCTTCCCTTCCCACTGTGGATATTAACACATGTGAGGCAGCAGCTATCTAGTGTGCTCTGTGTTGGGATTCTATTTCCTGTTTCATTTGATTTTATTTTTTGTTCATTCATTTTTGTTATACTGAGTAAGCATCCGAAGAGATACAGACAGCAATGTGCTAAAATGACTGGGAGAGAAGTGTGGAGGCACATGTCTGTTTTCAGTCATATCTGCTATTCCAGAGAGTTAATAAAATTGTACTGCAGCGGGGTAAGAATGGGAGCTCTTGAACTGCCTCTCCCTGTATGCCCTGCAGGTGATTCATTCTCTCTGCATCAGTTTCATCATCTATAACATGCAAACAATACAGTGCCCACCTCCACAGGGTTACTGTAAGGATTAAATGAATTAATACATTTATCACACACAGATCCATTCCTCAAATATAGGGAGCATTCAAATGTCAGCCATTTGTAATGTTGATGACAGTTATGATTATTACGGTACATTTATAAGTAGGGGGTTATTTTGGCCCTGGGGAAATTTGTCAGAAAGATAGGTGAACAGTCTAAGGCACCTGAAAATATTTGTTATGTGATAAGCTAAGTACATTAATCTCAATTTTTATATTGTCGTATTATTGAAGTGAACTCAGTTCTGTCGTATTTTATCCCCATTTAAAGAGATTCATGGGTCACCTGGGTGGCTCAGTCAGTTAAGCATCCAACTTCAGCTCAGGTCATGATCTCACATGGTCCGTGAGTTCGAATCCCGCATCGGGCTCTGTGCTGACAGCTCAGAGCCTAGGGCCTGCTTCGAACTCTGTGTGTGTGTGTGTGTGTGTGTGTGTGTGTGTGTGTGTGTCTTTGTGCCTCTCCCCCACTCACGCTCTGCCTCTCTCCCTCTCAAAAATAAATAAACATTACAAAATAAATAGGTTCATTTATAGTGGTGAGGTTTTTTGTTTTGTTTGCCTTTTATTCTAATAAAATTTGCCTTAATAAATTAAATGATCATAGGCTTATTTCAGTGAAGAGCAGATAAGAGCTTTGAATAATCACAGACAGATGTTGAATGATAAGAAGCAAGCACAGATCCAGCTGGAATTCAGGAAGGCTATGGAATCTGCTGAGCAAGGAGAACAAATGTTACCAAGGGATGTTACAACTGTGTGGAAGATGCGTATCATAAGCTATGGGAAAAAAGAAAAAGATTCAGGTCAGTATGTAAATTTTTTTAAGTTCAAGTACTATTTATTAACAAAATGACTTCAAGTGCTAAAGTATAAAGTCAACATGTATCAGAGGAGCCAAAGTGGGCTACCAGTGCCCACAAGATAATGATATAATCCTTGGATCTTTGTTGTTACCATATTTGTTTTATAAGAATTTTAATGGATATCAGTTCTTGTACGTCTTTTTCCTCTTTATCTAGTTACATTGAGTATCTGGCGTCCATCATCAGATTTATATTCCCTGTTAACAGAGGGAAAAAGATACAGAATCTATCATCTTGCAACGTCACAATCTAAAAGTAAATCTGAAAGAGCTCACATACAGCTGACAGCAACAAAGAAAACTCAGTATCAACAACTACCGGTACAAACTTTTCATTATAGTTTTTTAATTTTGATTAATGCATATTAGTTTAGAGAATCTACATCTACATACACTGATTTTTTTTTCTTGTAGGCTTCAGATGAACTCCTATTCCAAGTTTATCAGCCGAGGGAGCCCCTTTACTTTAACAAACTATTGGATCCAGACTTCCAGCCACCTTGTTCTGAGGTGGACTTAATAGGATTTGTAGTTTCTGTTGTGAAAAAAATAGGTAATCCACGGTGTATTTTTTTTTATTTCTTTTTTTTTTCTTGTTTATTTTTTTTAATGTACATCCAAGTTAGCATATAGTGCAACAATGATTTCAGGAGTAGATTCCTTAATTCCCCTTACCCATTTAGCCCATCCCCCCTCCCACACCCCTTCCAGGAACCCTCTGTTTGTTCTCCATATTTAAGTCTCGTATGTTTTGTCCCCCTCCCTGTTTTTATATTATTTTTGCTTCCCTTCCATTGTGTTCATCTGTTCTGTGTCTTAAAGTCCTCATATAAGTGCAGTCCTGTGATATTTGTCTCTCTCTGACTGACTTCGCTTACTGTAATACCCTCTAGTTCCATCACGTAGTTGTAAATGGCCAGATTTCATTCTTTTTGATTGCCGAGTAATACTCCAGTGTGTGTGTGTGTGTGTGTGTGTGTGTGTGTGTGTGTGTGTGTGTGTGTGTGTTTACCACATCTTCTTTATCCATTCATCCATCAATGGACATTTGTACTCTTTCCACACTTTGGCTATTGTCGATAGTGCTGCTATAAACATGGGGGTGCATGCGCCCCTTCAAAACAGCATACCTATATCCCTTGGATAAATACCTAGTAGTGCAATTGCTGGGTAGTAGGGTAGTTCTATTTTTAGTTTTTTGAGGAACCTCCATACTGTTTTCCAGAGTGGTTGCACCAGTTTGCATTCCCCCCAGCAGTGCAAAAGAGATCCTCTTTCTCCCCATCCTCACCAACATCTGTTGTTACCTGAGTTGTTAATGTTAGCCACTTACAGGTGTGAGGTGGTTATCTTATTGTGGTTTTGATTTCTATTTCCCTGATGAGGAGTGAAGTTGAGCATTTCTTCATGTGCTGGTTGGCCATCTGGATGTCTTCTTTGGAGAGGTGTCTATTCATGTCTTTTGCCCATTTCTTCACTAGATTATTTGTTTATTGGGTGTTGAGTTTGGTAAGTTCTTTATAGATGTTGGATACTAGCCCTTTATCTGATATGTCGTTTGCAAATATCTTCTCCCATTCTGTCGGCTGCCTTTTAGTTTTGCTGATTGTTTCCTTTGCTCCACGGTGTATTTTTAACTGTAGCTTTTTATGAATGCTTTTGGAAAATGTTATCTTTTAAAATTTGTCTTCCTTAAGATTAATTGGAGTTACAAATCAGCAAATTTAGTGACTAGCGATTTGAAAGTAGGCCTGTGTTAACCTCAATTCTTCATGAAAAGCAATTCTACAGTATTACAGGGAAAGAACCTACATCCTATTCTGTGCTATTTAATTTTAAAGAAGTTGCTAGGAATGTTTTGTAGCATTTGAATGGTTACTGGGTAAATAATTATAACTTCCCTCTATAGTTTATTGAACACTCAAACCTCCACCTCCCGCTTCTCTGCAATATCCCTCATCCCAAATAATGTCTCTTGTTCTAAAGCCAACTTTGTTTATTTAGTGTGGCTGCTCCAACTTTTGTATGGTTAGTACTTGTTTGTATGGTACATCTTTTCTTTTCCCACCTGGTATTTTTAACCTGTCAACATCTTTATATTTAAATTGGGTTTCTGGAAGACAGCCCAGTTGGATCTTGCTTTCTTACCCAGTGTGAGGGTCTCTGGTCTTTTAACTGGTTTGTTTAATCTGATCAACTTTAATGTGATTATTAGCATGGTTGGATTAAAATGTACCTACCACCTTGCTAGCTAGCTATTTTCCCTGTGTCCCATTAGTTCCCTGTGTTGGAAGGTTATTCTCTGTGATGTTCCTACACATTTTGTAGCAGCTATTGTCACAGACTCTCACTTCAAGAATGCTTATATAGCAAAAAAATCTTGGAAGGATGGAGATCGTGTCTGCCTCCATCACAGAGGGCACATTTATTTCCCAACCAGGGAATCTGGTCTCTTTTTCTATGTGTTTGATTTTTTTTTTTTCTTGTTTATTGTTGTTGTTATTGTTTAAATTCCATGGGTGAGATTCTGATTGTATTTTGAAGGAGAGGGACAGTGTGAAGTAAAGAGAGGCGTCAAGGAGTTCAGTGCCGAGGTGTTTGGTCTGAGCACATGAGAAGAGAGAGCTGTCATTTACTGAGAGGGAAAGAGAACAAGAAAAAGAGATGTGTGTGGGAAGGGTGAAGAGCTCAGTTTGGTCAGTTAAGTTTTAGATGCTTAGTCTAAACAGAAATTTCTACCTGACAGTTGGGTATGCAGGAGTCTGGGGAAGCGGTCTGGGCTGAAGATATAAACTGGGGCATCATCAACGTACAGGTGCCGTTTAAAGCTGTGAGACTGGATGAGGTCAGTGGGTGTGGGAGTAGCTAGAGAGGTGGCTCGGACACTCTGACGCTTAGAAGCAGGAAGATGTAAAGGAACCAGTAAAAGAAACGAGGAGCAGCCTGAGGAGTGGGAGGAATACTTAGGGAGTGAGCTGCGCTGAGAGCCCAGAGGGAAGAGTTCCAGAGAGAGGGGACTGGTTCGGTCTCGGATGGCATTTGATAGCTGAGACAGGGAGGCGGGGGCCAGGAAGGGGCTGCTGGCTTGAGCCCCAGGAGGAGCCAGTCTGATGGTAAGGTGGGCAGGGGAGTGGAAGGAGAGGCACGCGCACAGTGGACACAGGCATTATAAGGTCATGCTTCAAGCACCGAAGGGAAATGGAGCACTCACAAGAAGGAGAATTGGGATCAAGAGAATGTCTGTGTTTTCCAGTGCAAGTGCTACTAGCGTCCCGATGAGATCATGTAGACTGACTAGAAACGTCCGATAACGGGGGTGAATGTTTTTAGAGGTGGGGAGCAGCAGCGAGCCAAGAGCAGGGGAGACAACTACCCCAGCCTGACGTCCTGTAGCACAAGAGGTCTGCAGGGGGCAGCAGTGGCCTCGGAGGAGGAGAGCCAGGTCTCAGTTACAGCAGGCCGGTAAAGACAGCACTTAAGGAATGGTTGAGGGTAGTTGAGGACTTGTGCAGTGAAGGTGTTCCAGGCGACAGGGAGAGGTAGGAGACGGTGCGAAAGGAGGTAGTGTATGAAACTTTCCGGAGATGGGAAATACGGCAGGACCCAGGAGCCTGGCTGCTCATGGCCCCAGGGCAGATAGCGGTGAGGAGGTGAGGTGCACGGGAGGAAAACGTGTGGAGACCTGCCAGGACCCAGTGGTTCTTGACTTTCTACCGTGTCCAAGACCATTTTTCCCCCTCTTAGTTACTGAGTAATGGCTGCGAACTTGAGTTTCTTTCCACTATATATTGCCCATCTCTGGGAGATACTAGCTCTGTTCTTCATCATTTTTCCTGGTTCCGTGAGTCCCCTGTGATTAATTTGCATTGCTGCCATAACTAAGTACCACAAACTGGGGGAGCGTAAACAACCAAAATTTACTGTCTCAGTTCTGCAGACCAGAAGTCCGAAAGCAAGGTGTCGGCAGAGTTGGTTCCTTCTGAGGCTGTGAGGGAGACGTGTTCAGTGCCTTGCTCCCCGCACCCGCTGGTTTGCTGGCAATCTTTACTGCTCCGTGGCTTATAGGTGCACCACCACGATCTCGGCCTTCATCTTCACGTGACTTTCTCTCTGTGTGCGTGTCTGTGTCCAAACTTCCCTTTGTATAAGGACATTGATCGTCACGACTGCATGTTAACTTGATTACGTCTGCAAAGACCTTGTTTCCAAATAAGGTCACGCTCACAGGTACTGGGGGTCAGGACTTCAACATCTTGAGTGGGGGACACAGTTCAAGCCACCAACACCCTGGAATGTTCACTTTTGTCAGTCCTGGTCGTCTGCTTTTCCCCTGCAGCCATGTTCATTATTTGCGATCAGAAGAGGAAAAAGGTAAGATGCCCATTCCATTTGCTTTTCTTCAGGTTTACAGGTAATAGAATTCTCACATTTTCACCAGTTTGGGGAAGGACATTAGAAGCTGAGCCCTTCTGTGCCTGGCCTATCCACACTCTCGTTTCTTTCTTTCATCACCAATTTTTAAATTTTACATCAGAATATTCCTCATTTGGGTTTTTAGTGAACATTTCTTTTTTTTTATTTAGTTTGATGTTAAATGTTAGAGGAAAAAATTCTCTTCGACCGTTTCGAAGTGCCACCTTAAACCCGAAGTAGTACTTACCTAACACTCAAATCTACTGATAATGGTTCCTGGCTTAAAATCTTCAGTGGCTCCTGTCCCTTAGAAAATGAAACCCACACTGCTTCATAGGCCTGAAAAACTCTTCAGCTGCCTCAAACCACCACCCCACACACCTCAGCTAAACTATGCCACTTCATGTGCCTGATGCATTATATATAACATTTAACACTTTCAACCTTTAAAAAGTACACCTTACTAACAATGCCCTTTGTCCTCCTGTCTAAAGGAGTTGGAGAACCCTTGTCATTCGTTATTCAGCCCAGCTGAATAATGTTCCTCCCCAGCTGGGTGCTTATGCCAGCTTAGATCTTCCCTCCTCAGGTTCTGCAGCGTTTAGTGCGTTGGGTTGCTACAGCATCCATCACGTGGCCCATGATCTTGTGTCCACGTTTCTGAACCTCCCCCCCACCAATGATACTGTGATCTCCTCAAGGACAGGGACTCAGTTTTAGTTTCTTTCTGTCCCCACTTCTAACAAAATGGGGCGGGGGGAGTGGGTAATTGTTGAAAACTTCACATATATACATAAAGTGCTCGTAGTAATGCTGTTCATTTGCTGTTATCATCCCTCTGTACAGATGGGGAGACCGGAGCTCAGAGATGTTAAATAACCTGCCCAAGGTCACAATTATATAAACGATTGGAACCCATACTTTCAGGCTCTAATGCCTATGTGTTCTTCTTCTGCTTCAGCTAACAAAGGCAAACCAAATCCAACCATCTGAGAGTTGGGCTTGAAGTAGGGACTATTGTGTGTTCAATCTGTTGTGTTACTATATTACAAACACTGTGGCATCCGATGAATTAATTAAATGAGATCACTTCTTAGGTCAGTTTCCCAGGAAACAGACTGAGATTTTCATGCAGATGTATTGGAAAGTGCACTCAGGAGCAGCACCTGTGGGGAAGCAGCAGCTGCCTCTGGGCAGAGAGGGGAGCTGGGGGGGTGGGGCGCTCAGGGAGCCGTGCAGCACTTGGCAGAGGGGGGAGCCCTGCAGTGCCGTTGCTGCAGAGGTACAGCAGTCCCGGTCTGGTGGGGATTCTGCAGCTGGTGTGTCTCTTGGCGAGAATGTGTGAAGTGGCCTCACATACTGCTGTGTGCTTTAGCCTTTCAGTGAATCTTTAGAAAAAGAATTTAAAGGGAACAGTGGATTCTGCGTGAGTTCAGAACAATCCCAGACTGCAAACCTGCAGAATAATCTCCCTCTTATCCTTTTATTTTCTTGATTTTTTTCAGTGCCAACATTCTAAAAGTGTTACTTGAAAAAAATTCTTCCAGTTGTTACCATTTGTACGAGATGTGTGGTAATTACAGAAAATTTTCTATTTTTTTTCAGTGTATATAATTTGATCTAGGTATGAAACCTGTACTGAGGGAAAAATGAAATGAGGGAGCTATCCTGGAAGCTTATTTTCATATTTTGCATTTTCTAAATGTTTTTCAGTAAACAAGTATTGCTTTTAAAATTGGGGGGAAAACATAGTTTAAAGAAGCACATTTGAGAGAGGGCTGTAATCATTTTGAATATAATTAGAGGCAAATTCCCAAATTAGAAAATTGAACATACTTGGGAAACATAATTTCTCTAAAAGCAGTATTTAATATTTAGGATTACAATCCATTAAATGAATCTACTTATAAAATTGAAAACAGTGAAAGGAATAACCATCATTTGCAACAGGATAAACAAATCATTATCTGAGAATGGCAATTCTTTGGGTTCCTATCATTTATAAGGGAAACATAATTCTTAAAGTAACAGAGACAAGAAATTCTAAATCGTTAGATTAAATGGTGAGTGCCTCAGTCCTGTCTCTTCCCATTTTTGGCATTGAAACTTTCTCACTTTTTATTTTGAATAATTTCAGGCCTTCAGAAAAGTTGCAAAACTAATGCAGACTTTACAATTATCCCTCCCCCAGCTTCCCCTAATGTCAGCATCTTGTGTGACCATGGTACCATTATTAGAATCAGGAAGTTAACATTGGCATAATATTATTACCTGCAGTGTAGATTTATGCTGTTTTACTTCTTCTGTTCCAGGATCCCACTTTCATGTAATCATCATTTCTCCCGAGTCTCCTCTCGTCTTTAACAGTTCCCCAGTCTTCTCTTGGTTATTTTTTTTTTTTTATGTTTATTTACTTTTGACAGAGAGAGAGACAGAGCATGAGTTGGGGAGGGGTAGAGAGAGGGGGAGACACAGAATCCGAAACAGGCTCCAGGCTCCGAGCTGTCAGCACAGAGCCCGACACAGGGCTCGAGCTCGTGGATTGTGAGATCATGACCTGAGCCAAAGTCAGACGGTCAACCGACTGAGCCACCAGGTGCCCCTCCCCAGTCTTCTCCCGTTTTTCCCAATCTTGACTCTCTTGAATAGACTGATCATGTTGTAGCATTTTCCTCAACTTGGGTTTGTCTGATGTTTTCTCATGATTGGAATAAGGTTATACATGTTTGGCAAAAGTGCCACACAAACAGTGTTGTGTCTGTCCGCCTCCCCATCAAGGGTTTAACGATGCTGATATTGCTTGTTACTGGGAGCGGCAGCCTTGAGGTCTGCAACCTTAACCTTAAAGGAGATTCCTTGAGACTATGCAAGTCCAATTTCACCTCAAACTTTCACCAATTAATTTTAGCATCTATCAGCTGATTTTGTTTGCAGCAGTTTTTACTGTAGTGTTTGCCTAATGATTTCCTTTTTTTTTTTCTTCTTTCATTCTCCATTTATTGGAGCTCTACTATAAGGAAGAGCTGCCCCTTTTCCCCAAATTTACTTTCTTATTTGATTTATATCAGTATGGACGAATGAATATGTATTTTAGTCTGTGGGTTACAATTCAATACCTGCATTATTTTGTTGTTTAGATTGTTTCCGTTTGGGCCACTAGGAGTTTTTTCAGGTTGACTCCTGTAATTTTGCGAGCACCTCTTTTCGGCGTTACAAGATGTTCCAGGTTCATCTTATATGTTCCTTGCCCCAGTCAAGTTCAACCAACTACTTCTCAAAGAAACCCTGGATCACTTTTTTTTTTTTTTTTTTGAGAAAACTGTGTTTATAGCCATGACCTGATGGCTAGGTACACTCATTACTGCACAAGCATCATTGCTTCTAGGCCCTATCAGACAGAAGGAGCCAGGAAGTATGTGTGTATATTCTATTGTGGATTTCCCCCTCTGTGGTTGGGCTTGTTGGTGGGATAGGTGAAGCGTGTGTGAAACACTGTGGTTCTAAGAATCAGCTGCACAAAGACATACCAAGGGAAGCATCACTTTTCATTCCTTCCACCCCAGTGCTGTTTCTCCCCTGCTTTCTACCCACGTCCTGTCTCTGTAGTTTCTGCTTTATCCTTCCTGTATTTGTTCTCCACAAGTGGACAGATACATGTACAATTTCTTATATCAACTTCTTTCTTATATGAAGAGTAACAAACTTTAATTTTTGTGCGTGTGCGTGCTTTTCTTTTTTCACTTAACAGTATCAGTTCATAGCAAGCTATCTCATTCTTTATTTCTTTTTAATTCCTAGATATTCTATTTTTAGTGCAATTGTAAATGGGATTTTCTTAATTTCTCTTTCTGCTAGTTATTAGTAAATAGAAACACTATAGATTTCTGTGCATTAATTTTGTATCCTGAAACTTGAATGAATTCATGGATCAGTTCTAGTAGTTTTTTTGATGGAGTCCTTATGGTTTTCTATATAGTGTCATGTCATCTGCAAAGAGTGAAAGTTTAATTTCTTTCTTACCAATTTGGATCATTTTTTTTTCTTTTTTGTCTAATTGCTGCAGCTAGGATATCTAGTACTGTGTTGAACAAAAATGGTGAGAGTGGACATCTTTGTCTTGTTCCTGATTTTAGGGGGAAAGCTCTCAGTTTTTTACCACTGAGTATGATGTTGGCTGTGGGTTTTTCATATGTTCCCTCTAACCCTGCTTTGTTGAGGATTCTCATCATGAATGGATGTTGTACTTTGCCAGATCCTTTTTCTGCTTCTGTTGAGATGATCATATGATTTTTTATACTTTCTCTTCTTGATGTAATGTATTGTGGTGATTAATTTGCAAATATTGAACCACTCTTGTATCCTGGGAATGAAACCCCTTTGATTGTGGTGAATGGTTTTTTTAATGTATTGTTGGATTCAGTTTCCTAATGTTTTGTTGAGGATTTGTTCATCGGGCATATTGGCGTGTAGTTTGTTTTCAAGTGTCTATCTGGTTTTGATATCAGGATAATGCTGTGCTCATAGAGTGTATTTGGGAGTCTTCCTTCCTCTTCTGTTTTTTGAACTAGTTTGAGAAGAATAGGTATTCACTGTTACTTAAATGTTCACCTGTGAATTCACCTGTGAAGCCATCTGGTCCTGGGCTTTTCTTTATTGGGAATTGTTTGATTACTGATTCATTTTCATTGCTAGTAATCAGTCTGTTCAAATTTTCTGTTTCTTCCTGATTCAGTTTTGGGAGGTTACATGTTTCTAAGAATTTATGCATTTCTTCTAGATTGTCCAACTTGTTGGCATATACTTTTTCATAATGTGATCTTTGTATTTTTATTATTTCTCCTCCATTTGTGATTTTGTTTGAGCCCTCTTTTTCTTGAGGAGTCTGGCTTTGGTCTGGTTTACCAATTTTGTTTATCTTTTCAAAGATCTAGCTTCTGGTTTCATTGATCTTTTTTTTTTTTTTTTTTTTTTGTCTCATTTATTTCTGCTCTAATCTTTATAATTTCTTTCCTTCTACTAGCTTTGGATTTTGTTTGTTCTTTTTCTGTTTCCTTTGGGTGTAAGTTTAGGTTGTTTATTAGGGATTTTTCTTATTTCTTGAAGTAGGCCTGTATTGCTATAAACTTCCCTGTTAGAACGGCTTTTGCTTCTTCCCAAAGATCTTGGACCATTTGTTTACAGAGCACTTCCTCATTCTTTTGTACAGCTGCATGGTACAAAATTGTATGAATGTGCCAGTGTTTGTCCCTACCGCTCTCCTGTGCTTCAGTGAGTAACCTTGTACAGAGTGTTTTCATGAATCTTGTTCATATATATCTCACTATTATTGGAAGTACATCTTCAGAATTGAGTACTAAAAGTGGGGTTGCTGGGTGGAAAGGTAAGTGTGTGTCATTTTGCTGGGTTCTACCAGTTTTTTCTCCAGAGGGTTGCACAAATTTGTATTCCCACCAGCAATGTATGAGTATACCTGCTTCCCCATGGCCTCAGTAACAGAATATGTTGTCATATTAACACTGAAATTTTAACACCATAAACAGCAGGTTATTTTGGAGATTCTGAGCTTTCTCTAAACTTATTTTGGTCTGTTTTACTATTAGCATACCAAAACAAATAGGCATATTAGAACTTCCTTGAATTTTTTAAAATTTATCTCACATATGTAATGAAGTGGAATTTTTTGTTTTGTTTTGTTTCATCTTAGGTTTTGCTCCTTTGGTCTATTTGTCAGATGAATGCCATAATTTATTGGCAATCAAGGTCTGGACCGATCTTAATGAAGACATTGTTAAACCTCATACATTAATTGCTGCTAGCAACCTCCAGTGGCGACCAGAATCTAAATCAGGAATTCCTACTTTATTTGCTGGAGATTTTTCCAGGTTTTCTGCCAGTCCAAAGGAGGGCCATTTTCAAGAGACATTCCACAAAATGAAAAATACTATTGAGGTAAAATTACTTTGGGCATTACCACGCATTTTGGTATTTTCTTATTTTGATGGTCAAATATCAAGGAAATGGTGGCTTGTATGAAAATTGGATAGTCGGGAAATAATGTGAGATGAGGGTTCCTCAAAGATGAATTGCTCAGGAGCCTGAGGAGATGGGGGGACAACAACTGGGAGAAAGTGACTTGAAGGGGATTGAGTGAGGAGAAATCCTGAGGAGGATGTTCAGAGCTACAGGTCATGTGGGCAACAAGAATGAGTTACCCATGGTTCATAGCAGTATCATTAGTTAATAACCGGCAGATTCCAAATTCACGTTTTAAACTCCCTATCTAGTATTTTATAGTTTATGTCTGTCCTTGATTTGAAATAATCTCAAATAGGAGAATACTGAAATTATTTTCCCTGGGTAATGTACGCATTTTATGCTTAAATTTATACATATAGCAAGTAATAATTATTAGCTACAGTTTTAGAGTGCTTGCTGTATGTCAGGCCTTGTTCATAGCCTGTCGCATTCAATTCGTCCACCAAACCTATGAGGTAGGGAACTGTTTTTCCATTTTTTTGATGAATAAGCTCTCTGAGTGCACAGCCCCAACTTTTTTTTTTTTTTTTTTTTTTTTTTTGAGAGAGAGAGATGGAGGGAGGGAGGGGCGGAGCGAGAGGGAGACACAGAATCCTTAGCAGGCTCTAGGCTCTGAGCTATCAGCACGGAGCCCGAGACAGGGCTCAAACTCACAAACCACAAGATATGACCTGAACTGAAGTCAGATGCTTAACTGACTGCGCCACCCAAGTGCCCCTGCATAGCCCCACCTATTAACCACTGTGCAATGCTGCCTCCCAATAAAATTTTGGATTTTATAAATTGCTAACTAGTAAAGAATCTTCAAGATAAGGCTGTTAGTTTGATATCTGAAATGTGTGTTGTTCAAAGTATATATAAATAAAATTATATTTTAAAAGCATCAGAGTAGCCAGCTGTATAAAGGAAGTTTGTGTAATATTTTACCTAAAGACTCAATATATATTATAGTGAAGAATAACACCCTAATTGATCCGGTTTCTAAATTGGGGGTGGAGTGGGAATTATATTCACGATTTGGCCTCCATACAGATGAAAAACATCCCAGGATTTCTCCCAGGTTTTATTCAAGGATTGTTCAGAGACAACTGTTATTTACATAGCATTTTTAACTTTTACAAAATACTCTCATGAATTAGGTTAAATTATATAAAATTGCTGGTATTCGACCAGTTGTAACTTCTGAAACAACAGTTTTATGTGGCTTAACCTATACATTGTTTCCGTTCTTAGAACAGACGTGAGGCAGTTGTCTCATTTTACTACTAACCCAGGGCATACTCTATAGATGTTAGGTGATTTACAGCTATTAGGTAGGAAATAGAGCTGGAACTTGCGCCCCCGTCTTCCAGCTCCTAATCCAGTACCGTGTAATACCTTGTAATTAAACTGGCTGTTTGGCAAGATCTCTCCCGTCTCTTTCCTTCCCTGACATACACACACTCCCTCCCTCCCTCCAACATGTTGGCTTTGCATTTATACACTGGTATATTGTTTGACAGTTGCTCTCAAATTTTGGGTGTGTCATTCTTTTTTTCTGGTCTGAATCTTTTATTTCTAATTTTAAAGGTAACATTTTCTGAAAACATGAAAATGTGTATTTTCATTTTACAAAACAGCTTTTCCAATTTATTTTCTTAGAATATTGATACGTTTTGCAACGATGCAGAAAACAAACTTGTGCATATACTTAATGCAAACAGTCCCAAGATGTCCACCCCGACGAAAGACTATGCTTCAGAGCCACACACCATTCAAACAGTCCTTGGCCTAGGAAATAAACTTTCGGTAAGTTAATTGAAGGAATTTTATGAGTATTATGTATGTAGTCAATACTATATTCTGGTGTGCATGTGGTAAACTTAGTGAAATGGAATTAAACTTGACTAGAAAGTGTAGTTTATTGTTAAGTGGCCCCTGTAAGTATAGGTTATCTGGAAATTATATCTTGTTTATCAAAGCCAGAATGGAACCTTCTTTGGGGTTACATTTGACCAAAAGGTGCTTTCATTTTTAGCATTGCAAGTGCATGTGATAGAAAATAGTGTTTTGCCTCTGTCCTTTTGCTAGAAGGACTATTCTATACAGTTAGGGGTGTTTCTAAGCTCAGCTTAACTCTTTAAATCACCGTACACGCAAATTAAGCTGTAAGGTCTGTAATACTGACTGATGACTAAATCTCAAGTAGCTAACAGTTGCTTAGTGTATCTGTATTAACTCATTTAATCTTTACCACAACCCATGGGATGAAAATTATCTCTGTTTTGCAAATGAGGAAACTATGGTCTAGAGAGGTTGAACAGTTGCCTAAAGTCACAAAACTAGAAAAGTTAAGTATTAGAACCCAGGCAGTCTGTGCTCTTAAAATGGTTTAAAAATGCTTATCTTTGTTTAAGCTGTTAATGAAAAAAGAAAAGATTCAAGAGTCAGTTAAATCCCCCTGCCTCCCTTTTTATTACAATTAGTCTTCATTCTGCTTTCTTTTTGTGTCATTTTTGTATCCTTTTATGCAAAACTGTTTCCTTCTGGAATGAGAACAATAATGTAAATGTCTCTTGAAATCATCTGACCTGTGAGTCACCATGGGCTTGAGAATGTATGTGGTATTTGTGTGCTTAAATATTTCTAACGAAAAGCTGATTTGATGATATTTTATATATTAGTGCATCATTATCTAGGCTGCATTTTGTCTTTTTATCAGATGTCTTCTCCCAATAGTGAGATGAATTACCAGAGTCCTTTATCACTTTGTAAGCCGAAAGCAAAGTCTGTGCCCACACCTGGATCAGCCCAAATGACTTCAAAGTCTTGTTATAAAGGGGAGAGAGAGCTGGATGACCCGAAAACCTGCAAGAAGAGAAAAGCCTTAGATTTTTTGAGTAGACTGCCTTTACCTCCACCTGTTAGTCCCATTTGTACATTTGTTTCTCCAGCTGCACAGAAGGCATTTCAGCCACCACGGAGTTGTGGCACCAAATATGAAACACCTATAAAGAAAAGAGAGTTGAATTCCCCTCACATGACTCCACTGAAATTTAATGACACTTCCCTTGTGGAAAGTGATTCAATAGCTGACGAAGAACTTGCATTGATCAACACTCAAGCCCTTTTGTCTGGTTCGGCAGAAGATCAACTTATGTCTCTCAATGACTCCCCTAGGACTGCTCCCACGAGCTCAAAAGATTATGTCAGGCCGAAAAGGTATCCTACTGCCTCTGGGATCCGAGACTGCGAGAACCCCCAGGCCAGCACCGAAGGAGGGGAGCCTGACGTGCAGGACACAGATACAGTAAAAAGGTCATTATGAGACTGCAAAGGTGACAGCAGCAAACATGACGATAAGTCAGTTACTGACTCAGCCTCTCCGGTTTGTAAAAAATACAGCTTCAAACTGCACATCAGTGTTCGCATAATGAGAAAAATAGTTTCTAATTTCCCTGGGTGCCTGTCTATCACAGGAATGCTCTTTGCCTGCCTCTGTGCTTTGATTTGTTACCGATCTTAAAATTGACTGGATATTTATTAACTAATCAAGAAAAAAAATCTCCCTTAAATCTTTGTGACTGAATTTGATCACTGGACTTGACCAAGTATTATTTTACAAAGTAACTTTTTCTTTAAATTGTGTCCTTAATTAAATGAAACTCGGTTCGTAAGTACAGTTATTTTGACTCCTGTAATTCTTTTTAGTTCCTATTTTAGATGGTTTGGTTTAGTTTTGTTTCTCGGAGATAGCCCACTGTGACCCAGTTTTCCCTAACAAACGTGTTGATTCTCTTATAGTTCTATCCTGATTAAACGTCAGGAAGAGAAAGATGCAACAGCGGTGTTTTCTAAGACCCATTCTTCAACCCTAAGTCGGCATAACTACAAGAAAAACAGAATCCCCAATGTAATTCCTTTTTATGATTCCACTGTGATCTCTGAAATTATTTTAATTAAAAATTCAAGTACTTTAAATCAGATTTCGTAGTGTTAATGTTTTTGTAACAAAGTGATCATCTGCAACTTCAGAGAAAACTGCTCTTTCAAATTGGCAGATTCTACCCACTTTATTTTTGGCCCTGTCACAGGACTCAGCAGTACTTCTTTTAAACCTGGTTTTCTCTAACCACCAAGGCAGACAGTAATAGTTCAATATAAGAGGATATTCTCGTTTGTGACTTTCTTATGCTTAATGGAGAAAAGAGAATGCACTTCCAACCAGGAGTCGATAGCATGGAAAAGCTCTGAAATCAGGTCTTTTACTATGCCTTAAGTTTATATAAAATAGCCTGTTTTCAAATCTAATTAGAAACGCATTTCAAAGCCAAGAATAAATCTTTCAAAAAGCAATTTTTTCTTTCATAACCGTGATCCATGATTTTTCGCTCCTCTAAAAATTAACGTAACAATAATCCATTCTGCAGTCCTTTTTAACTCAAGTGTTCTGCCAGTCTTGTTAATACATGATTTAAATTTTGTTCGTAAAACAATTTGGTCTTCCCATCCTAATCATTTTCCAAGTGATCCACTCTAGAACAGGGAATAAAACTGGAGTCTCAGGTAAACAAAAAAGAATTAGAAGAATCTAACCTGAACTGCTACTACGTCCTCTATTCTTCCCATTTAGACCACACATTATAGAGAGATCTCATGCACACACTCCTTTTTTACACATTGTAAAAAATATAGGAAGCTATATAAGCAAAATATGAAGCTTAAGTATATGCGGATATTATCCCCTAAGAAGTGACAATGATTACAAAGTCAAGAATGTACACCATAGGATTAGGGATAATGGTAAAAGCAGTTTGTGTTACTCAACAATTACTTAACGAGGCCCTATCTTGTACGTAAAGCACTATGCCGGCTCTGTGAACGATACAAACGTTAATAATACAAAACTACAGGTTAAAGTTGAGTGTTCAAAAAATTACATACATCAGGAACCTTGGGAACTGAGAGAAAAAATAAATCACTTCTAGCTGGGACAAAGTTGGCAGCATTTAATCAATTATGTTTATGTTTCCAAACCAAGTATTTCAGGAGTCATCCAGGGGAAAAAAGAGACAAATAGGGAAATTACTCTCCTGAGCTCTTTAAAATCTCTGGATCTAAACCTGGGGCCATATCAGAGTGGTTACTCAGACAAGGTGAATAAAAAGCCATAAGATGTCAATAGTGTCAGGTATTAAAATGCTAAAGTAATAGTCTTTCCAATGTATGCAGATCAAATAATTTATATAAGCATGTAAAATGCAAGGTTGCTTTTGTCTTTATGTCTCCTATTTACTAAAGAAGACAGGTAAATAAGTTTATGATATAGAAAAACTGGTTCTTAATAGGGTAGAATTCTGTGGAATTTAGGCAATTAATTTTTTTATATCATTAAAGCAGTCTAGATTCAATGACAAATTCATATAAAGCAATACCATAGATAATTTTTAATAACCATAAAAGCACCATTATATAGGACACTTAAAATAATATTTCACAGAACATTATAAAGAAGCTGTTGGCCAACAAGAAATAAAGCATACATCCTACGTGATCTTATCTATCATGGTCTCACACCAAATTAATCCGATTCTAACCTGTGGAGACTTGATTTGGAATCATAAATTCAGTATTGGTTTAAGAGGGACATCCCAGAGTTGTGGTAGAACTTTATTGTCTTAATGCCACATAAATCGCCAAGGCTGCTCATCTTGCAATGAGCATGACTTTTACGTATCCCTATATGATTTATATCTTGGTATGCTTAATTCTTGTGCTCCCAAACATTTGGGCAGCCAACTGATTATGCACATGTCTAAAAACTGCTTAATTTTTTCCTCTTAAAAACTGGTGTTTTATAAAGTCAGGCTTCTTTAATTTCCACTATTGGCACAACAGCCAAAAAGTTCATCAGGTTTAATCCTATTCGATACAGTGGTAGTTAAAACACAAGATGTGACTTTAAATAATGACACTGATTTTCCTCAGTAGCTTTTAGAGCTATCAAGAAGGATCCAAAAGAGTTTTTAACAATGACACATCATGAGAATAAAGGGATAATTTCCCAAAGAGTCTACTTTGAAGGACGATACTCCCTTAGATGTATGCTCTCTAGCATATGCATTTTAGAGGAAAACCACTCTCATCGTGACAGCCACACATCTCACATTTTTTGGATACACGGCTTATCAAAGTAGCAATGGCACTAACATTTTCCTGTCTCCCACTTCTCCCCCACCTTTCCAACCTTCCTGATGGAGATGGGTTTTCTGGAAAAATAGATTACTTCAGAGGAAGTGGTACTGAAGCTTCTGTATATTGAACTTATGTGACTGGGTACGTTTTCAGGGTTCCGTTTCCAATTGGTTCCCTAAAGAAAGTGACTTTGTTTAATCAAATCAGAATTCCAGCATCAGACCATGCATAGAGGATCACTTTTAACAAGTGCTTGTTGAAAATGAATATAATGACTTCTGCTGAAAACTTTCAGGTCCGACTATTTACACGGGAATTAGAGCTCTGGCTAAAACTGAACAAAGAATAAATACCAAAAGTTGCGGTAAAAACTGATTTAGGAAAATTGTGAATGCCTGTACGATAGGCCTCTAATATCCATGGTGACAGCCGCCTCTTCTGTTAAAGGAGCTCTCGTTTGTGAAGCCCCCATGAGCCCTCCGGGTGGGAAACTCCGCGCAGGGATTCCAGTATCCTGCGCCATCGGAAGGTGATGGGTTATTCCTGTCCTGGTTTCTGTTCATTCTGCTTGGCTTTTCCGCATGAAGCACACTGTGAAAGGTAACATCGTGTTCATACCGTTCCTTCATCCGGTGTATTTTTTCTCTTGGGACTCCATGAATGTTCCTTCTACATGGAAAAAAATGCAAACATGTGCTTAAGGCAGTATATTCAAAAGGAGTTACAAGTCCTGCATCATTACATAGATATGCACTCCCTAGTCTCAGGATTTAACTCTCACTAAAGCACAACATCTCTTTAAGGAGTTATCTTTCAGGCTCCACTCCTGTTTTTTTGTGCTGCTCTAAGGCTAAACAACTAGAGTTTCGGAAACGCTTCGTTTTTGGAACTCTCAATTTCATGCTTCAAGGTATAAAAGAACACCATGAGATCTACTTTTGCCTGTTAATCATGCATATATCTATAATCCATTTATGTCAGTCCGAGACACTTATAGATGCTAATTAAAATAATCTTAAATTCAAGCGGGCCTCAGAATCAACTGGGGATATAGTTCGAAATGCAATTACCAGAGATTCCCACTGTGGCATGGGGCCCATGAACTAGGATTTTAACAATCACCTCAGGCAACTGTGATGGGCGTGGGCCACAGACCGATTTTGGAAGCACTATCTCCTTGTAACTATAGGATAAATCAGTCTTATTCCTAAAAAGTAAATTCTGATCTCACTGGTTTCTTTAAATCATTGACATCATCAAATAACACAGATAGTAAATATCAGAACCCATGCACTCAATCAACAAGTTAGTATTATTTGGACATTTATTGCTTTATAAATTAGAAGCAGCATCTAGACCCTAAGTGAACCACAGACTGTTGAACGTCTAAAGATCTTTATTGAGCCTCAATGCAAAAACGCCACTGACATGTGCAATCCCATGCAGAGAAAAGTGCTTTCAAACGTTCATTAATGAAGAAGCATTTTAGCAGAAAGTTAAATGTGTCCTTTAAAAGGACCTAGTCCAAGCCAAAGTGTAGCGTTTAGCAGTATATTAGAAAACTGACCCAAAACTAAAGTCTTCACATTAATAAATCCAAAGTGATCAATTTCCAAGAATTACCATTTCTGGCCTGAAAACTACCATGTCCATTTCCAGCCTGAAAAGATTCTTTTGTTCGGTCTGAAATACCTGAAAACAGCAGGATACATAATGAGGAACTAGAAAAACAAAGAAGTACCTTGCTAACTCTTGAACGTTGAATTTCCAGCGAGTGTCAGGTTCTCGGAATATAACTTCATAGTTATTTTCAAGTGCCTGATTTTTCAAAAGTACATAAAACATTGAAGACATGGTATGTATGTTTGGGAATGTTTATGCTGCCATTTAACATTTACTACAAATCTTTTCTAAGATTCCTTTTGTTTTACCAGTAATCCAAGGCCTTAGTTTATCTTACAAGTACCGTTGGTTCATTTCCATACTTAGCCACTCTCAGATTATATTATGGTTCCCAATGATAAGTTTTGGTCAATTTTATCTACTATGTAGGAAAATGATAAAGGTTCTTTGTTTGGGGACGTTTTTAAAAATAGATAGCTGAACTAAGTTTTAAATATCCTGCCCACATGTATGAGAAACGAATTCAGTGGCTTCTCAAAGTCCCTTCTAGGATTATCACCGAGTTTTCTTCTGCCAAATGCCTTGTCCCATTCCTCATGCCTCAGTTAGAAAGTGAGGGTGCCCTAGGAACAGAGCTTATGAAATAAAAATGATTTCCCAACACTCTTTACAAACTCTTCCCGCCAAGAAGGGGCTTTCCCTGCTATGCAATACGGTCCGGCCCAAAGCACCGCGCCCCGTGATCCTTGGGTTTACAGTTTGCATATAAACATCCAAATAATCTTTGCATTCATAAACTGGCTACTCCTTTCTCATCTCAAAATCTGAACTCTTGTCACTATCGTTTATTGTGTTACAAAATACAGAATGAAAACAGCTAAGTAAAAAGATTTCCTCTTCATTCTTGAGATTGAGATGGACCCTTCTCATTAGAAGAGGATTCAGATATCCTAGATGGAAAATACCTAAATTCAGGATCTTAGTAATAGCTGTGGGTGGCTTAAAAAGATTGCACATTCCAGATAATAAAAAATAAGATGTCTTTCCTTAAGCCACTCTCCCACTACTCTTGGTTTTGAGTTGTGCCTTAATTAACTTGACTACTCATGTCCCCTTTCATTTCTCTGCCAAGTGGACTCTCGGTCCGTGAACTGAAGTAACGACAAAATTGATGTTCATTCCTTCCTACATTCACCCAAAGTCCCACAGGCTGGGCCTAAATAAACCAGATGGATGTACAGTTAGAGAAAAGCACACCTGCGTGTAAGCTCTTTTGCCCCCGGATTAAAAAGAAGCCATGAATAGACGCCACGAGCCCAGTTTCTTAGAGATACTCACTTTACCGTTAGACAAGTGGGGATTATGTATGACCAAATGAGACTACTCATCTGTCGTCTTCTTGCCCTGTGTACTTCAGGATCTTTTCTCCTATCTATATGCCCAATAGGGAATGAAAACTTATGACCAGAAAAGGTGAAATATGTCTGAAAACAGATCATAATTTAAAATACAAACATAGTTTTATTCCTCTTACTTTTCTATTCTGACAGTAGAGAGCTGAGTTATCTTTGTTTGCATATTTATATTTGTATTCTAGTATCTTAATAGGGTTACAGTGTTAACCCTAAATATGTTTTAAAACCAAAAAAAAAAGGTCACCCCAGAACTCTCATGTGGCAACACTAAACAGTACTGAAATCCCTGCCTGCCAAAGACAGTGTCCGATCAATATAACCTACAACTCGGCTAGCAGCACTGCCCACCCCAATATTTCTCTGCAAGCTTCAGACGGTGCCCCTGTGTATAGATGTCTCTTCTTTGGAAAGCAAGACAGAAAATCAAGACAGAAAAACCACCAAGAATTCGGACCAAGGAGTGTTTACAAATGTACCCTGAGGGGATATTAGCATCTTAGCAAGTTTCAGCCACTGAACAACAGAGAAACACTAAAATAAAACCTGTTTACCTGCTCTCTGAGAGAACTACTATTAATAAAGATGAGATCATGGCAGATCGGAAAAAGAGGAAAGAACAAATGGTTCAATTTTCTCACAAAATTTCCGGAACTGAAAAATCAGAATGATGCTGTTTCCTACCATGACTGCATAGGGCTTCATTTCCCAGGCGTGGAGGTTGGTATTATCAATAATAATGGGGGATATGCCATTCCTCATTGCTTTTCTGGCTGCAACACAATGTTATATAACAGTGAGCAACATGCAACAATCAGAAGGGCGAGCGTACTCCTTATTTTGTTATTTTCATTACAGGATGTCCTCATTACACAACGTTAGTGCCGTCTATTTCAGAACCCATTATCAATAACTTTCCTTTTCCTGGAATCTAGGGAGGTTATGCTCTGGCATTCTGTTTGGGGGGAAAATGGCAGAGCTTTTGTCACACTCCTCCCATAAAACTTATTCTATGTGCACAATAGGATTTCCCGGGAATTCGGAAAGGAATTTGTCACCTCTTTTCTGGTTCCATTCATGTGCTTCCTCCAGGAAGTCAGGGTTGAACTCATAGGCACCGTCTTCCCTGAAGAAAAAATCATCCGTGCTGAAAATCAGAGCCCTGGGAAAGTCGTGTTGCAATTGTCTAGAAAGTGGGGAAATAAGAGATTACTTTATGACTAGGCACAGTCATCCTAGAAATTATTACCTTCCATCTCTAACATTCAGTGGTTTATAATTATGAGTCCACCAGGTTGTGTGTTGTTGAAATTCAACGCAAGAAGAGAGATGCTTGCTATTCATAGGAGGCGGGAGAAAACCGAGAGGCGGCTGTGTGGGCAGCACAACTCCTAAAACTCAGAAGTGTGGCCACCACATTGACTTCTGCTGCACCAAATGATTCTAGACACAACTCTGGAGGTTAAGGCGAAGGCATGATGACAGTGGGCACTAGTCCTCACCGCCGTTGCACAGTGGTGTACCAGTGCCCCCCACAGACCTGCCCTCGCGTGCCATGCCCCCTTGCCACAGCCCTCCCTTCCCCAAAAGGCTCTCCCCTGTCCTGGGTCCCCTCTCCCTGGGCCTCTGTTCTCTGTAAGGACGCATCTGAGAAACTAGTTCTTGCTGAGGTATGATATAGACAAAAGTGATGTATGTGTGTGTGTGTGTGCATGTGTGTGCACCACCCCTATTAAGGTAACATTTACATTTCACAGTGACCTAAACCAAATGAAAAACAGCACACCAGGAGAAGGAAAGAGGTAGACCCAGCATTCCCCATGCTTTCTTAAATCTCTATCACACTTCTCTAAATATGAAAATATCACAGAAAAAAGGGAAAACCATCGTGGAGTGTCCCCTTTAAAACAAAAAAAAAAAAAAAAAGCAGACTAAATTCTGCACAAAATCGAAGAGATGTTTCCACTTGAAATCCTTATTCAGACAATTTGGTGGTGGAGGCGGGGGGGGTGCATATTATGGTAGGTAGTAACTGGGTAAATCTCTGAGCCTCCTCTCTCCTCATCTGCACAAATCAAGGATGATTTCACCTATCTTGCTAGGTTATGACACTGAGCTAATAATGTGCAGAAACAGCAGATGCGTCACCTGACACAATGAGTGTTGGTTTCTTCCCTTTTTCCCTGCAGCACCAAAACACATTTAACAGGCAAACAGAACATATGACAAAATGGATACACTCAGAACAAAGAAAGAGAAAAAAAAAGAATAAAAAAGGAGAAAGGTTGGAGGAAAAAAGATTGGAGAATGACAAGAACAGGAAATGCAAAGAGAAAAGTCGAGTTGTGTAACTGTGTGTGTTTCTTCTCCACGAGAAGAGTTATCTTTAATCAGGAAAGAACAGAATGAGCATAAGGCACCGGAGCCCAGATCATAAATAAGGTCCCGGGTTGTTCTGAAAAGCCTGGGTTCAATTCTTGACTCTACGATATCCAGTCATGTCACCTATCTCTCTAAACTGTTCTCCCAACTGAAAACCACAGATAATGGTCACTACTTATGAAACAGGAGTTTCTAGTAAGGCTCAAATGAGATATGAGAAAACATTTTGCAAATGGTAAAGCACTTTTACAAATGTAAAGTACTGTTATTTTACCAATAATTATAACACAGGAGATCAAATTTACCGACCCAAACTGTTTATATGCCACAGTAATAAAATGCACTGGAGTGCATATGTAATCTCGAAATTACTGCGAGTGAATTAGTATTGCAGTGAATGGAAGAGATGGAAAAACCAAAATAAAGCAAATGCCTCAATTTTCAAGAATGAGTGAACACATTCCAGAAACAGTAAATAAACATTTCTGTCAGAATTCTTCAGAAGGCTTGATCACATTTAAAAAGAAAGCAGCACAGGGGCTCCTGGGTGGGGCTAAGTCGGTTGAGCTTCCCGCTCTTGACTTCCACTCGGGTCCTGATCTCACGGTTCATGACGAGCCCTGCATGGGGATCTGCGCTGACAGCATGCAGCCTGCTTGGGATTCTCTCTCTCTGTCCCTCTCCAGCCTCTCTCAAAAATAAATAAATAAACTTAAAAAAAAAAAAAGGCAGCATAGGTAGCTGATGGGCTGAGTTGGTAAACAGGGATATTCATTGGACACCATGTTACATTTTGATTTAAAGAGGAATCTGATGGCCTCTTGATAGCCTTGTGGAAAAACGTAGACAAGAAGTTATAATGTTTTTTAATACCCAGAGGATATTAGATAACTCTCCAACTCATTAAACATTTATTGAGCATTTAATATATGCCAAGTACTGGGTGAAGTGTTAAGGTATGATAATAAAATAAAATAGCTGCTTTCAAGGAATTCACAGCCTAACCAAGGGGCCAGCTGACCTACAGATGAAGCACAAGAGAAGTCAGGGGCGGAAACAAGATCGGACAGGGAAGCATGAAGGAGATGATATTTGACTTGGATCTTGAGACATGAGAAAACACTGTCGCTTGGGGAACGGGTTAAAAGCACAAGGGGTAAGGGGAGCCTGGGTGGCTCAGTCGGTTAAGTGTCCGACTTCCACTCAGGTCATGATCTCGCGGTTTGTGAGTTCGAGCCCCACGTCGGGCTCTGTGCTGACAGCTCAGAGCCTGGAGCCTGCTTCGGATTCTGTGTCTCCCCCTCTCTCTGCCCCTCTCCCACTTGCACTCTGTCTCTCTCTGTCTCTGCCTCAAAAATAAACACTAAAAAGCACAAGAGGTAAGAGGAGGAAGCTAATGCTTTAGGGCTTGTTACGAGAAAGGAGCTCTAGGGATAAACAAGAATGAAAACACTAAGGATTAAAAGTGGCAAATCATATTTGAAGCATTTCTCCACTCTGAATGCTACGCAATTTAAAGAGAAATTTGGCAAGCTGGAATATGTCCGCAGAAAAGTGACCAGGTATCAGATGAGCAAAGATCATCAAAAGAATGTGCAGTGTTTAAACTGGGGGCAGGGGGTAGATGGGGGGGGGGGGGGTTGTAGATTTGTATGATCTTCCTGAATAGTCATTCCTTCAGAAACTTGTTTTATCTTCACCTGAATGTTAAATTAGCACCGGCAGGTACAGTAGCATCTGGAACCTGCAGGACAATGAACACTCTCCTAGCTAAACAAAGAACTGATTAAGTAGACAAATCTTGAGATTCCCAAACTTAGGTGGAAGCAATAAATACCATTCCATCAGCTTCAGCAGTGATCAGGACAATGCATCAGCTCTAGCTTTCTGTATGGTGGTCAGGAGCCTCATGCATTGGGGAAATTGAGAGAATGAAAACAAAAGAAAAGGAAAAAAATAGAAAGACAATTACTTCCACAGAACCTTCAACTCCACAGCTCAAAGTCCCCCCTCAAATTCACTTAAAATGAAAACTATGAGAGAAACTCAGGTACTAATCTTGATTTCACAACTTATCACTCTTCTGTGTAATTCTTTCTTTAATCATAAACACCCATGGAAACATATTCAGGTGTCTATTAGTCACTCACTCACTGACAAAGTCCAATATTACTATGTAATTTTGAGTTGGACCCCAACTTTCATATGTAAGTTTTCCAACATGCAAAAGTAGACAGGATACAATCATTCCCCCAGTACCCATGACCCAGGGTCAACAATTATCATAGCCAATCTCATTTCATTTGCTTCATACTTCATTTCACCAAATGTCCCATCAGTCCTCATATTTCCCTGATTGTCTCCTAAATGCATCCCTAGGACTGATTTGTTTGAAGCAAGACCCAAACCAGATCCACACATTGTATTTGGATGCCAAATCCCTCACATCTCCCTATTCCATAACTTTTCTCTCTCCTTTTTATTTTCACCTGAATTATTCCCCACAATCCCTCATATTTAGAAGATGTTCAAACCTTTAGAAATGAGTTGAAAGAATAATTCAATGAACACTGCTTACCCTTCACCTACAGTCACCAGTTGTTAACATTTTGCCTCATTTCTCACGTATGAATTTTTGATGAACCATTTGAAAATTAAGTTGCAGGCATGACACTTTCTTCCTAAATTCTTTGTCAAGTATCTCCTATGGATAAGAACATTCTCCTACATAACTACAATAACATTATCACATCTAGAAAATGAACACTAATTTATAATAGCTAATGTCAATTGAATTTTTAAATTTAAAATTTTTAAATTTCCCTGATGGTCCCAATAACATCTTTCATAGGGTCACGTACTGCATTTGGTTATTATGTTTGTGTCATTTAATCTAGAACTGTCCTTGTGACTTCTTTGGTTTCCCTTTTTGAAGAGTCCAGATCAGTTGGCTTAAGTACACCCCACATTCTATGTTATTTTGATGATTTCCTCATGATTAGATCCAGGTTACACACTTTTAGAAGGAAAGCACAGAGGTAATGTTTGTGTACTTCTTTTTGCACGTAATAACAGTTTGTACCGTCGTGTTCAATTTGGTCACGTGGCTTCTAAAAGGTGGTGTCAGCCAGATCTCTCCACCCTAAAGAAACATGGTTTCTCTTGCAATGTATGTAATGGCAGGACAGGGATGGTGGGAGTGGGCGTGAAGCTGTCAGACCCCAGGTAAGGAGCCTGTTGCCCACCAGCCTTTTGCCCAGTGATCTTCACATTCGTTGCTGACCACGCCTGAACCAAGTATTACATCAGGAACTGCAGAATGTTGATTTTTCTCAGTATGTAATTTCTTCTACATTTACTTTGTGGCATTGTCTTGTAAAGAGGAACTTTCTCTCCCCTTTTAGGAATCTTTAACATCCTTATTCTTTATGATGTTCAAATTGTCCCATATTTGGCCACGAGGTATCCCTTCAAGTTGGCCCCTGTGTCTTATATATGCCCCTTTGTCTATACAACCTTAAAAATACTGCTTTTCCTTTCTAATTAGCAAAGACATACATATTCACTGCAGAATATTTTTAAACAGAAAACTGCAAAAAAGGGGAGGTTTCTATGTTACCCCATCTAAAAATAATTATTAACATTTTGACCTTCTTTCCAGGAAATAGATAGAAAGATAGGTAGTTGGGTGAGTAGATAAGTCGGTAGGTAGATAGGTGATAGAATTTTGTATCTGATGTTTTGTTACATAAAAATAGAAACATAATATAGAGCATACCAAATTTTCACCAAATTTACTTCCAAAGCTATTATTTCCCAACTCATGAAATACAGTTCTATGACATTATTTTTAATGACTATGACACAAATATTGATATGGATATACCATAATTTACTTCACTAATGCCCTACAGTTAGGCATTTATTTTGCCCCCAACTTCTTTGATTATCAGCAAGATTATTTTATGTTTTCTAATTATTTAGAGGTACTCTTTTATGAACTGCATTTTCATGTCCTTAGTTAATAAACGTTATCTGTTTCTTACTGAGTATGTAATCTTTTTAATTTTGTTTATGATAAACTCTGACATAAAAGTCTGAATTTTTAGAAATTTTTCTAGGCACATGTATCCATCTTTTATTTTCTACTTTCTGCTCTTGATGATACATTTACATCAATCTTTCCCACTCCAAGTTTACGTAAATATTCATCTTTGTTCTATTACATTTTATTCCCCAGTTCATCTAAAATTTTATTTTGGTATCATGTATTGGTTAAGCATCTAACTAGATTTTTTTTTTCCACGTGGAAAACCAGTCATCCCAAATCTATTAATGGAATAATTTGCCAATTCCCCACTGTTTTGAAATACTTTCTTTATATATAAGTGATAACAAATAATGAGGCCTGTTATTGGACTTTCTGTTTTTTCCACTAAGGTTGATGTGTAAATTCTTCATTGTCTTCTTTTCCAGTATCTTTTTTTTTTATTATATTCAGTAGTTGTGAATTTTTCCTTTATATGATTTATATTTTTATATTCTCATTTTGTTGCAGAGACATTTCTGAACACCACCACATAAAAGGACTTTCTTATGTAAGCTCTACACCCAACACGGGGCTCAAAACGACCCAAGCAGCAAGAGTCACATGCTCTACTGAGCCAGCCAGGTGCCCCAAAGATCTCCGTTTGTTGATGTCTTTGATTCTTCTCATGGTGGGCTAAAATTGGTTGTTCCAATAAATTTTCTTTTCTTTTCAAGAGTGCTGAGTACTAAACAAGGAGCTTGACATATATCATCTCTCCTTAACCTTTATAACAGTCTTATGAAGTAAATAATATTTTCTCTAGTTTTTAGAGAAACTAAGTGTTCAAGATATTAAATAACTGGTCCAGGTTTACACAGCTTGGATGCTGTGCTGCCTAAATTTTACCTCAGGTCTACACAGAGTTCAGATACATGGGTGTTAGATACTTTGCCAGCTCTTGTGGATCTAAGAAAGACCTTCTATTGTCTTTACACATCAGCAGTTTGGCTTGATGAGAATTACTGGATTACAGTCCTTTCCCACAGATGTTTATAGTTCACATGTGTTTTAGTTAGAAATGAGTTTAACTGGGGCACCTGGGTGGCTCAATTGTTTGAGCGTCCGACTTCGGCTCAGGTCACGATCTCACGGCAGGTCTGTGGGTTGGAGCCCTGCGTCAGGCTCTGTGCTACCAGAGTCTGGAGCCTGCTTCAGATTCTTGTCTCCCTCTGTCTGCCCCTCCCCTGCTCGCTCACTTGCTCTCTCTCTCTCAAAAATAAACAAACATTAAAAAAAAGAAAGTGGCACGCTGCCACACCCAACAAAAAGTAAGTAAGGAAATTCAGGTAGTTAATTAACAGCTTTTGCAACAGTCTTACCAGGTTATGTCTAAGTACCGGGTTTATATTTTTATCATTTTTGTTCAGGTCGTCAGCTCAGAAATATGTGCTATTATACCTGTAATCGTTGCTTTGGTTATATTTATTATGGTTTTATTTATATTTATTCTCACATTTGTCTTCTATATTACTCTTTGATTTTCTGTATTGTGATTCTATTCACCTCCATCTCTAACAGACTTTAAAAATCCAACATTTTCTTTGGATACTTTTCAAAAAGTAGATCTCATTTAGCTCATTTTTAATTTTTTTCTGCTTCCTTGCCAACTCCCTTCATGTTTCATACCTATTATTATTTTTGTATCTCACACCATGGAGAGAAATTTTCAAGAAAAAACAAAGTTTAAATACATAGAAAAGGAAAAAATAATAATATAACAAGTATCTGTATACATACCATCTGGAGCTGATAATTGTTAACATTTTCTTATATTTGTTTTGTTGGCTTAAAATTCAGCTAACCTCCCTGCCCTTAACTCTGGCATTCCCAAACACCTTTACTCTATTTCTCTTTTCTCTTTTCCAGAGAACTTATCACCTCCTAACATAATATGCAGTTTCCTTATACTTTACATCTGCTTCCCTGCCTGTGGCATACAAGGTCCATGAGGGCACGATCTTTGTTTTCAGTAATTATTCTCAGGTACCTAGGAGACTGCCCGAAATATAGTAGGCACTCAATAAATATTTGTTGAATGAATAAATGAAGGGAAAGTGTATTTTTTATATCTATTCATGTTTATATACAGACTTAGTCCATTCCTTTTAACTGCTATGTAGTTATCAGCAAACGTAGCTAACATTTTACTGTGTTCCAACACTATTCTCATGGCTTTACATTTCTCCTATAATGCTCAAATAGACCTGTGAGATAAGTACTGTATTGTTAGTAAGCCCTATGCTACAGATGAAGCAACTGAGAGCAGTGAGTGGATACAAAATCAAGGTACAGAAATTGGTTGTGTTTCAGGGCACCTGGGTGGCTCAATCGGTTAAGTGTCCCACTCTTTATTTCGGTTCAGGTCATGATCTCAGGGGTCCTGAGATTAAACCCCATGTTGGCTCCACCCTGGGCCTGGAGACTGGAGCTTGGTTAAGATTCTCTCTCCCTTTCCCTCTGCCCCTCCCGACTTGCACATACACTCTCTCTCAAATAAAAGAAAAGAAGTAAGTAAGTAAGTAAGTAAATAAATAAATAAATAAATAAATAACATTGGTTGTTTCTATATAGTAATAATAAAACATCTGAAAAAGAAATAAAGAAAACAATCCTGTTCACAACAGTGTTAGAAACAATAAAATATTTGGGAGTAAATTTAACCAAAGAGGTGAAAGATCTGTATACTAAAAATAAAAGACATAAAACATGGCATCAAAAACATAAAACATGGGTGGGGGGAGTAAAAAAAAATGTAGTGCTTTTATTTCATTTTTTTTAATTCCAAGATTTTATTTAAATTCAAGTTTGTTAACATATAGTGTGGTATTGGTTTCAGGAGTGGAATTTAGTGATTCATCACTTATATACCACACCCAGTGCTCATCCAAAAAAGTGCCTTCCTTAATACCCTTCACCTATGTAGCCCATCCCCTCACCCAACTTTCCTCTAGCAACCCTCAGTTTGTTCTCTTAAAAGTCTCTTAAGGTTTGCCTCCCTGTTTTTATCTTATTTTATTTTTCCTTCCCTTCCCCTATGTTCATCTGTTTTGTTTCTTAAATTCCACATATGAATGAAATCATATGGTATTTATCTTTCTCTGACTGACTTATTTTGCTTAGCATAATATACTCTAGTTCCATCCACATCATTGCAAATGGCAAGATTTAATCTTTTTTGATGGCTGAGTAATAGTCCATTGTGTGTGTACACACACACACATTCCATTGTGCGCACACACACACACACACACACTACTTCGTCTTTATCCATTCATCAGTTGATGGACATTTGGATCTTTCCCCCTTTTTTTTTTTTGAGAGAGAGGGGGTGGTGAGTGCCTGCATGCAAGCAGAGTAGGGGCAGAGAGAGAGAGAGGGAGAGAAAGAATCTTAAGCAGGCTCCATGCCCAGCACACAATCCCAAGACCATGAGATCATGATCTGAGCCAAAATCAAGAGCTGGACATTTAACTGACTAAGCCACACAGGCACCTCTGGGCTTTTTACGTAATTTGGCTATTGTTGATAGTGCTGCTATAAACATTGTATTTGCCCTCAGTATTTTTGTATCCTTTCAATAAATACCTAGTAGTGTAGTTGATGGGTCGTAGATTAGCTCTATCTTTAACTTTCTAAGGAAACTCCAGGCTGTTTTCCAAGTGGCTGTACCAGTTTGCATTCCCACCAACAGTGTAAGAGGGTTCCCTTTCTGTGCATCCTCGCCAACATCTGTTGTTACCTAAGTTGTTAATTTAGCCATTCTGACAGGTGCAAGGTGATATCTCATTGTAGTTTTGATATTATTTCCCTGATGGTGAGTAATGATGAGCATTTTTTCATGTGTCGGTCAGCCATTTGTATGTCTTCTTTGGAGAAATGTCTGTTTCTGTTTTCTGACCATTTCTTAGCTGGATTATTTATTTTTGGGGTGTTAAGTTTGATAAATTCTTTATAGATTTTAGGTTATTAGCCCTTTATCGGATATGTCATTTGCAAATATCATCTCCATTCTGTGTAGGTTTCCTTTTGGTTTGGTTGATTGTTTCCTTCACTGTACAGAAGCTTTTTATCCTGATGTAGTCCCAATAGTTCATTTTGCTTTTGTTTCCCCTGCCTCCAGAGACATATCTAGTAAGAAGTTGCTAAAGGTCAAAGAGTTGCTGCCTGTGTTCTCCTCTAGGATTTTGATGGCTTCCTGTCTTACATTGAGGTCTTTCATCCATTTTGAGTTTATTTTTGTGTCTGGTATAAGTGGTCCAGTTTCATTTTTCTGCATGTCACTGTCCAGTTTTCCCAACACCATTTGCTGAAGAGACTGTCTTTTTTCCACTGTATATTCTTTCCTCCTTTGTCAAAGATGAGTTGACCATTTACTTGTTCTATTTCTGGTTTCTCTATTTTGTTCCATCGGTATGAGTCTGTTTTTATGCCGGTACCATACTGTCTTGATGATTACAGCTTTGTAATACAGCTGAATTGTGAATTGTGTCCAGAATTGTGATGCCTCACACTTTGCTTGGCTTTTTCAACATTACTTTGGCTCATCAGGGTCTTTTCTGGTTTCATACAAATTTTAGAATTGTTTGTGCTAGCTCTGTGAAAAATCCTGGTGTTGACAGGGATTGCAAGATTTCTACACAGATTGCTTTGGATAGTATAGACATTTGAACAATATGTGTTCTTCCAATCCATGAACATGCAATATTTTTCCATTTCTTTGTGTCTTCAATTTCTTTCATAGGTGTTCTATAGTTTTCAGAGTACAGATCTTTTGCCGCTTTTGTTAGGTTTATTCCTAGGTATCTTATGGGTTTTGGTGCAATTGTAAATGGGCTTGATTCCTTGATTTCTCTTTCTGCTGCTTCGTCAATGGTGTATAGAAATGCAACAGATTTCTGTACATTGATTTTATATCCTGTGACTTCACTGAATTCATGTATCAGTTCTAGCAATTTTTTGATGGAGTCTTTCAGGTTTTCCATGTAAAGTATCATGTCATCTGCAAAGAGGGGAAGTTTGACTTCTTCCTTGCCTATTTGGATGCCTTTTCTTTTTGTTGTCTGGTTGCTGAGGCTGGGACTTCCAACACTATGTTGAACAATAGTGGTGAGAGTGGACATTCCTGTTGTGTTCATGACCTTAGAGGAAAGTTCTGTTTTTCCCCATGGAGGATGATATTAGCTGTGGGTCTTTTCTATATGGCTATTATGATGTTGAGGTATGTTCCTTCTTATCCCTACCTTTTTGAATGTTTTTATCAAGAAAGTGCTGTATTTTGTCAAATGCTTTTTATGCGTCTATTGAGGGAATCACATAGTTCTTATCCTTTCTTTAATTAATGTGGTGTATCACATTGATTGATTTGCAGATTTTGAACCACCCCTGCATCCCAGGAATAAATCCCACTTGATTGTGGTGAATAATTCTTTTAATGTATTGTTGGATTTGATTCGCTAGTATCTTGTTGAGAATTTTTGCATCCATATTCATCAGGGATATGGGTCTGCAATTCTTTTTTTGAGGTCTTTGGTTTTAGAATCAAGGTAATACTGGCTTCATAGAATGAGTTTGGAAGTATTCTTTCCATTTTGTTTTTTTGAACAGTTTCAAAAGAATGGGTATTAACTCTTCTCTAAATGTTTGGTATAATTCCCTTGGGAAGCCATCTGGCCCTGGACTTATTTGTTGGGAGATTTTTGATTACTGATCCAATTTCTTTACTGGCTATGAGTCTGCTCAAATTTTCTATTTTTTCCTGTTGCAGTTTTGGTAGTTCATATATTTCTCAGAATTTATCCATTTCTTCCAGACTGCCCAATTTGTTGGCATATAATTGTTCATAATATTTTCTTATAATTGTTTGTATTTCTGTGGTGTTGGTTGTGATCTCTCCTCTTTCATTCGTGATTTTGTTTATTTGGGTCTTTTTTCTTTCCTGTTTGATAAGTCTGGCTAGGGGGTTATCAGTAAAGTCCAAAGCCAGCAGAAGAAGGGAAATAATAAAGATTAGAGCAGAAATAAATGACATAGAATAAAATAGAAAATGTAGTGTTCTTAGAATGTGTTAGAACTTAAGTGATTATCATCTGAAAAATAAATCCATATATATATATAGACCTATATATATATATAGGTCTACATATAAGAACCCCATCATAACCACAAATAAAAAACCTACAATAGAAACATTAAAAAAATGAAGAGAAAGGCCCCAAAACACTAAAGAAAACCATCAAACAACAAGAGACCAAGAAACAGAGAACACAAAAACAACCAGAAAAAAAAAATGTAAATGGCAGTAAGTACATACCTACCAATAATTACTTTAAATGGGCTACATGCTCCAATAAAATTACATAGGGTGGCTGAGTGGATTTTTGAAAAATCTATAGGGGGAGCCCAGGTGGCTCAGCTGGTTGAGCGTCTGGCTCTTGATTTCAGCTCAGGTCATGATCTCCCAGTTTTGGGATTGAACTCATCAGACTCTGTACTGACAGTGTGGAGCCCGCTTGGGATTCTCTCTCTCCCTTTCTCTCTGACCCTCCCCTGCTCACAGAAGTGCCTTCGCTCTCACGCTCTCTCTCTCTGAAAATAAATATTTT
The DNA here is from genome assembly GCF_027475565.1 of Acinonyx jubatus. Taxonomy (NCBI): domain Eukaryota; kingdom Metazoa; phylum Chordata; class Mammalia; order Carnivora; family Felidae; genus Acinonyx; species Acinonyx jubatus. The sequence continues at coordinate 11,470,373 of NC_069380.1, forward strand.
ATAACATATCTAGGGGCTCCTGGGTGGCTCAGCTGGTTAAGCGTCTGACTTCGCCTCAGGTCATCATCTTGCAGTCCATGCATTCAAGCTGCATGTCAGGCACTGTGCTGACAGCTCAGAGCCTGGAACCTGCTTCAGATTCTGTATATCCTTCTCTCTCTGCCCTTCCCCCACTCACACTCTTTCTCTCAAAAATGAACATTAAAAAGTATTTATAAAACTATATGCTGGGGGTGCCTGGGGTGGCTCAGTCGGTTAAGCGGCCGACTTCGGCTCAGGTCATGATCTCGCGGTCCGTGAGTTCGAGCCCCACATCAGCTCTCTGCTGACAGCTCGGAGCCTGGAGCCTGTTTCAGATTCTGTGTCTCCCTCTCTCTGACCCTCCCCCGTTCATGCTCTGTCTCTCTCTGTCTCAGAAAAAAATAAATAAACGTTAAAAAAAAAAAGACTTGAAAAAAAAAATATATGCTGCCTACAAGAGACTCACTTTAGCTCTAACAACACACAGACTGAAAATGAAGAGATGGAAAAAGACATTCCATGCCAAGGGAAAAGAAAAGAAAGTTGGAATAGCCATACTCATATCAAATAAAACCAACTTTGAAACAAAGACTGTAACAAAAGACAAAGGAAAGACATTATATAACGATAGAGGTGTCAATCCAAGAAGAAAACAGAACTTTCATAAATATTTATGCATCAAAATAAATAGAGGCGCCTAGAGGCGCCTGGGTGGCTCAGTCAATTAAGCACCCAACTTCGGTTCAAGTCATGATCTCACAGATCCTGAGTTTGAACCCCCATGGGACTCTGCTTACAGCTCGGAGCCTGCTTTGGATTCTCTGTCTCCCTCTTTCTCTGCCCCTCCCCCACTTGTGCTCACTCTCACTTTCTCTCTGTCTCAAAAATAAATAAGTAAACATTTTAAAAAAATAGGAGGACCTAAATAGATAAAGCAAATATTTACAGACAAAAAGGGAAAAACTGACAGTGATACAATAATACTGGGGACTTTAATGCCCCACTTACATCAATGAATAGATCATCCACACAGAAAATCAATAAAGAAACATTGGCCTTAAACAACACATCAGACCAGATGGGTTTAATATACAGAACATTGCATCCAAAAACTGCAGAATATACATTCTCTTCAAGTGCGCATGGGACACTCTCATAGATATATCATATGTTAGGCCACAAAACAAGTCTCAATAAATTCAAGAAGACTTAAGTCATATCAAGCATCTTTTCTGATAACAACGGCATGAAGTTAGAAATCAATTAAGAGAAGAAAACTGGAAAAAACACAAACATTTGGAGACTAAACAGCATGCCACTAACCAAGCAATGGGTCAATGGATACATCAATAAGAAAATCAAAAAATACCTTGAGACAAATTAAAATGGAAATACAACTTTCCAAATCTATGGGATACAGCAATAGCTATTCTAAGAGGGACATTCATAGCAATACAGACATATTTCAAGAAATAAGAAAAATCCCAAATAAACAATCTAAATTTACACCTAAAGGAACTAGAAAAAGAAGAAAAAAACAAGACCCAAAGGTAGTAGTAGAAGCAAGGAAATAATTAAGCTCAGAGTAGAGATAAATGAAATAGAGACTAAAAGGGATAATAGAAAAGATCAATGAAAGTAACAGCGGGTTCTTTGAAAAGACACAAAATCAATAAACTTCATCAAGAAAAAAAGATTTATCAGACTCCCCCAGAAAACAAGAGAAAGGACCCAAATTAATAAAATAAGATACTAAAGAGAAGTTACAACCAACATCACAGAACTGCAAAGAATTATAAGAGACTATCACAAATAATTATATGCCAACAAACTGGACAACCCAGAAGAAATGGACAAATTCCTAGAAACACACAACCTTCCAAAACTGAATCAGGAAGAAACAGAAAATCTGAATAGACCAATTACAAGTTATGAAAATGAATCAGTAATTTAAAAACTCCCAAAAAACAAAATTCCAGGACCAGCTTCACAGGTGAATTTTACCAAACACTTAAAGAAGAGTTAGTGTTTATCCTTCTCAAATTGTTCCAAAAATTAAAGAGGAAGTAACAGTTCCAAACTCATTTTATCCTGATAGCAAAATCAGACAAAGACACCACAAAAGAAAGAAAATCTCAGGCCAGTATCCCTGATGAACATAGATGCAAAAATCCTCAACAAAATATTAGCAAACCACATTTGACAATATATTAAAAAGATCAAACACTATGGTCAAGTGGGATTTATTCCAGGGATGCAAGGATGGTACACCATCGGCAAATCAATCAATGTGATATGCCACATTAACAAAGTAAAGAATAAAAATCATATGACCATCTAATTAGAGAATAAGCTAACTTATTAGTTACAGAATAAGCACTTGACGAAATTCAACATCCATTTTTATCCTCGTGGCCACTAGGCACCATGATAGCTAGCCTGTGTGGCCCAAGCAAGGTCTTTCAGGCATTAGGCTGGGCAGCCCTCCTTGGGGTCCCAGACATGAGGCCAAGAACACAGCTGAAAGTGGAGGCCTGGTATGTGGATCCTGGAGGGAGACCATAGGATGAGATGGTCCAGGCCCCAGGGGGGATGGGAAGAACCTGCAGCAGGAGGGCCAAATTGTAGGTGGCCCTTGTCTCACTCCAGTGCTTGCCTTGGTTTGTACCTTCAACATCCATTTATAATTCAAAACTTCCAAAAAGGGACATAATACCTCAACATAATAAAGGCCATATATGATAAATCTACAGCATGATAAACATCATGCTCAATGGTGAAAAGCTAAAAGCTTTCCCTCTAAGATCAGGAACAAGACAAGTTCTTGCCCCTCTTGCCACTTTTATTCAACAGAGTGCTGGAACCCCTAGCTACAGCAATCAGACAAGAAAAATAAAATGGTTGGTTCAAATTGTTAAGGAAGAAGTAAAACTATCACTATTTACAGATGACATGATACTATATAAAGAAAACCCTAAAGACTCCACCAGAAAAAACTATCAGAATAAATGAATTCAGTAAAGTTCCAGAATACCAAATTAACATGCAGAATTGGTTACATTTGTATATACGAATAATGAGCTATCAGAAAGAAAAATGAAGAAAACAATCTTATTTACAACCTCATCAAAAAGAATAAAATACCTGGGGATAAATTTAACATAGTAGGTTAAAGACCTGTACTCTGAAAACTGTAAAAAGATTTTATTGATGAAAGAAATTGAAGACAACACAAATAATGGAAAGATACAATGTGATCATGGGTTGGAAGAGTTAATATTGTCAAAATGTCTATACTACCCAAAGCGATCACAGATTCAATACAATCCCCATCAAAATACCAATAGTATTTTTCACAGAACTAGAACAAATGATATTAAAATTTGTATGGAACACCAAAAGACCCCAAATAGCCAAAGCAATCTTAAGAAGGAAAAACAAAGCTGGAGGTATTATTCTCCCTGATTTCAAGCTACACTACAAAGCTGTATTAATCAAAACAATATATTACCGGCACAAAACAGACACATAGATCAATGAAATATAATAGAGAGCCCAGAAATAAACCCACATTTGTATAACCAATTAATCCATAACAAAGGAGGCAAGATATACAATGGAGAAAAGACAGTCTCTTCAATAAATGATGCTGGAAAAACTGGACACCATATGCAAAAGAGTGAAACTGGACCATTTTCTTACACCATACATATACATAAACTCAAGGTGGATTAAAGACTTGAATGTAACACCTGAAATCATAAAACTCCAAAAAGAAAATATAGGCAGTAAGCTCTTTGACATCATTCTTAGTAATATTTTTTTGGACTCGTGTCCTTAGGCAAGGGCAACAAAAGCTGTACCAAACAAATGTAATTACATCAAAGTAAAAATCTTTTGCACATTGAGGGAAACCGTCAACAAAATAAAAAGGCAAATCTACTGAATGGGAGAAGGTATTTGCAAGTCATACATCCAGTAAGAGGTTAATACCCAAAATGTATAAAGAACTTACACAACTTATTATAAAAAAAAAAAATCTCATTTAAAAATGGGCAGAGGACTTGAATAGATTGTTCTCCAAAGAAGACCTACACTAACATGAAACAGGTGAAACATGAAAGGTGCTCAACATCACTAATAATCAGGGAAATGTAAATAAAACCATAATGAGATATCACCACACACCAGGCAAAATGGCCATTATCACAAAGAAATAAAAGATTTTAATTTTTTTAGTAAGGTAAGATGTGGATAAAAGGACCCTCAGACACTGCTGGTGGGATTTTAAGTTGGTGCAGCCACTGTGAAAAATCGTATGGAGGTTCTTCAAAAAACTAAAAATAGAACTACCATATGATCCAGCCATTCCACTTCTGGAAGAAAACAAAAACACCAATTTGAAGAGATATATGCATCACCATGTTCACTGCAGCATTTTTTACAATAGACAAAAAATGAAACCAGCCGAAGCGTCCATAAACAGATGAATGTATAATGAAGATGTGGTGTATATATGAAATATTAGCCGTAAAAAGAATAAAATCTTCCCATTTGTGACAACATGGATGGACCTAGAGGCTATAATGCTAAGTGAAATAAGTCAGACAGAGAAAGACAAATACAAAAATGATTTCACTTATATGTGGAATCTAAACAACAAAACAAATGTCATATGTCAATGATATCTCATTAAAGCTGGAAGAAAACAAAGACCCTTGAGTGCTACAGCTAGATTAAAACCTAGACTTCCGGCCCCAGAGCTGCACACTAAACCACTACGCGTGAGTGCTATAAAACAAACAAACCACATTCATTTATCCTTTTCTCTAGTGACATTTAGGTTGTTTGCAGTTTTCCTTACTATGAACAAGTTTCAATGAACATCATTGTGCCCATCTCCCTTCGCATGCATACGTTGAACGTTTCCTGAGGCTAGATACATCAAGAGGAGTAGCTATGGGATCCTTTTTTGTTTTTTGAAAGAACAGAGCAGGTGTTGTTTAAAAGTTTCTTCCTTTCAGAAAAATGTTTTTCTCTGATAGAATATATGTTCCATGAAGGCAGGAATGTTTTGTTCACTGCTGTATTCTAAGCAAATAGAAGAATGTCAAGCACATGAGACATACTCAATAAACACCTGCTGAAGATATGAATGGTTCTGGAATATTAAGCTCTATTTCCTTAGTTATGCAAACTCATTTTATATAGCCCCAAACTGTATGAGGAGAATTTCTAGTTACTCATCTTTGTACATTGAGAATTTTACCTAACCCTTGGGTTTACCCCCAAAGGGGACTGGAAGAGAGGATTCTTCTTGGATCCCAGTACTTCCTCTGATGTTACTGATATTCTTTTCAAGGATTTTATTTCTTTTTTAATGTTTATTTTTTTATTTTCAGAGAGATAGAGAGCGAGCAGGGGAGGCACAGAGAGAGAGGGAGAATCCCACGCAGGCTCTGTGCCGTCAGTTTCCCAGGAACTGTGAAATAATGACCTATGCCGAAACCAAGAGTAAGATGCTCGACCAACTGAGCCAGCCAGGTGCCCCCTCCTCGAGGGCTTTAAACTGGGAAGTAGGGAACAAGTTCTATGACCCAACACCCTGAAGAGAATGGGGAGGGAACCATGGCTGTTAATGACTTGGGACAGTTTCCCCTGAGGCCTGGTGTGGCTTGACCTTGTTGGTGCTTCCAAACACCATGTCAAAGCTGAACCTTGCCCTATTGTAAAGAGTTGGAAAGATGCAACTCAACCACTGCCAGCCCCATGGATACCACCAAGCCACCGTGGCTAAGGAGACTGCAGCGAGGAGTTCCCAGTCTGTCCTACTGCTCCCTCTTGCTCTTACCCCTCGTGCCTCCAAAGGAGGGCATGTGAATGCCTACCAGACTCCCAGATAGCCCTCAAGGCCCAGTGCATCCCACTCCACTCTACCTATGAGAACTTCCTTTTTTTGCATGTGAACAACTCCCTTCTGTAGAATCTAGCAATGGTACAGGTGTCCCCATGTTTCTATTGTTGGTCACTTCAGCCATGCTCAGAATAGGAGGAATCAGAAGCACACCTACCTCAGTGTTAACTTGTTTTTTGCTGTGTTTTCCCAAGATGTCCTAAGTCAGTTATAGACAACAGAACAGTGGTTGAACGGAAAACCGTTGGCTGCTGCTTCTCTGTGAAAGCAGCTGCATCTTTCATTCTAATTTTTAAACCCCTCTTTAGTGTGACTCCTGGGTGGTGAAGGAGGCACATCCAACATCTTCACGTGTAAAACACAGGAAGGATTTTCTTGTGTACCGATGGAAGAGGACTTTGGAGCAGATGGCTGGACCTATGCTTTGTTTCTCTCATCTATTCTCCACAGCCCATTCATTCTTTTACACCTCTCTTTGTGTGAATAATCTCCTTTTCACTTTTGTGCTTTACTCGAGTCCCATGCTGACAACTGAGCTGGCAATTGTTAGGAAGCTTCTGGCACTGACAAATCCATCAAATATTTAGTGACGTAGGCCTACTAGGTGCCAGACCTTCTCTCAGAAGCTGAAGAAAAAATATTTCCTGATATCAAGGAGCTCACAACACGTCTCACAAAGCTACCTTCTAGTAAAATAAATAGATAATAAGTAACCATATGGCAGGGGGTGCTACTGTAAGGGAGAAAAGGAAGTCAAAGTACAGGGCAAAGAATGCTGGAGAGGTGCTACTTTCGAGAGCAGAGAAAGCCCCTCTTAAAATATCCTTAAAAAATGTGAAAAGGAACATTGAAATATCCTCGCTATACAATCATGCCTCAACAGGATTCCTAGTAACTATGAAAAGCAGATGTATGTGTGTTTGTTCATGAACATCCCTAGTAGGTAAGACCACTTTGTGTATTACAAAATCTGGAATCTCAGGACCAAGTGCATGATTCTCTGATTCTAATTTCCTCGCTTATAAAATGAAATCAACCATATCGTAGGGTTATTGTAAAGATCCAATAAGTCAGCGTCTATAAACTGCCAAGCACACAGTTAGCACTCAATAAATGTATACTTTCTTTCCTTTCTCCCTTCTCTTTTCCCGGCTCTTACCTTGATAAAACCAGATAGCCTTCTCCCCAAGTCATACACATGATGCCATAGAGATCCTTATGAAGGAACAATCAGAAATTAGGTCAGTTTTTCCTTATTGTACAATGTCCTCAATCCATAGAGCCTAGGTCTCTTTAGATAATTTGGAGTGAAAACAAACAATTCCTTATTGGGTTCCTCTAGAGTCTGAATGGGCCTAGAATGGTGCCATTAAATAGAGAAGAGTTCACTGAAATGCCAAGAGGGAACTAAGTCACTAGATTGAATTACAAATGTCTTATCCTGTGAGTAGATGAGGAAGGGACTTCAGACCCTCGGGGGTTGGATATTGACTACATCTCTCTCCAACATACCATAATCAGGATAAATATGAGTACTTATTAAAAAATCTAAATCATCCCCTCCCATTGTCCCAGTGGTACCACATTAATAAAGAAAATCAATTCCCTGGTATTTTTTATAGCCAAAGAAATATATCATCAATAATGACAAATAATAAAAGGTGACTTTCTTACTCTAAGAGTTAATCCAGGTAAACTTAGCCCCTTTAATAGACCACGTAAGCATTTTTTAATTAAACAACAAATTCAAAACCAACTTCATTAGTCTTTCACGAGGTCACTCCCAGTGGCCTCTTCCTTTGGTGCAGAAGTAAAAGCTCTGCACTAGAAATAGGAAGTCATCCCTGTGACCCTGATCAAGATGTTTAACTTCTCAGTGTCTTAGGCTTGGATTAGGTTAAGGGAACATCTTGTGCATGTCTGAGATCTTCCTATGAACACATTCTTCCCCTTTCATTTCTTCCTCTATTTCTACTGCTTCTCTAGTCATAAACCACACCTGCAATATTATCTTGGTCCAATTCAGCAGCGTGTTCTTCTACTTTCCCAATGGCTCCAGGACTACGATGGTGGAGAATCTCCTGTATAGCTGGGCAGCCTTTCCACCAAGTAATTATAAACACATATCGCACTGTATATTCTTCCTCCCTGTGAAACATTTAAAGCATAGTCCTTATTCATATTCATAGTCCTTATAGTCCTTATAGTCCTTATTCATCCCAACCTCCAGAGAGAGGTGTTGTAAGGACTCTCAGAAGATGCTCAGCAGAGAAGCTTAAAACCCACCTTAGGAAAATCATTAAAAATGTAAAAAAACTAGTAGTTTCTCCAAGTAGACTTCAGTGAATAAAGATCTGATATGTCCACCTACCTGATCCTTTATTTTCATATACACAGACTTGGAATACCGCAAACTTTCTATTTTGACCTTGCTTTTATTTATAAGAGCCCTGGCCTCATAAATAAAAATGCATGGCCCAAGCCTGCTGGCTGGGTAGGCCGTGGAGCACGGTATGCTTTGGGCTTTAACCTCTCACTACTACAGTTAGCTAACTTAACTGATCCCTCCTCACTGCTTCCCACATGTCACCGTGTCCGCTTGCAAAGTCTACCTTCGTCCTTGCCTCTGTCTTATCAGTGTGTCACATCAGGAAAGCATCCTCTTGCTTCCTTGGAAAGTTTAGTGCCAAAAAATAATGAAACAGTATCTCACTTAGTGGAAAATTTCATGTTATCCAGAGACACGAACAAAAGAAAAGATAGCTGTCGGCAAACATCCTTTGCACCTGACCGAATCCATGTTGCAAACCATTTGTGACACTGCCAAAGGGAACCGGAACATGGCAAAAGATGCAACATGTACTAGAGCCTGGTTCCTAGACTTTGACTGAAATGTAAAGATTTAAAGAAATTCCAGGGAACTGACATAAGGTTGACAACACGTTTCAAATAAGGCCTAAAAACAGAAGGAAAGACCACCCTTTACTCTTGCCATTTCCTTTCAAATGGACAATTTAGTGGTATATCCATGAAATGGAATATTATTCAGCCATAAAAAGTAATGAGGTTCTGATATAGGCTACCACCTAGAAGAACCTTGAAAACATTAAGCCAAATGAAATAAACCAGACACAAAAAGACAAATATTGTTATGATTCCACTTACATGAGGTATCTAGAGTAGTAAAATACATAATGACAGAAAACAGATCAGAGGTTACCAGGGGCTAAGGAGAAGCAGGGATGGGGGGTTATTGCTTAATGGGTAGAGTTTCTTGAAATAGATACTGGTGATGGTTGCCCAACATCATATAATTAATGCCACTGAATTGCACACTTAAAAAATGGTTAAAATGGCCCCAAAGGGGGGATATTTTCACACACACACACACACACACACACACACACACACACACTGCAAAGCATAGAGGGAAACAGATCGTCCACAGATGCTTTCATTGATGTAAGAGGAAAGGATAGATGCAGATCCAGGTGAGTTTTTCAGTGCAGCTGTGGAAACAGATAGTCCTGGATCATCTGCTGAGAGTGAAAGGGTCTTGGGACTGGAATCCTATTTCTTCTATCAACTCGGTACTCCTTTGTGCAGGTTTTGATGTTTCCGGTGATCTGGCTCTGTGTTAACCTAACCAACACCTTCACAGATATGAACTGTCCACTCAGTCAAGCCATCCTCCTCACTAGCCTAGAACACCCAGCTCTCCCAATTCATGTCGCTAATCCTTTTTCTTTGTTCAGCCATATCCTCCCCCTCGTCAAGGCCAGCTCAATAACCATTCCCACGTGGCAGAGACGATCTCTTCCATAGTTTTCCTATCTTCCTAATCATCCTCAGTGACCAACCTGATCTTGAACACCAAAAGCATATAAAATGCTCTTCCCCATCAGAGCTCACTTACCCACAGTAGTGTATTGATTATTGTTTTCCATCTGTTAGCCTTTTGTGAGCTCCTTCTCTTAATCTTATTTATTGAGCAAGTACTAATAGTCTTTTAAGTACCCAGCAACTGCTATTATTATTGATTAGTGAATAATTAACAAGAGTTAGTATTTATGTAGCCCACGAATTCCACAGTGCCCTCACACATATAATTATAGGATCACTGTTTACCATAGTATCTTAAATCCCCAACAAAAAACTTATTAATGAAATATTAGCTCCATTTGAATGAAAAAGAACCTGAGGTGTCAAAGAATCAAGTGGCGCATGCTAGTTCATATGCTAATAATTAATAAAATATTTAATAATTACTTGATAACAAAATTAATAACAATAAGTAATTACAATCAATCTTGTGTATTAAAAAAGTCTCCTACTATATTTCCAACTAAGAATAAACCTAGGAAAAATTTTTCATATAGAAAATGACACATTTATTGTGTTATTTAGTAAGTGTTTTGTCACACAACCTGAGTCTATCTAGCCAAGTCATTCCACAAAACTATTTTCAACTTTAAAAAGTTAACAAGTAACACATATTTGTCATAGAAAAATGAGAAAGTAAGTCTGGTAGGAAAAGTCCATAATCCTACTATCTGATGTCAACAACCACCAACAGATACCTTTTTACACATTTCATGTGAGTATATGTAGGCCCTCTTTCTTTGAACAGAAAATGGGATTTTTGATAGACAGCTTTGTTATTAGGCTTTTTAACTTAATGGGGGGAATGAATATATTTGCATGTCAAATATATCTATGTTCCCATTAATGACTGCATGACTTATAAGCTAATCCTCTATTTCTGTATGTTTAAGTTGGCTCACATTTTTTTTTCTATCATATAAAAAACTCTGTGATGAACACTCCCCTATATTCATGAGCTTGTCCAATTACTACCTTAGGATGAATTCCTGGAAGTAGGAATTACAGGTCAATGGTAAGAAACTATTTTTGAAATGTTTGTGGTTTGTGTTTTGTTTTGTTTTCCATGAAATAGAGGTAATAAAACAGATTTAGGGGGCATGCTAAGTTTTTAGTATTCTGTTGTACTCAAATTTTTTTTAAACCTGGTAAAACTCTGTTTTTTAAATATGTCCAAAGAATTTAAATAGAAGGTTTCAACATTCGAGCCCCTTCAAACTATAAAAACATATTGGTTGAAAAGCATAAAAATCTATCAGTGATTTGGAAGACAAGACATATCCTAATTTCAATAACTTTTATTATTTCTTTAATCAAATGAGAAATAACAGCAGAAAAAGAAGAACCCACATTTGTAAAAACGATCTCCTCCAATTTTTAAAATTTTTATTTTTCGGATTCAAAAAGTACATATTCATTATAGAAAATTTGGAAAATACATAGAAGAAAATATGAATTTCCAAGAATCCAACAATACATAAGAGAGCCTTACAGTTTTACTACTTTCTACACATGTGTACTTTTTAACAATTTGCCATTTTCCTTCTCTCGCCCACCCGACGCCCCAGAAGAGAGGCGAAGGCAGGTCCTTGAGGACCACGGCCTGTGACATCCACCATACCACTCTGTCCTTACTGCAGGCCTCCCTTCTTGCTGAGCTGTGGCCTGGTTCCTTGCTTACTCCCCAGACTGCTTTGTAAATGCACCGCCCACCCCCCAAAGTGCCAAGGCTCCTCTGCCTCCAGAAGTCCCAAGCGGGAGAACTCACAAAGTCAACTTCCAGCTAGCTGCCTGCTTCATTTCAGGGCCAGGCTTCTCCCAAGTGACGCCTTGAAGATTTATCTCAGCTGATCAACGTCTGAAGCAGCAACTAATACCTCTTAAAATGTATATAGCACGTTAAAGTTTAGCGAGTTCTCTCACACACATTTAACCTCTGCAAGAGTCTTCTGAAGTGAACAGAGTGGATATCCTTATTTAACAGAGAAGGAAACAAGGTGCAGAGGAGCCGAGGAAAGATCATACATAGCTAGTGAGTGGCAGAGCTTGGACTGGAAGCCATAAATTGACTCCAAGGTCAGAGCTCTTTACTTAGCCATTAAACCGTGCTTAAGTCTGACAACTAGAAATTAAGAACCAGAAGGGTCTTCAACAGATCACCTCATCTAATCCCTTCTTAGTATTCACACACATAAGGAAAATGAGTCCCCGAGAAGCTAGGTGATTGCCGAAAGTCACCAGCTTTCGTGATGAAGAGAATCTAAAGGCACAATCTTCAGACTCCCAGGCCAGTGCTCACGCCAGTCGTCCCTAGAGAGATGTTCTTTAATAAGCTGGTCTCTCATCCGATGTCTTCTGCTTAGCCAAATGTCAACCAGGAATTAAAATCCTAAAAGTGTAGAATGTTAGAGCCAGAAGGAACCTTAAAGACCACCCAGGCCAACCCACTCACTTTACAGATGAGGAGTCTAAGATCCAGAACCCGTGGCTTCCGACATTCAATTCTATGCACTTTCCTTCCAACTCATCCTATCACTTCCCTTCTGAGTAGTTAAAAACAAAATCTGGCCAAAGATGTTTACTTCCTTCTTTGACATTCAGTGTGCCACAGGCCACAGATCAGCAAAGTCAAAGTGAAACTAAATGGGATTTGAATTCAGAAGATACTTAGTTTGTAACAGATGTACCCACCATGACTGTAGCATGAAATATCCAAGTTCTGCTGCGTTCTAAGCAGCCTCCCCCACGCTCCACCCTCCACCTCCATAACCAGACAGCAGGTCTATTGAAATGTGTGTGTCGTAGGAAAGGGCACCAATGACCCTTTGGAAGTCACCCATCCTTTAATCTGTGAAAATGTAGCAATATTGTTTGGCTAAAGACTTTTACTCCACAAATCAGCCAGGAATCCTGATTAAAGCTGGCAGCACATCACCAAGGCTGTCACAGTTCCTTGACCCCAGTGGACCCAGATCCTGCTCTCACCATTTTGTATCATCTGTGTATCATCCAAATCAGCTCCTGAAAGTATGCTACCTTGATTCTCCTGCAGCAGGTCCATGGTTCTATGGCTAGCCTTCTTTCTCTAATGAGATGGAAAGCTCTTTGAGGGCAAGGCACTACTTCTGCCATTGCCCCTAGCTTCAAGAAACTTGAAGAAGGGTAAACAAAACCATGTGTAAAACCAAGCGCAGTCACAGAGCTGTAAACAGGAAGCCAAGGAGCCCAGAAGAGAGCATCTACTGGTGGGGAGGGGTAGCTGCTGGGTAAGGTAACAGATCTGAGCCTTAAAGGGCTAGTGGAATCAGTCGGGCAAAGGTAGGCAGAAGGCAAGCCAGGCAGGCGGGCCAGCGTCAGCAAAAGCAAGGAGAGAAAACAGTTCAACGTTGCCGGAGCATCAAGTGCAAGGCGGGGAGTGGTGGGAACTGAGGCTGTAGCGGTGGGCCCAGCTCCGAGGCTGCAGGCAACAAGCCCGCGTAATTCGCGCTGACCTGTACGGGGAGGGCCGCTTACGCAATTCGCGAGTAAACCAATTTGGGCGCCCATTACGAGGCTCTGTCAATGACCGCCAGCCGCGGCCGCGCCGGCCCCCTCCCCCTTGCACCTGTGCGCCTTCGCAGCTGCCAAAGCAAACGCAGCGCTGCCTTAATCCGCTAGATTTTCAACGCGGGCCGCACGCCCCCCCCCCCCGCCCCCCGGCCACTACTGCCTTGGGTCCCCCGCCCCCTGGCCCTCTCGCGTCTCCGCTCGGGTTTAAAACGCCTGTTGACGCACTGTGGCGAGTGCCTGCGCGCTAGCGGGCGGCCCCGCGGTTTTCTCTGCAGTCGCCACCGGGGTTCCTGAAGAAGAATCCCTGCGGGCCTCCCGACCCCGGGCTGGGGGCGGCCAAGGCTCCCTCGGCCCGGCTGGCCCGGGGCCTGGCTCGGCGGCCGGGCAGGGGCTGGTGCCATCTGGGGCTTGCGCAAGGCGCAGTGCCGAAATCCGTTCTCCCGGGAAAGCGCAGCATGGAAACAAACAGGACGGGCCGCCCTCCTCTCCCGGCCCGCGGCCAGGCGGGCACCGGGGACGGCGCGGGCTCCCCCGCAGCCGGGCTCGGGCCGGGGCCGGGGCCAGGACCCCGGGCGGGCGCGGCGGCGGCGGGGGGTGGGGGGGGCACGGGGCGGAGCGGCTCGGGGCAGGGGCTCGCTCGGCCGGGGTCCGCGCGCCGGCGCCCAGGCCGATGTCATTACCTGGCCAGTGTAGTTTTCCCCGAACCGGGGAGGCCTCGCAGGAGGTAGAGATGTTTCCTAAAGCTGTGGCGGCGCGGAGGTGTCCCACGCGGGGGCGGCGGGGCCGGCGGCCGAGGTTGCTGCTGCTGCTGCTGCTGCTGCTGCTGCTGCTGCTGCTGCTGCTGGAGGCTCAGCCTCCCAAAGGATTCAAGAAAACTCTCCTCCATGGGGTGGGGGCCGGCTGCGAGAGCCCCGGGTTTCCTTTCCTGAAGTCACGGTCTTGGCCAAAGCTGTTGTTTTTGTGGCTCTCCGGCCATGTGATAGATGGAGGGGCGGGCGCTTGGAGGCCAGCCCCTCCTTCCCACCCGACCGAACCGCGCTGCGTGGGAGGGGGCGTCCCTACCTGGAAAGCTGGGGACGCTGGGAGACTGGCAGCCAGGAAAACCTGAGTGACGCGCTCTCCCCGAGCCCCCCCCGCCCCCCCCCGCCCGTCCCGCTCTCGGACTCCCTCCCTTGCCTCTCGGTGCCCTTCGCCCAGTGGCGGGAGGGCCTGCCTGTTGGGACACTGGGACACTTGCCCCGGGCCGCCCGCCGTGGAAGTCAGGCTCTCTGCAACAGCCCTCCTCCACCCCACCCCTGACTGGCCTAGACCTTGAAAGTGAAATAATTTTAGTTGACGATTACAGAACGTGAACAGCATTTTGAATAGTTAACAGTAAAGTCCATTGTCCTCCCCAATTTGTGAGCACCAATATCTGGCTAGTGTCCCAGCTGCTAATACCACTGTCCCGGGCCTCTATCGTTTTTGGGTTTTTTTTTTAATCCTTCTTTATCAGACTGCCAAAAAAACATTCTTAGAAAGCTTTGCTGCCTCAACATAACTTTAAGTCTCTGCATTGGAAAAAGCACCCCTTAAAACTCAGATTGATCTATCAATAGTAGCATAAACTGGGGCTCAAGGGAAGGAAAGACCATATTGCTCTGCTTCCATCTGAAAAGACATGGCCTCCCCGGGAAAAGGAGCAGTCTATGGAAATCGTTTCTAGAGAAGTATCCAGAATTGAGTTCTAAGTTCCAGGAACTGGTGAGCGCCAGTTGGTTGATCACCATAGCACTCTCCAGTATTTCACACTCAAGAGTGTGACAGAGTGATCCTATTTTTTGAACCAAAATTCAAGACGCATGTACTGAAAGAGACAATATTAAAAATACCATGCTGGAAAGATCCAGGACGTATGGTGGCTTTGGCTGTAATAATTATTGTAAAGTACATACATTTTGCTTTTGGCAGCCAAGGTATGAAAATTTTGAAAAGGCATTGTGAAGAAAAGCAACTTCCTTCTTAAACAAAATCCAGAGATTTCACAAGAAACTTTGGAAGGAAGGCCCAAGTAGGGAGGGGCTCTGTGCTGAGAATCCAACCTTGGGATTCCCCTGGAGGGGTGGGGGCAAGGAGATGAGCTGCTCTTCCTTGAAAATCCCTTCCTAGAATCAGAGGTAGGATCTTGACACTGCTGAGAAAGATGAGAATTTCAAAAGCTGCTCTACATATTAGGGGAAAACCATAAGGAACAGAGAACACACATGACTCATAAAAATAGCGATGCTTTCATGTACATATCCCTTCCTTCTGTGTGTTCTATCATACTTCTTACCAGAGTGTTTTTGCCCAGCCTCAAATACTACCCTTTTCGTTTTGGACTTGCACTATCCAAAACGAGTACCACCAGCCACATGGGGCTGTTGAGCACTTGAAATGTAGCTAGTATAAATAGAGATTGAAATACACACTGAATTTTGAAGGGGCAGTATGAAAAAAAGGTAAAATATCTCAGTAATTTTTATAGTGATTAGGTGTTGAAATGATAATATGTCGGGTGCATAGGGTTAGTATGTTATTAAAGTTAATTTCATTTGTTTCTTTTTGCTTTTTTAATGTGGCTACCAGAAAAGTTTAAATTACACGTGTGGCTGGGGTGCTTCTATTAGTGCTGCATGAGACCTCCATCCACTTCTATGTTCCTCTACAGAGGGGGGCCCAGGCCACGTGGGAGGGGGCACAGGAGGACACACAGCTTTGGGGTCTAGAGGTCTTGGCACAAGGAATCTGCAGGGTCTGTGGCAGATGGAACTACCAAGTAGAGGCTGGGAAATACGAGTGTGCTGTTCAGAAGACAGGTCTGAGCTAGAGACAGAGTTTTGGAAATCCTTGCCCTATGAAAACAAGACAGACAATAGAGCAGACGGCTGAAGAGGGGGCCAGGAGACACCAGCATTTGAGGACTGTGTCTCTGAGGGGCATCTGCCAAGGGAGAGTGTGAGAGAATGGTCAGCCAAGCAGACAGAACTCGAAGGTAGAGAGAGGTGTATGGAGGCCCAGGGAGAAAGAGCTTCAGGAGCAGAAAATGGTCAGCAGTACCTGGAAGGGACCCTAGATGCTTTTCCTTTCCCTCAAACCCCACGTTTAACTAGTCAACAAGTTCTGGCTGTTCTCTCTGATTTATTCCTCAAAACCACCCTGTTTAAAGCTATCTGTCTGTGTATCTGTTTCCTCCCACTAGACCGTAAATAGAAACGATGTCACCCTTGCCACCCCAAGATCTAACAACATAGCCTGACATTCGGAAGATGTATGGGTCCACAATTGTAATGTGGACCTAAACTACTTTCTCCACAGGCAGGTGTGACGGTGATAATGTCGGCTAAGGAGCAGTCAGTAAACGTACTGACAGATCTGAGGGCCAGCTTGCTGTTAGCCTGCATTCAAATCTTTCCTGGTTCTATCTAGGTGCCAGCCTCCAGAGAGCTGGGCTACCCTCCGAGTCAGAGGACCCCTGTGATAACACTCCTTAGTGCCCTCATCTGAACCAACCAACTCTTGAGCTCTGGGGTTTCGTTCCATTTCTCGCTTACGTGATGACCAGCACAGTCCCACTTTGCTGCACCAGAAACCACTACGAAGACAGATGTAAAGAAAACTGTAGGTCATTTTCGGCAAATGCAGATACATTCAAATGTTTCTCTAATTGCCACTGTTTAAAAGACATGGGAAAATGAGGAGGTACACAAGAGGGGCTACTGAAAACCAGGAACTTAACCCTCAAACCTACGGTTCCAAATAACCCAGGATTTGGAATGCTTGATTATGAATCGGCCCCAGGTTTCCACCCCAGAGATGCCAAGATGGCAGAAAGTCTGAAGCCAGGATGGAGCTTCCCAAGACCCTTTAACACCGTAGAGCCATTTCAAACATGTAGGCAGTAGCTTTCGCAACTCTCTCTAGTCCTGTGTCTCTTCTTTCCCTACCAAGAATTATCTAATGTTTTTACTCAAAAACATACATTAGTCTTATCTCCACATGTATTCCTCTTGTTATATAAGTGGTGTGCATGGACAGGACAGGAAAGACGTCTACCTTTGCCTGCTTAACTGTTTCTGCGGTGGACTCCTGATTGTTCTGGTGCCTCCAGCTTGCACCTGCTGTCACCTTTCTGCATAATCTGACCAGTGAGAGGTAGGACCTTGTCCTCCTCTCTTCTCACACTGCTCCCTCCCTGCTCTTCTCTCCTCCTTCCCCTAGAAGCCACGTGGAGGCGGAAGGAAGCTAGAAGTTAGGGGCAGGGGCACAAGGGAAGAGAAGTCATGTGGCCTCTGTGTTCCACCTGGCTGAACTGACAGAGGAAATGCACAGGACTCTGGTGGCCTGGGAGAGGCCCGCCACGCAGAATGTTCTCTGGACAAGGCTGTGCCCCACCTGCTTCTGCCTCCCTGCCTCCCACATTCCACCCGTTACTCTTTTCAGTGCCACACCCCTCCCCCAAGGGGAGGACCATATCTTTTCCACAGCATCTATGTGCCTCTGTACACAAGGGCACTTGAGGATTATAAGCTTTGAGGAGGAAGCCTGGGAGCAGAAGGGTAGCCCCAGCCCATTTTTCTAAAGCTCCATTCTGGAAATTAGGGCAAGATAATAAAGACAGTGCCTGGGAAAAACTAGGGACATTCTGGAACCCAAATACAAGCCTGGGTAGATGGTCAGCCGGTTTGTACCAATACAGCATAAAGGTGTTTCAGAATGGGTCGCTACTTATGCTGCACTCATTGTTAAAATATTTTTGTTAATTTTGTTAATGTTTATTTATTTTTGAGAAAGAGAGAGACAGAATGTGAGCAGGGGAGGGGCGGAGAGAGAGAGGGAGATACAGAATCTGAAGCAGGCTTCAGGCTCCGAGCTGTCAGCACAGAGCCTGACACGAGGCTTGAACTCACGGACCGCGAGATCAGGACTTGAGCTCAAGTCGGACACTTAACCGACTGAGCCACCCAGATGCCCCTCTCATTGTTAAAATAATCATAACAATACCCTTGGATAAGGCATGGCAGTGTGGATTCTAATGTATTCATTAGAAATCCATAAATGCCACTGGTGAAGGCCTCTAGGAGAGCAAGGTTTGCCAGATGTCAGAATCCCCTCCGTAGCTACCTGGGCTTGGACCCTGTTGCTGGTCAGCTCCTCCCTGAAATCATCCCATCCTGGGCCAAAGGCAAGTCCAGTTTCACAGTGGCTCTGAGAGCAAGACTCTTACGGAGTTCAAGCAAACACTGAAAACCCTGGTTTCTGTCTGGAACAGACCCACCATCTAGTAGAAAGATAAACTAAAGCTGCATGAAAGAAGCGTAAGAAAAAGCACAGCTATTTTAAATAAAGCACTTAATTCCTAATAACTATGGAAGATGGAGCACAAATATTTAACTTCCACTCCCTCCTTGAAACCCCACTAAAATTTAAGAGGTTTTTTTTTGGGGGGGGGCAGTTTGTTATTATTTTTAAGCATAAATTATAAGAAAAAAGACAGAATATCACAGTAACAAAAATTTGAAAACTAGAAAGCAAAGACCAAGTGTTAATTTGGCAAAAACAAATAAACAAACAAACCCAAACCTCCCCCCCCCCCCCCCAGAAATCCCCTGAGTTATAGAAAGCCATGAGTCAACACAATTTACCCTGCATAACCCCTAAAATTTCAGGCACTAGAAGATTTGGGGCTGGAAGTGGGCTTTAACAGGCAGGCCAGTGGAAAGTCTGCTTGGGAAACAAACATCCAGGGTCAGGCAATTGCTCATCCCCTCGAGAAGCCCAGAGGTTTATTCCCTGGAGAAGATCAGACAGTAAAGATAGGGTGGAGTAGGAAGTAAGATAAGACAGATCCTCCCTTTCTGAAAATAGAGGGATTAGGTAAATGCCTACTTGTTGCATAATCACCCCCTCATTTCTGTTTTTCAAATATGAATTTTCCTATTTGAAGACTGGTCAATACAAGCAAACTAAAACAGAATTTTGAAAGATGGTGCAATTTTGTAGATGGTGCAAGACCCACGATCCCTAACCAACACCCCTGAGGTCAGATATGTTTCAGAATTCAGAAAGCACGTGTTTGCCTATTGAAGGTACACAGTATGTGTGTATGTGTATATATATAACCTCACATTCTGAGTGGGGACTGAGCACCCCATGGCAATTACCCCGTGGTAATTAAACACATTCATATTTCAGCAATGAAATGTATGAACAGTCACACTAGGTAGGATAAATAAGGAGTAAAATTAACCTGTGTGGGCCAAGCTTTGCTACCAAATTAGTTTTAATGCCAAACATATAAGAAACAAAACAAACTAAAAACAACTTGTGATTTTCAAAGCCTTTTCAATTTCAGAATTTGAGAAATGGAACCATGGACCTATACTTGGATATAAGGCCTACCCTTCCATCCTGATGCAATTTCAAAACAAACTACTAAAGTTTTCTGTGCCTTATTTTCTTCCATATAACAAATTAAAATAGGGCAAATATCTTCAAAATTAGATAATAAAAAGTTCAAGTTGTTACCTCTTTTGTTGAGTTTTTTATTATTCAGATAACTAATCAAGAATGGTTGGACAGATTATCCAAACCAATTTTGGTATCCAATGAGTGTATCGTTGAAAATGATCCTTTGGGCGGGCACTGGGCACTCTTTCTTGACGATTAGGGTCTTCAACAGCACGAGGAGGACTGGAGAATTCAACTACAAACAAAACAAAACAAAACAAAACACAAGCCAAACAAGTCTAGAGAAAATGGTGACATATACAGAGTCTGGTGTCAGTTTCCCAGGCTCTTTCCATATTTAAATAAGCCACTACCCTGGTATCTAGGCCTTTACTCTGGCCCTACAATCCCCACACCCTGCTTGGTCCTGTCTCGTTGGAGAGTCAGTGTCCCCCACACTGCCCAACCTTCTGTCTCTAAATCCAAACCTGTTCTCTGCCTCATTCCCTGAGGATCCAGCTATTTACATTATAAAGTTAATAATAAATACACTAATTCATGCAAATGTGTTACCACGTTTATTAAGTCAATGCTCTCCTAGGTAACACAATTTCTATTTTGCCTGGGACATTTTAAAGATGATGCTCTAACCCAAGGAGGTATTTAAAGAAATGGAATTAACCCTTCTAAGAGCCTATTATTTTTCAGGCACTATGTTAAGGACTTTGCACAATTATTTCGCTTAATCCTCATTTAATATTCCCATGGCAGGTTGCTATTATAAATCTGTCTTCTACACATGAACAGATTGAGGCTCTGAGAGGATATTTTGTTTAAGGTTACACAGCCAGTCAGCAATAGCTTCAGGATGGGAACCCATTCTCCTTCCAGCACCCTGCCCCACCTCCTTACAGGAGTGACACTAAACACCCTAGCCACCAGCAGGAAGACTACTTTGAAATAGGCAGGGACTTGAAGTTGCCAAAGCCAACCACATTCACCTGCAACTTCCCTCCTTATACATTTCTATCTACCCCTTGAGGCCCACTAATCAGTACATTATGCCAAACACAAAACAGGGAGGCATGTTCTCATTAGAATTGTAAAAAAAAAAAAAAA
This sequence comes from Acinonyx jubatus, assembly GCF_027475565.1. Lineage (NCBI taxonomy): Eukaryota > Metazoa > Chordata > Mammalia > Carnivora > Felidae > Acinonyx > Acinonyx jubatus. The sequence goes on from NC_069380.1 coordinate 11,491,326, forward strand.
AAAAAACCTGTACATAGACATAACACTCAAGTTCCCCAATAAGAAAAGATGAATAATTAATAATTAGGGGTGACTGCTCTGCAGGAGACCAGAGGGCAGTTTAGCACAAAGATGGAAGAGGATGGTCCAGGAAGTGTCCTTGACACAAAACATCCAAATTTAGCTGACAGAAAAGACCCCAAGTTGGCCACAGCCAAATATGTCCATTCTTGTCACACGCTGCTTACAGTGGTGTCACGCTGGGGCTGCCATATGTGGAGGGAGGTGCTGGGGGTGGGGGGGAGGGAAAACACTCCCTTCCTAACTTGGTCCTAACGTAAACGCCATGGCAGTTTTCACTGCTATAGCCTCTGTCTATATAGTACAATGTTGGAATTGAGGCAACACAATATTTGTCAAATGAATAAGTGAATTTCTTTACCTCCTTTCTCTGGAATTCCTCATAGCCTCGTATCCTTTCTCAGACTACTTTTATCCCACGTTTTCAGGTGGCCCCTTCAAATCCCTAAACTCTTCTCCCAAACCTCTTGTCCTTCTCCTTCTTCTTGCAGCAGAACCAGTTTTAAAACAAACAAAAACATTTTTTACGGAGTATATGTATATTTCTAGCAGAGGAATGGAAACAGAAACCTCTTAGAAATACGAGTTAAAATGAAGAAAGAAAACATATGGGTAAATGCAGAGTGCATTCAATTCTTATCAAATGCAGACACATATACACTAAAATCATAGCAGCTGTGTTTATTTCATAATTTAGGCATTTTGAAAAAAGTGCAATGTATTTATTTTAATGTCAGCTTGATGTCAAGTTTAAAATATAACATGAGTTTGTCTCCATGTTTTACCTCCTTTCCTAGAGAATCTCCTAATATTTAAATATAACCTATATCCCTAATTCCCAGCTCTCGTCACATAACAATCTGGGGCAAAGGGACGGGGGTGGTAATCCCTCATAAACTGTGTGTTAACAGAACGCTGTAAAATATGTTCTAACCAATAAAGTTGGCAAATAAATTTGGTAACAACCATCTAAGCTTTGTTGTATTTCACAAAAAGATCTACATTTAAAGGAAATAGAAAATCACATGTGCACTAGCACACAGGGTTGCTATGGTAACAGACTACATTTTTTTATATTTACTCTTCAAATTGCTGTACATGGAGCTATTATAACCAAATAATGTCAACATCCACTGCCTTCTGATTGTACTGAGGTCTCTGGAATAAGTTGTACTTACGGTTCCAGAAATTCTCATTTTTAACCAATCTTCTTCTGTCTTTTCTAGAAATTATAATTAAAATACATATAATAATGATTAATATTTGGCATTGGGGCTAAGACTGCATCATTTAACTCATGTAGGAACAGTCTAAAAATAGCAAAATAAACCTAATAAACACAAATGTCCATGTTAACGTTTAAAGTATGGGGGGGGTGGTGTGTGAGTGTGTGTGTTTAGGTAGCAGTAAGTTCTCCGTGGGGAATGAAGAGAAATAAGTTTAGAAAAATGTATTTGGTTTTATAACTGGGCACACCAAACAAATCTACTTTTCCCACAGCTGTGCTTTTATGAACAGTTAAGAAATACCTACTATCCTGTGATATATAATTTTGTTTCACTAAACCCTGTTTTTACCATTTATCTCAAAATAATACCCTTAGCATTGCCTCCAGGCACATTTAAATCACTATCAACTAATGTAAACCCTCTCCCCATTATGTTATATAGTGTGCTACCTTTTCTAGAATTTCTATTACCTTGCTAACTTTCCCCACCAGTCCTCCTCCAGCTACCTGGAAAATTTACAGCCCATCAGAATAGTTATGTCTCTCACTGTAGACCAACAGAAAACACCAATAATGAGGTGCTTCCAAGCCAAGTAAATATGAATCTAATTTGTAGCTGTTACTCTATCATAACAGGGTAAGACTGAGGGCTAGACAGGAGAAAAGATGTAATGAAGAATAAAAAACTCTCCTAAAACGGGCACCTCAGTTATCCACAATAGGCCCTTATACCAGTCTACTCTACAGCAAAATTAGGGAATTAAATGCAACTTTATCTTGGGACTTATTGAAAAAACATGCATATATTAGCTACCTATCCACATGTATTCTTTCTCTAATTTAATATAAGGGATATAGCCCTTCATATTACATCTGATGAACAGGTTTTCTGTGTGTGTGTGTGTGTGTGTGTGTGCGCGCGCGCACGTGTGTGCATGTGTGTGTTTTGTTTTAAAGAAACCAATTGGAGAAGGTCTTCTTTGAAAGCCATAAAAATATACCTCTACTGATATTTTCCACTGCAAATAGATCATCTTCAGTGTCTTCCAGTCAAGGGAAACCACACAGTCATCAGGCAACAAAGATTCTGTGAAAATAAAAGGGAACAAGTTTCATCTGTAGTGTCATACAGATTTTTACCCTACATGTGAAGATCTGCAAACATGATTATTTGGACTGATATAATAGTAAAAGCCCAGTTTGGAAAATACTTCACTGATGGCTAGAGCAGGAGTTAGTGCGTCTCAGGTCTTTATTAGTAAACACTATCCTGACTCCTGTAAAACAATACGAATCATAGTTCATATTCTCATTAAGTATAAATACATATATCAATAATACATATCTAATATTATATGTAACACACATTATATATGATAGCTTCAAGTGGTACTGGCAGAGGGCATAGACTTTAGGTCATCCTTTCCTGTGACGTATATGAACAGTACAACTATAGCAAGTTTAGTCTTCTTGCAAGTTTTTCCTTCCACATGAGAGTGTCGGGGGAAAAAATCCTCACAGACAATTAATGATGTTCATAAATTTAAAAAAAATCCTCACAGACAATTATGATGCTCATAAATTAGTCCAAACACTGACACATACATATCAGCCATACCAAACCACACAAAATATTTTTTCTATACTCATATAAGCCTGGCAACATAGATAGTTTGGTTTCTTCAGGCCTGTGTGGCTTTACTATCTAACCCCGCTGTGTCTACAGAACTCCTAAGGCTAGGATTCATTTGGGTTCCCTGCCCTATTTAGAAGGCCACTGGCCACAGATACAGCAGAGCTTCCTTTGTCCAGCCTGGCCAAACAAATCAGCTGACAATTTCCACCCTGTTTCCTCCTCGCCTTTTTTAAGCGCCCGCCACATCCAAATGTGAAATTCTTTCCCTCTATTTTTCTTTTAAGCCACATTTGTATAAGCACTGCTTATAATTCACTTCCACATTGAAGTCATCCCCCCAAAACCATAACCCCATATGCTCTTCAACATCCCCTTAAGCACTGCTAACCTCACTCATAAAATATTCATAAGCTTGTCATTTATATTTTCTATGTGCAATAATTTTGTTTTGTGTTAGTCTTGTGTCCCCATTTAGAAGGTAAGCTATTTGGTGAATGAGGTCTATTTCCTCTAGAAAGCTTTCCAAAGCTTAATTAATGGATGCTTGATCATTATTGCTGATTATGACGGTATTGTGCATTCAAAGGCGCAGGTTTAGGATCTTTTCACACGAGTGCCTTCATGCTTTCTGATGCTGCTCTAAGGCAGTGATTGTTAATCTTTTTGAGTCAAGTGCTGCCACGTCCCCCTCCCTTGCTCCAGAAGCTGACAAAATCTATAGACTTTCTCAGAAAAAAACAGTTCAAAGTGACACAAAAATAGTTGCATATAATTTTAGAATATGGACCTAGGACTAAGACCTTTTAAATGACTAAAATGACTTCATTTATCTTTTAAAATTCCTTAAATTTTAATTAAATTAACTAAATTAATTAAATTGATCTTAAAATTGGTATGTTTCTTTGGTGCATCTAGAAAGATAGCATACTGCACCAAACGGCTAAGATGTGATTATTCACAAAGTTTACAAAAATGATAAACATAACACTAGAACCTCAAGAGCAGGTGAATAATTGTGACTCACTCGCACTGAGACTTAGCCAATCTTGGGTCTGGGTTCTGGGCACCAATTTTGTTCACAACAGCAGAAGTTTAAGAGCAAAGTAAACAACTCTGGAATGAGCTGTGAGCCAGGAGCAGGGCCCAGGCAGCTGGTAGGTGCAGAAAAGAAAAAGTATCAGGAAGATAGAGGAGAACTTCAGGGATTGGAGCTTTGACTTCTTGGCTCTTACAATTTCTGTCCTCAAGGAAGGGGACACATTCAACTCCATGAAATCGCTTAACACATGCAATTGACTTACAGATAAGGAAAAATTGGGATATGAGTTAGATTCCCTGTTTAAGACATTTAGCATCTTAAACATATTTATTATTTAGAAGAGATTTACTTAGAATTTTACTTAGAATATTAAAATTTCATGTGTTTTATTCACAAGTGGATTTTTCATGTGTTTTATTCACAAGTGGATTTTTCATTTCCAAAAACAACAGCAGCTGGAAGGAACTTTTCAAGTCAACCAGTCAGACTCTGTAATCTTCTTTTCAGTATCCTTCTCAGTCTTTAAAAATTAAACTCAACTTATTTCAGAGGATATGTTTTCATCATTTAATCTTCACTGTCCCCCCACCTTACTATTCTCATATCTATGAGCCATACCATGGAGGAGAAAGGGAAGGATCATGCTCCAAACAATGGAAATGTATAAAATAGATTTTTAAAAAAAGGAGGGGGGAACCCATCTCTATTTGTTATATAATTACTGTTTGCCTGTCCCATCCTTTGTTCTTCTCAATATCTATTTATACTGAGAATCCAAGTATTCTAAGTGCTCAAAGATATTTAAGACTATGGTTCCTGGAAGTGGAGGCAGGCACATGACTCTGAAGGTCAAGCACCATTTGATATGGGTCCTTTACTTCCATTGCTGAAAAGCGTCACAAGATCAATTAACTGCATGAAATCACTAATGCAAGGTAGAAACATTTCAAAAAATTACTCATATATATTAAACTGGACTTTTTGTTTGTAGCAAGTAAACACAATTTACCCATTGGAACTCCAGGGGATCCAAAAAGCTTTACCAGTTGAAAGGCAAACCCTTGTGATAATTGTAGTTCAAGGGAATCAAAGCCAGTGCTCGTCAAATCTTGGTTATCTTCAGTTTGTAAGAACTGTAATGGCTTAGGTTCTTCCCATGTCTTCAGCTTTTCATCAAAACTTTCATTTAAAAAGTGAAGATCAGAAGTGACCCTAAAAGAGTACAAAGTATCAGATTGGCTACTTAAAATTTCTGAAGAACTAAACCCTAGGTCATGTAGTTGGTCATCTACCCTTGTCTGAGATTTGAAAGTCAAAGATGGTTTCTTGCTCGTAAAAGATACCATCCAAAAGCTGAAGGTATACTGTAGCACAAGAGAAGGAATAGGGTTTTTATAAAAGTACACAGAGCGCCTTAGTCTACTAAATGGCAGGTAATGAGAATAAGACTGTCTACCAAAATTTAAAGGAGGATCTTCGAAAACAGCAAAGCAAAACCATGATGGATGATGATCAAAGGTCATAAGTTTTTGCTTATTCTCCTCTATATTGTTTATTTCTGAGATTCTATCTTTTTCTTCTTCCAAAATAATTTTTAGTCCATGGCTTTCTGTTATCACGCCATATTCCCCTCTTTCTTTCACACTGATATATCTCTGTCCCAGTAAGTTAAAGTTTGGTGCCAAATTGAAAATCCTTTTCTCCCTCCTTTTCTTATTCTTTGTTGAGCATAAGTCACTCTTTGGGATATGCAGGTTAGGAAAGCAGCTTCTAAAGACATTTGTTTCTGTTTCTATGATTGAATCTATATTCTCAGTGGGAGGTGACAAATCTTCATTTTCTATCAACAGCTTCTCCTCTACCAGTGTTTCTGGACTGCTTCCTGGTCCTGAAGTTCCTTCAGGAGTGGAGATCAACTTAATCAATTGTCCCCTGCTGTCCGGAGAGGCCAGCCTTTGCCATCTCTCTCTCTTTGGTCTTTGTTCACATATAAACTTATGAGGTCCTTCAGGCCAGCTCCCAAAATAGGGTTGCCTCTCAGAGCTCAGCTGTAATTCTTCATCAGAAAAATTGTTTGAAGAAAAAGCCCAATAATCGTTTTTAGCTGAATTTACTCCTTGTTCCTTTCTTAAACTTTTATCTGAAGTTCTGGATCCATATCGATTGCGCAGAAATGTTTCATTCAGGAGTCTTTTATCTACCCTCTCTCTCTTCTGCATCAGTGAGCATGGGATGGACGCAGATCCACCCTGGACGTCTGATGCTGTGGGATGCCTACTTCCAGTGTGCTTTCCTACATTTGCGCCAGACCAGTCATCACTTGCCATGCAGGAAAGACTCTGAGTCATTGTCGGGCAAGTAACAGCGTTTTCATGCGGCATCAGTGACATATTTGGAAACAAATCATCGTGTTCTTTAGGGAGGTAATTTTCTGGTGTATTGTCCAGCTCAACTGCAGACATAACATTTGGAAAACCATCTTCAGGATGTATGCTTCTCCATATTTCATCTTGGTGGCTATTTACTAAACCTCTTAGTTCATGTCCCAGTCCACCAGTGAAGGTGCACGCCGATTCTCTGTTGGTGTCTTCCAAGTCTTCCTCTGCACTCTGAGAGGGGTCCTGGTCTCCTGGTGTATAACTTAAGGTTTCAAATGAGTTTTCTCCCATGATTTTACCATGACTGTTCTGCTTTTTACTTCTTTTTCTGCTTCTCTTCTGTTTGCTTTTGCTGAACCTGGGCCCAGTTTTCTTCAAATCGCTTTCTCTGAAATATAACAAAATTAAGGACATTTATAACTTAATTTTTTGTATAACACTAGCAAACTAAAACATTGTACTCTTAATGTGAAAAGTTACAAATCATTAGGACAAGAGATTCTAAAGTGTGCATGTACTTTGTAGTATATTTTTAAATTACTTTTAAAAAGAGATATACTTTCTCTAAGTTAAAAACAAGTACACTTTGGGGTGCCCGGGTGGCTCGGTCAGTTGGGTATCCAACTCTTAATTTTGACTCAGGTCATTATCTCATGGTGCATGGGTTCAAGTCCCATGTCAGGCTCTGGGCTAGATGGCACAGGGCCTGCTTGGGATCCTCTCTCTACCTTTTTCTCTCTCTCTCAAAGTAAATAAATAAACTTAAAAAACTTTTTAAATGAAAATAAAAATAAATGAGTACACTTTGAGAAAGTTACAACTCATTTCCTCGTACCTGTTTCATAAACCAATAACTTTATGAAAACTTAATATGTTCCTTGAAAAAAATATTATTATATATGTGAAACATTTTATACATACACACTTACATATACCTACACACACATATAAATACATATATACATATGCATACATAAACCAAGATGTTTATTGGTACATTTATATATTTTTTTTTTTTTTTTTGAGGGGGGGTAGTGATATTCTTCTAATTGCCTACCTAGCCATGGCTCTCAATGAGACGTTCCACTACTATTTTGTGGGGTGTTTGTAAATGTGTTAGGTATTTTTGTGGTCACAATGACTGGAGACGTGTTACTGGCACTTGGTACTGAGGCCAGGGACGTTTAGCATCCTATGATGCCAGGGACAATTCCACAGTAAAAAAGTAACAAATCCAAAGGAACAATAGTGTTCCCCAAAAGTTCGCAGCTCCCCTAAATTGAAGATTAACTTCGATCCTAACAGAAAAAAGAGGATTTAGAACATTTTCTAATTTAAATTTGTTTAATGTTTATTTATTTTTGAGAGAGAAAGAGACAGCGTGTGAGCAAGGGAGGGCATGAGAGATAGGGAGACAGAATCTGAAGCAGGATCCAGGCTCTGAGCTGTCAACACAAAGTTTGATGTGGGACTTTAACTCATGAACCATGAGATCATGACCTGAGCTGAAGTCAGACACTTAACCGACTGAACCACCCAGGTGCCCTGAACACTTTCTAATTTGAAATATAAAGATCTAGTCATTTTCTATAAGGTACAGATAAAGAATATTAAAATGCAGTGGAGGGTGGGGGAGGGACAATAAACACAGCTGAGGAAAAAAAAGTCACAGGATAGAGGATAAAAAAAGAAAAACAATTAAACAAGCAAACAAACATGGAAGCCAAAAGAGATAATGAAGAAACCGCTGATCAGCTGGGGGCTGGACAAAGGAACTTGCTTTGGCCTGGTTTATTCCATCCCGTGACATTGGGCAATTTTCAACAAGCAGGAGCCCTGAACACCTTGTTCTTTGGCATCTAATTGCTGCTGCCCTTGTTTACAATTCCTGGATTTTAGTTTAAAAGAACATTAAGGAATGCTAAATTACAGACAGGCAGTTGTAATGGGACTTCTATAAAAAGGATAGCAAATAAAGAATCCAACTTTGGCAGAAATTTCTCCTCATAGTCAGTTCTATCTGACTCTAGTGAGAGCCTCAGCTGAAGCCTAAGGTGCGATAGTTGTTACAAAATTCATACTGAAACTAGGATGTTACTCTAAAAACAAGCTCCGCTGTCTTCACCAAAACATGAACCATCCTGTTGCAGGGAAAGGACAAAAGGAATGCATAGATGGCCTAAACCTTAGATAGGCCAATGGACATAAGGGCCTTCTGGAGTTAATTCATTTGTCACAGAGTGGAAGCAGTGAGAAATGATCCCATTCTGGATATATTTTAAAGGAAAACAAGATTTAAAAATAAATTGGATATAGAGTATAAGAAAAAGATGAAGTATGGGTAAAAGGAGTTGAGCCTGGGGGCGCCTAGGTGGCGCAGTCAGTTGAGCGTCCGACTTCAGCCAGGTCACTGTCTCGAGGTCCGTGAGTTCGAGCCCCGCGTCGGGCTCTGGGCTGATGGCTCAGAGCCTGGAGCCTGTTTCCGATTCTGTGTCTCCCTCTCTCTCTGCCCCTCCCCCATTCATGCTCTGTCTCTCTCTGTCCCAAAAATAAATAAAAAACGTTGAAAAAAAATTAAAAAAAAAAAAAAAAAGGAGTTGAGCCTGAACAATTGAAGGGATGAGTGGCCATTTACTGATTTACTGAGACATAGAAGCCTATGAAAGGTCTGGGTTTGGAGACAGGGTTGCCAAATCAGTTGCCACAAAATTCGGTTCAGAGTTTGAACCAATAAGCTAATCTGTACTTACAGCAGAGGTTAGAAAGTAGAAAAGATGAGGGCTTTGCTAATATTCCTCAAGGGTTCTTTCGTTTTCTGAATGCACTACAATCTAATAGAGATTGTATCAAGTAGATCTCAACCTACTTAGAGAAAGGATCGTAGAAACCGGCTAATGATGAAAATTCACGATACCTACAGAGAAGTTAACACGGATCATGAAAGAGTCAGGTAGCTTAAAAAAATAAACTATCAGGGAGATCAGGCAATGTATGAAGGTGGTTTGCCAAAAGAGATAGTCAGAGGAGACCCTACGGATTGGAATTCCAATTGAAAATACAACACAATGCCAAGAAGTGTGAAAATCAGAAGACATTCCCCCATAGGGAAATGTGCCTGAGACTTGTACTTGTTTCAGGTCTCTGGGAAGGAAACACAAACCAGTAACAGTGACTTGTGAAGCACTTGGGAGAGGAGAGAATGGAGGGTAGTGGTGATAACTTCTGTTGGAATGTGTATGCATGGGATGTGGCTTATCAGTAGACATATTTACAAAGTGTGGGAAGCTCATTAATGTGTCAAGGCTCATTAAATTTGATCTCATTTGTGCTGATTCATTTAGGAATGAATGGCACCATTAAAAGAAAAGAAACATCCCTACATAAAAGGCATGGAGAAGAAATCAGGAGAGTTGGAGGCACAGGCTGTAGCTTTAGAAAAGAAAGGAGTAAGAAATGAACAAATAGTAATATATTTCTAATTAATCAAATATTCTGTTTTCTAGGTGGTAGCTGAGAATCCAAGCTCCTGGGTAGTAATAAGTGTACCTCTTAATTATGAGAAAAAGAGTATTTGCTCAGAAACAAGCTAACCTGACCATGTAAGCTGTGACTTGAAGACAGATATGAGAGAACATCCAGATAAAGATAAAACTACCTGCTAGGGAGAAAAAAAAAGTATTGTAAATGCCTAAACTTCATTAAAAAAAATATTATTAAAGGGGTAGAAACAGTATTTTTCACTGCAGAGGCCTGTACACTAATTCATAAAGCATGATCGATAAATGAAGTAAAATTCAATTAAAACACATGCAGATTGTAAAGGAAAGCTCTCACAGCTTTATAGAATGACCATGGTTGAGGTAATCCAGGCCTAGATCTAGTTTAGTAATAAGCTAGTGGTGGGAGCTTGAGTAAATCAGATCGCCCTTCTAAAATGAGGATAACATTACCTCCTTATACAGTTATAAAGTTTGTTAATACAGAGGCTCCTAAATGACCTTTACTGAACTGATATGGCAGATTAAATAATTCTTCCCACTGCCTCTGTACAATATAATGACTGATCCAATGGTACAAAAAATGTTCCCAGCTACGGGCTGCTTTCTAGTACAACCACACCCTTCTGCTCCTATTGTTTAGGGCTGTATATTTACAAGAAGACAGATGAGTTTATTCTCCTCTGTTTACACAATCATAATTGTTACCATACTATGTAGTTTAATTAAACATTATGTAAACATTACATCAACCAGTGGAATAGGAATACAAGAAAGTTTCTTTTCTTTTCTTTTTTGTAGAGAGAGAGACTACATGAGCAGGAGAGAGGGGCAGAGGGAGAGGGAGGGAGGGAGGCAGAGGCAGAGGGACAGAGAGAGAGAGAGGGAGGGAGGGAAGGAATCTTAGGCAGGCTCCATACTCAGCATGGAGCCCAACACTGGGCTCAATCCCATGACCCAGGGATCATGACCTGGGCCAAAATCAAGAGTTGGACACTCACCTGACTGAGCCACCCAGGTGCCCCCGATTTCTATAAAAATTTCTCTAAATTTTCTCTAAAATTTCTATGAAAAATTAAAGTAAGTGACTCAATAAAGATGAGGCATTAAGCAATTGTTATCAAATGAGGTGTGGGCAGAATAATTATGAAGTTTGGTTCAAAATCATAAAAACCTTTAATTCTGCACTTATACTGCTTTGAATATTTCTTTGGGTTCTCCCTCCAATTTACATCAGTAGAAACTAGAAATTGTCGACGATGCATTACAGGTGTGGTTTATACATTAAAAAAATAAACTCCATGAAATAAACTTCCAATAAACAGACTCATACATAAATATTGGTGAATGGATGTGTATGTAAGCATGCATTTTAAGTTCAAATAAAATGTTCATAGTATGTATCATTTCTTAAAGATTCCCCACTTTAATCAACTTTTTCAGTGAACTAACAACCTACTTGTCCCAATTATGTTAGATAAAAAGACTTTTATTGTAAATAAAGCATCTAGCACAATACTTGGCACCTGGTGAATATTTTGTAAATAGCAGCTTTTATTTTTACCACATATCAACAACAACAAAACAGTCTTATATATTTCACTGAGACTCGAGGATTCTATTCAAGATTAGAATGTGAAAATGGCTAGAATGACTTATGCAAAAAAGAACAGTTGAGATAGAAGAGCTGGAAAGTTCTCAAAATGTGATTTATTTAATATGTTTGCACATTATTCGAAGTAGAGAAAAAATTTTCAAGTGGCCAAATACAGACAAACTGACCAATCCACTATCTTTATCAGAGATTAATATACCTTTCTCAGGGGGTGCCTGGGTGGCTCAGTCAGCTAATCATCTGACTTCAGCTTAGGTCATGACCTCACTGTTTGAGCCCTGCATCCAGCTCTGTACTGATGGCTCAGAGCCTGGAGCCTGCTTTGGATTCTGTGTCTCCCTCTCTCTCTGCCCCCCCCCCCCCGCTCGCTCTCTCTCTCTCTCTCTCTCTCAGAAATAAATAAACATTTTTTAAAAATTAAAAAAAAATACCTTTCTTGGGGCACCTGGTTGGCTCAGTTGGTTGGGCAACTGACTTTGCCTCAGGTCATGATCTCACAGTTTGTGAGTTGGAGCCCCGTGTCGGGCTCTGGGCTGACAGCTAAATAGGGCTGGAGCCTACTTAGGATTCTGTGTCTCCCCCTCTCTCTACCCCTCCCCTACTCACACTCTGTCTGTCTCTCTCAAAAATAAATAAAAATTTAAAAAATACCTTTTTCAATAGTTGATAAAACAAGCAGACAAAAGAAATCAGGGTATTAAAGTCATAAATAGCACAATTAATAACGTTCAATATAATGACTATGGAACACTACATTCAAAAATTAAAGAAAACATTCTTTTCAAACCATATGGAATATTTAAACAAATTAACAGGCCATCAAACTAGCCTCCACAAATTTCAAAGAATTATTAATGTATAGACCACACTCTTTGACCATAATGCAATTAATTTTGAAATTAGTAATAAATTTTTTTTGGAAAAATTTTAAAATGTTGAAGAATTCATGGGTAGAAAACTTTGTAACAGAAATATATAAAAATTAATCATAGTGAACAATAATTACATATAAAAGCTTCCCATGTATATATATGTATATGTGTGTGTATATATATATCCATATATATATATATTTCCCATAAATGTACCTTCAAAAAAAAAAGGCAAGGTACAAAATTAAAGAGTTAACCACACAATTGAAGATGCTAGAAAAAGAAAAGCAGAAGAAACCCCCAAAAGTAGAAGAGAAGGAATCATAAAGAATCAAAAAGATAACAAAGACACTAATCAGGACCAACAAATTCATAAGTTGGTTATTTGAAAAGATTAATAAAATTCACAAACCTTAGTAAGATTAATCAAAGGAAGAAGGAAGCAATTAGTCTTAGGGATGAAAAAGGAGGTACAAATACAGTTCCAGAAGAGATTTCAAATGATAAAAGGATTGTGGCATTATTTACAATAACCAAGACAAGTCTAAGTGTTCATCAATGAACGAATGGATAAAGAATATATATACATATTCTTTATATATGTATATTATATACACACATATATATTATATATACACTTATATATATGTATATATGTATATAGTATGTATATATGTATATACATATTATATATTATATTATATATGTATATATGTATATAATATGTATATAGGTATATATTATATATACGCATGTATATACACACATATATGTATATTATATACACACACATACACACAATGGAATATTACTTAGCCTTAAAAAGAAGGAAATCTTGCCATTTGTGACAACATGGTTGGACCTTGAAGGCATTATACTAAGTGTAGTAAGTCGGAGAAAGGCAAATACTATATAATCTCACTTATATGTGCATTCAAAAAGAAAAAAAAGCTCATAGATCCAGAGAACATGTTCATGGTTAGCAGAGGGATAAGGTGAGGGGTGGAAAATGGGTGAAGGTGGACAAAAGGTGCCATGGCAGGAAGCTGTGCAAGTGTTCCAGATGTAGCTTGCACATAGTTTGCAGAATCTATGGTGAGCAAAAAAGATCTTTTCCCCAAAGACAGGGATTTGTGTTCTGATCACTAATTGCTGCTTCTAAGCATACAGGCACAGACAAAGAGAGTGGCCATTATTGTTGCATGCCCCGCCCACTTCATTGTTGCAAGCCACTTCTCTAGCTCAAGTAACTTTCAAGAGATTTAAAGGGCTCACACCCTTTTTCCCTCCTTTGATCTTTCTTTTTTTCTCTTTTTGGGAGCCAGATATTAAAGACTAGGACGCTCAAAAACAACTTTATATATGGGAAAAATTAGAAAGTGACTGCACGTACTCAGGGAAAGGCACAGACTCAGAAAAGACTTGACAAAACCTTAACTTTACACCATAGGCTGATGGTTGGCACACAGACTGCCTAAAACAACATTAAAAAACAAAAACAAAAAACTCAGCCAACACTGATGAAATGGGGAAAATCTGATTTCCAGAATTACATTATTATATTCAAATGTCCAGTTTTCAACCAAAAAAAATAAATAAATCACAAGGCATACAAAGAAACAGAAAGGTATGGCCAATTCAAAGGGGGAAAAAATCAACAGAAATTGTCCCTGAAAAAAAAATTTTATGGCAAATCAAGTAGAGTCTTCAAACCAACTGCCTTAAAAATGATTGAAGAACTAAAAATGTGGAGAATGTCACAAAAACTTTGTATGAACAAAATAGAAATACCAATAAAGAGATCAAAAACCCAAAGGAAAGAGAGAGAGAGAGAGAGAGAAGAGAGAGGAAGGAAGGAGAAAGAAAGAAATTCTGAAACTGAAAAGTATAATAAGTGGAATGAAAATTTCACTAGAGAGATTCAAAGGCAGATTTGAGTAGGCAGAAGACCTTGAAAATAAGGCCATGGAAATTATCAAGTGTGAAGAACAGAAAGAAAAAAGATTGAAGAAAAGTGACAGAGCTTAAGAGACTTGTTGAATACCATCAACTGAACAAACACGCAAATTGTGGAAGTCTCACAAAAAGAGGGGGGAAAAGGCAGAGAGAATATTTGAAGAAATAATGGCAGAACCTCCCAACTTTGATGAAAGACATGAATATAAACATCCAAGAAGCTTAATAACTCCAAGTAAGATGAACTCAAAGAGAAACACAAAAAGACACATTATACTCAAACTTTAAAAAGACAAAGAGAAAATCTTGAAGAGAACAAGAGAGAAGCAACTTGTCATACACAAGTGATCCTTAATAAGAATATATGCAGAGTTCTCATCAGAAACTAAATAGACCAGAAAGTAGTAGGCTGATATGCTCAAAGTGTGAATAGAAAAAAATTGTTGATCCAGAATCCTATATTGAGTGAACTATCTTTAAAAAGTGAAGGAGAGATTAAGGCATTCCCAGATGAGCAAAAGGTAAGGAGTCTGTTATCACTATACTCACCTTGTAAGAAATGCTCAAGGGAGTCCTGCAAAGTGAAATGAAAGGATACTAAACAAAAATGTGAAGTTGGATGAATAAATAAAGATCTGAATAAAGGTAAATACATGGGCAATTATAAAAGCTAGTATTATTGTAACAATGGTATGTAACTCGACTTTTTGTTTTCTACATGATTTACAAGACTAATACATTAAAAAAACAACTATGGGTTTAAAAGCTATCATCATTGTAACTATGGTTTGTAACTGCACATTTTGTTTTCTATATGAGACTAATGCATTTAAAAGATTTTTTGTTTATGTTTGGGTCACACAATGTATAAAGATGTAAGTTTGATACATCAACAACCAAAAGGAGTGGGGATCAAAACATAAAGGAGAAGAGTTCTTGTATGTTATCGAAATTAAGATGGTAGAAATTCAAATTAGAATGTTATAACTTTTGAGGTTAAGATGCACATAATAACCACAAAGAAAATATCTATAGAATATACACACAAGAAAATGAGAAAGAAACTTAAACATTTCATTGCAAATAATCAAGTGAACACAAAAGAAGGCAGTAATGCAGAAAAAGATGGACAAAAAGCTATAAGGTATACAAAAAACAAATAGCAAAATGACAGAGGTCTCTCCTTATAAGTAATTATTTTAAATGTAAATGGCTTAAACTTTACAAACAAAAGATAGAGATTGATGGAATGGAAAAAAAATATGATCCAACTACATACTATCTACAAAAGACTCACTTTAGCTCCAAAGATACAAATAGGTTGAAAATGAAAAGATGAAAAAAGATATTCCATTTAAATATCAACCAAAAGAGGGGTGCCTGGGTGGCTCAGTTGGTTGAGCCTCCAACTTTGGCTCAGGTCATGATCTCACAGTTCGTGGGTCTGAGCCCCCCATCGGGCTCTGTGCTGACGGTTCAGAGCCTTAAGCCTCCTTTGGATTTTGTGTCTCCCTCTCTCTCTGTCCCTCCCCCACTCACGCTTTGTCTCTCTCTTTCAAAAAAAAATAAAACATTAAAAAACAAAATTAAAAAAAATAAATAAATAGTAACCAAAAGAGAGAAGGGGTGCCTATACTAATATCAGACAAAATAGACTTTAAATCAAAAAAGTTACAAGAGAAAAATGACCCTATATATTAATAAAAGGTTCAAGTTAACAAGAACATATAACAATGGTAAACACGCATATATCAGGCCATTAAAGTATATGAAGCAAAAGTTAACAGAATTGAAGGGAGAAATAAGCAGCTCTACGATAATTTTGGAGACTTCAGCATCCCACTTTCAGGATTGGATAGAACAACCAGACAGAAGTAAGGAAATAGAGAATTTAACATAGTAAACCAACTGGATCTAACATACATATGCAGAACACTGTATCCAACAACACAGCACAAACATTCTACTCAAGCACACATGAGACATTTTCCAGAACAGATTATAAGTTAGGCCACAAATTAAGTGTCAAGAGATTTCAATAGATAAATATTATACAAAGTACCTTCTCCTGCCACAGTGGGATAAAGTTAGAAATCAATAAAAGAAGTAAAAATGGAAAATTCACAAATTTGTGGGAGTTAAACAACATACTCTTAAATAAGTAGTAAATCAAAGAAAAATCACAAGGGAAATTAGAAAATACTTTAGATGAATGAAAACAAAATGACAACACAGTAAAATGTATAGCACGTGGTGAGAGCAGTGAGAACGGGAAAATTTTAAGTTATAAACACATTAAAAAAAAAAAAAGACTTCAAATCAACAACTTAACTTTAAAATTTAAGGAACAATGGCACACCTGAGTGGCTCAGTCAATTAAGTGTCTGACTTTGGCTCAGGGCATGATCTCACAGTTTGTGGGTTTGAGCCCCGTGTCAGGCTCTGTGCTGACAGCTCAGAACCTGGAGCCTGTTTCAGATTCTGTGTCTCCCTCTCTCTTTCTGCTCTTCCCCCACTCATGCTCTGTCTCTCTCTCTCCTTCAAAAATAAATAAACATTAAATTTTTTTTTAAACTTAAGGAACTAGAAAAACAAACTAAACCAAACGCTAACAGGAGGAAGAAAATAATAAAGATTAGAACACAGACAAATGAAGTAGAGAACAGAGAAACAATAGAAAAAAATTAATGAAATCACAAATTCTTTGAAAATATTAACAAAATTGGCAAACTGTTAGCTAGGGGGACTAAGAAACAAAGATGATTCAAGTTACAAAATCAGAAATGAAAATGGGGACATTACAACCAATTCTACAGAAATAAAAAGAATAAGAGAATATTATGAAAAATTGTATGCCAACAGATTGGATAACCTGGATGAAATGGAAACATTCCTAGAAACACAAAACCTACCAAAATTGAATCACTAAGAAATAGAAAATCTAAATAGAACTACAACTAATAAGGAGATTAAATCAGTAATCAAAAATCTCTGAACAAAAAAATCTCTAGACAAAGAAAAGTCCTGGACCTGATGGCTTCACTGATGAATTTTATCAAAAAATTTTAAGCGTCAATCCTTCTCAAAGTGTTCCAAAAAATCGAAGAGGGGAAAACACTTTGCAATTAATCTGTGATGCCAGTATTATCCTGACAACAAAGCCAGACAAAGACACAAGGAAAGAAAACTGCAGACCAATATGTCATATGAACATGGAAGCAAAAATCCTCAACTAAACCCAACAGCATATTAAAAGGATTATAGGGGTGCCTGGCTGGCCCAGTTGATAGAGCATGCAACTCTTGATCTCAGGCTTATAAAACTGGGTGTAGAGATTACTTAAAATTAAAATATTTTTTATTTTTCAAAGTTTATTTATTTGGAGAGAAGGGGGGGGGGTGGAGAATGAGAGAGAACATGAATGGGGGAAGGGCAGAAAGAAAGGGAGAGAGAGAGAATCCCAAGCAGGCTCCACGCTGTCCGCACAGAGCCTGACACGGGATTTGATCTCACAAACCATAAGATGATGATCTGAGCTGAAACCAAGAGTCATATGCTTAACCAACTGAGCCACCCAGGTGACCCCAAAATAAGATCTTTAGATAGATAGATAGATAGATAGATAGATAAATGGATTATAAGCCATGACCAAGTGGGATTGATACATGGAATGCAAGGATAGTTCAGCATATGAAAATTGACCAATGTCATATACCATGAAGGGAAAAAAAAGATTAACATGATCATCTCAATGATACAGAAAAAGTATTTGACAAAATTTAACATTCTTTCATGATTAAAAAAAAAAACACTAAAGAAATTAGGAATACAAGGCATCCAAACTGGAAAGGAAGAAGTAAAATTATCTCTGTTTGCTGATTATATTTAGAAATTCTAAAGATTACACAAAAAACTGTTAGAGCTAATAAATTAATTCAGTGAAGTAGCAGGATACAAAGTCAAAACCCAAAAATTAGTTACATTTCTATACACTAACAATGAAAAATCTGAAAAGGAAATTACAAAACAATTTTATTTACAATAGCATCAAAAATAATAATATATTTAGGAATTAACCAAAGACATGAAAGACTTGTACAATGAAAACTATAAGGCATTGTTGAAAAAAATTTAAGAAGACATGAATAAATGGAAACATCCCATGTTTATGAACTGAAAGACTTAATATTGTTCAGTGTCCTATAGATTCATTGCAACTCCTAAATCCCAATGACTTTTTTTTTGTAGAAATAGAAAAACCTATCCTAAAATTCATATGGAATTTCTAAGGGATCCCAAATAGCCAAAACAATTTTGAAAAAAAAAAAAAAGAAGAAAAAAGAATAAAGCTCCCACAATCAAAACAGTGTGGTACTGCATAAAGACAGACATATAGACCAAAAGAATAGGGAGCCCAGAAATAAACCCTCACATATATAGTCAAATGATTTTTGATAAGATTGCTAAGATGATTAATGGAGAAAAGGCAATCTTTTCAACAATAGTACTGAGAAAACTGGATATTCACATGCAAAAGAATGAAGATGGACCCTAATTAAACACCATATACAAAAATTAACTCAAAATGGATCAAAGACTCAAATGTAAAATCAAAACCTACAAAAATATTAGACTATAACTGGGACAAAGTTTTACAACATTGCGTTTGGCAGTGATTTCTTGGATATGACACCAAAGCCCCAGGCAACAAAATAATATAAAAATTGGACTTCATGAAAATTAAAACATTCTGTACATCAAAAGACTATATGAACTGAATTAAAAGGCCCATGAAACAGCAGAAAATATTTGCAAATAATATATCTGATAAGAGATTAATATACGGAATATATAGAGAACTTCGAAAACTCACCACCAACAACAAAAAACAAACAACTTGATTAAAAAATGAACAAAGGACTTGAAAAGACATTTCTTCACAAAAGATATACAAATGGCCAATAGATATGAAAACATGCTCAATATCACTGATGATTAGGGGAATCCAAATCAAAACTACCATGAAATACTAGCCATTAGGATGATTATTAGAAAAAAACGAACAGAAAAGACAAGTGTTGGTGAGGATATGGAGAAATGGGAACTCTTGTGCATTGTTGGTGGGAATGTAGAAAGGTGTACTCTCTATGGAAAACATTGTAGCCATTCCTCAAAAACTTAAAAATCTAATTACCATATGGTCCAACAATTCCATTTCTGCATATATACCCAAAATGTATCCTAAAGAGATACATGAATATATTTACAAGTAGAACCCACCTATTAATACTTTAAACAGAATCCAAATAAACAGGTAAAAAACAGAAAGCTGATCTGATTGAAGACTGTGGCCAAAGCCCCAGTTACCCAGATTCCTGCTACCTGCCTAAAGAAGTAATTAAACTCTCCCCCACCAACCAACTTTATTAAGGTATTGATTGAAGACAAAACTGAAAGTCTTCTATGGAATATTTGAAGCGTACTGTTTTGAGGGCATCATCCTTCTCTCACATCCTTCATCCTTTATGAAGAAGCCTCAGATTCATTCACATTCTGACCCAAATTACTTTCTCTAATCCATTTTTCATTCTACTACAAACTTATGCCAATATTCATTTATAGGCATCCAAGACTTCAGAGGATCTGTAAATACCCTGAAATTGGATCAAAGTATAAATATGTACATGTGTGTAATTTTTATAGGAACAAGGACTATTAGCTTTCATTGAATTCTGAAAGGAGTCTATTACCCCAAAAAGGTTGATGCCTGTTTCTGGCTCATCATATCATGGCTTTAATTCACACCTCAATTAATACTCAGGACCAATTTCCCTGTTTTTTCCTTTGCTTTCCTCCTTGATCATTATTGTTTCTTCTGTAAAGACCTCATTCAGTCTAGCTCAGTCTCTGGAACTTTATATCTCAATGCAGATGGTGACCCTCTTACTACAGCCTCTGGAGCTAAACCCAAATGTGACCCATACTGTCTTTGTTTTGTGTAATGAGTTTCATAGTATAACACAGTTCATAACTTAAATGTGTTCACGTATGTGTATATGTCAGTAAAAATATATATAATTTAAACCCTCATGGTTCTGTTGCTTCTATCTTCTAGGGTAAGGGTATGTATATGGAGACCTTCAACAATATTTATGGATGGCCTGTGAATAGATGGATAGACACTGTTGGCTTACTCTTATCTTTTATTCATTTCTTTAATATTGCATTAAAATGTTGATAAGGGCACCTGGGTGGCTCAGTCAGTAAGCTTCTGACTCTTGATTTTGGCTTAGGTCATGATCTCACAGTTCATGAGATTGAGCCCCGCATCAGGCTCTGCACTGGCAGCATAAAGCTTGCTTGGGATTCTCTCTCTCTCTTTCTGTGTCCCTCCCCTGCTCATACTCTCTCAAAAATAAATAACTTGGGGCACCTGGGTGGCTCAGTCAGTTGAGCATCCGACTTCGGCTCAGGTCATGATCTCACAGTTCGTGAGTTCAAGCCCCGCATGGGGCCCTGTGCTGACAGCTCAGAGCCTGGAGCCTGCTTCGGATTCTGTGTCTCCCTCCCTCTGCCCTTTCCCCATTTGTGCTCTGTCTCTGTCTCTCAAAAATGAATAAACGTTAAAAAAAATTTTTTTTAAACACGAATTTAAAAAATAACTTAAAAAACAGTCATACAAAACTTAACCAAATAATACTCTCCAATATCCTAGAATATAACCAATGACTGATTTTTAATGGGTGATCAGCAGTAATCTAGTGAATAAGTAATTTAGTGAATAACTCTTATTCATAGTGGGTTTAGTTGTTATATCAGATTGTCATTATAGTTAGATGATAAAATGCATTGATCTTTCATGTAGCTGAATACATACAATGAGTTGTATTATAGTGGGGCTTTACACATCCATTGTGATTACAAATAGATTGCCTATAATTAAACTCTTTACTGTCATCTTATTTCATATAGTTTTCCTGTCAGGGGGTAGATGAAAAAAAGGCTGCTTCTACCCTGAATCTTAGAGAACACAAGTAGAGAATATAAAAATAAACAGTTTATATACATTTTCGCGTTATTTTGTCTGTCCTTATAAGAACAGTTACATGTTTCATTTTGTTTGGGATACAAAATTTAAATTTCTCTTACACTAATTGCATGCAACAATATTATCCTTTGTGTTGAATTTGGTAATTGGTTCTATATACTGCTAGTTTGTCAAACATGTATTCAGACTTTTATGTTTAAATCAGTGTATTCTACATTCGAATACTTTTTCAACTTTTAAGAATTTTCTTCTAATTATTTCACTATGGTGATAAATCTAAACACCGATGTCGGAAGCACTAGCCATTATTTTAGGCTTACTAGATCACTTACAGCCTGGCACTAATGTTTATGAGCAAAATCAAGTTTCAAGTTCTTAGACATGAGTCTACACACATATACAGAGACTTTCATGACCAGCATTTTCACAAATGTGTGTAGCTGAAGGTGAGTCCTGTGGGAGCATGGAATAAGCAAAGCAAATCCGTCTAGGTACTAGAAAAATAAGTCAAGTTCATATGCTGCTGATGGGAGAAGCACCATCTTGTTTTTGAAAGAACCGTCAAAGAAAGAACAAAGATGGCATTTGATAACTAGACTGCTTTTCTTCAGCTAATTAGTTATACCCCAGATAATCTATATTCTTACTAAAATTTTATTAAAACTATGCTTCTTGCTAGTAACTACTTAGCAAGACTAATTAGTGCATAATAATACAATTGATTTTTATACTCTGCCCATCATTAAATTTCAGACACATCTTGGCATCTAGACTGGCATTTCTCTCTCTCTCTCTCTCTCTCTCCCTCCCTCTGCCCCTCACCCCTGCTCGTGCTCTCTAAAATAAATAAATAAACAAACAAACAAACAAATAAATGTGTGTGTGTATTTTTTTTCCACTATGAAAATGCTTTAATGGTGGCATCTGTACAGCCTGTGATGTCAAGACAGGAAAAAGCAAGCGCACAATAAATAAATAAATTTTTAAAATAAAATAAAGTAGGGTTCCCTGGGTGGCTCAGTTAGTTAAGCATCTGACTCTTTGTTTCAGCTCAGGTCATCTCACGGTTTTTAAGTTTGAGCCCTGTGTCGGTCTCCATACTTTCAGTATGGAGCCTGCTTGGGATTCTTGCTCTCCCTCTCTCTCTGCCCCTCTCCGGCTAGCTCTCTATCTCTCTCTCAAAATAAATAAACTTTTTTTTTTATAAAAAGTTACTTTTGATGATTATGATCTAAGATAGTAATTACTACTATCTAAAAAATCTAATATTTCAAAGTATATGAAATACTATATTAACTACATTGGATCATTTCTACTTAGATAACCTCATAAGTTACCACCATAATTAGGACAGCCTTTAGCTATAAAATTAAAACATAAGAAACAGAATATAATAATTAATGAGGATACTTAAAATGCAAGGAATTTTCAACTCACAAAATAGCTGTTTTCTAAATGGCTGTGAGGGTTTTGTTTTTGGTTTTTTTTTTACTTTCAAACAAAATTGAACAATGCTATAAAATGACATTATTATTTTCGTAGGCCAACCACAAAAACATTTCATTGAAAATGTGTGGTTTGTTTTCTCTACTTCCTTTATTCCTCTTTACTTTTGTTTTGTTTGTTTGGTTTCGAAAGGGGTTTAATATAATTATTTTTCTTGTCAAATAAGATTAAGGTCATTCTTTTTTACTCACACAAGGAATGCGAAAGAGTTCCTGAAGTAAATTAAAAACAGTTGGAAGGAAAAGCAAACTACATTTCAGAAGATGTTCAGAACTTCCCACAAAGAAAAGCTCAGGCCCAGATGACTTCACAGATGAATTCTATCAAGTATTTAAAGAAGAATGATATACCAATTGTTCATAAACTCTTCCAAAAAAATAAAATGAGAAAAACACTCCTATTTATTCTATGAAGGCAGTACCAGTCTTATACCAAAACCAAACAAAGACACCACAAGAAAACTACAGACCAAGACTTCTTAGGGATATATTTTCAAAAACGTAAAAAAAGGCAACAAATAAACAAAATAACAAACTGGATCCAGCAACACACAAAAAGAATTATATACCATGATCAAGTGGAATGTATCCCAGCAATGCAAGGTTGGCTTAACATCCAAAAATCAATTAGAGTAATACCCCATATCAATAGGATAAAGTACAGAAACCACATAATCATTTCAATAGATGCAGATAAAAGCTTTATAGAATCCAACATTCCTTGAGACAGAAATACTTTAAAAACCAAGAACAGATGGAAACCTCATGAACTTGGTATTAGACTTGTATGAAAAACTACAGCTAATATTAGAGTTAATGATGAAAGGCTGAATGTTTTCCCCCTAAAATCAAAAGACAAGGATAGGCGCCTGGCTGCCTCAGTTGGTACAGCATGTGACTCTTGATCTCAGGGTTGTGAGTTCAAGCCCGACATTGGGTGTGGAGCCTACTTAATTAAAACAATTTTTTTTCTAAATGAAGAAGACAAGGATGTTTGTTCTCACCATTCCTATTCCATATTGTACTAGAGGTTCTAGTCAGGGCAAATAGGCAAGAAAAAAATTTAAATCACCCAGACTGGAAAGAAAGAAGTAAAATTATCTCTAGTCACAGATACGATCTTATATATAGAAAATCTTAAGGAATATATTAAAAAACTATTAAACTAGTTTAGCAAACTTTCAGGGTATGAGAACAATATACAAAAATCAATAGCATTTCTACATATTAGCAATGTACAATCTGAAAATTAACAAAATTCCTTTTACAGTATCATCAAAAAGAATAAAATACTTAGGAATATATTTAACAAAAGCAACTATGAAACATTGTTGAAAGAAATTAAAGAAGACCTAAGTATATGGAAAGGCATCACATGTTCATGAACCAGAAGATACAGTATTGTTAAAATGGCAATGCTTCCCAAATTGCTCTGCAGATTCAGCGCAAACCCTATCAAAAATCTTGCCTGCCTTTTTTGCAGAAATAGGCAAACCGATTCTAAAATTCATATAAAAATTCAAGACTCCCAGGATGGCCATATCAATCTCAAAAATAAATAAATAAATAAATAAATGGAGGACTCAATTTCCTGATTTCAAAATCTGCCATAAAGCTGTAGTCATCAAGGCTGTGTGGTACTGGAATGAGGATAAACATAGAGATCAACGGAACTGAATTGAGCCTTCAAATATAAACTCTTATATTATACTTATGGCCAATTGATTTTTGTCAAGTAATTCCATGAAGAAAGACAAGTATTGTAAACAAATGTTGGGCAACTGGATATCTATATGCAAAAGAATCAGGTTGGACCCTACATCATACCATATACAAAATTTAGCTCAAAATAAAGGCCTCGACATAAAAGCTAAAATCCACAAAATTCCTATTAGAAAACATAGGTATAAAAAAAAGAAAAGAAAAAAGAAAAAAGAAAAAAACAGGTATAAATCTTTATCATCTTGAGTTAGAAGTGGTTTTTGAGATGACAACAAAAGCACAAGCAACCAAATAAAAAAGAAATAAATTGGATTTCATCAAGATTTAAAGATTTTGTTTTTCAAAGGATTTCATCAAGATGGTGAAAAGACGGGCTGCCTGGGTGGCTCAGTAGGTTAAACGCCGACTTCAGCTCAGGTTATAATATAACGGTTCCTGAGTTCTAGCCCCACATCAGGCTCTGTGCTAACAACTCAGAGCCTGGAGCCTGCTTCAGATTCTGGGTCTCCCTCTCTCTCTGCCCCTCCCCTGCATGTGCTCTATCTCTGTCTCTCAAAAATAAATAAACGTTAAAAAAAAAAAAAAGATGGTGAAAAGACAATCCACAGAATGGGAGAAAATATTCTCAAATTATATATCTGACATGAAATCTGTACCCAGACTATATAAAGAACTCTTACAACTCAGTAATAAAAAGACAAATCCAATCTAAAAATGGACAAAGAATCAGAACAGACCTTTCTCTCCCAAGAAGATATACAATGACCAATAAACACATGTAAAGATGCTCAACCTATTAGCCATCAAAGAAATGCAAATCAAAGCCACAATGATTTCACACCCACTAGAATGGCTATAGTAAAAAAAAGATCCACAATAGCAAGAATGGGTGAGGAAGTAGAGAAACTGAAATTCATAAAATGCCTGAATTATGTACTCTGTGCTGAATGATGTACCTTATTTGCAGTGACAAAATGTGTTTGAACATAAACCTTTTTTACATGCAATCAATAATTATTATAGTTACAATTAAAGTTTATGTAAGTCATTATTTTAATTAAACATTTAAAAATAAAAGATAAAATAATCAGATAATAAATTTCAGTTAATAAAGTAGGAAGTATCATTCAGAAAAATAAAGATTGAGCTTGTAAAAATGCTTACAACATATTGAAGTAAAAAAAAACCCTATACTACAAAAAAAAAAAAACACCTATACTACAAAACAGCAATAATGGCTCATATTTCCTGCATAACTGCTATGGGGCAGATATTTTTTATGTACATAGAATTTCATTTAATCCTACCCATGAACAACCTGTGAGGAAAGTACTACCATCATCTTCCTCATTTAACACATAAAGAAACTGAGGCTCAGAAATTTGCTCAGTTCACATAATAAATAAATATGTGGAGTTAGACTTAAACTCAAGTCTCTCTAATTCCAAGGTCTATGTTCTCAATCATGCTACGTAGCTATCAAAGTTATAAATCCCACAATTAAAATAAAGATATATATATCAAAATGGCAGTGGTGGTGAATTATGGCATTGATTTCTTTGTGATTTTCTGTGCGTCCAGAACTCCTTACATTGAGCATGTACTACTTTTTTAATAGAAAAAATACACAAATGCATCCCTAAGACCTTCTTCAATAAGTAGACAAAGAAAAAATATAAATGTTTAAAGTTTTTTCAACATTTAAGCTTTACCGTAGAATAATACCATTATGCGTTGACTGAACATGAACGTATCCCACACAAAAAAGTCTGTGTGCAAATTCAGTTCTAGTTAATAACACCCCCAAATTATGGTTAACTTCCATCTTGTAAAAAAGCTCTTTATTACTTAACGACTTCTTTATGTCCTCATTGGTCATGAACAAGAATAATTCCAATTAGAACTACAGTACAGTGTACTGAATCCATTTTCCTGTTTCTATAATGGGAGGTCTGAAGCTTCCACTTTGCTTTAAATTTTATTATTGCCAGTAACGATAACAAACTGCAGATCCTCCAAGTTAACATCAAGCTTGTTCTTAAATATATTGATTTCATTATGTCTATCCTCAAATTGTTAAAAAATGTATAAAGAGACAAAGCAGCATATATTTTAAATATATTGGATAAAATTCACTGTTTCCCTGAAAGTTAAATTCCCCAAGGGAACTAGTTAATTTCAAATTTTCTAACACCTTTTCAAATAAATTCTCATTACTGCATAGGGATTGCTTCAAATACAGAAAAGCCTTTCTACTTTCCCTTGACAAGATCATGCTGCTGCATGCATAAAATTCATGATTAACAAGGTAAATGAGCTCAATATTCTAACATATTAACTCCAATTTTATCAATTACATTTCTCATCTTCTATTACGAATCTACTTTAATTGACAAGATTTGGGCCATTCTAATTCTTCTTAAATGATCCCTGAGGTTAATTTTCATTGCTAAGAAATGATTTACACCGACAGTAGTACCCACTATTCAGTAAGAAAAACATACAGCTAATTATAATTTATTTTGTTATATGGTCATATAATAAACACTAAAAAACTTGGCTTGGACTTTATGTTGTTCAAAAATCCCCTTGATAACTGTTTAAACCAAGATTGGGAAATCTAAGTCACTTACATGTCACTTTCTCAGGTAAAGCCTATCCTGTCCCCAGAGTTTAAAATTGCAACCACTCCCTCCCTCCCCCACCCCCAATACATGTGCTCTTCTTACCCTGGTCCAGATACTCTATATTTTCTTTCTCCTGCTTTACTTTTCTCCTTAGCACTTATCACCTTCTAACATAACATAGGATTAATTTGTCTTCTTTGAGTTCTTGTGAAGTGTTTTCTGTTTTGCTGCCAACTGACCCCCCAGTACCTAGAATAGTGCCTGCGACATAGAAGGCGCTGTTAAGTGAATAATTTTACCACTAGGTTTATGGTGGGAGCTGTTGCTCTTGTCTTAGCTTATCTGGTGACTTATACATGTCCAGAATGCAATGTTTAATTTTCTAATTAGAGTAAATCTTCATTTTTCACCCTGTTTAGAGCAGGAAAACATTTCTCCAGGAGCCTCAACCAATGCCTTCACAGTTGAAGAGAGGCTTATATCCTTAGGACAGTGGCTCAGAACCTGAAAATACAGAACTCAGAAAATTCATAGGTATGGAATTTTGCAAGGAAAGAGGGCAGGGCTTGTTTTTCCTTTTTTATATTCTTTGGGTCTCAAATAACTCTTCTTAGTTATTAATCATATCACTATTTTTCCTTAATGTGCTTACTATACATACTTTCCATGTACTATCTTAAAAATATTTTTTTAATGTTTATTTATTCTTGAGAGAGATAGAGAGAATGTGAGCAGGGGAGGAGCAGAGGTCGGGGGAGGGTGGGGGGAGACACAGAATCCGAAGCAGGCTCCAGGCTCCCAGCTGTCAGCACAGAGCCCGATGCAGGGCTCAAACTCAGGAACCTTAAGATCACGACCTGAGCCGAAGTCCTACGCTTAACTCACTGAGTCACCCAGGTGCCCCATGTATTATCTTTTCAAATCTTCACAACAAAACTCTAATAGGTAGATGCTATTAACAACCCCACTTTTAAATTTGAGTAATTTTCCCAAACATCTGGTAGATGGTAGAGGTCTCTGGCATTTAAAGTTTGCACTCTTAAACACTATGCAATGGTGCTCCCCCATTCATCATGACCTATTACATGCTCATGATGAATTCTACAAATTCATAGATCTCAACATCACTATTATTACCTAACTAACCCTGTTCATTTTATATTAAGCAGACACCAAATATAAAAGAGAGAGAGAATTTCTGTAGGTTTTTCTAGTAAAAAGTTATAGCAAAAAGTTCTAGCAATTTGAAATTAACAATATATTTTGATGGACAAGTCACACAGAAAAAAGCTTAGGCTACAAAGTAGCTAAGCCAATAATCAAATGGGAAAATAATAAAACAAAAAATCCAAAGAGTCATAGTTTATCATTTAAAAAACTGCAAAAAGTTGTTACTTTACCAGAAGTTCTTCCTAATTGAAATGGTCATTTATTATGGAATTTTGCAAATGTGGTAAAAAAAATATATTACTTTGTAAAAAAAATCTTTTTACTTATCCCTCTCAAAAGGCCTAACTCTGACAATTTGAAAAGCAACAAATTAAATAGTAAAGCTAAACAACTTTCTGAAAATTATGGGAAAAGAAAAATATATTATGAAGCTTTTTAATTATACTTCTTGCCTGAGACTGAAATGAGATATGTGATGCCCATACATGATCTCATATGCACATCACCCCTACTGCCTTAGGATTTAGCACTTTCAAATGATGCTTATTTTAAACACCCCAAACACCAAGATAAGATTTTAAAGTGAATTTTTTTAAGTTCATTTATTTTGAGAGAGAGAGAGAGAGAGAGCAAGCAGGAGGTGCAGAGAGAAAGGGAGACAGAATCCTAAGCAGAATCCTAGGCAGGTTCCGCATTGTCAGGGCAGAGCCTGATGTGGGGCTCAAACTCATGAACCGTGAGATCATGACCTGAACCCAAACCAAGAGTCAGACTCTTAACCAACTAAGCCACCCAGTTGCCCCCAACATAAAATTTAAAACATTATTCTTACTACATGTATCCTACAAGTACTTTTAGACTCAACATCTGTTTTCTTATCAGAAATTAATATGATTAAAGTGAGAATTCATTAGTTTAGTACGCTTGAAACGGATATTAATAACATTTCAAATTACAAACTTAAATCTGCTTGGTAAATCCCATTAATAGCAAGCAGGATTAAGATATCTCTGATTTGCTACAACTTTTCAAGTTCTTAACATGATTGACACATTCAAAAGTCACAGCTGTTGTTTTAAGATAAATATAGTAACTACACAGCTAAATCTTTCCAAACATGAAGAAGTATCATCCCCTCTAAGAATAAACAATTTCCAAAACTGGATGGCCCATAAGCAGAGATTTAAAATTTCATACACTTAAAATTGGGGGTTTGTTTTTAACCCCATCATTTATACAAACTGATAACATTGATGGAAAGCAACAAAATGTGTGCATTATTGAAGCCTTTATTTTCTAACACACACAAAAAAATCATATACAACTTGGTCAACTGACAGACATCAATAATTCTACTCACTGGAAAATGGTTAATAACCCTAGATGTTTTTAAACAAATGTTTATGTTGATTACTGCCTTCTATGTGATGTCACTGCAAATAAGTTACCATTACTGTACTGAGCTCTTGTTATACCTTAAATGACTTCAAATATATTGGAACTACATTTTAATGGCTCTCTTTCAAACGGCCCCACATAGTTGAGATTTTTGAGTTCTATCTGAATTTTATAGTATTTTTGTATCATCAAATGTTTTCAGGATATCAGATCTAATTTCTTATTCTGAGATGGCCCCAACTTTACCACCACCTGCTACTGCTGAAATATTTGTGGTAGGTAAACCATTAAAATAGCCTTATTGGAATTTTGTACAAAAAATGCAAATCGCCTCATTAAGAGAGCCTTTAAAATAGGGACGTGGGTGTACAGAACATGTATCATCTCCTTTAGCAAATCAGAACTCTTCTTAGAGACTTTAGTCATGCTCCAAACAAAGTGCATAAGGAAATGACTCCTGAATGAGTGAACTGTTTTTGTATTTCTGACTTCTCTTTGGAGTGAAAGAATATCTAGAACAAGATCTGGAACACAATAGATCCTCAATTAACGTACATACAGATTGCCTGCACGTGTGTGTGTGTGTGTGTGTGTGTGTATGTGTTTAACGTAAACACAAAAAGGGCCTGAAAAATGCACATCAAACTGTTAACTCTGTTTATGAAGCAGAGTGTGAAGGGGATTAGGAATAAAAAGGACTGTTGCTTTTTCTTCGCTTTATGTGCATTTTTTAGGTCATGCTTGAATTATCTATACGTATAATTTATATCCCAGTTTGCATATCCAAGAAGACAATTCAAGCACTATAGATCATTTCCACACTACGTCCTTGGGAAGACTGTCCTCACCGTGTACGTGCCAGTCACACTTGACAAAGTTCTCTCTTCTTGCCACAAGAAATGCTCACATGGAGCAGCCCCTACGTGTGAAAGCTGCACAGCATATTAACCAATGCTTTTCCCTCCCTCGTGTCTCAGTTAGGTAGCAGCTTGAGTACAATGGTAGATTTTTTACTTTCCTGCTTGCAGTTGTTCACCTTTTCCCTCATGACATATGACTTAAGTGGATCCTAACACATATAGTACCAGTGGATTTAATGATCCAGACTTTAGAATCTTTGTGATGGGCTGGCTACATTCCTGGACCTCACCAGTGACTTTATTTTTCCCTTTAATATTGTGTTCCAAAGGAGAAACTGTCTGAAAACTTCAATCTGGGATCATCAAAGACTATGGCCATATAGTTCAATGGCATTCTTCTATAGACCTCTGGCTACTTCCTTTTTAAGAGATAGTTCATAACACATGTTCTGGCTGTCTTCCAAGCAGCAGAAAGTTTGACTTCTTGGAATCAGTTTTCACTTCTCTATTCCATGCATCACTATGTTGCACATGTAGAATTGTGGCTTTGTGACAAGTAGAATTAACTGGTGTGAAAGTAACATATATAACTTCTGGTGTCCTTATGACTATCTGAAGAACTTAGGATGCTGAGCATTGCTGAATTGGCTAAGTGTCCCCACCCTACCCCTAAATTATAACAAAGTCTCTTGTCAACATTTCCTATTTAAAATGTTAAATGTAGCTAAAGACGTGACCAAAACTGAGCCTATTTTCGTTCAATCATGCTTTATGCTGCTTTTAATATATAAATTATGAATGAATTCAATTTTCATGTAAGTGCCTTTAAAAATCTTCATGAATTTCTCTGGGTAGCCAACTTGGCAACTGCCAAGGACGAACTATTAAAACACTAC
Organism: Acinonyx jubatus; assembly: GCF_027475565.1. Lineage (NCBI taxonomy): Eukaryota > Metazoa > Chordata > Mammalia > Carnivora > Felidae > Acinonyx > Acinonyx jubatus. The sequence continues at coordinate 11,522,833 of NC_069380.1, forward strand.
AAGCTGAGGCACCTGGGTAGTTCAGTCGGTTAAGTGCCTGACTCCTGATTTCAGCACAGGTCATCTCACGCATGGTTCCTGGGATCAAGCCCTGCAGTGATAGCACAGAACCTGCTTGGAATTCTCTCTCTCTTCCCCTCTCTCCGCCCCTCCCCCACCCACACTCTGTGTCTCTCAAAAAAAGTAAATAAACTTACAGAAAAATAAAACACTACAAGCTAATGTTACTCACCATAAATACTTACTAGGAAAGAAATGACTGGAAGCCAGGAGTCCTGGATGCTAGTTCTAATACTTCTACTGAATTTTAGGTGGTATTTCACCTCAATTTCTTCATCTCCAAGATGTGTTTTTAGCTAGATGTCCTATAAATCCCTTTTGGCCCTAACATTCCATTTCTTAACATGTTAAATACTCTGCCAAATAGAAGCCAGCAATATGTCTAGTATTTTTTTTTTTTTTTTGCAGAATCCAGAGTATACCATAAATAGCACCTCATTAATATTCACAGTATTTGTAAGAAAATAAAAAGGTATTATCTTTATATGCAATTATTTGAGTCATGAACTGGGACAGTAATGTCACCAAACGGTAGTATAATGAGAACAACGGTTCTAATTCCTTGATTGTAGTATTCTATTCACTGTACCATCTTTGTTGTTTTGTTATACTTAGAAAGCAGTATATTTTAACCCTTCTCACCCCCAATCAGCCAATCTGCTCTCTAATGTACTCAAAACTACCCTGCTCAATTTCTTACTGAAGTGTTCACAGCATTCTCTTTCCCCTTCAACTCTTTCATTTGAATAACTTCACCAATTACACTTTCTCAGCTGTTTCCTATGGACATACTTTTAGAGTTCGGGTACAGTATCTGTCTCGTTTTCTACATAATATCTATAAATTTTCTAATAAATTTCACCCACATACAGAAATATGTCACTACCTTCTCTACATTCACCAGTGTCCACCTAGAATTTTTACCCTTACACAGACCCAATAAATCTAAGTATCAAATGGTTGACAAGGACACCAGAGATTCTTTGTACTATTTGCTTCGAAGATTTGGGAGCTTCCTCTCTCTGTGGCCTTTCTCACATTCCCTTCTAGAACTCCAAACTCTTGGTCCTTGAAATCAATTCATGAAACTGGTTTTCCACGCTTTCTAAAGATTTGGCTTGAACGCCCTTCTGCATCAGTCCTGGCTTACCTGAGCAAACTATCTTGCTCTGGCTGTTGTCTCCAAAACCTAAGCTCTCTCACTCACCTGTCTGACCACAATCTCAGCCAAGTCCATTTCCTCTCACCTCCCTACACAAGTTTTCAGACTTGTCCCTAAAACTAGCAGACACAGAGACACTGTTAATTCAACATGTGCACGTGAGAGGCACACTGGGCTCCCTGGATACAGGAAAGAGAGTGCAGGAGACAAATTCTAATCAATTCCAGTGAATAGGAGAGGTGAGGGAGGTGCTATTCACCTAATACTGGGCATTCTGATCTCATATTCTCTCTGGGACACCACCCATCCCAGGAAAGAATTAGGAGAAAACTGGAGAAACCACACAACTTCCTTACGTGAATAAAACTGCGAGTCCATGACTCTCAGACCTCAAAGAGCTAAAATAATGTGGCCAACACGGTTTGCTAAAATACTCAAACTCTTCTGTACCATTTAGTATATAGTTACCCTGGGACCCTTCCAATGTGCAGCCCAGCCCCTTCTCTAGGACCCCCACTGACCCCCCAACCAGCAGGTTAGTGACTGGCACCACAAACGGCCCACAGGTTTCCGTTCTAGCACAGTAACCAGCCTCAATTATGACCAGTTGGTGCCCATGAAATCAACCCCCAGAAATCTTGTCTCCTGGACACTGCTATTGGCTCCCTTCACGAGTGGACTCCCAAGGGCAAGCCTGTGCTTTACCTGCCTTTCCTACTCATTCCTGGGGAAACTCAAGTGAGTCTTGACCCAGAACAGACCTGGCATTAGCCGCCAGAGCAATCAGCCACCCAGACCCTGTTCCTCCGTGTCCCCTCTGCTAGAGCTGGCCTGGAAGACAGTGGAAGATGAGATGAGATACCAGCAGCAGTAGCACTGGCACCCCAGTAGGCAAAGGTCTGGTGCTCTTTTGGTCCTCTGACCAAAAGGCTGTTACTACTCACCACTGATTCCCTCAGGATTTTTTCTGAGATAGAGAGATGTGCAAGGTGGCCAACTGGCTGACCACACCAACGATTAAATAATTTGAATATTACCTCTGCAAAAACATATATGCAATCACACCACCTCTGGGTTTTGACCACCCTCCGGACATACCAGATACACACCCCTGGCAAGGAAGATAAAGATACTCATCGACTGTGCCAAGGGGCAGGTCAGTTAGCTGACATGCCACCAAATCCCAAATTCTGACTGCATATTCAAGAGCCATCTTGCAATGACTCCCTCACTCAGAGTGTATTTCTATCAATAAGAACTCTTGAATCTATCAGCTTCCTTAAGAATATGGGTTCTGACCCGATAACGCCTTCTCACTATTCTTGCCCAAGACTTGATCGGACAGCCCAAGTTAGGATGGGTAGGGTTAGGGAGGGGTGTGGTGAGGAGTCCATACCAATGGAAGTATACTTGTGCTTATCACAGACAAAAAGGCCATTTTTAAACAAACCAAAAAAAAGTTTGACTAAATAACACACTTGGTGACCCTGTCAGATGGGTATATTTACTTCCAGGGGGCAGCTCGGGTCCTCTCGAATAGACAGAGAAACATAACATGGGTTCAGGAGGACTCCATCTTCTTCCGATAAATGCTGATATTTTTATTAGGGGAACAAAAACAGAAAAACAAGGAACAGTGGCTCTCCTAGGACAAGGGTAGCCTTCATGCACTAACTATGCAGAACAGTGAATCATTCCACTCATCTTTAATTGTAGTCAATTCAGAAAGGCCTCCTTGCTCCTCCTAAAAGTTTTTAGTTTTTTATAACCTATATATCAGACATCTAAAACAACCCAGGTGGGTTTTTTTTTTTTTGCGACAACAATGGAAAACAGGTGACAACAATGTCACTCTACCATGTTCCACCCAAATCCTTTGTAACCATCTGGTCACCATGGAAACTAAAGCAAATAATCAAATTTTACCTACCAAGAGATGGTTAAACATAAGCTATGCTTGACCAAGTTCAGGACAACCCTGGAGGGCTCCCCAACAGCAGAATGGTGGTGAAGAAATGGAAGAGACCACGTTATCAGAATGGCCACTGTACTTATCAGTAGAGTAAGCTCCACCCCGAGTTTTAGACCTCTGTCAAACCACTGCCTTGGGAAGCTGCCTCAGGCCACCCCACCTATTCAACAAACACAACAAAAGGTTTGGTGGCTTTCCAACTAACTGACAAGATGTCTACAGATGTTTCTTTCTATCACTTCTCTGTCAAGTATACTCCATTCCAAACACTGCTACTCAAAAGTATCATCCACACTGATGCCAGTCCATGAGCAGTCTGCTACTAGCCCACAAAAGGATAAATACAGAAATTGGCAGTAAGTTTTAAAAACTTGTATAGCAATCTGGATTTTTATATCTGTTGAAGTTAATAAAAAAATTTACTTAAAATTTTTTTCTAGTAATTCACTTTACTAAGGTATCAGACTGTGATAGATTAGAAATTTTTAAAAACTAATTTTTCACCATAGTTTGAAAGGTGCCTATCTAAAACAAATGCAACTATGACACATTTCTGCTGAAATCTCTTTGGTGATAACCATTATCTGCAAGACAAAGTCTTAGCTCATTAACACTGTGTCAGGCTCTCCTAGATTTGACCCCTTGATCTATTTCTCTAGAGCAGAACTTCCCAATCCGTGTGCTTGGCAATGCCTCAAATGGGTAAAAGATGAGACCACTGAATGGAGCCTGTGGCAGGTGGAGCTCCCAAGCCCTAGGGCCAGGAACCTTGGGAAGAGTAGGCTGGTCCATTTACTCCAGCAAATCCTGCAAATTTTGTTTTCTGTGTCATGAGGAAAAGACTGAGAACTGATGCCTGGAGTTATCTTCCACTATCTCTATACCTGCATCAAACCACTGCCAAATGTTGTTCCAACAACAACAAAAAACCTGCTTTCCCACCCATACCCAAATTTGTATTTCTAGCCCAGGCCTCTCCCCTAAGCACACGACATATTCTTCATCTCCATTCAGATGCATTCCAGAGGCAGCACCTCAAACTTAACATGTCGAGAACGGAGTATCTGTTTTCCTTTCCAAATGTGCTCCTCCTCCAATACATCATTTCCCAGCAAATTGCAACTTTTTCTCTCTCATATCCATGATTTGATCTACTCAGCAAATCCTGACAACCCAGCTTCAACAATCCTCACCACCATCTTTACCCCCTGGTTGAAGTCACAATCATCTCTCACTTGCATTATGGCAAGAGCCCTGCTTCCACTCTTGCCTAAAACTGATTCTCAAGACAGCAGCCAGAAATGACTTGTGTAACTCAAAACAAGTTCTGAGCATACTCAGAACTCTCAGACAGTTTCAAGCAGAGTAAAGGCCTATGTTCCTTCAATAATTTCCAAGGCTCATGTTACCTGGTTGCTTCTTCCTCTTGGACTCTTCTATTTTGCTCTATGATCACTTGGCTCCAAGCAAATGGATCTCCTGGAGTCCTTAACTACACCAAGCACAGTCCCACCTCATCTGGGCCCTCACTTGTAGGATCCACTGTCTGAATTGCTCTTCCCTCTCTGCTGTCTTTGCTAATTCACTCTCTTCAAGTCTTTCCTCAAATGTTGCCTCTTCAATTAGGCCTTCACTGATGACTCCAGGTAAAGTAGCACCCATTCCCCTACACCGCACCTCCCCATCCCATTTATGCTGCTTCAACTTTTCCCATAGCACTTATCATCTGACCTATTTGGTACTTATTTATTGGTATAGAATCTGCTTCCCTACACTGACTCCAAAAGGGCAGAGGGTTTGTCTATTTTGTTCACTGCTGTATCACCTAAAACAATGCCTGGCACATAGTAGGCACTCAAGAAATACTGAGTAAATATGCACATGAATAAATGCATTACTGTTTCCTGCTTCTGAGTCCTTAATCACTCAGTGGCTATTGCGTTACAAGCCTTTTCCTATACTCTTTTCCTTGCTAAATCCCACTTTTAGACGAGGCTTAGCCATCAACTCCTCCAGAAAGACTTCCCTGAACCTATTCTTCCACATTTCACTCAATGACAACCAACTCACTAACTGAACAGTAGAGAAGTAACTCCACTGCTACACGTTGATGCACAAACACCTTACCGCCTCTTCTCACTACCGGCTCATATTTCCCAACCACATTCCTCCAATAAGAAACCACCACTCCATCCCCAGTAGCTTCTGTTTCCACCTATTTCCCTACTGCACTAAGTCCATCTACTACATGTTTGCATAGATTGTCCCAACAGTCATGATACGGCTGATGTACTTAGGAAAAACATAAAGCATTCTGATACGCAGTAGGCAAGACAATTCAAGGAAGAAGCCTTGTTTTCCTAGTCCAATTCTGTAACTTAAAAGTAGTCCATTGCCCACCAAGGAATGATACGGCCAACAACCAGTAAAGCAAGCCTACAGTATTTCAACACCACTCATGACTTCCTTGTGTGGAGCCCACTGTACTCCATTCCATTTCAGGTTTTGGTTCCAGACTCTTTGTGTCTTCCAGTTTACCATACCTTGCTTCATATTTATTGACTGAACTTCTGTCTCCTCAGCATAATCTTAGTGTTTTCTCAGACTTATAGTTAAGACCCACTATGGCTCTCTTTACTGCCATGGGCAAGATGCTCCCCTGAGCTTCTGTTCTGAAGAACTACTAGAGGCTCTGTGCCCTCAGCAAGTCTGACCTATAAAGGGAGAGTTCAAAAAACCAAACACACAGGTCTTGAACATTCCACATTATTTCCATACCACAGCAATTTATTGACATCTTGCTTGGAAAGTCTCAAGACTAATTAAAAACTGCTATTTCTTCTGATTTCCCTTCTTTGTCGAATGGTATTTATTCTACTTACAGATAACCTTATTTTTCTATAAGCAAATTGTTTCTAAATATAGTAATTTCTTCTTCACTGTAAGAGTACAAAATAATCTGAGTCAAGAAGAATGGCATGTTATTAAAAAGTTAGAATGCTATATTTGAGGTACTAGTAATGATGTACTAGTAATTGTGTTTTTTAAAGTTTATTTATTTATTTAGAGAGTGAGCATGAACGGGGGGGGGGGGGGGGGGGCAGAGTGAAAGGGAGAGAAAATCCCAAGCAGACTTTGCGCTAACATGGGGCTTGATCTCAAACTGTGAGATCATGACCTAAGCAGAGATCAAGAGTCAGATGCTTAATGGACTGAGCCACCCAAGCATCCCAAGGTACTAGTAAATTACATCTTAAAATATTACAAACTGCTTCTTACCTTCCAACATAAACCTTCTTCCCATTTGTCTAATGAATCCTGTAACAACTCTAACTGTATTACAAAAATAGAAAGCTGACATACACTCAAACTGATGTTCCCATCTTGAATAATTCATTTCATAGAAGCCCAGGCTGCAATGAACTGTTTCACAGAATTACAGGTAAGCTAGTATCACACACCATTACATGAACATTATATAGAATGTCATGTATGAAAAACAAGGGGAAAATTGTCACCATGAAGACCAAGGTGGGATGGGGACAGAGCCTACTTTTATTATGCTTGACATTAAAACAAACCAAAAATATCCTTCTTTCTTCTTTTAAAGAAATATATTTGCATGGTCTTGCCAATACACTGCTCTGTGAAACTAATCATACTAAATTTATCAGTAAACACGGGAATATCAAATTGACTGGATCATACCAACAGTCCACACAACACAGGTGAACCAATAGTGAACTGTAGGAGAAAAAGGCACATGCAGCAACATAAATTGTTTTGAGCTATTCTACAGCTTAACTCAAATGCCTTTGTTAAAGAGGAATATGAATATCTTTGACAAATTTAATAACTGAACACCAAACTTTTCCTTCTAGGTATCTCTCAGCACTTCTAACTGGTATAAAAATCCATTGGTTTGGAGGTGCCTGGGTGGCTCCGTTGGTTCAGCCTCCAACTCTTGATATCCATTCAGGTCATGATCTTGTGGTCAGGAAATCAAGCCGCACTTTGCACACTCAGTGTGGTGCCTGTTTGGGATTTTCTCTCCCTCTTTGCTCCTCCCTGGCTCTCACACGTGCACGCGCTCTCTCTCTCTCACTCAAAACAAATATAAATTTTTAAAAAATCAATTTGTTTCCTTCTCTGCCTATTCCTAGTATGTATCAAGAGATGAAATTATCAAAAGGCAAAACAAAATCATGGAATCTCAAGGCTAAAAGAGCTATTTCAGTTACAATTCTAACATAGTCTTCTCATTTAATTCATCCAATAACCTTATGTTATAGATTGGAAAGGTACTGTCCTTAAACTTACAAGGAAAAGTTTCAGAAAGTTAAGTGGCTTACCCAAGCTGCAGTCAGAACTGCAACTTATCTTCTAATTATGCAATTTTGAATTCTGTGCTCTACTACAAGTGGAGGTTTCCGTCCTTCACAACAGTCCCTAAGGCGCCTTGAAGGAACAGTCTGAAACACAGAACTCAATTATACTGTGAACACCTCCAGTGTCAGGCAATCCACTGTATACTTCTTAATGAAACACACGCTATTTCCAAAAGAAGTCTTTGAATTAAAACTTAAGAACCAATGATCCAGTCAAGTATCCTTATTTTACACATGAAGGACTGCAAAAGAGAGAAGGAAATACCTCTCAGCTAGCTAGTGTAATAGCAGTGTATTAGTTTGGTAAGGCTATGACAAAGTACCACAGACTGGGTGGCTTAATCAACAGAAATTTATTTTCTCAGAATTCTGGAGGTTTTGAGTCTGAGAATGAAGTGTCAGCAGGGTTGTTTTCTTCTAAGGCCTCTCTCCTTGGCTGGCAGATGGCTGTCTTCCTCCAGTGTCTTCATACGGTCTTCCTTTCTGTGTGTCTGTGTCCTAATATCCTCTTTTTATAAGGATACCAGTCATATTAAATTAGAGCTCATCCATATGACCATATTTTATCTTAATTACCTCTTTAAAAGCCCTATCTCCAAATATAGTTACCTTCTGAGGTACTGGGTATTAGGAGTTCAGCATATAATTTTGAGGGAACTTAATTCAGCCAATAACACTCTACCGTCTCCATAATTCATGTTCTTCTCATCACAAAATATATTCCCATCATCCCAACAGCCCCCCAAGTCTAAATTCATTCCAGCATCAACTCTAATAAGTCATCTAAATATCATTTACATCAGGTATGGGTGGACCTGAGTTGTGATTCACCCTGAGGTAAAATTCCTCTCCAACTGTGAACTGTGAATCTAGTTAAGTTACCTGCTCAAAATACAATGATGGGACAGGCACAGGATAGACATTCTCATTCCAAAAGGGAAAAATCAGAAAGAAAGGGGTAATGGTTCCCAAACAAGTTCAAAAACTAGCAAGGCAAATTCCATTAGATTTTAAGGCTAAAGAATAATTATTCTTTGGGTCCATACTCTGTCCCCTGGGCCCCCTGGACCCCTTGGGATGGAGGCCCTGCCTTTCTGGCCCACGAGTGCGGTAGCCCTACGTCCTCAGGCTTGGGGCTCCGATCCCATGATGGCAGTGGCAGCCCTGGCGGCAGCCTCTGAACAACTTTTAGGGACATTCTTCTGTGTTCTTGAAGGATAACACATGATCACAACCATGAGGACAACACAGGATCACAGCCAGCCGGTTCTACTGACTTATGGAAACCCAGAAGTCTGAGCACTTCCCTTCATTTCATTCTGTTTCATCCTTTCGGTCCAAGCTGTTAGGGTTTCTGCTAGCATTACTTCAGCTCTAGTTCTGCTGAGACAACTTAATGCATCCATAAGTCACATGCCTGTATTCTCTTTAGCAAATAGTTGTTTAGCAACAACCTTGATGTTGTCTCGAGAACACATACTTTCTAAGTCTTCATAATAAGCACAGGCTGAGAACTTTTCACACAAGTTTGGTTCCTTTTTGCTTAACAATTCCTTCCTCAATTTCTCTCTCTTGCATTTTACTATAAGCAAGGAGAAACCAGGCTGTGGATCTTACACTTTGCTTAGAACTCTCAGCTAAAATGGGGCGCCTGGGTGGTTCAGTTGAGCGTCCAACTTCGGCTCAGGTCATGATCTCACGGTTGGTGGGTTTGAGCCCCGTGTCGGGCTCTGTGCTGACAACTTGGAGCCCGGAGCCCGCTTCAGATTCTGTGTCCCCCTCTCACTCTCTGACCTTCCTCTGCTCTCTCTCTCAAAAAATAAACATAAAAAAAAAAAAAAAGAACTCTCAGCTAAAATATTCAAGTTCATTATACAAGTTCTATTTTCCACAAAACACTGGAATACAGTTCAGCCAGTTCTTTGCCACATTCTAACAAGATCACCTTTTGTCCATTCTCCAATAACACTTCCATCTGAGGCTTCACCAAAACATCTTTCACATTTCTACCAACATTCTGTTCATGAGCACGTATGTGTATCTAAGACAACAGAAGCCATTTCAATAGCTCTTTCTTTTCATGGCCCTTACCAGAATCACCTTTAACGTCCACATTTCTACCCACAATCTCCTGGGGCAACCTTGGCTTTTTCTAAAATGCACCTCAAAATTCTTCAAACCTCTACCATACCCAGTTCCAAAGCTACTCCAATATTTCTATGTATTTGTTAAAGCAGCATACCAATTCTCAATATGAAAATCTATTGTTAGTTTGCCAAATCTACAAGGTACCACAGATTGGGTGGCTTAAATAGCAAAAATTAATTTTCCCACAATTCTGGATGTTAGAATTCCAAGACCAAGATGTCAGCAGGATTGTTTTCTTCAAAGGTCTCTCTTGTTGCCTTTTAAGGTTGGCTGGCTGTGTCTTCACAAGGTCTTCCCTTTGTGTGCATTTTATCCTAATCTCTTCTTATAAGTACACCGGTCATATTTGATTTGGGCCCAACCCATATGATCTCATTTTATTTTAATTACCTTTAAAGGCCCTGTATCCAAAGAGTCACATTCTACGTACTGGGGATGAGGACTTCAACACATGAACTTTGAGGGGACACAATTAAGCCCATAATGGGCTGACAACCACTCATATTCACTTATTTTATGAATACTGAATATCACTTTTTCCTAGCCACTGTGCTAGCTGATGACCATGTAATGGTAAGCAAAACAGATACAAAGACTGGCTCAAAATCTCTGATTTAAAAATAATGAGTGGAAACAATCATCTACTCATACAAATTGATAAAGAAAAAGTACACGAGAACATATAACATGTATTTTGGACCCCACCAAGCCTGCTATGTCCAAAATGGCTTCCGTGAAGAGTTCAAATCTGAAGGATGAATATGGAAGGGGGGGTGTGCACACAGAACTTTCCAGGAAGGGAAACTGAACAGCACAGTCAAGGAACTGAGAGGTGGTCAGTAGGGCTGGAATACAGAAAGTAAGAAGAGTAATAAAACATGAGGTTGGATAGGAAGGTAGGGGTCACATCACCCAGGGTCTTTAGCCTAACAGCAACAGAAAGCATCTGAAAAGTTTTACATGTGATTATATTTTCTTTTTACAAAGATCACTCAGGCAAGGTAGGTGCTGGTAATGTTCTATTTCTTGAGCAGAGCTCTGGTTACATAGATATGTTCACTTTGTGAAATTTTGAGCTGTATGCTTATAATTTAAGTACTCTTCCATATGTCCATTATACTTTAGTCTGGTTAGACTGTGCAAAGAAAGGGTAGAACAGAGCAAGTATTGATGTGGGGACCCTAGTCTCAGTAAGAGATAAACTAGATGATTCAAACTAGAAAGATGGCAGTCAAAAATGGAGAGAGAGATTCAAAAGGTATTTTTTAAGTGACAAAATCCACAGACCCTGGTTGATGAACTGAATATGAAGAGGGAAAGGAAGCATTAAAGAGACTCCCAAGTTTCTGGCTTGCAGAAATGGATGGTAGATTCATTCACTATGCAAGGAAATCCTAGAAATCCAGAGATGGGAGAAAAGATCACTGCTCAGTCTTTCAAGACGATCACTGCTCATCTTATTAGCAGAAATATCAGGTAGGCAGTTAAGTAAACAGTCTGAAGCTCAAAGGACAGGTCTGTAGAAAATACACTTGGGGATCAATATTGTTAATAACAGAAGCAGTGGGTACACCATCCTTCAGCCAATATTTAACGAGCTCCTATAGTATTACAGGCACTGGTTTAGATTCTGTGGATATAGCTGTGGACAAAATAAACAAGTTCTCTTGGGACTTACATTCTTGTTCAGGAAGACCCTCAACAAACCAGTACCAAATAAGGTAACTTCAACTACTAGTAAGTACCATGATGAAGACAAAACAGGACAATGTAATAAGAGTGACAGGGATGGGGCTATTTCACATTAGATTGGAATAGTCGGGGAAAGTTTATATTAATTTTTTTTTAATTATAGATTAGTTGCTCTGTTGATAAAACTACAGGGCAACAAAGAAAAAAGTGAGACTACTATGTCCAAGTAAGAAATGATGAAATTTCCTGGGGAAAGCGAAGAGTAAGAACAGAAGGTGGTCTAGAACTAAAACTGAAAAGAATTTGGAAAAATAAAAACCAAGAAAGGCAGCAAATGAGACTGAGAAGTACGCAGAGATAGGAACAAAAACCTCATCAGGGAAAAATATTTTAAGGAAAAAAGTGATCAAGAGTCAAATGCTTGCTGAGTCATCGTATGGGAACTGAAAAAGGCTCATCAACACAGAGGAACATTCTGGAAACCTTAAAATCTAAAATGGTAGAGGAAGAAGCTAAAACGGGAATGGGTTGAATAGTATCAAACACAGCTGAGGGGAGGGTGCCTGGGTGGCTCAATCGGTTAAGCATCGACTCTTGATTTCAGCTCAGGTCAGGGTCTCATGGCTCAGTGGTTCAGTTTGTGAGATTGAGCACCTCCTGCGGTCCTGCTCTGAGGCTGATAGCACAGAGTCAGCTTGGGATTCTCTCTCTACCCCTGCCCCCCCTGCTCACATGCTGTCTCTCTCAGAATAAACAAACATTAAAAAAAAAAATGGTTGAAGGGAACATGACAATAGGTGTGCACAGTTCTTTAGAGGAGTCTGGCTATAAAGGAGTGGTGACAATAAAGAGGGGCTTTAAGAGATGAGACTTGATCACGTCTGAATGTGGATTTAAGGAAAGAAAGCAAGATTGAAATTACAGAGAGAAGGAATAATTGTCAACATATAAAAATTCCTGAAAGTAGTTAAGAGATGCAATCCAGACTACAGGTATACTTATTTACCTTAGATTGGAGGAGGGCTACCCTCTCCACTGAAATAGAAGAGAGAATGGAAGTAGAACTCAGACTGCCCGACTCTTGCAATGATGTGTTCTTTCCACTAAAATCATGCCATAAATATTCTGAAAAGTGTTCTAAGTAGGACAACAAACCAAAAAAAGAAAAGTTTTTTTTAATGTTTATTTATTTTTGAAGGTGGGGGAAGGGGGAGACAACAGAGGATCTGAAGCAGGCTCTGTGCTGAGAGGAGACAGACGTGGGGCCCAAACATGGGGCCCAAACTCACAAACTATGAGATCATGACCTGAGCCAAAATCAAGAGTCATAGGCTTAACTGACTGAGCCGCTCAGGTGCCCCTGATTTTTTTTTTTTCTAATTAGACTTAGGATCACAGTGCTTCAGAAGAAGGGCTCTGAAAAATGACTTTAGGACAAATACCTGAAGTATTTTTCACAGATTGTCTAGGAATTCTGCAAAGGGTTAAAGCAAAAAGCAAGAGAATAATCTCTAAATGACCCTAAAAGAAATGGATAATCAAAAGCCTCAAGGTTGCCTTATTTATCTGTATTGTAGGATTTAGTTTCTTGATCATAAATCACAAATCTAAAGACCACTGGTACAAAATCCAAAACAAAAAGGCTCTGATGGCACCAGATGCACCAAGTGAAGTGGAAGAGGACTCCTCCTGCTGGTCTGCACACTCTGGTCCTAGCAAGCATCAAATCCAACTAATTCACACTCCAGCTCCAGGTTTCCTAAATTACAAACTACCCTGTAAATTACTCTACTTAGACCAATGTGTCCTTGATATCAAAAGGTAGTTTTAGGAAGGATACTCAACAAATATTTTATTGAGTCTTTTTAAAGGACAAAGATCCAAAGACCCGGTAGTGACCAAAGATGACAAGGAAGACCCCGTTTCATGGCATTTAGGGTACAAGATCATCTTTCTTCATAGCTTGGGCTCTATTGGTTCTTAAAAAGCAAAGGGAAGGTAAGGAGGGAGAATACCACTTTCGACCACTAGCCTATCCTTCTAGCCTTAACAATTTCTTTCCTAGCATTCCCCAGAATTTTTTTTAAAAGCTGGTTTTTTTCTCATTAATTTTTAATGAAGTCAAAATGACTAGCCCAGGCCCCTATCACATTTCCTGTACATACTTCAATTTACTTACATTTGAACTGAAATGTTTTAACTACATCTTTGCTAGTATTACATTGTACTATATTTCAATAACCTCAATTCCACAATATACTGCTTTCTAGGTCCTGAACTGAAAAGTAATTTAATCTATTAATGAAATCAATGCTCTTTCTGTTTCCATGAAGTCTTTCTTGTTCTAACAAAACTTCTACCTCTGATAAAATAAAACTTCTACCTCTGATAAAATAACACCTCACAATCTACTCTAAAGATTAAGAAAAACCAAACAAGATCCAGTCCTTCTATTTAAGTTAACTAAAACAAAATAAGGCAATAATCAAGTTAGAATTCTTCATTCCATACTTAAAGGTTTTCCTTGGAGAATCTAATTAACTCAAGATATTAGTTATATAGTAAACTTAAGTAATTGCCTCTTTTACTGTTCTTTAATTTTGGAGAATTAAACAACACAGAAGAAAATGCTATTCAAAAGACAGAAATGCTTAATTTTTCACAAATTCAAAAAACTGATGTAATTGCCATAATATCTACTACTACAGCACACTCAGTAATAAGTGAACAGTTAAAGAAAAATCAATTAAGACCACTTACACATAGTGTTGACCTTTTCTGGGAAACACTGCCTCAAACTTAATCAGCGTAACAGCTTATGTAATTTAACAATCCATTTATTGAATACTACACACTTCAAAAGCTCATTGATATTAGAAATTAAATTTTAAGCATTAAAGCACAACAGCATATGTAAAAATTCAATTGCAAAGATGTTGCTGAAACGTGATTATCGATTATATCAATGTATATCTTATAGAAAACATTAAATACTAAATGGTATCTTACTTGCAATTTTGACTCTTAAAAATAGCACTGTAGATAAATGGCCACTTACAGGTTTCTTTACTCACTTTTGTTGATAAATCAACATACCTTCAATCCTACAAATTCAAAGGTACCATTAAAGATGTATTCAATGCTTCACCGGAATTTCTTTCCTACCTTAAAAAAAAAAAAACCCTAAATTTATAATACTTTTTTAAAAGAAGGCTGTGTTTAAAAGATAAAATGAGATATAGTAAGGAATATGACTGATCTAGATTTTGATCCCAGTTATATCTCTCCCTAGGGAAATTATGTTGGCTAAGTTGCATAACCTCTGATAAGTTTTTGTTTCCTCTTTATAAAACCCTTGTAGGACTGTTATGAAAACTTGAGAGACTATTAACAATCACATTTACAACACAGCCTGGCACTGACAGGCATTAAATAAATGGCAGCTGCTTAAATGAACATTATATTAAGACTTATTGCTATTAAATTCCTGTTGTTCATTGTAGCAGCACTGCCCTATATGAAGATCCACTTGTAGAGGTCAAACTCAAAATACCTATCAACTTTCCTTCAAAATCACTCAGTTCTTTAATAAAGGTGGACTGCAGAATCAAGATGTAATAGTGAATTCTACAATACTGAATTCCCAACTACTACTTACCAAGAAGTCTATCATCATGATGCTTAAGTGTTACAAAATACTTTTCCTCGAATTCAAACATCCAAGTCCTATGCCATGTTTATGGGATTCTTAACCATGAGCAACCATTGGTAGACTTTTACAAATCTTTCCAAGGATTTTCATATCTAAGTTCTAACTAAACAGCAGGGTCAGGAAACTAACTGCAAAGCTGTTGGTCTATAAATATAACATGGTGAAGTAAGTTTCATAAGGAACAATGAGTTCAGTAAAACATAGGAGGGGAAAAAGTTACCTCCATTTTTGTCAGCCACTTACCATCCCATCATCTTCATTAAAAATGTTACGAAGTTACACAAGCATAGCTGAGCAGAAAATGGACAGAAAATGTGTATGGGAAAAGACTATGAAAGAAACAAGAAACACAATTTCTAATACTAACAAGACAGAAAAAAAAAACAAAAAGAAAAAAGAATGAAGGCAGAGGAAAAACCCACAATCCCATCCCAAAATCAAATTTCATTTTGTTATATTAAGAAACTGAAGAGTTCAGAATTACAATTGAAGAGATAGTACGAAGTTGTACAACTGCAATGAATAGTTGTAGATGAACTACCCCAGAGGGCAAAGCTTTGGATTTATACGTCCTGAGAATGCAGTTAAAACTGCAAAACAAGAAAATAATCTACATAAAGTTATTTCAATGGACTCTACTGAACTTGCATGCAATTTTAACCATGAATGAACAGATTATTCTTACTTGTTTCCTTTAGTCACTAATAAAGTTCAGAGGCAAAAAGCCCCTGTGTTATCTTAAAAATCTCTCAATCTTTCCATTAATTTACAAAAAGTTCAATTAAAAAAAAAAACAAAAACAAAAACACTGAAATATTTACAACTGGACAACACTCCCAGATAAAGTCTTCAGTTACTCACCAAAGCAGGTACAATGCTTCTTAATGTGACTGGGTCTAGTTCTAAGACTAGGAGTCAAACTATAACTGTGTCCATACTAAATAATCTATTTTATTCGTACTTAAGACAGCTTACTGACATTAATGGGCTCTACACTGGGAAGTATATTATAGTATGTGATTACTGCAGTCATCACACCTGGAACATGACACGGTTATCCAGAAAACAAATTTTGTTAGGAAAAAGTAGAAGATTATTTCTAATCTAAATCACTAAAATAAACTACTATTAAATGTATCGAGAAGTCAAAACTTTCCAATAGACACAGCCCTAGCTTGAGGTTCTTTTTTCAAAAAGTTATTTGGGCTACTCTTTCCCTTTGTTTCTGTGTGTACAGTGAACAAATGTATGTGTGTACAAATGTATATTCTATTACAAAAATTATGCCCTTTACTATAGCCTAAATAAAGATACTGAGGTAAATGATAACCATTCTATTACAAGTTTTTGCAAAAATCATAATTATAAACTTCTCAAGGCTTGCTCTGCAATTTATAAAACATGCAAAAAATGAAAATTTTTTAGACTCAGGACGCTTAGCAGTTTGAATCAGCTGAACTGATTTAAATGTTTCTTTGCAATGTAAAAAAAAGGAATCAAAAGACAAAGGAGAAAATCAAGAGTTACTCCTCCTTGAAGACCTATTTCAACAAACTTAATAGTACTTTTTACCATTCTAAGGCTATTTTAAGGAAAAATCTGATATACAAATAAGAAGGCCAATTAGTTTAACAGTAACCTTAATTTTAAAAATAAAATAAAAATTGGTATGCCAATTTTAATTAGTAAAGGGAAAGAAAACCATTACCAAAGAAGATATTCATTAATCCCTTAATATAATCCCACCTTCCTCTGTAAATTCACAAGAATTACAGCTAACAATTTTAGTGAAAAAAAAATTTTTATTTATATATTATAACCTATAAAATTGATCTTCAAAAACCAGTAACTCAACCTGCTTTTTCTGCTACCACCAAATACTTATTCTGATCATTGTAACAAAAGTAAACTATACTTTGTCATGATTCTAGATTAAGGTGTTACTCTATTTATATGGGTTGCAAATGTTAAAAACATACACACACAAATCTTCAGCCCTAATAATGAATTCTCAGTTACTGCATTCATGTTAGAATACTACATAAAACTTCAATGAAGACAACAAAACCATCCAGTCAAGGCACTAATGTATTAACAACATTTCTTCAACATTTTCTGAAGAGAACACCAGCAATTTTCTTTATAAATACTTAAAAAAACTAGACTCAGAAAATCAGATATTTCTGCAATAACAAAAACTAGAATTTGGTCAAAATAAGTATCTCATGTCCTTTGAAATCATGAATTCTTTCAAAACTTACCTATACATAAAACTAGAAAATTCCACAATCTATATTAATTAGACAAGAAATCGGCAAACTTCAAATACTTAAATCCACCCTATTGCTCCAACAGAACACAACCCAATCTTTTGTAAACAATCTTACTTTAAAACAGACATAAAATATTAAAAAGTTAACATTTCTTTTGAAAAAGTGAACACTGAAAATAAAGATTACCTACCTAAAAAGCAGTACCAGAATTTCAACTGAATTACCACATAAGTATTTTTGTTAGCAGGATTATGATATATAGAAAATTATAAATCTGCTTATTAAAAGGAAAAGTATTTTTACACCAAGCCTATGAAAAAACAAAGCTGCATTCTGTGTAACTAAATGTATTTTACCTTATTTAAATATGAGGACCAATGCCTCCTTTATTCTTTGGGATAGAGACCTACTACTCATAGCATAGCAACTGGGGGCTATACCATTAAGAATATAACTGAATTAAAAAAAAAAAAAGAATATCTGAATAGAAGAGAAATTTTGATGAAAATATTTAATCAGTAAATTTCATATTTTTATAGATTTTTAACATCAAAGCAATGACTTCTAATAGTGACTATGGTATCTTTTATTGCATATTCATAGCTCGTTCTGTTATTGCTTAAAAAATAAAAAAATTAGCCAGAATGCTAAGGGGGGAACTACTGATTTAATACGCTTGGTGGAACCATTAAATTAATTTTGTCTTAAAAAAAAAAAAAAACTTCAAAGTCTTTCAGAATTTAATTCTCCTGCCTCAATATGGATCTAGAATTTAAAAAATCAGCAATGATTAATGATCTCTACATGATTATTTAAGTACTCAGAAGTACTAAAAGATGAAATCGATCCATTATAAAATCTGGAAATTTATTTCAGGCTACTAACATGAACATACTTCCTTATAACGTTAATCTTTCAAAGGCGATTCTCTAATTCCTTGAAAATGTGCTTAACAGATATTAAGCATCTATTAATCAAAATCTATAGATTCACAGCACTATTCCTCTCAACAGTTTTATAAAGACAGAAGGAAAGGAACACATAGTATATATATCTAACAGATTTTTCATCTGTCCCCAAATTAAATTCTTCTGTACTGTTCTCAAAATGTGCTAACTTACATGATAAATAAAATAATGGGAAACACAAGCCCAAATACTAAGAAGTGTTACCCTTAAATAAAAAAAAAATACGTGAAAATACTGGATGAAGAAAATGTGTATATATATATATAAATATATATACATTTACACACAAAACATGGGTTAGCATATTCCTACTATATCACATTTAGTTAAGATGAACAAATACATACAAACACACGTGTTAAACAAAATAGAGCAAGATAATATTCAAATGTAAACAGCACTGAATAGTACAAATAAATAGAAATCATATTCTTATCTCACAAAAGGCAATGTAAAACAGACCTTGTTGAGAGTGCTATATTTAGTTTTGTGCCTTGCACTTAGTATTACTTAAAAAGTAATATATAGATGTGGGATAACATTTAAAGTAAAGTTGAAAAGAACAGCAAATGGTTTTAAATAACATATAAAGGCAGATTATTAGGTTCAGGATGGGCTGGTTTAGGAGTCAGTTAATGGACCATGAAATATTATGTAAAACATTTGAAGGATCAAAACATTATTTTTTAAAAAGCATGTAATTAGCTGGGGTTTTTTCCTAAAAAAAGAGCAAATCAAAGATTAGGATGAATTACAAAATCTCTGAAATGAATTCCATCTCAGGTTTTAAATTTTAAGTGACAGAACACAATCTAACAAAGAAAACTCTCCAGTGAGACATACAGTTGGCCTACAGAAAAATTAAAACCAGAAGAAATAAAATATCCTACAGGACAAATCTTCTTACAATTAATGCTAAGGACCTGTCCAAAAAATTTTAATATTAGAATTATACTGTGTTAAATTAAATACAGAAAAGTGATTTATTATCAGAATAACCTGTAGAGCTTTTTCTAAATATACAGTGATTTCCCTATTTATCCACTCCAGAATTGGGGAGTGTGAAGGGGCAGGACAATGGTTTGAGAAAAGTGATGAATATGTATATGATATATTATGAATATGTATACTGTGGAGAAAACCACCCAGGTGGTTGACATACCTACTGCTATAAAGTATTTAATGGAGAATTTAAGCAATATGCTCTAATTAGCTTATAAATATTTTTGTCACACAGACGAATCTGTAGAAACATAATTTTACCTGTGTACTGAATAGGGGAATCAACTGAGGTGTCTATAAAAAGTTAGTATTTCTTACATATTTAAATGTAGGAAAGGTAGTTAAGGAAAATTACTAGCATTTTATGCAAAGTTAGATTTAGATATGAGCTATAAAACTGTTCAACATTATCTACAAAATAGGTAAAATTAGTTTAAAATTCAGTCGTAGAAAAACCATTCTAGGTCCTACCCACACTACTCAGATATTTTCATAATAACCAAGGGAATTACAACAAAAAAACTATAAAAACATTTAAAAAACCATTTTATATAATTTTTATTTACACTTTAGGATTTAAACAACTTGCTGGGAACATCCCTTGTGGGACAACGTAGTCTTTTTTTATTTGAAACTA
This sequence comes from Acinonyx jubatus, assembly GCF_027475565.1. Taxonomy (NCBI): domain Eukaryota; kingdom Metazoa; phylum Chordata; class Mammalia; order Carnivora; family Felidae; genus Acinonyx; species Acinonyx jubatus. The sequence goes on from NC_069380.1 coordinate 11,542,847, forward strand.
TTTAAACTTCAAGATAGGCTCACTAATTTTTTTCAAGGGCAAGCAACAAATGTGTTAGCTGAAAATAGCCAACTTAATGATTATTTGTAACACAGACTTGATTAGGTGAGCCTAGAGATCCTCCCCACCTCTGTCTCCCCTGTGAAGGAGGAGGTCTTTGTGTGCTTTTGTGTGGCGGTTCCACTGAATTCATTACAATAGAGATGGACATTTCGTATTCGTAACGATCCAACATCTGAGCAATCTTCTTTCGAGATACACCATGTTTATTCCTCCTACCAAAAAAGAAAAGGATTTAATTCTTTAGGGTAACAAAGTAAAGATTCTAAATTATATTTTACAAATAAACACTAAAAGATATACCTCATTCACACATATTTTGGACAAAAAAAATTTATACTGGCTCTCAAAAATTTTAACAATATTTTAAAAATACTGAAAGACACCATAAATGACAACAAAATGTTAAAAGATAGTATCTTCTTCACACAGAACTAACTACCAATTTGCTGAACCATGGAGTTAATCTCCCCCTGGCTTCTAATAACAAATCAAAGATTATAAGACAGTGTTTTGGGAATTATAGAGGAATTGAGTGGACTTCTAGGACTTACAAAAGTCATATGAATATTTATCACTTTTTAAGTTATTTTAGGACACTTCCTACTGTATTTTTATAATTTATTATCAACACCAAATTATTATTAGAGATAAAACAACTTGGACGTATTTTACAAAACAAAATGTTGAGTGACAGAAATTAGACACAATGAATATACATTGCATTTTATTTATATAAAATTTGAAAAAAGCATTAAACCATGGTGTTAGGCAAAAGATGTTTTAGAAAAAAGATGCATTAAAAAAAAAAAATAAGATGCATTAAAGAAAGGGAAGTAATTACCAGGAAATTGTTACTAGGAAAAGGAATTGGAAGAACTTTTGAGGTGTTAATAATATTCTTATAATGTGGGTAAGGTTAAATGAATATTTACCTTACAGGAAATTTGTTAAGTTGTATATTTACATTTTACATAATTTTGTGAGTTTAATTACGACAACAAAAAGTGGTTTAAAAATTACTCTTGACCCTCAAAAAACTTTTAACATTTTACCCTTGTAGTTTTCTGTAACTTGACTTGGATATGACAAAACACACAAGAACATATTTTACATTTAAGGTTATAGTTCTAGATTTACTAATGTTAATTAATTTTTCCCAGAAAAGGGACACAAAGGAAATGTTTATGCTTTAAAACTATTGCTATTATGGTCAAGATGAGAAGAGAAAGCAAAAAGGACTAGAAGACAAAAAAAAAAAGGGCCAGAGGGGAAGGATGAGGTTGAAATGGCAAGATATAACTAAATCCACAAGATGTCAGAATTGGTAATTCAATCAACTTACCAAAAAAAATCTGTCAAACTATACTAGACATCAATTAAGCTCACTTTATTTTATAAAGTCAATTATATTAAGAATTCTAATAAATTTCAAGTCCCTCAAATGGTAATGAAGCCTAACTGTATTTGTATTTCATCAATTCTTTTATTCTGCATAACCCAAACAGCTTTAGCTCTTAAACTTGTCTCTTCTACTTGAGGTGAAATACACACAGAGAAGCAAGCAAACAATACTGAATATTAATAAATCTATCAGTTTTATCTACATATGACCACAGTATGCAAATCAGAAAGGGAAAAGGGGTAACCAAATGAATAAAAGGTAAGGGGAAAAGAAATTAGTTGAACATCATACATGGAATAATAGCGTTAAGCTGGAAGAGGGCAAGCTGAGGTGGGGAAAAAAAAAATGGTTTTTAAAAAAAAGGAAGCGATGGCTGCACAACTCTGTGAATATACAGTTGACCCTTGAACAACACAGGTTTGAATTGTGCAGATCCACATACATATGGCTTTTCAGTAAATACAGTGCAGTACTGTAAGTGTACTTTCTCTTCCTTATGACTTTCTTAATAACACTTTTCTCTAATATATATAACATACAAAATAGGTGTTAATTAGGTGTTTATGTTACCGGTAAGGCAGGAGGCTATAAGTAGTTTGGGGGGGGGGGGGGAATCAAAAGTCATTATCAAAAATGGAATCAAAATTCCATTATCTGTGGATTTTCAACTATACCAGGGGTCAGCACCTCTATCCCTTTCATTGTTCAAGAGTCCACTGCACTGAGAACCATGAATTGTACACTTTTAATATGTAAATTGTAAGGTCTGTGAATTATATTTCAAAGTTGTTACCAAAAGCAGAGAGAGGAAATAAAAAACAAAGAAAGAAAAAGAGTCATAGGAAAACCAGTGACATGAGGGGAGAGAGATCAAGGTAAACACAAATGGAAGGCCAGGGTTGAAATCCACAACCCCTCACCACAAATTTTGAAACTGACAATGCTCTGAAAACTCAGTCTTATGTTGACTCAGATGGCAGCAAAATCTAATCAAACCTGTACTCATCTGGCAGTACAACAAACATTAGATTATGCAGAACCTTTCTTGTCTAATTACAGGACTAGTCATGATTTGCCACAGAAAAATTAAGATCTGTGATTATGACATGCTGCCCCAAACTCTGCTAAGCGTATGATGATTGCATATACACACTGTATCACCTTTCTTGAAAAAACAAACAAAAATAACCAAAACCTGAATTCTAAAACATACTGATTACAAGGATCTTGGTTATGGGATTATGAATCTGTGGTAGTAAAGATGAAAAAGAGAGAGCAAGCCGAAAACCCCAGGTAAAAAGGTGATGGGAGCTAAAATGGGAAGAGAAGTCTGTAGGGTATTGCAGATAAGTGGCCTCACTAAACACCAGAGGAAAAGTTCTAACTTTTTCTTGAAAGTATTCTGGATCTCCACTAGCATTCAATAAACTATGAAACAGTGGTAGGAATTCACATAAGAAAAAAGTAACACACTTAACAAGGAAACTTTAATAAAATCTACCAAGGGAAGGTGCCCCAAGAAGCCTTGAAGTCAATGCTTCTCTTAACAGAAAGTGAGTAGTCCCTATTCACAAGCAGCAAACATAAGACAAGCAAAAGCTACTGAAGCAATTGGGTAAAGAAGAAAGAAAAAAAGAGAAAGATTCAAAAAATGTTTTCAAAGATAAGGATTCAAAAACAATTTGAGTGCCTTACTTTTCTAATTCTTCAGGATCAAATTTCCACCAAGTTTCAGGTTCATGAAACTCTACTCTGTATCCTTTTCCTATGGCCTACACAAAGGAAAGGAAGAAAACAAAAACCCAGAGAATACTTCTTAAAGTAAAAAAGAAGGCAGATAATTAGGAGTTTCATTTAGACAATACTTCTAAATTTGCTCTACCAAGAAAAATTCTACTTTTAAATAACATGGTCTATAAATATACTAAGACAACTTAACTGGACAATTTCAAATTACTATCCTCAAGTCCAGGCAAAACTAACAAGATGAACATATTTCTTTATAAGTACTATTCCCAGGTTTTAAAAACTAAGTAAATGAATACACCTCTTTATAAAATAGGGACAAATGTGTATATAATACATATCAAAGCAACCAAAATTTCAGAATATGAAAAAACTGACAGGATAAAATATTAAAATTCTCTCATATCTTATATTTACCATTTCCACATATGGTTTCATTTCCCAAGCTTGTGTATTAGTGTTGTCTATTATAACTGGAGATCTCCCTTGATTGATAGCTTGTTTTGCTGAAATAAAAAATAAATTTAAAAAACAAAAACAAAAACCAGAGGACTATTAGGTTAAAATATACAAAATAAAATGTAAACATTCATATTAAGAAATTTTCTCTATCTCTGTACTTAAAACTAAAATTATGCAACCTCTTGAGTCAGTGCCATGAAAAAAAAGGACTCCACATTTATTAAAAGGGAATTAAGAGACATAACCACGGACAATGTGTAGTCTCTAGATCGGATACTGGTTTTGACAAACTAACGGTAAAGAACATTTGGGGGAAAACATTTTGTTGAACTTACAGCTAAGGAAGCCTTCAGTCTAGAGCTAACTTTCATTTAGAGGAAACACTGAATACAGTCTGACTATGAAAAGAGGTGAACATTTACTGACATGGCAAGATGAAAACTGGTAACTAAAAATGGCAAATTATAACATAGTACGTAAGTATGACTTTATTTTGGTCAAAATACAGAGATCCAGGGAGAGCTACTAAATATCAAAAGTGGGCATCTGAGGGTAACGGGAATATAAGCAATCTATGCTTATCTTTATCTATATTTCCCAATGTTCTATAATTATAAATAATGCCTTTGAAATAAGAAACTTAGGGTTTTGTTTTTTTTTTTTAAAGAATGCTATGGATATATTATTACTTGCCAGCAAAACTTTACATACCAAGTAGCTAAATACCAGTTAACTGACTTTGTAAATATTTCTTAGGACTAGAATTCTCGAATTAGGAGCTGAGATCACATGGAACTTTTCTAAACTACATCTCCCTATCCCTTTGCCATCTCTTCCCCATGAGGTAAGAATCACAGCCACAGTTAATGACAAGAGTGTGCATACCCCAAGTGTAAACAGACAAGAAATGTAATTAAGAACCTACAATAAAATTTAAAAGGCTGAGGCAAAAGGCAATGCTATGGAAGTTTTGTTGGTGCTTAGAATTCAAAACATTAAGTTTTACATGATGAAAACATTTATACAGATGTCTAAGGACAAACAATTCCAAAGGTTAAGTAGTAATGACTGTCGTGGAATACATATTTGGAAGAAGATGTCTCTAACAAAAGAAATTTTGAATTTGGGTCATAAATAGCCTACCAAAATGCTATCATCTCCCATTGCTCTATCCCGAATCATAAACAGTGATCAAATCTTTCATTAAAAAAAAAACTTACTAAACTAATTATCTTAAATGTCTAATAGTTAGGCTATCACCTCCAAGGAGTTACATTCCAGAAGAGGAGCTTAATAACCAAATTAAATCTCTGATTTCAAGAATGGGAAGATCATCCTCTTTCAATGAAAAGGCATCATGTAATACCACATTTCAGTACACTCCAGGAAAAAACAGTTCCTAAGTAAAACAATGTTTGAATACCCAAATAATGAGAGTCACCATATTTTAAGAAACAGTAATGATACCTTGGAGAGGTTTTTAATTTACAGACAATCTAACATGAATTTAGAGTCTTCTAATAACACACACATGAAGCAGACAGATATTCCCAGAATGGTACCTGGCGTTTAAAAGTATTCAATAAGGGGGTGCCTGGGTGGCTCAGTCGGTTAAGGGTCTGACTCTTGACTTCAGCTCAGGTCATGATTTCATGGTTCGTGGACTTGGGCCCCACACTGGGCTCTGTGCTACAGTGCTACAGCATAGAGCCTGCCTGGGATTCTCTCTCCCTCTCTCTCTGCCCCTCCCACCTCTCTTTCTCTCTCAAAATAAATAAACATTAAAAAAAAAAAAGTATTCAATAGGGGTGTCTGGGTGGCTCAGTCAGTTAAGCCTTCGGCTCAGGCCATGATCTCATGAGCCCCGCATGAGCCCTGCATCAGGCTCTCTGTGCACAGCCTGCTTCAGATTCTCTGTCTCTGTCTCTCTCTCTCTGCCCCTTCCCCATGCATGCACAGGCCAGGCTCTCCGTCAGTGTTCTCACTCCTTGCTAAGTGCCTGGAGCCTGCTTGTGATTCTCATTCTCTCTCTCTCTCTCTCTCTCTCTCTCTCTCTCTCTCACACACACACACACACAAAATAAACTTAAAAAAATAAAAATATTCAATAAACATCTGTTAAAAAGAGAAATTTAGTCCTAAGTTAAGTCATGACTGTTAGTTATCATTACCTTGAAAACATTTATGTTATACTGATAATAAAACCAGCACTTTATCTAAGCACTATTCTTTGTTCAGCAAGTATAACTCACATGACATAAACATTTTAATGTAATATTCTAGACCAGTACTGCAAAGAGAAAAAAATGTTCCACACAAATTTCACAGTCCACCAAAGGTATACTGGCTTCATTAAGGAAAATGTTTCAGTAAGGAAACAATTCACTATTGGATAAAACCATTAGATATAAGATTGATGGAGAACTTGATAATGGAGTAGGCTGCCCCTTTGAAGCTACTAATCAATCTTAGCATCACTAAAATTGGGACAACTAGACATATGGTTACATACATACATACATACATAAACCTAACAAATCCTCCTGTCTAGAACTGACCTCTATTTAAATACAGGAGAAAGAACAGGCTAAATAGTTACCACAAGAAGCAGACAACTACAAGATATGGGACATTCTGTAGGACAAATAACGAAGCTTTACAACAAATTAATGTTATGAAGACAAAAAGAAGGGATAAAAGAGGATACAGATTAACATAATTAAATGAAACATAAAACCAAATGTACTGCGAGGAACTAGCTTGTACCCTGATTCAAAGAGAACAACCGTAAAGAAATACTTACGACAACAGGGAAAATTTCATTACAGGGTGAGTATTACATGATGTCAAGAAATTGTTTTTTTAAGTGTGATGATGGCATTGCAATTAAGTAAGATGCCATTAAGAAAAAGTTCATTTGAAGTGCATAAAATATGATGTCTGCAATGTACTTTAAAAACCTTAGCAAATAAAAGTTGGTGGGGGGGGGGGTTAAAACAAAAAGGATAAAGCCAATAAAGGCAAAATCTCAATAACTAATAATAATTCTGAGTGATGGATGTATGGTGTTCATTGTAATCTCTCTACTCTAGGTTTAAATTTTTCATAATAAAAAACAATTTGTGGGGCACCTGGGTGCTCAACCAGTTGAATGTCAGACCCTTGATTTTGGCTCAGGTCATGAACTCATGGTTCATGCGATGGAACTTTGCATCAGGTTCCATGCTGACAGTGTGGAGCCTGCTTGGGATTTTCTCTCTCTTTCTCTCCCCCTCCCTCTCCTGCTCACTCTCTCTAAATAAACTTAAAAAAAATAAAAATAGAAACAATGAATCATCAATGCATTCTTCATCTTTTTAAAAAGAAATTAACATAATGTAAGCACTTACTAGTTCTAGATCAAAAGTTTTCAATCTTGACTGCAACATCAGAGTATCTGGATAACTTTCTAGTTATCTGGTATCTAACATCTGGATACCAGTGCTCAGATCCACTCCAGGCCAACTAAACCACAAATCTGTGGAGCTAACATTAACTCATAAGTTTGTTTTTTTTTTAAGTCCCCAGGAGGGGTGCCTGGGTGGCTCAGTCAGTTAAGCTTCTGACTCTTGATTTTGGCTCAGGTTCATGGGATCAAGCCCCTCTTCGAGCTCTGTACAGACAGTGCAAAGCCTGCTTAGGATTCTCTCTCTCCCTCTCCGTCTGCCCACCCTCTCCCCCAGCTCACATGTGCACGCACATTCCCTCTCTCTCTCAAGATAAACTTTACAAATAAAAATATGTGTGCCTATGTTATGAACCACCAATCTAGAAAGAGAAAAAACTGACTGATGTGCTTCTAAAAAATGTATTAAGTAGATTTTTTTTTGCAGAATGTCAATGTGAAAAACTTTTAATATTCAAAGGTATTATATGAAGACTTAACATTGCCACTATTCATAGAAAAATACTTTTTGGGAATATACAACAGTTTCAAGAGTTCTTTGAAATTTATTCCTTAGGTATAAAATAAAGGTTATCAAAATAACCCGCAACTCTATTTTGCCAGCCTATACTGGCACACTATTTACAGTTTACAAAATATACCTTTCTAAATTCTCTAATTTCATAACAACCTTGATCAAGTAAGGCAAATATAGCTATCATTGCCTCTAACAGATGAAAAAATTGGGTCTCAAAGCTATTTAATGGCTTGCCAAAGTCCTTCTGCTGGTAAAAGTCAAGTTGAGAATAAAAACTCAGTCTTCTCATAGTCAAATATTCCATCCCAAAGACGTGGCCCAAAACAAACCTCTGTTCTGGTTCCAGTCATGGGCATCACCAAGTTGATTAACATTATACCTGTACCCATCTTGATGGTGAAAATAGTCATCAGTGCTGAACACAATGCCATCACGACTCTGACCAAGCAGAATTCTGTTAATAAAAGAAATCATAAGGTGCCATTTATAAAATTTATAACCATCAAAAATAAGCCACACAGGAATGAATCTCTGGTACTTACCTGTAAATATATAGCAAACATAATAGCACGGGAGCAGATTTCAGATTTCAAACATCACTTCACACTTAAATCTATACAATTACAACCAGTAACGTTTGTAGGTGGCATTTGTATCACCACTTTTAAAAACATTCTTCAACCAATCCCCAAATTATGTTAACTATTATCCATGTTTTAACTTTAGTGTGAACTTGTATTTATAGTTTCTAAAATTGCCTAAACTTAGTGCAATAAGTAACCTAAAAGGCAAATAAGCCTAAGCAATTCATCTGGGGAAAACTTTATTTGACCTAAGATAGCTTTGATAAACTCATTTCCACAAGGCACAAATACATATGACCTAAAACTGGAAGTCAGAAATAGCTTGAGGCTTAAGGTTGTGAAATAACATGTAATCCTCCAAAGTATAATCAAACTTTAAATCTGCTAAGAGATTAAATTACTAAATGAAGTCAATTACTAAGCACTAAATAAAAAACACACTCTTCAAATAAGTCAATGATAATCAAACTTTGTTCTCACAATATGATACTACCTTAAATTTCTAGGCACAGTGAGATTAACTAGTGTTCAGATTGTCAGAGAATTCCCCAAACCAGTGACTCATGAATTAAACTGGGGCAGGGGGTGCTGAGAAAAGGTAAAAAACAGTGAATATAATTTGGATCCAACAATAATAGAAGTTTTTTTTTGTTGGTTCTCTCCTCCCTCTCAGCCATTAGGCAAGTGGATATCATTTTATAATTTTCTTAGATGGGAAGAGAGTGGAAAGTGGTGGAAGGGATTGAAAATAAGAGTATTGTCATGGGATGATTCAAGAACACATACCTCCAAATCAAAGGAATAGGAAGGACTCCAACTATTAAGACAAACCTATCCCTCCTTTCCTCAGCTTATTGTAAACCTGTAAATAGGCATACCTCAGAGATATTGCAGGTTCAGTTCTACACAATAAAGGGAGTCAAATTAATTTTTTGGTTTCCCAGGGCATATAAAAATTATTACTAAAAAAACAATACATATATATACATATATATATACCTTAATTCAAAAATATTTTATTGCTAAAAAATGCTAACCATCATCTGAGCTTTCAGTGAGTTGTAATCTTTTTTGCTGGTGGAAGGTGTTGCCTCAATCTTGATAGCTGCTACTGATCAGGATGGTGGTGGCTGAAGTGAGTGGCTGTGGCAATTCTCTAAAACTGGACAATTTTGTATTGTATCGACTCTTCCTTTTGTAAACAATTTCTCTGTAACGTCTCTGTAAGCAATTTCTCTGATAGCATTTTACTCACAACAGAACTTCTGTGAAAATCAGATTTAATCCACTCAAAACCTGCCACTGCTTTAACAATTAAGTTTATGGAATATTCTAAATCTTTTGTTGTTATTTCAACAATGTTCACAGCATCTTCACTAATGGACTTCATCTTAACAAACCACTTTCTTTGCTGTCCATAATAAGAAACACCTCATCTGTTAAAGTTTTATCATGAGATTGCAGCAATTCAATTACATCTTCAGGCTCCACTTCTAATTCTAATTCTCTTGCTCTTTCTACCACATCCGCAGTTGACTTCTCCACTGAAGTCTTAAATCCATCAAAGTTATCCGTGAGGGTTGGAATCAACTTCCAAATTCCTCTTCATATAGATATTTTGACCCCATGAATCATGAATATTCTTAAGGGCATCTAGAATGGTGAATCCTTTCCAGGAGGTTTTCAATTTACTTTCAACTTACTTTGATCAAAGAATCAGTATTTTTGGCAACTACAGCCTTACAAGATGTATTTCTTAATAATAAGACTTGAAAGTCAAAATTACTCCTTGATTCACGGGCTGAAGGATGAATGTTGTGGTAGCAGGCATGAAAACAACATTAATCCTGTTCTACATCTCCACCAAAGCTCTTGGGTAACCAGGTATACAGCCAGTGAGCAGTAATAATTTCAAAAGAATCTTTTTTTCTGAGCCATAGATCTCAACAGTGGGCTTCTAATATTCAGTAAACCATGTTGTAAACAAACATGCTGTCATCCATGCTGCCTGCTCAGGCAGAGTGCATTTAGCATAATTTTTAAGGGCTCTAGGATTTCGAGAATAGTGAGTGACTATTGCCTTCAACCCAGTCACCAGCTGTGTTAGCCCTTAACAAGAAAGAGTCGGCCTGTCTTTTGAAGCGAAGTCACTGACTTCTCCTCTCTAGCTATGAAAATCCTAGATGGCAACTTATTCCAGTAAAAGAATGTTTGTCTACACTGAAAATCTGTCATTTAGTGTAGCCACCCACCTTCATTAATTGTCTTAGCTAGATTTTCATTAATTAGCTACATCTTGCTGCAGCTTCTACACCAGCACTTCCGCTTCACCTTGTACTTTTATGTTATGGAGACAGCTTCTTTCCTTAAACGGCATGAAACAACCTCTGCTAGCTTCACACTTTTGTGTAGCTTCCTCACCTCTCTTAGCCTTCACAGAACTGCAGAGTGAGGACTCTGGATTAGGTTTTGGCTTAAGAGAATGTTGTGGCTGGTTGGATCTATTATCCACACTACTCCAACTTTCTCCATACTAGCAAGGCTATTTTGCTTTATCATCATTTGTGTGCTCAGTGGAGTAGCACTTTTAATTTCCTTCAAGAACCTTTCCTTTGCAGTCACAATTTGGCTGCCTGTTTGGCTCAAGAGGCCTGGCTTTTGGCCCATCTTGACTTTTGGCATGCCTTCCTCACTAAGCATAATCACTTCCAGCTTATGATTTTAAGTAAGACGTGCAACTCTCCCTTTTAGAACACTTTTACCACTGTAGGGTAACTCACTGGCCTAATTTCAATATTGTTGTGTCTCAGGGAATAAGTAGGCCTGAAAATAGGGAGAGAGATGGGGGAACAGCAGGCTGGTGAAGCAGTCAGAATACAATGTTTATCAATTAAGTTTCCTATCTTATATGGGCACAGTTCGTGGCACCCCAAAACAATTATAATAGTAACATATGAGTTGCCTGGGTGGCTCAGTCAATTAAGCATCTGACTTCGGCTCAGGTCATCATCTCACAGTTCATGAGCCGGAGCCCTGCATCTGGTTTTGTGCTGACAGCTCAGAGCCTGGAGCCTGCTTCCGAGTCTGTCTCTCCCTCTCTCACTCTGCCCCTCCCCCACTCACACTCTGTGTCTCTCTCCTTCAAAATTAAACACAAACAAAATTTTTTAATAGTAATATCAAAGATGACTAATCACAGATTACCATAACAAATATACTAAAAATAAAAAAGTTTGAAATATTCTTAGAATTGCTAAGTGACATAAGGACATTCAGTGAACAAATGCTTTTGGAAGAATGGAGCAAAAGACTGTCTTGACACAGGGTTACTGCAAACCTTTAATTTGTAAAAAGTGCAGTATCTATGAAGCACAATAAAACAAGGTATGCTTGTACATTTTATAATAAAAATAAAAGTACAGATATAAAAAAAATTTAAACACGCATTTCCAATTATAGAAATTATAGTTCGAATTACTTCAAACAAAGCAAATGAAATTAAATGGTTAGTTATTTGCGAGGCTGGAGTTGGATTTCTTTTTTAAGTCACCATGATTTTTCCAAAATATACTATCTAACATAATTGGCATCTTATTTGTTTATACAGACAACCCAGAATATAAAAATGCTACAATATTAGCATTCCAAACCAAAGCTCAATCATCTAAAAATAATTTTGACCATAATCAGCCTTATCATATCAAATTATTTTCAACAGTATCAGAAAAATGATACCACTTTTCTTAGACATCCTGTTTCATTTTTTTCCATTCTTTTATGAGCACTGATTTTTCAGATACTAATAATACCATACTACAAACGTATAATAGCTTTTGTACCCAAGAAATGTTTTAACCACAAAAAAAGGTAGGTGGCGGGGTGTGGAGAGGGGAGGAGATAGCAAATCAACTTACACCATTAAACCAAGTAAACATCAAACATGAATAAACCTCTATGAAGAACATCTTAAATATATAAATCATAATTACAGCAAATTATTTTAGCTTGGAGAGAGACTTTTTCCTCCCAGACTGTTCATGCAGCTTTTAAAAATTCCCTGAATTACCTCAAACTGTGAAGCTTTATTTTGGGGATTTATATAAAAAATTACCTATAATCTATTTGGATATATGTGATGCCATATCAACCATCTGAACCAAAAATAAGTTACTTAAAAATATTAACATTTTCAAAATTCTTATGGTCAGATTCTATTAGAACTTTCACACATTAAGTAAGGTGTTAAAATGAATCCTCCAAATGTCAAAACTTAGAACTCTGAAAAATCAAGTATCTAATAAAAAAAATCAGGTACGAACTCACTGGCTACTTGATTTGTATTTTCCAGAATATCTATCTTTTTGAAAACTTACTATATGACAAGCATTTTATGTATATCTATGACCCCATTTAACTCTCCTGACAACTTTGCCAATTTGATATTAAACAAATCCAGAAAAAAAAAATGACTTCAGAAATCAGGCTCCTGGAGTTACATAGCAGTGTCAGAGACAAAACCAATGGCTTACAATGAGGCCTGCTTCCTGGTATTCACCCCCTCCTATAATCCCTTCCCCTTTAGTGTGGGTGGGAGTCAGTGACTACAGCTTCTAACACAATATGGCAAGGTTGATGTAATGTCCCTTCTGAGATTAGGTTATAGAAAAAAGTGACTTATGTTTTAGGCTCAAAGCTGGCTCCCCTTCTCTTATCAGAGCTGTGAATGGAGAGCATCCCAAGGAGAAAAGAACCAAGGGAGGTCTCCAGCCTATAGCCAGCAACTAAATGAAGCCTTCAACCCAACAGCTCACAAGGAACTAAGCCTTGTCAACAACCTCAGTAGAGATCTTCCAAGCAGATCCACCCCAACCTTCAGATCAGAACAGAACCCTAGCCAACACTTTAATCAATAGCATTGTTAAAGACCTTGGACCTAGAGGCACCCAGATAACTGCACCCAGACTCCTGTCCTTCAGAAACTGTGAGATGATAAATGTTTGTTGCTTTAACTGTTTTTAATAAGGTAATTTGCTACACAGCCACAGATAACTAGCAGTCTGTGCTTATAATTCTTCACTTAAGTAAGGAACAAGTGAATCCCGTTCCTTAACTGTTTTGGGAACCCTAATGGCCTATTATGAGTTAATTTTCATAATTTATTTTTAAATTTTCTAATAACTATACATTATTTTCTCTAATAATCCATGTGCATTTACGACCAGAAGTGATTTTTCCAAAAAAAATCTGAGTAGAACTGACATTTCATGAATGCTTTATCTCCTTATTTACTGAGTGGCCCTGCATACCCTTATCCCCAAACCACTTCACTGGGGCACTTCACTCTCTAAATACGCTTTCAATTAAGAATAGGTATCTACTAGGGGCACCTGGGTAGCTCAGTTGGTTAGGCGTCCGACTTCCGCTCAGGTCATGATCTCACGGTTTGTGAGTTCAAGCCCCGCATGGGGCTCTGTGCTGACAGCTCAGAGCCTGGAGTCTGCTTCGGATTCTGTGTCTCCTCTCTCTGCCCTACTGACGCTCTCTCTCTCTCTCTCTCCCAAATATAAACATCAAAAAAAATTTTTTTCTTTTAAAAAAACAGATACCTACATAAGGAAAGGTCAATCTTTTCCGCTGGAATTTAAACTGAGATCTCCTCCAAAAGCAGGGAGGAAGAAAAAAAAATCTCTTCCCATTTCTCTTTAAACTGCAATTTCTTGGGGCACCTGGGTGGCTCACCTGGTTAAGCTTAAGCATCGGACTCTTGATTTCATCTCAGGTAATGATCTCACAGTTCCCATAGGATTGAGTCCTGCATTGGGCTCCATGCTGACAGCAGGGAGCCTGCTAGGGATTCATTTTCTCTCTCTCTCTCTCTCTCTCTCTCTCTCTCTCTCTCTCTGCCATTCCCCCACTCACCCACACTCTCTCTCTCTCAAAATAAATAAAAAAACTTAAAAAAAAAACCCTACAATTCCTTATGGCTGCTATAACAAATTACCACAAACGTGGTGGCTTAAAACAGCATGTATTATATTATAGTTCTGAAGGTCAAAAGCCTGAATTCAGCTCCACTGTGCTAAAATCAAAATGTGGGTAGGCTGGCATTCCTCCTGGAGACTCCTTAGGAGAATCTGTATCCTCGCCAAATTTTCCAGCTTCTAAAGGCCACCTCCATATGGTCCCTTCCTCCATCTTCAAAATCAGCAGTGTAATATCTTTCCTCCTCTCTGAAAGTACTTCAGTATTTATCTCTTATTTACTCCCAACATTTTGCTAATATAAAAATGAAATTAGTTGCCCATTTCTGAAAATACATTTGCTGTCATTAGTGAAACCAGTAGAGTAGAAGAAATGCATATTACCTAAAATATCTTAGGTTCAACTTTCCTCCCTTGTATGAACAGGGTCTATAGTCCACACCCCTAGGAATGACACCCAAAGCTTGATCCCTAAATGGTCCTGTGTCCAATCCCTGACTCCAGAGGATTCTGTTTGGCTGATGGCAATTACAATGGTAACAAATTCCACATCTAGAAATTGTTGAATTCTGCCTGAAATAAACCTTTAATCAAAGCACCGAAAGTTTTCCTAAAAGAACAAAGAGCTAGCACTTCCACATACCTACAAAGGGGTATGAACTGTTTTGCACTAGCTTATTCATAAATATTTAAACTCTGTAATTGTGTTAGAACTTAATCTAAAACTTATTTCATTAAAATCTGTTAGCAAAGTTGTGGGTAAACAATTAGGTAAAAAATTTGGTAAAGAAATACTACATGAGTTCAGAAGGATAACTGAGGGCTGAGATGACAAACCAAAACCTCAAAAGGCAGAGGCATTCAAAAGAACCTTTGAATAAATACTGACAACAATGAATGGACAGGTATTCTGTCTCCTGCTATAGAGGGCAGGTGCTAATCCAACTACAGAAGGACATGAAGATGGGAGAGGTGGGCAAGGACTAAATGAAGGAAGAAGGGGACTTGAATACCTTTCTTTCTTCAAAGCCCATTTTGGGGGCACCTAGGTGGCTCAGTCGGTTAAGCATCTGACTTCAGCTCTGGTCATTATCTTGTGGTTCAGTGCATGAGTTCAAGTCCCGCACTGGGCTCTCTGCTGTCAGCACAGAGCCCGCTTTGGATCCTCTGTCCCCTTTTCTCTCTGCCCCTCTCCCACTCACTCACTCTGTCTCTCTCTCAAAAATAAATAAAAACATTAAAAAAAAAAAAGTGGTGACCTAGGGGCTCCTGGGTGTCTCAGTCGGTTAAGTGTCCCATTCAGCTCAGGTCATGATCTCGCAGTTTGTGAGTTCAAACGCCCGCATCGGGCTCGGTGCTGACAGCTCAGAGCCCCGAGCCTGCTTCAGATTCTGTGTCTCCCTCTCTCTCTTTGCCCCTCCCCTGCTTGTGCTCTCTCTCTCTCAAAATAAATAAAAACATTAAATTAAAAAAATTAAAAGAAAATAAGTAAATAAACACACATTTATAAAAAAAAAAAAAAAAAAAAGGTGGTGACCTAAACAGATACGTTTGCTTCTTTTAAATAAGCTTTTTAAAGTCAGGAGTCAGGTATCGGGCCCTGCATGCAATAGATATTAAAGTGAAGGAGCAGAGAAGAAACACGCTATCATTTATATCCATAGTTTGATCTTGTCCCAGGTTTTGTAACTTCTCCCAAGCCCTTTAACCTGAACCTATTCTCTTAAGCCTCTGCTCCTTCTATGAAATGAAAATAACACAACCAATCTCACAAGATTTTTATATGTGAAAGTACTCTGTAAATTGTAAATCATGACACAAATGGTAGTTACTACTATAACATCCACTCCTATACACCTAATTCCTCAAATATGCATATTATATATAATCACCTCTATCATTTCCAACTATAATTATTCCTCCTTGAAATTCTATCACATACCTTATTCACCTTCGGTTTCAACATACTCCAATGTTATCTCAAATCTCATCTTTCCTTCTTAAATTTATTCTATACCCATGCATAGTCAGGTGACCCTAGCTAGGAGATCCCTTCATACAATTTCCAAATTGCAACTGTTTCTTTCTTCTGGTCTTATATTCTAAATCTAGGAGACTGCCCATGTTCGTGAGACTTCACCCTTAATTTCTGTACTTTCTAAAGAGTTGAAATCTCATCTTCTCTACAAAATCTTCATTAAAATAAAAGGAATCAAAACGCAAAGACCTAAATTTAAATTCATTTACAAAGATCACAGCTTACGATCTAGCTTAAAATAAATGTCTGTACCATAAGTTTAATCTTTAATTTCTTGCTTCTGAAGAAACTTCTATTCAGACTGTTTTGCAAGAAAATACAAAACATTTATATAATGGTTCTTTGGACTTCTTTATCCTCACCACCAAGACATCAAGTTTTCTTTTTCTCCTTACCTAGCATACATCTTGAATCATCCTACAAAAACTGCAAAGAATTTGTATTGTTTTTCTTTGTGTTATTTTTCACAACTGCTTTCATTTCACAAATGAAATCAAATGCATCAATATTCTTTTTTTAAAAATGTAAACAAAAACAAGAATTTGAAACATTTTGTCATTCAATAATATATCACCAGCTGTAACTCCATTTTACTCAGGTACTGCTCACCTCAGACTCCTTAAACGTAAAGAAATCAAAAGGTTCCCTCTGTCAATCAACGATATGAATGCAGCACAGTGCTTAAAACACAACCACACCTTCTTTCCTTGGGTTATCTCATTTACTTCTCACAATTATTTCAGGAAAATAAGTATTACTCATTCTATTAACAAATAGCAAAACTTGTCCAAGGCCATAAAGTTTGAAAAAACGAAATCAAAAGCCTGAGTCCAGCTCTTCTTGAATCTGACTTAAAAAGGGAAGGCTAATACAGTTCTCAAATAGCATTTACTTACATCACTGTCATAATTATACAATGGTGTATCTATTTTTAAAACCCTCAGCAGAATCTTTACATGCCAATTCTCCTTTACTCCATCAGGAAACATCCTTTTAAATATTTACACCATCAGATACCATTCTCAAGTGTAACAAATTAAAATTTTTCTGCTAGAAACATGAAAGCATTTGTCGTTGATTACAACTATCATCTATGATTTTTAAGTAATGAATTACCAAGTATTTACTTGGTATCCTTTACTCACCGAGACAACGTTGTTTTCCCAGAACCAGGCAACCCTCTTAAAAGAATAAGTAGTTTCTGCAATTTATTTAACTTTTCCTCTTGAAACTGCTGGTTCATAAGCCTGTGTGTTCCATGATGGTTGTCCATAGAAGTATCTTTCCAACATCCTTCACTGGTTTCATAGAAACCATTACTCACATATCCATCTTGCACACCGTAGCCATTTGTAGAGGAATGATCTCTACTGGTGTTCTCACTACAATCAATATAGTCATTGTTCTGATCAAAAGTCATACAGTTCCAGTTAACGTGACAACCATTTACATAATTCCCATTTTGAAACTGAGAACCATCTTGGGCATGGAAAGTATTTGATGGTGGATTTGGTGGAGCATCGAATCTTTGAATATTTAAATGATAGTTAAAACTGGGAAGAGGAGGACCGGGGGGTACTATAAAAGAATGTACTGACTGCCATTCAGGCCTGAAGGAAGTAAACGAATCATCACAAAATGCAGGTATTACTTGTCCATTACAAGGATATTTGCCTGGCTCGTTTCCCACGTGCTGTGGATAACCACAATGTGACTGAAGAACATTACTAATATCTCTTTTCTTTCCTTCTTCAGATTTTAACAGACCGTTATTATGGCCCTGATGACAGGCAGTAACTTGTTCCTCAGAGGGTTCAGGTTCTTTACAACTTCCTTCCAAATCATCTTTTTCATTTTCAAGCTCTTCAATTTCTTTGTAAAACTGGAATAATTCATTGTCAAGCTCTGATTCTTTGGAGTTAAATTTCTGTTTCGTGTCTCGTCCTTTGTCAGCTATACCATTGATAGTGCCTGACTGATTCCTCCCTTCATTACATTTCCTCTTCTCAGGCGGTTTGTAAATGGGTCCTATAAATGCTTTACTTGTGCTATATATCTCATCATCTGTGGATACCAATGGAGGACCTGTATCCTGTAAAATCTGTGCATCAATGGATTCGATAACATCTGGTCTATTATTACCAGGCACCACATCACGCACAGGTTTCGGCAAGTCTGTAGCTTTGATTTTGTCCTCCTGAGGATAACTATGTCCTCTGACATCCACAACGGTCACAGGAACCCAATCATTCCCAGTTTTCTCTTGGATTCTGTGAAAATCAGCACTACCATGGTGGGAAAAAACATAAGCCTCTTCAGTTGACTTCAATTTTTTATAGCATGGTTCACTTGTTAGTTCTTCACCATGATCCAAAGATTTTGCTTCAATTTCACCATAAGGCATCTGGGGAACAAATAAATCACATAATTATTAGCTAATATTTTAAAAATCTAAACAAAAGTTTTTCAGAAACACGAAAACAGAAAAGACATTTGAATGTGTGATATACACAAATAATGGTAACATTTTCCCAAAATACAAAACTTACAAACTTGTAATTTTATAACTATTTACTATTTAAGTATTGTTATAATGATTTGGGGGGGTGAGTCTCACTGAAGGTAAGTAAGTTATCTTTTTTTTAAAAAAAGGTATATCTCACCTTTGATGGAAATGATGCATTTCTGAACTTAAAGAACTTAAGTTTGGAAAATTAAATCAGTAATATATATTTGATGATATACACAATTGTGTACTAAGATGGAGAGTAAATCTGCCAGCCAAACTGACACATTTCCAAAATGGTGTGATAAATGGCATTTTAAACCCTTACTGTTTAAAATCACTACATCTTTGGGAGTAAATGGATCCAGCTCTCAAACCTCAGCGTCTCCTTAGCAATCAAATGTTAGGTTACCTGAAATGCCAGACTTTACAGACCCTATTCCTGTTAGTGTAAAAGTGGTTTCCAACCGGCTGTACTGCATTAATTTAAAAGAAAAATAAATAAACAAACAAACAAACTTCAGTTGCACTAAGAATGACTCAAACATGTCACATTACGTTTAGAAATCTGGCAACTCCCCAAATCAAAGCGCTGATCTTTTCCACATGCTTGGTCAATCTCAAAGATAAATTCTGCTTCCCCTGAAATTACTTAGGGACCCTCAAAAGTGCGATCCCAAAGCCCGTTTTACATACTTCTTCACTCTGCCCTCTCTCTGGTGTTCCTCTAACAGAGAGGAAAAGGGGCAAAAAAGACGAACTAAACGATACAGGTAGGCCTACAGAGACTGAAGATGATACAACTGCAAAGAATGCCGTCCTTTTGGAAACGGCCCCCCTTCCAAGCGCCTCCGGCCATCTCTCCGCTTCTCATTTCCTCCTTCGAAATATCATAAAAGTCTCAAAGAACAACAAGCGGTTGCATTAACACGGCGTGGCCTATACACAACCTGAGTCCCATGGCCTCCTGACCTCTAAAGAGGGCAGCCCGGGCAAAAGTGCGTCAGCCGGGGTCTTTGTCCCAATGGAGGCTGTTCGGGTTGTCAGAAATTCAAGAGATCTCCGAGACTCAAAGGTCCACTCCGGGCTAATCAAAAGGGTCCAGCCAAGAGCAGACGAGAGCCCCCCCCCCCAAAAAAAAGACAAACGTCACCGTCACTACCCCACCCTTACTTAAAATGGGGTGTTTACTCACCTTACACTACAGCTCTGCATTGACTTTTACCTCCCAATAAAATCCTCGTCTAGAAAGACACGAACATCTGAAAAGGTAAAAGCAACGCGCAAACACCGCCCCAAAGCAGAGAGGAACTAAACCCCAAGCCCTCAGCATCTGGGCAAGCTGCACCGCCGTACGCAAGATGGCGGCCACCGCGCTGTTACCCCGGCAGGAATTACGGATTTGCGCTCGGCATTGTGGGAACTGAAGTCCAGCGTTCGCACCGGGCCTGGTAAACTCAGCGCTCGGAGACTTGGTCTCCCAGAATTCATTACGTGAGAGACACACTAGCTGTGACAAACGTAAACCCTAACTAGTTCCCAGATCTGGAGCGGGGAAGTGGTTTAGAACTGTCAACTTGGGCTGAAAACGGCAGTGACCCTACTCTGGGATTCATCCGTAAAGGAAAAGAGAACGTGAGTGCCTGGCATCCCAGATACATAAGCCGCTCTCAGCGCGATGCTTTTGAGACTTTCTAGGAGACCATCAATCAGGCTTTTCAAAGGGGCCTCAACCTTTGTTACCGCCAAGTAGGGTTGCCGGCATTTCTACGAAAAACCACTCAGTAATTTTAAGTTCACGTTCTTCTATCCATGGAGACAATCACTGCAGCAGAGCCTTAAGTGCGTAAGAGAATATTATTTAGTATCGTAACTATGTTGTGTTTTGAGAAACAAAGGCCAATTACTGAATTGCCCGTTAAAAATCAATTTGTAACAAGCGCTTAGAACAGCACCTGTTGAAAAGTAAGTGCTGTGTGTCTGTTAAATTAGAAATAATTATTTTTTAAATGAACAATTTGGCAATCCTCAGCCAAGAGCCCCTTCTCTCTTTCCGCCACCACCCCACACTCTCTGGGCCCGCTCCCTTCCCTGTATTCTTTCCTGCCACTACAAGTGAAACTGCTAATGTCTTCGTGTTTAAATAAATCTTTCTGTTGTGATAATGTTTTAATTTATAAATATAATAGTTAAAATCATAGTCTGGAATATTTGCATTTAATTATTTAACAGCTTGATGATCAAGAGGGCTTATGCTTATGACCAAAGCAATCCATCCCCTTATAAACAATCTTCCTCAAATACAAATTCCTACGTCGACCTTCGATGTTTCCTCGTAATTAGATTCAAGTTATGCATTCTCTGCGAAAACAACCACTTAAGTGAAGTTGTGTCTGTCTCAGGATATTGTGTATGGAGGTTCAGGATGTCTGTCTGTCCACCATAAGTTGACATTAGTCTTTATCACCCTATCAAGGTGTTTTCCAGGTTCTCCACTGTGTATCTTAACCACTTGCAACTAATAGGCAGTCTATGAAGAGATACTTTGACATCAAGCAAATATCTTTCTCCGAATCAGACTCTACCTATGGTTCAGCCTCCACTGAAGATCCTTGCTGCAACTGATCTTTACAGTGACGGCTACAAACTGTAGATTTTTTTACCCCTAACTCCTTCAAGCGCTCCACCTTTACTACAGGTGATTCTGCTTTTTATAAAGAAGAGCTCTCCTTGTTTACTATCAGCATGAATTTATGCATTCCTTTTTGTTCAAGAAGTAATAATCCATTGCTGTCTTTTACTTATTTAATTAGCTGGTTAGTTGTATTAGATAATTTTTAGGACAGTTCTGGATTCTTAGAAAAACTGAGTATATATAGTACAAAGTTCCCATGTACTGTACCCTCCCAACCACACACACACACACACACACACACAGGTTCCACTATTATTAACCTCTTATATTACTATTATACATTGTTATAATTAGTGAGTCAATATTGATACATTAATATTAATTACAGTCCATAGTTATTTAGATTTCTTTAGTTTTTACCTAATTCCCTTTCCTTTGCACAATCCCTTCCAAGACACCACATTACGTGCAGTTGGCATTTCTCCTTAGGCTCCTCTTGGCTGTGTGTCAGTTTCTCAGACTCTATTTGTTTTTGGTGACCTTGACAATTTTGAGGAAAACTGCTCAGGTATCTTGTAGGATGCCCTTCTGCTGGAATTTATCTGATGTTTTTCTCATGATTAGACTAGGGCATGGGGTTTTGAGGTAAAGTGTTACTTTCATCACATCATAACAGGGGTAATACTACAAACATAATTTATGATCGTGTATGTTAAACTTGATCACTGCCTAAAGCAGCATTTACACATTACAGTAAAATTAGTCTTTTCCCCCCTTTCCATATTGTACTCCTTGGAAGTCACTGTGCACAATGCACATTTCTGGTTGTTAACCTCCCTTTCCATTCGTGTATTTACATATTTTATTTGAACTTCTGCATGGGATATTGTTCTCTTCTTCCCCATCCTTATTTATTTTGATGCTCAAAGCATCAGATTTGGCTAGCTTCACCTGGCTCCCTTTGACCTGCATGTTGAGCACTTCCTTACTTTTGTGGCACAATAATTTTCCAGACTTGTTTTGTACATTTGTTACTCCTACCCTGGAGTCAACAAATTCTCCAAAGCCTTGTTTTCTTTTGTGTTTTTTTACTGGAAAATGGCATTTAGAAGCTAAGACCTTAGAACTAAGTGTGCTTATTGATACTGGGGTATTACTGCTTTTAGGCCCTCTCAGTAGGCAGAAGTGAGGAAGAAGGGAATAGATATATATATTTTTTTCACTTAAATCATGAATATTGATACTTACAATCCAATCCAATTCCTCAGTATTCCTTGTTGCCTTCCCCATTTCATATTTGTGTCTGCCTTTGTTAACAGTGAGATACTTGTTTTCTAACAGCAACAACACATTTACTTATTACCCTCATCCTATATTGCACACAAAATAGTTTAAGAATTGTTACATTCAGGGGCACCTGGGTGGCTCAGTCAGTGGAGTGTCCGACTTCGGCTCAGGTCATGATCTCACAGCTCATGGGTTCGAGCCCCACATCAGGCTCTGTGCAGACAGCTCAGAGCCTGGAGTCTGTTTCCAATTCTGTGTCTCCCTCTCTCTCTGCCCTTCCCCTGCTCGTGCTCTGTCTGTCTCTCTCAAAAATAAATAAACATTAAAAAAAATTTTTTAAAGAATTGTTACATTCATATGATTACAAAAGCAAACCTACTAAATGGGGTTCAAGACTTGTTTGTAGTTCTACCCTAGATTGAGAGTTGAAAGTAAAAATACTACGTGCAAAAATAATTTGGATTAGTTCTCTGACCTTAGGCAATCCTACTTCAGTGGGTAGTCATTTGAAATACACTTGAATTCACTTGCTTCTATTTCTAGTTTTAGTTTGTTTTTTCTTCTATTATTGATCATTTCATTTTACTTTTAGAATATGTAGCATAATATGCTTCCAAAAATCTAACATACAAAACAGTGTAATCAGAGAAATCTCACTCTCTTGTCTTGAACTCTTCTTCCTACTACCCTTTATATGTATACAATTTTATTGTTTTTTGATATATCCTTCCTGTGTTTCTTTTTGTAAAAATAAGTGGATAAATGTGTGTTTTCTTTCTTACTCCAAAGTGAACGTACCATATATGCTGTTTTGCATTTTGCTTTTTTTCAGTTAATAAGATCTTCTGGAGATCACTTTGCATCAATTAATAGAGATCATCTTCATTCCTTTTTTTTTTTTTTTTTTTTTTTACAGCTGCAATACTCCATTGTGTAATTATACTACAGTTATTCACTTAAAATCTGATGCTTGGATATTTAGGTAGTATCCAACATTTTGTAACTACAAATAATGCTGCAATACTAACCCTGTGTTTTTATATTTTAAGAGGACCATCTTTATTTGTTTTTTTTTCATGTTTATTTATTTTTGAGAGACAGACAGAACATGAGTGGGGAGGGGCAGAGAGAGAGGGAGACACAGAATCGAAAGCAGGCTCCAGGCTCCGAGCTGTCAGCACAGAGCCCGATGTGGGGCTCAAACTCATAAACCGTGAGATCGTGACCTGAGTTGAAGTCAGACGCTTAACTGAGCCACCCAGGAACCCCTAAGAGGACTATCTTTAGAGTAAGTTCCCAAAAGTGGGATTGCTGGATCAGAAGGTAATTCCATATGTACTGCATATTGGCAAATTTTCTTCCATAGAGATTATATCATTTTGCATGCCCACTAGCAATTTATGAAAATGCCAATTTACCTGAACTTTTGCCAACATAATGAGTGAGAAATTGTATGTCAGTATAGTTTTAATTTACATTTACATTACTTATTGTAAGTTAGGGAGATTTTTATGTCTTTTCTGTGGATTTTTTACCTTTGGCACATGTTTTATTTGATTTTTTTAGTCTTTTTAAACTCAATTTAAAATAGTTAGGGATATTGGCCCTTTATATGGCATATTTCTTGCAACAGTTTCTTCGAATTTATGTGTCTATTCGTATGTGCTTTGGGTTTTTTTTCCCCCTCATGTAAAAATTTTTATTTTTTTGGCAAAACTCATTCCTTTATTGCATCTGGACTTTAAGTCATTACCAGAAAGCCTTTACAAACATGCAGGGTAATAGGAATTGTTTTATGCCTTCTGCTAGATCTCCAATCCACTTGGAGTTTATACTTACATATGGTATAGGAAATGAGTTTCTAATTTTCCCAAACATGATTTATTAAACAGTCCGTCTTTGCCTCAGCAGTTTGAGATACCACTTTTATCATATATTAAATGTCCACATAAGCCTGAATTTTCTATTTTATTCAATTAGTCTTTCTGTCTACTCATGTACTAGTACTACACTTTTAATTGTATCGTGTAGGGTTATCCACCCCACTCCCCAATAGCTCTTACTTTTTAGAAATTTCCTAGCTATTCTGAAATAGTTCTGAGAAAAAGGTCTTTGGCACTTTTTAAGTTGGGATTGTACTTTATTCATAAATCAGCTTAAAGAAGAACTGATATATGAGTAATATTGACACATCCTGAGAATAGAAAGATATTTGATATTTGAACAAATAGAAAGATATTTGTTCAAGTCAGTTTTTGTGTCAGAATATAGTTTCCTTCACATAGGTTTTGAACATTTTATTAGGTTTATTCCCAAGTATTTTATCTTTTTAGTTACTATTGTAAATGATACATTCTTTTTTTCTTTCATGAGATTGCCTAACTGGTTGTGTAAGTTAAGGCTGTTATTTTTCATATTAACTTCATATCTTCCTACCTTACTGAATTATTTTGTTTGTTTGTTTGAGGTAGTTTAGTATTGATTCCTAGGGCTTAACAGGTATGATAAGATGTCATCTGTAAACAGAGATAGTTCTTTTCTTCTTGTTGTTCAATTATATCTCTGGGGCATCTGAGTGGCTCAGTCAGTTAAGCGTCTGACTTCCGCTCAGGTCATGATCTCACGGTTAGTGAGTTCGAGCCCTGCATCGAATTCTGTGCTGATAGCTCAGAGCCTGGAGTCTACTTTGGATTCTGTGTCTCCCTCTCTCTCTGCCTCTCACCTGCTCCCGCTGTCTCTCTCTCTTTCTCTCAGAAATAAATATTAAAAAATTTTAATTATGATATCTCTAATTGATTTCTCTTGTCTAATTATATTGGGTCATACTTCTAGCACAATATAGTAATGGAGATAGTGATCATCTTTGCTTTGTTCCTGACTTAAGTGTAAACATCTTTAGTGTTTCTTCATTAAATTATAGAAAGTATTTAGAAAATATCCATCCATTTCTATTTTCTCAGGAGTTTTAGGAATGAGTGTTGAATTTAGATAGTGTTTTTCAACAACTAGACATACTCATATGGTGAATTAAATTAATATTTCCTAATACTAAACTATACTTTCATACTTGATATAAGTCCTACTTGGTCACAATACACTGTTTTCTTAATGTAGTAATGGAAATTATTCACTATATTTTCTCTAGGATTTTTGCACTGGTATTTTTAAGGGATGTGGGTTTGCAGTTTTGGGGGTCTTTTCATAATCAGGTTTAGGTATCAGAGACTAGTCACTGATGGAAAAATTAGAAACAAAATAGTTGGGATGCCTGGCTGGCTCAGTCAGTAGAGCATTCAACTCTTTTTTTTGTTAATGTTTTTATTTATTTTTGAGACAGAGAGAGGCAGAGCATGAGCAGGGGAGGGGCAGAGAGAGAGGGAGACACAGAATCAGAAGCAGGCTCCAGGCTCTGAGCTGTCAGCCCAGAGCCCGACGCGGGGCTCAAAGTCACGAGCTGTGAGGTCATGACCTGAGCCGAAGTCGGACGCTCAACCCACTGAGCCACCCAGGCGCCCCTAGAACATTCAACTCTTGATCTCAGGGTCATGAGTTTGAGTTCCACATTGGGTGTGGAATCTATTAAAAAAAAAAAATAGTTAAGAGTTCCACTGGGAAAGTCCCCTTTGATCTTCTTTCTCTGAACATCCTTTAATAAGCTTTATTTTTCCTTGTCTTCACATTCTTTGTTCTTGTGGGCCTTCAACTTTCTAATATTCTTGTGAATAAGGACTACCCGTGGTATGCACCATCTTTGAACTTTTGTATATAGCAATAAAAAACATCTTACCCACTAGAATGCTTCCTATGGTATACATTGGTTTAGGGCCCTCTTGTTTTCTTCCTCCTTTAAGTAATTCTTGTTTGCAAAATGAGAGTTTACTTTGGAGCCTTTTTTTTTTTTTTTTTTTGTCACATATATAGTGCTTATTGTGTTTAGCCTTTCCATCCCTGGCTGTTACAAACTCAGAATTGATAGCATCATTTTTTCCTGGTTTCTCATCACATTCTGGTGATATCTGCAGTGGTTCCCTTGGTTGTACCTTTATAATTTTAGGCCCATGACTTAAGCCCATATCATTTCTTCCAGTCGCTGTTCTATCCTGATAGATCTTAAGAATGGACCGTGCCAGTTTGGCCATTCACCATTACTAAGCTCTTTTTCTGCCATAAGTAGCCACCAATATCTAGAGATAGAGGAGGTTGTATGGCTCCTTGCCACAACTTTTCAGGTTGTAAAGAAAGCAAATCCCAGACTAAATTCTGCTACATATACACGCATTTATTAGCAAACGGCTACAAAACAAAGTAACAGCAATTATAAATCTGGTTTGCAAGCTCGGTGAAGTCCTAACTTTGTCCTAAATGTGTTAACCACAATTTGCATGGAGGTTTCATTGAAACCAACAGCAACAAAGAAAAATTCAGTTACTTTATACATGGCAGGCAATAGGAATCCTCCAAATTGGTGGCTGAACACAAACTTTTTCAAAATAAAACTTCATTCCACTCCAAAACATACCCTGTTAGTGCAAGGGTGGTGATTGTTTCTATATTCCAACACGCCTATCTTTCTATGTATCTCCACATATATCTTGAACATCACTAATTTTATCAACAAAAATCTGTTTCTAACATCAGATAGGCATTGGTCAGAGGTGACTAGAGCTAAAGTGGATGCAGTAGTCATCTCTGGAGCATGGTCTTAAATGGGAGCTAACCATCCCTGAAATATATATTTCTGATTAGGGTACAGACCACCCTTAGGGTATAGATTTCAGCTAACACACACACTTTGATATCATATTGTTTATACTAAAGTACTTAAAAATAAACTACAGGCAACTTATAACAAAATATAAGCCAAGCCTCAGTTCGTTTGGCCTGCCTGTCTGACTTGTATTGCCCTGCTCCCAAAAGGACACTAGAAGACATTTTGTAAATAAGAAAATGGGGCGCCTGGGTGACTCAGTTGGTTGAGCGTCTGACTTCAGCTCAGGTCATGATCTCATGGTTCATGAGTTTGAGCCTGGGTCAGGCTCTGTGCTGACAGCTCAGAGCCTGGAGCCTGTTTCAGATTCTGTGTCCCCCTTTCTCTCTGACCCTCCCCTACTTGTACTCCGTCTCTCTGTCTCTCTCTCAAAAATAAACATTGAAAAAAAGAAACAAAACAATGCTTTTATTTAACTTATTGTGTTCAATGCACTTGTCCCTGAAAGTGACAGTGTGAGTAATCCTAAACAGAGAAGCAAGGGAGAGCATTTTTCCTTAGCAGTGGTTACAGCAAGGAAGGTGGTAACAATACAGGTATAACGAGGCCGCCGCAGGGGGCCAGCTGGCTTCCCAAGTTGGTCCAGGCCTTGGAATACCCACCATTAGATCTTCTAACAAGTATGTTCTCCGGTGATGGGCATTATTACCCCCACTCATCTTTCAGTCTGTATTCACAGAAAGCCAAACTTTACAATTGATATAGCATACGAGACTTCACACAAATAAAATGATGCAAAGAAATGGAAGAATAAGCAGTTCTTTTCAATGAACCCTGAGAAAGCTCTTCTTAAAACCATCTTTCTACAAAGCCACATAAATTTTTATCCTATTCATAAAGAAAATCTGCATTTGATAATTTTTGTATCTAGGGGCGCCCGGATGGCTTAATTGGTTAAGCGTCCCACTACGGCTCAGATCATGATCTAACAGTTCGTGAGTTCAAGCCCCACATGGGTCTCCACACTGACAGTGTGGAGCCTGCTTGGGATTCTCCCTCTCTCCGTCTCTGCCTGCCCCCCTCCATGCTCTCAATTCCTCTCTCTCTCAAATATAGAAATAAACTGGAAAAAAAATATAATTTCTGTATCTAGAACAGGAAATTTCATGGGATTGGGTAAAAAAACTTAGGTAATAAAATATATCATACTTTTATGTCATGGAATGTAATTAATTCCCACAAATGTTTATGGATCTGGACATGGAGCCTTTATGTTTCTAATCAGGAGTTGCAGAAATAACTTCTTTCTTGGCTGTGTAGTACCAAGGTCATTGGAAAGTATACCTTGTAGGCAGTTTTCCAGACAACTAGTCAATATATTTGCTTTTTTTTTTTTTAATATACAGCTTCAGTAAAACCATGACTTTCATGGTTTCACTAGTTTTCCATCAGTGATGTGATATATTGATTTTTCCATTATAAATATTTGTAGTTACCGTGCAGTAAAATTTATTTTTAAAAAATAATGACATTTCATTACGTACAGATGATATTTATTATTTTTAGAACCTAGAAATGCAGAAGCTGAATTTATTTTTAACTCGATCATTGTTTAAGACTGCTGAGAGGAGAGTGATTGGGGGATGGTTTATTAAAGTTTTTCCTATTAAAGATTTTCCCCTCTATTTTATTAAAGTGATGCATTGTTATCACAGAAAATGCAGAAATACAAAAAGGATAAAGAAGTTATATTATTTGGTGTTAGCCGTAAGTACCAATTCTGACCAGATTAAGCAGAAGGAAATTTAGGGGAAAGATATCAAAGATGTCAGAGAACCCAGGATCAGCTGGGGACCCAGCATGGAAACGGATGAATGGATGCAAGGGTTTTTAGGAAGAGCTCACTAGGAGAACCATGGCAGCAGGAAGTATATCTGCAGAAAAGTCTTGCCAGCACTGTGGTGAACATTGCTTGCCATGAATTTTTGACCGTCATACTCTTTTGACGTTAGTTCAAAATTCAGAATCTCAGGAGAAACATATGATTATCCAAATCCTAGGTCATGTGCCCATACACTGACCGTACCAGAAGAGGGAAAATGGAAGTCTGGCCCCTTCAACTCTCCTTGGAGCTCTTCCTGCCTCCAAGACCATGTACAATGTGGTATTACCTGCTGGGTTGCTGGCTATCCTATTAGGAAGTCTGGGATTGGATACTACACAGCCAAAAAGTGACAAAAATCACCTAGAGAAAACATTTTGGTATCTTTCCCTTTAGGCTTTTTAAATGCATTTTTCTCCCGTTTACATAACTTGGATCACAGAATCAGAATACAATTTTTAAAAATCCTACTTCTTTTAATTACCAACATAGCATGAGCACATTTTCCTATTACTAAAATGTTTACAGTCATTGATAATGGTCACGTAATTATCCATAACACATACAGTAGTGTACTTAAATATTTTCCTACTGTTGGAAATTGAGATTGTTTCTAAGGGTAAAATATTCTATAATACAAGACAGGGACAGCACACTTGGCTCCTGTAAGGGTCTAAACTTGCCCCACGAGTATTCCCATATCCAAGGAGCATGATGTTAAATGGCAAATAAAAGCCACCAAGATAGGAAAAAAGTTTTGTTATCTTTGGACCTTTAATGGTACCTTTTTGCTGTATTTTGAACAAGAGATCTGCATTTTCATTTTATACTGGGACCTACAAATTATTAGCCAGTCCTGACTGAATTCCAAATACTTTGACCCAAATTGGAGCCAAACCTTCCAGATTTCTCTCACTCCTTCCACATCCCCAAACATGCAATTTATTCATCAGCATTCATCCTCCTGTCTATGCTAAAATTGTTACCTCCTCATAAAGACTGTTATACTATGTTTCTTTGTTATTCTCTATCACAGCATGTCCTTTAGTGTTTTTATTGCACAAATTACAATCTGTAATTATTTATTTGTTTACTTGTTCATTGTCTGTCTCCCCTAATGAAATGTAATCCCCATGAGGAAAATGGCTTGGTCTGTCTTGTTCACTGCTTCATCTCTAGCAACTGGCACATTGCCTGGAACATAACAGATGCCCAATAAATATTTGTTGAGTGAGTGAAACATGGGACATTATCTCATCAGTTACCAAGGAAGTTGACGGGAAGACTAAAAAATGATTTGGGATGTCACAAGAAATACTACACCTTTTAAAAAAGGCCAAATGACCAGAGAATTGAAAGAAGATAGACTTGATTATGTGAAACAGTGAGCATGTCAAATCAGGAAATATTTATAAAAGGTCTGCTCTGTGCAAATCATGAGGTCACATGGTATTTCACTCTGGAGTCTTATAATCTAGTCAGGAATAAGGAAAATTAACATAAAAATAGGAAATAGAAATACAGTGTAGTAGAGCAACATTTTTTAAAAAGTAAACTCTATACTCAATGTGGAGGTTGAACTCATGACCTTGAGTTGCATGCCCTACTGACTGAGCCAGGCACCCCATGGAACAACATCTTTAAATTAATGAAAGAAAAAATGGTCAATTAGAATTCTATACCTAGTGAAACTATATTTCAAAAACAAAGGTAAAATACTTTTCCAGTTATATAGATACTGAACAAATTTATCACTGGTGGTGCTGAAACAATTGGATATCCATATTTTTTAAAAAATATCCATATTTCTTTAAAAAGGGTAAAATAATTAAGGTTATTTTTTACTTTAGTTTAGCCAGATTTCTTAGATTCAACATCAAAACCATGGTCCATAAGAGAAAACAACAGAAATTATTGACGAACAGTAATTGTCATCGAAATTAAGAACTTGTAGTCTTTGAAAGGTACTATAAACAGAATAAAAAGGTAAGTCATAGACTGGCACAAAATGTTCACAAACCACATATCTGCTAGGGGATGTGTATCCAGAATATAAAGGACTCTCTAGGTGCGCCTGGGTGGCTCACTCAGTTGGGTGACCAACTTTTGATTTCAGCTCAGGTCTTAATCTCACAGTTCATGGGATTGATCCCCGCATCAGGCTCCTCACTGACAGTGTGGCAGGCACCTGCTTGGGATTCTCTCTCTCCCTCTCTCTGCCCCTTGCATGCTTGCATGTGCGCACGCTCTCTCTCTCTCTCTCTCTCTCTCTCTCTCTCTCAAAATAAATAAATAAATATTTAAAAAAGAACTCTCTAAAACCCAAAATAATAAAACCTAATTTTTTTAAATGGGAAAAATTTGAGTAAACATTTCACCAAAAAGTATAAAGGGATGGCAATTAAGCACACAAAAAAATGCTCAACATCATCAGTCATAAGAAAAGTGAAAATTAAAGCAATTATACACACACACACACACACACACATTTGTTAAAAATGTCCAAAATTTAAGATCGACCATAACAATATTGGCAAGGCATACAGCATATGGAATTCTCATACATTGCTGGTGGATACAAAATGGCACAACCACTTGGAAAACAGTTTGGTAGTTCCTTCGAAGTTAAATATCCACCATCATGTGATCCAACCGTCCCAATCTTAGGTATTTATCCAGGAGAAATGAAAAAATGTTTGTAACAAATCTGTAATAGCCCCGAAATGGAAACAATGTATATTGGAAAATACCCATCAACAAGTTGATAGATAAGTAAATTAACATGCCATACGATGGAAGAATATTCAGCACACACACACAAAAAAGACTATTGATACATATAAAACATGGATGACTCTCAAAATAATATTAAGTGAAAGAAGCCAGGCAAAAAAGAGTACATACAGTACAGTATGATTCCCTTCATCTAGAGTTCTAGAAAATATAAACTGATATATAGTGGCAAAAAGCAAATCAACACTTGCCTAGGAATGATGGGAGGGTGAGATGGGTTAGGAATTGGAGGGTAGTAGGGAAGGACTGAAAAGGGGCCCAAATACCTTTGGGAGTAGTGGATACATTCTTTATCCTGCTTGTGTTGTTAGTTTCATGGATGAGAATGTCAAAACACAAATTGCACACTTCATATATGGGCATTTTATTGTATAGTTTTTTAACTGTAATCAATCTTGTTCACATTATGTGTTCCAAAAAATTTCTCAAAATGTCTGGTTAGTTGTGGCATCCTCTTGGCTTCCATTTTAAACTAGAAACATTTTAGGGGTGCCTAGATGACTCAGTTGGCTAAGCACCCGATTCTTGATTTTGGCTCAGGTCATGATCTCACAGTTTGTGAGTTTGAACTCCACATCAGGCTCAGTGCTGACCGTGCAGAGCCTGCTTGAGATTCTCTCTCTCCCAATCTCTCTGCCTCTCCCTCACTCTCTTTCTCTCACTCTCTCCCAAAATACATTAATAAACATTAAAAAAATTAAACTAGAAACACTTTAGACCAGCTACACTCTGGTTTTTATATTCAACTAAGCCATAGATATTCCAACGCAGGATACTCTACAGAAACTAAAATCTTTACCAAATGATAAAAAGATAAAGGTTAAACAATTAGAAACCCATTTATAAACATAAGCTTGTATATAATTTAAACTTTAAAAGTGTTGGGCTCCCAGCCCTCTCTCCTATCTCAAATTTTGCTGCTCTCTTGTGCCTCCTGCATCTATATTTACCTTCCCTGGTCCCTTTGGGAAGTGTTTCTGTGCTGCCTTGATGTGTCCCCTCAATAAGATGTTACCAGTGCCTCTGCTTTGTTTCACTCTAGGGTTCTTGCCCTCATTTACTTTCTCGAAACATGCCAATGCAGCGACCACCATATCCTCCTGAACAAGCATTTTCTTCATTTCCTGTGGTTAGAGGGAAGGGATAGAGGGCTATGCCACTACACATCACGCAAGGTGATGTGTCATGCCTTATGTGTCATCAGGCAAGGTGTCATGCCTTAGACCTAAAGACAAGGAGGTCTCCTCCTGTTGTCCTCGTGAGGTGGCCTATCCTACGTTAGCAGGCTCTTTCAGTTTCAGAAACCTCGCCCTGGTTACCAATTGATTTTGATTCCTCCTCAGATTGGCTAGGTCTCTAAAACTGAAGGAGATGAAAGATAAATTGATTAAAATGGAACTTACAAGAACACTGTCTGAAGGTTCTCAGTGATGAGACAGGGGATATAGCTCAAATGTCATTTCAAGATTGGCTACTCACACATTCAATCTGTTGGTGTCTTGGATATCTCTATCCAGCTATGCAACCATACAATTCTGGTTTTTCTGTCTCTGTGATGGTAGTTGGTTGTGGACTGAATAATAGAACACTACAAACATGGCAACCACAACATGGGCGTGTGTGGATAAGTGAGTGCAATTTTGTGAACAAATGCCGTGCCTCCCAGATAAAATAAACACAGCAGGATGGTGGAAGGGGGAGATTATTCCCTATTTTTGGATATGCTTAGTTTGAAGAGTGGGTTCTTTTAAAGGACATGCTTCAACTAGTTCTTCCTTACTGAAAACTCCCTGTATCTTCATTGCTAACCTTGCTACTGAATGCAGCCAAAAATATCTATTCAATACCACCATTTGGAGGTTTTCCAGGCAAATCAAAAGCTCCATGTTTGAATTCATCATTACTTATTCCGCGCTACAAGGTCCATTCTTCTTGCAAGTTTTTCTATTTCAATGTAATGATACCACTGTCCAACGAATTCCCCAAGCCCCAAACATAAATGTCTTGACTTTTTCCTTTTGCTCACTCTCTACACCTAATCTGTCACCTTCTAAATAGCTCTTAATTCTGTTCCCTCTTCTTTGCTACTATGGCCACACACCTTCATCATTTCTTTCCTGAATTATTGGAATAGCTTCCTAACTAGACCATCTGCTGCTATTTTTTTCCTCTATAGCCCATTCTCCACAAGGTAAAAAGTTATTTTCTAAAAAGTAAATCTGACCGAAAATGTATGGAAGCCTGTACAAGGGACACCTAACTCAGACTTGATGGGTCAGAGGAGCAGCATCTCCATCCAGGTCGCTGAGAAGATTTTATCTCAAGGAGACCGCTGGAATTAGATGATAGTGGCTGTTGACTGCCCTGACCTTTTAGAGGACTCAAAGCCTTAGGCAAAAATATGAGGCTGTGCTACTTAGCAGAAGCTAGATGGTTAAGGATCTTGTAGTGATTCTAAGTGGGACTTTATCCTGAGGGCAGTGAGATGCCACTACATCCAGGAAGTCACTTGATCAGATTTCCATTTCCCAAGATCATGTAGCTGCTAAGTCTGAGTCCAATTGCTAACCAAGCCTTGTCTAGCCTATGTTGTTCTGCCTATGATTGATCTCCAGCACACAAATATCACCACGGTCATCCTTAATATTCTATAGCCATTTACATTCACTCATGCAATATATAGGAAACCCCTTCTGGCCTAACAGTTGAAAATACAAACATAAATGATAGTTATTTTCAAGGAACTCATGGTCTACTAGAAGATATAGACATATAAACAAATAATTTAAAAAAAACAAAAATACAGGGTAATTAGAGTCAGAATAAAGTTCTAGAATATGGCTAGAGGACTATCCAAATCTACCTGGGTGTCTTGATGGGCTTCTTAGGAAGTGGCAGCTGAGTTGAGTCTTGAAGAGTGTCTAGAGATTTTTCTGGAGGAGAAAGGCACAAGATACTCAAAGTCAAGGAGGCAAGATAGAGAACTTTCCAAATAATTCCATATGGCCAGAGCATACCCTGTATATTGTATTAGAAAGATAAGCTGGGGCAAGGGTCACAAAGAGCTCTGTAAAACGTAAAAGGATTTCAGGCTATGACTTGTAGGGAAGGGAACTGGGGAAATGGCAAAATTAGAATTGCTTTGTAGAGCTTTGTGATGGTTTGGTTGTAATGGGGTTAGGACTGGAAAGAAGAGGCTGCTGCATTGATGACAGTAGGAGGTAAAACCAAACCCAAGTAGGGGTCTTGGGTAAAGTAGATTGTGTACTTGACTTTCCCCCTGGTGCCTAGCCTCTGACTCACTCATCTCTCCTTTGCACTGGCAGTCAATTCATCCCTCTTTTTTCAGCAGCGGGTGGTTAAGCTGTTTGTTGACCAAAACTTGGCCTCCTCATCCCACGCATCCCCTCTACTGCAACCATTGTGTTTTTAAAGGAAATGCCTCTTAAATGCTAGCAGTGCCTTCAGCAGCCTGGTGGTGCTCCCAAGTCATAAAAAAGAACTGTAATGTCCCTGCCAAGGAACTGAATGGTGAAGACATGCCACACCAACTTTGAAAGGTTACAAACTCTTGTTCTTTGCCATGTTTATAAAATATGTAAAAAAAAAAAAATGATAGCAATAAGAGCTTCCTTATAGAACATAAAATTGGTTACCTATAGAATTTTTAAAACATTTTTTAATGTTTATTTATTTTTGAGAGAGAGAGAGTGCAAGGAGGGGAGGTGCAGAGAGAGAGGGAGACATAGAATCCCAAGCAGGTTCCAGGCTATAAGCTGTCAGCACAGAGTCCAACATGGGGCTCAAACCATTAACTGTGAGATCATGACCTGAGTCAAAGTTGGATGCTTAACCAACTGAGCCATCCAGGCACCCCTACCTATAGAATTTCATAATAATTTCATAATAATTTCCACTTATTAAGTGACTACAATGTCTCAAGAATTGTATTTGGGGCTTCATATACAATGTTTTGAACTATCGCAACATCTCTGAAAGGTGGCTGATATTATTATTAGATTTTACAAATCATTATATTGAGTATTTGAAAGGTTAGGTAACTTGCCCAAGATTCACAGTGGGGGTTGGGATCTAACTGAGTTTCATTGGATATCAAAATCCACTCTCTGTACACAACCTTACAATGCCTTTCTGTGTAGATGTGTATGTACTTACATACTTTAGGTAGGTTTATTCACTTTGAGGAGCTAAATCATATTTTTAATTAGCCTTCTTTATAATTATTTCAGATCGTCTCTAGACGCTAGACTCATTTCACTAACCATTCTTTAATGAAAAAAATAATATGTTCATTTAAGATATTTATTGTACTTTATAATATTGTACCAAGCAAAATCTGAAACTAATTGGTACATAAAATACCCAGTGATGTTGTAATCTCCAATTTTGTTTCTATAAAATACTAGCATGTGAGGGTATTGACTTACACTGCTGGTAGAGTAAAAATTAGAACAATTTTTCTGGAAAACAGTTTGGCAATATGTACCAAAACTTTAAAATATCTTCACTTAAGGGGCACCTGGGTGGCTCAGTCGGTTGAGCAGCCAACTTCGGCTCAGGTCATGATCTCACAGCTCATGAGTTCGAGCCCCATGTTGGGCTCTGTGCTGACAGCTCAGAGCCTAGAGCCTGCTTCAGATTCTGTGTCTCCCTCTCTCTCTGCCCCTAACCCACTCACATTCTGTCTCTGTCTCTCTCAAAAATAAATAAAAAAACATTAAAAAAATTAAAATAAAATGTTCACTTAAAAAACAACCCTCATCATTCTAGAATATTCTGTCCAAACTAGACAGAAGAATATAATAAACTGTCATGTGTCCATCACTCAACTTCAGTAACTGTCAACTCAGATCAGCCTTGTTTCATATAAATTCCATTTTCCTCCTATCTGTATTATGTTGAATTCTAGATATTATATCAATTCTTTTTTCTAAAAAAAAATGTGTGTCACTGTTTTTCATTTGCATTTACATTTTAACTTTACATGGGAGCATAATATATATACAGAAATGTGTTGCTCCATTATTTATAATAGCCAAATTATGGAAGCAGCCCAAGTGTCTATCAATAGAGAATGAATAAAGATGTGAGATACATGCACACTCACACACACATCACACACACAAATATATATCTGTGCACACATACAATGGAATATTATTCAGCCATAAAAAAGAATGAAATTCTACCATTTGCAACACATGGATGGATCTAGAGAGTATAATGCTAAGCGA
This sequence comes from Acinonyx jubatus, assembly GCF_027475565.1. Classification (NCBI taxonomy): domain Eukaryota; kingdom Metazoa; phylum Chordata; class Mammalia; order Carnivora; family Felidae; genus Acinonyx; species Acinonyx jubatus. The sequence continues at coordinate 11,580,151 of NC_069380.1, forward strand.
AATAGTCAGAAAAAGACAAATACCATATAATTTCATATGTGGAATTTAAGAAACAAAACAAAGGAACAAAGGAAAAATTAAGAGACAAACCAAGAAACAGACTCTTAACTAAAGAGAACAAACAGGTGGTTAACAGAAAGGAGGTGAGTGGGAGGATGGATAAAATAGGTGAAGGAGATTAAGAGTGCACTTATCTTGATGAGCACTGGCTAATGTATACAATTAATGAATCACTGTATCATATACCTAAAACCAGTATAAAATGCGTGCTAACTATACTCAAGTAAAAAAAAAAAAAAAGAAAAGAAAAAAGAAAGAATTCTTTCACCAAATTTTTCAAAAATAATGTATTTTTTAGGGAAGTTTTAGGTTCACACCAAAATTGAGATGTTATGGAGATTTCCCATATACTCCCTGTTCCTACACATGTAGAGCTTCTCTCATTATTACCATTGCCCACCAGAGTGATACATTTGTTACAATTGACATTATAATTACCCAAAGTCTAGGGTTTACATCAGGGTTCTCACTTGATGTTGTACATACTATAGATTTGGAAAAATGCATAACAACATACGTTGCAGACTATGAGTCTGGAGTTCTCTCTTGTCCGGCAAGAGAGGAGACACAATAGAATACAAGAGAGGCTAATATCCAAGAGGAAACAAGAATCCGGAATAGGGGTTTCATCTCCGTATTTATTCAGCCCACAAGATATTACCCACATGGTGAACGTGAAGAAAACAAGATCTTATCCAAGTGGTAAGCGTGGAGAATACAATGAGACAGTAATCATTAACTTGTGTGTGCAAGAAGCAAAGGGTCTGGGACGGAGGCAGGTGGAGTTTGTGATAGCATATTGACATCAGGTGGAAAGTAATTTCCTGCAGGTGACATAATAAATTACTCATGATCCCATTACTGTATCTCATTAGGCAACCTCAGGTGCTTTCACCCCATGGTGGTGGCTTTCTGCCCTAAGCTTTTTTCTAACTCATTTATGTAAGCAGAACCTATTTACCCACTCATACATCCATCCTTATAGTATCATACAGAGTATTTTTGCTGCCCTAAAAATCCTCTGCACCCCGCCTATTCTTCCTCACTACCCAGTCTCAAACACTGACAACCACTGATCTTTTCACTGTCTCCACAGTTTTACCCTTTCCAATACATCATATAGTTGGAATCATACAGTATGTGGTCTTTTCAGATTAGCTTCTTTCACTTGCTAATATTCATTCAAGTCTCCTTCATGTCTTTTCATGACTTGATAGATGACATTTTTTAGTGCTGAATAATATTCCTTTGCTGGATGTGCCACAGTTTCTATATCCTTTCACCTACTGAAGAACATTTTGGTTGCTTTCTGGTTTGGGCAATTATGAATAAAGCTGCTGTAAACATCAGGTTTTCAGGTGGACATAAGTTTTCAACTTTTTGGGGAAAATACCAAGGAGTGTGTTCACTAGATCATATCATAAGAATATGGTCAGTTTTGTAAGAAATTGCCAAAGTATCTTCCAAGGTGGCTATACCTGTTCCATTTTGCATTCTCCCCAACAATGAATGTTTCCTCTCATCCTTGTCAGCATTTGCTCTTGTCAGGGTTCTGGATTTTGGCCACTCTAATAGGTGTGTAGTGATAATCTCATTGTTGTTTTAATTTGCATTTCTTTGGGTTGGTTCACAAACAGCCCTCATACATGCAGGGCAAAGAGAGACAGAAGAAAGAGGCAGATCACTTCACATTGGTAGATGGCAGTTTTAATAAACAAGGGAAACTTATTTACAAGGCTTGTCTTGGGTGTCTGAAGGAACAGGAGATCTCCACACCCACTGCCAATCTTAAATGTTTATATAGAGGCCTCAACGGGTTTCAGTCATACATACTGTTTAGATAGTTTCAACCCCACACACCACATTACTATCTCAAAGCTGTGTCCTTGGGGCAGCTTCCAGCATGGGAAAGTTAAGGAAAATGCACATCCCAAGGACAAGGAAGGGGTGAGGAGCCTCTGATTGCACAGGTCCAGCCGAAGGGTCAATAGGCAGTCACATCCTCTTAATGATCTTCTCAAATACCCCGATGACATATGACGTGGAACGTTTATTCATATGCTTATTTGCCATCTGTATATCTTCTGTGGTGGGGTGTCTGTAAAAGTCTTTGGCCCATTTTCAAAAACATAATTTTTTTTAACGTTTATTTATTTTTGAGAGACAGAGAGAGACAGAGCATGAGCAGGGGAGGGGCAGAGAAAGAGGGAGACACAGAATTCAAAGCAGGCTCCAGGCTATGAGCTGTCAGCACAGATCCTGATGTGGGCCTCAAACCCATGAACTGCAAGATCATGACTGAGTTGAAGCTGGTCACTTAACTGACTGAGCCACTCAGGTGGCCCTCACCCATTTTTTAATTTTTTAATTTTTTTAATCAATATATGAAATTTATTGTCAAATTGGTTTCCATACAACACCCAGTGCTCATCCCAAAAGGTGCCCTCCTCAATACCCATCACCCACCCTCCCCTCCCTCCCACCACCCATCAACCCTCAGTTTGTTCTCAGTTTTTAAGAGTCTCTTATGCTTTGGCTCTCTCCCACTCTAACCTCTTTTTTTTTTTTTTGTTTCCTTCCCCTCCCCCATGGGTTTCTGTTAAGTTTCTCAGGATCCACATAAGAGTGAAACCATATGGTATCTGTCTTTCTCTGTATGGCTTATTTCACTTAGCATCACACTCTCCAGTTCCATCCACATTGCTACAAAGGGCCATATTTCGTTCTTTCTCATTGCCATATAGTACTCCATTGTGTATATAAACCACAATTTCTTTATTCATTCATCAGTTGATGGACATTTAGGCTCTTTCCACAATTTGGCTATTGTTGAGAGTGCTGCTATAAACATTAGGGTACAAGTGCCCCTGTGCATCAGTACTCCTGTATCCCTTGGGTAAATTCCTAGCAGTGCTATTGCTGGGTCATAGGGTAGGTCTATTTTTAATTTTCTGAGGAACCTCCACACTGTTTTCCAGAGTGGCTGCACCAATTTGCATTCCCACCAACAGTACAAGAGGGTTCCCATTTCTCCACATCCTCTCCAGCATCTATAGTCTCCTGATTTGTTCATTTTGGCCACTCTGACTGGCGTGAGGTGATATCTGAGTGTGGTTTCGATTTGTATTTCCCTGATAAGGAGCGACGTTGAGCATCTTTTCCTGTGCCTGTTGGCCATCCGGATGTCTTCTTTAGAGAAGTGTCTATTCATGTTTTCTGCCCATTTCTTCACTAGGTTATTTTTTTTTCGGGTGTGGAGTTTGGTGAGCTCTTTATGGATTTTGGATACTAGCCCTTTGTCCGATATGTCATTTGCAAATATCTTTTCCCATTCTGTTGGTTGCCTTTTAGTTTTGTTGGTTGTTTCCTTTGCTGTGCAGAAGCTTTTTATCTTCATAAGGTCCCAGTAATTCACTTTTGCTTTTAATTCCCTTGCCTTTGGGGATGTGTCGAGTAAGAGATTGCTACCGCTGAGGTCGGAGAGGTCTTTTCCTGCTTTCTCCTCTAGGGTTTTGAGGGTTCCTGTCTCACATTCAGGTCCTTTATCCATTTTGAGTTTATTTTTGTGAATGGTGTGAGAAAGTGGTCTAGTTTCAACCTTCTGCATGTTGCTGTCCAGTTCTCCCAGCACCATTTGTTAAAGAGACTGTCTTTTTTCCATTGGATGTTCTTTCCTGCTTTGTCAAAGATTAGTGGGCCATACGTTTGTGGGTCTAGTTCTGGGGTTTCTATTCTATTCCATTGGTCTATGTGTCTGTTTTTGTGCCAATACCATGCTGTCTTGATGATTACAGCTTTATAGTAGAGGCTAAAGTCTGGGATTGTGATGCCTCCTGCTTTGGTCTTCTTCTTCAAAATTACTTTGGCTATTCGGGGCCTTTTGTGGTTCCATATAAATTTCAGGATTGCTTGTTCTAGCTTCAAGAAGAATGCTGGTGCAATTTTGTTTGGGATTGCATTGAATGTGTAGATAGCTTTGGGTATTATTGACATTTTGACAATATTTATTCTTCCAATCCATGAGCAGGGAATGTCTTTCCATTTCTTTATATCTTCTTCAATTACCTTCATAAGCTTTCTATAGTTTTCAGCATACAGATCTTTTACATCTTTGGTTAGATTTATTCCTAGGTATTTTATGCTTCTTGGTGCAATTGTGAATGGGATCAGTTTCTTTGTCTTTCTGTTGCTTCATTGTTAGTGTATAAGAATGCATCTGATTTCTGTACATTGATTTTGTATCCTGTAACTTTGCTGAATTCATGTATCAGTTCTAGTAGACTTTTGGTGGAGTCTATCGGATTTTCCATGCATAGTAACATGTCATCTGCAAAAAGTGAAAGCTTGACTTCATCTTTGCCAATTTTGATGCCTTTGATTTCCTTTTGTTGTCTGATTGCTGATGCTAGAACTTCCAACACTATGTTAAACAACAGCGGTGAGAGTGGGCATCCCTGTCGTGTTCCTGATCTCAGGGAAAAAACTCTCAGTTTTTCCCCATTGAGGATGATGTTAGCTGTGGGCTTTTCATAAATGGCTTTTATGATCTTTAAGTATGTTCCTTCTATCCCGACTTTCTCAAGGGTTTTTATTAAGAAAGGGTGCTGAATTTTGTCAAAGGCCTTTTCTGCATCGATTGACAGGATCATATGGTTCTTATCTTTTCTTTTATTAATGTGATGTATCACGTTGATTGATTTGTGAATATTGAACCAGCCCTGCATCCCAGGAATGAATCCCACTTGATCATGGTGAATAATTCTTTTTATATGCTGTTGAATTCGAGTTGCTAGTATCTTATGGAGAATTTTTGCATCCATATTCATCAGGGATATTGGCCTGTAGTTCTCTTTTTTTACTGGGTCTCTGTCTGGTTCAGGAATCAAAGTAATACTGGCTTCATAGAATGAGTCTGGAAGTTTTCCTTCCCTTTCTCTTTCTTGGAATAGCTTGAGAAGGATAGGTATTATCTCTGCTTTAAATGTCTGGTAGAACTCCCCTGGGAAGCCATCTGGTCCTGGACTCTTATTTGTTGGGAGATTTTTGATAACCGATTCAATTTCTTCGCTGGTTATGGGTCTGTTCAAGCTTTCTATTTCCTCCTGATTGAGTTTTGGAAGTGTGTGGGTGTTTAGGAATTTGTCCATTTCTTCCAGGTTGTCCAATTTGTTGGCATATAATTTTTCATAGTATTCCCTGATAATTGTTTGTATCTCTGAGGGATTGGTTGTAATAATTCCATTTTCATTCATGATTTTATCTATTTGGGTCATCTCCCTTTTCTTTTTGAGAAGCCTGGCTAGAGGTTTGTCAATTTTATTTTTTCAAAAAACCAACTCTTGGTTTCGTTGATCTGCTCTACAGTTTTTTTAGATTCTATATTGTTTATTTCTGCTCTGATCTTTATTATTTCTCTTCTTCTGCTGGGTTTAGGCTGCCTTTGCTGTTCTGCTTCTATTTCCTTTAGGTGTGCTGTTAGATTTTGTATTTGGGGTTTTTCTTGTTTCTTGAGATAGGCCTGGATTGCATTGTGGTTTTGATTAGAATTTCCCTGATGATTAGGGATGTTGAACATTTTTCATGTACTTGTTGGTCATCTGCATGTCTTCTTTGGAAAAATATCTATTCAGTTCCTTTACCCATTTTTTAACAATTATTTTAAGTTTATTTATTTATTCTGAGACAGAGACAGATACAGAGAGAGTGCACGGGAGGGGCAGAGAGTGAGGGGGAGAGAGAGAATCCCAAGCAGGCTCCCTACTGTCAGCACAGAGTCTAATGCGGGGCTTGAACTCACAAACTGCAGGGCTTGAACCCACAAATCCTGAGATCATGACCTGAGTCGAAATGAAGAGTCTGAAGCTTAACCAACTGAGCCACCCAAGAGCCCCTAGTCTGCCCATTTTTAAAATCAGATTGTTTATTTGTTTGTTTGCTACTGGGTTGTATGAGTTCTTTTAGATACTCCTTACCAGAGACATGATTTGCAAGTATTTTTTCCCATTTAGCAGGTTGCCTTTCCATTTTGTTGATGGTTTCCCTTGCTGTGAAGAAGTTTTCTCATTTTATCAAGTCCCACTTATTTTTGCTTTTGTTGCCTTTGCTTTTGGTGTCAACCTTTGGAATTTATTTAGGAACCCAGGACATGTTTCTCTGTATTTCTTGTAAATTAGTACCTGCATCTAAAGGCTTGATCAGATTCAGGTAAGATTTTTATGGCAAAGTTACTGCATAGGTGCTGCTATGTTCTTCCACCAGAGCACCTAACATTCTATTGCTCCTCTAAAGTTCTATTGTTCTTCTAACATTGTTGTTCCTCTAACGTTCTATGGTTCTCTAACATTCTGTTTTTCCTCTAACGCTCTATTGTTCCTCTAACGTTCTATTGTTCCTGTGTGATGTTAGCAGGTATTTGTGGTCAGTGTCTGCATCTGTTATTTTCATTCACATTTACAAAATGATGATATTCTAATTCTATCATTTCTTCTTTATTTATTAGCTAGACTACTTCTGTTCAAAGAAACTATGTGATTATCCACTGGCACAGTGTGTATAGACAGGCAGGATAAATGATGGATTCTTTCCCTTTATTTGCCAGGTTTCAAAATAATGAGTTGGTTCGTTAGCAACCTCAAAGGGTGACTAAGTGTTTTTACTTTAAAAATATATCATGAGTTCATGGATTTAAACACATCTTGTGTTACAATTAATTACTGAACTGTTAAACAATAACAGTTAAATAAATTATGATGTATCGACATAATAGATTAGTAGTCACTAAAAATAATGACATAAGTATATATTTATTCACTAATAATTAACTAATTCATGATATTTTATTTTAAAACTATTTTTTCAATCTTTTTTTTTTTTTTTACATTTATTTACTTTTGAGAGACAGAGAAACGGAACACAAGTGAGGGAGGGGCAGAGAGCAAATGAGACACAGAATCCAAAGCAGGCTCTAGGCTCTGAGCTGTCAGCACAGAGCCTGACGTGGGGCTTGAACTCACAAACCACGAGATCATGAACTGAGCCAAAGTTGATGTTTAACCAACTGAGCCACCCAGGCGCCCCATGTAGTGGCTTGATTGTTTTTAAAGTTAAATACATACTCATGGTGCCAAAGGTAAAAAATTTCTCTTCTACCATTGTTCTTAAGCTACCCAGTTCTCTTCCTAGGAGAACACTGAGTTTGTGTATCCTTATATATATTTTCAGAAGGTTTAGAGCTGATAGTTCATCTGTTATGCATTGATATGACAGTATTCCTTGTTAAAATAATGAAAGTCTTCTATAAGTTTGTTACATAGTTGCTTCTCTGACTTCCTGCTTACTCTCCTTCCTCCTTGGGTATTCCAGCCCCTTTCCAGCACTCCCCAGACCTTCCCCATATCCATTGTCTAAAGGGTGAATGAATTCCTGGCACACTAGGGAGCATTCAGCATCCTGCTCAAGCTACAGCCAATATCCATTCTCATTTGTCCTTGCTTAGCCTGTAAAGTTGCAAATGTTTTAAATATTATCCCTGGATATTTCTGTGCAAGCAAATACATCTTACATTTTTAGGAAGCTAAAGCAGATTATAAAACATTATAAATGTATATTTAATGTATATTATTACACTTATATTACAAAACATATAAACACGACATTTTTATAAAATGTAAATGTAAATATATGAATAAAATATATTCTGGACTGACATACAACAAAGCATTAAAAGTAATTTTCTATGGGGGCTTCTGGGTGGCTTAGTCAGTTAAGTGTCTGACTTAAGCTCAGGTCATGATCTCATAGTTTATGAGTTCAAGCCCCACGTCAAACTCTGTGCAGACAGCTCAGAGCCTGGTGCCTGCTTCGGATGCTGTGTCTCCTTCTCTCTCTGCCCTCCCCGATCATGCTCTGTCTCTATCAAAAATAAACAAACACTATTTTAAAAAAATGTAATTTTTTATAGTGACATGATTGTAATTGATTTTTTCCTTTTTAATCTTAACTGCATTTACAGATTTCTCTACAATAAACTCATTATTTATTAACATGTCAAAAAATAGAATATGCTTTAGCTGGTTTTATCTCAGCAAACTAAAAAAATTTTTTTTAGAAGTAACATCAACATTTTTCAACAGCTCCATCTGCTGGCCACTAAATAAAGTTAATTTTCAAATATTAACTGTATTTATTTTTACTACAGCCAGGAGAAGAAATAGAATTCCTGTGTTAAAACAAAGGATGCTTCCTACATATCTTTGAAGAGTGAGTATTAGGAATCAAGTTAATTTACCTGCAATGAAGAGTGATACAAACTTGGGTAGCTAGAGAGCAGGCTATTACCCCAAACACAACACAGACCTGTTTGCCTAGAACAGAGACAGGACACTGAAAAACTGGTTTGGTGTTTTTGGCTATCTTCCACTGGAATGCTGATTTTGATGGTTGTACAAAATAAAAACATCGATTAGAGATTGAAAATGTATATGTATGAAATATATGATATTGCCCAAATATTCAGAGGGGCAGTCTAAACTCTCCAACGTCATTCTCATTACTCTTCAAGTGAAATTGCTCTTGGTTCTGTATCTCTTTATTATTTCCTGAAATTGAATTGATGATAAATATTTTCCTAAATACAAATCTCTCTTTAGATGGTAATGGGAGGTATGATTGTATAAAAATCTCTTAGTTAGGGGCGCCTGGGTGTCTCAGTCGGTTGAGCAACTTACTTCAGCTCAGGTCATGATCTCACCGTTTGTGGGTTCGAGCCCCGCATCGGGCTCTGTACTGACAGCTCAGAGCCTGGAGCCTGCTTTGGATTCGGTGTCTCCCTCTCTCTCTCATTCCTCCCCTGCTCGTTCTCTGTCTCTCTCTGTCTCTCAAAAATAAACGAATGTTAAAAAAAAATTAAAAAAAACCTCTTAGTTATCTAACTCTGGAACTGTTAAAAAGTAAGGTTTATCATTATGCTCAGTAAAATAAGCTAGTCATGAAAGCATGAATATTACATGATTCCCCTTGTATGAAGTACCTACAATATTTCAAATTCATAGAAACGGAAAATAGAATGATGGTTATGAGGGACAAGGGCAAAGAAGAGGGGACTTGTTATATTATGGGTACAGAGTCTTAGTTTTGAAAAATGAGGGGCGCCTGGGTGGCGCAGTCGGTTAAGCGTCCGACTTCAGCCAGGTCACGATCTCGCGGTCCGTGAGTTCGAGCCCCGTGTCAGGCTCTGGGCTGATGGCTCAGAGCCTGGAGCCTGTTTCCGATTCTGTGTCTCCCTCTCTCTCTCTGCCCCTCCCCAGTTCATGCTCTGTCTCTCTCTGTCCCAAAAATAAATAAAAACGTTGAAAAAAAAAGGAAAATGAAAAAGTTCTGGAGATCTGTTTCACAACAATGGAAATAATACTTAACACTACTGAACTGTGCACTTAAAAATGGGTAAGAGGTGAATTTTATGTTTCTTACCACAATAAAAAGGTTTATTATATATATAATATTGATGTTATATATTATAGAATTTGTAACATATACATATACAACAAATTCAAAAGAACACATTGAAGCAACCCTGCACTACACTTCAGATTCCATTTTTCTTATCTTCTTGCAAGTAAATCAGTATTTCCATACATTCATAGCATTTGTTTGTGACTTACATTTTAAAAAGATATTCAAATGTGTTTTTGAGATGGAATGAATCACATTGAAATTACTCTCTAAACTAATTGGAAGATGATGCAAGTCACTAAAAATGTCCCCCTATTTATGTATCCCTGTACAAGTCACTTAGCTTTTTGGGTCTCAGCTTCTTTATGGAAAGTGAGTTGAAAGAAGTGATCATTTCTATGCCTTATGAACCCTAAAATTCTCAAAATGTTTTCATGGCATCTTTTTGATGTCCTTCCCTAACCAACTCTAAAGCCATATATCTCTAAACAAACTGGTAATAAATTTTAAAAAGGCACCATCAAGTCGTTAAAGGTCTATTAGGTGCATTTTATATAACAAATTACACTTAGTTTGAGCCTATAAAAAAGAAGTCTCTCCTTTACAATAGGTAGAAGTAACACGAGCTTATAAAAAACACCCTTGTTAAATGTGGATACATATGTAGGATTAATACAATATCCACACCTTATTTGGAGAGATGATTCAGACCCTAGAAAAGAATAAGGATTGTTTTATTTTTACCCTTATTAAATAAACAAAGTGAGGTGAAAATTTTCTACAGTTTTAAATAGCATAGGCAGTACCACTATGGAGATGAAGGGTAAACTTACAGGACAAAAAAGTCATGGGGCAAAGCAGCATGGGTGTGGGAAGTGGGGAAGAAGTGAAGAGAAATAAAAGTGGCTAAGTAGTGGAGTCTGGTTGAGGTAGGAGTAGGCCCCTATACAACCTCAGACTTACCTCATCCACACTAGTGGGAGCTGCCCTGGATGCAAGACAATTAAAAGCAAAATATAAATACGAGGCTTGGGGGAGAGTCCTCATTTTTATTCCATTCCGTCATCTGGCCAGATTGCTCTAGTGCTCACTATATCTAACAACATGTAACAAAATTTATTCTAAAAAAATATGCTTAAAGAAGCTCATGTATTACTATAGGTATGCTTCTGGTACTAAGTTTAGTTGCTTGCTGAGATTATGGCTAGTTCTAGTGGCTAATCACAATATTCCTTAAATTAATTCTCATTTGCTTTCTTACATAGCTGAACCAACAATATACTTGACAGAAAATATGAAATTTAGAGTAAGTCATTATTCTATGTTAAAAACATGAACATAAAATAACCATGTACATACTGTATATGTATAATACTATGTAAGTATTGTAAGTATGTCTGTGTGTATGCCATGTATATATATTTAAATGCATGCACTTAAACTGGTATGAGCATAATTCTTAACAACCTCAACAGTTGTGAAGAATACGTAATAAAACAGTGTTTGCTATTTATTACAAGTTGTTCAAAAGTAGCATTTTTGATTCCAGGGTCTATAGGCTGTGCTGTTCACAGCAGGAAGCCATCTGCCACATGTGCTTACAGAGCACTTAAAATATCTCTAGTGGGAATTGAGATGTGCTTTAAATGTAAAATTCACAATATGAATGAAAGAATGTAAAATATCTTAATATATTTTTTATATTGATGGCATGTGGAAATGACAATATTCTGGATATATTATGTTACGTAAAATATTATTAAAATTAATTTCACTCGTTTCTTTTTACTTTTTAAAATTGGAAGATGTTAAATTGCATACATGGTTCACCTCATATTTCAGTTGGATAGCATGGATTTACAGTGTAAATAAATGCAATTTCCTCCCATGAATCAAGTGCAAGCCCATGGATTACACACACTGCTGAGTGCTGACTACGGATAAGAGTGAATGGTCTTTGCTTTGGCTGTTCTGCCTCATATATTCAGGAATACTCAGTCAGCAGCTCAGACCTCACTCACAATGGTGACGTATGCTATTCAACTCCAAGGCAACCAAGAAGCCTCTAGCAAGTGTGTATATTTATTCAAACAATATTTGATAACACACACACACACACATTTCTCTAAAGATCCAAGAACATTTTTTAGGAAGAAAAAAAGAATTTTAGTATAATGTTTGCATAGATCAGGAGTACCATTGGTTATTAGGTAGGTAAGAAGATGTTCTAGAATTCCTTAAGGAACAAAGTGTACTTAATAAGATGAGACCTTTAAGACAATGTTCAAAAGAAAGCATTTTCTGTTCTTGAAGAAGAAAGTTAGAAAACTGCTTTGGCTTATGTTTGCTAGCTCTGGTATTAAGATGTACTATGAAGTAGGCGGAAGTCACCTTTCCCGAATTTTCCTTTGTGCCATACTTCCCCTTCTAGCTCTTCCCCCTGTTTGGAAATCCTAGTGCCTTTCTCAGCTCTGTCTCTCTTATTTGTCTCTTTCCATAGAAAGAGAAATAATCTTCTGTTAATGTAAGGCCAGTAGAAGGTTGGGCTCAGAGACACATGCAGTTTGCAGAAATTTCCCAGGTGATTTTGGGATTCTTCCACTCCGCTCCTGTCGAGAACCACTGCCCTCAGATTGTAGATGAATGTGGCATTCTTCCAGGAATATTTACCTTAAAATAGGAGAGTCACAGAAGGGGTACCTGGCTCGCTCAGTAGATAGAGCACGTGACTCTTGATTTCAGGGGCTTGAGTTCAAGCCCCATGTTGGGCATAGAGGTTACTTTTAAAAAAATAAGTAAATAAAAATAAATAAAAGAACAGGCAAAAACAAAACAATGTTTAAGTGGTGCCTGGCTGGCTCTTGATCTTGGGGTCATGAGTTTGAGCCCCATGTTAGGGGTAGAGTTTACTTAAGTATTTTTTAAAATAAAAATAAAGAAGGTCACAGAATAGGCACAATGCTTAATACAAGGAATTAATCATGGAGGGGGGAATTCTAGGCACCAGAAGCTGAGTTTTGGCTGAGGGTGGAGGACAAGAACCTCTATGCTATCTTTCCATGGTGGCTGCATTGTGAATAAGGGTCTGACTTCAGGGTTTTGGAGAAGATTGCTTCATCCATCACCTGATTGCCTAATGCCTAAACATCACAAAGTTAATTTCTACGGGGCTTAGTCTCTGCTAATTGATACCTATGGGCTAGTGGGTTACCTTTTGTAGGTAACACAAACACATTTCAACATGTTTTCTGAAGATCCAATACCTTAACCCAAAGAATTAATTAGTTGGAATTTCTGCACATTTGTAGGCTGGCAGGGATCATATTTTTCAGATTGACTGGCCTTTGGGATGTACTTTGAAATACACAGAATAAATAGTACCCCATATCTAGGTAGGGCCCAGCCTTCTAATTTACTGACTATATTTAGATGCTTCTGGAATGAAATGATGACTGTGAAAGTAAAATAATACACTTACTCTTTTTTTTAAAAAAATATTATTTTTGAGAGGGAGAGAGAGAGCAGGGGAGGGGCAGAGAGAGAGGGGGACAGAAGCTCTGTCTGTGCTGACAGCAGAGAGCCCAATGGGGGGCTCGAACTCATGAACCTTGCTTGAGATGATGACCTGAGCTGAAGTTGGACACTTAACCGACTGAGTTACCCAGGCGCACTGATACATTTATTCTGATCAGATATTACCTTTCAGAAATTCTTTCGTTGTTTTTTTTTCTTTTGACATGCCCATACAGTTTCTTATAGTTCAGCATACTTCCAGTGCATTTTAGGAAGTGATTCTTACATTAATTTTGCTATTCATATATTTCAATAAATATAATTGCCAACAAGAAGTACTATATTTCTAGAGGAGTACATTTATATAGCATTCTATTTTCTTTTTAACCTGGAAATTATTTTCTTTCAAATGCCATTCATTTGAAATTCTAGACCCTCAAGAGACAATTCTCCAGCATACATCTGCTGACATACTTCCTGCAAGGTTCGTGTCCCCCAGGTAGGGTAGGGTGGGTAGTCAAGACTGTATGATTTCTGGCTTCAGGTGTGCAATAACAAAGATTTCAGAAACCATGCTCTACTGTAGTAAGGCTAGTCTAGTAGTATAGTAAAGTGTAGCAGAGGAGTACTAGGGGGCAATGTAGGTGTTTTTAGGGCATTCCTGATGTCTTCCAACTTCCTAATCCCCTTCATCTCAGCTTTAAATCCTACCAAAAGAAAAGGTCCAGATAACCCAAATATGAGTAATGTGGTAGGCAGAATAATAGCCCCAACGATATCCATGTTGTAGTCCTCAGAACCTGTGACTAGGTTAGGTTACATGGCAAAGAGGAATCGGGGTTGCAGATCAAATTAAGGTTGCTAATCATCTGACTTTAAATTAGATGGGGGGGGGCTTATCCTGGACTACTCAGGTGGGCCAGTATAATCACAGCGTCCTTAAAGGTGAACAGAGGAGGCAGAAAGGAGTCAGAGAAAGAGATATGGCAAGGGAAACAGGGTCAGAGAGATGCTGCCATGCTGCCTGTGAAGATGGAAGAAGTGGGACACGAGCTAAGGGATGTGATCAACTTCTGGTAGCTAGAAAGGTAGGAAAATAGATTCTTCCCAAGACCCTCCAGAAAGGAATGCAGCCGAGCCACATCTTGATTTTAGCTCAGTTAAACCCCCGCGGGTCCTCAGAAGCACAGAACTGTAAGGCGATACATTTGTGTTGTTTTAAGCCACTAAGTTGGTGATAATTCGTTACAGCAGCAGTAGAAAACTAGTACAGCTGGTTACTGGATTTGTGGTTCTTTGTGATCAAAGATAATTCTAACCAAGTCTGTATAAAATCAGCATTTTTAAAATATGATTCCCATATAATTCCTCTTTCTCAAGGTCGGCAGCAGTGACAGCTGACTTTTAAATGGTTTATGTTCTTAACTGTCTTAAATTATGCCATATCCTATTATATCTCTCCTGATGAATTAGAATTTTGTTGTTTTTTGGACTTCATTTTTATTAGATGAGTTTTAAGTTCACAGTGAAGTTCAGAGGAAGGTACAGAGATTTATTTACTACACACACCCTTGTCCCCACACTTGGTTATTTTTTAAAGCCCTAACACATAAGTTTATTTTCGCTTTAATACCACTTTCATTCAGATTCCAGTTTTCCTAAAGAGTGTTGCTTTAAATGAAGGTTTCTATTACAAATTTCTGGAAATCCACTTCCTGTTGTATAAAACACGGTTTCTTTTGTCAGAAACTATGCTTCTTTGAGGCCTTAAATATTTTTTCCTCTCTGTCCTAAGGGTAATTGCCAGGTCAACTCTTTTTTTTTTTTTCTTTTTTGGAGCCAATATACATAGTTTGTTTTAAATATGAATCCAAGTTAGTTAACATATAGTGTAATAATGATTTCAGGAAAAGAATTTAGTGCTTCATCACTTACACAGAACACCCAGTGCGCATCCCAACAAGTGTCCTCCTTAGTGCCTCGCACCCATTTAGCCCATCCTGATCAACTCTTAATACACTTCCCCAAAGCTGCAGGAGGGAGGAGCCGGCACCTCCCGCAGGTGAAGGGGGTTAGAGACCTAAATGGAAGGCTCCTTCACGGTATTCAGATTATTTCTCCCTCCAATCATGACAACTGTGATAACCTAACGTATGAGTGAAATGTTTTGTTACAGGTTGAACCACTGACACTGTACCCACCTGCCGCTTAAATAATTCCTCAGAATGGGAAAGGTACGGATTAAGTAGAGACATAATACACACAGCGTAGAAAAAAAACTACTCTCCGGTATTTTGAGAATACTAGGTAAGAGTTACCAAATAAAGAGCAAAGTAGTTAATACCCATTTCATTTACACAGCACAACGTCAGTACTCAATTTCAGTGTTTTAAAACAATACCCAACTTTTATCCCCAAAGTTAGAGATCTATAACAATTTATGTGGTTTTCCCAAAAAGTCCAGGACCGCCGCAGAGGCAGAGAAATCATTGACAGCTGCGTGTCTGGCGGCCACCGCGGCCACAGCGGCGGCGGCATGCCCCCTTGGCTGCGTGCGCGCGCGACGGGGCGGGGCGGAGTCGGAGCCGGGCGCGCGCGCGCGCGGGGACGGGGCGGGGAGAGCCCAGAGGGCCGGCGGGCGCGCGCCCGGGGCTGTCTGGTCGGCAGGGGGCGCTGCGCACCCACGCCCCGCGCTGCCTGCCCCCGGGTGCTGTCCGCGGCGGTTCGATTGGAGCAGCCGCCGAAGAGCGCTTGGCGCCATTTTGAAGCGGAGAGGAGGAGGAACGGCCGGGCTGGCTGCGGAAGGGGAGGGGGGGGGGAGGAGGCGATTGGATGCGGCGGCGGCGGCGGATCCCGGAGAGCAGCGGAGTGAGAGGAGTAGCGAGTCGGGCACCCGGAGGTAGGAAACAATTCAGTTAACGGAAAGAAAATGTCTCTCTTCTCTGGTCTCCGTGCTCCATTTTTCAGCGCCCGCCACCGCGGCAGTGTCTGTGGCGGGGCTTAAGCGCCGCCCGCCTGCCAGCCGAGAGTCGCCTCCCGGCATCGGGGGCTGCAGCCGCCAGCTCCCTGGCGGCGGCCGGGGCCGGGAGGAGTGGGGCGCGGGCCGGGGGCGTGGGTCGGGCTGCGCGGTGGGGGTGGGGAGGGCCCCGCCGCCGGCGCGCTCCCTCCACGCCGCGGGCTCAGTCGCAGCCTCTGGAAATTAAACTTGCCGCCCTGGCCCCAGCCGGGGCGCCCGCGGCGGCGGTGGCGGCGGGCGGTGACCTTGCGCGCGGCCGGGGGTCCGCGCCCCGCAGCCGGGTCGCCCGCGCCCCGCCGCCTCCGCCTCCGCCCCTCCCCCCGCGTCCCGGCCGGCCGGCGGCTGTTTCCCGGGCGGCAGGCGGGCGGCGCGGTGCTCCTGTTGAATCCTCCCGCTGGCGGGTTTTCCCCCTTCCGGGCGAGGGGTGGGGAGCGCGGGTCCGGGCTGAACCCCGGGCGGCGTGCGGGCCTCGGGCGCCTTCGCCCCTTCGCCGGGTCCCCGCGCGCCTCGCCCGCGCCGCCCAGCCCTTTGCTCCGGGCGAGGAAACGGGCTGCTAGAGTGACATTTTTGCACTGTTACTTGCCAATCGCCGGACATAAAGCGCGCTAACCGCGCTCTCGGAGCTGGTGCTGGGGGAACCTGAGGACCTGGTGGAGCGAGAGCGCAAGTACTGGCTGGAGAGACTCCTCCTGGGCGACCACTGGGTTCTGGCTTTCCTTTAGGAAGCCTTGGAGTTGGAGTGACAATGAAAATGGTGTGCAGTTGGAAATAGTTAACATTTTTGCGCTGTTATCTTAGTGACACTTGAAAAGTTTTGGTCAGAAGAAAAATCTTGTATGTTGCCGCTGTTGTTTTTTGGTACGTACGTTCAAGCTGCGCCAAGCAGAAGTACATTTATTTTGAGGGAGTGGATCTGAACCCTGAAATGCGGTGCCTCGCCTTCAGACTTGCCTTGTTACTGCCTTCCTTCCCGGGGAACGCGTAAACTCCGGGAAGGGTTTGAAAGAGCAGGTTGCTACCCTTTCAACACACGTTTTAAGAATCCTAACTAACCCAGTAAAAGAGATCCCTTTATTTTGCTTTGAAGGATGTGCTCTGAACGCTGTTTTCACACTTTTATTATGAAGTGATGGATGGGCAGTGCTGTCCTGAACGACCCTACCCTTACTAGTTTAGGAAACTTGGGATACAGCCTTTAGTTTCGAAGGCTGGCCATAGGTCTTTAGTGAGTTGGGAGTCTTCTACTGTCTTCCTAATAAACTTTAAAAATTCAAGCGTGATTGTAAGAGCGAGCTGTAAATAAAGTACAATTATTTCAAACTTGCATGGCAATACGATCATTGTTCTCAACTGACCCCTGTAAAGTTCCAAGCTAGAGCATTTTTGGTATTAACTTACGTAATAAGTAAAATAGTTAAAAACACAAAAATGGTATTAAGCAAAATAAGGGCTGGAAAGGACACTTCATATATGCAGCACATTTGTCAGAGATGTTAAGCATTTTTAGGGACAGTAAGATGAGCATTCCCATGGTTGTATGCAGGTCAGTTTGTGGAACAGTTAATCTTGTATCACCTGGTGATAGCAGAAAACCTAATTAAAATTTATACCGGTGAGTATGTAGGTGAAAGTTTCAACATGGGACTTATGTTAGATGTATTCTCAAAAACTTAACTATAAAAAACACATCTTAGGTCCGAACGTTATTCCTTTGAAATAAACTTGCAAATACATAGAGAAAAGGTGCACTTTTGACACCTTTGATTACTGAAGTAGCTAATTTTTTTTGCCTTTTTTTCTTTTTTTTTCTTTTTCTTTTTTTTTTTTTTTGATGTTTAAAAAATTACCATTTTTGCAGCTGGGTTTTACCTTAGGGGTTAAATATTTTAAATGACAAGGTAGTATTTGGATTGGTGTTTCGTTTTAAAGAACTTTTGTGCTCTTTATTATTTTCTCCTTTTTTTGAGATTGATTCTCCTTGTATGAGCTTTGTTTTCACAGCAGCTTTTGTATTCTTCCTGTTGCTTTTATTCCTGTCTAATTATGTCTGTCTTTTCCCTCACTTTTTCCAGGAATTGCGGGAGATAATGTGATGACAGTGATTCTTGTCATGAGATGTCATGAAATGTTGCTAAGGTTATTTGACAGGTAGTCTGAGCTGGCTGTTGATAGAAGTTGCTTTATTAAGTTTACTTAAAAATTGTTCTGCAGCTTTAACAGTCACAAAGAGTAACATTTTGAGGACTTGACTTTATCGATAACTTGGTAAACCTAACAATAAAGTGATACCCTGTATTAGAACTTGCCCTGATGAGGAATGATACTTTATGAGGAAGGGAATATTTTGGGAAGTTGTGTTTTGTTTTTGTTTTTGTTTTTGCTTTTCCCTCTTGAAGAATTAGGATTGTCCTTTGACTTCCTCATTGCAACTTTTTTGATCATAGGTGCCTAGAACTAACAATTTAACTGTGATTTGGCTTGGATGGCAAGTACTGTATATAAGTTAGCAAAGAATAAATTTGTTTCCTTTGTTAGTGTTAGAGAGCTATAAAGAAACTTAAAGATGATCATCACCTTAGTTATGATATGCATGAGAAATTAGGTTCAGATTGTAATTTATCCAAAGTCATAGTCATATTCATATGGTGGAATTGGGGTAACTCTTAGTTTCTCATGGAAGCTTAGAAGCTTCTATATGGTCTGTATTGTTTTGTTCAGGATTTAAGTAATATTTAAAATTCCTGCCAGATAGCATATTATTCTTCATTCCCTTCTCCATTCATTCAATCAAGAAGTAATATTTCAAGGTTAACATCTGTTTCAGAGTCTGGTTTTAATAATTTTTATCTAGCATTCAGTCCACTTAAGTTGTCTCAGAAGATAACCTTTTGCATGTCTCTTTTCTGGAGTTAGTTGATCTTTCGTTGTGCAACGTTACTTGACATGGCATTCATTTATTCTTCTTGAAACTTGTAAGCCAGGGTGATTTTGAGGTTAGTATTGAACTTTATTTTGTTATAAGATGGATGTGTATGACTGTATTTTTTTCACTTTTAAACTCCGTTTGCTACACCAGTCATTTGTCACTTCCAGTTAAAATAGATATTTGGATAAAATTGTGTTTGGTTTGAGTATTCCTGTTTGGAAATGTTAAAAATTCCAGAAATACTTAGTTTAAAAGTAAGCCCAGTATTTTCTCTGAAAATGTATTTACTTTTGAAGCATATTTAAGAAGCTGGCAAATGGTTCTCAGTTTTGACTCCTCAGCGTGTAGAGGTCTGCTCTTCCTCACATTATAATGTTATGAAGCTGATTATAACCATTTTCCCCTATAAATGAAAACGGTTTTTAGCCATTTCTCACTAGTGCAAAAATAGGGTAGGTTTGTTGCTTTGAGACTGTAATTGTTTTAGGTGGGAGGGATGATCATGCACAGGGAGAAAATTATGAAGATTAAACTCAGATGAGCAAAATTTAGTTGCTTAAAGCCATTAATCTGAGATATTTAAACATATCCGTAATAGTTATTGTGTTCTAACGACTAGGCATTAATGATAGGCAGTAATTAGAAGTGCTTAGTTTAGTTGCAAAACTTCTAAGTGGCTAAGGGGACTGGAGGAAGACTGGTTAAAGCAGGAAGCATCTTTAAAGGGCCATGACCTGGAAGTACTCCTCTAACCTGCCTCTCCCTTTGACAGAGAATGCTTTAACCTGATTCAGTTAAAATGAACAAATGTTAAGCTCCCATATGCAGAGTGCCAGAGATGATGCAATAACAAGGACTGAGATCTTGCCTTGTAGAAGTTTAGGGTACTGGTTGGCCACCTGCACCAAGGTGGTGGGAACTGAGAACCAGACAGTAAGATCCCTGCTGTTAAGGCTTCTTTGAGTAACAGTTGAGGTTGCTCTTCTTTATGTGGGAGAATGAAATTAGCCAACACTAAATATAAAACTGATAGGAAGAGGGAATGTAATAACCATAAGCATTGCCTCTTTCTAGGAGAGGATGGTTGGGCGGGGGGCAATAGGAAATGAGAGTTTGTGGTGCTTTGGGCAGTGTAGGGATTCTTTTTCTTTTTCATCTCAGAAGTGGTTTTAGAGTGAAGAGATCTTAAAGAAAAGCCCCAGATGTATACCCAAAATCTATTTCCACAATATATCCTCTACTAGCTGAAATTCAGTCAGGCAATTTTAGTCAACCTTCTGATATGGAGATGGGGGAGGGGCTGTGTGTGGATAGTTGATGGTGAGAGTCGTGGTTAAGGTTGTGGGGCTTAGAGGACTTTAAGTAATTTTATACTTTAGGTTAAAAGTTATACATGTATATGATAAACATTCTGATGGCACAAAAAAGTAAAAATAAAAGCTACTTGTCCTCCCTCCCCCCCCAACAGGCAATCCACTGTTAATCGTTTCTAGAGAGTTTATTTTTCAAAAAACTTATACAAATAGTATTATATTGTACCGTCCATTTTTTTCAACTGCAATTTACTTTTTTGCCTAGCTAATGTCACAGAGCAGTTTTCATATTGGCACATATAGATCAACATAATTAAAAATGATTATTTTATGAGGATGTATCATGATGTTTTCTTTGGAGTGTTTAGATTGTAACAATTTACACTGACCAGTGGTTTATGAGTATGCCTGTTACATGTTCACCAGCATTGGACTTTATTAAACCTTATGCTTCTTGCCAATTTGATATGAAATTTTTATCTTGTTTTGATTTGCATTTCTTTGATTATGAGTGAGGGTAATCACTTTCTTTTTTCTTTTTTTGGGGGGGGGTATATGTTTATTGGGCAGAAGTTACTTGTAGCACATACTTTAGATGGAGCTTGTTTTACTTGACTCTTTCTCCCCCTCCCTCGTCTAAAATGAACTGAGAGAGGTGCAATTTTTAGAGAGTCATAATATTTTTAGAGCCTGTGGCACCTTGAGGGGGGCATTGCTCTGAATGGAGAGACTACTACAGTGCTAGACTTTGAACGACCAAGGGCCAACATTGAGCATATTGAGAGCCCTTAACTTGGTGTTAACAAGGTATATAAAGGCAGGAAGGGAGATTTGAGAGGGCAAATAAATTTTGTATAGGGCCAGCTCTGTCTTCTGTCTGCTTCTCCTGTCTCACTACTGCCTTCCACCTTCAATTGTCATTTGGTTTTTACCTGTGCTGTCATTTCGTTTGCTCCTGTTCCCTGGCAGGGGTAGCAACCTTGACCTTGTTATTTCAAGAGTTCCTCCAGAGATGAGGGACACTTAGTTTTAATTATAAGAGAAACTGATTTTGCTTCAAACCAGTCAAAGGGAGCAGTTCTCATTTCTTACATCCTTTAGATCTATTTTCTGATGTTTAGTAGTACCTTTCTGTAGTTGATATTCTCCTAGGGTGTCAGAGGCCTTACGTGCTGAACTGTACAGAAATCAGGGGATGTTGGCAGGACTACATGGACTTTGTTCCTGTTTAATCCCTACATACCACCCTCACCCCCAGCTTCACAGTTTTTTTTTTTTTTTTTTTAATGAATTTTTTTTCCTTGTAGCCTTGGGAAGTGATAGGTTTAAAGGGCTTTTGTCTGTCACCCCCTCTGTTCCCAGTCACAAGTGATAACCATGTGTAAGTGATGTTAATTAATGTGACTGTGGTGATCTTTTCACAGTGCATGTGCATAGTATCAAAACATCAGGTTGCATATCTTAAATATGTACAATTTTTGTACATCAGAGATACAAAGCTGTTAAAGTTTTTGTCTAAAGTTACCGTACATGCTAGTTAACATCAGATAGCTAGTCCTTTTTCATCATTACCTCTAGCCTTGGCCAATGGTTCTCAAATGGGGGTGTTTGGGACACCCCTTCCCTCCCCAGTGCCTCATACCAGGACATTTGGCAAGGTCTGGAGACATTTTGGCTATCATAACTGGGGGAATGGGGGAGGGTGGTGCCGCTGGCATCTAGTGGGTGGAGGTCAGGGATGTTAAACACCCTACATTGTGTAGGGCAACGCTCCACAACAAAAAATTATCTGGCCCAATGTATCAATAGTTCCAAGGATGAGAAACCCTGGTCTAGGTAGAATTAATCCGGGAAGCCCGTAGTTAACCCCAGCTCAACTGAACTAGGCCTGCCCACCAACTCTTGGTAGTAGCAATCCAGCTATTTCAAGGCTTTCATTTAGTTTTATGCTCAAAATGGCAAGCTTTGGAATACAAGTCTTGAGCACTTTTTTTTTTCTTTGTCTCTTTGGTAAATTTCTTTTTGGCTATTGACTTTCCTTCTCTTCTCCCTTTATGATATAATATAATTGGGGTCAAAGCTTTGTAGTTCTAGTTGGGAGTTTGGAAGGTCAGTAGCATTTAAGACTTGAACAGCAGTGGAGCATATGTAGGCATTTGATGTAATGCTTGATGAGCAAAGCCCTTTCTAAGGAAGGCAAAAGAGCTTGGTGGTTAAGCCTGTAGACTTGACTTAGGTTTTTATTCTGTCTGCATTACTAGCTAGCTTTGTCACCATGGGCAAATTACTAATTTTGCTAAGCCTCAGTTTCTGAATCTGTAAAGTGGGTGATAATAGATATCTCACATTTAAAAACAGCTTAATTCAGCTATAATTCACATACAGTATAATTCACTGAATGAACGTGTACAATTGTTTTCTAGTACATTCACAAGTTTATGCAACCATCACTGCAATCTGATTGTAGAACGTTTTTATCTCCCATGAGAGAAACCCCAAACGTGTTAGTTGTCACCTCCTATTACCACTAATCTCATTCGTTGTTGTTGTTTTGTGTTTTTTTGTTTTTGTTTTTTTTTTTTTTGGGTGGGGGGCAGATAAGCCAGACCAAATGCTTACCCTGGTGACAAGATGGTAAGTACTCAACAAAAAAACCATTAGAAGTTGGTGCAGGGATACTGTATTTGTGCAAAGTCCATTCATATCACTTTAGAGAAGGCCAAGATGGAAAATTGTTTGTTTAATGGTATATGTTATATACTATACAAGAAATTCATGCTCCAAAATATAAAGATAAAAGATATTTTTTCAATTATGAGATGTATATTCAAGTAGGAAGAAAGAAACTGGTTGTATAAAATACCAGTTATAATTAGAAAATAATTGAAAACAAGGCAGAATAAAGTGTTTTCAGGAAGGTGTAAACAAAATATCTGAAATTGGGAATTTGATAGAAGGAAATTGATTAATCATGTCAAGCTGAGAGTACAGGAATCATGAAAAACCTCTTGAAGTGAGGGACTTTTTGGCCAAGTCTTAGATGATAAAATATGAGACTTTGACTCCTAAGAAGAGCCCTTGAAGAATGCTATACTTCTTGAGGTATTGGTGGTACCATCATCATCATCATTTCTTGCTGCCTCATGCTCCTGCCAAATGTTGCCTCTGGTAGCTTCATCCATGGTCTTTTTTGATGTTTCTAATCTGTTGTATTTGGGAATTTATCTAAATGCATTAAGTAAAGTTTTAGTGAGAGGTTGATGTCTGTGACAAAAGGATATGAATATGTGGCCTTATGTTGTCTCTTTGAATTGCATTTTTCGTTTATTTTCTGATTTAATTGGGTTTATTGAGTAAATAGTTCCTAGACAAATTAGGCTGATAAAAATGTTTTCTTCTTCCAGGGCTTCTACTATGAACTATATCCCTGACCTCTCTCCTAAATATCCTGTCTTCTTTTTCTTGTATACTGTATTGGACACAATACCTCCAGTACAACATATTCAAAACTGTATTGCTTTCCTCTACCTCTACCCTTTAACATCCTGTCTGGGTTAATAACACAGATACCTTTTTTTAAGTTGTAAGGGATGACTAGATTTGTTATCAAGTCAGAAACCTGGAGTCTTCTTGATCTTTCTCCTTTACTTCTCATATCCAATGAATTACCAAATCTTGTTGATTCTGATACAGTGTTTTCAAAGGTATTTATTTATTTATTTATTTATTTATTTATTTATTATTTAACGTTTATTTTTTTTTGAGACAGAGAGAGACAGAGCATGAACAGGGGAGGAGCAGAGCAGAGAGAGAGGGAGACACAGAATCTGAAACAGGCTCCAGGCTCTGAGCTGTCAGCACAGAGCCCGACGCAAAGGTTTTTTAAAAAATAGGGGCACCTGGGTGGCGCAGTCGGTTAAGCGTCCGACTTCAGCCAGGTCACGATCTCGTGGTCCGTGAGTTCGAGCCCCGCGTCGGGCTCTGGGCTGATGGCTCAGAGCCTGGAGCCTGTTTCCGATTCTGTGTCTCCCTCTCTCTCTGCCCCTCCCCCGTTCATGCTCTGTCTCTCTCTGTCCCAAAAATAAATAAACGTTGAAAAAAAATTTTTTTAAAAATAAAAAAAAAAAAATACTGTATGCATATTAGTACTTCAAAAGTGAAACAGCAAAAAGAGGAAAAAAGATACACAATCAAAAGTTTCTCATTCATAGCCTTTCCCGTCTGTCTAGTTCCCAAATTTCTACAGTAGTTTACTCATGTTATTGATTTCTTATATATCCTTCTGGGGATTTAAAAAATACAGCCGTTAATAAGTACATTTATCCCATCTTTCTCTTTTCCCCTCCTCCTGCCCCCAGATGTTTTACATTAGTGTTGGAAACTAACTGCTTTGCCTTTTACTTTCTCTCTCTCTCTCTCTTTTTAAGTTTGTTTATTTTGAGAGAGAGTGAGAGAAAGTGAGAGGCGGAGGAGCAGAGAGAGAGGGAGAGAGAGAGAATCCTAAGCAGGCTCTGGCACTATAAGCTCGAAGCCTGATATGGGGCTCAAACTCCCGAACCTTGAGATCATGACCTGAGCTGAAGTCAGACTCTTAACAGGGCCACCCAGGTGCCCCACCTTTTACTTTTTTTTTTTCCCCACTGAACAATATACCTTGGAGATCTTAACGCAGTAGTGTATAAAGTGCTAGTTGCTTATGCACGCTCTCTACTTCTCTCCACTTTTCAAAAGCTGCTGTTCCTTTTTACTTATGAACCACAATTTAACTGGTAGTATAAAACGCCAGTTATCATAAAATAATTTAAAAGAAGGCGGAATAAAGTATTTTCTTTTAAAGCCCATTGGTGGACAGCTGTATTGTTTCCAGTGTTTACTATTATAAAAATTATAAGAATCTTGCATCAAGCAACACTGTTGCATATATCATTCTGTACATATGCCCATGTGTCTGTAGGATAAATTCCTAGAAGTGGAATTGCTGGGTCAAAGAATATAACAGGTATAATTTTGATATTGTTAAACTGTGTTTCATAGACGTTGTAACAATAACGTGTATATGAGAATACTTGTTTCCCTATACCCTTGCCAACACAGTGTGTAATCAAGCTTTTTGGATTTTTGCCAATACGATAGGCGAAAAATGGTATCTCAGTGTAGTTTTAATTAATATTTCTCTTACAAGTGAAGCCAAGCATCTTTTCATATGGTTAAGAGCCCTCTATATTATTTTTTTTTTTCCTGTGAACTCTCTGATTTTAATCTTACCCATTATTTTCTGTCCATTTGGGGATTCTTAAATTTCTCTTCAGTCCCTGTGCCATTGGTTGGTTTAGTAAGTGTAAACATGACTTGTTTGTTTGCATGCATTTGTCTTCTGACAGGTATCTGCTTACACCATCACTCCCTTCTAGGCTATCTCTTAGACTATTAACAGAGTGATATTTCTAATCATGAATTTGAGTGTGTCATTTCCTTGCTTTAAACTCTTCAGTGGCTCTTCACGCCCTTTGTAATCCAAGTATCTTAGTATTGGCATGGTACCTACCTGCCTTGCCAGCATTTCATGTCACTTTGTGTTAGGCTCGCTCAGCTCCCAAAACACTGCTCATAGCTCCCTACTCTGTTGGACCTTTTGTCTCTCTGTCTTTACATGTGGAATTTCTCTTCGTGCAGTGGTCATTCCTCCTTGTTCACATGTCCAAACACCTGCTTTTCATCCTCTACCTAATGGAAAGGTTTTTCTGATACATGACTCTTCTTTTGGGCAACATGTTGTGCTCTTTTCCCCTTCTCACAAGACCCTGTGTATACCTTTATAATGGAAACCGTCATGTCATGTGTTGTTCTTATTTGTGTGTTTTTTGCCCTTATACAGTTAACCTTTGAGGCCATGAACTTATAGTTATTTTGGAACCTAGCAGAGTATTTGGCACTGGTAGATGATTAATATTTACTGAATACACACAAATGTATGTATATATACGCTAAATATAAGTCTGGACAACCCAAGACTAGGTGGAAAAAGGGAAAATTAATACAGTGAGCTCATGAATTGTTTTTAAATTTATTTTTGATTTACTTATATATGTATTATATATCCTATATATTTATGTTCTGTATTTGCATATATTTATATTAAGGTGTAAACTAAATACAGTGAAATGTACAGATCTCACTTTGATGAGGTCAATACCCAGTGCCCAAAAGATGATATTGAGCATTTTTGTCATCCCAAAAGGTTCCCTCTTTGCCTTTTTTATCCAGTTCCCTCTTCCCCAAGCACTCTGATATCTAACAAGGTAGATTAGTTTTGTTCTGTGTTCATGCAGTGTGCTTTTTTGCATTTAGCTTCTTTTGCTTAGCATTTCCAGATTTATCCATGAAGTGGAATATATCAGTTTTTGTTTTTATTGCTTAATTAAATTAAATTGGATGAATATACCACAGTTTATCTTTTCTTCTGTTGATGAACATTTGAGTTGCTTCCAGTTTTTTACCATTAAGAATAAGACCTATGCGTGTCTTCTTGCAAACAGTTGTTTTCATTTTTCTTGAGTAAATACCTAGGAATGGAATTGTGAGTTTATAGGCAGATGTGTGTTTAACTATGTCAGAAATTCCCACATTTTCAAAGTGATTTTCTACTTTATATTCCCACCATGAATATATGAGAATTCTAGTTGCCCTACATTCTGGCCAACATTTGGATAATCAGTCTTAATTTTAGCCATTTATAAGGTATTAAATGGTTTCTCATTGTGGTTTTATTTTGGATTTCCTTGGTGGCTAATGATGTTGAGTAGCTTTTCATACAGCTATTGATAATTAGTGTATTTTCTTTTGTGAATTTGTCTTCCAAGTTTTCTGCGTGTTTGAAAAATCGGTTCTTTTTATTGGTGTGTAATATAGTCTGGATACAAGTTGTCAGATCAATGTGTTAAGAGTATTTTCTCCTAATTTGTAGTTTGTCTTGTTTTTTCTTTAATAGTGTATTTTGACAAAGTCTAAATAATCAAGTTTTTTCTTGAATAGATATGCCTTTTGGGGTGCCTGGGTAGCTCAGTCTGTTGGGCGTCCGACTTTGGCTCAGGTCATGATCTCGGGTTCATGGGATTGAGCCCCATGTTGGGATCCGTGCTGACAGCTCAGAGCCTGGAGCCTGCTTCAGATTCTGTGTCTCCCTCTCTCTCTGCCCCTCTCCCACTCATGTTCTGTCTCTGTTTTTCTCAAAAATAAACAAACGTTAAAAAAATGAAAAAAAAATAGATTACGTTTTTTGAGTCGTAAGAAGCTTTGCCTATCCAAAAGTCATGAAAATAATTTCTTGTGCTTTCTTTTAGAAGTTTCATAGTCGTAACCTTTACCTATAAGGCCATGATCCATCTTGAATTATTTTGCACGGTGTGAAGTAGGAGGTTAAAGTTCATTTTTAAAAATACATTTATCCAATTCCAACACCATTGTTTGGAAAAAAAAAACAAAAACGAAACACCTTTTCTTTGCTGCAGTGATTAGCCTTTGTGTCTTTATTCAGAATCCTTTGAACTTATATGTGTAGATCTATTTCTGGACTCCATTCTGTTTCATTGATCTATTTGTTTCTCCTATGCCAGTGTCACAGTGTCTCTATTACCATAACTTTTGGAATCAAATAGTGTGAATCCTCCAACATTGTTTGGCCGGTCTGGCTCTTTTGTGTTTCAGGGTCTCAATTTCTATAAAAAGAAAGTCTTCTGGGATTTCGATTGGGATTGTGTTGCTCTGTAGATATATATAGGGAAAACTGATCTGTACCAATATTGAATGTGGTAGTTAGCCTCTCACATGGTTCCCATTGATCCCTGTCTGGTATTTGCACTGTTTCATAGGCCAACTTGCACATTGATTAGGGTTGATGTGTGTGATCAATAGGGTATGGGAAAAGTGATGGTATGTCACTTCTAAAATTAGGTTAAAAAAAGATACAGTGGCTTGTTACTGGTCTTTTCCTCATCACTCACTGTAGAAAAAACCAGATGCCATATTGTAGAGAGACCTAATGTCAAGACCGTGAAGGGTCTGAGTTTTTACCTTAACTTGCAAGCTCTCAAGTTAGCTTACTACAGTTTCATGGGTGCTGATAAAAGACATGAGGCCCCTGGGTCAGATTGGAAAGACTGTCACAATTACAGGAGGAGTAGCTAGGGTTTTGGCATTTTTGCACCAGTTCCTTGAGTTCCATTTCACACCTGGTAACATGAAGAGAGCCAGATGACACCTACATATGCAGTGGGCTATGTTTCAGGAGAGGAACTTTGGACACGGGGAACCTGGATATTTTTATTTATTTTTTTTATGTTTTAAATGTTTATTTTGAGAGACAGCATGAACAAGGAGAGGGACAGAGAGAGAGAAGGAGAGGGAACAAGGGAGAGAGAATCCCAAGCGTGGAACCTGATGTGGGACTTGATCTCATAAACCATGAGATCATGACCTGAGCCGAAATCAAGGGTCAAATTTTTAACCTACTGAGGCCACCCAGGCACCCCAAAACTGGATATTTTTAGATGTGCAGTAAGCATACCTGCTCTTTGCTTTGGAGGTGACTTTCTTTATCTTCTAAGTCTGTTCATTTTATAGATACCTTTGAAACATAGTTTAGAACAAAGGGCAGTCCATCCTCAGTTGCAAAATGTGCAGAAATGTAGGTCCCATGGATTATTGTCTCCTAACATCTACGTGACAAAGAACTGGGGCTTTCTGCCAATAGCCTTGAGTGACCTTAGAAGCAGATCCTCCTCTAGCCTTCAGTTGACTATTATTTATTTGACTACAGTCTCATCAGAGACCCTTGATCCAGACCCACCAGCTAAGCTGCTTCTGGATTCCTGACCCTTAGAAACTGAGATAATTTTGTTTCAGCTGTTAAGTTTTGGGATTGTTTCTTACACAGCGATGACTAATACAGTTGTATATCTCTCCTTTTATTTAGTTCATCTTTAACATGTGTTGTAAACGTGTGTGGAAGATCTCTACATCAACCTATTAAAGTGGATTTTTACATATTAATATGTTAACATATCAATCATATAATGTGATGTTATGTTAATGTGTTAATTTATATACATGTAATAAAAAGTAACATTTTGGGGCACCTGGGTGGCTCAGTCCATTAAGTGTCTGACTTCGGTTCAGGTCATGATCCTACTGCTTGTGAGTTGGAGCCCCGTGTTGGGCTCTGTGCTGACAGTTCAGAGCCTGGAGCCTGCTTCAGATTCTGTCTCTGTTTCTCTGCCCCCTTGCCTGCTTGCGCTCTTTCTTTCTCAAATATAAATATTAAAAAAATCTTTTAGGGGCGCCTGGGTGGCTCAGTTGGTCAAGTGTCCAACTTTGGCTCAGGTCATGATCTCACAGTTCGTGGGTTCGAGCCCTGCGTCAGGCCCTGTGCTGACAGTTCAGCGCCTGGAGCCTGCTTCAGATTCTGTGTCCGCACCCCTCCCCTGCTCGCATTCTGTCTCTCACTCTCTCAAAACTAAAGAAAACATTAAAAATTTTTTTTTAGACAGTAACATTTTAATGTTCTCTGTAGAGATCTTGCATGTATTAAAAATCTTTTTGATGCTATTACAAATGAAATTTTGTAAATGTTCTTTGTATACAAAAATGCCATAGTTACTTTAAATTGAGTTCAGATTCATTTAGTTCCAGGACTCTTTGTAGATTCTTTAGGACTTTCTTTACAAAAATAGTCAGATAATTTGTGAATAAGACCGTTTTATTCCTTTCTTTCCTCATCTTACAAGCTTTTTCTTTGTCTTGCCTTATTGCACCATCTCACATTTTCAGTCTAATGTTAAAGAGCAATGGTGAGAATGGACATCCTTGTCTCGTTCCTGATCTTAAGGGAAAACATTGTCCTTCACCATAAAATGGGATGTCAGCAGTGGGTTTTTTTGTAGATTAAAAGAAATCAGATGGAAGATACTCCCTGTTTTACTGAAACTTTTAAATTATGAATGGGTGTTAAATATTGTCACACATCCCCCCCCCCTTTTTTGTATTTAGTGAGATGATTGTATGGCTTTTATTCTTTATTCTGTTATTTATTTTGGTGAAATATACTTATTGATTTTTTTTTCTAAAGGAAAGTTTTTTTTAATGTTTATTATTGAGAGACAGAGAGAAACAGAGCATGAGCAGGGGAGGGGCAGAGAGAAGAGGAGACACAGAATCCGAAGCAGGCTCCAGGCTCTGAGCTGTCAGCACAGAGCCCGACAGGCCTTGAACTCACAATCCGCAAGATCATGACCTGAGCCACCCAGGTGCCCCTATTTATTGATTTTTGAAAGTGATACCAATCTTGCATTTCTGGGATAACCTTACATGATCATGATGTTTTGTCCACTTACCTGTTTTTGGGTTTGTTTTGTTAAGGATGTCTGTGTTCTTGATAAATACGGTTTATGATGCTTTTTTTTTAATTTTATTTTTGAGAGCAAGAGAGAGCACGTGCCAGCAGGGACGGGGCAGAGAGGGAGACCCAGAATCCTAATTAGGCTCCAGGCTCCCAGTTGTCAGCATAGAGCCTGGTGTGGGGCTCGAACTCATGAACTTTGAGATCATGACCTGAGCCAAAGTCAAGCAGTTTGTGGGTTATTTAAGTTATCAAATCTTTTGGCATATGGTTTATAATTTTCCGTTGTGATCCTTTTAATGCCTGCAGGATTTGTCATGATTGGTCTTTTATTCCTGATGTTGGTAGTTTGTATTTTACTTTCTTCTGTTCTTCGTCATTCATGCTAGGGCTTAGTAATGTTATTTCTTTTCACAGCTTTTGGTTGGCTTCTGGTTTTATCTTGATAATTCCGTCATTCTTTTTTCTTGACAGCACCTCATATTTTCCTGCTTATTTTCATGTCTAGAAAGTTGTAATTGTAGAGTGGACATTGTGGATGATATGTCATCTCTAAATTCTCTTTATCTTCCTTTGGGGAGTATGATTAAATTACTGGCTGATCATCTTGAACTTGTGGAGGCTTGGTCTTATACTTTAGTAAGATGGGTCTATAGAAAGCCTGAGGTGTTTTCTAATGCCTTGTAACTTGGTTGGATTCAAACTCCAAGCTCATGTCTCTGCAATGGGAAGCAGCTGACATTGCTGCTGAATTCTTTCAGCTTTCCAGTTGTTTTCCGCTGGGCTCCTTGGAATCTTCTTTAAGCATATACAATTCAAGGGTTTTTTTTGTTTTTTTGTTTTTGAAGAATTTGAAGAGTTTATATTAGTTTTTGAGGCTTCTCTTGCTATGGCTAACTCCTTTACTGAATTTCCTCTCTGAGTTTTCAGCCACTCTGTGGCCATGAACTTCAATAAAACTTCAGTTTTCTGCCTGAGGTATAGTGGACTTGTGTTATTGCAGTTGAGGAGTGCCCTTTGAAAAAAGCTGTATAAATTTGAACACTGTACTTCTTTTCTTTCAGTAGTCAAATTTCCCAATATCTACCTGCTCTTAGTTGCTTTGTTTTATCTTTGAGTCATTCTTAAAATTATTTTATCCAGAATTTAGGGGTACCTGAGTGGCTCAGTTGGTTAAGCGTCCAACTCTTGATTTTGGCTCAATTCATGATCTCACGGTTCCTGAATTTGAGCCCTTCGTTGGGTTCCACCCTAATAACATAGAGCTTGCTTGAGATTTTCTCTCTCTCTCTCTCTCAGTCTCTCTCTCTCTCTGTCTCTCTCTGTGTCTCTCTGTTTCTGTCTGTCTCTGTCTCTCTGTCTCTGTCTCTCCCCCTCTCTCTCTGCCTCTCCACTGCTTGTAGCTTCTCTCTCTCAAAATAAATAAACTTTAAAGAAATATTTTCTACAGAATTTATAACTGACATCTGTGGAAGGGTTAGTTTTAGGAGTAGACAAAAGCTACTCCACCATTATTAGAATTCTTCACAAACTAATTTTCATTCATTTCAAATTAGGCCTTTAGGCATAGTTGCTTTTAACACACATCTTATTTTAGGATTACACATTTTTAGAGTAAGAGAAGTTTGCTCTTGCTTCAATTACATACACTTGGTCTAAATCAGTAATTTAGTGAAGAGTTGGGAGCTAAAGAATGTTTACAAAAGCTGGTGAAAGGGATTATATTAAAGCTATATTTCTACTGCTGTTCCTTCTTCCCCTTTTTAGCACAGACTTCATAGACAGCATTGGGGACACATAGGATCAGATAATAATGGAAAAAAAGTCATTTTTCAATTGTCTTTGACCTTCTCTTAATATTTCTGCTTTGTGGAAAAAGTACTAAAGTGTAAATGTTGCAGCTGCTTCTGTCTTCAAAATTTGTGTTCATGATTGGGCTGTTGGATATCTATTTATGTTTAAATGTTTAGCTAGGTACCAGCTCAGGTCCAGCGGACCCTTTAGATTCATTCTACAAAAATTTGCCTTTAAACAGATTAAAAAAGAAAAAAGTGTGTGTAAGAGGGAACTGAATGGATTGGTTTAGAGATGGCACATACGTCTTCTAAGAGATTTATTGTTTTGTGCTTTCAACACACATCTAAGGTTAACATTAACGTAGTCATTAAAAATACTAGTACATTAAGGTGTTGTTGATTTTTAGTTTTCTTGAATTTGGACAGCATCTATTTTGTTATTTTAATGTGAATATAACTATAAGAAGGTAGGTTTTATTTTATTTTATTTTGAGAGAGAGCACAAGCTGGGGAGGGGCAGAGGGAGAGGGAGAATCAGAAGCAGGTTGTGTGCACCATCAGCACAGAGCCCAGTGTGGGGCTTGATCCCATGAACTGCAAGATCATGACCGGAACTGAAATCAAGAGTCTGCCGCCTAACTGAGCCTCTCAGGTGTCCCAAAAAGGTAGATTTTAAATTTGAACTTGCTCCTTTAGAAAGTAAATGCATTTGAAACTTAATGTTCTTCAGTTAAATTCTAAAGTATTTTTGCTGATAGAAGGAAAGTGAGGTACACGATAACCCCCAATATATGATAGTTGACTTTTTAGTTGGGTGTAATATGAGGTGGAGAAGAGAAGGGTGGACACATTCAGCCCTTTCTACAGTAGTCTAATCCTAAATAGCATTTCCATCTTTATTAATTAGAGTTTGATTAGAGAAGTAAAATTATTGTAGTGATTGATTTTTTTTTTTTTTTTAAATGAATTGTGGGATCTAGGTATATACTCCTGAGTGTGGTGCTAGGCTTAAGTCAGTAGGGATGACATGTGGGAAGGGAAGATAGACATTAAGTTGGGGGAAGTAAGGTTAAACTGAAACATACAAAGATCATTTGGAACTTATGGAAATAGCTAGAACCTGTAAGCCCAAATTTCAACCTTCATTGCTCTCTCATTGCTTCCAAACCTGCAACTTTGATGATGTGCATAATTAGTAGGTATGGCACACCACAACTTTCAGGAAGTATGGCACAGTCTCAACTTCCAGTTTCATCATTGCTGCATCCCTAGGTGGAAACTAAGATCCATTGTGGAGCTGCACACAACCTGACCTAGTATTACTTGGAAAAATGAAGAAGGAGATATAACAGGAGCTAGGGGAGCTGTGGGCCCAGTTGCTGCCTCATGCCAATGACTATGGGCCCAAAGATCCATGACAATGTGTGAGAACTGCAAAACTACCTGACTTCATGTTGAAGTTCTACATATGGCTGTTTCTTCACTTTTATTTTCTAAATTTCATGGGAATGTCTTGAGGCCAACCCTAACTCGCAACCATGCAAGGAGTGAAATTTGGAGAAATGTAGTTCCGGCCTAGCTAAGATGACAATAAAAAGCCATCATAGTCCATTCTTTGATACCATGGCACCTATAGACCCCTCTTTTAATTATATTTAACTTACAAAGACAATTGGAAAATTATGCTTTTGATGAACATAATGCAACTATCCTTTGTCCAACTGATAACATACAAATATTCTTCCTAAGATAGGAAAGAAAATTCCTTTGTCCATAGTTGGGTTCATTTTTTTTTCTGCTTAATTCACATTTTCTACTTAATGTCCTGTAACTTAAATATTGATATGAAATTAACTACTATTAGATGATTGTAGAAAGATAAAAAGTTTATATATACATGTGTGTGTGTGTGTGTGTGTGTATATATATATATATACACACACTGATTTCTTATATCAAAACGAATAGTAGAATGTTCATTTCTGCAACTAGTCATGCGGTTGTAATTGCTATCTATAATTGCCTTCTCCTGTCATTCCACATTCCCTGTGTTCTTGGCAAGTACCTCAGCTGGTTGTGGTTGCTTGCCTGGTAGGGTGACTCAAACCTTTATTCCTTAAGGGTCTGTGTCATTAGCAGTCTTGCCTGGATTGTTTCTACTGACTTTAATCACATTACATGGAAATACTAAGTGGTGTCCCAGAGGAACTCCTGCATTTCAGACATACTTTTTCTTAGCCCCTCTTGTGTAGTAGCAACGTAGCTTTCTCTTCATAGTAAGATCAGTCACCACAGTCAGTTCCGTAACCTCTTCCTTTGTTGATTCATTGGCATGGAAAGCCCAAAGTGTGGCTGAGTGGTGGTCTCAACTTCCAGTTTAATCATTGCTGCATCCCTAGGTGGAAACTAAGATCCACCGAGGGAACTATATGGGCATAGATGTATAGATAGGTGGGTAGATGATATGGTGTGTTGTATGTCAGTGAATTGGGAAGCAAAGTGCATCAGGTAAGAGTGAGAATGAGTTAATAAAAAATAAGTACATTTTGTAAAACACAGAGAATTTATCAGGATATCCTGTACACAAATATTTATTTACATTGAAAGAAGTATAAATATATCAAGGAAAGTATATGTAGTTTTTCTTTTTTGTTATCTAATACTTAATGGACAGGTGGTATTAGTAATTTGGTTCTAATTCCAGTGTACTTTTTGGATATTTTACTTGAAGGAGAAAACAAAAATTAAAATTAGTATTTCGAGCTTTTATAAATTTTCAGTAATATGAAATGGCATATGTGGTTTCTGTCTTTTGCACAAAGGAAAATGGTATAGTAGCATTGCATGTCTACTTTGAAACTGAGGAAGTTATATAATGTAAGTAGGAGGGTGAGCTTGGATCCAGACTGCCTGACTTTAAATGCTAGCTCTTCTGCTTACCATGAATTTTGATTAGTTATTGCTCTAACAACCCAAACCCCTGCCAAAACAAAACCAAAAACTGGTGGTTAAAACGAATGTATATTATTACTCATGCGTCTATGGATTAGATGGATGGTTCTGATCATCAGGGCTAGATCTGGCTTATTTCATCTGGAATTGCTCCTGTATCTGCAATCACTTGGCAGGTTGGTGGTGGGGGTGCTGCTCTAGGGTGGCTTCTCACATTTGTGGCGGTTTACTGGCTCTCTTATGGGGGGGTGGGTGACTGAGGCACATGTCTCTCATCATTCAGCAGTGAAGTCTGGGCTTGTTCATACATGGTGGTGGCAGGATTCTAAGAGAGGTAGTAGAAACATGCAAGATCTCTTGAGGATTACACATGGAACTGGCACGTCACTTCTGACTTTATTTGGCCAAGTTCATTGGCCAAGGCAAATCAGGAGGTCAGTCAAAATTCAAGATGTGGGGAAATCAACTCTTATCTTCTTATAGGAGGAGCCAGGGTCATATTGCAGGGGGTATGGATACTAGGAGGGGTGGAGAATTTGGGCCATTTTATAATCAACTCCGCCATACAGCGTGATCTTGCACAGTCTCTTCATCTCTCTAAACCTGTTTCCTAACCTGTAAAAATGGTTAGGAGAGTCACTATATTTTCTGAGATGATTTTAAAGATTAGAGAACTTCTGTAAAGTGCTTATGGTAGTATCTTGATATACCAAGTTTTTTTTGTTTGCTTGCTTGTTTGTTTTCCTTTAAAATCTTAAAATACTTGCCTTTGAGAGCCAGTACAGTGTTTAAAGATGTGGGCTCTGGAACTGACTGTGTTGGAGTCCTTGCCCCACGCCTTCCTGGCTTTTAGCCTTGGGCAAATTACTTAACTTTTTTGTGCCTCACTTTCTAGGAAAGATTACTTATTTTGCAGGGTTGGTGAGGATCAAATGAATTAATACACAATAAGTGTTTAGAACTGTGAGCACTATATAGGTACTCAGTGTGTTGTTATTCCTCCTCCTATTATTACCGTGTGCTGCCTTTAATCCAAACCTTTTAAAACCTTATTGAAAAGTTTAGATCAGGCTGAAATTAGCATCCTTTCTTGTTTAAACCCATCTAATTTTTTAATGAAGCAGTTTTAACCTTTATGGTTGGTTTGCTAATATAATTATGAATTTTAGTGATGTGAATTCATTACGTAGAAACATTTCAGTTTGGAGTAAAACTGTCCTGTAGTGTTTTGTCTTTTATTTACTTGCTTTTTAATCTTCTTTCTAAGCTTTTCCTGCATGTCACTTATTTCCATGGCTTCCATTCTGTGTTGGTTACCCCCACATTAACGTTTCAGGTTTAACTTTCAGTTCTGATTTTCATTCATTAACAAATTTTTTTTTTCTTCTCTCCAGTTAGTCATTAAATTTACTTTTTTTCCTTTCTCCCACCCTTCTCCTCCTTTATGCTTGTTACTTTTCATTTGGTCCAGGTCTCTTTTCCTTTATGCTTGTGGCTTTTAGTTTAGTCAAAGTCCTCATTTATTTCCTTAAATTATAGCCTCCTAACCAGTTTCTCAACTCCAATATTCTACTCCATCCTCCAGGAACTGTCAAGATAATTTATGTAAAAGATGTTTGATTATTTCATTTCCTTGGTTAAAATTTCTTTTTTAAACTTCCCGTGCTTGCAAGAAAAAAATAAATTTGAGCATCCAAGGTTCTTGATGAACTGCCTCTGCTTCCCTTTTCAGCAGAATTTTTAGTTCACAGTAGAATTACTTAGTCCTGGCTATATGAGATTATTGAGGACTGTCAAAATCTCTTGCACTTTGTGCTTTTAATTTCATCTGAAATCCTCTGCCTAGGTTTCTGTTGGCAGACTTTCAGATTATGCATTTTTATTTTTTTTATTTTATTATTATTTAAAAAACATTTTTTTTTTAACGTTTATTTATTTTTGAGACAGAGAGAGACAGAGCATGAATGGGGGAGGGTCAGAGAGAGGGAGACACAGAATCTGAAACAGGCTCCAGGCTCTGAGCTGTCAGCACAGAGCCCGACGTGGGGCTTGAACTCACGGACCGCGAGATCATGACCTGAGCTGAAGTCAGCCGCTTAACCGACTGAGCCACCCAGGCGCCCCCAGATTGTGCATTTTTAAAAAGATTTAGCTCAAGTGTGATTTCTCAAGGAGGGTTTCCTTATCCCTACTACCCATTCTCAGACATCTGATTCTTTGCCTGGTCTGGTGTATGCTTTTATTATAGCGTTTATCACATTGGTGTTTTTAAACATCTTTGTTTAGGTATGATTCATATGACATACAATTCATTGAAGCGTGCAGCTCAGTGGTTTAGTATATTTATAGTTTTGCATCTATTACCACA
This sequence comes from Acinonyx jubatus, assembly GCF_027475565.1. Taxonomy (NCBI): domain Eukaryota; kingdom Metazoa; phylum Chordata; class Mammalia; order Carnivora; family Felidae; genus Acinonyx; species Acinonyx jubatus. Next base: position 11,617,938 of record NC_069380.1, read on the forward strand.
GTCAATTTTAGAACATTTTCATTATTTTAGAAGGAAACCCACACCTCTTCACAAGTACCTCCTAACATCCCTTTCCTTCTATAATCACTAATCTATTTTGTCTCTATAGATCTGCTTATTCTGTGTATTTCATATTAATGGAATCATTTAATGTTTGGTCCTTAGTAATTGGCAGCTTTTATTTAGCATAATGTTTTCAGTTAGTCTGTGTTGTAGTGTATAGCAGTATTTTTTTTTTAATTGCCAGATGTTTCATTGTGTGCTATATTTTGTTCACTAGTTGCTGGGCATTTGGGTGGTTTCCACTTTTTAGCTATTATGAGTAGTGCTGTTGTAAGCATTTGGGTACACGTTTATGTGCAAACATGTTATTGTTTCTCTTGGGTATGTACCTAGGAATGGAATTGCTGGATGCTGTGGTAACTGTTTCACTATTTGGGGAAATGCTAGACTGTTTTCCAATGTTGTTGCACCGTTTTACATTCCCACTATTAGCGTGTGAAGGTTTCAAATTTTCTACATCCTTACATACACCTGTTATTGTCATTCTTTTGATTGTAGATATGTTGCGGGTGTCATCTGGTATCTCATTATGGTTTTGATTCTTTATTTTGTGATGGCTAATGATGATTAGCATCTTGTCATGTGTGTATTCACTATTTATATATTTCATTTGAAAAACTATTAATATCCTTTTGTCCATTTTAAAATTGGGTTCTTTTTATTAGTGTAGCAGTTTTCTAGATGCAAGTCTCTTATCAAATATAGGTGTTTTTGTTTTGCATTTTCTGTCATTCTTTTTGGTTGTTTTCACTTTCTTGATGTTCTCCTTTTAAATGTTTTTTTTTTCTTTTTCTTTTTTTTCCTTTTTGCTGTAAATTCCTAATTCTTACTGTATTTGAAGTTAAGCCCAGTCTCTCTCTCTCTCTCTCTCCTGTGTTGTCGTAGTCTTGGTACTTGAAGGGCTCCAGCATAAGTTACTGTGGCATAAAAATTATTTTGGGAAGGTATTTGAGTTCCCGAAATCTTTTATCTGCCAAAGAACGGAGCCTCTTCAAAGAACTCAGTTATCATAAATTCTCTCTGCCCAGGAGCAGCCTTGGAAGACTCACTCTTCTCACTGGTGATGAGAAGTCTCCATACCACACCTAAACAGACATTGTCACAAAACTACCATATCTCCTATCCTGTTCTCCTAAGGGCCCATTTATTTTTCCAGAAAATGATTTGTTTTCCTGTAATTGCCCTTCCCCCTTTCCCCTATTAAAGCTGGTATGTAAGCCATAGATTCCAAACACCTTCTTGAGTCACACTTTTTTTGTGAACTACTATATATACACACGAATAAAAATCTGTCTTCTCTAGCTAATCTGATGTAGGAGAGGAAAAAAAATACATTTTCTTTACCCATCCTAGGTTTATTAGCTGGGACCATACAATTTAACTGACAAAAGACAGAATAATAAGAGAAAAACAGAAGTTTATTCATTTGTGCATTGTGCATACACATGGGAATACTCATTGATGAGTAACTCAAAAGGGTGGTTAGAACTTGGGCTTATGCAACATCTTAACAACAGAACAATACTTTTTTTTTTTTTTTAAGAGAAGGACAAGACAAAAAGAACTTTGAGCTTCTAAGGGTGGCAAATTGTGGGAAATTATATATATATGGGGGAACTAATGGAACATAAGTGTTAGTAAAGTTAAATTTGAGATATAATCATGTACACCCAAAACTGATTATATAACATGATTTAATATTTGTATTGCAAAATGATCATAATAAATCTAGTTAACATCCATTACATGTAGTTACACTTATTTTTCTTGTGGTGAAATCTTCTAAGATTTACTTACTCTCTTAGCAACTATTTAAATATACATTGCATTATTATTAACTGTAATCACTGTGTTGTGTATTACATCCCAAGACTTAGTCATCTTATAACTGGAAGTTTGTACTTTTTTTTTTTTAATTTTTTTATTTTTTTGACGTTTATTTATTTTTGAGACAGAGCATGAAGGGGGGAGGGGCAGAGAGAGAAGGAGACACAGAATCGGAAGCAGGCTCCAGGCTCTGAGCCATCAGTCCAGAGCCCGACGCGGGGCTCGAACTCACAGACCACGAGATCGTGACCTGAGCTGAAGTCGGACGCCCAACCGACTGCACCACCCAGGCGCCCCTGGAAGTTTGTACTTTTGACCACCTTTACCCATTTCATCCATTCCTCAACCTTTGGCCACTGGCAAACATCAGTGTGTTTTCATGTATCTATGAATTCAGCTTTTGTTTTTGTTTTTATTTTTTGTTTTAAAATTTTTTAATGTTTATTTTTGAGAGAGGGACAGAGTGCAAGTGGGGGAGAGGTAAAGACAGAGGGAGACACAATCTGAAGCAGGCTCCAGGCTCAGAGCTGTCAGCACAGAGCTGGATGCGGGCCTCGAACTCACAAACTACAAGGTCATGTCCTGAGCCTAAATCGGATGCTAAACTGACTGAGCCACCCAGGTGCCTCTGTTTCTGGTTTTGTTTTTAAAGTTAACTTATTTTGAGAGAGATGTTAGAGCCGGAGAGGGCAGAGGGAGAGGGTCGTGGATATCTAGTTAGATTCTATAGGTGTTCCTTACAATATGCTTTTTGATTTTAAATTAAATTTTTACTTGCTTTGGTTGGTATATGGATATCATACTTTTTGCGTACTAATCTGCCCATCTTGCTAGACTTTAGTTTCCCAATATTTAAAAAAAAATTTTTTTTAAGAGTGTGCAAGCAGAGGAGAGATCAGAGGGCAGAGGGAGAGAGCAAGAATCTCAAGCAAGCTCAGTGCAAAGCCTCACATGGGGCTCGATCTCACAACCCTCAGGTCTCACAACCTGAGCCGAAATCAAGAGTTGGATGCTCAACAGACTGAACCACCCAGGCACCCCAATATATTGCTATTTTTGAGTTACAGTACAGCCAACTGCATTATCTGGAAATAATGAGATAGTGGTTTTTTCCTAATCCTTATACCACTGGTTTCTTTTTCTCAGTGCACTGGCTAGAATCTTCTGGTAAATATTAAAAAGTGGTAGTGATAGTGGGATTCTGTTTGTTTTGGCTTTAGAGGGAATGCTTGATAAGTTTCACCAGTAAGAATGATGTTTGTTGTTGGTTTTGGGTAGATAACCTTTATCAGGTAAGCATATTTTCTTTGTGCCATTTTTAGCAAATGGGTACTGGTTTCTGCCTCTATTGAGATAGTTTTCTTACTTCAATTTGTTGATATGGTGAATTGAATTATATTGATTTTTTTCTGGTTATTAACCAACCTTGGCATTATTAAGGTTACTCAGACTTGGTCATGATATAGCTACACTGTCCAATGTAGTTACAGCTACACTGTCCAGTGTATTGAGCAGTAGCTACACGTAGCACTTGAAATTCATGAAAGTTAAATAAAATCCAGTTTCCCAGGTATACCAACCTCATCATTTCAAGTGTTAATTGTAGCTGGTGGCTATCATATTGGAGAGTGCAAAGTACACATTTCAATTATTGTGGAAGGTTCTGTTGGGCATTGTTGTGATATAGTTGTCATTAAATATATTGCTGGAGTTATTTGGCTAATCCATGTATATATGTTTGTTTATGCATCTGTAATCATGCCAAAATTTTATTAGTTAAAAAAAAAAACAAAATTGTATTAGTTTCATAGAAAGAGATGGAAGGTAGTCTCTTTATTTCTGTTCTCTGGAAGAGTTTGTGTAATATGTAACCCTTTCTGGTCTTTGAAAATTTGAAACATCTCATTAAGCCTTCTTTGTGGGAAGACTTTAATTATTTTCTCTAATGATAACTGATCTTTTCAGATTTTTGGGTTTCTTCTAGAATAAGTGTTTGTTACTCATATTTGTTCAGGAAATCATCTGAGTTATCAGATTTATTGCCGTGAAGCAGGAGTCCTCAAACTGTTGCCTGCAGGCTGCTGCCTCCTTTTGGTAAATAAAGTTCTGCTGTAATACAGCCATGCCCATTCATAAGTTGTTGGTAGTTGCTTTAGTGCTATAAATGCAGAGTTGAGTAATTATGATGGAAGGTATGAGCAAAAACATTAAACTGTCTAGTCCTTTAAGAAAACGTTAGCCAATCCTTGGCTTAAAGTATTCTTTATTGCCCTATCTATCAGTGCATCCTTAAATCTCTGTAGTTACATTTCTTTTTTTATTCCTAATGTTAATAGTTATTACTCTTTTCTTGATAAGTCTTGTCAGAGGTTTACCATATTTTGATTGTTTAAATGTATTCTCCTAATTAATGAATTAGTTTCGGTTCTTTATTATCTTCTTTCTTAATTCTTTGGGAACTTTCGTATTGTCTTTTGGTTTCCTAAATTTCATGCTTAGTTTACTTATTTTGAGGCGTTTTTCAGTATAACATATAAGGCTCTTTTTTGTGTTACTATCCCTAATTCTATCAAGTTTTATGTTCATTATCTTGTATCACTCAGTTATATTACTTGTGAGCTTTTTGTAACATATGGAAATACTTATCTTTCTGTTTTCTACTAATTTAATTACATTTTAGTTATATAGGTGTGGTGGGTGAGATTTGGATTCTTTTAAATTTTTTGGGACATGCATTATATATCAGATTGTTCTGACATTGTAAATGTTTGTGTCCTTGATAAGATTATGTAAGGATGCAGGGTTGAATGACTCACAAATTAAGCTTGCTGTCTTATTTCCGTCTTCGATATCTTTACTAATTTTTCTAGTGTATAACCTATCAATGTGGAAAAAAGTATGTTAAATCTCTTGTGTCGTGGTGATTTTATTCCTGTGGTTTTACCAATTTTTGCTGTATTTTCATCTTATTTAATAGCTTACATAAACTTAAAATTATTTTTGTGGTGATTTGAATCCTTTAATCATTTTGTGATGACTTCTTTATGTCATAATTCTTTGTGTGTTAAAATTTGTTTGGTCTGATAAGAATGTAGGCACCTATTTTATTATTTTTCTTACAGTTCTTGTTTTTTACTTGGCCTTTTTTTCTCTTTGCCTTTTTTCTTTTTAAAAGATTATTTTCATTTTACTCCGGTCCTTTTTTTCTTTTTTTTAAAGCTTTTTAATTGAGTAAATTTAACATCTGACATTTTGCAAGTTTAAGGTGTACCTTGTGTTATTTTGATATGCTTATATATTGTAATATGATTGCCAGAGTAGCCAAATTTATCATAGTGCATATAGTAGAAGATTATGGTTTGTATTCATTATGCTGTGCATTAATTAGGTCTCTATGTGTTATTTACTACTCATTGAAAATTTGTATCTTTAAACACTATTGATCTTACCTCCTCCATCCCCTAAAAATAAAATTTCACTCTATGTTTTACAAGTTTAACTTTTTTGGATTCCACATACATGTGGTATCATATGTACTTGTTTTTCTTTGTTCACCTTATCTCACTTAACATAATGTGCTCTGGGGCCATCCATGTTGTTGCACATGACAGGATATCCTCCTTTCTCATGGCTGAATATAGTTCCTTATGCATATGTACCTTTTTTTTTTTTTATCCATCCTTCCATTGATGGGCATTTGAATTGTTTCCGTATCTGGGCTATTGTGAATAATGCCGTGATAAACACAGGAGTGCATATATCTTCTCAAAATCGTGTTTTCATTTCCTTTGGGTATATACCCAGAAGTAGAATTGCTAGATCATAATGTTAGCTCTATTTTAAATTTTTGAGGAACCTTCATATTTTCCATGGTGGTTGGACCAGTTTACATTCTCACTGGTGCTATATAAGGATTCTCTTTTGACCACATCCTCACTAGCACCTGTTTTCTCTTGATAATAGCAATTCTAACAGGTGTGAGGTGATATCACATTGTGATTTTTGATTTGCGTTTCCCTGATGATTAGCATTGTCGAGCATTCTTTCATGTGTTTTTCACTGGCCATTTTGATGTCCTCTTTGGAACAATGTTTAGTTCTTCTGCCTTTTTAAAAATTAGATTATTATTACTATTATTTTTTAAAGTTTATAAATGTTTATTTTGAGAGAGAGGGAGTGTGGGAGGGGCAAAGAGAGGGAGAGAGAGAATCTCAAGCAGGCACTGTGCAGTCAGTGTGGAGCCTGACATAGGTTCGAACTTACGAACTGTGAGATCATGACCTGAGCCGACACCAGGAGTTGGGTGCTTAACCGATTGAGCAGATTTGTTTTTTTATTATTGACTGAGCTTTTCATATACTTTTTATGTTGATCCCTCATCTGATACATGGTTTGCCAGAATTTTCTCCCATTGTGTAGGTTTTTTGTTGTTGTTAATTGCTCTTTTTCTGTGTAGATGCTTTTGAATTTGATATAGTCCTACTTGTTGAGTTTTGCTTTTATTTTGGCTTATGATGTCATGCCCAGAATTTATTGACAAGACCAATACCTGCAAGCTTTTTCTCTGCATTTTCTTGTAGGAGGTTTATGGTGTCAGGTCTTATGTTTAAGTGTTTGATTCATTTTGGGTTAATTATTGTGAGTGGTGTGAAATAAGGGTCCAATTTCATTGTTCTGCATGTGTTGCTGTAGTTTTCCCAGCACCATTTGTTGAAGAGACTATCCTTTTCTCCATCGGATATTCTTGGCTGTCTTGTTGATTGTTGATCATATATGCCTGGATTTAATTCTGGGCTCTCATTCTGTTTGATTGGTTGAGGTATCTGTTTTTGTTTTTGTGTTGTACTGTAGTTTGAAACCTGGAAGCATTGTGTGTGTGTGTGTGTGTGTGTGTGTGTGTGTGTGTGTGTTTGTTTTCAGGATTGCTTGGGCTATTTGGTGTCTTTAGTGGTTTCATACAAATTTTAAGTTATTTCTTCTATTTCTGTGAAGATTGCGTTTGGTATTTTGATTGTGGGGGCAGGTTGTGTTGACTCTGTAGATACCTTTGGGTAGTATGGCTATTTTAACAGTATTAATTCTTATCCATGAATATGGGATGTCTTACTCATTGTGTCTTTGATTTCTTTCAGTCGAGTAGTGTAATTTTTGTTGTACAAGTCTTTGGCTTCCTTGGTTAACATTATTTCTAAGCATTTTATTGTTTTTGATACTGTTTTAATTAAATTTGATAGTTTTGTTTCTTTCATAGATACTTCATCGTTAGTATATAAAGGAGTGCAGCTGATTTCAGTGTGTTGATTTTTTTTTTATGGTGTCATTTTCCTGAAATCATGGCTTAATTTTCAGAGTTTTTTTGATGGATTCTTTGGCATTTTTCCATGTATAATTGATCCTTGAACATTATAAGGTTTAGGGATGCTGACCCACTGTGCAATCAAAAATCTGTGTATAACTTATGACTCCCCCAAAACTTTACTACTAATAGCCTACTGTTGACTGGAAACCTTACCAGTAACATAAACAGTCAATTAACATATATTGTATATGTTTACATGTATAATATTGGTATATTCTTAGAGTAAGCTAGAGAAGAAATGTTATTAAAATCATAAGGAAGAGAAAATCTATTTATGATACTGTACTTACTGAGAAAAATCCACATATAAATGGACCTGGGCAGTTCAAACCTGAAGTTGTTCAAGGGTCAGCTGTATAAGATCATACCGTCAGCAAATGGTGACGGTTTTACTTCTCTCAGATTTGATTGCCTTTTATTTCTTTGTCTTGGTTAGTTGCTCTAGCTGGGACTTCCAGTGTTATATTGAGTAGGAATGGTGAGAGCAGTCATTCTTGTTTTTGATCTTATAGGAAAACACTTTGAATTTTTCTCCATTGAATATAATGTTAGCTGTGGTTTTGTCTTATGGCCTTTATTTTGTTGAGGTATGTTCCTTCTATACGTTATCTGTTAAGGGTTTTTATCATGGAAGGATGTTGTATTTTGTCAAATGCTTTTTCTGTGTCTATTCATGTGATCATGTGATTTTTGTGTTTTATTGACATGTGATATATGTATTGATATGTGTATGTTGAACCATCTTTGCATCTCAGGGATGAATTACACTTTGTCGTGCTTGATTATCTGATGTGTTCTTGAATTCAGTGTGCTAATATTTTGTTGAGAGTTTTTTAATCTATATTCATTAGGGATATTGGTCTATAGTTTTCTTGTAGTACTTGTATGGTTTTGGTAGGAGTATAATACTGGCTTCATAGAATGAGTTTGGAAGTATTCCCTCTGCCTTGATATTTTGGAAGAGCTTGGTGTTAATTCTTTAAATGTTTGGTAGAATTCTCCAGTGAAGTCTTCTGGTCCAGGAGTTAACTGTGTAGGGAGTTTTTGTGATTACTTATTAAATTTCTTTATTTGATCTGTTCAGATTTTCTATTTTTTCTGATTCAGTCTTGGTAGGTTGTTTATTTCTAGAAATGTATCCATTTCTTCCAGGTTTTGTAATTTGTTGGTGTATAGTTATTTTGCTACTGGTCATTTACAGTTTTATTTTTGTAGTATCAGTTGTAGTATCTCCTCTTTCATTCCTGATTTTATTTATTTGTGTTTTCTCTTTTTTCTTAGTTTAGCTATAGGTTTGTCAATTTTGTTTATCTTTTTGAAGAATGAGTTATTAGTTTTTGTTTATCTTTTCTATTTTTTTTTGGTCTCTATTTCACTTATTTCCACTCTAATCTTTATTATTTCCTTCTTTTCACGACTTTGGGCTTAATTAGTTCTTCAGTTAGTTGAGATGTAAAGTTAGGTTGTTTATTTGAGATCTGATTTCTTAATATATGCATTTATTGCTATACATTTTCCTCTTGAGAGCTGCTTTCTCTGCATCCTACAATATTGATATGATGTTTTTCCATTTGCATTTGTTTCCAGATATTTTATTTCCATTTTGATGTTGTCGTGGACCCAGAGTTTGTTTAGAAGTGTGGTGTTTAGGGGCGCCTGGGTGGCGCAGTCGGTTGAGCGTCCGACTTCAGCCAGGTCACGATCTCATGGTCCGTGAGTTCGAGCCCCGCATCAGGCTCTGGGCTGATGGCTCGGAGCCTGGAGCCTGTTTCCGATTCTGTGTCTCCCTCTCTCTCTGCCCCTCCCCCGTTCATGCTCTGTCTCTTTCTGTCCCCAAAATAAATAAAAACGTTGAAAAAAAAAATTAAAAAAAAAAAAAAAGAAGTGTGGTGTTTAGTTTCCACATATTTATAGATCTTACTGATTTTTTCTTGTTGATTTCCAGTTTTGTACTTTTGAGAAAAGACAGTTGGTATGATTTTAGTCTTAAATTTGCTCAGATTCGTTTTGTGGCCTGTCATATGTTCTGTCCTAGAGAATGTCCCCCGTGCAATTGAGAAAAATATGTATTCTGCTGCTGTTGAATATGTATGTTAAGTCCATTTGTTCTTAAAGTGTGGTTCAGTTTCAGTGTTTACTTGTTTATTTTCTGTCTGCGATATCTTTCTGTTGCTGATAGTGGGGTATTTAAGTCCCCTACTATTACTGTATTGTTGTGTATTTCTCTCTTAAGATCTGTTAGTATTTGCCTGATATATTTTGGTGGTTGGGTGTTGATGTATATTTTTATGATTATTGTATATTATTGATCTTTTTAGCATAATCTAATGCCTTTTTTTTTTTTGGTCGCTTGTTAACCTTTTGTGGCTTGAAGTCTTTTGTCTGATGTATATATATATGACTGTGTCTACCTTTTGGTTTGTTTGGAATACCATTTTCCATCCTTTTGCTTTGAGCCTATGTGTGTTGTTAGAGCTGAGATGAATCTCCTGTAGACAGGATATAGTTGAGTCTTGTTTTTTTAATCTATCCAGCCACTCTGTACCTTTTGGTTGGTAAGTTCAATCCATTTATATTTAGGGTGATTATTGATATGTAACGATTTACAGCTGTCACTTTATCTTTTGTCTTTTGGTTATTTTGTCTCTTTATTGTTTCTTTTTTCTACTGTTTATCTACCTTTGTATATTGGTAGTTTTCCATGGTAATTTGCTCAGTCCCCCTCCCCCCCCCTTTTTTTTTTCTTTCTTTCTTTTTAAATGATTTGTGTCTCTGCTGTAGATTTTACTTAGTGGTTACCATGAGGTTTACATAAAATATTTCATAGATAAAATAGTCTTTCTGTTGGTAGTTTATCTTCATTTACCTATAAAGCTGTTCTATTCTTCTGTTCTTCCTTGATATTTTTGATGTCATAAATTATCTTTTTAAAAATTTTTTGTTTATTTATTTTTGAGAGAGCGAGAGACAGAGTGCAAGCAGGGGAGGCGCAGAGAGAGAGAAGGAGACACAGAATCCAAAGCAGGCTTCAGGCTCTGAGCTGTCAGCATGGGGCTCAAACCCATGAACTGTGAGATCATGACCTGAGCTGAAGTTGGAGGCTTAACCGACTGAGCCACCCAGGCGCCCCCCTGATATGCTTGATTTTCAATGAAACCTAATGCATTCCTTATTTATTGAGTTCTTTATGTTTAGAACTGTGTAGTTCTTTTTTAGAATTTCTCTTTGCTAAGATACTCCTTGTGTTCATAAATTTTATTCCTGAGATCATTGTATTGCCTTCCTGAGTTTTCTTTTAGCTCATTGAACTTCTTCACGAAGCTATTTTGAGTTCTTTATTAGTTAGATGGCAGTGTTTTGTGTTTTTGTATTTAGTTGCTGGAAAGCTTTGATTTTCTTTTGTGATATCATATTATCATGATTTTTTATAGTGTTTGATTAAAAAGTGCTTCTGCCTGTATTGGAAGTAGTGAACATCTTTCTTATTTACTTAAAGCTTTATTTCCTTTCATTCTCAAAAGCTCAATAGGTTGGTAATTAGGAGCCTTCTTGTTTTTCAGTAGGTAGTGCTGTAGCACAAGTTTTTGGTGTCTCTGACCAGGGCTTACTTGCCACTATGTTTGTGAGTATTGGTATAAAAACAAAAACAAAAACAAAAAAAACTGCCAGAGAGAAAAAGCATGGTGGCAGATTTGGGGGAGGTGTGTGCTTAGCACTTGGGGCTTTGGGTTTGCCCACAGTCCAGTAGGGGAGAGTCCTTTAATGTTGGGGGGGGTGCTCTTAGAGGTACACCGTGAGTCTTGATCGGCTTACCAGAATCCTGGGGTAGACAGTAGAAAACGATTTTCTGAAGTTCTTTGCCTGCTTCCTTTTACCCTTCCCTCCCCGCAGTCACTGTGGATTCTTCTCAGAGAAAGCAGTGGGTCTTTCCAGCTGCAGCATGCATGGCAGCATGCACTGGACTTCAGGTGATCACTTTCACCTTCCACCTTCTCTGCCAAAACGGACACTAGATCTGCTGCTTTCTCTGCTACTGTTCCTATCTGTAGCTTCCTATCCACCCATTGGTGCACAGACGGGTGGACCATTCGGGTGTCCTGTTGTGCTGTGCAGAGGTGCTTTTTATTGGGCTATGGATGTATGATTAGTTACAAATCGAAGGAGGGAGAAAAAAGCAACTACTTACAATGCAATGATGTTGATGTCTAACTGCCCTTTTTTTTTTTTTTTTAGGTGTGGTAGTTTTAGTGTGTTTCTTTTAAAAAATAGTTAATACCTTTGAAATTCTGTATTGCATAAAGTTGTTTTAGTATTAATACCTTGGTCCCTTTCAAAATTGACACAAAGTCCCTTTTACTATCAATAGCACCCTCCTCCCAGCTTCCATGATGATATTGCCCAGCATTTTAGTTCTCTTTTTTATCCCCTAAATGAGACTTGTTAGTTGTGTACAGTGCTTGTTTGTATTCTGCTACCGTGTTTAAAAGTTCTTTTTTAAAAACTTTCTTCTATTAGAATTTCAAAGTTTATCTCCTGTCTCTTAATTCTCCTTTAAATTTCTCACCTCTTAGCTTTGCATTTTATGTGGTTTCTTCAAATTACTAATTTTTATGACTTTCTTTCTGCCCATTTTTAATGTTTAACCTGTTCATTGAGATTTTGAAATCATCCATTAGTTTTTTTTTTTTTGTTCCTTTCTAGTTTTTTTTGGTGATTTTCAAAAGTTTCTTTTTGTTCGCATATTCTGTGGTTTAATTTTTAAAAATCCCTTTTATGTGTGTGTCGTTTCATATTTTATAATTTGGCGATATTGAAGATCTGAATTCAGTGGTGTATAACATGTTCACTCTTGGTATTTGTGTCCTTAGGTGTGTGGTGATCCTTGAGCAGGACTCATATTTTGTTGAGCTTTATTTAATATGTGGAAAATTTGGGAGCTTACATTGAGAAGTTTTTTTTTGTTTTTGTTTTTTTTCACTCCATAGAGGAATTTCTTTTTGCATCTGCTAGGAAATAGGACTTGTTATGTCTTGGGAGCTGTCTAGGGTCTTATATGCTTAAAGCATGACTCTCAGGTTCAGTTTGCCTCCTAGTAGCTAGCACTGTGCTGATATGAATGTTTGTTTTCTTACATCTTTATGTGCATACTACTTATTACTCAAGCTCCATTTCATCCTATTTTTGTGGAGATGGATAGGTGGGGAGTGTGGCAGTGAAGGTGGAGTGTGGAGATATCCTTATAGATTTTCTTTTTTATGAGCTCAGCAACATAATTTCCTGCTGGATCTGTTGGGCTCTTTATAATAAGTCTGTATATTGTAGGATGTTCCATTTTTTAAGTTGTATTTGTTAGGCTCATCACTACCTCTGTTAGATACCTCTCTCTTCACCCTTTCCCAAAAGTCACCCTTTCCCTTTCTCATGCTTTCAGGTCCCCAGAATTTTCTTGTTTTACTGTTGCTACTTTTCAGGTAGTCTACTCTAGTTGTTGTATACATAAATCTCACCACATAAATCTCACTAATTTAGAAATTCTTTAAAATTTCTTCTGTGTCTTACTATAGTTTTTAAATTTTACTTGACCTTTTTGCCCTGATACTCAGTTGGTGTACTTCTTTTGGACCCTCTGACTCTCCTGATGTGCTTGTTGATATGTCTTTGTTGATATGCAGTTAAGCGAGATTCTAAATTAATTATTATTGACAGTGGGTGTGGGCTGCTTTAGTAGTTGTACCAATTAGATTATTTTCTCTAGATGAGTTCTCCTAAGGGATGTGTGGCTCTAATCCTCTATGTGGGTTATCCCTGGTGTGGTAAATGAACTGAGACAGCATTTAAAAAAGTGAATTATTGTTTAGGGTATGTGGGCAGGGAACATACTGGCAAGGCTTGTGTCTCCCTTGAACAAGACAAATGGCTGAAAGAGCATTTGGGTCACAAAATCCCAAATGATTTATCTTGCAGTGTGTGTTGAGTCAAGAAAGCTCATATGAAAGCTCTTTGCCCATCTTAGCTTTGCTTTGATATCTGGTGGAGTTCCAAAATCCTATTTGCTGTGTTCTCTTGAGCTGAGATTATTAACAGGAATTAGGAAGTAATTTGCTGTAGAGGTAGGAGTAGTTACTGGAAGATTATGTTTTATTAATTATGGTGGGCCAAAGCTAGGGTACATTCATCTTGTTGTCTTCAGTCCATTCCACTCCATTTCTTCTGAGTTGGGGTGGTTTATGGAGTTTTGGTTTTGCTTCTGTTGACTATCAGCATGGTCAGTGACCTTCTGATTTCTAACATTGCTTTTTCTTTGTTTTTATAGTTCTTGGGCCATTTTAATAGATTTGGGGGAGAAGAGAGATATGTTATAATGTGATTAACCACTGTAAAATCAGAAGTTCTGTTGAAAAAGATTCAAAGGTTTATTCTCTTCTTTTCAGGTAGAAAAGTTCCTTCTTAACTAGGGATAAGATTTTGATGATTTTACTTTTTACATCGGAGCTCTAACTTCTGCATATCCACTCCTTCCTTACTGTTTCCCTCCTTTTTCATCACCCTTTTTTGTTGTTTTTGTTTTTTGTTTTTTTGGGTTTTTTTGTGTATGCATGATGAGGTGGGAATCTTAAGTTTTTTTTCTCTTTTGTGTTCCTTTATTACTAAGTAAGAATTTGTTGTCCCCTTTCTCGTGTTCGCACTCACTGACATTTTTTTGATAGATTGAGAAGTGATTGAGACTTTGAGAAGTCATTTATTAGGTCAGAGATTTTTTGTAAACTGGTTTCAATTAGAATAGAAAACCTCATGAATTACCCACAAAAAGAGTATTATTTAATGAGACTTTTTTTTTCTTAGCGTGTTTATGTATTGGGTTGTACTGCAATTAAAAAATGAAAATTTGAAAGTCACTGTCCTGGCCTTAGGTTATGGATTGTGACCTATGCCTCCCCCAAAGAATCCGTAATTCAAAGGAGATCTTCTGTAGAGTTGAGCGGCTTTAATTGAAGAGCTGGCGGCACTTCTGCCCCCTTCGTTGCAGTAGCAGCCATAAGCTGTTTGTTGAAGTCTTGGAGTTCCAGTGGATACTGTTATAGGTGTGGAGGAGGTAGAACAGACTGTGGTCCTAGGCACCTCCTAGCTGTAGAGACTTCTGCTTTTTAGGTATTTTGTAACTTAGAATTTGGTGGGAGATTTTGTTTGACAGAAGAGCTCAAATGCTTAAGAGTATTTGAAAAGATTGTTAGATAACCAAGGCTTTGAGACCGAAATAGCCCTTGTCTTTATTTAAAAACAATTTTTTTAAATGTTTGTTTATTTTTGAGAGAGAGCACGAGTGGGGGAGGGGCAGAGAGGGAGACAGGGAGACATATGCTCCAGGCCCTGAGCTGTCAGCACAGAGCCTGATGCGGGGCTTGAACCCATAAACTGCGAACCATGACCTGAGCCAAAGCCAGATGCTTAACCAGGTGAGCCACCCAGGAACCACGCCCTTGTCTTTAAATAAATCAGTGTAGTATAAGTAACGTTTGGGTATTTCTTTCTTTAATTATTCAACCTTTAGTTTTGCTTCCTGCTCTTCTAGAATGAAATGTAGTGAACATCCTCACGTTTTGGTATGTTTTCAGTCTTTGCAGTTTTTTATTTTTTTTGGCCCTGTTACCAGTGAACATAGAGTAGACATGATGTACCATAGTGCAACTTAATAAAATATCTGTGACAATCACTTGTAAACATACAGTGAAAGGTTCCCAGAAATTCTTGGTTTATGGTCCCCTTTGTGTTTTGTCACTTTTTTCATAGAGCCAAAAAATGATAACCTAATAGTTCTGTTTCAGTACTCAATAACTTAAGTATTTATGGCTTAGGAATTACATATACATTGAAAGAAAAAATATATATTTTTAAATTCTTAAATAATGAAAGTTATTTACTAATGGGATATATTTGCCTGTTAGGATGGGATTGGACACTCCCACCTCATTTCCTACTTCTCACTGCAGTACTTTTTTATCTCATCACCTGCCCCCAAAGCCAGTTTCTCATTGATGTGGTACCTTCAGAAGGAATGTAGAATGATTTTATGTTGAAATGGAATTACCTCGAGCTAGTAGTTTACTTGGTGTCTGACAAATCTTGAGAATCATCACGTTTTATCGCTAATTAAAAATATCCCATAATGCCTGTGACTTTAGCAGTGGTGTTTTGGGTGTTCTGAGATATCTTGGAGCACCATTTGGTAATGGTAGGTGTAGGTATTTACAGCTTATACAGCAATTAAGCAAATAGTTCCTATCTACATTTCATAGAAGAGAAAATGCAGCCATTTCTGTAGGGTAAGCTATAGGTATTTGTATGAAGCCAATCTACTGAGCGGTCTAGTTGCATCTCAGAAGACAGTCTCTATTCTGAAGTTTACTTTGGCATCTGGGTGGCTCAGTCGGTTAAGCGTCTGACTTCAGCCCAGGTCATGATCTCACGGTTTGTGAATTCGAGCCCCATGTTGGGCTCTGTGCTGACAGCTCAGAGCCTGGAGCCTGCTTCGGATTCTGTGTCTCCCTATCTCTCGGCCCCTCCCATGCTCATGCTCCGTCTCTCTCTCTCTCTGTCTCTCAATAATAAATAAATGTTAAAAAAAAATTGAAGTTTACTTCTCATAGCGATTTTTTTTTAAAGTACTTAATTTTCTGTGAGTTTTTGTACCCTTTTTAGAGAAGAAAACTTAGGTTTGCTAGGCATTTGAAAAGAAATACCTTCTTTCAAAGTGAAAGATAGCAAAACCACTTTTTGTATTGGTGTTCTTTCTTTTGTTTTTCCTGGGAAAATACATAAAAGATCAAAAGTTAATTTTCAAGTTAGTGAGTAATTGTATAAACGGATTTGTGAAGAACAGATCATATTTAACTAACGTTGTTGGAGAGCTGAATAGTAAGAATTGCAGATAATTATATGATAGTATAAGGTAATAAAATTGTAGTGTTTCAGACCTGGACAAGATCTAAGGTGGGATGAGGGTGGAGATGAGGGTTGGTTCATCTAATGGAATTCACTGGGTCATGTAATTCTTCTGTATCTTTTAGGATCTTCCAGTGGGAGGTGATGGAAGGAAGGAAGAAGGAGGACTGGTTAGAGAGAGATTGTGATTTTATTCTTGTTAAAGGCAGAGGTGCCTTTGGCAGTTCGGAATATTTACACTCTTGGCTCCTGCCACGGTCTACAACCTTGAACATCTTTTGTCTAGTCTTCATTTAAAAGTTCAGTTTTAAGAAAAAAATGTTAAGGAAAGCTCAAAGGATAGGCAGTCCATAATATCTGTCGATTACTGGTTTGTTTTCCGTCTTTAAAAAATGCTTTTTAAAAATACTTTATTACAAGTACTTGAAATAACATATCTTATAAGAGAACTATTTTTCATTCAAAGTTCAAATCAAGTCTGTATTCCATTTTTACATGCTTGACAGTGGCAATAATTTTGAATTCTATATTTCCCGTTAATTTAGTTCTGTGCATATTTTTCCATCTCTCTAGAAGTGCTTTTATTTTTGGTATATGTTATGGTGGTACTTGTTTTATGAAAATGTTGTCCTTATATCCGTGTGTGTGTGTGTGTGTGTGTGTGTGTGTTTGCGCGCGCGCATGCACAGACTTGAGAATAATACTTTTCTCGCTTTGCATTAGTATGGATGAGCTTGATAGAGCTTATTTATTGTACTGACTGCATAATCTTCTGTGGGAAGATTTGGCACGTTTCATTTAGCTGTTTCCTTGTCGATGTCAGGTTTTTCCCATGTTTTTTTTTTCCCCCACTATAAACAGTGCTAAGATAAATATTCTTGTACAATTTATATTGACATTTTTATTACGGTGAGATAGAATGGGAAGAGGAGGATTACTGGGTTGAAGGGAATGTGTTGTTAAAATTTAATAGATATTATGCATACATTTCTTTTTAGAAAGGCTGTAATAATTTACATTTCCAAAAACACTGACAGATCAGTGGTTTTCACATTGTTCCCCGGGACTTCCTTGACAAGAAGAGTTGGGGGCATTGGGGTACTGATCACCCAGTTCAACTGGAGAGCTCTTTTAACTTTTAATCTGTTCACTGTATTTGATGTTGTTGGAACATTTTGGTTAGAAGAATGGATGCTTGTGTTGGCTCCCAATTCCCATGGAATTGTTTTTATTGAACCATATTTTAAATACTTTGAATTGTACTTTGGCTTGCATTGAAGGATAAAAAGAAGTAAATAAAACTCATTTCTGTGCTTATTCTAGATATGGTGCAGGGTTATCCTTTGTATTACTCACTGATCTCCTGAGGGTTCAGTGAGGACTCAAGTGTCAGAAAAAGTTTCACTTCCCTTGAGCAAGTTTTAGGTTTTTAACTCTTGGACAGTGTTAACCTTACAGTTGATATTTCTGTTTGATTTATTCATCTTATGCTTTTTGAAGATAGTTTGTTAGAGACTTATTTGTTGTATACCATAACTATAAAGCTCCATACTTTGTTTTTGAAATAAATAAAACCAAGAGGTTAGGTATGCTACTGTGGCCGTTTCCAGTCATATAACCATGTAAGCAGCTGAGGTGTCATTCCAGTTCTCTCATACAGGACCTTTCTGATCCTGGGTAAATCAGTCAACCTCTCTTGACCTAGGTTTCTTCATTTGTTAAATAGGAATGATAATAAAATGACAGTTAATGATTTATCAAAAACATCCTTCAGTACATTCAGTGACTGGTTTCATAGGTTTTTAAAGGGTTTTGTGATGAAAGAAAAAAAAAAAAAAGAAACCAAAGTGCAGCCCATTAAAATTAAATACGTGGGGGCTAGGAGAAATGTGGCTCAAATCTGGAGCTTTCAGATGTTGTTTACCCACTTAAAAATATATAAATAAGTGTATATTTTCTGGTCAGATTTTGTATTTCTCCCTGATTCAGTCTTGGAAGAGTGTATGTTTCTAGGAATTTATACAATCTTCTTAGTTAATAACCCAATTAAAATATTAAAGCATTCCTTAACTTTTCTTTTCTGGGTCTTTAGCCTTCTAGTATTATAAGCTGTGTACTTTCTCTCTAGAAAACACATTTTCACATATATGCAAACTTCATGGACTCTCTTACATGACTACATGCCTCATAGACCTCTTAAAGCCCATTTTTATGGGTTTCCTTTTTGGAAGTTCAATTTAAGAACTGATCTGGAGTGGTGGTTCTCAATCTAGAATGATTTTGCCCTGCAGGGATATTTGGTAATACTTGGAAACATTTTTGGTTTTATGTAAAACTACGGGTCATGGTGGGGTGCGTGTGTGTTTATGTTTATATGCTACTGGTGTTTGGTGGGCCAAGGCCAGGGATGTGGCTAACCATCTTGGAATGCGTAGGAACACTCATATGCCCACCCACAGCAAAGAATTCTGAGAAAAACATCAACCAGTGGTGCTTTGGTTGAGAATCCCTGATCTAGAGGAAGAGATGAATTGGATTTCTTTCAAAAATCTTTCATAATCCTTGAAATCTAACTGGGCTTCTTTGCTGACAGTTGGGTAGGATATTGTTAAGGTTGTATTCTCTGCACCTTACTTTATCTTGAATATTCTGCCTTTGGTGTTTGCATAGTTTATTATTTTTCAGGTTTCTGTTTAAATGTCACTTCATTCAAGAGTCCTTTTTTGTCTTTGCAATCTAAAACAGCTCCCTTCTCCACTTACCCTTAGTTTTATTAACATTTCACATTACCTAACACACACGCTTATTTGTTGTCTTTCTCCCTTCAACTTTAAGTTCCACGAGAGTATGCTTCTTTGTCTTTATTACTATATCTCCCCTAGCTCAAACAGTGCTGTCGTATAATAAATGTTCAAATATTTGTTGTTAAAAGAATGAAAGGTATGAGTCTGGTATTGTGGCAAGTTTGTGTTATTTTAGCAAAGCTGTATGTGGTAGAGATCAAATGGGCGGATGGTAAGGTTGACGACCTTTTGTGAAAATTAAGGGCTCACCCAGGTATAGAATAAGCTAAGAGCCTATCTGAGGGCTAAGCAAGGATTAAAAAGAAATAGTTCTGGGGGGCCTGGGTTGCTCAGTCAGTTAAGCGTCCTACTCTTGATTTCAGTTCAGGACATTATTTCTTGTTTCTTGAGATTGAGCCCCATGTTAACGTGGAGCTTGCTTGGAATTCTGTTTCCTCTTTCTCTGCCTCTTCCTCCCTCGCTTGTTCATGCTCTCTCTCTCCCTCTCTCACAATGAAGAAACGAACCTAAAAAAATAAAAAGAAATAGACTTTTGGCTGCTCTAGAATATTCTGTACTGTTCTTCAAACTTGTTTGACCATGGGAATTATCTGAGACACTCCTTAAAAATGTGGGATATGGGGATGCCTGGGTGACTCAGTCGGTTAAGCTACCGACTTCAGCTCAGGTCATCATCTCCTAGTTTGTGAGTTCAAGCCCTGCATCGGGCTCTGTGCTGACAGCTCAGAGCCTAAAACCTGCTTCAGATTCTGTGTCTCCCTCTCTCTCTGCCCTCCCCCGACTCACGCTCTGTCTCTCTTTCCTTCAAAATAAATAAACATTTAAAAACAATGTGGAATATGAAGTCTCTCCCAAATCTACTGAATCAAAATTTCTAGAGGAGACACCAGGACATTTTTATGAAGAATAAATAGGAGAAGTGTAGTCTTTAGATGACACTGGGAGAACTGGGTTTCTACATGCACAAGAATGAAGGTTGGACCCATATCTCAAACAATATATAAAAATTAGCTTAAAGTGGATCAATGGCCCTAAAGAGCTAAAGCCCATAAACTCTTCCAAGAAAACATAGTGGTAAAATTTCATGCCCTTGGATTTGGTAATAAATTCTTGGCTGTGATACCATCAGCAAAAGCAGTAAAAGAAACAAAATGGATAAATTTGGCTTCATAAAAATTAAAAACTTGTGCATCAAAGGTCATTATTAAGAAAGGGAAAAGACAATACAGAATGGGAGAAAATATTTGTAAATCATATATCTGATAAGGATTTAATATCCAGAATATATAAAGAATGCCTGCAGCTCAACAGCAAAAGGACAAATAACCTACTTTCAGAATCGGCAAAGGACTTGAATAGACATTTCTTCAAAGAATCCGTAAAATCCTAAGTATATACCAAAAAATTGAAAACAGGGCCTTGAAGAGATATTGGTACACCCATGTTTATAGTAGTATTTATAATAGCTATAAGTGGAAACAACCTAAGTGGAAACAATCCATTAACAGATGAATGAATAAAGTGTCATATGTGTTCAATGGAATGTTATTCCATCATAAAAAGTAATGAGGGCATGATAGTTGATACAGCATGAATGGATCTTGGAGATATTCTGAGTGAAATAAGCCAGGCACAAAAGGACAAATACTGTATGGTTACACTTAGATGAGATACTTAGAATAGGCAAATTGATAGAGATAGAAAGTAGATTAGAGGTTACTAGGGGCTGGGAGAAGACAGAGTGGGGGGGTTATTACTTAATGGTTATAGAGTTTCTTTTTAGGGTTATGAAAAGTTTCAGGAATAGATAATGGTGAAGGCTGCTCAACATTGTGAGTATAATCAGCGCCACTGAATTCTACATTAAAAATGGCAAAAATGGCAAATTTCACTTTATATATATTTTACCACAGTAAAAAGTACCAATAGCAAAAGCTGTTGAATTGTGTACTCTATTATTATTTTTTAAATGTATGTTTATTTTTGAGAGAAAGAGCATGAGCTGGAGAGAGGCAGAGAGAGAGAGGGGAGACACAGAATCTGAATCAGGCTCCAGACCCTGAGCCGTCAACACAGAGCCCGACGCTGGACTTGAACTCACAGATTGGGAGATCATGACCTGAGCTAAAGTTGGACGCTTAACCAGCTGAGCCACCCAGGCACCCCTTGAATTGTGTACTTTATTTTTTTATTTTTATTTAAAAAAAAAATTTTTTTATTTTTTATTTAAAAAAAAAATTTTTTTTTTTTTAACATTTATTTACTATTGAGAGACAGAGAGATACAGAGCATGAGCAGGAACGGGGCAGAGAGAGGGGGAGACACAAAATCCGAAGCAGGCTCCGGGCCCTGAGCCGCCAGCACAGAGCCCAACGCAGGGCCCGAACTCAGAAGCTGCGAGATCATGACTTGAGCTGAAGTCAGATGCTCAACTGACTGACCCACCCAGGCGCCCCTTGAATTGTGTCCTTTAAATAAAGAGTGAATTGTCTGGTATGTGAATTATATCCCCATAAACTTGTTTAAGAAAACAAACAAAAACAAGCATTCATGTTTGGGCAGTAATGCCAAAGAACAAAACCAGGTTGATTTTAGCTAGGAAGTGTATTAGGTAGTTGTTGGCAATTATCTGTCATAAACAGAAAAATCTTTGTAATTCTCTCATGGAATAAGCAGCAGTTTCCTAATCAGGGTGATGCAGCTGCAAATATAATATACCTAAATACGTAAAGAAACTTTTGGACATTAATACAGTTGAAAATAACTGAAAAAAGTGATATTAATCAGTGAGACTAGATTAAAACGCTTGTGCATACCTTCAAAGTTTATATATTTAGGAATATCTTCAAATATTTATGTACTGTGTTGGTTTTGGTATGTTTTCCCATTATAGGGAAATTTACTGAGAAAGTTATCAAATTACACTTCTTGGTGGACTTGACATCCAGGTTTATCTTCCAGTCATCCTTCTCCCAATTTAGTCATTATACTTCCATCTACAAGGTACATAACTTAAAACATTTTTTAAAATTTTGTGGTAAAGATGGTTAATACAATAGAAAACAGGAGAGAAGTATGGTTTAGTGGGAAGAAAAAGGTTAAGACAGCAGTATAATGACCAGTGTTTAATTAACAACCTTGCCTTAAAGGTTATGTAGTTACTGTACTTACACTTAAAAATTTTTAATTCTTAAGAAAATTTGTAACTTGTTAATAACTAGACTTATTTTAGTCATCATTTCACAATACATACATATACTGAATCATTATATTGTACACCTGAAATTAATATGATGTGTTATGTCAATTCTGTCTCAGAAGTTTAAAAAAATTTAAAATGTGGGACCAGTTTTATTATGTTTGAAGTTATATGGGATCTAGGTGTTTGATAAGATTGTTTAGATTTATTGTGTTATGAAGAAAACTATGTTCTTTAACGTATTTTAAAGTGATAATATTTTGTACCCATAGATGCAAAATAAAAAAAAAAGGCTGAAAATCCTGATGCAAAATTGCCTTTGTTTTTTACAAGCAGAAGATTATTAGAGTCGAGAATCCCTAAGTCTTTCTGTGTTAAGCAGTCTAGTACAGCTTCAAGTGCAGATGAAGTATCTGTAAGGCTGTTTCCTTCCTGTTTAACAAAAAATTGAAAGCTGTTTTCAATTTTGCTAAATTTATTTCTGTTAGAAGTCAGTACTACCTTCAAGGGCCTACATCTTGAAGGAGAAAACCAGAACTCTAATGTTCAATGTTGAAAAGTTTGATTACGATGCTGGAAATAAATGGAGACTAACTATGCTTGTATGATACTTGGATTGTTGTTGTTTTGCTAATGTTCTGTTTTATCCATTATTTTGAAAAGTGTGATTTGCAGAATGAAATTTTTCTAGAAATGCACATATAACAGATACCTGTACTTTTTTTTTTTTTTTCGGGTCTAGCATATTTTTGTGCTTTTTCTAATTGCTCAGTGTTTCCTCTGCCTCATAGCCATTTTGAATCCTAGAATCCATACCTAGCTATCTTCCTGTCTTCCACAGCTTGAATTCCAACTTTGTGATGTGCTGCTGCTGATTTTCTCTACCATCTTTGACAGAATGAGTTGTTCTCTTTTGTGTTTCCTTGAAAACACTTATGTCTATAAGCCAGTGATTTTTAGCAAATTTAGAGTGTATAACCATTGTCCTCCAAAGATTGCTGGTGTCCATTTGTGGTTACTCCTTTCTCAACCCCAGTGCCAGATGACAACTCGTCTATTTGCTTTTTATGGATGTTTCCTGTAAGTGTAATCTATGCAATACATAGTTTTTTGTGTCTTGCTTTTCTTATTTGTGGAATATTTTTGAGGTTCATCCATGTTGTATCATATTTCAGTACTTTGTTCCATTTCATTCCTAACTAGCTTTCCCTTGTATGGGTATACCACATTTTGTTTATCCATTCATCAATTAATAGATGTTTGGGTTGTCTCTACTTTTTGGCCATTAAGTTGCATTGTTATTTAACTTTGCATATAAAAATCCTCATGTAACCTTTTTTAATGTTTGTTTATTTTTGTGAGGGGGAGAGAGAGAGAGACACTGAGTGTGAGTGGGGGAGGGGCCGAGAGAAGGAGAAAGACACAGAATCTGAAGCAGGCTCCTGGTTCCAAGCTGTCAGCACAGAGCCCAACGTGGGACTTGAACCCACGAACCATGAGATCATGACCTGAACCAAAGTTGGATGCTTAACTGACTGAGCCACCCAGGTGCTCCATGGAACCTTTTTTAAGTGTGGGTGTTTGGGCCTGAAGATTAGGAGATTCAAGTGTGCTCCAAAAATTGGGAGCCATGAGGTTAAGGGAATAGGCTTTGGGAATCAGATATGGATTAGTTCCAGTTTAGTTGCTGGATAACTTCAGCATAGTTAATCTCTGTGACCCTCAGTTTCCTCATTTATAAAATGGGCGTAATTATGTAATTCATCTCATTATTAAGAATTATTTCTTGAGCTCAGCTCTCGCTTTGTTGCCTATCACTGTTACTTAGATATACAGCAGTGAACAAAATTATATTCTTATTCTCATATAGTTCATGAAAGTTCAGAAGGGGATATAGACATTAGAAGATAAACACCTATACTTATGATAAATTCTTTGAAGGAAAAGTGCAGGGGTAGTGTTGAGAGCATATAGTAGAGATTTAATTTAGTTTGGGCAGACTTGGGAAAGCGTACCTGAGGAATTGACACATGAGATTTGAAAAATCAGTGTTAGCCAGGCATGAGGGGAAGAGGTGACAGGAGGAAAAAGGTTTGAGGCAGAAAGAATAGCACACACTGAGACAGAAAGATCTTGGTTTGGTGCCTTTAAGGAGTAGAGGTGTGATAGGAGTATGGTGATTAAAGTGGTCAGATTAATATATTTGGAACTTATTTTAAGGGTACTGGGAATCTATTTAAGAATTTTAAGGCAATGATATGAGGAGATTACTGTACTAAGAAGATCATTTCTGGCTGCTGTATGAAGAACAAATTGGAGGTGGCTTAGATTAGATTGTGGTGAAATGATGGCTAAATGAGGGTGGATTTCATTTATCTTTTACAAGTAGCATTCACAGGACTTGGTTGGTCTTAAATGTTGAAAGAGTCACTCCCAGTTTTTTGGGGAGGAACAAATTGGGTACACTAAGGCACCATATACAGAGAGAAGATAGAAGGTGGGTTATTTTGGAAGGGGAAGAAGTTGGAAGATAGCTTGTTGTTTAATTTGGGGGATTTTTTTTTTTAATTTTTTTTTTTTAATGTTCATTTATTTTTGAGACAGAGAGACAGAGCATGAACAGGGGAGGGGCAGAGAGAGAGGGAGACACAGAATCCGAAACAGGCTCCAGGCTCCGAGCGGTCAGCACAGAGCCCGACGCGGGGCTCGAACTCACGGACCATGAGATCATGACCTGAGCCGAAGTCGGACGCTCAACCGACCAAGCCACCCAGGCGCCCCTAATTTGGGGGATTTTAAGTTCAAGATGCCTTTGCGAATAAACCAAGTAGAAATGTCAACTGGTTGTATATGTGAACTAGCTTTTATAAGAGATCTGTTGGTAGGGTATGTATTATTTTAAAGTCTTTGGAGTAGGTTTTAAAAAGCTTATGGCAAAAGTCTGGAGAAAAGCATATAGACTAAAAAGTGAATAAAAGGGTCAGGATTGAATTCTGATGAATTACTAATATTTAGAGGCTGGGTAGAAAAGGAGACAACGAAGACAAGAGTGACCAGTAAGGTAGGAGGAAAATCAAGAAGAGATAGAGTAGTCTAGGAACCAAAGAAAGAGAGTGTTTCAAGGAGAAGGGTATCATCAACTGTGTGTCTGTACTGCTGAGATCAATTAAATAAGGGTTAGAAAAGTGTTCATTTGATTCGACAGCATGGAGGTCAGTGATGACTTCTAGTTAGCTTTTATTGCATAACAAATCACCCCACAAGTTAACGGCTTAAAATAACCACCGTTTATTTGGCTTCCAGTTCTACAGGTTGACAAGTTGAGTTTGGCTTAGCTGGGCAGTAGCTGGGCAGTTCTACTCATCTGGATCAGCTTTAGTGATCCCTTACCTGGGCTTGCTCATGCATCTACAGGTATGCCTCTGTCATTACCTGCTAGTTTGGCTGTGGCTGGCTTGTTCATGATGATCGTGGCCGGAAAAACTGGGACCTCTTTCCATACGATCTCTCATTTTCCAGTGTGATGACTTCTGGGCTTGTGCACAGGTTCAGTAGAGTTCCAAAAGCAGCAAGTCTGTAAACTCCAAGCCAGAAACCCTTGTTAAGCTTGCCAAATGTCCTAGTGGATCAAGTCATAAGTTCATTTCAGATTCAAGGGCTGGAAAAACACTCTTGATTGGAGGAGCAACAAAGTCACGTTGCAAGGGTGTAGTTACAGAAAAAGGAAAAATCCGTTGCCGTTTTTGAAACCTGCTACGATGATTATGGCAAAGGCATTATTGCTGATGATGGAGGGGGATGTTGGAAACAAGATTGCTAGTATGAAAAGTGAATGGGAACTGAAGATGTGAAGGTAGAAAATATACTTCTTGAGAGGCTTGGCTGTGAAAGTAATTTGAGAGAGAAGACAGTAGTAGTTGGAGGGGTATTTGTAGTCTGAGCAGGTGTGTTGCGGTATTCTTTTCACTGGAGAACAGAGTATGTTGAGTGCTGAGAGAAGGGATCGAGTAGACACTGAGGATGCTGAGGCAGAGGAAAGAGGAGACAACTAATCAAGTGAAAGTCTCTGATAAACCTGTAGAGGATGGGATTTTGTGTACCTGGGTAGGGATTAGCTTTTGATGTAAGGCTAATATACTTTCTAATAACAGGAAGGAGAAAATGGATATAAATGCTGTAGGTAGGCCAGTAGATTTAGTGATAGGACCCTGAAGAGGTTCCTGTTTGATAGAGCTGTTTTCTCAGTGAAATAGGGGCGTGCAAGAATGTATGCTTAAGGTTTGATGTTCATAGAGGAATACCTAATTTTATTCCCCCACTGAATGGGACACTGAGCTGATGTAGAGAAATACCAGTCATTTAGTAAATGGGAGATACTGTCATTATTAATATAAAAAGTATTACTTTAAAGAGATTTACAGGGGCACCTGGTTGGCTCAGTTGGTAAAGCATCCAGCTCTTGGTTTCAGTTCAGGTCATGATCTCATGGTTCGTGGGATCAAGCCCTGCGTCTGGCTCTGCACTAACAGCACAGAACCTGCCTGGGATTCTGTCTCTTCTCTCTCTGCCCCTCCCCCCACTTGCACACATGGGCATTCTCTTTCCCCTTCTCTCTCTTTCTGTCAAAATAAACATTTAATAAAATCTAAAAGATTTAACAGAATACTTTATGTATTGTTAGAAACTGGTGCTAATTGATGGAGCGCTTCACTGACTCCAGTTGGTTAAGCATCTGACTTCAGCTCAGGTCATGATCTCATGGTTCCTGAGTTCGAGCCTCCTTCGGGTCCTCTGTGCCCCTCCCCTGCTCATACTTGAGCTTGCTCTCGCTTGCTCGCTTGTCTCTCAAAAATAAATAAACATTAAAAAAAAAAAAAACTGGTGCTAGTCGAGATATTCTATGGCCTAGGGCTCTTTTTCTTTTTGAACCAGTTAAGTTAAACTTTACTCCCTTCTGTAATGTTGATGGTCCTTAAAAAGCATGTAGGCAAGAAATATGTTTAATCTTTTGTAAATAAACATTACCAAAAATATGAACAGAATGAGTTTGCTGTCTAAAAGGACTTTAAGCCATTTAAAATTGCTTTGTTTCACCAGAACTCATAGGGATAACTATTAAATAAACTTAATTTGAATTAAAAAAGATTAATTCAAGTTGCTTGGTAGCTTAGTGGTAACACTGTATATGGAAAACAGCTTTTTGTTTGCATAGTTGGAAAATATGTAAACGTGGCCTTAAGGTTATACACTTAGGGAAAATTAACATAATTTATTTTGTCTTTTATTCTTTTAGAAAGCACTCTTACTAGCTTTTTAATTGTTCCTGGCTTAGAATAAGCCTAACTTCTATTCTCTGTAATCACTCTGGACTGGAAAGGTTGTCTTTATGGAGGGCACCATCTGCTGGTTATAAGAGGTACCGATTGTGGGAAGACTGCATTTTGCAGTTACCAGAGTCTTCACAAAATCTTGTTTCCCTTCTAATTCCAACTCGGACTTGGAGTAAAGTCCCAGGAGGAACAGCAGTTTTTAATAAACACAGCCAAGTAGAGATTCTAGTAGCAGTTTGATTTGATTTCTGTGACCCTGAATTTGTTGTCACATACTGGATTTTTAATAAAAATCACGACAGTGTCAGATGTCTTTATTTCTTCTCAGATCAGTTAAAAAAATGATTATTCCTATTGCTCTTACCTTCGCTCTTCAGTCCAGTCAGTACTTTGTTTTTTTCCATTCATTGAAAGGATCTTAAATATTTTTACTGTAATCTTATTTGATCTTAACATTTATTTATATGTGATATTATCAGAATAAAGAACAATGTTTTCATTGATTTTTCTTCCAGTGACTGTCAGTATGATTTTTAAAAATAATGATATGGGGGTGCTTAGGTGGCTCAATTGGTGGAGCATCGGACTTGAGCTTGGGTCATGGTCACATGGTTCATGAGTTTGAGCACCATGTCCAGCTCTCTGTTGTCAAAGCCCAGAGTTAGCTTCGGATCCTCTGTCTCCCTCTAGCTTTCTGCCCTGTGTGTGTGCACACGCTCTCAAAAATGAATAAACATGAAAAAAGATCAGATTAAAAATACAGATGTTTCCCTTAATTAACATTTTAGATGAACTTACTCAAAGGTTGTATAAGCTCTTTAGTATTAGAATATTTTATTGTGTTTTATTTGTTCATATTGGATATAAAAATGTAAATATTTGTAACAACATGCATTACAGTGCATACAATGAAATTAACTGCTTTCTGAAACTGTTTCACATTACCCTTTAAAAGCAGGAAAAATCTATATCATAGTTTTACTATAAATTGGGGGTAAATTAAAAGCATATATATTTTAAATGGAAAAAGGAATTTGTTCTTCTGTAGTGTATTTAGTATATAAAATGGATTCTGATAGTGGTCAGTTTTATGTAAATTATTATTAAAAAAATTTTTTTTTTAGCATTTATTTATTTTTTGAGAGGCAGAGAGAGACGGTATGAGTGGGGATAGAACAGAGAGAGAGGGAGATGCAGAATCCGAAGCAGGCTTCAGGCTCTGAGCTGTCAACACAGAGCCCGACATGGGGCTCGAACTCACAGTGAGATCATGACCTGAGCCGAAGTCGGACGCTTAACTGACTGAGCCACCCAGGTGCCCCTATATAAATTATTTTTTAAGTACGGTTATTATTTTCTTATTTTCAATGTATCCACTCTGCCTTACATGTGAATAATTGAAAGTCCACAAAGTTGAAATATATTATGTCAGATAATTTAAGTCTGTTAAACCTCAGAGGAGCAGCTGTATATCAATATCTCTTATTCATTTCTGATAAAAATTGAAGATCCTGTTTATTTCCCATACCCTTTCTTTTCTTCAGCATTGCTCCCTTTCCCTCTTTCTCATTTACACTTTTTTTTTTCTCTTAGGTTGCAGTTTAGTAGTTATTTCTGTTATTTCGGGAAACTTTTTCCTTAAAGATCACCTTACCAGGTCCAAGGGAGTATTTACTAAGGCCATTTTGTATGTTTCAGCAACATGTGTTTCTGAAATAATTAGCACTGTATGCCACCCCTTCATCTTCAAGCATTTTTTTCTAGGTTAAAACATTTTTTTTTTTATTTTTCTACCTTTTGTGACCCTTCTGTTATTCTTCCTATCCCCCTCCCCATATCAATATAGATATTTCCTCAGGGTTGAGTCTTGGTGTCTCAGCTCATCCTACATGTTTTTCTTAATCTTGTAAACCCATAAAGCATGAGCTTTATGACCAAAATATTTTCTGGCTTTGATTTTCTTTAAAACTTCAGATCTATATCTTTAGTTACCTTTTAGACCAAAATTTTTTCCCCAAGACTTGACCTCTGTATGTTTTTTCCCTATCTCCATTATGGTGAGAGCAGAGATTTTATATATTTGCTTGTCATTGCATTCCTAGTATATGGTGTAGTATATTGCACCAAGTAAATTCTCAGTAAATAAGTAATTGACTTTCAAGGAACAAAGGCTTTGAATCTTGTAATCATCTACTTCTCTTTACTTTTTTTTTTTCTACTTCTCTTTTAATATCATCCATAAGTCTTTGAATCAGTTCTTGTTTCCCCATGTTTCCCCATTTCTTCCTTACTTCTTATCTGGAATATTGTAGCAGGTTTTTAACTGGTTTTACTGTATTTGATTTCTCCTTTCTGGTCTGTGTTGCCTGTTGTAGCCATCATTTATTAGAACAGTTCTGGTCATTCATTCAGCAAGGATTTCCAGAGTACCTGCTTTGTGCTAGGTTCTCTAATAGATGCTAGCATAAAATGATATACTATCCTTCGCTTATAGGGCTTATGGCCTAGTAAGAGACATAGAATAAGTTCACTAAATATGATGTGATAATGCCAATTATGATATGTTCAAAGTTTTCCTAGCTGTAGGGGGAGGAGTCTTGCTCTGGTTGGAGAAGTCAGTGAAAGTTTAAACATAGACTTAATTAAGGTACATCATTTGCTTAGTAGACAAGGGCCAGTAAATATGTCATTCTGAAGAAACAGCTTGTATATATTCACGGAGATACTTCAAATCTCTGCTTCCAGTTCTATTGTTTATAAACTGAAGTGCAAACTGAGTAAACCTGACTCTTTGTTGGCTCTTATCTTTTCTTCCTTAGCTCCCTTTACTTCCTTCCACCTTTTCCTACAGTCACAATTCTAGATCTTAAATTAAATTCTGAACTTTCTTCTGTAGATTGGTAACACATTCTAAACTGTTCTCTCTGTCCTTTTGTTCTGTACATCATTACCACTTCACCCCCATTCACCTGTAGAAATGGGCTTTCTTTTGATCTTATATTTTCCAAGCTTGTTATTTCTGTTAGAATAATTATAGAATTTACTGTGATTTAAATATTTAGGGAGATGTTTGTTTTTTTTGGTAGATTTTGAGATCTATCTTACTCATTTTGCCCGATGGTCACTGCTGAAGAGTTCTGCAAATAACTGGCACTTGACAAATTTTACCAAGGCCAATTTTTGACCATGTAGATGACTTTATTCTACAAAGGCACCATATCTATATTACTTAGTTGCAGGGTGTGGTCACAATTGTATATCTATTGTTAGGAATAATAAGCATTAGCTTTTACTTGTGTCGAGGCAAGGCAGAGACTTTTTTGTATTCCAGCTTCTGTGGAAAACTGGGAATCCTGTCACATTTATTTACTATCCTCTGAAATGATTTGTCCTGGGCCTTTGCTAAATATCTATCTTCTTTGGTTGAAGGAACACAGCTATGACCTTGGTTCTTCTCACTAATCTACCTGGAATTCATTTTGTGTAAGCTGTGAGGTATAGGTATGATGTTATTTTTTTCCTTTTCCTTCCTCCTCCTCCTCCCTCCTCCTCCTCCCTCCTCCTCCTCCCTCCTCCTCCCCCCTCCTCCCCCCTCCTCCCCCCTCCTCCCCCCTCCTCCCCCCTCCTCCCCCCCCTTCCTCCTACCTCGTTTATGTATTTTTGAGAGAGGGACAGAGTGCAAGTAGGGGAGGGGCAGAAAGAGAGAGGGAGACACAATCTGAAGCAGGCTCCAGGCTCCAAGCTGTCAGCACAGAGCCTGACACAGGGCTCGAATCCACGAACCATGTGATCATGACCTGAGCTGAAGTTGGATGCTTAACCGACTGAGCCACCCAGGCACCCCGATGTTATTTTTTTCTATGTAGGTATTAAAGTATCTCAACTTGAATGAATTATTAAAATTTCAAACAACTTTATTGAGCTATAATTTATATATTGTAAAATTAATAAATTTTATCCCTTTCAAGTGTACAGTTCAATAATTTTTTTAAGGCAATTTACTGAAAAATGCAGTCATCACCATAATCCAATTTTAGAACATTTTCATCGGTAAGATCCCTCATGCCCGTTTTCAGTTAATCCCTCAATGGATTCTGTTGAGTTTTTTCATCTTGAGCTCTCTGTAGCATCTAGTACTGTTGGCCACTCCTTGTCTTGAAACATGGTATACCCCCTACTTTCTGATAGAGCTTCCTTCCAAATCTTCTCCATACTTCTTTGGTCATTCTCACATTCCTTTGTAAGTTCTTTTTCCTCTCCCTATTTCTTAAAGATGTGCCTTCTCTTATCTCTTCTTACTTTATAAGACTTCCTGAATCTGTCATCTGTGCCCCTGGTTTTAACTATCACTGAGGATCCCCACATCTGTCCCTAGCTCAGACATCTCTCTGGAAATCTAACTGCCCACTGACCATTTTCCCTCCTCTTCTTTTTCTTCTTCTTTCTCCTCCTCCTATTCCTCTTCTATCTCTTCCTCCTCCTCTTCTCCCCTGCCCCCACCCTCGACCCAGCAGATGGGGCAAAGCATTTTATTTCCCAAAGGGTACCTGAAAATCTTTTCTTTTTTTAAAACAGATTTATTGCTCTATAACTGATAGAGAAAACACTGCATATATATTATATACAACACCTATGATACCATTACCACACAGCTATCACTTCTAATAAAATAGCTATTACTTCTAAAAGTTTCCTTGTGCCCCTTTGCTTTTTTTTGGTAAGAACACACTTCACATGAAATCTATACTCTTACGAAATATTTTTAAAAAGAATTTGTTAATGTTTACTTTTGAGAGAGCAAGAGAGGTAGCGCACATGAGCATGAGTGGGGGAGGGGCAGATTGAGAGAGAGAGAAAATGGAAAGCAGGCTCCAGGCTCTGCACTGTCAGCACAGAGCTCGCTGTGGGGCTCCAGCCCATGAACTATGAGGTCATGACCTGAACCGAAGTCAGACGCTTAACCCAGTGAGCCACCTTTAGGTGGCCAGGCACCCCTACTCTTAAATTCTTAAGTTAGTCCTAAACACTGACTTAGCTATAGGTGCCATGTTGTATAGAACATCTCTAGAATTTAACCGTCTTGTATAACTGTAACTTTATACTCATTGAATAACTCCCCATTTTCTCCTCCTCTCATCTCCTGGCAGCCACTATTCTATTTCCTGCTTCTATAAGTTTGACTATTTTAGATACTTCTATAAATGGAGTCCTGCAGTATTTGCCCTTCTATCACTAACATATTTCACTCAGCATAATGTCTTCCAGGTCCATCCATGTTGTTGCAAATGGTAGGATTTTCTTCTTTTTTAAGCCTGAATACTGTTCTATTTTAAGTATATACCACTTTTTCTTTATCCTTTCATCTATTGATGAGGATTTAGGTTCTTTCCATATCTTGGCTATTGTGAATAATATTGCAGTGAATATGGGTATGCAGATACATCTTAAGAGATATTGATTTCCATGGTTTTTTTGATATATAGCCAGGATCAGGATTTCTGGATTGTATGGTAGTTCTATTTTTAATTTTTTGAGGAACCTCCCTACTGTTTTCCCTACTGGCTGCATCATTGTATATTCACATCAGCAATGTACAAGAGTTCTTTATCTTTCACGTTTTGTCAACACTTGTTAGCTTTTTTTTTCTTTTTCTTCTTCTTCTTTTTTTTTTTTTTTATAATGGCCATCCTAACAGAAGTGAAGTGATTCCTCCTTATTGATTTGCATTTCTCAATGGTGAAAAATAGCTTTCTTCTAAGATCAGTAACAAGACAAAGATGCCCAGTCTTGCCACTTCTGTTCAACATGGTACTGGAAGTCCTAGTCAGAGCAGTTAGACAATAAAGTAAAAGCAAGAAATAAAAGGAATCCAAATCAGAAAGGAAGAAGTAAAATTACCTGTTTATAGATGATGTGAAAACCTTAAAGATCCTGCAAAAAAACCGTTTAGAGCTAATAAATTCTGTTAAGTTGCAGGATACCAAATCAACATGCAAAAATCAGTTACGTTTTTATATACTAACAATGAACTGTGGGAGATGAACAAAAGAATTCCTTCACAATAGTATCAAAAAGAAAAAAATGACTTGAGAACAAACTTTACCAAGGAGGCAAAACACTTGTGTACCAAAAACTGCAATACGTTGATCAAAGAAGTAAGACACAAATAAATGGAAAAACATCCAGTGTTCATGGATTGGAATATTTAATGTTGTTGAAATATTAGGCAATATTCGGAACTTTTTATCTTGTCCTCTCTGATCTTTTCTTACTGTTGTGCGTTTCATATATTAATTTTCACGTATATTAATTTCACGTAGCTCTGATTCTAGGCTGTCTTTTCCATTGATTTTTTTTTTCCCTCCTGCACTAATGCTACATCATTTAAATTACCTTTATAATGGGTTTTAATATCTGATAGAACAAATCCATTTAGAGTGTTTTCTTCTTTAAGTATCTTGCTATTTTTGGCCTTTTGCATTTACATATAAATTTTAAGATAAATTTGCTATAGTTCTTTTAAAATCAAAACCTGAATTTGGTTGGATTGTATTGATTCCATAATCACAGGGAAGATTTGCTATCTTTACAGTATTTGAGACTTCCAACCCAGCCCATGATATATCTTCATTTATCTAGGTTTTCTTTCATTTCTGTCAGTGAAGCTTTAAGATTTTCTCTAAAAGCACATCTTTTGTTAGATTTACTGCAGGTATTTTATGCTTTTCTATGTAAATTGCATTTTAAACTTTTTAGTTGCTGTCCATATGAATACAATTGATTGGTTTGCTCTTAAGCCTTCTTATTTTGAAATAATTATAGGCATCAAGTTGTAAAAAATGAACATAGAATCCTATGAACCCTTCAGTTATCTTTTGCTGGTTGTGACATCTGATGTAGCTGTAGTACAATATCAAATTAGGAAATTGACATTTGTATAATATTGTTAATTAAATTACTGATCTTACTCTGTTTTCTCAAGTTTCTGCACAATATTTTCTCTCTCTCTCTCTGAGTGTATGTAGTCCTGTGTACTTTGATCCTGTGTATAGATTCTTGTCCTTACCATCACAATCAAGATACAGAATTATGAAAGAATTCTCTCATGCTACCACTCAGTCTTATCTGTGTACCCTGGCAACTACTAATCTGTTCTCCATGCCTATAGTTGTCATTTTGAGAATGTTAAATTAATGAAACCATATAGCATGTAACCTTTTGATATTACAGTAAGTCTAATGACCATAGATTATTGCATGTGTCAGTAAGTAAGTTTTTTAGTGCGTTTTATGGATCTGTCAGTTTAACGGATCATTCCTTGAGGAGCTTTCGATTGCCTCCGGTTTTGGGGTGTATGAATAAGCTGCTATAAATATTCTTGTACAGGTTTGCATGAACACAAGCTTTCATTTCTGTGGGAAAAATTCCCAAGAGTGAAATTGCTGGTTTGTATGATAAAGTGCCTGTTCAGTTTTATGAGAAACTGCTAGATTATTTTCAGCTATGTTTGTACTATTCTACCAGCAGTGTCTAGATTCAATTTCTTTGCATCCTTGCCTACATTTGATGTTGTCGCTATTTTCTATTTTAGCCATTCTAATAGTATATAATGGATTTTTTTTCCTTATTTTGTTTTTAATTTGCATTTCACTAATGATTAATGAGGTGAACATTTTTTCATGTGCTGATTTGCCATTTGCATTTCCTCTTCAAATGTCTGTTCATGTCTTTTGCCCATTTTGTAATGGATTATTTTTTTATAGTATCTTTTTAAGACTTGTTTATATAGGCTAGATACATGTGCTCTGTCATATATGTATTTGCAAATATTTTCTCCAATATATAGCTTAACTTTTCTCTTAACAGTTTTTTCACAGAGCAAAAGTTTTTAATTTTTGAAATCCAGTTTGTCACTTTTTCATTTTATGGATCTTGTAATGTCATTTCTTAAAACCCTTCTAGTCTCAATAGTGAAGATATCTTCCATGTTTTCTTTTAAAAATTTTTGTTTACATTTTCTATTTAAATCTTTGGTGTATTTTAAATTAATTTTGTATAAGATATGAGACACTTAGGTCAAGGTTTTCTTTTTTTCTTTTTCTTTTTTTTTCTTTTCCTTTTTTTTTTTTCCCGAGTCTGTGTTTATCCATTGCTCCAGCACTATATGTGGAAAAGACTGTTATTGCTTCATTCAGTTGCTTTACCACCTTTGTAAAAACAACAACAACACACACACATGCACACACACCAATTGGGCATACTTGTGCGGATCTCTTTCAGGTTGTCTGTTTTTTTCTATTGATCTATAGGTCTGTCCCTTTTACCCACATCACATTGTATTGTTTATTGTACTATATAAAAAGTTTTAAAGTTGTGTAGAATGATTACCTTCTACTTCATTGTTTTCTAAAATTGTTTCATCAATTTTAGTTCCTTTGCCTTTCTATATACATTTTGGAATAGGCTTGTTTCTGTCTACAAAAAGTCTTGCTGGGATTTTGTTAGAATCTCCAAACCTGTAGATCACTTTGAGGGAAATCTGACATTTTTACTATGGTGAGTTTTCCCATCCATGAACATGGTATGTCTTCCATTTATTTAAATTTTCTGTGGTTTCTTTCATTAGTATTTTATAATTTTCAGCATACCAATCTTGTATATGTTTTATTAGGTTTATACTGAAGTATTTCATTTATAGTAGGAGTGATTGAAAATAGTATTGTGCTTTTAACTAAGGTTTCCATCTGTTCCTTGCTAGTATATAGAAATACAGTTGATTTTGTATATTGAGCTTTATATTCTGCAACCTTGATGAATGAGTTTTTTATTTTTTATTTTTGTAGATTCTTTTAGAATCTTCTATGTAACAACCATGCCATCTGGAAATGTGGCTTCTATTTAATCTGTGTGGCTTCTATATCCTTTATCTTGCCTTAGTGTGTCTGGCTAGGGCTTCTGGTATAATCTTGAATAAGAGTGGTAAGAGCAGACGTATTTGTTCTGTTTCTGATCTTCAGAGGAATTATTCAGTCTTTTACTGTTATGTATTGTGTTAGCTATAGGCATTTGATGTTTACATATTGAGTTTTCTACTCTATACCCTTGCTAAACTCAATCTTCTCTCTCTCTCTCTTTTTTTTTTTTAGTTTGTTTTGAGAGAGACAAAGACAGTGCAAGTGGGGGAGGGGCAGAGACAGGGGGGAGAGGGAGAGAATCCCAAGCAGACTCCATGCTGCTGTTGCAACATGGGGCTCGATCCCACAAACCGTGAGCCAAAACCAAGAGTTGGACACTTAACCAACGGAGAGCCACCCAGGTGCCCCACTAAACTCAATCTTCTTAATTCTGAGGTTTTATCTGTAAGTCCTTTTGGAGTTTCTATGTACATAATCATATAATCTGCAGACGGTAGCTGTTTTGTTCCTTCTTTTTTTATCTTTATATTCTTCATTTCTTACTTTGTTGACTGCCATCTTTATTACTGGGTCAAGTAGAAGTGATGATGGAGGTATGCTTGTGTATGTTTTGATCCTAAGTAAAAATCTTTCAGTGGATCATGATTAATGGGCCATCAATAAACCTGATTTATGGTGTATAGTATTTGTAACACCCGACCTTTCTCAGATAAAGGAAACTTTCATCCAGTTTTTAGTTTGTTAAGCTTCTTCTCTTTTTTGTCTTAGTTTTCAAACTTTTGTTGAAGTTTTCAAACTTTTTTTTTCTTTATTTATTGAGATTATCACACCGTTTTTCTTTTTTTGTCTCAGTTTATTTGTTTTGAGAGAGCACATGCCAGCAGGAGAGGGGCAGAGAGAGAGAATCCCAAGCATGCTCCCCACTGGGAATGTGGAGCTAGAGCTCATGACCCATGAGATCATGACCTGAGCTGAAACTAAGAGTTGGATGACCCACTGGGTCATCCAGGCACCCCTTGTTTTTCTCTTTTTAATCTGTTAATATGAGGAATCCAACCTTGCATTCCTGGGATAAACCCAAGTTTTAATAATGTTGCTACATTTGGTTTCCTAATATTTTATTTAGGAATTTTGCATCTTTGTTTATGAGCAAGAATGGTATTGATTTTTCTTGATTTTTCTCATTGGGTTTTGATATGTTGTGCTAGTTAGTTGTATAAGATTAGTTGGAAAAGATTCCCTTGTGTTTTGAGTCTTTGGAATTATTTATGTGGCATTGAAATTATTTCTTCCTCAGTTATTTGATAGAACTCACTAGTAAAGCTATGTAGACCTGGAGTTTTTTCCTTATAGGAATATTTATTGATTGTTGATTAAGTTTATTAAAGGTATTTTTTTTTCTTGAGTCATTTTTGGTAAGGTATAGATTTTCTTCATATTTGAATTTTCACATGCTGATATGTCAAAAATTTATGATTGTCTTCTGAGTTTTTACTTTATTGATCATATACTTGTTTTCTTTTGATTCATTCATTATTAGGAAGTATACTTACGAATTTTTTAATGTTTGGAGATTTTTATTTTTTGTTGAAGTAGAATATAACTGAGGAAAGTGTAAAAAATTATGTTGTCTAATATTGTCTAGCTCTGTGACTTTACACAAAGTGAAAACAGTTCTATAACCACCATCCAGATAAAGAAGTAGAACATTACCTGTACCCAATATAGCCTCTTTACCCCTCTTTTAGTTACGTTTCCTACCAAAGATGCTCAGTATCTTGACTTATCACAGATTGTTTCCTTGATTTTGAACTCCTTCAGAAATGTAAGCTTGTGTCGGTGGGCGGGGGGGCACATAGTATATGCTAAACAGTATTCTAAATACTATATGTTTACTTACAGCTTTCAGTTTTTCTTTGGCTAATTTGTCCTTATTCCAATCTATTCTTGAAAATTATATTCCTTGGATGTAAGCTTTAGCTTTGCAATTATAGTCTTTTCCCGCATTGAGGATGGCATTTTGCTGTCTTCTGGCTTATATTGTTGCTACTGAGAAGCCACTTACTAGTTTAAATACTGTTCCTTTCAAGGTAATATGATGGCTTTAAGGTTTTGTTCTGTAGAATTCTTAGTATTTTGAATTTAATTCTGTTTGCGTTCTTGAATTTATGGATTGATATTTTATGCTGTTTTCCTCAGACAGAGGTCTCTTCCATGTTTTCTTTTGATACTCCCGTGAATCATGTTAAACTTTTCTGCCTTCTGTATATTCTTTTGACCTCTCTTCTAGTTGACTAATTCTGATAGCTTTTTCTAATCTGCTAATAAGTATGTCCATTGAGTTTTTAATTTCAGTTTTTGCATTTTTTATTTTTAGAAATTCTACTTTTCTTGTTTACTCTGTATAATTATTTATTCCTTGTTATTTTTTTAATGATAAATATAGGTTTGCAGTTTGTTTAATAATTTGTTCAATAATTGTAACATCTGAAGTCTTTGTTTGTCCTGTCTTGGTGTTTGGTATTTCTGCTGATTCCTTCTCATAGTGTCATGTTTCTTCAGGTTCTTGATTATTTTTGACTTGATAGTGCTCATTTTGACCCCTGGAAACATCATAGTGGGGATTGTTTGAGGTGCAGAATTTTACTTAATTAGGTGCTTGGAGGTACTACCACTCAGGGGTCACTGAGTTCATATGTTGAGGTTCTGTGGACAACTCAGGTAATATGAACCTCAGCAAACGTGCAGGCCCATGGCAAAAACTAATTAGCTGTACCTCCCTTGTATCTATGTTGCCTTGCTTAGTACCAAGGCAGCTTTCTCTGCTGTCCCCTGGTGATGGGGGCATGGGCACATGTTGATTTCTGGCTTATCTTTGTGATTTCTTTTGGAGATGGGGTAGTATTCTGCATTGATGTCAGGAAGGTCTCTTTGATATTCTACTTTGACAGGTTGAGATTTACTTCTGTCCCTCTTGCCTCATAAGACCACCAAAACTGAACTCTAGATTTGTCAGGGTTGGCAAATGGCCTTAGAGCCTAAATGGATATAATGTTCCAGTGCTCCATTTACTATTCTCAGGTCTTGTATTTGGTTTTATTTTGGCCAAGTAATTTGTGATGCTTTAAAAAACATGCTTATTTTGGTTTTTTTTCCCCTTATTATTTATAATTTTTGTAGTTGGAGGGTTAGTGCAAATAACTTAGCTTGCCAGTAGTGGAAGTGGAAATTAACATACAATTGAAAAAAATTGGGGAAATGTTTAATAAAATGTTTTTCGTTAATTAGAGAGGTGACCTACTGTAAATTAGGAAGTAGTTATAATAAATTACTTGGTGGGAAGATAGGTAACTTATGTTTATTATTAATTTTGTTTATACTTATTTTTTGGTTTGCATCTAATAGTTTTCTTATTTTAGGGGTAAAAATATTTCCATCATGGCTCATTCAAAGACAAGGACCAATGATGGGAAAATTACTTATCCTCCTGGTGTCAAAGAAATCTCAGATAAAATATCTAAAGAGGAAATGGTGAGACGGTTAAAGGTGAGTATAATTGTGTTACATTTTGGGGGCATCTGTTTAGGGTGGGCTGTTACCTGTGGAAATCACATAGAGCTGTATTTTATTAGGGCATCTGAAAAACAAATGAAAGCTAAAAAAGCAAATGAAAGCTAAAAATGGCTTTCTAGGGCCTCCTATACTTGAGCATAAAGAATCAATCTGTAGTACTCTTTATATTCTTTGTTGTCTGTAGAGAGTTCTCCTTTGTTCTATATCTCATTTATTTTAGAAAACAACCATTTTACTCTAAGAAAGGAAGTTTACAGTCTTTGTACTGAGCACTCAGGCTGTGTTTTACTTTCTTGTAAGTTATTTTGAGAGTAGGTTAAAGTGTTTTACTTTTAGCTTCTCTCCCTGCTTCTGACATGCAGCAATGAATCAAGATCGATGGTGAACTTCCATAGATGAGGCAGTCATTGTATGGCTAGAGTCTCTTCATATGTGGTCGAACAATATTTTACTTTTGCTTCAGGGCAGTGATAGTCCCTGTGATTATAAAATGGTTAAAGGAGCAGAATGGCCAAAGAGAATGTTAAGCTAATTCATCAGGTAGTGGACATGTTTTTATTTTTCAGCATTTTTTCCCTTCTAGATTATATCTACCTAGACGTTTATGTTGCTTGATACATTATTATTATTTATCCAGTATTTTAAGACTGGAAAACCTACCTTAATTAATCATTGAAGGCCTAGGAACCTTAAAGCAAAGTACTGTTTTATGGGTATTGCTGCATGGTTTATTCCTAATGCTCGTAAATTTCCTATAAAGTCTTAGTATTATACCTTTATGCATAAAGTATTAGAATGTCAAAAAATATCGGAAGTTTATTATTCAGAGGAAAAGACATCTTTGAGCACATTAAAAATACCAATTTGTGTGTGTTATATCTAGTTAGGAACTTGTGTATGTTTTGTTAAAAATAGTGAAGCTACAAGCCCTTTGTATATGACATGTTCCATTTTCTGTGTATCTACATTCTCTTCATCTATTGACTTTTTAGAGAAGCGAGTATTCATTTATTTCCTCAGATTATATTTCAGCAGTGATAGGTAAACTTCTCTATTGTTTGCTAAGAAAGTATTATTAAATGCAGAAATTATACTTAAAGGCTGATTAACATTTAGTGTCTCGTAGAGATGTTATTTTCTCAGACATCTTTAATAGACAACTTAAATGTGAGTTACTGAGTTTTATAACACCATTTGAGTTGTAGACAATTTTGAGGGATTCTCATTATCTAGCCCTTGAGTAAACTTTGTTAATCTAGGTGGAATGATTACCACAGTGCTCACATTTAGTGTTTGTAATATGTTTTCATTATTTTGTTGACATCTATGCCCAGAAATCTGGTTAATATACTTTTCCTTCATTTTTGTTTCCTAATTTATACTTATACTTACCCATATTTTTAGCAACCCTCTTAGAGAATTATAAAAAGGATTTAATGTGGGCTGATGGTAATTTTTGAAATGTACAATTATGGGGATAAGTTTTGTGAATTACAACAATTTGTTAACAGGTAAGGTATCATTATATAATTTCTAGAGTTTCCTATAACATTTTATTCAAAGTATACTGAAACTCTTCCTCTTTGGTG
Organism: Acinonyx jubatus; assembly: GCF_027475565.1. NCBI lineage: Eukaryota > Metazoa > Chordata > Mammalia > Carnivora > Felidae > Acinonyx > Acinonyx jubatus. The sequence goes on from NC_069380.1 coordinate 11,659,537, forward strand.
AAGAGATTCTAGAGAAAGTAATGGTTTCCTGCATGTGGGTCTCTCTTTTTTTTTTTCTTTGCCTCTTTTCATAATATGCATAGGCCGTCAAAGCATACATCTTACATCAATAAAATTAATAAGTTTGGAAGTAACTTTGGACCTCGTGCCCTTAAGCTAACTGTAGTGCCCCACTAGCAGGATTAGTCTACTGTTGTTTCTGGTGTCTGGCATAATAGAACTGAGGGTCTGCCCTCTGAGGAACACTGTTCCCTAGCAACACATTAGATGATTTATTACTCAGAAGTCTAGCTCTCTGGCAGAGTAGAAATCCTTGTGTTTTTTAAGGATCAACTCATAGCTATTGATACTTGGTGGCAGCCCTACTTGTTGATTAGTATTCGCAGCACCACCTAGTGGATGCCAGGTGGTTACCTTTCCATTAGAATTGTATTTAAATGTGTGCTCCTGTCAAGTTAGGCGATTTAAAGTCTCATTTGAAGTAAGAATAGTACAGATGGAGGGTTCATTGCGACAACTGGTACTGAAATTAGAGAAAGCTTTTTACAGAACTCAAATGGTACCAATTCTCACCATTTTTATTTCTGTCCTGCTTCCTTTATGTAAATGTTTTTGAAAAAGGAACCATTTCCTATAGGTTATTTCTGCTCACTCCATACATGTCAGTGGGTTCTGCTAATAACTATCCATTTCATATTCTCTTTTACAGTGGCACAAGAAATATTTTGTTGGATGCTGTGGTAGTCACTTCATGGTAGCTTTTTAGTGTTTAGGAATGCATCTTCATCATCCTTTCTTAAATATATTTATATATTCTTTTTTAGCTGAATATGTAAATCTGTATATCTGGAATGGTTTATGGCTCAGATGGAAAAAATAAATTGTTTCTTTTCCTAAGAAGTATAATATAAGGATTAGGTATATTATATATAAAAAAGGAGCGCAGTTTTTAAGAAGGACATACTCCTTTTAGTCCAGTTGTAAAAGACCAGAAATGCCATGTAAGGCTAGTTGTTTGGGTTTTTTTAAATATCTATATAATTTATTGTCAGGTTAGCTAACATACAGTATATACAGTGTGCTCTTGGCTTCGGGAGTAGATTCCTGTTTTTCATCACTTATATACAACACCCAGTGCTCATTCCAACAAATGCCCTCCTTAATGCCCATCACCCATTTTCCCCGTCCCCTCCCCCCATCCCCATCAACCCTGTTTTCTCTATTTAAGATTCTCTTATGGTTTGCTTCCCTCTCTGTTTGTAACTATTTTTTTTTTCTTTCTCTTCCCAAATGGTCTTCTGTTAAATATAAGGCTAGTTTTAAACTTATTTGGCAAACAGGTATGATGGGTAAATGGAAAGTATTTTAGTCTTTTAAAAGAAAAGTTATTTTTCTGTAGTTTTAGAAGGATCTGTTCTCTCTCAGAGGAAAAATGAAAGTACTTTATATTAATTATTTGGAAGTTAATCTTTGCAATTAATTTGGATGTTATTTCAAATGACTGTATTTTTGCATGAAAGATTTCATTATTTCATTATTTTATTTTTGTACAGATGGTTGTGAAAACTTTCATGGATATGGACCAGGACTCTGAAGAAGAAAAGGAGCTTTATTTAAACCTAGCTTTACATCTTGCTTCAGATTTTTTCCTCAAGCATCCTGATAAAGATGTTCGCTTATTGGTAGCCTGCTGCCTTGCCGATATTTTCAGGATTTATGCTCCTGAAGCTCCTTACACATCCCCTGATAAACTAAAGGCAAGTACTGACTTAAAGAACTTAAAATAGTAACTGGTGCTTCTATTTATCTTTCTAACTAAAATGGGAGTTAAGGTATTTGGATAATTTCTTTGGATTTTTCGACATTACCTGCAGCAGTCTTTTATTAAACAACTTTACTTTTTAAAGGACCCCCCCCCCACACACACATACCCCATTTAGTACTTACTTTTATTAAAGAATTTTGACCCTTAGGATAAGAAGTAGATTAGTACAGTGTACTCTGTACTTTTTATAGTATGTTATCATTAGCTCTGTTTCAGCAACACTTGGAGGGGGACACTTTTCCCTTTTGAACATCCATACTGAAGACCATATTCATTATTTAAAACATGGTATTTAATATAAGCCTGAATGTATACCATATGAATCATTCATTTAAAGGAAGGTGTGATTGTGATGTGAATTGTTTGGAAGACAATACAGTGAACAAAATTTTAATGAAAAGTTAGGAACGACTCCTAGTACCTGTTTAAAGTAGTAGTAAGTAAAGCCATATGAATGGAGAATCTTTAAAAGAGGAAAGAAAAAAGGAGACTAGCATGATTAGTCTAGCTGCTAGAAAGTGTAAAATAACTAGAGCTGTGCAAAAAGATATTGAATAAAGCAGGTTAGAAAATGAGAAAAACCAGTAATGATAAAAGATAATTGTGGAAACTGTGGGTTAGAGAATGAATCCATAAGATTATTAATACCCAGTGTGGATAAAATGACGGACAGTTTAGGTTTATTTCATTTAACAAGTATTGATGTTTTAATTATGTGTCAGGAACTGGGTTTACAGTGGTGAAAAAGAGTCATCACACAGCCCCTAATTTCATGGAGTTGCTTCTTGATAATTGGAGTGAGGAACTTGCTCATTTCATCAAGTCTGCCAAAATTCTAGCATGGAATGCCCAACCTGCTTTGGTCGTAGTTGTTTAATATTTTAATTTGGTAAAGAATCTCAGGATAGGGGCAGTATTTGTCACTTAAAGGTGGAATTGAATTGTGAAATTTGAAAATGGTCAGAGGTTTAAGTAGATAACATGAGCTGATCTGTGGACCTGTGTACCCAGGTATATATTTTATTTTGTAATTATAAACCTCTAGTTTGGAGATGGGATGTGGGCTCTTCCTACTAGTGTCTTGTTGGCATTCTGATGAAGAGGAAGGTCTAATTTAAGAGTACTGCCACAGGTTTCTTCTGCGTCTTGTGGATTTCTCAGTTTGCATCGTCAGTAACCTATCCTAGAGCTTTTGGGTAGTGAAAAGTCCTCCCAAAAGAATATTACACATCTGTTCTATTTATAACAGGACAATTTATAGGAAGAATATTGAGGAGCTGAGACTAAATTAGCATCGTTTTGGATTATTCCATCCCTGAAAAATTTAAAGTATCTTATATTTTCTGTTCATATTTTTTGGTCTTATTTTAAATGCCTCTTTCTTTTTGTTTTGTTGAGGTAGTACTTAAAATTTAATCATTTCAAGGATGTTCTCTAAATATTTATGGAGTAGTTTTCACTATTGATTAGCATAAAGTTTGTATTTTTCTTTGTGGTAGCAGCAATAGAAAACTGACACATTGAACCTCGTACTTCCACTGTCAATTTATTGTTGTCATCAGAAAACCCTTTTTATACATCTGGCTTCGTGTGTAATAGGTCAGTGATTGTTGTAGAGGTTATAAATGATTGTTTTCTTTCTATCTCCAGGTAGTCAATGTGGCACTTAGTTTTCTCTTAATCACACTAGGAGGGTTTATTCACAGAGGATGTATTTTGTACACTATTGCTATCAAAGTAACCATTTTGCAGGTTGTACTTTTTATAGTATTTTTTTTGAAAAGCTAGTCAGTTACCTGTATCTTTCTTCTCCTTTAAAAATATTCTTATCATTTTATTTAGAAGAGAAATATTTTTTTTCTTAGTATTGATTGATTAGCATGCTTCCTTTGCAGAATTAGCTTTTTTAATTTTACCCCTTTCTAAGATCTTAAAAGGCTTATCTCCATAAAAATTGCCTTAAAGTGACATTGAACCTATCTCTATCCAGGTACAAAAGGAAGACATAGTAAAAAAATCAAAAGCCAGGAGATGGGGATAGATCAAGAAATGGTGGGGAAAAACAAGTAATTACAATGATTAGGTAGGAAAGCTTTATAAGTTAACTTCCACAGGTCTTTTTAAAATTTCTAAGTTTCTGTGATCTAGTATATTTTCACTTGGTGATTTATTTTGGAATTTTAAGTTTCCCAAGCTGTGTTTTTGCTGTATAATTATCTATATAGTGCTGTTCCAGCAAACCTAATTAGCTCTCAGTCACTGCCACCTTTGTTATACTCATAATAGGATAAATTTTGGTTTACTAGTTTTTGGGTCTAGTTTTTTAACTTGCTTTAAGGTGGAGGTTTTTCTTTATCTGAGAGCATGGTAAATTATTTACTGTTTTCCTGTGAAGGGCAATAAGATGTTTAGTGTTTCCATATGGTAAGATTTTTCTAAGAAGTTCCAGCTAAATACAGTTTTTCCCCCTGGTTCTTTATTATGGTAGATACACATGAGTGCTGAATTAGCTTTAGGAGTTTAGTGAATATTTTTGCTTAGCATTCATAATCTAAACAATACTTTGTCTCTTTTTTTGAAGGATATATTTATGTTTATAACAAGGCAGTTGAAGGGGCTAGAGGATACAAAGAGCCCACAATTTAATAGGTATTTTTACTTACTTGAGGTAAGCAATATATCTTGAGATGATATTTCAAATTGGGTTTTTTGCTTGTATATTTTTACTAATTAAAGTGTTTACCTTTCGCTTTTTTTATTTCTTATTTTTAGAACATTGCTTGGGTCAAGTCGTATAACATATGCTTTGAGTTGGAAGATAGCAATGAAATTTTTACCCAGTTATACAGAACATTATTTTCAGTTATAAAGTAAGTTCATTTTACTAGGCATATAACTTATTTTAAATACATAGTATTTAAAACCTATAAGTGAATATGCATTAACTGTTTGTTATGATGAGTATTTGGAAGGTTCTAAGTAACATTAGAACTCATTAACATGGGGCACCTGCTTGGCTCAGTCTGTTAAGCTACCGACTCTTGATTTCAGTTCAGGTCCGTGATCTCACGGTTAGAACAAGATCGAGCCCGTGGTCAGGCTCTGAGCTGACAGGGTGCAGCCTGCTTGGGATTCTTTCTCTCTCTCCTCCTCTGCCTCTGCCTCTATCCTGCTTGTGCTCTCTCTCTCTCTCTTTCTCTCTCTCTCAAAATAAATAAATAAACTTAAAAAAAGCCTCACTAACATTATTTTTATAGATGTTTTAAAAGTGAATAGAACTTAATTTGTAAGGTATAATACAAGAGTGGCATAAGGCAGTCTATACAGCCAATATGAAAATATTTTTTGGATTATATTTTTTATCTTTAAATATTATTGGCTCCTTGATTCATGTAAATAGTTGAGTTTTTGTGTATTCTTTAAAATTATCTACTAGAATTAACTTCACAGCAGTTTGATTTTCTGAATTTAAGGCAAAACTAAAGCTGATATTTGATTCAATTGCTTTTGATTGTGAGACTGGTTAAAATTAGGGAAAAGTAATCTAGGAAATACAGTTTAAAATATATTTTGGATGCTCCTATAAGATTTGGAATAGAGGGAAGCTTTAAGTGAATATATGGAATTTGATTTGATATTTTAGTATAATGTTTTATAAAGTAGTGTTCTTCAGTACCATGTTATGATTAAATCCTGTACACTTTATTTTTATTATTTTTGAGAGAAGGCGTGGTCCTTTGCGAAGTTGTATATATCCTAATACTTCATGTTGTACTAGTGTTAGGAAAATGTTTATGTGCACATGTGTGTGAACAAGGGACAGTGGGAAGGGGCAGTGGTGGAGGGAGAAAGCGGGAGGGGGAGGGGGAAAGAGGGAGGGGAGGGGGAGGGCGAAAATCCCAAGCAGGCTCTCCACTATTGGCACTGTCACTGTGGACCCCATGTGGGGATTGTACTCTTGAACCGTGAGATCATAACCTGAGTCTGAACCAGAAGTCCGACACTTAACTGACGCACCCAGGCACCCCTGAATCCTGTATGCTTTAAATAAAATATCTATTTTGAATTTCAGCAATGGCCACAATCAGAAAGTTCATATGCACATGGTAGACCTCATGAGTTCTATTATTTGTGAAGGTGATACAGTATCTCAGGAGCTTTTGGATACAGTTTTGGTAAATCTGGTACCTGCACATAAGGTAAGTAGCAACATATACCAATATGTGTAAAGCCTGTTAATATTAAGGTCAAGAATTTGTGCTTATGTTCCAAATACAATTTTTCCTGCTTTAACCTTAGTTTTAGAGAATCTGTTTTATTGGTTAATATTAATAAATATTAGTAAAACATGGTATACTTATTAGTTACTAATTAAGTAGATGTAGTTTATGTGATAAAATATCTGTAATAACTGTGTGGTGTAGGATATGTTTCAAGGAGTGAGTTAATACTACTTAGATGCTATCATATAACTTTATGTGTCAGGAGATGCTGAAAGCAGTTAGAGCCTTAGTTCTAAGACAGCAGTAGTTAGATGGAGTGGGGGGGTGAAATTAAAAGGGAAGTCTCTACTAATTTCTGGACAAAGGATATGTTCATGACAGTGTTTCTTCCCTTGGTGATATTAATCAAGACTTGTTTGTGTGTCTTGTTCTTTGAAAATGACTAACTCTCCAGTAAACAGTTGGAAATAATGGTTCTGTGAAAGGGATAAAAGAGAGAGTTAAAAAGAGGGGCCAGGGAGTCACGAGTATAAAGATCTGTGCAAACTGAAGAACTTCCTGGCACGGTATAATCTAATTTCACAAGTGTATGACATTCACACAAAAAGTGCTTCCATGAGGATGACTGCATAATTTAATATTTGCGGATTTTTAAAAAAAATTTTAACGTTTATTTGTTATATTATTGAGAGAGACAGCATGAATGCAGGAGGGGCAGAGAAAGAGGGAGACACAGAATCTGAAGGAGGCTCCAGGCTCTGAGCTCTCAGACCAGAGCCTGACACAGGGCTCCAACTCACAATCCAACTCACAAACCGGGAGATTATGACCTGAGCCGAAGGCAGACGCTTAACCGACTGAGCCACCCAGGTGCCTCTAGTATTTCCAGATTCTTAAAATAGTCCATCAATGCTGAAAGTTAAATACTGCAAATAGACCTAAACATTCAGATAATACATTTGTTAGATAAAAATAATAAATACCTTAAAAGATTTAAAGATAATATATGCTTCAAGGGATCAAAGGCATGAAAATAAGAGTTAAAAACATAATAGCTAGATATATGAAAGAAGTTTAGGAAAAAAGTAGAAATGAGAAATGGTCATTGAAATTAAGATCTTTATTGGGTTATAAAAGATTTTGAAAACTAGGAGATCAAGGAATTATACAGGTAAAGTGAGATAAAGAAGACATGAAAAATACTGAGACATGAAAAACAGAATGAAAAGGACCAATATAGTTTATAGTGATTTCAGAACACAAAGTAGAGAGTAGAGAAGAAATGTTTAAATAAAAATTTGCTTAAAATTCTCCAGAACTGTTGGAATGCATGGATTTATGGGTTAGGTAGCAAAAGTCATGAGCAGAATAAATAAAAATAAATCCCAGTCCAGGAACATCCTGGAGAAATTCTAGAATGCCAACAGAAATTCTAGAATGCCAACAGAAATTCTAGAATGCCAAATAATCTATAAAGCACCCAAAGGGAAAAGGCACGACACTTACCAAGGAATAAAGATTAATCTATTGCCGACTTCTCAGTAACAAGGATAGATGCCAGAAGATAATGGGACTATATTTCCAAAGTGCTAAGATAAAATAACTGTGCATGTATGTGTAGGTGTGTGTAGTCACATATCCAATTTGAGTGCAATTAAGATATTAAATACTCACTTGTCAATAGATTCTTCCTGAATGAACTATGTGAGTATTGTAGAATGATGGAAGTTGAATTAAAAGAAGGAACAAGAAATAATGATGTACAAAGAAATGCTCCAAATAAGAACTAATACATTAAAAAAAATAGTAGCAATGATAATGACTACAGGGATGTTAACAAAATAGTCCTGAATTATTGGATACGAATAACAAATAACAGATGAGATTGAATGGCTTAATGGAGAGTCAGTGAGTGATCTAATCCTGGTGGTGGTGGGGAGTGTAGAGCTACTGATTAACATCAAACTTGAAGTATTCATATTAAAATTTTCAGGATTAGAGTAAAAGAAAGAATTACAATAAATGTAAATGGTCTAAATTTGCTACTTAGACTGTCATACTGGATTGAAAATAATGGGGGGGGGAGGGGGTGGTGTTGTGCATCTGGGTGGCTTAGTCAGTTAAGTGTCTGACTCTTGATTTCAACTCAGGTCATGATGTCATGGTCCTGAGATGGAGTCCTGTGTTGGACTCCATGCCGGTTGCAGAGTCTGCCTAAGATTCTCCTCTCTGCCCTTCCTCCACTATCTCTTGTGCATGTCTCTCACAAAATAGGAATAATAATAATAATAATAATAATAATAATAATAATACAGTTGGTCAAAGAGATAACAAAAATACTGTCACAAAAAAGTCAAAAGCTTATAAAAGGATGGAAAAAAGACTTGCCAGGCATATATTAACTAAAAGAAAACTGAAACAAGTTGTACTAATATCAGATGTAATAGTCATTACTGGGTAAAGAAGGGATTTGTACAATGATAAAACATTTAGTTCTCAGGAAGATATTCAAAGTTGCATGTATGTAGGCTCAAATATATAGAGTATAAACTGAAAGAATTACAAAGAGAAAGAAACAAATTCACCACTTGGTGGCTTATCTTAACAGTCTTCCCAAAGTTTGTGGGAATTTTGAAGATTTGAAACAAACAAGTTTATAGCAACCATGATTAACATGTCAAAAGAATAAATCATAATGGTTGGGGTTTTGTACATAGCAGAGCTGCTCCCTCGCTGTGATCTGTTGAAAGTCAGCCCTCAAGACAAGGGCTTGGTGGGGTGGGGGTGGGGGGGCAAGAAAGAAAGAAAACAAAAAATTAAAAACAAAACAAAAACAAAAAAATAAATCATAATGGCAATTCTGAAATATTTAGAAATGATAATTAAAATGATACATATTAAAACTTGTAGGATACAGCTTAAATTTTTTTTTTAATTTTTTAAATGTTTATTTATCTTTGAGAGAGAGAGAGACAGAGACAGAACACTAGCAGAGAATGGGCAGAGAGAGAGAGGGAGACACAGAGTCTGAAGCAGCCTCTAGGCTCTGAGCTGTCAGCACAGAGCCTGACGTGGGCCCGAACCCTCAAACTGTGAGATCATGACCTGAGCTGAAGTTGGATGCTCAACCAGCTGAGCCACCCAGGCTCCCTGAATTTTTTTTAAATCTAATTTTATTAGCCAAGTGTCCAATTCAGGAAGTTTATAAAAATAATCAGATTATACACCGTATACAAGGAAGAAAACAAGTACAGAAATTAAAGACATAGAAAATACAGTACATTTCACACAAACTCAAAGCTGGCAGTTTGAAAAATGTATTAAATAGGCAAATCCATGGTAAGTTGAATCAGAAAAAAAGAGACGGTATCAATATATGGTTTTGGAATGAAATGGGGAACAACAGACATTAAAAAGCTAAAAAGACAGTTCTATGAACAATATTTTATGGTAATATATTTGAAATTAGGTAAAAGAATTCCCTAGAAAATATAACTTGCCAGAGAAAATTTTAAATAACCTTTAACCAGTAAAAGAAATAGAATTCGTTTTAAAAATTGTATCCATAAAATGAACAAAATCCCTTCCTCCCAAACAACAGTGGCAGCAATAATAAAAGTAACAGCAGCAGAACACAAACCAACCACAAAAGAACTTAAACTGAACATCAGGAGATAACTCCTGATCATTTAAGTAGCATACAATTCAAATGTCAAGTACACCTTTCTAGATTATAGAAAAGGAAGAAATGCTCCACAGTTCACTTTATGAGTGGAATATAATCTTCATAGAGAAAGTAGACAAAGCCAAGCAAGTTAGAAGAGTCATAGGCTAATTTAGTCTAAAGTTGTAATCATATCACATAAACTCAATATAAAATAATAACATTTGGAACGGTGTAAACTATTTATAATGAGCAAATTGGCTTTATTTTAGGAATATAAGAATGGATAAACATTAGAGAATCTTAGAGACTAAGATATTTGTGTAAATTAACAGATCAAAGAAAAAAGTATCAGTAGATGTAGAAAAAGACAGTTTGATAAAATTCAGTGTAATTTATGATAAAAACCTTTTAGCAAAGTGATAAGGATATGACCCACAGAAGACTCAATGATAGAGAACAAACTAAGGGTTGATGGAGGGAGGTGAGTGGGAGATGGCCTAGGTGTCTGTATTAAGTAGGTCACTTGTCATGAGCACTGGGTGTTGTATGTAAGTGATGAATCATTGAATTCTACTTCTGAAAGCAATATTGCACTTCATGTTAACTAAAATATAAAAAATAAATTTTAAAAGTGGTAAGAATATGTATGATACTGTACATAGGGTACATGCTGAAGAATTTTCTTTGGAGTTAGGAACAACTTATTTACTCAGGAAAAAGGGAACTGTGCCATTTCTAATCTGCATCAATTAAGTGTCTTTAGTGGAGTAAAATGAGATAAATAAAAGATAAAAGGATTAAAAAGAAGAAATAAACTGAAATTGTTTGCAGATAATATGACTGCCTGTGTAGAAAACACACAACAGTGTTTGGATAACTTTCTAAAACAAATAAAATTCTGCAAGGTTGCTAGATATAAGATCAATATATTAAAGGCTTTGGTATAATTTTATAAATTTGTAGCTTTAACAAAGACTTGAGCTGTTTAGAAATTTCACAAAAATGTGGACAATTATGCTGAAAATCATTGTAATTCAGGAAAAAGTATAAAAGAAGACTTAGATATTCTGCATGATTTGTTATGTTTATGGGTGGGAAACTCAGTATCATCATGATTCCAGTTTTATGCATACTAATAGGTAATCCAGTCAAAACAGAAAGTTTGAATGTGTGTTGTGTGTGTGTGTGGGTAATTTGACTAACTGATTCTAAAATTCACATTGAAGAGTAAATGGCCCATAATAACTAATTTTGAAGAATAGAATAGTGGGGACTTACTCTACCACCTAGTATTAAGACACTGTTTCCATATCCCTTTGACTATAATCAGGCAGTAGTAGGCAACGGGACATATGGAAGTAATGGAGGGTTTACAAATAGATGCATAGTTACGTAGCAACTTCAAAGTGTGGGTATTATAGGTCATTGAAGGGAATATGTACTGTTTATTTAATGATTGGTTTTAGGACAATTGAAAATCCATATGGGAAATAATTACTTAATACCATACATAAAAGTAAGAGGTAGAATAAAGATACATACCTGAAAAACAAATCTTTAAATTTTTATTTGAAAATATAAAGCAACATCTTAACCTCATTGTAGAAGAAATTTTTTTAAGAAAGATACAGTGAGCACAAGCCAAATAGGAAAGTATTGATAGATTTGGTTACATTAAGTTTAAAAACTTCCCTATGCTCTAAGATACTATAAACATTGTGAAAAGACAAGTATAGACTAAGATATGTTATACATAAAGTTGACAAAGTTTTAGTGTGTAGAATTTTAGAGAAACTCTACAAATAAATAAGGACAAAACAGCCCATTTAAAAAATGGCAGAGATAGAATTTACAGAAAATGTCTAATATGCACAAAGAAGCATGTACAAGACATACAGTTTAAAGTCTATGAATAGGAGAATGAGTAAATAAGCTGTAGTGTATTATGTAGTAAAATACCTAATGGCATTTAGAAATGAAAGAAGTAATTCAGTAGAAGCATCGATAGATGTAAATCTAAAAATATGCTGAATGTGAGTTTTAGGATATCTACAGTGTACCTGTTTTCTGTAGGATGTTTAAACTGGACTAGCAATTCTCTTCCAGATCTTTGGTCTTGATTGTTTCTGTCATTGCCAGAATCTCTTAGAAACATGTTTTCTTAAGATGTTTTTTTCTTCCGCCTTTTTTCTTTTCATATTTTACTGTTTGTTTTGTTTGCTATACCCTTGGCCTTACCTGTGGTCTGAGATGTCCTTGAGTAAGTTTGCTGTCCCATAGGTGCCCCAAACTCTTTTGTCTTTCCCCACCTATGGGCCCCCTATTCCTGTTCACATTAGAACCCAGCTCATTTTCTTATGACGTGTTCTTCTGGACCTGAGGTAAAACAGCCTGTGTTTGTACTCCCCTGAACTGATTTGACTTCAGGACTAGATGTAGAATGACTATCTCCTCTCCTATCTAATAAAAATTTGTTGACCGTTTCTGTGTGGTTTACTTCATGCTGTGAATGAAAATGGAAGAGAATGTAATTTTCCTTTCTTGGAAGGGATCTTATGATCTAGTAGACTAGTCAGTCTTAAAAGAAGAAAAATGTCTTTGCCTTCTCTTTTATTCGAATTGAGTGTTAGATAGTCTTCTCATTTATGTACTCAGGAGCAGCTTTTTGAATAAAGGTAATATTTTGTTTTTCATAATTAGAGATATATAATATATATAATACACTATAATATATATAATATATAATATAGGTTTTTTTTTTTTATGTTTTTCAGAATTTAAACAAACAAGCCTATGATTTGGCAAAGGCTTTACTGAAGAGGACAGCTCAAGCTATTGAACCGTATATTACCAATGTAAGTTTTTCTTGTCATTGGTTGTCAGAAGGATTAGCCAAAATTTTAAAGATAGCTAGAGGCAAAATTTTGGCAAGTAATATTACATAATTTTAAATTTCATGTTGTTTTAATTATTAAATAATGTATTTTCTTTATCCTTCTTATTTAAAATTATTCTTGGTTAATATTTTATGGGTGGTTAGCTCCCCTCTTGTTTGTTCATTCATTTACTTCTTTCAAGTTGCCTAGAACTAGAACATCTTTAATTTTGGTTAGCAAGATACACTTTTTATTTCTAATATTACAAGTAGAGCTAAATGTTAGATAAAATATATAGAACTTCTCATTATTCAGGGAAGTTAGAGCTTTTTGAAGATTAAATTGATTGTACAAGAAGTAGATATGAACTAATACCAAGACCTTAAAGTTGAAGGCACATATTAATGGCAGCGATTTGGTACAGGTGCCTATCTTGCTATTCCTGGGGTAGATTTAAAATACAACTACCTTTTTTGAAAAAGAGGGGGAATTGAGATGAAATGAGCCCTTTCAGTATCATCCCAAATCTGCTTGACCGTCTTGTAGCTGTTTTCAGAAGAAATGTATTTTAGCTAATAGGTTATCGTAAGTTTTATTTTTCTCTCCTTGGTGCGCTTGAGTTGCACCACTCTGGATACATTCTGTGTGAATGGTGCCTCCTGGAACAAATCTAGAGCACAGTGTTAGCGTTGGCCTCTGGGGTTCATGTAGCAGTTCTCTCTGCTTTCCACTTTCACTTGCCTCCAAATATGTAAATGTTATAAATGAGTCTTCTTGAAAAGAGTGAGAAAGTCATTTATAATCACTTACGTATTTAATTTTCCTGAAGTTTATTGAAGGGGCATATTTCCTATAGTATATAAAAATTGAAGTCTATATATAAAATACATGATGAAAAAATGTGCTTTGAATAGTAACACACTTTATAAAATAGTATCTTGGTAAATCTCAGTTTTTGTTTCTGACTCACTTATAGCCTTAAATAATTCTAAGCCCATGATGATTTGGAAAAATGTATTTGATTTGTAAGGAAATTGTTTTGGAGGGTGAATTTTCACAGTTTGGACAATCAAATTGTGTAATCTGTCTTAATAGCTCGAAATTGGCAGAGAATTCTAAATAATGATATCTGCAGGTTTTGTGAGTCTTGGGTGTTGGCTGGAGTAAATTGGTTGGATTGAGTGGGTTGAGTTTTGTTTTGGTTTGTTTTTCATCATTGACCTAGTGGCATTTGAAGTGTTTAGACCCAGACTTATGCTCTGTGATTAATTAGCCTTCCCTTTTCCTTTGATTCGAGTGAATCTGAAGGACTATCTCCGTGGCCCTTTAGATATACTAGGTGAGCTCCTCCTGGTGGTCATTTATTTAAACTGATATTGCCAACCCAGATGTTTCCTAGGGGAACACTTATATTTTTTTGGTGCCTTTTTTCTGGTTCATTATACTATTGTCTCAACATATGTATGTGTTTGAAAATACTTATAATTAGAGCTAAAAGAAAAAGGACCAGAGAAATACTTTTAGCAATCTCAGGTAAATCAAGGTAAAAACATTTCCTTATCACTAATACCTTATATTAATTTTTTGTTCTTAGTAGTTCTTGCCTGCAGAAGTAGAACTGCCCTCCGGTATCTTTATCAGAAGCTGGGGGAGGAGAGGCACAATATTAGTCGAATGGTCTGAGCAGACTTTCAATTGTATGTTTATTCCCAATACTTTGTTCATTGTTTTATCTCATTTTCTTGTTCTTTGCTGTATTTGAGGATTAGCTAAGAAGTCATTGAGAATTGCTTTTTTTCCCTCTTTTAATCTTATACATCTTATTTTTCTACCTCAAACCTATACAGTTAACATTTAAAATTACTTTCTAGTGAACTTAATTGTTTTGTAGTAGGATGAAGTGAATTACATTATTAAAATAATTCTCAGCCTTTTTGGACTTGTACATGTAGTAGCCATTATTCATTTATCTTTCTAGTGGAGAATTAGCAAGCAAAAAGAGAGGTAGGATACTGAGGTAATAATAACCCCATTTCTATCTCTTTTTTGCTTATGTTGTTTTCACTATCATGGATATCCTATAGACACATTCAAGCTCTTAATAATTAGTGATTCTTAGATATATAGAACTTGAATGACTGTGGTGGCGTAGATTATTTTTTAAATATAAAATTTGTTAATTGACAACTCAAAACAAACCAAAAAGTATTAAATAATTTTTAAAAAGGTAAAACAGTATCAAAAACAAAAAATACAGGGTACACTGTACAGTAACAAATCAAAAAATTTTCTGCATGGATCACTTCTTGGTAATTTTAGTTTTCATTAGGACGTTTTAATTACAAGTTTCAAGTTGCTTAATCTTGCTAGCCTCAGTATTTACATCTGTAAGATGGGGTTAATAAAATGCTTTGAGTGATTGTAGAGAATGTGTTGTTTAATGTGAAAGCACTTCTGTAAGTAAGATTGACCATTAAACTTAAGGTAGAATTTCTTGCTGACCTTTAACTGACCCATACTCCTTTCATTAGGAGGCAGTTGTTACAAAATAAATTTGTAGTGGGAAAATCAGTTACCCGTTTATAAATAAAAGGCTAATGTATTTTGGAAGGAAATAACTTTAATCAAACCTCTATCTGCCTCTTCCACTATAAGTCCTTATGGAGAACATGGATTGTTTTACTTATATTATAGTACCTGCTGCATATTATTCATTTGCTAAATGTGTATTGGGCACCTACTCTGTCAGGCACTATGGCAAGCTCTTCCTATACAGTAGAGAAGACTGACTTGGCCCTTGCCTTTATGGAGATTATAAATGTTAAATAATTGTTAGGATTGATGACATTTATAAGAAGTTACAGGGAGTGATTTTTTGTTTTTTTTAATTTTCAACTGAGTTTTCTCCATACTGATGAAGAAGACAATTAGATCATGTGACAAGGTGGCCAGATTGGAAAGGATTGTTGTGTTTTTGTTAAGGAAAGGTTACATTTACTGTTTTTAAACAGGAGAAAATTTGTGAATGAAAACAAAGCCATTTTATTTTCAGCCTGAATGAGAATTTAACCTCAGAGGTCATGAGATTCTTTTCCCACAATATTGATAAACCAGGACAACAAACAAGTTACTTTAAAAACGAGTAAAGATGGGGCGCCTGGGTGGCGCAGTCGGTTAAGCGTCCGACTTCAGCCAGGTCACGATCTCGCGGTCCGTGAGTTCGAGCCCCGCGTCAGGCTCTGGGCTGATGGCTCAGAGCCTGGAGCCTGTTTCCGATTCTGTGTCTCCCTCTCTCTCTGCCCCTCCCCCGTTCATGCTCTGTCTCTCTCTGTCCCAAAAATAAATAAAAACATTGAAAAAAAAATTTTAAAAAAACGAGTAAAGAAAGAATAGTAAAATAGAATATGTTCTCCCCCCCCCCCCCCCCCATCATGGATACTTAGTTTATGCAGTCTCACAGACATAACAAACTTCATTTAAGAATAACCTGAACAGTATGGAGCCTGCTTGGGATTCTCTTTCTCTCCTTTCTCTCTGACCCTCCCCCTGCTTGCGTGCTCTGTCTCTCTTCCTCTCTCTCAAAGTAGTTAAATAAACTCAAAAAAAAAAAAAAAAAAAAAGATGAACCTGAGTTAGGGACACCTGGGTGACTCAGTTGGTTAAGTGTTCGAATCTTGATTTTGGCTCAGGTCATGATCTGACCATCATGAGTTGGGTCCCCATGTTGGGCTCTGCACTGGGTGTAGAGCCTCCTTGGGATAATCCCACCCCCCACCCCCCCACCCCCCCGCCATTGCTCCTCCCCAGCTCATGGCTGTCTCGCTCTCTCTCAATACCTGACTTAAAGTAAGCAGAAAAGACCTAGAAATGTGAAGTCTTGAACTTGGTACTATCCATATAGAAAACCTATTTAAGCCAGGTTGTGTTGACTGTAACTGAGAGAAGAGATCAAGGCATATGTGTTATAAAAAATCCTTAAACTACTTCTTCAAGGAGACAGAATATCCTGTTGAGAATCTGTGGTATATTCTCTGGCTTAATTTCTTACAAATTTGGAAGACTTTAAATAGAAAGGAACTGGACCATTATGTTATGTATCTTTACCAGTTTTGGTAGTAATATGGTAAATGATCTGAATGTGGAAACCACTTATAGCTGGTTCCTTATAGAAATAAAGTTGTTCAAATTTGGATTTTCAGTGTGTGTGTGTTGTGTACTTTTAATTGGATTTTCAGTAGTGCTGTAAACCTTGTACATATGCACACACATTTCATCAGAATATAAAAGAAGACAAAAAAGATTAGAAAGAGGTTGTTTTGCTGAGAGCTTTCCCCCAAGGTCAGGAACACGACTGGGATGTCTGCTCTTGCCACTGTTATTCAATGTAGTGTTGGAAGTCTTAGCCTCAGCAGTCAGATAACACAAAGGAATAAAAGGCATTCAGATTGGCAAGGCGAAGTCAAACTTTCACTGTTCTCAGGTGACATGATACTCTATATGGAAAACCCAAAAGATTCCACCAAAAAGCTGCTGGAACTGATCCATGCATTCAGCAGAGTTGCAGAATATAAAATCAATGCACAGAAATCGGTTGCATTCCTATACACCAATAATGAAACAACAGAAAGAGAAATCAAGGAATCGATCCCATTTACGGTTGCACCAAAAACCATGAAATAACCTAGAAATAAACCTAACCAAAGAGGTGAAAAATCTGTATACTGAAAACTATAGAAAGCTTATGAAAGAAATTGAAGACACAAAAAAAGTGGAAAAATACTCCATGCTCCTGGATTAGAAGAACAAATACTGTAAAAATGTCGATACTACCCAAAGTAATCTACATATACAATGCAATCCCTATCAAAATAACACCAGCATTCTTCACAAAGCTAGAACGAGCAATCCTAAAATTTGTATGGAACCAGAAAAGATCCTGAATAGCCAAAACAATCCTGAAAAAGAAAACCAAAGCAGGAGACATCACAATCCCAGACTTCAAGATGTATTACAAAGCTGTAATCATCAAGACAGTATGGTACTGGCACAAAAACAATCAGTGGAACAGAATAGGGAACCCAGAAATGGAGCCACAAATGTAAGGCCAACTAATCTTTGACAAAGCAGGAAAGAATATCCAATGGGAAAAAGACAGTCTCTTCAGCAAGTGGTGCTGGGAAAACTGGACAGCGACATGCAGAAGAATGAACCTGCACCACTTTCTTACACCATACCCAAAAATAAACTCAAAGTGGATGAAAGACCTAAACGTAAGACAGGAAGCCATCAAAATCCTCGAGGAGAAAGCAGGCAGAAACCTCTTTGATCTTGGCCGCAGCAACTTCTTACTCAACACGTCTTTGGAGGCAAGGGAAACAAATGCAAAAATGAACTCTTAGGACCTCATCAAAATAAAAAGCTTCTGTACAGTGAAGGAAATAATCAGAAAAACCAAAAGGCGATCGATGGAATGGGAGAATATATTTGCAAATGACATAACAGATGAAGGATTAGTATCCAAAATCTATAAAGAACTTACAACACCCCAAAAACAATCCAGTGCAGAAATGGACAAAAGACACAAATAGACACTTCTTCAAGAAGACATCCAATCCACATGACGGACTGACACATGAAAAAATGCTCAACATCACTCGTCATCAGGGAAATACAAATTAAAACCACAATGAGATACCACCTCACACCTGTCAGAATGACTAAAATTAACAACTCCAGCAACAACAGATACTGGTGAGGATGTGGAGAAAGAGGATCTCTTTTCCACTGCTGGTAGGAATGCAAACTGATGCAGCCACTCTGGAAACAGTATGGAGGTTCCTCAAAAAATTAAAAATAGAACTACCCTACAACCTAGCAATTGCACTACTAGGTATTTATCCAAGGGATACAGGTGTGCTGTTTCAAAGGGGTAGTGTATCCCAGTGTTTGTAGCAGTGCTGTTGACAATAGCCAAAGTATGGAAAGAGCCCAAATGTCCATTGATAGATGAATGGATAAAGATGTGATATATACACATACATACATACAATGGAGTATTACTCAGCAATAAAAAAAAAATGAACTCTTGCCATTTGCAACTACATAGTTGGAACTAGAGGGTATTATGCTAAGCAAAATTAGAGAAAGACAAATATATGAGTTTACTTATATGAAGACTTTAAGATACAAAACAAATGAACATTGGGGAAGGGAAGCAAAAATAAGAACAGGGAGGGGGACAAAACGTAAGAGACTCATAAATAGAACATAGAGTTGCTGGAGGGGTTTTGAGGGGGATGGGCTAAATGGGTAAGGAGCATTAAGGAAGACACTTGCTGGGATGAACACTGGGTGTTACATGTAGGGGATGAATCACTGGAATCTACTCCTGAAATCATTGTTGCACTATATGTTAACTAACTTGGATGTAAATTAAAAAATAAATAAAATACAAAGGGAAAAAGGTTGTTTGGGGGCACCTGGGTGGTTAAGTGCCCAACTTTGGCTCAGGTCATGATCTCACAGTATGTGGATTCAAGCCCCACGTCGGGCTCTGTGCTGACAGCTCAGAGCCTGGGGCCTAGTTCAGATTCTGTGTCTCCCTCTCTGTCTGCCCTTGTTCCGCTTGCGCTCTTTCTCTCAAAAGTAAACAGAAAAAAAAGAGGTTGTTTTGCATTATAAATATAAAATTGTATGTTTTAAAAATGGAGTTGGCTCCTTCTGTGAAGATACAAGGCTTTTTCTTCAGTGTTCTTGTCTTCCATACATGCCAAGGTGATGTGATCTCTTGACTTTAAGAAATTTACCTAGTAGGGAAATTAAGACATGTATACAAATATAACTGTATTACAACTTAAAATATAGTAAGTACCATAATGAAAAATAAAGTACATATGGTAGGTAGAGTGTTGATTGATAAGCTAATTGATAAATTAGTACAAGTTATCTTTTGTTGTGTACAAGGTGAATTTCATGTACAAGGTGAAGTAGCCTGTAGTTTCCTACCTACTGTTAGAAAATGTTTTGATAAACCTAGTTTGATTTTGTATAAAATAATAATAAATTTAATTGAATAATAATGAAGATTTTAGAAAATTCATTTTGTCTATGCCATTTCAATTAATGATAAATTTTCTTTCTCAAAAGTTTTTTAATCAGGTTCTGATGCTTGGGAAAACATCTATCAGCGATTTGTCAGAGCATGTCTTTGACTTAATTTTGGAGCTCTATAATATTGATAGTCATTTGCTGCTCTCAGTTTTACCCCAGCTTGAATTTAAATTAAAGGTAACTATTCTAAAAGGGATATGGTCTGTCAGCCACATTAGCAAAGAGCATTATTTGTGGCTCTTTAATTCTTAGGATGGTTTTTAGCTGGATATTACAGATGTTGTGGTATATTACTGTTATTAATTACATGTTTGTACCTTACCTGTTCACCTCCAGTGCCCAGGGTGATGCCTAGCAGATAGCAGTTACTTAATGACTTAGGGTAGTATTTTTCTTCAGATATTTTCCAAATGAATTCTAGATTGTGACTGACTTTTCAGATCATAGCTATACATCAAGCTTGTTTTCAGGCACAGTTTATAGTGGTTCCGAAGATCCCTTGATTAGGCAATAAAAATAGTTTAGGGTCTGTTATTCACATGTTGTGAAATATTTTCCTTTTGTGCATATTCTGTTATGCTTATGTTGAAAGCTCCATTACTTTTCTCATAGTTCTCTGGGATCTGTTGGTGGCATATTGCTATCACCTTGACATTAAATTATCCCATCAAATTGAGTTCCATTTGTAGATTTGAGGAATAGTCTTTTCTCTTTCAAATTATTGCAGGAAGATTAAATAAAGCTGGTTATAATGAATAATCTTTGATGAAACCTGATGTACCACCCAGAAAAGTTCTTAAATGATTTCTGTATTACAGTTCTTGTTTCTAAAGATTTTTGTCTCTTTCAAAACAAAAAAAATAAACAGTTTATATTGATAGTGTGAGTACCCCACAAAACCAGCAAATGATCATTCTTGTTTTATTCTAGGGTATATTTTTGGTATATTTCTCAAGTGAGCCACTTGAGTCACTGGCCTCCCTGCTCTGTTTTTTTCCTCATGTAGTTAGCAATTTTGATGAGGCTGAATGCAGTCATACTTTTAATTTTTGGTTGATATGATTTTCTTTAATAAAAATATTTAATACTATAAGAAATATAAGTAAGGGATTATAATCCCTGCTTTCAGCAAATTCAACATCTAGAAGAGAAAAAAAGTTCAGATTTAATAAGAGGCCAGATATTATAGGTGTCCTAAAAGATACAGACAACATACAATTGAAACAAAGGAAACAACTGCAGAAGCATACAGAGGTAGGAAGATGCTGGGTCAGTTTGTGGAACACAGAGGATTATAGTTGGATAGTAACATCAAGTAAGTTTAAATCATCCCTGGCTGCACATTAGAATCTTCACTCTGTGGAGCCTTAATAAACAGATGTCCAGGGATTAAATCAGACCAGTTGATCAGAGTTATTGGCAATAAAATCCAGGCTGTTTTGTTTTGTTTTGTTTTGTTTTAGAGCTTTAGAGGTCATTTTAATGTGCCCCAGGGTTGAAAAGTACTTATTTAGAGGAATAGTGAGAGAAATAATAGAGATGAGTTAGGTCATTATTGTGGGAGCTTCTAATGCTAGGCTTAGGCATTGTTTTAAAATTAAAAGAAAAAAAAAGTATACAGTAACATCTGTAGCACCTTGAGTATCAAACAAATAGTTTTTCAAGGATCTGCATAGGTTTGATGTGAGTTAGGTTTTGAATTTGATTGTGAATGGAAATGAGCCTAAATTGTAAGAAGGGCCTCTAACATTTAGTCAGACTTTGGTATGTATTTTCATGTAGGGAGTTATTGCTTTAATGAGATGATGAGATCATTTAAGAGAACATTTAATTTTTTGAAAAGTTTGAGCATTTTTGTGTATAAGTTTTCATTTGGAGTTCATGAAAGTTTTTGTGGAATTGAGAGATGAGGAAAATCATGGGAAAATTGTCATGAATATATCTACCTGATAGTTTTAAAGCTGTCTGTGTTTTGTTTTAGAGCAATGATAATGAGGAACGCCTACAAGTTGTTAAACTACTGGCAAAAATGTTTGGGGCAAAGGATTCAGAATTGGCTTCTCAAAACAAACCACTCTGGCAGTGTTACTTGGGCAGGTATATGACTTTGGTGTCCTGTTTAAAAGTAATATATGTTTATATCTACTTTACATTATTTTAAAACACCCATATTTAATATTTTTCTGAACTATTAAAAATTAAAGGTTTTATATTGAGATTTTTTTTTTTAATATATGTTGAAATGTTTGAATGTTGGTAGTGATTGGCCATATTTACAGTTGCCCTTCTTTTCATCTTATTTTGCCCTTAATTTTTGAAAGATGATACATTAATTTTTTTACTTTTATTTTTTTTAAAGATAATACGTTTATAAAGCTATCTCAAGGGGCACTTGGGTGGCTCCTAGGTTAAGCGTCTAACTTCGGCTCAGGTCATGATCTCAAGGTTTTTGGATTCAAGTCCCACATCATGCTCTATGCTGGCAGCTCAGAGCCTGGAGCCTGCTTCAGATTCTGTCTCCCTCTCTCTGCCCCCCCCCCCTCAAAAATAAATAAATATTAAAAATTTTAAAAAGCTATCTCAAAAGGTATTATAGTCATGAAATTAAAATGTGTTATTATTACATAGCAGTGATTCATTCCAACTGGAAATAAATCATGAGACATTTGTAAAGACAAGGATATCCACAGAATGAAGAAATAAGTGATATGCATGTTCTTCCTCCTAACCTCCATTGTACATTTCTCATTTAAAGAAAATGATAACCTGAATTCCATGTATGCTTTTACTTTCCACAAACCTGAAATTGGTTGCAAAATTTTGAGTGTGTTTGTAGATTTCTCTTTTCTATGAGAAGAGTTCATTTCATTACATTTCTAAAAGTATTCCTGACCTTGAATATGTTAAAACCACCTCTCAAGTGCCCTGGCTGAAATGTACTTTGGCCCTGAAGTTAAAGGAGAACCCCTCCCACCCCCACCCCTGTCCCCAAATTTTTCTCATAACAAATAATGCAATTAAGTCATAAATAGGATTTTAAAAGTCTTGTTCTTTTTTTTTTTTTGTATTGAAATATTTGTTATAACCACTTTTCTGTCCCCTCTTAATACTAGAACTGTCGATGATGATGATAAATTTAATCTCTTTTGGCCTTATTTTTCTAATTTTTTAAATGAGGTAGAAGGTTTTATAAATTCTTAAGTGCTAAATTCATAATGTGATTTCCTGCCTCTTATGTAGCTCAGTACTATTTGACAAGGTGCATTAAATAAATAAATTTTAGCCCATTGTAATTTTGAGTTTGATTTCTAGACTTTTTCCCCTTAAACAACAATGGAAAGTTCTTGGGTAGTAGAGCAAAATATTTTATACGTTTAATTATACCAGTCAACTTAAAGTCCACTTAATGTGGTAAAACAAAAATACAGTTTTTACTTACAGACATTTAATATATCTTTAAATCAGGACTTGATTTACCCAGAATTTGTGAGATTTTAGAAGGGGAAAAAAATCTCGATTAAAATTTATGTCACATTTCCATTACATTGTAATTTTTTCTTTTAATTTTAATGGCCTAAAATTGAAACTCACTGATTCTTACCAAGTTTAAGGACCTAGACTATTTTTTTAAAGAGGTCTTATATTTATTTGTAATGGTTAAATAGCACATGTTTCATTGAAAAATGGTAAAGTACATAAGGATGGAGTACTTGGATTCAAAACACTCTGGAAACTTTACATGAGATCATAGACTGGAGGTTAAAACTTTTTTGAGTGTACTTCATAGAGCATTTTTTTTCCTAATAATAAGCTTTTATGAATAATTTGGTGCTCATTTTGAAGACCTCTTTCCCACCCCCTTTAAAATACTGAATTTGTTTCTTACAGTATAGGGTGATACATGATTTGGAAACCTTTTGGTGATACAGAATTAAGACATATGAAAATACTGAGTGGAAAATTCTTGCTTTACTTTGATGTTCTTGTTGATACTAGACAAGATTTTTTAAGAAACATCACTGTTTTGCATTCCAGGATGAACCAATGCATATAGGCTTTCAACATCAATAGTTTAGAGATGACTAGACATCACGTGCTTCATGATGAAGGAACAGGATGCCATCTGTGAAATAGCCTGGCTAAAACAGTGAATCTGAATATTACTGGTGTCTAGATCTAACTGTCAGTTTATAAGATTTACGAGAGAGGGGATCCTATTAATTTAAGTCAGAAAAATGTAATGTAGCAAAATCTAAACTCTGGAAAAACACTACACACACAATCAAAAGCAGTTACTTCACCAAATAAATTATAAGGAAAAAAATTGATGGAGGAGAAATACAAGATCAAAAGATACTTAAGTGACATCAATAAATGAGTTTTAGTATTTTAGAAATATATACTAAGATACTTCTTCATATAAAAATTGGCTTTAGTATTAGTGGAAATGTGATGGTTAACTGGATAGGAGTAATTTGGGCTCAGTTTTTAGAGTCATGTAAAATAATACGGGGTTTAGTGCAAGGTCTGCCACACTTTTGTGAATGTTCTATATTTAAGAAGGGATACTTTGAGGAAAGGTTTTCTTTCCAGACACAGTTTAGGATTCATATAATGTATCTATGAACTATGTACACACATATGCATATATAAACGGGCATATTTGAAAGTATAATACTTATAGGAAAAATCTTGTCCTTCTAAGTTTTGTGCCTGAGCCAAGCATGTATTGTTTATACATGTTCCTTGAAAGTACATAGTTCAGGAGATTGTGCTGGTTTAATATCGACATTCCAAAGCATTCATAAATATATAGCATATCAAAACTTTGTTGAAAGAGTCTGACTTCCACTTTGAATTACTCTACATAAATTGTTTTTTCTTTTAATTAGAGGAATAAATCTAAATTGAATACAGATTAAACACATATCTGTTTCTCTTATTTTAAAGATCATCCTGTGCCTTTATATTTTTTCAGGTTTAATGACATCCATGTACCAATCCGCCTGGAATGTGTCAAGTTTGCTAGTCACTGTCTCATGAACCATCCTGATTTAGCAAAGGACTTAACAGGTACTATATACCCACAATAGCCAATATTTCTAGATGCTTGTTGGTGAAAAAAATCAGTTTCATATTTATATATATATATGTGTGTGTGTGTGTGTATATAACTGATATATATGTGTATATATATATACATATATGTGTGTGTATATATGTGTGTGTGTGTGTGTATGTGTATATATATATGTGTGTGTGTGTGTATAGGAAAAGTATCCCCCTTTTTGGTTATTGTGTTAAATAAAGACTTTATTTGGTAAAGTCTTCTTTCAGCTCATCATCATGGAAGTTACTCTCTGAAGCCAGAAGCTTGACTCCTTGTGCCGCCTTAGTCTAGAAGCACCTATAAAAAGTCAGTGTTACCAGAGACAGTACTAGTTCTTTAGTTTAAGAACAATTTTAAAGATATTCTAGGCATTTGGATTTGAACAGGTTTTGACTTTGATGTTCTTTACTATTCTTTAACATTTTGAGAACTGAGTTGTGAGTCATTAATTTTTAAGCTTATTAAACTATGCTAAATGGAGGTAACTTTTCTGAAATCTGTATATTTATAAGGCAGTTTAGAACTTTGCATTTTTGTAGTAATAAGAATATCATATATCTGACTATTGTTCTTTTATAAAATTTTTTAAAGTTTCTTTATTTTTGAGGTGGGGGAGGGGCAGAGAGAGAAGGAGACAAAATCCCAAACAGGCCCTGTGCTTTCAGTGCAGAGACCCAATGTGGGGCTTGAACTCACGAACCACGAGATCATGTCCTGAGCTGAAGTCCAATCCTTAACTGACTGAGCCACCCAGGTGCCCCAGTTTTTTTTAAATTAGGAAATAGTTCAGAAAATAACAGATGACTATGATAGCCACTATGTCTTTTTTAGAAATGTTAGCATTTTTGCTGTATTTCCTTAAGAGATTAAAAAAAGAAAAATTGTTGATGTAGTTGAAATGCCCCTCATAAATTGTATTCTTCCTGTTTGCAGAGGGTAGCCCACTCCACTAAATTTGGTCTGCATCCTGTTTGTTTTTCTATGTCACATGTGTCCATAAATTATATGCAGTATTGTTATGTGTTTTAAAAATCTTACTGAATTTGATGGTGTTGAACTTATTTTATATTTTTTATTTTCCGTGCTTCTTGTTTTGTTTTCCTGTTTCCCTCTTTTCTACTTAATTGATTAATTTTCTTTGTTCTCATTTTTCCTTTTCCCCCTGTGGGCTTGGAAGTTAACATTCTCTTTTGTGCTTTCACTGCATAATTGATTAGTGAAGTCTAAAGTCAGAACTCTCACTTCTTTCTGAGCAATCAAGGAACCTTGAAAGTTTTAACTGCACACTCTCTTCCTATCTTTCATATTATTGTTACTTTCTCTTTTTAAAACTTTACTAACTTGTAGTACATTTTTAACTGATTTTTTTAATGGTCTTTGCTTATGCTTCTTAAATCTTACTACTTCCTTCTGAGTTTCTTTTGATAAAGAAAATGATAAAGTGTATTATTAGTTCATAATATTTTTAACAATAATTTGTCATAGTCATGCTTTCAGGTTTTGCTGAATTTCTACCGGTCAGATTTAAACAGCAAATATTTCTCATTTTCATCCTTTTTGGGGGAGATGCCCTGCCTTGAACCCTCTATTTACCCACTCACTTCTGAATTTGGACTGATTGTTCTTTAAGCTTCTGCTTTGTAGTATTGATCTTTAGATGATCTTTTCTTCCTCTCACTTTTGTCTTTCCCCTCTCTTTCGTCCTTTCTTTTCCTTTTCCTTTTCCTTTTCCTTTTCCTTTTCCTTTTCCTTTTCCTTTTCCTTTTCCTTTTCCTTACCTTGTGTGTGTGTGTGTGTGTGTGTGTGTGTGTGTGTGTGTGGTGTCTGTCTGTCTGTGTCTGTCTGTTTCTTCTTTCTCTTTTTCCCTGGACGTTTCTTTTGCTGTAGCATTTTGTTCTTCTGTTCTTATGTTACTGATGTAAGATTCTTTGAGAAAATTAATGATAATATTTTGGGGAATTTTTTTTCCTACAAAATGTTTGTTTCAGCTAATTTGTTTTTCCCACCTTTTATTTGCTTTTGTTTATACTATCCCGTGTTTAGAGGCTTTCCTCAAATGCTTGGCAATATGTGGCTCTCTGCTCATAATTAAGAGTGTGGGACTAAATAAAGAGCTATTTGGAAAGCCCTGAATGTATACATGGTATTGGTGACTCTGAACTTAACTTTAGGGTGATCGCAATGGGTTGTTTGTTGGAAAATCTTCAGTTTAAGTACTTGCTCTTCAACTAAACTGATCTCCCACTGAAGAGTATCCTGTCAGAAGTTTGAAAGTCTAGCTGTTAGTGTCTTCGGGACTCCTTTATTATTACTTTATTCTTTTTTATTATTGAGTGCTATTCTGTTGTATAAATACACAATAATTTATTTATCTTTTTTTTTGTTTGATGGACTTTTTGATTTAGGGCTGTTAATACTGAAATTACTGTATTCTTACAAGTGTTTCTATGGGTTTATGTTTTTATTTCTCTTTACTTAAGAGTGAAATTGCTGGTCGTAGGGTAAATACGTGTTTAATTTTATAAGAAATGAGTAAGTTTTCCATATTAGCTCTACTGTTTTCCAGTTGCACTGATAAATGCTTGAGAGTTTTATTTCTTAAGCATTTTTGTCAACATTGTGTGTCATCAGTCATTTTGATTATAGTCCTTCTCATCAGTCTTGCTGTTTGTTGCGGTTTGAACTTGCAGTCTCCTGATGACTGATGAGATCAAGCATCTTTTTTATGGGCATATTGATATTTTCTTTTATGAAGTGTCTAAGTTTTAAATCCATCTTTTTAAAATTGGCTTGTATTTCTAATTGATTTGTAGTAGTTCTGTATATATTCTAGACTTAAAAAAAAAAGTATTTTTCCTGTAGTCTGAATTTTTTTTTTCCTATTACCAGTGTATTATAAAAGGATACAGGAGCAGTCAAATGAAAGAGATGCATAGGGCAAGGTGCGGTGAGGGTGGTTGGGTGCCTTCTCTGGTCTTATCACTCTCCTAGCACCTCCAAATGTTCACCAAACTGGAAGCTCTCTGAACCCCATTGCTTAGGCTTTTGTTTTGTTTTATTTTGTTTTTTATTCTCAAGGTAGCTAACATACAGTGTAGTCTTGGCTTCAGGAGTAGATTCCTGTGATTTACCACTTAGATACAATATCCAGTACTTACCCCAGCGAGTGCCCTCCTCAACGCCCAGCACCCATTTTCTGCACCCCCATAACTCCCCATCCCCATCAACCCTCAGTTCTCTGTACTTAAGAGTTTGCCTCCCTCTTTGTTTTCATATTATTTTTGCTTCCCTTCTCTTAGGTGCATCTGTTTTGTATCTTCCACATGAGTGAAATCATATGATATTTGTCTTTCTTTGACTGACTTACTTCGCTTAGCCTAACACCCTACCCTTGTAGGGTAAGTCCTGTTTGTCCCTAGCTGTGTTCAGAATTCTCTATTTTGTATTTTGCCAGTTTCACTATCATATGTGAAGTGTTGACCTGTTTTTGTTGATTTTGAAGGGAGTTCTCTGTGCCTCTTGGACTTGGATGCCTGTTTCCTTCCCCAGATTAGGGAAGTTCTCAGCTATAATTTGTTCAAATAAACTGTCTGCCCCTTTCTGTTCTTCCTCTGGAACTCCTGTGACACAAATATTTCATTTCATCTTCTGGAACTCTTGTGACACAAATAGTATTTCGTTTCACTGAATCACTTAGGTCTCTAATTCTCTCATGGTCTAGTAATTTCCTTTCCCTCTTTTTTTCAGCTTCATCATTTTCCATAATTTCATCTTCTGTTTCACCTATGCTCTCCTCTGCGTCTTCTGTCCTCACTGTCACTGTATCTAGTTTATTTTAACATTTCATTTATAGCATTTCTTAATTCATTGAGATTATTCCTTAGGTCTTCGATCTCTGCGGCAGTAAATTCTCTGCTGTCTTTTATGCTTTTTTTTTCTAAGCCCAGCTATTAGTCTTATGACTCTAATTCTAAATTTTTGCTCAGCTATATTGTTTGTATCTGTTTTGAGCAATTCTCTCACTGGCTGTCATTTCTTCCTGGATTTTCTTTTGAGGAGAATTCGTCTGTTTCGTAATTTGGGCTAGGTTTCTGTCTTTTATGTATTTGAATAGCTTTTCATGTGTTCTGCACCTGTGAGTACTACTATGTTAAAAAGGGGTTGTACACTATCCAGGGCCTGGCACTTCAGGAAGTGTTTTTGCAGTATGTTGTGTGCTCTGTTTTCGTGTATTTGGCTGCTTTCACTGGTCAGTTCTCTACAAAGCTTCTCCTTGCTCCTGGTGGTGGATTGTTTGGACCTTCCACCAGGTGTGCTTTGATCCTTGAAGTAACCCTGGAAAAAAGGAGGGGGTGGGGAACAAAACCACAGGACAATTGTTTGTTGGTGCCTGGGACCGGTGGCTGTGCTCTTGTGGTGGAGAGGCCGTCTGGTTCACTCAGTGTCAGTCCTGCTCCAGTAGATAAGCAGTGCCAGGCATGGAGGGGTGGGGTTTGTTATAAAGGGGTCCTGCCTCCACTGGGAACCACTGTCCTGAAGTCCCACCATGTTGGTGATGGGGAGAAAAATGGTAATACCCCAGTCTCTCTTCCCCGGACCGGGTGTCTCAAACCATACTGTTCAGGCAGAAATAGCGCTGCCAGTAGGCTTACCCTGCTCTACAGTCTCCCGTGCCTCCTAGGTGTTGGGCTGGGGTTCAAAACTTGATGTCTTAAGGTGCCCTGCACCTCGCAGATTCTGCCCTGGTGTAGTGCCACTGAGCCCTGCCAATAAAGGGCCCTAGGCTGGCACCTCCAGGGTCTTTTGTCCTTGGGGAGGAACTAAACCCTCTTCCCAAAGTTCTCCGGGAAGTGGACTGTTCTTTGCCAGTGCGGTGCTCAGATCTCTACTGCACCCCAAGGCTGGCTCCCTGCCTGCCAGCCACACTTACAAGGCTCACTCTGGTCTGGAGAAAGCCGTGCACTTTTGAAAACTCCAATCTTCAGCTCCTGAAGCTGTTTGCAAAGTAGAAATTGGCACTCTCCATATTTCTTGTTCCCCAGTCCATGGTCTAGAGATGTTTTTCTCTTGTACTAACACAATACTGCAATTCCACAGCCTCTCTGTCTCTCTCTTCCTTCTGTCCTTTCACTGAAGGGATTCACTCCCCTCTGTGCCTGCGCTGTTTTATCTCCCCCAATTTGTATACATGCACCCCTGTCCCTCCAAGCTGTTTCCTGTCACCTGTGGAGACCTTTCTGTTACTCCACAGACTGATTTCTTGGGTGTTCCGAGTGATCTGACCTCAATAAGCTGTGTCTGAGGGAAGAGGGAAATCCTGGTCCTCCTACTTCTCTGCCATCTTCACTCTTCCTCAGAATTTTTAAAAAATGTTTATTTCTTTAAAATTTTTGAAAGAACACATGTGTAGTTTTGGGGCTGAGAGAGAGGGAGACAGGATCTGAAGTGGGCTCTCAGCAGACAGCAGAGAGCTCGATGGGGTGCTTGAACTTAAGAACTTTGAGACGATGACCTGAGCCGAAGTCAGATGCTTTAACCAACTGGCCCACCCAGACGCCCCATCCCATAGTCAGAATTTCAATGCAAAATTTACTGTTAGCTAAATAATAGATGTTTTCAGTTTTTATAGCTATTTAAAATATATTTTATATGTGAAAAATTTCACCAGTAACCTTTTTAGTCTTCACCATTGTTTGAATGTTTGAAAGTTTATCAAAAGATACTATGTAGTTTCATTTTTTTTTTTGTAGTTTCATTTTTTAATAAAACATTTATGTTACTGTGTTGTATGATTTCCTAGTTTTCAGACTCTGGGTGCATTTTAATTATTTTTTTAAATTCCCATCACCTGTTTCACCCATCCCCCCACCCACCTCTCTTCTGGTAACCATCAGTTCTCTATAGTTGAGTGTGTTTCTTGATTTGTCTCTTTTTTTTTTTTTCCCCTTTGCTGATTTGTTTCTTAAATGCCACATATAGGTGAGATCATACAATACTTGTCTTTCTCTGACTGATTTCACTTAGCATTATATTCTGTAGCTTTATCCATGTTGTTGCAAATTTCATTCTTCCTTATGGCTGAATAATATTCCATTGTGTGTGTGTGTGTGTGTGTATGTTTGTGTGTGTGTGTGTGTTTATGTATGTGTATCTGTATACCACCTCTTATTTATCCATTCATTTATCACTGAACACTTGGGCTTTCTCCATAATTTGGCTATTGTAAATAACGTTGCAGTATACATAGGGCTGCATGTATCCCTTTGAATTAGTGCTTTTGTATTCTTTGGGTAAGTACCCAGTAGTAATTGCTGGGTCGTAGGGTAGTTCTATTTTTAATTTTTTGGGGAAACTCCATACTGTTTTCCATAGTGGCTACACCAGTTTGCATTCCCACCAACAGTGCCAGAGTGTTGACCTTTCTCCACATCCTTGCCAACATTTGTTGTTTCTTGTTCGTTTTGGCCATTCTGACAGGTGTGATATGATCTCTCATTGTAGTTTTGAATTGCATTTCCCTAATGATGAGTGATGAGGAGAATCTTTTCATGTGTCTGTTGGCCATTTGTTTGTCTTCTTTGGAGAAATGTCTGTTCATGTGTCCTGTCCATTATTTAATTGGATTGTTTGTTTTTTATAGTGTTGAGTTATATCAGTTCTTTCTGTATTTTGGATACTAACCCTTTATCACGTATATCATTTGCCAATATCTTCTCCCATTCCATATGCTGTCTTTTAGTTTTGTTGGTGGTTTTCTTTGCTGCACAGAAGCTTTTAATTTTGATGTAGTCCCAATAGTTTCCTTTTGTTTCCCTTGCCTCAGGAGACATATCTAGAAAACTGTTGTTACGGCCAATGTCAGAGAAATTACTACCTGTGCTCTCTTCAAGGATTTACATGGTTTCAGGTCTCACATTTAGATCTTTAATCCATTTTGAGTTTATTTTTGTGTATGGTGAAAGAAAGTAGTCCAGATACATTCTTTTGCATGTACTGTCCAGTTTTCCCAGCACCATTTGTTGAACAGACATTTTTCTATTGTATATTCATTCCTCCTTTGTTGAAGATTAATTGACCATATAATTGTGGGTTTATTTCTGGGTTTTCTGTTCTGTTCCATTGATCTGTATGTTTATTTTTATGCCAGTACCATACTGTTTTAATTACTACTGCTTTGTAATATAACTTGAAATCCTGAATTATGATACCTCCAGATTTGTTTTTATTTTTCAAGATTGCTTTGGCTATTTGAGGTCTTTTGTGGCTTCATGCACATTTTAGGATTGTTTGTTCTAGTTCTATGAAAAATGCTGTTGATGTTTTGATAGGTATTGCATTAAATCTGTACATTTCTTTGGGTAGTATAGACATTTTAACAATATTAGTTCTTTTAACCATGAGCATGGAATGTCTTTCCATTTTTATGTGTTGTCCTGAATTTCTTTCATCAGTGTTTTATTTATTTATTTAATTTTTTAGAGAGAATGAGAGAGAGCGCACACCCATGTGAGTGGGGGAGAGGAGTAGAGGGGGAGAGAGAGAATCCCAGGCAGGCCTCACACTCAGCACAGAGCCTGATAAGGGGCTTGATCCCACGACCCTGGGATCATGACCTGAGCTTAAATCAAGAAATGGATGCTCAGTTGACTGAGCCACCAAGGTGCCCCAGTGTTTATAGCTTTGAGAGTACGGGTCTTTGATCTCTTTGGTTAAGTTTATTCCTAGATAATTTATTGTTTTTGGTGGAATTGTAAATGCGATTGTTTTCTTATTTCATTTTATGCTGCTTCATTATTAGTGTACAGTAATGCAACTAGATTTCTGTACAATGATTTTGTATCCTGTGTCTTTACTGAATTCATTGATCAGTTCTGGTAGTTTTTTGGTAGAGTCTTCAGAGTTTTCTATGTATAGTATTGTATCTTCAGATAGTAAATGTTTTACTTTTTTCTTATCCTTTTGGATGCCTTTTATTTCTTTATGTTGTCTAATTGCTTTGGCAAGGACTTTCAGTACTATATTGAATAAAAGTGAAAGTGGACATCTTAGTCTTGTTCCTGACTTTAGGGGTAAAACTCAGTTTTTACCATGGAGTATGATGTTGGCTGTGGGTTTTTCATATAAGGGCTTTACCATATTGTGGTATGTTCCTTCTAGACCTACTTTGTAGAGGATTTTTATCATAAATGCATGTTGTACTTTGTTGAGTGCTTTTTTTCTGTATCTGTTGAAATGATTATATGGTTTTTATCCTTTTTCCTATTGATGTGACATATCAGTTTGATTGTTTTGTGAATATTGACCCACCCTTGTATCCCAAGAATAAATCCCACTTAATTGTGGGGTATGATTTTTTTAATACATGGTTGGATTCAGTTTGCTAATATTTTGTTGAGGATTTTTGCATCTGTATTCATTAGAGACACTGGCCCGTAGTTCCTTTTTTTGTGGTATCTTTATCTGGTTTTGATATCAGGGTGGTACTGGCCTTATAGGATGAATTTGGAAATTGTCCTTCCTCTTCTGTTTTTTTTTGTTTGTTTGTTTTGTTTTTTTTGTTTTGTTTTTTTCTTTTTTTGAAATAGTTTGAGAAGAAAAGGTATTAACTCTTCTTTAAATGTTTGGTAGAATTTGTAAAGCTGTTTGGTCCTGGACTTTTGTTTTTTGGGAATTTTTTTGATTACTGATTCAATTTCATTGCTGTTGATTGGTCTGTTCAAATTGTCTATTTCTTCCGGCTTCAGTTTTGGTAGGTTAGATTTTTGCAGGAATTTATCCATTTCTTCTAAGTTGTCTAGTTTGTTGGCATATGGATTTTCATAATATTCTGGTCCAATTGTTAAGAATTGTATTGTTATTGGTTGTTGGTTGTTATTTCTCCTCTTTCATTAATGATTTTATTTGGGTCCTCTGTTTTTTCTTTTCTTTTTTTTTGGTGTGTGTGTGGGGAGTCTGGCTTAGAGGTTTTTATCAATTTTGATCATCTCAAAGAACCAGATCTTGGTTTCATTGATCTGTCCTATTTTTGTTGTTCTTGTTTCTTTATTGTTTATTTCTGCTCTATATTATTTCCTTCTTTTTGCTGGGTTTGGGTTTTGTTGTTTTTCTAGCTCTTATGTAAGGTTAGCTTGTTTATTTTAGATTTTTCTTGCATCTTGAGATAGGCCAGTATCACTATAAACTGTACATTTTAATTTTTGTAGTTGACTAAAAGACAGCTCTGAAAAAATCTAGGAGTCTCAGTACCTTTTATGCACATTTTCAACCATTTCTCATTTCACAGCATTCTTTATCTGTGCCTTTCTCATTCCTTGGTGCCTTGGATTTCTCAGTGTTTCCACGGTTCTTCTACCCTGGAAATAAGCTTATTTATTAATCTCTTTCCTTTTTGGATTTCAACTTTTTCTTTTGTTTAGAAGTCATACATCTGTCACAGTTTTGTTGAAAAATCTCTTTTGCTGTGATCTTTTGTACTTGTCTCTTTTAAAAGGTGTTTTCATAGGGTTTCAGGAGTGAGCTAAGATTAATGTATGTTAGACACTCACGTTTATCTTTATTTGCAGTGTGTTTGATATTCATCCTTGTGCCTTCAGCTACATTTTGAGGGACATGGCCATATTGTGAAGAAGAAATTCTCAGCTGCTTTGTCATGTTGAGAATTTCTTCTTTCTCCTTTGTGTTCTCTTCCTCTGCACAGTTAAGATCCGTAATTTAATAGCTCTTGTATATACCCTGCTTAATATGAAAAATTTGTTTTAGGGAAATTGGGACACATCTTAAAATTGATGGTGTTGTCATTGGTTTTGTTTTAGTGACACCTAAAGTGGTATGTGTTGCCCTTGAAACAAGTACTGTGAAAGCTAAAACTCCTGTGTTTATCTTGGTGGGGAAGTGAACTTGATCTATTTTACATACTTCATTTGAAATCAATACTAAAAGCAGTTTTTTTATTGAGTTAGGTAAATAACATTTCTGTTTCTTCAGAAGTTTTTATTTTTGTTTTTAATGTTCACTTTTTTTATTTTTGAGAGAGAGTGTGAGCGGGGGAGGGGCAGAGAGAGGGGGACAGATGATCTGAATTGGGCTGTGAGCTGACAGCAGCAGGCCCCATGTGGGGCTCCAACTCATGAACCATAAGATCACAACCTGAGCTGAAGTTGGATGCTTAATCACCTGGGTGCCCCTTTATTTATTTATTTATTTATTTACCCACCTACCTACCTACCTACCTACCTACTTACTTACTTACTTATTTATTTATTTATTTATTTATTTATTTATTTTTAAGCAATGTATTGTCTTTCTCATTTTTGGAAATAGTTCCTTTTAGGGAATGCTTAAGGTGAAATTGCTTAAGACCAGGGTAGTGGTTTTATAGGTGTTTGCAGTGTAATTATTTGCTAAACTATCAATTTATAGGGAAGTAAATCCATTTACAGTCATAAGCACTATTTGCTGCGTATAGCCATGGCTATGTGTATTACTCCAAATCCAAGCAATGAAATTTTAGCTTACTGGTCTTATAAGAAAAAACTGAATAATGTTTGGGTTTTTTTGCTCAGTTGTAGTATCTCTTTCTTAAGCCTCATGTAGCATTACTGAAGAGTGTTAATTTTTTCTTTCAGCTTTCTCAGTGCCAGATCTGAACTGCAATGTTTTTGGCTTTAAGATCTTCCTCCAGCCACTCCTAATTGTTAAATGTTTAATTTCTTCTGTGTTCCTTTTGGCTTTTCTTAGTTCAGTCAGATGAACTTGCCTTGTGGTATTTCCTATAATCCTGTTTCTTGGTGGCTGGTATCTTAATTTTGTTCTTTTAGAAACCTTAGGTTTTCCATAGTTAAGGGATAGAAACGTGAATACTCTAGCCTTTTCCTAGTAGGTCCATTTGACTTAAATATTTTAAACATTGAAGCAAAAAACAAGTGAGATATTTAAAGTTATTATACTTCTTCATTTATATGGTTTAATTAATGAGGTTAGGAATTCCTTAATACACTACCCTGTTCTCCTGCTGCTCAACCCTACTTGGTTGCATGTAAACTACTCTATTTTGACTGAAGGACTGACCTTCATTTCTACTCCCCTCCCTCCACTAGTCTTAATTTTCTTGAAACATTGAACCCTCTACTTAGGTTTTGCTTTTGTTGTTTTATACAACTTTTAAAAATATTTTAATTGTTAAAGTTCCATTTTAATCAATAAAATTTTATCTTTCAGAGTATCTTAAAGTGAGGTCACATGACCCTGAGGAAGCTATTAGACATGATGTTATCGTGTCTATAGTTACAGCTGCTAAAAAGGATATTCTTCTGGTCAACGATCACTTACTTAACTTTGTGAGAGAAAGAACATTAGACAAACGGGTGAGTAGGAATAATAATTAGTAGTAGGCTTTCACTTTGAATACTTGAAGTTTAATAGTATTTCATTTGAAAATACAGAGATTTAAATGTAATTAATTAACCCTTTTTGAGGGGGTCATTTTAATATTTGAGGTTTTATTTTTTGTTACATTAAATTTTGTTAGTTTTTTAATTTGAGATTATTTATTCTCATCCTAAAAGTGAGATGGCTCTAAATGGTAGTCAGGTGTTTAGGCTGGACACTAGTTTTAATCAGTGACTTGTAAAGGGCCTTACTAACTGACACAGCTTTCTTATATTGTTGGCTCTCTTTTCTTTTTCCTTTCCTATCGGTATCAGTTAATAGTTCTTTAGCTGGTGGTATTATAATTTCTGTGGAATAGAAAATAACACGTTTTCAACTTGGTAAAGCTATACCTAGTAGAACAGCATGCTTCTAGCTTATCTTCTGTGATCCTAAACCCTTTCTTCTTGAGTGAACATCTACTAGCTCCACTCAGCAATCATTGGCTTCTTTAGGTAAATACTTTACATCATTTTAATAGTCGCTGATACGGTTGATTTTGCCATCTTCACTTAATAATGCTCACTTTGATAATGCTGGTTGTGGGTGAAGTACAGATGGTCAGGAATTGCATGGTTTTCCCTCCAAATCTATAGATATTTGGAACAACTTATTTTAACTAATAAATTTAGACTTTTCTTTATTGAATATTTCATAGGGGTATTAATGAAAAGGCCAAAAGGTGTAAAGAAGGAAAAGGAGATTTGCATCATGGTAGGCTAACTGCCTTCTAAGTATTCAAGTAGTCTTTCTCTTAGTTAGACTTGGAATTTAAACTAAGTGTCTATGTGTTGTTGGGATCACATATATGCACATAATTTTTGATAATCATGTTGTATTCATCGTAGGGCTACTTGGTTCAGTCATATAAATATTAATTGGATACCAAAAAGTAATTGAATATATTTATGTTCTTGGTAGTATTAGAATATACTCTGTCTTTTAAATTCTCCTTAAAGCAGCAGTTTGGGGCATTAGAGTTAAGATAGAGAATTAGGAAGTTTCTACAGATAAATTGAATTCCCACTTTATGAGTAAGTCTTTTGATGTATATTGGTGGATGGATGAGATAAACCAAGGGAAGAATATCACTATGAATGACAGGCTGCAAAGGAGAAAAAAATGGATGATCTGTGCAGTTTCATGAAGTTCTAAACATTACTGACATCCTGATTGTAGTGCTGTGGTTGTGTAAAATTAAAGGATAAACTCATTCCAAGATAAGCAGTATTAGATATACTATAGCAAATAAATACTTAAAAAAATAGTTGAATACATTCCTTTTACACCTGAACTTGATTCTCAAATACACAAAATGAACCAAGTGGCTTCATATTTAGCATTTGATAAAACCAGCATCATGTACCTTTAATTGAAGTATGATTAATATATACCATAAACTGGAAAAAGTGTATAAGGGATAGGTCACAATTAATTCAGTCTTTGCCTTTTAAAATTTGGTAACACGTTTTCTCTCACCAGTTGTAAGTGACTTTATGTAGATTGTGATTAACTTTTATTTTTTAGGTGTAGGCAATGGGTTTAAGATATTAAAACATTAAAATTCTTTATACATGTTGATATCTCTGTACTTTTCATAGTAGATATATTAAAATGATAGTTGTGTTTTTTTCATAGTCATTATAAATCGATCTCCAGTATCTGAGGATTGATGAAAATGTATTGTGTAAAGTAACTAACTTAAAAATAAGAAAACAGACTTTCCTGAAGTATAATGGGAGCATTTTTAAATTATAAGAAAACATTTTTGTTTTTACTTTAAGTGGAGGGTACGCAAAGAAGCCATGATGGGACTTGCCCAAATTTATAAGAAGTATGCTTTACAATCAGCAGCTGGAAAAGATGCTGCAAAACAGATTTCATGGATCAAAGACAAACTGCTACATATATATTATCAAAATAGTATTGATGATCGGTAAGTTAACGACACTGGGTAAAATATCTGGTGTTTGTGTTGTATTTAACTGTTGTTGAAATGCTGTTTTAGGCAAACTGTTTTCTTTATAACTTGAAACTCTCTTCTCAGTTTTTACTGCAAATTAAAGATAGTGACTAGTTTTCCTCCCACCAAAGCCATAAATGAAGCAGTAAGGTACATATGACTTTAGGGATGGATACAGCTTTTATGTTCATTTTTGTATACTGTTTTTGAAGAGTAATACTTAAAAGTAGAAATGTGTGTAACTTAAATTTTATTTCATAAGTAATTTTTCAAATAACATTTTTTTCAAATAAATGAAAATAAACCCTTTGGATTATAGGCAGTTTTAATAAAAAGTTTGTACTCAAGCCTAAAAAGACAGGTTATAATTTAATATGAAACACATTATCCGAATATAATCTTTGTATTTTTCTATTGCAGCATAAAGTTAGATCTTGTTTGGATCCTAAGCATTTAGTAGTTAATAGATCTGTGATTCCTGCTTGCAGTCTGAATTGATTTCACTTGATTGAATTTATTTTAAATTGCTAGATCCAGATGGTAGTGCCTATAACAGATCAGAATGAGAAAAATAAGAACCAGTGGGCCATCTTACAATTTTATGAGTTATAGGAACTAGAAACTGGGTGTCTTATGTTAACATTATCAAAGAAACTTCATAGTTATTACTTTTATAAAGTTGAAGTTTTTAGACGTTTTGAGTGTGCAGCATCATTGTCTGGAGATTTGCATTATTATGAGTTGCTGGTTCTTTTTTTTGTACTTTTAACCAGGTCTTTTTTTCATGATGATTACTACAAAAACTCAGAAGAATCTTAACAATTTCTCTATAATTTTAACTTAGAGGTGCTTAGAATTTGCCACTTGGAAGGACATGGTGTGGTTTTTTTTTTAACGTTTTATTATTCAGATAAGGAAATTGAATCCCTGCTACACATTCACTGTCATGCAGAGGTAGTTACCTTCGCTGGGTATAGGGATGTTGCTAGCACATCCTGCTAAATCGTTTTTTGGCCCCTCTTCTTACAGAAGGAAATCTTTGATTTGGAAATCTCATCTTCATTTTGAAAGCAGAAACTTCTTTTACACATACTCTTTATATGTTTTGGAATTTTATATACAAATTCAATACATTAAGAAAAGTCATTACAGTACCTTCTCTTTGTTTTTGTAGATTGCTTGTTGAACGGATCTTTGCTCAATACATGGTTCCCCACAATTTGGAAACTACAGAACGGATGAAATGCTTATATTACTTATATGCCACGCTGGATTTAAATGCTGTGAAGTATGTTTCAAATGTCAAATTTTGTTCTTATCCTCTTTTGCAATGTATTTTATGGGGGAAAAATCGCAACTGTATTTTTAAATGTTAACAATTTATGTAATAAAAATACTGTTTAATTAGTCAGACACAATAAAATATTTGGTTCTCTTTTCAGAAGGTACTGCTGTCAATATGAGATTAACGAGGATTTTTGTAAGCAATTTAAAAATAGAGCTGACTGGCATGGAATCTTTCAGGATTTGATTCCCACCACCCCCCTCACACCCCCCACCCCCCGCCCAGACATTTATATTGTTGTTTCAAGAAGGATGGATGTACCTTTCTTATTTTTTTCCTTAAGACATTAAGAAGGTCCATACTGAGAAAATCCTACCACCTTATTTTGACCTGATACTAATTTGAAGTTTGCAGTGGGGCAGTAGGGAACATATTTTTGTGCTGCATAGCCTCAACATAGTGTTATAGTTTGGCATATGGGTAAGCACAAATACATTTTTATGACCTTTTTCATTCAGAAAATACTTTGGAGTGCCTTTGTAGGGAGTTGAAATTTTGGACATGGAAGAGACATTGCTAATTGAATCACACTGAGGGTTAGGAAATTGAGGCCTTGAGATTGATTTGCTTGAGGCTTTAGAAAATGTAGATCTTTTGCATTCCAGCAAATGTAGTTACAAGTATAGGGGATTAAATGTTTAGAAATTGGAAGTCTAAGGAGCTGTATGAATTTTCACTTTTACCTCTGCTTAATGGGGCTTTTGACTTCATTTCCTCCATGGAAATTATTATATGTGCTATTTATATCTTTCATAGAAATGTTGAGGAAAAGGTTGTAGACGAGGGAAATTTAATTTCTTACTACCTCCTGTATTTCAGGCAGAAGAGTATTATCAGTGGCTGTTTTTGTGCTATAACAGCGCAATTGAGTAGTTTCAACATAGATTGGCCCACAAAGCTTAAATGTTAAATAAAATATTTATTATCTGGCCTTCTGTAGAAAAGCTTGCTAGCACCTCATGTAAATGATATTTTTCCTGTTTTTCACATGAGGAACTGAATCCCAGAGAGGTCAGTTAACTTGCACAAAATCACACAAGTGGTAAGAGACAAAGTCAGGATTTGAACTCTGTTCTGCCTGGTTCCAAAGTTCATTCTTTTTCCACTGCATACAGTCAAATATTTACTACCATATTTTGTTGATTTTGAAACCTAAAATTGTCATATGCTAACATTTTTAGACTCAGAGTTTATCCTCTTCTTCATGGTGCAATTGAAGGTTTCTTTGAATGAATGAATGACATAAGATATGTATCTTATATCCTATTTGAAACAACCTATGGAAATCACAGTCTGGACTTCTTGACTCAGCTCACCTGTCATTCATGAGTAAAAATGAAAACACTTTCAAACAAAAAATGAGAGTTCTCCACTCATAGATCCAACATGAAATTACTAAAGAATAATAATTTCTTTTGGTAAAAAGGACATTAAATCTAGAAGGAAGGATTAGGATGTAAGAAGTAACAAAATTTTCAAACACTTGTGCAGATCTAAATAATGCCTATAAATTAGTCATAATAATAATAACAAAGTTTTCTTGACAAGGGAAGGAGGTGTAGATTAAAGAGTAAGTTGGCATCAGGGTGTCTTTGTTGCTTAGTCGGTTAAGTGTCCAGCTTCAGCTCACATCGTGACCTCGTGGTTCCTGAGTTTGAGCCCCGCATTGGGCTCTCTGCTGTCAGCACAGAGCCTGCTTCAGATCCTCTGTCCCCCTCTGTCTCTGCCTCTCCCCTGCTTGCACTGTCTCTCAAAAAAAGGTAAACATTAAAAGAAAAAAACAAAAAAACTTTAAAAAGTAAGTTAGCATCTAGGCTGATATTTAGCCAGCACACACTTCTTGAACAGCGTGTCAGCTCTCTCGAGTCCCCGGGATCCTCCCTCCGCCTGACTCTCCGCTGTGCCTGGGCACAGCAGAAGGACTGCCTGCTGTTCTGATTGGTTGGTCCTGTGCGTTTGTAAAAAATTTTGAATACTAGGGTGGACACTATCCGATAACAGCATGTAGGATGGTAGATAAAATGTTCTACAGTTCTTTTATCACAGAAGAAGGAGGACAGACATGTTGATTAATTAAGCTGTGAATTAAGTGTGCGAATTAAAAATTTGAGTTGCCCTAAAAGAATAGAATTAGAACGTATGGCTTCCAAACCCAGAAGGAGCGAGACGGAACTAGTGAAAACTTTAATATGAGAAATGTAAAAAATTAAGAAAAATAATTGTAAATAGAAAACACTAAATAGCAGTTATAAAGCTGTATGTATCCAATATTATTTGTCACTTAAATAACAACAATGGTTGATTGAATTAAAAAGTAAAAATGCTGGAGCACCTGGGTGGATCTCAAGGTTTGTGATTTCGAGCCCAGCATCAGGTTCTGTGCTGTCAAGTGGTCGATGGAGCCCACTTTGTATCCTCTGCCTCCCTTTCTCTGCCCCTCCCCCGGTTGCTGTCTTGCACACATTCTCACTCACTTTCTCTCAAAAATAAACATTTTTTTTTAAAAAGTAAAACTGCCAATCATAAAAGATACACTGAAAAATAATGCCATGGCAAAGTCTAAACTAAATTCCAGTGTGTGGACCAATTGATTCTACAAAAATGGTGAGTGAATAATTAAGTATTTTAACTTAAAACAGATACTTGTAATATTTTTATTTTTTAAAAAAAGTTTATTTTAAAGACAGCGAGCAGGGGAGGTGCAGACAGAGGGAGGAAGAGAGAATCCCAAGCAGGCTCCATACTGTTAGTGCAGAGCCCAACAGGGGGGCTTAAACCCATGACTCATGAGATCATGACCTGAGTTGAAACCAAGAGATGGACACTTAGCCGACTGAGCCATCCAGGTGCCTTTACAATACTTTTAACATAATTTTTTATTTTAACCAACATTTTGGAATTAACTAACTGTAAATCAAATACTTAACATTTTGTAACTTCTACTTTACATTTGTGATTTCTCCAAAAGTCGTTACATTTATTGTTATGAAATATTTAATGCACACCAAGAAATTGCATATGAGTTTCAAAACATAGTAATAAATATATCTGTGAATCCACATCCATCTTGTGAACTCTTCTCTTTTTCGTCCTCCTGTCTTTCACCTAAGGATACTACTAGCCTTAATTATGTATTTTTCATTTCCTTTTAAAAAATAGTCTTATACATATATGTCTTACACACATGTCTCTCTCTGTATGTCTATATATATGTCTCTGTCTCTGTATGTCTCTATATATATGTCTCCTTATGTCTCTATATGTCTCTATATATGTCTCTCTATATATGTATGTCTCTATGTCTCTATATGTCTATATATATGTATATATATCTATATGTGTCTATATATATGTATGTATGTCTATCCCTTAATAATATTACTTATTTTTGCTTGTTTTTGAACTTTACAAAGGTGGAACAATTGTGGATATAGTCTTCTCTAACTAACCCCCCCCCCCCCATTTTATTGTGTTCCTAAGATTCATCCAAAATATGTATAGCTTGTTGGTCATTCAATTTCACTGTGGTATTGAATTACATTATGTCATGATGTCATAATTTTATTCTGTTATCTTGTCATTGGAAATTTGAGTCCGTAGAAAGAATGGACATTTGTCTTTCCATTTTTTTTTTTTTTTTTTTTTTTTTAACTAATGCAGATAGTACCATTATGAACGGTTTCAATTGAGAATACACATGCATAGGTTTCTCTAAGGTATGGTTATAAATGGTTCTCAGATTTGGCTACATGTTGGAATTACTTGAAGAAGGTTTAAACAATACGGACACCTAAATCTCACCTTCAGAGATGGTCATTTAATTTGAAGTGTAGTCTGGGCATTGGGGTTTTTAGAAAAGTGTTTCTGTAGATTTTAATGGGCAACCAAGGTTTGGAATCACTGATGTATAGCTAGGAGTAGAATTGATGAGTATACACATTTTCAGTATTGTAAACTGGTGTCAGATTATTTTCCAATATGATTATGCTAATTTGTATTCCCATCAGTGGCTTGTAATTTTTTGCATCTTCCTAAAAATTATTAGCCATCTTATTTTTTGCAAATCTTTTGAGTCTCAAATTTTATCTTTTTTTTTTTTTTCATTTTCCTGAACAGTAATAATCATTTGCTGAAAGAGCCTATATTTTTTTCTATGATCATATTCTTCTGGGGAAGACAAAGTACTTAATATGTTTTAAATTTTTGATGTATATTAGTTTTGGGTAAGCCCCTAAGTTAACTAAGTATCTTCACTAATGAAAAAGAGAACAGAGGGAGGCTTGAGTGCTCTCTAATCCTGGTGTGTGTTGCCACCTCCCCCAAGTTTCCTAGAACAACTGTTAATAACAAAAGTTAGTGGTAGTTTCAGGTGTCCTGGTTGTGATCTCTTTGGTTAGGTTGGCTCTCCTCTCGACCCGTTTTTGTACGGCTTCATCTGGTGGGTAATTTGCCAACTGGGAGCAGAATGTTGGAAGGAAGGTTCTCTTCAATATTTGCACAGGTTTCTGACTGCAACCCAATGGTGGCTGTCTTTTTCTTCGAGTTAGTGCAAAACCCTAGTGAGGGGACTCGACAGATGACAACTGTAAGAGTATCTATGCTTTAAGCAAATTTTTCACATTTATGTAGTGACAGAGCTGGAATTCAGGCTCATATGAAATGATACGAGTCTTTATAATAATGTTTCTACTATTTTTTTTTTCTTTTTAAGGACTGTTGAGAAGGGCAAACACAAGCATAAATTTGTCTTTGCTGCTTAAGATAATTTTATTAAAGTACTTCAGAGGATGGTTTCCCTAAAAATATATTACAATATAAATTCTTAGTGGTGGTCACTTTTTGATTTAAGCTATAGCCGTAATAGTTTAGAAGGAGATTTAGAATTACTTGATTTCATATTTAAAGTAACAAATAACTATAATAGGTAAAATAGTTTCTGTTTTAGTTTAAGTGAAGACAGGTTACAAAATCTAGGCCTGTCAGAAGTTGTAAGTAATAATATAGTGTTAGCAAGTGAGAGACCATTCATTGACTTTGGAGTTCAGGAATAATTTCACAGATGACTGCTCTGTTTCTTTGAAAATTAACTCTTAGCTGTTAGACTTTTACAGCCCTCTGTATACTGGTCATTTTTCTTTTCATATTTACATTCTTAAAACATGCCAATTAAACTTTTAATTGAAATTTAATAA
Organism: Acinonyx jubatus; assembly: GCF_027475565.1. Lineage (NCBI taxonomy): Eukaryota > Metazoa > Chordata > Mammalia > Carnivora > Felidae > Acinonyx > Acinonyx jubatus. The sequence goes on from NC_069380.1 coordinate 11,704,275, forward strand.
CTTGAAAATAGTATAGTTATTTTAAATTTAACTTCTAAGATACAATGTCCCCAGTACTGTTGGTTTGCCAGTACCATTTTGAGGTGATGACTGTAAAGGAATTTAAGTGTCCACATTTAAACTATTTTACTTCCATAAAGGTATCCAAAGGTATTCTTAAAACATAGTGTTAAGGAGGAGAATGAAAATTTTTAACAATCGTCTGTCAAAAGAGAAAGGGTGGTTTTATATGCTTCTGTACCGTATTTCTTTTTATGGCAATGCTTCATATGAATGATACTGGAGGGTAATAGATCTATAGAAAATTGTAAACAAAATAATGGAAAGTATTTGGTTTTGGAAAATTCTCTTTTCATATATTAAAATATATGTGGTTTTGAATTCTGTAATGTAATATTTCAATAGCATTAGCTGTTCTCTTAGGATTTATGCATATTTTCTTGAGTATGTGTATAGTTTCATTTTAGATTTAAGTTTCTGCCTGAAAACAATAAAAGTATTAAGAGGACATCAAAAATTTTGCCATATAAAAATAGTATTCAAATAATGTGTAAATACATGTATGTATGTCATAATACATATTTATATAACAAACATTTGTATATAACATGTAAATACATGTACATGAAATTATATAGTATACATGTTTTTACTGATAATATATGGAATATGTTATAGTTGTATATAACATATAAATACCTGGTTTATATAATTTATATAAACATGTTATTTAACTCTGTATACTTCATTCAGACTGTAAACCTCAGTGAGTCCTTAAAAATCTAAACACATAAATTGTACCTCTAAACCGTGAGAATTTGAGGATTAAATAAAACAAGTGAGAAATTGTCATTTTTTAATTTACATCAGTTTGGTTACATATTTTAATCTTATTTAATGACTGTTTACTTATATATAGGTATATAATATATATTTTATATAATACATAAACGTAATCTATAAAGTAACATTGTAAATATTTCTGTTGTAGGAAAAAGTATCCCTTGTTCTCTCAGTATTCACTCTTTTCTTTGATTCCTTTTTATCCTGCCTACTGTAGGACTTTACTCCATCACGCATTCCTTTATTTCTAAAGGTTATAATCTCAGTAGGTAATTCTTCTACCCTAGTTTACAGACATGTTGTAGTTAATAATAGTTCTTCCCTATTTTTGTACAAACCAAAAAACAACCATTTTCTTTTAATACAAATATTGCTTCCAATGTTCGTGTCTTTTATGTAGGACTCTTCTTTCTCCCCATACATCATCAGTTGCTTAGTCCTGTGAAATTTACCTCGTCTCTCATTTTTTTGTTAATATTTGAACTTGAAAAGCAATATATTTGGAATATTCCAGTAGGATTTTTATCCTGTTTTGTTATTTAAATTGATGTGTTTGTGTTTTTCAGAGCATTGAATGAGATGTGGAAATGTCAAAATCTGCTCCGACATCAAGTGAAGGATTTGCTTGACTTAATTAAGCAACCCAAAGTAAGTTAGATTTAACGAAAAGTTTTTCTTTGACAAGTTTTGTAAAACACCTGTATTTTAGTTACTCTTCACCGTTGCTACAGTGTGTTGAAATACCTATTTCTATATGGAACCATTCTACTCGAGAAGCTATGATCTCTAATTTAGAACACTGAAAAAAAATTTATTTTTATTTGTTTTTGAGAGAGTGAAATTTCATGAGCAGGGGAGGGGTAGAGGGAAAGGGGGGAGAGAGACTCTTAAGCAGGCTCCATGCCCAGTGCAAAGCCCCAGCACAATGTCTGATGTGGGGCTTGATTTCACCACTGTGAGATCATCACCTGAGCCACCCAGGTGCCCCAGAACACAGAAATTTTTAAGAAATTGATTGCGTAAAACATTTAAAATTTACATTTACTATATTTGTAAAAGATGACACCTAACAGGAAAGAGAATGTACTTCTTTGTACTCAGAATTAAAGTTCTTTTATAGTTTAAAAAAAACAACAACAATAACTGTCATTGAAAACATAGAAAATAGAGTAAAACTGCACTCTGTCTTGCCACACTAAAATGTTCCCATCATCTTTGAATAGTCTTGTGGTTTTAGAAAATTTTAGTATCATACAATTTTAGTTAAGTATCTTTATATTTTTACTTAAAATATCACGGTAGTTTTAATGTACTGCTTGATTTTCATAATTACAATTGTGGTATTCACTCAATTGATGTATTTTATTTTTTGAAATTTTACAGTGATTCTAGTTTTTCCCCCCTTGAATATTTTTTGAGAATGTTGTATATAGGCCTGTAAAAGGTATAATTCATTGAAAAAGCAGTACGTCATTTTAAATGACACACGTAAGTGACAATATGCTGTTATGTTTTATTTCCTTTCAGTCTATAGTGGAATGCCTCACCACCATCCCCCCCCAAAAACTTCCACAAAACAAAACATATACTGCGTGGTCATAGAACAGAGGTCAATAGAGAGGAGTTGTTTCATGTTAGGGCTAACAGTAATCTCTTTGCTTCTGGTTTATTGAACATAACATAATCTCTTTGATTATTGAGTATATTGAACCTGCTAGAATTACTTTTTTCTTATTATAAATGACTTAAAACTAATATTAGTGTGATTCTGCTATTTCAGTACTTTCTCTGCCAACTAGCAAAATTGGAAAATTCCATTTAAGTTAGTATGCTTCAGCCAGTAAACATGTGTTTCAGTTAATGTTCTAATGCGATAAGTTAGTGTATTTTAGTTAATAAGCTCTGGATAATGTTCTCCTATTTGCTGTTTAGACCTATATTAATTTACTTCCTTTTGGTCAAAGTTGCATGGTTAACCAAAAATATGAGATGTTTTCATGTGCATGTAAATAAAATTATTCCTGATTTTAGGCATTATTGAAGTCATAATAGCCAAGTAGTATATTAAGTGTGCAGGTCATATGTTGAACAGCATGATGTATGAGACTAATAAAAAAAAATAACTTTGTTCTTGACTTTCACTGTCCTTTTAAAATTTATTTAGTGGGACCTTCTTTTCCCTTGCCGGTTGATAACAAGTTGGGAGGGTCTTATAATTTCATTTTCATGTGAAATAACAAAATATAGTCTCAATTCAGTTAAAATGTTTTAATGTCTTCTACCTAGTGGAATTTTCCTTTAACTTGTCTTAAAATAATTACTGAGTTATCCAGGTTAAAGAGGAAATTCTCATTAATGTGTCGGGTTGAAGAAGAAACCAAATGGAAGATAGTACCTCACTTTATACTGAGAATTATAGTAGACATTATAGAGTTAAGGGTAGAAAAAATTCAAAGCTATATTTAATTTTTGGGTGTTTATATTCCTCTTTTACTAGGAAGACTCTTAGTAATCAGTATTTTTTTTGCATTTTTCCTTATTCAGTCTGATAAAGGTAGTTTTTATTCCTATTTAGTTCAGCAGTATAGCCCTTCTTCTCTATTTAACTAAATTTAGATTTGCTCAGTGTCACACAAAGGGACATAATTTCTAGTGTTGTACTTTTGTTGATACTCTTTCCTTTTCATGTGGATCAACTTCGTGAAAGCCCAGCAACACCTGCTTCCCCCAAATTAAACAATAGAATCTTTTGATTCTGGACAGATTTATTCAAATACTTTAAATTCCAAATATTTGGGAATTAACTCTTGAATTCTGCGTTTTGTATCTTACTTTCTCTTAGCAAGCTCCTTGTAACTAGGGATGATTTTTTTATTTTATTTTTTGCCTTCACTCCAGTATTTTTCTGGTTCAGTATATTATACAGAGTTGCTGAATGACACCTTTAAAAAAAAACAACACTAACTTGATGCATTGAATAACTAGCACCTTTAGAAACATTTTTTACACGTACAACTTTACAGACTGTATTACATGAAGCACAATATGGTGACACGTTGATTTACTGAAATAATGTTCATACAGCAAATAAACAGCACTCTTGGAAGAATCTTTTGTACATGTCAGTGGCGTTTTTGTAATGGTCTATATCTAGTTCTTCCCCATAAGCTGCATGACTATGCCTTACAATCCTCTGGCTTAAAAATTTTAGGAAGGCCTTAAGTCAACCGGCATTATATCCTTATCAACTTTTTGTTTGAGATAAGCTTAAAAACTTGAAAACCAGGTTATTTTATTCCTTTTCTAATCTAAGTTGCCCTGTTCTTTCACTACTAAAGAAAGCAAAATCTCTCCCTGTTTCTAAAGGTTGGTACAACAGTTGTTTGTTTGTTTGTTTGTTTGTTTGGAGGCTGACCAAACAGGGTGAGGGAAGAGATGGTGACAACAGAGCATTCACTTCCACTTTCATCCACTTTGTGGAGTTTGAACCTAGTTCAAGAAGGAGCTCACAGTGGTGGTGGTCAGGGTGTGGGCCTGGAACATTAGTAGGTTATTCTCTAATTTTCTGAAGGGTATGATGAAGATTATTAGGAAATACTAATTTTGCGTTTTTTGTGTGATTTACAGACAGATGCCAGTGTCAAGGCCATATTTTCAAAAGTGATGGTTATTACAAGTAAGTTATTTCAGATATTATATGTAAAATTGAAGGTTTAATTGAAATATTTGTTTTTGATAATTTGTTTCCATGGAGTTCCACTTTAGGCTCTGATAATACAGGAAAAGAGTCAAGTGTTTTTCATTGTTGTTTAACAGACAACTCAGCTTCAGCTTTTCTTGTTCTCTGATTCTCATTTATTTTGCTACGCAGAATTTTTCTTTTTCTTTTGTGTGTTGGAATGAACAAATGCTGGAGAAAGGATTTATTATATAAATATATTTTGGGGAATTCATTCAAATTATTGCATAACCTTGCTGTGAAAACTGAATCTTTTCCTTGGTGTTGCTTGCTTTAATGTGAATCTGTCTGAAGCTAATTTCATTCTGAGCCACAATTTAGAGGAAAGGGTATACCTAATAACCACAAAAGAGCTTCTTTGGGGGGAAAAAAAGTACTGATTTGCTCTTTTGCTTTCAGTGATTTCAAATAAAATGTTATTGCACTTGACAGTAAATACAAAAGGATTGTGTGGCACATCTCCTTTGTTCAGTGCAAGGATAGGGCAGTGTAGCTGTTTTTGTATGGCAGTTGCTTTTCCACCCACCTCAGAGATCACTGTGTAGCATAGCACACGGACAGACGGAAAATCAGGTAATGCTTCTGCTGAGTTTCCACTTGGTAGTAGTGAACAGATTTATCTTAGATGGATTTCTGAGATGTTAACAAATATTTCAAGCTGTGTATGGAAGTAATGCTCAGGTTCTGAAGAGAACAGTAACCTAATTAACTGAATTTTAGACTAAGTGATAGGATTTTTGGCATGAGTACGGGTTTAAGACCAAAGTATCTTCTAGTTTTGGGCAGTTAAACATAAATTAGTTTTCAGTCTCTTTGGATAACCTTAAAGCAAGTGATTTTCTGGTATTGGTTTTTAATAACTATTTCCTCAGTAGTTTGGCTGTGGCGCTGTCTCTTAAAAGGAGATATCTCCTATATTTTTTCTATATTTTACCCCTGTTTTCCCAAATTCTGTTCTGAGGAATGGTGGTATCTTGAAGGTGTTAATAGTACTGTTAGAAAAAAGGGTTCCATGGTCAAGTATGTTTGTAGAATGTTGAAATACAGGTTTTTTGTTTCCTCCCTCTTTTCTAGCTCTGTCTCCCCCTCCCCCATTTCCCATTTCCCTCTTACCTCATTCTCATTCTTTTTGTTTCTTAAATGGTAGATTTTATTGTAGCCTTTAATACGATACTTACACATTATGGAGGGGCTGTAAAGTTATATTGTCCAAAATATTTGAAGACACTACAGTAGATTTTTTTTGTATTATAGAAACATGAAAAAGTCAAATAGTCAAGTATTAATAATTAATTAATAATATAAAAGTATTAATAGTCAGATAGTCAAGATTAATAGATCCTCATTGATCTAGCCAAGACTTGAAATGGAATTTCAAAGTTGTATATGAACTTAAAGACTGCATTCATGTTTTAAGATTTAGTTGAATATCTACAACTTTTATTACAGTCCGTGGTTCTGTATTATAATTTCTGTTATTAGAAGTATCCTAGTCTGGTCCTCTGTAACATTTGTGAATAATTTAAAAAAAAAAATAGACACTAGGATTAGCATTTTACTAGCTTTCATAAGTGTTTTAATACATGGAAAAGTTAGGAGAGTAGTATAAAAATCATCTTTGATTCTATGAGGACTCATCCTTTCTCACGCAATCATAACATCCAGCAGCAATACTTGAAACTGTTACTCAGCGTGTGTCATTGACAGATAGCCATGTGTATATGAACCGGATGGTTTTAACAGTAACTCAGTATAGGAGAATAGTTTCTTAAAGGTGAAACTTACTGATCTCTTTCTGTGAGTTACAAGAGAACAGTATACACAACAAACTCGAGACAGTAATAAATTGGTATCTTCAGGTGGACATTTAATGCCCTTAAATATTATAAGGGGTATTTAGAGTCAGTTCAGTCTTTCCCTACCAAGATGTTTCTTCATAGTGTTCTTGTTTCCTATTTCTAGAAAGCAGAATTTAGGGAAAATTGACTACTGAGGTTGATCCACAATTTCTAATTAAACTAAACAGAATTTGTAAATTAGGATTATTAAAGTAATAAGAATGAAGAATGTTGATCTTCTGTTATTTTGAGAAATTTCTGAAATAGCATTTTAATTGGATTTTAATTGATTGAAGGAAATTTGCCAGATCCTGGTAAGGCTCAGGATTTCATGAAGAAGTTCACACAGGTGTTGGAAGATGATGAGAAAATAAGAAAACAGCTGGAAGTACTTGTTAGTCCAACATGCTCCTGCAAGCAGGCTGAAGGCTGTGTGGTAAGGGAAGACGATTAGAAGAGCTAATGTTTCAAGAAACCCTCACATCTTTTTTTGACCCTTTTTATAAAATAATTTATATTTGTTGGGTAAAATTTAGAAAATATCACAGAAATGACAATACAGATAAACTGTAACCCCCGTGTAGAGACAATTGCTGTTGATACTGTAGGATGTATCTTCCAAAATAAGATATTATCTGTACAGCTTTGTGCATTTTACTTATTTTTATTAGTTTTTTACAGCATTAATAGCAACATAGCATACCATTGAATTGAACAATCCACTTACGTTACACATTGAGATTTTTTTCCCCAGTTTTTCTTTAAAGAACACTTTAATATCTTTATAGCTAAATCATTTTACACAGCCTTGATTATTTCTTTAGGATAGATTCAGCGTTGGATTCTGTCATTGTTGGAAAGAAGCAAAACTCAAAACATAATTATTTTGGTGGGATTTGTAGTCGTGGTTCCTGGTCATTTGACCATTTTTTTTCTCCTTGGGCATATTAGCCATTTATGTTTTTTTGTGTATTGTATGTTTTTAATCTTTGCCTATGGAATGACATTTATCTTTGTCCTATTGATTTGTTAATCATATATGTTAATTAAGCTGCAAATAATTATCTGTCATTTATAGTCTACCCTTCCATTTTGATTTTGATGTTCTTTATATACCATAGTTTTATTTTTATCTAGCTAAGTCTATCAGCAGACTCTTTAAGGTTTTTGCCTTTTGTGTCCTGCTTTCAAAATCCCATTCTATCGCAAGTCAATGAAAATATTTACTGATGTAAGGATTTCTCAGTCTGTTGCCAGTGCATCTTCCGAGAGGTTTTTAATAAAGAGAAAACGATGATTCTTGTCTCCACCCCAGATTGACTAATCTCCTCAGTGAGGTCCAAGAATCTATAGTTTTAACAAGCTTCCTCGATTATATTACTCTCTGAAGTATTTATCTCCACTGACCCTTGGTTTTATTCTTTTGTACTTGTTCTATCTTTTTGGAATGTTTTTGGTACAGAGTATGAGATAGGGATCTGTCTCTTTATTCTGTATGTCTGTTCAGTTATTTCAAAACAGTATATTGAATAATCCATCTTTTTCCTGTTAGTTGAAATGTTACCTCTCTCATATGCAAAATTTTTAGTTTTGTTTGCTCAATTCATGCAATTCCTGTTGATTTTCTTATTCCAATACCAGTATTGCATGATTTTAATTACTTTAGGTCCTAAACATTTTAATGTGATGTATTTAAACAAATTTTTGTAATATTTAAAAAAAAAAATCTACCTTACAGCGTGAAATAACTAAGAAGCTGGGCAACCCCAAACAGCCTACAAATCCTTTCTTGGAAATGATCAAGTTTCTCTTGGAGAGGATAGCACCTGTGCACATAGATACTGAATCTATCAGGTATTTGTATATAAAAATACTAAATTTTCATTACTATTCATTCATTCATACTTCAGTCAGTTGCTTTTGAGTACCTGCTGTACACAAGGCACTTAACTGTGTAGATTTTTTGTATATGTAAAATGGCTGTATACGAATCTATATATGTCTGTACATCTGTCTGTTCATATATATGTGTGTGTAATGTATGTGTACACACTGATCTGTACATATCTGTATATTTATCTTGTTATTTATTTTAATGTTAAATATTACTTCCATTTAGATGAGAAAATGTCATTTTAAGCCTAGTTTCTGTTACCAGTATACCAGGAATTACTCTTTTTAGGTAGCTTGAATAGGATAAGTAATGCAGACAACTTGTAATTATGCCCTCAGGAAAAGAAAATTAGGTGAATATGTTGTAAAGCAGTATAGGACACGTTTTCACAGATATTTGAGAACGCAAAGTGTTATTTTTAAAACAATACTCACTTCCGCTTATATATCACCTAACTGTGACATCTTGGAAAATACTTTTCTTTTTATGACTGTATTCCCTTAGGTAAAATGTTTTGTTTTGTTTTTTTTTAAACATTTTCCTAAAATGTTTCAACTGGTTGAGAAAAGAAAGCACTTATAGAATGTGTGTGTGTGTGTATACACACACATACACGCATACATACATTCATTATATTCTGATTTACTGGTCATCAGTAAATGAGATATATTACAATCTACATTAAATAATACCATCCTGTACTCAGTGAACCCTTTTGGGGGATTTTTTTTTGTTTGTTTGTTTGGGAGGGTAGAAGGTGTAGCTTTTGGACTGTGATCCCCTGCAAAGTAGGGAGACACCACTTTGGATACCCTGTAGTCACTTTGGATTCCTCTTGCATCAGTTTTCATTTGAAGAAGGGTTTCTATGGTTTTAAAACAAAAAAATCAGACCCCTCTATATTAGTACTGAATCAGACTGAAACTCCTTATTTAAGTAAATAATCTCATGCTTTCTATACTCAAGGCAATGCTAGTTACATACTAGCAAACCATACTTTTTGTTTTTCCTTAACCCTCTGTTTGGTAACGGAATAAAGAGTTTTAGCTGAGAGATTATATTATAGTTTCATAAAATTAATGCAGACAGTGTTCAGAAGACTCAAGGATTTCTCTAAGAGAGTAGTATTTGACTTAAGAGGAAGAATGTGTAAGATTATGTTTTTATGGAGGTGGGAGAAAGAATATTCTAGGCACTGAGGTTAATATAAACCAAGCTAGCTGGATAGGAAAAAAAAAAAGATATTTAGGAAATGATTGCCATCCATTTAAACTATAGTGTGGAAAGGTATAGAAATATTATGAGATAATGCTAAAAAAGAAGTTGGGATCAGATTGTGGAAAGCATTTAAGGTATAACTTTAGAGCTTTTACTTTAGTCTGTTGAGAACAGTGGATGATTAATGATGGGTAAGAGGAAGGAAGTAGAAGGGATAGACTGTAAAGTGTTATAAATTTTGGATGCTGGTAGTGGGATGGAAAGGAAAGATTATATTGGGGGAAGGTTTTAAAAGAATGGGTCATCTTACTGGAGATGGGAATAAAGTTGAGGAGTCAAGTCTAAGAACTCAAGTTCCAATGAAGCACATAGTAATAACTTTGAAAAGAATTAAGGGAGCTCATGTGCTTCTTACTTGGACATGACCAAAAAGTTCTTTAAAAATCAAGGAAAACTGAGCTTAATGTGAAACTGTGATAATGGATTCTTTCCCTGGGCAAGAGGTTGTATAGAAAGAAGTAAAAAGATAAAAAGATCATGGACAGAACCTTGGAATTTTGTTTAACAGTAGAAAAATTACAGGAATGTAAGAACACCAGGTTTTTGTAGTGTTTTGAAAGATAAGTGCGAGAAAGTTTTCACAAATAATGTGTACCATGAACATTCTGACTGAGAATCAAAATAGGTCTTTGGCTTTATTGTCGATAGGTCATAGTGATACAGAAAATATATCAAAACATAAATAACAGTAACAGGTAGTAGCAGTTAGTCCTTATAAAGTGCCTTGGATGATTCTAAATGTTTATCTCTTTTGCTCATTTACTTCTTAACCATATGAGACAAGAAATGTTATCATTTCCAATTTATAGATAAGGAACAGTGAGTTACACAGATGTTGAATAATTTCCCCACTGCTAGGAAGTGGCGAATGACATTGTAACCCAGGAAGTTTGGTTCCAGAGCCCTCTTGGTTAACCATCACACTATATATGTCTCAGATTCCACTCTTGGTCCCCACCAGTAGTCAGTGAGTGTCCAATTCAGCTAACTCTTCCTGCTAGAGTGGCTATTAACCTTTTTAGTCCTTGCCATTTTACAGGTGAATGATGATCTTCTTTTTTAAAAACAATGAGTCACTAATAAAGTTGAACATTTTTTCCCCCATATATTTCTTGGTTATTTGCTTTTTAAAATACTTTTCTATGAGAGACTTGGAGAAGTTGTCTTTTGCTTATTGGTTGTAAGAATCCTTTATAAAATAAGGCCATTAACTTAGTTCTGTTGCCTTTCAAATTTGTATAAATTATATATAATTAAATCTGTCATTTGTTTCCTTTATGATTTCTCTGCCTTTGGTATCATATTAGGTGGTTATGTTTTTTCTGTTTAAATCTTTAATTGGTCTGGAATTCATTTTAGTATAATGTGGAAATAGATATCCATCCTTTAAATGCTAGCTGTATCAATTCCATTTATTGGAAGATTCTTCCCTTCCCACTTTTGATTTGCAATGTTTCCTTATTATAGCATAAATTTTTGTATGATTTGGATTAATGAATTTTCCATTTGGTTCCTTTGTCTTCTGAAGTTTTAATGATACTTTTTATCTTGTTGAGAAAGTTCTTTCATCCTCCCCCCATTAAAATTAATTGGCTGTTCCCAAACCTTAATTGATTTTTCCAGTTGAGCCATAGAATGAATCTGTTGAATCTTCTTTACCAAGTTGTGTTGCCCTGATACATTTGTAGATTTAGTGAAAAATGCCATTTGTATAATATTGTGTTCCCATTTTATAAAAAGACTTGTTTTGGTTTTGGTTTATTCAAATCCCTGTGCTCCCTTCATATAGTTTTAGAGTTTACACATAGATTCTGTGCATTTATAACTTTTTATTTTATGTATTTTGACTTGTCGTTGTGAATAGATTTTCCCCGTCTGTATTTTATAGGTGGCTTTGGCTGATAGAGAAAAGCACTGTTGATTTTTTTGTGTTTTGTTAGTGTCACGTCACTGAACTCTCAGTACTTTTTAATAGTTTTTCAGTTGATTCTCTTTGGTTTTCCAAAGAGGTTGATGCTTTTTCTCACAGATTTTTATATGACTGGCTCTTGTTCTTTGGTTCTTAGCTCAGAAATGCCTTTCCTGACTATGCTGGGTAACGAACTTCACTTCTTGTCTTTGCCTTCTTTCTAATCTTTGTTGTTCCCTGATTATATTTTCTCTGTATTTGTTTACTTATTTTTGGCCTTCCTTCACTAGACTGAGAGCTTCATGCCCTTAATCATGGAAGAAAATAATGAATTTGATTTTGGATAGGTGGTATTTTTCATTCCTGTGGGATGTCTAGGTAAAAACCCTTGGGGCCCCTGAGATAGTTTTATTCCGGATAGTTGGAGCTATGAGACACAGTTAATCAATAGATCAGCCACTAAGAGGTGATAAATTTTAAGGAGACCCTGAAGGGGGACAGATAAATTTGACTCGTAGCTTGAACTTAAATTTGAGTACATAATATTTTTGTAGAAATATAGAGCTACTAAGCATTTTAAGGAACATTGAATAGTTGAATTTTCCTGCTTTTGATACATACTATGTCTCTACCCTTAGTGTATGTTATTTGGTTTTTTAAAAAGAATGCCTGAAAGTGTGAGTGATTATTTTAGATAATTGACATTGCATTATAAATGTTTATTTTAAAATAACAAACTTGTTTTTAGGGGCGCCTGGGTGGCTCAGTCGATTAAGCATCCAACTTCGGCTCAGGTCATGGTCTCGCAGTTTGTGGGTTTAAGCCCTCTGTCGGTCTCTGTGCTGACAGCCTAGAGCCTGGAGCCTGCTTCGGATTCTGTGTCTCTTCCTCTCTCTGCCCCTCCCATGCTCATGCTCTATCTCTCACTGTCTCTCAATAATAAATAAACGTTTAAAAAAAATTAAAAAAAAAATAGCAAACTTGTTTTTAGAAGAAAATTCAAAGCATTTTGTTTCCTTTTTAATCTGTTTTAATTTCTAATGAAGTTTTATTATAGGTCTATTATCTAGGTATTTTTACACCTTTCAGGAACAGGCCTGTGTGTTTCTGGCTCTTAACAACAGTACTGACATATAGTAATATTTGGCAAGTGCTTTTGGCAATATTTTGGCAAGTAATATTTGAAAGTGCTTAATGTTGCCGTTTATCCTTTATTTCAATATACATTGTGGGACTTCTGGAGCAATAATGAATTTTAGATAATTAGAAGACATCTGTTTATGTGTTTAGGCATAGATCTTCCATGGAAAATGCAAGAATAAAAATACAGATAGCGTTAATAAACAGCAAATCAGATAACATTTGGACTTCATTTGAATGGACAGGGGAAAATACTGTTTTGAAAACAAGTGCCTCAAAATACCTATTACAGTTTTTTTGTTTTGCAGTAATGTTTGGGAAACAACTATATCAGATTTTTATGTGTTTGGATATGGTCTATATAGAAAATATTCAGGATTATTTTTCTTAGACATTGCTACTAAAGGCCACTTGAAAATATGACCATCTTTTTCCCTCATACTTTAGTGCTCTTATTAAGCAAGTGAACAAATCAATAGATGGAACAGCAGATGATGAAGACGAGGGTGTTCCAACTGATCAGGCCATCAGGGCAGGTCTTGAACTGCTTAAGGTAAGTATGCATATGGTGAAATGAAGAGCCTAATCAGGTGACTGCCTGATATGTATAGTATATGTTTTGTGTGCTTCAGACTTGCTTCTTAAGTTTATAGAACCTGAAGTAAAATTTTCTCAATCATTTTAGGTCATGTAGAAATGCCTCATTTCCTCTAACATGTAAGCTAAATATTTTAAGGTTTAAATCGTATAATATAGCCTAGTATTATTACACTAAAATAGTGAATTATACTTAGAAGTTGTCATCAGGAAGCAAAGATGGAGCCAAATTCTTCCTAAAACTTCATTTTACCTTTTATTTTGTTAGTCAAAATAAGCTACTGCCTTGTACTTATTACAAAAATACCAGTTAATTGTTGACAACTTAGAAAGTATAAAATGATAAAGAAGAAAACTTTCATAAGCCTATCATACATAAACATTTCTTTTGTTTCCCTTTTAATCTTGAAAACAATGCACACTTTATATAGTTGAGATTAGACTGAGTGTATAGTTTTATATCTTGACTATTTTCCCTCATTAAATTACAAGCATTTTTTCAGTGGTTTTTAAGATAGTGTTTTTAAGAGTGCCAAAAAACATATCTGATTTATGGCTGTTATTTATTTGATGGATGCGTTTGGGTAAGTTCATTGCCTCCGCTTCCTTATCTGTAATGGAGATAATGATAGCACTTATCTCACAGAACACTAAATTAAACCATGTACGTAAGTTTCTTAGCACAGTGTCTGGCTCATATTAAGAAACATTATTTTTTTTGAAATGGTGATTAGTTCACTTTTGCAGTGTCATAGTATTCCCAACTGTTTCTCTGGATATTTAGATTTTTCTAATTTTATTCTTATAATCACTGCAAAGATAAATATGTCTAAGATCTCTTGCAAATGCCTTTTTTAAAAAAAATCCTGAAATGTAAAGAGAATGATCAGTTTCAAAAATTTTTGGTGTATATATTTAGTCGAATTCCTTCACAGAAAAATCATACTCCTATATAATTCCGCCAGCAGTGAAGGAACGTGCCTAACTTATCTTCACAAACATGGAATATTGTAAATTTTAAAGAGATTTGCTAATTTGATAAGTAAAAATAATGTTTTAATTTGTGTAATTATTGCAGTGAGGTATAACTTCCATATGTTAATCATTAGTGTTTTCCTTATGGTGAATTCATTATTTTTTATCCTGTGTTCATTTTCTACTGACATCTCAATTTTTTGTTCTTTTTAAACTGATGGGAGTTTTTTATTTCCTTTGCTTTTTTATAAATAAAAAAATAAAATGTAATCTATTATATGTAAGTTATAAGGTCTGGTAATGAAGTGAATACAGTGAAAAGTAAATAGGATGCTAACTCAAATAGAGTATTAACAATTCTGTTGAGGGGCACCTGGGTGGCTCAGTTGGTTAAGTGTCCAGCTCTTGATTTCAGCTCAGGTCATGATCTCACAGGTTCGTGGGATCAAGCCCCGCATCAGGTTCTGCACTGCGGGCTCTGCGCTGACAGCACAGAGCCTGCTTGGGATTCTGTCTCTCCCTGTCTCTCTACCCCTTCCCCGCTCACTCATGCACACACAAACACTCTCAAAATAAATAAACATTAAAAAATAAAAAATACTGTTGAATTTCCCTGAGTAGTTTTTTCCCTGATTCACATCCCCCAGATATAATTGTTCTGAGTTTGAGGTCATTTTTCATTATTCATTCTCATACTGTCTTTATAGTTCTATCATCTCTATTTATGTATCTCTAACATCACTTATTTTGCTTGTTTCTGTATCTTACAAACACGGCATTATGCTTAATATATTTTTCTATGACTTGCTTGATTTTACTTTCCACATTTGATTCTACTTGTTTATTTTAAGCTTGAAAATCCTGTCTTGTTCAGAAAATTTTTATTCTGTTCTTTAATCTGAAATATAAACATCTGAAATTTATTTTGAAAGTGTGTATTGGAAGGAAAGATCTAATTGGATTTTCTCCCAATAGCTATGCAGTTTTATCAGGACTGTTTATTAAAAATCCCATTCATTTTCGTTCTCTGTTGCCTCTGTAGAATCTAAGTTCTTATATATGCTAGGACTATTTATTGCTTTATGTTTTCTGTTTTGTTTCTTCTATTAGTACCATGTTGATTTGATAATTGTAATGTTATGATACCTTTTACTATCTGTTTTACCCCCTTCCCTGAATAACCTTTTTTCAAAAATGTTACTAGCTAGTCTCTTTTAATCCCCTCTGTTTAGAAAAATGAGCTATTTTGGTAAATTCTCTCTTCTTGTCCCTCTTCTCTAATTCTCCTCCAAAAAAAAAATCAGGGGCACCTGGGTGGCTCAGTTGGTTAAGCATCCGACTCTTGATCTTGGCTCAGGTCATGATCTCATGAGATCATGAGGACCCATGTTGGGCTCTGTGCTGACAGCACAGGGCCTGCTTGGGATCCTTTCTCTCCCTCTCTCTCCTTGTCTCTTCTGCTTCTCCTCTGCTTGTTCTCTCTCTCTCTCTCTCTGTCTCTGTCTCTCAATAAATAAATAAGTCAAACATTAACCAAAATCTAAACTATTTTGAGTAGAATTATATTAACATGTAATTTAATTTTGAAAGAAAGGACTTCTTTAAATCCTGTGATTTAAAGAACATATCTTTTACATATTTGAGTAAGTTTTAAAGTTTACTGTGTTCTCATATACTTGTTAGCATAAATATTTTTGTATTTACTTTGATTTGAGTATTTCCAATTGTATTTTAAAGATGAAAAGGGTTTACAGACCATTTTTATGACTCATTTTTTTAGGTACTCTCATTTACACATCCCATCTCATTTCATTCTGCTGAAACATTTGAGTCTCTCCTGGCTTGCCTGAAAATGGATGATGAAAAAGTAGCAGAGGCTGCACTCCAAATTTTTAAAAACACAGGAAGCAAAATTGAAGAGGATTTCCCACACATCAGATCGTAAGTTGAGTTTATTCTGATAAATACTCAGGAAAATAGAAAAATAATTTACTGTTTCTCGATTTATGTAGTAGTTGGAATCTTGTAAGTTTTGAGGAAATCATGTCTAAGTTATATTAAGTTGGTATCGTTCGGTTTAGATTCTCATTTCCTGAGGGGATAGCACTGGTTGGTATTTTGGATGATTTCATGAAAATGTGGGGCAAACATGGCATTTCTTTCTCAAGCATCTATTTTGCGTAAATATTTTAATGAAAACAATTTTCTAGTAAAACATTCTCTTGACATGGCATAGAATAAACAGTTCACATGAATTTAAGGTCTAGTGGGAAATTTCAAAGAAATTTCAGCAGGACTGTGCATAGGACTCTTCACTATCCTCTGTGGTTAAAGGTATTGAATTGAAATTTTCAGAAGCACTGCTTTATTTGACGTAGGGAAGCATGGAATAATCATCCTAATAGCAGTGTACTTTTGTGTGTGTTTTCAGTATTTCTAAGAATTGGAAATTGTGCTGTTATCCTTGGGATCTCTAGTGCTGGTTGATTATTCAAGATTCTGTGATATCTCAAAACGATGAGTCGTCATTCTGTATGGACCCGTACTTCTCTGTATGCATCTCTCCTCCCGCTTCCTGGAGGGTGTATCTGACAGTTGGTCCTGATCTTGCCATAGGCATTGGTGGTTCGCTTTACATCTGCCTCATTACTTCTGGCTTAGCTGCTGGTCTAATTAGTTGTGGTTGGGGTAGCATGCTTCTTCATGTTAAAGAATTACCTGTGGCCTATTTCCTCAGAGAGAAAATGGACAAAGGTAGCTCTTAAAATCCCAGGTACACTTTTTGTTATTCTTTGTTCATGTGAACTTAATTCTAGTTCACATGGTAATTGAAACATAACCAGAATTTTATAATCCCATCCTCTTTGGCAGGAGTAAGAAACTTTATTGTTTAGAATTGACTTCTTAATTTTTAAGAGGATGGAGAATATGAATATTCCTTTGGAATGGTGCTCTGATTCTCCAACACAGATCAGAGATCAGAGTTTGGGGAAAAACACATGCACACACACAGTACATATAATGCTGTATCACTTACTGAATGCCCACTTATTGTATTATCTCATTTAAACCTTGTAACAGTTCAGTAAAGTGTAGGAATTATCCTGATCTTCCAAATGAGAAATCTGGTATTCACTTGAGGTAAATGGTTTTAGATCATATAGCTAGAATGTACAGAGGGAAGATTTGAATTTAGGCCTCTGAATGCCTATGGTACCATATCCATAATGGCACAGTTCCTCTCTTAATTAGGGTTTTGGGCAAGTTTTAGTTTGATTTATTCACTAGTGGTTTTTATTTTCATTCTTGACTATCTTTCCTAGTATCTTTAATATCTTAAACATTGATGTATTTGTGGGAGAACTATATAAGAGCAAGGTTGAAAGGTAGACATTTTAGAACATGCAAAGGTCATTTTAAAACATATGCTGCTTTAATATGGAACTTGAAGATTATTTTATTTATATGCTAAGTATATTTCACATGTTTCTCATGAGGAGAATTAACTGATATTGAATACCTGCTGTGTGCACACACTGTTCTTGATGAAGTAGCTCATAGTATAATATGTCTTCCAGGAGATAAAATATGTGTGCAGATTTTATGTTTTAAATTATTAATTGGGTGAGTTGATTTTGAGGAAAAATGATAGAGCTGAGTGTTGATTAAAGCATCTTCCCTTGAATTCACCAAAATAATTTAGAGGAACCACAAGAGAAATGAATCGTAAGTAGAATTGGACAGAATTGCTCCTAGATTATTTAGACCGAATTGAATGTGAGAACATTGATGGTTGATACCCATATTCCTGAATCAGGCATATAAGGGAATGGATAGTAAGTGTTCTGTCGTTGGTTAATTTAGAAGGAGGAGATTGAGGTATGGGCAGGCTTTGAGAGAAATAAGGAGAGCCTAATTTCGGCTGTCCTAGAACTAAAGGAGAGACTTCGTGGTCACACCGTTTTTCTTTGGACTGACCTATTTTCCTTAGCAGGAGGAGCAAAGCTTAGAGGTGAAGTAAAGCTTAGAGGAGAATTTTGAAGCAAACGTCTTATTACCAACTTTAGAGACACATAAAAGATTGTGTGTTCAGCCACTAAACAAAAATGATGGTTGCTATGGTTTCTGTTCTGATTCCTGTCTGTCAGGAGTCTGACTTACCTCCAGAGTAGGCAGTTGTCCCCAAACTAAGAGTCCCCTTATAGCATGGAATATAGCCATAGTCCAGGTGGAGCTAGTTCTTGTCACTGGCAGGTTTCAGTAGACTTGGAGAGAAATTCCACGGAGATGAGAGACTTGCTGCCTTTAGTCCCCACTCCCTTCTCCGTGCTCCTTACTTAGCCAGCTGATGAAGGAGTTGGGAGCTTTGATGTTAATTTTTTAAGAGTGGCATCTGATGTTCAGTCTTCAGGGAGATGCTGCCTGCCTTTTTGTTCAAATGGCAGAGCCAGAGAATTTCTGTTGCTCAAAGGTGAGTTAACAGAGTACAAATAAATTAACAAACATGAAACCGATGCACATATTTTAGTACTCGAAAGCTGATAATCACTGTTGGGAAGAATTGAATTTTTCTAGGAAAAAAGAAAATTTTAAGTGATTCTAAACTGCCAAAAAGTTAAGCAGCAAATGATACCTGGAAAAAGAGAAAACAAAACAAATATATAAAAAGGGAAGTGTCAGAACCAATGGTAAAGAAGACAGGAACATACTTGCATTATAAAGTATAATTTAGTATAAGCAGCAAGGAGCAGAGTAAGCAATTTTGAAAATGTAATCGGTAAGCTAGCAATGGAACTTGAGGAGATTGCATAGAATGTGGAAATGTAGGCATAGAAATGAAGGCAGTTAAATTTCTTTAATAGCAGAAAGTGAAAACCCCTAAGTGGTTTTTGTGGTGAAGACAACAGAGTGATGGAAAATGGAAAATAATAATAAAAAAAAATAATAGTAAACTTTTTCAGAATGATTGGCTACTTGAATCTGGATATCAAGAGGACTCCTGTTTTAGGAAAATATCCTGGTGGAATTACTGAATTTTCAGGGATTACAGAAGTGATTTCACAAACATCAAGGGCAAAGAAAAGGAAGTATGTTATGTACAATGGAAAAATAAAGAGGCTCGCTTATTTCTTTCAACCACCTAAGATTTCTAAAGTTAATGATTCAACAACTAGAGAGATTTCATGGACAAAAAGAATATAACCTAAGAATTTCCTAAGTAGCCAAGTTGTGCTTAAGGACAAATGAAGGATATTCTTTAGGATATAAAGACTCAGGAAATGTATTAATAACCCCTTTTATATTATGAACTCTGCCTACCAAGGTATATACTCTTCCCCTTTGCATTCAGTTTTGCTTAAGCTCCTAATTCTACCTTTTGTTTTTGTTGGCGTATCTGATTTGTTTTTTTCTTATCATTTTACTTTTAGTGTTTAAATTAAAAAAATTTTTTTTAACGTTTATTTATCATTGAGAGACAGAGAGTGAGCAAGGGAGAGGCAGAGAGAGAGGGGAACACAGAATGTGAAGCAGGCTCCAGGCTCTGAGCTGGCAGCACAGAGCCCGATGTAGGGCTCGAACTCACAAACTGCGAGATTATGACCTGAGCCGAAGTCGGACACCCAACTGACTGAGCCACCCAGGCGCCCCTCAGTGTTTAAATTTTAGATGTGCCTATATCTATGTTTTAAATATTGGAAAACCTGATTTTTTTTTTAAGGAAAATGTAAATAAATAAAATTGGCTCGAAGAAGAAGAAAAAACCTAATTAGGCTATGATAATAAAAAAAATGGTGAAAAGTATCCTCTAGTAAAACGTGCCAGTAAAAGTTAAATGTTAAAGAAAGTATTATTTCACATCTGTAAGAAACCAAGGGTTCTAATTTTTTTAAGTTGTTTAGAGCATGACAAAACCAAACAACATTCAGATTACTTGTAAAGCCAAGATAACCAGCAGGAGTGCTAAAACTAGTTAACAGATATTCCCTCAAAAGAAAACTTCAAACAGAGCTTACTAATATTGCTGCAAAAAGTTTAAGTAAAATTTTAGAAAAAAGAGAGTTGACTACAGTAAAACAAAAATATATTATGGTCAGATGTGATTACTTTCAGGAATACAAAGAGGATTGGTATTGATAGGCCTAATATTATATAATTGAGTATAAGGGAAAAGGCACACAGTAGGTCACATTGATGTGACAAGGATTAGAATGCTAAAGGAGTCTATTTCTAATTAAACCTAATAAATTAGGATTAAATGCCTTCATAACATAATAAATGTGTCTCAGACCAAAAATAGGTGTCATCATATAGTAAACACCAGAAGCATTCACAGTAAAATTAGGAACAAAATGAAGAAAATACACTATCTCTGCCATGATTTAACATTGTTTCAGAAGCATTAGCCAATATAATTACATTAAAAAATAAATTTAAGAAGTACAAGTGTTGGAGGAGAGAGAGTTATTGTATTTCATGGAAAATCTGTGAATCAACTGAAAAACTACCAAAACCAAGATAGCCAATATAAGCCAAAATCCCATATAACACTAACAACCATTTTGAGAATATTATAGGAATAAAAATCAGAAGACCTAGGGGTAACACAAGAAATTTGCAGCCTTATAATACTGAGTAGAGAAGTATAATATTTAACAAAAAAATTAGGAAAAGTTAGATTGCCCAGTAAATTATTGGCAAGCTGTTTTGAAAAGAAAAATCAATGTAAACTGCTTATCTTGATGTTACATATATTTGAAATGAGTTAAAGATTTATCTAAGATTTTAAATGTATAAAATGAATCAATAAAAGTACTGGTAACCAGAACAGTTTTGTAATTCCTTTTTTTTTTTTTTTTGTGGGTGAAGGGATACTGATGCCAGATCATAAGATGAAATACTGATGGATTATATTATTAAATATCCATTTGTTGAAAAATATTTATAGAGACTCTACTGTGTATAAGGTACTGAAGTGTGTATCAAGTTTTGTTGATGAACAGACTCTCTCCTTATATTTTAGTGAGGAAGAATACCATTTAGACAAAAGCAGAAATCATGAAGTAAGTTAGAAATACAAATGGTATGCTTGGAAACTATTTTCAGTATGTATAACTTTGAAAAGGTTAATATCTGTACCGTATAAAGACTCTTAAAAATATAACAAACAGGTTTCACAGTAGAATACTGGCAAAGGGAATGAACAGGAAATTCACAAACAGGAAAGCCTTCTAGCCCCTCAAATCAAGAAAAGACATTTATGCCTACTAATAGTAATTGAGGCAAAAACAAATAAAAACACCAGGATTAGCTAGCATTCCAGTGATGTCTCTTGACTGAATTATAAATGATTCAGCTTTTCTGGGTTGGTAATGTGGTAATACATACCAACTTAAAATGTGTGCTTGTAGTCTTCCAACTCTGCAGTGTTATTTTCAGGAACTTATTTCAGAGATAATTAGAAAAGATACCTACCTAATGATACTATGGGTCAGGGTTGAGTCAGAGGAACAGAAACCACACAAGGTATTTTAAACGTACATTAATTAATACAGATGTTTGAAGGATGAAAGAGCAGGTTGTTTTGGTAACCCAAGGACTATGAACTGCTGGAAGCAGCTATGACCCCTAGGGCTGGCCGGCTGACAAGTGGTGTTCAGGACTGCCCATTGGATGGAAGAGCCCTGTCAGTATTGGCACAGCCAACCAGCTGTCACAGTAGGAGTGTCCTAGTTGTTGCTGGGGGGGGGGGGGGGTATGGCAGAGCTACTGCACAAGATGCCTGAAGAAGCTATAGTGTCTCTTATTGGAAGAATCCAACAGGAAGGCAACTCTTGAAGGAATCTAGGAAATACAATTTCTGATTTATAGCACCAGGGTCCCAGAGCAGATTATAGGGTAGGCTTAAATCTTAAAGCTCAGAAACAGTGCATAAATAACTAGAATAAGGATGTTGGTGCTTTTGTTGTTAAGACTAAAAAAGAAAAACCAAAACATCTAAATGTTCATCAGTAGGGGATTGGTTAGACTAGTTGTGGTATAATATCTATCTGCTAAAGATATATATGAGCATTAAAATTAGTGTTTAGCAGTACTTGGTATAGGAAGTTCTCTACAGCATTATTGGTGAAAAAATGTTTCCAAATACTATGTAGTTTGTACCCTGGTTTACTTAAATATGTGTATGTATGTATAGAGAAATTTTAGAATTGTTAACCAAATGTTAGCAGTAATCATTTCAGAGTAGTAGAATTTTGAGGTTTTTTTTTTTTTTTTTTTTTTAGTGGTATTAACGTATTTTTCAGTTTTTGCATTTTCTGCATGTGTGATTATTATCGGGAGAAAAAAAACCCTTGAATTGGAAAGAAGAAAATCAATTTAACAAGGGAGTAAAGCATTTCTTTTAACGGGAACTTAGAAAAAGCAATCAGAAGATAGTTGTTTCATTTACATTTCACTGACTTCTAAGACTGCCTAGTAGTTCAGAATTCTTGAAAGTTTTTTTTTCTTTGTTTTGATTTATTTCTGTTCTGTTTATTTTTTTCTGTTTTCTGTTTAAATGAATATGCAAAACATTGGATGAGCTTAAAATTTCTCATTCTGTCTTCAAAAATTCCAACCCAAATTGCTTTTTTACTTCTATGTGACATGTAATTTTCTCTTGATTACTAAGAAAAGGTATTTATGGATGTTGGTATTGGAAAGTCTGATCTATGATATGATGGGTCTTATCTGGGGAGTTTAGTTACTGAAGTTACCAGAAAGTAATAATTTTTCATTTCATAAAGAACTTCAAACCATAGACTAAAAGGATAGTTTGGTGAGACTCTGAAACATTTTACTCCTGAAATTTTCAGACATATAGAGAAGTAGATAGACTATTACAATAAACTCCTATGTATCCAGCAACGGGCTTATATGTGAATAACTTACAGCCACTTTACTGTAATTTATAATTCTACTTCCCCTGTTCCTCTTATATCTGAAAGCAAACCCCAGACTAAATATATCATTTTATCTATACATCTAAGTATCTCTAAGAGATAAGAGCTCTTAAAAATAAACATAATACCTTTCTCACAAACATAGGTGACATTAGTTGCTTAATGTTAATATCCAATTAATTTTCTCAAAAATAGTAACTTTTTAAAAATCAAGATCCATAATGCTATTTGTAGATGCATTTATTAAAGTGCCTCATTTCTTTCTTTGTGTTTGATAAACCAGGTTTCTCTTGCAGAGTTTCACATAGACCGATTTTTGCTAATTGTATGCCTTTGGCATATTTTAATGGGTTTCTTATATTTTCTGTAAGGTTATAGTTAAATCCAGAGGCCTGATTGGATTCCAGTCAACTTTTTTGTTGTCAGAGGACCACTTTATAGATGGTGGTATGCCCCTCTGTCGGTTGTTGCTTAGTGATCAGAGGTGATGTTCTGTCATTCCTTCTTCAGTTACTAGCTGAATACTTTCGTAAAGAGGAACTTCTCATCTATTCTCTGGTTCCCCAATGTTACATCTGTTCAGGAAAGGCAGGTTAAATGCTTCGTTTTTTTTAAGTTATTGAACGGTGTTCAAAATAGTGATTTTACTAGCCTCCTTCAAATACGACGAATTAACTGTTGTTGTCTTTTTAAAATAACCGTTATAAACCCATGAATTTACACATATTTGACAAATTGACAATTTGTCACTGATGCTCATATTGCCCCATCTATATCCGGGAGCCTATTTAAGTTGACCTTTGAGTCCCTTTGAACAGCTCCACTAATCTCTGTAGTTTCTTAACAATTCCGATGTGACAATTTGTTCCAGGCCCATCTTCTACATGTCCCACACCTGAAATCAGTCATTTCTCTAAAGAGCCCTGGTTCTTTTTAATGGGAATGTTATTAAGATGATCATAATGTGAGTCTTGTGGGTACTAATGCCTAGTGTGTGGGTCAGTTTTTAAGACAATTCAGCGGACATAGCAAAAAAAAAAAAAAAAAAAGAAAGTCTTTCTGGAAGATAAAATGCATTGTGTGTTTATATTGATTATTCCAGTTCTAACTCAGGGCTACAGTATTTTTACAGAATCTCTTCAATTTTACATTTGTATCTCTTTTTCCCCAACTTAGATAACACAGGATGATAAAATCATGGTATTACATATTAACTCATTTGAATTATGCCATATTAAATACCTAACAGTCTCAGAAATGGCAGTAGCACTACCAATGTTACTCCTAAAAAGAGTTAAGTTTGTTGACTTGTTATCTTTAAGGTATGTATCACATTAGGGATTTACAGTCAAATTTCTCTATTTCACAGTTACTTAAAATGATTCTTTTTTGTGTAGTTACGCCACCAAATGGATACATACTTTTGTTCATTTGCTTTATTTTATTACTTTTTTTAATGTTTATTTTTGAGAGAGAGAAAGAGTGAGGGGTGGGACAAGGCAGAGAGAGAGGGAGACATAGATTCGGAAGCAGGCCCCAGGCTCGGAGCTTTCAGCACAGAGCCTGATGCAGGACTCAAACTGAAGGTAAGATTGTGACCTGAGCAAAAGTTGGACGCTTAACTGACTGAGCCACCCAGGTGCTCCTGTTTGTTTTATTTTTTTTTTAAGTTTGCTCTTTTAAAATAAAATTTAAAAAATATCTTTTAATTTTAAGTAGGCTTCGTGTCCAACGTAGGGCTCGAACTCACAACCCTGAGTTGTATGCTTTACTGATTGAGCCAGCAAGGAGCTCCTAAAATTTAATTTAATTTTTAAGTTATATGAAATATTCACTGGTTTTGAAGAGAGTTCTGAAAGCAAAATATATTCCAAGAAGTCTAGCTTCAGTTTCTCATCTGTCTACCTATTCCTTTTTACCTTTAGATAAACTTGGAAAAAAAAAAGTCCTCTATGCATGTCTGTCTGGGTGTGTTTCAGTGTGTATATGTATGTGTATTCATATGCCCCCTTTGACAGATAAATGATAAAGTACGCTGTACACACTTTCCTCCACCTTGCTTTTGTCTTTTGATACATACTGATAGTTATTCCATATTTAAGTAGTTATTTGTGCTTTTTATCAGAGTAAATGCATATATAATTTTGCTAGATTTTGCTACATTTCCCTCCATGGTGGCTATAACGTTTTGCATTCTCACCAGCAGTATACAAATGTACCTGATTCCCCACAGCCTTGTCAAGTCTGTGTTGTTATGATTGTGTCTCTTTTTCCTGGTCATCGTCCTTGTTCTGCAGTTATTGTCTGAGAGTAGCATAACCACTTCTACTTTCTACTTTTTTTTTATATCAGTGTTTGCAAGTCATGTTGTTTGCCTTTTTTTTTTTTTAACTTTAAATCTTTGTGGGACTTGATATTTAAAATGAGTTTCTTTTAAATATCCTACAGGTTAGTCTTTGTTTAGTTACATTTTTGTTGGTTTGTTTTGGTTTTGGTTGTTTTAATCCAGTTTGACAAACTTTTGGTTGGAATATTTAGACCATTATGGTTAGTGTAATTATTGATATAGTTAGATTTAAGCTGCCATCTTTATTTTTGTTTTGTCTTTTCTCTGTTCTCCTTTCCCTCTATTTCTGCCCTCCTTGGGATTAACTGAGTATTTATTTTATTTTTAATTGTTTTTTAAAGTATTTAAATTCCAGTTAACATACAGTGTAATGTTAGTTTCAGGTGTGCAGTATACTGCTTCAGCACCTCCATGCAACAGTGCTCATCACCACAAGTGCACTCCTTAATCCCTGTCACCTTATTTAACCCATCAGTTTGTTCTCTATAGTTAGGAGTCTGTTTCTTGTTTCTTGGTTTGTTGCTCTCTTTTCTTCCTTTGCTCGTTTGTTTTGTTATCTTCACTACTGGAGATAATCTACATTCAAATAAAATTATATCACTTAATGTATATTATAAAAGCTTTGCAACAGTATATCTCCATGCCTTCCCCCTCTAAGCTTTTGTTGGCATATTTTGTTTCTGAATATGTTATAAATTCTACAGTGTGTTGATATTTTTGCTCTAAACAGTTTGATAAGTCTTGGATTAACAGTGATAGATTTATTGGTACACACACATTTACCATTTCTGTCACTCTTCATTTTTTAGATATCTGTATTTTCATCTGGTATCATTTTTCTTCTAGAATAACTTTATTTCTTATCGTATAGTTCTGCTTGTAATTCATTATCTCAGCTTTTCTTTCTCTGAAAAAAATCTTTATTTTGCCTTCATTCTTGAAAGGTATTTTTTCTCAGTAGAATTCTAGATTGGCAGTTTATTTTCATTTAGTACCTAAAAGATGTCACTGCATTATTTTCTGGATTGCATAGTTTTTGATGAAAAGTATTCCTCTGTATATATTGTTTTTGCATATGTAATGTGTATTTTTTTTCAGACTATTTTTAGGATTTCTTTTCTTTATCACTGTTTTTACCAAATTGATAATGGCATGTCTTGGAATGATTTACTTTATGCTTCTTCTCCTTGCAGCTTATTGAGATTTGGGGGACTATGGGTCTTTTTCCCATCAGATTTGGAAAAATTGTGGCAACTATCTCTTCAGATATTTTTTTCTGTTCACCCCTCCTCACCTCTTTGTTTTCTAGGACTCCAGTTGCATGTATTTTTGACTACTTGATACTGTCTTACAGGTCACTGATGCTCTGTTCTTTTTTTTTTTTTTTCTGTCCTTGTTTCCCTCTGGTTTTATTTTGCATAGTTGCTATTGCTATGTCTTCAAGTTCACTGATGTTTTCTTCTGTAACATATAATCTACTTTTGATCCTATTGGTATATTTTTCATTACAGGTTTTGTATTTTTCATAGTAGTTGCATTTGGGTCTTCTTTATGTGTTTCATTTCTGTCCTCATGTTCATGTTTTCTTGGGCATATGGAGCATCTTGATAACAGCTGTTTATGTCTTTGCTAATTTTGTCACCTGTGCCATTTCTGGGACTATTTCTATTGATGAATTTGTTTTCCTCGTTATGTATTACAAGGTCTTTCCACTGTGGCTGGTGGAGACCTGAATTACTAGCAGCCCCAGGTGCATTAGGGAATTTCTTGGCTTATTGCTTTCCAGTGTTCTTTTCCTGGTCTCAGGTAGTTTTTTTCTTCCTCATGCATGGCACTGATTATTATTCAGTCAGTGACTTGCGACACCCCTCTGTGGATCTCCAGAATTCAAGCTTTCTTGCTGTCTTTGTAGCTCACTCCTCTGTGGAACTCTGCCCTAGAAATTATAGCTGCTTCAGCTCCCATCTCGGTCTCCCTCAACTCCATGCTACCACCAGATTCTTACTGGGTTACTTCTCCTTACATGGCAGTCTGGAGCCCTGCAGGCAGCAAGTGAGGATAGATGTAGGCCTCTTGTAGTTTATTTTCCATCTTTTAGGGATTACAGTCATATGCTGCCTGTTGTCCTGTGTCCAAAACCTTTAACATGTTTATCTGTTTTCTGCTTGTTTAAAGTAGGAGAGAATCCCATTTCAGATATGCCCTCATCATGTGAACTTTTAATTTGTATGTTTTTAATTGTTTGTAAATGAGTGAAAGTAAACGTCTTTTCACACATCTCTATCACACATAAATATCTACTTATTTTAATATTTATTTTTGGGAGGGAGAGAGAGAGAGACAGAGAGAGAGAGAACACCCACGTGAGTTGGGGAGGGACCGAGAGAGGGAGACACAGAATCCAAGGCAGGCTCTAGGCTCTGAGCTGCCAGCACAGAGCCCGATGCGTGGTTCGAACTCTCTCAGATCATGATCTGACCTGAAGTCAGATGCTTAACTACTGAGCCACCCAGGTGCCCCTGTATATCTACTTTTGAAAAACTTTATTTTATGTCCAGCCCATTTGTCCATGATATTGCTTGTCATTTCATTCTATATTTGTAGACGCTCCTTACATTAAGGATATTAACCCTTTGTGAAACAAAATGTAGAATTTCCCCTCAATTTATCACTTGTCTTTTTATTATATTTTACTGTTGGTGTCTTTTGTGATACTCTATTACTGTTGATGAATTATTGTATCTATGAATTCTTAGTATTTGGGCCCTGGGTTGGTATTGAGCAAGGAGGTAGATTCAGAAGTTGCTTTCACTGTGAGATGTTTGAATAGTTGAGCTAAGAGATCTTGCTTTATTCATTATTCTTTCTAAGTTTTTGTGTTGTGTAATGATATGATACCTGAACCTTCTTCCAGCTACATGACTTACTCCAGAACTCTGCTCAAATGTTACTTTATCTGCAGGGTCTTCTGTAACCACCCTCTTTCAAATTATAATACTCACACACCTCTCCTCACTCCCTATCCTGTCTTCTTTCTTTTCCTTTTTTTCCTCCACAGAAGTTATCCCAACTTGACGTAACACATATTTTGCTAATTTATGTATTATTGTTTGTCTTGTCCAAAATATGCTGGTAGCATGAAGGCAAGCATTTTGGGACTTTTAATAGTGCCCAGCACATAGTACTTAGTTTGTATAGGTTTTATAATCCGATTTCCTGTTATGTAGGTTGTCCTGGTATAAAATGAAAAATGAATCAGAAGAAGAAAGGGACTTGAAAAAATTTAGGTCCCATTATAGTGGTCTTACATGTTGTATAAGGTGGCAACAATTTAGCGGGAGTGATAGCTGTGAGAATAAAAGAGAAGAAGCTAATGGGAATGACATTAAGAAGAAATGGGTCGCCATCCATGTTTGTATTTAGAATTGTTAAGTAAAAAGAAAAAAACTCTTGCATTTGGACTGTATTCTTAATATAGATGTTTATAAAGCAGAATTAGAGACAGTTAAAAATGAGTTCAAGTAGATTTTTTTGTTCTTACAAAACATTACTTAAAAAATACAAATGGTAAAGTATCTGGTGGAGTCTTGCTGATTTTTCTGGTTTACTATTTTTCTTTAATTTCATTTTTTGTTTTCTTTAGAGCTTTGCTTCCTGTGTTACATCACAAATCTAAAAAAGGACCCCCCCGTCAAGCCAAATACGCCATTCATTGTATCCATGCGATATTTTCTAGTAAAGAGACCCAGTTTGCACAGATATTTGAGGTAAAGAGAAAAAAAAATTTTTTTTTTGTTTCATATATTATAGTTAAAAAACACATATTAATGATTTTATAGAATGTTCACATTTGGAGATGCATCATTTTATAGTATGTTTTCAGGATTTGAATCAGTATAATCAATATTGATGAGTGGTTAAAATATGAAAATATCTGATTATTTAGATGTTTAGTACTAACTTAAATTCAGAAAGCAAACAATTATATCGTAATTTTCGGTAGCTTTTTCATTAATAAGTAACTATATATAAAATCGTACTTAGTGATAATCAGTACTGATTATTCTGTCAGTTTATAGGTTTAAAAATTAGAGTTCTGTTTACGAGATACTGCTGAAGTTTGTGGAGTTTTGTCAATTCTAATTGGTAATATAAAGTACAAATAGATTTATACTTAGATAATCACTGACCTAATTTTATACAGATTAAATTGTTTTTTAA
Organism: Acinonyx jubatus; assembly: GCF_027475565.1. NCBI lineage: Eukaryota > Metazoa > Chordata > Mammalia > Carnivora > Felidae > Acinonyx > Acinonyx jubatus. The sequence continues at coordinate 11,733,998 of NC_069380.1, forward strand.
ATACATATTTCATATTATTTTTTCTATTTTATTAAATAGAAATTACTATTTCCCTTTCTAAGCATTGCATTTTATTTTAATCTACTATAATCTGGGGCTATCTTTAGTATTCTTACTATATATTTAGCATTTTTACATAGTACAGGAACCTTGAATGAAATCAAAGCAGTTTGGAAAGTATGCTGAAGCTACTTCACCATAAAAACTTTGACTTGTTATCCCTGTTTTGAAACATTTATGGTAACCTTTTCAAATCTTCATGTATAATGCTAAAGACCTGAACAAGGAAGAAAAGTAGTTGTCTTTATCAAACATTGTCTTTGCTGTATATAGCAAATAATTTATTTTTAATTTTGTGCCTTTTGGGGTGGAGGCATTTTTTGTAGTCTGTTTTTTTTATGTATGAGAATGACTTTAATGAATTCATGTTGATTTAGAAAGCTTTTGTTTTTCTTGATTAGTCTCCTTTCTATTCCTTTCAATGGTGATAAAGAGCAAGATAACGTTAATAATAACTTGAATTTGTTATGTACTTTTATTTTCATTTTGATATTATATATCTGGTATTTTATTTATTTTTTTCTCTGATATTTTATTTTATCTTTACCATAACCTAACCTGTAATCCTTCTGCTATAATGTATAGGTTGGCTACCTTCTGAGAAAAGGTTTCATAGAGGTATCTGGCCTTTATGAGATTACTGTTAATCCAGGGTCTATTAATTTTGCTTTCTTAGAAATGATTTTATTACCTTATTTTGTAAAATTGTCACACTCATTATTGAAAAACCCCCATGATCAGATTTTCATTTATAATACAAAGAATCTGGCATTTTGGTGTACAATGGAAGTATTGAGGGAAGTCATCAAGAATAGCGAGAAGTAAACTCATTTAAATATACTTTTGGCCAAATGAAACCTTATATTGACCCGATATTTTAGGGGAAGAACAGTTTAATATTGTTTTTCAAGCCTAGAATTCTTGGTGTTCAGCATGGGAGGACAGCATCAACTCTTTATTAAAAGTGTCACTGAAAATTTTAATAATCTATTTACTTGTTTACAAATCAAAAGATACAAAACAAATCCAAATAGTAAGTAGTAAAATAATAAGTTTTCTCCTCCATCTCAGCCCCGTATCCCCAGCTACCCACTTCTCATTCCCAGAGGTAACCAGTGTTACCAGTTTCTAATACACTTTTCTCAAGAGTATTTATTCATAATACACATAATACACACACACACACACACAACACACACAAAATCACACACATAGATTTTGTCCCTTTCCCTCTCTGCTTATGCTATAAGTGATAGTCTACTATAGTCACTCTTGGGATTTCCCTATTTTAAAATTGTAACAAAACATTTTAGGTATTATCCTACATGGATATACGAGGAGTCTCATTCTTTTGTCATGGCAAAATATGTATTAATGTTTGAGTTTTCTATCAGAATAATAAAAATAATTCTCTTAGTTGTGGCACTTAATAGTTGATGGTATAAAAATGCACAAAAATGCATGTGACTCTATATAATAAAGTTTATTTCTTGCTCCTGAAAAAATGCCCAGTTGGGTGTTTGGATTGCATTCTAATCAACAGTTTATAGACACACAGACTTTTTTTGACAAATGGCTTCTCTTTTTAGTCCCACTGGAACCTTGGTAGTAAGCCTGTCAGTGAGTAAAGAGAGAATATGGAGAAGATACATTTCTCATACTTGCTTCAGTGCGGGGATTGCACACCTCACTTTTACCCCCAATCTGTTAATAACCAGTGCTTTTTCACATATTCTCATCTAACTGCAGAAGAAGCTGCATGTGTAGCCATGCAGGAAGTAGAACAGAAGTGGATATTGGTGAACACTGCCAGTCTCTAACATATTCATCTATGTGATCATAAAATATACAATACATAATATGATTCTCCCATGCTGAAATTTTTTTTACCTATTTCTAAAATATGACTTGGGCAAAACTGAAAATAATTAAATGTGATGCCTTTTAGATATAAATAACCTATAGTTTAAATATAAGCTTGAGCTACTACTTACATCATGTATATGTATTGAAGCTTCTATAGGTTTTTTTGATTTGAGCATGAAATATGTGAATAGTTCATTTACATATTTATAGAGTTGAATATGTTTTCCTTTTCTCATTTTCAGCCTCTGCATAAGAGCCTAGATCCAAGCAACCTGGAACATCTCATAACACCATTGGTTACCATTGGGCATATCGCTCTCCTTGCACCTGATCAGTTTGCTGCTCCTTTGAAGTCTTTAGTAGCTACTTTCATTGTGAAAGATCTTCTCATGAATGATCGGGTAATTTATATTTTTTAGACCTGTGTTCCTCACATTGTTATCTTCTAAAAGTGAAATGTTGTAAATAACACTTCCATTTGGCTGCTTTCTTTGAGGTTTTCCTATCTTTTTAACATGCTGTTATCTCCAGTAGAACTAGAGGCATTGAAACATGTCTTTAGTTGAGCATATGCATGTAACCTGCAATACATTCCTTGATAAATACAAAATATCATTTGATTTTCTTTCAGCTTTATAGTGGATTAATTTTTATAATGATATCTATTTTTAAAAACGTGAAGACTGACAAGCTAGGTCACATTATGGTTGTCATGACAATAGTTGTTTCTTTCCCTCCATACAGTAGAGAATTAAGAGCACTAGGAGAAAACATTAGGAAAGAACTAAGTGATTTTGTCTGTCTTCAGTTTGTGAGTATTTGGGGTAGGGCATGTTTGAGTCTGGGAGAATTGACTCCTTATAGTCATGTGGCATTTTATGCATGTGTGTGCGTATTTATGTATACACACACATATAAACATGCATGTGCAGACACTTATGTAACCAGTTTTGTGGCTGCTGTGTGCTCAGCACTGTACTAGGTTCTTTGGAGAATTAAAAGAAGTATAAGATAAAGTTTCCCCTCTTAAAATATAGTTATAAACCTTGCAGTGTGTAGCTATATTACTTACATGTTTCATATTCATCATTATCTTCTATTAATATACTTTAATATACTATTAATACTTTTAAACTGATTTATTATGGAAAAATAGTTTTGGGAGATAATAGTCAAGATAATTGTATGTATTAGATCTCTAATGATTTGTGGCTATTTAACTTTAGTTGACCAGAGCCCTGTAATTTGGAGACCAAAGGCCTGTGTTAATTACCATTGTCCCTGGCTGTGTTCTTCAGCTATGTCTCTCACTTTTCTTCTCCCCAAGTACAGTATTTCATATGTTCTTTCGGTTATGTATGCTAATCATGTGTTTCAAGTTTGATATCCTTACTTTGTTTTGTTTTCTTTAATGCAGAAATTTTGTTGAGATAAAAGTGCATACTTTTTAAGGGTGTGGTTCATTAAGGTTTCACAAAGTTAGCATTTTTGACCAGCTGACAATCCAGGCAAAGAAGTAGAAATTTACCAGACTCCCAAAGCCCCTGTGTCTTTTTCTTGTTATTAACCTTCCCTTCTCCCAGAAGATAACCATAATCCTGACTTCTAACACCAAAGATTAGTTTTACCTGTTTTTGAACGTTTATAAATGGAATTATGTAGAGTAAATTTTTTATGTCTGACTTTTTCTTAACTCAGTATTACATTTGTTAGATGAATCCATCCTGGTGTATATAGCAATGGTTTGTTCATGTTTGTTGCTGTATAGTATTCCATTGTTTGTGTATGCCATGTATCTGCTCTGTTGCTAAACACCTAAGTTACTTCTGGTGTTAAATGCATACCGCTATTACAAATACTCTTTTACATATCATTTTGTGCACTTATGTATGAATTTCTTTTTTAGATGCTGTATCTTAGAGTATAAGTATGTATAAGTTGTTTTAGTAAAATTTGCCAAATTATTTTTCTTTCTTTCTTTTTTTGCCAAATTGTTTTTCAAAATGATTATACCAACTAATATTCTTATATATGCTGAATGAGGGTTCTAGTTGTACCATTTCCTTGACTGTACTAGTATGGCAGTCTTCAACATTTTAGTCATTTTATGAAGTGTAATGAATGATATGCCCTTAGGCACATTTTCATATTTGTATTGACATTTTGGTTCTCCTCTTTAGTGAAGTGTCTGCTCAAGCATCTTCCACATTTTTCTATTAAATTGTCAGTCTCTTATATTCATTTGTAAGATTTCCTCATGTATCTTGTTGGCAATATGGTTAGCAAATCTCTTTTCCCACTTTGTAACATGCCTTTCACTCTCTTAATGGTGTTTTTTTTTTTTTTTAATTAAAACAAAATTTTTTTTTTTAATGTTCATTTATTTTTGAGACAGAGCATGAATGGGGGAGGGTCAGAGAGAGAGGGAGACACAGAATCCGAAGCAGGCTCCAGGCTCCAAGCTGTCAGCACAGAGCCCGACACGGGGCTCAAACTCACGGACTGTGAGATCATGACCTGAGCCGAAGTCGGACGCTTAACCAACTGAGCCACCCAGGCGCCCCCTTAATGGTGTTTTTTGAGGAGCAGAAGTTCTTAATTTTAACAGAACTCATTTTATTATTTTCTTTTTAGTACTTGTCTTTTTTGTCTACTCCAAGGTTGTGAACATATTCCCTGTATTATTTTCTAGAACAATGGTAATATACAAGCTTCTAGCCACATGTAGCTATATAAATTTAAGTTTAAATATAATTGTAAACCTAGTCACACATTTCAAGTGCTCACTAGCCACATACTGCTAGTGTCGAACAGCCCAGAACATTTCTGCCATTTCAAAGTTCTGTTAGACAGTGTTGCTCTAGAAGCTTTATTTATTTAACTTACACATTACACTCTGAAGTCTACTTGGGATTGATTTTTATATATGGTATATGATTACTATCCAGATTCATTTTCTTTATTTCCATCTGACTCAACTCACATTTATTGAAAAGACTGTCTTCCTTGCTGCATTTAAAAAAAAAAATTGAGATGAAATTCACATAATGTAAAATTAGCTGTTCAAAGTATACAATTCAGTCACATTTTATTTAGTACATTGACAATTTTGTGTGACCGCCACTTCTGTCTAGTTCCACATCATTTTCATTAAGCAGTCACACCACATTTCCCCAGCCCTGGGCAACCACCAGTCTCCGGTCTGTCTTAATGGATTTAACTGTTGTGAATATTTCCTATAAATGGAATCCTGCAATATGTGACTTCTTGTGTTTTTCTTCTGTCACTTAGCATAATCTTTTTGAGGTTCATGTTGTAGCATACATCCGTACTTCATTCCATTTTATGGCTGAATAATATTCTGCTGTATGTATTTATCACAATTTGTTTATCCATTTATTCAGTGATGGACATTTGGGTTATTCCCACCTTTTGAATATTATGAAAAGTGCTGCTATGAATTTTATGGCTGGGTATTTGTTTGAGTACCTGTGTTTAGTTCTTTGGGTATTTTCCTAGGTATATACCTTTGCTAGATTATATGGTGATGCTGTGTTTAACTTTTTTATTTTAGAGAGTGCTCAAGATGGGGAGAGAGGCAAAGGGGGAAGAGAGAAAGAGAAAGAGAAAATGAGAATCTTTGGCAGACCCATGCTCAGTGCAGAGCCTGACACCAGGCTCAATCCTATAACCCTGAGATCATGACCTGAGCCGAAATAAAGAGTTGGGCTCTCAATTGACTGAGCCACCTAGGTGCCCCAGTGTTTAGCTTTTTGAGAAACTGACAAACTATTTTCCACAGAGGCTACACCAATTTACCTTCCCGCCAGCACTGTATGAAACTTCCAGTTTTCTCCACATCCTCGCCAACTTCCTATTTTCTGTTAATTTGATTATAGCCATCCTAACGGGTGTGAAGTGGCATCTCACTGTGGTTTTGATTTGCATTTCTCTAATGATATTGAGCATCTTTTGATGTACTTATTAGCCATTTGTGTATCTTTTGGAGCAAAGACTATACGTGTCTTTTGCCCATTTTTTTAGGGCTCTGTGTTGAGTAGTGAAAGTTCTTTATACTTTCTAGACACAATTCTCTTGTCAGATCCATGGTTTGCAAATATTTTCTCCCATTTTTTAGGTTGTCTTTTAAGTTGTCCTTTAACTTTTTAATTGAGATATAATTGATATGTAACATTATTTAGATGTGTGCAGTGTAATGATTCAGTATTTTATATACTTTGAAATGATCACCACGAAAAGCCTAGTTAATATCCATCCCACACAGTTACATTTTTCCCCCCTGTGGGAACTTTTAAGATCTTGGCAACTTATCAAATATACACTATATGGCATTACTAACTGTAGTTACCAGGCTGTACATCACATTCCCTGACTTATTTATTTTATAACTAAGTTTGTGTCTTTGACCCCATTCAGCCATTTTGCCCACCTACCCCTTCCTTTGTCAATTATCAGTCTATTCCATGTATCTTTGATATTATATTAGCCAGTCTGATAAGTGCGAGGTTATATCTCATTCTGGTTTTGATTTGCATTTCGTTGATGATTAGGGACACTGAGCATCTTCTCATGTGTCCTCTGTATGTTTTCTTTGGAGATATTATCTATTCAACTCCTCTGCCCATTATTTAATTGGGTTGTGTTTTTGATACTAAGTTGTGTAAATTCTTTATATATTTTGGATATTAGCCCCTTATCTGTTGTATGATTTGCAAGTATCTTCTCCCATTCAGTAGGTTGCCTTTTCTTTTTGTTGGCAATTTCTTTTGCTGTGCAAAAGATATTTAGTTTGGTATAGTCCCGTTTGTTTATTTTAGTGTTTGTTCCCCTTGCCTGGGGAGTCTCTTGCAAAAAGTTACTGCTGAGACAAATGTCAAAGAGCTTACTGCCTGTGTTTTCTAGGAGTTTTATGATTTCAGGTCTTTTATTTAAACTTTTTCCCTTTTGAATTTGTTTTTATATGTGGCGTAAGATAGCATGTAGCTGTCCAGTTTTCCCAACACTCTTTATTGAAGAGACTGTCCTTTTCCCATTGTATATTCTTGTGTCCTGTGTCATAGATTGTGTGACTGTACTAGAAGCGCGCGCACACACACACACACACACACACACACACACACACACACAGGTTTACATCTGGGCTCTCTATTCTGTTGATCTCTTTGTCTGTTTTCATGCCAGTACCATGCTGTTTTGATTACTATAGCTTAGTATAGCTTGAAATCAAGGAGCATGGTGCTTCCAGTTTTGTTGTTCTTTCTCAAGATTGCTTTGACAAGTTTTGATATCTAGTAACATAAGTCCTCCAAATGTCTTTAATGACAACTGCTGCTGTTGCTGCTGCTACTACTGCTGCTTCCTTATTGTCATTAGTAGCTTTTTCAAGATTGTTTTGGCTATTGTTAGCCTTTTGCATTTCTATCTAAATTTTAGAATCAGCTTGTCAGTTCTCCCTATACTTCACCCTAACTGGCTGGAATTTTGATAGGTATTATGTTGAGTTACAAATTTTATTCATCATCATTTTAATACCACTTTTCATTCAGTGAACATGGATTTATAATCTGAGCTTTCTATTTCACGAAGATGGTATATGTCTTAGTCTTCAATTTCCCGGGATAAGGTTTCTTAAATTTTTGTGTGGATGTCTTATCTTTCTTAACTATGTTCCTAGGCATTTTATGTTATTTGATGCTATTGTAGATAATATGCTTTTTAATATTTACCTGCTAACTGTATATTGTTGGGATATGGATGTAAAGTTTCTTCTCTTTTATATTGACTTTTATCCTAGGGTATTGTTAAAGGCAGTTTGTAATTCTACCAGTTAGTTTTTGCATTTGTGGGGTTTTCTCTTTTCACAGTCATGTCATTTGTTCATCGAGACAGCTTTAATTTTTTCTTTTCCATTCTTAATGCTCTTTATTTCTTTTTCTTCCTCATGCCTTGGCCAGGACCTTCAAAACAATAGAAGTGGTGATAGTTGACATTTTTATCTTCTTCTCAGTCTTAGAGAGGAAGATGGACTATTGGTAATCAGTAGAGGACTTGAAAACTTCATCTAAATGACATAACTAGGACACTACAGTGAATCTCGTCCTGGCGTATATTCTTTCAACTTCGTCTTTTATTTAGAGTAGTCTGTTTATATGTAATGTAAATAGTGATTTGGGTTAATTTGCCATCTGATTTTTATCTTAAGTTTGTTCTGTCATTTCCGTATTCATTTTACTCTTCTTTCTTTCCTTGTTTTTGATCAAATATTTTTATTCTGTTTTCCCCTTTACTGACTTGTTTTTTACATTTTCCTCTTCTTTTAGTAGTTGCCCTAGAGATTACAACATTCTTCCTTGACTCACTGAAGGCCAGTATTAATGAGTCTGTTTTAAACTTTCAGGACAATAGGTTCAGTATTCTTAAGAACTTTAGCATACTTTAATTCCCTTCATTTCCTGATGCTTTTTGTGCTCTTGTACACATAGGACCATTACTGTTGTGATTTTATACAGTTAATATTTATTTAGATTTACAACATATTTTTCCTGTTTTCTTGTTTTTCATTCCTTTTTATTTATGTGATGATTTTCTTCCTACTTAAAGAATTAAAGTAGTATTTCTTTTAGTGTGGATTATTGTGAATTCAGTCTCTTGGGTTTTATTTGTCTGAAAATGTCTTTTCTTTGCCTTGATTTTTTTAAAGGATATTTCCTCCAGGTTTAGAATTCTACACAGGTATGTTTTCTCCCCTTACCATCATCTTCCATTTTCTTACCTTTTCTCTTGAAATCAGCTGATGGCCTTGTTCCTTTGAAGATTTTCTTTTTGCTTTGAATGCTTTTAATTTTTTCTATTTTGCATTGGTTTCCAGTTTCACTAAGGTGTGTCTGGATGTGCTTTTCTTTATATTTATCTTACTTGGGGCTTGTAGATCTTCTTGAATGTTTAGCTTTGATATCTTGCATAAATTCTAAAAAATTTTTGTTTCATATTCTCTTTCCTCTCTTACTGTAGTTCTAATCATGCACTGTAAACATACAATTTATTTTACTATGACAGTTTTTTTTGACACCTTCATATACTTTTCTCCCTGTTGATGCTTCAGTTTTGTTTTCTTCTGACCTGCTCTTCAGATTTGTTTAATCTGTGTTAAGCCCATGCACTGAATTCTTAGTTGCATTTATTGTATATTTCAATTTTATAATTTATTTGTAGCTTTAAAAAATTTTTTTTAAGTTTTTTTTTTTTAGATGTTTATTTTTGGGAAACAGAGTACAAGCGGGGCAGGGTCAGAGAGAGACAGAGACACCAAATCCGAAACAGGCTCCAGACTCTGAGCTGTCAGCACAGAGCCCAACATTGGGCTCGAACTCATGAGACATGAGATCATGACCTGAGCGGAAGTCAGCCACTTAACCCACTGAGCCACCCAGGTGCCCCCCTGTAGTTTTTAGTATAGCTTTTAGTTCCCTGTCAGAATTCTCTATCTTGTCATTTAATTATTGAACTTCTTTAATTATGTTAATGTTGACATCAGCCTTAATTTCTACATCACCTGTGGCTCTTTTTGTCTTATCTGTTTTGTTTTTTCTCTTTTTGGTAAAATCTTGTCCTATGCACATTTTTTAAAATATTTATTTTGAGAGGTGGGGAGGGGCATAGAGAGAGGGGGACAGAGGATCCAAAGCAGAGAGCCTGATGTGAGGCTCAAACTCCCAAACTGTGAGATCGTGACCTGAGCCAAAGTTGGACACTCAACCTACTGAGCCACCCAGGTGCCCTGTACATGTTATTTTTGATTGAGTGGTAGATTTTGTGTGTGAAAAATGTTACAGATAATTTGAGGCTCTGAATAATTTTGTAATTCTTCTGAAGAGGATTTATTTTTCCTGCTGATAGGTAGTTGAGCTGTTGTCAGATCACGTTGGTCCAGTCAAGAATGCACTGTTTGGAAGCTAGACTTCAGTTTCTGACAGGGTGATTCTTTTTCTGATCACCTTTAGGTGTAGGGTGTATTTGTTAGGGATCCACCTAGATGTTCAGCATGTTTTATAGGGACTCTGTTCTTTATTGGGACCAGAATTCCAGTTTTTTTCCTTTCCACCTCTGTGACAGTGATGAAAACATTGCTTAATTGTCAGTTTCTTTCCCTTTTAGAATCAGTTACAGTTTTTATGAGAAAAGCAATCCTAGGGCCAGACTCAAATCTCTTGATTTCTCTCTTCTTTTGAAACTTTATCCTGCAAATTTTCACTGCTTTGGTAGCTCTTTTATCACCTTAAAACTGATTTTTTTTAAAAAAAGATCTGTTATCTAACCTTTCTGTTTGTTCCAAGGAAGATGGTTCAAAAAGTCTAATCAGCTTTTGTCAGAAACAGAACTTTCACCTTTTTTAACCCATTAATTTGTCTTATTTTAATGTTATTTTTGATCTGTATATATTTAACATTTCTGTAACTTGTTTTATAATAATACAATGAACACTTATGTATTGTTAGCTCTTGGTTTATTACTCTCCAGACCTTTCCTTCTGTGTCTTCTCTGTCCCAGGTAACCACTGTGTTGAATTGGGATCTATTACTCCCCAACTAAAACAAAACACTTTACCACATGTATATCTCTAAAATACTTGTTTAGTTTTGCTTATTCCTTTTTTTTTTTTTTTTTTTTTTTTTTTAATGTTTATTTTGAGAGAGAGAGCCAATGCCTAAGCCTGGGAGAGGCAGGGAGAGAGGGAAAGAGAGAATCCCAGGCAGGCTCTACACTGTCAGCATGGAGCCCAACGTGGGGCTCAATCCGTATGTTTGAGTTATACCGTATATATTCTTGGCTGATTTGCTTTTGTCATTACACATTTGTTTCTTCATATAATCCTTGTTATTATATCTAGCTGTACTTCATTCATTACTCTGCATTATGATATCAGTGTGTGAAATCACTTACATGTATTCTCTTAGTGGACATTTGGAATATTTCCATTTCTTTCCTCTCTGAAACAGTGCCCCTATGAATTTTCTTATAGAGGCCACCTGTTGCATATGAGCAAGAATTTCTCTAGGTTATCGTTATACAAGTGAAATTGATGAATCACAGTGTATACACACATTTAACTTTTCATTCCCAAATTATTTTTCAAAATCAGTGTTAAAACTTATTTTTTATTAGCAGTATATATACCCAGGATTGTCAGATCTTTTCACTTTTGCCCATTTATTAGTTAGAAAATACATTAAGACTCATTCTGGTCTTAATTTGCATTTCCCTGGTTGTTGATTAAGTTTTTATGTCTAGTTACTATTTACGTTGCCTCTTTCTGAAATTCCTTTTGAGGTCTTTTGCCTTTTTTTCTGAGCTTTTTGTCTTTTATAAGTAATCTTAACACACATTAATGCTTTTCTGGGTATATGTTGCAATATCTTGATAATAAATGCATAAAATCTCATTTATGGTGTGTCTTTACTCCCTTTGTGTGGTGTCTTTTGAACAAAAATTATCAATTTTAATGTAGCTAAATTTATTCCTTTCTTTTGTAGTTAGTGCTTTTTACATCTTTAAGAAAGCCTTCTCTACTCTAGTGTTACAAAAATAGTCTCCCATATGTTCTAAAAGTTTTAAGGTTTTCTTTTCACATTAAAAAAATTTAATCCATCTGGAATTAATTCATTTGTTTGTATGCTGTGACTTTAAGGATTTCATTTCTTTTTTCTTCCATTAGGGCAACCAAATTTCCCATCATAAATTATTGAGTAATCTTTCCTTCTTCCAGTCCTCTGCATTGTACCACTTATATTGTTTATACCCTCTGTTCTTTACGGATGCTTTGTTGGCTCATCTACAGGGTGTCTTTCCTTAAAGTTTTGTAATTTTCTTTGTAAAGAAAATTTGAAAAATTTTCTTGTAAAACTTAGGTACTTTGATTTTTTAAGTTTTGTATTATATTCGTGGTTGTGATTTGGAGAATTATTTTATAGTTTGAGTCTTTTGTTCATTTTTCTTGCTAAATAAACTCTTTTCTCCTTATTTTTATTTTTTTCTGAAGAATGCCAGTCTTGATTATTAGAAATGAGAAAATTTCTAATCCTTAAATATTTTATCGCTCTACTAATTTCCTTATATTTCTATATGTGTTTCCTCTGCTTACCATTTTTCATCCCCACTTCATATATCAGGTTTTGAAAGTGATATAGTCAAGTCTTCTGTGGTGATGACATTTTCTATCTTTTACTCTTTTTTTTAAATCATTTTTGTTTTGATTTATTTTGATATTCTGCTAGTTGTACAGATGTTCATGAATTTTATATCTTGCTGTGTTATAAGATTTAAAAAGCACATCAGTATCCTATTTACACCAGTGTCCCAATCAAATCCATATCCCATTTCATGCCTTTGATCTTGACTGATACATTTTTTCATCTTGTTAGTTGTACATTTACTCTGTCATTGATTTTATTGCATCTGTTTGGGGTTTATATTATTTTGAACCATCTGAGAGTCTGTTGGTTTTATTTATAACTTTTTCTATTTTGTAATATATACTGATTGACTTTTTCTTATGAATTAAATATTTTAGTAGAATATATATTTGAATAATTCTTTCAAAATGGTGTATAACTTGGAAACTTTCTCTGTGTCTTAGCTTGCTGAAAATATATTTTCCCTTATTCTTGAGTACTGGTATCCTATGTTTCAGGGCACTTGGCTGCAGAAAATTCAGAAAATTGTTTTTTGGCATCTAGTCTCGGCAGCTGAGAAATCTCAACTTGATCTGATTTTCACTTGTTTTTTGGAAGGTTTCCCCATGGAATCTTTGGGATCTTTTTGATATTCTTAGTTCAGAAATTTCATCAGAACATTTCTAATGTGATTGCTTTTTCATTATTTCCACTTTATACTTTGAAGGCATTTCTCAACCGAAGTGAGCCGAAAGCTGTATGTGTTTGACAAGTTTGCCTTCTGGATGTTGGGACCACCTGTCCTGTTGCCCAAGAGTTACCTGAGCTGCCATTTGAGTTCTGTTTCTGAGTCTCCCTCTGGAAATCACTCCTGTCATCCAAGATTGGGTTCAGCTCTCTTGTCATCTTACTTTAGTTCCCTGGCTGCCACTGTAAATTCACACGTATTGCAACGCCTGTGCTTTGTCATCTCAGGATTGTTCTGTGATTGTGCTTAAAAAAACAAAACAAAAAAACACCCAAACTTTTTTGGAGGATATTTCCTTCTGTGCTTTTATGGAGACGGAAACCTTCTAGCTCTGTTCATTTTTTTACTGTATATTTTTTGTTTTTCAATTTTCTAAGGTTCTGGCCTTCTCCTTGGCCCTTTTTGGTTTCCAGCCCTGCTGTGTATCTGTTGCCATTTTGGTGGGATTTAGGTAGGAAGATATTAATGCATGTTTTTTTCTTCCTTAGAGTCAACTGCAAGCCTTCCTAATTTTTCTTGTCAAAATTTTTTGTATATATCTTACCCCTTGTTTAAGAACTGCTTTTTGGCTTTGTTGAGTTTGATCCTAGTCTGTGCCAACTGCCTTAAATAGTTGAATCATTAGTCTCAAAGGGCTAAGTAAGGAAGCATATGTTTAAGTGGTTAGAGTTGGTCCTTCCTCACACTTACAAAGCATCAACTGCTGATGGATGTGTAAGTGCTATATGTGGGTGCTAGTGAAGATAAGTCAACCTTTTTGAGAAATAGATGAGGTAGGTTAATCATCTATAATGACCATCACTGCAGAAGATAAAGACTTCATTCATTCACTAAGTATTAATTAAACATGAAAATTCTTATTTATGTTTTAATGTCCTTCATTTTTGTTTAGCTCCCAGGAAAAAAGACAACTAAGCTTTGGGTTCCAGATGAAGAAGTTTCTCCTGAGACAATGGTCAAAGTGAGTGATATACATAGACCTTTTTATTTTAATACATTCACTAGATTGTATTATCATTATAGGTATTAAAATTCCTGTTATAAAGACATGACTGTTACAATCATCCAAGTGTTTATATTTATTATATGACATTATCCCATCTGCTTTTATAAATTTTTTTTTTATGTTTATTTATTTTTGAGAGAGACAGAGACAGAATATGACTGGGTTAGGGGCAGAGAGAGAGGGAGACACAGAATCCGAAGCAGGGTCCAGGCTCTGAGCTGTCAGCACAGAGCTCAACGTGGGGCTCGAACTCATGAGCTGTGAGATCATGACCCGAGCCGAAGCTGGACGCTCAACCGACTGAGCCACCCAGGCGCCCTCCATCTGCTTTGAGAGTAAAGAGCAGTAATGAAAACCTGAGGCCTCATGGGCAACTGCACATAATCTAATGTGAAAAGAAAAAAAAAAAGTGTTTAAAACTGCCTCCATGTTGCTGCTTAGAAAAGACCATGCTGGTTTTCTCATGTACATTCTCCTATTCAGTAAAGATGGTCATCCAGGAGAAGACTATTCACCTTTTCTGTGAGACTTGATAAAACTTTTTATTTTGATTTAAAAAACAATTCAACCCATTGTTCCTTGAAGTAGGAGTAATACATAAAAGATTATTCATCACTAGTGTAGAGAGTATTTATTAAAAGGATCTACAGTCTGTAATGTAGACCACATCTCATTCCACTGCCAGGAAAAAATATATTAGATACTGTTTTTCTCGTTGTGTTTCATATAAATCTGTTCGTGTTGTGTGTGTATGTGTGTACTAGTTTACATTTTATATTAGGAACTATTTTGTCACGTTATTCCAGCTTCAGATTTTGATGCTGTTTCTGCAGCTGGTGGAATGATGCTTGGTGCTTTTAGTTCCAGTATAAACCTGTTTTCTCAGCATTGGTCTCAAGCAGCAGTTTTGTGTAGTCAGGCAGCACTGGACTAGAAGGCAGGTGACCTGCACTTAAGTTCATGCTTAACAAATGCCCTTTGAGAGGGATCTGAAAAGTTTCTGCCATATACCATTGTTCTAGACCCACTTAGCTCCTGAGCCATAGATCTGTAAAAAACTAAGATAATAAGTGAAAACGAGGTAATATGCACCTCTTCAAAAAGGGTTGTTGGAAACATTAAAGGCAGTAACATATTTTAAAGTACTTAAGTACTTCATAATTATAAAATGTAGCACAAAAGATGGAATATAATTTGTAGTTGGGAACTTAACTTTTCTGACTAAGAAAGTTAGCATGATTTACCATGGGGTCTAAGGAGTAAAGCTTATGATGGGGAAACATTAAACAAAAAGAACTAGTCTTTAGTTCTGTCATTCGTCAGTTGCATGGGTGGGCGGGTAAAACATCTTTAAGGCATTCCGTTATCTTGATATATGCAGAAAAGAATGATTCTTTTTTCCTTTCCTTTTCTTAAAAAGCATCCATTGAAACCATTTCATTTTTTTGAAGGTTGATACAGAATTTTTTCTTTTAATGTAGCAATGTTGTATTTGTCAATTTGTCTTTTAAATAGATTCAGGCTATTAAAATGATGGTTCGATGGCTCCTTGGAATGAAAAATAATCACAGTAAATCAGGAACTTCTACCTTAAGATTGCTAACTACCATATTGCATAGTGATGGAGACTTGACAGAACAGGGGAAAATTAGGTATGTAATTATCATTTCAAAATTCTTGTGCAGTATTTCAATGTCATGTGTAAATGTTTAAAAAAAATTTGTTTTTTAACATTTATTCATTTTTTGAGAGAAAGAGAGCACAAGCAGGGGAGGGGCAGAGAGAGGGGGAGACACAGAATCCGAAGCAGGCTCCAGGCTCCGAGCTGTCAGCACAGAGCCTGATGCGGGGCTTGAATTCATGAAATGCAAGATCATGACCTGAGCCAAGGTCGGACGCTTAACTGACTGAGCCACCCAGGCGCCCCCCTGTGTAAATGTTTAAAGGTCATTTTCTTTTTAAGAAAATAATTAGTATTCCCATGGAGATGTGCATATATTTTTATTATAATATGCTTTTATACAGTGGTTATTTGAAAATGGCAGTCATATGTCTGGGGCAGGGTGTTGCTGTACATTGTAAATATTTTAAACAATAAATGTTTACTTTTTTGAATATCTAAATGTGAAATGGCTAGTGTACCAATCAGTAATTGATGTTTTCCATTCTTATTAAAGTCTAAAGGAAAAAGAACACACTGGGTAGAAGACAAGGTATTGAATCTGTGTCCAGAACTATAAATCTAAATATATGCAAACTTAAAAATGTACTTGATTTAAATTAAATTATATAAACACATACACTTTGTTTTGTTTGAAATATGTAGTTGAGTATAGTGATTCAAAAATTGGACCCTGGAGCCTGGATTCAAATCCTGGCACCACCACTCACTAGCTAGGTGACCTTTAGCAAATGACTTTAACTACCTTGTGTGTCTGTTTCCTCATTTATAAAATAGAGATAGGGACACCTGGGTGGCTCAGTCGGTTGAGCATCCGACTTCAGCTCAGGTCATGATCTCACGGTTCATGGTTCGAGCCCCGTGTCAGGCTCTGCGCTGACAGCTCAGAGCCTGGAGCCTGCTTCGGATTCTGTGTCTCCCTCTCCCTCTCCCTCTCCCTCTCCCTCCCTCCCTCCCTCCCTCCCCTCCTCCCCTCCTCCTCCTCCCCCTCCTCCTCCTCCTCCTCCTCCTTCTTCTTCTTCTTCTTCTTCTTCTTCTTCTTTCTCTCTCTCTCTCTCTTTCCCTCCCTCCCTCCCCCTCTCCCCCACTCCCCCTCTCCCACTTGTGTGGGCACATGCACACTCTCAAAAATAAATAAAAGAGATAATGATTATAATCATTATAATCATAAGACATTATAATGTCTTGTCTAGCTATTATAATAGTCACTATTCATGTGCATATTTAGATTTCATCTCACCTGTTTTTATTCATGTTATTCTTTAATGAAATCAAATGTGTGTTTTAATTCTGCAAATATATGTGAATTGCATTGGTTCACCTTTTTTTTTTTTTTTTTAATTTACATCCAGATTAGTTAGCATGTAGTGCAACAATGATTTCAGGAGTAACATTGGTTCACTTTTAAAACAAGTCTTTATATAGAAATTTGGTCTTCAAAAACTTAGTTGTAAAATATTGAATTTAATTATTTGTGTTTATTTGCACTAAATAAACTCCAGAAGAAAAACAGAATTTCCTTTAGTGGTGGTCGAGTGAATTACCTCATAATAGCTACTTGGAATATTGCTGTTGATTAACTGAATAGCACCTCTAGGACATGTAACTTTAGAACCTTATAAATGTTGACATGCATTCAGTCAGCATTTTTGCATAATCCTTAGAGAAAGGAGAGTCTTAAGCCAGTTAGGTCATTAGATTGTAGAAGACCAAGAATTTGTCTTTTAAGTCACTCTCAGCACTGTATATATGGTAGACACATACTTGTTTTATGAATATTAAATAATCTTTTACTGTGAAAGTACATGGGGAGTCAGTTTGTCTTTTAAATACATTAAGGGTATTAAAATGATGGCTCAGTGGCTTCTTGAAGTGAAAATAATCACAGTAAATCAGGATTTACTGTGTAATTCATCTGATATATCACTATATTAGGAAGAATTGTTTAGATGTATTTACTATTTAAGAATTTACTAATGTTTTAGGGGTGCCTGGGTTGCTCAGTCAGTTGAGCATCTAACTCTTGATTTCGGTTCAGATCATGATCCAGGGGTCATGGGATCGAGCCCTGCGTCAGGACTCTGGACTGAGTGTGGAGCCTGTCTCAGATTCTCTTTCTCCCCCTCTCCCCCATTCCCCTGCTTGCATACTCTTTCTCTCTCTCTCAAATCATAAAAAAAAAAAAAAAGAAAAGAAAAAGAAAAATTTTGCTAATGTTTGAGGTGTGTCCCATTAAGCAGAAGTTTTCTTAAATTTAAAAGGAGCTTCTTGGTAATATTTGAAAAGTTGAATTCTAAAAATTGTGATGTTTTCTGCTACACCTGCTTTCATTCTTCTTTTATACTTAGCACATTAGTTTTAGTTGACTGATTAACAAGTTAGGACATTTTTGTGCCTAATCTATAAGTAAACACATAACCAAAAAAAATCCATACCAGAAGACTTTAGCTAAACATACAAATATATTCTAAGCTTTAATCTTGGCTAAAGCTATTTTATGTAGAATTAAATGACTTCAGTATAGACTGTGTTCAGGAAAAGAACTTGGAGTATTAGACACCATGTTCCAAAGTTAAGTAAACATAAGTGTTCAGTGTCACTGAATTGCCTTCTGCCCTTTTTTTGGCCACAGGAAATTTTTAAAAATTTGATGTAGCAAGTAGAAATGTTCTTATGCAGACATTTAGAAATCTCATTTACAATTCTTTCTTATTTATTTTTTAGTAAACCGGATATGTCACGTCTGAGGCTTGCAGCTGGAAGTGCTATTGTAAAGCTGGCACAAGAACCTTGTTATCATGAAATCATCACATTAGAACAGTACCAGCTCTGCGCATTAGCTATCAATGTAAGGAAGATGGCCATATAGAATAGAACTTTATATGGTCTTTGACTTTTTAGGAAGAAAAAAAGTCCTCCATGATATAGAGATAAAAATGTTGAATTGTCTCCTTTTGGAAAATGTATGCATGAGAAACATTTCAGAGTTCTAAAACTGTTGTTTGAGTTTTGGGTTGCTAACATAGTACATTCGATTCTCGTTATTTGTAGTAGTTCTATTCTACAGAGTCACCCCAGCCACCAAATTACCAAATACTGATCCATTGCTTCTAAGGGAAATACAGGGGTGGTTTCTCCAAGGCTCTGTTCCCAACATTTTTGTCAGTCTGTCAGTACGTAACCTTGTTTCATGTGTGTTTCCTTTTGAGGACATATGATTTAATATATAGTTGTGTCACTACCATTGAACTCATGACCAACAGAGCTGTAACTCCTGCCTGAATAAAACTTTGCTAACATGTATTCTCCCTATGGCATATCACAACCTTCTTGCTTTTAGGAACACTGAACAGCACTATGCTTGGGAGCTCTTTTAAACAACAAAACCACCAACAGATGCACAAAAATGTGAAAAAATGTGGCACTAAATAGACTGTCAAAAGGACACTTGTTTGCAATACAAGAGCTGACACAACAGGCCTTGCTTTGTTCAACTTCATTCAGATGGGATGTATGTCAGATGATTCAGATTGTTGCCTGTTCATTTACTCACTACTGTATTGATTTACTCACTTTAAGTATTGATTTTGGGGTTACAAATAAATTGTAGTGAGTAGGTGAATTCACAGATTTGGAATGTGTAAATAATGAGAATTGAATATATTGAGGTCTTAAAAGGAATAAAAAATACAGACATTTACAGTTTTATAAAGATATGATACAGATTAATAAACATTTCTTATTTCTCCAACCAGTTAAAATTTGAAGTTATTAACAGCGATACTAATGGATTCATTCTCTAGTCTTACAGATTTCATATTAGAGTAACATAGTATTTGAATCCTGTTACTTTGGAAGTTTTTAGCATCATTGAGAAAATTAAAAAGGACTTCCATAATGGAAAATATGATATTTAAATATGAGCTTTTCATTCATTTTTTTGGTCATTTTACACTTAATTTTCCTGTTCTTTTCCAAGTAGTCTTATGTATAAGAATTTGGCATTTATTTTAGGGATTATTGTAATTTTTCTTTCCACCCTTCCCTCTGCTTATTTTTAAATTAGTGCTTATGTGTAACTCCTAGCCATAAGCAATTGCCTGTTTTTTGTAATCATTTTGTCAGAATATGGTACTTTAGTCTTTAAAAAAGCTATTCCAGATCTCCAAATCTTGTTTTTGTTTTGTTTTAGTTTTAGTGTTGTAATTCAGATATTATACTAAACCATTTGAAAATGAGATTTCGAGGAATCCATAATTTCCTGGTTTAGTTTTTTCTCATTAAATTTTAGAAATAATCTTATTTTGCAAGAAAGTGAAAATTGTTTAAAAATATATATTAAATTTCTTAGAAGAAAACGTTTGTAATTTTTTTTTAGATTGGTGATACAGTCGGTTGATTTATCACATCTTGGTCTGATATTTCTAAATGTATTGGTGCTACCAGTTTTAAGGTGGAAACTGTTACAGAAGTATGGAAATATGTGAGAGAAATGGGCTTTGTTTGAAACTTATTGTGTGTAAAAAGTATGTACAAATCGTTAAATATTCACTATGTGTGAAAAGCATCCATACTTCTAGAGATTTTCTAGCACAATATATGTTATGTATTACTATCTCAGTCACCAAATTCCCAAGGTGAAAGTTCAGATTGCCTAAGTTTTAAGATTGCTTTGGAATACTGTTGACTATGGAACATGTGTTAATGGTTGAAAGTTAGTTATTAGCATATTCTCACAACTTACAGACATACGCAGTTACCCTCCTGAAAAATACCTTTCTGCTGTGCTTCTAAACCGTATGCTTGTCTCTTCTTTTTCAGTCTCCAGACCTCAAAGAGTAATCTGTATCTTTGTCTCTTTTACCCACTTATCTCTCAGTCCTCACTACTCACATTTTGGCATTTGCTTTTCTTGTTTTTCCAAAAATGCTTTATTGAAGGCCTCGAATCCAGTGATACTAGTTAGTCTTCATTATACATGTCCTTTCTGCATTATTTGACACAGCTCACTGCACCTTTATTCTTGAAATTCTCTCTGGTTTCTATCTCCTGATTTTTGTTGTTCCTCTCTAACTACATTTTTTTGTTCTGTTTTCCTTTAAATGCATGTATTCTTTAAGGATTTGTTGATGACCAAATTTTCCACTTAATACATTCTTTTTTAGCTGTCTTATTTTCTTCGTAGGTGACCCCTGTACTAGCAACATTTTAACATTTTTGCAGGTCAGTCTGGTGCCACTTACAAGGCTAAACAGAAATTTCAAACTCTTATGGTCTGTGAATGTTAAGACTGAATTCATAATCTTTCTGAAATCTATTCTTTACTGACATGTAGAGCCTCAGTAAGCATTAAATAAATCCAAATGGTATTCTTAGTTTGAAAAACATGATTTATATTTGACTATTTGCTTGTCCTTGTGCCTTGTTATAGAAGTGCAGATAATCTGTCCTGTGTCATATCTTTTCACTCATATCTTCTTAACTGTTCTTACCACTGTAATCATCATTAGCTTTCACCTGGACTATTGGGAGACTTTTCTGCTGTGGTTTAAATTTCCCTATCACAGTTCCAATCATTATTTTCCCAGTCAAAATATTTAGGGGCTTATACTTGTAAAAAAAAAAAAAAAGAGAGAGAGAGAGAAAGAAAGAAAAGAAAGAAAAATTGCATGTATTTTACAGTTTGGCTGTTCAAACCCTTCTAATATTGTGGGTCCAAATATACACTTAAAAAATCTTGTTTAACCCACTACCCTTACCTACCTTCATTTCAGTGAAACTGAACAGTTTTTTTCTTTTATGTGCCTGTAGTTTGCTTTCTTCTCACCCTCCCATTTCCACAAGTCCATCTCCGACCCTTTTTGCAAATCAAGGCTTAAACACAACCTTCTCCACACAACTTGCTCAGATTCTTACAGCTGGTCTCATTTTTATTCCCCACAGATTTTTATCTTCAGTCTTTTGATACATACATGCATCATGCTTTATTTATTTTTATATACGTCTGCTTTATTTCTCTTACTCGAGTTGAGTTCTTTAAAGGTAGTATTGTGGTTTATATATACAATGGAATACTACTTGGCAATGAGAAGGAATGAAATATGGCCTTTTGTAGCAACATGGATGGAACTGGAGAGTGTTATGCCAAGTGAAATAAGTCATACAGAGAAAAACAGATACCATATGTTTTCACTCTTATGTGGATCCTGAGAAACTTAACAGAAGACCATGGGGGAGGGGAGGGGAAAAAAAAAAAAAGAGAGAGAGGGAGCCAAACCATAAGAGACTCTTAAAAACTGAGAATAAACTGGGGGTAGATGGGGGGTGGGAGGGAGGGGAAAGTGGGTGATGGGCATTGAGGAGGGCACCTGTTGGGATGAGCACTGGGTGTTGTACGGAAACCAATTTGACAATTTCATATTAAAAAAAAAAAGGTATCTCAGAGGTTCTTGTATATTTGAATAGAAAGTAAATCTGGGGAAATAGAAATTCAATAATATGAATCTTAATATTATTTAATAATTAAGTATTTTAGAATTTGAATGCAATTCATGAAAAATTTACTTTGTACTGCTATCTGCTGTACGTTGTTCTAGGTTCTGTAAAATACAAAGCCATGGCTACTGCCCTTAAGAACAAAAGCTCTTAGAACAGAAAATATAAAGAAGTGTTGATAATACAATGTGATGCACAAAGTAATTGAACTATTTGCAAGACACTGTCAGTAGTTCTGAGGATAATTTGTAGTAGGAAAGGGCACTAAAAGTGAATTTACTTAAGATGCAGACAAATTAATTTCACAGTTAGTGAATAAAAGCTTTAATTGGAACTTCGAGGAAAATGTTTTGTAGTATTACATACCATCTTCTTTTTTCTTATATTGAACCAAAGAGTGGTTAGAACCATAACCATGAAAGTATTAAATGTTTGCTTTTTTGAATGTTTTTTTCCTGCAAAAAAAAATTGCATTACTCTATTCCGTACTTCACATTTAACTTCTGTAACATAGTCAAAATGATAATCATCTTTGCAAAAAACAAACATTTGGAGGCTGTCTCAGTTCCTAGGAAGACATATTTTAAGTTTTTTCTTCACATGCTTTTCTATTTGATGTACCTATTTGTCATCATTCTTGTCAGTTTTCTCCTCTTTCATTATTAACTGTGACAGCTTGCACATGACTTAACAGTTCTTCTCTAACTTTAATGACAAATTTTGGGAATCCTACTACTTTTGCCATGATTCAGTAATTAATTTATATTGTTGGATCCTGAATGATTAGTGAGAAAGTAACAAAAACATGGTCTAGGTTGAGAATGTATCTGAGTAGGGGGAAGGGATGTTTGGAGATTAATTTTTTAATGAATGGTGTGTTCATCTGTGAATATATTTGTGATATTTTGACTTACACAGTTTGTAATTGGGTATTTTCATGGTGAATAATCAGATAATGAAGATTCCTCTACCCCGTGGGAGTTTTAATACTGAGGAAGGAATGAGTTGATGTCAACTTTATTTTGTTGGGTGTGAGGGTTGACAATAATTCTGTGGAATTAGAATACTCTTTAATTTCTTATTTTTTAAAATTTTATTTTAGAGAGGAGTGCATGAGCGAGCAGGGGAGGGAAAGAGAGTGGGGGGCAGAGAGAGAGAATCCCAAGCAGCTCCACACTGTCAGTGCAGAGCCCAACATGGGGCTCAGTCTCATGGCCTGTGAGACCATGACCCAAATTGAAACCAGGAGTCGGACCCTTAACTGACTAAGCCACCCAGGTGCCCCAAGAATACTTCTTAAAAAATAGATATTTGGGGGCACCTGGGTGTCTCAAATGGTTACGTGTCGGACTCTTGATTTCAGCTCAGGTTATGATCTCACGGTTCATGGGATTGAGCCCCGCGTCGGACTCCAGTGACAGTGGGGGAGCTTCCTTGGAATTCTCTCTCTCCTCTTTCTGCCCCTCCCCTGCTCATATTTGTGCTCTCTCTATCTCAAAATAAGCTTAAAAAAAAAGAGAGATAAGTCTAAATTAAATGAGAGAAGGTACACAAAATAAGGATTTAAAGATAAGAGCAAGATGTTATGACCTAGGTTTTGAGAAAAAACAACAAAATGTACATTATAGATAGTAGAAATAGTATGCATAACATTGCAATAGTATGAAAGACACCACACTTTGTGATAATTGGTGGAGGGTAAGGTGTAATTATGAAGGTCTTTACACGTTTCATATATGACTCAAATGTCATATTGAGCTTTGTCCTATAGCTTATTCTATAGATAATCTATATGCCAGATACTGTGCTAGGTTTAGACGCTCAAAAGTGAATAAAGGCATAGTTCTTGTCTTTAAGGAATGAGCCGTGATGGGTAAGACCTATAAACCAATCATTTTAATACTGTATAGTGAATGCTATGCCGGAGATACGCACAGAGTGCTAAGGGAGGATAGCTGGATGCCTGATAAAGACTGGAAGATATAGGAGCTGTTGTTAGAGATGAGGAGGAGTTACCTAGAAGAGTGGAGATGGGTGGTTTAGTAGAGGGAGTTAGTATGAGGAAAGCAGGCACAGTGGTAATGAACAATCAGTTCATTTATAGGACTAAAAGTAATTTGGTGTTCCTGAAATTGACTAGTAACTCTTGCCTTCAGAGTTGTCCATTTTAATCTGAATAGTTTTTTCACTGTTAAAGCTAAAATATATAAATTGGACAGTTTTATCTTGCTCAGTAAGTGCAAAAGCTAGATAGGAGATGGTATTTAAACTATTTTTAATACCTTAAGTTAGGATGGATTTATATGTACTAGCTTTATCTGTTTTAAAAGTATATTCAGTATTTTCTAACACATGTAACTTGGTACCTTGTGAACACTACAGCCTTGAAATGAACATGTCACGATCCCTCAGTCTTGTGAGCAGAAGCAGTGGTTGTCCATAAACTTGCTCTCCTTTACCCTTCAAATTTCGTATGTGAGGTTGTTACTTATTCTTTGTTGCCATGTGAATAATCTGTGGAATAATTCTGTCTTTACAGGATGAATGCTATCAAGTAAGACAAGTGTTTGCTCAGAAACTTCACAAAGGCCTCTCCCGATTACGGCTTCCACTTGAGTATATGGCAATCTGTGCACTTTGTGCAAAAGATCCTGTAAAAGAGAGAAGAGCTCATGCTAGGCAGTGTCTGGTCAAAAATATAAATGTGAGACGCGAGTATCTGAAGCAGCATGCAGCCGTTAGTGGTAAGCATATGTGAAAATGGGAAGTATACTATTCTAGCCAGTTGCAGTTTGATTGAACACAAAGTGATGTTACTGCTATTTATTATACTCTAATTGGCCATCATTAAATACAAAATTGTTACTAATTTTCAATAACCGTTTTCCTTTAAAAAAGTTCGTTTGACAAATATAAATGCATAGGTATTTAAATATCAACCCATGTTTCTTTATGTAACTGACTGAATGGCCAAGGAAAATAAGCAATGACATTGGAGATACTTTTAATAAAACAGTGAAATATGCGCGCGCGCACACACACACACATGTGGTGTAAGTACTGTTTTTTAGATTTAAAAAAGTACAGGTCTTTTATCTTTGATTGTTTTTCACTGGTAGCTGATGTTAATATCCGGTGCTTATGTGCCTGTTTTTAATCTCATTTTATCCCATTTGTGTTATTAGTTTTTGTGTCTGAGTTCTTCATTGTATTTAAAAAAAATTTTTTTAAATGTTTATTTATTTTTGATAGAGAGACAGAGCATGAGCATGGGAGGGGCAGAAAGAGGGGGAGACACAGAATCTGAAGCAGGCTCCAGGCTCTGAGCTGTCAGCACAGAACCCAACATGGGGCTCGAACTCATGGACCACAAGATCATGACCCTCAGAAGTCAGAGGCTCAACCAACTGAGCCACCCAGGCTCAAGCCACCCTTGAGTTCTTTTAACAGCATTAGAATCCACCTAGTTACCCAAGTCAAAAATCAGGCCTTTATTTTTGTGCCTTTTTTTTTCCTCTTATTGGTCACCAAATCCTCTAGATACCTTGAATGTCTCTCTCCTTAGCTCTCCTACTCTGGTATATTTCACTTGGGTAATTGAATACACTCCAAACATCTTCCTGTTGTGTTTCCTTGCCTCTGACCCGTCTCCAGCTGTGCCACACACCATTATCAAGAATACTATTCTAAAACAGGTTGGATCATGGTACTTCCTTGTTTGAAATCCATGTTGATTCTTCATTGCTGATAGGATCTAGTTGAAACTCATTAGCCTGGTCCTTACTCTCAGCCTGAGTTTCAAGCTACCTATAAATTTTGTGTATCTTATACTATGGATTATTTGAAATTTGTGCAACCATCTTTTAACTTTGTTGTCAACTCTATCTGGAAATTACCTGCCCTTCTAGACAAACATAAAGAAAACTGAGGAGCGTGGTTTGCACCTTTTGAATCCTTTAAAATACAGTTTTGGTGTTACTGCATCACTGGGGCCTTCTTTCTTTCTCTTCCTTCTCAAACTTGGAGAATAAGAGCTCTGGAGTCAAATCCCTCTTCTGTTTACTGGTTGTTTGGGGGCAGGTTACTTTCTCAGTCTGAGCCCTAGTCTCCTTATTTGTAAAATTGGTATAATTATACTCATTTCT
The DNA here is from genome assembly GCF_027475565.1 of Acinonyx jubatus. Lineage (NCBI taxonomy): Eukaryota > Metazoa > Chordata > Mammalia > Carnivora > Felidae > Acinonyx > Acinonyx jubatus. The sequence goes on from NC_069380.1 coordinate 11,760,189, forward strand.
TATGGTTAGCATGAGGATTTAAGTGTTATGTGTATAAAGCACCTGGCATGATGTGTGGTTCAAAGAAGTACTTGGTACTTGTTAGCTATACTTACTTGAAGGCGCCTTTCACATTGAAGTATAGTTTGTGTCTCTACACTTTCCTGTGAGATCTTTATCTAGTCTTACTCATCTTTGTACTTAAAATAATATGCCCGAATAAAAGTAGTAAGCCTAGAAAATAGTAAGCATTGAATAAATACTTGATACATTTGAATTTGAATATCACTGAGTTTTGAAACTTGTTACTTTTTTCTTCTGTATTCTATATTTTCTTGAAATAAATATTACACACCAACTATTCTCTTAGAGTTCAGCAATAAGGAAATAAATAAAACTTGGTGTCTTATTGACACATGTAGTATTTATTATATGCCAAGTTGAGTATCTGATTTAAAATTTTATTTTGAGGGGCGCCTGGGTGGCTCAGTCAGTTAAGCGTCCAGCTTCAGCCCAGGTCATGATCTTGCAGTTCATGAGTTCGAGCTCTGCATTGGGCTCTGTGCTGACAGCTCAGAGCCTGGAACCTGCTGTGGATTCTGTGTCTCCTTCTCTCTCTGCCTCTCCCCAGCTCATGCTCACACTCTGTCTCTGTCAAAAATAAATAAACTTAAAAAAAAAAATTAAAATTTTATTTTGAAAGTAGGAAATATAAAAGGAATTGTTCAGTATATGACTCCTGGTCTTTTTGACTAATGTTTGGTAAAACTAGTTAGGATTACCATTCTGACCTCTAGTGCAATATGCTGATCTCAGGTCAAAATATAAAAATATTTGAATTTAAAATAAAAGTTTGTTACTTCAAATGTCCTAGAAACTCTGAAGTCTATTAGTTTAGATCTGTTCTTTTTTTACAAATAATCTCAAGCAGTATCAACCTTCTTATTTTTTGTGCCATATTAACATTGAAAGATGCATTTTTTTTTTTTTTTTGCTCAGCTTAATAAGGGAGTGTTAAACATAAGGTTGCTCATAATCACAAGAAAAATAGATCTTATGTTTCTTTTTCTTAGATATAGTTTGTTTGGGTCACTTTTTACCTTGTGTGTTTGAAAATGAAAATATTTGTCTTTGTAGGCTCAGCATATGGTGCATTTAGTAGGCATTTCAATATTGGACATGATGGATGAATGAATAAAGTCTTTATGGTGTAATTCAACACTGGACATTTCAATAAATTTTTCTTGTAGCCATATTTTGGGAAACTACTGGGATGCAAGAAATACAGTATCATAGACAAAGTGTAAGGTTTGGTTTTCTAACCTGGATGTTTGTGTTTTGTTTTTTCTTTTTCAGAAAAATTATTGTCTCTTCTACCAGAGTATGTTGTTCCATATACAATTCACCTTTTGGCACATGACCCAGATTATGTCAAAGTACAGGATATTGAACAACTGAAAGATGTTAAAGAGTAAGACCTTTTTCATTCCATTTTCATATTTCCTGAAAGTTTTTTCTCTTTGATGCTGATAATGGAATTGCCATTATAATTAATTAGATTTATTTAATTTCTTAGGAGTTCCACGTTCTTCCCTTATTTCTTCTCTTGTTTGTCTTTTTTCATACCATATCTTTATATTTCATTTCCTATATGATTTCCCAAAATCATATTTAGCATAATTAGTGCACTGCTGTGTCTCTTTCGTTCTGGCACTTGTTTTCTATTGATGCAGTCCATTAAGAGTTTCCATTCCAGTTCTTACCTTTTCCTGCTTTCTTCTACAACTCTAAATTTTCATGTGGGCGAATTAATACTCTCCTTTATTCACATAGCACTTTTTCTTGCATTAACTATCTTTCTCCGTAGGAAGAGAGAATGGTCTAATTTAGTAATGGGCCAAGTTGGTTACCAAGGCACTACCCCACTTACTACTTCATTGGTGTTTTTCTAGCTCAAGTTTATGGCACTTGTAATTTTTTCAGAGATTATTGTTGAGAGGCAGAAAGACCATCTATGCCTGGGTGTGGAATAGGGAAATACAATAATATTTAGAGAAGTCTTCCTAATACCGCCATACTTCTTTAAATAAGCTTAAGACCCTAGTCCTCTTTCTGTTACGATAAACGTCTGTGGTTTTGAATAAATGAATTTATTATGCCTTTAGCTTCCTATTAAAGGAAAATAACTGGTGGTGTCTTAGTTCTTAGAAATATTTGATAAATATTTGTGGTACCTCAAGAGAATAAAATCAAATTACTGGTAACTTTTTTATGGCAAGGGAAAAGCTGTTACTACCCTCTTTTAGCCACAGTTTCTGTTTTTTTTAAAACTAAGCTAGTTCTCCCAAAATGAGTTCTGTGTTAGGGTGATTGTAACTAATGAAAACTTCTAACCATCTTTCTCAGATAACTTTGGTTTTTGAAATACATTTAATATTCTTTGGAATTTACTAAATATTTTTGGTTTATTTGTAAAATGCCCAGTACAGTCTTGAGTACTCTTCCCATTCTGTCAGAGAGCTGCTCCAGAAGAACTTATTCTGTTCCCAAGATCATTAAGGTTATCTTTCCCCTTCTAGAATGATACCTTGCCTCTCACTTTACTTTTCTCTCTTCTCACTTTACTTTTCTCCTCTGTGCCACAACTCTGTTCCATTCTGTCTATATAGTAAAGACACAAAGCACTTTTGGTTTGGTCTTGAACAGAGTTGTATGTAATTAACTTTAACTGAGCTAGTGAAACTTTGTTTTAATTTTTCCCTCTTAAGCAAAGACAGTATGTGTAGTTGTCAACCATGGTTTTTTTTCTCTCTAATTTATTCATGAAGATTCTTAACTATTGAGTTGGGTGGTTATATTTTCTTGAAAACGTCCAATCAGGACTGCTGTCTTGAGTGCTTGAGGCTTCACTTTATCCATGGCCCGGTTATTATTTTAGGCAATTTTCTTTCCCTGTCATAGCTAGGGGTTAAGATCACTTCATCATTTCCACCATTTAAGTTCTTTTTTAACCTGCCTCTTTGGAAAAATTATTGAGATTTTGAGAAGGGGTCTTTTGAATGCACACCTACATTGCTGATAAGTTGTGATTTGTATGTGTGACAAATCTTTTTTTCTCTTTTGATTTATAGCTGTTTTTTCCTTTTTAATTTTTTCCGTTTGTGGAGTTTATTATATTTGTGTTGAGTTATTTTGTCTATATTTAACAACTGATTTTTTCATTTCTTTTTCTTCCCTTTTTCTTAGATGTCTTTGGTTTGTTCTAGAAATATTAATGGCTAAAAATGAGAATAACAGTCATGCGTTTATCAGAAAGATGGTAGAAAATATTAAACAAACAAAAGATGCCCAAGGACCAGATGATGCAAAAATGAATGAAGTATGTAATTCTTTGTAAATAATCATGCTTCCCTGTTGATTTAAGCATTTGAGTGGGGGTGTGGTACTTCTATAGTATGTATAGACATTATCAATCTTTTTTATTATTTAATAATTAGTATTTCTATTAGTAATTAGAAATATTGAAAACAATAGTTTAACTTACACTATTGTACTGAAAACTACACACAGCCATACCTTGTTTTAATGCACTTTGCAGATAATTGCCTTTTTTTTTTTTTTTTTTTTACAAGTTGAAGGTGTGTGACAACCTTGCATGGAGCAAGTCTGTTGGCAGCATTTTTCCAACAGCATTTGCTTATTGCTTATTTCATGTCCCTGTGTCACATTTTGGTAATTCCTGCAATATTGTAAACTTTTTCATTGCTATTATATATGTTATGGTGAACTGTGATCAGTGATTAGTGCTTTGGGGTTCCACAAACTTCACCCACATATAGAAGATGGCAGACTTAACTGATGTGTGTGTTTTGACTGTTGTAGCCACCAGTCGTCCTCTCTCCCTCTCCTCAAGCTTCCCTGTTCCCTGAGACACAACAATATTGGAATTAGGCCAATTAACCCTACAGTGGCCTCCAAGTGCTCAAGTGAAAGGAAGAGTAGCATATCTCTCACTTTAAATCAAAAGCTAGAAATGATGAAAGTTAGTGAGGAAGGCCTGTAGAAACTGAGATGGGCTGAAAGCTAGGCCTCTTGTACCAAATAGTTAGCCAAGTTGTGCATGCCAAGAACAAGTTTTTAAAGGAAATTGAAAGTGCTACTTCAGTGAGAACACAAATGATAAGAAAGTGAAATACTCTTATTGCTGATACAGAGAAGGTTTGAGTGACCTGGATAGATCAAACCAGCCACAGCATTCCCTTAAGCCAAAGCCTGATCCAGAGCAAGGCCCTAACTCTGTAATTCTGTGAAGGCTGAGAGAGGTGAAGAATCTGCAGAAGAAAGAAGCTAGCAGAGGTTGGTTCATACGCTTAAGGAAAGAAGCCATCTCCATAAGATAAAGTACGGAGTGAAACAGCAAGTGCTGACATAGAAGTTGTCCAGAAGATGTAGCTAAGGTAACTAATGAAGGTGGTTGCTCTAAATAACAGTTTTCTAACGCAGCCTTCTGTTGGGAGAAGATGCCATTGAGGACTTTCCTAGCTACAGAGAAGTCAGTGCCTGGCTTCAAAAGGCAGGCTGACTCTCTTGTTAGGAGCTAATGCAGCTGGTCTCTTGAGGCTGAAGCCCGTGTTCATTTCCCATTCTGAAAATCCTAGGGCCCTTAAGAATTATGGTAAGTCTACTCGGTGCTCTATAAATGGAACAACAGAGCCAAACAAATAGCACATCTGTTTGCAGTATGTTTTACTGAACATTTTAAGCCCATAGTGGAGACCTCAGAAAAAAAGATTTCTCTCAAAATATTACTGCTCACTGATAATGCACCTGGTCACCCCCAAGGCTCTGATGGAGACCTACAATGAGATTAATGCTATTTTCATGCCTGCTAACACAGCATCCATTCTGCAGTCCAGGGATCAAGGAATAATTTCAACTTTCAAGTCTTATTGTTTAAGAAATACATTCATAAGGTTGTACCTACCAGAGATGGTGACTCTTCTCATGGATCTGGGTAAAGTCAAATGAAAATCTGGAAAGAATTCTCCACTCTACATTCATTAAGAACATTCATGATTCATGGAAAGAAGTCAAATTATCAACATGGACTGGAGTTTGGAAGAAGTTGATTCTAACTTCTTGGTTAGAATCATCATGGATGACTTTGAGGGGGGTTCAAGACTTCAGTGGAGGAAGTAACTACAGATGTGGTAAAAATAGCAAGAAAATTATACCTAGAAATGGAGCCTAAAGATGTGACTGAATTGCTGTAATTTCATGATAAAACTTTAATGAATTTGGAGTTGCTTTTCATGGATGAGCAAAGAAAGTGGTTTATTTATTTATTTTTTAATGTTTATTTATTTACAGACTGTGAGCCAGGAGAAGGGCAGAGAGAGGGGGAGAGAGAGAATCCCAATCAGGCTCTGTGCTGTCAGCACCGAAACCACTTTCCTGGGGCTCCATCCCATGAACCGTGAGATCATGACCTGAGCCCAAATCAAGAGTCAGATGCTCAACTGACTGAGCCACGCAGGCGCCCCAGGAAAGTGGTTTCTTTAGATGGAATCTGCTCCTGAGGAGGATGCTGTGAAGATTGTTGAAATTACAACAAAGGATTGAGCATATTACACAAACTTTGTTGATAAAACAGCAGCAGCGTTTGAGAGGATTGACTCTGATATTCAAAATTCCACTGTGGGTAAAATGGTATCAAACAGCATCACATGCTGCAGAGAAATTGTTAGTGAAAGGAAGAGTCAGTCAGTACAGCAAACTACAGTTTTGTCTTATTTTAAGAAATTGCTACAGTCACTCCATTGTTTGGCAGCCACCACTGATCAGCAGCAGCCGTCAACATTAAGGCAAGACCCTCTTCCAGCAAAAAGATTTTGCAAGTAACCGAAAGCTCAGATGATGGTTAACGTTTTTAGCAATAAAAGTTTTTAATTACCTGTACTGTAATTACATTGTACGTTGTTTTTTAGACATAATGCTGTTGCACACTCAATAGATCATAGTGTAGTGGAAACATAACTTTTATATGCACTGGGAAACCAAAAAATTCATTTGACTCACTTAATTGAAACATTTGCTTTATTGTGGTGGTCTGGAGCCGAATCTGCAGTATCTCTGAGGTATGCCTGTACTAATTGCATGTTGTAGAATTACTCCTAATTCAGAGTCAAGGCTGCCACCTTAAGTACCTAATTTTCTTTAATACCATTGCAGAAACTGTACACTGTGTGTGATGTTGCCATGAATATCATCATGTCAAAGAGCACCACATACAGTTTGGAATCTCCTAAAGACCCAGTACTACCAGCTCGTTTTTTCACCCAGCCTGACAAGGTAGTTATTTTAGATTTTGTGTGTGTAGATTGAAATAAAATGTATTCTCAGCACTAGGTTGTGGGAAGATTAGGAAGGATCAGTATCAAGAGCTGGCGCACTACTAAGGTCGTGGAAAGGTCAGCTTGCGTCTTAATAATGTGGTGCAAGACTAGCACATGGGCCAAATCGGAGGACACAAACAAGGTCCGGAGGTTAATCAAGATTATCTAGAGTTTGTGTTTGGAGTTTTATGCCAGTCTACGAGTACAGGCAAACATGTGATCAAAGCATGTAGATCTGTCAGTTAATGACCAGTGATCCAAAATGGGAAGGAGAATGCTGATAGAGTCTGAAGTTATAAGCCCTTGATTGAAATTTATAACTGGTATGAAGAAACAAGGGCAGACACCGGAACAGGTTTGAGACCCAGGGAATACCACAAGAATGTTCCCCAAACTCAGCACAAAACTCAAGTATTGTAGGAAATACAAAAAAAAAAAAAAAAAAAATTTTTATGTTTTATTTTTGAGAGAGAGGGTGCAAACAGGGGAGAGGCACAGAGAGGAAGAGACACAGAATTTGAAGTAGGCTCCAGGCTCTGAGCTGTCAGCACAGAGCCCGACGCGGGGCTCGAACTCACGAACTGTGAGATAACCTGAGCCAAAGTCAGACGCTTAACCCGACTGAGCCACCCAGGTGCCCCTAGTATTGTACGAGCTATACAACGTGTTTTCCAGATTCTCTTAGAGGTTCATAATGCATCTAAGCCTATTGACTGAGAGTTTGGAAAGCACCACTACCGTTTTTGTTTTTATGTTTGTGTTTGTTTCTAAGTAAAATAGCAGTTAAGGTCTTACCAACATACAGAGATTTGCAACAGCCTTGTGGAACAGGCTCACCCAGTAGCTAAAAGGGACTGTCTGCTTTCACCTTGTCATGATTAAGATAACAGGAGTAAATGTGGTCTCTTCTGGAGAGTTTTTTTTTTTACAGAAGCATGTGTTTTCTGATGCACTTACAGAGAGCTCTAGCACATTAGAGCTCAAATATGTTTTGTTAATATTGGAGTTGGTAGAAGGTTAGTTTAAGCTTATTACAGTATTTAAAATCCGTGACTGAAATTTTGTGTTTGAACTTATTATTGAAGTATGTCTTTTATTATGTACTTTAAAACAAAATGTGTTATATGCTTTGTTGGCTTTGAAGCACTTCTTGTATAGTGTTTGATTATTCACTAACTACAACTTTTTCTCCTGCTTGTAGAATTTCAGTAACACCAAAAATTATCTGCCTCCAGAAATGAAATCGTTTTTTACGCCTGGAAAAGTACGTTTTGAGAGTCATTCTGATTTTTACATGGTAGTTTATTTTACTGTGATTATTGGCAAAATTATGTTATTTTGTATTTCTTTAAAAATTAGTGTATCTTAAGGTAGAAAATAGTTATTAGATCTCTTCCATTTACTAGTAAGAAATAATATATTTACAGTATAAATGCAAGCTGAGATACATGAACTTATTTTGTAGCCTGAAATAAAGTGCTGGAGACCTTGATCTTTAAATATCTTATCCTGTAATGTCAAGATAAAAATCTTAAAGTTAAAAACATCTTATGTCTTTCCAAAGCAGTTTGATTATCTATTTTTATTGTTGACTGTACATTTTATTTGTTCTTTCTATGTAAGCCTTTTCCTCTAAATCGCAAAGAAGCTTAACTATTATGCTTGTCTATATAGTTTTTCACTTATTCAAGTGATACTCAATTTATAATCCTTATTTTGCTTAAGGATAGGTATATTTGTGTGTGTGATTTGTATGTAAATACTTGGACAGAGATTTATGGTTCTTTATGTATAAATTTCTTCCTGCTTTAATCAAATAGAAAGAGATATGCATTTTTCATTTCAGCCTAAAACAACCAATGTTCTAGGAGCTGTTAATAAGCCACTTTCATCAGCAGGCAAGCAATCTCAGACAAAATCATCACGAATGGAAACTGTAAGCAATGCAAGCAGCAGCTCAAATCCAAGCTCTCCTGGAAGAATAAAAGGGAGGTAAGCACCTAAGAAATACCATACTTTACATTTAAGGATTCCATCAAGGCAATGAGATCTAAAATAATGTAACCCAAAACATTTAATGTCAGTGAGTGGAAATCAGTGCATACCCGAACAGCCATTTGCATCTTCCTGTTTATTTGCTTCTTTATTTTAGATAGACACTCTATCTTAGGCTTTCATATTTTAGCTTGTTGGGATACCCTGTATTGGTAGACATAAGCTAAATGTCTGGCAAACTTGAAACTGTTATATTATAGTACAACCATACATTAGAAGACATAATCATTAAAAATGATGAGGTATGAGCTAATGTGAATTGTTTCCACAATATATTATTGAGTAAAAAAGGCAAAGAATAGAACAGTATTATAGTATTTTCGAGTTTTTACAAGGGATTTGTCTTCAGATTGGCTTGTATATGCATAGAAAAGTTTTGGGAGAATACACAACATCTTGTGGTAGTCTAGTATAGGAAGGAGATTCTATACCTTTTGGTTTGAGTTTCTTTTTCCCATGCACATGTATAAATTTTTTTGTTTAGAAAAATTGTTTTAAATTTGTACTTTCAAATCATGCTCTACAGATTTTCGTCTTAAGAGGAAAAGAGAAAATAATTCACAGTTTAACTCGTTTTTGTGTAGTACTTAACAGTTTGTTAGCAGCAAAGCCTTGCACAGGCCCTAACTGCCACTGATTATTGATTTTGCTTAGTTATTATGAAAGACTGTGCTATCTTTGCATTGTTCATAACCAATCAATAAAGGATGAGACATTCTAAAATGTCTTATCAGTTTCCTTGTAACGAATAAATTGTCAAATGATATATGCTAGAGAGTGAACAAAAATACATTTATAGTGCTTGTTTTAGGTTCCTGTATTAATACATATTAGTGGCTGATACTTAAGTCGCCTTCACCTATATCATTTGGACATTTTCTAGTGGGATGGCTTCCTACTTAACAGGACCAAACCATTTCCAGCAACTCCTATCCTAAGTTACTGGTTTTTCTTCTTGGATCCTGGTTATAATCAAAGAAGATCAGTCATTTAGGCTGAGCGCCTCAGAATTGCTTTCAACTTTTCCCTTTGCTCAGATATTGCTGTGGAGCCTAGTGATCTAATTTGCAACTTTTATTAGATTGCCCTATCGTTTATGGAGAAGAGAGGAACTAGAATTGAGATTAAAAAAAACCAGTTAGGAGTCAGCTAATGGTAATTCAGAGAAGGGATGAAGAGGGAAGACGATGGTAGTCAAATGTGGGATTTATTTTGATTTTAGACCCAAATTGTCTTGCTGATGAGGTAGATGTGAATAGTTATGAAAAGGGAATATTTAAGGATGTATCCTAGGGGGTTTTTTTGCTTGAATGTTTCTTTAGGTGGCGGTGCCATTTACTGAGATGTTAGAAGCCTTTGAAGAGGAACAGGCTTTGTGCATGCATGCGCATTTGTGTTTGTGTGTGTGTGTGTGTGTGTGTGTGTGTGTGTGTGTGTGTTTTCTGGGGAGATGGGGAAAAGAGGAATGTCCAAATAACTATTTTGGCTGTGTTAAAGTTGAGATGCCTATAGGAAATTCAAGTGAGTGGGCAGTTGGATATGTGAGTCTAGAGCTCAGGGTAGTTTCTAGGCCAGAGATTGAAATTTAGGATTTAACAATGTATAAATGATTTTCATAGTCACATTAAAGATGAGATCACCTAGGACAGAAGACAGGCTTCATACCAATAAATGAGAGCTTGTGAGCTTGTGCTGTTAATTCATTTAATAAGTATTTATTGAGTGCCTATTTTATGTCTGGCACTGGTACAAGTGCTTAGTATAAAATAAATACAGTTGGCAAAAGATCCATGCTTACATTCTAGCAGGGGAAGTTAGTAGAGAATAAACATAGTAACTTTAGTGTGTTACAGGGTGTTAAAAATACAGAGAAGAAAGGGGACCTGGGTGGCTCAGTTAAGTGTCCCATTCTTGATTTCGGCTCGGGTCATGATCTCACGGTTCGTGAGATTGAGCCCCACGTCAGGCTTTGCGTGGACCACTCTGAGCCTCCTTGGGACTGACTGACTCTCTCTCTCTCAAAATAAATAAAATTTAAAAAAAAAGAACTCAAAGAAGAAAAAGTGGAACTGGGAATATGGGAGAGAGAGGTGCGGATTGTAGTAACATAGGCCAATCCAACTTGCTAACCAGAAAGGTTTTAATTTGCTTTATGTTTCCACTCCAAAATAGAATTTAGTTTTTTAAAAAGACTTAGTAAGAAAACTAAATTTGTGATTCTTCAAGTTTCTCTATTAAATGTAATTCATTGCTTGTTGGTTTGGTGCTAAATATGATAGAATGAAACAGATACTTTTCGGAAAAGAATGAAACTTTTCCTCATATAGCTGTAAAGCTACACTAGGGAACAGGGAAAGCTTTTAAGGTTGTTTCATTGTAATAATAATAACAAATGTCTATATTAAAAGGCTTGATAGCTCTGAAATGGATCACAGTGAAAATGAAGATTATACAATGTCATCACCTTTGCCAGGAAAAAAAAGTGACAAGAGAGACGACTCTGATCTTGTAAGGGTGAGATATTTGGTTTGATTTTATAATTATAATAAAAATTTTACTGTATAAGTAATAATGTTTACACTGAAACCAGTTAACATTACTCTCAAATTTGACATTTGATTTTCTCTTAATGATTTTAATCACAAATGTGAGTTCATCATTATCCTCTACCTTGTAATTTAAGTATATTGAATCTCTTGTGTTTCTTGTCATTCTAATGAGTGATCTTTATTCTGTAGATCTTGGAAATCAAACATGCCAGTCCCATACTCAGAACTGTTTGGGGGTTTTTGTTGTTGTTTTGTTGTTGTTGTTATTGTTGTTGTTTAAAACACAGTAAGTTTAGACTTAGCATTAGAAAAGGGAAGTAGAATGAGGATCCCTAAAGGCTCCTCCATTTTAGATGCTTTCTTAAGCCTTTCATTACTAAGTAAGCTTCTAGCAAAGGTAGGGAATGCTGCAGTTTTCATAAAGGCTTCTTTTTAAATTTTAATAGCAGTGATAATTTGTATGCTTAGACTGTTTGTAAATGCCATTTAAAGACAGGTTTGTTAAATTTTAGTACAGATACAGAATACAGTTATGTATTTCTATACATCCTGATAACCTTAATAATTGGGCACATTTTGACTTCTAGGTTAGCTTTAAACTTTTGAAAAATTCATGAGGCTCTCTGAATCAGTTTATCTGTAAAATGTGGCTACTTAGCTGTTAAGGTTTATCAGAATAAATGAATTAGTCCAAGTCAGTTGGTGTTGCTGCTGTGTTATCATTACAAAGATCAATATTTTTGAGTAATGATTACTATAAAGTAAATGTTAATGCATTTGAAATCTACCCAGTAGAGGTGGAACGTTATTAATAAAATACCTTTGCTTTCTCTGAAATATTACTGCCCTTCTTTTCTACCACTGGCCCAACATTACATATTCCAAAAAGCTTTAATTATTTTTAATTGTTTTCAAGTTTCTCCAGTAATTTGTTCTGCCAGATTGTTTTTCTTTCCACTTAAAAAATTGTAATTCTTAAATTCTTACTAAATCCTTACTACTTATACTGTAAATTCTGATTTTTATTGGCTGTTTAAAAATTTTGCCCAAGCAGAATTAAAAATTGATCGCTTAGCCAGAAAGGAATCCTGTTATCTGGATATATAGAAGAGAACCTTGAATTGGAAAAGGTATTTATGTCTTCTAGTCCTACTTCTCACTTAATGCAGAAATTCCTTCACTAGCATTTATGAGTTGTTTACCACGTGCTTAAAAATGCCTTAGGTGGAAAGCTTACAATTTCTCTCATTTGTTGGAAACATCAACGCATCAACTAAGCCACCTATACCCACATACTGACCTGCTCCCTTATGTATATCCCCCCCGCAAATGTGGGAAGCATGGTGGTGATGAATTCGTAATATTTTGTTATCCTATAAATTCTGTATCTAGTTCTGCCATATTATAGAGCAGTGAAGAGCAAGTCTCCCTTTTCCATAGCAAAGTTGTGAAATTTTGAGCTTTTGAGATTTATTTGTATAATTATAATGGAAGCCTTTGGGTGCCTTTTGTGTAACATTGTATCCTTTTTCAGAAATACTATAAGAACCTTATTAATACATATCAACTGAAATATCCTTAAAGAGGTTAGCATTTTGAGACAGAAGTTCAATTTAAAGACCAGTAGATTATAGAGAAAGAGTCCTGTCTTTGTATATACTACCACCTTGATATTAAAACTTCATCACAAAGGAATTATTGTCCATATACATTTATATTCAAATATTTAGTTTTACAAATAGAATGTTTTCCTTATTTCCTGCTTTTAACCTCAGTTTTATTCTCCCTCTGTTCTTAAGATAATGCAGTGCAAAATGAAAAAGAAACTAGAGAATGTAGTGCTTTAGTAAACTAGCTTATTTTATAGTATTCTCAAGAAAGCAGACATTAAATTTCCTGTTTACCACCAACCTTTTCCAGAGTATAAAGGAATTCAGCCACCTTATCACATTTTTGGACATTAAAATGAATTGTAAAGTTTAAAACTGGAGGTGATAATTGTAAAGTTAACTTTAATTCAATATTTCTCTTACCTTTGCATCTCTGAGTAACAATAATTATTTGTACAAAAATGCAAATAAGTGCTAACAAATTAAAACCAGTCACTTATAGGTCTGTTTTTCCTAGAATGTAAGGATAATTTAATGTTAAGAAATCTTTTAACATAATATATCAAATCAGTATACCAAATAAGAAGAATACTAACAAGATAACTTCAGGTCATGTCAAGAAGATATAAATACAACTTAAAATCCATTCTTGATACATATGAACTCTTACTAACCTAATACCAGAAGGATACTTCCTTAACATACTAAAAGTTTTATCTGTTTAAATCAGTAATCATTGACTCAGTTATTCTTCTTAAATTATTCTTAAATGCAAAATACTTGAAACATTTTAATTAAAAATCAGAAGCAAAACAAGTAATTTGTTGTCATCACTATTATTTAAGATTGTTCTAGAATGTTTGACAAATTCAGGAAGACATGAAATAGGAATCAAAGGTATGACAGTGAAAAAGAAGAGACAAATTCATTTTTCTTTTGTACTCTTAGAAAAATAAGAGAAGCAATTGAAAAACTAAGTATTTAGTATGGTAGCCAATTAAACATCTATACGTGGTAGATGTATGTATGTGTATAACTAACTTTAGTCTGGTAATTTTGCTTTATATCAAGTATACATTTGGGGGAAAGGAGATTTGCTTCACCACAGTAACCTCTTCCACAACAAAGGTAGGTAGGTAGGTAGGTAGGTAGACAGACAGACAGACCGACCGACTGACCAACCAACTGACCGATCAACCTAAACATAGCCTTAAAAAAGTAGGGGGAATCCGTGTGGGGAAAATATCCAAACTGAGAAACTTAGAAGACTTGAATAGAAGGAAGACATGCCATGTTCTTTAATGGGAGAAATGAATAAAAACAAATGATGGTTCGTTCTAAATGAATCTATATGTAATTATAAAATTCCAGTGTGATTTTAAGTCCATGTGGAAGAATAAATGGTACAAAAGAGGAGTAATGACATCAGCCTAACCAAACACAAATGTATTTCTTTATTTCTCTATGTTTAGTAAAATATTATGCCATTGTTACAATAGCCCAGAAACATTCTCAATTTTTAAAACCTAATACAAAGTAAAGGAACCATTATAAGTCAGTGATTTTTGAAATGATTGAAATACTCTTTGGGGGTGGATAGGAAAGACAGTTTAGAATTCCATGTCAAATCCTATCAAGATACGGTAATGTCTTAGTCTGCTTAAGCTGCCGTAACAAAGTATCGTAGACTGGATGGCTAAACAACAGAAGTTAATTTTCTCACCTTTGTGCTGGCCGATTTGCTTCCTGGTGAGAGTTTCTTTTCCTGGTTTGCAGATGGCCACATTCTCACTATTCCTCACATGGTGGAGAAGAGAGACAAAAAGATCTCTCTGGTGTCTCTTTTCATAAGGGGCTAATTCTGTTATGAGGGCCCCACCCTCATGATCTTATCTCAACTGAAATATCCCCCAAAGGCCCCATCTTCAAATATCATTACATCAGAGGTTCTAGCTTCAACATATGAATTTTGTATGGACATAATTCAATCCTTAACAAATAGGAAATAAAATTTAAATACACACAAAAATATAGAAGAATGTAGATTTAAAATACTAAGAGTCCACTGTACAAATGGACAAAGCATAATACCAATGACATAGTTAGCATAATTACCAATGACATAACAAAATGACTAAACAAATCAGATAATTTTTGTTGTTTTCTTTTCACTGATTTTTAAGAATGTAAATTGACACAGACTTTTTGGAAATAAAACACTTGTATTTGTGAGTTTTATACATGCATGTGTATGGGAAGCTGTAAGGGCTCATACTGTTCTTGGTTTCTTTGGAGAATTTCCTCAGTCTCCATCTGCCGGTCAGTGCATATATATTCTCTGAATGTAGACTAGGCTTTTATTTTGAATTTGAGTTTCTGATTAACTAATTTAAATCGTTTTTGTTTTTAATTGGTTGTAGCTGGAAAGAGACAGTATCTTTGATTCAGAAGTATTTTCAAAATTTTTAATAAATGAATATGTTTAACTTTTGTGTCTTGCAACCTCCATTTATAAAGGAAAAGTAGCTCTTTTATGGTGTCTAAGCATAATATATAACATATTTGATATTTTATATCTTATACACTGTGGAATAAAATTAGAATCACTTAATTTGACTATTAAAGCAGATCCATTATACTTTGATATAGTTATCCATTATTCAAGCATGGAATTTAAATTTTTTTTAATGAAATAACTCATTAAAATTTAAAGTTTAATAAAATACTGATCTTGAAAGGTGTCAATTTGAGACTCTCTAGCTCAAGTAAAAATGAAAATTTACCCTCTTAACTCCAGATAATTTTTTAAGTTAAAAGACAAAGTAGTTATGGTTCTGATATACTTAAAGACTCTATATTTTATTTAGGTACAGTTTTATGACAAAAGTGGATAACATTTTCTTGTTTCATTTTTCAAAATATTCATCCTAACAAATTTATATTTGAAATTGTGATTTTTATTCCTAGTCTGAATTGGACAAGCCTAGAAGCCGGAAAAAAACACCTGTCACGGATTCAGAAGAGAAATTAGGTATGGATGACCTCACTAAGTTGGTACAGGAACAGAAACCTAAAGGCAGTCAGCGTGGACGGAAGAGAGGCCATACGGCTTCAGAATCAGATGAACAGCAGTGGCCTGAGGAAAAGAGGCTCAAAGAAGATATATTGGAAAATGAGGATGAACAGAATAGCCCGCCAAAAAAAGGTAAAAGAGGCCGACCACCTAAACCTCTTGGTGGAGGTACACCAAAAGAAGAACCAACAATGAAAACGTCTAAAAAAGGAACCAAAAAAAAGTCTGGACCTTCAGCACCAGAAGAAGAGGAAGAAGAAGAAAGACAAAGTGGAAACACAGAACAGAAATCAAAGAACAAACAGCACCGAACATCAAGGAGAGCACAACAGAGGTAAGTGCATGTAACTCTGAACTGCATGTATTTAGTAACTGTGTTCTAAATCGTAATTTGATGCTATCCACATTTGGGTCTTCCCCAAAGCAGAGCAGAATCTCCTGAAACTAGTGCAGTTGAATCCACACAATCCACACCACAGAAAGGACGAGGAAGACCATCAAAAACGCCATCACCATCACAACCAAAAAAAAATGTGTAAGTTGTAAATAATATTAAATTTCAAACCAGTTTCAAATTATTTTGCGAGAGTTTATCAGTTTTTAAATATACATAGGGCTGTATTTAAAATCCCATATATTTAGTCCCATTATACTAGGTAAGATAAAATTTTTATAAACTTACCTAGGTAATTGATATCCCAGTTAACCCTCTGGTAACCTCTGATTACAGCTTTTAGGCAAATCTCTTTAAATGAACACCAAATAGTTTCTTATTTCCAATACAGACTTTATGATACCTAAAGAGATGAGAAAGTATTTTTAAATAATCACATCATACTGACCAAGTTGCTTGTCTTTCCACACTGTAGTTTTTAGTATCTCTCCTCAGCAACTTTAAAAAAAATAGTTTTTATATTTTTGCTTTTATTCTTTGAATTGTGTAGGAAAGTCACAGGCATTATTTTTCTTTAAATTATAGCCAAAGAGATTACCACATGTAGATCTGAAGTTTTTGGGGTTTTGGTTTTCTTTCTTTTCTAATCAAATGAACAGATCTGTATCTACATATAAATAGTTGTGGAAGTTCACACAAGCATATGTTCGTGAGAAGATCACAATAACAAATCTGTACCTAAAATTGTTAAAGTAGCAGGAGCGTCAGTGCTGTCATTTGTGTATTTTGCACTTTTTTCTCAGTTATTTAAGTGGAAGTAGAACAGCATGTCTTCCATTAGTCAGAAATTCTGACTGTAATTCTGAGAGTGACCCCGTTGCACACTTACATCACTGCCTTGGCTTTGCAGAGTTGCCAGCACACCTTGGCCAAATACTTAAGTTATCTTGGAAATTTTTCCTCTTCCTGTGTATTCCCCAGGAAGAGGAAAAGTTGCTTGAGTGTCTAGCTACTTCCTGCCTTTTTCCATGTAATTTTTTCCTCAGGTAAAAAGTAAAGGTAAGTACGTTTTTGTGGCAGCTTTGTAAATGTGTTTGGATTCAATTACGAAAAGTAGCTATTTTTAAAAAACAAATTCTTAAGGAATATTAAATTCCCACGATTAATTTTCTAATGAGGAAATAACAGAAATAGCTTTCAGGCTCATAACTTTAATTAGTTTATATTTGCGCATCAAAAAATTAAGAGCGTAATCATCTGAAATTATACACATCCTCATACAAATGGTCTAAACCAAACAAGTATTTCTTTTAAAAATCAGTGCAGAAAAAGACTCTATATTCCATCTTAACAGCATATCTTCCTTTCATGGGGAATCTATTTTTTTTAAGAACTAGAATAACATACGTTATGATCTGCCTGTTTTTCTTGTTCTGACCTCAGTGGAATTGAGAAAGATTATATTATTTTCCCTGTAATTCTTGTATTTTCTTCCATTAACTCAGAAAAGCCGAACCAAGTTAAAAAAAAAAAAAATTACTTGGTTTGAGTGTGTATTAAAGAATACATATCGTGGATTACCCAAGAGAAATGATAAACTATAGTCTTAATTAAAAAAAAAAAGTTAATCAGGGGCACCTAGGTGTCTCGGTCGGTTAAGCATTTGACTCTTGGTTGCGGTTCAGGTCATGATTCACAGTTTGTGGGTTCAAGACCTGCATGAGGCTCCATGCTGACAGTGTGGGGGTCTGCTTGGGATTCTCTCCTTTCTTCTGCCCCTCCCCTGCTTGTGTGCACGCGCTCTCTTTCTTTCTCTCTGTCTCAAAAATTAATTTAAAAAAAGTTATCATACGGAGAATAAACTGATGGTTGTCAGAAGGAAGTGGAGGTGGGAGCATGGGCAAAATGGGTGAAGGGGAGTGGGACATACTGGCTTCCAGTCTGGGAATGAATAAGTCACAGGAATAGAGGGGCATGGCATAGGGAATAAGGTCAGTGGTGTCGTAGCAGCGTTATCTGGTGACAGATGGCAGCTACACTTGTGAGCACAGCATATAATATGTAGAAAAGTTGAACCACAGTGTTGTATACGTGAAACTGATGTAACATTGTATGTCCACTATACTCAAAAAATTTTTTTAATTTAAAGAATATACATGCAAATAAATATCAAAAGGGATACATTTGATTAAATGGTGGTATCTCTTACATATATTTGATTGCCTCCTATGTTTCAGAGAGTACGAGGTGCTAGGGTTTACAGTGGCTTACAGTGGCACAGACTAGACATTATTCTTGTCCTTTTGGGATTAACATCTAAATGGCGTGTAGTCATTACACAATCACACATAAATATGGAATTCTAAATTGTGATCTGTGCCCTGAGGAAAACTTCAGGGTACTATAAGAGAACATAATGGGAGGGCTAGGGAATTGGGGAAGTTTTCTCTTTGGAAAGTGAGAACTGATTTCTTGAGAATAGTAGGAGTTAGGCTGATAGAGAAAAAAGAGAAGAACACAGTTGGAGGGAACATTGTGCTAAAGGTTCCAGAGTAGGAAAAGTCTTGGCCAATTCAGAGAGTTTGAAGGAAGGCAAGAATTTGCTGGATTGTAGTTGTAAGGAATTAGGGAGTGGAAAGAGATGAGAATGGACAGATGGCCAACAACTGTCTGCAAGGCCTTATATATTATGTTAAGAAGGTTTACAGAATTTCTCGCAGTACAGCAGGGAGCTGTCTAGGGGGAGTGAGTGACATCCGCTGTTTTTACATTTTTGGAGAAGAGGTAAGACGAGAATGGTGTGGAAGTTGTGTGGTAGCAGTAGAGGTGGAGAGAAGTGAATAGATTGGAGATTTCTTTGTAAGAATTATAGGGCCAGATGAAGACTGATATGCTATTAAGAAGGACTCTAAATTTTCTGTTTTGAGCAGCTTAGTAGATGCAGATTCCTTTTACTGAGTTGGGAAAGATAAAAGGAAGAGCAGACTTTGGGTTATGTTTTATAATCTTTTATTGTCTTGGTTTTTTTATTACTTGGTCAGTGTTTGTGAGATTCTAGGATTAAACACTGGGTTAGGGGTTAGAATAAGAATAACATTTCTTGTTTTGTAAGGTCATGGAGGATAAAAATGGTAATAAATGAGAATTTATGAAATATTTTGAGCATTTCCTCTGAGGTGATCTACCACTTAAAGATCAGAATGTTCATTTTATTTTACCTCTGTTTTACTCTAGCCGTGTAGGACGCTCCAAACAAGCAGCTACTAAAGAAAATGATTCAAGTGAAGAAGTAGATGTGTTTCAGGGTAGCTCTCCTGTCAATGATGATGTTCCACAGGAAGAAACAGAGGAAGAGGAAGTTTCTACAGTAAATGTATGTGTCTATTAAAGTACCATGTGTTAGCATAGAATATAGGAATAGAGTTGGTAAATACTTGGTCAGCTCCATATAGCACTTGCTGTTACTTATAATTCTAAGTATTTATTTACTTTTCTTGAGCAGTTTGTAACGTTGGTTCACCTACCAGCTTGGGTAATGAGAGAACTTCCTTTATGGAATCCTGAAACTAAGTGAGAATGACAGATGTAGCCTAGTGAAAATGTAAATGTCAAGTTTATAACAATGTGGAGAAGAACAAGTAGCATTCTGATAAATTGACCCTTGAAGCATTTAGGCTGTACCTTGATTTTAGACCACTGTTGTATGTTAAATAGACTATGGCTAATGTTTCATAACTTTTTCTTTGAGTTTCATAGTAGTTTTACAAGTTAGTCATCTAGAATAAAATCATGTCTTTGAAATTTACGAAATTGGTAACCTAGATTTCTTTTACAAAGGTCAGAATGTGATTCTTCCTGAGATAATTTTTTCTTAAGAATGGCTTTGTCGGTTAACACATCTTCAGTGTTTCTTTTTGGAAGAAATACAGTTAACACATTGAAGTAAACTGTTCTCCTAATGATAACACCAGTGCTGAATCTTTGGATCAGCACAGTTAGCCATCTTTGAGAAACCTGTGTTGTGAGATCAAGTCCCAGAGTTGACCCCCGCCCCTCTGTCCTTTTTAACATAATCAGCACTTGTGTCTGCACCAGGGTTCATTTATGTACCAGATATTCACAGAAAAATATCTGAACTGTGGTCTCAAACTTGTTGGGCTTGTTTCTTACAGCTTTGTTTGTTTGTTTGTTTGTTTGTTTTGGATGTAAAAATAAGACAAGAGTCCATAGTGATTAATGTCTTCATCAAAAAAACCCCAAAAAACCCATAAATTAATTGAATTAAAATCCTGTTCTGTTTTATATTCATCTTAATACTGATCTTTTTAGAACTGAAGTTTTACACTTTCATTAGTACTTGCCAGTAAATGGTAATATGTCTGAATTCCATATATTCCTATGTATTTGATAATTGTTAGGCTCTACATTCAGTAACTGTTTTCCCAGAAAGACAACTGTAAGCCTAAGTTTAAAATGTTTTCTTTTACCACGGAAACGTAAGTGAAAAGATAGTTGCAATTGTTTTTCTTGCTGTCGACATTGCTTTCTGTTCATTTCTCTTTAAAATTATTAAATAGTAAAGTAAAATAGTTTTTTCTCTTGCTATTATGGGAAAGGCTATTTATGGGCATTCAAATATTACATAAGGTCTAAATATGTGATGCTGAGGCAGAAAGTTTTAAAATAGGAGAAAGGTTTGAAGTGAAGAAAAGCAAAGAAAATCAGGAACAACTAAGAATAGTGATTTGTTAAAAAAAAAATAATATTAATTACTGCCAAGTCTGGTATCTTAATTAAGCATCTGGTAATTTTTCTTTTAAGGTACGGCGGCGAAGTTCTAAAAGAGAAAGGCGATGAACAAATGTAATTAGTAACTTTCTGTGTGAAAGCTTTGAAAAGAAGCATTTTTTTTGGTCAAGCTTGAGGCTAAGTAAAGCCTTTGATGCACAAAGCGGGACTGCTGGAGAGTGGACAGTTGGACCTTACTTTGATGACCTCATGTATGTGTGGTCACAGCGCTTTAGCCATACGCGTGGTGATAACATTGACTCTGGAGTCCTGTGAAAGTGTGATGTGCGATGGCTATGTAGACATAAACTAAAGAAGAAACTTGTAAATATGTTTTTTTCTTTTACTTTTTTCTTTTCTTTTTCTTTTTCTTTTTTTTTTGTTTTTTTAATGTTTCTGACTTCTAAAGTGCTTGTATAGCTTTTATCTGCGGCTTTAAACTGACAGTCCCAACTGTTTATTGGATCTATTGATTTGGAAAGAGTTTGTTAGGATAGATCTTAAGCAGTGATCTGTCAGTGTTTGTATTTGTATTCTCTGCAATTTTACTGTGAAAAAAATTTTTTCAACAAATGGTGTCATTTTCTTGATGTCATTGTTTGTTGGAGAGGTAAATGGTCTCTTTCCCTTGTGTATCTTACCTAGTGTTTACTCCTAGGCACCCTTAATCTTCAGAGGTGCTAAATGGTCTGCCATTACACCTGCATGATGCCTCCAGCGGGAGGACACCACGCAGATTGTGAAATAGTCCCGAAGTTTGATTATTTTACACCTCAGTATTGGTCTCAGAATTTTCTGGCCTTTCATGGCAATGAAAATTTTAAGAAAAGAGAGATTTAAAATATTTTAATTTTAAAGAGTGTGTTATAAAATAATGTACTGAATTCTTTATCCCATTTTATCATCATCCCTTTTCAGTTTTTATTAATCTACTGTATCAATAAAATTCTGTAATTTGAATTAGTTTTTAATAGTCTAGAATGTTATTGTGTATAGATATTTCCTCTTGAACATTATGTTCAGAAATACAGATTATTACACTATAATATTAAATCCGATATATACACATAGAAAGTTCCAGTTCTCCATAACAGTGTAAAGTTAATCAGAAAGAAAAAAATTTTATTGATGCAGTGTGTCTTTATAAAGCTGTTCTTGAAAGCAAGTGTTTTGTATTTTATAGTGAGTTGCATGTTTATGAAAAAAGTGCTGAAAATGGGATGTGCTCTTTTCTGTAAAATCATATTTAGCCATAGTATATGATAGATTGCCCCATAACATAGTTTTTCATCAAGAGTTTATTATTGTACTTTATTTTGGAGCCAAAAAAGTTGTTTTGGGGGGGGGGGGGGGCAGGGTGGGAATGGTATATCCAACTATATGACCTACTGTAGGTATCACAATCTTAAAAATTTTGAATGAAATTCCACTTTGTCTAGATTGGGAGAAGTGGAAATTTATTTGGTTTTAGAGCAGATCTTTTCTTTTCTTCATTGTAATCTGCAAAATATAGAAACAAATTACTTAAATCAGTATCCTTTATACAGTTTTATAAACTGTATTTTGAACCAAAACATAAAAGTTACTACTTAATGCTTGCCTAAATTCATTTTAGTATTTCAGGTGCTGTTCTTTTGTTTTTTTCACAGTTAACATCAGAAAAAAAAATCATATCCTAACTTATTAAATGTATCACATTGAATAATGGAGCATTTTCATATAATACACCATTATGTTGAAGGTATATTTCCAAGATTGGTTATAATAGAGGGGGGATATAATAAAGAAACTACTATTTTGGAAAATGACATTTTACTATTTTCCAGTGTATATCACAATTGATGTGATTATTTTTCTTTTAAAGATTTCTTCATGTTTATGAAACGGCCTTTTATTTTTTAAAAAATGTTTTGAATTGTGTCTTAATCTCTCAATATTTAACTATTCTTCATTTCCAACAGTACTGACAACCAGTGATTACGGGAGGCTGCTGTATACAAGGCAGCCAATGTCGGACCAAGATACATTGGTTTTTAACCGTTTCATGAACTCAGTTCTCCCAAACACGCTATTTGTATCTCAGCAGTACAAAGGCATGTTTTTAAATCTATAAAATAAAGAATAAGGGATAGCTTTGTATTTTTGTCGTTGACTAAATTGCACCGGAAATGTTTATGGAAGTATATCTTTAAGACCATTTTATAAAACATAATGAAAAAATGATTGTGGAAGATTTTTATTTGCATGATCATAGTTAACCAAATTTCATTGCACAACTAATTCTGTACATCAGTTCACAAAAAATGTTCATTGTAGATTTTGTTTAATGCCAATAAGTCTGTGATTTTACAACTTGTCTGTTCACTTTTTGGGAAGATTATGATGTAAATTTTCCATTTTTCTGTAGAAAAATAGGTGCAATAACGATCAAAGTTTTGATGTCCTGAGTCTTCATCTTAGGGGATTATCTTATTATGTTTGAACTTAACATTTCACGTACTGACATTTGGAGAGCCACATACTATAACTAAAGTAAAATTACGTATGTATACAACATTAATTGCTAACGATAGTTAGCAAACTCTTCAGTCGTAATGTTCATTTTGAAAATATGTACTGTATAAAATTGAGAAAATATTTAACTCACTGTAACAACTTCCATTATGAAAATCTTACGATTTTTCGGTGAGGTTATCTTGCTGCACTCTGTAGCAAGTTCATTTAATCTACATTATAATATGATTTCTTGCTGCAGTGCAACAGGAAGCTTTTGTTTTCAGTGATCTCCACTGTATATGTAAATTACAAATGTGGCTGTAAAACTTGTTCCAGGTATTAAAGGTTAAATTACTTTCTGTATCTTCTTACAGCTTGTAAGTTTGATTTTTAAGATCTCCTTTTGCCCATGTGAAGAATGTCAGGAATTTAAGAATTTGTTTAACCTGGGCATATCTCCCCTACCACATAGTATTATGTCACCGTCACGAACAATTGGTATTTAGATAGATAACCAATATCAGACACATTTTTTGGATTTTCTGTGAAGTTGAATAAACATGAAAGTTAATATGTAATTGTATTATTTTATTTATGTTAATCAGTATATATACTTACATGTGTTTACTAAATGAAGAAAGGCACATTTTGATGATTTTTTATTTTGGAGACTTTTGTTGCATGGAAAGGAAATCTGTTTCCCAGTAACATTTTTTCAAGCTTTTTGTTTAAACTTCTCATTTAAAATTTTGGCTAACAGAGATTACTAAGTACTATTTAAGTTAAAGGATTGCATAACTGAAGAAAATAAATGTATCATATAAACTTTAAAAGTAAGCACTGAGAATGTGAGTTGCTAGTGGCAGTTTTATGCATTTGTTCAGCAAATACTTATTGAATGCTTACTGTGTGTTAGGTTAGTGTGATTCTCCCCGGCCGGGGGAGGGGAAGGGAGATAAGGAAACAATACTTAAATATATACTGTCAGATTATGAAAAGTGTGGTGAATAGAAAAGGAAAAACCAGATGGACAATCGAAATGATTGGAGGTGAAGCTATTTTATATTTGGAGCTATGTTATTCAGTACATAAAATGTAGGTTTATTATGCCTTTATGATGAAGTTATACTTTTAGAATTGTCAAATGTCACTCGATATGTGTACAAATACTCCATGCCTACTTTGTCTCGTATGAGTATAGCCATTCCAGTTTTGTTTGCGTGACAAAGCTTTTTCTGTCCTTTTATTTTCACCCTATTTATATATATCTTAAGTTTAAAGTGTGTGTTGTGTAAACATTTTAATTCTTTGGCCTTGTTCTTTTATTCAGTTATAGGATCTTTGTCCTTTAGAGTGTTTAGACTATTTACTTTTGGTATAACTACCGATGCATAGTAGGCTTTAAGTTTATCAGCTTACTGTCTTTTTTGCCAATCTTTTCCTGATTTATTTGCTCCTTTTCCTACCTTCTTTTGGCTCAGTAAAGTACTGTTGACCTTTGAGCAAGTGGGGATTAGGAATGCCAATCCCCCCATGGTTGAACATCCACATAAAACTTTTGAGTCCCCCAAAACTTAACTACTGATAGCCTAATGCTGATCAAAAAGCCTTACCAGTAACACAGTTGATTAACACATATTTTGTATGTTGTATGTATTATATACTGTATTCTTACAATAAAGTAAGCTAGAGAAAGGAAATTATTATTAAAATCATAAGGAAGAGAAAGCACTTGCACAGTATTGTAATGTATCAAAAAACAGTCCAGTTCAAACTCATGTTGTTCAAAGGTCAACCGTACTTAATGCGCTTCCGTGCCTTCCATTGGCTTTTTCGTTATACCTGATTATATTATTCTTCTGTGGTTACCCTACAGATTACATTATCTATGTTTGGCTTATTATAGTCTGTGTTTTATTAATGCTTTTACTACCTTCTGGACAGTTAAAGAACTTTAAAATGGTTCAACTCCATTTGCTGCTTCCCTCCCCTTTGTGGTATGGTTTTTATGTTTTGTAGTTATAAATGCCAACGTATCATTACTTTAGGTAGTCGGTGTTCTTGTTTACGTATACATTTTCTCCCCTCTTTGCTACCTTTTTTTTTTTTTAATCTAGTTTTGTGCTTTCATCTTAATTCCTTTTCCTTCAGCCTGAGAAGCTTCTTTTAGTATTGCCTACAGTGCGGGTTTTGTGGCAGTTAATTCAGTCAGCATTTGTTTGAAAGGTCTTTATCAGACCTTCATTTCTGAAGAGTGTTTTCTTTGGATACAGAATTCTAGATTAGCAGTTTTATTTATTTGGCAGTTTAAAACTTCGCATTCCATTTTCCTCTAGTTTTCATATTTTCTGTTGCAAAGGCAGCTGAAAACCTTTTCATTACTTGTAGGTCATGTGTCTTTTTTTCCTGGCTCTTAGAATTTCCTCTTTATCTCTGTTCTCAGCAGTTTGGCTATGGTGCACCTACTTACGGTTTTCGTTTTTTTAATTTTGCTTAGGGTTTACTGAGCTATGGAATCTGCAGGTTGATGTAGTCTATGAGTTGTGAAAAATCCTTGGTCATTATCCCTTCACATGTTCTACTCTTACTGCTTCTCTTTCTGACACTCCAGTTATAAATATGTTGTAGTGTTTGTGTCTTGTGTGCTCTGTATTTCCTTCGGTATTCCTTCTATTCTTGTTTTCTCTTTGTGCTTCAGTTTGGATATTTTCTATTGGCGCATCTTCAGATTTACCATTCTCTTCTGCCTTGTGCAGTCTCCCATTTAACCCACCTAATTAGTTAATTTAAAAAACTGTATTTTTTAGTTTTAGAACAATTAATTATATTTTATGGATTTAATTTCTGAAAGTGTTTTTTTCTTTTTAAAATTGCTGGCAGAGATTTGAATTATGTGACTACAATATCTGAATCATCTGTGGATCTTAGTCTGTTACCTAATTTTTCTTTCTTAATTATTAGTCACATTTTTCCTGATCATATTTCTTTCTCCCTCTATCTAGGGCTTTTATGCAGGACAATGTGTATAAAAGAACTGAAGGATTGAAGTTGATTTGATTTCCACCCCCCGTCTCTGCCCCAGGAGAAGATTTACCTTACTTTCTGCTAGGATTGTAGGGATTGATCACTTCAATCTGTGGAGTTGGTCTTGGGGTACTCTAATTAGACTAGTCCACTTTTTTCAAAAGTCTTGAGGGTTAGACTTATGTGACAGGCCTTTACCTTTAGCACAGCAAGACTACAGGTTTCATTCAGCCTTTCCAGCCCAGCTGAGAAGTAGGAACGCTGTTTTACATAGGATAGTCAAAGGAACTTCTTTGAAAAGATGACATCTGAGCATGGACTTCTGTTAAGTGAGAGATAAGCCCTATGAACACCTAGGAAAAAAAATATTACAGGCTGAAGGAAGAATAAGCACAGAAGTCCTTAGGGAAGAATGGACTTTTAGTATATCAGGGATTTCAAGAAGGCCAATGTTTCTGGAGTGAAAGTGACCATGGATATAAGGGTAGGAGGGAAAGTCAGAAGATAGTGAAGAGTCGGATCATAACTGTATGTCTCTCAGGAGTTGTGTTTACAGTTTGAAGGGAGTCCGTTGTGGGACTTTGAGTAATAGAGTGGCACAGTCTGGGCTTTTTCTTTGTTGTTAATTAAAAAAACATAGTTGACCCATCAACAATGCAAGGTTAGGGGTGCTGGCACCCTCCCTTCCCCGGAGAAAGTTGAAAACTTGTGTATAACTCTTGAGCGCCCCCCCGCCCCGAATTTAACTACTGATAGCCTTATTGTTGACTGAAAGCCTTACTGATAACAGTCGATTAACACATATTTTATATGTTACGTATATTATATACTGTATTCTTACTATAAAGTAAGTACGAAAAAATATTAAGAAAATCAAGAGAAAATACATTTATAGTACTGAGTGTATAGGGAAAAAAACCCATGTATAAGTGGACCTGCACAGTTGAAACCTGTGTCATTCAAAGGTCAACTGTACTTTCAACTCCACGTGTCCAAAGAACTGAGCACCTAACCTTCCCTTCCCAAATCTGGGCATCTTCATATATCTGAAAATAGAACTAGCATTCAACTAGTAATACAAATCAGAAATCTAAAAATTGCCTCTGGCTTTCCCTCTCTCTAACCCTGTCATCTAATCCGGTTGAATTTATCTCCTGATTATCCCTGGAATTTTTCTTTTTACACCGATGCAGTCTGTCTTAAGTTCTTACCATTTCTTCGCCTCCAGACGGATAACGCTCACACTTACTCTTGCGTCACCTCAAATTCATTTTCGCCATGTAGCCAGACTGTTGAAATTGAGTGATCCCATCTACCCCAGTGGCAACAGTAACAATGGTAAACAATAGAAACTCTCCAACCCTTTAACCATTTACCATTGCATTTAGGATGATGTGCCCCACCAAGCTCTGCATCCTTGGTCGCTGCTCTCTAGCCAGTCTTTGTAGTCTATGCCAGCTACACCATTCTCTCAGTCCCTTGCACTTAGTTGCCAGAGGTGCAAGATATTAGGGTGTATATAAAGCTATGTAGACTTTGAAAAGATAAAGCATATTCTGTTGTCTTCCTGGAGCACTTTTCCTTCTGCTGCTGCATCTAGCTTCCTACTCACACTCCCAAGTGAGAATTTTCCCTAAGGCAGCCTTCTCGAGTTCTTTGAGCAGAGCAAAACCCTCTATCATGTGCCCCCTTAGCTTACCTCTCTGTAGCACTTCGCACAGTTGGCATCTGGATTATTTGATTAATGCCTGTCCCAGTGCCCCAGAATGCTCCCACTACATGGAGACAGAGATGACACATATTTTTGTTGACTAGTTTATCTCTAGTGCTCAGCACATTGCCTGGTACACAAAGTAAGCACTTAAAAAAAGTTTGTTGAATAAATTAACTTTGCATTAGTAAAATTTACATAAATTAGAAAGTTTGTTTAAGATCAAGGAACTTGATAATTTATTGTGTCAGATACCTTATTAAAAGCTTTCCATAAATTATCATCCCACACAGTCCTCACTGCAGCTCTGTGTGTTGGTTGATGGTATGCCCTTTAACAGATGAGGGAACTGAGGATCAGAAATTGTGGTTTACCCAAGATTTCTCCTCTCTAAAGTGGTGACCGAAGATTCGATCACATCTGTTTAACTCCAAAGCCACCCTTTCTGTACTACATCAAATATTAATTATCAAATCAACGTTGACTAAATACTAATAAATTTTAAAGTAGTGATAATGTAATTCTTCAGTTGTGTTGGGATTTCCTAGTCAAGAGGACGAATGTAATATTGGCCACATTTTGCTGGATAGTCTGCTACCCGTTTGCCTATATTATCTCCCGTTAGAAGAAATGTGTATAATCAACATTTTACAAATAAACCCCAGACTTGCCCAAAGTTCCCAGAGTAGAGCTATTCAGAGTTGATGGTCTTAATACTTACACTATGATGGGTTTGGACCAGAATTCAAACTACTTACTTAAAACAGCTTTCTGTTTATTGAAAGCATATAAAATGCTTCACACCGAGATCTTAGAAAGTGATGGATAAAAATGTCAATTTCATTTATTGTTCATAATCTACATTCTTGAGCTAATGAGTTTAACTGGGTTCACTATATAATCTTCTGCATTATGGCCCTTGGGTGCTTGTAGTTTTGTATAAAAATCTTGGGGGAAAAATTCCTGGAGAGATGATAATACTGTTAACTGTGGACATGTTATAAATGACGTGTGAATGTTTATGAGTTGGGTGCCTACCAGACCTGTTCAATTAGGAACTGAGAGACCCATTTGGCTGAGGTGGAGAACTTTCTGAGTTGTGCTTGGGTAGTGGGGAGATGCTTTCTTTGCACATGCAGTTTGAGAGAACATTTTGTAGGGCTTTGAATTCGAAAGCCAGCTAAGGAAGCTACTGATGACTTTCGAGCAAGAGAATGAAGCATATAAAACATATTAAGACTTTCAACATCACAGCTTTAAAAGAGTGTGTAATACAGTTAAGGGACTATAAATAGAGGGTCCGGTAAGTTAACTATAGAATACATTAGTAGTTTGCCCTGATGAAGCAATTGTCTTCAACACTGAAGCCATTCATAACTAGAAATTGTTAGAATGAGTTCTAGAGTTCCATTGTTCAGATAGGCAGACAACATTCCACATTAAGTTAAATATTTTTGTTTTGATTTAAAAACTCACATAGCGGGTGCCACTGGGTGGCTCAGTTCGTTAAGCATCTGACTTCTGATTTTGGCTCAGGTCATGAACTCATGGCTTGTGGGATCAAGCCCCACTTCAGGCTCTGTGCTGACAGTGCAGAGCCTGCTTAGGATTCTGTCCTCTCTCTCTGCTCCTCTCCCACTCGCGTGTGCTCTCTCTCTCAAAATAAATAAACGTTTAAAACAAACCCCTGTACTCATTAAAAAAACCAATTCACACAGGGACTTCCAAAATACTTTCCCATCGAAAGGAGGTAGAAACAACAGGACATTCAGCACAAAATATGAAAATCACTCTTGAGTTTACTAGATCAGGATTTCAGTCTGTCACACTTTCTCACTTATATATACCTATTATCTTTTGTTTTTATGTAAGTGGGATCATACTGTACCTTTTTACAACTTTTTCTCTACTTAATGTTCTTATAAGGCTATCAGCACATACAGGTTTATCTCACCCTTTGAACAACTGCATAATACCCATTGTATGGGTATGCCATGATTTATTTAACTACTGTTGTTTTGGGCATTTGGGTTATTTACACTTTTCCCTATTACAAATAATTCAGTAAATGGTCATCTCTGTATACGTCTTTGTGCCACGGGGCCAGGTTTCTTGTAAGAAATAGATTCCTATGCAGAGAAGTGTTGTGTTCCTTTAATTTTTTTTTAAAAGTTTATTAGTTTTGAGAGAGCAAGCAAGTGGTGGAGGGACAGAGAGAGAGGGAGACGGGGGATCTGAAGCAGGCTCTGCGCTGACAGCACAGAGCCCAACGCGGGGCTTAAACTCACGAACCGTGAGATCATGACCTGACCTGAGCCGAGATGCAGAGTTGGACGCTTAACTGACTGAGCCATCCGGGCGCCCCTGTGGTGTTCCTTTAAATGATAAATTCTGCCCAATTGCTTTCTGAAAAGTGTACCCAATAATGCTTTAAAATTTTTTCTCATTCCAGTGGTTACAAATTGTTTTGTTTTCATTTCTCTGATTACAAACAAAACTGCACTGTGGCATATGTTTTCATTTCAGTTATTTCTGTCCTCTGAATTACTTGTTGATGTTCTTTGCCCATTTTTCTACTTTTTTTTTTTTATTATCATTGTTATCTCTGGGTAAAAAGGGAGGAGGTACGGATGGGTTATGGATTATAGCCACACTGTGTTACATTTTCCTTCTGAGGGATTGTCACACGGTCAATAGAAGCCTAGTGCTGTCACAGTGTCTGCGTCATTCACTTTACTTCATTCTCCTCACAGAAGCATTTTGTTATCTCACATCATCCTAACCAGAAGAGTGAATGCAGTACAATAAGGTATTTTGAGAGACTACATTCACATAGTTTTTATCACCATATATTATAATTGTTCTGTTTTATCGGTATTGTTAATCTCTTTTGTGCCTAATTTATGAATTAAGCTTTATCATAGATATGTATGTATGGGGAAAATACATAATGTATTTTCTAGGGTTCGGTCCTATCCATGGTTTCAGGCATCCACTGGGGTCTTAGAATGTACCCCCCTGTGGATATGGGAGGACTGCTACGTGTGCTGGAAGTGGGCTTACCCTCTGTCTTTACCTATTTTCACATTAGTCTCTTGCTTATTAAATATATGGAAGATACCTTCTAGTGAGTCACCTATCTTTAAGTGTTTTAAAATGGTATTTTCTGTCATATGATACAGAGGTTTTTCCTTTTTGCGAGCACAAATCTGTCGGTATTTTTCATTATGTCTTCTGGGATTTGTGCTTACTACAAGATTGTGATAATACTTTCCTGTTTTCTTCTAATACTTACAGGTTGTTGTTTGTTTTTGGTGTTTATGTTATTTAACCCACCTGGGGACTATTTTTGTATCTTGCATATGATTGTGGTATGACTTAATTTTTCTTGAGTGTAGTTACTTCTCTTAACACAGTTTATTGTATGGTTTCTCTTACCTCTACTAGTTTGAAATGCCACAGGTAACATGAACTAAATCTCTATCCACCCGAATCTGTTTTTAGTCATATTTGACTGATTTCTGTCTATGCCTATAACCAACATCTAGTGTAATTACTATACCTATATGTTTTTATGTTTGGTGCGAAAAATTTCCCTAAGTTTTAATTTTAACACGTCTTACTATTCCTGGCTATTCTTGTTGTTTTCTTATTCAAAATACCAACATCTTTACAATAATACTGAGTCTGCTCACTGAGAGATTTTTTTAAAAGGCCTTCCCTTCAAGCAGTTTTGTTATTTTCTCCATAAGAATAGGCTTTGCATCTTTAAAAATATATATATTTTATGGATTTTAGTATCATTGCAAACATTGTTATTGTTATCATTCCTTTATTTTTTAATTATTTATGCCTGCTGAGTTAATGTTTTCAGTCACTTTATTGAATTTCTCTATTGGCTGTAACAGTTTTCCAGTTAATTCTCTTGGATTTATTAGACAGATAACACTCTTTCCAAATAGTTCTGCCAGTATTACTCCAAATTGTTCTGATACATGTATGTCATGTTTTTCTGGTCTAATTGTGTTGGTTGACACCTTTAGAGCATTGTTAAATAGAAAGCCTCTTGCCTTTTTCCAGTTTAAGAAAGTTTCTATTTCTGTTTAATCAGGGATATTAAAAAATAAAATTTGCAGTGTGTGTTGAATTCCATGTTTGCATAACAGTTTATGGGGTTTTTAAATGTAATTAGTAATGTAATGAATTATATATACAGTCATCCTTGCTTTGGTAGGATTAACCCAGCTCGGCTTGGTCGTGATAGATTCAGTGTGCTAACATTTTTCCTAATATCCTTATTTTCATGTTGATTAATAAGGTTAGTTTATAATCTTCTTTGTTGTGTTGAAACTTTTTTGAGTATTGGTATAAGGGGTTTTGCTGACCTTCTAGAATTAGTTGAAAAGCTGACTATATTTTTCTTTTTAAAAAAAATTTTTTTTTAACATTTATTTTTGAGACAGAGAGCATGAACGGGGGAGAGTCAGAGAGAGGGAGACACAGAATCTGAAACAGGCTCCAGGCTCTGAGCTGTCAGCACAGAGCCCGACGCGGGGCTCAAACTCACAGACCGCAAGATCACGACCTGAGCCAAAGTTGGACACTTAACCGACTGAGCCACCCAGGTGCCCCGAAAGCTGACTATATTTTTCTATGAAACAGTTTATATAATGTAGGAGTTATTTACTTCCCAAAATCTTGACAGAGCTTACATTTAAATTGTACATGGTGCCTTTTTAAACGTCATTTTTAAAAATTTCCAAGTTAATATTTCAGAGATCCAGGAAACAATACAGTCGACCATCATGATCTCATTCTCCAAGTTTAAAAGGTGTTAACACTTTACCATATTTTTTTCAGTTCTAATCCTCCCTCCTCCCCCAGTACATACACACGTTCTTTTTCTCCTCTCCCTGTGAGGGAGCAGCAAAATCTCTCAGGAATGTTTACCAGTCAGTGTTGCAATGTTTCTTTCTTGTGTTTTAAGAATAAACATTCCATAACTGTGCCACAGATGCTGGGGAATGATTGAATTTATGTTTGTCCCTTCATGGGGAGGATATGCTCCCTTTTAGTATATGTGCGATGCAAAAGCTGCATCCTTCTTTTGTTTTTAATAAAAAGTAAGATATCAAAAGGTGTGACTAAAGCTTAGAACCTCTTTCCTCCTCGTTTTTTACTAATAGATAACTATCCTGATATTAATGTGTATTTTTCCCATGAATGTTTTCATCATTTTACACATGTATATGAAAAAAAATACATGGGACTACTTTATGTGTTTTTAAACATGGAAGAAAGCCTATCATGTCCATAATTTTGACCTGTTTTTCACCCAGTACCATGTATTGGAGATGTAGCTCTGTTGATACCTATTGATCTCTCCATTTTTTCACAATATAACATCTCTGAAATTGTATGCTTCTTAAATCAGTAATGTCTTAAAATTGGCAGCATTTCTTTCCTAATGACAAAATAATGGTGTGCCTTATAATTGATGGCATCTAAGATTTGATTAAATCCTGTAGTTAATTCCTCTTAATTGCTTTTGTAAGGCATTCTATTGTTTGAATATACCACAATTAATCCATTATAAAAATCCATTGTAAAGCACTGTAACCATTTTTCTTTTGATGGATAATCAGATATTTTGCACCTTCACTATTGCAAACCAGTGCCCAAGTGAACAAACATCCTTCCTGTCTCATAAAAACAATCATTTGGAATGAAAGTGTTGAATTTAATGACTATGGAAATGCTACTTTTAGGTATTGCCAAATTGCATTCCGAAATAGTTGTATTACTTTATATTCCCACCAGTAATGTAGAAGAGCTTTTGTTTGCTTTTCATTTTTAGACTCGTATCCATTTGAAATTAACTCTGTGTGTGCTGTGAGTTTAGGGGTCTATTTTTTTACAAATGCATAGCCTTTCACCTCAGCACTATTAATTTATTTTTCTACTTTTATTTAAATGCCACATCTGTCATATACCAAGTGCCTTTTTATGATGACAATATATTAAAAGTTAATATTTATTTTTATGTTTGTAATATTTCTAGGCTCTCTTTTGTGCTCCATTAGTTTATATATTTCACTCTAGTGAAATAAATATATTAGTTGAAATATTTTGCTTTCCTATTTTCACTCGATAGTTTTGTAGTAAGGCATCTCCCTTATTAATACCCTTCAAAATTATCTTGGCTGTTGTCTTTTCACATGTTGCACATGAATTTTAAAATCAGGTTGGCAAATTCTGGGGGGAAAATCCTTCAGATTTTTATCCAAATTGTGTTCAGATTTTTTTGGAGATGATGATCATCTCTATGATATTGAATCTTCCCACCCGTAAATACAGTCAAGTGGTTGGTGTCTATCTATCTTTTATATCTATCAGTAAGTTTTACAGTGTCCTTGATAAGAGTCATGAGAATTGTATCTTTCCTTATTGCTTTTTCTGTTTATTGCTGGTGGATAGGAACACTAGCTTAGCCTACTCTGACTCCTTTACCCTGAGTCTGTTGGGGCCTGAAAGCTTTTTTAGGAGCTGAAGCTCCTACTATCTTTTTTAGCCTCTTTTATGGTTATTTAATATAAGTTTCCCACTTCTTCCTGAAGTGAAGCTTTGGTAACCCATATTTTCTTTGGATATTGTGCATGTCTGGATTTTAGAATTTGTAGGTAAAAGTTTTAGATAGGCTATTTTATTTCATAAATCTCTGCATCATCTCTATGTATTTTTTTCTTGACTCAAAAATATTTGGCACCTGTTGTTTTTCCTCTGTCCCTGGATTTCATTGAAATTTTCTTAACAACCAGCTTTTGGTTTTTTTGATTGAGCATTTTTTTGTTGTTGCTTGTTATCTTTGTAATTTCTACAGTGATCTTCATTTTTTTTTCTTTCAACTGTACTTGAATTTATTGGTTCTTCTTTTAGTCTCTTGGGCTGTATACTTTGTTCATGTACCTTTAGTCTCTTTGTTTTGTAATGTATACATTTCTAAGTACTACTTGATTACATTCCAAGGGTTTTCTGTTTTGTGTTTGTTTTTTTTGTAGTGTTTTTCTTGTTACTCATTTCTAAATAGCTTATAATTTTGGTGTTGATTCTTAAACCTGGTTTTCTCTCAGAAAACTTAAAAAACATCTGGATAGGTTTGAAGGGGGGAGTACTTTTGTTATCTTTTTGTGATTAATTTTTAATTCAAATGTGGGCGAAGAGTATCATTTGTGTGATTTTGCTTTGTGGTCTATATTGAAAGATTTTCGTGTGTGTGTGTGTGTGTGTGTGTGTGTGTTTATTTCTATATGTGTCTGAAAAGAAGGTTTATACACAGTATTTTAGGTACCAAATTCTGTATATGTGTGTGTGTGTTTTAGATTGAGCTTGATTATTGGATTATTTCAATTTTTGTATCTTGTTTTTATTGTCTGTCAAACCTGTTGGTTTAAGAGAGTTCTGCTAATATTCCACCTGAATAGTGTGAATGTGTCCATTATCCTTTGTATCAGTTTTTATTTTATATATTTCAAAGTTGTGTTGTTAGAAGTTCCATGACTGATACATATTCTTGATGGATTGTACCATTTCAACAGCATAAAGTATGTTTTCCCCCTTTACTGCTTTGCTTGAATTCTGTTTGACCTTAACCTTGCTACACTTTTTATTTGATACCCCCTTTTTCCGACTTCCCTGTGTCATTTTGTTTTACATCTGATCTTAAAACAGCATATAGTTGTCTTCATTATTTATTTTCCTCCATTTTCTCCGTGCTCTTTTGGTAATTCTTTTTAGATTTCTAGAGCATTTCAAATTGTCTTCCCCATCTCAACTTTATCCTTGCAACACTTATCTCTATCATGTGTGTTGGGCTATGCTTCTTC
This sequence comes from Acinonyx jubatus, assembly GCF_027475565.1. Lineage (NCBI taxonomy): Eukaryota > Metazoa > Chordata > Mammalia > Carnivora > Felidae > Acinonyx > Acinonyx jubatus. The sequence continues at coordinate 11,796,146 of NC_069380.1, forward strand.
CTAAAGATTTGTTTTTTTATTTCTAGATCTGTCAAAATTTCTACATTTTAGTTTTCTTATCTTACTGTGGATTTATCTGCAGTGTGTATGTTCTTATCTGTTTTCGTAAAATAATTTCATGAAGTAATTGCCAGTACTCAATTTTCTGTCTGGATCCATAGAATTCCTTGATTTCAGCACTTATATTGTACTCCTTTGTTTGGGGGAGTAAAGTTTCATAAGCTTGGCTTAATCCATCATCTTTGAGCCTTCCTGAGCTGCTTAAAAAAACACAAAAACCTAGTTATCTCAGCATGTCTTTGCTACTATTACTTATCTCTATCGGTTGTAATCACTTCAGTTCTTCAGAGCTTATAGTATCCAGCCCGATTCAGAGCAACTCATTTTATAGGAGAGTTGTTAGAGTTATTAAATCCAATCTTCTCAGTTCTCTTTTCCATGATTTCTGTATATCACTTTTGGACAGTGTTAGAATAGGGTTTTCTTTCTACTTTTCTGAATGTCATTTTTACTGGTGGTTTTTCTTCCTTACTCCTTAATTGGCATTGTAAGTTAATGTGAAAATTGTCAACATTTTGCCCTCTTTCTAAAAACAAAAGACAGTTTTACTGACTTCTGCACAGTAGAAATGGTACTCTTTGTATTTGTTGATCAAGAAAATTTATACATATAGTTGTAAGTTAAGTAGAGCCGTATCATAAATTATTTAACTTCTACTGATTTTAGAACCTATTCCCTTGGAAAGATGTAATTCTCCTATCTCCTCTAATCCCCAAAACACATGATATAATATGATTGAATAAGTATGTAAAAGGCAAATACTTAAAATGAAGTAAGTCTTACAGGAAGCAAGATTCTCCGTTCCCCAGTGTTTTCAGTTGTTTTGAATACCTTGACACCTAAATATACATCCTTCTACATCTTTCATAGGTTGAAGACACTGGTTCTTAAATTTTAGTGTGCACTACTTTGGGTTATGCATATAAAACCATGGGAGATGTAAAGGATTTTTAAGGGTACTTTGACTATACCTAAATTTATATGGCAACTTTAGACTTGCCACACTCGATGAATTTTTATTCTCCACATACATTTGAATGATACTACTATATATATGGAAAAGACATGTAGTGAAACTTGTGTAAATGTAGATCCGTACATTCCTTGTGTTAACTCCAGGTATAAATGAAAGTGTAGCCAAATAGCTAGTAGAGCCTCATGCTCCTGGCTTTGCAGGTTTAACAGATGTGTGATCTTACACAAGCCATTTTACATGTCTGTGTTTCATTCCCTCATCTGTAAAATGGGAGTAAGTAGCCTTTTTTGAAAAACCTCAAAGTATAGTCAAAATACAGTGTGTGTAAAAAAAAAAAAATATATATATATATATATGAAAAAGCCCTTAGTTGTCAAGAATTCAGTTATCAGGATAACTACCCACTATTAGACAAGACAGTAGTAGTTGGTTCTTAAAATATGTGTAACTGAAAAAGCAAGATACATGGGGAACTGAGAGTTAACGTGTGTGTGTGTGTGTATTAAGGTGTATGTGTTATATATGAACTGTTTTAGGGCAAACTGTTTCCATCCTTTTATAGTAACCACCTTTGGTGGTTTCTTAAATCCCTGACCTCTATTAAATGCCCAAATCATAGTTCATCTTGCCCACTAATCCCGTTCTTTCTAGTTTTTTTTTATTGTGATAAAAAACACATCACAAAATTTGCCATCTTAACCATTTTTAAAACCATGTTTTAAGTGGTATTAAATATATTCATGATGCACGACCATCATAATTCTTCTTGCGGAAGTGAAACTATACCCATTATGCAATAATTCCCCATTCCCCTTCCTTCCAGCCCTGGGAACTACCATTCTGCTTTGCCTCTATGATTTGACTACACTCTAAGCACCTCATATTAAGTGGAATCCTGCTGTATTTGTGTTTTTGTGACTTATTTTACTTAGCATAATGTCCTCAAGATTTATCCATGTTGTAACACGTGTCAATTTCCTTTTTTTTTTTTTAAAGACTGAGTGATACTCCCCTGTATGTATGTACCACATTTTTCTTGTCCATCTGTTACTGGACACTTGGGTTGCTTCCACACTTTATTGTGAATAATGCTGCTGTGAACATGGGGGTTGCAAATATCTATTTGAGACTCTGCTTTCAGTTCCCTTGGGTGTATACCCAGAAGTGAAATTGCTGGATCAGGTGGTAATTCCATTAAAATTCTTTGAGGAACCTTCATATTGTTTTGCACAGCAGCTATGCCATTTTACATTCCCACCAACAGTGCACAAGGGCTCCAATTTCTCCACACCACAGAACCTGTTTTGATTTGTTTATTATGTGTTGGTCTGTAATCCTAACCAAATCTGAATCTGAGACTAAGCCCTGTCCCTTCTTGCCTTACCTTCTGCTTATGACATGTTAAACTTTAGCTTACTCTTTTAAGTGGCCCAACTTGATTACACTGTAGAAATGCCATTGTTTTTCTGAATACCTAGGATATAGACCTTCATGGAATCTTATCTATCCTACCTTTTAAAACCCGGAGACTCTATTGTTTCTATGCCAGTGCAACTGTTGAAAACAAAAGAATTGAAATAAATAGAAAATTTCATAGGTAAAGAAACAGCCATAAATCTATACCACAAATTATGAACAATATCTGTCAAATATTTTTGGACTAAAGGTAAATCCAAGAGCATCGTGAAAACAGACATCAAGAAAGAATTCTCCAAAACAGTCACCATTCTGAAAAGTCCACTTACAGACCATCCGATAGGAGTGTCAAGTTGGTCATGGGGCTTAGTTAGACCTTTGACAAGTGCTGGAAATGAGAAATTTCATGGAATCACTACCTTTCCTGCCTTTCAGTCTCCAGATGGAGAGAGAATTTATCTGATAGTGAGAGATGGCCAGAGGGAAACACAGCTGCACAACCCCCTTGCAGTTGGTGACTGAATTCAGCCCAGAGAAACACCAGCTGGATCTCCAGAAAATCTATGACAAAGGCTTTACTGTGAGCCTACTGACCTCTTGCTCTGCAGGAGGTGGCGCAAAAAACGGAGTGTGGATGTGCTCCCTCCCCCATGTACCCCTTGGTGAGAATGTATTCTGAAATCCAAATTAAAACTGTCAGCTGTTTCAGAACCAATTTCCCTTACAATGTCCTGGACATTGTAAATAGAGGGCCTGGATAGAATTGCTATCATCAGAAGATAACTAATGGGCAGAAAGGAACCAGCAGAGGAATTGGATAGTCACCACAACCCAACCAGACCCTTCCTACCCCCACACACACCCCCCCCTTCCCAAAGGGACAGAATAAAAGACAATGAAGAATCTATGTCCGAAGAATATTCCAGGAAAGCAGATACCAGACATTCTCCATACTCTCAGTGATACGGGAGAACTCAGAAAAAGAGCCCAAAGAAGTGATGAGATTGAGGAGATGAAAGCTTAGCCTGCAAATACTTACAGATAAAAGTATATCAGGGATCAAAACAAGATAGATCTAATAGATACATGTTAAATCCTCGGTCCTTGAAATAGAATATACGTAAAATTTTTTTTAGAGAGTGCAAGCAGGGGACAGGAGCAGTGGGGGAGAGAGAGGATTTTTTTTTTTTTTTAATGTTTGCTTATTCTTGAGACAGCGTGAACAGGGGATGGGCAAAGAGAGAGGGAGACACAGAATCTGAAACAGCCTGACGTGGGGCTCGAACCCATGAACTGTGAGATCATGACCTGAGCCAAAGTTGGATGCTTAACTGAGCCACCCAGGCACCCCGAGAGAGAGAGAGAGAGAGAGAGAGAGAGAGAGGGAGAATCTTAGGCTCCACACTTAGCATGGAACCTGACGCAGGGCTTGATCCCATGACACTGGGATGATGACCTGAGCCGAAATCAAGTTGTATGCTCAACTGACTGAGCCACCCAGGTACCCCAGAATATACCTTTTCAAGCAACCCTGGATCATTTACAGAAATTGGCTATCATTCCAGAAACAATCTCAAATTCTAAAATTAAAAATTAAAACCAAAGAAATCTTTTATTGGAGTTTTTCTTTTTATATGTATATATATTTTCAGATCCAGGGGAAAAAATAGGTGAGTAGCTAGAAAGTAACTGTAATAATACCATTGCCAAAGGCAATTTATCTCTACCCTATGGTTGAGAATGTGAACTTCACAGCCACAGCCTGATGGGGTTATGTCTGCTGCACATCAGATGTGCAACTTGAGCAGGTTGTATAACCTCAGGTTCTCCGTTTCTATGGATTAGATGAATGTACAGAAGAACCTAACACATGGTAAGTGCTCGAAAACTTCGCTATTACCATTTTCTAAGATGGCTGGTGTGGCTAGAATGGGGTAAAGAAGGGAGAGCCATGTGCTAGGTGAAGTCAGAAGTGTAGGGAACACAGATATAGGGCCTTGCAGGCTAACGTAAGGACTGTGTCTTTCACTCAAGTGTGATGGGAAGCCATTTGAGGTTTTAAACAGAGAAGTCTTATACTCTGACTTCCATTTTGAAGATTCATTTACGTAATCTCTATTACGTCTCACGACCCTGAAATCAAGAGTCTCCTGCTCCAACTGAGCCAGCTAGGCGCTCCTGACTTCCAAATTAAAAGGATCCTCTGGCTAACATGATGAGGACAGAGAGGAGGGCTGAGACGGTAAGACCAGTGAAGGAGACTGTTGCATTAATCTGGGTGATATATGACTGGAAAGGCCATGATGGACTGGGATGGTAGTTATGGATGTAGTGAGAACTGTATGGATATGTACTGAAGGTAGACCCACCATGATTTGCTGAAATGAACCTGACCCAAACGCTGGAGAGGTGGAGAGGCCATTAACTGAGTGATATCTATTATTACTAAAGAACTAGGCTAGATAATAATTAGAGAATAAATATTCTTTTCTAAATATGGGATTGGATTCTTGAATTCTCCAGCGAGTTATGAGCTGTGTGGAATTCATAGCTGACCTTTAGGGGAATGAGTCTGCTCCCAGATTCCCTTGCAGGGGAGCCTGAGCTGACACTGGAGACCTACATTCACCCTGTTCACAAATTAGAGCCCCTCTCCCTCAGGAGCCCATGGTGATTCAACAGATAATAGTGACAAACATCTGGTGGGAGGTGCTGCAAGAAACCAAGATGTGGCATTTTCTCCCGTGGTAAAAGTGTGGGATGAGAAATCCCTCTTGTGAGATATTCACCCCGGTTTGGAGAACACTGAGCCTCCAGACTGGGAGTCAGTTGGCCCCAAGCTATCCTTGGTGAGTGTAGAGAGAATGAAACTGAGAAAGTGTGTGAAGGAGAAATTTATCAAATAAAATTATGTTTACTGTATGATCTCACCTGATTTACACTAAAATTTACAATTCATTGGTGAGATTGGGCTGGTTTGGGCAGACTGAAGAAGCAGGGTTCTCTGCATTAACTGACACAAGGCAGAATCAGAGACACAGAGACACTGGGTTACTGTTTTTGGGTTTGGTAACCTGGAATGTCACAAGTGCCTTTTCATAGGGCAGTGTCAGGGCACTGTGGGGGTGGAGGGGAGGGGGGCTGAAGCCAGACTGGGTTGAGTGGATGGGAAGTTGGGAAATGGTGACAGTGGAGACTGATTTGGGGACATTTGGGTGATAAGCCAAGAGGAGAGTTTTTGTTTGTTTGTTTTTAAGGCCTAGATTAAACTTGAACATCTTTTCTCCACAAAAAATATATATTTTTTGGGGTTCCTGTCCACAGCCTTTTTAAGGAGTCTGGCTTGGCCCACAGCCCCTGCTGAGTCACATGAGACTGTGAAGGCGTAGCCTATTCACGAGTGACCTATGCATGATGTGATCTTAGAAGTTAAGCCACACCCACTTGAATTTCCCCCTAGGAATCTGAATTAAAGACACGGACAACATGAGGCACCTGCATGGCTTGGTTGGTTCAGTGTCTTACTCTTGATTTCGGCTCAGGTCAGGTCATGATCTCGCAGTTGCTGAGACCAGGCCCCACATCGGGCTCTGTGCTGACAGCACAGAATCAGCTTGGGATTCTCTCTCTCCTTTCTCTCTGTTCCTCCTCTGCTCGAGCTCTTTCTCTCACTCAAAACAAATTAAAAAATAAACATTTTGGGGGCGCCTGGGTGGCTCAGTCGGTTGAGCGTCCGACTTCGGCTCAGGTCATGATCTTGCGGTCTGTGAGTTCGAGCCCCGCGTCAGGCTCTGTGCTGCCGGCTCAGAGCCTGGAGCCTTGCTTTGGATTCTGTGTCTCCCTCTCTCTCTGCCCCTCCCCTCCCTCCGCTCTGTCTCTCTCTCTCTCTGTGTGTCAAAAATAAAAATTAAACATTAAAAAAAAATTTTTTTTTAAAAAACATTTTTTTTTTTAAAAGACACAGACAACAGTTTCTAGTGAGCTGTGGATAGTAAATACGAAACCGTTAGGCCACATGCAAGAGAAAGATGTGGATGAGAGAGGCTGGTCTCCAGAAGTGAATCAGTTCCTGTACCTTTTGAGCTCGATGGCCTTACCATAACCCTCTTTCCATTTCCTGTTACTCAAACTGGTTTGAAGGGATTTCAGCTCCTCCAGGATGAAAGGACCCTGACGGGAGCCGTCTTCCTTGGGTCTCCTTGTTTTCGGCCCCTCCTGCTCTGCCGTGTTGTACAGGTAAATAGCAGGGCGAGTACCCGAGTGCTGTCTTCACCATGTTCTTGACCGCGTTCTGCACAATAAAGTGTCAACTCAGTGAGCCCTTTAGAGCCTGCCAGGATATGGCCCATCCCGCCTTTCCAAACATCCTCGGGCTATTTTCTGTTAACTACTCCAACTAAACTGATTCACACCCATCACCCCACCAGCCTGCTTGTCACCACTCTTGTGCCTAGTTCACCCCATTCTACCTGCCTGTGCTCTGTGCTGCTTCATTGCAGCACAGGTGGGGCGTCACCAGGGCCCCGCTCAGACCCCCTGACTCGACCTGACAGGCCTGAGTGGTTGGAACCCACGTTAAAATTTGGGAAGCATGGGTCTCTGCTGTCTGTGTAAATCTCGCCCCTGCTCTAGGTCCCGGCCTCTGGGCTGGGGGTCCCCACTCTATCTTTTCTGACCCTATTGTGATCGTTGACCTCAATCTGAACTCCCGCAGCAGGGTCAGAAACCAACAGTAGCTTTCCTGAGCGCTTGCTGTGAATTGGTTGCTGGAGTGAGCACTTTTATGTGTGTGTCACCCACTTCATACCTCAGAACAATCCTATGAGGTATCACTACCCCCTTCTTCTAGATCAACGAACCGAGACTCGGAGTAACTCACTATGTTCAAACAGCTAGTGTCAGAAACAACATTCGAATTGAGATCTTTCTGATTCTTGAGCCCACGAAACCTTTCGTATACCCTTATGGCAAGAAGTCTGACTAAAACTGGACACGCTGGAGCATACACATCCACATGGATACTTCAGGGGGTTGACTGTGATGACTTATCATTTTCATTTTGCGAAGGCAGCTGTGAAATTATGCAGGAAATTAACAATTTTGATTATTCTGATTACAAGACAAACCACGCGTAGCTTGCGTCCCTTCTCTTATACTTGGCATTTCCCCCTTCTCAAGGTTGAACATCTTCTCCGCATAATGTGTAGTAAAGTTTCTACACAACAAAAACTTTACATTTTAAAATATCTACTTAAAAATGCCTCGGTGTTTTGCACACACTAGTCACATAACGAATATGTGTTGAACTCATTTGAGTCTCACAATAATCATGTCATAGTCATCCCTACCTTACCTATATAGTCCCCCTTATCTATATAGCATATAGCATATGCTATATACCTAATAGCATATCCCAAACTGGACTCCTGGTCTTTCCTCCACATCCACCTCTAAGCCTGCCTCAGCCCCAGATCTCCTCATCTCTGTACCAGTTTTATCCCTCTGGGTATTTAGGCCCCAACCCTAAAGTTACCTACACCCCTTCCGATCTGCCAGGAACTCCTGTTGACTTAAAATATATCCAGAATTTAACCTCTTCCGTAGCTATTCTGTGGTCCGAGCCACAATTACGTCGTAGCCAGGGTGTTAGTGTGCGAGGGCCGCGGTGACAAAGTGGATTAAACGACACAAGTGTACTGTCTCACACTTCTGAAGGCTACGTGTCTGGCCTCAACGGGATTGCTTCCTTCCGAAGGCTGTGAGGGAAGAGCGTGTCCTGGGCCTTCCTCTCTGGCTAGTGAGCGGCCATCTTCTCCACGTGTCCCCACGCACTGTCTTGCCTGCGTGCGTGTCTCCGTGCCCAAATTTCCCCTTTATTAAGATGCCGGTTGTATTGGATCAGGGCTCACCCCAATAACCACGCCTTAATTTCAGTACCTCCGTGAGGACCCTATATCCAAACACAGTCACATTTGGAAGTACTGGGGATTATGACTTCAACACATTGGGCTGAGGGACACAACTCAACACCTAACACCTGGATTCTTGCAGAAACTCCTTCCCTGGTCTCTCTACTTCTCTTGTCCCCTAGAGTGCATTCTCCACACGGCAGCCAGAGTTACCTTTTGTAAATGGAAGTGAGATCATATTTCTCGTTTGCTTAAGATCCTGAACCCATCATCCTTGGAGTAAAAGCCAAAGTCCTCACCGGGCCTAGGTGCCCGGCCCTGTGACCGGCCTCTGTTACATCGCTCTCTGTTCTCACACGCCGCGCTTCAGCCCCAGGGGCTCCCTTGAAGTTCTTGCCATGCCAGACAAGTTTCCGTATTACACTGGTTTTATGTGGTATTTCCTCTGCCTGGAATATTCTTCTCCCTGATATTGGCATGTGTTGTCCTCCTCTCCTTCAAGTGTTCAAGTGTTTCTGAGTCAATGAGGCCTTCCCTGAATTCCTTGTATAAAGTTGCATCTCCCACCCCCGCTCTCCTCAAGGTCCTTTCATGCTTTATTTTCCTCCACAGCACTCGTCACTTTCTGGTATACTATACAGTCTGATTTTATATTTTGTTTATTGCCTGTCCCCCTCCATTTGAATGTGGCTCGGCGAGGCTTATTCTCGCCTGCCTCCCCAAGGTCTAAAACAATTTCTACTTGCCAGCAGTCAATACATATGTATAGTAGGAATAAAGGAATCCCCATTTTGTAAGTGCTGAAACTAAAGAGAAGCTGTGCATTTTTCAAGGTTATGCAGTAACATGGTAGAGCTTGGATTAGAACCCAGGCAGCCTCCTGGTTCAAAGCTCTTTGTACCATAACCAGACCATGAATATTTTCTTTGTCATAATGACATCAATATATATGCTAGTTAAAGCTTCATTTTCATCTTATAGCCTGTCTTCTGCTCGAGCAAGCTTGTTTCTACCTTAATAGCCGAGTTAGATCACTGCATTGTCAGTCTAATTGGTCCAAACCCTAACCTGTACAGCAAGTACAGCCAGGCCCCCAAACACAGACTCTCTCGACTCTCTGGTTGCATCTGGACCACCGATGATACCAATATTATTTTATGTTAAGATAATTTTGTGGTGCCTGGGTGGTTCAGTTGGTTAAGCGTCCAACTCTTGATTTAGGCTCAGGTCACGATCTCATGGTTTGTGAGATCGAGCCCCGCATGGGGCTCTGTGCTGACAGCATGGAGACTGCTTGAGATTCTCTCTCTCTTTCTCTCGCTGTCCCTCCCTCTCTCCCTTTCTCAAAAATAACAAGCACTTTTTAAAAAGATAATTTTTATAAGGTAATATAAAGACATGGTTGGAAAAATCAAATATTATGTCAAGGACTGTGATAAAATATCCCAAACTCTCTGGATAATATATCTCTTGAGTGCCACCCACCTCCTCTCTCCTGCACTCTCTGAGCTTTGTGTCTTTCTGTGCACAGCTCATTCTGTGACTTTTCCTTCTCTTGGGTGAAATCAGTTTCCTAGCTCTCATGTCTTCTTCTTAGATTATTTCCTTATTTTGCCAGAATTCTTCCAGTAAATTCTTAAGAAGGGGTTATGGAAAGTAAACTTTGTGAGTACTTGAATGTCTGAAAATATATTTATCCTACATTCACACTTGATTATCATTTGCCCAGAATGCAGACCCCCTGCTTCTCAATGGAGAAGCATCAACTGTAAGGCAAGTGGTGGGATATATATTGGTGTAGCTCTCTGGAAAATTCAATCAGCCCTACTGAGTGAGTTAGCAACAGGTGTAGTTGCGTCTTTTAGTTTCTGTCTCATCCTTCCTTGCCTGGTCCCTGATCCCTAGCTCCATTTTTCCTGTGAGCTCCTCTCCAGTCTTTGGAAACGTTGAGCTTTCTGACCCCTGACCGTGCGCTCGATCCCAGGCCAGCGTCAGCCTTCTCCCTCTTGGCTTTCTGTTTTGCACTTCGCTGCTACCCTCAGCCCACGTGTCATTGACACTTTGATTAATTTGTCTGCAGACCTTATGAAGGGGAAATAGTGCTTGCAATTATAGTAATCTAATCCAAAAGACAAGTACAACAGAGGCCATCAATCCCCGTGTACCTATAAGTTTTCGTATTTCCCCTTTCCCCTACTCTATAGTTTTTTTCTGCTGCAAACAAAACAAAACAAAACAAAACAAAAAACCCGAAACAAACAAACAAACAAAAACAAACAAAAAAACCCTAAAGCTAGAGATCTTGGACGCAGAAAACAAATAATTTAAAAGAAAATGGTTTGTATTTGAGGAGTTTCTTTTTTGTTTTGTTTTGTTTTGGCAGAGAATGATTTCACATACGGGGCTTCCTTTGCAGATTGACGTGTTCAGAGATGAGTGAATAAGGGGCAGAGCTGTTTACAGCTCAGGGATGTGAAGCCACAACCAGTAGAAGACTGAAAGAAAGACCACCCAAGCATGGTATTCTCGTGAGTGGGAACGTGTGGCTTGAACACTGGTTAGAAAAGATATGAGAGATCGTACATATAAGGGAAGACACGCACACAAATAGTGTGGGGCTTGCTGGGCCTCCCAGAGCTGGTGTGCGGCTTGGAGGCCCAAGGCCGAGGGAGGGAGGCTGCCCCCAGCAATGCCTGGGAAGCGACGCCTCCCCTCTGTGGGCCTGGCTGCTCCACAGCACAGAATCCTGGGCGCCAGGTGTGGAGTCTGGGTAAGGGAATGACTTGGGGTCATTTAAAAGAGATCATGTCTACAAAGTGGCCTGCCAGAGTCAGGATTGCTCAGCATGAAGAGTTTGGGGGTTTCCAAGGGCCAATGAGGAGGGGAGTCCAGTGTGACTGGATGAAGGAGAGGTGCCCTGAAGCAGGGAAGCTCAGAAGGGGAGACTGACAAACCCACTCGAGTTCCCATGAAGGAAAGAATCTGCTAGAAGCATCTGCCAAGCCTGGAGACCTTGCCAGCTGCATGTCCCAAGAGCCTTCTTTCCCTGGTCTCTATGTGCTCCATAACCCTCCAGGAGTCACCACGGAGCCGTCAGAAACAGTCCCCAGGCGGCGGAGGCAGTGGGAAGGAAAGAAGAAACTGAGCACATGCCCGCCTCAAATCAGGGCCCACACCTGTGGGAGAGGGTGGGCGGTGATTGAAGTGTTCACTGATACATTGGGTTTGAGATGTGAGATGTATGACTTACAGGACTTTGTCTCTTTAACAGTGTCAAAAGGCCATGGGCTTGCTCTCGTTTTCATCTAAAACCAAGGGCAGTACTCTCCCCGTTGTCTAAGTCAAAGAGTAGAGTGGGGGACAAAACAGTAATACAAAGTTGCATTTGGAATGCATCTCACTAACGCCAGATCAATGAACTGGTAGTAAGTGCTTGGGGAGGATTATTCTATGCCTAAACCTAGAGTACTTGACTTTTCCGTCCACCATGATTCTTAGTAGAGATATAAGTGGAAAAGAAGCAGAGAAGGGGCCAATCCAAGGGTCCGAGTAGTGGCAGGCTGGCCAGACAGGGAGAGGGATGCAGCGACGGCAGAGTCCCAGGTGTGTGGGTTACAAAGAAAAGGTTCACTCGTGTTCGTGGGAAAGTTTATGATGCATACACTGTTATTATAAAATTAATTTATTTTTAATTTAATAGACTTTAAATAGCTTATATTCTAGTTAGAAACCAATAGAAAATAATAAAACATTCAAAACAGCCGAAATAGAATAAGGAGCAAAACTGAGTAAATCAGAGTTTATTCATGATAGAAGAATATGCAGTCATTAAAAATCAGGTTTTCAGGGCACCTGGGTGGCTCAGTCGGTTAAGCATCTGACTTCAGCTCAGGTCATGATCTCGTGTCGGGCTCTGTGCAGACAGCTCAGAACCTGGAGCCTGCTTCAGATTCTGTATCTCCTTCTCTCTCTGCCCCTCCCCGACTTGCGCTCTCTCTCTCTCTCTCTCTCTCTCTCTCTCAAGAATGAATAAACATGTAAAAAAATGTTTTTAAATCATGTTTTCAAAGAATATTTGATACATGAAAAAAGTCCCTGATACATTATGTTGAAATACTTAAAATTCCTGTTTCTATACAAAAAATGGTTTGATGTTAGTAGTTTCATATAGTTTAATCTAGAAACAAATGGAAAAAAATTGTAGAATACAAATTGTTTATACAGGATGATCCCAATTTAGGGGAAGAGAAGCTAAATAGAAATACTTATTGAGAGGCTTCTAGGTGATTAGTATTTTATTGTCTCTTAGAATCCTCCCAGAAACCCTTTGAAATAGCTATTGTTATTGTCTCCATTTTATAGGCTCAGGGATTCTGGGTGACAAACATGATAGGTTTATAGCCTGGTTCTGACAAACCCTGGCATTGGTGCCCTGGGACATGGGGGTCCTGGCCACAGAAGAAAGTGAACTGACACCCTTGGTTCTAGCCTTCACTCCTTACCCCCAAGGCTCTCTGGGAGGGGTCCCTTTTGGGGTGGTGACCAAGGACATGCTCCTCACCTTCAGAGCCCAATCCCTGGGTGGCTCAAACTTTGGGACATTGCCAAGTCCCATCGTGGCCCCCCTGACTTCCCCTCTTCCCTCTCTCCAACTGGCTTGCACAGCAGGGTGGAAAGCAGTGTCCCCTTCCTGACCAGCCAGGAGTGAGCACAAGAATGCAGGCTTCATGGTCTCCATGCATCCTGAGAGGGTGCCTTTTGCTGTCACTTAGCACCAGTAGCATGAAATGCTGTATTCTCCCATGGAGCCCTAAACAAAACTCCAGGGCACATGCATTTAACAATCCATTATCTTGTAAGGACCACACAGAAAATGGCAAGACTGGATCTAAATTCAGCTTGCCTGTCTCCCTAATCAAAACCACAAGGAGCTGCCAGTTCACACCCAGTAGGTAGGCTGTAATCATAAAGACAGACAGTAATAAATGTTGATGAAGATGTGGAAACATTGATCCTCATACACTGCTGGTGGGAATGTAAAATGGTACAGCCACTTTGAAGACAGTCTGGCAGTTTCTCACTTGAACTACTTGTCTATGTTTAACCGTAGACTTGCCATATAATCCAGTGATTCCAACTTTTAGGTATGTACTCAAAGGAAATAAAAACATGTCCACACAAACACTTCTGTGTGAATCATCACAGCAGCATTATTCATAACATACAAAAAAGCAGAAACAAACTAAATGTCCATTAACTGATGAATAGATAAATAAAATGTGCTATATCCATACAATGGAATATTAATTGGCAAATAAAAAAGTACTAGTACATGCTATAACACGGACGAATCTTGAAAGCGATTATGTTATTAAAAAAAGACAGTCACAAAGGAACCACATATAATATGATTCCACTTATAGGAGATGTCCAGGACAGGCAAATTCATAGAGACATTTACAAGATATGTAAGAAATATGCTGTATTAATGGGCAGAAAGAATCAACATAATAAAAATGTCAGTTGTCACCAAATTCAAGATAATTATAATCCTAATCTAATTTTTTTTTTCCCCAGGGAACTTGACAAATCAATTCTAAGACTTAAGCGAAAGAACAAAGATACTCTGGAAGAAGATAAGAAGGGAAAATTTGTTCTAGATAGCAAGACTTACAAAGCAATGATAGTATAAACTCCTGATGCTCAGGGCTTAAAACCTTTTAGAAAACAATGTAGGATGATATCTTTATGACCTTGCGATAGATAAGCGGTTCTTAACTAAGACAAGGTATGCTCTAACTGCAAAGGAAAAGATTGTTTGACTACATTAATGTGAAGAACTTCTGTTCATTAAAGGTCAACATGAAGAAAGTGAGGAGTCAAGCCAGAGTCTGGGATATGGTAACTGCACACATATGACTGGCAAAAGGTTCGCAATCTGGACTATAGAAAGAACTCCTGCTTATCAGTAAGAAAAAGACAACCCAACAGAAGTATGGGCAAAAACTTGAACAGACCTTTCACACAAGAGGAAACAGATGGTGAATAAACATGCTTGACTCCTCAAGGCAATGCAAATTAGGACCTCAACTAGAAACCATTTTACATCCACTAGATTGGAAGCCTTAAGAACTTTGCTAATGCCGAGTTTTGGAAAGAAAGTGGATCAAAGATATTTGCATATTGCCATTGAGAATGCAAATGAAATGTTTTGTATATCCTATGACAGAGCAATTCCACCAATATATACCCTGGAGAAATTCTTGAATGTGACATCATGAAATGTAATAAAGTGTTCGATACAGCCATGCTCACAAAACAATGAAAATGAATGAGCATGGATGAATCTTAGTACTAGAAAGTTCAGTGAGAAAAGCTGGTCTCAGAAGACTACATAGTGATGAGACATATTTATGAAACTCAACAAGCAAAACTAAGCCCGATATTGTTAGTGATACAGTATAAAACTATATATGTGTATGTAAAAAAAAAAAGCAAGGAAATGATAAATCTGACATTTGAGAAAGGGGTTATACCTGCTGAGGGCACAAGGTTGGGATAGGAAAGGAACACAGATAGGATCGTGTTTCTGTTCTATTTTGTACGTGGGATGGTTTAATGATAGGCATTTCATTTATTATTATGCTGTGTAACACATTATAGTCTTGTTTGTGTATTAAGTGCATTAAAATTAGACACAGAGAAGAAAGCCATGGCCAAAGCACGTCAGAATTCCGGGCTCAGATGTAGCTGTGTATATCCATCCATCGGCTTTCTGCGTGCGTGTTGCGAGGGGCAGCGTACAAGAGCCCAGCACCCCCGCCAGAGCCCTGGTTTCCAGAGGAGGGAGGCATGCCGAGTAGGGCTTGTAGTTTCTCTCACTCGACTGGCTCATGGCCCAAGTCTATGTGCTAACGTCTGTGTTTCCTCCCGAGAGGACACAGCAAAAGCTCTGTTACCCAAACTCTACAAGTCACCAGTAGAAAGGCTGCTGTAGTTTGGAACACCTGTAACTGAATATCACCGAAGAAAGGAAGGGAGCCATTCCGCCTTGCTTTCAGGGGTCTGAATGCACTGTGAGGGCTCCGAGGAGGAGGAGAGGGACAGGACAGGAGAGGACAGGAGGGCACAGGGCCTGGGAGGTGGCCCTTGCGCCTCTCCCAAGAGGTAGTGCTCTTTGGACACATCAGGTGCCAGTGGAACTTGCTGGGTGGAGGCTCGGTGCCCAGGGAACACTGCCAGCGAGTAGGCTGTGTGTCCACAAGGACAAGTAGGAGACTCTTGGAAATGCCTGTATCCACAGCTCGGAGGATATTTTTATTGAAGAGAATGGGATTTACGGAGCGCCTGGGTGCCTCAGTTGGTTATGTGTCCAATTCTTGATTTCAGCTCAGGTCATGATCTCGAGTTGGTGAGATGGAGTCCCACATCAGGCTCCTTGCTGGGTGTGAGCCTGCTTCGGATTGTCTCCCTCTGCCCCTCTCTGGCTCATGAGATTGTGCACTCGCTCTCTCTCTCTCTCTCTCTCAAAACAAAACAAACAACAACAACAAAACAAGAGAGAATGGGATTTATAAAATATTTTTTTTTGGTTGTTTATTGGGACATGGTATCAGCATTAGTCATATCTCTCTGTCTCCCTCCCTCTCTGTCTCCCTTTGTCTCTGCTTCCCTCCCTTCCCATCTCCCCGGATCCTGATAGCAATATTGTGCTACAGCTCAGAGCACAGATACCTACTTGTTATTATTTGCTCTTCTAGGGGCCCCTAGATATTTCCCCAGAAATAAAGGGTAACGTTTCCCAGGAAAAGTGCAAATGTCCATGGCCTTCGTTTGAACATGACCTCTGTCCCCCGTGGCTCCCTCAGTCCCCCTGAGTCTGTGGGGCATGATTCACTTCTGTGTGGTATGCTCTTTAGTTTCCAGAGCCGTGATACGAATAAGATGACGTTAGGGTTTTAATTGTGCCCCTTCTCTGGCATTGTGCTTCTTAACTCCCAGCCTTCTAAATAAATCTCTTTAGAATCTTTACATAATTATCAATGTTTTATGTGTAAATGCCAAGGTTGACAAACTGCTCTGAGAAATTTAATTAAAAACCGAGTAGGCTTATTTGGAAATCGAGAAGTGGCATTTTATTTCCTCCTAAATATATTTACACATAAAGAGAATATAATATGATGCTGCAACTCAAGAGATACGAGCACAGATTAAATGATTCTTACGACAAAAGCTTAAGTGTATCGTTCCAATCCAATCTCCTTCAACAATGCAAATCGCTGCATAGCTAATGGTTGTGCAGCCCTAACAGCAGTCACTTGTGTCAAGTGAAAGTCTAAATATGAAACTTTTAAAACCTTTCTTAGAAATCGTTGCTGTTGGGTTATCCTATAATGTAAGGGTTCACTACGGTCTCCAACAGGCAACGTGGCTTTTTGGTTAATTTTTCTTCAATAGACTGGAAATGAGAGTGCCAGATCAACTCATTAAAACACTGAAATGACAGTCTCACTGTTCAGATACCACAGGGTGTGTAAACCTTGCATTTTGTAAGGTCAGATTTTTACACTGGAAGTCGTAGACATCCTTAGATTTTTAGCAGAAGGCTACCGCTCCATTAATTACATGAGCTCTGTTGGGCTACGTAGAACATGATTAGGTTTTGTCGACATTATATGAACACTGATTGCTGTCTAATCTCTGTGGATCTACAGAACTAATGCTCTGATCATAAATAATACATGTGGGGTAAGAATTCTGATGTTAATAGGCATAATTTGCTGTGAATATTTCTAATACTGAGGCATTTTGAACTTCCTACATTCTGTTTTGATGACCTTGGCACTATGAGAGTATAGTAAGGAGAATATATTTCGTTATATCTTCTGTTAGGTTTAGCTTTTTTGAGTGGTTATTTAACAGGGTTTAGGTTTTTGTTTTTGTTTTTGTTTTGAGTGGTTATTTGATGGGGTTTATTCTTTGCTCCACTACTAAACAAACAAGAAGCATCTGGAAGAAACCAAGTCAGTTCCCAGCAGGTTGGAAGTGGAATGTTCTCATCCTAGAATATAAAATCCGGGGCCCCTGGATGGCTCAGTCAGATAAGCGTCTGACTTCAGCTCAGGTCATGGTCTCACGGCTGGTGAGTTTGAGCCCCACAGAGGGCTCTGCACTGACAGCATGGAGCCTGCTTTGGATCCTGTCTCCCTCTCTCTCTGCCCCTCCCCATCTTGTGCTCTTTCTCTCTCAAAAATAAATAAACATTAAAAAAAAAAAGAATTTAGAATATAAAATTGAAATTCTCTGCCCCTCCCCATCTTGTGCTCTTTCTCTCTCAAAAATAAATAAACATTAAAAAAAAAAAGAATTTAGAATATAAAATTGAAATTCAAAATAATATTGACAAGATGAATTGTTGGCAGGGTAAGTACAACTGTTTCCTGGGAAGAAGAGCATATTTCAGGTGCGTGAGATCTAGGTTCTAGTGTTGGCTTGCGATACTGAAAAAGTTACTAGACCTTTCTCAGTTTTGTTTTCCTTATTTGAGAAATGGTTGATTAGACCTAATAGTCTGTAATGTATCTCTCTGTAGGAAACAGCATTTCTCCAAAATAAAAATGAGAAAGGGTTTGTTATACACAAATATAGAAGAATTTCTGTTCCTACTAGTACATGAAATGACCACGTCCTATAAAACAAGATTGTGTGTTGAGACGTAAGCCCTAGGGCAGCCCTCTTAATGAGATGCCCACTCTTGCCCTACATCACTCACTGCTCTCGAATCTAACGGATGAAAAGCGATGTTTGTGAATGTCTCCGTGCATTGCTATAACTTGTAGCGTTCACATTCTTTGCCAATGGGTACCCAACGTGCAGCCAGCCATCTTGAAGACTACAACTATTTTTATACCATGCAGGAATCTTAGGCTTTGGACTTTACTCTGGTGGGTTACAGAGATGCAGTTTCACATCACACATGACCTTGGCATAGGTTAAAGTACGATGTTTCTGAAGATGCCTCTCTGTCTCATGACTTTTCTCATCGGAAGAATTTTCCCTCCAACCGCAACTCTCGGAATCATTTGTACATTCACCTCAACTCTGCGACTTGGGGATGTCAGGATCTTCTCTATCTAGATCCGGCTCTTGCCCCCCACAATGCCAAATATGTGCCCTGCAACATTCCCTGTGTTTATACACATATCTCCTATCGTAAAATCTCCACAAGCAAGTATATCATCCAGGACACTTTATGTTGTTGGTACTGTTTACCTGGTGTGACTTCTCTAAGCACCAGTAATAGGAGAGTTAATTGGGGTCTTTAATCATAAGTCTGGTTTGGGGTGCAAGAAAAAGAAAATATTCAATTCAATGAACTTAAAAAAGAAAATGTATCACGTGAAATAAGAAGTTTGGCTCACGAACCCAAGTCAGGGTAAAGGACGGACTCAGGTTTACGTTGCTCAGCTTCCTGGCTTCTCCTGATGGTTGCAGAATGGTTGCAACAGTTCGGTCATCACGTCTAGTTGTGGTTACGTCAGCAGCAGAAGAAGCATTTTCTGTGTGTCTCTTGTCATTAGTGAAGGTATCTTTTCCATATTGCCTCCCCTCCCTGGCTCAGAGTTCAATACCTGTGCCTTAACCCATTACTTGGCTAGAGGAATAAAACTATCATGACCCTTAATTGATATCTTGTTTCACCTGCCCAGTTTATTTATATAGACATAACAAGAAATGTGGAATAATGCATACAACTTTCTTTTCATAGGTAACAAAGCCAGAACCACATAATATTAAAGCTTTAGAATTAACTTCTGTCTGGAGGCTTTGTAAAGCCTCTGGAATTAGAAATTATTTTTATGAGAGAGGATTTTTACCATTGCTATCAGCATTATTTTCCCTAAGATTCATTCTTTACTATCTGTGAGGCTAGAAACAGGTTTTTCTAGGAAGGCTTTGTAGATGTTATTTCTGTGTGTAAAACGTATTCCTCATTCCCAAATGGTGGGCTTATCACATCGAATTGAATGGAATTTTTGGCCTGGGCAGTATCCAGTTATATTCTGGTAATAAAAGGCCATAGTCATGAGGAGTAGTTTCTTCTAGAGGTGGATAAACTATATCAATTTGTTTGGTTAAATTTAAAAAAAAATTATAACAAATTTGGTTACAAAAAATAAGGAACTTAGTTAAGTTACTTTCCATATTATTTAATCTTTGTTATATTGTTTTGTAGACAGGGCCAATCAATACATGTCCATATAATCCAATTGTTATTTTAAAATTATTTTGACATAGTAGCTTATTTGAAATTTTTTTTTCTAAATTTTTTAACGTTTTTATTCAGTTTTTGAGAGACAGAGAGAGACTGTGAGAGGGGCAGGGGCAGAGAGAGAGAGACAGAGACACAGAATCTGAAGCAGGCTCCAGGCTCTGAGCTGTCAGCACAGAGCTCGACGCTGGGCTTGAACCCATGAACTGTGAGATCATGACCTGAGCTGAAGTCTGCCGCTTAACTCACTGAGCCACCCAGGCACCCTGACATAGTAGCTTTTAATTTAGGTCTTATGAGACAAGATCTCTCAGAGGAATTTTTTCCTTTTTCTCTTTTGAATTTTGACATTTCATTTGTGACAAAATGCCATATTAGGAACGCTTCATTCCAGCATATGAGTAGCTATAACCCATTAAATTAAGGATGAGATATTAAATTAAACGTATTTTTCTAATGTAGATTGAAATTAAATATTATTCATAACGAAATTAGTACTCACCGACTTTTCAGGAACACATACCCACCTTCATTATAATTCACCTTTCCATTTATTGAAAAAATTGAATTTATTATTTGATCAAGTTGTTAAATAAAAGTAAAAGTTCTTTGCAATGTGTGTTTGTGTGAATGTGTGTGCGCACTGAGGGAGGTGGCAATGTATTTAATGGTACCTTCAGCCTCCAGAGCAGACAACATTTTCTGCTGCTGGTCTTGATTTTCTTTTATACTTCTAGATACATTCCCAGCAGGACCTTAATGTAGTTAAATGAGCTTATAATGGCTAAAGGGAGAAAACGGTCTCCTAGATAGCATATTAGAATGCCCCTTCTGAGAAAAGAATTACAGCAAAACTTCGACCTAATTGTGAAAACATCAAACTTATAAAAGCATGAAATTGCATCTTAGGGTGCACATGAATTAATATTCTCGTCATGCTGGAGATTTTTCCACGTATATCAGCGCTCAATAGCACACAGGCTTTTGCACCACTGAGGATTGCATTGCAAAGCTGTATTGTCTGCTGAAGAAAAAAGAATAAAGGAAAATAAGTGAAATACCCAGAAGAGTTGGGGCTGCTCCATGAGTGAAGGATGCTTTAAGGATGGCCTTTGTCTGAAATTCCACTCTCGTGTTCTGCCCCAAGTGGGAGTAGAGCTGTTTCTCGCGGACCGATGACCCCCGGGAATTTGTGGGGCTTGCCAATTTTGAAATTTTTTTTTAATGTTTATTTATTTTTGGGAGAGACAGAGACAGAGCACGAGTGGGGGAGGGGCAGAGAGAGAGGGAGACACAGAATCGGAAGCAGGCTCCAGGCTCCGAGCTGTCCAGAGGATTAGGGCCACGCCAGATGGCCCAACACCACACCTGGAAACACGTCACTGCCACCTCTACTCAACTGCAATGTCAGTATGTTTGCAAAGGGACTATCCGGTGCTGCATGCCCGTGTTGCTGTGTGAAGCAGAGTAAACCATCTCTGAGCCCCAGACAAGGCCCTTCGGAGACCTGCGGATTCTGAGCAAGTTGGGCTGATGGTGTAAAAAGGCAGAGGAAAAAAGAACTATCTCCTCCCTACCTAGCAGTTTTTTACTGTTGATTTTAAATAGGAGTAATAATTTGGGGGGCCAGTAGTTTGAAAACAGCCCTCACTAGAAAATGGTTCTCTGGCATATGTCTACACGGACGGTAACATACTCACTTGGCGACGAGGCAAGGAGCTCTTCCAAAGCAGAGGTGAAGGGCACTGGCCCTGAGATCAGAGAGAGTAGGTTCTAATCTCAGCCCTGTGCTCTTGAGCACATTCCAGTAGATTCTCATTTTTCACGGTATGTTTTACGAAGTTGCCACGAACACTGAATTAACACTGAAATGCAGGGTTAGGCGACCCTTTTCGTCAAGTGATCAATACATACCCCAGTTTTACGTGTGTCTTTGTTTAAGCGCACCTACTGACTACGTATTGTTGACTCATTGACATTGCAATCCTGGCAAACAGCACTGTAAATGAGACGGGAACAGAGCTTATCTAATGCACACGTTTTCTCTGCAAAGCAGAGTCTAGGCTCTGCAGGAACGGAGGGACACTAGACAACACCTCAGCGCTGCGTTTGGGAGTCTTTTTCAACAGTGAAATCACCAACCAAAAGCCCAGAAACGCGAAAAACGCGGCCCTACCTAGATGGCAGGAAGGACACTTGCCTCGGTGAAAGCTGAAGCAATAGGGCAGAGCACTGCCTTGTGGGACCTCCCCCGGAAGGGGCGTGCAGGCAGCGCAAAGTTTTCCTTGCTCCACCCATGTCCACAAACAGCCATGAAAAGTACCATGAGTTTTGATGTTGAGGGACAAGTAAATTTTTGCGAGTAGGTGAATTCCTCAATAAAGAATGCGTAAAGAATGGGGACCAGCTGTATTTCACCTCCATGTACTTTAGTCTCCTCATCTGTGTATCAGAGATTGTACAATTTCTTCCAGAAGATTTCTGGGAAGGTTAAATGAGATGAGGTTTTCACAGCACCTGGTCCATCTGAGCTCCTTCTTCTGTCTCTTCCCCTGCATTCTTTCCAGCCTTGTCTTAGGACCCAGCCTGCTCCCCCCTGCCCTGGTCCTTCCCTCCACCAGTGTATACATCCAGACTCCAGTGGTTTCTCACCCGTATCCTCTAATTCCGGTGTGCCTCCTCCTTTAAGACTGGGTGAACCCTCAACTTTGCCAAGAAGGTTTTCAGATAATCTTAATCAATGCTGGTTGTGCCATACCTGTTAGGTGGTAACGCTTTGCTTGAATCTGGTTTTGGGGTCTTGTTTCCTCCTCCCTCGTATACTTCAGCTGAAAAAAGCTTTTGCATGTGCTTCCTCCATTCTTCCCCCCTAAAATAATAGTTATGCCGATCCACAACTATATGGTCAACTTGTCTTCGACAAAGTAGGGAAGATTATCCAGTGGAAAAAAGACAGCCTCTCCAACAAATGGTGTTGGGAAAACTGAACAGCAACATGCAGAAGAATGAAACTGGACCACTTTCTTACAGCATACACAAAAATAAACTCAAAATGGATGAAAGACTTAAATGTGAGGCAGGAAACCCTCAAAACCCTAGAGGAGAACACAGGCAGCAACCCCTTTGACCTCGGCCAGAGCAACTTCTTACTAGACACATTGACAGAGACAAGGGAAACAAAAGCAAAACTGAACGATTGAGACTTCATCGAGATAAAAAGCTTCTGCACAGCGGAACAATCAACAAAACTAAAAGGCAACCTATGGAATGAGGGGAGATATTTGCAAATGGGATATCTGATAAAGGGTTAGTATCCAAAACAACTTATCAAACTCGACCCCCCAAAACAATGCAGCTAAGAAGGCAGAAAACATGAATAGACACTTTTCCAAAGAAGACATCCAGATGGCTAATAGACATATAAGAATATTCTTAACATTACTCATCAAATCAAACCACAGTGAGATACCACCTCACACCTGTCAGGATGGCTAACATTAACAACACAAGAAACAACAGGTGTTGGCAAGGATGTGGAGAAAGGGGAACCCTTGTGCACTGTTGGTGGGAATGCAAACTAGTGCAGCCACTCTGGGGAACAGTGTGGGAGGTTCCTAAAAAACTAAAAGTAGAACTATCCTATGACCCAGCAATTGCACTACTAGATATTTACCCAAATGATGCAAAAATACAGATTTGAAGGCATGCATGTGCCCCCATGTTAACAGTAGCATTACCAATAATAGCCAAACGATGGAGAGAGCCCAAATGTCCATCGACTGATGAATGGATAAACAAAATGTGGTATATATACAAGGAAATATCACTTAGCCATCAAAAATAATGAAATCTTGCCATTTGCAACAGTGTGGATGGAGCTAAAGGGTAATAAGTCAGAGAAAGACAAATACCATAGCATATGTGGAATTTAAGAAACAAAACAGATAAATATATGGAAAAGGGGAGGAAAAGAGGAGAGAGAGAAACAAACCACAAGAGACTCTTAATGATAGAGAACAAACTAAGGGTTGATGGAGGGAGGTGGGTGGGAGGTGGGCTAGATGGGCATTGGGTATGATGGAGGGCATTTGTGATGAGCACTGGGTGTTGCATAGAAGTGATGAATCACTGAATTCTACTCCTGAAACCAATATTGCACTGTATGTTAACTAAAATGTAAATTAAAAAAAAAAAAGTCATGCTAAGTCTGTATTGTCAGCACCTATAGCCATTATGTACTATAGGTATTCTCTCATTCTAAACCTTCACTGGGTCTTAATTCTACAGGTTTACCAAATTTATTGCTCCCCCACTCATCTTCTGTCTCTCTAGTTATTTTGGTTATCTGAAGCTTATTCTCTAGTGGATTTCTCAAGAAGGGCTCATGGAAACAACATTCCTCGACTTCTTGCATATTGATAACAGTGTATCTGTATCTTTTATACTTAAAACCCAGTTTTGCTTGATATAAAACCAATGGCTTACATTTTTTTTCTTAAGGATCTAAAAATATGCCTTTCCATTTTCTTTTGGCATAAGTATTCTCTTTGAAACGTTTGATGATAATCTAACTTTGTTTTCTTAGTTATCCATTCTTTTTTCTAGATGCCAAGACATTTTCTTCCCTCCCTTCCTTCCTTCCTTCCTTCCTTCCTTCCTTCCTTCCTTCCTTCCTTCCCTCCTTCCTCTCTCACTCTCTCTCTCTCTCCATGTCTCCTCTCATTCTTTCTTTTTTTCCCTCCAGTAATTTTATTAGGTAATCTTTGGTCATTCTACATTGATATTCTTAGGTACAGTATGTGCTCTTTCAATAGGTGGTTTCAACTCTTTTTATTTTAGGAAAGTTTTCCTGAATTATAGTTTTTTACCATTCACTCTGTTCCCTTGCTTTTGATTTTTTCTTCAGGTACTTATATTATTTTCATTTTAAATCTTCAATATTTGTTATTTTCTCTCAAATCCTTTTTATCTCTTTCTTCATTTTTTGTTGATTTTTTTCAGTTTTCCTCTTTCTATCTTTTATGTCTCTTAAGGCATTATTTTTTGTGTCTTTTCATTCTTGTGTTTCTTCTGGTTTAGTCTTTAATTCTGAAAAACTTTTGAAAAAAACTTTTCCTGAGTTATGCAGCCTCATTTCTGAGTTTTTCTAACTCTTATTTATGTTTTCTTTCATGTGTTACACTTTTTAAAAACATCTTCTACTATTTGAAATAGTAGATTATAGTTTTGATCAGCTTTGTGGGCATGTCTTTCTACTATGCTTTAGTTGTCTGTAGGATGTTATTCTGCTCTTTATTCCTTTTCCCTTATGGTAAGTTTGTATAGGACTTGACCTTGAGGATTTTGTGTTGTCAGCTTTTACGCGGAGTTAGTTTTCCTGAAATCTTAGAACGAGATGGAGTCCAAAAGCATTCCTCTAACTCAAGGAGTGCCCGCTTCTGTTATTTTGTGTCGTTTACAAAATCTGGTGACTTTGCTTTCTGAGGTTTCCGGGGTCGGTTTCCTTCCCACTTTGACCTGGGCCTTTGCTTTATTTTATTTTATTTTATTTTATTTTATTTTATTTTATTATTTTTAAACGTTTATTTATTTTTGAGAGAGAGAGAGAGAGAGAGAGAGAGAGAGAGAGAAAAGACCCACAGAGTGTGAGGGGGAGGGGCAGAGAGGGAGTCACTGAAGTAGGCTCCAGGCTCTGAGCTGTCAGCATGGGGCTGATGTGGGACTCGAACTCTTGAACTGTGAAATCATGACCTGAACTGAAGTCAGACGCTTAACTGACTGAGCCACCCAGACGCCTGTGGGCCTTTGCTTTAAAAAGTATGGACTGATTTCTGAATTTGCCAGAAATTCAGGGGCCACACTCGTCTCTGCATTGTTCCAGGCTTAGTTTAGGTGCTACCAAAGCAAGCACGATTATAGCCTTTTGACAGGTTTTGCTGCTCTAACAATTCTTTCCATAGAAACTAGTATTTAAAAAAATACAAACCTGATTATGTCACTTCCATCCCCACCTTGATTGCTCTGTGGCTTCCCACTGGACTTAGAATAAAATCCAAACTCTTGCCGTAGGCTCAAAGCTGTGCACGCCCTGGCCCTCGTCTTCCTCTCAGATTTTCTCTTATTTTCTACCTCTCTTCCCTAGCCCCCTCGCTCCAGTCAGACTTGTCTATGTCCCGGAACAACCAAGCTTGTTCTGCCTCAGGACCTTTTCACCTGCTGTTCTCTTTTCTTGCAGCTCTCCCCTGCCTAGGGCTTCAGCTCTCACGTGCCTGGCTCTATCCCATCCTTCAAATATCAGCTCAGATGTAACCCTGACCGAGGTGATTCTTGGCCACCCTGTTTAAAGTGACCCTGCACCCCTGTCTGTCACATCTTTCTTTAATTTCCGTCTGAGCTCTTGTCACAGTCAAAAATTCTCTTAGCCTTTTCTTTACCTGTTTGCCACATGCTGACTGAGGCCGAGGATCTCTCCTGCCTTGTTTTCTACCATGTGTCCGCTGCCTCGCACAGTCCTGACACACAGTCAGGGCTCAATAAATATTTATTGAA
The DNA here is from genome assembly GCF_027475565.1 of Acinonyx jubatus. Taxonomy (NCBI): domain Eukaryota; kingdom Metazoa; phylum Chordata; class Mammalia; order Carnivora; family Felidae; genus Acinonyx; species Acinonyx jubatus. The sequence goes on from NC_069380.1 coordinate 11,822,328, forward strand.
AGAACAAATAAGTTGGGTTCCCATCATCTGTGTGCTTTTAACAATCTTCACTGCCTCACTGCCCCTTCCACCCTTTGTGCAGAGTCACTTCCTAGCGCACAGTGACGCCTTCCTTAGGACTTTTATCCCCTTACTCTGTTATTCAGCCATCCATTCACAATTGTATCTGCTTAATCCTCTCGACCGGGGGCTCCTTGCAGACAGAGTTAATGCTATTTGCCTCATGTCCCCAGCTCATAGTGGGGATGCAATAAATCTTCCTCGAATGAGTGAGTAGATGTTTTCTCTGGACAGCCGAGGTGAGAGGACATTTGGGAAGACACCCGACGAGTAAGCTTGGGAAGTTAGAGAGAAAAATATTTTCAAAGCCCACTCTTCCGCTGCGTGCCACTAAATGTGCTTTCTTCTGTGGTCCCTCATTTGATCCCCACGAAACCCTAGAAACTGGAGCAGGTTTTACTATTTTGAAACGAAGACACAGGAGCCTTGTGAGTTTAAGTCTGGACTTAACAAAGTCTAGAGGGAGTGAATTGAAGACAAAAAGCCATTTGATGCCAAGCACGGTGCTTTTTGCATGAAACCGGGTTGGGTGTGTGTCTAACACAGCACAGCGAGACAAGCGTTCTTTCACGGATGATGAATGTCGGAAGGTAAATCCACAGAGAGCTTGCATTGCTCTAGGCCAGTGCGGCATCATTGGAACAAGGGTATAAACTCGAAAGGGCTGTGATGGATACGACCCATCTGGGTGCACAAAGCCTGGTGTGGGTTTTTAAAACATAAGAGTCTGGCTATCATTCTTGTCTAGAACAGGAGCTGAGAACCAAACAAAGGTGGGGACACGATGGGTCAGGAGGAGGCGGGAGGCGGGAAAGGGTTGGTAAACAGGGCCGTGTGAGGATGAGTGAAGGTGCCCGCGTGTGGCGGCCGCGGATTATGGACGGCAAGGAGCTGTGTGGGAGCTAAAGGGGTGATGATGGACAGTTGGTGGCAAGGGGTGGCCGGAGCGCTTCTGCCAAGGTGGGGAATGAAGTGGGCGCCCCACGCCAAGGCCAGATCTTGTCCACGTCCTTATGGTGCCCTGAGCGTGGGGGCTCTGAAGCGCGCCTCCTGTCCGTGGCTGGTGTGCATTTCCTGCGGGCTCCTCTATTCTCTCTCTACTTCAGATTTTCACTTCGAAGAAGCTGCACTACAGTCTAAATTGGATTCTGGGAGACAAATGGCATGACGCTGCCACCTTCATTCCTCATTTACTCACTCTTTCAGGAGGGCCTCCTCATGGATGGTGGGTGCAGGCCACTGAGAACCTGAGGCTGAGTCTCCCGGGGACCCGGAGGGTGTCCCGAACAGAAGCAGGCCGTCGTCTCCCACGTTCAGGCAGCAGCCTCCCTGCCCCACACCCTCAGCCACCACGTGAGTTAGGGATGCTCGGCGTTTGTGGCATTTTCTGAGCACTGGCTGCCGACCTGGGTGGAAAAGCCATTTGGAAGCTGGTGTCAGACCCTGTAACCCCGCCCGTCCCTGCCCAGCATCTCTGTCCCTCCCCTGTCCCACCTGTCCGCCTGGTGTCTCCATCTCTGGCCACAGACGCTTGGACCTCCGCCTCCCCATCGGGTTGGTCAGGTCAAGGTACTGATATGCTCTGGTTAAAGGACCCTGCTCTGGGAGATCACCTCGCTCCAAATACTTGCCCCCTGTCGCTTGCTAAAGTTGCACTCACTTCCTCCAGCAGCCCTCAAAGGTACCTGTTTCATAGTCCCAGGGTCAGTGTTAACTCGTCCTCCTCTTTTCCTTCCCTTTGCCTCACTGAACGCTCATGGGAATCACTAATACCCATTACCACACCTGGGAGCAGTGGTTCTCAAACCTCTCTGGAAAACGATGACATTTCATTTATTTCATTTATAAGATCGAAAGCCCAAACTTCGGCTGAAAGCAGCCACCAGCTCACGCTAGTCTCCCGTGTGTGGACTTGTGGCAGAGAAGTACCGGCAGTCCGGGGAAAGTATATTGGGGGAAATTATGAATTAAGAAAATACCGTCCATGAGCATGGTTCTCCTCTTCCAAATGAAGACCTGGGGATTGTGAGCCTCTGGCAGAGCCCCCTCTGTGTGCTGTGGGGATGAGGCAGCATTTGAAGGAGGGAGTGACGAGGGAAGGAATCACGCACGTCACGCACCCACCATAGGAGAATCAACGCTGGGGGCTTTACAGTGAAGTTTAGGTGTCATCGGAGGGGGGCCCCGAGGGCTGGAGAGGGTTAAGAATAGCCAAGGGGTCCCTAGGAAGCTCCACGACAACATTTTTACCCTGGAGGAAAGCTGTATAGAGGGTTGGGAATGATACTAATAGCTAACACTTCTAATAATGTCTATGCCATGGCCACCACTGTTTTTTTTTTTTCTTTTAAGCCACTTCATTGAGACGTGACTGATATACAAAAGGCTGTATGTAATTAATGTATACAACTTGATGAGTATCTACCTATGAAACAAGTACTAGAATCAATGCCATGAACGTGTCCATCGTCTCCAAAGGTTTCCTCCTGCCTATTGGTCCCTTCATTCATTCATTTCATTCATTCATTCCAGCACTGTTTTAGGTGTGCTTGTATCATCACCATTTTACAGATGGAAAAACTGAGGCACAGAGAGTTCGTTAGAGAGTTAGTTGCCCAGGGTTAGTTAGTAGAGGTGGGCTTTGTGGAGTCTGTGTCTTTACTGCCTTACCTGGCCTTGCTGACAACCGCCCTTCAGCGTTCCCTGCTCCCCACCAGCGAGTAGCCTCACTGTGTGTGTGTGTGTGTGTGTGTGTGTGTGTGTATGGGGGAGGGGGCGGGGGAGAGAGAGAGAGCATGCCAGTGAGCCCAGGGGTCAGCGCTAAGCCCCAGCAGCACTGAGACTCTGTTTTCCTCAGTGCCGTGTCCTTCCCACCCACACAGTGCTCAGGAAATGTTTGTTGACTCAGTGAAGGAATAAACTTAGATTTTTCTGAGCGCAGGGCTCATGTAGCTCTTTTGTTAGCAGTTATTTCGTGGCCTTCGTTATGACCCAGTTTTCTTTTTTCATTTGGGTGAAAAACGATTCTGGCATTTAAACAGCATGACTTCATTGTTGATTTTTTAAATCTATCCCCACCATCAAATTCCCCTTTTGGTATTTTGTCTCTCCTAATATATTTAAAAACATCTGTCTTTGTAGTCTTTTTCTTCTTTCTTTTGAATCTATGATGCATTTTAACAAAGGGTATTCTACATATGCAAAACAGCTATATTTTTTAGATTCATTCCATAATAGAGGTTAAGAGTATAGCTTTTTGATAATAAAGAACTTTCTTACTATCTTTCTGATTGATGGAATAGGCAAAGGAAACACCATAATTGTGTGAAACGGTCTGACTTAGAAACCAATTATAAGGAACATAATTATCTACTAATAAAATATGCATGTAAGTCCTTGGTTGCTGCTTCTAATGTTGCCGTAGACAAATGTGTAGCTAGCAGAAACTTGCATAAAGCAAATTGAAAGCCAACCTTTTCTAGATTATGTCTGAAAATCTTGTGACAGCCAATATCTCAGAATCAGAAATAATACCTGTTTTTTCTCCAGCAAATGTCTCACCATCTCCCCATTTGAGTGTGTGTGTATGTGTATGAACATGTGAGCGTGTGAGTGTGTGTGTGTGTGTGTGCATGTGTCGGAGTGATGGGATGGCTCAGAAGGGATATTTTCTCATTGGAAATTAAAGTTCACAACTCCCCCTTTCTGTCTACTGATGATTATCAGTCTATAGGTTTCTCTGAACTTCAAAGCTGGAACTCTAAGGTTCTTTTTTTTTTCTTTTGATTTTTTTAATGCTTATTTATTTTTGAGAGAAAGACAGAGACAGAGAGAGAGGGAGAACAGAGGAAAGGCAGAGAGAGAGGGAGACACAGAATCCGAAGCAAGCTCCAAGCTCTGAGCTGTCAGCCCAGAGCCTGATGCGAGGCTCGAATTCACAAGCTGTGAGATCATGACCTGAGCCCAAGTCGGAGGCTTAACCGACTGAGCCACCCAGGTACTCCAGTTCTTTTTTTATCATAAGGATGCAAATGAATAAAAAGCTCCCCCCGTTCCCTTAGAAAGCACATCACTACAAAATATCCCTTTGCCCACCTCAGTTTCTGTAAGCTGTGGTCAGTGGAACAAGGGAGCCCAACACCCCTCTCTTTCGGCGTCTCAACGGGACCAGGGCTGTCTGCTCTGGGACAAAACAAGAGAGGCTTCCTTGCGGCCCTCCTCTCCCGCCTCTTCAGGGGCATTTGTGAGAAGTCTGCTAGGCTGGGGCAGGCTTGCCAAGGTGGGGTCAAGCTGCACAGCCCTTCTGCCTTAGGCATTCAGAGCCTTCACTCCTACCTGTAACATCCGAATAAATTCTTGTCCTGAGGCCGGTCAAGGCCTCACTGAGGTGCTGTGTCGCTGAGATTATGCCTTGTGCTTCCTTCGTCCTATTGCTCTGCTGCAATCTCCTCACTCACTATGTTTTATCAGTTCTAAAGGCATGTTTTTGGGGGTGGACATATTTTAGCATCTTTGAAATCGGGATGCATCTTACAGTCAGTAGAAATTCCATTTCGTACCAACTCTGTCCTGAAGGCTGTGCTGTGAACAGTCTCTGCTCCTGCTGTGTCTTCTGCTTTCCATGCTTTGTCTGCCTGTGGAAATCGGTCCAGCTCCAAGACTCGGGTGTACGTGGAGGCTTCCCTGATTATTCCCATCCAGAAATGATCCCTTTCTTCCCTAAAATCTGTACAGAGATCTGTTTGTGCCTTCTCGTGGTATTTAGAGCCTTCCTGAAAACTGTTCATCAAATTGTTTTTCTTCCTAATAAATTCTAATTCTGATTCTCGTGGGTATATGTAAGCACAAGATACATTTAAATCCTCAAACGGTTGCTTTTCCATGAGCAATTTGGTAAGGAAGTTTTGGCAAAACTCTGATTCAGATACAGTATCTGCTATTAATTTTATGTGAGATTTTTCTGTGTAAGGATCAACAGAAGGACATGAAAATACAAGTACTTAAGAATACTTTAAATGTCCTATTATTTATTCTAAAAATTTCATATTTTTTCAAATTTAAAAAAATCCAAGAAAAATAGAAAAATAGAAATGTTTCTGAATTTTTCATCTCCTCTCTTCTACCCCTAGGCCATTTACCTTTTTGATTCTTGGGGAGAAAGCAGGATAGGTAATGAGCCCAAATTATGGTGGGGAGGCTTGGGGGTGTTTGCCTTAAATGCCAGGGTGGAAACATAGATTTAAACCTGCTTAACTAAGAGGAACTCTTTCAGAGAGTTCTGAAATGAGGGAAGCGGTAAGCAATTTTTCCTGTCTCAGCTCACAGAGGCCCGGGACACTGTGGTCACTCAAAGTGGGAAGTAGGGAATGAACCCAAGGGCCTTCAGCATCCCCTAGCAAACACTTACAGAACTTTCACCGTGTGCTGGGCAGAGGATGGCTTGTGGATGATGGATGTCTGGCATTGGGCTTTCCAGAATGTGTATTCAAATTAGCCAGGCAGTTTCCACGCCCTAAGCTAAAGCAGTGAGAAACAACAAAGGTTTGAGTCTGAGGAGTGGAAGGAAAGGGCTACAAAAAAAGTAGATAAATACGATAGAGAGAAGAGTTTCTGAGAGTAAATGATGAGTTCAGTTAGGTCCTCAAAGAAATCTTCACTGACATACTTTTAGTTGGAGAAATTGTCTAAGCTATTATCAGTACGTGCACCTTAGTGTGAATGAGTCTGGGAGCATTTCTGTAGAGCAGATTTTACAACAGTGGCTGTGGGGGAACACTGAGCACCCAAGGAGGAGAGGGGTGCGGCTGAGGGAGGAAAGAGTGGCAGGGCAGAGGACTCCTTCCCCCTGTGTTCCTGAGACTGCCCTGGAGGAAGAGGCAAAGACAAGATCTGCTCTGGTTTTCCTGTAAGCAAAAGCTATCTATGCCTGCCGGGTGACTTGGGGGACCATGAGAAGCTGGGCTCCACCTCCAGCATCTGCCCTCTGGAGGGCTCTAGGTGGGTTGGCCATGGCTAGCCTGTGCTTGCGATCTGAACCCTCCATTCACAACGTGGCCTTTTCAGTCACACAAGTTGCGAACGCTGGGTTTGGCTGGTCACTGTTGTTGCCATCTTTCCTCAAGCTTCACAAAGTCTCATTTACAGCTGGGAATACAGTACATAAAGAAAGGTGCTGAATCACTGGAGCGCCCGACAAAAACTGGCTTTCTATCACTTCCTCTGAAGGCCTCGAGAGCTAAGATAGCATCTGAGGCGAGGGAGACTTTGTTATCTGGCAAATAGGTATTCCAGTGTGTACTCATATGCCCAGTCACTCAAGATTCATCTCTGCAGGAAACTTTCAACCAAACAAAAACATCGCTTTCTTACTCCCTTAGGTTTCAGCAGTATTGAATCATTGCATTGATCTGTCTTTTCATGGTTGGTATTGTGTCTTTTAAGTGCGAATGGGATCTATGGCCAAATTGCAAATCCTAAGATTGTTTCTCAGAGCACAGCATGGAAATGGTAGCATACAAATACTGTTTGCAGAAGGCCTTGTAGCCTTCCACAGAAAGATTGATTGGCAATGCTATTTCTCAATTCAACTCCAAAACAATTAAGCATTTATTGAACATCTATTATGGACTAAGCTTTATGCCGGGCACAGGAGATGCAAAGACGTAAAGTGAGAAACTATCCTCACCCTTGAGTTTCATTCATTCATTTATTCAACAAAACCCTATTCTAGGCACCGCTGATACCACGCCAGTGTTATCTCATGGAGGTCATATTACAGCAGGGGCAGGAAACAAATAGTATAACAGTAGGTGATGATTCCTAGGCCTTAGGGAGAGAGAAAGCAGGTAACCTGAGTTTATGTGTGTCTGTGTATTTTAGATGAGTGGTCATGAAAGACCTCTCTGAAGAGATGGCACCTGGGTAGAATTCTGAATAAATCAGGGACAGATTTACCAGGGACAGATTACCTTGTAGGAGGTGGCTTGTCTCATGTGCCCGAGCAACAACTAGAAGGCAGTGGCTGGGCTTGGTGAGCAAGGGGGGATCTGTAGGAGGTGAAGGCCAAAGAGCCAGGTCAGATCGTGCAAGGCTTAGAGGACACTTCTGGACTTAAATTTTGTGCTGTTTTATTTTGATTTTTGCAGTTTGATTTATTTTTAGCATATGGGATTTTAAAAGTTTATTTATTTTGAGAGACAGGAGTGAGCACAAGCAGAGGAGGGGCAGAGAGACAGGAGAGAGAATCCCGAGCAGGCTCTGCTCTGTCAGCACAGAGCCTGATGCAGGGCTCAATCTCATGAACGATGAGATCATGACCTGAGCCAAAACCAAGAATAGGACACTTAACTGACTAAGCCACCCAGGCACCCCTAGCATATGGGGTTTAGAAAAAGAAAAACATTAAAAAAAATTTTTAATGTTTATTTATTTTTGAGAGAGAGAGAGAGAGAGAGAGAGAGAGAGAGAGAGAGAGAGAGAGGAGGGGCAGAGAGAGAGGGAGACACAGAACTGAAGCAGGGCCCAAGCTCTCAGCACAGAGACTGATGTGCGGCTTGAACCCATGAACGATGAGCTCATGACCTGAGCCAAAGTTAGATGCTTAACTGACTGAGCCACCCAGGCACCCCCAAAAAGAAAAACTTTAACTGAAGCATAACAAACACAGAAAAATACACAAATCTCAGGTATACAGACTGAATATACCTGTGTAACCAACACCCAAGGTTGAGAAACAGAATTTCACCGGCACCCCATCCTAGTGCCGCCTCACAGACACCCTTCCCTCCCCATAGAGAACAACCATCTGGCTCCCAAAATGACTGATTTTGAAGTTCATACAAATGAAATGAGTCTTTTGTGTCTTGTTTCGTTCATTCAACATTATGATTCTGAGATTCTTCCATGTTGTGTGTTGTGTTTGTTCATTCTTGTTACTGTATAATATTTCATTATATGAATATTCCACAGTTCATTAATCTATCCATTTGGGTTGTTTTCAGCTTTGGGCTATTTCAAATACAGCTGTTATGAGCATACATCTATGTATCTTTTGGTATATATGTGTGTGTTGATATAAATCTAGGGATCAAATTGCTGGCTCATGGAATAAATATATGTTCAACTTCAGTAAATAGTATCAATTTCCAAAGTGTTTGCATCACGTTTCACCCAGATCAGCATTTTATGAGAGTTCCAGTTGTTTCATACTCTTGCCAGTGCTTGGGATAGCTTGTCTTTTGGCTTGTGCGTGTTAGCCGTTCTGTTGTGCATGTTGTGGTGTGCCATTGTAATTTTAATTTGTATTTTTCTGACACTCATGAACTTAAACACATTTTCATGTTCATATGTTTGTGGGCCATTAGGATATCTTATGTTGAGAGTTCCCTGTTCAACTCTTTTGCCCATTTTTGTTTTCTGTTAATTGAATGTCTTTTTGAATAGTTTGTAGTTCTCTATATATTCTGGATACAAATCCTTGGTTGAATATTTATATTGCAAATATCTCTCTCTCTGTTTTGTATCTTTATTCTCTTTATGGCATCTTTTGTGGGGGGAAGTTCTTAATTTTAATGCAGCTCTTTTATTATTTGTGGGGTTTTATTTTTGTGTTTTGTTTAAGAAATCTTTTCATATTCAAAGCTAACAAAGATCTTCTTTTATGCTTTTGTTTTGCAATTTTATTATGTTATCTTTCACATTCAGGTCTGCAGTCCATCCAGACTTCATTTCCTTGCATGATGTGAGGTAGGGATGACGCTTCAATTTCACACATATGGCTAACCATTTGACCCAGCACCATTTATTGGAAAGATCATCCTTTCTTCATTAGATTTAATTTTGAGTGCAGTGAGGAGCTGTTTGAGCCTGTTCCACAAGGGATTGACATGATCAGATCTGTTTTGAGAGGATCAATGTGACTGTGCTATAAAGAACAGATGGTGGGAGGCAGGGGTGAAAGCAGGGAACCTGGGAAAGAGGTTGTTATAAATAGGCCAGATGAGAGATGGTGGGTACATGGAGTAGGGTGGTAACAGTGAAGATGAAGAGATATATTTTGAAGATCTTGTTTCATAGGGCCAGCTTATGAATTGGATGCAGGGTGTGACTAAAACGACCGAAGTCAAATGTGGCTCCAGAGATTTTGACCTGAACAATTAAGCAATTAATGGAGAACTACTGGAGGGTACCTGGGGTCTCCAATATCCATGAAAATAATTCTAGCTGTCAGACCTGTGTTCAAATTTGGTTTAAAGTTTTATTTATAAACACGTGGAAGAAAATCTAAGTTGATTAAGTCAACGCAAATTTGAGCTCTTTTCTCCTTTGTCTTTTGTCTACCAGTGAAATTGGAAAATGAAAATACTTCACAGCCTCCCTTGCAGCTAACAATGACCACATAACATAGTCCTTGTCAACAACCAGTTTCAGAGGTGTCTTGGAGCCCCGAGGGGTGCCTGATACATGGTAGGTGCTGTGATATTTGTTGAGTGAAAGAATAAAAGAATGAAAAGTATAAATGATGTAATTCAAGACATAAGAGGTAAAGGAGATATTTCTGGAATGACATCGATGGAAGAAAAAGGAAAGTGATGGAGAACAAAGGCTGAGCAGCTGGCTTTGGCAAAATAGGACAGGTTTTCTCTGAGGTCATCGATTGTCCTGATGGTCACTCAGTCCAAGGAACTTCTTTTATTCTTGACTTTGACTCTGGTGAGTTAATGTTGATTACCCTCTCTGAGTTTTCCACTTTTATCCTCTCTTCTAGTTCTCTTACTTCTCTGGTCACACCTTTTTTTTGGGGGGGGAGAATAGCTTTGTTGAGATATAATTCACATACCATACAATCCATCCATTTGGTATGTACAATACAATGGCTTTTAGCCCATTCACAGATATGTGCAAACTCTACTTCGAAAAGAAATCTGTACCTCTTAGTGGTTCACCGTTCTTTCACCACCCCCAGCCCTGAGTAGCCATGCATTAAGTGCTTTTATTCTTCCTTTCAAATCTGGGTCCTCTTACTTCTCTTTCTTGCCCAATTGTCCTGGCTAGAATCACCCATACAGTGGTGAATAAAAATGGTGAGAGACAAAAAAATGGATGTCTTCATCTTATTCTTGATCTTAGGTGGAAGTTATCCAGTTTTCACCATTAAGCACAATGTTAGGAGTAGGTTTTTGTAGATGCTTTTTAATTGGGTTGAGGAAATTCCTAATTCTTCCTATTCTTAATTTGTATTTTTGACATGAAAGTATGTTGGATTTTGTCAGATACTATTACTGCCTTTTTTGAGATGATCATATAGCATTTCTTTTTATTCTATTAATATGATCTATTATATTAATTGACTTTTAGATATGAAATCAATCTTTCTTCCTGGGACAAATCTCACTTGGTTAATGCTATATAACTACATTTATATGTTGCTAGATTTAGTTTACTGATATTTAATTGAGGATTTGTGTCCATATTCCTAAGAGATATTAGTTTTCTTGTGCTGTCCTTGGATTTTGTATCAGGGTAATACTGGTTGTATACGTGAGTTGGGAAGTATTTCCTCCCCTTCTATTTTTTGGAAGAGTTGTAAAGAATTGGCATTAACTCTTTAAATGTTTGGTAGAATTCAATGGTGATGCCATCTAGGCCTGTTGTGGGTAGTTTATTGATTACTAATTCAACCTCTTCACTTGTTAAAGGTCTATTCAGAATTTCCAGTTCTTTTTGAGTCCATTTCAGTAGTCTGTGTCTTTCTAATAATTTGTCCGTTTCATCTACACTATTTAACTTATTGGCACACAATTGTTCTTAGTATTTTTTTACATTCTTTTTTATTTCTGTAAGGTTAGTAGTAATATCCCTTCTTGTACTTCTGACTCTAGCAATTTTTTCTTGGTCAGTCTGGCTAAAGATTTGTTGATCTTTCCAAAGAACCAGACTTTGGTTTCATTGATTTGTTTATTATTTTTCCATTCTCTAACTCAATAATTTCTGCCCTGATCTTTATTATTTCTTTCTTTTTGCTTGCTTTAGATTTAGTTTTTTTCCCCCCAATGTTTTAAGGTAGAAGTTTAGGTAATTGATTTGAAATTTTTCTTCTCTCTTAATATAGTTTTACATATACAATATACAATACAACCATAATACCTTAGAGAAGCTTTTAGGGAAGGCAGGTGCCTGAGAACCTGATCCTCTCAAAAGACTATAATTTGTGCTGCCAAAATCTGGAGTCCTCTCCTGGATGGCTCTTGGTGTGTGGTCAACTGAATGAGTTTTCAGATTTATAAGGAAAGATCTGGAGAGAGACATAGACAGGGAAAAGACTCTTCATGATAAAGTGGGAGAGTCAATTTTTTCTGCCAGATGGAGGACAAGCTGGGAAGAGGGACTCTGGGGAGTGACATCCAGAGTGGGCCACAAGATGCAGATAAAGCCACCTCATACAAGTGACAGGAGCAGGTGCAATGATGGAGGGAGAGGATTCAGCAGGTGCTGAAATGTAGAACCAAAGAAACGTATTAGGTGAAACAGAAGCTTGGGGAAGAAAGGGAATCAAGCCCATTTTTATTTAAGTATTACAAAATAAACATGACTTCCCAACACTGGCAATGTCATGGTCACCTAGGTAGTCTGGCTTTGTCCATGTCTCTTTTCTCCGCATATGGGAAGTGAGTCCCTTGGCTCATCTGAGGACATCACATCCAACACAGTACGGGACTTGGTTGTTGAAATAATCAATGAACAAGACATGAATAAGGATGGAAGAGATTGGGGAGGGAATTAAGAGGCTGGGAGTGCTGGGGCATGCCAAACAGGGTTGAGTGATCAAGGAAGAGGATTAGATAAGGACCCGACAAGAAAAAATTCTGTGGGACTCAGATTTCTAGCAGTCATGTTCCCTGAGAGGAGAAGTGGGCCCAAGGACTGAAGGACCAACCAGGTGGGCTGTGAGGCAGACAAGGGGCCCTTTCCCTGGCTGGGGACTCTATTGTCAGATGTTTTTTCTTTTTTTTTAAATTTATTTTTTTTCTTTTCTTTTCTTTTCTTTTTTTTTTTTTTGTGAAATTTGTTGTCAAATTGGTTTCCATACAACACCCAGTGCTCATCCCAAAAGGTGCCCTCCTCAATACCCATCACCCACCCTCCCCTCCCTCCCACCCCCCATCAACCCTCAGTTTGTTCTCAGTTTTTAAGAGTCTCTTATGCTTTGGCTCTCTCCCACTCTAACCTCTTTTTTTTTTTTTCCTTCCCCTCCCCCATGGGTTTCTGTTAAGTTTCTCAGGAGCCACATAAAAGTGAAAACATATGGTATCTGTCTTTCTCTGTATGGCTTATTTCACTTAGCATCACACTCTCCAGTTCCATCCACGTTGCTACAAAAGGCCATATTTCATTCTTTCTCATTGCCATGTAGTACTCCATTGTGTATAGAAACCACAATTTCTTTAGTCAGATGTTTTTTCTAAGTGCAGCCACTGACTATTTACTTTTATAAGAAGTGTGGCTTCAGGCGCCTGGGTGGCTCAGTCTTTCAGGCATCCGGACTCTTGATATTGGCTCAGGTCATGATCTCACGGTTCATGAAATTGAGCCCTGTGTTGGGCTCTGCGCTGACAGTGTGAAGCCTGCTTGGGTTTTTCTCTCTCCTTCTCTCTCTGTCCCTCCCCTGCTCACACGCTTTTTCTCTCTTTCTCTCTCTCAAAATAAATACATAAATAAACATGAAAACATTAAAAAAAAAAAAAGTGTTCCTTGAGTGACTTTGCTATGTTTGGATAATACTAAGTAAAGCGATGATTTATGGGCAACTGTTGAGAGCAGCCTTAAACCCCAGCCCTGGGCTGGCAAGATAATATTGGTATATTCTCTGGAAGATCTCCTCTTCAGAGTTTATTACCCTTCTCGAGGCTGTAGTCAAATAAAGTTATGTTTGCTTAAACCGGATGTGCTTATCTGAGTTGTCTTCCTTTTAGGAAAAAAAGAATGGATACAGTGACATAAATCTGCAGGGCACCATGGAGGTGAAACTGATGGGGCCACATGCCGCGGGAGGGAGTAGGTGATATCCTGGGGGATGGACACACTGGGAGAAAAAGTGAAAGCAAACAGTCACATTTGTACAGCCCCAGTCCTGGAAGTGGATTTTGATTCCTGTCACACGCAGCTCCAAGGTGCCCCAGCAGCCGAACCCCTTCTGTGTTTGCTTATTTGTTTAGCAAAGGGAAATGTCCCCAGTCTAGCAGACTTCACGAACTATTTGCCTGAAGGGAATCACAATGAGGGAGCGAAACCGGAAGGCAGGAAATAAGGCTCGAACATAGGCTATTCTTTTTGAAAGGGCATTTGTACAATGACTGTATAATGTTCTGTCTGACCAAACAAACCATAGTTTTAAGAAATTATCTGTTTTGTCACTTCTATTTCCTCAGTGTCACATAGTAGGCACTCAGTAAATATTGCCTTGATGCATCTGGTTTGTTTTCAGTTTTTGTCTTTCCAAGCGATGCTGCCTGTGAACACGGCTACCTACAGGCTCTGCGTGTATCTGATCACGTCCTCCGGATAAATTCTTAGGAATGAAATCACTGGTTTAGAGCCATGCTTCTCAAGGTGCACACGAATCATCTGGGGGTCTTGTTACAATGCAGGATCCGATTCTATGTGTCTGGGGTGGAACCTGAGAGCCTGCATTTTTAAGAAGCTTCGGGTCCTGCTGACGCTGCTGGTTCAGGGACCACACTTTGTCACTTGAAGCCCTAGATAAGCAGGTGGGGCCGCTCACCTCCAGGGGGTGGGTTTGAGTGGACCAGGCCCTGGGTATCGGGAGAAAAGAGGCAACTAACCCTAGGTCTCTAAAGTCAGTCCCTAGACTGTCCAGGTGAATGTGTGCCCTTCCCTCATGAAATATGAGAATGACTAAAGAAATATCGGTGGTGAGTTTTGTGAACTGTTGGGAATCAAATAGACACTCTGAGAACCCAGAAAATCACTAACAAGCTAATAAATAGGCAGCTGGCAACCTGCCAATTCTTAGGAGCATCCATCCAGGCCCCACGCAGGAACAGGTGATTGCGGGGTCAGCTCAGGCTAGCTTTGCTGGGGACAGTCACACTGCCATCTGCCGAACCCTGCCTCGGGCTGAGAGCAAACTGCTCCCTCCTCCTTGCCTCCACTGTGGGGTCTTGAGGGACAACTTGCCGCAATTCAGCCCTCGGTCAGCAGGAACCCTTTCCTCCGAAGAAACTTGCCCCAAGATACCCATTGTCCTTCTGTCTGGGTTTACTCCTTCTTATGTTTATTTCCGGGACTGTTCTCTTCAAAGTGGCACTCAGGGGGCCGGCCAGAGAAGGGCGGGAAGTGCGGTGGGTAGCGTGCCCCCAAGAACTTCCACCGCAGATTTACAAACGGAGTGTGAGCTCCGGTTTGTGATGTGGTCGACCTCCAGGGATAGTTCTGAAAAGCTGCCATGGTTTTATCAGTTCTTATTAACGGTTTCACTTGGAGAGATTTGCCCCTGAGGTGATTTTGTGAGATGCAATCTAAAACCAAAACAAAGAAATGATTCACCAAAAGCATCATTTAGCCTGCAAGGGGAGAGGAATCATTCCTTCCATAAAGGCCTTTGCTAAGAACTAAACGCCGTGAAAACCCTGAAAACATATTTCAAATACTGCAGTTATTCTCAGGCAATCTGCTATGTCCTGTGTTTCTGCTAGTTCGATCACATGAGAGGAAATTTCTTTTCCAGCTGGGAGTTTCGGAGAACGTGACCAGTGCCAGGACACCACCTGGGCCCCAAAGGAGTGCTGGAAAGGTCTCGCAAACATGGGACCTGCTTTCACTCGGCCACCTGACCCAGCTAAGGAGACAAACCAGAGGCATACAGAATGTCCTGGTACCCAAGCCCTGAAAGTGTGCATCACAAGACCGAGCGAACGTAGACTAGCCTGATATGTACAGACGTCCGATTTCCCAGCGGAGGCGGCCTCCCCCTGTCTGTAGTTCTGGGACCCTTGTCTCTCGTGTGGAGCACTCTCATGACTCTGTTGCTTCTGATCTTACAAAAAGTTTTTTGTGAATTTGTCTTAACTCCCTATCTCGTAAGCTTCTTGGAGAATGTTAGGTCTGGCTCGACGTGGTAGCCTTCGTGCATAATAGACTCTGTGTCTTTTTTTTTTTTAATGTTTATTTTTGAGAGAGATAGAGCATGAGCAGGGGAGGGACAGAGAGAGAGAGGGAGACACTTAATCTGAAGCAGGTTCCGGGCTCCGAGCTGTTAGCACAGAGCCTGATGTGGGGCTCAAACCCACGAACCGGGAGCTCATGACCTGAGCCAAAGTCAGATGCTTGACCAACTGAGCCACCCAGACGCCCCTAGACTCTCAGTCTCTTACGAACGAATGATGAGTAGAGGATCAGGTAGAGACAAATCAAGAAGGTTTCCTGGAGGAGATGACCTTCCTCCTAGTTTCTGAAGAAAGTGATGATCTTGGGTTTGGTGAAAATATCTCCTTGATTTTCCTTTTCTCTGTTTTGTAGGCTTTCTATACCCTGTTCTTATTTTATTTTATTTTTCATTTCATTTTTTTAAGTTTATTTATTTTTGACAGAAAGAAAGCAAGCAGGGCAGGGGCAGAGAGAGAGGAAGAGAGAGAATCCCAAGCAGGCTCCGTGCTGCCAGCACAGAGCCTGATGTGGGGCTTGAACCCACAAGCCACGAGATCATGACCTGAGCCGAAATCAAGAGTCAACCCTTGACCAGTTGAGTCACCCAGGCGCCCCCTGTTCTTATTTTAAATGTGACTGATGCTCCAGGTCCTTCCATGTGTGTCTGTCTGTGTCAGTATCATCCGTCTATATCTATACTCTTTTCTTTCATCACTGTAACTCTCATCTACATTTATATGGTGGCTCCCTTCCTCCCAAACTCCCATCAGACCTCCCTGTGGAGCGTGGTTATTCCCGTTCACGTAACTGTGCTCGTGGACAAAGACGCCTGCAGATTCCTCCCATTTCCCTTTGTCACTTGGGATCTCAGGATGATTTCACTGACAGCCTGACTCTTTCTGTAATTCCTTTGCTGAACTGCCGATTCACAATTTCCTCACAGCCTTTTGCTGAGTGTAACTCAAATCATCTGTGACTTTGACCCAATGACAGGAAGCTCACACCTCAGGGGCATATGTCCCCTGGCATCAGAGTGGGCAGACGGTGTCCATCCCCCTTGTTTGTGAGAACATTTCAGAGCCAAATTCAAGCGCTGTCACCTTTGCCTGGATCTGACTCATGAACTAATTAGTCACATTTGCGGCTAAAGAAGAACGAGCTGTGGCAACAACTTGATTTATTTTCTCTTTCAACAATCTTTTGAACCTGACCGTGTATGGCGCAAGAGGTCTGCTCCTGTATCAGCAGCTTGACTGAAATATTTATTGAGCACTTCCCACAGACAGAGGAGTATGAGGGCTAAGAATTACAACAAGGGAAAAGAGGCAGGGGCTTTAAACTTACTTCCCGGGCTTGACAGGCAGGTCTCTGGGGAGCAGGAGACACCTGTTAACTTCTGATCCCAGGATGGGGCCAGGTCAGTCCTGCTCTCTTCTATGCTTCTGGCCATTTCTGGACAGACTAGAGCTCAATGGGGTCTCTGGGGACAGAACCAGAGGCAGGAGCAGAAGTCTAAGCCTTCTAGACAATCCTACGATAATGGAACCAGCAGGGAAACAGAAGAAGAGCAGATTTTATGGTTGTATTTAGCTCACATTTTATCATGCAAATAACAGTGTGACCATTAGGTGAGGGCAGTGGTCAAGGATCAGCCTGGTACTTAGCCCTGCCCAGTAGTACTTGGAGAGAAACACCAAGCACTAAGCAAAAAGCACTCAGGGTCCCACAGTCCCAACTCAATAGCCAGATGAGGCTTTCAACACTGTTCCTCCTTGTGAAGGAGCAACCTTCTTTTTTCTTTTCTCTCTGCGTCTTCTCTTCACCGTGAAGCCATCTCAATTCGAGGGCTCTCTGGTGCTGGGGCAGGAGCCCGGGGCGTGTCCGTGTGCAATGTGTGCATAGTGTGATCATTGCCTAACTTCAAGGGTTCTCTCGACAAATGATTTGCTTCTCAACAGTGCCTCTTACACCTACTTAAAAAAAAAAGCTTCTGGAAATACAAATGAGAGCAGAGACCTCTGAAAGGTCCCTTGTCATAACTTCCTTCCATTTAAGAGACTAGTCGTGTGTGTGTGTGTGTGTGCACGTGAGGGAGAGATGAACACTGAGTTGGTCTTTTGGGATGTTTATGATTTGATTGTCACCAAAACTAATGGTCAAGCTAAGCGCCCCAAGAGGGGCCTCTATCCTTGCAAACCAAAGCCAGAGCATTTATCATGTTTCCTCCCCCTGTCCGGCTCCTACCCTCTGCCCCCACCACCTCTCTCACCACAGCAAAGAGGCTCCTGCTGAAGGAGGCAGATGCCGGCAGAGCTAGGACACGACTGAGACGGCTGTACCAGCTTCTCTCCCCATGTGGGAACATCTCTTCAACAACAGGGTTCTAACTCATCGTGCTCTTTGAAAACTGCCGGGTGTCTGCAGGATCTCGCTGTGAGCTGAGTCCCGGAGTCTCGAACTACTGGGATCTAAAGAGGAAGCAGCAGGGGAGCGGAGAGCCCAGGGAAGATGGGTTTTCAGATGCCCGTGGAGGCTGGCTGGGACTCGGAGATCTGTGTGCGACAGGGCTGTGCACCCTGATGCCGGGGCCGTGCTGCCTGCCCTCGGGATTCAGGAAGGTCTGGCAGGAAAGTCAAAAAGCTAAGTCTATAGTGTCGCTCTTCCACTCAACTCATGGAGTAACGTTTGGTAGGGAGGGGAAGCAGGAAAGCAGGAGCAATTCCTTCCTGGACATTCTTCTAATCAATAAAGCAGGTGAATCTAAGTCCTATAAATATGTACTTCCCACCAAGGGAGAAAAAATACAGCCCTTCAATATTTTAGTTTTCCTTGAATTAGCCCTTATGCAAAGCAGTTGCTCCCCTCTGCCATGAGAACCTATTCACCCCAGAGTCTGCTTTCTAATGAACCTTCCAGAGGCCGTAGATTTGAATTTCAAAGAGCTTTCTGAAGGGTCCAGAGCTGTACCTTTACATGTAGAAACATTCAGAACAGAAAAGAGCATGGGGATAATTATTTTTCTCATCATCTGTACAAAAAAGTCCTTTTCTCAGCTTTATTGAGATATAATTGACAAATAAAAATTGTATACGTTTAAGCTGTACGGTGTGATGTTTTGATACACACATACTTGTGAAATGTTTACCACAATCAAACTAACACATCCATCACCTCCCATAGTTACCTTTGTGTGTGTGTGTGTGTGTGTGTGTGTGTGTGAAACATTTAAGATCTACTCTCTTAGTAAACGTCAAGCATATAATATAGTATTATTAACTGTCTGTGCAAATAACTTCTAAAATCTCCTGTGGTTCAGGGTCACGGCCAAGGTTGGACAGGGAATGAGTAGGAATGAAGGCTTAGATTACCTCATAAGAGCACCGTGCTCATTAAACTCCTGCTTTCAGAGTCAAAGAAGGAAGGTGTGGGGGTGGGGAGGCCGTCTGGGACTCAGAAGGAAGGGGGAGGAGAAAGTCAGTGACTCATGCATTTACCTACACCTTCATGGTCAGACCTTATAACTGAGCTGCTTGAATGAGCCCGGGGGATGTGCTGGGCTCCATGAGGTTTAAAGGTGCGGTGACTCAGTCTTTTCCACCTGATCTCAGAATCTGGCTGAGGAGCAGAGTGAGGACACCAACTCTTGGAATACACGGAATGCTGTGTTATAACGGAAGTTTCTAAAGTGCTCTGGGAAACCAGAGGAAGACGAGAGCAACAGTATCTGGGGCCAGTGGGAAGGTTTCATGGAGGAAGCAGCAGCAGGAGGAAGAGACACAGCCGGGAGGAAGGCGGGTTTTTGCAGGAGGTGGTCACCCAAGCCTGCTCTCTCCTC
Source organism: Acinonyx jubatus (assembly GCF_027475565.1). NCBI lineage: Eukaryota > Metazoa > Chordata > Mammalia > Carnivora > Felidae > Acinonyx > Acinonyx jubatus. The sequence goes on from NC_069380.1 coordinate 11,841,388, forward strand.
TGAGAGGGTGAACTCAGAGACGCCAAGAGGCACAGAACTCTCCTGGAATTTACCAGAGGCCTGAAATAAACTCAGGATACTACTGGCATTTGGAGACTGCCATGAACTATAAATAGAGAGTAGAGAAGATGTTCAGAATATTTTCTGAATGTGGAGGAAACTCATAGATGTTCCCAGCATTGAGGCTGTCCCACGAGAGCTGGGGCAGGGTAGGATCCATTGAATGACAGCCTTCCTTTCACAGGGAGCCTAAGGAGCTTGAGAGCCCCAGAAGACTTGCTCAGAGCTTAGCGCTCAATGCTCTGCATCCATGTGACTGTGGGGCGAACAGAGACCACACTGGGGGCAGAAGCCGCTCTGGGATGCCAATCAGCCGGTGCAGCTCACTGGCTTCTCAACAGCTTAAAAATAATGCTTCATTATGACTCATACTCTTTGTATAGGAAAATCCAAAGAAAACAATTTTGGGGGGCTTTCTGCATTTTCCAGAGAAAGAAATCTTAGGGTGAAAGAAGCAGATGAGGTTTCTGACCCTATTTTCTCCCTGGCCTCAGTTTCCTCATCCATACCAGGAGGAGGCGGGGCCGGTGGAGCACAAACTCTCTTTCCTGCTGAGACATTTTCTTAGTCTGAGCTATGCAGACCAGCAGCTGTTTGCAATTACTCAGCCGGGCAGTCAGAGGATGTTCTCTCCCCACCATGTTTCTGCATCTGCCAAACTGAATTCTTTTTTGGGCAACATCTGTTCTTATTTCCCACGTGATGTTGTCCCAGTTGACCACAAAAATAATTACATACTTATTCTGAAGTAATCAGTTCATTGAAATCCCTTTCAACAAGATAGCAGATTTCACTGGGAGAAGTGACATGTCAGGAACAGAGTTCCATCTGGGGGCCACAAATCGGGGACCTTACCGGTGCCCTTGTCTTTGGGGGTGGTGGGAGAGGCAGAGATGACTGCCGTTTGGAGTCGTGCTAGACCTAAAATATCAGCCTCTTTTCCCTCCCTTGGAGCTGAGCTGTGGGAGGGCTGCTCACAGACGGTGAGCCAACTCTTATATAAAGTTCATGGCAACATAGGTAAAGGAGCAGAGGACTTTCTCCTAGCCAAGGGTAACACAATTACATATATTCTATTTCCTTTGTTATCTACTTAAAAGGTCTCAAGTAAGCCAGTAGTAAAAAAATAAAAATAAAATAAAATGTGCCTGAGACAAACTCATCTCTTGATCCCTTGAACATAGTATGAATAAAGGTTTTGGGTCAAAGGGTGATAATAGGAAAATAAGATTCACAGCCATTTTAAGGAAGTGAGTGAAGGTTTGTAGAGCAGAAAATAACACTGGAAAGGCAGACCAGGTGTTAGATCTTTGATGACCTTGTGTGACACGTTGAGCCTCTGTACTACATTTTATGGAAAATCATTGGAAGGATCTGAACATTATTTAGTTTAATTGGATTTCACATCTTCCTTATCTCAGCCTGCCCCCACTTTGAGGGGACAGAACACAATGTATCATCTATCCCTGGCATGTATTGTTCTGAGCTCTACATACTTCCCTTTCCTTCCTCAAATGATGGTCTTGCATAAATGTTTTCCAGGAAACTGAAAGTTTTCTGGGTTCTGGGGGGGGACTGCTAAACCTTTTAAAGTCAGTAATTATGGAACTTGTCTGTATTCATTTATTCAGTGAACTATATATTAAACACCTGCTATATGTCAGATGATATTCTAGGTTCTAGTGACACAATGAGTAAATCATAGTTCCAGACCTCAAGGATCTTAACTGTGGAGGGAGATGCTAAAAGGTATATTTCTTATAATGTAGTAAATGAGATAGAAATAAGCACCAGGAACGGGGCGCCTGGGTGGGTCAGTTTGTTAAGTATCCGACTTCAACTCAGCTCATGATCTCATGGTTTACCAGGTGGAGCCCCACTTCAGGCTCTGTGCTGACAGCTCAGAGCCTGGAGCCTGCTTCCTAGTCTGTGTCTTCCTCTCTGTCTCTGCCCCTTCCCTTCCCTGCTCCTACTCTCTCTTTCTCTCAAAAATAAATAAAAAACATTAAAAAAAAAAAAAAAGAAAGAAAGAAGCACCAGGATCTGTGGGATTATAGAGGTTCAAGGGAAAGGCTTCTTAGAGAAGATGAAACATGCCTGTGGGTTAATGGATAGCCAAGAGTTAAGTAAACAGGTCAAGAGGGGTGCAGGAGCATTTCAGGTAGAGGGATCAGTTTGGTGTGTACAGTTTGGTGTTATGAGAACAGAATGCTCCAGAGAGAGGGGAGCAAAAGTCAAACTGTTATAGCTGGGAACTGAGGAACCAGAGGAAATGGAGGCAGAGAGGGAATAGCTTATTTTAATGACCATGCTGCTTCTAGAAATATGTAAAACAGGATAATCTCAAATCCTTCTGCAAATATCCAGAAATTCTGGACAAAATACACCAAAGATTCTTCTGAATGACTGAGGAGCTTTGAGAAAACGAGAGGACATTCTCTGGTTCTAGAAACAGAAGGAACTGAAAATCAGACTGGTAAGCTCTTGCTTTATTCCTTGGGTTAGAGAAGAGCACAGAACAGGTGGGCAGTCTGTGTAGTCTAGGAACTTGCATTTTAAGGCCCACATGGCAACAGGCCATGTGACCATAAGCTGATAAAAAAAAGACAGACCTGGAGCTGAACCAACCCTCTCCTTCAATCCACATGCTCAAGAGGCTATCTACCCTCAGTGAAAGGGGACTAGGAAAATTTGTGCTCTGGCACAGAAAGATAACAGATAGCTTGTTTGTCTTTGGTTGGAAAAAAGAGATCCCCCTTCCCTCTTCCTCCAAATTCATAATCGCAGGGCTGTGCTTCATCAGAGTTTTGGGTAGTAAATTGATACTACTCATATGGTCCAGCAGCAGCCAAACCAAACATTTTGCATAAAAATGGTTTCCAGATTGGGATACAGTGAGGACTCTTTGCAGGAATGAATGCAAAATTCTTCTGAAGGGGACATGTTCTCCCACACAGGACATAAAAGTTTGTATAGCAGAGACAACAAAAATCAGGTTAGACCCCTAAGAGCTTTCTTTAGATAATTGAATGACAATATATTAAGGACAATATAAAATAAATGTATTTAAGTGATTAAATACAAAGTGATTAAATACAAGGAAGGGTTTAAAGTCATAACAAGACAATATGTGAAAATATTGGCAGATTTGAAAGACTCACAAAGAACCTTTAGAAAAAAACATCATTGGAAAAATTTAGCGAGTAGTTTAAACAGCAATAGTATTCGACACCACTGAACAGAGAAAGAGTCAAGTGGAAGATACACCTGAAGAGATTTCCAAGGATGCAGCACAGAGATAAAGAGAGAGATATGTAAGCGATGTTAAGAATCATGGAGGATAGAATGAGAACATACAAACTATGTCTATCAAGAGCTGTCACAGGAAAAATAGAGTAAAAGGATAAGCAATATTAGAAGAGCTAATGACTTTGAAGTTCCTTGAACTGACAAAAGATACAGGTTCAAGGAGCACAGTCATTCCTGAAGGAAAAGACATACAATGCCACTTCTGGACAAATGTTTTTTGAAGACTTAGGATTTCAAAGACAAGAAAAGATTCAAAGAAACCAGAGAAAAAGATTTCTTAAAAAGGAATAAAGTTGGAATTTTCATAGACTTCACAACAATATAAACCAAAAGATAATGGAATGATATTTTCAAAATCTGAGTGTCAGCCTAGAATTCTCTTTCTAATTAAATTCTCCTTTAAGAGTGAGGATGAAATAGAGACATTTTTAAGTTCAAAAGTTGGAGGACTTACTACTTTTAGGGAATGAAATGCTGAAGAATGTACTTTAAGAAGGCAATGCATTTAAGTTGTATGTAAGTGATGAATCATGAGACTCTACCCCCAAAACCAAGAGCACACTGTATACCATGTATGTTAGCCAACTTGGCAATAAATTATGTTAAAAAATAAAAATTTAAAAAAAAAAAGAGAGAAGGCAATGCAACCCAAAAGAAAACAGTAAAATCATGAAGTAATTGTGAGCACAGAACCTGGTAACATGCAGGTAAATTTAAACGAGTATTGCCGAATGATAGTGACCAATTCAGGTGCTAAAAACAAAAACAAAAAACTACCAATAATGTCAGCATGGAAGATGAGAACAGAGTAATTAGAGTTAAACTGTTTTAAGGTGTTCATATTTTGAAGAGAAAGGAAGAGAGGTTGATTATTTTAAACTTTGTTAGGTCAACTGCATGTATTAAAAGTTTAAGAGTTACTACTGAAAGAATGTGAATAGAATGTTTAAGTTTCAAACTGGTAGAGAGAGAAAAAATAATATAAGGAAAATATAGTTGATCAAATAGAAGGCAGGAAAGAAGAAGAAATAAGCTATGAAAGAGCAGGGTATATAGAACATATAAAATAAGGTGATAGAAATAAATCAAATATATGTGATCTGAACTGTTGTGCGTGAATTAAAAAGGATAGATTATTAGGAGAGTGAGGGGTAAAATCCAGCTATAGCCTAATTCTGTGACACACATCTAAAACATAATTAATTACACAGAGCAAAAATGAAGAGATGGGAAATAGCCGTCAAGCAAATGCAAGAGAAAAGAATATATGGCTATATAAATATTAGATGAAACCAAGTTAAAGGCAAAAACCTCACTGTTAATAACAAATAAGTTACAGCATAATGCTAAAGGAACAGTTCAGTGGGAAGATATATAAATTCTTAAATGGGTACAAAAAATGGTGTGAAAAGATACCATCTACCCCAGCATTTAGTTATATGGCCTCAAAATACAGAAAGCAAAAATGGACAGAATTATAAGGAGAAATCCACAACCATGGTGAAATATATCATAATAAACTTTTCTCGGTAACTTATCAAGTAGACCGCAGATGCAATATTTTAACAACATAATTAGCAAGATTGATATAACACACATATACGGAACTCTGTGTACCCAGCATTTAAGAGCCAATGCGAATTCAGCTTTACCCATTCTGAAGAGAACAAAACCTCAGAGGGCGTGTACAGTGGAGAGAACTTAGAGCAGGAGTGAGGAGGACAAACTCTTTCGCCAGTGTGGCCCCGAACCTCAGGACTGCCATGTGAGAGAAGACTGCTTTATTCTTTAAGCCACCGTATTCTTTGGGGTGTCTATTACAACAGTTTAGCATCCTACCCTAATCAACGGAAGTTCTATCAGATATTCTTTTTTAATTTTAAAATAATTTTAGATTTATAGAGAAGGTAAATAACAGCACCAAGTTTCCACATGCCCTTCGCTCAGGTTCCCCTAATATTAACGGTTTTACATATCTGTAATACAATTATGGAAACTAGGAAATTAACATTGGTACAATACTATACATGAATCTGGAGACCTTATAAGAAATTCTCCCATTTGTCCCCTAATATCCTTTTTCTGCTCCAGATTCAATCCCAGATTGCATTAACTGTCTTCTTTTTTTTCAAATTTTAATTCCAGCATAGTTAACATTCAGTGTTAAATCAGTTTCCGATGTACAGTATAGTGACTCAACACTTTATGTTACTAGGCACTCATCATCTCATCATGATAAGTGTACTCTTAATTCCCCTTCATGTATTTCGCCCATTCAATTCATCCCTTTCACCCACACCCCGACTCAGTTAGCATTATGTTGTGACATATTTGTTATTAACAATGAGGTTTTGGCCTTTAACTTGGCTTCATCTAGTATTTATATGGCCATGTATTCTTTTCTCTTGCATTTGCTTGGCACCTATTTCTCATCTCTTCACTTTTGCGCTGTGTAATTAATTGTGTTTTAGATGTGTGTCACGGAGTTAGGCTTTAGCTGGATTTTACCCCACACTCCCCTAATAATCTTTCTTCCCCACATTTTAGGTATACGGTGTCATACTGTATATACTTTTATTTTGTGAATCCCTTCGTCGGGTTTTAATTTTACTGCTTTTGTGCTTCCTATTTTTCTTACTCCTATTTATGGTCTTTCCTTTCTACTCATACTCCCCTTGACCATTTCTTGTAGGGCTGGCTTTGTGGCCATGGATTCCTTTAACTTTTGTTTGTGTGGGAAACTCTTTATCTCTCCTATTCTGAATGATAGTCCTGCTGGATAAAGTATTGTTGGCTGCAGGTTTTTTTCTTTTAGTCCTTTGAATATATCATGTCACTCCCTTCTAGCCTGCAAAGTTTCTGCTGAAAAACCGGCTGCTAGCCTTATGGGGGTTTCCTGTGTGTGTAACTATTTTCTTTCCTCTTTCTACTTTTAAAATTCTCTTTTTATCACTGCTTTTTGCCATTTTAATTACTATGTGTCTTGGTGTGGACCTCCTGGTGTTGATTTTTTGGGAGACTCTCTGGGCCTCCTGGACCTGAATTTCTGTTTCCTTTCCCAGTTTTGGGAAGTTTTCCACTATTATTTCTTCAAATAATATTTCTGTCTTTTCTATTTCTGGGATCCCTATAATGCAAGTGTTATTATGCTTGATGGTATTACTGAGTTCCCTAAGTTTTTGTTTTTTTGTTTTTTCTCTTCTTTCTCCTGTTCAGCTTGATTGCTTTCTCTACTCTGTCCTCCAGGTCACTGATCTGTTCTTCAGCTTCTTCTGGTCTACTATTGATTTCATCTAGTATATTTTTAATTTCAGTTATTGAGTTCTTCATCTCTGATTGGTTATTTTTTTATGTTTTTTAATCTCTTTGTTGAGGGTCCCACTGAGGTCCCCCAGTCTTTTCTAAAGTCCAGTGAATCTTTATGACCATTAATTTAAATTATCTATCATTACTTTCAATTCTTACCTCCATTTTGTTTAGCTCTCTTGCTGTGATTTTGTCCTAGTCTTTCATTTTGGACACACTACTCTGTCTCCTCATTTTGTCTAACTCTCTATACCTGTTTCTATATGTTAGGAAAGTCAGCTATGTCTCCTACTCCTGAAAGTAGTGGCCTTACGAAGAGGCGTTTCTGTAGTGCCCTGCAATGCAGTGTCTGTCCCCTGTTCACTAGAACCTGGCACTTCAGGGGTGTCTCTTATGTGTGTTGTGTGTGCTCTGCTGTTGTGGCTGAGTCACTTTTGCCTTTGGTCCAATCATCTGTAATGGCTCTCTTTGCCTGTTGTAGGCAAGGTTTGGTCCCTGTGTTGTTAGTGGGCCAGCTGGGGACCACTTTGGGCTTGAGTTGAGTCAGATCGGGCCTTTGCCAGAGATGTGGTAGCACCAAACTGTGGGGCACGTTCCCTGCGTTGTCCCCAGAGAAGCTTTTGTTGGTGGGCAGGGCCTGCAGTCAGACCAGATGTCTGCTCCCAGTCCCCTGCTGGAACTACAGTACTACTGGTGTATGTAGTTACCTTCCGCTCTCCCTGGACAGTCACTGAGGAGTGGTGTTGGCCTCTCTCAGGGCTTCTTATACACTGTCAGGCTTGTAGCATCGTTTTGGATGGGGTCTGGAGGGGGCAGGTGCACAGGAGAATGGGTGGCAGGACACTTGGTACTAGCAAGGTCCTGCAGCTGCCTGGGAAAACTCTTGCCCGAGGTTAGGCAGGTTGGAGGGGGGTGATCTGCAGAAGCGCGTTGGAGGCGGGGCTGTGGTATAAGCAAGTTAGGTGGAGAGTGTTGGCGCTGGTTCCCACATGTCTGTGTGTCTACACTTGGGGGTGAGAGGGGGGTAATGGCACCCACCAGCTCCTTTGATCTTGGAGAAGTCTCCCAGTGATCCCTGCCTCTCCCGCACATGCTCTGAGATTAGTAAACAAATCTCCCTCTCTAATAGACTAGATGTTTTTCAAGCTCCTTCTTCTATGCTGTATCTCAGAAGGGTTGTTCATTGTGCTGTCTGTTTAAGGTTGGGGACCTAGTTAACTCTTACCTTCCACCTCTCCCAGAGCTGAGCCTGCTGGTTTTTAAAGTTCCAGGTGTTAAGTCCTGAAGATTTGTAAGAACTCATGAGGTTAAACCCCTCTGGCTTTCAAAGCCAAATGTTATGGGGATTCATTTTCCCCGTGTGGGTTCTCCATGGCTAGAGTGCCTACTCCTCTCCCCTCTCCACACCCGCCATGTCCCTCCCTCCCATGGATAATCCAGAGGGGCCATTTAGCTCCCAACCATGGCTGTACCCCTCCTGCCCTCCTTGATGTGGCCTCCTCTTTACATTCAGCTGTGGAGAGTCCACTCTGCCGGTTGTTTTCTGGGTTATTTACACTGATGTGGGTGTTATCTAGTTGTATTTGTGGGATGAGATGAGATTAGGGTGCTCCTCCTTTCCCATTTTACTTGGAAGTCTTTTGTATTTTCCTATTTTTGACAATTTCTCAGCCTTCCTTTGTCTTTTATGACCTTGACTCTTTTGAAGAATACTGGCCAATTTTTTAGAGTGCTCTTCAATTTGAAATTTTTACATCTTCCTCATGACTAGATTGAGATTATGATTTTTTGACAAGAATACTACAGAAATGATACTGTATCTTTCTTAATGCATCATATCAGGAGGCACACATTGTTGACAAGTCTTTTTCCTGCTGATGTTGACTTAGTTACTTGTTTAAGGTCACATCTGCCAAATTTCCCACTGCCAGGTCATTCTTTTCCTCTTGTGATGAATAAATATCTTATGGGGAGATACATTAAGACCATGTAAATATACTGTTTCTCATCATACTTTTAGCCAGAAATTTTAGCATCTGTAGATAATTTTTGTTTTTATAGGAGGGGTCTTCTTTTGGGCTGGCATCTACACAGGATGAGCCCACGTTCCTCAGCCAAAGGGTGAAGGAACTAGCTGCTCCTCCTGGTGGGCTGGGCAAGTGGCCAGAGCAGGCAGCACAGACTCTCAGACTGCAGGACCTGACATGAGTAAGAGGCCATGGTCTGGGTGGCCAAAACACGAGGGGAAGTATGGCCAGTGAGGAGTTATAAGCTGCTTGAGGACCAAGTTTGTCCCCTTCATCATGGTTGTAACCCAGGCTTAACACAATGGCTGGACATGGTAATGCTTGTTATGGGCTGAATTGTATCCTCCCTTCAAATTCAAATGTTGAAGCCTTAATCTCAAGAATGGGGCCTGGCGTTTTGCACATCTGACAAGCTCCCAAGAGAAGCAGCAGGTCCAAGGACCACCCTGGGTAGCAAAACTTTGGAATGCCTTAGAGTCCTAGAGTGCTGAGGCTTGCTTTTGAATTGAAAGATCTTTAGTAATTTCAGAGGAAGATAGGGAAACTTATTCGAGTTCAATTCAGCAACTACTTTGAGCACTTTGTAGATGCAAAGCTTGTGGAGTAGCCCCAGGAGGGCCAGTGACAGCTCCTCAAGGAAGAAGGGAGACCATGCAAGACAGTCTGCCCTGACTGCCAGGCCCCCTATAGTCTGAGGAAAGCCAGTTTTATTCCACTGCAGGTATAAAAGATGAGGCTTGCCCATCAGTCATGTAGGGCCGCTAGGGAGACAACTTTTTCATCAAAGCTTAAGAAAAATAAGATTAGTTTTTGAAAAGAGTGGGAGGCAGCTGAGAGTTATTTGTTGATGTCAGTGGCCTTGGAAATTCTAAATGAGATTCTCTTTCATTTTGCTGCCCTTGGGTCGGGCTCCTTCTGTGGAGGCATCGTCTTCTTCCTGCGACCTGCCTGTGAAGGCACCTGACTCAGGCTCTCTAGCGGTGGTCAAAGTCAAGTGTGCCTCCCCAGGCCCCAACCCCGTGTCATTTTAATATACTTTTCCCTCCACCCAACAATCAAGCCTCCTTCAGGAGCTGCGGTAAGGAACAATTTCTGTGCTCACAAAAATCAGTAACCTAGTTTTCACATGGCTCTTTGTCCAAAGCTCTAGGAAAACACTTTGCGATGGAAATTTGGCTGCAAGTCATTGCTGAGAATTACAAAATGGTGGGACTATTATTATTATTTATTAATCAACCTATAAATAGCCTCAAAAAAAAAATCCAGGTGACTCAGCCTGAGAGGAATGAAACTGAGCTCCGTTTGCCTTCTTTAGTGAAACCTACCCCCAGACCAGGAGGCTGGAATGGTGTGGGCCAAACCTGGGAGAGGGTCTGTTGGACATCCTGTGGGGCAGAGGGCCTTGTGGGAGGTGGTGGGGAAGCTAGGATTTCTGTAGGGAATTATTTACAGAGGGTGTTGGGCCCACTGAGTTTTTCTTTGCTTCTTTTGATAGAAAGAACCCACACCCATGACTTTTTACCTTTCTCCTGTTTTCCCCATGGCAGGATGTCATTTTCACAGGAGTAGAGCAAGTAGAAGGGTGGTTTCTCATCTCACTCATGCCGGAAGCCCCCACAGGGGTCCTAGCACTGGAAATCCGAATGTTTGCCATCCTCCTCTGCCCCATGGCTCTTTTAAAAAGCAGTTCCGAAACAGTCGGCTGGTCCTGGGCGTGTGCCAGGCTGCTCTCCCTTGGAAGCTGAGGGCCTCTAGGAGGGCCCCGCTGGCACCTCAGGGCGTGGAGCAGAGAAGCATTTACTGTTTCTGCTCTATTTTGTTCTCCAGCTTTATTGGGATACAACTGGCATGGAACGTTATGTAAGTTTAAGGCATATAGTATGTTGATTTGATAGGCTTATATATTATTGCAAAATGATTAATTACCACCCTAGCATTAGCTAACACCTCCATCACTTTACATAATTACCACTTCTTTTTTTGTGGTGAGAACATTTAAAATCTATTCTCTTAGCAACTTCAATTATATAATACAGTTTTATTAGCTATAATCCCCATGTTGTATTTTAGATCCCCAGAACTTGTTAATCTTATAACTGAATGTCTGTACCCTTTGACCAACATCTCCCCATTTCCTCCATCCTCCAGCCCCAGTATAACCACCATTATACCCTGTTTCTCTCTGGGTTTGGCTTTTTTAGATTCCACATATAGGTGATATCATATAGTATTTGTCTTTCTCTGTCTGACTTGCTTCACTTAGCACAATGCCTTTTGGTTCACCCAAGTTGTCACAAATGGCAGGGTTTCCTTCTTTCTCATGGCCGAATAATATTTCTCTCTGTATATATTTTGGAATATTAGTCAGCCATAAGAAGGAAGGCAACTCTGCCATTTGTGACAACTTGGATGAACCTGAGGGCGTTGTATATATTATATAGAGAGAGAGAATCTTAAAAAAAAAATTTTTTTTTAATGTTTATTCATCTTTGAGAGACAGAGAGCAAGTGGGGGAGGGGAAGAGAGAGAGGGAGGCACAGAATCCAAAGCAGGCTCCAAGCTGTCAGCACAGAGCCTGATGCGGCACTTGAACTCATGAATTTTGAGATCATTACCTAAGCCAATGTCAGATGCTTAACCGACTGAGCCACCCAGGCACACCGAGCATCTTTTTTATCCACTCATCTGTTGAGGATTAATGGTTGTTTCCATATCTTGGCTGTTGTGAATAGTGCTGCAATGAACATAAATATGCAGATACTTCTTGGAGATCCTGTTTTCATTTCCTTTGGGTATATACCCAAAGTGGGATTGCTGGATCATACGCTAGTTCTGTTTTTAATTTTTTGAAGAACCTTCATATTATGTTTCCTAGTGGCTACACCAGATTGCATTTCCACCACAGTGCACAAGGGTTCCCTTTTCTCCACATGCCCCTCAGCACTTACCAATCTTGCCTTTTTTTTTTTTAACTCTTTCTTTTTGATGGTAGCCGTTCTAATAGGAGTGAGGTGGTATCTCATTGTGGCTTTGATTTGCATTTCTCTGTTGATTAGGAATGTAGAGCATCTTTTCATGTGTTTATTGGCCATCTGTGTGTCTCCTTTGGAAAAATGTTCAGATCCTCTGCCCACTTTTTTTTTTTTTTTTTTTTACATTTATTTATTTTTGAGACAGAGAGAGACAGAGCATGAACAGGGGAGGGTCAGAGAGAGAGGAAGACACAGAATCTGAAACAGGCTCCAGGCTCTGAGCTATCAGCACAGATCCCGACGCGGGGCTTGAACTCACAAACCATGAGATCATGACCTGAGCCGAAGTCGGATGCTTAACCGACTGAGCCACCCAGGTGCCCCCCTCTGCCCACTTTTTAATTGGATTATTTTTTGGTGTTAAGTTGTAGGAGTTCTTTATATATTTTGGATATTACCCCCTATCAGATATATCATTTGCAAAATCTTCTCCCATTCAGTAGGTAGCCTGTTTGTTTTGCTGATAGTTTCTCTCACTGTGCAAAAGTTTTTTAGTTTGATGTAGCCCCAATTTAATTTGCAATGCACACATGCTTTTAACTCTAGTTTTTGAAAAAATTATAGACGTTTTTTCTTTCTACAATACACCAAACCATTCATGACAAAGTAAATTGATAATGGTGAAGGCAGACTAACTGTAAGCTATAATTATAAATCAAGAATGGTAGGGGTGCCTGGGTGGCGCAGCCAGTGGGGCATCTGACTGTTGATTTCGGCTCAGGTCATGATCCAGGGTCATGGAATCAGCCCTGCGTTGGGCTCTGCACTGAGCATGGAGCCTGCTTAGGATTCTCTCTTTCTCTACTCCCTCTCTCACTCTCTCTCTCTGTCTGTCTCCCTCTGCCCCTCTCCCCCACTCACATGCTTTCTCTCTCTCTAAAAAAAAAATTAAACTAAAAAAGGAATAGTAGCAACTCTAACCAACTGAAGACAACCCTCACCATACACTAATAGTAGAGAATTCTTTTAGAAAAATTTGGAAATTACAAATATTTCCCATGCACTTTTGTTGCCACACACTGTGTGGCTGCCAGACTTCTTAGGAGACTATTGAATGAATGGCCCCAGTAAATTCTGATCACATGTTAATTTTGGTTTATGAATTCCATTTTTCAGTTTCTATCCATAACTCATTTAATAGATGACTACTGAGTAGCCCTAATTACTACTGAGCCACCTAATTTTGTGGTTGAGTGATAGTCTGAGGGACAGCCTACGAAGTATGGAGGATAGGGTTTTCATGTTTGGAACCCATTAAGACTCACCAGGTGGTTTATAAGGGGATGCGCTGGAAAAAAAAAATATATTGCTCTGGGGAAAGAAATGGGATGGAGTCGAGAGAGGTCATATCAGAGCATCCAGGAGGCACGTGTAGTTTGGAAACAAAGGTGTGTTTTATTTCATTGCTTTGCTTTGCTTTTAGTCATGATATTTAATTTCTTTTGAATTTAAAATAATATATTAAAGTAGGGTATGAGATTGTGTATCCGAATGGGAAATGTATTAGAAAGCTGTCAGATCACTGAGCATGTAAAATTGGTGTAAGTAGAGTAGCAAATTCTTCCCCAAATTTATTTATTGATAGAGTCTGGTTAAATGGCAATGGATGCCTTTATGCAAGTCTCTTGCCTCAGATCCATTGCCGGAGACTACCAAGCCCCCTACCTCTCCTTGCCCTCCAGTGACCCCTCGAGCCTCTATTCTACCACTCTTCTTGTTACCCTCTCCCCTCTGGCCATACTGGCATTCTGATTGCTCCTCAATCAACAAGACATGCTCCTGCCATAGGGCCTTTACACTGGCTGCTCTCTCAGCCTGCAATGTTCTTCCCTCAGATACCATCATTGCTCACGCCCTGACTTAAGCTCTAGTCCTTTTACCAAACTCATTTTCACAAGGAGGTCTATCACGACCATTCTCTTTGCTCTGCAAACTTCCCTGTACTCCTTTCCTCTAACTCCTGAATGCCCTTATCCTGTTCTGTTCTTTTTGCTTTTTCTTTTTAATAGCACTTATTTCCTTCTGACACATTGTGTAACTTATGTAATTATTGGTTTGTGATATTTATTAAGTCATGAATCTATTGAGTGAGATTTGGAAACCCAGGTCTCTAATATTTGGAAGGTCTATTTTGTCACTGTTTTACAATCTGAGGAAGACAATTTTGAACTGTTGTAGACTTTTCTGATTGGGCATGAGTAACATGCCCTCATTATTTTTTGAACTACTTACAAAACATAACTTTTAAAGACTTCTCCATTAGCATTGTTTATGGTCAGTTCTAATCCAGTTGGCTTTTAAGCTTGCACACTTGCTTACTCTTATCACTTATCCTTGTCTGTAGAGGACGCTGTTTACCACCCCCTTCAGGGTTGAGACCCCCCCATTCCCCTAGCTTCTGGGAGTGTCACCTGCTGATGGCTCTCTGGGACTTGCCTTCAATGTAAAGGGAGCATCTCACCCAAAGTTATACCTCTCTCTGAACATCCCACATCCACTGACTGGTTGGGGTGGGGTACGAAGGCCTAACCTCCTTGACTCAGTTCTGAAAGGCCAGAGCTGAGGCTTTCATCACAACTGCATCAAGTGCCTAATCTGACTTTCCTTTCAGTTGTTCTTCCAACATTCTCCACTAAACTTCCTGCACGAAAATCCTCATCTCAGAGTCATTTCATAAGCAACTCAACCCAAGACAATTAGAACTAGAAGTGAGACTTTAGAGCTGGATTACCTACAGGGTGGCTGGCAGTGAGGGGCCCATCACTGGTGTTAAAGCGTTTGGAGAGTTCCTGGCAGGTTGTCAGGGGAGAATTGTTGAAACTTTCACTTGCAAATTGGGATAGGATACTGGAATGTTGATAGAAGGGAATGCACTGGTGGGAGCAGCATCGTGGGCATTTGAGAGGTCCTGGGGAAGTAGTGACTATAAAGCCAATGAAATTGGGTAACTTTTATTAGGTGCTATCAATTAAAGAAAGACAATCAAAGGCTGAGGGAAGCTAATCACTGGTTTAATGTGTTGTGGCAAAGCTAGACAGCTTTCTTACAGCAGATAGAGATACTCTTATCTTCCAGTTGCAGGAGATAAGAAAAAGCTATATATCAGGCCCAGGCATTAATTATAAGGGTTTTGGAACTTTATATAAAGTTGAATTTGGAATCTGGCAATTCTGGCACATCAGGGTCAAGGTCCAGGTTAGGAATGAGTGAGACCCTCAAACTTGGAAGAGGACATCTGGGTTGATGCACTTCAGATTCTTCAACCCCTAGATATCTCTGAACCTACTGGTCCTACAGAAGTACTCCACTCCTCTCTGTTAAAGACTATCATCCCCCCCCCCCCCAGCTTTTACTTAAAGAAAATGAAAAGGCCTCTGTCTTACGATACAACATGTACCTCCCTCGGAATCTATTCCTACCCCTCTACCAGGCCAAATACTCAGTTGCATCCTAATCTGGCTGCACAACTATTGGTTCTGTTTAGGGAGGAAAGGTACTGATGGATGGAGCTGTAGGTCTTAGCTAACATGCACTGGCAGGAGCCAAGGGATTCTATCTGAGGGTAATGGATCAAGGGTGTCAGAGCAAAACTTGGGAATGAAGAATTTATTGATGGGCATGATAAAGTTGGAACAGTATGCAAGGGTAGAAAGCCTACCAGCCCACTGTAGTCCACAGGAATGCATAGAGGACACCCAAAGAGGTAAGGAACACACTGGTGACAGCTGCCAGCCAGGCTGATGGGTGATTCTGTTAGAAACCTGGGATCTTTGATAGCAATGGGGATTATAAAATCCTGAATAATAGACTCCAGGTGGCGCAATGTTCTTTATGAGCAAAAGAGTGAAATCTCTGCCTTGGGGTTATCGTGTGTAGAGAGCCATGAAATGAGTAATGGAACATGGTGTCCTGGAGCAAGATAGGTGGGCTTCCAACAAGAGTATTGTTCCGTTGAAGCAAGTAAAAGAAATCAAGTGTAGGTTATCAGGAGGCTGAAGTCACCTGCCTTAATAAAAAGTCATAATTCTTTGCCCCATTTCCTCATCCGAACCAGTTTTCAGGATGATGACCCATTCACAAAGGAGAGGCAGATCCTCAGGAGGAAGAGTCCTGCAACACTACAGTAAATGTATATGGTAATGAGTTTCCCAGTCCTTCTCCAAAGGAACCTCTGGCCATTTACTTGGGTAATTATACACCGGGATAAGGGGAATAACTGGGCATTTCAAGGACTGTTGGATGTAGGGTCCCAGTAATTGTAATCCAGTAATCTAGCAACTGAAGCATCATCATGGCCACCTTGTTAGAGCAGAGACATATGGAGGCCAAATAGTAAATGGAGTCTTGGCCAGGATTTATTTCACAGTAGTTCCACTAGGCCCAAGGACCTACCTTGTGGTCATTTTTCTGATTCTTGAATACATATTTGAACTGGACATACTTGGTAGTCGGAACAATTCCCACATCTGAGTTTAGGAGCATGTGGAAACCTCTGAATCTGCATCCTTGCCTCAAAGGTAGTAAAACAAAAATCATATTGTATCCTGGGGAACATGGTACAGATCTGTGCCATTCTTAAAGATTTATGGGATGCATGGGTTGTTGTGCTTTTCACATGCACATTTAGTTTGCTAGTTTGCCTCCTATAGAACCACATGGATCCTAGGAGTGGATTCGTATCAATTCAGTGATGGAGAAGATCTAATTGCAGCTGCCCTGCTGGTATCATTACTAGAGTAGATTAATATGGCCTCTGGCTCATGGCATATGGCCATTCGCCTGGCAAATGTGTTGTTTTCTATTCCTATTAGGAAAGAGTGCTAGAAGCAGTCTGAGTTCATGTGGGACAAACAACAGTATACATTTAGTATTTCTCTAGCTTTTATGTTAACTCATGGCCTCTGCCTTATTATAGTCAAAGAGGCCCCAGACCATCTGGAAATTCTGTAAAACATTATTTTATTCTACTAGACTGATGACATTATGTTAATTGAACTGATGACCAAGAAGTGGCAAGTATGTTGGAGCCCTTGTTAGGACACATGCCCTCCAGATGGTGAGAGATAAACCCAATCGGAGGGCCACCTTGCCAATGTAGCTTTAAAGGCTGTGTGGCCTGAGGCCTGTTGGGATCTCTTTCCAAAATAAAGAACACATTATCTCTGTTTGTTCCCTCTCCTAGTAAAAATGTAGCACAGTGTTGGATTGGCCTTTTGGGTTTTTGGAGATAGCACATTCCATACTTGGACATAATGCTTGGGCCCATTTGCTGAAGGACATGGAAAGTTTTCAGCTTTGAGTGGGGTCCGGAGCAGAAAGGACTCTACAGCAGGTCCAAGTGGAGCTATAGGCTTGGCAGACCTTGCCCAATTTTGATAGTAAGTGAATGAAGGCAGCTGCCATTACCTGAGAAGGCTTGGTGATCAGGGATTCAGACAGGTTCTGGTTCACTCCATCAGGTAAGTCATGAGAAGAGCAGACATACTAGTATCCAGTGAGGGAAATGTAGCATGATTGGTAGAAGAAGGAGAAGATGAATATCATTTGGAGCCCGAGATCAGTTGCAGCAGCCGGGGCAATAGTTTGTGCTATTACATTCAGACTCCTAAAGGAGATATTCCTGGAAGGGGTAAACTGACTACACAAATCAAATGTACCCAAGCAGTGCAAGGATTGGACAAAAGTGGATGCTGTAGCGTGTGTCCCAGAACTTCCTTCAGGACTGAAGAAGGGGTCATCTTATAGCTGCTAGGCATGATGGCTGATAGCTAAGCCCCTCCTTGGGAAAAGCACGCATTTAATGACTGGTCCAAGTGCTGGGTCAAAGGCTAGGCCACCTGGCCTTAATTTGAGATATCTATGAAAGGTTATTCCAGCTTCAGAGCCCTCCACAGCATCAGATGGGGTCTCTTGCAACTGAATTACTGTCTAACTTCTTCCCCTACCCAAGTCTGCATCCTCATTCCCAATGGGTATTGTCTCCAAAATAACTCCCTGATATGCTTTTTATACACACGTATATTTCTCAGGTTCCATTTTCTACGTAATATAACTCACAACACTAGGAGATCCAATCTGTCATTATATTGGGTGTTAGATTTGAGGCATTTGGAGATCTGGTGATAAATGGAGTCCTGGTCCAAGTCCATGTCTAGCTGGTCTAGAGTTCACTGCCTAACTGGTCATTTCTCTGGTTCCTGAGTCTTCTAAATGGTCATATTAGCAAACAGAGCCTTCAAATTTCTCTCTTGTCTGTGGTTCTCTGACCCATAGGAAAGGCCAAGTGTAGAAGTCTGAGATTGCCACACCTTCCCAATTTCCCCATCTGCAGCCCAGATAATGACTCAGAAGCAAAATCTCATCCTGCTGACTTGGCAGAAATTAGTGCCATCCTTAGAGATGTATAGGGATGGTTGTCCAGATCATCTCTTTGTTTAATTCATCTCTCTCTGACAATGGACTGCAGTAAATGTAATCAAGTGGTATCTCCAATCATAGTTGTTGTGTGTATGTTGTATCTTTACTTGAAAAAACCAGCGCAGCTTCTGGCACTTAGTATGTAGCTACTGGTATGGGAAATGCATGTTTTTCAATTCATAGCAAGAGGAGATGCTGAAGCAGTTTGCATTTACTTGGAATAGATAACAATGTACATTCATGGTCATGCCGCAGACCTGTATCTTACATTCTTTATTATAATACGGTCCAAAGATGCCTTGATTATCTAAACATTCTTCAGAGCATCAGATCTGTCCACTATTTTGCCAATATTATGTTGATTTAGATCTGGAAGAGTAGATGGCAAATACTTTGGGTGTTCTGTTAGGACACATGTGCATCATAAGGTGGGAAATAAACCTCAAAAAATTCCAGGACCCTGGAATACTGGTAAAATTTGTGAGCTCCAGTTGTCTGGAAACATATATGATGCTTTATAGTGTTGCTATGGTAGACCAGAATGTTCTACAGTGTTTCTGGCAAGCTCTGACAGGAGAGTTGAAGAACAGAATCCTTGGCTTCTAAAGTGAGACCATGCCATCTGCAGCGGAGAGCTATTCACTATTTGAAAAGTAGCTCTTGGTATGCTACTGGGCCTTGGTAGGGCCTGAACATTTAACATGGGAAAGGACAGCAAGTGATTGGAGATTTCCATCATGTCCTGGGTATTTTTGGACTTGCCAAATGAGGCTTGATTCAATTCATCATACCATGGGAATATTACATGTGGGATCTGAGTACATCTGGAAAACACAAATAAGTTTTCAGAATGAATGGTCCAGTTTCTTGTGCACCTATCTCTCTTGCACCAATGCCTCCCCTATGGATTTAGTGATGCTTCCCTATAACCAGATGATCAACAGAGAAAAATCTTGGGTCTTGTTCATAAGTGGGTCAGCTCGATATGTGGTTACTTTTGATATGCTGCTGTATTACAGCTCCACTCACAGATGCCTCTGAAAGACAGTGGCAGGGGAATGGGGAAATCTTCCCAGTGAGCAGAGCTTAGAACATCACACCTGGCATTCAACTTTATAAGGGGGGGGGGGGTGCAGTAGTTTGAGGTAAGTATATACTTGGATCAATGAGCAGTGGTGAATGATTTAGCTTTTTGGTTAGGGCTTAGGATAAGAACGATTGAAAGCTCAGAGACAAGGAGGTCTAGAGAAGTGTGGATACTTCTAAGGGAGTGTGAGGATCTTTGTGTTCACCTCAATGACCAATTCAAGAAGCATCCTCCATACAGGAAGCCCAGAACAACTGAGTGCATAGGATGATTCATCCAGTGGAAATAAACCAGCATCTCTCCTTGGTCACTTCCATTCTTGCATTATGGTGCTGTGAACATAGTATTCATGGGGGTGAAAACTGAGTTTGTGCATAGGTCCAAGAGCATGGACATCATCACAAGGCTGATCCCCCTACTGTCACTGCTGAAGGACAGAGCTGTCAGCAGCTGAGGCTGATATGGAATCACCTATAAGGAGACCAACCAGCCAACAACTGCAGGTTCATTGCATTAGAACTCTTCCATCCTGGAAGGAATACTGAGTCATCCCTACTGGAATTATTACATATTCCAGGTATGTCTTTTCCTTTCTTGCCTTTAGTGCTACTGCCAGAACCACTGGTTCTCAGACTTTCTGATTTATTCTATCACTTCGGACCAGTGAAGGAAAGTGAAAATGGGCACATGGCCTTGAGATCCACTGGTTCTATTGTGCTTCACACCATTCAGTAGTGACTGGCCTAACAGAACACTGGGAGGGTCTCTTAAATGTGCAGATCAGTTGCTAGCTTGGAGTTGGCACCAGAGAGGTTGATACACTGTCCTTCAAGATAGAATAAAAACATTAAGCTAATGACTGTGATATTTTTCTCATACTTAGACGAGATGGGTCTAAGAACCCAGTGGTTAAGTAGGAATGGCCCTTTTCACCATTACTTTCAGCAACCCACTTGGGGGAATTTGTGCTTCCAGCCCCTGTAACCATAGGCTCAGATGGATTAGAGGTCCTGGTCCAAGGGGAGGGATGTTCTTCCAGTGGATGCAATAAAGGGTCTACTAAATCTAGGGTTACGGCTGCTACTTGTTCACTTCGGGTTCCTCATGTAAATAGACCAGTAGGCAAAGAAAGAAATTGCCATATTGACAGGGGTAGTGACCCTGCTTATCTTGAAGACAGTTGCTGCTCCATAACAGGAGCAGGAAAGGTATGTCTGGAAATCCCTGGGTTGTTTTTTGGTGTTTTCATTGCCAAATAATAATTATAAATAGGCAATTGAAGCAGCCATAGCCTGATAAGAGCATGATGGCCAAGGACTTAGATATACTAGAAAGAAAGAGCTGGGTTACCTTGTTAGGTAAACAACGTAACTGGGCACACTGGCTGGGTGAGCAACTTAGACCAGTGAGCTGCCTGAAGATGAGGAGAATCTAGAATGGATTCTAGACATGGAGATGATTAAATATCAATTGCAGCCTTGGAACCCACTGTAGCAGAAGGGGCTATCGCTTCCTGTTGTAAACTGTTTCTTTAGGAAGTTGTGACCAGTCACCACCTTGAAGAAACATTGACCAGACAGCGTGAACTTAAGAAGCAGTACGACTGGATCTCAGTGGTGCAAGGCCAAGTGGTACCACAGACTGTCAGAGCCTTGCTCACATATCCGGACCTTGCCATTTTGGTAGTGTTCTGCAGGATGACTTTTAACTCTCAGTATCTGCTTGGCACCACAGAGCTTTTTATATTTTATTTTATTTTATTTTATTTTATTTTATTTTATTTTATTTTATTTTATTCTATTATTTTATTTTATTTATTTTTACTTTTTTACAATCTTTTTTTAATATGAAATTTATTGTCAAATTGGTTTCCATACAACACCCAGTGCTTATCCCAAAAGGTGCCCTCCTCAATACCCATCACCCACCCTCCCCTCCCTCCCACCCCCCATCAACCCTCAGTTGTTCTCAGTTTTTAAGAGTCTCTTATGTTTTGGCTCCCTCCCTCTCTAACCTCTTTTTTTTTTTTCCTTCCCCTCCCCCATGGTCTTCTGTTAAAGTTTCTCAGGAGCCACATAAGAGTGAAAACATATGGTATCTGTCTTTCTCTGAATGACTTATTTCACTTAGCATAACCCTCTCCAGTTCCATCCACATTGCTACAAAGGGCCATATTTCATTCTTTCTCATTGCCACGTAGTACTCCATTGTGTATATAAGGCACAATTTCTTTACCATTCATCAGTTGATGGACATTTAGGCTCTTTCCATAATTTGGCTATTGTTGAGAGTGCTGCTATAAACATTGGGGTCCAAGTGCCCTTATGCATCAGTACTCCTGTATCCCTTGGGTAAATTCCTAGCAGTGCTACTGCTGGGTCATAGGGTAGATCTATTTTTAATTTTCTGAGGAACCTCCACACTGTTTTCCAGAGAGGCTGCACCAGTTTGCATTCCCACCAGCAGTGCAAGAGGGTTGCCGTTTCTCCACGTCCTCGTCAGCATCTATAGTCTCCTGATTTGTTCATTTCAGCCACTCTGGCCGGCGTGAGGTGATATCTGAGTGTGGTTTCGATTTGTATTTCCCTGATGAGGAGCGACGTTGAGCATCTTTTCATGTGCCTATTGGCCATCTGGATGTCTTCTTTAGAGAAGTGTCTATTCATGTTTCCTGCCCATTTCTTCACTGGATTATTTGTTTTTGGGGTGTATTTTATTTTTCAAGTGCAGAAGGCTGCCTGCTTGCCCAGCAAACCAAAGGCCTGGAGAATTAACAGCCCCCACCCTGGGAGCTGCCCTCAGCAATGACAGACAGGAGTTGGTGTATAACAGCTTTGAGACAAGTATTTTGCAGTTTCTTAGCCTTTTTGTGTGGCATAAACTGGCTGCCCACTGTTTCAGGTGGTTCAATATGCACACTTTGTAAGCAACTTGCTCTGCCTCACTTCCCTACTTCTCTGTGATTGCTTGTAACTTCTACATAAGCTACTTCTGCTCAAATCCTGTGGCAGGGTCTGCCTCTGGGAGAATTCAAGCTAAGAGGGCTTCAGTTACTGTTTCTACCTTTATTTTCCTTTTGCATGGATCTCTTATACCTCTCATTTGGGCTCCTGTGGCTCCGTTTGGACTGTGTCCAGGGGCAACTCATTGGCAGATCCTTCTTAACTGAAGGCAATCCAGTCCATGTCGTCTTTAGGCTCTAGGGCAAGTGGGCAAACATCATCCGGGGATAACTAAGAAGACAAACCTCAAGCAACTAAGGCAGCTTAACCAAAGCCGTGTGGCATTAGTAGTAGAACTGGGAATAGAACGGTTTTCTAAATAAGTTGTGTCTTATCACAGAGAAGAGGGTTGATGAAAGTCTCGCCAGCCTGGGAGCACATATGTTAATCTTCGGCCTTCATCTTGCCAGCAGGAACTTCACATCCCTAAAGAATGTGCCAATGATTTCTGAGTGCTCCAAGCTGGCATTCCAGAATTTGCTCAGAAATCACCTCTCAGGCTCTTTTTCTCCCTCTCAGGCTCCTGAGGTCACTGTCCACCGCCCTGTACAATGTGTTCCTGATGAGAATGCCAATGTCTTTGCCCAGGGCGTTGTCTCGCAATGCTCTGGCTTCCCTGGTTGATGCATACAGCTCAGGAATCTTCCACAACTCTTGGCCAGCCATCGCGATGATGTCCCTGGTCAGCATATCCATGTCTTCCCCAAGGGGCTGTCTCTGAGGCCCTCAGAGCTGCCATTCCCAGGATGCAGGACCGGTCAGACCCAAATACGGAGCACAGAGCCTCTTCCAGGCCTCCGGAGCTGCGTTGTTGGCACCTGGGGTTTTTTCATCTTCTCTCTCTTGAGAGCATCTCCTCCAGCTTCTGACCCTCGTGCCCAGATTCCCCGACAGCCTTGATCCAACAAAAACAGACACATCCTCCCATGAACAAACAGCAGCTTTCCTGCACAAAGACGCCTCCATCCATTCTTAAAAGGTAAAAGTGAAACAAAATCTCTCCAAAGGCAACTAAATACATAGAACAGAAAGTGTACTTTACATACAGACAATACTTTTCATGATCACACAGAGCATTCCAGACACAGCAGTGTCTCAAAAGCCTCTTGATTCGCCAATTATGGTCCCAGTTTCATGTTTACATGCCCAATGGCCCTTTGAATGGGTTTCCTGGAACAAACGAGCTTCCGAAGGTATACCCAAGTCTTCTTCTCTTTACACCCCAAATTCCTTTGAAATGACAGCCTGCCTCACCCCACACGGCTTCCTTCATTCCTGTCATGTTTTCAGAGGTCTTAGGACCAAGTTCATGGGACCAGTGGTATCTGCAAAGTCTTCCCTTTAGTGGAGACAGTGGAAAGTCCTGTAGCCTTCCTGGACATACATGAGCACGAATGCTGACCCACCAGAGCCACGGGTCTGGAGCCCTTTTTATCGCACTCATGCCAACTCATAGTCAGTTTTTAAGCTCAGTCTCAGGTTAGCCTCTGGGCCCAGACTACTGACAAATGGTCTTTCTGGCTCCAAGTGCAAGACTGTTGCCTGGTGCCCCTTAGAAAGGAGGGTGAGATTTTGAGAATGGCAGGGCCCCTCCTTGGGGGGCCCCGTGGAGGCTGGCTCCGGACAGCTCTCTCCAACCATTCAATGGGAAAACGACCGTCACAAACTCTCCTTCTGCCAGATTTGATGCCCCCTAGAAAGTGGCTGGACCATATGAGGACAGCTAGGTGAAAGTCCTCACTTTCAAAGTGAGTTTGAAAGCCTTTCTGGAGTCCCTCTCTCAATCCAGACCCAGCTGATAGAAGCGAGTCTTGGGAAAGCTGACTCATCCTGCTTTGCTCAACTTTGCTCTGCCTCCTACTCAGTCATAAATTGCTGCACAGGCTGTGCTGGATAAATTGACATTAAGAGTTATTAAAGGAACGAGTCGAGAGTTTAGAAAATATGCATCCACGGCAGGCGTCGGCGGTCTTCTGGAAGAGCCAGGGCAGGGCAGAGTGACTTAGTGAGCCACGGAGCCAGGGCCTCGAAGCTCCAACAGTGGGAAGAAATTCCAGGGCTCTGGGAGGCCCAGCACAGCCCCTCAGGGAGGCAGCCATAAAGGAACCCAGTGATGAATCAATGTAGCCTTGTCTATGATACCGGGTTTTATGGTCTGTGGGTTTATGTAATTATTTGGGTTTTGCACAGAGATTTGTGTATTTAAGCCTTGCTTTAAAAATCATTGTTTTTATTTTTGGCAGTCTGATGGTAATGAATCTTGGTGGGAGCAGGGTCCCTCCTATCTGTGCGTGGGCAGTTGTAACTCCCCGTCTGTGGTGTTCCCCTGGATCTCCCCCACACCAGAAGGGGCTGGTGAAATTGGATCACACCCAGCCTGGTGCTTCTCTTGCACACGATTCTCAAACTCCTGTGTTGCCACCGAAGTGTTTGTGCGTGGCTCGTCTCCCCTACCAGACGGTGAGCTCCCGGTGTAGGTCTGGCCTTCCCACCATGCTGTGGAGACAGTAGGTGCACATCGTTCGCACGAGTGACCGTGGAGCTGCCTCAAGGGCCGACCGCCGGCATCGGGAGGTAGACGCTTACCTGTGCCTTGTCATTTCCTGTATAAGGGAGCAGGTAGGTTTGTTAGAATTTAGCGTGAAATCGGCTGAGACCTGTTTGTGACTTCAGCGGCCAGGCCGTAGCGCCCCGGTTCTGCAGAAGGCTTACTTGGGTGTTATCCCAGAAAACTGTGGTTGCCAGAGGAGTGACCTCTGGATAGCAGCAGTTAACGTTTAATTACATGTTTGCTGTATGCCGCAGAATGTTCTGCAGGCTGTATGTACATTAACTCATCTAATCCTTACAGCAACTGGTTGAGCTAAGGTCTCTTATTATGCCTGTATTACGGACGAGGAAACTGCGACACATAATAGGCCTTAAGTACCTAAGCAAGTACTTAAGCTAGCAAGTTATGAAGCTGGGATTTAAACTCAGACATTCTGGCTCCAGGCACTGTGCTCTCAGGCAGGACGCTAGGGGACTGTGTAGCAACTTTTGAACACGTACCCCCATCCCCACGCACCACAACCACAACTCCCACACCCTTCCACCCCTCCGCCTACTCTCTCACACATGCACCCACACACCCACTCACCCATCCGTCAAAAATTTAAGTCCCCTTTGGAATAAACAGCTTATATATAATGGCTATGTTTTTAAGAAATCTGTTAAATCTGCTCTGTCCCTCTTCCCAAGCCCCCGTTTTGGCTGTCAGACTTGGTAGAAGAAACCCACAGTGAATAAAACCTCTGTCTGGGATTTTAAAAGCAATAGTGAACACTAGAAATGACGACAGTAATTTGGAGTCCACGGAGTTTATTCTGGAAAAATCAAGATAGGGACTCACCGAAAATTACATGATTTGCGATATGTATTAAAAATTCTCAGTTGCTTTGTTATGTGGCTTTCATATTGGGCAATATTCAGGGAAATTTCCATGTTTTCATTATGTTCCAAATGTTGATTCGTATCTTTATGTTCGATTCCTCCAAAAGCTCTGAAGGAGGTTATTGTCCGTTAGTGTTTAAGAGGGTATCTGCCTCTCCTACTCGTGAAGCTGTCTGAGTGATCTGAATATGTGCTTTTGATCTAACTGTTATCATCACTAGCTGACTGGTGTCGGAAGAGGGACGGCCTGGATCCAGATCTGGTAACACTGGACGACTACTGACCTCTTTGGGACTCAGTTTCCTCCTCTGTACAGTGAAGGGAATGAATGAGAGGGCTTCCAAAATCTGCCTCAGTTCTAATAGCCCATGACTGTGAGTATTTTAAGCCACATTTCTGGATGGCTAACCTTTATGCACATTTTTCTTACATGTGTAACAAAACTTCATCCTTGGCACTGGGTTTTTGGCACAACAGCACCTTCAGACAAGCCTTCTTATCTTGGAAAATAACATTCAGAGAAAGAAGCGATTTAATTTTTTACTTTAGACAAGTTAAAAAATGCTTTTTTTCTCGTTCTCCAAATCATTTTCTCTTCATACCTTTTCTTAACTATTGAGTGGGCAGGGTGTCTGGTCGCCAAATAACCTTTAAACGGAGAGGACCAACTCCTGGCTGCCCCCAGAGGCTCATCATAGCAATCACTTTGTAGATTAGCAGGTCTTTTAACAGGGATAAAATGCTGGTTCTGCCTGCTGGTCCGTTGGCAGATGTCCCGGAATTCACTAATGTTGCATTCATATTCTGAATTTGGGTCTTTTGTCCCCCATTACCTCAACACCTTTTTGCTTTTAAAAAAAGAATCCATGTCAGGGAAAGACAAAAACAACTAGGGGTGAAAACAGTAACAGATTAGCGACTCGGAGCAACAAATGAAAATTGTAGTTTCCTGGTGTATAATACGAAAGTTATGTTTACACTATACCGTAGTCTATTATGTGTGCAATAGCATTATGTCTAAAAAACCCCACAATATACGTACCTTAATTAAAACATACTTTATTGCTAAGAAATGCTAACCATCATCTGAGCTTTCAGTGAGTCATAATCTTTGTGCTGGAGGAGGGTCTTGCCTTGATATTGGTCTGCTGACTGATCAGGGTGTCACAGGTGGCTGTGGCAATTTCTTAAAAGAAGACAACAATGAAGTTTGCCCCATCAATTGACTCTTCCTTTCACCTGAACACTTTGCAGCTGTTGTGGGGTTATTTATTGGCCTCATATCAACATTGTTATGTTTTAGGGTATAAGAAGGCCTGAGGAGATGGAGAGAAATGGAGGAGTGGCTTGTTGGTGAAGCAGTCAGAACATACACAACATTTATCAGTTAAGTTTGCCATCTTATACGGCGGTAGGTTGTGGCGCCCCAAAATAATTACCGTAGTAACATCGATGATCACCGATCTTGATCACAGGAAACACAGCTCACCATAACAAATGTAATGACAATGTATCGTGAGAATTACCAAAATGTGACACAGAGACAGGAAGTGAGCAAATGCTGTCGGACAAATGGCACCGATAGACTTTCTCGAGGCAGGGTTGTCACGAACGTTTGAATTATAAAAAACTCCTCTCTGTGAAGCGCAATACAGTGGAGCACAATAAAACAAGGTATGCCTGGAATATGTGCCAACATCTGTTGAAGACTCTGTGGTTCCAGCTCCTGCCATACTCTCATCTGGAAGTGTGTGACGCGTGCATGCAGTGAGCACAATTTGTACTTGAACAAGTGGTTAATCTGAAAGGTGACTGGCACCAACCATTTCCTGATGCAATCTAACTAGCAGCTCTCTTTCAAGGACAGCACACCCGGTGTTTGTCCATAAAACAAAGTTTGCTCGGATACAGTTGGCCAGGGACATCTAGCTCTGTCCAGTTGCAGATGGAGGCGGGACCTTCATTCAGTGCTGCTGTCCTCATGGGGCACTTGTTGTACTGGGCACTTGCACAGTTCTGTGGCCTGCAGGACGCACGAAGCCACCAGATGGTCAGTCAGCATGGCCATTGGGAAGCGTGGGAAATTATGGGATAGGTTTACAAAAATGTATGTGGGAAGAAGAGGTTGAGCTGTCTTGTGGCGGGGAACGTAGGAAGTAGGCTGACTGCTCTTGCGTTGTCATTTACTCCGTGGTTACATGGCAACAACTATTTATTTTTGCTAAGCACTCCTGCTAGCAAAAATCTTAAAAAATGGCAGTCTGTGTTTAATGGAAAACGAAGTAATGAAATTCTGCTTCTTAAGTAAGTTGATGGTGAATGTATAACTTGCCCTAAAATGTTTGGCAATATTCCCCACCCACCACCAGGCCCACCGTGATATTACTGACCATGTGAAAACCAGAAGATACAAACCTCATGAAGAAGCATCAGCATCTGCTTCACAAAGGAGTCGTTATTTTAAGAAGACCATGCTTAAGGATGACAATTTAATACCTGCAGTGGCAGAAGGTGCTTTGACACATCACTCCGGCAATGATGACTTTTCGTTTAGATCAAAAAATGGTTGTTCTAGGTTAATTTTGCTCATTTTGAATCCCCAATTTTTTTGCTCATATATGAAAAGACATTTGCTAATGTCTTCATGCCATTACCAGAGGAACTTCATCGATAGTGAAGGCTGATTTGTGTTAATGGCACAAGAGCCTTCCAATAGAAGCCATTTAATTCCAACAATGTTTGCGTTTTTTCCAAACGCTTCATAGGATCAAAATGAAGCTTGCAGCAGTTCGTTCTGTTGAAGGGAACGTTATTGCAAATGCTATTATAAATAAGGTTAACGTTAGAGATAAAATTTTGATTTTTACGATGGTGGGACCAAGTATTGTACAAACAATGCTTTTTGGTAAGTTAGGAAGCTTAAGGAACATAAATGTACTTGTGGTTGATTGTGATGCACATATAATTTATAATTCTGTCCAACCAAGCTGCAATATTTTACTGATCAAAACAGAAACTGTAATTGTCAAAATTTACAAATATTTACACATTATCACAGTTGTTACAACAGAGTGACAAAATTTTTGTGATGAAGTATTTTTTTGTATTTATCAAAACATAATGAATTTGATGAATACAAAGCATATTTTAGATGGTAGAACATGCTTTCTCTCCTTGCTGCCAACTATGAGCTGTAGTTTAGGTACGCACGTGCCTTTGAAGAAGGACTTTGTAAATCAACGTAGGGCATTGAACGTTCTATAAAAGATTCTGACAAATTTTGGTTGTATTTTGTTCAAAATCAGTTGGGATTTTTTTTTAATTAGTACATTCAAAGGAGGAAACGTCAAAACTTCAGATTTGAAGCTTTTGGTGAATTTTAATAATTGAGAAAAGAGCTTGTGAAGAGGAAAGCATTAAAATTATCTCTATAAAAGGCAAGGGAAAAGCAGAACAAGTTAAACAATATTAGAACAAACTAAATTTAAAATTTAATTTTGAATTATTATAATTGCACCTTGGAGTACATTAAATTGCAGGAAGAATTTCTTGATAGAACTTTTACTTTATTAAAAACTTATATTCTGTATTGGAACGGAATGAATTCAGAAGGTCTGATGTTGGAACACCTTCATTTGGCAAAGCCTTGAAAATAATAATAGAGACGATGCATTTGGGGGCATTTTGTCTTGTAGCAATAATTGTTAAAAAATAGAGGCAAAAGGCAATTCTTTTAAAAATACTTGGGCTACAGTATTTATACCTTTCAAGATAAAGAACATTAGAGAATGGATGAAGTGCTCTGCCTATCTAAAAGTGGGGTACTAGTGGAAGTGCTGAGCAAGGGGGAGTCAAATCCATGCCCTTTGTGCGTGTCTCTTTGTGTGAGGACATATGCTAGCCCTCTACGGCACTGACTGGTTACTCCAGGCGATGACACCGTACTGCGGGCTCAGTGTTTGGCCTCTGCTTTTAGCAAGTTTGGTACCCAGGGTTTGTGGTAGCCAGGTAAGACTTGTGGAAAGGAACACTGTGTTATGTAGCTTCTATGGAGCAAGCCCTGGGGCAGCTGACCGACATGCAGAGAATTGGCACTCTTTTTCACCTTTCTAGAATGTCCTCTGCCACGATGTCTCTGGAAGACATGTGCATGGGCCATAAACATCTTCATGCCCTATAATCACTCTGTAAGATCCATCCACACATCTCTACCCCAGACTTGTCACCAATTCTCCAAGTCTCTGAGCAAGCAACCACACCACTAGCCATTGCTTATGAATCATTGTAGATTTGTCTCCCAGGCCATTTCTCCTTCCACAGGAAGTGGATGACCAGATGTTCCACTTGAAGTTTGCCTCCCAGGATCATTTCCTTCACCACTGCCTTTCAGGACCATTCCTGAGTGTGAAGTAGTAAGGTAGGCATCCACTTCTGGCTGGTGCCAGCATATCACACAGATTCATCTGTAGACAAGGTCTGTGCTTTACCTTCTTCTGATAACTGGACATAGTAAACTCACTCAGAGGCCATGGGAGTGGGTTCAGGAAGAGGTGGTAAAGAAGTGGGAACAGGAGCCACGGGAACCAGAGCCAGCTGTTGGTAGTTTGCCTGAACTCTCCAGACCTACGTGGTCTTGCTCTCATGTATGCCACTTCCAATGTGTAATGGAATGTTGCCATGCATGTCCAATTTGGTAGTTTGGCGGGTTCAATTCATGATGGATACTCAATACATGATGAACAGTCGGCTTGCACAGTCAACTTGGTATCCTTTGGTGATGTGTAAAGCCTCTACCAGAGGCCAGGAGCCAGCCACGGTCTGCTTTTAAGAATGGAGTATAGTTGTCAGCTGAGGAGTGCACTGAGGTTTGCCAGCCATGCTGATGGGCTCCATTAACACTTTCTTCCTTTGGGTCTGTTGATAATGAGAGCTAAGTGGCAGGGACAGCTTGCATCACAGCCTGAACGCGCTGAAGAACCCTGTCTTATTTTCTGCTCCACTCAAAACTAGAAGCCTATGAGATCCTTGGTAAGTGAACTATAGCAGCACATACCTCAGGATGGTATATATTACTTCAAAGGCAAAAGAGGGCCACCAAGTACCATGTTTCTTTCTTTGTGGTACACGATACAAGGGGAAGTGACTTGGTTCTCACTTTAAAGGGAAATCCCCACACACTCCACTCTACTTTGCTGAATTCCTGGAAACTTCAGTATTGCAGGTCCACATAAACTTTCACGAGGACTGTCTCCAACCTCTGGCATGTGGGTGCCTTAATTAGACATAAAGGGTGTTTGATATGACCTGCTCAGAAGACCAATTAGCAAATTACCATCAGTATAATGGATCAGCATGATGTTTTGTGAGCTATTGAGATTATCATGACCCCTCCAAACTATATACATGCATGCATATTAGATAGGTGACAGATAGATAGACAGATAGATAATGGATAGATAGATAGATAGATAGAGTCTTGGGATTAAGGGGTGGGCTAAAGGTAAGTATTGGCCCTGACAGCAAAGATACAAAGTGGACCTAAGATGTGTTTGTCATCACCTCATCTGAAGTTTGCCATAATGTATAGTAATTCTTCATGACCCATCTGACCTTTGCTGTAGCCAAAAGTGTGAGTACTTAGGGATGTGGTAAGAATCACCATCCCTTTGTCTCTCACATCTTTGATGGTAACACTGGCCTTTGTCATCCCCTGGAGATGCTTTGCTTCTGCTTTACTCTCTTGAATGAGAGAGAATCTTAGGGGGGAGAGGATAATTCCTGGGGTTTCTACTTGGTTCTTCCTACCAAAACAGCCTTCACTTCACAGATTAGGAAGCTAGTGGACAGCTTTTGCTACTTTCTCTGTGTACCTATGTCCATTGTACAGTACATCTTGAGTTAGAGATACAGCTGCCAAATGGGTCCACCATTCCCTTGGCCCTACTGTTGGGTGGGTTCAACTCCTTCTAACTCTGATCTCTATAAGGCCCTACTCGAACTGGTGGTCCACAGTGGAATTTTGGGTTTCTGTATGGTCAGTGGATGTGTAGCTGGGAAACCAGAATGAGGCTTATGGATTGTACCAATATCAGTTTCTTGATTTTGATACTGTGAAGTTGTGTAATATGTTAACAATGGGCAAGGGGGGAGGGTATTTGGAACTTCCCTGTACATTTCTCTGTACCTCCTGTGAATCGACAATTATTTCAAAGCAAAAATTTTTAAATATAGTTGTAGTTGCTTGCTTTGCTGGGCCATTGAGAGGATCAGAGTAAAAGGCATCTAGTGCAATGTTTAGCACAGGGAGGGGTTTTAATCTATTATATCCACACAGACACAAACATATATACATACCTGCATTTATGACATTCCTAGTCTCCTATGAGTGAAATATGGGCATTGAGTTGTTTATCTATCAAATATAATATGTATGCCTCACTTAGTACTCTTATTTCCCTGTTGGCCCAGGGCAACAGGGCCAACCATAGCCTTGGTCCCCAACCAAAGGTGCTATCCGGTCCCCACCCCACAGAACCTGGAACATGTACATTACGGTGAGGCAGTGGTGAGGCACCACCTCAGTGGTGGTAGAAGGCAGTGATGGTGGTGTTTAACAGTGGAAAGAGCAGAACTGAGGAACAGAGGGGTCTGACATGAGGATGCTGGGAAGACTCAGGGGGGTGACTGGAGACTTCACCTTTGATTATACGTCAAAGAGCTGTGGCTCTGGCCCATCATGGACAGGTGTGCCATGAAAGATGAGACTGATGTTCATCTTGCTACTAATGCTTGTTTAAGAACCTGGGCACGATGTCTAAGTACATAACTAAAGTTGATCTTGACGTCATTACCTGATTCATTATAGTGATTTTCTGGTTGTTTTTATGGATCATTGTAAAACTAGTTTTGAATGAAATATGTATCCTTACTTTTTCCATCTTAATTTTTCAGAATGCGTGCATCCTTCAGTTGCTAAGTAACATGCCTATAAAGTGTTATCACAGAGGTTCTATCTGAATAATTTCTGTAATCACTTAGGAGATTGCTTTAATAGTATATCATCCTA
Source organism: Acinonyx jubatus (assembly GCF_027475565.1). Taxonomy (NCBI): domain Eukaryota; kingdom Metazoa; phylum Chordata; class Mammalia; order Carnivora; family Felidae; genus Acinonyx; species Acinonyx jubatus. The sequence goes on from NC_069380.1 coordinate 11,874,126, forward strand.
AATGGTAAGAAATGACTAATTCTAGGCTGTTTGGAGAAAACTGACTGAAGTATTTCCTCAAAGGCAGGAGGTTCATCAGCCAAGGAGCATAAGACGGAGCACATGGTATACGCCTCGCTCACTGCGCCTCCCCGTCACAAGTTTATCACTGTGTTTCGTGCCTCCAGATGGAGCACACGCTCACCAGGAACTTTCTAAAGTTCCAAAGAGCCAAAGGATCCAAAAAGAAAGATTTTTAAAAAGAAGTATTTTGCTCTAGTGGATTGAAAAATTGCTTTTATCACAACCATAAATGAAGCATGATTCAGAAGTAAGGCAGTATTGCTCCAGTTCTCTCAGGGCAGAAACACAAGCAGAGCTGAAGCATGGAAGTCTCATAACCATCCTGATCAAGGGGAACGCTTGACGAGAGACCCATCAGTGTGGCTGCAGGAGGTCTCCTGTGTTATGTCATCTTCTGCTTTTTTCACAAGGGTGCTGGAACAGGTGGCCAGGAGCTCAGAAACATGCTCATCTGACCTGGGGACCAACAAGACAGAATTTGTGATTCTGAACCCCCAAACACAGGCCAGGTTTGTGTGGTTCCCAGGGGCAGATTCTACCCCAGTCCTGACCGTCTTCCAGAAGCCACAGTCCAGGGCTGTGTGTATGAGCACCACAGCACACATTCAGGTGTCCCCTAGTTTGAAGAAATTGTGTCCCTTAACATTTCCTTCCCTTCTGTTGACTGATTTCCCTCCTCTATCACCAGACGTTTAGAAAGACTGGTGCTGCTCGCACTGGCTATGCTGTCTGGCCCCACATTTTCTCTTCTTCTCATTGCAATCTACATCCTTGCTCTCCTCCCCAAGTAATCACCAAACTGCTCTTCCCGAGGTCTATTGTGACTTCCTAAATGCCAGATCCTTGTCCTATTTTCGGCCGTCCACCTGAAGGACATCCCTGTTGTGTTGGACGTGGGACACTGTCTCCCCCTTGCAGCTTGCTCCTCCAAAGGCCTTAGTCCCTGGCTCCTCTCTCTTGGTCTGTCTGTCATCCCATGTCCTCATCCTCCTGTTCCTCTCCCCATTTCTTCTTGGTCCCCTTCGATGACCCTCCTCCTTCTGCCCTGTGACTGTTGGCATCCTAGAGGATTAACCTTTTAGCAATTCGTTCTTTTACTCCTTCCACCTGTCCCCAAATCCAGAGCCATCTTGTGCATCCTACTTGGTGCCAGGCACTAAGCTAGTGCAGGAAATACAGAGATGAATGAGATCCAATCTTCAACCTCACCGTGCACACTAAAGTCTAGAGGGAGCAATAGTGTGTACTGTGGTATAAGTTTGGACCAGAAGAGGTGGGGGAAAAATCAATTCTGCGTGATGGGAAGGAACATGTACATAATACACTGGAGTATTTACCATGTTGCCTAATCGTTAGATGTGAAGGTCTGTCAGGACAAAGCCAGGGCTTTCCACAAGAAAGTGTGTGTGTGTGTGTGTGTGTGTGTGTGTGTGATGTTACATGCATGTGCGCCTGGAAGCCTCGAGCAGTTGAGGAGCTGTTCCACTCTAAGAAGGGGACCTTATTTTACTCAGGAAGTGCTTCAAATGTAACTTACTGGAAGATTAGCTGGGGGAGGCTAGCTTTGCCCCAACTTGCAGATGAGTCAGTAATTATTCGTATTCCCCCTTTGAACTCTATACTCCAAATTATTTTTGTGTTTCCAAGGGTGATTTCAAAAATACTTAACAAAGACACCAACACAGATCAATCTGGATGAGTGACTGAGCATGATTCCAGAAGTGCTTTTTTGTGCCATAAGGGAAATCCTTTAGATCATGGCGGGGGGGGGGGGGGGGGCGGTGTGTGAGTACGTGTGTGCATGTGTGTGTATGTGTGTGTGCATGCATGTGTAGGGTGTCTGGAGGGAGAGGCTGAGCAGCTGAGTTAGAAAGGAAGGGGACAGAACAATTTCACAACTATCTGAAGGTACTTCAGTATGTTAATATCCTGTATGGTCATACAGAGGCAATTTTGCCTTCCTCCTGAGACTGAAAATTCTCTAAGAACAGATTACACAATCTTATTTTAAGGTCAGCTGACTAGCAACCTTAATTTTCCCTTTGACATGTAACCCAACATATTCACAAGTTCTGGGAATAGGATGTAGACGTTATTAGGGGGTGTGCATTATTTTGCCTACTATATGCACCTATGAGGCAAACAAAACAAAACAAAACACACAACGCTCCTAACAGTGTGAATGGCTAGTTAAAATTTGGGAGACATTACCTGAAAAATACTATAAAGTAAATATTATCTATTTGGAAGATTCTCTTATATGACTTGAAAGTAATCTGATAGATGCTAACCCTGATGATCAAGACAAAAAAGTTTGAATGAAGTTGTTCTATGAAGAAGAGGTTAGAAAAAGCAGTATCTTAAAAAGTATGTGTATAAGTAATGCACTTAATATTTTAAACAGACATTTGACTATTTTTGCTATATCCTTAAAAGTTATGTGCTTGAGTTGGCCAAAACACTTTTTAAAGATATTTTTCTTAGAAAGCAAGATCGTCTGATATTGTGGTCACCTTATATTTGAGCATACAGGATAAACATTTCTTTATTAAAGATTTAATATATCCTCAAAATAAAAATTTAAATGGTTAGGAAAGTAGATGGTAAAAAATAAAGGTGTGTGTGTCCTGACCGACCCCAGTCCTACCCTCCAGAACTAACTACTATGAATAGTTTCTTGAATATCTTTCCAGAAATGCTCTGCCTTTAGGCCTACATGATCTAGCTCTTGTAATACTCTTCCCTTGCTCTCTATGCTCCAGCCACTCAGCCTGCTTTTTGTTTTTCCAAAACATCCGGATCATCCCCGAAGCCCCAGGACCTTTGCGCTTTCCATTTATCTTCTTGGAATGTCTTCTCTCATATCTCTGCATGCCCAGCTATATCTCATCTTCCAGAGACCAGCTCAAAATCCCTTCCTCAGTGGAGCTTTTCCTGTCCTCATGTGCCCTGCTACCACATAATACGGTTTCTCTTGGTCAGTTTGGGTGGTCATAATAAAAATACTATAGACTGAGTGACTTAATATTTTCTTACTCTTCTGGAGGCTGCAGAGTCCAAGATTAAGGTGCTGACCAACTCAGTTCCCCCAGCGAAGTCTCTTTTCCTGGCTTGTAGAACTTTTCATTGTGTCCTGGCCACCTGGCTGGGGGTGGGAGGGTGGAGGAGAAAAAGAAAAGCAGGCACTCTGGGGACTCTTCTTATAATCCCATCGTGAAGGTTCCACCTCATGACTCATTTAAACCTATCACTTTCCAGGCGCACCTGGGTTGCTAGGTTGGTTGAGCATCCAACTTCAGCTCAGGTCATAATCTTACATGATCTCATGGGTTCGAGCCCCACATCAGGCTCTGTGCTGACAGCTGGGAGCCTGGACCCTGCTTTGGATTCTGTGTCTCCCTCTCTCTCTGCCCCTTTCCCCCACTCGCACTCTGTCTCTCCCTCTCAAAAAGTAAAAAAATAAACATCAAAATAATTTAAACCTATAACTTTCCAAAGCCCCCTCCTCCACATACCATCTGCTGGGGATTAAGATGTCAACATAGGAATTTTGGAGAGGCACAATTCAGTTCATAGCACCATGCTGGTTTTCAGAGCACACAGAATGCTACTAGCTGAACTTAGCATCTCGTGTTTTGCTGTTCATGGCGCAAGCCCATCTAACGAACACAAAGCTCCCCCTGAGGACCCTGTCAGTCTTTCTCAATGCTTCCCTCTTTCGAGCCTCCATGAGATGTCCCACAATAGTGCCAGCTTTGAGAAGAAACTAGTGACAGATTTTACTGACGTGTTTGCCAACAAGATTATTTCAGAATCTCTTGACTACTCATAGACTTTGTCTTGCTTTCTCCACAAAAGAATAAAAGGAATTCTGATAAGCACAAGTAGGTGTCGAGAGCTCCTGATTTTGGAGGCACTAAAGCACAGCACTGCTCCTCAGAGCTGTGTTAAACTCCACAGAGTGAAGGCCTTTGCGTGGCTGACATCCTAAGACACCGCTCACCTGCCCAACCACGTGAAAAATGAGTGTTGAGGACTTTTTCCTTGATTGGAAATGCACATGATAATGAAGAGACAGAGGCTCAGAGAGGGTAAGTGACCTATTCAAGGTCTCACCGCCTGTCACAGAAGGAGCTGGGCTTAGCATCCAGGTCTGGTCCCCCATGGAGAGCTTCTTCAGGACAGACTCACTGTCTCTTCTCCCTTTACTCAAACAGCCAGCCAACCTCCATTCAGATGCAGTTCCAAGCAATTGGCATCAGAGGCCACCCCTTGACTCCAAAAGGAAGTGGGACAGAAAAAATTCCAGATGGTTCCCCAGGGTATACATCCACCTGCCACTGAGTTGCTGGTTGGAGGCAAGCCTGTGTTTGGGGCTTGTGACCAGGTCCCAAGGGACCTTGTTCCCTTGGGTAGCCGTGGACACGAGGTTATGTTAAGAAAAGCTGATCATAATGAAGGGGAAAGGAGTGACTTGAACTAGGCTGGTCAAGCCAGCTGATGGGTGGGGCCCACTGGGAATTCAGGATCTTGCACCTGAGATGCCACATGAAGCATGAGGCCCTCTCTCAGGGTCTGCCTCAGTGAATTTTCACCATGTCCGCTGAAAACACAGACACGCACAACTAATGTATTCATTAGAAAACAAGCCTTTGTAAATTCGCAAGTAAACAAGTGGCAGGCAGCTTGCATTCCGTTATCAGTTTGTTTTTAGGAGAATAAAACCCGCAAAACGAGCAACAGACATCTTTCTCCTGAGCGTTCTTCTCAGCTCAAGTGCACAGTGAGAAAGGAATGGAGGGTGAACGTAATCCAAAGCTTCCGGAATGCCTCTCAGCCCTGGGACGGCAGCCTAAGTGCCTTAAGATAAACAAGGACTAGGTTTTGAAAAGCCTCCAGTGGCCCTTTGCCGTTAGGTACAGTCACATGAAATTCCCGAGACCTCTGGCAGGTTCTATTGTGCCCACACCAGAAAAACCAGAGCAGTTCCAAGTCTGGAGTGAACTGAGCACTGAGGTGACCCTTGTCCTCTGCACATCTGAGGAGGCTGACCCCAGTGCTGCTGGAGCCTCTGATGCAAGTCTGATATAACACTCTGCTGACTGCTGATTGTACCCCACACCCATCTCCTTTCCGCCGAGGATTTCCACTCTCACCCCGTTGTGAACAATGGGGTGAAAATGTCAACAGAGGTGGTGGGGAGCGTGCTAGTCCCTTTATGGTCTGACATAATTACCCCCCCCCCCGCCAGCCTCCCAGGGGAGTGCTACATACAACATTTATTTATTCCTCACATTTCTAGAGGCTGTGAAGTCCAAGTTCACAGAGCTGCCAGATTCAGCGTCTGGTGAGAATGCACTTCCTGTGTCTGTCTTCTGGCTGGGTCCTCACATGGCCGAAGGGGTGAGAGAACGCTGTGGGGTCTTTTTATAAGGGCGCTAATCCCATTAGGGCTCCACCCTCATGACCTCTCCAAGGCCCCACCTCCAAATACTATCACATCAGGGATTAGGTTTCAACATAGGAAACGTGTTGAAACACGCATTCAATCTATTGCACAAAGGGGCACAGAAGGAAGCATAAGGGAAGTGAGTGGGTTTTGGGGAGGGGAGCGAATGAAAAGGGCTTTGGCATATGGTGTGGGTTGCTTGTTGAGTTAGGTTGCATAATTCACCCCAATACTTTGCTTTTCCTTGTACCCACACTCTGTGCCTGGTGCCCTTGCGGCTCCTCCCACTAATATATTTCATCATCTCTGACTTTGGGTTTGGCCCATTGACTAGCTTCGGATAATAGAATGGGGCAGAAGGGAAGTGACAATGTCCCCGTTCCCAGCCTCAACCTTAGGAGGCTCTGTGTGACTCCGCTTGCATTTCCGCCTCAGCATTGCCATGAGAAGAATTTTCCTCAGTGGCCTGTTGGTCCTAGGAGGAGAGGCATGTGGGGCACAGCCTGGATCAATCCAGGTGTGGCAGAGATCCAGTTATGTGAGCACATTCAGCAGAGATCATCAGAACTATCGGGTGGGTCAGCTAACCTCCAAACACACGAGAAACAGCAAAATATTGCTGTTTTAAGCCCCTGAGTTTTAGAGGAGGGCTCGGCAACCAAAAAGAACAAAATCTTGCCATTTGCAACGATGTGGATGGAACTAGAGTGTATTACGCTAAGGGAAATAAGTCAGTCAGAGAAAGACAAGTATCACATGACTTCACTCATATGTGGAATTTAAGATACAAAACAGATGAACATAAAGGAAGGGAGGCAAAAATAATAGAAAAACAGGGAGGGAGACAAATCAAGAGACTCTTAGATACAGAGAACAAACTGAGGGTTGCTGGAGGGGTGTTGGGTGGGGGCAATGGGCTAAAGGGGTGAGGGGTATTAAGGAGGACACTTGTTGGGATGAGCCCTAGGTGTTATGTATAAGTGATGAATCACTAAATTCTATTCCTGAAATCTTTATTATGCTATATGTTAACTAACTTGGATGTAATTTAAAAAAATAATTTAAAAAAAGTGAACTAATATACCTACCTAGCAACTACAATCCCTTTCTTCTTTGGTGTTGTAGAGTCCCGATTTTGTTAAAGATTATAATGTGCCATTATTGGTTTAAGGCAATCATGTCACTTCTGTTACTGTTTGCTAGATAACTTTCCTTCCCAGGCTTCCTTGCAGCTGGTGGTGACCAAGGTGACCTAGTTCTGGCCAAGGAGACATAAAGGGAAATCTTACTTTGGGGGAAGATTTTCCTCCTGATAAAAACAAAGCTCTTTTCTGTCTATCCCTTTCTTTCCTATTTGGGTGCTGGTATGGCTGTGTGATATCTGGAACTGTGGAAGCCATCTTGTCACCATGAAGTCACATGTTCAAGGATGAGAGGTCCACACACTGCAGATGCCCAAACAGGGTGAGAAAAGCCTGGGCTTTTGACTGCATTGTTAAGCTTCAGAACAAACCCTGGGACCATCTACCTCCAGCCTCTCACCAAGAAAACAGTGATCGTCATTATGGTTCAAACCACTGTCGGCCAGGTCTTCTGCAATGGCAGCCCAGTGCATTGTTGGGTGGTAAGGGTACGGTGAAGGTGGAGGAGAGGGGTGTGGGTGACAAATTACGGAGGTGTGTGTCATAGTGCTGTGAGAAGCACACTGAGAATTGAAGAACTTTTCCTAATTAGCTGTGTAATCTTGAGTAACTCACTCACCCCTCGGGGCTGCAATTTCCTCTCTGGAGAGAAGGCATTTAACTAGATGATCTCTAAGGTTTTCACAGCTCGAACACTGACTCTGAACATACAGTCAAGTCTCTGAGTACCACAGCTGGGCAAATATTCACAGAGGATTTTGGAGAATTATTAATTATGCCCAAAGAAAAGGCCAGAGATAGTTGTTCTATAGCAAATGCTTAGCTCTGGGCTTGTAAATAATGAGTTTCTTCTTCGTTTCTGAGCTCGTGTCCAATGTAGGTCTTACCTGCTCTAGGGGACTTTCATCAAATGCTCATTAGATGCCTTGTTTATAAAAAATGATTTGCATGCAAGGAGCAAATGCTTCCTTTTCAGGAGCAGGTGTTGTGGGATGAGGAGAAACATGCTGGCTAATGCCTTGTCATCCAAATTCACAGAAATTTCTGGTATCCTGGGCAGGTTTGACACCATTCTGGGAAGAGAACTAAGAGACACATCTTCTGAATAAATTAGTCTATTTATTCAGTTTCTAGTTCTGTAGGGTAGAGCTTTGGCAGGATCCCAGAGAAGCATCAGCTGGGGAAAAAAATCACTTTATTTTCTGCTTTAGCCAACAGCATTTTCCTGCCCGGACTCGGCAAAAACGGACTTGCTTAGCTTTGCAGGCTCCTCCAGCTGCCACTATTTCTCTGTGGCCTTCTGCTAACACATGCCCCCGGCTCGGTCAGATTTCTTCAGCTCTCGTATTTCCCCCCCTAAAACGATTTTTCTTTAATCTGTCCCTGATTTTCTCTGCAGTAATATACACAAGCTTACCTTTTCCCCCCTGTTTCCTTCCAACTTCCATTATCTCCCTTGCTCGCCCTCTCCTCTTTTCTCCATCTACTGCCACGTTCTGAAAGGTTTCTTTGACTTTTGTGAAGTGATGTCCCTAAAATCTCATCAGAACTCTGGGTGTCATGATTATCTGATATCATCAAGCAGACGTGTTTTGCCAGCTACTATTTGCTCTGCAGAGAGAATTGCACACTTATGGTCTTGCTCTGTTGGGCAGAGCAGTGAAGACCAGCTGAGCACGTGGATGTCATTCATTTACATACACATTTTACAAACCTTTATTGAAGATGACCATGGAATTCGAAAGCACTGAGCTAAGGACTATAAGGAGATACAAATTACTTTCTGCACGAACATGTCCTGTCTGGAGCTTCCAAAGAGGAGGAGCAGGTGAGAATTTTGAAAGGAAAAATTTTCCCTTCTAGCGACACATACCTTAGGAGATACCAAGATTAAATGTATTTTATCACAACTGATTCGACCCAGCTGACGTGGACCCCAAACCAACCCCCTATTGGACCCAACTAAAGATTCTTTCCTGAACAATGAACAGTTGGATCTGTTTGAACCCACCAGATACAGACCTGTAGATTGATTTCTGAGGTGCTGTTTTTCAACCTTTAATCACCGTGAACCCCTCTTTCCAGGTGACACAACCTGACTTTCCTCCCTCAGCTATTCAGCGAATTTCTTCACTCGTGTGTGTTTCCTTGCCAGGCAAGTCAATAAACTTGGCTTTGTGGATTTTATTTATTTTATAACTCTGGTCGTCCTCATTTTATTTGTTTTCAGAATATAGGCTGTAGGGGAGCCAACTAATGTTTAACATCTGGCAGCAGCACAGAAGAAATTCTGAACATTAAAAACGACTAAAAGAAAAACAACCTAGCCCAACCAAAAAACAAGCCAATAACAGCCACAGTAACATCATAACAGCAAATCTCACTCGGGAGACAAGGCCCTGCTAGGAAATGAGACCCACGATAACTTCCCAGCTCAGGTCATTTCTGACCAGGAGCTGGTTTCAACTGGATGAAGCCAATTTCAACAGCGGTCTGATCCAGATCTGAATATTGTTTTCCATGTTGGTGTGGCTTCTTTGTTCTGTTTAACATTCCAAGTTTAGCAGGCTGGTAAGGAACAAAGGCCATAATTTTAACAAAAATTACCTGCCTTTTACTTTTCTAATTATTTACCGGGTACTGCTGCAGCCTTTGGTTCGTTTAGGTAGGAATTATGCACCTTTGGCTCTTATATTGTGATACCTGGATTTTCTCAGAAGAATCCTTTCAGAACTTGAGTTCGTTTTGCTTTGTGATCTTATTAAAGAAAGTCAGGAGATTTTTAGTTCCGATCAGGGTTTCTGCAGCACATGTCTCAAACTCTGGGAATTATTGGAGGCCTGTACATCATTCCTCACTGAAGGAAACATCCGGCACTTTTCCCATACGTGTACTTTCCTGCTACATCGAGATGCTATTATGATTTGTTTTCCCCCTTATGGCAGATTACTAATATACCACATATTTGTGAAGGGAATTTATTGAAAATATAGCAGAATCCTTTTAATGTATTCCTTGTAGCTTTAAAGCAATACAGCCCAATCACGTTTCTGCCTCTGGCTGTTCCTATATTTTAGGGATTTTGGTCTGCAATATAAAGTACACAATGCTTTGCTTGTCCTAAGTCAGATGCGACTCAGTGTCTTTAATGTGACCTTCCCTGTTCCCGGCTTGTTGTCATCTTTAAGTAAATGTTTATTCAGTGCCTACCACCCAGGGCTTTACATTGGGCATATACAAAATGGTGTTTGAATGTATTCCCTCTGCCTTCTGAGAGCTCAAGTGAAGCCATCTTCCTCCCTCCCTCCCTTAAACGTTTGTTAGTGGGCAGAAGAGTGAACATAAGAGGAATCCTTTGATAATTCAAGAGACAAGCCAGAGCAAAGGACCCACTCAGGAGTGAATGTTTAATGGCATGTTTCCAGAATATAGGCAGGAGGATAGTGCAAATCAGTAGAGGCAGTATATCAAAGGAAGGAGGGAAAATAATGGTTATTTCTCTTCCTTTTGTAGAAATCTTCTTATGAGACATGGTTTCTTGAAGCTATCAGCTATCAATTGCTGCATAACAAATGACCCCCAAATTCAATGGCTTTATTAAAACAGCAATGATTTATTATTTCCCGTGATTGTTAGGGTTGAAAATCTAGGCAGTTCTGTCGCTTGTCTGGCAATAAGAGTTGTAAGAGTTTGGGGCTGGAGGGTCTATAATGGCCTCACTCGCTCTCAGGAATTGATGCTGGCCATCGGCTGGGGTGTGTCTGTTCTCCTTGATGTGACCTCTTATCTTCCACTACACTAGAGTGGGCTTTTTCACAGCAGAGTGGTCTCACGGTCTTGAAGTCTGGGCCCTGGAACTTGTACGGTGCTACTTTTGCCACATTCTATTGGTTCCAAGCAGGACCTAAGGACATTCAGATTCAAGAGGTGGAGAAATAGGTTCCACTTTTTTAATGGGAATACCAAAGGGACATAGACCCGGGCAGGTGTGATTCATTGGGGACCATTACTCTAACAATCTATCACAGCAGAAGCGGGGTCAGAAGACTGGGAATGAGCAAGGAGGGGGATAATTTAAGAACCGAACCTTCAGGCTTCCCCAGAACCTTTGTCCTTGTGTTTAATTATGGAATCCTATGTGTCAGAAAATAATAGGTTGCCCCCAATTATTTGTTTCTGGGGATACAGACGCAAAGGGATGTCTTAGTGAAGGAAAAATGAGGGATGCCTACACTCTTATTAAAGTTTGGCATTTAGGGAATACTATATAAGACGGAAAAGCAGAAAATATTTAATTGCCAAAGAGATGAGGGGAAACAGAAGATTTTATCAGGCCAATATATACACATTCCAGATTATGTATGCACATTGGAACACACATATGAGATGCTTTCTGCTGTAACATGATTTTAATTTTATGGTTGTAGCTTTTAAAGAGCATTTTCCTTTCTGTGTAGCCCTGCACTTCAGGGAGTCTGTCACTGAGTGATGAGCACATGGCTTTAACTGCAAGCCATGTGGGTCCTTTTGTTTAAGTGTCTTAGAGTCATAACCTCAAGTTTCCTCCACATAATCAAAAAAACATGTTATTCTTTATTAAAGGAATGGATTCTAAAAAACCCGTTATAACTGATTTTTTTTTTAAGTTGAGTTTTAGTAATGATTCTCGTGGGGTTTCTGGGTGGCTCGGTCATTTGGGCGACAGACTTCGGCTCAGGTCATGATCTCACTGCTCCTGGTTTGGGCCCCGCATTGGGCTCTGTGCAGATAGAGCTAGGAGCCTGGAGCCTGCTTCGGATCCTGTCTCTGTCTCTCCACCCCTCCCACACTCAAGCTCTCTCTCTTCCAGAAAAAAAAAAAAAAAAAAAAGAAATGATTCTCATAGCACATATTTGTACCTTTCTCATCAATCCTTAACTTTCCCTATATTTAGATTCTGAATCTAACACCAATACTCTTTCCTAGGAGTTCTTCTCTCAGCAAGTACTATTGGCTTTCCACTGGAATGTCTAAAATACTGAAAAGGTTGATGGACTGAATTAAAGAGGTGGCTTTAGTTTGCCTTTCCAGCATATCATGATTCTGTTTTATCTGTGTGCAGACGGGAAACAATGCAAAATAAAGGTAAGGTGCCACAGAGATCATACTTATGTTTTTATTCACTGCTAATTTACCTGTGAGTTTTACCTTGGCAGGACTAGTAAAACACAGGTAGTTTATGTTCTCTCTTTCCATTGTTACCAAAAACCACTTCCTTATACACTGCCCTAACTTCGGGCTTCTATAGACACTTTCCTGGTAGACCTATAACTGGTAACAGTTTGAAAACTAGTCTTCAAAGGTTTGGAATAGCAACTTAACCCACCTTTATTATATAAGCGCCATCTTTCTTTTTGGAGCCAGGACAACTCCGGTAAACAAGAAAACAAACAAGAAAATAAAAATCACTCAGAGATGACCACTCTTTATTTTTTAAAAATGTTTATTCATTTTTGAGAGAGAGACAGAAACCGAGTGCTAGCGGAGGAGGACCAGAGAGAGGGAGACACAGAATCCGAAGCAGGCTCCAGGCTCCAAGCTGTGAGCACAGAGCCCGATGCGGGGCTCGAACTCACAAACGGTGAGATCATGACCTGAGCTGAAGTTGGACGCCCGACCTACTGAGCCACCCAGGCACCCCCAGAGATGACCATTTTAATTATGTCCCAACCTGAATCATTTTTTTGAGAAGTACTCCAGTGAGCCTATCTAAGCCTCTTCCCCTGACAGTCCCTTCAAATTACACAAACAACTGTCTCTTCACCGATCAACCAAAGGCAGCAAGCAGCGCGAATCCGTCATGAGTTGCCCTGCGGTGGTTCTGCATCAGTAGGGACTTGCCTTTAGCACTCCGGGTGGGTGTTGAAGATACTTCTTAGTCCCTAGCTCTCTCAAGGGAGTTTTGGGGGTAATTAGACTCAGCTGACTTTCAATATGAACAAGATCAAAACCAAAAATTTTCTCATTCTTGAGTTACTGTAGTTGGATGAAAGTGAAGCCGTTACCAAGTGCAGCATCGGGTCTTGCGGCCCAAGGCCACCAGCAGAATGTCACAGTCTCTGAAGCTTAACGATTTCAGCCTTTATGTCGCCAGTTCCATTTTCACAGCCCGACGCAATCAATTTCCACAGTCCACCGTGGAGGTGAGGATGGCAACGCCACACATTTCTACAACGGATGCAACATCCTGTCATTGGCCAATTATTTGCACAAACACTCAAAGTGTGCCTGCAACTCTGGGGGAGGCAGAGACCTCCTGAAGTGTCTCCGCTCTGCAGACGCTCAGGTGCTCGGGTCCCCTGCTCCAGACCAGCAGCCGTTTCAGCTAGCCACCGGGAGGATGTTGCAGGGCCAACCACGCAGAGTGGAGGCCAGTGGCATGTGCCTATTCGGCAGAAAAAAAACGACAGCTCTATAGAGCGAGCGCGCAGATGACACCCCCTGGTGTTGGTGAGGATGGAGTAACAGGCACACGCTTAAACCGCTGCCGGGGCCTCTGCGAGAGCAAGTCCCTGGGACACTCCGGAAATACAGTGACAGCGTGGTTATGTGTCACTACTTTAAGTGGCTGTGGAGAGTGTCATTGCATGGATGCACCATAATTTATTTAACTGTTTCCAATTGTTTGCTATTATAAACAGTGTGTGATCAACGTCCGTATGCGTATTTCTCTGTGAAGTTGACCCATTAGGTCCTTGGCAAAAATCCTCACGAACGGAAATCTACAGCGCTGGTACATGGTGTCAGGTGACCGTCTAGAAAGTTGCATATAAGATTATAAGTCGATGGCCTATGTTTTCTTGCAGTTTTTAACTAGAATGTGCATTTTTACATTCAGATATTTGCTCCACCTGAAACTTATTTTGGTGGTAAGATGCCATTTTTTTCCAAAAGACTAAGTCAGTTTTCCCTACTCACTTTCACCCTCTACCAAGTTCTCATTCATACTTGAGTCTGTTTCTGCATTTTGTGCTACTGAGCTTTGTGCTAATTATTGTTTAATGCTTCAATTTTTGTACTTGTGTGATATGTTTTAATATCTAGTAGGACAATTATTTGCTCATTATTCTGCCTGGCTATTTGTTCATGCTTATTCTTTCAGAAGAACTTTGATATCAATTTTTTTTTTCCATATTAAAGGGAAAAAACTCTGAAATTTTTTTTTTGCTTGGGACTTGCATTGATTTCAGGAGAGTTGTTACATTTTCACAATACAGAATTTATTGTTCCATTTATTCAAAAATAGAATTTATTTTTCCGTTTATTCCAATACCTGTGTCCCTCAGTAGAATTTTGTTTTCTTCACGTAGGCCCTGAACATCTCTTGTTAAATTTATTCCTAGGAATTTTATGTGCTTTTTTTTTTTTTTTTGATTGCCATTATTAAAGGGATATCCTCCACATAGCTAGCTCCTAATGCGCAATCGTCTGGAAGCTCCAGCTCTCGCCTGTGCACGGATATCTACAGGGAGCAGCAGAATGGAGACTGGGCCAGGCCCACTCTTACTCTCCCTCCCTTTCTGGGTGGGCCCTTCCTCCTTGGCCCCAAGATGTGGGTGTGGGCCCAGTTGTCCTAGAAAATAAGGGAGAATCAACCCACCTCATGAAACTCCCCACAAGTGGCCAGCATTGAAAATATGATCTTATTTCTAAGTGCCCAGGACCTTGTACCTGGAGTCAATTTCCACAGGCTGGGCCAGGTGCCCTATAGCTGAGGGGTCAGGAGTTTGGTAGGGGGTGGGGAGAGATGGCACGACTGTGTCTGCTTTGTTCCAGTGGCTGAGTTAGTTCAGTGGTCTGTGCAGAGCTTCTCTAAGTTATGCCAAAACTTAGCCACTGAGATCATCATTCAACATGGTCATCCTGGCCATGACCTTGTGACCCAGAGCCTGGAAATCAGTGTCTTGGCCCTCCCTGAGAGTCCTCTTTTACCCTGGTTATGCCACGGGAAATCTACTGAGGGAGAAAGGCTGCCCTGGATTTTCAGAGGCGCTAGACAATCTCTTCAGGGCTCTAGCTTGCAGGAAGAGAAATTTCTGGAAAACAGGATGGGGCTCAATTTTTTTGTCCTTTTTAGTTCTGATTTCCATCTCAGTCATTAAAAAGCAAGCTTTAAAAATAAGACCCTATCCATTATGTTTTAATAATCATCACTGGGGCTTCAAGTGATTAATAATGGAAGGTTTTTGTTTAAATATTAAACATTAATGGTTTTGTTCTGCTCTTGAGAACTGGAGGCAGAGTTGGAAATGGGCTCACAACATGCTGTACCCCTGGGGTCTGGGCTGATTGCAAAGCTGACCCTCGAGAGGTGGAGCCTGTAATCAGAGGATGCTTCCATCCATGCCGTGATCTGTGACCCGGGGCTGCACACTGTCTCCCAGGCAGCATGGGACTTCACAAAAGCCTTTTGCATTTTTGTTTTCCCAAATGACCGATGGATCTGCTAGAGAGGAATTTATTGTCAATTGCTTCTTTCCTTTGATGCCACATGACTACTCCAAGGCTGAGAAAGCTAAATCCCTTAATAATAATAGCCATTATCTGGCACTGAGCTGACACTTCATATGCATTATTGTATTTAAAGTTTACAAGTACCCTGAGGGATACGAAGTATTATTCCTATTTTAAATATGAGGATATGGAGACTTCGAAATGAAATGTTAAATAACTTTCTAAGTATACCCAGCTTGTAAGTGGTAGAAGTAAGATTTGGAATCAGTCCTTATCTGATTCTGAATAACATGACTTTCCATTTCCCTGTCTCACCTAACTAAACAATAATTAAATAATTGGTGCCACTCTCTTGAGATACGACTGTCTCCTAGACCCTAGGCCAGCTCCTGTTCTTTTTTGAGTAAGTGATGTGTCAGGATGATTTCAGAGTGTGGGAAACCAGGAGTAGTGGCATAAATATAATAGAAAACAATTATACCTGAGCTTACCCTGTGCCAGATACTGTGCTAAGTACTTTGTAGGTAATAAATCGTTGAATCCTCATAACAACTTCATAATGTAGGTTCCATTATCGTCCCTCCATCCTACCGGTAAGTCACAGAAACACTAGGCAGCTTGTCTAATATGAGATAACCAGCAGGCAGTCAAGCCAGGACCCAGGTAGGCTGGCTCTAGGGTCCTGTGCTCTTATCATTCATATGGAGTCTCTCCAACTACGATGGGAAAAGTGGGGTGGAGGAGCTTTCAGGGAGGGGGTGAGGGCTGGTGTCATCAAGAGTTCTGTTTGAGCATGTTACACCTAAGTACGTTATTGGGGATCCCGATGGAACAATCAAGAAGGCATGTGGATATCAACTTGGCACCATCAGCATGTAGGTGGTATGGAAAGCCCAAGATAGGAGGAAGTCACCTCTAGAAAATGTATAGGTAGAGAAGAAGAGAGGCCAATGGGTTCCTTCCACATTCTGAGAATGGGTGGAAGAGGCAGGGCTGGCAAAGGACCCAGGTGACTCCTCCCTTTCTCTCACACCCCACATCTGAAGCCTCAGCAGGACCTGTGGATTTCTACCACTCCTTACCACTGCCCAGCCTCCACTGCCTTAAAATAATCATCCACCTGGTTCACTCCTACAATCTAGAGTACCCTCTGACAGACCACTCTGGTCACCCCACCCTCCTTACTAAACTCCTGCCACACCAGCCTTCTTGTTCTTAATGTGTGGGCATGTTCCCCTCTGGGCCACTGCATTGCTAGTCCCCTTACCTGTAAATACCCTTTCCTAGAAAGTCCCAGAGCTCCATCTGTTGCTTTGTTCAGATTCCTACTCAAATGCCATCTCCTTTTTGGGAGCTTTCCTGGCCACCCTACCCAAAGGGTGCCCTCAATTCTCTTTCCCAAGATCTGCTTTAGTTTTCTTCATAGCCCTTATTACTGTCCATATTGTATTACATGTCCATCAACCTCCTCCTCTCTATAATGGTAAACTCTGTGAGGGTGGAAGCTCTCTGTTTATTCTCTACTGCATTTTCAGTGCCCCGAAGAGCACCTAGCCTGGTGGAAGATACATGACAATTATTTGTGAATGAATGATTGTTGAAAAAGAAACTGAGAAGTAGTGGTTGGGGCAGGAGGAAAACAGGTGGTCACAGAAGCCAAGAGAAGAAGGTGTTTTAAGAAGGCAGATGTCTGTCCACGTTTAATGCTGATGATGGTTAAAGCAACAGGATGGAATCTGATTGCTGACGTTCATCCTGTTTCACTTTATTATTATTGGTGTGATAGAGACTCATTTGCAAGGATGTTCTTTGCAGCATTGTAGGGAACAGCAAAACATCAAAACCAACCGGAATAAATAGGCATGATTAACTTAATGGCTGAACACAGTAATACACCTATTCTATGGACTACCATGCAGTCATCCAAAAGAAGAGAAAGATCTATAGCATTTTCTAAAAAGATGTCCAGATACATTAAGTCAGAAAGTAAGCTGGAGTCCAATTTATACTATGATTCCTTTTTTTGGTTTGTTAGAAAAGATATAGATCTACTAAAAAACATTAGCATGGATAAACAATAAATCATTTCATAAATTCTCTCAGTGGAGTTGTATGGGGAGATTTTCACTTCTTATTTTGTATACTTATTCTTTAAGTGGTAGGGTTATTTTTGCTCTTGGCAGTTTCCCAATATATTGCAATTGCCAAGTAATTGAGAAAGGAAAAGAAATAAATAGGATGATATATATATATACACACACATCATATATATATGATATATATATACACCATACATATATATGGTATATATATCTATTTAAATAAATAGATAAAAAAAATTGAGCACGGAAACTCTGGACCAATCATGAGTCAGAGAACATGAAGGAAAGCTCCAGACAAGAACGGACTGTTCTCTCCTTGTTTGCCCCTGCTCTGAGTTATATGAGAGGCCTCATGTAGCTGGGGTGTTGGGTGGCAATTGTCATGAAGTCATACTGGTTTTGAGTTAGCTACTCGGTTTCCCACAGAGAGAAATCTCTGCTATGTTCCAGTGGCTGAGTTAGTTCAGTGGTCTGTGGACAGCTTCTCTAAGTTATGCCAAAACTTAGCCCCTGAGATCATCATTCAACATTTTTTTTCCTCCTCAAGACACCTAGAGTCCGTGAAGTGCACTCTGATGAGAACATGGCATGCAAGACCACTTCTCTCTTTCAGACTCACCATTTGTCCAGACCGTTGACAACAGGGAGCTGTGGGACATACTTGGCTTGCCTCCTAGAGACTTCATAGCAGAGTAACATTTACTTTTATTGGATAGGTAAGAGCTAAGGTCATCCTCTGAAACAGATTCTCTGGCAAAATGGAAATCGGTAATTTACCCCCTAAATTCCATTTTTAAAGATTGAATTCTATTTCAGTAATAAGAATTGATAAAGGATGCTGATGTTATTCCCTTTTTACTCTGTTAAGGAACCAGGATTGCATCCAGCTGCATGTGTGGGAGAGTCAGCAAAGTAACCATCTCAAACTTCTTGAGAGAGTAGTCCATATTTGCTGTCTTTTTCTCCTTTCTAGACCTTTCTCCAGCCATCTGCATTAGGCCTTTCCTCCTCTTGGCTTTCGTTGTCTTTATTTGCTCTCACTCCTTTGTCACCCACATGCTAGGAGACTGCCTTGTGTCCCTAAAGCCCTTCCTGGCCCCTTATGTGGAGAGGCCCTCCCTGCACAACATGCCTGCCCCAAGCACTCACACTGCCTTTGCTCAGGCTGTACCCTTTGCCTGGCAGGCCATTTTTCTGCCCAACGAACTTACCTTTCATGATTGGCTCAGCTGTCTCTTCTTTGGAGAATCTTTGCTGGTCATTCCCTCCCACTCCCAGGAAGAACTGGGTCTTTCCCAGTCTCTGTCCCCATAGCTGTGAGCAGACTGTGGGTACAGAGCTTACCTGAGAGCCGCTGTGGCTTTGTCCTCATGTGTCTCCTTGTCTTCCATTAGACTGCCTGTCTCTTCCATTAGACTTGCATCCTTAGCCCTAACACAGTATTGGGGAGAGAGTAGATGCCCAGCTCGTGTTGGCCGATTAAATGGATGCATTTATTGGTTCCCAGAGGGAAATACGAAAGGCAAAACCCACAGTTTTGCTGGGGATTCAGTGTTCTGAAGATAGGAATTCTGAAGAGCCACGTGAACACAAACCCCCACCCAGTCACCACTTTGTCCCCCCTTCTTCCAAATCTATTCCGGAGCTGGCCCAAGAGTTTTAAATCCCCATTCCCAATTCTGTTTCTGACTCACTAGCCCTTTATATTACTCACTTCCTGTCTACAACGGCAGTTGCTGGTTTATAAAGCAAGGTGACCCTTAGGGATAACAACCGAGAGCTTATAAACAGTCTCAGAGTCCCATGAACTGTGTAAAGGCTAAATGTTGTCATGAATCAGTAAAGTGCGTGAGTGAATGGAAACTGGATTGCTAACTACTTTATTTGTCAAATTTAAAAAGTACTAAAACCACCCCAAGGGGAGAGTTTTGATATTCACTCTTCCTCGCGACTCATTTCTTATGAAGAAGAACAAATAAGCCAGGAAGCCAGGATTTCAGTGGGGCTGGGGCGGGGCGGGGGGGGGGGGGGCGCCTCTCCTGCTCTAATTCCCACTTTTGGTGTATTTAAGTAAGTGTCTGCAAAGAGAACGATGCATAAATTATGAGTACCCAAAGGCAGTTCCTGTGAAAGGAAGGGAATTTATAAATGTTGTGGCACTGTTTCCCTCTGAGGGGTGCCCAGTGAATCAAAGGTCACTGTGGGTGTTTACTCCCTTATGTCCCCTGCTGGGGGAAGGAGGGTGACCCCTGCGTCATTTCTCAGCATCTCAGCAATACCTGAGGGTGTAGGAGGCCCTTCACTCTCTCCTCCAGGCAAGCCAGAGTAAGCAGGGTGCGCTGCGGACCCCTGGCCTCCCCAACAACGGGTACCTTCCAGATCAGAAATAATTAGCTGAGGCAATGCCAAGTGCCAATTAGCTTGGCATATAAACACGCGGCTTCCTAGAAGTCAGGTCTTAATATTAATACAAGGACTAAAGAGTGACAGGCAGTCTGGGGAGTAAAGTGAGGACCTTGATATGCTGGCTTACCTCCTGGGATTTCATAAGAATGCAGTGGATGCTACCTAGTATAATGGGTTTTAGCTAAGCCTTTTGTCTTTACAATGCGAGGGAGAAAATGGCAGGGTGGGGTGGGTCACTCTGGTCCCTGTCAACTTCAAGGATGTGCATAGTGGACTCTTAGGTGTTCAGAGCTCTCCTTTGCTTACAAGGGTCCTGAGGTCCCTGCGGGGTGGAGTCTATGTGGGTGGCTGGGAAGGGTAGATCAACAGCTCATCCCACAGGGCTTTCCTGGGACAGAAGTGGGGACGGTCCCACCATGGGAAGACTGGATGGTCAGCAGCTGCAGGTTTGGGACCTGGACTGTGTGCAGTTCTTATTCAAGGGAGAGGTTTTCCTTCTCTCCGAGGAAGGGCCAATCTTTCCCTCAGGTTGGGCCAAACACCTCTTTCCGATGCTAAAAAGAAAACCAAAAAGCTGTATTCAGACATTACTAAAAACCTCAAATATTCATATGTAGCCATGTATATAAAATATGCATACATAGTGTTATAACTGCTTATAATATGTATATATGGGTGTGTTGGTATATACACGTATGTGTGTGTGTGTATGTGTGTGTGTAAAATGTGTGTGTGTGTGTGTGCATTCTCATATTCTCAAGATAATAACCTATCTTGAGAAACCCCTTGTCTAACCACATTTTTCCTGGCCAACATCGTAATCATCCCCTTAGTGCCTGCTTTCAAAGACCATCGAATA
The DNA here is from genome assembly GCF_027475565.1 of Acinonyx jubatus. Lineage (NCBI taxonomy): Eukaryota > Metazoa > Chordata > Mammalia > Carnivora > Felidae > Acinonyx > Acinonyx jubatus. The sequence continues at coordinate 11,894,640 of NC_069380.1, forward strand.
GGAGAAAAGCAATTCTTTCCAGGTTAGAGCAGCACACGTGAAATTAAAACTGGAATAGGCCACCTGAGATTTTTATTCAATGTATATTTCATTTTAAAACTTGAAAACCGTCTTGAAAAAACACTTTCAGTATATTGAATTGCGAGGGCCTAATTTGGTGCTACAGACTGATACTTTGGGATGTGTCTACTGACATAGGAAGTGGTTGGGGGCTGGGGACAGTCATATCCTAATTAACTCCAAGAGACTCCCCAGCCCCTTCTACCCAATCTGGGGCTAGGTGCCTGCACATTAGTAGATCTCATCTGAATGACAGGTTTCAGAACACATTGAGTTAGACCGCCCCTCCCCTGACAAATATTGTACACTTCAAGACATAACAACACTGTGAAACTCAATGAAGCACCACAGAAACATTTCGTATCTTCAGAATGTTTAGGGACCTCTGTGATTGGTGGCCTCACAACATTGCCAATTTATTGAATTTTTACATTCTATGGGCATGATCCCAGAAAGCCAGTCCCAAAATGAAATCAATCCCCATATTTTAAAGGGCAATTCTTTGCTCTGACAAAATTATGGGGGCTCTTAGCTTCTTGGATATTCCATCCAAAATTAAAATGGTTTCCTTATTGATAAGCTTCAGATCTGAGCTCCTCACGTGAATATTTTACAGGGCAAGTGAGATGCCTGGACATGTCTATTATATGCATAAATACATTATACTTTGAATGACCTGTGAACAAACATGTTAGGAATTATGCAAATGGTGGTAGTTTTGGGCTCTGTCTTAAAGTCAGTGGACAAGAATATGTTGGGAATTGGCCCAACCTGAGGGTAAGACTGGTCCTTTCAGGAGAGAAGGAAAACCTCTCCCCTGAACAAGAACTGTCTATAGACTGGGCTGCAGAGCTCAGTAGAAGCCCTTGGTGATTGAATACGTTGAATATATTTGAATATATTTTTGCAGAACCTGTTCCTGAGTGCTGATGGGTTGGCAGGGCTGTCTTTTGACAGGTCAGGCAACATCTTTTAGTGATGTGAGATAGATGTATCCTCATCCTTTACATTTATAGTTTAATGATTTGGAAATACACAGCCACATGCGCGCGCGCGCGCACACACACACACACACACACACACACACACGCACATGTATGCCAGGGATGGCAAATAGATGTCACTCTTCATGGATATGTTGATTGATCAGTGGAAACCACCCTGAGCACTGTCCTCAGAAGAATGGTGGAGCAGTAGAAGGAAAAACACATCGAAGCTGGTTAGACACAGCTGCTAGGGGCAGGGGGGAGTGGTCAGGGTTGAGAGTTCTCGTGGGGAGAAGCTCAGGGGCATGGAAGGATTGAATATCACGTTGACTCAGGATTCAAATCTGTCTAGTGCAATTCTATTTGATTCAAGCTTGTTAAAATTCAGTATATAGTAACAGTCACCTCCAAGCATCAAAAGTTCACCTAGAATTTGTGTAGTGAGTGTACAACAAGTGACTCGATTTAAAGCAGGAAATGGAAAAGAAAATTGGTGAGTTCATTTTAAGCTAGTTATATATGAAACAAGTAACATTAAGCTAAATTCATACATTATCCCCAAACGTACATTAGCCATGCTTCATGACTTCCTACTATTAAACATGTTTCACAAACCTTACCCTTCATAAACACAGAAAGTATACATTTTAATTGGGTAAAGATAGGGCTTATCGTAAAATAATTTTATAAGATGACCCTTATCTCTTTACATTAGATAGCACAGAAGAAATCTGTGACTTGTGAAGGAAAACAGGCAAGAGTCAAATTTATATTCCTTGAGGCCTTTGCCTCAATCTGATTAGTTAGCAAATAGTTTTTTTAATTGTTTAGTTCACTAGGCCATAAATTCAGCTTCCTTATCAGCACAGAGCAAGGCATTTTATAGCACAGCATCCAGAAAAAACAAAAGCACTTTAAGCCCAAGTGATTTGCTTCATAGTTTCCCTTTAATTAAAGCTCTCTTCTTAAATAGAGGCTCATGTTTCTGAATTCCTATTTGCCTTTTTTAGAAAAGGACTTGTATTATTTTCTTTGTCCATAGGAAAACAAATAACAAGATGCTTTCAGACAGTGATTGTATCATTTCGAAATTGCATTTGGCTGGCAGTCACAGAGACCTAACTGTAGTGACTTAGGCAAGTTAGGTTATTTTTCTCCGTCACAAGAGAACATGAACCTTGGCACGTGCGTGGCAGCTCTGTGCCTCATCACGGACCCAGGCTCCGTGTGACTGCATGTTCTTCCATCTTTGGTGCGTGGCTTTCATCCTCAAACTTGCTTCATGGTGCAAGATGGAAGGAGCCTCAGCAGCCATCGCATGTCCATTCCAGGGAGCCATATTGGCTCCATTCTAGGAGGAAGAGGGTCTGCGTATCTTTAAAGAAACCTTCTCAGAAATTACACCCAGCAACTAACCATATTCCAGGAAACTCCATATCTTGCCTGTCTCCGTGGTCCTCAACCACTGGATTAACTGTGCGTAGATTCACCACAGCCTGACCTCGCCTCCTGCTTATTCGCTGTAGCTCTCCTTGCAAGGCTTTCCCATCGCCACCAGGGAGCGGGTTTCCACCTGATGCCCACGCATGCGTGATCCGGAAGTGCGGGTTACTGCCTCAACTGGTGAAACTTTTGTTAAGAGTTAATGAAAGCTGTGGGATTGGTTCTTTTTCCTTCCTGTCCATCCCCCTTTTCCTTCCTGCCCGACCTCCCTCCCAGGACGGACATCCTGAGTTGCATAGTTCATTTGCCTTTAGTAATAGGCCCCATGAAATTAAAAATCAGTTGTGTTTGATGCCCAGCAATGTCCAACTTGGAAACACACCTTCATATTGGCTCTCTCTCCTTCCCTGCCCTATGTCCCTTTTTCCTCACTCCTACTTCCCTGGGAGTGCATTTCCTAATAAATTAGCGGCACATACACTTTCATTTCAGGCTCTGCTCTCTTGGGAACTGAAGCTAAGATAGGGCAGAACTTGGTGACGTGTCCATATCAGGTAGGGGGGCCCCCGGCAATGTAGTCTTTTAGCTGGTAATCTTTACTTGTCAGATCAGATCATATTTCTGTTGCTAAGGAGGGATGGGAGAAGTCTCTGCCACAGTGACCCGAAGTATAAAGGACATTAAACACAGTGATGGCAGAGAGTGACCAGGGGCAAGGCCACATCCAGGGATTCTGTGTGCCGCTGAATTGGTCCCTTCAACAGTAGGCAAAGCCAACATTGAAAAATTCCATCAGCTGCATTTAGCGACACTGGGGATTCTGGTGCCTGTGGGTCTGTGCCATGGGAACAAATCAAGGTGAGGCAAATTGCACCAGCTGAGATCTTTTTCTTCTGAGGCTAATAGAGCCAGGTTGTCTAGAGCAGCCTGCGGCTACAGTCCCCCATGGCCTGGTGTAATTCAGGTGGAGCTGCTTCTAGAGAAGGAGGTCTTAGGAGATCTTGGCCAACCCTATCGTGAAGTGACCCTAGAAGTTGTCTTCAAGGTTCTATTATTTTTTATCAGGACTGTGGAAGGCAGGAGATAGTGGGTGCTGGCAGAAGTGAAATAAGATGGGAATCTGGATGAAAGTGGAAGTCAAGGTCCAGTGTGATCCAAAAAATGAAAAAAGATGCTACTCTTATGGGGCAGGGCTGCCCGCACCAAGAAGACAGTAGGGTAAGAAGAAAGCCAAACAGGGGTGCCTGGTGGCTCAGTCAGTTGCGTGTGCAACTCTTGTTTTGGCTTGGGTCATGATCTCACAGTTCATGGGTTTGAGCCCCTCATCAGACTCTGCTGACTATGGGGCCTTATGGAGAGTCTCTCTCCCTTTTTCTGCCCCTCACTTGACTGTGCTCTCTCTCTCTCTCAAAATAAAAAAAAAAAAAGAAGAAGAAATCCAAATAAAGCTGGAGTAACAAAATGGGGTTACCCAGAGGCTTTTAGAAATGGGAGATGAAAGCAAGGCATTGGGAGCTTGATCTGTGTGGAAGTTTTCCTTGGTTGTGCCTTAGGGAGCCAGAGGGGATCCCCAACTAGAATGGCTTGATTTTTTGCAGGGGGGGGTTTCAGTCATTCTCCCTCCCTAATTTTGGATATTACTTTTTTTTTTTTTAAGATTTTATTTTTAAGTTATCTCTACACCCAATGTGGGGCTTGAACTCCCAACCCTGAGATGAAGAGTTGTATGCTCCTCTGACTGAGCCAGCCAGGTTACCCTGTATATTACTTTTAAAATAAAACAATCTCTGGAAAATCAAACACTCAGTATTATTGATCAGTTAATACCCAAACAGGGACTAGTTGATAACTGCTGAAAACAATAGAACAATGGATTATGGGGTGTGAGGACATGGGATGGGCATCTGGAGAGAGGACCCCAAAATCTTGGAGAGAAGGAAAGAAATTACTAGCAAAGGGCTGGCTCAGATTCACATGTTTGATTCCCTCCCCTAAGCAGTTTGGCAACACCCCAGAAGGTTAGAGAGACCAGAAAAAGTACAAACTGTGTCAATTATACTACAAACCATTAGTCCAGAATCCCTGTGCAGCCCAGGTGAGTTCAACAATGAACAAAGCCAGGCCAGACTGTCCAAAGCATAATTTTATCAGGTGCTTCTCAAAGTACAGAGATAAAGGACAAAACCAGATAGGGTGCGTTTGGCTGCAAATAACAGAAAAATCTAGATTCACTGCTCTCGAATAATATGGCTACTTTCAAGGCTGGTTATTCAGATACTCAACAACATCTTCAGGATCCCACTGTTTTCTTTCCATCCTTCTGCACCGCTCTGCCATTTTCAGTCTGCCAAGATGACTGCCATGGATCCAGACATGGAGTGGAGACAGAGAAATGTCTGGTGGAAGAAAAAGTGTTTCTTTTCAAGTTCTGCTTGTGTCAGTAAGGAAACTCGTTTCCGGAGGCCCTTTGGTTGATTTCCTCTCATGTCTCATTGACAGAATTGCTCCTGCCTAAGCCACATACTGGGGGAGGCAAGGAGGGAGCAGCAATGGCTTACACTGATCATGAAGACACTCTGTAGGGCCTACGTCCCATGGCGATTAGCCATGTGGAGGAGCCTGGATACCTGAGGAAACATACCCTGTCTGAGCCTCAGTCCATCTGTAAAACTTTACAGATTGTTTGCAATGAATAAATAAAACCACATACATGATGTGTGAGCCACACAGCAAACCCTCAGTGATTACGGGTGTCTTCCGTTCCCTACCTTCAGTTCCGGAATGTGAATCCCTCTTGCCACCCACCAAAGACTTTACTAGGTGGAGAATCACAGAGAGAGCCGTAGTGTCCCTGGCTTTCAGAGAAGATGTTCTTTCTGTTTTCAGTGCTGAAGCTCTAGCTTTGGCTCTTGTGTTGGAGCTGTAGTCTATTATCTCCCTTCAAGAACTCAGGGACATTTCAAGATGCTGGCATTATAATTCTCTTGTCAACTTCTCCACAACAGATGACACATAGGCTGCAGAATTTGTCCAGGAAATTAATGGAGGATTAAGCATATACATTCCCTGTGTACTGCCCAAAGGAAAAGCAATATTCTCTGGGGTCTCAATCACTATGACTGAAGGTTTCAGTGAGATGGCCTGGCAGATAAAGACCCTTCAGGGGTATAGTCAGGGTATGCCCTTGGCCGCTGGCCTGCTGCTACCCAGTGATTGCCCTGTTGCCACCTCTGGCTTCCCTAAATCAGGGAAGATAGTGGTCTGACTAATGGAGCAGGGGCTTTGGAGTCAGACAGACCAATCTGTATGTAAATAGCTATATGACCATGAAGAAGTCAGTGAACTTGCTTACAGCTCAGTTTATTTATTTTTTCATCTGGAAGGTAAGTGCTATGGACTGAATGCTTGTATTCCTCCTCAAATTCATATGTTGAAATGGTAATCCCCAATAGGATATTTGGAGGTGGGACATTTAGAAGAATGCAAGGTCATGAGGGGCAGACTCTCAGGAAGGGCATTCACGGTCTTATAAAAGAGACTGCAGAGAGGATCTCCTTCCCCTTCCCTGATTTGAGGACACAGTGAGAAGATTGCTATTTGTGAACCAGGAAGCCGATCCTCACCAGATAACAAATCTGCTGGTGCTTGATTTTGGGCTTCCCAGCTTCTGGAACTATGAGAAATACATGTCTATTGTTTATAAGCCACCTAGTCCATGACATTCTGTTATAGCCGTCAGAATGGATTAAGATCGGGCTTTTGGAGGTAGTTAGGTCATGAGAGTGAAGACCTTCTGATGAGATTAATGTCTTTATAAGGAGAGGAAGAGACCAGAGCATGAGAAAATGGCCATATATGAATCAGGAAGAGGTCCTCACCTGACACAGAATCTGTGGCACCTGGATCTCGGACCTCCCAGCCTCCAAAACTATGAGAAATAAATGTTGGTTGTTTAAGCCACCATGTTGATGGTATTTTGATATAGCAGCCTGAGAAAAAAAGACAGTAGGTTTAATATCTACTTTACAAATTTGTAAGTTTACAGATAACGCATGTAAAAAGTGCCTATCACAGAACATACATTCAATAGATAATAACCACTATTTTTAGTAAATGAGTTCATCTTTGTGTATATGTATATGTGTATATGTATTATGTATGTGTATATATGTATATATATAAGTGTATATATGTGTAATACACACACACACACACACATAGGTTTATTGAGGTTTAATGTATGTATAATAAAATTCATTCATTTTAAGTGTATGGTTTGGGGAGTTGTGGCAAACATATATCCATATAATCATCACCATAATCAAGATCTAGAATATTTCTGTTACCACTCCCAGAACTTTCTTTGTGCTTCTTTAGAATCAATTTTCGACCCCCACCCCACTCCAACCTTCTATCCCTGGCCTCAGGCAATCACTAATTTACTTCCTGCCATTAATGTTTTGTCTTTTCTAGAATTACATAAAAATAGAATCATACACTATAATCTTTTGTATCTGGCTTATACATCTTCACATAACGTTTTTGAGATTTATCCATATTGTGTGTATGTTAGTAGTTAGTCTTATTCTTTTGCTGACTAGAATTCCATGTTCCAGTTGATGGACATTTGGATATTTCCAATTTGGAGCTATAATTAGTAATGCTGCTATGAACATTCATATCCAATGTGTGCACATATGCCTTAATTTCTCTTGGGTAAATATTTAGGACTTGAACTGATAGATCATATGGTATATTTAATTTGATAAGAAAGTACCAACTCTATTCCAAAATGGCTGTAGCATTTTGTATTTTCACTAACAATGCAGAGATTTATAGTTGCTTTTACTCCTCACCAGTACTTGGTATTGTCATTTCTTTTCATTTTAGCTGTCCTAGTGTGTGGATGGAGACACCTTATTGTGGTTTTAATTTTTCACTTCTTTCATAACTCATATGCTGAGCATCTTTTCATGTACTCATTGGTCATTAGTGTATCTTCTTTCGTGAAGGGTCCAATCTTTTGTCCATTTTAAAACTAGGTGGTTTGTCTTCTTATTTTCATGCTATAGAGTTCTTAGATATTCTGGATTCAAGTCTTTGGTCACATAGTACATTTTACAGAAGTTCTCTCCCATTTTGTGACTTGTGTATTCATTTTCTCAAGAGTATTTTTCAAAAAGCCTGTTTGTTTTTTTATTTTGACCAAATCCAGTGTATTAAATTTTTCTTTCATGGTTTGTATTTTTTTGTGTATGCCCCATTTAAGTACTCTTTGCTTATCTAAAGCTTACAGAGATTTTCTCCTACTTTAGTTTTAACATTTAGACTTACGATCCAGTTCAATTAAAAAAATTTTTAAGACTTATTTTCGAGAGAGAGAGACAGACAGATAAACAGACAGAGCACGAGCAGGGAAGGGGCAGAGAGAGAGGGAGACACAGAATCCGAAGCAGGCTCCAGGCTCTGAGCTGCCAGCACAAAGCCTGACACAGGGTTCGAACTCAAGATCATGACCTGGGCTGAAGTCTGTCACTCAACTGACTGAGCCACCCAGGTGCCCTGAGTTCAAATTAATTTTTATGTATGATGTGAAGTAAGGGTCAAGGGTCTTTTCCCATATAGATATTAAGTTGCTCTAGCACCATATATTAAAATCCCTTCCCTATTCAATTACCTTGACATCTTTTTTTTTTTTAAAGAAAAAATTAGCACCTGGGTGGCTCAGTTGGTTGAGTGCCTGACTCTTGATGTAGGCTCAGGTCAAGATCCTGGGGTCATGGGATCCCCTTGTCACACTCTGAGCTAGGTGTGGGGTCTGCTTGGGATTTTCCCTCTCTCCCTCTGCCCCTCTCACCTGCTCTTTTTCTAAAAACAAAACAAAACAAACCAAAACCAAAAAAAATCACCTGACCATAAGTGTGGGTCTATTCCTGGACTATCTGTTCATTTTCATTGATCCACACACCCATCCTATGCCAATATGACACTGTCTTGATTAAGGTAGGGTTATAATAAGTTTGAGATCAGACAGTGGAAGTCTTCTAATTTTTCTTTTTCAAAGTATTTTGGTTGTTCTAGGTCCTTTCATTCCCAAATACATTTATGCCAATCAACTTGGGGTTTTCTACAAGAAGTCTGCTGGGATTTTGATGGGGACTACATTGAATCTACAGGCTAACTTGAGAAATGATGTCTTAACAAGACTGAATCTTCTGATGCACAAACATTTACCTGTTTATTTAAGTCTTCTTTAATTTCTCTCAGTGATGTTTTGTAGTTTTCACTATAAAGCTATTGTATATGTTGAATCAAATTTATTCCTAAGTATTTCATTTTTGATGTTATAAAAAGAACTGTTGGGTTTTTTTTCCCCTCAATTTCATTTTCTGCTTGTTGTTGGTATATAGAAATGGAATTGATTTTTGTATGTTGACCTTGATTCCTGTGGCCTCACTAAATTTGCTTACTAGCTCTAGGAGCATTTCTGTGGATTCTTTGCATTTTATATATCCCTGATTTGGTTATCTGAAAATACAGATGGTTTGATTTATTTCTTCCTTTCCAAACTGCATGGCTTTATTTCCTTTTCTTGCCTATTGCATTGACTAGGACCTCTAGTAAAGTGTGTAATAGAAATAGAGGTGTCAACTAAACGAAAGGCCAACCTCAAAAGAGGTTAGCAAATGCTTTACTCAGTTGTCTTACGGAGGACTGTGGCCTGGGAAACAGTATGTGAGATTGCTCTGAAAGAACTGCTCCAAAGCTCACCAGTTAACAGATGATTATATGCAAAAAGGGGAGGGGCTGCGGGCTTGCAAGCAGTCCTCCAGGGTATAGTTGCACATCACAAGGTACAATTTGTTCCGTTGTAAAAACTGAGGTTGACTGATTTCCGTGGGGGGACATGTGAAAGACCTTTCGGTCGCGTTGTTTCTGTCATTTCTGATTGTTCAAAAATGCCTCCACTGCATGCCTCCACTCAACTGGTTTTCTGGTTCTTGGTTTTGGTTTCTTCGTGAGGTTACTTGAGATGGTCACAGGAGGCTGACACCAGCCACCTACTGCAGTTTGAATGTGGGGGTGGGGGGTAGGGTTAGGGGGTGCTGGTGGCAGTGGTGGTGGGAGTAGTGGTGGGCGAGGTGGGGGTAGGGCAGAGGCAGTGGAGAGGGTGGGGGAGGGCAGGCATCCTTGCTTGTTACTGATCTTAAGTGGAAAAATTAGTGTCTTTCACTGATAAGAATGATGTCATCTGTAGCAATTTCATAAATTCAGTTTATCAGGTTATGAAAGTTTCCTTCCAGTTCTAGTGAGCTCAGAGCTTTTATTGTGAATGGGTGTTTAATTTTGTCAAATACACTTTCTGCATCTATTGAGATGATCATAGGGTTTTCCCACTTTACTGTATTAATATAGTGAATTATAGTTGATTTTCAAATGTTAAACCAACCTCACATTCCTGAAATAAACGCTACTTGATTTTAAAGTATTATTCTTCCTATCTACTGCAAAATTGGATTCGCTAATATATTGTAAGGACTTTTGTATCTATATTCATGGTGATGTGATATTGTTTTGTTTTGATGTCTTCAAATGTTTTTGGTATCAGTAATACTGGGCTTATAAAATAATGTGGAAAATGTGGTGTGGTGAAAAATAAGCAAAACAGTGGCCCTCAAAGATATGTCCAGGTCCAAATCCCCAGAATCTCTGAATATCCTCTCCTATAGAAAAAGAATCTTGCCAAAATAATGAAATTAGGTTTCTGGAAATGGGGAAACAGTATTGAATTATCAAGATTGTGCTAAAGAATAAAAATTCAACTAATACCTCTGAAGATCTAATTGGCTTTCTTCGAGGATTCAGGAACCATTCCTTCTAGTAAATAGGCATTGGAGGAGCTATATGAGACACAAAGCTTTTATAGGGGGATCAAGACTAGAACGTTATTAGCAAAAGAAAAGGAAAGATTATTTCAGGGGAGGTTGCCTTCCCTTAGGGGAAGCAGGGGGTCTTATCAGGCAGATTACCTCACTGGTGCTGACTAGGAAATTCCAGACTGATTGGTTTAAAATTCCACTCCTGGGAGAGGCAGAAACTGCCAATTAAGACTTCATTTGCTGTCTTGGAAGCAGGGGACTCCACCTTGGGCCTGTTATCTCTTTTTTCTTTCTTTCTTTTTTTTTTAAGCAGCTATAAGTGCAATCATAAATGTCCTTACTAGTGACAGGCAGACAGAGATTTCACACAGTCGAAAAGGAAAAGGTACACAGAAGAGGCGTCAGTGTAACCATGGCGGTGTAGATTGGAGTCATGGGGCCACAGGCAGAAGAATGCTGGAACGGTCAGGAAAATGTTTCTGCCCTAGAGCTGCTGGTGGGAGCAGGACACCTTGATTTTGATCCAATGATGCTGATTTGGACTCCTGGCCTCCAGAACTCTGAGGGCATAAATTTCTGTTGTTTTAATATAGGAAATTTGTGGTGATTTGTAAGTAGCCCCAGGAAACAGAGGAGCTGTTTCCTTCTTCTGTATATTTTGAAAGATTTTGTATAGGCCTGGTATTATATCTTCTTTAAGTGCTTGGTAGAATTCACCTGTGAAGCTATCTGGGCATATATATTTTTACTCAAAGGATTTAAATGACAATTTCAAGGTTTTAAAATTAACATAGAGCTATTTAAATTTCCTATTTCATCCTGAGTTAGTTTTGGTGACTGTGTCTATTAAAGATTTTGTCCACTTCGTTTATATAGTTGAATTTACTGCCATAAGTTATCCATTATATTTCTTTATTATTCTGTTAATTTCTGTAGGATCTATGGTAACATCCTCTTTCACTCCTGTGATCATTCATATCTTCTCTTTTGTTCTTTGTATTGGCAGCTTTTAGGCAATAGGCTTGAGCAATGGAAACTTGATGAAGGCAAAAGGGCCCACAGCGACCACCTGGCTGAGTACAGACAGGCCCATCAGGCGACGCACTTCAAAGTATCCCAAAGCCTTAACTAACCAGTGGGCTACATATAATCAGGCGCAGTTAACCAAAAAAGGGAAAATTCCATAATCCCCGTACCTCCTAACCTTCCCCCTTTAAATTCAGCCCCCACCCACTCCCTCAAGGCAGTGTCTCCTATGTCGTCCTGCCCACCGCCCCCTTGTGGTGTATTCAATAAACTTCTATCTCCTTTATTCTGCCTCAGGTGAATTCTTTCACTGCCCCAGATCAGGCTGGCCCACATCTGGTGGCACCCATCTGATGGGGAGAGATACACATTTGGTGGCTCAGGCAGGGGCATTTTGTGCCCACCCTCCAACCCCCCCTCCCCCCCCATTTGGGGGAGCCTGCATGAGGAGACTTTGCTGACCCAAAGCTCTCCTGAGATTCTCCAGGAATTTCCACGTACTTTCCCTTCGTGGACTGACTCTAGTAATCCTTGGGGAACTGACGACCTCCGGCAGAGGGCGAAGGTTACTCCTTGGGGAGGATCAGAAGCCCCAGTGGAGAACTGGCCAGACTGCCCTTGCCAGAAAGGGTGAGGGAGTTTTTCCTTTTGCCCTTCAGAGGGATACTTCTGTCCCTCTCCTTTCCCTTTAGAGCCTTTCAGCAGCCTACCCCTAATACTTCCCAGACAACTGAAGACCCCTGGCCAGGGCAGCTCCCTGCTGTGGTCTGAAGGTCTGAGAGCAAGCAGGTTGGACTGTGTGCACCTGTGAAGGAGAAGGAGCCCTTTCGTCTGATTTCTCATTACGTCCCCTGAGTCTGTTTCCAAAAAGTCTGGCACAGCTGGCAGCAGAAGCTCTCGCAGGGCAAGTCCGCACATGTTAAGGACTTGGTTGGGACCCTCTCCTCATGCTGGCTGACTCTCAGCTGCCTCGTTCTTTATGGCTACCGCCCTTTTTCCTTTGCTCCTGATGATCCAGCTGCCACCTTGATCTGCAGGCCAACCTGTTCCTGTGCATTTGAGTGGTGAGTCCTCCCCACTCCTTTTTCTAACCTGTTCTGCCAAACTCATGTCCGGCTCTCCCTGTTGTAGGGGATGCCCCAATAGGAAGTGCGGTGGCTATTTGCCACCTGTCCCCACCCTCTCCTTGGTGGGACGCCCCAGAAGAGAGTTGTCTTGTAGAAGGTCAGGTCCTTTTTCAGGACACCCTAAATGAAATTTCAGTCAGGAGTCAGAGCTCCATTCCCTTTGGTTGGTTGCCCCTTTGGGAATCGGCAGCCAGTCTTTCCCACTATTCCTCACTCTTCTGTGGAACTCTTATAATACTCTTTTCCAGCTTAACTTCCTTTGCCAGAACTCCTCCAAATGGTTGGAAATCTTATAGATACAAGCCTTCATGTGTCCTCAAACCCTGGCCTTCACAAAAACTGTCTAGCTTGGTTTCATGGCCCTAAATCAGGATCCAAACTAAAGGCCTCTTGCAGAATGTGTTTGGCCACTAACCAGGCTCAAAAAACTCCTCCCAATATAATGGATGATTGTCTAAATAGGCCTTCTAATAGACCCAAGTTGCTGGAGGAGTCACACGCCATCCTTGGTGAGGGGGCACTCACTCTCATACTGTTCCTCCTAATGCACCCAGGATACTCTTGTTGAATGTGGGGGCTTCTCCCTCTTTCATTTCCTGGCTTAATGGCTGTGATAATTGGAGCCAACTATTTCCTTTTGTTTCAGGGAAGCTCCTTGTCTTCTCTAGCCTGACATGGACTGCCTATTTCCCTTTGTTGGTAGAACAAACACCTGCCTTTTCATCTATCCAAGCTGGTGAACTTTAGAAACTGGAGTCCTTTTTTTTCTGCTCTCTGGGTTTTTATCTGCTTTCAGCCTTGCTGGTGGCACCTCACCTCTTCTGCCTCCCCCTTCCCCTGTTTCTGTACCACTTCGAGTGTGGTCTTCATAACTGGCGCCTCTCCCATCCCTGTTGCCTCCAGTGCCATTGGCTACTCCTCCTACCCTGACTCTGAAGGAGTGAAGAGCACCCCCTTGGGCTTACACCGCCCACTTCAGATTTCCCTACCGGTGCCCCAGGCAAAAATTGACATCGGGGAACAAGTTGATTGACTTTTAGGTGGACCTAGGTGGCACATAATCAGCATTTAAACTAATTTAAGTTTGTTGATTTAATTAAGATAAACTTGTCTTTAGAGTTATAGCATTAATGATGAAACTTTTATTCTACCAGGGTTTACTGAAAGGTGAATAAGCTAATGATCTCTGCTGCAATTTGTCAGCAAAAAGATGACTTAAAATGATGGTTAAATTTGTCTGTCTCAAAGTTCTCATGGGTAATTGTTAAGCTAGCTTTCAAAGTCTTTGGTAACCCTGAAACTTTAGAGTTTTGCTTGGGTGATGGATTGGATTGAATTCATTGGACATCTAAGTCTTTTTCAAATGAAATAAAATAGTAAAGCATTGGTTACTAAACGTATGTTTGTGCTTTTGGCTTTATATTGCAGAGAAGCTGAAGATACTTGAGTCTGTTGGAAAACATGTTTTGTGCTTAACTGATTCATAAATTTGCCATATAAAGAATTCTGATGTAACAGTTCACAATTGATTACTACTTAGTTTTCACTAGAGACTATGGTTTCTAAGAGTTAAAAATCTGCTAAAGGTAATTAAAACTGATGTAAATAAGGAAAACAACTCTGTATGTAAGAAAATAAGAAAGAGATGTGTAAGAAAGATGTAAAGAATGAGAATACATTGTGTTGTGGTAAGGGAAAGTAATTTTGTCCTAAAATGAGACTGGTGGTTTGGAGAGAAATGACTTGGGATAAAATCTGAATGTAAAAGAAAGTTGTAAAAGGGAAATGTTTGGAAGAAATTTTATATGTGGTCAGGATGGACTAAGATTGAAATGAATGGGTTTTAAAAGTACACTGGTATAAGATTGAAATTCTGCATTTCTTTTTGTTAAAAAGATAAAGTTTTATTGGATTGTTAGTCTGCTCTTGATAAGAAATGTAAACAAAGTTTTCTCTTTATCTGCCCAGGAAACCAAAGTTTCTGTGTGTGTGTGTTTTTTTTTAAATCAGGTCTTTGATTATCTGCAATCCTGTTTAAGCATGTGCTTTAAAACTTTCTAAGGTTTTTAATAAACTTTCCTGAGATTTGCTGTGTCATAGCAGTAACTGAATTTCCTTGCCAATTGCATCATAATGAACTTTCATATCAGAAATAATAATAATGTCCATTTCTGAGCGGTTTTTTTTTTTTGGTCATTTATAGTTATTTTTCTGATGCAAAATGAATTTTGTCATCAGGAAGATTCATGAAAAGGACTTTTGGGGAGGACAAATACAGGTATTTAATAGCTTTAAGATCATAAAACTAAAATGGGTAAGAATGTCCAAAACTAACTAAAAAGTTGCCTTCAAACTGAACAAGAATTAGTAACATGGGACTAAATGAACTGAAGAAGATGATTATAGTTTTGTGACTTGTTTAAAACATAGTGTTTGCTCTTCTAGATTAAGGAAATTTTCTCTTAAGATATCAAGGACTTACAGAAATGGGATAAAGTATTCATTTGTGAACAAATTGAAACATTCAACTTTTGTCCCTACCTGAACCCTCTGAAATTCAGAAATTCTCAGTGAATATTCTTTCTTTTATGGCAAGTATAGTTATTTGCATAAATTCAGTAAGACTCTGTTCTCCTTGTATCCTTGTAACAGGACACCATTAGAAACATGTGTTATTTTACCAAGGCTTTGACTGGAATGTTATATTTGAGAGACGTGCATACATTCAGATATGACCAGACAACTTTAAGGAATTAAGGTCGACTTCATGGAGCCAAAGAAACCCCTCGGAAATGTTGGCCTGATACCTTGCTTACAGAGTTCCCAGCAGCCTTACCAGGTGAGTAAAGAATGTTAATTTCTGGCAGGTACAAGAACCTCAGGATATTTTAGGAATCTCAAGAAGAGGAATTTGCCCAAATCTATTGCATCATGTCAGATGGCAAGTATTTGGCTTGGCTTCTGGGCTTGCGAGCCTACTAAAAGTTCTATCTAGAGATTCCCAACAAAAAATTCCAGCAAAGCAGATTTTAAAAGATCTATCTGACCAATCAGTATTTTCATGCTGAACTTATGTAAATAATTAGGTGAAATTTGTTAAAATTGGATTTGTTTTTTGAATGAATTAGTCTTGATTTGGCTATCTCTGGAAATAAGGGTGATTTTAGAGAGAAAAACTACGTTTCAATAACACACCTTTGTGGATGTTAAATTCTAGTTCTGATTGTCTTTGATTTGTTGTTTGCCTAAGCTAGACAACTCGAAGGAAACTTCAGAGAAATTGCCACAATAGCTCATGTATAGACAATCTTCATGCCTGTTATTCTGTGTGGAAAATAAATAACAGAGCCCCATGGACATATGATTATTTGAACAGCTGGATTTCCCAGCAATTTTATAACTCAACTATCACCTGACCAATTCTGTGCGTCTGGGATGACAAAATCACTCCTTAAATGCCAGAGTGTACCCCATTCTATAGGGTTAATTATGGACTCATGGAGATAGGTAATAGATGGCCCAACTTTCCTTACAATTGGATTGGATAATACACTTGGGGACCAGTCTTCTCCCACTGGCCAGTGATCTCTCATAATTAGGATATTGTTAAGGCTAGACAGCAAACAAAGAGGACTTCTTGATGGTTTTATCCCTTAGTCATTTTTGTCCCAGGAGCTGCCTCTATTGAGGCTTTAGCCAAGCACACAGCAGCCACATTTAACCAAACCCAGCTTGTAGTCACCCACCAACTCAGAAGGTAGCCCTCCAAAACCAAATGGCCCTTGATACCCTGACTGTGACTCAAGGACCTATGCTTTATTGAAACAGAGTGTTATGTGTATACCACAGATTACCACAAAAATGTGACAAGGTTACTAAAAGACTGAAATACTCAAATTGGCGCTTTAAACATGCCCTCTCTTTCCTTTAGTGATTGGTTAAGCTTCTGGATTAGAGGAGGATTTTTGTCAGCCATCAAAGGACTCTGATTTGGGGTTCTATTTCTTTTTGTTATTTTAATTATGTTTCCCTGTTTCCTCCCACGTTGCTCCACCAGGTGCCAAGACTCCTTTGTTGCCAGAACTTCAAGCCAATAGATGATCCTTTCTACTCAGGGAGATTCATACCTCTGGTTTACCTTGGATTCAGCTGCCTCTGCCTTTCATAACATATATATAATATATAATTCCGAACTGACCAGTGTTGACCCACAGGAAGGAACATCTCTTTGCCCCTATTCAACAGGAAGAAGACCTTTCACCTTCAGGAACCTTAAAGATGTAAAGGTCATCAGGGCACCTGGGTGGTTCAGTCAGTTGAGTATCTGACTTCAGCTCAGGTCGTGATCTTACCGTCCGTGAGTTTGAGCCCCATGTTGGGTTCTGTGCTGACAGCTCGGAGCCTGGAGCCTGCTTCAGATTCTGTGTCTCCCTCTCTCTCTGCACCTCCCCTGCTTGCACTCCGTCTTTCTCTCTCTCAAAAATAAATAAACATCGAAAAAAAATTTAAAGATGTAAAGGTCAAAATTGTTCAGGCAATACCCTTGAGCAATGGAACTTGACCAAGGCAAAAGGACCCACAGCGACCACCAGGCTGAGTACAGACAGGCCTATCAGGTGACCCACCTCAAAGTATCCATAGACCTTAGCTAACCAATGGGCTACTTACAATCAGGCAGGTACCAAAAAAGGGAAAATTCCAAAATCCCCATACCTCCAAACCTTCCTCCCTTTAAATTCAGCCCCACCCACTGCCTCAAGGCAGTGTCTCCTTTGCTGTCCTGCCCACCACTCGCTTGTGGTGTATTCAATAAACTTCTATCTCCTTTGTTCTGCCGCAGGTGAATTCTTTCGCTTCCCGGGCCACTGGCGTCCACAGGATCAGGTTGCCCCACATTTGGGGCCCCCCATCTGATTGGAAGAGACACCATATTCTTTTTTTTTTTTTTGAAGTTTTTAATGTTTATTTATTTTTGAGAGAGAGAGAGAGAGACAGAGACAGAGTGTGAACACAGAAGGGGCAGAGGGAAGAGGAGACACAGAATCTGAGGCAGACTCCAGGCTCTGAACTGTCAGCACAGACCCTGATGCAGGGCTTGAATTCACAGGCTGTAAGATCATGACCTAAGCTGAAGATGGATGCTTAACTGACTGAACCACTCAGGTGCCCAAAGAGACATCACGTTCTTGATCAGTGCACTTAGGTGTGTGTCACTTTTATCGATCTTTACAAAAAAAAACTGCTTTTGTTTTCATTGATTTTCTTTATTGTTTAATTTTTATTTAATTTATTTCTGATATTACTTTCTTTCTTCTACTTATTGTGGGCTTAACTTGTTCTTTTTCTAGCTTCTTTAAGGGGAATCTTAGATAATTGATTTTAGATCTTCCTTCATTTGAAACTGTAAATTTTCCTATAGGCATTCCTTTAACTAAATGCCATAAGCTTTACTATGTTTTGTTCTCATTTTCAGTTAGAGCAGAATATCTTCTAATTTTTTGTGTGTGTGTTTTATCTCTGGGATCTACGTGTTTAGAAATATATTGTTCAATTGATACATATTTGGGTATAGCCCAGATATATTTCTGTTATTGAGTTCTACTTTTACTCTTTTAATAGGTCAGAAAGCACATGCTGTATGAATTTAATCCTTTTACATTTATTGAGTGTATTTTTTTTGGCCTGGCATATGTGGTTTATCTTAGTGAATATTCCACGTGCCCTTGAAAATTCTGCACTTGTTGGGTAGAGCACCAGTAAATCTCAATTTGGGCAAGTTGGTTGCTGGTTTTGTTCAAGTTTTCTATATTGTTACTGACTTTCTGTCAGCCTGTTCTATCAGTTGATTGGGAGAATAATGTGAAAGTCTTGGTTCTGATTGTTATCTATCTCAGTTTAGACAGCTTTTGTTTTATGTATTATGGAAATTTTTATTGGATGTCATATATTTATGATTGTTCTGTCAACTTTTTCCTGTCTCTGGAAGTTTCCTTATCTTAAAGTCTATCCTGTCTGATATTAACAGAGTCTCTCCATCTTTCTTGTGCTCACTGTTTGCATATGTCTTTTCCCTCATGTTATTTTCAACTTATTTTGTCTTTGTATTTTAAGTGCTTATGTGATAGCTTACTGCTAGATATGGTCACTTATGTAGTCTGAAAATCTGTTATCTTCTGATCAAAGTGTTTAGTCCATTACATCCAATGTAATTAATGATATGGTTGGATTTAGGTCTTCCATTCCATTGTTTTTAACTTGCATCATTTTTTTGTTGTTCCTCTGTCCTTCTTTTTCTGTAAATGAAATGTTTTCACTGCCATTTAAATTCCTATTGGCTTTTGGGGCACCGGGGTGGCTCAGTCAGTTAAGCATCCAGCTTTGGCTCAGGTCATGATCTCACAGTTCGTGAGTTCACGCTCCACATCAGGCTCTGTGCTGACAGCTCGGAGCCTAGAGCATGTTTCAGATCCTGTGTTTCCCTCTCTCTCTGCCCTTCCCCTCTCATGCTCTGTCTCTCTCAAAAATAAGTAAACATTAAAACAAGTAAAAAAAAATTCCTATTGGCTTTTTAGGTATATTTCTTTGTGTTAACTTTTGGTGCTTGCTCTGGGGATTACAATATGCATCTCTTACATATCACAATTTACTTCAAGTTACTACAGGAACCTTGTATCAGTATATGGACCCACATTAGTATTTTAATACTCCTTTTGGTTTTTATTTGGTGAAATGTTGATGACTTTTCTGATATATGCTGATTGCAGAAGAGAATGGTTAACCATACATAGTGGAACAGGTGACCTTACATAGGAAAGTCTGAGGTCATTGGAATGAGGGGAGGGTAGGTGTGACTTTGTAAATAGAGACCACAAAAGGCAGGGGAAATTCCTCCCAGCACTGTGACTGTTAGAGACCATGAGAGAGGAGTGTTGTTTCAGAAGGGGGAACGACTAGTCCAAATGTGCATGAGCTATGGCTTCAGAAAGACAAGGAAAATTGGGAAGTGGGTGGGTGGGTGAAATTTAGAAACTCAGTTGAGGCAATTTTTTTTTAAGTTTATTTATTTTGAGAGAGAGAGAGCAGGTGGAGGAGAGGCAGAGAGAGAGAGAGGGGAGGGTGGGGAGAGAGAGAATCCCAGGCAGGCTCTGTACTGTCAGCTCCAAGTGCCATATCGGGCTCGAATCCACAAACCATGAGATCCTGAGCTGACTCCAAAGTCTGATGCTTAACCAACTGAGCCACCCAGGTGCCCCAAGGCACTTTTTTATTAATAGATAAAATTAACAAAACATTTGTGTTAGTATGGAAAAGTATATTTTCCTGGGACTCTATTTACACCTGAGTGTCAGCTGAGCTAGGTAAAATCTAACGGGGAAAATGTTTGGAGACATTTATAGAAAGAAAAGGGATGAAATGAAACAAATACACAAAAAAGAATGGATGTCACGTTGCCGTGACTGGCAAATCTAGTCATTAGCCTCACTTTACAGATGAGAAGAACAACTTTTGTTTTTGCACAGTGTGTAAATTTAGAGTGAATTAACAAATTCTTCTCTTGTTATAGATTTTTTTTTTCCGATGGGAAAACACTAGCAAGTCAATTCGGCTTCACCCTGGATTTTTTTAAATGTTTGCTCCTAAGAAAAGTCTTAACTATTGCACCTGTTTCTCTAGTCAAAAAAACATTTTAATCACCAGCAGATGTGCCCGTGGCAAAAGAAAACGTGAAGTCCTGAGCGTCTCATTAGAAGAACCCTGTGATAGGATAGGTTACATTTAATTCCCAAGACCCTCTCATTATATTTCTTTTTAAAGGGCTTGTTGCAATATAGGTCTTATGAACAGGGAGGCTGTCTTACCTTGGGAAATTTTAGCATTTCATCCTGTCCTTTAATGTGCCTGCCACGGTATTCAAAAGGCAAGTAAAAATTACAGGTATTAGGATGATGAAAAGTGTTTTAAAACATTAAACCATTTAACTAAACTTTAAACTCTTTAAATCACTTACCATTGGAGGTAAATTCAGGAAGATAACATTAACAAAGGAGCCCAGGAATGCTGCTACATGGTATTGTCATAGTTGAAATCAGACATGGTGACATTCCAGAATGGAGTGGTTGACAACTGAGTGTAATTGCCTGCTTGGGGAGCCCTGGACACACAAGACTCATCAGTTAGTGGCACTATCAGGATCATATCAACATCAATGGCTTACATTTCATTGTCTCTTGCCCTCACCTGCTGACAGAGGGCCTCCCACGTTTACAAAGTCTTCCCAAGGCATGTTTGACTGTTTCTGGGGGTTTCTTCCTTTTTTTTTTATGTTGTATTCATTTTTTTTTTTTTTTTTTTTTTTTTTGAGAGAGAAACAGAGCATGAGCATGGGAGAGGCAGAGAGAGAGGGAGACACAGAATCTGAAGCAGGCTCCAGGCTCCAAGCTATCAGTACAGAGCCTGACATGGGGCTCGAACCCACAAACTGCTAGATCACGACTTGAACTGAAGTTGGACACTCAACTGACCGAGCCACCCAGGTGCCCCATTTCTGGGGGTGTCTTGTATGCATTCTTGAATGAGTGTCCTCGTGAATTGTCCGCGTCTTCCCTCTCTTCTATGTCAAAGGCTGATATAGATGTGTGCGTGTTGGGGGTGGGAATGTCCCTTCGCAGCCCACATTACACTCTGTAAGTTTTGGTGGAATGTGGGACTACTTGTACTCTCTCATGTTTTACAGAGGCTATCGGGAAACAGATCTTTTATGTTCCTTGCAGCCTTTCTGGAATGTGACCTAAGGAAGACGGACATGGAGTTGTCCGTAGGATGAGTATTGCTGTACTCTAAGTAACTGCCCTCCTCTGTTTCTCAGCTTTGATTATCTGCCCAAGTGACATGTTTCTGGCCGCTTAGCCCCTTAAGGAGTATTTTCTACAGAGTTAGGGTCTCTGCTCTGGGAAGGCAGACGCTGTACCTCTCTTGTTCATCTCTGCATCACCAGAGTAGGCACACACTGAACACTTGTTATCTCTTTGCCTGGGGCTCTTAAGTCTTGGCAAATTGAATTCTCTTAGGGCTGGCCCCACAAGTTTGTCAGTTGCCAACATTTTGTCTTAGGCACAAGCTAAAACCCTCCCTGCATTTAAATTTTCTCCTAAAATATCATAGTTACTTTGGGCTACATTGCTTTATTCCTAAAAAGCTTGGAAATTGTGACAAAATTTCATTGCCCATTTTGTTACTGTTTCAACTCAGGCACCTCTTGATTTGCATCGTTATGTATTTGGTTTCAATATAGGCTAATGCGGGCATTTCAACAATTTAATCATGATGAAATACTTGTCCCTTGCCTTGCCACTAACAAATCGGGCTAGGGTTGCCAGAGAAAACACAAGACGCTCAGTTAAATTTGAATTTCTGGTAAATATAACGAATAAGGTTTTAGTATTGTTAAGTCCCATGCATTTTGGCAATGGAGCGTAGTCCCAAATTTATTCTAAAAATTAATTTTTCTGAAATTCAAACTTATTGGCTCTCTCGTTTCTATTTTTCTGGAAAAATCATTTTCTGTGGTCCTACTTCATCTATAAAATGGAATATCAGCCTTCTGTACCTCATTAATCTAAAGCTCAAATGACATCAAGTACATGAATGTTCTTTGGTAATGCTATAAAACTGTGAAACACTGCTGGCCATTTAACAAAGGTTTATTGAGTATCTATTATTTGCTCTGGCTGGTGTTAGTGCACATTTGCTATAGTGAACTTAAAACAAGCAGAAGTCAGTTTTTGCTTCTAAGGAGCTTTTTAGATCACTAAGAAGATAATCTCTGTGGTCTTTTAAACACTCTAGAAGATAACAAGTATGTTGCAAGGTAGTAAGAACAGTGTATACCTCCTGGAAGGCCTGAGAACTAAGTCCTGCTTTGGACTGAAGGGTCTTATGGCTTCTGGATTCCCTGCTGGGAATCCTCAGGAATCCTATGAGTGCCCCTATAGAATGCCAGAAACATAGGAAGCATAATGAAGTCCAGAAACAAGGCATTGGAACAGGGAGGGAATTGTCCTGGTAGCATAATATCAGAGCCAGTTTCCAGGTTCCAATGTGAGTTAATATATGCTCATTTTTAATTTTAATTTCACTTTAAACAATACCTTCGAAAAACAAATTAACATAATTTTCTTTTAAAATGCGTAAAGTATCCCATATAATCCATAAAATATCCCATATAATCCATCTACTAGTCATATTTAAAATGGGAGATTATGTTGTTTTCATTCATTCATTTATTCACTCGTTCATTCTCTACTCAGTAAATACCTATCAAACACCTGTTATGTGCCAAAGCAAGTGCTTCATCTAGAGGGTATTTAGAAATAAAAAAAGGAGACAATCTCACGGAGGTGCTCACTATACGTGTTTCAATAAATAGACCCTGAAATCTTTAGCGATTCTAGTAGGATGGGTAAGCTTTGAGTGTGCCCTTGATCTAGGAACCTCTTTATTCCTGTGGGAGGAATATCTTTTCTCAATGAACCTTACATTTGGGGAGGATCCCATGATCCAGATTAGCTGACCGACTCTGGTATCCTAGAAAGTGACTGATGTTATGGCCAGTCACCCTTATTTCTTAAGTCTAGGAGAAGACAAACATATATTGCATATAGTTAATACAGCATGATGAAGGGTGATGCAAGGTGCCATAGAAGCAGAGGAGAGAGGGTCAATGAGGGGTTTCTGAGCAGCTTCCCAGAGTAGGCAGCTCTGGGTTTTCAAAGAGCTGGGAGATCACCAAGGTGTAAACATGAGAGAACACTGCTGGCAGGACGAACATCATGTATGGAATTTATCATACGCTGCTTTATGGCTTTCTGCTGTCCTGCCTCAGATGGTAGGCTCCAGGCCTGAGAGGGCTGTCTTGTCTTTGCATCCCATCATCTAGGAGAATGGCTTTCGAACTGCTATTTTAGCTCAATGGGTTGAAGTTGCAGTAATAACTTTTTTTTTTTAATGTTTATTTATTTCCAGAGGGAGAGAGAGAGAGCGCGCGTGCACAAGCTGGGGAGGGGCAGAGAGAGAATCCCAAGCAGGCTTCAGCTGTCAGCACAGAGCCTGATGTAGGGCTTGAACCCATGAACTGTGAGGTCATGACCTGAGCCTAAATCAAGAGTCAGATGCTTAACCTACCGAGCCACCCAGGTGCCCCACACTAACAACTTTTAACATAGACTTCACAATAGTGAGATGGCATATGATAACAGGCACCGTGAGGTCAAAGACTGGTTCAAACCTTGGTTTGAACTTGGTTCAAACCTTGGTTCAAACCTTGGTTCGCCACCCACTGGGTCACTCAAGGGCACTTGAGCATGGTGCCTTCCAAACTTTTCCTTATAAGAAAAATGAGAAACATCATACCTACTTCATATGTTGTTTTGAAGACCATATCAAGTGATGTGTATAATGTGACTAGTATAATCACAGACATCTCATTCCACATTAATTCCCCATCCCTACCAGAATATGCTTCTTAGACTGACTTGGAATTCAGTTGCTACATTTGTTGGAAGAAAAGTTTAAGAACCTGGAATATAGCCCACCGAACAGTAAAAATTCTGCTAGTGTGAAAAATAACTACGTTTACAGCTTTGTACGCATTTATACATGTTTTGACATATGCACACATTGCAAATAGATTGTGTTTAGATAATTCTCTTGGGGAGGATGCTTTTGTTGGCTGATGGTCATGCACGAGTCCCAGATGTGTTCTGGTGTGGCAGCATCTGGAAATCAGGAGGCTATTTGCAATACACCGTGAACATTTGAAGTGTAAAAAAATACTGAATATATACTTTGCTGTGGAATCACTGTAGATAAAGAATAACCCATGAGAAGTGTTTAAAACCATAATTTTTGGAAAAAAATCTCTGTGAATCGGAAATAGCTGGCCATTGATTTAGGGACATGGTAGTCACCCATATTCCTTGGCATCAGAATTTGACAATCTCTGGTCTGTTAGATTAACCAGTTTCAGTGAAAATCAGTTCTAAATCATTTTAAACATTTCTTAAACTGGTATCTTTCTAATAGACCAGCCTTGAGAGAAGTGGGCCATTTTGGGAAATAGTTAATTTCTGGAATAATATCAGAATACTTAGTTTAAGCACACAGAACATTATTAAAAGATATGAAAGGCCCCGTTCCTCTTACCTTCCCATCCAATTCAACATCATTTTTGAAGAGGGGAATAATTAATCCCATGGCAAGACTCCTTATCTTATGAATCCTTCAACTACTTGGGCCCTCCTGGAACCAAAGAGAGGAAACTGACTCAAAAGCATTGTCTTTGACAAACTTTTCCACTTTCTATCCTGGTTCAGCAGCATCTAAGAGTCAACCTCAGACTTGGTCGGTAGATGGAAGTGTTTTAATGTCTCCTCCTCCCCTTATGTCATCTCTCTTGATTAAAATACCCAGGACAGAGGGTTTAAGAGGCTTGATCTGTGTGAGTTAACATTCCTGGAAAACACTTCCTAAGTAATAGAGGGCAAGTGGATCCTGTGGGACTAAAAAAAAGCCTTGTTCCTCTGAGGAATGTCACAGCATAACTTCCAATTGTATCCTCACTGGCCACATCTCCCGACATAGCCCCTGTCTCCCAAACATCCTGTGTTCCAGCTATGCTGAGCTGTTAGTGATGATACCATGACCTCAGGAGGAATTTACAGAGCTGCAAAACAAATATATTCCAAACACATTTTGTCTTTGCATATGCTATGCCTTTTGCTTGGATTATCCCCCTCCTCCCCCCCACTATCTATTGGAAAGCTCTTATTCATCCTTCAAAACCTTCCTCAAGTATCACTTCTTTAAAGTTTTCTTCACTATTCCAAGGCAGTTAGTCAGTTCTTTCCCTGGGCACATTTAACATCTCAATCATAATATTTATCACACCATTTTATAATTTACCTGCTTATCTGCTGCCTGGAACACCCATTGTTAGTTGCCTACCAAAAACCTTTCTCTACCTCTTCTTACTGATAGAATTGTGGTTTTTCAGGTATGCAGCTTCAAGGAAGACTGGACCTCCTCCTCTGCCCCTGGGGGTGAATTTTGATTACCTTATTCTAATAATGTCAATTTTAGCCTGCCTTCCAGTAATTGGTTTTAGCTTGCGTGTGTGATGCAATGGCCGCCCATGAGGTCAGCTGTGGAGGAGTTTCTCAAGTTGGCTTGTGCATATGCATCACCTGGGATTTTGCAGATTCTGATGCTGGAGGTCTGGGGTGGGGCCTGACAGTCCCCAGGGGAGATAGAGCCACAAGCTGCCAGTCTGAGGACCACCTTTTGAGTAATAAGCTAGAGAACTTCTAGGTTAAGTTTCTTTACCTTTTTTAAAAATTAATGTTTGCTTGTTTATTTAATGATTTATTTAGAGAACAGGGCAGGTGCAGAGAGAGAGGGGGACGGGGAATCCGAAGCAGCCTCTGTGCTGAGGGCACAGAGCCCAGAAAGCCTGATGTGGGGCTTGAACTCACGAACTGTGAGATCATGCTCTGAGCCAAAGAGTGGTGCTTAACTCACTGAGCCACGCAGGTGCCCCAAGTTTCTTTGCTTTTAAAAACAGACACGAGAGGAGAACAGGTCCTTTGAGGTCTCCTAAATCAGCCCTGTCATATGTGTTGCCTGGAGCTGCTGTAGCATCCTGTGAACACCAAGGAACCAGCCCAGATGCTGGGGGCGGCAGAATGGAAAGATGGAGAAAAGCCTAGGCCTAGGGCTCATGAGGTTAAAGTGTTGAATCAGTCAACCTGGAGCAGCCCATCCTCTACGCATTTTATTGTTTGTGCTCTGGGAGGCATCATTTTATAAAATCATATATTTTATAATTCAATTGTATATGCGTATGTAGGTACAGGGTCAGGATGTAAAATGTCTTTCTAACTCTGGGGTGTGGTCTTGAATGTTTGAAAACGCCAGCCTGGTCAAAGGGCCGGTTGTCCCTCCAGGGCTCTGTGCACGTGCACTGTACTCCCCCAAGAGACAAAGCTGGTTCCCTGAGCCCTGCCTGCTGGCTGGGGTTCTGTTACACCCCCTCGCATTCTCTCTCTTTCCATCCCCAAGCGCCATGTTCAACAGCCTAGCTTACAAGCCGGTTCCTGACTCTGAGGAAACAGCACTCTGTGTTCTCTTCATTAAACTGCTTCCTGTCCTTGGTGCTGAGTCTTGTCTGAGCCACGTGAGTGGACTGGCCTCTTGCTGGATGACTTCCCGCCAGACCACACGGATCCCAGCCAGGGGCTGTTTGAGCCCTGAGTCTAGCTGTCTATGCTCTGCCCAGGAGGGAAATGGACCAGAGTCAGCATTTGTGGCCCAGGGGGTCTTAACCAGTTAGTAGCCTGGAGTTTTGAAGGAGATCTTACCTGCTTCTGGGAGTGCTGATGAAGGCACACATGTAATGATAGGACTTTGGTCCTAAGTCTGAGACATCGCTTGGAAACCATTGGGAGGAACGCCAGCCCTATAAAGCCGCTGTTAGGATGGGGACAGAAACCCAGCTCCCCATCTCTCTCCTCCTTCCATATACCAAGCCTGGCTTGCCATCCCTGTCCCCAGGGCTCTGCCAATCCGGGCATGTGTCTGAGGTGCTGATGGGAGAGACATCAGTAACTTGTTCCTCCTGTGCAGTCTTTTCGACATTCAACCTGTGTGCCAGACAAAGCCAGACCTCTGCGATTTCCCACCTCTGAGCATTTTCCCACGATGTTTCCCCCACCCAGCTTCTGCATCAGGAAACCCTATCGGTATGCTAAGGTGGAACCCACATGCTACCCTCACTATGAAAACTGCCCCACTATCCATTGCCAGAATTAACTGTCCTTTCCTCTGGACCCCTCAAGGTTTTGTTTGCGCCTTTATGTGAGCACATATCACACGCTGCCTCATTGCAGTTATCTGGGTTTCTGTCTGGCCTCCTCTGTGTACTTCTGAGTTCCTCGCAACAGTGTTTTAATCAGCTTTACTTCACAAACTCCTGAACATGCAGCAGGTGCTACACACATTATAGGACTGATATGCTATTATTTTCAGGGTTCAAAATGATTAGTGACGTATATGATCAATTGATTTTTAACAGGGATGCCAACACCATGCAGTGAGGGAAAGGACAGTCTTGTCAACAAATGGCTGTTGGGAAAAATGCATGTCCATATGCATAAGAATGAAGTTGGACTTTACCTCATACAAAATTTAACTCAAAATGGGTTGAAGACCTAAATATAAGAGCTAAAACTATAAAATTCTTCGAAGACAACATTGGGAAGAAGCTTCAGGACATTGGATGTGGTGATAATTTCTTGGAATGATACCAAAGCCAAAGCCAAAATATAATAGATAAATCAGATTTTATCAAAATTAGAAATGGACAATTAAACATTACAAAAGTAAAAGGACAGTGAAAAAACACATAAAGAAAGTGAAAAGACAATCCATAAAAATGATAGAAAACACTTGAAAGCCGTATATCTGATAAGGGATTAGTAACTAGAATACATAAGAAACTCCTGGAGCTCAACAACAAAAATGCACACAATATGATACAAAAAGGGGCCAAGAACTTGAGTAGGCATGTCTGAAGAAGATGTGCAAATAGCCAACAGTACGAAAAGATGCTCCACATCTCTAATCATCAGGGAAATGCAAAATGAAACCACAATGAGATACTACTTCACACCATTAAGATGTCTACTATCAAAAAACCAGAAAATAACAAATGTTGACAAGGATGTGGAGACATTGGAAGCTTTGTGCACTGTTGGTCAGATTTAACATGGTGCCTCTGCTTAAAAAATCAGTATGGGCATTGCTCAAAATTAAAGTGGAATTATCATATTATCCAGCAATTTCACTTATGGATACACATTCAAAAGAATTGAAAGCAGTGACTCGAACAGATATTGGTACACAAAATGCTTATAGCAGCATCATTCACATAGGCAAAGGATGGAAACCACCTAAATGACCATCAACAGAGGAATGGATAAACACAATGTGGCATATACGTGCAATGGACTATTTTTCAGCCTTAAGAAGGAAGGGAAATCTGGTATGTGCCTCCGTCCAAATGAACCTTGAAAACATTATGCTAAGTGGAATAAACCAGACACTGAAGGATCAACACTGTATGATCCCACTCTAGGAGGCACTTAGACTAGTCAAATTCGTAGAGATAGAAAGTAGAATAGATGTTACCAGGGACTGGAGGAGAGGGGAACAGGGGGTTACTGTTTAATAGGTACAGTGTTTCAGTTTGGGATGATGGAAAAGTTCCTGATGTGGAAGGTAGTGATGGTTGCACAACAATGTGAATATATGTCACGCCATTGAACTGGACACCTAAAGACGGTTAAAATGGCAAATTTACATGACAGTCACTTTACCACATTAAAGCAAAATAAGCAAATGATCCGTCAGTTGGTAGTCTAGGTTAGTAGGGATAAGATGGTTTCTATCTTACTGAATGGAGAGAAATGGGGCATTTTTCCAGAGCTCAGGATCAGGGATCTGTGATATGCCTGAAACACAGCCCACTTCTCTGTCTGCCCTCAGAGTCTCTGGCGTCTATAGAGATTTGGAAGTTCCCAAATTTCCTGGTTGTGCTCTAAGCCTATGGGTTTGAGAGAGTTTGGGACTCCCAGAATTCCCAAGAATCACAGTCGGGGGAGGGGGGCGGAGACGGAGTTCCGTACAGTGTGGTTTTGGTTCTGAAATCCTGCCGTGGAAGGAGGCTAAGACTACTCCACATCCTGTGTTAGCTGGAACACATGGGGTAACACTGAGTACTGGTCCAGGCATCTCCTCGGGACAAGAGCTTCGTGTGGGGTGCTGGGAAGATTCACCTGCTGCTATGATGCCCTGCATGGAATGCTGACATTTCCAGCGCTCCAGGAGAGCCACCAGAATTTGTGACTGCTAAGTTGGCAATACTTTTGGAGTGAAGACCTGGCTTTGAATCCCAGGACTTGAGCCAGGTGAAGGAGTCAAAGTCGTAAGAAAACACCTATCTTTGCCTTTGAAAGAGAAAATGCTCCCAGTTCAGCCAAAATGAAATAAAATTGTTCTTGTTGCTGTTGCTTTGAATCCATGGCTTTTGGTACAACAGTAGTTTTGCATCGTCTTCGTGCAGTTCTATTGCTCTTAACTGGGAGCCCCCTCCTCCCTTCCCTGAGCATGGTGCAACCTCCTATCTCACACAGGTTCCTTTTATTTTCGGAAGGTCCTTCCATTGTGGCCTGATGCCACAGTTGTCACATTCATGGGCCTTGTTAAAACCAGATTTCACCCTTGATCTTGATGGATCCGGGGTCTGGGGTGGGGATGTATACTTTAAAAACAATTTTACTGACGTATAATTCACGAGGGTACTGTACTTTAAGCAGCACCTCTGGTGATTCTGATGAGTGGCAAGGTTTGGGGACCACTGGCCTGAGAGGGAAATCAGCCAGACCCAGCACTGCTCCAGGAGATACAGAGGGAACAAGTCTACCAAAAAAATAAAAATAATAATAATAATTCCCATTCTCATGAAACTTGCATTCTAGTCAGGTAATGATAGTCTAGTTCAGTAGGTAAATGAGATCAGTACGTAATGATAATCGATTTCAGTAGGTAAATTTCAGATGCTGAGAAGTACTACGGATAAAACAGGGTCACATGAAATAGAGGGGCTCTGGAGGATACTTTAGCTGGAATCTGGGAAGATGCTCTGAGCAAGGAGAAACCTGAATGATGAAAAGAAGCAGCCATGTGAGGAGAGAGGGAAGATGGTTCCAGCCAGAGGTAATATCTGGTGCTAAGGCCCTAGGGAAGGATGAGCTTGGCAGGTGCAGGGGCGGAAAGCAGTCCAGGTGGCTGGAACATGGCAGGTGGGAGGAAGAGCGGGAGAAGGTGAAAGTTCAGGAGCAGGCATGCAGGCCCTGTGGGTCTGAGAGTTTGAGTTTTATGACAATCGTAATGGGAAACCCCTAGAATATCTTCAGCAGAGGAGCGACGTGATGGTGTTTATGAAGATCATATGGCTGCGTGTGAAGAATAGACTTGTGAAGAGGAAGCACTGTTGCAGAAATCTAGGTGAGAGATAATGGGGGTTGGGTTAGGGTTGTGCCAATGGAGATGGGGAGAAGTGGTTGGATTTGGGACTGGTTTTATAGGCACAACCTATTAATGGATTAGATATTGAGTATAAGAAAAAGAGAGGATTCAAAGATAACTCCTAGGGTTTTGGACTGATCAAATCAACAGAAGACTCAGGGGGTGAGATGGCAGATTTGGCTGTGTTGGTTTTGAGGATGCCTATCGGACATCCAAGTCAAGAAGTGAATAGGCAGTTGGCTATGCAAGTGTGCATCCGATGGAAGAGTTCTGGGCTGGAAACGCACATTTGAGAGTGAACAGTGTGGATGGTCTGCCAGGCTGTAGGACCAGATAACGTGGTGGAGAGTATAGACCCGGAAGAAGACCACGGACCCAGGATGACTCCAACATTCGAGGTTTGGTGTAGGAGGCTGAGAGCAGGATATGGACAAGGGTGAGCACGAGGTAGAAGAGAACCAGGGGGATGCGTTACAGGAGCCAGACAAGGCAGTGTTCAAGGAGGGAGCGGCCAGCCTTGCTGCTGCTGAGACAATGAGTAAAAATGCAGAGAGAACTGACCAATGCTCTGGTCAACATGCAGGTGTTAAGTGGCCCCACTAAGCATTGTGTTAATGATATGACAAAAGCATAACGTTGGCAGGATGAAAATAAAGTCCCTTGTCCTAGTTCTATAAGAATAGTTGCTTCTGCATTTTGGGGAAGCCTAAGCCATCAAAGATAGAGCTTGGGATCGGGGGGGGGGGGGCATAGTGGGGGCAGTCAGGAAGACTTGCCAAAGAAAGACGATTCCCTCAGGACAGGAAGGGACAGAGACCAGAGGGTGGAGGACTGGCTGCCCCTCAGAGACAAGGGCTGGTGGAGGCTCCACACCTCCAGGACTTGGCAGAGATTTTGTGCTTCACCTGTGGAATGGAAGGCAAGAACTTCAAGAGACCACACAAACTTGGGTCTGAGAGTACCACAGCACCTATCATAGACTGGAGGTAAAGGGCCTTCACTCCATTTTCCAGGAAGTTCTTAAGCCTCCTGGATTCTAGAGCAGGAATTCGGAGAGTGGATTTCTTCTAATCCATTGGGATAGACCTTAATTCAGAATTAAGATGACCTAGATAGAGTGATATTTCCTTTGCACCTGAGATTGTGGACTGAAATTCATTTCCACTAAGCTTTACAGTTTTCTTCAATCTCTTTCTCTCCTCAATGAAAAGCAGTATAATTAACTTACACATATCAGAGCATAGGGGTTTATAGAGCATTGTGATAAAAAAATGCAAAACACTTTGAAAAGTTATAAACACCAAATAAATGGAAAGGAAGAGAGAGCAATGCCCTGCTCAGAAAGAAAACCACTATCTCATTAAATCAGAAAGCTCCAATAAACCTGAGACCAGGAAAAACTAGAGTGAGTAACTCTTTAATAGCGTATGATCAACAATATTAGCTTGAAAATGTTAATATCTTTTATCATCAGAAGTCTCTGGAGAGCAGGAGCTAGTATGGAGCCCAGCTAAATAAGTCATCATCTTTGTGTTACGATGTTTTGTTCAACAAAAAGAAGGGAGGGAAGAAAGGAGGGCAAAAGGTTGTTTTCTTTACCTCCTTTGTGAAATTCTTTTTTTCTTTGCAATTTTTTTTCCCTGTGCTAAGTGTTGTCCTTTCACTTTTTTTCTTTTCTCTTTTCTTTTTGTCTTTTGTTAATTTCCTTTGTGAAATTCTATCCTGCATCCTAATAATGTAAACACTCCTGGGGAGAGTAGGGAAGAGCAGTTTATCATTTATATTTATACTTGGCTCTAAGGACTTGAGCAGATTTGCCAGAAAGTGTAAACTCGGTGAGCAGTTAGAGGAAGCTCCCTGCTTGGGAAAAAGTACCTCCTCTTGCCCCCAAACAATCTGGAGTGATGAGAATAAACTTGGGCTACTTTGCAATCTGGCTCAGGGCATTTCAATCAGTACCAGACCAATCTGCTGTCGATACCCACGGTAATTTGATAATTTCTACAAGAAACGGTTCAGATTCTCATCCTACACTCCAGAGTTCAGGCTGCAATCCCCACACAGTTCAATTTTTAGAGGGTCTTTTTTTTTTTTTTTTTTTTTTTTTTTGCCTGGAGGCATTCTTTAGGTTGGTGGCCATGCTCACTTGAGCAAGGGCCATCCTGCACGTCGCAGTTGCAGTGTCCAAGCAGGAAAAAAGTCCAGAGCAAGCATTAATCAGGTGTGAATATCGCGGATGAGAAAATTGTCGGGGCTGGCGTGCAGCGGCAGAGCGGCATCTGTCTAGTGTTTGCTGGATCACCAAGCCCAGGAGGATGGGTTGCCTAGCAGCTCCCAGTCACTTCTGGCCAGCGGTAGGCAACAAGATGCAATCTGTCAGCTGCAGGCTGTCGGTGTGTTCTCCCGGCGTTTAGAAAACATGTAGGTATTTCAGAAGCATCTAATTATCTTTGGTCTCATTCACTTCACCCTGTGCCTCAGGTTTCCCATCTCAGTGTCCCCTCCCCCCTCCCCCCCCCCCACCAGAGGTCCAGATGCTCTTCTCACATAGGAGAGGACCTAGACCTTGCAGGAAATTGTTCACGCATTGCAGAGAACAGGAAAATGAGAATTTGTCTCTCTGGGTATATGAAGCCAGCTCTCTGTGGTCATTTTATTTTTTTTCTTTTCTTAATGTTTATTTATTTATTTATTTATTTACTTTGAGAGAGAGAGAGAGACAGAGACAGAGACAGAGAATAAGTGAGGGAGGGGCAGAGAGAAAGGGAGACACAGAATCCAAAGCAGGCTTCAGGCCCTGAGCTGTCAGCACAGAGCCCAACACAGGGCTCGAACTCATGAACTGCTAGATCATGATCTGAGCCGAAGCTGGAAGCTCAATCAGCTGAGCCACCAGGCACCCCTCTGTGGTCATTTTCTTTTCTTTTTTTTTTTTTTAATTTTTTTTAATGTTTATTTATTTTTGAGACAGAGAGAGACAGAGCATGAACGGGGGAGGGTCAGAGAGAGAGGGAGACACAGAATCTGAAGCAGGCTCCAGGCTCTGAGCTGTCAGCACAGAGCCCGACGCGGGGCTCGAACTCACAGACCGTGAGATCATGACCTGAGCCAAAGTCGGACGCTTAACCGACTGAGCCACCCAGGCGCCCCCTCTGTGGTCATTTTCAAGGCTCCTCACCCACATACAAATTGTTAGATGTGCAAAGAAAAATTCACTGATGGATGGCTAGGGAAACCAGGAGCCTTTTTTTATTGTGTGAGCAGCCATTCTACTACCTTCTTGCTCCCTCAAGAAAAGGAGAAGCAAGGATGTGGTGGGGCAGGTCTCTGATTTTCGTGGCCAACTGAGCAATAGTCTTTCTTGTGTGCTTTCTATGTGTTAATCCTTTTTTGACTTTTTATTTCTCATGATAACCCCATTGTTTCTTTTTTTAAGATTATTTATTTATTTTGAGAGAAAGAGAGAGAGACAGAAATAAAGCATGAGTGGGGAGGGGGCAGAGAGAGAGGGAGATATATAATCCCAAGCAGGTTCTGCACTATCAGTGCCTCTAAAGTGCTTCTTCAGAAACTGGGTTGAAAAAAAATATGATATATGATATATCTATATCTATATCTATATCTATCTATCTATCTACCTATCTATCTCAATCCTTCCTAACATCACAGTGCCCAACTCCCTAAGTAGGAACCTGGAAACAAACAGAGGAGATCAGGTGACTCTGAGAATGGAAAGAGGTGGGGAGGAAGAATCAAGAGGCTTGGTTTAAGGTCAAAGTGAGTAAGGTGAGAATTTACACAAATACAAGCTATCTCTTCATTTGTAAAACAGCTCCCTTAAAAGTTCACTGCTTTTGAATAGGAGTTTTATGACATTTGGTTCTTCTAAGGTCTGGGCACCATCCCCTATACACATGTACACACACACACACACACACACACACACACACACACTCTGTGGCTTCATTAAGTTATTGACTCTCAGACCACCTATGAAGGGTATTATATAAGGCAATGACTCAAACTTTAATATGCATGTAAATCATCTTGTCAAAATTCAGATTCTTGGATGGGGCTGGCAGATTGAGGCTGGGGCCCAAGTGTTACCACTTTGGGTAGCAAGGCTGTTGCAGCTTCTTGACTGGAGAAGGAACTGAGGCCTGAAGACCTCACAGGTCTTTCCTGGCTCTTACTTGGGACCAAAATGTGGCTTAAACGCAAACCATCAAAGGCACAAAAATTAGCAGACTCACTAAATTGCACCCCCTTTGGTTGTCTGGAAAACTCCTTGTCAATGTAACTTAATTTTTTCCCCGGCGGCTATATGATTCGAAGAGACGCCTGATACACGGTGTGGAATCTCTGTGAATCTTTGCCACAACTGTTTGAGGTAGCTGTTGTTATTTTTATGTCCAAGGTGAGGAAATTGGCGGTAAGCGCTGAAGTCAGGGCTGGAACTCAGATCATTTGCCTTCATGTCGTGG
Source organism: Acinonyx jubatus (assembly GCF_027475565.1). Lineage (NCBI taxonomy): Eukaryota > Metazoa > Chordata > Mammalia > Carnivora > Felidae > Acinonyx > Acinonyx jubatus. The sequence goes on from NC_069380.1 coordinate 11,929,787, forward strand.
ATTGTGCCTGTAAACCACAGAAAAACACTTCGCAGACCCTAGAGAAAGGGATGGGTAGCAGGTGCTTATAAACTCAGCCTTGATAAGTTTGCTGTGGTTGGGACAGATTGTTTGGACTGGGGGCGGGAGCTGCAGGGAAAGTATAGATCAGTCAACTCTAATGGGAAAGCCAAGGAAGTGAGATTGCGTTCAGTGTGACCCTCTCCTCCTGGTACTTCCCTTTTCTTGCCTCACTTCCTCTCCCTACACAGCCGTGCACACCGGCATGCTGCCCTCAGCCTGGCCGTGGCGGCCTGGCCTGGTGAGCCCAGCGCGATCGGGCTGGAATTCATTCAAAATGAGATGTATTTATTTACCTCCTTGTTACCCAGAGGTAATTCGAAGACATTAATAACAATAGGCACTTACCAGAGGAGCTGGGGAGATATTTGAAAGGAGATTGTTTAGCTTCAAGGACAGAATTTCTAAAAGCGGACTATGAGAGATTTTCATCTGTGTGCGTGGGAGGGGGTTAGGGTTGGGGGAGAGTGCCAGGCGGGAACAGGGCTGCCCGCAGGTGCTCAAACCCACCCCGGGCAGTGCCAGCCCAGGTAGGGGAAGGGCAGGGCCCCCCCTCAGCAGCACCATGCACCATGGCTCCCGAAAAGTGCTTGACACCATTTAGAAAAACAAAGTCATACTAGGTGAGTTTATTCAAATGGGTTTGGAAAATGTCCGTGACGTGGGAACGCAGGCCGTGGAGAAGTAAACAATGATTAATAGCAATGTCTGCTGGACTGCTCAAGGGGTCTTTATTACATTTTATCTAACAGCCTCATTAATGGCCTAGAAGAGGTAGATGCTAACCGAATTTTAATTAAATTCATGGTGAATATTAAATTGGGAGTGATTGTGAATCTCAGGGAAGGCAGGAAGGCAACCTAGGAGTACGCGAGAAGATAAAAGAAAATTCAGTCTTAGCGGGTGAAGAGAAATGCCTTCGAAATGATTTGTGTGGAAGTAATAAGGCTTTCAGAGATTGGCTTATTGTGCACCAGACACTGACCCGGGTGCTTTGGAAGTGTGGCTCATTTGTTCTTTCCAGTAACATGACAGGGTAGGTGCAGGTGAAGAGGGGCAGGAAGGGGTGAAGTGGTTTGCAAAAGGCACACACGTGGCAGATGGTCTAGAAATTAAAAAAAAAAAATCACCTTGGGTCTTTCTATTTTATATTTCTTTTCCTCTAGAGTAAAGCCATGCTTTAAAAATGTTTCTGGTTCTACGGTTTTAGTGGAAATGCGTATTTTGTGTATTAGCCTCAGAATAACCTATTTAAAGAAATGCTTTTTCAAAAAGAGATGATCCTAGTATCCATTTCATGACCGCCATGAATGTGGCCTCCCTTCAGCCTGCTCTAAAAGGGGCAGGGGCGCCTGGGTGGCTCAGTCAGTTAAGCGTCTGACTCTCGATTTCGGCTTGGGTCATGATCTCACAGTTGGTGAATTCAAGCCCCCCCATCAGGCTCTGCCCTGACAGTGTGGAGCCTGCTTCGGATTCCCTCTTTCTCCCTCTCCTTCTCTCTCTGCCCCTCCCCTCCTCGCTCTCACTCAAAATAAATAAATGAACTTAAAAAATAAAAAAATAAAGGGCAGCCACCAAGGACTCCACCTACAGAAAGCACTCGGTGTGAGCAGGGGGTCTAATCTGCTTGGGTCACTGCTACGGTGACCCAGCTCCGAGAAGCGTGCTTGGCATGCAGGAGACATTCAAGAAATAATTAACAAATGCATTTCTATTAGTCCACATTGATTTCCCATCAGCTTCAATTTGGAATTCAGAAAGCGTTAGGTAGTGGTTTTAATGGCAGGGAGGAGGGCTGTGGATGCCAGGTAAGGACGCACCTCCGCTCCACGCACTTACAGGTTTGAGCTGTGGAACACTTGCTGTTTGTGATGTGTAACATGGGCAAGAAACTCACCAGTTTCCTTGCTCATATGGGAGATGGTGGCCATGACCCCTCTCCTGCCTTCACAGGGTCTGGGGAATCAAATGAGAGGTGGATTGAAAAGGCATCTGGCAGCCAGGAGGCACAGCATAAATGCTAGTTATCATGCAGTTAGAACCTTACACTGTGTTTATCGAATTTAAGATCATCCCTAGGCTACCATTTGGAAAACAAGCTAGTTTAACCACTCAAATGAATTCACTGTAGTACTGAGATAGTCCAAGGTAGTGTGGCTCATCACTTAGGAACAGATGGTAACAGACTATGCTTTCCTTCCAGGTGAACTTCAGAGCCTTTGGGCACGGGGCCCGGGAATGTCGTTATTGAAAAGGGTACATGTGGTTGTGATGTTCTACTAGGTTTGAGAAATTCAGGGAAAAGTTGCTTCCTGAGGGGATAGCAGAAAGGGGTAGGGCTGGGGGAACAAATGGCCAGAAGGCAAGGAAGTGGCCAAGGAGGCCAAACAATGGGGGTTACTGGGGACCTTGATTTTTGGCAGGGAAGAGCTCAGAGGAAATGATGTCAAAGTCAAGGCCAGGGACTGTGCCTTGCAGGGTGAATACAGGGCCTCCCGTTGCCTAGCTGAGGGCCATTTGGGGTAACTGGTGTCTGTATCAGGAGAGGACACAGAATCAGTACTTCCTAGTTCCGATAATTGAAGATTATCTTGCAAATGGAGGTGAGTTATTTATAGGGTCAGCTTTCATACTGCTGACTGTGTTCCTATGCCTGGAGAGGTTAATTAGTTCCCCTTTTCATTGTACCCTCTGACCCAGCCATTTCCCCAAGACCAGCAGTGAGTATAAATTGTGGTCACTCATTGAGTCAACAGTCATTGGTTGAGCACTTGCCAGGCTCTCTGTGTAGCCCTGGGAATACAAGAGGGAGCAAAACAGACATGTCCTTGCCCTCTTAGAGCTCACGATCAAGTGGGAGAGATGGATGTGAACGAAGTAATCAAATAAATGCATACACCATTTAAAAATGTCTGTATGTGCTATGAAGAAATGTCTAGGGTCCATGAGAGCTTATGGCCGGGTGTGGTGTAGTGACAGTGTCTGTGACGGTATTCCTAAAGAAGTGACACTTGAGCTGGTATTAAAGGGCTATTGGAAACTACTAGGTGAAGGGAGTCAGGGCAAGAGTGTTCTGGGTGGAGGAAGAACTTTTTCAAAAGTGCTCAGCTGTGAGGGATATGTCACAGGAAGACCAGTGTGGCTGGAGGGGAGAGGCGGAGGGTGACTACAGTGGAGGCCTGGCAGGGCCCTGCGTGCCTCACAGGCTGACTGCAGGGTTTGGGCTGTAGTCTTAAAAGAAATGGGAAACCTTGGAGGTTTGTAAGGAAGAGTGGCAGTAGGGGTGGGGTGTGTGAGAGAGAAGGAGAGGTTGAGGGCTGTGAGAGAGAGAGAGAGAGATTGAGAGAGAGAGAGAGAGGCTATGCTAGGGCTGCCATCATAAAGTACCACAGACTGAGGGGCTTAAACAACAGAAATTAATTTTCCCACAGTTCTGGAGGCTACAGGAGATGGAGGTGTCAGTAGGGTTGGTTTCTCCTGAGGCCTCTCTCCTTTACTTGTAGATGGCTGTTTTCTTATGTCCTCATGTGACCTTTCCACGGTGTTATGTCTGTGTCCTCATGTCTTCTTACAGAGACACCAGCCATACTGGATCAGGGCCCACCTAATGACTTTGTTTTAAATGGATTACCTCGTTAAAGACACTGTCTCTAAATACCTTCACATTCTGAGGTCCTGGGGGTGAGGACTTCAACATAGAAGCTTGGGGTAGAGGGACACAATTCAGCCCAGAACAGAAGTGTGAGTGGATTTATGTTTGAAAAGGCTTCTCTGGCTGCTGGATGGTGGATGACTGCAAGGGAGGAGAGCGAAAGCAAGAGGCCCCGTTGAAGCTGCCTTGATAGGCCAGGCTTGGCTTGTGCCACGCACCATGACATGGAACACCCGTTCCGGCAGCCTTTCCGCCTCTTGTTAGGACTTCATTGCATGTTCACGCAGAATATTCTAATGCTATGAAAATCTAAACACCGCTCTAGAAGCTATACTTTTCAAAGTAGTCAGATGAGGGAGTAGAAAATTTTACATTGAAGAAGTACCTCTATGTTTGAGTTTAAAAAAGAAACCACCCAGCTCCAAAAGTTCCCCAGTCCTCTAAAGGCGTAAGGGAATGATTTTTGTAACTTAGTTATGAAAACACCAGATAAGTAAAATGATTTTGCATTATTGATTTTTCTGCTGAAAAGTCACTTGAAATAAAAATAAGTGAACAGATACTAGTTGTCCTTTAAAATATGGTTCTCTAATTTGTCAGTGTTTTAGAGAAAGGAAGATGAGAGAAAATGATATCATTTAGCTATCGAAAGCTCATTTTCTTTCTCTATACTTGATTATATAAAAATTTGGAACAGCAAATCTGAACAGATCAGAATTGTCTCCGGTTCAAATAATGATACTCCCCAGCACATATTCATCATAAGGAGATGCTTCTCTAAATCCCTAAAAGGTAGAAGTATTGAAGCACATCCACAAAATAAGCTGTGGCTTAGAATGGAGGAGATGACTGATATCAGAATCACTGGTCACTCAACCGTGTCTCCTTTCCAGGCACTGTGCACGAGAGCAGGTCCTAGATAAAGTTGATGGGCCACCTGCCTTATGATCACTTGGGAAACTCGTCCCACATGCAAATTCTTGAGGCTCATCTCAGCCCAAATCCACATGTCTGCACAAGACTCAAAGTATCAACAACTCTAAGCCATCGGAAAGCTCTCCAGGTGATTGTTCAGCCCAGTAAAGTTTGAGGACCGCTGTCAGAGACAAACGTATACTGTGCTATGTGGGCAAAACAGGAAAATCAATTCCTCATGTCTGCCCTGAGGATTTACTATTGGCTGGGGAAACTTCATGGAGATGTGAAGTCATAAGGCAACAACCCATCGCATAGAATCTCTTGACTTAAGAGACCACCACTGTCATTTAGCCTAATCCTGTCATTTTGCAAGGGGCAACTAACACAGAGAAGGCTTACGGACCCAGGTCACATGCTTAGGGGGTATGCTGGGTTTTGAATCCAAGTCTCCGGTTCAGCATTTGGTCCACTCTGTGGTGATGTGTTGACTGCTCCCCTTGCATTGCCTCGAATACATTCAGATGGATACACAGCACATGGTCCTTACAGAGAGGAGGGGGCTAGCTTCCTACATAAGATGCTTGGTTTTTGTTTTATTTTTAATTTTTTTTAAACATTTATTTATTTTTGAGAGACTGAGAGAGCTACAGCATGAGTGGGGGAGGGTCAGAGAGAGAGACAGAAAAACACAGAATGTGAAGCAGACTCCAGGCTCTGAGCTGTCAGCACAGAGCCCAATGTGGGGCTCGAACTCACGGTCCACAAGATCATGACCTGAGCCAAAGTCGGATGCTTAACTGACTGAGCCACCCAGGCGCCCCATGGTTTTGTTTTTTAAGGGGACACACAATCCTTGCTCTTTTCCAAGTTTGAAATAATAAAGTCATTCGTGCATTCTGCAAAGTGTGGCCCTGGGAAAAGCTTACCATCTGTGCTTTGTTGTTGACTAGAACACGGACTGGAAAAAAAAAAAAAAAAAGAAAAGGTCACCCAGGCAGTGCATGTGGCCTGTTGAGCCTCACCAATTCCTGGAAGGCTGCAGTAGCCTCGTGGAATTAATTTTTAACTTATCTAGGTATGCTTCTTAAAATAAAATTTTGATCTTATTGAGCTAAAAATAAAGGGATTGGAGTTTGTTTGTGTTTTTTTGTCCTAAAAGATTGAGAAGTTAATATCGTCAAGAATGCAAAGTGCTTTACATAAGTTAGAACCAGAGAAGAAATTATTATACAACATCATGAAGGACTTATGCTCCAAAGAAGGGGACCGCTGAAGGATGGTGCTGCCACCCTCTTTTCCAGTGGACTTTGAGGACAAATGGACTATCACCCCTCCTATAGTTTTCTCGGGTTTTCTCAAATAAGGTCATGGCTTCAATCGCCCTCTACATTCTAAAGTCCTCCAAAGCCCTTACAGCACTGACGATGCAATGGGGATCCTCTTCTTGCCTGCCCTTGGCATAATGTATCCAAAATGCCCTGGTGGCAGATGTAGCTGAAAGTTCAGTGGGGTTCTGGCTGTGTCCACCAGTAGCTGTATCCCCCTTTGAGAGCCAGAACCTGTTAAGGTACGGAGTTCAGAGATGCTGGGATGAGAAGCCAAACTTTCCCACTTGGTGAAAAGGGAGGCCAATATTGCTCTCGTCCCTTGGTTCCTGAGCCCATGCATTTTCCCTACTTGGGACAAAACACTATACTGGTCACTGGTTTAGTGTATATACTGTGTCCTACAGGATGCAACACATCCATGCAGGGTAGTACATCCTAACAGGCTCCTCAGATGTACCTTCAGCAGATAATTTTGTCCTTCTGTTGGGCCAGCAACTTCCCTATGATGTAGAATGTGAGAGATCAGTGGGTCCTGTGGTCATGTGCTTGCTGACATAGCTCCTGCTATAGAGTGGGGCTCTTGATGTTATGTCGGCTACAATGTTATGTGGGTTGTGAGAATGTGGATCACTCTAGAGCCTTCCTTCAGATAGTAATGCTGATTGAGTCCCTGTGAACAAGAAAGGCAAACCCATATCAGAATATTGTCAATTCTCTCAAGAAGAGTCACACCCCTTCCAGGGGCTGGGCTGGTTGGTCTCCTTGAGGGAAGGTGCCATCTTGGGGCCCGGTGTGGATTTGTTTTGTAGGGTTTCATTCAGCAGTGGCATAGCCAGATCAGCCTTGGTGAGAGAGAGGCTGTACTGTTGGGGCCATGCATGGCCTCTATCCCTGCCCCATGGCTACTTTGTGCATGTGACTATTGGGTCAGTACAATAAAAACATAAATAGTTTAAAATTTTTTTAGTTTAAATGTCAAATGTGGTAAATATGTATAAATACAGCTCATATACTCCAAAACTCTCGGGGTCCTCCATAATTTTTAAGAGCGTAAAGTGGTCTTGAGACCAAAATGTTTGAGAGGCACGTCTCTAAACCAATTGTAGTATCTCTGGTTGGTCAGAGCTGCTGGGCCTGCCCCCACTCACAGGCTGGGGCTGGGGCTGTCCATCAGCCCCCCTTGAAACACTGTGGACTGTAAATGAGGGGCAAGTGGCTCACGGAAAGGAAATCTGCAAGCTATTGTCAGCAAAAGGGGGAGTTCTTACTGTTCCCTCATCCAAACAAACAAAATCCAAAACCAAACAATGGGTATTTACCACCTTAACGTTCTTGGTTTCATTGTTTTGAAATCCTCAGGGCCTAAACCATGTAAAACAAATACTGTTTGTTCAATGACTGAATGAATGAAGGAAGGAAGGAAGGAAGGGAGAAACAAGTGGATGAATACCTGAGTGAGGGAATAAGTGAATAAATGAGTGAATCAACAAAAGCTAGGGAATGATCCAGATAACCTTTTGAGGTTCTTCTGACAGTATGATTTTATGTGTCTCCCATGGAATAACCATTGGAGTGTGTGTGTGTGTGTGTGTGTGTGTGTGTGTGCGCGCGCGTTGCATACATTAAGCAGGTGGGAGGATGGTGATGATGACTTGGAAGGTGGCAATTTTGAAGCCCTCTTAGCCAAAGGGCTTCAAGATCAGACCACGGTCTAACCGGGAATCTAAAATGGGCGAGAAGGTGGGACAATGACAGCAACAGCTGGCTCACTGCCACCCCCTCCCCATGCCCCATCAGGACACAGGCGTAACTGATCAGAAAGCCAAATGCTGGTAGGAGGAAGCCGGGCAACCCGAGGCAGCTCTGAAGAAGAGGCTTCATGGCTCCCCGGGTAAAAGACAGGGTTGAATATGATACTTAAAAATTACAGTGCAAGAAGGCAAGTCCATGGGTCAGTGAGCCACAGTTGTGCACTGAAGAGAAATTGCCTTTTGGCAGAGCTTAGGTATGCTGTTTATGTATCTGAATATAAAAGAATCACATTTAGGGATGAATTTACAGGGAGTCAGAAAAAAAGTGCAATTAATGGAGTCCTGCAGGACTGAGTGGATGCCAAAGAGCTATGGGAGGGAAGTGACAGCAATGCTTTTAACAAATAATTGCACTGTGGGTGCCCAGGGCCGGGAGACTGCCGAAGTGAGTCAGAGCATGATGCCGGGCCAAGAGGGGTTAGTTGAGATTGCCGATCACATCCCCGATGCCCAGCCCTGTGCTCCTGGCCTCATTGGTGCCGCTGTCGGAACTCAGAGCAAGTCAGCATCACGTGAGTGTTTGCTTACTTCTCTTCCTTCTTTAAGAGAAGGGCCAGTGACTTCTCGGTTTCTAAATGCCTCAGATTGAAATGTGTGAAACTGGGTATTGCTGGCAAATTTACTGAAGCCCGGCCAAGTATTTTGGAATTCTAATAGGGATTTCATTGCCCAGCAGAGATGGGCAACTCCTCTTAATTGTAGGGATGGCTCATGTGACAGCCAAACCCAAGAGAAGAAGCCTAGGCTTCCGGGGGCGTGCTGATAGAACACGATGTATGAACCGTGCATGGCCTTGCCATCTGGGCAAGACTGGAGCTTGATGACTGGAATATGCAGTGACGTTATGATGAAACTTTTCACCTTGATCTGTCCTCAAAGAATAAGCCTTTAAGAACCATCCTCTGTCAGAACCTAAGGAGATATTGTTAAAACTGAGTCTGTACTTAGCAGCCATAGGAGCGTTATGCCTTTCAATCCTAGGTTTTGGATTTTTATCATTTTTATGAATCTGATGGGTCTACACTTACATGAGTAGGGAGAGTTTAAAAATATAAAGAGGAAAAAAATCACTGGTAACTCTACCTTTCGATAGCTACTATCACCGTTTTAATGACATGCTAATTATATGCATTTAAAAAATAAAATGGTAATTGTATTTTTTTTTTTTTTGGCCTTTGGTAATTGTATTGTGAACAAGCAAACAAACTAACAAAAGTATGGTAAGGAAATATATATAAATACAAAAATTCTTAAAGTGAAGGTCACCTCAGAAACCAGCACCTCCATCAGGATAAGGGCTTGGAGGACAAGGTCTTTGAACTGGATTTTAGACTTGCAATACTGAATTACCCTACGTGCTCAAATGATCTGTCCAAACAAACAGAAAATGACTTTAAAAAAAAAAAAACCAATGGGTGTTTAAACTAATGGGTCTCTGCCTGTGGGTGTACATATGTGTAATTTTAAAGGTAATAAAATTTCACAGTCAGCAGCATGGATGTCTGGGGATGGGAAGACTGAAGCCAACAGAATAGAATGACATGAAGTAGAGGCCTGTGGCAGCAAATGGTAGGGCACCCGGATGCAGGAGACACTGACAAGTGAAACATAAGATGAAGGCAAGCACCTGTTACAAATGGCAGGACCGCACAAACAGTGCATGGACAGACAAATGGACTAGGAAATCTAGGTAGGGCCACTGTGGGAAACGAAGAAACCCATGTACAGAAAGGGACAACAGACAATCGCCGATACAAACTGGCCTCCTTGGGCCTGATTAGCCTTCCATGAGCTTACGTTGGCTCTACCCTCATTAACGCTGCTTGGAATACTCTCTCACCAGTTACTTATGGTCCCTGGGAAGTAAAAGAAAGCTTTCAGGGCTTCTGGGGATGTTGGGGGTTGGTGCCTTATTGCATTTGCGGGCATTTTCAGATCACCCACGAACACTTGTTCTGTCATTAAACTCTAGTTAAGGGGCTGTAGACACAGGTAAGAAGGTAACTGGAATTTAATGCAGTTTGTGGTAGATACCAGATGACAGATTTAAATGATGGGGTCTCAGGAGTTCAGATGTGAGAAGAGATCTTTGTGGGCAACACAGCTCCAATATTTCTGTCATATCTGAGTCTAGTTCTGATGCTTGCCTTGTCCCTTCAAACTGTTGCCTTCCTTTTAGTATGCCTTGTAATTTTTTGTTGAAAAATTTTGTTGATGTACAGGGTAAAAGAGACTTTTGTGAATTGGCTGCCAGTAATGTAGTGGTGAGGTGTGGGGGAGGGGAAGGTTTCTATAATCATGTGATTGGGTCTCAGTCTTTTAGTGAGACTCTGCCTCTGGACTGTGAACATCGAAAGTGCTTTTTAGTACCTGATTCCCCACCCCATTCCCATCGCATCTTAGATGGGACAAGATGGCTAGAGGGAGCTAGAGTTGGTTATTTCCTAACCCCTGAGTCAGTTAGATTCTGATAAGAACCCAATAGATTAGGCTCTGGTAAAATAGTTTCTCCTGAGGGTAGACCTTGTTAAGAAGAGAATGCTCTGGTGTATTTCAAAATGTTTACCTTTTCCCTCTCCAGTGGGAAGCTCAAAAGGAATTTTCTTCAATATTCAGTGTGAGAACCTGGTAGAGCTCCTGGAGGTGAAACTTACAGAAATGTGGGCCAATCCCCCTAAAACTGAGCCCTCCCTGGAGATTTTGTCTTTCAGACTTGTCCACTGTGAACCTCCAGCAATTTGTTAATTATAGTTCAGGTTTTCCTATCCTGCTACTGGTTCCCTTAGGGATTTCTACCAGTAGGCTTCTGCTCCAGTAAACAGCTTCCCTGCTCCAGATATGCCTCTCTGTATCTACCCATCTGTCTCTAGTTTAGGGGGCAGTAGTTTGTCTTATGCCCCCAATTTTCTGACAAATCTAACAAGAGATGCTGATTTTAATTTGTTCAGTTTTTTACTTGTTAGGGTACTATGATCACTTGTGAATCCTTTCAGATTGGAGTTGGGGCTCCATAATTCTCTTCGTTACTCTGTAACACTTGGAGAATACCAATAACAGTCCTCAGTATTCAACCAGCACAAACCACAAACAAGTATTTAAGGTAACAACTTTGAGATAGTGGGGCATATAGAAAATCAGTATGTTCTGAGGGGTTTGTGGATGCTCTCCCACCGATTTGGATGGTATTCCCTGCAGAAGCCATAGGGCTTCTGCCTTGTTTTTGACTAGATCAAGTATCTCTACCCAATGCTTAGCACCTCCTCTGCCTCAGATAGATATAGGTTAAAATAATTTCTCCAAGTCTCAGTTTCCACATACATAAAAAGGAAATAATAATAATAATAATAATAATAATAGTTATAATACTGACCCCAACAGAGTGTTGTGAGTACGGAGATAATGCATGTTAAATATACAACTCTAGTCCTGGAACATAGCAAACACTCAATAAAAAGCTAGTATCATTATTATTACTAGAATATCATAAGTTGGTTGTATGAATAAAATTTGAGAATGTAAGAGCTAGAAGGGGGCTCAGGCACCGCAAAGATACAGACTGTGGTCTCTACACACTTAAGTGGGAATTCTGCCTCTGCTTCCTCCCTCCTGGCAGGATGACCTTGGGCAAGTGACCCTCCTGCCCAATAATATGTTAGACTCACTGGGCTAGTTAAAGTTTAGAGTCCAAGGTTCCTTGCCAGGTATTTTGATTAAGTGTTTTTTTCTGTGGGGCCCAGGGATCTGCACTGTAGAACGTTCAAGGGAATTCTGATCTTTGAACCCCATGGACCATATTTTGTGGAATGTTGACTCAGTTTCTTTTTCTTTTTTAAGTCTATTTATTTATTTTGAAAGAGACAGAGACAGCACAAGTGGGGAAGGGGCAGAGAGAGCGGAAGACAGAGAATTCCAAGCAAGCTCCACGTTGTCAGTGTGGAGCCCGATGCGGGGCTCGAACTCACAAAACTGTGAGACCTTGACTTGAGCCCAAACCAAGAGTCAGACACTTAACTGACTGAGCCACCCAGGTGGCCCTGTTGACTCAGTTTCTTGAAGTCTCAGGCTTTCTCCCATACAGAGGACCAGTGACACCTGCTTTGTGGTTTGTGTATGGAGAGTATCTGGCCATGAATCCAGCATATTGCAGGTGCTCGGAAGCATTGGCTTCTTTTCCTCCAGATATTGTCTATTCAAATATTCCATCCAACCATGTGAGTCCAGTGCCAAAGAGATTAGATTCTCTAGAATGTGCCAGAAGTTGACAGAAATCAGCTAACAAATGAGGGAGCATCACACTGTAAAGTGCGAAGAGTCTGTGAAGCACATAAGCATATTTTGAAGAATATAGGCCAGTGATAGAATGAGTGGGAATCCCACTCCCACCCCGCAGATCAGCCACGTGTGGAAATCAAAACTTTCCCTCTGATGAGTGCATTTCCGTGCTTCCAGAGGCCAGAAACCATATGAGCGGCAAACAGGACCTGCACTATTACCATCGGCAGCAAACATTTGTAATGAGTTTTGGAAATTTGACTACTTGCCGGCCTCTGATTCATTAATGTAATATTAGAAAGAAATTAACAGGGTATGATGACCTCAGAGGACATTTGGGGAGAAGGCCGAGTCCATGCTGAACTGGCTCAGCTACAAAGAAATGAAACTTGGGTTTGCCCACAAGCAATGGAACTTTTAAGGTTCTTGTTTGCTGTGTGTGCATCCCATTATCTCAGCAGATAGTTGCTCCTGCTGTTGCTATAGAATGGAAACTTTGAAGCCGTGGTGTCTATAATAAGCCAGATGAGCTCACTTGTCAGTGTCTTTCCTTCCTGTTATACTTTTCAGTATGGTAAGCTGCTATTTAACTTTGAATTGTCACAATCTGTGGCATTACAAACTGATATAATGTCTTTGCTGTATAATTGGTAAAGAGCATCGTGATACTTCTGATTGCAGGGGATAAAACTATACGGAAACATAAGAGTGTTTATAGAAAATGAAAAAAAAAATCAATTCCACCAGCTATCCCAAAAACAAGTTGGGCAAAAACATTAAGCCTTCTTTATATATTTTTTTCTTTTACGCCAAGAATTTGCTTTCAAATGAATTTTTCCCCTTTTCATCCTCCGTGGACACAGGATATATAGCAGCAGGGGAGGAGATGAGAAAAATCTACTGAAAGCTGGTTCTGTTTAACAGATTAAATTCAAATTTTCTTTTAAAAAGAAAGAGCTTGTAATGTTTTATTCAGGTTCAGCAATGGCAACATCATCAGAGTGGAAGCCTGCCTTAAGGAAAGAAGTTTGAATTTTTGTAATTAGAAATTGCGAAATAAAGCTTTGAAACAGAATCTGATTTGTCTATGGGGATCTTTTTTGTTGGTTTGTTTGAATTTATTCATATATTTGTCGATTCATTCAGCCACCACTGGCTCCTGCCATCTGTGCTAATCAGAGGAAAAGGGAGGAGAGGGACGGTGCCCTCAAGGATGCTCTGATCTCTTGAACCCGTGACTGTCCGTGGAGTTCTGTGCCCCATCACAGTTGGTGCGACATTTTATTGAAACTACTGATTCAACAAACGCTTGTTGAGTATTTCCTCTGTGTCCAGCACAGGGCTCTGCAGTCCTTGCTTCCTGCCTGGGGCTGTAGTGAGGATTATTGGGGTTATTGCAGGTAGGTTGACCACAGGAACAACCCTGTGGTGGTAGACTTCAGTGGATGGGATGTGGAGAAGGAAGAAGTTTTTACCATGTAATCCTGCATCTCTCCTACAGTCATGCATTTTGACCTTCTGGTCTCCTCACCTTGGCTTACGTTTCTCCTTTTGGCTCCCATCACTTTGTGACTTCCTTCCTTCCTGTCTCCCTCCCTCCTTCCGGATTTCTTTCATACTCATTCTATACATACTGCTGCCATGAAACTCCAGCAATATTTCACCCCACCAACTTTGTTCAAGGAAATATAAGAGGATAGGCTGCCCAGGAGGATGCTCAAGGGCTCCGACTCCTTGGCCTATAGGAGTTAGGGCAGGGGCCCAGGCTCCAACCCTTCAGATTGGACAGGTCTGAGGATGGGGAACATGATGTTCCTGTTTCAGCTTCAAGTATCTAGATACATACAAGCACATTGCTCTGTACAGCTACATGTGAATCTTTTTCAGGAGAGTTTTGATATTCTGAGTTATGGAACTAAAGTGCTGGCTCCTCTCATGAGAAGCACTGAACCCAGGATGAGTGACAAGGATATTTGAAGTCAAGGAAATGAGGAGTTATGGATTCTTGGGGGAGGGGGAGTATAACTTGAAGAGTTCAGCTGTCATTTCCTTTGCACTCATTTAGATATTTTAATTATACAGGATCATAGATCAAAGAAATTATATATATTCTTCACTGAAGAAAATTTTTAATGAAGACAGGACCTTGTTTATTGCCTCCCAGAGGGTGAACCTCTGAATATCACTTTTGCCCTTCGTGAGGGCTGTGTCTCCTCTCTGGGTCTGCCAGTTCCATAAGGGCAGAACCAGGTCTATTTTTGTCACTGTAAATCCCCAAAGCCCGCTATGGTGCCTGGTGCCCTAAAGTGCTCAACACACATCTATTAATGTAAAATAATGAGGCATATGAAGTCATTCTGAAATGCTGCATTGTATAGCCCAAGTACCCTTAAACAGGATTCTTGACCAAGTGACAAACTCAAAACCTCTAAGAGAACATAGACAGCAAACCAGAGCATGATGTTGAGGAATATTCTACCGATGGGATTTTAAACCACTGATTTAAGTACCAGCCACATATTCCGTTTTGAGGTAATTGTTTGAAGAACTCAGAAACGATAGGATGACACCCACACTCCTACAGGGATATTCATGGTGGGGGCCCAAGGCTGGTTGTTACCGTGATGATCAAAACATTTATTGTGAAGGTGGGTCCAGTTTTCAGATTGGGGGAAGAGTCATTTATAAGGGAGACGTGGGGAAAATAAAACAAAATGAACCCTGACTTCAGCTTACTAGGAATAATTTTCTGGTTTTAGCATTATCAAGTTCGATGGCCAAACCCATGCCATTTGAGTAATCGCTGGGTATATGGAGCCCAACAACTGAACTCAGCCGAGTTGATTTACTGACTGACTTGAGTTACTATGTCGTCTGTGTAGTCAGTGCTGCTTGGTTTTAAATCAGATCAAAATATACTTGAAGGGCAAAGAAGTTGATTCAGCGGCTTACCTAAAACATGCACTCTAGCGATGACAGAGAAATCTAATTAAGCCTAAAAGAAATTCAGATGTGTCAAAAATTTCTAAAAAGATACAAATGGAAAATAAATGCTCAGAATTGTATCTGTCAATGAATTTCTGGATTACATTGATAAACTACTGATGAGAGCAGACAAGTATTTTGTTCTATTGGATGGATTTTCTTCCCCACCTACTAGAAAACATTTTTCATGATATTATGTTATTAATAGAGGGTTCCAAACCATAACTAACAAATAGTTGCTTCCTGTGTTAAGGATAATGACTTCATATAGCAGAAAAGTTTGTTTTAGGGAACTAACAGAGTGTGTCTGTAAACAGGCAGCTGAACTGGACACAATTGAAAGATTTGGTTCTCAAATTTGCTATGGCTCATTAAAATTGTATTTGGAGCAGAGGGCCTATTACTTCTTGGATTTTTGTCTTCGCAGAGTTGTATAAACAGGCTGTTGAGAAATAGAACGATCAAATCTTCTTCTTGTATCTATTTAACAGTGCATATATGCATATGGCTATTGTCTTCAGTGCCAGTGAACTGGAACATGAAAATATTATTTCTAAATACAGCCAACATCCTTAATGGAACTACTTATAAAATCAATCTTACAAAATAAGACTGTACGGGGTAGTTTGCTATTATATTGTTTTAACTTTTGTTGTTGTTCAGTGTCAATCTCTAGCAGTTTTTTGTTTGTTTTTGTTGTTGTCTGCTTGTTTTGTGTGTGTGTGTGTGTGTGTGTGTGTTTGCTAATTACTGTTGAAATGTGTAGTACTCACAGACAGAAGGAAATGTGTCTAGGGCATCTTTGTGTAAGGGTACAAGTCTGGACTGCCAAACCTGGGCACAGAATCTTGAGTGAATTGGTCATGAACTTGTCCCAATATCTTCTTATGAAACCAGGAGGGTCTTTACTTACAATTTTCTGAGGACAATGATAGCACTAATTAAGGATGACTAAAATCATACTATACATTAGCATGAACACTCTACACAGTTTACAAATAACTCAAGTTTGGTCATATGAAGTGGGATCCCTTAATGGGGGGCCCACCGAGTCCAATTTATCATTGAAAAAAATATATACATACATACATATATACGTGTGTGCGTGTGCACGTGTGTGTGTGTGTGTGTGTGTGAGTGTGTTTGAGGTAAATGTACCAGCAGTTTCTCTTATAGGCAGGAATAGGTAGGGGTCACCTTGGAGCATCTTTTTTGTGTGTGGTAAAATATATGTAACATAGAAGTTATCATTTTACTTATTTTTAAATGTAGAGTTCAGTGGCACTCTAAGTGCATTTATGATGTTGTGCAATCATCACCACTATCTATTTCCAGAACTTTTTCATTACCTCCAACTGAGATTCTGTGCCCAATAAACGCTAACTTCCAATCCCCTCCTCCTAGCCCCTGGTAACCTCTCTTCCACTTTCTGTCCCTATGAACTTGACCACTCTAGGTAACTCATGTGAGTGGAATCACACAATACTTGTCTTTTCGTGCTTGGCTTATTTCACTTAGCACATTGTCCTCAAGATCCATGCATGTTGTAGCCTGTGTCAGAATTTTCTTCCTTTTTAAGGCTGAGTCATATTCCACTGTTTGGACAGACCGCTTTTGTTATCCATTCATCCATAAATGGACCCTTGTGTTGATTCTACCTTTTATCTATCGAGAATCACGCTGCTATGAACGTGAGTGTAGAAATATCTTTTCAAGACCCTGCTTTCAATTATTGTGCATACAAACCCAGAAGTGGAATTGCTGGATCATGTGGTAATTCTATTTTTAATTTTTTTGAGGAAGCTCCATGCCGTTTTGCACAGTGGCTGCACCGTTTCACATTTGGAGTGCATCTTACTTTCTTGATGTGCATCTTTCTCGGAGTGCAACTCCTCAGGGAGTTACTGTGGAATTTCCTGCCCACTGTCCTGTGGGCTCTGGTATAAAAGAGCTCTCAGGACACAAAATTAAAATGTTTCCTTGATAAAAAGTATTATGACAACATCAAGATCCATATTAATGGAAGAAATGCTTTGCCTCTCAGTGGAACAGTGCTTTGGGTGTGAAAATGACACAAGGAATTGAGCCGCATTCTGAGTCCTATTAAACAAAAATGAAACTACCATTTCATTTGTCTGAATGAGACCTAATGCTGTGGAAAAAGCATTGAGGAAGAGATTTCTGTGCATATTTAGATCCTTAAGATTGGGTCATTTTATCTCTTTTAAATGAAGATTCTCATCCCCTGGCCCCTCCCGCCACAACACACACCAGAGTCTCATAAAATAGTTTTTCTACACGAGTGATTCATTTCTTCATACACATTTTTTTTGGAATTGTCGTTTTGTGCCTATGAAACAAAAGAACTTTTGATTCAGAAGGTTAAAAACACGTTCTTGCCCATTCTGATTACAAAGATTAAAACTATTGGGCCTTATCTCAGCCATGAACTCAGGGAATGAAACATATGTTTCCCTAGATGTGTAGAAAGCTTGCAAGAGCACATTTCATTTGCCCAAAACCTCACAGGATAGCGTGTTCCAGGTACTGGACCCTGACACCCACACGCTGCTAAATAAATAAATATATATATATATATATATATATATATATATATATATGTGTGTGTGTGTGTGTGTGTGTCTAAAATATATATATATATTTTTTATATATTATATTTTTTATATATTTATATTTTACATAATATATATTTTATATCTATTATATATTTATATCTATATCTATTTCAGACACACACGAGCCCTCCAGTGTGTGTGTGTGTGTGTGTGTGTGTGTGCGGTGGGCACAATGACAGTCACTCCAGAGCCAGGGGCCTAGTGAATGTCAAGAGGCACTAGAGGTTGAGCTATTTAAGTGGCACAAAAAAACCCATTAGATATGTTGTTTTGTAAATGTTTCTCTTTATGTTTCATTGTATCCAGATGAATAGCACTTCTTTTCTATGTGTCTGAATAAATGAAATGATCAAGAAAAAAAAATGTGTCCCACATGTGTTCAAAAGCAGAGGAAACTGCTAGCTAAATTTAGAATTCGATACATAGGAAAAACACTAAAAATAGTTTTTAACTGGTCTAATTACTTCCTGATCATTGAGGGTTTCTGTATAGTTTTTCAATTATCTAGGTTCCTGTGATGGTTGATTTTATGTTACTTGGAGGGTGTTTTTGGATGAGATTAACATTTAAATCAGTGAACTTTAAATATAGCAGATTGTCCACCATATTGTGAGTTGGCCTCATCCAATCAGACGAACACACGAGTAGAACAAAAAGAATAATATCCTCCGGGCAAGGGGGAATTCTCCGGCGACTGCCTTTAAACTCTATTTGTACCATCAGCTTTCCTGGGTCTTTAGTCTGCTGGCCCACACTGCAGGTTTTGGACTTGCCAGCCTTCACAATTGCATGAGCCAATTCCTTGTAATAAATCTCTCTCTCTTTCTTTCTCTCTCTGCTTCTCTCTCCCTTGTCTATCTACCTAGTTCCTATCGGTTCTGTCTCTATAGAGAACTCTAATACAGTTTCTTTCTTATGTTTACATTTCCTTTCTCCCTGAATTCCTACCTTTTGTAAGGTGAACTCTTATCAGTGTTTTATGTTTTTTTCTTTTAGTGGGAAGTTAAAATGGCTTATCTTATAAAACTATACAAAACAAATGTAAGAGTATATAGGAATAAAGAGATAGGAAGGTATCAGTCAGGGTTCTAGCAAGTAGGATTCCACTGGAAAGAATTTAACCGCAGAGTGACTATTTATAGAAGTGCAGAGGGTGAGGAAGCTAAGGAGGCATGGTGAGCCCTCAGGGAACTAGGGTTAGCAGGAAGTGGTTACCACACAACAGCTTGAAGAGAAAGGAAGAGAAACTGTGTTTGTAGAGCCCAGGAGTCCTGGAGGGGCCACTGGCTGGAGCTGTAATAAAGGAAGAAGGCAGACTATGACTGGAGCAAGAAACAGTGAAGAAATGCCCTGATTCTTTCATCCACCCCTCTTATCTCCTGCCAGCACCTCTTGCCGAACCCGTGCGGATCTCAAGGGCCAGGAGCTGGGAGATGCAGTCCGGAGAGGCCAGCTTCCTGGGGGCATACAGTAGGGGAGAGACAGTGGATCTGGGGAGGCCAACAGAATAGCTAGCACACCTTGAAAAGTATCCAAAAGGTTTTGCTAAGGACTACACAGTATCACGCTTCACCACCAGCGGACCTTCCGGCTTTGACGGCTGCGTGGATACAGAGCCTGGAACATACGCTGCGTTGCCCACTGAGATTGGACCAGACTTCTGCTTGTTCCACGCCAGCCATCACTAACCCCAAGCAGAGTGGACAGATGTCCATTACCCTCGCTCAGATTGGTTTTGGCCTGCCTTCTGTCCCTGTGGGCTGCTCTGGGCACCCGAGGCAGTTTTTACCATCTCCTCTGCAGGTCCCAGCCTGGCTCCAGCCAGCCCCCAGCAGCCCTGAGAACCGAGTGGTACCTCTCGTGACCATCACAGAGGATGTGAGAGAGCGCGTGCGCACAAGTTGGAAAGGGGCAGAGAGAGGACGGGGGTGGGGGGGGTGTGTGTGTGGAAAGAGAGAATCCCAAGCAGGCTCTGCACCACCAGCACAGAGCCCAATCAGGGGCTTGAACTCATAAACCATGAGATCATGACCTGAGCCAAAGTCGGATGCTTAACCAACTGAGCCACTCAGGCGCTTTGACCATTTGGTATCTTTTAATCTGTCATTTTACTTCAAGTCGGTGCCATATATAGTCATGTGGGCATAAAAGACTATCTGAAGTTATTTTGAGGGACACAAAAATGGATAAAAATCAATGAGCTTTTTCTAAAGTTTTTGGGGAAAGGCGTATATGTAAAATTCCAAATCTTCCAGTTCAAACAATTAACCTTGCTTTATTGTTGTATTGGCAAAAAAAAAAAAAAAAAAAAAAAAAAAAAAAAAAAAATCTCCCAGTTCATACATACAGTGTTTTAAAATTATTTATATCAGCATTACCCAGTAGGTCTGCAACAAGATCATCCGGAAACCCAACTTTAAGAGAATAGAGCAGATAGAACTGGCAAAGAGAAGAGATGGTGTTACCCGAGCCCATGAGAGCTGGGGTCCCTTGAATGCGGTCCACAGGATGAGAAATGTAACAGGTGCTCACACTCTGGGTGGTGCGGTGCCCATTCTCTCCTGAAGAAAGCCCCAACTAGAGCTGCCCACCAGCTTATTCTTTCTGGTTGATGGAATTCTACCATCCATCCATTCCTCCAGGTAAAAGCATCTTTGAAAACGCAGACACTCTCGTTTAAGTTGGGAGAGCATGGGTGATATACTTAGGTTGCCAACACTGTTATGAGTTAAGAGTTGAGATCATTTTGGGGTGCTGAGTGGCTCAGTCAGTTAAATGTCAGCCTTCGGCTCAGGTCATGACCTCATGGTTCGTGAGTTCAAGCCCCATGTCGGGCTCTGTGGTGACTGCTCAGAGCCTGGAACATGCTTTGGATTCTGTGTCTTCCTCTCTCTCTGCCCCTCCCCCACTCCCTCTCTCTCTCTCTCTCTTTCTCTCTTTCTCTGTTTCTTTCTCTCAAAAGAGTTGAGGGCATTTTGGAGCACCTGTGTGGTTCAGTCAGTTAAGCCTCTGACTTTGGCTCAGGTCATGGTCCAATGGTTCATGAGTTCGAACCCCACAACAGTCTCTGTGCTGCCAGTGCAGAGCCTGCCTGGGATTCTCTCTCTCTCTCCCTCTCTCCCCCCACCAAATAAATAAATATACTAAAAAAAGGGGGGGGGAGTTGAGATCATTTTGCATAAAAGGGGAGGTTGTAAATTATGAAGATACATTTTATATTCTTCCAAATAGTATTTCCTATGGTCAGCACAAGATTCCAGAGGCTCCAATCAGTCAGCCAGATAGATTCGTTTGGTTTTGTTTTCTCCTCAGTATAGGACTTCATATGCAGAGCGGAGGAAAAGTAGCCCAAGAAATATTGAATAAAAATTTACATTAAAGAAATGCTGAATGTATCTGTTCAGTCCCCATGGTTATCACCAATCACATGTGTCTTAGTCAGCTTGGGCTGCTAGAACAAAATCCAACAGTCTGGATGGCTAGAGCAACAGATATTTATTTCTCACAGTTCTGGAGCTTGGAAAGCCCAACCAAATGGAGGTGCCTACAGATTTTCTTCCTGGTGAGAGCCTGTTTCCTGGCTTGTAGATGGCAGACGTCTTGTTTGGTTCTCACATGGCAGAGAGAGAGAGAGAGAGAGAGAGACAGCTCTGGTGTCTCTTCCTCTTCTTATAAGGGCACTAATCCCACCATGGGGCCCAACCCTCATGATCTTATCTAATTACCACCCAAAAGACCCATCTTCAAATACCATCAACACTGGGAGTTAGGGTTTCAACATATGAATTTTAGGGTGTTATACACATTCAGTCTTTAACGACACGGTACTAATAACGTAGTGTGAAGATGTTTGCAGAAATACTGTCAGGAAAATGGCTGAAATGTTAGCTTTTTGACTCCAGCTTGACTCTGATCCATTGTTCTAGTTCTGTAGATAGTTGGTCTTACGCATATGGTGGTGAAATGTATTGCATCCTTCTTCACTTGCAAAGAAAATATGTGGTCCTCGCAGCTCAGCGACAGATGGCCAAAGTTTACAAAACCACTAAGAAAACAAACTCAATGTATGAAAACAAAGTTCACTGCTAACGTTGGACCCTTTCTTTCATGTTTTGATTCATAAGGTAACAGTGTTCTAAACTGGGAAAAGAAAACACCTGACAGCATTTTTAAAAGCAACAACACCCCTAGTTAGCTGCTAAGAGCAGTTTCTTTTTTTGGATTAAAATGCACAAAGTAAAATACTTCTGGGGGAGTGGTTACATGTGGCAACCTTAAGGGGAATGGCTGATGTGAAGGGCATCCCACTGCATTCGCTGTGGGATAGAATCAGCTTCCTCCTAATATTTGTGGCTAAAACTTTGTTAGGCAATATGGTATTAATGAGAAATATGGAAAAGAATTAGGAAATAATTATTGTTTACATGAAAGCTGTTCAACTACTTGTGCAAGAAAACCTCTCGCTTCCATATGACCCCATTCTCCAAACATAAAGGGAACAGATACACGTTAATGTCTGCTAAGTGTGTAATTTCAGATAGCACTCTCATAGTTAATCAGAGTATCTCAGGAGTTGTAGGAACGGGAAATCTAGCTAGAAAATGCCTTCCTGACATCATAATCAATGCATTTGCCTAATTATATTTAATCGACTGAAGCACGTTTTTGAAAAAATATGTAAAAAACTATTCTGTGCACAAACCTGTCCAAGTCTTCAATAGGATGCTCTGAACAGAAGCTTTGGGTGAAAAGCCTTGTCGTGTTACACAGACACCACCCGCAAATGTCTGTAATTCTCTTGGTGCACCATCCCGCCCATTTGCATGATACAGGGTGTTCTGATCATGATGGGCGGCGGGGCAAGGGCAATGAGCAAGTTCAGAGTCATGACCAGGAGGCGAAGGTGCAGCTCTGCAGAAGGGCTGAGGGTTCTTGTGGAGATGACAGAGGGGACTTTTCTTGGGGACACTTCAGTCCTTCGTGAAAGTCCGTGTTTCTAGGAATTGAACTATGACAGCATTTACCAGGGATGGGGAATTTAAAGTGAGGAAAGGGTCATATTACCTGTGAGCTCTTGTTTTCTTTTTTCTTTTTTCTTTTTTTTTTTGACAAGAAAGTGATTCTCAGTACCCGGAATAAGGAAGTAAGGGGTCACCAGTGCGCCGAAAGTGGAGAAGCAGAGAGATAAATGCAATGGAACAGAGAGGCTGAAACTATGCCACAGGGTATAATTCTTTCTTAAAAGTTGGAAGATGCTATGATTTCTGTGCCATAGCTAACCCTCAAAGCCCTAAAGACGATACATGAGTTAAAACAGTGGACTGTGTCTCCCTTATTTATTCTTGTCTTCTAATAAATTTACTAAATGACTGAATCATCTTTCCTAACAAACAATTCAGTGGGGATTCTGGGTGGCTGAGTCGATTAAGTGTCTCACTCTAGATTTCGGGTCAGGTCATGATCTCACAGTTGGTGAGATGAGCCCCATGTGGGGCTCTGTGCTGACAGTGTGGGGCCTGCTTGGAATTCTCTCTCTCTCTCTCTCTCTCTCTCTGAAAATAAATAAACTTTTAAAAAAGTTAAAAAAATTCATAGTCACCTAAATTTTCAATCATTTGAATGTATCCTAAGGCAATTATGCTAGGTAGGTCATGTGAGACAATTCCCCTCAAGAAACATAAATTTGAATTAAATATGTGATGACAACAGTAACATACGTTGAGTGCTGACCATATACCAGATTGTTCTAAGTGCATCACTCATGTGAATTAATTTAATTGAAGGGACAGAACAGGCAACATACAATTTTTATTGTATGGCAAGGTGATACATTTTTAAAATTTAGAATTACTAAATATAATAAGGTGACAATAAAACATTTGTGGTCCCATGGATCACGCGTGACACAAAAGGGTGTCTATGTCTAATCTGTAGACATTATGTCTAATCTGACAAGGGACTAGTAACCAGTATACACAAGGAACCTGTGCGTATCAACAACAAAATACTCCAATAGAAAAAAACAGGCAAAATATAGACGAAGCGGTTTACAGAAGAGGAAACTCTTTGAGCTAATAAACACACGGAAAGATGTTCAAACATTATTAATAAGAGCAATGCGAATAAAATAATGAAACGTCACTTTGTGCCCATTAATGAGGAATTAATCAGGGAGCTGGATGATGTCCACCTTCAGCAAGGGTGTGAGGTTAGGGGTCCCTCTGCCTTGCTGGTGGAAAAGCAGACTGGAACAGCCATCCAGGAAATGGTACACTACTCAGTGCAGCTAAGCTTATGGACGCCCTAGGGCCCAGCCATTCCTCTCTGGAGTCGCCCCTGGAAAATCTCATTATAGACCCTTAAGCGACACATCTAAGGGCTTTGGTAGCAGATTATAGAGGCATCTGAAGTCCTTCAAGGAGAGTAAGTGATAAACGGTCAGGGTAAACACTGAGGGAGGACTGTGCCATAGTTAGAAGCAACAGATTCAATTTTCATGTAGGAGCATGGATAAATGTTAAAAATATAACACTGAGTGGAAAACAAACAGAATGAGACATATAACATAATTCTGTTTATACAAATAAAAATATATCTTAATGCTATAAAATTCTTAGAAGAAAATATAAGGCAAAAAAACATAAGGGAAAATCTTCATGACGTTAGCTTTGGCAATAGTTTCTTGGATATGACATCAAAAGCACAGGCAATGAAATAAATACATTGGACTTCATCGAAATTAAGAACTTTTGTTCATAAAGACAGAAAGTAGAATGGTATTTGCAGGGTTCTCAAGGGAGACAGTGTCTAACGGGGACAGAGTTTGAGATGAAAAAGTTCTGGAGATTGATGGTGATCATAATCACACAGCAATGTGATTGTACTTAATATTGTTCAACCATGTACTTAAAAGTTGTTCAAATGGTAAATGTTTTATTTTTTCTGTTTTAAAGACAGAGGGAGAGCATGAGCAGGGGAGCAGGGCAGAGATGGGGAGAGAGAATCTTAAGGAGCCTCTACAAGCAGCACGGAGCCAAAATGGTATATATTATGTTATGTATACTTAACCACAATTACAGAAATAAAAAAAAACATTCAAAAAGACAAAAAAAGAAGAAAAATATATGTGATTCGGATAGTTTTTAAAGTAGGCATGCAATCCTTTTTTTTTTAAAAAGGAGAAGGGAGAGGGGCGCCTGGGTGGCTCAGTTGTTGAGCGTCCAACTTCAGCTCAGGTCATGATCTTGCAGTTCACGAGTTCGAGCCATGCATTGGGCTCTGTGCTGACAGCTTGGAGTCCGGAGCCTACTTTGGATTCTGTGATTCCCTCTTTCTCTGCCCCTCCCCAGCTCATGCTCTGTCTCTCAAAAATAAATAAGCATTTATAAAAAAAAAAAAAAAGGAGAAGGGAGATTGTGCTTATGTCTTTACTTATGTGAAACAAAGCAACATGTAATAATTAAGTGGTCAATATTGTGCAAATTTTAAAATTCATTAATTTGTTCAAAAAATTTTTGAGAGAAAAGATGTATCTGCACAAAACAACAAATACACATTTTAGGACATTTGTAAAACACACTAGAATGTTTGATGGGGGAGGGGAAGGGTTTGGCTACAGGATAAAAGGGAAGAAACAAGTAAACGGAACAGCAAAGGACAATACTTGTGACCTCTCAACTCAATTCAGTTTAATAAACATTTGTTAAGACTCAACTTTTTCCAGGCACTTTATTTGTATTTGCTCTTTCGGATGGTATCTGAGCCTAAATATGATTTATGTACGTGAAATAATGAGACTCCTTATTAATTTTTGTTAGAGAATTGCATGTGCCACAAGAACAGAGCAAAAAGTAAAAAAATATCACTGGAAAAAAGTGTCTTCTAAGATTCTTTATCTTGCTTACATGGTTTGAAAAACTGACGTGTAATACTAACCAAGATGCTATCTTCAATATAGCTTTTGTCTCAAGTGTTGCCATTAAACCATTAAAAGCCAAGAAATAGAATTAAAAATAAGCCACAACAAAAATAATGTGATAGACTTGGAGGAGATTAAATGTTATTTAAATTATTTGTATATTAGTCTCTGATGAAAAATAGAAGTTTAGAGATATATTTAGATATTGCTAAGTCTCAAGTTACTACAACCTCTACATGTCCTAATAAAACTAACCCTTAGTAATCCCCAGTCATTCGTTAATTCAACAAATATTTATTAAACTCCTATCAACTGCCGGATACTCGGCCTCAATAACCATTACTTTCCAGTTGATATCTCCACCCCAGGCTTCTCTGAATTCCAAACCTCATAGCACAACCTTCTCTACATTTCTGCTTGACTGGCTCAAGAGTGTTTCAAACCCAGCATGTCCAAAAACCTGTGACTTGTCCCCACAACTGTTGTTATTTCTGGGTTTTGCTCTCAGAGAATGGCTCCACTTAACAGACACTAAGTGATCGTCCATGACACCTCTCTTCATCTCTCTCTGTTACTTGTCTTATCCAGTGACTTCAAATCCTGTTGATTTTAACATTTAAATATTTCTCAAATCCATTCACTTTCTCCCACCCATCTTCAGTCACCGTGAGTCCAAACAACTATAATTATGTCATTTCTTGACGGACTCCTGGCCTCACACATGTGTGCCCAGCCCTCCACCTCACTCCACATTGAAGCCAAATCTCATCATGTCATTTCCTATCCTTCTTCCTCTCTTAAAAATCTGTGTCTCTTTAGTTGAAGAATAAAATCTCTAAGGTGGCCAGGGATGTATTTATGGTATTGCTCCTTCCTGTCTCTATCCTTTCCCCAATTCTCATCCCATCCTCTTCCCTATTCTCTTTGTCCTTCCATACTGCCTTTAAGTCCCTTGAGTGCATCATGTTCCCTCTACGACAGGGTCTTTGCAATTCTTATAGAATTGGAGTGCTCTTTGTCTCCCTCCTTCCTTCCTTGTGTCTCCTCTTTTGCATAGTTCATCCATTCACTCACAAATATTTATTGAGGACCTACTGTATGCCAGGTGCTGATTTAGGGTGCTGGAGACTCAGTGATGAAATAAACTCCATGCCATCTTGAAGATTTAATTTTTGTGAGCTGCATTTGGACTCTGGGGGACTAATTCTGACTTAGCTCAATGATCCTTCTTCAGAGAAGTCTGATGAGAGTAGAACAGGTCTCCTTGTTACAAGTTCACAAAACCCTGTGCATTACTTCCTAGTACTTATCACGGCTTGTGATTATGCATTTATTTGAGGGTTTATCTGAATATCATCTGACTCACCCATTAGTCTGTAAGATTTATTTAGGTTTGGGACATGCCTGTTTTTTCTCATCACAGTATCCTCGGGGCCTTATCACAGATTCTGGGTGCCTAGAGCATCTCGGATCTAGTAAATATTTATTGATTGAATAAAATGTGGTAGAAAATGATCTCTGTCCTATGGTTAATCCAGTGAGAAGGTAGATGAATGAACAAATAATACAAGCAGGGAGAGAATTCTGACTCAGAAGTACATACAAAGGCTGAGGGGCACATGAGATCCCTCATTTTATTATTTGTTTCTTAAATTGGGAAGACAAGCACATTTATATGCTGAAGGTTAATAGCCAACAGAGAGAGAAAAAGATACAGGAAGGAAGGGCCCTGATGAAGGGGCAACTTCCCTGGAGAGAGGGAGGGATGGGGCCCAGAGCTCCATGAAGGGTCTTGGAAATGGTTGGGGAGCTCTGTCTGATGGTTTCAATTTCTTTGTGGAGTCATAGGCTAGATCTGCTTGGGCTAGTACAGTAGCTATTTGCTACATGTGACCACAAGCCCTTTAAACATGGCCTGGAAGGAGATGTGCTCTAAGTGCAAAACACATATCAAATTTTGAAGCCTTAGCACAAAAAAAATAATGCAATAATCTCATTAATCATTTTTATGTTAATTGTTGAAATGATAGGGTGCCTGGGTGGCTTAGTCGGTTCAGCTCGGTCATGATCTCGTGGTTTGTGGTTTCAAGCCCCGCCTCGGGCTCTTTGCTGACAGCTCAGAGACTGGAGCTTACTTTAGATTCTGTGTGTGTGTCTCTCTCTTCTCCCCCGCTCGCACTCTGTCCGTCTCTCTCAAAAATAAGTAAATATTAAAAATATTTTAAAAATTGTTGAAATGATAATATAGTCAGCTCTCATTATTCATAGTAGTTATGTTCTGTAAGGTTGCCATGAACAGTGAATTAGCAAATGGTGACTCATTGGTCTGGGGAAATACAGGATGGGGTTCCTGAGAGTCTCTGGTCACATTTTCACCCATCGATCAATACATATCTTTGCTGTATGTGTGTTTCTGTTTAAGACAACCTTATTTAATATATATATTGTCCCATTAACATTGAACTCACAACTGATAGCCCTTTAACCCACACCTGAAGGAAGCTTATCCAACACATTTATTATCTCCACAAGGCACACCCCGGCCTTCTTGCTCTCAGAACACTAGACAGCGCTTCAGCACTATGCTTGGGAGCTGTTTTAACAACAAAATCACCAACCAAAAGCACAAAAGTGCAAAAAATGCAGCACTTACTAGACCACAGAAAGGACACTTATTTCCTTATGACAGCTGAAACAGGAAGGCAGAGCGCTGGTTTCTCTGACCTCAGCTGGGAATGTGGGTGAACATTTTTTTCATGGATTCTATTATTATTCCAAAAACCAAATTGCCTCCTTATGCGTTTGATGCTTCAGTCAGTTCCTGCTCATTAATGCACACAAACACTATTATTTTTCCATAGCAAGACTCTATATTCTCTTTGTAACATGGTCTGGTGTCTTATTAAGTTTCTGGCCAGCTGTCTCTGCTCAGCAGATGTCTTCTATTCGGCTGCCTGTGACAATTCTAGGAGCTTTCCCTGTGAGTTTTCGGCAAAGTACAAAGCTATTGGTGCACGTGAATGGCTTACAGTTTTTTCCCCCCTAAAATGAACTTCCTTGTCTTTGTGAATCTTGAGTCTCATCAGGCAAAGGTGCCGGCCAGGAGGGAGTTTTGCTGCCTGCTCTTTAAGCTTTATGAACAGACTCAATGGTGGCAATTCCACAGATGCTGGTACCTCCCAGAACGGGTCTGAGATGTCCGGGGGGGTGGGTTTAGGCCGACCAACCCTGCAATTCTAGCACCACTGCATTCACGCTACGGTTTTGTTTTATTTTGTTTTTTGTTTGTTTGTTTGTTTGTTTCTCTTACTGCTCTGATTTCTGCTGGGGCTCTTCACAACAGCAGCCCCTGGCTATCTTGCAGACTTGATGCAGTTGCTTTTTTTTTTTTTTTTAATGTGTATTCATTTTTGAGACAGAGAGAGACAGAGCATGAACGGGGGAGGGTCAGAGAAAGGGAGACACAGAACCCGAAACAGGCTCCAGGCTCCGAGCTGTCAGCACAGAACCTGACGCGGGGCTCGAACTCACGGACCGCGAGATCGTGACCTGAGCCGAAGTCGGACGCCCAACCGACTGAGCCACCCAGGCGCCCCAGATGCAGATGCTTTTAATCAACCTTTTTTTCTGATTGTAAAACTAATGATCTAGAAAGCTCGGACAATAGAAAGAACAGAGAGAAATAGTCAAGTAATTTTAATACTTATATCCTTGCCACACGGAGGGAACTAGTGTTAATATTTTCCTGCTGGGCACCACTAGCCCTTCATGTGGCTTCACCAGCAGCAGACAATGTCTGGGGCGCAGGGACAGGACGACATGCCGGTGCCAGGTGGCCACTGCACCTGACAGTCAAATACGAGCACATGAGAGGGTCCCTTCTGGAGGAACTTTACAGGCGAGGCCCATGTTCTGCGTGTGCAGACGGAAAGAGGAACAGAAACTTTGGCACGTAAATACTAGTGTGACAGCGTTTGTGTTTGTGGGCTAGTGACGTCTTCATTTATGGGCTAGAAGACGTATTTCTTCTTCCCATTTCTCTGTTAAAATTGGGATATATTCTACGTATACTATTTTGTATTCTGTTCTTTTTTACTTAGTAGTGTAATTTCCCCATACTATTAAATACCTTAAAAAAAAAAAAAGGCTTAAGCTTATAGAGCGAGTATCAGAAAAAGAGAGACCATCCCTTGTCAGAAACCTTTCCAGACATAAATACTCTGCATCACCAATATTTAGTATATGGGGAAGGTAAAATAGGAAGAGGAGAGAGCATGGAGATCTGTTTATTTGCAAGTAATGGACATTCATAATCAATGAATCTAGTTACTGAATTCCAACTTTTGTGAGGGATGCAAACAGAGTAAGAACAGACTTTGTCTTAAGAAACTTCAAGCCTTGGGGCGCCTGGGTGGCTCAGTGGGTTGAGCATCCGACTTTGGTTCAGATCGCGGTTTGTGAGTTCGAGCCCCGTGTCGGGCTCTGTGCTGACAGCTTGGAGCCTGGAGCTGTTTCAGATTCTGTGTCTCCCTCTCTCTCTGCCCCTCCCTCACTAGTACTATGTCTCTCTCTCAAAAATAAATAAAAACATTAAAGAGAGAGAGAGAGAGAGAAACTTCAAATCTCAGGGCACCTGGGTGGCCCAGTCGGTTAAGCGTCTGACTCTTGGTTTTGGCTCAGGTCATGACCTCATGGCTCGTGAATCTGAGCCCCACATTGGGCTCCCTGCTGACAGTGCAGAGCCTGCGTGGGATTCTGTCTCCCTCTCTCTCTGCCCCTCCCCTGCTCACATGCTTTCTGTCTTTCTCTCTCTCTCTCAAATAAATAGACCTAAAAAAAAAAAAGAAACTTCAAATCTAGTTTGGGATACAAGATTTGAACTTATGAAAAATTGAATAATACAGAAGTTAAGTACTATTTAATAGTAGCATACATATTTCACAGACAAGCTGATGCTAATAAATGGTACGGATAATAGTGAGTCATGAAATAATCATTGCTGGAAAGAACCTTTGGAATCGTGTCAGCCAAATTTCTCATTTGTACCACTGATCTGGCACACAAGATACTTGCTGGTTGTTTTCTTATCTGTCGCCTCCTCTATGACCCGGCCCGGCCACCCGGCCCCTTGAGGATAGGGCTGGGCCTGGGCCATCGCCGTAGGTCAGGGCTTCCTCATACAGAAGAAAAACTCATTTTAAGCACTCAATAAAGTTTGTGGGAATAAAATTGAATTGAACACGTCAGGTGCACCTTTGTACGCCCACAGTGCTTTCTAATAATAGGTGATCAGTGAGTGAAGACGAAACAAACAAATAATGACAGGTGACTTGGGAAAGAGGGAAGACCATGTCTCTCATGTTCAAAACATGATCCATCACATATTGATTGTTCTGTCTTGGGAAAATTAGTGAATGATTCTGAGTCTTTCGGGTCAGTGTATAAACCTAGCTGGTGTATATTTCTAACCCTAGTATACAGTCATATATATGTATATATGTATATATGCTCACCTTATTTCTAAGCCTGCTTTAAAACACTGCCTTTTCTCTTGTCTTTTGGTTTCATTTCATTATTAATTCGCTTTATATCATCGGTAAAGTTCTGATGACATTTTGAAGATGCTTTGAACTTGGGTGACCATGAGACCAGAGGCCACAATAATGGAGCAGGGACGCCAGAAGAATAAGCTGGTTTTGGAGGAAGGTCATGGCTTGAAGCTGTGTGAGTTAGCTAGGACTGCCCTAACAAAGGACTAGCTAACAAGAAAAGTGTCCTGAAGAAACCAAGCCCATTCTTTTATTGTCCCTTAGTTCACATTCCTCTCTCCTCTCTCACAGTGCATCTTATGTTTGCCAATACTTGCTTATATTTTTTTGATGCCTTGGTAAGGGTATATCTTGCTTCCTTAATCAAATGTTAAGTCATCTGTGCATTTTCTTAGTTTTTTTTTTTAATGTTTATTTGTTTATTTTGAGAGAGAGAGAACAGGGAAGAGGCAGAGAGAGAGAGAGAGAGAGAGAGAGAGAGAGAGAATCCCAAGCAGGCTCCACACTGTCAGCTCAGAGCCTGATGCAGGGTTCAAACCCACAGCTGTGAGATCATGACCGGAGCTGAAATCAAGAATTGGATGCTCAGCCGACCGAGCCACCCAGGTGTCCCTTTTTCTTATGTTTGAGGACACACTGGAGCACTGTAAGGGAACCCTTGCTGGATGAGTATGGGAAGTTGTCCCCACCTTGGCCCTCCCAGGGGTAGGTAAATGGAAGGAAGAGAAACCCATCATGGTTCATTGGTCAAGCTTTCTGAAAGAGGGTTTGGCAGCTAAAGTGGGAAGTCTGGTGTAAGTGGTTCCACTCCCTGACCTTGGACAATATGAGGAAAAGCTGTACCTGACAATGTGACCAAGAACAATGTGACCTAGTAAGTGCTGTAGGTGAAGGGCAGTGATGGTCTTCTCAGTGCAGTGCCCTGCTTACCTCCCCCAGTATTCCATTTGGAGGAGGAATACTACACTACATGTCTTGAGGAATTCTTCATTTTTAGGAGGTTCTGGAAAATAAATCTAAGAAGGTATTGGAATGTCCCTCCTGTCCCCCATTTTATACTCTTTGAACAGAACTTTGAAGAGAGAAAGGGCTTAGAATGTCCTATTCTCCAGGATCTTCTCAGACCCGTGGGTTCACCTGAGCCTGGGGGAGACCACCATGGTGGGTCCTGAAGCTTCTCTCAAGTTCTGGGGCTGTTCAGGGGCACCCAACCTCCTCATAGGCTGTACACCAACCCCTGGCCCAGTATGAACACTGCTGGCATTGCTGGTCTGAGCCACAGTGATGCTCAGGGCTTCATTCAATGCCTTAAAACTCCTTTCCAATTACTGCCTCAACTTCTCATAAGAAAGCCCTGAAGTCTTAGAGAGACAAAACCCAGGTGCAGGATGAAATTGCGTGCATGGTTCTATCAGCAGTTCACGCTGCCGCACTTCTAGCTGACTGTATGCCATCCTCTTAATTCCACCATGGCTCTCTTTTACCTGGGAATTTCATACGACTCAGTGATAATGATCTTCATGTTGTAGGTACTGCCTTCAACACTGGTATGTCATCAGCCGTGACTGTCCACTTGCAGAAATGTGGTGGGACTTTCAGAGATATGGCCCAGGGACCTTCGATTAGGCTGATGCAGAGATTTGTTCTGGTTTCCCATCTCATGCATACACCGGGCACCAGATAGAGACAGGCCATCAGCCATGAGCATTTCGAAGTCCCTGCTCTCATGGAACCTATATTCTAGCAAGATGAGACAGACCGTATACAAGGGAACAAATGAATATGCGCTATAATGTTTGGTATGTTTTAAAGAAAATCGAAGGGTGCCTGAGTGGCTCAGTCACTTAGGTGTCTGACTCTTGGTTTTTGGCTCAGGTCATGATCTCTCAGTTCATGGGATTGAATCTCGCGTCTGGCTCTGCACAGTTAGTGCAGAGCCTATTTGGGGTTCTCTGTCTCCCTCTCCCTCTGCCCCTCCCCACCTCAAAAACAAGTAAGTAAACAAACAAACAAACAAAAAAGAAAATCTAGAAACTGATGAGATGAGGGCTGCTACTTGATATTGCTTCCTTAGGGGAGGACTTCTTCTGATACCAGTTAATTAAAGACTTGAGTGTAGAGTGGAAACAATTTGTGTGGATATATGGATAAACATTCTGAGCAGGGGGATCAGCAAATGCAAATGCCTGAAGTCAAGGGCATGTCTGGTCTATTCAAAGCAGAGTTGGGAGTCCCGTATGGGATGAGGGAAGAATAGCAGGGGTGGGGGCGGGGTTGGCAGGGTCTAGACCACACTCGAGGATTCAGAATTTCTCTGGGCATAATGGGAAGCCACTGGGGGATACTGAACAGGAAACGATTGACTTCACATTTTTAGAGCATCAGTCTGGCTGCTGCTTGAGGAATCAGGGAGCAAGACTGGAAGCAGAGAGAAGGTGATTGCAGTGACCTGGGATTAAACAACGTCAGTTGGGGTGAGGGTGATAGCATGAATATGGTGAGCACCAGTCCAATTTGGGATAATTTATGAACATAGAGTCCAACAGAGTTTGATGATGGATTGGATTAGGGTTGCCAGAGGGAGACAATCAAGAGGCACTGATATAAATCAAAGTCATTGGTAATCTTCTGATTCTTGGGTTGGGTGATAGGTTTGTGGATTCATTAAATTAGTCTGTGTTACATCTTGCACACATAATTTATATATTCTTTTCTATGAATCAAATGTTACATTTAAAAACATTTTAAATCTTTTTTTTTTTAATGTTTATTATTTTTGAGAGAGAGACAGCGAGCAAGCAGGGGAGGGGCAGAGAGAGAGGAAGACACAGAATCGGAAGCAGGCTCCAGGCTCTGAGTTACCAGCACAGAGCCCAACGTGGGGCTCGAACTCACAAACCTCGAGATCACGATCTGAGCTGAAGGCAGCCGCTCAACCGACTGAGCCACCCAGGCGCCCCTACATTTAAAAACATTTTAAATTTAGTAGAGAAAGACCATGGAAAGAAAGGAATTGGAGACAGTGGATGCAGATCATTCTCTCAAGAATTGCTGAGTGGTCTCGCAGAGGTGTGGAGGGGGGTGTGGTATCCTGTGACACAGCACCCCGAGTTTGTATGTGCGGATGCTGATAGGAATGATGCCTCAGTAAATAAGGAAAAGAATGAGGATGGAGACGGAACTTGAAGAATGGAGCTCCTTGTTATCGGGAGGGGATGGGGTGAGAAGCCAGTGAGGAGAAGAGGCTGACCCCTGGATAAGGTGGGGCGTTTCTGCATTATGAGAAGATGGGAGGCAGAGTGTAAGCACAGAGCCGTGTGGGATGGGAGATTTGTTGTGAGAGGTTGTGAAGTTTATTTTCCAATCACTTCTGTCTTCTCAATGAAAGAGAAGCAAGGTCAGCCTCTGAGGGTGGGAATGGGGGAGGAGGTGTTAGAGCTTGAAGAAAGAGGAGAAGCTATGAATTAGGAAGTGGAGAGAAAGGACACAGGAAACGTGCAGGGTGGTTGGGCTGGGCTGAAGGCCCACGTGGGACTTGTGGTAACAAATTTTGAGATAATCCACCTGGTGCCTTTTTATTTTATTTTATTTTTTTGCCAGGCACCTACTTTGAAGGGAGAAGGGTAAAGGCATTGAGAAAGAATGCAAGGGCGTGATTAGAATAGCAACAAAGGAATCTCAGCTCTAGAAGGAGGGGAGTGAGGTTTTGGGCGGGGTTGAGATGGTAGGACAGTGGCAAGGTAGTAGGGTCTTAGTCTTAGTGGGGCCAGTGGGTCGAGTCCTTGCCAGGCAAGTACTGGTGGGAGTAAGACGGAAAGGTGGCAGGGGGCGGTGGCAGGGGGCGGTTACAGGGTGGCGTACGTAAAACTGAGATGTTAGAGGTGATGTACTTACTGATAACGACAAAGTCTAGGGTGTGGCGTGGATGTCTGTGGAAAAAACAGGCTGGAGGCCAGGAGCATCAGAGAAGAGGCGATCAATGAATTTAGAGGCCAGAGTGGTGGAGTGCATAAGCAAATAACCTTAAGGGTAATGAAAGTAGTAGTGGAGAGAAGGACCAGGTCAGGTGCTCAGGTCTTCAGTCAATGAGGGGTTGCTTATATGGTTGTCGAGGACCTTCAGATGCCGCAGTCCGATGGCTTTGGAAGCCACGGGGTCTGCCGGGAGGATAGAGAAACCATCATCTGGAGGAGGCATAGGAAGAAGGATTCCTCTGCTCAACTCGACGTTCCCATGGTGTTCCTTGTCTGTTTTCTTTCCACTGCTTTGCTCAAGTGCCGGCTTTTGCATTCTGCTTTCACATTTCACATTAAGATTTGAGATATGTTTACTCTTTGAAACTCAACTGCCCAGGGGCGCCTGGGTGCCTCAGTCGGTTAAGCGTTGGACTCTTGGTTTTGGATCAGGTCATGATCTCGTGGTTTCATAAGTTTGAACCCTGAGTCAGGCTCTGCACTCACAGTGCAGAGCCTGCTTGGGATTCTCTTTCTCCCTCTCTTTCTGCCCCTCCCCCACTGATATTGTTTCTGACTCTCTCAAAATAAATAAACTTAAAAGAAAAAAAACCTCAACTGCCTTTTGGAAAAGTGAGTAAATGAGTCATTTCTGAGTAAAAGTGTCCATGACCAGGGCTGGGCATAGGGAGGGGCATTAGGCTGTTCAGGAGAACTTTCTTGTGGAGTTAGGAGTGTGGCTGGCTGAGAAGATGCTTCTCTGATCACACGTGGGGTAGTACATTGGGCCTGATGGAGTCAGGGCCTCGAGGCCAACCTCTATGTAGGGAAGGTCCTTAAAAGACTTTCTGAGCAGTTTGAAAAGAAGACTCTGGATTAATAACTAGCAGAGATTGGAGTGGGAGAGACTGATGACAGGAAAGCCAGCTGGGAGGCTTTGGCAGAAGTTACAGAGCCTGAATGGGATGGGGAAGGTGTGGAAAGAAGGAAGGAGGGAAGGAAAGGGCAATTAGAGAAGATATTTTGAGAAAAGAACCAAAATAATCTATTTGATCATTGCATATAGGAGACAAGGGGAAAGAAGAATGAGAGAGGACTCTAAGGTTGTTTTCCTGGAGATGGGAGACTACTGTCAACCCTGGAAGAAACAGCAGTGAGCAGGTGGGCTAGATTTGGAAGCAAAATAGTTTTTTTCATTTTTGAAAACATTTTTTTTTTTTTACTTCCCAAAGCAACACAGCCACTGTGTTCTTGTATTATAAAATATAAAATATATTTATATAACAAAACATAAACTCTTATATAAAATATAAAATAAAAAGAAGTAATTAGAGGTAAAATTTTGGTATACACTTTCCCAAATATGTACAGATATTTGTGTGAGAATTTTAGAGCATATGTTAGATCATATTTTACCTAAAATTGCATAAACTGCTTTTTAATTTTTTATTATTTTTTAAAGTTTATTTATTTATTTCAGGAGAGAGAGAAAGCAAGAAACAGAGTACAAGCCAGGAAGGGGCAGAGAGAGGGAGAGAGAATCTTAAGCAGGTTCCACACTCAGCGTGGAGCCCCATGTGGGGCTCAAACCCATGAACTATGTCATGACCTAACCCAAAATTAGAGCTGGATGTTTAACTGACTGAGCCACCCAGGTGCCCCAACCTACTTTTTTTTTAAACACTTAATATGTTGTAAACCTTCTGTGTCATTGCATAGTCTACTACTCTGCCATTTTGAAAAACCACACAGTAGTCTATTGTATGGATAATTTGTTATACCAACCCTCTCTTGTTGGATATTTAGGGTGTTTCCATTCTTTTGCTACATTCAACGTTTTTCAGTAGCTGTCTTATAGCTAAATATTTGTTCACAGTCATAATTTTTTCCCTGTCATTCCTTTATCCTCCAAATACATATTGAATGCTGAGCCCATGGGATCAAAAGTGAATTCGATCCAGTCTTATCTCCAAGGTTCATGTGGCTCAGGGTGGGGAAACAGACAAGGAAGCAGGCCTACATTTACAAGGCGAGCATTACAATCTAATTCTCTGATTTCTGAGATTATATTGTTTAGAATTTAATTTAAAATTCCTATCTTCAATGCTTTGTAAAATGCCACGATGAGGTCTCTAGGTTAATTTTCAGAAATGAAATTGTGATTCAACATTTTAAGATTTCAGTCTGTGTTTCCCAGTTGCCCTTCAGAGAGGCTGTGCCAGTGATACCCCCCAGGAAGGTGAGGCAGAGCCTGCTGCCCCTCCCCTGGCACCCTTTCTTGCCCTTTTCTAGGAGTAACAGATATCCTCGAGTTGTAGCTGGGCACTCGGCTTCCCAGCTGTAGATTAATTTCCTACTTCCCTTAGCAGCTCGGTATGGCCATATATCTTTGTTTTGCCACATGGGATGTATAGGAAAGGATGAGTGCAACTCGTGGCTCCTTCCTGTAGAGATGCTTACTCTGGACATTCTCTTGTCAGTTCCCTGGTTGGTGGCTGAGAAATGGCGATGACGGGGGCCATCCTGGACATGTGGGCCGAGGATGGCAGAACCAGCTCAAACCCTGGATTATCTCCCCCTGGACTCTCAAGTGAGTGAGAAACGAATTTCTATATTGTTTAAGCCCCTGTGCTGTTGTTATACCAGCTTAGCTGGCCCCAAAGTCATATACACAGCACCTTAGAGTATCTCTTAGCCTAAACCCTGGCTAACACTTTGCAAATTTAAGGCCAAGAGTATTCTCCCTTTTAATGTTTCTTTAGTGGCCAGAAAATTGTACCTTTTTTTGTTTACATGGCTAATGGTTATGGAATTATGCTGAACTTATTAATTGGGATTTTAACAAGCAGTAACATGGTTTGCTTCCTGGTTGAACCCTATGCTCCTAATTTAATTTGGAGTTAGCCTTTACTCCTCTCTCTCAACCGCACATCTAATCTGCCAGGAAATCCTTGGCTTTACTTTCCGAATAGATCCAGAATCTGACTACTTCTAGCCACTTCTACTGCTACTGTTTCACTTCCAGCCTGCTTACTTCCCATCTTTTCCTGAAGGAGCAGGCAGAATGATCCTTTAGAAGCCATCCGAGTTCACATCAGGTGAACCCTCATCACCCAGAACCCTCCAGCGGCTTCCCAGTGAGAAGCCAGCTTCTCTACTCAGTGAGAAACAACGTTCTCTGTTCCTGCCCCAATGACCTCCTTGTTGGTCCTGAGTAGGCCAGGTCCACCCTGAGCCCAGCCCTTTGCCCTGGCTTTTCTCAGTGTCATTTGTTCTTTGTCCAGATATACCCGTGGTTCATTTTCTCACCTCCTTCAGGTCTCTGCTGAAATTCTACCCCTCAGCGAAGCTCATCCTGACCGTGTTAACTGCAGCCACTCCCCATCAGCAGGGCAGTCCTGTTCTCTTTCTTGACTACATATTTACCTCCCTATAGCACATATCACCTCCTAATGTGCTATGTACTGAACAGTTTACTTAATACACTTATTGTTTATTTTCTGTCTTCACTAGAATATAAATGACACGAGGGTAGGGAATTTGTTTATTTTGTTCACTGCTCGATGCCAAATGCATAGTACAATACCTGGCATGTAGTAAGCATATTTGTTTCCTATTGCTGATGTAGCAAATTACCCCAAACTTAGCGGCTTTAGACAACACAAGTTCATTAACTTACAGTTCTGAAATCAGAGTGTTGGCAGGGTTATGCTCCTGCTGGAGGTTCCAGGGGAAAATGTGTCTCCTTGCTCTTTCCACCTCTAAAGGCTGAGGCCATTCCCTGGCTCGTGGTCCCACATCACCACCAGGTCTGCCGGAATCACCTTACCTCCTTCTTGGACTCTGGCTTTCCTGCCCTCCTACTTCCAGTATAAGGGATTTCACTGGACCCACCCAAGTGTGTCAGTGTTTCTCCTGAAGGTACTAATCCCATCCTGAGATTCCCCACCCTCGTGACCACATCTAAACCTAATTATCACCCAAAGGTCTCATCTCTAAACACTACCACGTTAAAGATTAAGGCTTCAGTGTATGGATTTTGAGGGGACACAATTCAGTTCATAGCACCCAGATAATCCAAGATAATCTCTCTCTCGGGATCCTTAAGGACATCGGCAAAGTCCCTGTTACCATGTAAGTCCTTTTCATATTCATAGGTTCCAGGGATTAGAACATGGGCATTTTTGTGGGCACCACATAACTGCCTATCACAGCAGGTGATCAGTGAATATTTGTTAAATGAGTGAATAAAGCCTTGTGAATATGAAATACATTTCTGGGTTTGGTCTGGTTGCTGTACATTTAATTCTATTTCAGGCCAGACTGTCCTCGCCTCTGGCATTCTAGTGGCTGATTGTGCCCAGGGGACTTTGACTGTGGAAGTTCCCCCCTTGCCCTGGTCTGGTGACACAGCTCCAGGACAGCTCTCTGAAACTCATCCTTGTCAGCTGTCCATCCACAGAGCTTAAGTCAGCTCACTGTAAAGTGTGAGCTGGTAACAGCAGTCACCTCATTCCCTACTTCTGGTTTTTAGGCCTCTCGATTCTCAAAATATCTTGTTGCCTGTGCCACAATATTGCCTCTCAGCACTTCTCATCGTCTCCTCTAACACCATCCACAGGTCACGCTTCCTGAAAGGTGTGGGGAAGCCTCTCCCTCCCCTACTTCGGGGAGCAGGACTGACTGTTGGCACTTTGATGACCCTAATTTGGAGGAGTGGGTTTTATAAGAGTGAGTGGTCACAAGCTCAATCGTGTTAGAGTCACTGCAGCACCCAAGCAGAGATGTTTATTCACTCCACCAGTGTTTACTGAGCGCTCTGCAGGGCATGAGGGCACCACGCTCTGCCTTTGAGAAGTTCACTGTGGATCAGATGCTGCAGGAGCACAGATTTGAGTGAGAGATTAGCGAGTGCTTCCTCCGAACCATAAGAGCGTGACTCTAAGCTAGAGGCTCTATGTGGCTCTTGGGGACAGAACCAAGACCCTCTGGTAGAAGGTACAAGGAGGCAGACTCTATGGAACAAGTAAGATTCGGTTTGACACTGCGGACTCTTCACCAGGTGGTGATTTCCAGGTCAGAAGAAACGTTCGGGCAGCGGGCAGGAAGGAGGGAGGCAGAGAAGACTCCATACCTGGTGGGACTTGTGGTCCTATGACCCCAAGCTTCCTTCCAAGTCTAAGATTCTCTTTCTGATTAGGTTGGGGTACCAGGCTGATAAAGACACATGATTAGTACATGGGTCACTATCAGCTGCAAAGGATGGAACCCACCCTGGCTGGTTTAAGCAGAGAAGGGATTTGGACTTGCAAGGACATTAAGTCACTCACAGAATGGGATACATTTCAAAGCACAATGGAGGCTGAGCTTCAGGGAACAGGAAACCACTCCCCCCACTCCTGTTGCCAAGAGTCGTCACCCAGATGGAGTGGATGCCCGCTGGAAATGATCTCAGACTCCGCTCCCCTCTCCCCTCTCCCCTCTCCCCTTCCTTCGCTCCTTCCTTCCTTCCCTTCTGTGCCTCTTGCATCCATTCCTCAACTCTGTGTTTGTTCTTTCTTTCTTTTTTGATATTGCTTTCCTAAGAATACGAGTTCCGTGTTCACAATTTCTCTTTATATTCCCTCTCTTTTCTCTGGGACATACAAAAAATTGAAAAGAAGAGGTAGGGAGATTAGTGCTTGCTTCCATTCATACAGCATCACTTTACCCACTGGTACTACACTACTGAGTTAATCCTTAGGTGATGATTTAGCCCACCTTTTCCTTTGTTTCCTTTTTTTTTTTTTTTTTCCTCAGAGGTGAGGGATGGGCAGAAAGTATTTACAAAAGAAAAATAAAAGGAAAAAAAAAATCCCCTCCTTCAATTCCATGCCTCAGAGGTGGGACGCATTTGGCATATCTTCAGCCAGGAGATTAAAAAAAGAACTCTAAATTTGTAACATAATTTATGTAAATTTCCCCTATTGAAGGGCATTGGGGATTTTCCTATTGTCTTTGGTCACACACAGTGTTACCAGGCATTTGTTCACATGTATCTTCATCCATTTGTTGCTCTATGGCTGTAGGATAGAGTCCTTGAAGTGGCATTTCTGAATTAGAAGGTGTGGGCACGTGTATTTTTTATAGATAATGACAAATTACCTTCCTCCAAAGTTGCAATATTTACACATTTATCAGTAGTATATGAATGTACACATTTTCTAACACTAAATGTGATTTTTTCCCCCTGCTTTTAGGTGAAAAATGGTTATCTCTTTTAACAATTTTCTTTTGCTGTCTATTAGTTTGACCATTCTTATTTGCTTATGTTTATTGGGAATTTTAATTTTTTCCTTTATGACATGCCTATTCACATTTTTTGATGATTTTCACATTGAGTCGATTGCCTTATTTACGTATTCATTTACAGAGACTCTATGGATCACAGCTATTAACTCTGCAAATATTTTCTTCCAGATATGTCATTTGTCTCTAATTCTAAGTAGTGTCTTTGATCACTCAGTGAACATTGTCAGTCTTTTCCTTTATGTTGTCTGGGTTTTGTTTCATGCTGGAAAATGCTTTCTTCACTACGACATTGTAAACAAAGTCTCTTGCATTTTTCTAGTATTTTTACACATTATTTCACTTTGTTAACTAGTCGCTTAGGAATATTTTGCTATTATGGTGTAAATTTGGAATCTAACTTTATTATTATTTTTTCAAATGAATGGTCATTTTGACCAGTTTAAAAAAATCACCCCCTCCATTTTAGCTTATGTTAAACTATTGTAAAATTATTATATCTATGGATCTATCTATCCATCCAGAGCTCTCTAAAAATTCCAGTATGTTTTACTATTTTTTTAAGTGCTTATTTATTTTTTGAGAGAGAGACACAGAGCACAAGCAAGGGAGGGGCAGAGAGAAAGAGAAAGAGAGAGAGACAGACAGAATCTGAAGCAGGCTCCAGGCTCTGAGCTGTCAGCACAGAGCCCAACGCGGGGCTCAAACCCACGAACTGTGGGATCATGACCTGAGCCAAAGACAGATGTTTAACTGACTGAGACATCTAGGTGCCCCTGTTTTACTATTTTTTTCACTATCCCAGTAATACATTGCTTCCCTTATAGTAGTGAAAATTCTTCCTCATTCTTCCTTTCACAACTTTTGACTGCTTGTGCACAATTTACATTTCTTCTCTGACACTGAATATTTTTTATGTTTATAATATATCTGATTTTTTTCTCCTGTCTGTTCTTTGTGTGCTTTGCTGACTTAAGCATGTTGAGTTTGAGATGGGAGCTTGAAATTTCCTGGTTGAAATGCAGGGCAGGCACTGTAGGTATGGAGTGGGAGCAGAGGCAGATCACGGCAGAGATTCCAATTTGTGAATCACCCTCACAACTGCAACCAAGGAATAGATGAGTTCTCAGAAGAAGGACGTTGGGAGAGAGATGGATGGAGGGCCAAGGACTAGGAGATGGGGACAGTAAATAAGAGGAGAGGTGCCAAGTGAGGATCACAAAAGTCACACCATAGAAAAGAAATTATAAAGATCAAAATGCCCAGGCTACATAGAGGTTCTTGTTGAAAAAAAGAAGACTTTCAGGTTCTCTGTTTAGAGGGAGATGGCCCAAATAGTGTGGGTTCAACATCAGCACTGTTGGCTGAGGATTTGTAGGCAACTCAGCTGTCACTCGGTCAAGGGCTCAGACCCTACATCCAAATCATATTAGTTACACTAAAGAGTGATATATTTTCTGCCATTTTTCCATGCTGGTGATATATTCCAACTAATTAATTCACTTTCTGCTTCAACCAATTCCCCTGGTGACTCAGGACATCAATTCAAGCTTGTGGCCAGGGGCAGAGGGACAATCATTGAGTAGACCAAAGGATGCTAATTGTGCCCATCCAAGTCTGAACCATTGCCCTTGGTCCTAGCCAACAACAGAGACTGGCCATATGCAAAGAAATAGCAAATTCCATTTCGTAATGTATGAGAAGTACAGCTATACATCTCAGTGAGAAACAGGTCATAATATTGTGAATTTAAACACAGGCATTTAGACAACCTGAAGTACTATATCAAATATTTGAGATAAATGTGGTTTAGATAGTTACTTTAAAAATGCATGCTGTGGAGCCTTAATCTTGCTGGTCAGCGATATTTTAATCATCTTTTGTTGACTCTTCAGGAAGTTCACTATGGTGGCTTTTACTTTTTTTCATAGTCCTCCAGCTTGCTCCCTCTTGGCAGCTGCCCTAGCCTTCTATTGTACTAGAAGACAGAAACCATTAGTGTTAAGTTTCATGGCATTCCCCTGCCCACCGCCATCAGCCTGTCACCTCAAAATATATGTGTATGCCTTCGTTTCTGCCTCCAACTCTGTCTGTAGCTGTACCTACCTTTCTTCTTTTCTTCTCTCAAGAAGATATAGTCCTTCCTCACTTTGGACCAAAATGTATTGACTTGATATTTCCTTTAATTTGCATACAAATTTAAATGTCAGATAATGTTGAAAGGTTTTATTGTGAAATCACCAAACCTCCTGATTTTGCCCCTTTCAACATTTCCAGTTGTTTTTTCTTGGTATTTCACCACACAGTTAAAAATGAGGTGATGTACCCCCTTTCTCTTCAGGCATTGATACAATTGCCCAATACAGTTATAATCATAATTCTCTTTTACATTCATACAAAGTATAAATAAGTAAAAGTCATTCACAGTGGAGCCAAGTAGTGTACTATAGCTTTTCCTTTATCATACAACTTTTAACCTTTTTTTCCTAAGGAAGGGATTACCTCATTTTCTTTCTTTCTTTGAGTGCAGTTCTGATGATTGTTTTGTCTCCTTAGATTGTGTTTGGTTGTTTTTGCCTTCTAGCATGTAATTTTGTAATGTTTTGTTGAACACCGGACATGATCTATGTGGTCAAAGGAACCGAAAGGTTTGATTGTGAGGTTTTACGTTACTCTGGCTAGGAGTCAGGCTGTGTTTTCCGTTTGCTATAGCTGTGGTATCAGAAGCTAAAGTTTCTTCCAGTGTCGTTGTTATTTGTCTCTCTTATCATCTTTCATTTTTTTCTAGAAACTTCTGTTTTAAATTTTTTTAATGTTTATTTATTTTTGAGAGAAAGAGAGACAGAATGTGAGCTGGGGAGGGGCAGAGAGAGAGGGAGACACAGAATCCGAAGCAGACCCCAGGCTCTGAGCTGTCAGCACAGAGCCCGACATGGGGCTTGAAATCATGAACCGGGAGATCATGACCTGAGCTGAAGTTGGACGCTCAACTGACTGAGCCATCCAGGCGCCCATAGAAACTTCTTAGAGTCTGAGGCTCACAGTACTGTTGTTTATAATCCCCTGTTATTATACAGGAGTCCTTTGATGTGGCGGTAAGGTGTGGGGGGAAGGGGAATCATTCTGTAGTCCCATGACTGGGTCTCCATCTGTTGC
The DNA here is from genome assembly GCF_027475565.1 of Acinonyx jubatus. NCBI lineage: Eukaryota > Metazoa > Chordata > Mammalia > Carnivora > Felidae > Acinonyx > Acinonyx jubatus. The sequence continues at coordinate 11,974,313 of NC_069380.1, forward strand.
TGAACCTGATTTGGATATATCTCTTCCTCCGTAACAAAAGCTAGTGGGAGCTGAAGTTGGGTATTTCCTGCCTCCTAGGATGGTTAGGCATTGGTAACCCCCGAGTTGGTTAGCTCTGGTAAAGCAGTTTGAGAGCAGGTCTTGTTAAGCAGAACTGAGAGGTATGAGCTGTTTCAGAATTGTTACTTTTCCCTCCTCCTGTCAGAAGCAGGAGAGGCCTTTTCTCCTGTCTTCACAGTGAGAATCTTGCAGGGCCGGTGGGGGTAAATTTCACAGAAGTGTGGGGGGCCCCTTCAGAGTTTTAAACTCCCAAGCTTGTTCACACTGAATCTTCAGCTATCAATTACAGCTTAAAGGTTGCTGCCTCAAAGAAGAATTGTTGATTTTCAATTTGTTCAAGGTTTTTCTTGTTGTGAGGATGGGAGTCCTGACTTCTAAGCTTTTTACATGTCAGCCTAGAAACCTGAAATCCTTCACTTTGAATTTCTTGCTAAGCTTTCATATTTACTCCGAAAACCCTATGAAATCTCTCTCAACAAAGTTTATAAGATATCTACCTTTGGTGCGTGTGTTTGTTTCCTGGAGACACCCCCCTTGAAGCCCTCTGTTCTCCCGCTTCCATCTGGAATGCTTGAGCTCTAAATTGGCTAAGTCCTGAAGCTTCCTTTTGCTACAGTCTTACAAATTCCCTTCAGGTTTTATCTGCCTTCTTACCTCTGTTTTATGCAACTCATGTTTTCTCCTTTTTTGGCTTACTTCCTTGTGTTAGTGGAGCACATATTTTCATAGCTTGGGAAAAAAGATACATTGAAAGCATCTTTTAAAAGATCCTTAGGGGCACCTGGGTGGTGCAATCAGTTAAGCACCCAGCTCTTGATCTCGGCTCAGGTCATGATTTCACAGTTTGTGAGTTCAAGTCCTGCTTTGGGCTCTGTGCTGATGGTGCAGAGCTTGCCTGGGATTCTGTCTCTCCTTCTCTCTGCCCCTCCCCTGCTTATCCTCCCTCCCTCCCTCCCTCCCTCCCTCCCTCCCTCCCTCTCTCTCTCTCAAAATAAATAAATAAACTTATTTTTTTTAATTAAAAAAAGATCTTTCTCCTATTTTCTAATGCTTTATTTTTCTTACTAGTTTTAAAGGTATTTTCTTATTTTCCAATACTTTTACCAAATTTAAAATCTTATTTTTATTTGGCATATGTTTAACTTCCAAGAGTTCTGTTTTGGATCTCTAGTGTTCCTATTTATTCTTATCCTGTTCTTGTACCATAGATGCAAAATCTTATCTTACTTGAAAATATTAAAGACACTTTTGACTCTTGCATGAGGAGTTTTCCTTTATATATCTGGTGTTTCTTGGCTGTTCTTTTATATTCAAGAGTGAGTCACTATAAAGCTGTCTGGAAGCTTTATGTGCAGAGGCAGGGCTTGTGGCAGAGAGAGCTTTACTGCCAGCTGCTCTGGTGGAGTCCTGGAGCCAGCTTGGTGAAAAGGGTTGCGGGTCCCACTCTTGCTATGCAGAATTTGATCTACTTTCCTAGTTGCCCCACCCGTGCTCTTCTCCAAATGTGCTGTCCCCGGAGCTGCTGCCTCCTTGGATCCATTTCTTCAGAGAGAATAAGTTCCCTGTAGGGCTAGAGAATGGGTGGTGCCAGACTGTGTTAAGAATGGAAAATTGGAATAATTGATCCCGTTTTCAGGCCTCCAGCTGCCTGTTCCTTTCATAGTATCTCAGACCTTGAGCCTTTCTGGAGCCATGCCAGGCGAATCATCTTGTTTCTCATACATATCCTCCTCAGCTAATTTCACAGACCAGTCCTTCATTTTCCTTTTCTTTCCATATACCTCGCTCAATTTCAGTGAAAGCAGATATGCCTTTTATCCTCTTCATATTGAGGGTAGTTTTGAGAGAAAGGGAGCAAGGTATCTTTTTTTTTTTTAATGTTTATTTATTTTGAGAGAGAGAGAGAGAGAGAGAGAGAGATAGCATGAGTGCAGGAGGGGCAGAGAGAGGAAGAGAGAATCCCAAGCTGGCTCCCCACTATCAGCACAGAGCCCGACATGGGGCTCCATCCCACGAACCGTGAGACCATGACCTGAGCCGAAGACAAGACTTTGGAGCTTTACCAGCTGAGCCACCCAGGGACCCCAGGGAATAAAGATGTCTTGACTCCAGCACCTCAGTGCCCTCAGCCCCTGGTACCATGCTTCTTGCTTCTAGATATAAGCCTTGTGTCAGAACCTGTTTAATTGGGGTGTAAATTACTTCCAGACTATGGAGGCAGCAGTGTCACTTAGAAGGACACGGTGGGGAGGGGAAGGAGGTGCAGGCTTCAAGCCCTCAGGCTCCCTGCTCTGCTCAGAAGAGTTGGAACCATCCAGAAATGCTCAGTTTCCACAGGCTACAGAAGCAGCCAGAGCCCAATCTAGTGTCTCCATGAGGTACTTCGGCTCTAGAGAGTTTGGCAGGGCTTCAGCTTCCCAGGAACCCATTTGCTGGCGTCTTGAAGCCTTCATAGAGTTCTCTTTGTCACCTTGGTAGTAGCTTTTGGTCCACTGCCCTGGGGCGCTTGCATAGGCTGCCTTCTCCATCTTTTGAGCTTCCCAGCTGCATGCTCTCGTTTCTGTAGTCTTTTTACGGTCTCCCTGTTTATTTTGCTGGGACCTTAAAAGTCTAGAATCATCTACTTTAGATCACAGCTGGTGCTGCACAGTATTTTGCTTCATCGAAAAGATGAACTCCCGGACTCCCAATTCTCCTTCTCCTTGACCTTTCCTCCTCTATGCACAAACAGGTACAGAGCTCCTCACCTTGAAAAAGTTTCTCTGTACTCTGTGAACCCCCCAAGTGACCATCTTCTTGCACTCCTTCCACTGGCCAACTCCTCAGACGAGGAGGTACAGACGGCCTTTATCTCCTCGCCTCCCACACTCTCTGATGCTTCACGCCGCAGCCCGGCTTGAGCCCTCTTTAGTTGTCTTTTCTCAGCAAGTTTGATCATCTCTCCTTTTGGAAGTGCTCCTCTCCTTAGCTTGAAACGCACATTATCCTGGGACCTCTGGCACTCCCCTGTGGGTTTTGTTTTCTTTTCTTCTCCTTTCTTACGCCACCACCTCTCCTCATAGATGGATACCCTTACCAGCAGTCAGCCCTTGGCTTTTGGTTGTTTCTTTCGGAACACCCTTATCTTATCTGCCATCCCAGCATCAGAATGTCTGGTCCAAATCTCCAGGCCGTATCTGCCTTTTTAGTCTATTTCCCTGCACAAATAGGTGTTTTTACTACAAATACACTGTGAGGCCTCTTTTCTTCATGTTTTGCTTTTCTACTATCCTTGCCTCCAGATCTCCTCGTAAATTTTATTCTATAAACCCCAAATATTGTCACATTTCTTATGAAATTAAACAACATTTTTTTTAATGTTTATTTTTGAGAGAGAGAGACAGACTGTGAGTGGGGGAGGGGCAGAGAGAGAGAGGGAGACACAGAATCCGAAGAAGGCTCCAGGCTCTGAGCTGTCAACACAGAGCCCGACGTGGGGCTCCAACTCACAAACTGTGAGATCATGACCTAAGCTGAAGTCTGGCACTTAAGTGACTGAGCCACCCAGGTGCCCCTCTTATGAAACTTTTCCATCCAATTCAAAATAGGATAATTTCTCTTTCCTCTGAATTCCTGGAATGGGTATCATGTGTGTCATTTGTGAACACTCAACAACATATTGTCAACATTCTTTATCCTGTTTCTCCAATACAGTATTGTCTTTGAAGGCAGGGTGAAGGGTCAGCTACGATTTGAAGTCTTCAGCTCCTCATGGTTGCTTTGCCCTTGGTTGCTACTCAGAGAGATTGTTGGTGACGATATCCATTCCTCCCCATAGAGGCTGAATGTTGTGGCTGAGGAGCTGAGAGCTTGTGAGGCTGGGGTTGTGTTTGGGCCCATGGAGGTCAGTGGACTTCCTTCTGCTCTCTTGCCTGGCATGGGCTCACAGAGCACACAGAGAAGGACTTATAAGAAGGGACTGAAGGGTGAAGGAATGTGGATGATGGGAGGCTTGAGAACCCCCTTGTGGTTGTTGAAAATCATCACCGTGACAGATCTCAGTAAGTAGATTTTAAAATTTCCCTTCCTTGGATGCATCAATAACTTCACCTTCATATTCAAAACACAGCAAGTAATTAATCTCTTGTTTGCCAGAGAACAAAGCACTAAATGAAACCCACATTTTAGAATTCGAAGGTGGCTGTGAAAGACGAGAACCAAAATAAAACTGAACAAGTGAGGGGCAATGCGAGCAGTTACTCACACTTCAGGAACCCGCCGGTCAATAACCACAAACAGAAACTTGATAAACAGCAAGTTCTGGAAATAAACCTTAATTATCATGAATGTTCATCATCGAGTTAAATTAACTATCACCTGGGAATATCTCTGCAAATGCGGGAGCCTTGGATGTCCAACTTAGGAGAGATGAACTTCAAATGTGAGCATTAATCAACTTGGTCATTCTTTTTAACCACGGCTCCAAAAACAAAACAAAACAAAACAAAACAACAACAACAACAAAACCACTTCTCTCTCTTTTTTTAAACTGTTGGTTAAATAAAAGTAGCAATAAATACAATCTGCCCTGAACAGACCATACATCAATAAGTGAACACTTAGCCTAAGCTACTTTTCCATGAGACCCATGATGCATTTTTAATTGAAACTTAACAAGCTATGATCCAGCAGATGCTCCAGTCGTCAGCTCTAGAAGGGAAATGTGGTCCTGCATGCAGACATAAATGCTTTTTAATTTAGCGGGGAGCGAGTGTGCCTGCACAGTTGTGTGGTATAATTTTTTAAATTGCTTAAGTGTCACTGTTTGTTATTTCACATTTATTGAAAAATGTAAATGCCACATGTAAAAGAATAGCAGTATGTCTTGTTCCAGTCGGATGGCTTAATCTTACTAATCACGATAATATATGCTAGCTGGAGTTGGGAATATTTAATAAAATATTGGAATAAATTTATTGTGCTAACATTTAAAGGAAATTAATAAAAGCGCCTGCATTTGCAATGTTCAAAACTTTACCAATTTTAAATGTGTAAGAAACAGCACAGGGATGATCATCCCACAAGAACAGACGTACTCATACCTCGGCGGAGATCTTAGTCATTCAGCACAGGCACAGGTGTGCTGGGAGTGAGTCCCACGGTACTGGAGGGGGAGGGAGATATTTGCAGGATCTTAAATTTGTCTGTGTTTTCTGTGATGGAGTCATCTGTGTGCACATTTTTACGTTTGCATTTCACAGGCCTCAAAGGTGGCAGAGTAGACACAGACATCTGCATTTTACATATGAGAATCTTAAGCCTTGGAGAAAAGATTGTTCCAAGATCACAGAGGTGGAGCCCAGGTCGCTCCACTCGCCACCAGATGGACATCAGTTATTCGTAGGTCATGTATACACATCTTCAAATGGACACTGTGTCCCCACAACCTGTCAAAAGGGCTCTCTCTCAACTGGGTTGAAGTCACCAATCTCTTTTGTTGTAGTGGGTGGGAGTGGTTGCTTGGGCTAAATCCCTCCTCCCCTTTCCCTTCTCTGTTCAGGAGGCATTGGTGGGACCCTGGGACCCTGGGCTCCAGCAGAGCTGCGCCCAAAACTTTACACAGATAAGTGACTTGCTAAGTCAGAGCTGAAAGCTAAACCGTGATTATTCATAAAAGGATTTTTTAAAAAAATAGGTAAATAACAGTTACTCAAAGTTGAAACCTTGGTACGTCGTTTTTTCTTAAAAAACAAAAATGTGTAATAAGAACAATCAAAACTGTCGTTGACAGGAACTCGCCACCTTTCCCTTCCTTTGGGCCGTGGGCAAGTAATTCTGCAACGTCTAACTCAACAACCGGCGCTGGTTTGAAATGGTTACAAGATAACCGTATGAGGGAGAGTAAAGCAGAGTGTCAATGCAACCCACGCGTCTCCTTTGTCTTCCTTGAAGGCTTTCTACACGGGTCCCTGGGGACCGACCCTCCGTCCCTGCGCGTCCCTGCTCTCCCTAAAGACTCTAAGAAAGTCCGCCGCCACCAGTCGCTGTCGCAAGGCATTCCGAGTTCCCACCTGGCTTTCCCCCCACCTTACCCTCCCAATCGGTTTCAGGCAAACGGCTCTAACAATGTCGGCCTAAAGCTGTTCTCGGCCTTCGAGTGGAGGCCACGAGAAAGCAGGTGCTCCCCCACCGCCGGGCTCCGGGAGGGCAGGCAAAGAGCCCGCGCTGAGCTCGGGGAAAGTTGGTGGGCCGCCTTTCCTCCTCGACGAACACCCGCTCCGTGGCTTCTCCCAGGGGAAAGAGAAGGTGGCCGGGAGGCCGCTTGCGTCGCCAAACATCCCCCCGCGCTCCTGGGAGCAGCGAAGGACAGGTGCCTTTGCTCCGACGTCCCCGAGAGGCGCCCGCTGCACCTCGCTCGCTGCCGCGCCCCCTCCGCGGCACGCGCTCGCCCTCTGCGCCCCGCGCCCTCCCCATTCCCGGGAGCGGGGAGGCTCCGGCTCGCAGGTAATTATTGCCAGCGGGGCCCGGCGGGGAAGCGGGGGTGGGCGCGCCGGCAGGGGCGGGCGGCGCGGCGGGGCGCGGGCATAAAGGGGCGCGGCGCGGTGCGGCGCCCCAGCGCCCGGCTCCCGCGAAGCATGCCCGCCCGCGCCCCGCCGCGCCGCCCGCGGCCGCCGCCGCCTCTGCCGCTTTCGCTGCTGCTGCTGCTGGGCCTGGGCGCCCGCCGCCTGCGCGCCGAGCCCGGCGACGGGGCGCAGACCTGGGCCCGCTTCGCGCAGCCTCCGGCCCCCGAGGCCGCCGGCCTCCTCCACGACACCTTCCCCGACGGCTTCCTCTGGGCCGTGGGCAGCGCCGCCTACCAGACGGAGGGCGGCTGGCGGCAGCACGGCAAGGGCGCGTCCATCTGGGACACGTTCACCCACCACCCCCCGGCGCCCCCCGGCGCCCCCCCGGTAGCCCGCCCGCCGTCGGGCGCCCCGTCGCCGTCCCCGCCCGCTACCGGGGACGTGGCCAGCGACGGCTACAACAACGTCTTCCGCGACACGGAGGGGCTGCGCGAGCTCGGGGTCACCCACTACCGCTTCTCCATCTCGTGGGCGCGGGTGCTCCCCAATGGCAGCGCGGGCGCCCCCAACCGCGAGGGGCTGCGCTACTACCGGCGCCTGCTGGAGCGGCTGCGGGAGCTGGGCGTGCAGCCCGTGGTCACCCTGTACCACTGGGACCTGCCCCAGCGCCTGCAGGACGCCTACGGCGGCTGGGCCAACCGCGCCCTGGCCGACCACTTCAGGGATTACGCCGAGCTCTGCTTCCGCCACTTCGGCGGCCAGGTCAAGTACTGGATCACCATCGACAACCCCTACGTGGTGGCCTGGCACGGCTATGCCACCGGGCGCCTGGCCCCCGGCGTCCGGGGCAGCGCGCGGCTCGGGTACCTGGTGGCGCACAACCTCCTCCTGGTGAGTTCGAGGGGCCGGGCAGAGGGCCACGCGGGGAGAGGGCCTCTGGAGATGCCAGGGGCGAGTGGGGGGCCGAGCCTTCAGCCTAGAGGAAGTTCCATTTGAACACATTCCTGAAGTCACCTGGGTTGGCATCTTGGGGGGGGGGGGGGAGCTGAGCAGCTGGGGCTTTCCTGGGAAGCCAGGTATTTGGGAACGGGGAGAGAAAAAGGAAAGTTCCTTTCTCTGGGTGTATGGGAATCCCTAGAGGTAAGGAGGGGACGATTTCCCAATAGTAGCTAAGAGTGAGGAGTGAGGAGGGTGGATGAAAGAAACAGGTTTGTTAGGAAGCCGAGCAGGTGGCATTAGCCTCTGCTAGAGTTTATGGAGATGTCATGGGTTCAGTGTTACTCCAGTAAGATCTGTGGTGTGTGTGTGTGTGTGTGTGTGTGTGTGTGACAGAGAGAGAGAGAGAGACCCATGTTCACAGTGCAGCAGATGCAAAGGTCTCAAAAGGGCATCTCCTGGAGAACTGAGCTTAAACTGTCTTTGGAAGTTCTTTCTATGGCAGGCAGAACTGCGTCCATCAACCATACTAATCATCAGGGCAGTGAAGACCCCTTGGACAATCTTAAACAGGGCTATAGCCGTAAAAATACAGAAGCAACTACAGGATGATCTAGATTGTGCCCTACAACAACAGTATTCCCAAGATCCTTTCTCCAGTTCAGAGGACTCCTTGGTGATGAGATGATCCTTAGCCTGACGCAATTGATTTTGACACCCTTGTGCAGAAGGCTTAGTACATCCTGACGGCAGGAGTTCTTGATATGCCACGATCAGGTTGTCTCTCAGTTCTTTTTCCTAGTTCTTCACTCAGTGCTCAAGATTAGGTCCCACTGATTTGAGGGTTCCTTTATGATAATGTCAGTCATTGGCACATTTTGTACGGAGTTTTATACCACGAGAGAAAGAGTTTTTTTTTTCTGTATATGTGCAAACATTTTAATAAAAGTGTTTACGTGTCTGACTTCTCGTACTCTATTTTGGTGACTAGTGGGCTTACGGAAGACCTATTTTAAATTGAGAATTAAGCCACAGATTTTGAACAAAATGAAGATGAAAACCACTTCTACACACTTTTCATGGAAGCCACTGAGGCAGAACAGGACTGGGTTGTTGAGGTGACTAAGCACTCTGAGCTCCTGGTAATGTTGGAATAATGGCTAAATAAGATTGTATGTCAGCTCCTGTGTGCTACCATGGGGCATAGAAGAATGTTGGATTTGTTTGACAACAAAATTGTGATTTCAGATTGATACATATTCTTCTCGTTAAGATACTTTAGAGCAATAGTAAGAAACTTTATCAGTCTGTCAATTCTTTAAGGAACCAAAATACCTTAAACACCACCTGTTCATTGTTGGTGATAGAAAAGGTATGGGAAGAAGTGGTCCCTCTTTTGAAGAGAGCATAAGCAAATTTTAGTTCATACCAGAAACAAACAAATTTGTAGACCAGCTGGAGGGTCCGATAGACCATTCCTGCAAAATCACTACTTTAGATTTAAATCATACAAGTTCTATTTTTAGAGTGCATGTATTAAACTCTGTATGTATACAAAAAGTCATCAGTTTTTATTGCAGTGACTTACATGATCCTTTCACGTATAAAATCAGGACTGGGGACTGAAGGAGCTTTCTAGTAGACTGGTATTTGAAATGGTAAACATGTTTTTTTTGATCCTTGTTCCCACTCTTGGCCCTCTGATTAACTTTTCAGTTATATTTTTGTGTCTTTACACACAAAAAAACTTGACAAACACTAACCGTCCTTCCCAGAAACACAGTGGACTTTGTATTCATAAGAAATTAGTTAACAGGTGGACGTTTGGTTTTGCTGAGGCTGCAAACAAAATGCTAGTAGCTGTAAAATATTAATTTTGCTTTCAAATTTCTTTGGTTTGGAATGTAGCCATTCTTACATACTATGAAGAGGTAACTTGTCGTTATCAAAAACAATAGCTTAATTTTTTCATATGAGATATTTTCATTGTGTTTTCAATGTTCTTTCTTGGTGGCTGTGTTAGGGACAGGAAGGTAGGGAAGTTTGGACCTTATTTGAAAAGGTAAGACATATTGTGCATATATGGGTAATAGAACATTTCAGCCAGGGCTTAGATATTGCTGTTAAGGCCACTAAGCCCCTAGCATATTCTTTTGCATTTAGGGATCTGATGCTGGTGAAGGAGCAAAGTGGCCAGCACCCCTTCCCTGCCCCATTGTGTGCTTCCACTAATTTGCAGACTAAAGAGACCCCCCCTCCCGGGGAGACTGGGGATTTGAACCAACCTTCTCTCCTAGCGGCCCACCCTCACCCCTGCGCTAACCCCGAGTTCAAGAATTGTTGTCTGATGGCCTGGAGGACAGGAGGCAGGTCAGACAAACAGCAGGTTGAATAATGGAGGGTTCTGCTCAAAATGGAAGTCTCCATATTCTTTTGGGTTCTTGGTACTGAGATAAACCTTGAAAAAATGTATGTGTGTGTGTGTGTGTGTTTAAAAGAGAGCCAGAGTCAGAGACTGGGAGAAACAGAACTAAAAGGTTTTCCCCAGAGAGCTCTAGGACCCCCCCCCCCCCCCCCGCCCCGGGTTGTTTTGCTCATCTGAGTATAACCCAGAAAGAGGACACACCTTTTCTCTGTGACTTGTAGAGAGACTGCTATACCTTCACAGCTCCTGATGTCCCCTGAGAAACTAGCATTGAGGCCTGTAGTTGGGGTTCTGGCCCCAGCAGTGCCTCTGAGTTTTTATTCTGCCCATGGGTTTCTGAGAAGGCCAGGACCGAGCTGGAGGTACGCGTGGGCTTCTCATGTGGGAGTCTTGCAAATGTTTGTACAGGGAACCTGTGGAAAAAGACACTTTCTTTCACTTAGGACGTGGGACTAGGCGAGAATACTTGGGATGCTAATGGGTGGTACAGACGTGGTTGGCATCGAGCAGGCTATGCATTAACATCAAAGCTCACATCTTAGCCGATCTGTCTGCAGCATTTGTCTAGACACTGTTCTCTTTCTTGACACACTTCCTCAACTTGACTCTCTTGCTTCCCCTCTCAGCTCACTGGAGATTTCCGTGTCCTCCTCACCTTGCCTCTAGATATTGGAGGGCCCAGGGCTCCATCATGGCACCTTTTCTCTAGATTCACTCCAGGTGAACTCTTTGAATGCTCTAGATCCTGATGACTCCCAAGTTTGGGGTCTCCAGCCAGAACTTGTGCTCTGAGCTCCAGATGGTCCTGTGCTTCCCATACCCATTATGGCAACTCTGAACTTTGAGTTGGTCAGGCCCCAAGCCTTAACTCTTCCCTTTCTCTCACATCTTACTTGCAATCTATCAACAAATCCTACTGCCCTACCTACCTTCAAAACGTACCCAGAATCCAACCACTTCTCCTTCTATCTGGAGCTACAGATCCAAGTCCCTGTCAGATTCTGGCTGGATAATTGGAATAGACTCGTAGCTGATGCCCTTGCTGATGCCCTTGCGCCCTGTGGTGTTTCCTGATGGACATTCTCAAGGATATCGTCCTGTGTGAGCAAGACAAAGTCCCTCATTTATTAAAATCCCACCTTTCCTTGAAGAACCCAGTTCACATTTGAACTGGTCTTCCCTTTGGTTCCACACCCGAATGCCGTATCTTCCTTCCCTGGAACCCCACTGTGCCTCATTTCTGATGCCTTCTACCACACGCCTCCTTCATGTGACCATTTCCTCCTTTCACTGCCCCACTGGCTGGGCAATTCCTTAAGTAAGGAAGTCATATTCACTTGATCTCTCCTAAAGTGCCATCTTGTCCTTGGTAGGTGATCAGTGCGTGCTCCTGGCCATTTAATAGCCTGACTTTGCCTCTATAATCTGATGCTCCTAGGGTTTTCTTTCTTTGTCAGTCTTTCTAGCCACTCTCCAATGGGACGAGGAGTGCCAAATCCTAACTGTGTAGAAGATTGGCAAGCATAATGGGGCAGAACGTGACATTTTCAGTAAAAATTTAAGGTTCATCAGATTTATGATTCCATTGTAAAGATTACCAAACGATTAAAAACTATAGTCCCTATGCAATATTATGAAGAAGTTTCCAGAATTGGAGGTGGGGGAAATCTCCTGGCTGGCTTTAGTAGCGTGTTGAAGTAGCTTTGTTATCTAGTTGAGTTTTCATTTCCCAAGTGATAGTGGAGGCAATTTATCTGGCAGATACATGCTCAAATTATATATGCCACATACTTTTGGGAGGCACTTTACCAATTTTCCTCTCACTGAAATATATTTGGTGCATAGATGGAATAATCAACTGGGTTGAACGTTAAAGTATTTTATAGAATACTGCTGAATTCCTTAGTGTGTTTAATCATAAATAGTTAAAAATCTCTCCCAAAGAGCTTGACTCACTCTTCTTTGAATAGCTGACTGAACACGGTGGTTTTTTTTAAAGGTTACAGTCAAGTCCAAGAAGAATTTTAAGAATAGAAAAAGGACTATAATAATTTCAAATAATTTCAAAATGGTAGCAATGTTTAACAGTGTTAATAAAAAAGAGGAAAAGTACAAACTACTCAACCTTCAAATAATGTCCACATGTACTTCTTAAGTACAAAGTGAATGAATGTTCAACTGTGTACCTGGCTGTGGAGTTAGTCATGACTTTGGAATATAGAAGTCTTATGAGTTCTATTAAGTGTTCAGACAATATGGTTGGTCTAAGCCAGAATTTTATTATAATTAACTTGTACAAAATGTGCCTTTCTTTCCATGAATGTCATCTTTTCAAGGCACCAGGGAAAGTTTAGGTGTAGGAGGAGAATAGAATACATGCTTAACGGGAGGACAAGAAACAAAGAGTGGATGAGTAACAATACACAGTGTTAGTGAGTCCTCCAGGGTCCACACCTCCTCAGAAACTACTAAATTACACTTGTCACTCGTACTTACACAGAGAAGCATCGTCTACCTTTTGTATGCTCCGTCTTGGTACAAAGTCAATCTGAAGGATCACTCTACTTCTTTGCCCCTCCATCTTGGGATAAACTGTTATTTAGCCTTTGAAGACTCCACGCTGATATTTCCGTTACATGCTAACAACAGGAAGAGTGGATTGTTTTACTCATTTGTGACTCCTTGAGGTCCCAGACTATAAGATCATATTTATTTTTCAATGTTTAGTGCTAACCTCACAGAAGAATACGATCGATATAATTTTTAATGAAGGAATAAATGCAGATGTAAAATCATCTCTACTTATTTCAGTATGTATGTCCTTTTTTTCTCTCTTCTCAATTGAATACTTAGAGTCTGTTTTCTCACACAGTGTCTGGGGAGGAGTTTAAAACCGTGAGGAAGAACAGGGAAAAAATTCCTGCCCAGATAGGTGTATGACCTTTGTGCATTTCCAGGGCAAATAATACCCGCATTTAATCCAGTGACAAAGAAAGAGGGGAAGGGGAAGAATGTGGCTGTGTAAGTGCCCCACCTGGAGGCTGTACCGTCCTTTCTACTCACATCGCGTTGGCAGAATTCAGTCACGTGGTGTAAGGAGCCTGGGACTTATTGTCCCGCTGCATAGCCAGGAGCTCAGCAGATAATTCTAGTTGTGTTGAAACCAGGTGGAACCAGATCTTTCAGGCAACGAGGGATCTCTGCCGCACCGCCTATCTCCCAGGTATATTGTGAGAAGGAAAACAAAATCATAAATGTCAACATGTTTTGAAAAATGGAAAGAACTCTGCAGAGGTGAGGTATGAATTTATTGTCAATCATAATAATAAAAAAAGCAAAACCACGAGCTATTTAGGAGAGAGGAATTAGACAAATACTTTAGAAAGTGTTGCCCTACTTAACTTCTTCACATGCAACTTATAGCTCTCAATGGAACAAACTTTTCACAGTTATTGCAATAGCGTTTGACCAAAGATTATCCAAATCATTTTTGGAATAATCTATTTTACCCAAAACACATTACCAACTACCTTTGTTTGGACCCAGTTTGGTGTTTGAAAGAAATATACTCAAGTTTACAACTGCTATAATTTGATATGTTGACCAAACTAAAGATAACTATTTCGTGAACTTTTGTGGTCTCAGTCTGAGTAGATTTTTTATTGATAACATTATTGTTTAAAGTATAGATGTCAGAACATCATCCATGAACCATTATCTTTGTGGTTTGATGAAATACTCAAAATAAACGAAAAGTTGTGACATACGTTAAGTGAAATACAGTGGTTAAGCAAATACTATTTCCATGCCTGTAGTGCATCTTTATTTCATGGTTAGAAGGTTAGAAATATAGGGGCGCCCGGGTGGCTTTGGCTCAGGTCATGATCTCGCCATTCTCAAGTTTGAGCCCTGCGTCGGGCTCTGGGTTGACAGCTGGGAGCCTCAAGCCTGTTTTGGATTCTGTGTCTCCTCTCTCTCTGCCCCTCCCCTGCTTGTGCTCTCTCTCTCTCTCTCTCTCTCTCTCTCTCTCAAACATAAATAAACATTAAAAAAATTAGAAAAAAGGAAAGAAATACAAAGGGCTGGGGAAATCCCAGGTCACATTTCTTCTCAGGACAAACCACTCCCAGTGACTCTCCTGGGGTCCTCTAGCTTCTGCTCGACTATTTGCAGGAAGAGGAACTCAGTTCCTCCCAAGTAATCCACTCATTCTCATCTTTTATATTGAATGGGAAGCCTGTCTCTTCATTTTAGGACTTCAGTACAGGACTTACCCCTGGTTGGCTCTTGGCCTTTCCAAATCTCAAAGAATAAAACGAACTGCTTTTTGATGAGACAGCCCTTCAAATATCTGAAAAGGCCACTTTGTTCTTCCTAAGTATTTTCTCTTCATGCTGAAGTCTGCCTCAAGGAGAATTAGAGGGAGCCGGACATTTAGCCAAGGCCCCCTTCTTGGGAGCCTGCCATGTGGCAGGCAGGCATGTTGTTGACTTCTGAGAATGCAAATATGACCCTAGAGAGGCCTCTGTATCTTCTCACACTTGAGGATAAGGTCGAGTGGGAGGTGGAAAAGTTGACCTTCCTGTTTCTCCAGGGGTGGGAAGTGGGGCATGGTCTTCAAGGAGCAGAGCCCTCCAGGGTTCGTTGTCAGACCTGCGTGTGTCCCACCATCCTTAACAAGGGGCTGGAGATGGGTGTAGATGTAAGGGGCCGGAAGTTTCCAGACTCCGGATCCTGCAGAGAATAGGGACCTCTGGCTGTATTTACACGTTCTTTTTGTGAGGGACCAGGGGATGGCTCCAAAGCCACAGGGGAGGTGAGGGGTGGTAGGGAATGTATGTCATCTCCAGGCACCTGCAAATCTTTGGGAGGGTGCTCCTCCTCCTTCCTGTCTGACACCCCCTTCTCTCTGGATTCCTCCTCATTTGGTCTTTTCCCTCCAGCCCCTTCCCCTATCAGTGAGATTACTTCTCTCCTGGTGTTGGCTTCTCTTTACTCAATGTCAGGCCTTTCTGCTGGGGCTTGGCAGAGGCAGGGGGAGGGAAGGGTGGCAGGGTCTTTCGTTCTGGGATCAGGTATAGCTTCCCTGAAGTGATCTGAAGCCAAACGGAAGTCATAGCACAGATATTTTCAAAGTACACTCTTTGGGCTGCGTGAGAGATTCAGCTTCCTCTTGTTTACCTAACGTGGGCTGTGTTTACCCTGAACCAATCGCTTGGCCCTTTCCACCCTTCCTGGTCAGAGTTACATGTCACAGCCTCCCTGGACCCACAAAGGACAAAAACTTCTCTCTGAGTCTGCAGGTCTGTTCCAAATATACAAGAGGCTGTGGCTGGGGGGAGTGATGGCGGTTTAAGGGTTTAAGGGAAAGGCTCTCACATTTCCACAAAAAGAAGGATAAGGTAAGACCCCTGCCCTCATGTCCCTTAGAGATTAGTAGGGGAGATAGGGTTGTCAAATAATTACATTGAAATGTGTAAGTGCCTTCATAGAAGTAAGTACCAGGGACGGCGCGGGTGCCAAGAAAGGAGGGATGGGTAAGAGTTTTGGGGGTAGTCGGTGAAAACTATGCTGGTGAGATCAGGGGCTGGCAAGCACTTCTGCAGAGGGCCAGGTCTTAAGCTTTGTGGGTCATGCAGTGTCTGTCGCAAGCACTCGCTTGTGTCCGTGCAGTTAGAGGGTGGCCATAAGCAACGTGTAAATGAATGGGCACGGTTCGTTTACAAAAATAGCTGTGGGCTCCTATTGCTGGGGCTAGTGTGCAGGCACCCAGCATAAGAAGGGCTTGTGATGGTCCGGGAGAGCGGCATGCGGTTGGGGTAGGTGGCAATTCGCCCCACAGGATCAGTCGTTGGAAGGGCT
Source organism: Acinonyx jubatus (assembly GCF_027475565.1). Taxonomy (NCBI): domain Eukaryota; kingdom Metazoa; phylum Chordata; class Mammalia; order Carnivora; family Felidae; genus Acinonyx; species Acinonyx jubatus. Next base: position 11,990,138 of record NC_069380.1, read on the forward strand.
GAAGCACTGGGGGGAAAGGAGGGAAAGAAGCTGGAAACGCAAACCTAGAATTTTTCAAGTCCTCTCTTAGAATTTGAGGTACAGAACCAATTGTAGCTGCCCCAGATGTTTAGGGTGCATTTCTTTGCCTGGACGCTGACTGAGGATAATGCCGTCCAAGACCGCATTAACTGTTTTGGCTGTCACCTCCCCGTGGACTGGCTTAGTTTGTAGTCAGTTAAAGCCTCTCGGGCTTTTTAGTGTTTCCCTGTGTAAGTTGCCGTTAAGCCAGACCTCTCCTGAAATCTTTTGTTGCTTATTTTTGAACTTTTAATCTTAGTAAATCTCATCTTCACTGGGCAACAAAGGCAGTTACCACCGATGGATAATTCAGTTAAAGGAATAGCGGGACGTGCATACAGTGGAATAGTATTTGGGTATTAAAAAGTTGATATATGGTGATTAAAAAGTTGCACATGGTATGTTGTTAAGAGAAAAATGCCAGTTGTATTATGCTTCTTACATAGCTCTGCTGATAACGACATGTGACTAAGTAGTGAGCACTTTACAGTTCTTGGGCTGTGCGGGGCTCTCTAGCCCCTTCCTGACATAACCAAAACTACATTTGGCATTCCTGCTTGGTGCTTCCATAAAATCCTGTATTACTTCTCTAACCACACTTGACCCATTTTACTGAAGTGATTTGTTTGCTTGTCTTCCCTCGACAGACCTCAGCTTTGAGATGCCAGGAACCATGTTTATATTCCTGTTTTATACCTGGAGCCTCACAAGGGAGGCATGCAAGGGAGCATGCAGATGTTTGTTGCAGGAATGAGAGAATACACCCCCTCCAAGAACGGGGAAAGGAAAAAAGTTAACAGTGGGTTATTTCTGGATGGTGGGATTACAGAAGACTTTAAAAATTTTTTATTTTTGAGAGAGATAGAGCATGAGCGGGGAGGGGCAGAGAGAGAGGGAGACACAGAATCTGAGGCAGGCTCCAGCTGTCAGCACAGAGCCCCACGTGGGGTTCGAACCCACGAACTGAGAGATCATGACCTGAGCCCAAGTCGGATGCTTAACCACCTGAGCCACCCAGGCACCCCCAGATGATTTTTTTTTTTTTTGCTTTCTGGTTATCTGGATTTTCTAATTTTTCTATAAGCAAAATGTATTGCTTTTGTGATAGAGAAATAGTAAGTAGTATTTCTGGAAAAAGATGGAAGATTGAATTTACCCACTACAATTTTTTTCTCTTCCTTGAAACCCCATGAAACTGTAGTAAAGAAACTGCTAAAGAATGAAGGCGGGGGAGGAGTGAGGGCAGGAGAGAAGGAGGGAAGGGGGTGGAGACAAAGACCCACACAGTGGAGACAGCAGAGTAGCAGCAAAGCTTTGGGAGCTGAAAAGCAGATGTACGAGTGTTATTGACTGAGCAGGCCTAAGAAGGTAGACTGTTGGCAGTAGGAGAGGCCAAGAACAAATCCCAGGATTGCAGAATCTCCAGGAGGCTCCGAGAGTAGCAAGACCAAATATTCTGGATCTGGAGGAGAAGGGAGTTAAGTGCTCACATGAGGAGAACCGGCTGAAGGTTATTTAAGAAAGAACCAGATTCCTAGATCACCCCCTTCTCCTCACTGCTGGGCATCTGCCCCTTCTCCACTCAGGAGAAAACTAGAGGTTAATTTTCTAGAGAGTAAAAAATGGGAAGTGTCTGGGCTTAGGGACACCAGGCACATTTGAGGGCATGAGTCCTATACTGAAAATAAGGAGTAAGTGAACATATGCAGCTGACAGCTGAGACACCCCCAGCCTCCCCCCCACCCCGCCCTCCATCTTCCCTACCAGGGTCTCAGAAGGCTGACAGTGTGGCCTACTCTCCAGGTAGAGATTGGAAGAATCTTCTCCAGGGAATCTGATGAGTTCATGTGGAAAGACCTCAGATACTGATCCTAATGTTTTCCACAACAATTAAATGAGACAGATCCCTCTACAGTGAAACTCAAAGTCAGCCAACCCCACCTACACTGTAGCTCAGACCTTCCAGTCAGGTTTTTTGTTTGTCCTTCTTAAATATGAATAGGCAGTCAAAGATCAACAGACATCTGAGGAAAGCCTCTAAACATGAAAGATTGAGACCCACACAAATAAAGAAACAACAACAGGACGATCAACTAATTTTGAAGGAAGCTTGGAGAAACCAAGAATATGCAGGGAGAAAATGCTCAAACCCCCCTACCAAACCCTCAGTCAAAACATACAAACTTCCAGTTATCAAATAAGTCACGGAATGTAATATACAGCATGGTGACTATAGCTCATAACATTGCATTGTATATTTGAAAACTGCTAAGAGAACAGGTCTTAAAAGTTCTTAACAGAAGAAAACCACAACTCTATGTGGTGACGGACGTTAATGAGACTTATTGTGGTGATCACTTATAGTATATACACATATTAAGTCACGGCGTTGTATACCCGAAACTAACATAATGTTATATGTCGGTTATAGCTCAATAAAGAAAAACAAATGTTAAAACCCCCAATGGGAGTCTGAGATAAGAGAAGATACTGAATACAGGATATAAGAAAAGGATAACAAGATGGGGGGGGGGAATACTTGAAAATGAAATACATTATAACAGAAATGAAAAATTTAATAGAAAAGTTGGAACATAAAGGTGAGGCATGAAACCTAATAATGTAGGAAGAAGACAGAGAGATGAATGGAAAAAAAGTCAAAGAGGTGGGAGATAAAGGTGTAACATTCAAATAATGAGAGTTCCAGAAGGAGAAAGCAGGGGTGCAGTAGGGTGTTAGGCTGTGGCCCTCAATGAACCATGCTGGCCAGTATCCACGATCTGTGCCTTCCCCTTCCCGGACTGCGGGCTTGACAGCAGATGTGTTTTGTTCCATGGAACATAGTGAATGTGAAGCAACCGAAAGTTTAATTAAAGTGCATTCACATTGGAAGTCTTTCTGGATTGCTCCGTCATGAGAACCGGTGTCAGCACGTGGGCTGGTTTACTGAAAGGTGAAGACAGACTTTGGAAGATCAAAGATCACCCTGGATGTTCTCGCCACCGGTGAGATCCCAGCTGAGTGCAGCTATAGGCGTGACCTCTGCTACATCACATGGAGCAGAAGAACTGTCCAGGTAAGCCCCGTTAACCCGCAGAGACCAGAGAAATCATAAATCCTTGTTATTTCAATCCCCTGACCGGGGTGGTTTGCTTTATAGCAATAGATAACTGATAGAAAGAGAAGGCAAATGATGAAGTAATTCCAAGATATTTCCTAGAACTGGAAGGTGTGAATTCCCATACTGAACGTGAGGTACTTGGGGAGTCATTATAGAACAAAGCTGCTGTGGTACAGCAGGGCCAATGGGTCCATGAGCAAGGGATCGTGGCTTTTTATTTTGCCATGTTCTATTAAACATCTTCACAGCTCCCTGTGAAGCGTGGCAGTCTGCCCAGCCATGCCAATACCATGTTATGGCAGTTGTGGCCTCCTGGCTTCTGGCTTTAAGCACCACCCACTGCCTGGTCTCTGTTACTTCAGGCTGTCATGGCCTCCATGGATGATAACAAGCCCAGCTCTGTGATGGCCTCTCCAACCATCAGCCTTGACCTGCAGAGAACTGCCACCACACCAGCGATGCTTGTGCGCCCTCATGGCATATTCCCAATGGACTTGGTGCATGGTGTCTCTCCCTCTGGCGCTCAGATGAAACGCCAAACGCTAGTGGGTTGTTTGGCCTTACATAATATCCTCATTCCAGTACGCCTACGTCTCTCGGCTTCTTGTATTCCTTCCTTTCTCAGCTGTCAGGGAAACTCAAGCATTTCTGCCCACTCAGCGTTGGCCATCACTTTTTCTAGGCTTCTCAGAGCCATTCGAGCAGCAAGTTTGCCCTGTGTCCTGAGGTCCTGGCCAGAGCATTAACACACATTTCTGGAGAGAGTGCTCCCTAGTCAACAAATTCTGTGTTGTCTTGTCTTACATTCCAGTTCTGGAATCCAGGGCCCTCCAAATTCAAACCCAGTAGTACTCCTTGGGTTCTTGCCACTACATTCTAAACCTTTTTTTGTTTTTGTTTTTTTTAAGTTTATTTATTTGACAGAGAAAGCACAAGTGGAGGAGTGGGCAGAGAGGGGGGCGGAGAGAGAGAACCCCAAGCAGGTTCTGCTCTGTCAGCACGGAGCCCTGACGCGGGGCTTGAACTCCTGAACCGTGAGATCATGACCTGAGCCGAAGTCGGACGCTTAACCGACTGAGCCACCTAGGTGCCCCACTACATTCTAAATCTTGAAGCTACTTTGGCATATAATGTCTTGCCTCCTCTGTAGGCCCAGCTGCCTCCAGGTTTTAAACCTGGGATTTAACCCTACTTAGTGGCCTGTCAACTTCTGAGGGAGGCACCTGCTGTCTTTTAAGGGTGAGGCCTCTTCAGCATAGGGAAGTGCTATCTCTAATTAGGCAAGGGGCGGCCACCTCTGTAATCCCCAAGGGTTCTAAGGGTTCTGAAGATCCCAGCAACTATGGCCCATGTTCCAGAGTCCTAGGTTTTCCCAACCAGGGCTCTGACCTTGGCATGACAGACCCACCTTAACCGAGCATTTAAACCTCTCTGCAGCTCTGCATCTCTACCAGGTCCTAGGACTGAGGCTAAGCTGTGTGTATACTTCCACTTCAGGAGATAAGCTACTAGTGAAACCCTCTGGCTCTCATATTGTGTCTTTGCTTCTTAAAGGCCCTTGGTTTCTCATGATCTCTCTGCGGAGACTCAGTACAGTATGATAGGAACCAGTCAGTTCGCCCCTCCTTGTGGGCATTGGAATGCCTGGATCATTGCACCTACGATGCATTCCCCTTCACCATGACATTTCCCCAGGTTCCACTGGTGAAATATTTGGCAATTGGAACACCGGCTTGTGCCAGGAAACTATCTGCCCCCTTAATATTACCCAGAATGGCACTTTCTTTCCCTTCTAGGAAGTGAAACCTGACTTGTGTTTGTTTAGGTCTTCTGAGATGCAAATGTCAGAACAGGATTAGATATGTAAAACATTTCTTGAAGGAAACAACTGTGAAGGATAAAGAGGAAGGAGCACAGAAGGCAGAGCCTTTAGACCATGACTTGTCTGACATCTGTGAAAGAGAGTGGGCAAGAAGTAGGTTTAGGTGGGAAAAGTCTCAGATGGCAATACAGATCTAAGAAAGATACAGTCAGGCCAGTCAACATTGCCTATTAGAGGGGTCCCCATCCTGCAGGAATGGGTCTACATTAGTACCCCTGCTATGTTCAGTCATAAGGGAGTAGCCTGTGAGAAGCATGACCTCAGGACCAATGAAGCAGTGGGTCTAAAGGGGTAGCAACTGGTGCTATGGGTCAGTTATGCTTCTCAGAACAGGAAACTGAGCAGTGCCTTTTCATGGCTACTACAAACACTCCAAACACCAGTGAGGAATGCCACTCCCAAGAGGGGAATTTCCAACCAGAATTTTTCTAATATATATTTCCAACCAGATTTTGATATTTATTTAAACTATCAATCATTTATGAAGGTAAAATAATGAGATTTCAAACTACTCAAAGTCTCATAAACTAAATCTTCCATGCACCCTCCATCAGGAGCATGATGGAGACAAGAAGGAAGAAGGAAGAAGACAGAACAGTAAATCTAATCCAGGAACGTGACGGTGAATTGTAGACCCAGGAAGTCAACTGTGCAGCAGAACTAAGAGCAACCAGTCCAGAAGGGGAGAAGATTCTAGAAGTGTGTCTCCAAGAAAAATATTGGAGGCTGATGTGAACTTTTAGAAATTTATGCTGACGGGCTGTTGGAAAGTGTGGGAAGAATTAGACACAAGCACAAAGAAAACCAAGGAAATGAAAAAGCAATGCAATTAGTAACTTTAAGGAACACAAAAATAAGAAAGAAAACAGTCTTAATTACCATGTTATAAAGCCCAGCTGTGAGTAATAGTCACATTAGCAGAGTAATGTCAGTTATGGAACATTAGTTTTTTAAACCAAACTCTGCTGTATAGCTAAGTCCTCACCTACCGTAACAGGAAGTCAGTGGATACTGCCTGAAGTGTGCAAGTATGGAAGTGTGTAAATTTCAAAAGTTATAAGAGTCAAAGGTATTAACTTCTGCCAGGGGGACCTGGGGAGATTGTAGGGGGGTGGAGAGTAGGCAGAACTGCGATTATTGTTACAAGTTGCATAAAAATTAAAAAAAATGTATTATCACTTAAAAAAATGTTTTTAAATGTTTGTTTTTGAGAGGCAGTCAGATTGTGAGCAGGAGAGGGACAGAGAGAGGGAGACACAGAATCTGAAATAGGCTCCAAGCTCTGAGCTGTCAGCACAGAGCCCGACGCGGGGCTCGAACCCACGGACCGTGAGATCATGACCTGAGCCGAAGTCGGTCGCTTAACAAACCGAGCCACCCAGGCACCCCGAAGTTTTTATCATCACTTTAAAACTTAATTTTGTGGGGTGCCTGGGTGGCTCACTCAGTTTAGGGTCCAACTCTTGAGTTTGGCTGAGGTCATGATCTCATGGTTGTGAGACTGAGCCCCACATTGAGCCCCAGGTCAAGCCTTACACTGGGCTCCGTGCTCAGACTCTTAAGCAGAGCCTGTTTAAGATTCTCTCTCTCTCTCTCTCTCTCTCTCTCTCTCTCTCTCTCCCCCCCACCTGTCTTCCCCACTGTCTCTAAAAAATAAATTTTTAAAAACCTTACTTTTGTTAGTTATAGTGCTTATTTGTAATATTTTGGTCTGTAGGACACTTTTTGAATTGAGCTTTGCAGAATTTCCAAATTTCCAGATTAATGCTTTGTGAATTTTCATCCTTTTGATGATAAAAATGTTGAAAAGAAATAGGACTGTGAGTAAACTCTGTTTACTTGTTGTTAGTGACCTTGCCTCAGTGGGACAGCTCCTATTAATTAGTGTTGCAAACACCTGTCAGTGTTAGACAGTAAGCAACCAGTAAATTTTTGCTTCATCAATGAATACTCTTAAAATATAGCTTTCAAGCATCAATTATTCAAGAAGCAACAATACTATCATATAAATTCATTTCTGACTAGTTTTTAAGTACTTTTCTCTCAAATATGAATGGACAGCCAAGCATCAAAAAGTATTTGAAGAAAGTGCTCAACATGAAACAGAATAAAATAAATAAACAGAAAAGCAAACCAAGAGAAGCAAATTGTGCAGGAAATTAAATACACACAAACTGAAAAAAGAACAGAGAATATTAAAAAAAATTCTTGGACCTCCACAACGTGATTGTTTAGTAAAAAGTTTGGAGAGTAAAGTAAAAGAAATGCCCCCAAAGTAGTGCAAAATGACAACGAAATGGAAATGTTAGAGACAAGGGGAAAAGATTGAAAAGATCAAGTACAAAAGTCCAACATCAGACTAACAGGAGTTTCAAAAAAGAGAATATGGAATAGAGGGCAGGAAATTACTAGAGAAATAACATAAGAAAATGCCCCAAAACTGAATGTGAGCCTTCTGCTTTAAACTGAGATCCTAGAACAATGAATGCACAGTTGTAGAGGGATTTCGAAAGCTTATCTTCAATGTAATCTGTTCTAAGACTCTAATGGAAGGTATGCACCAGCAAAATTACAGAGCAAATAAGAAGAAGAAACTGGATCCAGAAGAGTATGGCTCCAATCCATGAGAAACAGAGAAAAATCCTAGGACAAGCACAGCTCTAGGCAGCATCTAGTCCAGATAAAACCAGGAAGATGGAAAGGTCTAGCAGAGCAGGTGGAAATGTACTCAGTGGAACAGGTGGTATGGCAGTGAATAGGATGGAGAATCATGAAAGCATTTAAGCGCACGGAATATTTTGCAGGTTTAATAATGAGGTGATTGTTTTTTCAGGGGAAAATAAAAAACTGTCCAAAAAAGGCGGTGGGGGGCAGGGGGATATTGTTAGTGTCCTATTTGGCTTTGCAATGACCAATATTTATATAAAAACCTTGAACTGATTAATGATTTAAATAACAACAGACATTTGGGAGAATAAACGAAGAAAGTTGGGGAATGTAAAAGTGCCATCTCTTCCTTATCATGATGCTGTATTAAATTTTGGAATAAGCAGATCATTTAGGACCATGATGGTAATTGCTGGAGGAAACCAGCTAAAAGTTAAATGTGGCTGCCTGCAGGGAGCAGGAGAGGGAGTTTGAGGGGGTGTGGAAAACACTGTTTTTCATGGTTGGCCTTTGGTACTATTTGATTTCAAGCTACACGAATGGATTTATGTAATTAGAATAATTTTTAAAAACCTGTACCACTGAATAATGCTTTATAGAACTTGAAGTGCTTTTGTGTATATTGGGGGGGCAGGTAAATTAGTTGAGAGGCTCAGAGTCTAGCTGACTTTCCCGTGGCTGCCAACTGGGATCAGAACCCAGCTTTCCTGAACCGGCTCCCAGCACGCATTCCATTAATGCAGGCTGCCTGAGCACAGTTTCATTTGGGGGTGTGCTAGTGAATGTCTAGACTGAGAGAAAGTTCCCTTCTTGTCCACATATTAGCACTCTGAAATGGAGGAGAATGTGAGCCCTGACTTGTCACCAGTGTTTTTTTGCCTTCATTAAATATCTAGAGACTCACCATTACTAATATTTAAAAAAACTCTAAACCATATACATCAGTTCCACTAATTGTTGCTACGTCATTCCCCAGGACTTACTGGATTCCACATGGTGGGTTGGGATTGGGGAGGTTTTCTCTGCAGTCATGTCACTTCGACCGGGCTGGGCTGTCTCGCATGACTGGCAGTTAGTGCACAGTTTGTGAGCCTCAAGTCAGTCACATTTCTTATGTGGAAGCTAGCTTCAGCTTAGCAAGCACCCCAAGAGAACCAACTAGAAGGAAGTGGTGTCATGTAGCTTCACTTCTGTCAGATCAGTCACAACCCCCGGAGTCAGGGGGAGGGGGAACACAGACCCCTCAGGGGGAGGAGTGGCAAGGTCACGGTGTACTGGATCGTGGGGGATGTTCTGTCTTTGAAAAATATGAGTTGCCACACATCACAGGCTTTCCAGCTCCCAGTGATCTGTCTGAAATGTCTTTTTCCATCTCCCCAGGACCGACACATCTTTCAATATATGGTTTGGAAATTACCTCCTACGTGAAGACCTCTCCACAGGAAGGAGTCTTCCTTTTCTCTGAAGCTCCATTGTATTTTTTTTTTTAATCCTTCTTATGGCCCTTTCATTTTCTTTTTTTTTTTTTTGAAGACCTTATTTATTTGAGAGAGAGAGAGCGAGAGACAGCGAGCGCAAGTGGGGGCAGTACACAGGGAGAGGGAGAAAGAGAATCTTAAGCAGACTCCATACCGAGTATGGAGCCCCACCTGGGGCTCGATCCCACGACTGTGAGATCATGACCTGAGCCGAAATCAAGAGTCGGATGTTTAACCTAACTGACTGAGCCACCCAGGCACCCGGGCCCTTTCATTTTCCATCTTATGTCACAATCATTTTGTGTACGTGGGCTTTGATCCCACACTATCTGCCCTGCACAAATTGCCTGTTGCTTAAATGTTTGCTTGGTGAAATAATGATTACACGATAAGACATATAATAGTTGTGAAAAAAGTGTGTTTCAATTCAGAGGTCTTGTTTGATTTTCCTTTGCAATTCTAATTTCAGAAACATTGGAAGGAAGCAATCTCTCAGGAGTTACAGCAGAAACTGCCTGAGGCTGCCTCCCTGTGTTTATTGCTAATCTGTGAGAAACAAGGGGTGGGGGGGGGGGGTGGGGGTAAAAACCATGCCATTTACAATTTGATTAAAAAGCTTCTTTTCGTTTCATGTTTAATCCCCTTTAAATTTTCCCTTTCGTCACAGAGGGGGGCTAGATCAGGCATTTCCCCATTCTGGAAACACTCTTGCAGGCACTAACACATTTGGCCTCAACTCTAACTCCTGCCCCTCACTCACTGTCCTCCAGTCCTGCCGAAGGTCTTGCTATTATGCCTTGGGAATGTTTCTCCCATCCCACCTGACCCCCAAATCCACAGAATCAGCTTCCTCACCTGTTTTAAGCCTATGCTCGGAAGCCACTTTCTCGAGTGAGGCACAGCCTGACCACCCCGTCCAGAACTGCTTCTCCCAGAGAGGCCTGGCCTGTGAAGGAAGTAGAGAGACCTACTTCCTGGCTCAAGAAGTACATCCCGGGAGGCTTGTGTAGAGGGGCGTTCGCCAAATGTGTAGGTACTGCAAATGAAATGTGTGAAGAAGAATTTGGGGGGCTTGGCTTTTAGCTTCAGAATAGAAGACCCTATAGGGCTATTAAAAAACAAAGCAAGCAAACCAACAAAATCCCTCTGGCATAATAGCGGCTATTAAAAATGCAATCTTCCATTTCTTATGCAATCCTCAGAAGCTCCAGGTCTAATAGTTGCTCAAGTGTCATATACATACTAATTAATACCCCTTGAAGATTATTGGAAGGTCTCTAGATCATAAATGAATCCTACCAAAGCCCAAGGAGAGCAGTTTGGGGAGGGGCAGTGGCGGATAAAGAATACTTTTTGAGGGGTGTGCCTGTGGCTCAGCCGGTTAAACACCTGACTTTGGCTCAGGTCATGATCTCATGGTTCACAAGTTCGAGCCTCGCATCGGGCTGTGTGCTGACAGCTCGGAGCCTGGAACCTGCTTTGGATTCTGTGTCTCCCTCTCTCTCTGCCCCTCCCCTCCACTACCTCTCAAAAATAAATAAAACACATTAATTTTTTTTTTAAAGAATAATCTTTGAGGATTATTTAAGATCACAGAAAAATTATCCTAGATATGGGAATGGGGCCAAATGACTGGGTATCTTCCTGAGCTGAGGCCTGGAGCTGGCCTACCCGGGTCAATCCCATTCTCTGATCCTTATTTCCTGGTGTGCCTTTGCTTGATTTGTTATTCACTATGGATTAGGGGTACTTTAAGTTCTGTGAGGGTAGGTGTTAATGAAGATGATTCTTACCCAATAAGAACACATATGGATTTTGCCCTATAGAGATGTCAAAGGAGACTAACACCGCAACATATTTAATGGGGGAAAAAATGAAAGATTGTTGCATGCACCACCCAGAAAATGCATCTCCTCTCCTTGGCGCCCAGACCACCCTTATTTTGTTCGGAATTTTCTGTACCACTTACCACCTTCTAACATTCTTTATAGTCATGTTTATTATGTTTGCCCTTTATTATCTCTTCTGCTAAAATAGAAGCTCCATAAGGGCAGAAATTTTTGCCCAATTTGTTTGCTGTTGCCTCCCCAAATGCTAGAACTGAGCCAAGCAGGTAAATAAATGCTTAGTATATAATACATATTATATAATAAATAAATATACAGGCAGCTCAAAATTACTTGCAGAATAAGAACATCCCTTAACTTAGACCAGTGATTTTCAAGTGCTTGGAACTTGACCCATGGTAAAAAATTGACATATTCACAACTGAAACGAACTTTCACGAAGCAGCACTTACCTACCCTTACTATACACGGCACACTCTGATGATTTCTAATGAGTCCTAGTCTAGGTTTGCCAAATTGCTGTAGCTCCTCATAACTGGATGTCACGACTGGACTCTGCCGTGAAAAAACGACAAGGTACTGTGGTAGAAATTGCCACCACATGAGGTAAATGGGAAAGAGGGTGGAAATGGAGGGGTAGTTACCTTCTACTGGCTACTCCACAAAACATATTTTATATTTCCATAACCTTACCCCATCTGACAACACAGAAACCCTCGCACGCTTACATGTCACTTTTTCTTTGGGTGGAAAGTGTTCTCTACCTGCGAGGGGAATTGAGTTATTTTGAAAGCAAAGAGCTGTAAATGAGTCTGTGAACTGATAAATGATCTTAAAGTCTCAGAGAGAGTCACTCAGTTGGCATCTGCTGTTGATAATTCAGAGCAGGAGAATTAGGAGAAGAGGCAGAGGTAAAACATTTAGAAAGTAAAGCTGACTATTACGAGGAAAATACTTTTCTCGGTTTTGTGGAAATTGGAGAGCAGCTGTGTCATGAGGGTATTATAGATTTACGTTGGTGATTTTAGTAATGGATGTTTACTGAAAAGATTCCAGCTGACGGATGAACCACAGGATGCTTTTGCTGACTGTGTGATAAACATCCCTTATATGAGTTCTTTATCTTCTTGTCCCTTTTTCTCATCTAGCCTTATGTCTCCCTACCTGTTCCTTCACCATTCTCATTTTGTTGCTATTAGAAAAACAGAGATACAAAATCCAGGGATTGGAACTCCTCTATGTCTCTGATAACATGGTGATTAGTGGACTAGGTGGGTTTTGGTCACAAGCCAGATATTTTGTTAACAACCTGGCATCAGTGATTTGGAAAGATTTTTATAGCAGCATGATTTAGTATTAAGTAGAATGAATTAACTGATGTTGATTAGTTCTGTACAGATAAATGAGGCAAGAAACTTGATCTCTGATTTATTGATGTATTTACTCAAAATGAGTTATGAAATGCCTTTTACTTCATTTGAAGGAAGTTTATGCTTAAAAACGAATGAATAAGGCCTTTTATGTAACCTGCTTTGGAAAAATCCAGACAAAATGCTTATAGGTAACAAAACTCCAAAATCATGCCATGATTTAAAAAATCTACCTTGGCTTTTGTCTTGACTAGTGTAAAAGCGTACCTTTACGTGAGTGAGGCCTTATAGAATCTCAAATTTGGTTATATGTGTATTTAGGGATTCTATATTTGCAAATGACCAACCCCAACTAAAACTAGATTAAGGAAGAAAAGAGATTTTAATAGAAAGACACTGGGATAATTCACAGAATTGGAGAAAAGCTCCAGGGACTTTAGGAATTGGACTTTCAGGTAATTATTACCATGTTGGGGGGGTGCTGAGGGTGGCAATCTCTCTCTCCCTCCCTCTCTCTCTCTGTCTTGCACTTGGGTTTGCTTGGCTTCTTTACATCTCACTGCAGAGGGTCTCTTCCTATACCAACAACCCCAGATTTACTCCAGAAGGAGGGGAGAGACTTGCCTCTACTTCAGCAGAAAAATCTCAGGGAGAATCTCTCATTGGGTCATTCACCTTGAAGTTGAAACTGAATCCTCTCTTATGTCTATTTATTTCATATAAGTACAGATGAGTCCATAAACTAGGTAATACTACACAGGCTTTATCTGTAGCTAACTATAATTTATGAAAATTATTGATGATCATTTGTTTTTTGACGATCATTTGATTATTTGCTAACAAATAATTTGTTCCATTTAATCCCTCAGTCCTGGATTATTTCAACTAATCCTTATTGTTTTCCCTTTAGATTGTTTCACCTAATCTAAGAACTATGTCTGGCACATAGTAGCTACTCAATAAATATTTGACTAAAAGGATAAATAAATAGTCTCATATTGTTAGATGTTCAGGCTGTTTCAATTCAACTCTTGATGAGGAGTGTAGAGCCTTGCTGAAGAGCCACTAATTTATGAAGAACTATGAAGAAGCATGGTTCTACTCCAGCTACATATGTTCAGGGTGTGGTGGGAAAGTAACGTCTAAATGCATCCAGGACGCCAAACAAGTCTTCACAGAGGAGAGGAGAATTGAGCTGAATTTGGAAGGAGTGGACTTTTACAGAGAGTGACTCGGGAAAATATCACTAAGAGTAAGCAGGGTTAATTATGAACTCTTCTTAGAAGAAACAAATTCAAAACAGGAGGCAGGGAGGGCCACAGATAACAGAGGAAAAGTAGAATGCCATTTCAGGATTGATAGGCTGTCATCCAAGGTAGAGCCCTGGGTGAGGGGTATCGAGAAATTGACTTGTCTGTAGTAAAAGAGCTGGTCGGGAAGGGATGAGATATGAAACTCGTATGGATATGAAACTGTACTAGTCCTACTTCTTAACTTGTGAGAGGCCATGAGGCTTGGTGCTCAAGCTAGAAATTCTACTTCCTCGGAAGTCCAAAGTGAAGGCAAGAAAGGCCAGCGGCTGCTTATTACCATACATGTATCTCCCTGGGTGTCAGGGAAGGCGGAGCTGAGGCCCTGGGCACAGGTTGGGACTCGGATGGTAGAGTCAGGTCCTGGGCAACATTTGAGGAACCACACACAGAGACTACCGGTCCTGGTATTTTTGTGGCTAAACATTTTAGCGGGTTATGTTTGGAAATTATTTTTGTGCTCTCTTAAATTGTTGTTTTGTGGAGGCTGCTTGAAATTCCATCTGTAGTAACAACAGTTTATAATCCACAGAACTGTGCTCATAGAAACAAAAGGGTTAATTTGGTCTACAAACACGAACACTGGATAGCTGGCATACGTGTGTAACAGCACAGGGTGGCAGTGACTTTTAGGAAAGTCCTTAGACATGTGATCGTGATATTGTTCTGGTAGTAAAAGGATGCCAAAAGGAGAAAATAGCAAATCTCTGGGGCTCTCCAAAATTTGTCTAGTCCTTTGACCTTTCTTAAAAGAATGTACCTCTAATTTAGAACTACACAACACTTCGAGGTCTCTTCTTGGGTGAAGGGTAGACAGAAATTAGCTGCTTGAATTATTTTTTGCTTATGGGCTGCATTTCAGTTCTTTAGCCACTGGTCTCAGTCAATTTAATTATGATTATTTGTAGGATTAAGTTAATCTGTTAGGAATTATTCCATTTCATTTTTTAAAAAATATATCTGAGGAATGATAGCCAAAAGTGACCCTGTCAGTGTTACCTCTGAAATGTATTTGAATGATTGTTAATACCATCCATGTCTTCAACTTTCGACGCATACACCCAGCCATCAACCAGGCATCTTCACCCAAATATCAGACCCACGGTCCAAACAGAACTTGATCACTTTCCTTCCCAAGTCCCTTACTTGTTGCTTTCTCTGTTGTCCTTGATTCTTTCCCTGCCTCACAAGTCACGTGTAATTCATTGGCTAGTTCTACTGATTGATTCCACCTTCAGTGATGGCTGAAATCTGGCCACGTCTATCTACCTCCTTTGGTCCAAACCAACATCATCTTTTACTGGGACCACAGCAATAGCTGCCTAACTGCTTTCCTTGTTCCTATGTTGCCCTCCTGGAGTCTGTTTGCCACATAGCAGTCAGTGATCTCTTAAAAATCATAAATTAAATTCCATTACTACCACACTGAATCATAAACTTACCTGATGGGTCACAATCATAAGTTTTTTCATATATTGACTTATTTAATCCCCGTAAGGATATGAACGTAAGGTGCTATACTTGTTCTTATTTTACAGATGAGGAAACAGAGGCACAGAGAGTTAGATTATATGTCTAAGGTCACACAGCTAATAAGGGCACAGATTTAGAACAGTCTGACCTAGCCCATGTTCTTAATCACTAAGCTTAACTATCTAGTGAATTTCACCTAATTTAGAATGAAATCTACCCTATGACACAGCAATTTCACTGTACTAATAGGTATTTACCCAAAGGATACAAAAATATAGATTTAAAGGGGCACATGCATTCTGATGTTTATAGCAGCATGTTATCAACAATAGCCAAACAATGGAAACAGCCCAAATGTCCATCAACTGATGGATGGATAAAGAAGATGTGGTATGAGTGTGTGTGTGTGTGTGTGTGTGTGTGTGTGTGTAATGGAATACAACTCAGCCATCAAAAAAAAAAAAAGGAAATCTTGCCATTTGCAATGACATGGATGGAGCTCAAGTGTATTATGCTAAGTAAAATAAGTCTGTCAGAGAAAGACAAATACCATGTGATTTCACTCATATGTGGAATTTAAGAAACAAAACAGATGAACATAGGGGAAGGAAAAAAAAGAGAGGGAAGTCAACTATAAGAGACTCTTAACTACAGAGAACAAACTGAGGGTTTCTGGAGGGGAGGTGGGTGGGAGATGGGCTACATGGGCAATGGACATTTGTGATGAGCACTGGGTGTTTTATGTAAAGGATGAATCACTAAATTCTACACCTGAAACCAATTTTACCATATATGTTACCTAGCTAGAATTTAAATAAAAACTTGAAAAGAAAAAAAAATGGAATAAAATCAAACTCTTCACTGCGCCCTATGAGGCTGAGCCAACCGCGTCCCAGCCTGACGCAGGTCTGGCTCCCCAAGAAGCAGATCTTGAGTCAAGAAGTGCTTGCAAGAGAAGTCAGTGAGGGCATGAGAGCAGAACAGGGAAAGGGAAAAGACAAACTATGTTGCCATTTCAGCTTGATCCCTTGCGGGACCTCTGGACTGTAAGTTGTATCCCACAGTTGCCTTTCAGGTGGACTTTTGAACTCCCACACCTGTCTGTCATTGCCAACAGCCCACTCAGCTTGGAGGTGGGAGGAGTGGGGGCTCAGTGTCTTGTCTGATCTTCTCTTTGAGGAGATTCTCCCTTTGCCTTCTGTACGGTTTACCTCCAACCTGCCACATGCCCACAGGATCCACAGATCTCTACACTGGCCCCATCCTCTACCCAGAATGCTTTTCCCCTCCAGGGACCCTTTAGCAGCCTTCATTTGTCATGTTATTGATAGACCTCTCCTCAAACATCCCTGATCAAAGAAGGCTTTCATACTGTACTCCTCCATCCTGACCCCTGCCACCTCCGATTCTCTTACTCAGCTTTATTTCAAAGACCTCTCTTCCTCCCTAGACTGTAAGCTGCATGAGATCAGAATCTTATTTTGAATCCTATTGATTTCTAGAAACTTAGACAAGTGCCTAGGACATTTGTTGAATGAATAAATGAGTGAGTGAATAAATGAGTATTGATCCCCTTAATTAAAAGCTAAATAACTACAAATTAAAAAAAATTTTTTTAATGTTTATTTTTGAGAGACAGAGCATGAGCAGGGGAGGGGCAGAGAGAAAGAGGGAGACACAGAATCTGAAGTGGGCTCCAGGCTGTGAACTGTCAGCACAGAGCCTGACACAGGACTCGAACTCACAAGCCATGAGATCATGACCTGAGCTGAAGTCGGACGCTTAACCAACTGAGCCACCCAGGCACCCCAACTGCAAAATTTTTTTAAGCAACAAATTACTACTGTAGTTTCAGAAATAAATTAGTGTTTCAGAGAAAATCAGTTTTCTCTTGCCATGTAAATCTTAGATAACTCTATTTCTGTCCGCAAAATAGCTTCGCCTGTGACTAAGGCTTTCTTTCTCTATAGATCTTTAAAATTGATGCGCATATTTTAATGTATACTTTGATAAATTTTGGCAACTGCATACACTTGTGTAACCAACATTCCAATGAAGATCAGAACATTCCCATCACCCCAGAGTTTCCTTGTGATTCTTTTTTTCTTCTTTCTTTTGTTAATGTTTATTTATTTTTGAGAGAGAGAGAGAGAGACAGATGGAGTGTGAGCAAGGGAGGGGCAGAGAGAGAGGGAGACACAAAGTCCAAAGCAGGCTCCAGGCTCTGAGCTGTTAGCACAGAGCCCGATGCAGGGCTTGAACCCACGAACTGTGAGATCATGACCTGAGCTGAAGTCAGATGCTTACCCTACTGAGCGACCCAGGAGCCCCCTTTGTGACTCTTTCTAATCAATTTTCACCCACCATAGGAAACCACTGTTCTGATTTCTATCACAGCAGGCTGATTTTTGAATTTTATGTGAATGGAATCACGCAACCATAGGCTTGTATTCTTTGTGTCTTGGTTCTTTTGCTAAATATAATATTTTTGAGGCCAATCCCTATTGTTGCATTTAACAGCAGTTCATTCTTTTTATTGCTGAGTAGTATTGCATTGTAAAAACAGACAGGATTTATACATACTCCTGTTGATGGACATCTGTGTTATTTTCAGTTTTTTGCTATTGTGAATAATGCCATTGTAAGCATCCTTGAACCGTTCACTCTTGTTTTTATCTTGACATTGTGTCTTTTTGTGGACCTATTTTGTCATTTCTTTTGGGTAAATACTTAGATGTGGAATTTCTGGGTTATAGAGAAAGCAGCAATGTATGAAAGTTCCAGCTGCTTTTCATCCTTGTCAGAATTTGCTGTCAGTCTTCAGCTGTGGCATTCCTGTGCATATGATAGCTCACTGTGGTTTTAATATGCATTTCCCTGATAATGTTGGTGTTGAGTATCTTTCCATGTGCTGATTGAACATTGGTGTAGATGCTGTTGTGAAAATGTCTGCTCAGATCTGTTGTTCATGGTGGCGATATGGTTGATTTCTTTTTTTGTTATGAATTGATAGGATTCTTGTATTTATTTTGAATACAACTCTTTTGTCAGATATATATATATATATATATATATATATTTCATACATATACATATTTCTCCTCAGTGCTTTGTCTTTTTTGTTAACTTTTTTGATGAGAAGATTTTAATTTTGATGTAGTCCACTTCATCTGTTTTTTCTTTTATGATTAGTGCTTTCTGAATTCTAAGAAATCCTTACTGTGAGATCCAGAGGCTATGTTTTATTCTGTGAGTTTATAGTTTGATATTTTACATTTGTGCCTGTGGTCTATCTCAGATGAATTTTTATGCAAGGTGTAAGGTTGGGTTCATTTTTCCCCATAATGGTTTCCCAATTGTTGCAAGAGAGTTTGTTGAAAAGGCTTTTTTTTTTTTTTTGCCATCCAAGGATTTGTTCAAAATCAATTTGCATTAGGTCTATTTTTGAATTCTTTATTCTTCTCCTTTGATCTATTTGTCTATTCTTATGCCAATATCACACCATATTGAATATTATAGCTTTATAGTAAGTCTTGAAATCAGGTCCTGTGAATGCTTCAACTTTGTTCTTCCTCTTGCAATTTATTTTAATTTATCTATGTCCTTTGAATAATCACATACATTTTAGAAACAACTCATTAATGTCTACAAAAAATGTATTGGAATTTTGTATGGGATTGTGCAGAATCTAGAGATCAGTTTGGGGAGGATGGATAAGTTTCAGTGTTGAATCTTCCAGTGAGTAAACATGGTATCTCCCCCATCCAACCTTGTACCAGAGATCTGAGCCTAAACAATAAGGAAATCATACACCGAAAAGCAGAACTAAAAAACTAAAATAAAATTTAAAGAAAGTGGTATCCTTCTCCTTTTTCTATATCTTCTTGAGCCGTTTTTAGTACTTTGTGTATTTCTAGGAATTTGTTCATTTCATCTAGGTTATCTCATTTGTTGGCATACAATTTTTACCATCTTCCCTTATAATCCTTTTATTATGGAAATAGATATACAGAAATGATCAGTAATAGTGTCCCCACTTTTGTTTCTGATTTTAGTAATTTGAGTCTTCTCTGTTTTTCTTAGTCAGTCTAGATAATTCATCAGATAATTGTCTAGACACTCTTCTCCATCGTGTTTCTATCTACTCTAATCTTCATTATTCCTTTTATTCTGCCAGCTGTGGGTTTAGTTTGCGTTTCTTTTTCTTTTTCCTTAAGGTGGAAGGTTAAGTTCTTGCTTTGAGGTCTTTCTTTTTTAATATAGTGATTTACAGGTATAAAGTTATCTCTGAGTACTGCTTTTGCTGTGTCTTCTAAGTCTTGGTGCATTGTGGTTTTGTTTTTATTCAGCTTTTGTTTTTATTTGTAAGTGTTTCCTAATGTTCCTTGTGATTTCTTCTTTGACTGTTGATTTTTAGGAGTGTGTTCTTTAATTTCTACATATTTATGAATGTTATTGATTTCTTGTTTCACTTCACTGTGGTCAGAGAAGATACTTTGTATGATCTCAATCTTTTAAAATTTATTAAGGATTGCTTTGAGTCCTCACATATGGTCAATTCTTGGGAATGTCTCATGTGCACTTGAGAAAAATGTGTATCTGTTCTCGTTGGGTGGGGTGTTCTGTGTGTCTCTTAGCTCGGATTGACTTCTAGTAATGTCCGAGACCTCTGTTTACTTGTTGACCTTCCGTCTAGAGTTTCTGTCCACTATTGAAAGTGGAGTATTGAAGTCTGCAACAGGTATTATCAAATGATATATTTCTCTCTTCAATTCTATCAATTTTTGTTTCATTAATTTTCTTTTCTTCTTCGTGTGCAAATGTTTGTAACTGTTACATATTCTTGAGGGATTGACCCTCTTACCCATATGTAATGTTCTTCTTTGTCTCTTGTAACAATTTATTTATTTATTTATTTATTTATTTATTTATTTTAATTTTTTAAATGTTTGTTTATTTTTGAGAGAGACAGGGTGTGTGAGCGGGGGGGGAGGGGTGGGGTGGGGGTGGGGGTGCAGAGAGAAAGGGAAACAGAATCAGGAGCAGCCTCCAGGCTCCAAGCTGTCAGCACAGAGCCTGACGCGGGGCTCAAACCCACAAACTGCAAGATCATGACCTGAGCTGAAGTCAGACGCTTAACCAGCTGAGCAACCCAGGCGCCCCAAGTCTCTTGTAACAATTTTTGACTTAAACTATATTTTGTCTCATATTAGTAATGCCATGCCATTTCTCTTTTGGTACATTAAAAAAAAACTTTTTTTTAATGGTTATTTATTTGAGAGAGGTACAGAGAGAGAGACAGAGTATGAGCAGGGGAGGGGCAGAGAGAGGGAGACACAGAATCTGAAGCAGGCTGTGCTGTCAGCACAGAGCCCCACATGAGGCTTGAACTCATGAGCCATGAGATCATGACCTGAGCCAACATTGGGTGTTCAACCAGCTGAGCCACCCAGGCACCCCTCTTTTGGTACATTTTAAAAAATATTGTTGTGTTTGACCTCCAGTTACTTTTTGCATATCTATTCCAGGGATGTTTGGTTTCTAATTTTCGTTTCTTAAATTTTTTGGCAGATTTTTACATCACTGTTATACTAACTTCACAAGTTGAATTGAGAACGACCTCTCCTCTATTTTCTAAATGAATTTTTGTGGAATTGGTATATTTTTTCCTTAAGTCTTTGATAGAACTCACTAGTGAAATTACCTGGGGTTAGAGTTTGTGTTTTTTTTTTTTAAGTTTATTTATTTATTTTGAGAGAGAGAAAGAGAGAGGGCACATGCACATGAGCTTGAGTGGGGAGGGGCAGAGACAGAGGGAGAGAGAGAGAGAGAGAGAGAGAGAGAGAGAATCCTAAGCAGGCTCTGTGCTGTCAACAGCAGACACTATCTGTCTTTTACTTGGAGCATTTAGTCTATTTTCATTTGAGTAATTATTGATATGATTGGGTTTGTGTTTACCATTTTACTGTTTGCTTTCTGTTTATTTCATTGGTTTTTGTTTGTATCTTTCTTTAAGCATTCTTCTAGGTGAATCAAATATTTTTTAGTATTTCATTTTTGTTATCCTACTGGCTTTTAAAGTAAACATTTAATATATTTTTGTGGTTTCTTTAAAGATTATTCATCCTGGGGCACCTGGGTGGCTTAGTCAGTTAAGCATCCGACTTTGGCTCAGGTCATGATCTCACAGTTCATGAGTTCAAGCCCTGCTCTGAGCTCTGTGCTGACACTCAGAGCCTGGAGTCTGCTTCAGATTCTGTGTCTCCTTCATTCTCTGCTCGCGCTCTGTGTCTCTCTCTCTCTCTCAAAAATAAAGAAACATGAAAAAATTTTAAAATAGAGATTATTCACTCTAATTATATAGTCTATGTAGAATTAATATTATTAATCCCCTTTGATAAAATTTTCATTTTATATATTTTACTTTTCAGTTCTAGAATTGTCATGCTTTCTTTGAGTTTCCATTTCTCTGTTGTTATATGCTGTTATTCCACATTCGCTCACTTTTTATATCTATCTTTTTCTTGAAATCTTCGAACACACTTGTAATAGCTATCTTAAAATTCTTTTGGGTCATCTTGGCTTTGGTTTCTGTCCTTTTGATTTTTTTTAAAAAGATTTTTATTTTCTTGCTTTTTCAATGTCTAGTAATTTTTTTTTATTATGCCTGGACAATATAAATAACACATGATAGGAAGTCTGGCTTATGCCACTTCCTTTAAAGGGTGTGGCATTTTGCTTTGCCAGGCAATTACTTTACCAAGGATTCTCTTGAACCCACTAGGCTTGGATGTAGTCTTTGTTAGAGCTGGTGTATCTTAGTTTTGTCCTTATTCCTCACGTATGAACTTTATGGATTTCGGTTGAATGTCTGAAGTATTCAGCCATGTTTCTCTATTGTGGCTCTCTAGGTACAGCCTTTTGTATTCAGCTTGCAGACCTGTGGCATCTGCTCTTTGTGAAGCCCTGCAGAATCTCATCTTCTTCATAGTTAGCCAAGGACTGCCGGGAAATCTTCATGCAGAAATCTGGGCCCTCCCTCTGTGCCCTTCTCTTCGACATGTGGATCTTCAGCAGCCCGTATCACTGAGCTCTGCCTTCTCAGCTCAGCAGTGCTGCTGTGTGTTGCTTGGGCTTCATTTCCCTCATCCAAGTCTGGAAACCGAACCGCGGTAGAATGCTGGAATGGATGTGGGGTTCATCTCCCATGTTTCCCGTCCCTCACTATTTTTTAAATACCCAGTATGTGTGAAAGCTTTCATTGAGCTCTGTGAAGGGTACAAATAGGTAAATGACAAGGAGTCATTTAACCAGAGAGAAAATGTTTATATGTGTATGGAATTCAGAATATTTCAGTTGACTTCTAAAATGTGGTGATACTAGCTGATTGGCAGAAAGAAATATAAGATTAATTTTTTTTCTTAGATTTTTCAGAACGTAGATTGCAAAATCAACCATGAGGCTAGGAAGGAAGTGGAGAGGACATTATACACCATGTCATATGCCCCACATTAGATCATTAGCACATCTTGGGACTATGCAGTATTATTCTTAAGAGCCTACTATGCCAAATCCATTCTAATTTATTTTTGTGATGGTGTGCACCTGAAAGTTTTCTGTCTTTCAAGGTCTCAGAAATAAAATACAACCAGGGTATGTGATGAGAGTTTTCCTGTTCTGGCTCAGAAAAATGTTCGCTTGTGTCGACACTCTTTGGTCTGGTTTTCACTGCCAGCCTTCATTCCTCCATATCTGTTTGTTATACGTATTCTGCCCCAGACACTTTGCTAGAATCTGGGAATAGACACATAAAAGACCTAGTCAAAGACTTGGAAACACCTACAATCTAGACACTTGAATGAATGCAACCCAATATGGTGAAGATCTTTGATAGAGGGCAGCTGTGGAGACACATGGAGTGGACACTTCAGGGCAGAGAGAGGGAAGATGTCAGGGAAGACTTCCCAGAAGGGTGATGTCTGAGCTGAGTTTTGAAGCGGGGTGGAACTGGAGGGACTGGGGATAGGAAAACTTGAGAGAGATGCACCCATGAAGGCATGGGAGCCTAGCGATTTCAGACCTTCGTGGAGGGTTCCATGCACCCGGGATTCAGGACTTGAGGGAGAGACCATAAGGCACAACAAAGAAAAATTAGGCAGGGATTATTTAGATCATGGCTTTCAAATTACTATCATGGACAGTTCAGCAGGGCAAGCCATCCAGCTCCTATGAGCTATTTTTCATTTTTAAATTTTAAGTGAAAAAAAAAACAAAACTCTAAAGCAATACATGTGTATGGTAGGAAATGAAAAAATATAGATAAGCAAATTGAAGAGAATTATACCACCCACAATCCTGCTACAAAAGCTCTTTTAACAACTTATAAATCATTTCAGATTTGTATGTGTTTTCCTTTAATAAAAAATTCTGTTAAACTCTACTTACTAGTTTGTAGCCTGCTTTTCTGTTCAGTTAGTATTTTAGAAACAGTTTTAACATGTAAATGGATGTTCTTCCATATTGTTTATAATGTCTGAATAGTAGTATATCTTTAGTCATACCATAATGTGTTAAAAAAATGCACGTATGGGTGTGAATGTATTTGAATATTGGACATTTCAATTGTTTCAATATTTCGCTATTGGAAATAGTTCATAGATAAACATTCTTACATACACCCTTAATTACTTCCCTGAGTCTATGTCAATAGCTTTATTAAATGTCAATCTTAAAATAACAAGTTTGTAAGATTAACGTACCTGGAATAATTAGAAAGCAATGCAAAACCAAACATAACCATGTGTCCCTCTTAATCGTCCTTAGTTGTTGCCACACCTTAAGTAGTGACCGTCCCACACCTTGCCTTACAGTAGTCGACTACTCAAATCTACCATCAGAAAATGGAATGAAGGTGAATGAAGCAGGGTTCAGTTCAGTTTAACAGGCAATGGAAGGGGATGAGGGAAGCCAGGGAGCTCAGTCTGGGGAGGAAGGCATCATTACCTGCAGTAGATGCAAGAGAGGTATGCCTGAGACTCAGAGAGCACCCAGAGGAGGGACATGCAGCCCAGTGTGGCAGGTTGGGTGGGGGTGAGGGTGGGAGGGCCTCCATGAGTGGGATGACCACCAAGTTGGGCTGTGGTGGAGAGCAGTCAAATAACAGATCAAGTAGGGGTTTGGGGAGTAGGGTGAGTGGTTAAGACAAGTGACATCCAAGATGCTTTCTATATTTGTTTGCAATCTCCAGAAAAACAGTTCACCCTTCCTTCCCTTTTTGGTTCTCTTCAGCCCCTCAATGCATGGGTTGATGGCAGTCCTCATTGGTGAGGGTGGTCTCCTTTACTCAGCCTTCCTATTCAAATGCTAATCTCTTCCAGAAATACCCTCATAGACACACCCAGAAATAATGTTGTTATGGTTTTGTTAAATTAACATTTGTTAAGTGGAGCATAGTGCTGTATGGTGAGCCCCAGTTCAACAACAGAGCACAAGAGAACTTGAAATAGAGAAGTCTGTTACTCACAGGTCCTGGAGGAAGTACTCAGCCTTAAGGGGCCACATGGGGAGGTCAAGGCAGAGTACAAAAAGAGAGGCAGAACCCAAATACATGGCTTGATTAGGGTTCTTAGGCAAGGGCCAGATTGGTCAATTCAAACCAGAAAGAGGATTTTAGTAAGCTCCATGGTGGTCTATCTAAAGGGCCCATAAGGCATACAGGGGCTGGGAGCAAGGGGCGATTCTGGATCACAAGGGCGGTTAGGGAGGTCATGTCAGGACCTTAAATTTGATTGTGACCCTGCAGGCTGCTGTCTAGGGCACGCATTTGCAGGAGGGGCTGATGTCAGGTCAAGGTCCCTCCAGGCTGCATGGCCAAACAAAATGGCTGCTGAGGCAGCATTACCATGGCATAGTTTAGCTAAACCCTTGACAAGCATTTTACCAGCTATCTGGGGGGACCTAAGTCCAGTCAAATTGACACATAAAATTAACCATCAACTTCCCAATGCTGCAAATATATACTTCTATAAAATAATAAACTACTTAGTAGACATTTTTACTTGCATCATATCACATGATCCCCATCGTGCCCTTGCAGGAGAATAGATGCTGTCCCCATTGATACTGAGAAGTACCTGAGGCTCACACTGGTAATGGAAGGGGGAGATGGGATCCCAACCTAAGCCCTAAGCCTCTTCTAATCCAAACCCCAGGTGGCATCAGTACCTCACTTGGGTGCTCTTGGGCTGAATTCCTTAGCAGGTGATATTCCCTGGACCTGTTATGCTTTCCTTTTTTTTTTTTTTTTTTCCTGTTCATCCTTTAAGGAGAGAAGGAGTAAGCATTCATGGAGACCTTATTGAACGCAGACTCTGTGTTAGGTGTTTTATGTAAATTATTTAATTGTCATAACATCTCTGTGAAAGACACAAGGAAGTTAGTCTCACCTGCCAGGTTAGGTAGTGTGGTTAAAGGCACCCAAAAATGTGACAGGGCAGGAAGTTTATCTGACATTAGAGACCACGTGTACATTTCTGTGTGGCCCAGGGCATTGGTTTCCTAGCCAGACTTCCTCTGCACCATGTCAAAATATCCAAGGTTAGAGGAGTGGTCCATTAGTGTAGGCTATTCTATGGTAGGACTCCTACTTCTGCTACCTGCAAAACTGACCCAGATTAGGAAGTTCTTGGGTTGCTGTCACTCTGGCCTGGCCTCTTATTTCTATCACAGCAGCTGGTCTGTCGAGGTGTGTCTGTTAGACTTAGAACAGGAGTGCCTGTGGGCCTCAGTTGGGCCAAGTTAAGAAAGTGCCCTGATCTGACATTCTGAGGACTAGCCTGAGATGTTCCTTTTCTTTTCTATTTAACTGTTAAGCGACATGATGAGATGTCTTGACAATGGGGAAGAGAGATATCGGGTGGTGGAGGGGAGGAAGATAAAGGTGGGGGACACCACAAGACCAGCAGCGTAGCACGACTGAGCCCCCCCGCCGAACCACATGGGTGAACGCTACTATTCTTCTGATCAATCTTTTATTCTCCCTTTCCTTCTTAGCATATGGGTAGATGCTTCAGGTCATGAAAAAATATATTCAGTGGAATGAAACATAGTAGATATTTACTAAGAAACTAAAAATGAAAGTTAGACATAAACTATTTTATTCCACTGAAATATTTGGCTGAACTCATAAGAACAGTGATAAGATCATTCTTGGACACCTGCACTGAAATGAACCACGAGAAGAATATTTAGGGAAAATGAAGAGCATATTTGGCATACTGAAAGAGCTTCTTCAGGCCCAGGGAGTGGGATGAAATTGGCATGATCATTTTGGAGAATATGAGTCAAACAGAGAACTGGAATGAGGTTTTCAAGGAGGATATATTAGGGGAGTAAAAGGCCAATAAACAGCCCTTGTGTTTGTAGAAAAATATGGAGAGTAAATCAAGGAATTCAAAAGTGAAGAGAAAATTCAAATAAGGGAGGAAAAACCCTGTAATCCTCACTGGTCTTCATAAATACAAAGAAAACAAGCGAAAATGAGATATCAGAAGTCAGCAAGATTTTATGGGAGTATAAAGTTAATCTTAAGCAAAGCCCGTTTCATTGCTGTAGGAAACTCCCAGCTGAGTGCTGACTAACTATGGACAGCTGATCTCCTCAAAGCCAAGTTTGGGTGATTCTTGCTCTTGGCTCGTACCCTCGCACTTCTGGGTCCTGTGTGAACCAACACTGTCCCAGAGTTCCAGAGGGTGGGCCGAGGCTAGATATTGGAGTTGGCCCTTTACTTTATTGTGCTGATTCTTCTTAGGGAAGAATAAAAATTAAGAATAAAGGGACACGTGTTAGAATTTTAGCTGTCAGAGATGAATACAAAATATCAAATTGACTCCAACAACTTGAGTCACCTCGGAAACTCCCAGTCTCTTAGGATAAAAAATATATAATCCTATTTAGAAATTCCTGGTGTGATCATAATGCAGGATTGGTTCTTTTCACGAAGCCTATTAATTAAAAATTACATAATCCAAAGTCAATTAAGTAGTAAGATATTATAACAAATTCTTATTTCATTAACTTCTCAAAGTATGAATAATGACTTCAAGACAAGAAATTCACATTTTCCACTGGCTACTGAAAAACAATAGAAATAATTCCAGTCGTGGTAGCAGCTCGCTGTGGGCTGACCTACCCCTGAAATAATTTATTGTTTCCAGGTGACTTTTACATTGTGGGGTGATTCGTTAAGTTAGGCTTGATGTGAAACAGACACCAACAGAGTTGAGGATTCAGAAATGTATTACATATTTCTTCTCGCAGAGATAAATTCACCATGGCTTTTCTTTTATAGGCTCATGCCAAAATCTGGCATCTCTACAATACTTCTTTCCGTCCAACTCAGGGAGGCCAGGTCTCCATCGCCCTAAGCTCCCACTGGATCAATCCTCGAAGAATGACCGACCACAGCATCAAAGAATGTCAAAAGTCTCTTGACTTTGTACTAGGCTGGTTTGCCAAACCCATATTTATTGATGGTGACTATCCTGAGAGCATGAAGAATAATCTTTCACGTCTTCTGCCTGATTTTACTGAAGCTGAGAAAAAGTTCATTAAGGGAACAGCTGACTTTTTTGCTCTTTCTTTCGGACCAACCTTGAGTTTTCAACTATTGGACCCCCACATGAAGTTCCGCCAGTTAGAATCTCCCAGCCTGAGGCAACTCCTTTCTTGGATTGACCTTGAATATAACCACCCTCAAATATTTATTGTGGAAAATGGCTGGTTTGTCTCAGGGACCACCAAGAGAGACGACGCCAAATATATGTATTACCTCAAAAAATTCGTAATGGAAACCTTAAAAGGTAGGATTGGGGATAAAATTCTAATTTCTTGCTGAAAGCAACAGGAAAATCTTTCAGATGATCTGTAATAAACAATGTGAATTTATAGATTTTAATTGTAATGAAGAAATTCATTTTGGCAATAGTAGAAATGCACTTATGTAACACCTTTCTCATTTGGGGACTTGAGGAACTTAAATTCATTTTTAACTCATTTTGAAAATGAGAAACTGGGTTATAATGTGTGAAAACACTTGAGTTTCAGAGTTAGTACTCTAGAATTTTAGATTATATTAAGGATTAAGTGAATCCCAGGACATCTAGATCCCTGTACATATTTTTTGAGTTCTTATTATTTGCACTGAATAAAACAATTTTTAAAGAAAAAAGAATATCAACCCTTTCTGAAGAAAATATTAAGTAGTTTATTCTTTTAAAGATTGTGTTCACTTATTGTGGCAAGCACAATGCTAGGATAGAAAATGGAGCAAGACCATCATCTCAGGCCCAAAGAACACCTACTGGAAATAAAAATATTCCAAGTAAAAACATACTGGAGATAAGCATGTTGGTGAAGACATTTGTTTGTAGAATTACCCAAGTGTGACAGCCTTTTATTAGTAAGAAAGTCATTGGTTTACCAAACAGTGACCATTACACGCAACTTATTTCCGTAAGTAGTAAACCCCTCAAATGCTCTTGACACATGAGGCCAGTGCCTGGCTAGGGGTCACATTGTTCTTGTCCTCTCTTCTCTTTGCAGCCATTAGGCTGGATGGGGTGGACGTCATTGGGTACACGGCCTGGTCCCTTATGGATGGCTTCGAATGGCACAGAGGTTACAGCATCAGGCGTGGACTCTTCTATGTTGACTTTCTAAGCCAGGATAAGAAACTGTTGCCGAAATCTTCAGCCTTGTTCTACCAAAAGCTGATAGAGAAAAATGGCTTCCCTCCTTTACCTGAAAATCAACCTCTAGAAGGGACATTTCCCTGTGACTTTGCTTGGGGAATTGTTGACAACTACATTCAAGTAAGTCAGCTGACAAAACCAATCAGCAGTCTCACCAAGCCCTATCGCTAGTAAGTAGTGCTTCCTTATTAGGTTGTCATGACACATTGTCCATTCTTTGGGCCAGACGTGATTCCTTAATGAGAACATTAAGGGCACAATTTGGAACATTGCACCCTTCTCTCCACAAATCTTCCTAGCTTCATCTTGCACTTTAAATCAGTCCCAAAGGAGGAACAGATTTAAAATATATGAATATTTAATATCTGAAAAGATAGTAAAAAGATAAAAATACTCCCTTTTAATACAGTGGTTTTGGATGCTTTTTAAAGCAGTTGAGTTCTTCCATAAACAAGATAGGACAAACAACTTCAAATTTTCTGAGATCTCAGTGGAGCTGCTGAGTCTGAGGCAGGAACATTAGGCAGAGCCCTGCCGGGGCTTAGCTGCACCCTGTTGCAGAAGCATCTCAAGCGGTGAAAACTCTTGCTCCAATGGTTCACTGCTTGAAGTTTCATTTCTAGAACTAGTTATCGAAAGGGTAAGGAAGTTCTTCAAAATGGTCAACCAATATTTATTGAGCACTTACTACTTAGTTAATCCTCAGTATATTTTTAACTTCCCAATTTTAAAGGAATTTGTTTTCTGGAGCTTGATGGACTATTTTAGGAGGCACTTATTGGATGCTTAGCATGCACAAAGCCCTGTGTTCATTGCCGGGGATGCTCCGTTGAGGGGAGTGCACACTGACATGGGTAAGATTGACCCCTGATTTCAAAGATGTCTACTGCTGGGCGCCTGGGTGGCTCAGTTGATTAAGCATCTGACTTTGCTTCAGGTCATGATCTCACAGCTCGTGATTTAGAGTCCCACATAAGGTAAGCTTGAGCCCCGCTTCAGGTGAACACAAGCCCTGCTTCGGGTGAGCCCCTCTCCTCTCTCTCTCTCTCTCTGCACCTCAGGGGATTCTCTCTCTCTCCCTCTCTCTCTGCCTTCGCTTATTTGCACCCTGTCTCAAAACCAAAACAAACAAACAAACAAACAAACAACCTCATAGAGGTCTACTGAGGGAAAATGATTGATGTACAAATAATATAATAGAGTGCATGGAGCATGGTGTTAAGTGAGCAGGTGCTGGTGGGGTGTTGTTGAAAAGTCTGAGTGTGAAAATAGAAATCAAGACAGAGACATGGGCGCCTGGGCCGCTCAGCTGGTTAAGCATCCGAATCTTGATTTTGGTTCAGGTCGTGATCACTCAGGTCATGATCTCACAGTTCGTGAGTTCAAGCCTGTGTTGGGCTCCATGCTGACAGCACGAGCCTGCTTGGAACTCTCTCTCTCTCTCTCTCTCTCTCTCTCTGCCCTTCCACCACTTGCGCGCACACACACACACTCCCTCTCTCTCAAAATAAATAAATATTAAAATAAGAGACAGAGACAAAGTGTGGTATCCATAGACAAGCAAAGGCATTTGGCACTTAGCATGCTGTCGGATGCTTCTAGCCAACTCACTGGTGCAGTAGGAGAGGAAAATCACTTTCCCTCTACCCTTCTGAGCTCTTTAATTATAGGGAAAATTAAAAACAGACTAAAAAGAGAAACACAAGCAGGAGTATATTAACATGTGTACCTGATATATACATGAGAGATACTCAGACAAAAATGAGTTAAGTCCTTGAGGTGACTTAGAATTCAGGCTTAAATACCAGCTTAATAGAAAAAGCTGGAAGCAGAGGTGGGATATATGTCTCTTAGGGAAGAATAAGCAATTTTTAGGAAAGATGGATGGGCCCTTAGAAGGATAGATGGGAGCCACAAGAGTTTCTGACAAAGTCTGTCTGGGTCTTGTGGTGGCCTCTGGTCTCCTGTGACGTGTCTCGATCTTCCCTGGGTGATGAAACTCCTGGGAGGGATTGATGAGAACAGAGTTCCTTCTGGAGCATCTGTCTTTAGGCAGGTAAGGGGAGTTCAGAGAAAGCCTTTCCCTGCATGCTATTATTCGAGTGCCTACAGCTCAAAATAGTATACCAGAGGGGCATATTTTGGGGTGGCATATTCTGTTACCCTTCAGTTCAAAACAAGTATTTGGAAGAATGGTTGGATCTGAGGGAGGGTCTTTTAGTTGAGCTGGGTTGCTATTTTCTTGTAAACATCAAATGGCAGTCCTTTATAAGGAAACAAATAACACATTCCTTCATACATTTTTTGCTGGGTTGTATTATTCTTAGGTCTTTTGAAGACCTCAGTTTAAAAGACTTAGTTTTAAGGCACCTGGGTGGCTCAGTCAGTTAAGTTTCCAACTTCGGCTCAGGTCATGATCTCACGGGTTCGAGCCCCGTGTCAGTCTCTGTGCTGACAGCTCAGAGTCTGGAACCTGCTTCGGTTTCTGTGTCTCCCTCTCTCTCTCTGCCCCTCCCCTGATTGTGCATGCCCCCTCCCCCCAAAATAAACAAACATTTAAGAAAAAACTTAGCTTTAAGTCTCAGTCTTAAATCCCTTCTTACATTTAAAAGGCGACTGAGGGACATGTATTAGCCAGGATGTCTGAGCGTAGCTCTGCCCTGTTGGGTTTGGGGTTTTCCGCCCTCCTTCTCTCTCCTCCCTCAGCCTCTGCTCCTACCTCCTTTTCCTAATTTCTCTCCTGCAAGTGGGAACGACAGTGGGCTTCAAATAGGGTCTGGAGGTGCAGAAGTGGCTGGTGAGATGGGCTCCCCATCCTTCCTCCCTCCCCTGTATTTGTGCTCTGGACGGGTTAGTCCCTGGTCTTTGTTCTCTCTCATGACCTTGTGCCAGGCCCCGCTCCCTGCCAGGCTCTGTGCCCTTGGTCACTGAAGGCTCATGCTCCGCCTTGATGTCTAATAGCAGGGCAGGTAGTTCCCGCTTCAGTTTTCCGCCAGCATCTCTGTGCAGGCAGTGTGAACTTGGGAGGGACTGCACATTGGAGGGAACTCCTTCCCTCCTGCTCTGCTCCCCACCCCAGGACTGTGTTTGCCTTGGGAACCGGTAAGTAGTGAGAAGGTTTTAAGAGGACCACCTATTTCCTCAAGAGAGCAGAGAAACTTAGGCAGATGCAACAAGTATGGCAGTGAGGAGGAAGGCAGATGGGGAGAGAATTGCTTTTTCTACCCCTCGGGGGCCATTGTTTTAAAATTTGATCTGATGCCAACGAGACATTAGCCCTGGACCCTTCCCCTGAGGCTGCATTGCCATTTTACTTCATCACTTCCGGGGTCCTGGTGGTGGTGGTGGTGGTTGGGGGGGGGGGGTCTCTGTTCCTCCACCCACTGGAGCTCCCCAGTCTCTCCCACACCGATCCAGCCAAACACAAAACAACTCACTCTCAGACCCTCGGTGGGGGAACTTCTCCAGAAGCTCTCTAGTGGGAAAAGGTTGCCACTGCTGTTTTGTTCTTCCTGCTTTTCACCTTGAGCTTGGCATTATTTTGGCAGGGCCCCTTCCTGAGGGAACTTCCTAACCGACAAAGTGAAATTAGGGCAGTTCTGAGGAGTGTGTGCCTATGTTTTCATTTACAAGCTGTTCTCTATACTTTTCGTACATTGAATTAAAGTCCTGAGAAGTAATTTTTAAACCATTGAAAGTTATCTTTTCCCTCCTGGCTGGTATTTCAGTGACTCCCAGGGTCACTGTCCGTGGACAACCACTAATGCTCATAGTAAATCTAGGTACAGAACCTGCCACATGCTGGGGACATAAAGCCTGTTTAACATTGGCCACTAATAGGAGAAGGTTTCTTCCACGATAAACGAAATATATACTTTATATCCATTTCTGAAAGGCTGCCCTTAATTTTTTCATTTTTTTATTAAGAAAAGTTGACAAATTAATGGAGGTTAGATAGAATTGTGCCTAAGTACTTATTTCTAAGCATCCTGTAGTTTCAAGAAACAGATCCCCGCCTCCCCCCTCCCCCCAGAAATTGTACCTTAGTCTCTCATATTTATTTGCAGATGGACTGAATAAAACCTGCTGTTTTGGAAAAATTGTGGTAGAAAATGTATAAATTTAGTCAACTCAGAGCTCTATAAAAATAAGCCAAAGAATTCCTTTAAGCTATGAACACTTTCACTTCAAAAGAGCATGCAAATATTTTCTCTTGCAAAGCTGAGGAAACAAGATTTGTGGGTGCATCACAGTGGAAAAATACTTCTCACAGCATTCCCATCGTACTAGGGGACACGCATGCGTGGGTGATCTACAAGAGACGGTTCTCCAGAGAAAGCAATTTCCCTCTGACACGCTGGGTTTTTATTACTTTTCCTTTATAAACACAGCACTGACCCCTCCAGAGGAACAGCAGCTCAGGCCCGCAAAATGCAACAAAACTGCTAGAGGTCCCTAAACGGAGCTAGACCCCAGCTGGCATACAGAGGGTCAAACCAAGGGGCCTGTTTGAACAGGATTGTTTCTGAGGAGAAAACTGGTTCCATCAAGTGGTTCCTTGGGATGAACTTTCAGTTTGCATTTTCCTCCATGGTTTACACGTGGAGGGAGGGTTTTATGATTTCAGTTTTACAACGCGTCTGCTCTTCCTTAATACTTATTTCCATTTTGGAGGCTTATGGATCAGATGATTGACAACCATTATTGTCATGATCATCACAGAAAAATAATGTAGAAAAACTTAAAAACTATGTTAAAATAGCCCGATATGTGGAAATGACAACATCGTTCCTCATTACCACATTCTCTATCACTTTTACCATCAGATTGAATTGGTTAAATCCAGTCTTTGACACTAAAGGCAATAAAAAGCAACAGTCACTGGTTTTTAGCATGGTCTCTACCTACAGCAAACTTCAGTTTGGAACATGATTTTAAGAAGTACAATTTAGTTTAATTTTTTAAATTTTTTAAAATATACTTTTTAAAGTTTATTTTGGGGGGGGAGGGGCAGAGAGAGGAAGAGACAGGGGATCCTAAGCAGGCTCTGTGCTGTCAACGCAGAGCCTCTCACGGGGCTCGAACTCAGGAAACGTGAGATCATGACCTGACCGAAACCAGGAGTCCCACGCTTAACCGACTGAGCCACCCAGGTGCCCCCATGATTGAATATTTTACATACCATTCTGCATTTTCTGATTCTAACTCAGGTTTTAGGCTTTATCTCTTCATCCATTTTTTTTTTTAAATTTGGGAGTCTCATAATATTAGTAGTTTTTTTTTATATTAAAATGCAATCGTTCACACATGCTTGCTTAACACAGACCAGAGGTGTGTGAGAAACATTGTCATCTGAAATGATCAAGAGTTAGAGCTAGGGGTAAAACAAATAGGCATCAAAGAGTGGAATGTGGTTTTTGTTGTTTTTGTTTTTGTTTTTTCCAGGAACTTAACGACTTGGGAGGAATGGTTGAAATGGGTAGGGAGGCTCTATTTTTGCCCCTCTTGCTTGTTAGTTTCGCGGAAGGGATTACGTGGGATTTTGTGAAGCTAACGCTTACTCCTCTGCTGGCAGGTGGACACCACTCTGTCTCAGTTTACCGACCCGAACGTTTACCTGTGGGACGTCCACTACAGTAAGAGGCTAATTAAGGTGGACGGGGTTGTGACCAAGAAGCGGAAGTCCTACTGCGTGGACTTCGCTGCCATCCGGCCCCAGATAGCCTTACTCCAGGAGATGCACGTTTCCCATTTTCACTTCTCCCTGGATTGGGCCCTGATCCTGCCGCTGGGCAACCAGTCCCAGGTGAACCACACAGTCCTCGACTACTACCGCTGCGTGGTCAGCGAGCTCGTGCGCGCCAACATCACCCCGGTGGTGGCGCTCTGGCGACCCGCGGCCCCGCACCACGGGCTGCCGCGGCCCCTGGCCAAGCACGGAGCCTGGGAGAACCCCCACACCGCCTCGGCTTTTGCAGAGTACGCCCGGCTGTGCTTCAAGGATCTCGGCCACCACGTCAAGTTCTGGATCACGATGGGCGAGCCGTACACACGGAACATGACCTACAGCGCGGGGCACAATCTTCTGAAGGCTCATGCGTTGGCCTGGCGCGTGTACGATGAAAACTTTCGGGGCTCTCAGAAGGGGAAAATATCCATAGCCCTGCAGGCCGACTGGATAGAGCCGGCCTGCCCTTTTTCCCAAAAGGACAAAGAAGTGGCAGAGAGAGTTTTGGAATTTGACATTGGCTGGCTGGCCGAGCCCATTTTCGGCTCTGGGGATTATCCGCGTGTGATGAGGGACTGGCTCACGCAGAGAAACAATTTCCTTCTACCTTATTTCACTGAAGATGAAAAAAAGCTAATCCGGGGTTCTTTCGACTTTCTGGCCGTAAGCCATTACACCACCATCCTCGTCGACTGGGAAAAAGAAGATCCAATGAAATACAACGATTACCTGGAGGTGCAGGAAATGACCGACATCACGTGGCTCAACTCCCCCAGTCAGGTGGCAGTAGTGCCCTGGGGCTTACGCAAAATTCTCAACTGGCTGAAGTTGAAGTACGGAGACCTCCCCATGTATATAATATCCAACGGCATAGACGATGATCCGCAGGCAGCGCAAGACAAGCTGAGGGTGTATTACATGCAAAATTATGTAAATGAAGCTCTGAAAGGTAAGGAGCCCCGGAAATAGCAGCCCCTCGAAGCGTATGTCACGCGAGGGCGTGGTACTCCCTCCATAGGCACCCTCAAACGATTACACCCACTGTTGCCTGGGAAGCAAAGTGCTTGCTATCCATTCCTTGCCACACTGAAAAAGTCCAAGGAAGAGTTAGTATTTTCCCCTCAGGATAATGGAGTTTAGCTAAAAGTCGAAGACCCTAGCCGGGGGGGGGGGGGGGGGGGGGGGGGGGCGGGGGGGGATGCCTAGCACCTGCTGGGGCCTATAAAAGCATGGACTTTCTTGTCCCCCATTTCAGACGGCTTCACAGCAGTCTTACCTCCTTCATTGTGCATGAAGATTTAACCCAAGTACATCAGAGTAGGTTTATGTAAAACCTTCTACGTTAACTGTAGCTCAATGTTTGTCCTCGCATGAAGGAAGCCTGTTGTGATCAAACCTAATTTAGTTTTATTAAATAGTATTGAAATTTTCTCTGATGCACCAAGGCTGTGTAAAAGTGAAGTGCTGCATGCAAAAAATTTTAATAACTATTCTGTCCTTTTGTTTTTCTAGCCTACATATTGGATGGTGTCAATCTTTGTGGATACTTTGCTTATTCATTCAATGATCGCACAGCTCCCAAGTTTGGCTTCTATCATTATGCTGCAAATCAGTTTGAGCCCAAACCGTCCATGAAACATTATCGGAAAATGATTGACAGCAATGGTTTCTCGGATCCTGAAACTCTGGGGAGATTTTGTCCAGAAGAATTCACCCTGTGCACCGAATGCGGCTTTTTTCATACCCGCAAATCTTTACTGGCTTTCATAGTTTTCCTACTTTTTGCTTTTATTATTTCTCTTTCTCTGATTTTTTACTACTCTAAGAAAGGCAAAAGAAGTTACAAGTAGTCCTGACCTTTTTCCTATTCATTTACTTTGAAATGATTATGCACACACATCAGCTGTTCACCATTTGCACTTCTCAGTGTGGTAAGACTGGATTTCACTTATCTGACTTCTAGAAAAAAAATGTGTGGCGTATGACAGAGGTTTGGAAGTGAGCATAGGTGATTGTAAAATACTGAATAATGTGAATAGTGCCTGGATTTGTTCTTTCTTGGAGGATGATCAAAGACGGTTAGGGGCCATCATCTCTGCAACACATTCTGTAACAAACGTATGGGAAGTGGGACCCATTCTGGAACATTTTTGTAGAAATTGAATAGCAAGATCAGTGCCCGTTCCTAAATTATCTTGAAGTAAAACAAATGTGGAAATAAAAAGTTAAGTCCCAAATAACCATCTCTAAACTTCCATGATATGCCTAATGGTCTCTGTTGGACCCAGTTTCCCTTGAAAAAGAAATGGTAGAATATTAGAGACATGACAGAGGGCCCTACGCTAGAACGTTCCTTTTAAAAGCAGTGTTTCTATCAAATGCTGCTAATATTAATTTACATATCTGGTTAATGATGTACTTAGCAGAGCAAATTGTAGAATTTTATTTTATGTGACTTTCAAGGCACTTTTCAGGCCCTGGGGTCCTTGAGGGCTTTGTGTCACTGGGGCCTTGTCAAGGGTCTGTACATAGAGGGCTTTAAATGTTTGCAGAAAAATAAATATGAATCATGAGATGTTGGACTCTTCAGGAAGCATAAACCGATCGTGCAATGCATTATACTGCGTGGCGAGGAGGAAAGGAGGAAAAAGTGCATATTATGAGCAACAGTATGATTAATTTGATTAGAAACCCTTTGATTTTAGAGCACTCCTTTCAATGAATGATGTGACCTTTCCTGAGTGAATAAGAACGAAATAATCACTCATCCTATGAAGAGTGACTTCACTTGCTGTTCTTTAGAAAGTGCCCTGATTTCTTTGAATCGAGTTTTTAAAAATTCTTACTAGGTTCGCATTTGGTCTGATAACACTGGAAGATTTATTTCTGTGATCGTTGAGGTTTATTTTCTATTTTTTGCTGCACCTTCTGTGGAACTAGCTTTGAAGTAGTTTTGCTTTGAACTTTCACACTGAAACATGCTACTGATTTCTAGAAAGGGCTAATGAGGTCTTATCTTTTAATGCCCCTTAAACAAGTTTTGCTGATTTTCAGACAGGGGTCTTTCTATGACACTGGAGTTGTGGACGATCATAATGTTTGTTTTATAGATAAGCCAGTATCGTATCAAGCAAGGTAAACCACTATCGTATCAGGCATAACTAATCTTGCCGACACAGCGTTATAGTGTATAATAAAATGTTGTACTGTATTATGTATCATCTTTAAAGGTGGTGTGATTTTTTTCCATGAAAGATAAGCTTTTGTTGGTATTCTTTTAAAAATTGGACTTACTATTAAAATTAGAAACTAGAGAACAATAGTTTCTCTTATGTATATATATTTTTCTGATTATAAGACTAATATATATTCATGGTAAAAAAATTTTAAAAACACAGAAACTATACATAAAGAGAAAAAATTACCTGTCATCGCACCCAGGTAGTCACTATTACCGTAGCCTGTGTATTTTATTTTACATAATTAGAGTCAGATGATATTGTAAATAGTTGTGTATCTTTATTAATTTTTATTGTGTGTTAACTTTGTCATTAGTCTTCAAAAACATGATTTCTAATAGTTGTAGAGTAATTCCACTATACAAATTTATCACAAGTTATTTAACCATTCCTATCAGTTGAACTAGTTTCTTATTGTAAATTACTGTTAAATAATGTTGTTTAAAAGTTTTCTTGCTACCATATTAATTTTCATTCCCTTGAGTGTAGACAGAAGCAATTCTGTCCCTTGATGAAGTATTGTAATAAATCTGCCTGCAACTTTACTGCTTTCATAATCATTTGACTGGCTGCTGGATGAATTTCTTTAAAAAACAGTTTTTTGAGTTGACTGAACTACATAGGCTATGAGCAGTGAAGAAACGGGTGGACAGCCAGGGTGGAAGGTGGAAGGGGGTGGAGGCTGCCTCGTGCTCATCCCTGTGGTTGAGCGGAGACTTTCAGACACTGAGAAAGCAAAATAGAGGAAGAGCCGAAAGAGACCAAACACACATGCCAAAGCCTCAAGGAGAAATGACATCTCAAAACCATCCATAGTGAGAGAGCAGCGTATTAACACTGAGTCCTCACTGACCTTAGGAGGAGGTCAGTGGCTCCCTACAGCGGGAAAGGAGCGAGGGTCCGGCCAGACCGCGGGAGGGGGGAAGGGTAGGGAGGAGGGGGGAGGGGGAGGGGGAGGGGGCGGGGCCAGGGGCGGGACTTCCTGTCCACCGCCCTCCTTCCGCATCAGTTCTAATATTTTACTCGCTAGTGCTGGGTGCTTCAACACTTTGCATATTTTTTTGAAAGTAGAGACTTCCTCTGGAACTCCTACACCTCTCATTAGGTTGTGGGGCCAACTCTGCAAGGGCATTAGGTGGTACTGTGGTTTTCTGAGGCCTTTGGGCTAATTTCTGCCACACTTGTATTTGCTCTGCCTTCGCAGTTCCTCTCTTGGACCCCGGTGTACCCCTTGCACTTATGCCCAGTTCCTTTTGCCTGGGTTTGTGTGGATGTTTTTTCAGATTCAATACGGACGCTTTTCATTTTATTTTCATCTTCCACAGACAAGAATTAGAATCTATTAATGCCTTGGAAGCTTTTCCTTTATACTGTTTATACCAAATGTGGTCCAACACAGAGATAATGCAAGCTGCATATTTTAAATTTTTTAGTAGTCACATTAAAAAATTAAAAATGTGGAAAAAATAAAGATTAATGGTATACATTATGTTTCCAACATCATCAAAATATTAACTTCAACAGATAATCAATATAAAAATGATTAAGATTTTTACATACTTTTTTTTTTTTTTACTAAGTCTTAGAAATCTGGTGTGTGTTTTACCAGATTTGACACATCTCGTGCTCAATTTGGATTAGCCAGACTGTAAGTGCTCAATAGCCACGTGTGGCCTAATGGCCACTCCACTGGACAGTGCAGGTCTGTAAAGAAAGCCTTGCTCTGCCAAGTCAATTACTAGCATAATTAAGATACCCCAAATATTTAACAAACTAGAAGAATAAACTCTTCAAGAGGCTTCCAGCTCTACAGTCCATGGAAATAAATTGGCAAGTAAGTTTACAATTAAGCTAAACTATTGATTAAGACAAATATTTTTAAACATCTTCAGGGAAGGGAGAATTCTGTAACTAGTTCTGAATCTCGCAGTATTTCAAGTGGTGGAATTCAACTGCTCTTGTTTCTACATAAATCTACAATTCCATTTTTTCTCTCATTCAAATTGCCTTTTTCCAACTGAATAGAGCAGTTATATTGTCTTGTAGCATCTCCATTGAATATTTAATATTGAGCAATGCTGCTCAAAATTTCTGTCTGGGAAAGAGAATGTTAATTTAGATGACATGGACCAACCTTCACAGAGAGCCTTGGTTCTAGAGGGAAATCAGAGGCCGTGTCTTCTTGTTTTGTTTTGATTTTTAGTATTTAGCCCGGAGCCTCCTATAAAATATTGTTCAGTAAATGTTGATTAGTTGAATAAATGTATGAATGAAAGATGGAATACAGTAATTAACAGAATTAGCTCCCTGACATCACCTTTGTCCAGAGACACATTTAATAAAGACTGTCAAGAATCCAAAATTGCCATGTGTTAGATGCCACACAGCATCAGTTCTGTGTATCCAGAGGAAGGAACACACGTTTCCATGTGATAACCTTTGATAGCCTTTCTAGGTAACAAGGCAGTAACATGGCTTTCCTAAGTCATCACCCCTAGACCAATCACAGAGTGAGAGGATTATAACTTGTTTTCTTTCTTATTCACATTGTCCCTTAGCCAATCAGTATTCTATTTGCAAGTACTGTTATAGGTTAAGTTCTTTATATGCAAATAAGTACCAGGGAACTCCTCTTCTAGCAGGAACTCCTTTATGTCATCTTGAAATACAATTTCTAAGAATATGTTGCTTTTTTCTCAGATCTGTTATATTTTTCCATTTGTATAACCATTAAGTATTGTTAGAGTTTTGTTTGTGGCAGTGCATTTCCTGGGACATTTTTGTTTCATACATTTGTGGTAAATACCCGTTGTTTGATATCAAGGAGAAAGAGGTCAAGAAAAACCACAAGGAACCTTGAGTAAATGGTGGAAATACTCTACTGCCTGTGATAGGATGCCTACAAATGAAATTTATTTTGTGATGTAATTGCTACATACCAGAAAAGGCTTGGTGACTGATATTCCAGCCTCAGTTTGAGAAATAGATTAGAGAAGAAAACAGATTAGAGAAGGAAAAAATTTCAACCTACCTATTAATCGAGGCAGAAGGGCAGACAGAAAAGTGTCAGTAGACCTACTTCAAAATGTCACTGAGCCTCAATTTCTTCATCTTTGAAATGGGAATAATGTCTATAATAGCAAAGTGCTGAGCATACTAACTAATTCAATAAATAAAGCACCTCCATCAGACATGTTTTTCTGGATTGATTCCACTTATTTTTAATGTGCGTATGATTTTTTGTTAATCAGATATTCAGAGCTCAGTAAGACCCTAAGTAAGACCAGGGACTGTTACAGTTAATACAGTTCACCCTGAAGTCCCTTCATTATTTCATTTGTGACTTTGAATAGACATCGTCCTAGGATGCCCATGGGTGAAACCAGACTAAAAATACGAATCCCCACAGTTACTTAATAATACCAGATTACTTTCTTGGCTGTGAATTTTACGAATGTTGAATTGATAGAATCCTGAACATAATTTGGCAGAAGATGCTTCTATATCAGTGTGCTCCGCCATCTGCTCTTTGGAAACAATCTAATGACACAGATGAAACATGGAAATTTGTATATTGTTATTGAATAATTGAAGACCCATTAACTAAATTTTTATGTGATTCAAAAATCCTTGGTAGAGTTTCTAATTTTGCTTATAATCTTTCCATATGCTTATTTTATGGTAAAAACGAATTAACTTTTAATGAGCTTATTTATTTTTTATAAATTATTTGCAATGGAAACATTGCTCCTTAATAAATTACTAGAATATGCTGATTTCCTTTTTTCTGTTTAAAACCTCAATTGATTAGCTTATACATTTTGGGTTCCTTTCACTATTATAGTAGTTATTGTCTAATGATGACCTTAAGCGTAAACATTGCTTAAGACATTTCAACCTGTTTTGATCTCCAGCTGTATGCGAATCAAAGCTTTGGCTAATTTAGTTCCAGGTTATCAGACTACAAGTTTTATAGTGTTTCAAGGCCGTGTCATTTAAGACATGAAGGTTTTATCACTCCCCCCCCCCCCCCGCTTTAAATTATGGGTATTATGAGTCTCCAGTAAGTAGCCCAAAGGCTTCAAAATGTAGCATTATCAATAGACAGGGGCAGGAGTGGTAAGCGTAAGCCACAGAGCAGCAAAACAGATATACTTTGAAAAAGATTGACGGGTCAGGTGAAAATATTCCATTAGTAAAAGATAACAGATGAGACATGAACATGATTTTATTTCAAACTGTACCATTCTAAAATATCCTGATTCTATCTGTGCCTTCTCCTGGACCTAATAACCCACCAAAACCAACACAGTGGGGATTACTCGTCCATCAGACTGACAATACCAGAGCTGCGAGATTCTGGCAGTATTCACCTTGAGAGGAAGGAAGGAGACAAAGGAAGCCAGAAAGCATGGGAAGGGCCTGCAGGACTGGGGAGAGCCCATGAAAGAAACATTGGAAACAATGACAGAATTTTTCCATTAGGGAACATTAAAGTGGGCTAAGGTTGGATATTTCCCTTCTACCAGGTCAGCTGGGCATTGATAATAACAC
Source organism: Acinonyx jubatus (assembly GCF_027475565.1). Taxonomy (NCBI): domain Eukaryota; kingdom Metazoa; phylum Chordata; class Mammalia; order Carnivora; family Felidae; genus Acinonyx; species Acinonyx jubatus. The sequence continues at coordinate 12,032,618 of NC_069380.1, forward strand.
GCAAGAAGGTTAGGCCCCGGTTAGCTAGTTTTTCATGAAGGTAGGACGTGTTAACAGAGTGCTCTCAGGCACCTGTCCATAAAGCATGACACTCTTGTTCTCTGGGTCGTGAGTTTTATTTTAATTTTTAAAAAATGTTTATTTATTTTTGAGAGAGAGAGACAGAGCGCAAGTGGGGGAAGGGGCAGAGAGACAGAGGGAGACACAGAATCCAAAGCAGGCTCCAGGCTCTGAGCTGTCAGCACAGAGCCCAACGTGGGGCTCAAACCCACAAACTGTGAAATCAGGACCTGAGCCGAAGTCAGACGCTTAACCAGCTGAGCCACCCAGGCGCCCCCCGGGATTGTGAGTTTGATAGTAGAATTTACATCAAACAAAGTGCTCTGGCATATTCCAAAATCGTTCCTTCTTCTCTCCCCTTATCAGAAACAATCTCATACTATAACATAAGAACTTGGTAGAGCTCCTGGAGAAAATCTAACCAACTGTGCACCTCCCCCCACCGCCATGACTGGGTCTCCTTCGAGTTTTTTATTCTTCAAGTTGTCCACACTGAGCCTCCGACAATTCGTGAATTCCTACCCTAGCACTGGTTCTTGAGGTGGTTCCCACCCGTGAGTCTCTGCTTGGGTACGCCATGACTCCCTATATTTGTCTGTCTCTCCATTTTGGGGGCAGCGATTTGCTGTGCGTCTTCTCCTCTCTGACAGATCCAAGAAGAGTTGCTGATTTTTCAGTCTGTTCAGCTTTTTGCTTGTTGTCAAGATGAAGAGGTGACTTCCCTCCCATCCCGTCTACAGAGATAGAGAAAAAAAGGAAAGGAAATGCTGCCATGTTTATAAAGCAGACTGGGGGCGGGGTGGGGGAGGTTATCATCAACCTGATTGTGATGCGGTTGTAAAATACAGTCTCTGTCATCTCAATGGTCTCTCCAGCCTTGGTCAGGAAGGCACAAATACATAAAGAACACCAAGGATCATCACTGGTCATATTATGGACATGTGTGAACGGGTGGATCTGGAATTCTCCAACCTCATCCTAAAAGTCTGGATGACATCATCATCACCACTGTGACTTTGTCAGAGGCAGGTGAAGGCACTACCTGTGTGATGCTTGCGTGAATGGCACGGCTATTTTTGAAAGCCTTTATGAGTATTGTGCTAACACAGGAATTTATATTTTTATTCACAATATTTTAGACTACAAATGACAAGTGTTTTATTTCTGGCTACAGTTACACAAGAACAATCTTACAAAAAAGAAAACAATTTGGCAAACAGTGAGTGTTGCAGTGCACTCACCGTGGATGTTTCTTGTTGGGTATCTCTCTAGCCTTCAACCAGATATGTCTGAAGAAGAATATTCATTTTGTTTCCCTTCAAACTAGCTCTTCTTTCTGTTTCCTTCATTTCCCCCAGTCTTCCCTGGGGGGACACTTAGCATGAAATTCTGTGGATTCTTTTCACTCTGATGTTTCTAGCATCCACCTGGCATTTGTCTGCTGAAGTTGTCCTCTTTGAACTGTTTGCTTAGGCTTCTCCCAGACCCCCTCAATGGTTTTCTGGCTTGTGTCCATTCTGCACGTCAAACGCCATTTTGATTCAGTTCATTTCTCTCTTCAAGTGGCTACAGAGGGTGTCCTTGTTCCTCACCATCACCTGGCATTTGCTCTAAATCTCCCTCTGCATGTCCTCTGACCTGGTCATCCACAACCTGGCTGAACATTAGGATCAGCACCTACTACCGTCTACTACCAGGATTTGATTGTCTAATCTCTGCCATCGGATTATAAAGTGCTCTGAGGCAGGTACCTTATTTGTCTTGTTATTCTCTGGAATTAATATTAATTAGCTAATAAATATTTCTTGTATGAATAAATGCTTGATGAAAAAGGGCTAGAAACTTATTACAGGTGGTTCTTTAAAAAGAGTTAACTGTTTGTTTGTTTGTTTTCCAGTTACCGAGGCTTAGTTGACCTTTATTACCTGGAGTTTGGCCAATCAGACTTCTCGAGTCAACAACATTTGTGATGATAATTGGTGTTCATAGTGATTACCCTGGGGCTGGACAAAATCTTGAACTGCCTTCTCAGTCATTTAAGAGAAGATCATATTAAGATGTTTATTTCTAGTTAACAGGTTCATTACATGTATCATCATGGATTATCCATTTTAAAAGAATTAAAATACAATAAAAAATTATGATAATATCACACTGAACATTAATTTTCCTTTGATGATCAGTTCATTCAACAAATAACTAGCACACACTTAATATGTGCAAGTTAATAGAGTTATTACCCAGGAATATTCTACTCCAGTCATATTTATGTATATCTGAAATGCCTTGTGCATCGATTGTGCCAGTAATTGGCATACACTGTGATAGTTCATCAGATTTTGCCAATAGATGTTTAGCAAAATACGGCTCTTTAAAATAGTGTATTTTGTAGAGCAATTACTAAAAAGTTGCCTATGACGCAACGTTCTATAAATCAAATCCAGCTCTGTGATGTATCTTCAAGGTACCTTCGAGCAGGTTGGCTGCCTATCTAATCTCACTGGTAACTTCGGCCTCGCGGTGGTGTCAGTAGCTCCTCTCCCCATGTCTGCACCGCCCAGGAGAGATGTAACACTAGGTAAGCAGATTCTAACTGGATGCTTTGAGCAGTGGTTCTCAAGCCTGGTGGCACACTGGGATCACCTAGGGAGTTTTAAAAACCACTGATGCCTGGTTCCATTTGCAGGGATTCTGACTTGGCTGGTGTGGGATGTGGCCCTGTGTGCCTCTTTCCTGGCTCTAGTGCACATTGGATGGGCTCGCCGCCTCCCCCAGGTGACCCTGGCCCTGCGGTCCAGGAGCACCTTCTCCTTCAGCTAGGAGCTCAGGTGAGGCCGTGGCTTTCTGCTGCTGCTACTCCCTGCGTTTCCTCTGTCCCTGCTGGCTTCTCGGCCCTTCCATCACATCTGTAACCAACTCTGTGGATTCCATTCTCCCTTTTGTAAAATCTCAAAGGCGTTCCTCTTTTCCTTGTTCTGGTTCTCAGAACTTGGAACGTGACTGAGACAGCTGGCAGTGAAGACAGTGAAAACCGCGAAATAAGCGCAAGATGAGACACTCTTGGACAGCCAACCTTAGTCCTGCCTGGGGGGGGGGGCAGAAGAAGCCCAGGCAAGAGGGGACGGGGGAGTGGGAAGGACACAAATTTGGTGACCATTTCCAGACCATTCTTTTAGGAGCACACTTTGCAGATATTTTATAACACAAGTCTCATGGGAGAATTTCAGGAAATGTTCTAATTTCATCATTTTCTGATGATTTAATTTCCTTGTCATAGGTCACACTTTTATTTTGTAAAGCCTATAGGGAAGAAATTAATTTTTTATGTGATGCCTATCTCCTAGTATGTAGGGTTGACTACTCATAATCTTTTAGTCCATATTAGTGTGGTGGAAGAAACGTAAATGTGAGTTTCTTTTTACGTTTGCAATTCCTTTTTACCAAACCCTGCTTTTGGCTTATGCTTCAAATTCATGACCAACCATAAGGTAGGTTTGGAAAGTCTCATCCCAGTTAAAAAAAAAAAATCAACCTCAACAACTCCCTGTTCTTTGTCTTGTGCAAGCGGGAGTGCTCTGTTCTGTATTACCTGTGTAGTCCTTTGGAGTTCTGTTGCCGGCTGCTGTGTAAACAGGAGGAAGCAATCCCAGTAATCAGAAGGAAGTTCAAGGCTGATCACATGCAGACCCATAGCCTTTTCTTCACACACGCATACACACACACACACACACACACACACACACTCACACATAACTGCCACACCTCCAGCTAACCTTACAGCAGCCTTCATCCAACTGTACTCTCTGAAATGGCCTTACTGAACGGGACTCTTTTTCTGCTCCTTTGTAGACTCCTTCAGAAAGCGGTTGTGAACAACTACATTTTACACAAAAAAATTGTCAGTCAAAGCCAGCGTTTTTGTTTTCTTAGGAACAGCACTGCTGTAAGCAGAGAGATTGAACCCCGTTTACCTAGAAGTGAATATTAATAATAAGCATTTGTTAAGCCCCATCTTAAAAGGTGTGGTACTATCACCATTTTACAGATGAGACAATTGAGGCTTACAGAGGTTAATACCATGCTAAATTTGAGGCTTACAGAGCAGGGGAGTGGAGGTAAGAGTGGGATCCAAGCAGTCAGGACTGCTCCAGACCTTGTACTCCGAATTTATGTCCATCACGTTTTAAATGGCTGGATGAATGCAAAGCTTCTCTAAGCCTGAGCTAATCAGTCTTGGGAAAATTAGAGGCTCACAAAGACCCAGCAACTGATATAAGTCATTAGTGACTATTTAAGGTTAGGTTCACATTGCTTTCCTAGGAAAGGTAGCCAACTGATTTACAAGGAGAAGAGAGACGATCGCTGGCTAAGAGAGCTGCACAAGGCCTCTAGAAGGAGAGACTGTAAATGGCAGATTTATAAGACAAATTACGAGATTGGCAATAAAAAGTGCATTAACCACTCCAGTCCAAACGACTAGTGGGTGGAAAACCAGGAATTACGGTTGCTATGAGGCAGAGCCCACAGTTACAAAGGGCCCAGGTTGAGGACTCCGTGCTTGGGTTTATGTTCTTCTATGACTGTCTGGAAATTCTTCATCCACGTCTATCTCTGAATTTGTGTTTTGTGATGATGCTGTTTTGTGATGATCCAATGCAATATGCACATGGATGATGCACCAGGTAGCAGCCCGCGTGCGGATGGCAGTGGTCCAGCACAGTCCACGGGCACACAGCAGTTGGCCCAGACCTTCTGTGCACGCCTCAGGCAGTTCAGCCTTCCCAGGGGTGTGGCCAGGACAGAATCTGGGTCCATCGGTGGTGGGAACGGTGGCAGCAGGAGTGGCAACCACAGATCTGCAAGTTCAAGGAAATGTCAGAGGAAACGTTGAAATAGCATCGTATAAATTCGCATGTAATGTTCCACTTACATGAAACCCATTTGTACAGAGAGATAAATCTTTTAGAAGAAGTTATTCTGTGATAATCCTCAGTTCCAGATGTAATAAAATGTATATTTTGATATAATTTATCAGAAATTTATCTGCATATAATATCTCCAATAATCCCAACAATGTTGTCACAGCATGTAAAATAGCTCCAGTAACAGATGCATATGCAGAAAGTCTTCTCAAAATTAAAAATGATAGAAAATATTTTTGTAATCTTGCAAGAGGGACTAATATTGTTTTATGTATTTTTTAAAATTTTTTTAACGTTTATTTATTATTGAGAGAGAGACAGAGCATGAGCATGGGAGGGGCAGAGAGAGGAGAAGACCCAGAATCTGAAGGAGGCTCCAGGCTCTGAGCTGTTAGCACAGAGCCTGATGCAGGGCTCACCCACAAACCCAGCGAGATCATGACCTGAGCTGAAGTGAGACGCTTAACCGACTGAGCCACCCAGGCGCCCCGGGACTAATATTGTTTTAAATCAATAGCTATTAAAAATAAAGTTGCGGGGCTCCTCGGGGGCTCAGTTGGTTGAGCATCCGACTTCTGTTCAGGTTATGATCTCCTGGTTCGTGGGTTCCAGCCCCGTGTCTGTGCTGACAGTTTGGAGCCTGGAGCCTGCTTTGTTCTGTCTCCCTCTCTCTCTGTTCCTCCCCTGCTCATGCTTTGTCTCTCTCCTTGAAAAATAAATAAACATGAAAAAAACAACAAAAAAAATAAAGTTGCTAGAAGTATGGATTTTGATGTTCCAATAAATTAGCCAAAAAGTCAGAAAAATCATACGATCGATGGAGGTATCACTTTAACAAAGCATAATCATAATGACATGATATAAAATGATGGCACCAAAACACCATTCTGCAAATTTGCAAGTTTGTGTTGTTACTCGTGCATCACTATTACTCCTGTTGCTCTTTTGTAGGTGACACAAAACTTTTGAAGGAGAATTTTTTATATTTTAGTACCTTCAGCAGCACTTTTCCCTGCTCTTTCAACGGGAGCTTTCATTTTCATTTTGCACGGGGTCCTTTACGTTAGGTATCCGGCCCTGCTCCCAGCAGAAGGAGATGATACTATAGAAGAGACAAAGGGGATGAGGTTCCTTACCAAGCGTCCAAGTTTCATTTTTATCCTGATGAAATATATAGCTCCAAGCAGAGGGAGTGGCCAGCTCAGGGCTGGGGTTGAGTGAGTGCTGAGTCAGGTGCTACTTTCTGGCGTCTGGCCAGGGCGAGTCTCGCTTTGGAGGCGGCGTGCTTTCTCTGGTTGCCAAAGTAGCACATTAGGTGCTGGACGGCATTCCAGGCAGAGACAATCCGAGAAGAAGGGATTGTTTCTTTCCTTAGTCACTCCTCTAGTACAAAGTACTGTCTGTTTTATGTCTATTTTTATTCTCATCTTCTTTTCCTTCTCCCCAGAATTAGCGCTGCTTCCAAGGGGAGAGGGAGATGGCAGAGCGGTCTGGTGTCTGTTGTGCTGGGCTGGAGAGCTGGATGTGGGCCTGGCTTTGCCCCTTGTTGAGACCTTTAGAAGCTACTCAAGTCTTTACTTCTTCATTGGTGAAGGATGCAGTGACAGCTGATGCATATTAGTGACACTGCTTTGACTCGTTGCTTTTGTGTCATCAGAGCAAATGTCAACAGCGGGAGAAAGGCAAAAACACGGTAGGATTATAACAACAGTGCTTGGTCATGTACGTGCCCTGAACGGGTCTTGGGGACCTGCAGGGTTCTGTGGACCACACTTTGAGAACCACTGTTCTGTGGGATCGTTTGAAGATGACAGAAGCCCCAGTGTTCAGCGGAGACCCAGGAGCCCGAGAGAGGAAAACCCAGCAGAACACACAGGACAAGCCCCTACATGAAAGATTAAAGTTTGAACCAAAACGCAGAAGTATGTCAACGTAGTCAATTATGCTTTGTAAAGACTTTCTGCATGCTTTTTGAACTAAAACTGCTAGCAAATGAATTGGAGGGCAGTAGTGTTAGTGATACTGTTAGTGACCTGGAAATTCACCTGGAAGTAATATCTTAAAACACAGAGCAAATGAACGAGGACAAGATAATCAGGAGAAAAAAACTGGATTGTTGGCAGCTGTATCTGGAAGAATTAATGTGAGTAAAAGAAGATTTAGAGAAGAGAAAGGGAGCAGATGGAGAAGAGGCAATAATTAAACTAATGGAAGAAGAAAATGTCCTCAAGATTAAGGAAGACCTGAATGTGCAAACTGAAACTATTCACAGAGTTCCAAGCAGAAGGAATGAGACAAAAATGTCCCCAAAGCTAGTCTGGAAAATTCTTAAACTCCAAGAATGGAGAGAAACCATTACCACCTTCTAGACAGAAATAACTGATTGCTTAAAGAATCAATGCCATTCGATGTTTCATATGCAACACCTTAATTTTTTTTTTTCTAATGTTCATTTACTTTTCAGAGAGAGAGAGAGAGACAGAGTGTGAACAGGGGAGGAACAGAGAGACAGGGAGACACAGAATCCGAAGCAGGCTCCAGGCTCTGAGCTGTCAGCACAGAGCCCAATATGGGGCTTGAACCCACGAACCACAAGATCATGACCTGAGCCGAAGTCGGACACTTAACCGACTGAGCCACCCAGGCGCCTCTCAAATGCAACACCTTAAGCATAAGATGGCGGGTATGTGGCCACTGAGAGAAATGAATTGCCACGAAGACCCTTTCTTCTCTGAGCGTGTCAGTCACCTTTCAGGATGGAGGTAAAAGCAAGTGTGCTGTGATCCAGACAGCGTATCAGTTGTGCACCTGGGACTCTGGAAGAAACTCCTAGGGGAGGATAGAGCAGGCAGACCCACACTGCCTGTACCACCACCGAAGGAACCAGAGCACGGGGAGGAAGAGAAGCAGCGGTGAGCAATGTGTGCCCAGTGGAACCCAGATGGACAGCAAGAGACCAGGACTGAATACTAGCAACCCCAGATAAGAATTCTTAAAATAGAAAGGAACTATGCAAGGGTAATTCTAAGAATAATCTGGAACTAAAAGTGCTGAACTATTTAAGGGAAATCTAAGAGCTAGGGGTGAAGGAGGAGAAAAGCAATGAAGCAAAGCATTACGAAGATTTAATCTTGGTCTGGATAAGGGCAGAGTTGAGAATAGGAATGAAAATATTCTTAGGAGACTGATCTCATTAGTACAGGTGGTCTTGGCGAAGGAATAAATTATATCTTTTGTGTTTTTTTAAAGAAAATTACAGAAATGTGTGTTTTGTTATGAGCCCCGAGAGAGAGGAAGCAAACATTTATGGAATAGAAACTCCAGCAGAACAACAGTATTCACAAAATGAAAAAGACAATGAAAGGAAATTTATGAAAACCAGCAAAAAATAGCAAAAGGAAAAGGAGACAGCAAAGTAAAGCAAGCTGAATACAAAGTAAGCGTAAAGTGAAAGGAATAAAATAAAGCACAAAAAGCACCATGAGGTCAAAAAAGGAAAAAGAGAGAAGTCTGAGAAACACTCACAGCAGGAGAAGCCTGAGGAACATGACAATTACATGAAATGTGGTATCCTGGCCAGAGAACAGACATTTGATAAAAAAACTAAGAGAATCTGGTTTGGTTTTTAGCTTAGTGGGAGAGAAAGACATTACTATTTATGCAAACAACTATGCAATTACAAATAAGAAAAGTGCAAAGGACAAAAGGACTGTGAGACTCTATCCCCAACTTAGTTGAGGGTATGAGGGAGGACTTCCTGGGGGAAGTGACTGAAGCTGAGACCTAAGTGTAGATAGGAGTTCCCTAGCCACTGGGGACAGGTGTGATGAACACTACTGCAGAAAAGTTTGGAGGTGGGCAGAGGGAGAGAGGTGGAAAGTGGACCTATTTATCCTAAGCCTATAGCTAGTGTCTACTTTAAGGGGCAGTCACAATTTTTCTATTTATTAAATATGAACCTATTTATTTACTGACTCCTGAAGAACATGCAGGGTTTTTTTTTGTTTTGTTTTTGTTTTTTTTTAACATCCATGCATTACTTACAAAAATAGTTGGTCATGTACTTGACCACACAGAAAACCTTTATCTCAAAAAGGTGATTCAGAAACCTAAAAAACACCGATGATCTCCTAGGAAAACATAAATTATTAAAATGGAAGTAGAAGTACAAACCTTGAATTAGACCAAGCACCATAGAAGAGATGATAAAGGTGATTAAAAATGCATTACTGAAAAAAGTTAACAGGATTTGATGATTTCATAGCTGAACACTAAGCTTAACAGGCAAGCCATTCTGAACCATTTAAGACCCTAGAAGAAGACAATTCTCATTGTCTTTATGAAAGCAATCCTGTTACTACAACCTAATAAAAATACTGCAAAAAGGTTGATGTCATTCTAATCAGATGCAAAATATTTTAAATGTGATATTAGCTACAATAATCCAGAAATATGTAAGCAGACTAAGAAACTATGGCCAGTAGAGTCAATTGCAGGAATGAAATGTAGGTATCAGGAAATCAAGCAATGTAATTCATTAAATCAACACATTAAAGCCGAAAAATAAATGAACATCCCAAAAGATGCTGCAAAGCCATTTTGATAAACATTCAGGAGTTCTTTCCTTTTTTTATTTTTAAGTTTATTTATTTATTTTGAGAGAGACAGAGACAGCAGAGATGGGGAAGGGGCAGAGAGAGAGGGAGAGAGGAAGAATCCCAAGCAGGTTCCACGCTGTCAGCACAGAGCCTGACATAGGGCTCGGACCCAGGAAGCCGTGAGATCATGACCCGAGCCGAAACCAGGAGCTGCCATTTAACCAAATGAGCCATCCAGGAGCCTTAGGAGTTATTCTTAATAATAACTTCAAGAATATATGTACATGAGGAACCCTCGTAAATATGATATAGACTACAAAACACCGGTAAACATTATCCTAACTAGAAAAACACCCAAATCATTTTCATCGTAATCAGGAACTAGATAAGATTGCTGGCTCTTGTCATTATTATTCAGCATTGTCTTAGAGGTTCTAGCAAAGATAGTAAGAAAAGATAGTAAAATCATTTTAAACACATTTAAAGTCATTTAAAAACATTGGAAAGGGAAGGATAAAACTTTCGTTTTTTGTTGGTAATATTATTGTTATGCCCAGAAATCGTGATCCCCAAAGACCACTAAGGAGCCGAGTCCGATGCAAAAGCAAAAGAGCCTTTATTCGAGCTAGCTCGAGCTCAATCCCCTACCTGCACTGACGCAGCGGTGAGATACCAGGGAGAGAGAGCGAGTTTCAAAAGCACAAAGGTTTTATAGGGGTCTAGGGGCAGTTGGTGAGGTAATGGCTGTGGCCTCAGCCGATTGGCTGGGGAAGGGTCGTGGCCTCGGCCAATTGGCTGGGGAAGGGTCGTGGCCTCGGCCAATTGGCTGGGGAAGGGTCGGAGTCCTGTTACGCAGGTCGCTGGGTGTGTTTTGATCAGGAAGTTTGAAGGGGTGAGCGGGAGGTTACTCAAGGGGAGGAGGCGTGGTCTGAGGTTTCTGCGATTTTCCAGGGAAAGGGGTCATGTCGGGGACATAGTCACTCAAGGTGGAGGACACAGAACAAGATGAAGTCGGCCGGCATAGGCTCGCCCTTTCAATTATATTCTTGGAAAATACAAGAGACATAAGAAAAAAGCACTTGAAATGGTAAGATACAGAGATAGAAAAATGACATACAACAATGAATAGCAGAAATCACCTAAATGTGAGCATGGGAAAAATTAATTTGTGGTTGCAATAAAATGTAAGGCAATACTGTGTGAAAAAAAGTATAAAATCCTAACAACAAGATTCAACCTAATGGAAAATCGTTCTATGTTCTTAGATATATCCTAAATTCTTAGATTTATAGACTGAATGTAATTAAAATGTTAGATCTCCCCAAATTCACTATACGCATGTATATATAATATTTATAATACATTAATTATGATATATACTACAATTCCAGTTAGAATCACAACACTTAAAAATAATATAAAATGTTCTTCAAGCTTATTTGAAAAAAATGAAAAGTCCAATAATAAGATGTATAAAGACCTAGTGAGTGCAGATATTAAAACATACCATACAGCCACAATAATCAAATAAATAGGGCATTGGGTTTTGAAACACATATGGTAGAATAATTGAATGGAAAATCTAGATTCCAAAATACACACTATTTTAATCTATCATGAAGTTTACATTTCATTTCAGTGTGAGAAGAAAGGTACACATTCAACTGGCTGTTCATCTGGAAGAAAACAGAAATGTATTTTCTATTTTCTCTCAGCATTTAAATAAATAAATCCCCGATAATTGAAGACTTCAGTGTAAAGAACTAGATAAAAAAAATTGAGGAGATAAATGAATTATCTAAATTATAAAAGAACATGTAGGAGCCTCCATATACAGTTTAGGATTTGTGGAGAATGTTCTCACCCAAGACAAGAAACCAACAGCTAGAAAAGATTTAAACAAGGTCAGTGAGGAATTGTAGAGGTCAAAATATATTTGCATCACAGATGACAGATAAAAAGTTAATATCTTTAAAATACCAAGAGTTTCACTAATAGGCAACAGAAAATAAAAATAAATATGAATGGATAATTTAGCCCAAAGTGGGCATAGTGGCCATAAGGTATGGATATTTAAAATCATCTGTAATCGGAGCACCTGGGGAGCTCAGTTAGTAAAGCGTCAGACTCTCGATTTTGGTTCAGGTCATGATCTCATGGTTCATGGGGTGGAGCCCCACATCAGGCTCTGTGCTGTCAGCTTGGAGCCTGCTTGGGATTCTATCTCCTCTCTTTTTGTGCCCTTCTCTAGCTCACGCTCTCTCTCTCTTTCTCTCTCTCTCTCTCTCTCTCTCAAAATAAATAAATAAACATTAAGAAAATAAAATCATCTGTAATCAAAGAAATGCAAATTAAAGTAACAACACAATAACCCTTTACAGCCATGTAATTAACAAAGACAATAGAATGGTAACACTGTTACTCTCTTTGGAGGTAAGGATGCAGAGGAAAAGGTACTGTTGCACTTTGCAAACTGAAATGTGAATCGTTACAGTCCTTTTTTTTTTTTTTTTTTAGTGTTTATTTATTTATCTTGAGAGAGAGGGCAGGCGCCCATGAGCAGGGGAGGGGCGGGGAGAGAGGAGACAGAAAATCCCAAGCAGGCTCTGGGCTCACAGCAGGACTTTGATCTCATAAATAGTGAGATCATGGTCGGAGCAGCAACCAAGAGTCAGATGCTTAACTGACTGAGCCACCCAGGCGCCCCCTGTTACAGTCATTTTTAAACTGAAGTTTGGCAGTATCTTCTAAAAATAAAAATTCACATGCACTTTGATCTACCAATCTCATTCCTAGGCAGCTATTCTGAAGAAATAAAAATACATACCGTAATAATATAATTTCACAAGAATGGTGTATCATGTTTATGACAGCATTATTCATACAGTTAAAATTCTGAAACAAGATGAATTCCCATAAAGAGAGGAATGGTTGAATCAATCTTTAAAATAAAAAAATTTAAATATCATAAAACATTATGCAGCCATTAAAAAGAATGAATTATAGCAAAATCAGTTGACTCCGTTAGGATTTCTATGAAGTATCATTGAGAAAATCTAACTGCAGAAATGTATTAACGCTGCATTTCTGTAAATAATACTAATAAACGATGACCAAAGTATGTCATAATGTTGTTTGTGAATGTGTGCACTTGTTTACAAGGCTAGGTTAACACAGAATACTTAGTGTGGTTTGGGAAGGAAGGAGGGAAGGAGGGGGAGGGGAAGGGGAAGGGAGGGGAGAGGAAGAAAGGAGGGACTGAGGGCTGGGGGAGGGAGGAAGGAAGGAATAAATGAGGGAGGTAGGGAGGGATCTGAACTATTTAAAAAGCCAGCATGATCTCCATTTATGTTCTCTTTGTGGAATAAAAACAAATAAAAGACTGCTGGGTTACCAATAGGCAAGCTTTCAGTCACTTTTTCATAAGACCTGACTTTTCTACCTTATTGTTCCTGTGGCTACTATTCTGTTAGCAATTATGTTGCACTTGGCACACTGGGGAGAGTTCTTTTTCATCTTTCCAGCCTATTAAATAAACAGGCACTCCATGTTTCTTTATCACTCCATTTGTCAGGTGGTGTTTGTGCCACATAAAAAGACAGAACATTGCACAACCGTTTTGCCATGCTTGACAGTTTAACGTACCTGCCAATTGGTGTGCCAGCTCCATATTTTAAATATTTTAATTAAACAAAAATAGAAATCTATACAAGTGAACTTCTGAATAGCTGCATTTCTCTTAAGTCCTCGGGTTATAGCCTATTAAGAAGAGAAGCAGGAACCCATGTCTGTAAAGAGCTTTGCATAATAATTCTTGATTCTGGGAATGCCCATAAAACCAGGAGACTAAATCTTCAAGGCCATCTACTCATTTGGGAAATAAAGAGCAGCCACAGGGCGTGTCACTGCCTTCCTCAGTCTACCTCAAATGCAATCCTGCTCCCCTTCCCTAGATTTTCTACTTCTTGTTGGCGTATTCCTTCTCCTCCTGGGCCATCATCTGCCTGGTTCCCTAGACTTTTGTCTTGTGATCTCTTTGAAGCCTTCCTTCTCTCCATATCCATGGAGATCACACAGTTAACTGTTACATTAACTGACCTTTATAGCAAAGGTAGGTTTCAATGACCCTTTACACAGATCTGAACAGAAAGTCAGTACTTACAAAGCTAAGTGGATAGAACAAATCCAGTCCAAAATGTCTTGGGATTTCTTCATAGGGAGAATTCATATTCTTGTCTTCTGCAAATGCTCTCGTATCAAACTCCTCCCTTGCCTGTCTCTAGTGTAGCAACTGAGTATTTTGAGAGGAACTTTTTTTTTTTTTTTTTTTGTATTAGAAACAGAAAATAATTCATTGCATTACTTTGGTATTCACACTCATGTGGAAGCCTGGAGGTTCAAGATGGAATATTAGAAGACAAATCTTTCATAGCTTGTCCTCCAAAAAAGAAAACAGGCTTTGGGAAATTTCAGGTTTCTCAGAAACTACACTTGACATACTGCTAAGCACTGTTCTGTTCCTGTAGAGACGGACAATTATGGGGAAATAATTTTGGGGAGCATGGCCACACTAAATGATAATGACCAAAGACGCCCTGGTGAATTTTGCCATTTTGCGTGACCTTGTACTTGATCTAAATATCAGAGGTGTTAAAACACCAATAAGAATGGCTACCGCCATTTTAATTTGCCTAACGGTGCCCTGAGCACCAGTTCTTTGAAAACAGCTTGGTTTCCAGGCTGAGGTTACCATGGGGACTCAGTCTTTTGCAGCCCTCAGATGGCCATTCTTGAGGACTCTGCTGAATTTATGGGCTCTTGTTTTTGAGAATGTCTGACCATGCAAATGTTCCTTATGGTTGGAAATAGTAATTCTCTAAAACTGCTTGTGACCTCCTAAGGCATTGCCTGATGAATCAGAGGTGTTTGCTTAGTTGCTCAGGGAGGCCCGGGGTGCAGAGGAACAGGCAGGGCATGCTGTTTTCTGTGACCTGGACGCCCCCTCTGAGGCTGTTCCCACCCAGCGGTTTCCCGATCCCTCCTCCCAGCATCTGGGTTTGCTGCTCTGCTCTGAGGACTAAACCAGCTTCCAACCCTGCATGCACATTATCTCCTGATGGGGCCCCCTGGCGTGGGAGCAAAATCCTCCTTGGAAGGAAGTGAGATCCGTGAACACAGAGCAGAATTAAGTGAGATAGGAGAAAGGGGCGCTCATGGCCTCTGTGCTCTCAGGGACAGGCCATTGACAGGAGAACCAGACTGGAAGCCCACCGCCCAGATTTCTCTCTTTCCCAGGCAGACCTTGATGAGCATTCCCAGCGTTTACCTCCGAGATTTCCTTTCTTGTGGTTCCACTGCTGACAACTGCACATGTGGGCAGAACATTCTTTCTGGTTTCATAGAATCAGCGTCTAGTCACTTTGAACTGGGAGCTGTTTTTGTCTTTTGAAGGTAACCACCTTTTTTCCTTGACCCCCTGGTCGCGCCTCTCAAAGGTTCACCCCCTTTCATGCCTAAGTTTGAGGGGTTCTGAGTACAGATCCTCTCTCCCCGCCAGTGCTGGCCAACGTCTCCGGCTGGGAAGGAATGCGTCTGAATTTCTTTTCCCCTGTTCTCCTCCTATTGGCCCCTCGAAAGTGTGTTCATTTAGCACATTTTTCTTCCTCACTCTTAGGGTGGAAGCTGCAAAAGGAAAAGAGCACAAGAAAGCAGAAAGCATAGCCCTAGAGGATTTCAGACGGGGGGTTAGGGAGAGAGTGCCAAAATATGTTCTCTGTCTCACCCTCTTCAAGAACACGAGCGAGTAGGGTTTGGAATTATTTTACCTTGTTTTGGGCACAATCCCTGTGATTATTCCAATCCCTGTGATTATTTAAACTGCAGATTTGAAATAGTCAATGATAGCAGAGTGATTATAAAAAGTGAGAACCGAAATTTGAGTTAATTGACTTTTATCATTTCCTCCGGTCACTTGGAAATTCTATTTTTGCTTTAAGTTGAAAACAGTGAACAACATTTAACACTGTGAATGACTTCACCCCATCCGAAACATGGACAGTAACAAGTGTTGATGAGGATGTGGAGAAATTGGAACCGTCGTGCATTGTTGTCAGACGGGTAAAATGGTGCCACCGCTTTGGACACACTTTGCCATTTCCCTTAAAAGTTAGATAAACCACATACCGGATGGTCCAGCAATTCCACTTCTAGGTGTCTATCTAAGAGCAACAAAAACCTACCCGTACGCTTACTCTGCCATTTATACCACTGTCCATTTGTTAGAAGCAACTCACTAAATACAGCCCACATTCAAGGAGAGGAGAATTAAGCTCTGCTTCTTGAAGGGAAAAGCATCAAATACTTTGTGGACATATTTTATTTATTTTTTATTTTTGTTAATATTTACTTATTTTTGAGAAAGAGAGAGAGAGAGAGAGAGAGAGAGAGAGAGAGAGAGCAGGGTAGGAGCAGAGAGAGGGAGACACAGAATCCAAAGCAGGCTCCAGGCTCTGAGCTGTCAGCCCAGAGCCCAACATGGTGGCTCACATTAGAGAGGAACCCCCCTGCTCGTTAAGGGAAGCGGTACAGCAAAGATCGGGTTGCCTGGATTTGAAGTCCAGTCCTGGCTGAGTGATGTCAAGAAGGTCACTTGTCCTCTCTGGGCCTCAACTTGCTCTTCATTAAAATTGGAAGTGATAGTATGTGTTTCATTGGATTATTGTGAGGCTTGATACATCAATGCCGCATACTCTGTACATATATGTGAACGTGTAGGAAGATTCTTTGGCATTCAGCAAGACCTCAGTGCATACAGTTGTTGTGAGCTTCTTTCTCCTTGGCAGGGAGTCGATTCCACGTGTGGTTGGGGCTGGTCTGAGGCAGGAGGATAAAGAGCATATAGCGTCTGGGGAATCGTCCCCTGATGTGTATACTTCCAGGTCTGAAGTTCTGGTTCACGGTGATGCCCCCATTAAGCTTCTCAATTCCACCTGGACAATGCTATGGAGGACCGCCATGCCCACCTGCCACTTGGTTGGATTTTCTTTTTGTTGAGCAGAGTACAAGTACTTTTAGCCTTGGATCCCTCTCCTAGCCTCGACTTCCTGGTCACTGTGTGATGGCCTTAATCCTGTACGGGCATTACTGCCCCTGGGAGATGCTCTTCCTGATTTGCCCAGCTCACAATGTCACCTTGAACACTTGATTTCCGATCTCTGCGTGACATCTTGGCACCGGAATGTGGGGCCCTGAGGAACTGTTTGTTTTACACTCCCAAATCCTTGAACAAAAATTACGAAGCATTCAACTGTCTTCTCAAAAACTGCCCTTCTCGTCCTTATTCAGTTCCACGAAGCGACAGCTGTTGCTGTGCGTACAATTGTTTAAAATTCTTTCAATTCACGTGCAGGAATCCCGCTTGATGCCTGCTTTGTGATAATCTGATCCCTGAACAGTAACCGGCTCATCAGGACTGTAGGGGAGGGGGGCTCTGTGCAAAACGAATTTGGGGATGTACGGGGGAGAGTAGGATGGACATACAGCCTTCTGAAAACTGAGCAATGCAGCGAGACAACTGTAGGCTTCGTAGAAAGGCTGCGTCTCAGGGCTGATGCTTCCACTGAGTCAGCTGCTGTTTCTCGTGCTTTGTACGTGGACTGTGTTTTGTACTGGACCCACTGCAAACAGACAGAAAACCAGGAAGAAATTTGCTCTCCTTTGCCACTTGCAAGTTGCTTCTGAGTGGAACATTCCGTTTCGTTCAGTTTCCAGAATAGGAGCCCTGCTCTGGAGCAAGTGTTCCTTATGCTTGGTGTCCAGAGGGCGGCTCCAGCAGATCCCAGCGATGGGTCATCCCCAGTGGCTGCTCCTCCGAGCGCATGGCTCCTTTCAGACGATTGGATAGTTTGCTTTTTCCAAAATAATTCGAACCGTCCATCTCCACGGAAGACAGCACAGTCTATCTGCCAGTTATGCCTGGTTTCCTTTTTCTTTTCCCCTCACGATGAGGACTAACAGAGAACCTAAAGGATTCTGAGGAAAACCAGTGACTGCTCCCCAATCCAGCCATCTTATTTGTGTGTGTGTGTGTGTGTGTGTGTGTGCCGTGCCCCCCAGTTTGGCACTTTCTTACCTGATGTCTTCAACTCTTGTCCCCTTGAAGCATGTCCTGCCGACAGGAGGGCATTGCCCCACCAACCCCGGGACAGGCTCTTTCCCTTGGCTGCCGCCTCAAGCGTGTGATGTGGGCATTCTCTTGGGTCCTCCTTGGGCACACGGTTCCTGGCAAAGCTGTGCATTATGGACTTTAGACGACACGGATGTCAGGCCCCGTCTTTGGGAGTTCTCAGAAAATGCCTCAGGGGCTTAGAAACCAAAGGCGAGGGGGATTTTCAGAGAAGAAAGATCAGATTTAGACAGCTTTGAAGCGGTGGAAGGGGGGAGGGCAAGGTGAGGGAAGGGCCAGGTAGGAGGAGGCTGCCAGGAAGACCCCTTCTGAATCAAGGCAGAGCTCCCCCATCCCTCAGGGTCCAAGAAAGGTGCAGCGTCCCAGCTTCCCGGGAGAGCAAGGCCCGCGCAGAGAAGCAATCCTCTTGCCCACCCCAGTTATCCTGGAACAAGATCAGATCCACTGTCGGGTTTAGGCTTTATTTTACACGGTAGTGTAATTTCAGCCTCTTCCTAACTCCAAAAATAGCTGGCACCGACCTGCCGATGCCTGAAATCCCTGTGCCCCCTGATTCCCAATAAAGAGATAAAAGGCTTAATTATGCAAATCTCTGGCGGAGGAGCTCGGGCTGAAACTCATTCATATTAAAATGTCATCAATCAGCTTTGCAGCGGTGGGATGACTGACACCAGCCGTGGCGGAGGCTGTCTGCAAGAGGCGGCCCTGGAGCCTGGATGTGAGGAGGCACGGGAAGGGAAGGCGAGGACGCCCCGTTCCAGGGCTGGCTGCGGCTGCCGGCTGGCTCTTCTGCTATGCCCGCCAGAATCAACGTGGTGGTGTTTCCTCTGAGATAATCCGGATTTAGGGCAGCGAATCAATGAAGTTCTGCTGTGTGATTATTGTCTGGCGTCCAGAGGGTTGAGTTGCACCCTCGGATGCGTCGCCGAAATGGAGTTGGGACTCATTCTTTTGGCCAAGCAGTGCCAGCTGTTCATCACATTATGATGGCTCGGGGTGGGGGAGGCTGGTGAACAGAGGTGGGCTTGGGACCAGGCAGGCCCTTCCCTGCAGGCGAAGACGTTCGCCTGTCTCGGAGTGGACAGGCTCAGCTGGCAGGGGTGAGGCGGGGCAGGCCGGAGCGCTGGGGGCCTCTGAGGTCAGGTTGGGGTCAGTGGGCCGGAAGACAAACCACTTTCAGGTGCAGCTTTAAGTTATGCCTTATTTTGAACTTCTCCCCAGGATATTGGTGGAGACTTACTGTAAGGGACAGCCTGGTCTCGGACAGTTGTGCCGTGGGGATTTAGGGAAGAATTGGGGGCAGCTCCACACAGAGGTACCGAGAGGAAAACCGGGTCTTCCCCACCGATACCCCCCAAAAGGTCAGCGTGACAGGAGCAGAAAGGAGATGTGCGGAGCCCGGCAGTGAGCTGAGGAGGTCATGGTCAGCAGGGGTGGCTGCTGTGTGGGGTGCGATGAGGGCACCAAAGCCGATGAACGGAAGCCTGACCCTGACCACACCGGAGACCTGGTCTCCAGAACTCCCTGGAGTACCTGGGGACCTTTGAGACGTGCTACTATCCGGGAACCAGAAAGCAGGGGCCTCAGGATCATTCAGGCGTAAGAAGAAGATGTTACAGTCCGGGACATGTGGGTTTCTACCATCTGTGCCTCCCTGCTCTCCTTACTTCCTGACCGGCTTGGGAGATGCAGCCATTCTGTCCGAGCAAGTGTTGTTCTCAGGGGATTCATTTGTCTGGTGTTGCGTTTTATGTATTTTAAGAGAGGGAGTGAGTGAGAGCGAGTGAGCGAGCGCCAGGGAGAGGCAGAGAGAAAGGGAGAGGGAGAATCCCAAGCAGGCTCCATGCTGTCAGTGTGGAGCCCCATCCGGGGTTCGAACTCCTGAACCGTGGTATCCTGACCTGAGCTGAAATCAAGAGTGGGACCTTACCTGGCTGAGCCTCCCAAGTGCCCCTGTACTTCTTTTGCTTCTCAAGGAATAGGTCTCTGCAAGTTGATTAATTAATCGATCAGTCCTACCACTGTCATTTTAAAAACCCTAGTGGAGCGGGAGAGAAAAATTGGGTGTCTGTTTGAGTAGTTCTCTACCCCAGCCCTCAGTAAGGTTTTTCTGGACTACCTGATCTATCTCCTGCCTTTTTTTTTTTTTTTCCTCTATAGAGCTTACGTGGCCAATTATCTTGTTTCTTGGCTATTTTTCCCACTAGACCAAAAGCTTCATGAGAACAGGGATTTTTTTGCCTCTTTTGTTCACTGTTTTATTGACTAAGAGTCTAGAACAGTGTCTTGCACTGTGCTCTATACATATTTACTGATTGAATTAACTAATCAAACTTTTATTTGCTGTGAGCAAATATTTGTTATTTGACAGTATTTGTTAATCTCGGAAATAGACACGTTTAACTACTTGGGACACCAGGGAATTCTCCATTCTTTGTTGGAGAGGTGAAGTAGTCAAAGCACAGAATGGAAGTTATTTCATTAGCTTTGGAAAACTTTACACAATGTCCCTATGTGATGACGTCCTTGTCTATGGCTTCTGTCCTCCTAATGCCCACTTTCTTTTAACAATATATATGGGATAATATAGCAGGAAGTCTAAGATCTAGAGTTTCAACCATGCCGTCAAGAGCTTGCAATCTAGTAGAAGAGTTAGCTTTATTGCTAAATAATGACATGCAATGTGATTCGTGCAATAAGAGAAATATGGAAAGAAACAGGTGGATTCAAGAGGGATGGTCACGAAAGTCCACGCCCGAATAGGGCTTTGAGGAATAAATAAGTTATCACGTGACCAACAAGAGGGAGAGAAGGTCAATGCAACATCACAGAGATGTGAAACAGTGGTTTGGTATCACTGGGCCAGTAAGCATATGGACAGAAAAGGCAGGAATGACAAAACTGAGGTGACCTAAGGGACACAGCTTCAGCTTGGGCACCGGTCACTCTCTTGGGTTTCAGTCCTGTGTGTTGAACTGGCTGGTGGGCACCTCCACCTGGATGGCTCCCAGCCATTGCAAGCACTACACGATCAGAGCCCAACTGACCACCTTTTCCAACATGGTTCCCTCCCTCCCTGCCCCGCTCCCCTCTGAAACGTGCTCTTCCTCTTCCTTTTCCCTTTTCAATTAAAGGACAAACCACAAACTAGAAACTCAGAGTAATCTGTAGCTACTTCCATTTCTCCATCCTTCTGCAACCAACTGATACATAAATCTTATGAATTCCAGCTCAGAAATATCCTTAAAAATCTCTCTACTTCTGTCCCCACAAATATTGTCCACCGGGACTGGTTACCACGGCTTTCTGCTGGATTTTCCATCGTCACACTGCTCTTCGTCACTCCGGGCTGCCCTCATCTCAGCCGCTAGTCATTCTCATGGCTGTTACCTTCTGGAAGCTTCTCCTCAGCACCCATTAGGTCCTGGGCTAATTAGAAAAGGACAGATTCCAGTCTGGTCTTAGGTACATGACTTGGCCATGCTGGAGTTGAGGGAGGATGCAAAGTGACAGGTCAAGCTCCCTTCACACAGATTAGAGAGGCCTTCTCTCAGTTAGCAAGTGGTCTGGGGTTAGACCTCGCTCATCACCAGAACCAGCCTACCCCCTGCGACAAGCAATGGGCATTACAACAAGAGAGGGAGAAGTCAGGCCACCAGCCCGGCCTTTCCTGCCGATTTGTTGGAGTTTGTCCTTAGAGATCTCACCAGTAAGCTCACCATACCAGCTCTTGGCATCTTTAGATCATATGGCACCCAGACTGATCTGGAGCTCCCTGGGTCTTGGCATTTTGGTTTGAAAGTGTCTTCTCTGAGGGTGTCAAATGAACACTACATTTACATAAATACTTCTGCAAGTAACAAGGAACAGGGGAAAGCAACATGTTCTAGAATGAAAGGAAAAGCAAGTTATCATGGATTGGTATCAGCTCAGGAAGGCCAGTGGTAGGAATCACTTTATTTCTCTCTAAGGAGAAACCAAAAGGAAGAGGGAAAGGCAAAGATGGGGGTGTCTTCATATCCCTGCTCCTGCATATAAGAACATGCCAATTCTCTTTTAGCCCATTTTAAGTCTCTGCCATCAGAACAAATGTGAATCCACCTCTCTGCTTTTTGGCTCAATACAGAAAGCCCAACGTCCCTGCTGCAGCTGAACAATTCCTGGCTCGTGACCATCCAGCTTTATCTCCTGCTCCACTCACTCCTATCCTCTGTACCCTCTGACCTCGGCCTGAGCCACGCCCCACTTCTGCCTGATGCCCAAGCCCGTCCTTTCCCTTCACATCCTAGGTTTTCCATGTGCCAGTCCCTTTGTCACTCTTCTGAAGTCGCTGGGGGTCACCACCACCTCTGGGCTTCATAGACTTTGCAGTAACTTACTACTGGGTATTGTATATATATTCATCTTCATTACTTACAGAATCTGCATTTGCAAATTCACCCACTTTTCAAAACTTACTTGTAATCCCCAAATCAATACTCACTGCTCTTTCCTGGTCATTCTTGGCACAGAACTGGAGTCACCATTGTTCATGCACATTCCCAGCTGAGACCAAGCAAATGTGACCTCTGCCTTCCTGATTCAGCTCTCATGCCGTAAAGAAGTATCCTCTTCACGGTGTATTCAGTACCACGTTTTCCCCCTTTTTGAGCTTTTTGTTAGTGATTTTGCTGTTTAAAATGGCCCCCAGGTATAGTGCTGAAGGGCTGTCTAGTGTTCCTGAAATCAAGAAAGCCGGAATGTGCCTTACAGAGAAAATAAGTGTGTCAGGTAAGATTTGTTTAGCCAAGAATTTTAGTGCTGTTGGCTGTGAGTTCCATGTTAATGAATTGACCGTATGGTACATCTAGAAAAAGAAAGAGGAAATGCACCGATCTGTAAGTGAGGCGACTCTGGAAAGTAACACTGATAATGCATGATGAAGTTATGGAAAAGATGGAAAGCATCTAAATTTGTGGATTCCTGAGATGATGGCCCATTAAAAAAAAAAAAAGGTAATAAAGCATTGTGGTGAGGCTGAAAGCCTAATAAATCTATAGTCACATTACTCGGGGTCAGGAAAATATTAAGCCTTTCTTGACTGTTGTTTTCCTATAAAGAAATACCGTAGCTCAATCATTATTAGTAAGAAATAGATATTGAGTAAGGCATGTTTAAACAGAAATTCACATAGAATAAGGTTATATATTTATTGGTTGACACAAATGTTGTGAGCAGAGGCTCCTGGGAACCTGCCCCTATATTTCTGTCAGGAGCAGTGGTCTGGTACTCGCTAATTCAGTTCACGGTGACTTTAACGAACAGAACTGCTACAAGTAACAAGAAAGGACTGCTGCTTATCACTGTTTCTGTTCCACACCGTCTTCTCTGCAGCCACACCTCTGCCTGCCCGGTGTCCCAGCCCCCTCCAATGTCGTGTGGATGTGGACCGCACATGTGAACAAACGTCCTCTGCAGGAAATTTTGCTGCAGAGGAACAGCACTACTTGGGATTTTGAGCCTCATCTGGGCACAGGAGCATGTGGGTTAGGAGACATCTGGGTGGCCTGTGGGTGGGGTTGCTAGAATGGAAGTAAACACTCTCCAGAAGATGTAGTCGGCCGGGGGCGAAGGCATGTGCCACTTCGCATGCTGTCCGTTGTTCAAACTTGCTGGCTTTGCAGTGATACAGAGCTGTGACTGCAAGTGTTTATTTCCTAACTCCTTGTTCGGTCAGCACACGCTGATTTTGCTTTTGTGTCAGCATGTGCCACTGCCCTTAGCTGGGGTCTATTTCATCCCTGTACATCACCTTCCTGAGAAGAAGACATACAACCGGTTTTTGTGCGGCCAAATATCAAGAGCCAGCAGAGCAACGTCATCCCTGAGAATTTCAAGACGTATGCTTGCATCAGGTTTGAATTCATATGGTCTGGGGGCTCAGGATGTTTGTAGCCGGTGGCCGCCAGAATGACCACCGTGTTCTCTTCTTTCCCATAGGGGGCAAGTGAAATTCCTCCTTTGGCTAGGACAGGAAACCTTTCACGGAAGGGGGGAAGGCATGAGAGGGACGAGCAGAGGGCAGGGTTTGGATAATTTTTATGCGGGCATATGGTCTCTTGGGCTGCTGTGCCTTTTGCAGCCTGTAGCCGAGACTACCAGGGAGCTTCTGCTTAACTTAATGAGGAGCTACTCTAGTTATTTGTTAAAAGTAAAGCAGACAACAAATAGAGTGAAGGCCAGAGGCTCGGGGTCAGATGTGGCTACTCTTCGTGGCCCAGTGGTGCAGCCAGAAGTCCCTTCATCATATCTCAATTTCTCGTCTACCCTGTGAAAATGAAATGTAGCTGTAGTTTCCTGAATCTTCAATAAAAATACCGTAGATGTGTTTTTAGAACTTCCAGACTTCATAACAATGAAACGTAAAAAAAAAAAAAGCCCTTCCCATCACCTTAATGCCTTAGACGCAAATTAAGGCGCCCAGACTGTTAGTGTTTGTTGGTAACAACATCCTTGTATTTGGGAGAGGTACTGAAGACAGGTTTTCCGCTTACAGGATGAAGCATGAAAATCAACATATATTTTTATAGAAAATAGGAAATATTTAATGTATATAAATTTATTTGCCTTGGCAATTATTTACAATTGATGATTGATACCAACAATTGAGGTAAAAATATACATGAGGTATAAATATAATATTTAAATGCAATATCATATTTTATTTCCATTGGCAAGATAACAATGAATAAAATACTGTGGTATTTGACAAAGAAGCTCGATGCATCTTTTCCCTCATTTTTCCTGTTTTATTTTTTTAGACGCACTAGGTTATGCAGCAGTGACGTGATTAGTACGCGCGCAAAAATGGGAAAGTCAGGTAATTTAAAGAGAAGGGGGGTCATGAATACAACCGTATTGGTTTTAGTACCCTCTTGCTTCCCAGAGTGTGGTCTTTGGGCCAGCAGCATAGGCATCCCCGAGACTTGTTTGAAATGTAGAATCTTACTCCAGACTGCCTGAATTAGAGTCTGCAGTTGATCAAGATCTCCGGGTGATTCGTGTTCACGCTAAACTTGGTGATACAGTACGATTCATCCGTGTGTGTCTAGCGTATTTTCCAAACCCCTAGGATTCCATCTCTGGACCAGTGTTAAACTAGATTAAACTTCATTAATCTTGTCTATGCATATTAAGGTAATCCAACATATATGGTTGAATTTAAGATGCATGGCAGAAATGAATTTGTTTTCCTCACGGAGCATTGCCCAACTTGAAAATTATGGGTTTGCTGGCCACTTCTTTGTAGGCAAGGAAATGAAAAATTCCCAGGTCATAATTCAAATAGTATGATTTTGCTTGCACCATAGAGAACTCATATATAATATTTTTATTTCTCTCAATAAAAGAATTGCACATTGCTGATAGGAAAAACATTACATAATAACATAAATGCATAACAATACAAAAGAAAGGGAAAACACTCATTTAAGGTTTTTTTTTTTCCCTCCCATACCAGTTGCTAAGTTATGATGCCAATCTTCATGGATTACCAAAGAAAATCTCTTCCTGAAGCCAAGCATAATAACTTATCTTTCTCTCTACCATTGTCGAATTACAATTAACAAAAAAACTCCACAACTTAAATCCATTAGCAATGGGTTAAGGAGAGTCAATCTGCTTAGTCTATACAATAATAAA
Source organism: Acinonyx jubatus (assembly GCF_027475565.1). Classification (NCBI taxonomy): domain Eukaryota; kingdom Metazoa; phylum Chordata; class Mammalia; order Carnivora; family Felidae; genus Acinonyx; species Acinonyx jubatus. The sequence goes on from NC_069380.1 coordinate 12,058,063, forward strand.
TAAGTTTGGGTCAAACGTGTAGGTAGCTTGACTGGCTAATGAAGAAATATGAAATTAAGAAACCTGTTTATATTTTCTAAGAGTTCTATTTTCGCAGAGTACAGTTTTGGTCTTATCGTTAGTTTAAAACCCTGTCTTTTAAATTGCAAAAGTTTAACGAATTATATCTTAAGAACATCCTCCATGGCAAAATAAGAATTCCCTGAAGCTGTAATGGTCCAGGACTCTCAACTGACCATCGCCTCCCCCGTCTAGTGTCCAGAGTTAAATTCAGTGCAATGTATCGGTAAGAAAATGCCGATTAACTGTGACCAAAAAGGCCACTGGTCATACAGAATGACATTTAGGAACATGATAAAATGTATCTATGAAAACTCGATAAAACACAGAGGCTCCCTTGGGCTTTGACTATGCAAAGGCTATTATATTTGGCTCTAACCAGCAGGGCAATGAAGTTCTTGCAGTCACTTGCCCTGACTCCAGTGGCCCGTGGGCATCTGACATTTCACCAAACTGCATCCGGCTGGGTCCACTGGCCACTGGCAACCTAGCCTTATACTTGGTCATGACTTCTACTCCACTTCTGTGCTTTTAAGAGGAGTAAGTATTCTTTTCCCAGCATTCTCCAGCACTCCAAGCTCAGTTTTTGAAGGACGCAAGCAAACTGACAACACATAACAACTTTCAATGTTGTTTTCCTTTGGTTAGCTAATCTTTGGTTAGACATCGGGGCCGACCGACAGACTACACATTTTCATACCTGGGTGTTAGCAGCAGGACAGTGGGGGGCTGGGCCCAGAGCAACTCGGAAAGAACCACGTGAGTGAGGAAGGGACTCACTGAGTCAGATGCATTCGTTTTCAAAAGACGCAATTATATATAAAATTGATACTGTGCATATATACAGTGAAGATAGAGATATACACACATATGTACATATGCTATACATACATTTATTTACAGTTAAGAGTATGCTTCTTAGAAGCCTTTAAATAGCAAATTAGGCAATGCACAAGAAATAATCCATTTAATTTTAAGTAACATAGATAAATGTTCCGATTTTTAAAAATATTATATTAGTAGGGATGTAGCCGTCTCCAGGAAGGCTAGGAAAGTTCTCAGCAATTCTTGCCTCTTCAACATTCCGACTTCTCAGTGTTTCCATTTTTAAGCATTAACCACGTCTCTCTCTCTCTCTCTCTCTCGCTTTCTCACGAGCAGCCTCTCCCACAAGTGTTTCCGTTCACTTCCTCTTCCCTGAGTTTGATGTCGCACTGGGGAAAACTCAGATTTTAGTTTCTGGACCCTCAGCAATGAGGGGCTGAAAAGAGTTTCTAATCCTGGCAACTTCTGCTGCACACAGATGTCCAAAGCCTTTACTGTACCACTCTGGGGAGTGACCTCTGTGGGGACAAAAATGAGAAAGGAAGTGGGAAAATCTTTTTCCAAACCTCAGCACTTTATCACGGCAGACCGGGCTGTGCTGTGGCCTGCACCTCGGGGCGCATGCCTACAACTCGGGGCTGACGCCTCGAGGGTCTGAGAACCTCACTCTGTCATCAGGTACCTGGAAGATGCCTTTTTGGCCAAGTATTCAGTCTGTCTCTTCAGGGTTCACTGGGTGCTTCGCAGCAATACCATGTCCCCAGAGAAGATTCAGACTGAATTCTGGAATTCACTGAGAACACTCAGTGTCCACGGACCCAGACCAAGAACCTGTTTGGCATCGTGACTGCCTTGACGGGGTCGGAAGGAAGTTCGTTTCTTCTCAACGCACGGCAACAGGAGGGGGCGGCAAGAGGAGAGCAGGCGCGACAGAAACACACGAGAAGGGGACTCGCGAGCGCCGTGCTGCCACCGGGCGTGTGTTCGCCCTGCCTGAGAAGCACACAGAGTGGGAACGGCACTGAACGTAAAGAAAAGCAAAGGGCTGCAGGAGAACGTCAGAAGCTTGGGAAGGAGGGGGAAAAGGAAAACAGAGAGGGGGAGCGATCACCTACGAAAGCACGCGAACGGCAGCGAAAACACCAAGTGGGGTGAAACGGGGGATCAGGACGACGAACGGCGCCCTGGCGACTCCGGCCCTTGAGTGAGCCTGCCGTCCCCGGGAGGGCACACTTACTTCAGGTCTATCCTGCAGATGTGGGTCAGTCTCGATTTGCCGGAGCCACAAGGTTCTATCAAGTACTGAGAATCCATCACCACGGCCCGCACGCCGCCCATGAGCTGGGCTTCCTCGTGCTCCACGGAGAGGGACACCAGGGTACACGTTCCTTTGGGCAGGTCCGTCTTCCAGGTCCTGTGGCAGAGCACCCAGCACCGCAGGATTAGGGCCGAGAGAGAAAGAAACACGTGGGCGCGGCACTGAGGTTCGCGCCTCTGTTTTCCCGCTCAAATCCCAATCCTGGTTACTTCAACGGATGGTTTCCAGAAGGGTGTGTAAAATCTTTACAGTACAGTTCAAAGCAAGGGTCTCAGCCCTCCGACCCAGAGGCCAGAAATGGTTTTTCAGCTTTCCTTTTATTTTTATTTTACTTTATTGATTAAAAAAAATTATTTAAACCTTTTGTTTTAATGTCTGTTTACTTATTTTAAGAGACAGAGACACAGAGAGCAAGCAGGGGCAGGGCAGAGAGGGAAGAAGACAGAGAATCCCGAGAAGGCTCCGTGCTGTCAGCAAAGAGCCCGACACAGGGCTCAAACCCATGAACTGTGAGATCATGACCTGAGCTGAAATCAAAGGTCGGATGCTCACGTGACTGAGCCACCCAGGAGCCCCAGTCTTGCAGCTTTCCAGTCTGCCTCTGGAACCCCAAATCAAGGCTGTAGAGGTTCCTGGCCATTATTGAACGGTTGGTCTTACGGTTTTAGAATTAGGACTTGCCCATTCAATTCATTCAATAAACATCTCCTGGACACGTGAGAAGCCACTAAGAACACAAAGATACACAGCCAAGGAGGAGAAACAGACATACAGAGCGACGTCTGAAACCCCGAAGTGAGTGCAGTGATGAGGCTATGCACGGAGTGATCTGCAATCACGTGGAAACGAAGGCAGGGCTGACAGGGGAAGGCTTTCCGGAAGTGATGCTCAGCTCAGTCTTACAGGACAAATGAGCTGGTGTGCTTGGCCTGAAGCAAATTAGACACATGTGGACTGCTAATTCTTTTCGAATACCTGAGTGGCTCCTAAGCAGAACAAGAAAAAAACACAGTCGATTTGACTCCAGCAGGCAGAGATGCGACGGCGTGTGTCAGCTCAGTATAGAGAAGACCTGCCTCACAAAGTACGCTCTCCAAAAATGAAACAGGCTGTCTGAGGAGTAGGAAGTTCCCTGTTACGGGAGCCATTCAAACAGAGAGGGGGCTACCGCTTGGAAAAATGTTGCAGACGGAAATCAGGAACTGCGAGAGAATCTGTGTAACCATCATTTCTATCGTAAGATACGGGTTTCATTATCATAATCCCAGTTATTTACATCACCAATCCCCTCCCTTGCTTGGCCATATCTTCTATAACTTTGTCAGCCCTGTCCTACTATACCAGGAAGAGAAACTACTCTGGGTGCCCAGCAAGACCTTGGGAAGAACAAAGCCCTATAGAAATGCCTAGCAACTTCTCCACGGGTGGGACCCTTCCCTTCACGTGAGATGAAGTGATTAGCAATAAAAACTGGAGGTTGTACAGATTTGTGGGGATAAAATGGAAGAATCCTCAGTAGCTACCACGGGAAGCTCCCGAGGATCTAGGGAAGGAGACAAAGAAGTAAATGTGGTGGTCCTGAATGGAGACCAGCCGCGTACCAGCTGGTCTAGAGAGGGAGACACTCTGAACAGGAAGCATCTCAGCCTTGTGACCTCCTCACCGTATTTGTCACCTTCTACCTTCTTGTGTCAGAACCACCTTCTACCTTCTTGCGTGGTTAATTTTCTCGAGCGTCGAGTTCTTCCTGCTCAGAGCCTCATGATGCAACCACTTTCTCTTTCAAGCTGTGGATTAACTATCGGTGCTGTGAGACTCTGCCCTAACCAGTATGTTTAAAATTCAACCCCTTACTATCCTCCTATCTTCCTTATCGCCCCCACCCCAAGATAAGGAACCTGATCCCCTTACTCATTATTTATTGATCCTCCCTCCCGGATAAAATGCCAACCCCAAGAGAGCAGGACTGCAGTCTCTTGTATTCACGGCGTTATCCCCACAGACTCCCCACGGTGCTGGAATGATGTCCTGTACTGAGAAACAGGCTGGTGGGACTATGGGATGGATAGAAGGACGAGGCTCCATGCCTGGACTCTGGCCCTCAACCTCCTCCAAAGGGAGGGAAGAGGCACGCCATGGCACGGTTCCATCCCAGAAGAACTGGCTGCCATCCCAGAAGAACTAGTTGCAAGAGTGAAGATGTGAACTTTAACTTCCACGAGATGACTAATGTCCCAACAACTGTGGGACTAAGCCACCCTTAAAACTGCCCACGTTCTCCACCAGGATCCCAAGGTTGCTAAGATAAACACATATATTTCGGCAAAAATGACCCTTAGAATTCAAGGTCCCAAGGACCAACTCCAAAGGCATAAATAGCCTGTGTGAAAAGTAACCTGTGGTTTGCCATCAAAACTAGTTTCATAAAGTATTTGAAACAGACGTCGGGGAATTTCACTAGTGATTCCTTTTGCACTGCTGATCTATGGGAAGAGACACTGTCTGCCATCAGTTATCAATAAAAAAAAGCATATATTGGTTTAATTACATTTTATTTGGTTTCTTGGTATCCTCAGTCCCTGTCCTTTCTGATTCGATGCTGGCTCCCCAGCCCATGTGCACAGCTATACTCTGCACGCCTTCTACTGCTGGCTGAGCACCCCTTCCAAACCCAGAGGGCAAGGGGCCAGAACTCAAGCCAGAAAGCTATCAGAAGCAACACCTGAACAGAAGACACAAGGCTTTGCAGGCCTTTCAGGCCCTGAAATCCTCCTGGATACCCAGCTGTCTGTGCATAGTTGGGCCTAAGGCACAGTTGGGCCTCGGGGTTGTGCCAAGGTTTCCACGCACGGCAATGAGTTATGAATCTCTGAGGTTGCACTGATGGATTTTGAGGTTGCACATACTTCTGTCTTAAGAGGTACCCACACCAAAGACTTGCTTTCCCAAGGGAGAAAAGGCAAAATCAGGAGAAAAGTCAGAGTCAATTTGCATAACATGGCACCAAGTCCCACTGGACCAACAGCAGCTTATTCTTGGGACTCTGTTCTGAGGAAATGAGCAGTATTTATGGCTTAATAAACCGTCTGCTCCGTAATGAAAGGGGCCAGAGGAGAGCCCAGCACAGCTGTAAACCGGGTGAAGGAAGCAGGAAGTCGGGCATAAATACAACAGAGTCAGGTGTCGCTGAGGGCAGCGAGCACCGGCTCAGAGTTCCCAGCAGAGGCTGAACTTAGGTGATAGAACTGTGCGAAATGTTTAAATATGCAGCTCTTTTTTTTTTTTTTAAGTTTATTTTTTTAACGTTTATTTATTTTTGAGACAGAGAGAGACAGAGCATGAACAGGGGAGGGGCAGAGAGAGAGGGAGACACAGAATCTGAAACAGGCTCCAGGCTCTGAGCTGTCAGCACAGAGCCCGACGCGGGGCTTGAACTCATGGACCACGAGATCATGACCTGAGCCGAAGTCGGATGCTTAACTGACTGAGCCACCCAGGCGCCCCTAAATATGCAGCTCTTAATCTGCTTCTGGAAACAAAAACATCTTAAACCCTAGAGTCAGGCTTACCTGAGAACCACGAAGTCCCTGGAAGGATGGGGGGCCATGCTGTTCAGCACGTACTGATAGATTTCTGTTTGCTTGTCCAGAGTTTCCACAACCTTCCACTGCACAAAATCCTCATCCCACAGGTGACGCTCTCTCAGCACACGATTCAGAACCACCGAGGGGGGCGCTTCGACCTCCGCAGAGGCCTTCCATAGCTTCAGCGGATGCCCGTCCCCCACCTTGGGAAAGACACCATAGAAGGCTGAAGGGGCCAACTAGTTCCAACGAAAACCTACCATACTTCACTGGGCGCTCAAAAAACATCACTGGTTATGTCACTGGGAAGTGATTCTGCATATCTCAGGTTTAAGACGTTAAGATGTTAATCTTTAAGCTTAGAAGAAAAATAACAGTGATCGTACAAATAATCTCCATCAACACACACGGTATTTACTGTGTGCCAGGAAAGATTCTAACCCATTTGATTTTTAAATAGCCCTCCTCCAACAGTGGTAGGATTATGTCCATTATGCAAATGAAAAACCAGGCACAGAGAGGCATGTGACTTGCCCAATGTCACACAGCTAAAGGACAAGGATAAGATTGGTACTCTGTACTCTGATTACATGCACCAGGGACTGCTTGGTCTCTAGAGTGGATCTTTGACCTGTTTGTGTGTGTGCCAAGCCCCATGGACAGAGTGGCCATTTTTTTTTTTTTTTTAAATTTAAGAGTGAGAGAGAGAGAATGCTAGTAGGGGAAAGGGGCAGGGGGAGAGAAAGAGAGAGAATTTTAAACAGGCTCCACACTCAGTGTCTGCCTAACATGGGGCTTTATCCTAAGACTCTGCGTTCATGACCTGAGCAGAAACCAAGAATTGGACACTCAGAGCCCCTAGGTGCCCCTGAGAGTGGCCATTTTTATTTATTTATTTATTTATTTATTAAAAAAAAATTTTTTTTTTAACGTTTATTGATTTTTGAGACAGAGAGAGACAGAGCATGAACGGGGGAGGGTCAGAGACAGAGGGAGACACAGAATCTGAAACAGGTTCCAGGCTCTGAGCTGTCAGCACAGAGCCCGACGCGGGGCTTGAACTCACGGACCACGAGATCACGACCTGAGCCGAAGTCAGACGCTTAACTGACTGAGCCACCTAGGCGCCTGAGAGTGGCCATTTTTAAAGCAAAACAAATCCCTGCTTGTTAGACATGGGGGTAATTTTGTTACAACCCTGAGATTACCTTTTTGAAAGCAAGATCTGTATTGTCTGTGCTGGAGCACGTGACCCAGCCTTTGAACTTCTCCTTGGCTTCTTTCTGGAGCCCCTGGACGAGATGTTCCAGGTACATATGGAAAGTTGCTCCGCTCTCCTCCAGCTGGGACCCCAGGTCTTCTAGAGTTGGAGCGTGGATCTCAGCCTCCACGTATGAGTTATGGGACTGGGCTACCAACTCATGTGGGACCTGAATCAACGGATGCACACAAAAGCAACATACTGAGCTAAAGAAATGCTGAAACTAATAGAGAAAGCAAAGTAATTTTGTCAAAACCCACAGTGTGGGCAACGGGCCTAGCGCCATGGGGATAGTTTCCCAAGATCAGTGGCAAGGCTGGGGTGGGAGAGTTTCCTAAAGTCAGGAAAAGCAAATATGTTTCTGAGACTACAGTTATTATCCAAAACATTGCAATGACTTCCCATTCATTCTTTCCGTTTTCCTTTTAACGTATTTTTCTTCGGTTTGGCAAAATGTGGGCTCAGGAAACTTAAAGCACATAGACTTAAGAGAAACATCAAATATGAGTCAGAAATAGCTTTACCTTTTTAGCACACTTTTCCCATTTACAGATGCCAATTCCACCACAAAAAGTATGCCAGCAGTCTACTTCAATAACTTCTTAAACACATCTGTGGGTACACTCAGAGCCTGTCATTGATTCTTGGTTCACAGAAACAAGAGGGTTACGCAGATGTTGAACCTAATCAGGTCCAAGGTAACACATCCAACATAATTGGCTGGCTGGCCTTGAAGCTGGCACTGGAGGGCAGTGGAACCATTTTCTTGAAAACCATCATCACGGTAGCCCCAGGTGTCTAACTGTCAGGGCCTCAGTGATACAGAGCTCCTCATGCTTCTTGGGGGCAACGACCAGAGCTACGTTGTGTACTATTGTCATTATAAAATCAGGAACAAACACATATAAGCCGCAAATGCAGCAACGGTTCCAAGCATCCTCTCTGGCTCCAAGAGCTATGAGGAAGGCTGCTGGAAGCGGTTACTCACCTCAAACAGTCTGTCGCATTCTGTGATCATGTGGGCAAGCCCCTGAGCCGCGGCCAGGTTCTCACTGAGGTCCTTTTGATCTGGCTTCCCGGTGGCATATTTCTTCTGTATGGCTCTATAATTGAAGGACAGAGCTGTAAGCGGATCCCAAACCCAAGAGCTTTTCGCAATCCAGAGCTTGTCCCTTTTGTTTTCGGTTCCTGTCCAAGATGCTAATCCAGATCCCAGACTTTCTCATTTCCAAATAAAAACAATGACCACACAGACATTCTGAGTCAGGGGAAGAGTCTGACAGCTCACAATGAAAAACCTTGGAAAAATACAAGGGCAGGAGTAACTGCTGGGGGAGAAATTTATCTATTTTTTCCCAAATTTGAAACCATGTCTTTACAGGCTGCTGTTCTCAGGTCTTAAGTCCTGCTTTTTTCATAAAAGATTGTAAATATGACTTCTTTCGCACCCACACACTACATACACACCAGAACACAATGCCTCAGGCTTTCTGGATGGCAATGGCCATCCTTCAGTACTACTTGGTTTTATATCTGAGCACATGAATTAGCTCACCTTGAAACATTTTCTTTCTTTTTCTTAAAGTTTATTTATTCAGAGAAAGAGAGAGAGAGAACGAGCAGGGGAGGGGAAGAGAGAGAGAGGGAGAGAGAGAATCCCAAGCAGGCTCCATGCTGTGAGCGTAGAGCCCCATGCAGGGCTTGAACTCACAAACTGTGAGGTTGTGACCTGAGCCGAAACCAAGAGTCGGATGCTTAACTGACTCCGCCACCCAGGGGCCCCTTGGAACATTTTCTGATTATAATAAACTAAATGCTGACAAATCCCCAAACTGAAGTACAATACTAGAAGTGTTTTTTGTTTGTTTGTTCGTTTAATGAACTATGGGGAACATCGAAGAATTATGGCTGTTGATGAGAAAAACCCACCTGGGGGAGCTTTCTTTCTTCAGTAAATTAAGATGAAAGAGGGAGGGGGCCAGACACACAGCCAGGTTCATGGGTGTCATCTGATTCTCTTCCACCGAGTTGACCACGTCACTCAGGAAGCACAGCAGCGTCTGCAGGACCTCCCTGCTTTCGTCGGCCAGCAACAGGACGGCCGCCTGCACTGCTTGCAGCCGCTGCTCCTTGGGGACATCTGCAGAAAGGCGGGTGCCGGGTCATTAGAGGAACAGCCACAGGAGGAGCCAGCTGGGGGCCCGTGAGGAAGCTCCACCTTCCCGGTGTGCAGACCCCCTCAGAGATATGACCATCACCGACTACCATGGTGACAGCCACTAACGGCACAAAGAAGTAAGTCACCGCTTAGGCCTCACAGCTGCTGAGAGGCAGAGCTGGGACTGGAACCCAAGTAGTCCAGCTCCGGACCCGCTGCCTTAACAAGAAACGCTGTTTGGCAAGGAACGGCCCCGTCCTGGCCTTTCACGGTCTCTGAGCTAGCCACCTGCTCAGCCGTTTGCAAACTGTTTTTCTGCTCTGACTGCAGCTGGCAGCTGGCCGGGGCACAGTCAGCCTGGCCTCCCTCATGTCCACCCTCCCACCAGATAGCTTGGGAAGCACCTCTCAGGAGGCCCAGGGCTCCGGGGCACGTGTTTGCACACCACTGTGTTAGGGGACGGCGGCCTCGCCTTTCCCCACCTCTAGCAGAGGAGCCGGGCCTCGATGCCAGCTTGGCGCAATTAACCACGAGTGGTGGGATGGAGCTGGCTGGCCCTCTCGAATGACTCCTAGAGGCTCGGCTCCTTGAGGGTCAGCCGGACACATCTTCCTTTCTCCTACAAGTCCCCCAGGGCTTGGTGCAGAGGGAGTGTGCTATTGCTTCATGCGGTGACCTAGTGTCACGCATTTCAGAGTTTTGGGGAGTATGGAAGTTGAGGTTATACTTGGGGAAGAGGATCCAGGTTCCCGAGGGTGATGGGGAGGGTCTGGCCGTGTCGGGCCACTCTCCTTCGGGGTGGTCCGTGTGGGGTGGTGGTGGTGGGTGCTGGCCATGCAGGTCCAGAAGGGTGTGGGCCCCAAATAGGTGATGTGAACCGAAAGGGAAAATCCCAGCAAACGGCTGCTAGGCACTACATTATGCTGCCCCCTGGCTGTGTTCATTACTGATCTTTTAGGTCTGACTCAATGCCCTTATACCTCTGACTCTGAAAGACCCGGTCAAGAATTCACTCTGGTTACATGGTCTTTCTTAAAATACCATGTTCTAGAACAGGTGTCTGCAGTGGGGTGTCTGTCCTCTGAAGGGGTGGAGGAAATGCACTTGTGATAATCCTTGACATGAGAGAAGAAAATATCAGGATTTTCAATGGTGTTTATGTTTTCTCTCATGCTTTAAAAAGACTGACTGGGTACGTTTTATAATGTTTGTCATAGTATATCACAGTATATTTCTATTATGAAAAATAAGTATACATGCTCAGATATTTACTAGTGGTAGGGGTACATGATAAAAAACATTGGAACCTGCTGCTTCAGAGGGCCTGTGGTGTGACCTTCATCCCGGGTCTGGATCCTCTCCATCATTGTACATCCCAGGGCCGGGTACCCTCTGGACCCCAGTCACGCAGCAAACCCACATTTCTGGAAAAGCCTGATGTACAGTCAATGTTTTAGAAACCATCTCTACCCCTGCTACGTCCACTGTGTAGTGGCACAAGACAGCCCAGGGTTTAGTAGAAAAGAGCCATTTTGTTCAAATTATAGCAGAACCTTTTTCTTTTTTCTTGCTTGTGCTGAAACAGAAGCAGATGCTTCAGGCGTGTCACTGAAGTGTTATAAATTCAGCTGAGCCATTGAACTGCTTTTAAATATGCTGCTTTGGCTAAGATGTCTAGTGTGTACATTGTTTAACTTCAGATCGCCAATATTCCACAACAAAATTTGTAAGAGTCATCTGTCATGGCTACATGTTGTCTTAACTTTCTCTCTAGTCACTTTTCCCTTTATCTGTCAGAAAGGATCTTCTATTATTTTCTATAAAAATTGTTGTGAAGGTCAACTATTAATCCCTAAATTCAGCATTCATTTTGAATCCTATCCTCTTTGACCGTCGTGTTACATTCGGCACTCGTGTGGCTCCTGCCTCTTTCTCAGCTCTCAGGAGAGTACTCTAGGCCTGCATATCTAAATGTTGATAATGGCAACAATGTGGATGGCTATCGGCATCTCAAATTCAATGTGCAGTTGATTCTGAACACCTCTCCTCTCCCTGCTCTCAAACCAGCTCTCCTTCCCCTCTTCTTTTCCATATTCTCCCAGTCACCAAATGTTAGGACTACAGAGTAGTCTCTGATCCCTCTATCTTTCTCCCTCCTGTAGACCAGTGGGTTTCAAATATTTTCATTATCCATCCAAACTCCAATTAATCATTTAATGAAAGTCCAAGAAGTAACATAGCTAAAATTAAAACTGCCCTGGAAAAGGGGAGGAAGAACGGTCCCTCTCTTTGACTCTAGAGTCTATCCACGGAACACTGAATTTCCAGTCTCACTGCTGGAAGTCACGGCAGGTAACCCAGTGCTTCACTTACTGTGTTAGCTCACTCACTAACCCCCGGTTCCTGGACAGTCCAATATCTCTTGTTCACCACTTCCACATTCATGGGTCACAAAAGCAGTTCTGATGGATATTTACCCTTGTGGCAGACACAAACATGGATGCCTATTCAACATCTACTCCCTCTTTCTTCCTCTACAAGAAAACACACTTTCTGTTCAGGTGCGGGCTGCAATATGCTCAGGGAAGGTGGGTCCTTCCTGCGGACTAGGGAATAACCATGCTGGCCTAACTCCCAAATGGTAATCCTTCTCTTTCCAGTGACTGATTGAAGGGAGAAGGTATAAATAATTTCTGGCCTATGGGACCAAGATAAATGCTAGGAACTTTTGTAAATGTATCTCCCTGATAAAAAGAGACATTTGCCCAAGGAGAAGCCCTTCTGCTCTCTTCTTGACTTTGAATGTGATTTGGGGAAGACATGATAATTATAAGTTGTGGTAATCATAATTCTGAGTTGTGACCTTCAGGGGATAACCAAGAGAGGCTGACTTCAAGCCTGGCATCACTGAGCTGTGAAATTAACCGACTCTGGAATTACATAATTCCAGATTTCTTGTCATGTGCGATTGTATGATTTTTTTTTTATTGTTTAAGCTATTTGTTGGATTTCTGGTTCTGTCTTTATAGCCAAGAGCATTCTAACTGGTAACTCCCTCAACAACACCCAAGGGTTGGTTCCTCAATGCTTAACGAATCAAGTATGAACTCTTTGCCCTGATATTCAATGCCCTTTCTTGGTATGGACCCAGTCTAATTTTTCAGTGTCAGTGGTCCTACATCGTACAGTTACCACTCATGCCAGCCAGATGAATACCTTGTAATTCCCTGACACATGCTCATGCTATTTGTATAACTCAACAAGTGTTTCTTCCATAGCCCAACCTTCCGTTGTGGAACCAAGTTCGATTCCTCATCTCAACCTCCTTGGGTTTTCTTTGTAAGCTTACTGTGGAATTTCTCCAATCTTGCTGCACGGCAGTTATTTATATGTCTCGTGTCCCTCAGTTGTAAGATCCTTAAGAGCAGAGAGTAGGTCTTACCCATCCATATCATCTGTAGCACTCAGCACAGTGTCCTGTGCATAAGAGGAACTTGGCAAATGTTTGCTCAGCTAAAATAAACCCTGCTTTGATCCAGTTTCTTGCTGGTGAGTCTCAGAAGGGGCCAAAGGGATTTATCTCTTGGAAATCATCTGGCTTTAACCTTAGACTAGTGTCAACCCTAACCTGAGAACTGATTAAATGTAAAGAATCATATATGATAGTTCCAAACCATGAGGGAGGCTTCATGGCAGCTCAATCTCTTATGGCAACAAAATCATAAACTCTCTGTGTTTGGGCTCACACAACATGTACCATTAATTTAACTTAACTTATTCACTTTGACAAAATAATATTTATTTAGTGGGTCATCACTTTATCCTGTTTTTACAAGTGGTATTTATTATAATCCCTTTTGGATTTGCACTATCGTAGGCTCCTGAAACACATTTAGCTCAGAATTCTCTATAGCAGGGATCTTCTTCAAATTGGATTAATTCCATGTTGAGTCCCAGTTCAGGTATATTTTGCTGAACACTCAAAGTCCACAGCCAAATATTTTTTTTCCTAAAGTATTGGGACTTGGACCACTAAAGTAATTTACAATCATAATATTATTGCATCTAGAAAAGAGTCATGTGTTCATTTCTAATATCCCCCTTTGCTGCTACCTTCAGAAGGATACGCTACCTTCAGAAGAATAAAAAATTTTTTATTCAATGGTTATCTTAATTATTGGGGCTTTGCTGAGAATTGTCAATTTAGCATCACTTAAAAAATTGCAAGTGAAAACATTACTTACTTGAATTAGGCCTAAGCTTCATTTGGTTTGTTTACTTTTCACCAATTAAAATACATTGTATTAAGATACATTTGCTTCTTATTTCTGGTCATTTGGCTTTGAGTCTCATATATCCCAAGGAAATGTTTATTTTAAAAAGATAAAATATATTTTTTAATGCTATTCATTTATTTTGAGAGAGAAAGCATGAGGGGGGAAGGGCAGAGAGGGAGGGAGAGAGAATCCCAAGCAGACTCTATGCTGTCAGGGCAGAGCCTGATGCAGAGCCCAAATTCATGAACGGTGAGTTCATGACCTGATTCGAAATCAAGGGTCGGATGATTAGCCCGACTGAGCCACCCAGGCACCTCCAAAATTAAGTAAGTTTATAAAAACATTTATATACCAAATAAATTCCATTGTGTCCCCTTTGCATTTTAAAGTTATTAAAAGTACATTGAAAGTTAGTTTTAGATCTTATGCAAAACCCTACTGAGAAGGAAAACTTTGATGTCAAAAAGGTATTTTCAGACCCGTAAAATATGGCCTGGAGATTTCCGTATCAAACTGTGAACAAAGTTTACTTTTGGAAAGAAGTGTAGAATGACAACTTTCATATATTTCTTTATGGATTTATGTATTACTTGTACAACAAGCACTCAGTCTGCAGAATGTTTTTACGTGGATGCGTGTGCATGAGAACAGTGGTCTGCATGGCTTCCACTTACACTGATAGATGTGGAGGAAGGTCTCGCTGAGCTTGTTGGTGAAAAGAGGCTCTGGGAGGTCCCGGAAGAACTGTTTTACCATATCCGCCACATCATAAGCAGATTGGTCCTCATAGCTGACATTCTCAGGGAAGCTCTCGTTCATCTGACGTAATGCATGGATTCGAGATTTCACGCCCGATTTTCGAAAAAGACCCACCTGAAACAAGTCACAGGGACGTGTTAGCGAGGCGGCCCTGGCCCCAGTCATTCTCTTCCTAAAGCAAGCAACCTGGGAGTGATGAGAGGGCGTGGAACCAGGACCAGAATGAGCAGCAATTGCTTCCGAACTGGTAAAACCGTGAATGACGAGTTTAGTTACTTTGGGCAGTACTTGAACGCTGACTTCCTCTCCCATAAAATAAAGATAAGAATAATGCTCTACCCCACAGGGCGTTCGTGGAGACTAAATGACAAAATGTGCATGACAGTGTTTTGTAACCTGTAGCCTTCTAACACACTAGATGCTATCATGGCATTCACTTACCCAACAAGCAATGATTAAATACCACCCTATCGCAGGCATATTTACAGTTGCTAGGAGCCATTAGTGAGCAGAGCAGACCAGACAAAATTCCCTGCCGTCTGGGGTTGACACTTCAGTGGGGGGTTTCGAAAAAGTTTGGTCAATGGAAGGTTTGGTGGGTCCCAGATAAGCAAGCAGTGCACCTTTGGGGGAGAAGTTCATCGGGAATATGCTCATGAAACAAAATAATACCATAAACATGTATTTTGATTTAAGGGTCTTATTTCTTGTTCTCCTTTGGAACCCCTGTAATCCTCCCTATGTAGGTTTCTCATATGATGCTTAGCACCCATTATTCTACCTGGTTAGTTATTATGTGCATAAAGCTGTGGCTCTAGTGAGGATCCCTGGGTGGTATTTTTTTCACTTTAAGGCATTGTCTTATGTAGGGCTTAGATTCCTCTTCTCTTTGACATGTAAATGGAGAAATGGAGCAGTAAGGAACCAAGGAGATAATGCTCCTAATAGGAATGAGTTGAGGTGGAGCAGAGCCCCAGGAGAATGGAGATTCCTGCCAGGGTCGGCAGGTTACACTCTTGGCCCCTCAAGAGGCTCTGCACTCTGGACTTGCCTCTACCCAAGAAACGACTGAATTTCTCTGGGACCCCTGGTTTACAGTGAATTTGCATGTCTGCTATTTTTTTTTTTTTAACGTTCATTTATTTATTTTGAGAGAGAAAGACAGTGTGTGCTTGCGTGCATGTGAGCAGGGGAGGGGCAGAGAGAGAAGGAGAGAGAAGATCCCAAGGAGGCTCTGTGCTGTCAGCACAAAGTCCAATGGGGGACTGGATGCCACAAACCATGAGATCACGACCGGAGCCAAAATCAAGACGCCTAACCGACTGAGCCCCCCAGGTGCCCCAGCATGTCAGCTATTTTTAAGTGCCTGTAGGGCCCGGAGTTGCTCAAACTCGGTCGTTCATTCAACCCTCAATCTCTACTCTTCTCACTCCTGAAGGGCTCACAGGTTGGCTCACTTCCAAAAAGGTGGGGAGATTTTGAGTGGTCAGACAGGTAAGCAGCCGCACACCGGTCAGCCATGGTCAGCCATGGCTCCTCCTCCCTGAGCCTGGGGAAACTTTCAGGCCATGTCAGCGGCTGCTCCGTGTGCCAGGCCAGGCTTGACTCAAGTTCAGGTGTCTGAGGAAAGCTCTCCTGGTTATTGCTCTAAATGGAGAGCTGTCCTAATTCCTTTAAAGTACAGTGACAGCAAGGGGAGAAGTCTGAGCAATGAGAGAATACTCAGGTTTTGTACACGTCAGCGGAATGGATCGCAGAGGACATCATACGCTGCTACGTTTTGTGGCAATAAGAACCGAATCCTTAGTAACGCTTTTTTTGCATTCCCAGGCTTAGCACCCTAATTCCACAGATCAGGAATATTCAGGCATATTGTCACTGAAAACATTAATTGCTTTCTTTTTTATTTCTTAAAGTTTGGAATGTCTAGAAAATGCAAAACTTCGCAGCACTTAGATGACTGCTTCAAGAATGCAAAGGACATTTATCATCCTCTGGCAACTGCTCCAAACTTCATCAAAGCGCATGAGAAGAAAGCACGTACTGTCGAAAGAGAAATTCAAGGTGTCAGATGAACGATTACTAAAGTGAGGTCCATCCTCAGCCTGGTTACATTCTCGACTTCTCTAGCTCTGGAAGGAGGCCCAGGACGGTGCCACGGGGCTGTGCTCCACGGGAGTTCTCAGAATCGAAGTGCCTGGAGGGTGAATTGTGAAGTATGACTCACAAACATTTATCCTCCTGTGAGTTGGTATTATTCCGCCTGAGAATTCCTGTTATTTTCTTAGCAGCAGAGGACTATTGATTGGAATCTATCAAGAATAGAGCAGATAGGTGTTTGTGGGTAAATTACGAGCATCCCGAGTCTTGCTGGCTTCATCTCTGGGTGAGGACCGACGTGCATGTACAAACACATCCCAGCAATGTTTTCCTCGTATTGTTCCGTTTCCAAGTTTCTTTCTAGTTTCAGCAAATATTGTTATTTTAATTATTTTAGACATGTCTGGAGCTCTCCAGCTGCAGGCTCTCAGCTGCTTGTTCTGACTTAGATCTCACAGGATGTCCAGAGGGCAGTCAGGTATTTATTTGTTCTGCCTCAAATTCTGACAATAACCTTCCCGTCCCACCCTTATCTTCCAGGGATGTGGGAAATATCTGTGGGATCTGTGGATTTTTGTTGGAAGCACAGAAGGAAATTTCTTTCCTAAACTTAATAAGGAAAAGGTGGTCTGAACTCAGACCAGATTCCAGATGTAGTAGCTCAGGATGGCAGAAGGGAAAGGCAGAAAGAAACCCCTGTCTTCAACCTTAGCCCTACGCTGATGAAAAAACTAACCTTGGAGCCACTCTACTTCCTGACTTCTTGTTACAGGAGCTCGTGGATTTCCTATTGGGTGCGCCATTTTGGGACTGTCTTCTTCTGTTCCTTGCAGTGGAAAATTCCCAGGACACAGTGACTAGAAGATTCTTCTGATGGTGTAGAGACCCTGAGAATAAGGAGAAGTCCACCTACATTCATTAAGTAACCATGGCGGCTGGTGTGAGTGACTGGCAATAATCATTTCTTTGAAAAGTTTTCAGAGGAGTGATGAAATTTGCACTTCTGGTGAAAAAAAAAGTTGTTTTTTTTTTTTTCCTGGGTGAAAACAGAGAACCGAAGAAACCATGTTAAAGCTGTCGCTTCTAAGGGCAGCCTTGTCATCACTGTGGATGGGAGGCTGCCCCAGATCCCTCAGCTTCATTATGAGGAAGACCCAAAGAGTGTGAAATGTCTTTCATTTGCCTCTGCGCCTGTCACTGCTGGTAGTCACACAGGGCCCCATGCTTGGTTTCATTCTCTGCTGTCACCATCTTGAAATTCTTAATAAGTTATGAACAAAGAAGCTCAAGTTTTCATTTCGCACGAGGCCTTGCAGGCTCCACAGCAGGTCCCGTTCTTGTGTGCCGCTAAAGCACGGCTCCAACACCCTCTCCAAGACGGTAAGACTAGTGGTCAGCAATGCAGAGTTCATTTCACAAGCCTCTTGCATGGGATCTGTCCTTTCACAAGTAAAAGGGTGAGTGGCGAGCGTTCCCTTGGTCCGGTTTTACTTTCCTCTCTTTTGTCTTCCACCTAAAATCCCAGCTGTGAGAAAGCAGACTCAAAGTATAACCTAGAGAGGCCCCAGAGCATCATTTATGTCATCTGAGGTAGACAGCAGGACCATGATGAACAGGCAGTGCGTACAGGGCACCTGCACTGAGTAGGAAGTGTCTTCCCAGAATAATTGGGCTTCTAAAACTTACTGTTCCATTAGAATGAGAGGTCGGGCATGAGTGCTGCATTAGAATTCAAATTTCATCTAAATAACATTAAATCTCCTACTTGGCATCCTTTTTATGCTAATCCATTCAATACTTAATGATGTTTATCAGGACTTCCATTTCCTCTTCTTCAGAAATGTGCTCAGCTAATGAAGAAAGGTTGGTTTTATGCAGAAAGAGAAAGGTTCCTAAGTACAGGGTGTGGGGGTGCGGGGGGGGAGGGGGAAGGGAGGAGGGGCGGGTTCTGATTCTGAGCACTGCAGGCTTTGCCTCTCCTCTCTGTGGTGGCTTCACATTCATCAGGATGGGCATAACCTGTGCTTCTGTGCGCCACTGATTTAGGGCAGAAATAAAAGCTCAGCCAACAAAGCAAGGCTCCTCTCACACACTGCTATGTCTGAATACAAATGGTTCATAATTGAAGGCTGAACTTCCTTATTTCATCTACGGCCAGCTGCAAGGGTGAAAATGGATACACTGTGTTTCATCATCTATAAACTGTTCTGCAGTTGGGAGTGTAGAAGGGGAAATGTTGGCAATGTTTCAGGGCCCTGGGGGGCTGCGCTCAACTGTTGGTGATGAATGCTTATGTTTGAGGTGAATGCTTAGCATGAGGAAAAGGGGTCTAGCTCATGGTAAGAAGCCTCCTTCCCCGGGGTCCAGGGCAAAGCCTTGGGAGAGTCTTGGATGGTGGTTCAAGGGAACCATGTGAAGGGAGGCAGCACAGAAGCCAGAAAGGATGAGAAGAGAAAGGATGTTCTGGATGCTCTGGTTTCCTATGACTCAGGGGCTGAGATCTCAAGATCCTGTGCAGACCTAAAACTTTTCGGTTCTAAGGAGGTGCTACTGGTGAAGAAGGAACAGTCTAGAGTGATGCATGTTCCTTCCCTCTTACTCTTGTCCCCTCTTTCTTTACTGATTCATTCACTTTTATGTGCTTTTGTTTGCTCTTAGAGTCTCTAGAATAGTCTTCCTTTTAAGCCTGGTTTTAATTTTCCATGTGTTTGTCTGGTTTTCCCTTGTGCCCTTGTTATTGCCACCTTCCTTCTTCACTGGGACCAGAGTGGGGGGGGGGTGTCTCTGTGTGCTTTCCACACTCTGTGATGGTGAAGGGGAGGGACTTACAAGGTGGGAGCTCTGCAGGTGTGGAGGGCTTCATGAAGTCCTAACTGGCTCTGGGGAAAGTCCCGTTGACATTTTATGGATTCTTACTTTTGACTGATACAAGAGAGGGTTGCCTCATTCATTTTGGTTACATTTATAATCGGTATTTATGTCCTCAAAATCAGTCTTTTGCCCACAATGGTTTGCCAGCACACTGTTTTCTCAGTAAGGCATTCTTCCAGATTTAAAACACAGTTAGAGGCTTGATATGGAGACCGGGAATAAGCCAGTGAGCCAGGATTGAGGAGATTTTGGTGCCCACCATCCTTCTCTTGATTTGTATGACTTTTCCTTCAGATAGGAGACTAGACCCAGTAACAGTGGTCTTACTGATGCCGTCCATGATTCAGAATCTACAGGGGTCCTGAGTGGTTTCCAGTCTACACTAAAGGAGTGAGTAGAACAGTGGTAGTGTAATTCATTTACTCCCATCCAACTTTGTTCAAGAAAGAATTCAAGGTGACCTATAATGATCTCTAAAATGTGTAAGATACAATTAAATTGAAGATAAAAGATAAGAAAATTTGAGCAAAAGGAAAATAAAGATGAAAAGGGCAGCCAGAAATGAGGTGGACGTACAAAATTCATGCCAAATATTTACATATATTTATAACAGGCAGAATATACATTTGGCTCCGATCATTCTAGCAGCTAATATAGAGAGGAAAAAATACCCAGTTGTTTTTAATATTAAAAAAGCTAAACAAACAGACTCATCATCCAAAAGAAACACAATGCTTTCAGGTGTTGGGGCCGGAAAAAGATTCTTCCATTATCACAGAAAGGCTACCACCTCATGTAATAACCAACATCATCAACAAACAAAGGGTATGATGCACAAAGGGTATGATGCATTCATCAATGAGTTGTTTAGAGCTATTTCTCAAAGTGTCCCTTGATGCTGGAGATGGCATCACCCTAGATCCACTGGGACAAGCAATTCTAACAGGTGACAGCAGAGTGGAGTTTTTAAAAACCTGGACTCTGGAGTTGGCTTTTCAAGCGAGTGTTGGCTCCACCATTGCCACCTGGGGGACAACCCCACCCAGGGTGGATATGGCATTAAATGAGGCAGTGAATGTAAAACACTCAGTACGATGCTGAGAACATGCTGGGCATCAAGAAATGTTACTATTATTGAGCCAATTGCATAGATGGATTGCATTTGCTTTAGGTATTCCTGAACAAACACTGTTTTCCCTTGATAGAGCTTTTGCTGAGAAGCATTCACTGGCCACGCATTAGAATGTCTAGAACAAAATATTTTTTGTTCTTGGGAAAAGGCAGAGCCAAAAACTCTAAGGAAATTAGCCAAGAGGAGGGACGCATCTCGTAAACCCTTAGGAAAACTGAGAAGCTTGGAAAAACAGGTGTCTGAAAAAAAAGGTTACCCTCCACAAAACACAATCTTGGGTTTTGTGATATTCATAGATGATCCACCTTTGATTGGTGTGCAGTTTTGGTAAAAGCTCTAAAATTAAAAAAAATAATAATAATGCTTAAGTAACTGGATTCATTGGTTTGCTCTATTCAAATGTTATTCACAAGTCAGTTAATGCTGGGGTATCTGCTGAGCACCACAGTTATAGAAAAGTGGTCTGTTTCCCTTCTTTCTGAGAAATAACAGGGAAGCTACTAAAGCCATTTCTCAAAACACAATAGTCCTCACCATGACAGTAACAGCAGCCACTCCTGCCCTCCACTATGCCATCGAAATAAATGGAAGAAATGTGTACTTGTATATTCTCTAAATTAGGAGTGGGGAGGCAAAAAGGGGATCATGCATCATATGAAGAAGTTACTCCTATTCTATTAGCTCCATTGAAAAGTGGTATCTGATTCATCAAGAGACCATCCTGATTCTGACTGTGATCTCAGTTTTGGGGTAGATACAAGCATAAATAGCCAGGATCTGTGAGTTCATGTAGCTCAGCTCATTCCTATTCACTGAGGCCAAGGCCAAGGATAAATCATTAAAAGGTGCAAATAATCTTAGGTGGGCATGGATTATTCACATGGTATTAAAGGGTATGATGCACAAAAGCCACTGTAGAAGACTTACCTGAAAATACCCCCACTACTCAAGGGTATAATTTATCAAGTGGGAATATGGCTCTTTTGGGGGGCAGGATATTTAAGAAACTAATGGGTATTAGTTTGGAGGAGCAATGGGTTGGCCTAGTAAATTACAGACTGGAATGCACTCTGGGTCCAATCATAGGCCACCATTATGGTAGTTCCCAAACAGTCCTGGAGACAGAAATCGATCTCTGAATATTTTATTTAGCATTTTAATCAACTCTACAGGATGAGGGGATATTTGACTTAGCTGACATCATTTTCAACATTTACTTGCACATTTAAAAAGATATAAATTAATTCATCTTTGGTTTAAGTTTTCCTGGTCATGGTGCTGAAAGAATGATGAAAAGGGATGAAACCATGCTGTGAAAACAGTGGCGGCAGTGGGCCAATAATTAAAAGGAAATGCAGTGTAAAGCATAACTCCCAGTTTCTGGGGAATGTAAATTTGCCAGCACAGGTAGAAGCTATTAACATGAATTTTCACTCAGGACCTCATTCAAGTTGCCAGTGAGGAAATACCTTCAAATAGCTTGATAAGGATGTAACCTGGTCAAATTCAATGCTGACATATAAAGATCACAGTGCCTTTTCTTTTTGGTAAGGCACGTCTTATCTGATACTGGAGGGATCGGACTTGGTCCGGCATTCCATACATGCACGCCTGTGTTTGGGATGTCCAACCATACCTGATCGAGGCAGTTGCTACGCAGGTATCTGAGTGCTTGCTGAATACTCTGAGGCAGGGGCTGTCCCGTTCTCTGAACGTGAACTATGAGGGGAACACCAAAGACAGTCTTGTCTTTGTAATCAGGAACTTTCATCCTCTTCATGAACTTTGGAACTGACCTAGAATTCACAGAAACCAGGTCACGCGAGCCTCTTGGGGCAGCCTGTGGGGAGAGGCTGTGAAAGCAAGCAAGAGGGAAGCCAAGCTTTTGTTGGAACAACCAACAGACACAGGGGGAATTCAACATCTCTCCCTTAATGAATCACATTACATGGAAATACTGTGTGTGCCCCTTGCCTATGTTAGATGTCTAACTATTAAACAGCATGATTCATGTTAGCGGGATGGATTTATGGCTCTGTTTTCAAGTCAAGTGGACAACCTTCCAGTTTAATTGTGAATGACACTTACTGTCCCCAGTAAGACAGAAGAAATTTAAAAACTACGAGAAGAAGAAATTTAGTTGGGTTTGGAGGAGAAAGGAGGGGAGAGATGATGAAGCACTTCTTGGCTATGTTCTTACTTTTCTAGAACCGGTCGAACTTTTTAAAGGAAATTTTAATACAAGCATATATTGATTTGACTCTGCAATTTATAACTTCCTAAAATATTTTTATAAAGGCACTTTCGATTCTTCTCTATACATAATATATAACATAAGACGATTAATGACGTATTTTATATTTTTTCAAATCCATCAACTCATCTAAAATAGGGACTTACTTAAGGTTTCAACACACGCTTCTGTCAATTCCTTACTATAAAGGTTTACTGCATATTCTTGTTCTTATTTGCCAGTGTGGTAAACGCAGAAATGTAGTTGAAGAATCAAATGCTCTTTGAATGAATCAACGCTCTAAGTGTTGAGCTCTGCCCTGCTCCAGAAGGTACGAGTGACAGCTGTTTCTTTGCAAGCTGCCAGAATTATTTTATGGCCAGTTTATTTTTAATTCCTCTGTTCACTATTAATCACCATTTGCTGGTCTTTGTTTCCTTCTTGGAGCCTGACTGCTTTCCCTGGAAACTAACAAGAGAGCTACAGATAAAGCAATGCTTCCTGCAGGCGACATCACGTCCCCGCTGCGGCAGCACAGAAGGCAGACAGTAAGGCAGAGCTCCGGCATGATTTCCAGGAGATCGGAACGAATGGCTTCTTCAGAAATCAGAACTTAAATACTGAAGCTTTGGCAACTGTGTACTTAGCTCTCGAACAAACGATCCCCTCCTAAGTGACCACACTACGCACCACGTCCAGCCGTGTTTATTGGACAGGGAGTACTTCTCCATGATGGCCGTGAGGCGAAGCAGTGAGAAACGCTGGAGCAGGTTCAGCTGGCCAGCTGTCTGGTTGCTGATGTGGGGTGCCGTGGACGGCTGAGGCTGGTGCGATAGCTGGAAACTATTCCATCGGAGTCGCCTTTACCGGAAAGACCGTCAGAGAAGCCAGTCACAAAGTGGGTATGTCATTGGAAAACACAGGATGTTACTAACTTTTAAGTAGCTAATCAAAATAGTTTTCGAGCCAAGAAAATCACAAAGCAAATGGAACAGGAGGTGCCAATGTACAGAATGAACATAAGAAACTTTTTTTTTTTTCAAGTCTGATAATGGAAAAGGTCATTCTCTGTTTTGTTGGGAGGTTTTAAATAAGTGACATAATACATTTTATTTGTTTGTTTATTCCTAAATTTGCTCCCAAAGTGTTGAAAGCGGCTGAGACGGTGTATGTGTAAGTGTGTGTGGAGGGAGAGAGAGACGCAGACAGAGAGCTCGAGACGGAAAGTGAGATGTGGAATGTTCCGGAACTGTAGAACATTTCACACTGCCGTCCTGTCTGCATTCTAACTCTCCTTTGCTGTTGAGATGGAACCTGAAGGTGGCAGGCACAGATGAAGACGCACTCCTGAAGTGACAACACATTAGGGAACCACAGGACACATGTCTGTCTCAACAAGAGCCCAGCGGCAGGTACAGTATTACTGTTTCTACTGCTTTAAGCTCTTCCGGGTCCATTTTTCAAGGGTGCTTCTGAAATGCTCTTTGTAAAACAGCTTTAATGTACCCTGTAATGGGCATTTTTTAAAGCCAAAATAAACTTATGAAGTATGCACCCTTGCGTCTCAGAAATTTCTCATAGGATTAAAAAAAAAAACTTTTAAAATTTGAGGTGGAGCTGTTTAATTAATACTGCAGCAAGGACATGGGAAGTACCTGGGGCTCCCTTACCAGTGATCCCTGATGGTGCCTAGCATAATGCTTTCAATGTATACTCAGTATGTATGTATGTATATATATATATATATATATATATATATATATATATATATATTTAGTAAAACTGAGATCGAATTAAAGGATAAACACTCAGAGAAATGAATGTGAGTTGACACGGATTCAATCCCCATAATATTTGTCACAAAAGATATACTTGTGTTCGAATAGCCTAATCCTGTGTATCACCTCAAACAGGGTCAGGCATTTAGTATGTGCTCTTTAAACGTTTCTTAAATAAAGACACCATGATTATTACGAGATGATTGAAAATCATGCCACCAACCTGTTTGGCCTGGTCAGAGAGGCCCCTACACCAGAATCCCTCCTTTCCCTGACCCCAGTGGCCTCCGACTCATTAAGAGATGCTCTGTCCACATCGCTGGGTGTTGTCCGACCTTCGGAGACTGAGTTGCCTTCGAAATCTAAGGTGATCTGATTAGGCGATGGAAAGGGGCATAATCCAGATTCTCCAACCAGTGCGTCGTGTGTTTGCAGCTCAGGCAAGACGTTCTTTGACCAGTCATCCACTACCTCCTGGAGCCCATTGACGTGGTGCAAGATGTCATCTAAATGAGGGAAGAGGTCATCTTTCTCCAAGTCCAAAAGGTCTCCTGTGCTGGCGTACAAATGGGAGCCCGGGACGTTGTCGTAGATACTGACTCTACTTGCTCTGTGGCAGGACGCCATGAGTCTGGGCTCCCCGGCACCAGGGCCCTGCTGTCTGCCCAGGGAGATGCTACCGGTCCTCCAGTTAACCCCATTGCTACCGTCTGTGGGCGAGAGGCTCTCAATAGAGAGTGCCTTGGGGAACGTTCCTGGTTTGTGATCCTTGGGAATATGCACGACCAAGTTCTCCTGGGAATGGAACTCGTGTGCGTGGTTCTGGTCGCCTGTGTCCCGCAGTGCCGTCCCGGCCAGCACGTCCAGGTCTTCCAAGTACATGCCCCCGCGCTTGTTGGCCTCCTGGCTTTTCCGTTCCTTGGGGCCGGGCGTGCTCACCCCGCTACCGCTGTTTAACGACTGGCTGCTTTCTCCGCTCCATTTGCCGGAGCTCAGGAGCCCTCTGGTGCAGGCAGCAGGGGGCGAGCTCTGGAGATCCCCGTTCGGGATGGGGACGCACTGCATGGCCTTGAAGGCCTCTGGCTCCTGTTGCAGCACGGGCCCGCTGATCACCAAGCCCACGGTCCGCCCCGGCCCCTTGTGCCTTCCGTGCGCTCCCTTCCCTCGGAGTGTCTCCATACGTTTCAAAAATGATTTGGCTCTGGTCCTGGTGGGTTTCTCATTCTTTGGGTGGAGGGGGTAGCTGAGAACGTCTCTGGGGGACTGTGGGAGGCTGCTGCTGACAAACGTGGCGTCCAGCATGACTGGGCTGTCGGGGCAGGACTGGCCGGGGCAGTCGAACGGCTCGCGGCCCGCGCTGTGGCTGCCCGGCTGGCCGCGACCGTCACTCCCTCCGCTGCTCTCACTGTGAATGGAGCAGACCTCGGGCTCGCTCAGGTCTGTGAGGACACTTTCACTGCTGGTGGTGTTCCTCATCCTAATGTCTCCCGATGACCCATTTCTGTCTCCTCCGGGGAACAGTGTGTGCAGGTCGTCCACGCGAGACCACCGGCGGCTGGTTCTTTGGAAAGTCCATTTGTTGCTGATGCAGAGATCTTCCTCATCTGAGTCGTCACCCTGAAAAACATTACAGATGACGCTCGCTTCCAGGAAGCATGGATGCAGTGGGAAACCGGGTGAGCACAGAGGCACGGTACTCCCCCTCTTTTCCCTTCCTTCCACGCGTGCCCTCTGGCTGTCCCACGGTCCTTCCACCATCTTTCATTGTCCCCCACACCCTCCTCCTCCCTTGTGCCTACAGGATCTCTTCTCAACCTGCTGAGCTTTCTTCCTTTTAATTTTCATAGAGGTTCTGAGTCCTTCCTTCCTCTCTGAGAAGTTTTCCTTGACTGATTACGAAGAGGTGTAATTACCATCTGACTAGACATCTAAATATAAAACACCTGCAGCTCTCTTTTTCAGAAACTTAATCCTGCCATCAAAGGCACCGACTTCTTTCCTGAAACCTCTTCACTGAGCCCCAGGACCATAGTTCCAGCTTCCCTCCTCTTTTTTTTTTTAATTTTTAAAAATGTTTTTATTTTTGAGAGAGAGAGAGAAAGGGGGGGCGGAGAGAGTGGGGGAGGGACAGAGAGAGAGGGAGACACAGAATCTGAAGCAGGGTCCAGGCTCTGAGCTGTAGGCAGAGAGTGTGATGCGGGGCTCTAACCCGTGAGCCGTTAGATCATGACCTGAGCCGAAGTCGGACGCTTAACCGACTGAGCCATCCAGGCGCCCCTCCAGCCTCCCTCTTCTGAACCTCAGAGTCAATCTATCTCAAAAGTAACACTCCTTACCTTAGTCTCCCAAATCTGATTCTTACCATGTATTCCCTGCGCAAATTAATGCCAAAATTATCCACTGAATTCCTCTAAGTAGAAACTCGCGAGCCATTACAGAGATCACTAGTTGAGGAGAGTCCAATCCAGCCGGCTCTGCTTGGCCAGCCTGCTTGTTTTTGATCAACTCTGAATCTAAATGCCTTTTCGCAGGACATGCATTGCCGGGCAGCTGAGCCCCCAGTGCTCTGCCCTGACTCACACTCTGCACCTCACACACTTCTTTTTCCTGTCTGGGTGCTGCCTGAGTAGAAACCCCCTGAGAGATGAGAGTCTGGGCTCCTTGAGGCCAGAGATGTCCTCGTTTACCTTTGCCAACCCTTGTGACCCAGGACAGACCCGGACCTAGGGCAAAAAATAATAATTTCCCTCCAAGATGAGTGGATTCATCAGCTTCTTCCCCCTCCTCATCCTGCATGTTACCAAGACCCAACTCTGAAGTGACTTTCAAATCCGTTCCCTCCTTCACATCTTCCCTCTCATTCCCTTTGTGTAGGCCCTTGGCACCTCTGTCTGGGTCCGTTACAGTAAAAGCCTGGCTAGAATCCTTGTCTCCAGCATCTTTCCCATCTAAACAGCTTTCCACAGTGTAATCCAAATATGATCATGTAATTTTCCAGCTTCAAAGCCTTCAGCTTCCCTTGGCCTTCCTAGAAGTCTTTAGCACGACCATTCAAAGCCCTTTCAACCAGCCTGCAGTGTCCTGTTCTTGTCTCACTTTAGTTATGCCTCCCAGTTTCCCCGCTCCCTGGCCCGTTCTCTTTGAAGCCTTCCCTCACTGCTCCAAGGCAATGACTACTTCCAGCCCAGAGCTCCTACAGCATTTGGGTTAGATCTGTGTTGTAGCACTTACTCTAATGATAACTTGAGCTCATGCTGCTCGAATCCACTCTCAGTCGTTAGAGGTAAGCTCATCAAGAGAAGGGCTTGTGTTTCTGTGTCTTAATCACATTTATAACCTCTCCAACGTCAAGCACATAGTAACTGCTCAATACTGTTTTGTTATTTGAATTAAATTTATTTTACTTTGACATCTGGTTCTAAGACCTGGTTCCAAATTCTAGTAGTATCAGTTAAGAGTTTAGGTGATTGCTTGCAAATTGCTTCTTCTCTCCAAAGTTTCCATCAACTCATGAAATGGTACTAAAAGCAGGTTCTGCCTCATGGGTTTGCTGAGGGAGCTAAATGAAATAATGCATTTAGTAGGCCCTCATTAGAGGAGTATTTGTTATTTTCCAGTGTTGGCTAAATTGCTTATCTACTTATTGTCTATCTAAAAAGATTGCTTACCTATCTTTTTACATATCTAATGTCTACTTTAACCCCCCTTAACTTTGCGATATATTCTCCTTTCAAGAAAAAGTAAATAGATGTTCAGGCAATAAATATTGCCATCTCCCTATTCTCACTTATTTCTTGAAAATCTAGATTCACATGGGCTGGACTAACTGACAAATTTGAACATTCATGTACAGCGGTTACATTCACATATGGTGGAAGGTGGAAGAAAGTAAAAACTGAGGTACTAATGGAGAATTCCATTGCCTTGGGATCACAGTGGGAAATTAGCTTTCAGTTTAAAAAAAAGTCATATAAAGCTTTGGCAAAAGAGTTTAAAAAGATGTACACGTAGGAAAAAAGGAAAGGGTCTCGGGTGATGAATCAAAGTTATACTTTCTTTATAGCATTTTAGAGTTCTCTTTTTCTGTGATTGATACACAGTAAGACATGACATTTGAGAGCCACTTATGTATCAGGCACCATAAAGGTTGAAGGGTGAGCTCACTGGATTTTCAGATCATATTTCAGGAAGCTAGTGAAAAGAAGCTGATATTAAGTTAGCATTCTGAAAAAGCCCTTTTAGCAAATATGTTTTGAGAAGGCAAAGAAAGGATATATTTTTAAAGAAAATGTATATATTTTAAATAGAAACTACGATATTTAGCGTGGGCTCCAATGATGTCTCTCAAGTTAGCCCAAACTCAGTTACTGATGCTGGAAAACCACATACGAGTTGGATAAGGATTCCTTTATTTTGGTCAAGAAAAGATGCCAAGCTGGGCACTGTGGACTGGCAATGGAAAGCTTGCCCCCGTCTGCTAGACTCTAAGGGTTTATTATACTAGCTTTGGGCAACAGGAAGGTATTTACAATCCAACCAAGGCATGTGAAAAAGTGGTAAATTCCTGGAAAACACGGCCAGCAGTTCAGGGAAATTTTGCAGTATTTAGATCTTTTGAACCCAAACAAACAAATGAAAACCAAAGCAAAAAACACAAACAAACAAAACGAAGAAAAAAGAAAAAAAACACCCATTCTCCTTTAGCATCCTGTGCATATGATTATCATAGTATGTCCCAAAGGGCAGTGACTTGATTCTGTCTGGTTTTTCCACCAGGGCACAATCTTTCAACCTATTGATAGTGACATACAATAAGAAACTTTCCATCACAACTTAAGGCACACACATGTTACAATAAACAAACATACAAACGAATAAATAACCAAGCTCATGATATAAATATTATCCTTGTTTTTACTCATATTTTATAATCTAGTTTAGTCCATTTTTCTTAATATTGTCTGTTA
Source organism: Acinonyx jubatus (assembly GCF_027475565.1). NCBI lineage: Eukaryota > Metazoa > Chordata > Mammalia > Carnivora > Felidae > Acinonyx > Acinonyx jubatus. Next base: position 12,087,386 of record NC_069380.1, read on the forward strand.
CCCACCAAAATTGTTTCACAGCTCACCAACATGTCGTGACTGACAATATGAAAAACATACTGTATTAGAGTTTAAGTTTTTTTTTTTTTTTTTTCTAAACACTCAGGGCCCAGCAGACTTAACGTGCACACAGCCGACTCTCCAGTAATTGTGGAAGTGTACTGATTAAGAGATATTGAGGTCTCCTCTGTTTGATAATTTTTTTGAGGCTTAAAAACAAATAGCTTGATTATTTAGGAATGCAAAATGGAAATCTCTAGGAGTCAGATGTATTTATGAGAAAAAGACACACCAGACAAACTTTAATCTCCCATCTCAATGGTTTAGTATACCATGGAAATCCAGACACAGAGTGTCTGGATTTCAGCAAAAGAACTGACAAGAGATTCTCACGATATCGTTGTGACCAAGATGGCTAACCGTGTTGGATGCTATAGAGAGTTCTTTTGGTAACTGGTTGAGTAGTTCACACCAAAGAGTGTGGTCAAAAGGCTGAATGCAACTACAGGAGAGCTCTCTGGAGGATGCCTCCAAGTTATGTCAATTTTAAGAATAACTTGAATGAGCCAGGAGAACTCATGTTAGGTAATTCACTAAGTAATGTTGACCAAGGTACCCTTTTTGAGAGTCAACTATCTCAGTTGTAAATGGGAAAAATAGTAATATAAATCCAGTATGATTTGTCAACACAGCCAAAGGAGATTATATGTGAAAATGCCACGTAAACCTTAAAGTACAATGTAAAGCTACTTATTGTTGTTAGAGACTGGTGATATCGGGATGTATAAAGACCTTAACAGAACTGAATGGTGGCCTCTTAATGAGATAAAATTTCATGAAGTAAAAATAAATTAAATAAACAAACAAAAAACCCTAAGTCACTCACCATAGACAGTTTGAGAAACTGTTCAAGATTGAGCAGAGGTCAGAAAACTTTCTGTAAAGGGTCAGACAGTAAATATTATAGGTTTCTGGGCCATGTGATCCCTGTCATACCTGGTCAACTCTGCTATTAGAGCCAGAAGAATGAGTGTTCTAATGCAAGTTTCACTTTGTTTGCAAAAACAGGAACAGTGGTTTGCGGACCCCCAGTCTAGAGGCTGATGGGCTGCTGTGTGAAAAGTGAGCCCTCGGTGCTTCTGCAGAGAAAAGAGCTAGAATCCAATGGGCGAGAGTTTACATCAAATCCGCTTTCGGCTTACTGTGTGGAAGAGTTCCAGTAATTAGAAAGAAAATAAATTGCCCTGCAGTGCAGCAAACTCATCGTGGCTAGATGCTCACAGGCAGAGGCTGAGTGGGCTATGAGCAAGGCTCTCGGAAGTAAATCCTGTAGTGGATGAGAGGCTGGAGGAGATGATGGAACATCCCTTCCAACTCAAAAATCTAATGGTTCTAGGATATGCACCTGCAATTATCTTCAATTTGAGACTGTAATACTCTCCAGTCAAGCGAATGCTGGAATACGATGTAATTTTTTTCTCTTTTGACTCTGCTGTTTGGAGCTAGTGGGAAGCGTCTAATTTGGAGGGAGAGACTGGGGTGTGTGTGAAAAGCAGAGGGGGTAGAGGGGAGAGGAGACTGGGCTCCTGGACAACAGCTGCAGTTCCTTTGAAATGCTGATAGCATCCAGGCCCCGAGATGCTGGCTGCAAGGTGGCAATTAGTCATGGTTTCTGAGTTGCTTTCCACCTTTGGTCATGATTCAGAGAGCTTTATTAAAACTATAACTTTAACCAGAACCGTTTGAAGCCAGCCTTTCTCTCTTGGGAAATCGTAGGGAAGAGCCTTGTGAGCATATATGTCCGTCTCTTTCCTCATTTAACAGACAGCCTACTGGAGTCTTTGGTCTCAACTTTAACTTTGAACGAAAGTCATACCACATAAACACTAACCAATGGGGAGTTTGAAGGTCATCGTGAAGCAAGTGTGAATTTTGTAGGTAATGATGAAGAAGAAACACTTTTTCTGAGAACAAGTAGCTCTGTGTGTGCTTTGGAGTTTTTACTTTAGATGAAATGCTGATATTTTGGCTTTTCCGAAAAATGGGAACATTCTGAGTTGAAATTATATATTCCTCAGAGACAAATGCCAAACAGACATTGCAAAAGAAAGGTGTTTTTTTTCTTTTTAATTTTTTTATTTTAATGGCATTTGGCCAGATCTTTACACTGGAAACAGGAGCCCACACAGGTCGACAGCTGCAAGAGGCAGCTAATCCACGGTTACGTAGAAATTTAGAAGTGTAGCTTCCATTCAGGTTAACGGGAGCTGAGTGGTGGAGTCCACCTGTTCGAAAGCTGGAATGTACCATTTGCAGGGCTGCAGGGGAAGGAGTCTGAAGCCGGAGGCAGGGGAGCTGCTGGTGTCCTCAGGGTCTCCAGAAATGCCTCCCACCTGGGTTTTAGTAAGTGTCTCAGTGAGGTGTGTGGCCGAGACTGAGAATACTCTTCTCTACTTGACTCTCACAGAGACAGGGAAGGTTACCTTGAATCTCTGATAAATCACTTTTCTCTCCCACAAAGAGAAAATCTTGCGCTACTATCTTGAGAGGGGGAGGCAGGTGTGATTTCATTTTTCCTGGGGCTTTACAAGTAGCCATTTGTTGTCCAAGAAAGGTGTGTGCCCAAGTAAGTATGAATGAGGCTTCACCATCCTCATCTGTTTGCATACTTGTTTTTCTTTCTTGGGTGAACCCATCAAACTCTTCAGAATTTAAAAAAGAAATCCAATGAGAAGGAAATGCAAAGCAGAGCAAGGACATTCACTGTGAGAAACCCAGAGTTGCATTTCTACAAGGACATTAAATAAATCATGGACTTCTGTGCAGATGGCAAGAAACATCCCTCTTCTAAAAACAACAATAAAAATACATTATAATTGTATGTATTGCAGAGGAAACTCTTCCAGGCCTCAGGCCAAGTGCCAGAAGTCCCCTCAGACTCCAGTACATTTCTGAATTTTTTTGTTATTTTTTTTTTAATTTAATGTTTATTTATTTTTGGGGGAGAGACAGAGCATGAGCGGTGGAGGGGCAGAGACAAAGAGGAAGACATAGTATCTGAAGCAGGCTCTGAGCTGTCAGCACAGAGCCCGATGCGATGCGGGGCTCCAACCCTCAAACCGTGAGAACATGACCTGAGCCAAAGTCTGACGCTTAACTGACTGAGCTACCCAGGTGCCCCCTTTGTGTTATTTTTTTAAAGTTTCTTTTTTTAATGTTTATTTATTTATTTTGAGGGACAGAGAGAGAGAGAGAGAGAGACCAGGAGAGGGGCAGAGAGAGGGAGAGAAAGAATCCCTAGTACTTGCAGTGCAGAGCCTGACTCGGGGCTCGAACTCATGAACTGCGAGACCATGACCTGAGCCAACATCAAGAGTCAGATGCTTGACTAACTGAGCCAGCCAGGGGCCCCTGTGAATTCTGTGAAAGGCAAGGAGGGGCATTTTGGTGCCAGAGTATCTGGGGTCAAACCTTGCTATTTCTGCGTGACTTTGAGCAAGTTACTCCCTGTGCATCCGTGACTTGGAGTACACGGGGAGGGATAGCGCCTGGCACAGAGCATGCTCTGTGTGGGTGTTTGCTGCCCACACAAACTGCTAGGTGAGCACGTGTAGCCCTTTCATTGATCCCAAAGGGAGAAAGAACCACTGGGGCTATGGACACTTAGGCAATTTGGGGATGATATTCTACAGAATGAATCATGTCTGGGCCTCTGCAGATGAGAGATAAGGATTATATTTTTATTTCTTAGATTGCCTAAAATGGGGACATACCTAGAGGAAATGCTGCTGGTTGTCTTTTTCTTCCAACTAAACGAATTCCGAAGTTGACTGCAGTGTCACATGGTGCTTCTTCTCGTTTCACTTTCTACCTTTGATCATTTGACCTAGTCCTAGCTTGTATTTATGTATGTATATTTTTTTGGTGCAGTAAAATAAAGGGTGAGCCTATGACTTGTGGAAGGGGCAGAACACAGGAATGCACACCCCCACACGGTCTCCTGCATAACTGCTTAGACCACAGCCCCAGATGCTGGTCATTATTGAGATTCACAAGGTGGTGAAGACCACATGTTGAAATTATTTATTTGAGAAGTCAGGCCATGTCTTCTCAATTTACTGAGTGCAAAGCCGTATTTTATTTCAGTGCATGCATTTGTGAGGCCTCTAGCTGAGCAGGGGCTGTAAGGGTAAGGGCCGCTACATCCAACGTGAGGAATAAATTAAGAATGTCAGAATACTGAAGTGACCAATTTACAGAGGAACTTTTGTGAAGGTAACACACAACCAGCCTAACAAATGTTATTCTGGCTGATCTCACGTGTGGGTTTTTGAAAAGCTGGTGATAGGGTGAGAATCTGATCACTCCACTTGGCTGAAAACAAATCATGTCATTAGTTTTTGTCTTTTGTAATACACTGCAGCTACACAGATCTGTCTAGGAAGCCGTATGGATCAGCCATGCTTTAGACACATAGGCGTGGCTGCGTTAGGTTAATAAGAACCATGTGTTACGACCAAAACAACATCTGATGCTCACGCTTCAGATCGTGTGTATACTTTTCAAGGGGTCTATTCAGCCAGACAGCTGTTGGGACGTTTATTTCCACATTTTTAATTTGTCTTTGGCCTAGACAAATTGCTCATGTTTTAATATTTCTCTGGATATTGTTTTTCACCATTTTACCTCATTAGCTTAAATGTTTGGTTTCTTACTCAAACCCCAAACTGTTTTTAAGGTGAGGTCAACCAAAATTCATTTGCTTTTTTTTTTTTCCTTTGGGTGCTATTTTAGAATAGAAATTCAAATTCAAGTTATTTTTTAAAGATCAGGTTACTCAAGAGTGACTTAAAATCCATTGGATTTAATGATTTCTCTGGGTAGACCAGGATAAAGAGCACTTTCTTTCGACTCAAAGATGTTTTCTCTGCTTCTTCAAAATATACTGTGGCTTGACTTGTTACATATTGGAGATGTGAAATGAAAAAAGTAGTCAACGATCTTAATTTTGAATTTCCCAAGAGGGTCAATTCACTGAGGGATAGGGAGGGTTTTCAGCGACAGTGGTTATTAGGAGCCTTGATTTTGGCGTCAGGCATGCCTGAGTTTGAAACTCTGTTCTCCCGCTAGCTTAAAGATCATGAGCAAATGACAACCCGTTCAAGTTTTATTTCCTTTGTCTAGAAAACAGAGATCCTACCTCAATGGATTCAATGAGATCACGTATGGCAAGCACATAACATAGCTCCTCGAAAACAGTAAGTGCTCAATAAAGTACAGCTTTATTTCAGAACTGAAGTGTCCAGTCTCATTCCTACAGAGGGAATAGCACATGCTAGTCCTAGAACACGGAGGGAGCATAGTGACTCTTAAAACTGAACAAAATTCCTTGTGAGCAGAGAGAAGTGTAAGTGGGAGGGATGGTATAGAGGAGGCAGGCCCCGCATCTTGTTGCCACACTCCACACGACCCTTCACTGATTATGAAATGAACCTGCCTGCGGATGAGCACATCTTCCAGGGTACTTGGAAATAAAATGCTATGGAACAGGATGAAGCAAAAGACATTTGGCACGGGCCCACGGGTTCTTTTCTGCATTCGCTTAATCTACGCATCACTGTGGAGTACTTGAGATTGATGGGGAGTGGATACTTATGACTAAAGAAACTTCTAAAAGATGACCACAGAGAAGGCATTTTATATCTTTCAGCAAAACTCTTTGATCAAAATGAAAACAAAGTGAAATGGTGAAACAAATGGAACTTAGCCTGGATTTATAATGGGACTTATTTATGATGGTTATGATGAGCTGGGATATTTGGAAAACATAGATGGTCAGGCATTTCAGAATTTTGCTTGGGTTCCTGTTGTTTTTAATCCATGAATGCAAACTTCTTTTGTTAACATAAACCATGATCTTAGTAAGGTGTAGACACCTACCTTTTTCCTTTGGAAGTTCACATCAAGTTTCATTGAGGCACACTTGTTCAATGTATGCAGTCGTCTGAAAAGAAAGAAAAAGGTGGTGATTGTTACCACTAATAAGCCTAAATTTTCTTTTCAGATTGATTCTCATTTATTGCCAATGAAGTTGAAAGTGTAGAAATGAAAAGTTATGTCCCAACAAAGTACTGTACCCACTCAAGGTATGCTATGCAAAGGGTCCCGTTGGCTTTCCAGCCTACCAGTCCCTGCCCATCCCCTAATCTAAACCCAGTCTTTTCCTGGCTTCCCTCTCCTTTCCTGGAATGCATGAACAGTCATTTTAGCCCTGCTTTCACCAGCCCCTCCACTCATTTGCCACCTCGATCATGCTAGTCCCCAAATTCAGATCAACTTAACCATCTGTCCTCTCCCCTACTCTTGGGCTATTGGGTATAAATGGCAAGATAACTCAGTGCTGAATTATATATGTGGTAGACTAAATTGTGTCCCCACCCAAACTTGTATGCTGAAACCCTAACGCCCAATGTTATTGTATGTGGAGTAAGAAGTAATTGAGGTTAAATGAGGTCACAGGAAAGAGCTCTGATCCAACAGAATTGGTTCCTTACAAGGGGAGACACCAGAGAGCTCGCGCTCTCTCAATCTGCCATGTGAGAACACAGTGAGAAGGTGGCTGTCTGCTAGTCAGAAAGAGTGTGCTTACCAGGGACCAAGCCCTGCTGGCACCTTGATCTTGGACTTTCCAGCCTCCAGAACTGTGCGAAAATAAATGTCTGTTGTTTAAGACACTCAGTCTGTGGTATTTTGTTATGGCAGACCGGGCTGACGAATAAATACATTTTGATTTTCATCCTCAGCTGGGCTCTGAAAATTGCTACTCAGCATTCCTTTCATTTTTTTGTCTGGTTGGCTCCCAATCTCAGATCATGAAAAATATCCCAGTCCCACAACAGAGAACTTAGCCACTGCTGCCAATGAGAAAATATAGCTGAACATAAGCTATCAGACATAAATTCTTTTAATAATCCTTCCCTTCATCATAAAAAAAATGATGTTCCTCTTCTTTTTCAAAGCTAACCCTTTCATCTTGTTTTTTATTTCAACATCCACCACTTCTTCTGGGACCCTGATACCTCATTTATTCCCTCACCTCAGCAAATTCTCTCGACTGCTTTCTTCTCTTTAAGCTTATCCCTGTCTTGAACAAATTGACTAACCAATTAGTTAGCTACCTAAATCACCATAATCACACAAACAATTTTCCCCTCAATCCTAATCTTTCCATCAAGCAACTGTACTAACCTACCCCAATATTCCCTTCCTTACACGACTCAATTGCCCGAGAACAGTCTCAATATTCATTCACTCTTCAATCCATTACAATGTAATTTCCTGAAATGCTCTTGCAAATACCTTTACTAGTTTACTTTATCTGATTACACTTTAAAAATCATAGTTATTGAATGCATATGGTTTGAAGAGTCACACATTACCCCTCCTGTCCTTTTTCATTTATGCCTCTTTGGGGGCAACTCTTTCGCCTGTTTCTTTTGTTGGCATTTACCTCTAACAACATGTTTATGCTGTTACTTCTTGATTTTTCAGTACAAATCATTATTTATAGACTTTATTCTCTGCATGATGATTTATTTTTTTTACTACCTGTCCCCATCCCTCGCCTACCCCACATTCATACACTGTATCTTTTATAATTATAGTTATGTCATAATTTCAGTTTTTGGATAAATCAGTATTCAGTGTTTATTATATTTATTATTGACCATGTAAATGCTGTTCACATGTGTATCACACTCTGATTATTTTGTCTTCCATTCTCAACTTTTCATTATCCTAGGAGTTAATAAGCATCTTGTTTATTTGTTTCCTTAGTTTTCAATGTATTTATCCCTAAATTCAAACTCAAATACTTCCTCAGCTATCTAACTCCCTAAGTGTGTTACTCTAGTAATCTAATTTCCTTGGTGACGTCTCTCTCAGAGCCTTCTTACCTGTTCTAGTTGGGGGTTTGCTGCCCTTGTTTTTAGTTTATTTTATTTTACTATCATGGGCTGATCAGATTTCTCAGCACTCAGATTCTCATATTTTTCTTGAGTGTGTTTTCTAATATGCTGAGGCTGAGCTACAAAAGAGGCCTGAGAACCTCAATATTTAGAACATAAATATCACTGTCACTGAAGTTCCCATTTTCACTTGAGTGCCTCACCTTCAACTATGTCTAGTGTTCCCCCAGCCTAGGGAACTTCTGTAGTAGCCTCTCCAGGCAATCAACTTCTAGTTTTGGGCTGATGGTGGGGAAGAAAAGTCACCTAGATATAAACTGGGGGAGTAAATCCAGGGTTCTATCTACTTTAAAACAGAATTTCAAACAACCGTCTTCTTTTTAGCCTCCCTTAAATGTCAATCCCCATTTTTGAGCTTTTTAGGATTATTGTAGTACAGACTGAATTTATGACTTACTTCACTGACCACTTAGCTTTTATTTCTTGGGCTTGCCAAGTTCTCTACTACATCATTTCTGTTTTTCTGCTTTGAAAATTTTATAGTTGTGGTGTCTCTCTTTGTATGGACATCTGCTTTTGTAAAGGAATGCCTCTCTAAATCAGTGGGAATTTAGATAGCAAGAAAATTCAGGTGTTCAATCTCCTATCTTTGATGACTCCTTTTGTATTCTGACTGCTCTGGCTTTAAATTTTCAGCTCAATGAGTTTTGGCAATTTTAACTACCCTCAAACAAGGTAAAGAACATTTTTGCACATAGGAACGTTCTCTTGTGCTCCTTTACCATCAATTCTCTCCTCACCACCACATCCCCTCCTACCTCCCTCAGGGTCATCTTCTTTCTGATTTCCATCACTCATAGACTGATTTTGCCAATCCTTGGTTATCATATAAATGGAATCATATGGTATGTAGTTTTGTGTGTCTGGCTTTTTTTTTTCACTCAACACAATATTTTTGAGATTGATCCATTTTATGGAGTATAGCAGTAATCATTCCTTTTAATGGCAGAGTAGTTTTCCATGGTATAAAGACATACAATTGGTTTATCTACTCTTTTGCTGGTGGATCTTTAGGCTAGTTCCAGTTTTGACCAATGCTTTTTGATCACCAAATTCCGTATCTTCTTTTTAGCAAAGACCTGTTTGTAGTAATGGGCAATAATCCCCACTCTCCATTCCTTGAAACTTTTCTCTTTGGCATTTAAGATTATGAGTTCCCTCATCTCTCTAAACACTATCTCCTTCCTGTCACCAAGTAGTACCTGCCCCTTAACTATTAATATTTTTTAGGATTCAGACTATAGTCATTGCTCTTTTTTTTCTGCGTGAATATACTGAAATATATTATCCCATCTTAAAATAGACTCTGATGATGTCCAATCTTCTTTCTCTAACCCAGATACCTCCCTTGAGCCCCAGAGTTACGTTTCTATCTACTCATTAATCTCACCCATTTGTGGGGTTCTGCTGACCCTTCAAACTCAACTTTCAAAACTGAGCTCATCGTATTCTCTTCCAAACTTGTTTCTGATACTTACTGTCTCATCTTGATTAAGAGCATCACCAAGTAGGCCAGCCAAATGGAGTCATCTTGACACTTTTCTTCTTTAAGGTCTGTATTCATTTGATTACCAAGTCCCGTCAATTACATCTCTGTGGTATTTTTGAAACCTTGCCTCTTCTTTGGCCCTATTTTGGTGCCTTCTCATCTTTTACCTAAGTCAGGCAATAGCCTCTTAATTGGTTTCACTACCAATTCAAATGCTTTACATTAAAACCAGTTCTATTTCTCAACTTTTTCTCATGTCACTCATTTATTTAAAAATATCTGATGACTCCCCTTATTTTCAGCCATCTCCAGTTTACCCACTGACTACACATTCATTAGTGTCAAATATAATAAGCAACCCTGGATTAGAAACTGATCATTTAGTCTGAAGCTATCTTTGGCATGGGCTTGGCCTTTGCTCTTATAACTGACAGCCTATCTTTTTGGTCAGTTCCACATGTGTCCATTGCTGCCTAAGACCTAACAGTGGTATGTGAGGTAAATTTTATACATACATTCTCATTTGGATATATAATGAGGTACAGAAGAGCTTAAATAAGTCGATGTTGCTCATCTGGCAGCTCTGTAACAGGTTTGTTTAGGTAAGGATTGCTTGTCATTTATAAAATTTACTTTTCTAACAAACTGTTCTTCCATTATAGGTTGGAATCACAAACAAACATTTTTATTCTGTGCAAAAGTTTTTGATCTCCTACATACACAAAAGCCATCCTTTATATGTCACGTGCTTGAATATGCTTTCTACTTTTTGACACAAACAAGAGGTCAATTTGTTATTTTCTAAAGCTGGAGACTCAAACAAACTAGATTTGACTACATAGATTTGGGTCCTTTTATCTCCCCTGAACCCAGATATTTGCCTGCACTTTAAGAGTTGCTCCTCTTCTTGGAAAAAAAATATTTGTAAAACCTGTATCTTGTAAAGGACTTGTGCCCAGAATACATAAGAACTCCACAATAAATTCCATGATAGGTCAAACAATCTTGAATTTTTAAATGTGCAAAATATTTGAACATACAGTTCGTTTTTTAAATGTTTATTTTTGAGAGAGAGAGAGAGAGTGCACAAGCAGGGAGGGACAGAGAGAAGGAGACACAGAATCTGAAGCAGGCTCCTGGTTCCAAGCTGTCAGCACAGAGCCTGATGTGAAGCCCGATGAGGGGCTCAAACTCACAAACTGTGAGATCATGACCTGAGCCAAAGTCAGATGCTTAACCAACTGAGCTACCCAGATGCCCCTGAACATACAGTTCTAAAAGAAGATATTCAAATGGCAAATAAGCACATGAAAAGATGCTTAGTGGTCATGGGAGAAATGCAAATTAAAATAATAAGACACACTGGAATGCCTAAATTAAAGACACTGTCAACGCTAAGTTTTAGCAAAGACATAGAACCACTGGAACTTCCAAAAGGATACAGCCTCCTTGGAAAACAATTTGGTAATATCTTACTAAATTAAACATATTCTTAGAATATGACCCAGCAATTCTACTCTTAGTTAGTTATATCCAAGATAAAATAAATCGTACACCCATACAAAGACCTGTACTTGAATGTTCACAGCAAATTTATTCAGAAAATAGCCCCAAAGTGGAAATAACACAAAGGTCCCTTAACTGACAAATGGAAATAAAAACTGTGGTATACACATATAAAGAAATATTCAAAAATACAAAGGCACTAACAACTGATACATGCAACAAAATGGATGAGTCTCAGAGGCATTATGTTAAGTAAAAGAAGCCAGACACAAAGAGCACACATTATATAATTGCATTTATACAAAATTTTAGAAAAGGTAGAACTGCAGTGACAGAAAACAGTTCAGTGGTTGCCAAATGTCAGCAACGGAGAACTTTTTGAGATAATGGAAATGTTCTACATCATGATTGTGGTGAATGTCACATAACTGTATACATTTGACAAAATTCAACAAATTGTAGGTTTTAAGTTGGTGAATTTTTTTGAATGTAAATTACACTTTTTAATAAAGCTGAATAAAAAACAATGCAAGTGAGTGACATCAGTGGGAATGGTGGAATAAAAGTCTTCAATGCTCTGTTCCTCTATAAAAGTAAGAAGAATATTGGCAGTAACTGTCAAAATCAACTTTTTAAGAACTCTGGAAAGTAATAAAGGCTTGCAACCATCCAAGTACTGTCTATTTAAGAAAAGTGGTTGAATCTACGTGGGAACAGGGAGATTTGAGGCATCTGACCTTGCCCTATTCTCATGTTTCTTTCCTCAGCTCTGCAAAAGCTTTGAAAAACAACAGCATCACAATCAGAGTACCTATGAAAACTGGCAGCCTAGCAGCCACTGGAGAGGGCAGAATGGGCTTGGCTCCCCAAAAGCTTCATTATTAAAGAACTGTCATTATCTGAGCTGCCTGGAAACTGCCTGAATGGCCCCCATTCACAGGGCTTATCTTCATTTAACCTGACTCTGAGCTCATCACTGAGAACAGTTTCCCCCCCAGGGTGTTTGTCAAAAACAATCAGCAGCAATTATTTAACATCATAGCTGCCTGAACCGCTGATAACATTTGGGCTAAACAAGATGTGAACCAAAATGAATGAAAAGGATAGCTGCAAGAATGAGATGTCCATAGGGGACTTAGAAAAGTTCTAACATATTCTTAGGAATCTAGAAGGCCAAGCACATATGAAGAACTGTGTGCATACCCAGAAAAGGCATAACAAAGTCCTAATTTCTCACCTCTGCTTGGCATTGTTGATCTGCACAAGCAGGAAATAAAGGCTAAGGCAGAATTATCAACTTCCTCCTGGAACATTGAAACCATAGCCCAATATGCACAAAGAGCCCTTGATAAAGGCTGGGAGACATACTGGTTCAAGGCATTTAAGGACAGTCCTGTTCAATCATTTGCTGACCGCTAAGCTAACCAAATGGAGACTTCAGTGGTAATATATAGCAAAGTATTCAGACTTCAGAGAATTAGCTGAGGAAAGTCACTGAACTATAGCCACAACAAGGGAAGTCACTAAACTATAGCCACAGCAACAAACCTTGGGGAGAGGAGATCTGATTTTGAGAGTTGCCACATTATAGTGTTCAAAATTTCTGGTATTAAACAAAAAATAACAAGACAACACACAGATTCTAAAGTTTAGATGGAGAGGCAAAAGACCCAGAACAGCCAACACAATATTGAAGCAGAAGAACAAAGTTGGAGGGCTGATACTACCCAACTTCAAGACTTACTATAAGGCTAAAGTAATCAATACAGTATGATATTGGTAAAAGAATAGAAAAATGGATCCATGGAACAGCATAGAGAGCCTGGAAATAGACCAACACAAGTATGGTCAACTGATCTGTGACAAAGGAACAAAAGTAATATAATAGAGAACTGATAGCCTTTCAACAAATTTTGTTGCAACAACTGAACATACACACACACACACACACACACACAAACACAAATCCATCTAGACACAGACCTTCTACTGATAGCCTTTCAACAATTTTTTTTGCAACAACTGAACACACACACACACACACACACACACACACAAAACACACACACAACACAAATCCATCTAGACACAGACCTTCTACCCATCACAAAAATTAACTCAAAATGAATCACAGACCTAAATGTAAACACAAAATTATAAGATCTCTGGAAGATAACATAGAAGGAAATCTAAAATTTTTTTTTTTCAACGTTTATTTATTTTTGGGACAGAGAGAGACAGAGCATGAACGGGGGAGGGGCAGAGAGAGAGGGAGACACAGAATCGGAAACAGGCTCCAGGCTCTGAGCCATCAGCCCAGAGCCTGACGCAGGGCTCGAACTCACGGACCGCGAGATGGTGACCTGGCTGAAGTCGGACGCTCAACCGACTGCACCACCCAGGCACCCCTGGAAATCTAAATGACTTGAGGTTTGGTGATAACTTTTTAGATGCAACACCAAAGACATGATCTATAAAATAAATAACTGATAAACTGGACTTCATTACAATTAAAAACTTCTGAGAAAGACATTGTTGAGTGTATGAGAAGACAAGTTATAGACTTGGAGAAAACATTTGCAAAAAACATATCTGATAAAGGACTATTATCTAAAATATACAAAGAACTCTTAAAACTTTAATAAGAAAACAATCAACCCAATTAAAAAATAGGCAAACAGTTTGAACAGACACTTCTCCAAACAAGACACACAGATGGCAAATTAGCACATAAAAAGATGCTTAACATCATGCATCATTAGAGAATTGCAAATTAAAATAACCATGAGATAACACCATACACTTATTAGAGTGACAAAATTATAAAACATTGACCACACAAAATGCTGACAAGAATGTGAAGCAACAGGAATGCTCACTCACTGCGGTTGGGGATGCAAAACGGTACAGCAGTTTGGAAGACAGTCTGACAGTTTCTTACTGCCAAACATACCCATACCATAGGACTGAGCAATCACACTCTGATATTTTACCCAAATGAGTTGAAAACTTATGTACATATAAAAACCTGCACAGGAATGTTTATAGTAGACTTATTCATAACTGCAAAAACCTGGAAGCAACTAAGAAGTCCTTCAGTAGGTGAATGGATAAATCAACTGTGATATATCCAGACAATGGAATATTATTCAGTGTTAAAAGAAACTGAGCCATCAATCCATGAAAAGACATGGAGGGGCCTTAAATGCATACTACTAAGTGAAAGAAGCCAATCTGTGAAGTCTACGTACTGTGTGATTCCAACTATATGACAATCTGGGAAAGACAAAACTATGGGTACATGAAAAAGATGAGTGGTTGCTAGGAGTTAGGAGGGAGGGCTGAACAGTCAGAGCATAAGGGATTTTCAGGCTGTGCAACTATTTCGTGTGGTACTCTAATGGTGGATACAAATCATTATACATTTGTCAAAACCCACAGAATGTGTAAGACCAAGAGTGAACCCTAATGCAAATTATGGACTTGGGGTGATGATGATGTGTAGGTCCCACACTCTGTGTGGGATGGTGATCATGAAAGAGGCTGAGTATGTGCAGGTACAGGGGTATACAGGAACTCTCTGTACTCTGTCTTCCATTTTTTCTGTGACTCTAAAATGGCTCTTTTAAAAAGTCTATTTTTTAAAGACATAGTTTTTGTTAGATTCATTTAACGATAATTTTACTTATCTGCCTTTGAAATTACCAACATAAAGTGATCTCCGTTTCCTTTGCTCTCCATCCACTTGCTCATTGGTTCTCAATCCTATCTACAAAAGTATCATCGTTGAAGACCTCTTAGAAATCCTGGGTACAATTTCAAATATCATACCCACAACCATTCAACTCTTCCTTTGAAAATGTGTATGTGTATCAAATCAGCATGTTGTGCACTTTATATATTCTATAATTTTATTTGTCAAATATGCCTCAACAACGCTGGGGAAAAAAAACACAACTGATTTGTTAAGATGAAAAAAAAAGACACAAGGAGAGAAAACACTCTTTATGGTGGTCTGAAACTAGGCAGACGGTGCAGCATCAGCCTGTGATTTATTTTGCACAAGGTAAAAGAAACTGGCTAGACTCTGCAAGAATACAAAACGGATGAAACACATAACCTCGAGAGATGTGAATGCCTCTTTAGGGACTGGCCGCCTCAGGTAAAAGAACATGTCACATAACAGAAGTATCCAGAGCACTTTATCAAAACCCCTGTGAAATTCTGCTATGAATGAAGCCTATCTTTGTTCAGGACATGTATTTAGCATTGGTATTTGTCTACCTCTAACTTCATGGTAAGTAACATAAAACCCTTCAGATAATCTGAGTTGGTCTAGCAGCGGTTTCTTGAAAAACTATTCCTGCAGGAGTAACAATCTTGATTATAAAATTTATTTTATCGGCTGCATGCACAGTGGGTCTTCTCTGGGTTAGAGCCTCTTTTGAGGCATGAACCATAATTTATTCATTTAATCTGAATTAGGCCTTGCAGGAAATTTTACACATGATCATTTCAGTAGGTTTTTCTTTTTCTTTCTTTTTTTTAAAGTTTTATTTTATTTATTTATTTATTTATTTATTTATTTATTTATTTAAATGTTTTTGTTTATTTTTGAGACAGAGAGAGACAGAGCATGAGCAGGGGAGGGGCAGAGAGAGAGGGAGACACAGGACCCGAAGCAGGCTCCAGGCTCCTAGCTGTCAGCACAGAGCCCGACGCAGGGCTTGAACTCGTGAGCCGTGAGACCATGACCTGCGCTGAAGTTGGAAGCTTCACTGACTGAGCCACCCAGGCGCCCCAGTAGGTTTTTCTTTCTTAACCGAACATACTTTGTTTATATAGGTCCAATCGGTGATTGATTTTAAGTAGTCGCAACAGCCTGTGCAGAGTCAGAATAACAGAATTATTCTTCCACACTGAATGCGACAGGCTAAGGACTGCATCTTATTGGCATCCCTAATGCCTAGCACAGGTGCTGGCTCAGGACAAATCTACTCAGTGATTTTTTTTCTAACGAAACCTTAGAGCTTGGCAACCTCTGGGGACAATTTGGTCTGACCCTTTTATTTTTAAATGAGGAGAATAAGGATCTGAGATGACCACTCGCTCCAGGGAGCCACACATTAGTTAGCGGGAGAGCTAGGACGAGGACTTCTTGACAGTGATGTCTCTGCTCCTGCCTATCCAGGAAATGAGAGCCTAGTCCTGTACCTAGCAGAGGCTTTTGAACAAATGGTAGTTTCCTTCCCCTCTCCTTTATTCCATGCAAAGAGAAAACCCATGGCACACGATGAAGCTTGTCCACTTTGCACTCTGAGCAAACTAGATTTCTGTTTTAACAGAAGCAAAGCAGTTTGATCCTTTCAGAAAAATCTGAGTATCTGATATCACTGCAGAATCTGTGAATTGCCATTGCTGTCTTCAGAATCCTTGAGAAGGCCAGTACATGAGTAAAGGGGAGGTAGAAATCTCATTTTAAGAGTGAAACCTGGGGTTCTAATGGGAAAGAAGACAAGAAGTCAAGACTCTTTGTCCAATAGTGCACTACGTACCAGGAGCAAGGGTAGGTGGCAGAAATGCAGAGGCGAACAAGATGTGGTCCCTGCCCTTGAGGATCTCACAGTCCCGCGTGCGATATAAATTTCACAAACAAGAAGCAGCTCACTTCCCGAGTGCATAAGGACAAAACCTCCCAGAGGAGATAATATTTGAGCAAGCCCAGGAAGGACTAGGAGAAATTTGCTGCTTAGGCTAAAAGAGTTATAGGCAAAGCAAACGGGCATTAAATAGCACGCTTCAGTCTAGGACTCGTAAGTATGTGAGTGGGGATGTCTGCAGAGAAAGGCAGGGGCTAGATCACGATGGACCAAAATGAGTATGTCAAGAGTAATCTGTGAGTGATGGGGAGCAACTGAAGGATATTAGACAGGAGAGGAACGTCGTTAGATCGCACATTACAAACGTAAGCGGTGGCAGGGTGGAGAATGAGCTGAAGAACGTTAGGGCATGTTTACGATGGTTTGGGTGAAAGATGGCAAAAGGGAGTTGGAGCCGATGAAGATTTGGTCTTTGATAGGGAAGGAGCCGAGGAGGAGAAGTAGAGGACGACTCCCAGATTCCAGGCTTTGTCACCGTGCCACAGAACACAGAAAACAGTGACTTGGGGAAGTCAGCGGGGAGCTGGGCAGGAGAAAATCAGAAGTTCATGTTTTGATGTGTTAACTGTTAGGGGCCTTTGTGATGTCCAGACCCCCTTGGGAAAGCTGGGCATCACAGTGACTTACAGACAAGATACATAATAATTGAGCCAACCATCCTCAGGGGATCTAGAACCCTGGAAACTCCAGCGTGTAAGGCACAGGCCAGTGAGAAGGAGTCAGATGTGGAGAAGGTGTGGTCAGAGACGTAAGAGGTCAACAGAACTCGCTGAAGGCTGTGTCCTAGAAGCCATGGAATGACCATCACAGAAAGGAGTGAGTGGATGGTTCTTTTTTTCTTTAGTTTTTAAAGATGTTTTTATTTATTTATTTTGAGAGAGAGAGAGATAACATGCATGCTAGCAGCGGAGGGGCAGAGAGAGAGGGAGAGAGAGAATCCCAAACAGGCTCTGCACTGTCAGTGCTGAACCCGATGTGGGGCTCAAACCCACAAACTGTGAGATCATGACCTGAGCTGAAATCAAGAGTTGGATGCTTAACTGAGTGAGCCACCCAGGTACCCCAGTATATGGTTCATTGTACTGAATACTTAGGCTGGGGAGGTGATGTACAGCTTAAAATGTGCCTTTTTTAATGTTTTATTACTGATTTTTGAGAGAGAGAGACAGAGAGACAGAGACAGAGCCCAAGTGGGAGAGGGGAAGAGAGAGAGGGAGACACAGAATCCAAAGCAGGCTCCAGGCTCTGAGCTGTCAGCACAGAGCCCAACGCGGGGCCTGAACTCACGGACCGAGAGATCGTGACCTGAGCCGAAGTCGGCCGCTCAACCGACTGAGCCACCCAGGCGCCCCTTAAAATGTGCCTTTTGGATTTAGCAGTTACCAAGGGCAGTTTCAGAGAAGCCTGAGGGAAGAAGGCTGAGGGGCAAGTGGACTCAGAGAAAGTGAAGACAGACCATGAACACAGTGCTCTTTTAAGAAGTCTAGCTAAGAAGGAGAGATGTGTGGTATTTTCTGGAGAAAAGGAATAATTCATCATGACATAATATTCTCTTCACATGTAGAAGCAATAAAAGAATTCCCGAGCTGACAGGTTATTTTCTTCCAGGTTCCAGTTCAATGTAACAAATATTCACTTCCTGCTCCACACAAGGCCACGAAGTACCCACGCTACACTCCTAAGATACAGTCCCTCCTGTGGAGCACTTAGAAGCCTGGCAGAAGGTCCTTCCGTTGAGGCCCAGCTAGCCAGAACCAGAGTGGGGCGGGGTGGTGGCCCGTGTCAAATCTCGTGGTGCACAGACTGCTCTGAGCACACAGGAGGAGGACCCCGGAGACGACGTCCGGGAGGGCAGCACGCGGGGGCCACGCAGAACACGGAGGGCTTGCTGGGAGGGCTGGCGATTTGTGGGCAGGGAATGTGCCGCGAGCATCTGAGGGTGATGGGAGGGTGGTCTGGCCCGTGTCTGAGAGGGTTCTTCCACTCACACTGCAACACAGGCCTGCCTGGGAGACACAGGAGGGCCCTCTGCCTATGGATGTACAGGAAAGCAAAAACCAAAAAACCACAAAACCAAAAAAACCCCTTCCCCTCCTCACATTTTAGATTCATATCTTACAGTTAAAACTACCAGACTTTAGAGGTCTCCCATGCTGATTTAATGGCCAGTTTCCTGTGATATTTCTAATATTCCTGCCAAAGCCATGAAAGGAGTGACAAGCAAAGGTATGAATTCGTCTCTAACATGTGATTCTGGTTAAAGCCCGCGCGGCCTGAACTTCTCACCCTGCACTCAAGTGTCAGGGGCTGAAGGTATCTGGCCCCGTCTGCTTAGGAGTGTTCCGGGCGGGGCCCTCAAAGACGGTCCGAAACAAAGTCCCCGAGACTCGTCCTGACCCCAGGAATCAAAGGTGAGGGAGAGCAGGGGCTCCTCCTCTCCGGGCAAGGAGCACAGGGCCTGGGAAAGGTCTCCCCACAGCCCTGCAGCTCAGGAGTTCACAAAACCGGCTCTGCAGAGCAGGATGGGTAGCTGTGCCAGACAGACAACTGCGGCATGTAGCTCTGCAAGGGTGGGGCCTTTCAGAAATCACAGGCCATCCAGCAGGAGGGCTTTATGGCGTGTCAGGGAAAAAGCATACGGTCAGAAATCCACAAGCGGCCGTCACTGGGCCACCGCTGAGGCAGTGAGGGCCGTGCCCCTCTGCTCTGCGGAGCTTTTCACCCCTGCTGCTCTCCCACCAAGCGGTCACGCTGTCTCCTCCGGCCCATCGACCCACACACAGCTGTTCCTGGATAGTAGCTGCAGTGTGGGAGGAAACCAGTTAGGCACGGACAGATCTAGCTACAAGAAGAAAAATGAAGTATGTGTATGCTGTCGTCGGGGGAGAGAGGATGTGCGTGTGGAACTGTGTGATTTGGAAAGTAATTTTTTTTGTTGAGATATAATCGACCCATAACACTGTGTTCGTTTTCGGTGTGCAACCTGATGATTTGATGTGTGTATATGTTGCAAAAGGATCACCACAATAAGTCTAGTCAATATCCACAGCCACACATGGTGACTTTGTTTTCTCATAATGAGAACTTTTAAGATTTAGTCTCTGAGCAGCTTTCAAATATACAATACAGTATGGTTATTGTATACAATACAGCTATTGTATACAATACAGTCACCAGGTTGTGCACTCCATCCCCAGAAAGCAATTTTAAATCATGTCCTCTAATGATCAAGGACTCAAGGAAGAGTGTAAGGTCCACTGGCAAATCAGTAAGGTTCAACAGCCCAAGAAAAAGAACTTCAAAAACAAAAGACGCAGGTTTTCTTGGACTTCTTCAGTTTGCAGGATTTGATTCAAGTTTTAAATTCACACATGCCTGCGTTGGAAAAATCAGATGGGGTGTGCTTGGCCTTTAACTATTCACAACAACTGCTAATCCAGATAATTTCTCTAGCGAGAGCTGGTCCAAGTTGAAGCAGGGGTCACAACCGGAGGTGTCTCTGAGAGGTTCAAAGGAAAGCAAAGCAAAACCAGGCCAGGGGTAACTGGCGGGCCTCACTCTGGGCCCTAGCATTGGCTCTCAGCTCCTTCCCCAGCCTGTCCTCCACCACATGGGCCGCCATCTTTCAGTCACGGTCCTCTTCAGCTCTCCTCACTGTCCTTGGGGGACATCACTCAGTCTCAGGACCTTCATGCCCGCGTACGTAGATGACTTTGCATCTCTGTCTCCAGCTGTGGTCCCTGGCTGGCTGCAGACCCGCGCACCTGACGGCAACTCCTCTGGTCCCAGCCCCTCAGGTACCTCAGCTCACCACACCTTCCCGGGCTCAGACCCTGGCCAGACTCCATGGCTGCTCCCTGCCTCAGGGAAAGGTGCCACCCCCCCCGGCTGCTCCAACCGGGAGGAGCCTGGTCACCCTGACTTCCGAGCTATGGCACCTGTAACTCATAGGTTCTTGTACGGATTAAATGAGACCAACGTATGTTACCAAGCAGCAGTAGACACTCACTAAATGTTAGCCACCATCATCTGTTATTTATCTGGCAAAGCCAGCCACTTTTAAAAACATTGTTAGGGGCGTCTGGGTGGCTCGGTCAGTTAGGCGTCCGATTCCTGGTTTCGGCTCGCATCATGATCTCACAGTTTGTGAGTTCGAGCACCACCATGGGCTCTGTGCTGACAGTGCGGGGTCTGCTTGGGATTCTCTCTGTCCCTCTCTCTCCGCCCTCCCCTACTTGTGTTATCTCTCTCTCTCTCAAAATAAATACATAAATAAAATATTTTTAAAAACTAAATCAACACTGGGGCGCCTGGGTGGCTCGGTCGGTTAAGCGTCCGACTTCGGCTCAGGTCATGATCTCGCGGTCCGTGAGTTCAAGCCCCGCGTCGGGCTCTGGGCTGACAGCTCGGAGCCTGGAGCCTGTTTCGGATTCTGTGTCTCCCTCTCTCTCTGACCCTCCCCCGTTCATGCTCTGTCTCTCTTTGTCTCAAAAATAAATAAACATTAAAAAAAATTTTAAGTAAAAAAAAATAAAAACATTGTTAATGTTTTTAATAATGCAATACAAAATATCTAATATATGTGATTAAAAAATAGCAACTCTGCCCTCAATCTGCCGTCCTGTTTTATGGTTTCTTGTGTGTTCTTCTTGGAAGTTCATATACCTAAAAATCATTTTGAGTAGCCGGATGGAGAAATTTACATAAGAGGCCATTTAAAAATACAAGGATCAATGTTTTTTATGTATCTATATTCCATCTACATCTATATCTGAAGTCCCCTATCTCTGACTCTGGCGTGTCTGTACCCCAGGCCTGCCCTTATACTATGATGGCTGTGTGCGGGAAGGGGGTGGGGATAAAGATATCTTTCCTGCACACTAATTTACTTTAAAAAAAAGCTAAAAGTTCAAAATAGGCACAACAAAATGTCATGTGTTCTTGTCTGGGTAATCCTGACTGGTCTTTTAGGGTCATTTTTCCAGGAAGCCCTCTCTGAAATCCCTTTCCCTGCATCTGTACTTACAGCGATCATACCATGTGTCCAAGTAAATCGCCATTTACTCGCTTCTCAACCTTGGCACAACTGGCCTCTGGAGCCAGATGATTCCTGCTTATGGGGGCTGCCCCGTGCACTCTAGGAGTTTCGGCAGCATCCCCGACCTCCACCCACTAGATGCCAATAGCATCACCCAGTTGTGGGGGGCAAAAATACGTCCCTGGATGTTGAGAGGGGGACAAGATGCTCCTCCCCTTCCAGGCTGAGACCACTGCATTCGCCCGAGACCTGAGGGCGAGGATTCTGTCCTACTGGTCTCTGTAGCCCAGAGAGGCCCTGAAGACACAGCGATGGAACAGAGCCGAAGGAACAAATGAGAAGGGGCTGGCTACTCTCCTGACAGGAAATCACATCTCATCTCTTCACGGAAGGACAGTGTGCTTTCAACTCTTATTATTACTTTTTTAATTTTTAAAAATTAATTAATTAATTTATTTATTTATTATTTTTTAAATGTAGTTCCATGAAGAATAAAGTAGAGATGCCACCATAATTTCTATCCTTGGGATTTATGAGTCAAACTCAGGATATCATAAGCAACACAGGCATGTTTGGAAAAATTACCTTCAAAGGAAGATATGGAAAGTATTCCAAGTTGTATTTCACAGGAAGACCTCAGCTCTCCTTAAAAACTCCAGAAGCAGCCTGCCTGGCTTTGAATCCTAGCACTGCCATTCACTAGCTGAGTGGGCCAATTATTTTATACCTCTGTGCCTCAGTTTCCTTGCCTATAAAATGGGAATCATGTTGCTGAGAGCCTACTTTATAGAACTGTTATGGAATTAAATAACTACATATTTGTAAAGTGCTTAGAGTAGTGCCTGGTACATAGTGAACACTTTGTAAGCGTTTTTTAAAAAATAAAATCACCACTCACTGGGATTTGTATTTTTCTATAGCTCAGAATTTTAAAGTGGGAAGTGACCATGATTATCCTGTATCCTTCCCTCAATGATTTGTCCAAGGTGTCAGTCCAACTCATTGTCACATATTATTATATGACATAACATAATACATAATACTGTACATTTTCTGTGATAAATATTCTAAAAGGGAAAATATTTAAAATATATCTCAATATTCATAAAGACTACCATTATTTAATATTATTATGTTATGTAACATATTCAAAGATGTGCATTTGTGTGTAGAGGTAAATCATAAACCTCATTTTTGTCAGCACTCTCCCTCACCGGCTGCCTGCTGCACACAAAAACCAGGGTCATTAATTATCCTTTTAAATACAAAGGGCAGTGACAGATGCACTCTATCATCTGAATCAATTCCATATCTCCACGAAATGGTACCGAACAAGGTAATGCCCTGTTTTATACATGATACAATTAGCTAGTATTTATTAACATAAGATACGCGGATGGTGTACTGGCCTAATACTAAATTAGAAGCTCAGAGATCACTTGAGCATCAAGGCCCTATGTTATCAGTCTGAGCGAATATCGTAAACCAAAATGCTAATAGAACATATTATCCTTAAAAAATCTCATTTAGGGACTTCAATTTGCTGCAATTTGCTTTAAAGGTGACAAACTTTTCAAGCTATTATTGACACCTTGTCTATTCCTACATTCTGATATGGTTAACAGTTTCATCGAGTTCATCTAAGGTACTTAGATTTGCAAATATCTTTTCGTTGCTCGCAGGGGAAAATATTTTTCAATTAGGAATTCAGTCAAAGAACATCAAAACAAAATTATAACTGTGGTTGCTAAAATGAGAAGCTGCACTACTCTAATTTGCAGTAACAAATATTTACAGAGCGCCTACTATGTGCTGGGACTGTGGGACGCAGAAGCAATGGTAAGGCATGGTTGCCATCCTGGAAGTTCACACTGCCAGCAGACACAGCAAACCTGTATAGCGTGCGAGACCGAAACCTGGGAGGTCCACATCTATGTGTTCTGGGCCATGCACGGGTCCTCCTTGCCATCAATACCCTCAGAACGACACGTTTTCCCAACCGATCAAAAAGTGAACACTGTTCAACAACTCACTAAGTGTCATTAGGACCCAGGATTAACTGTCTGTCTACACAGGTGAGACACGTCCAGAAAACCAACGGTGAGTAAAAATTCTTGTCGTGGGTAACATTTGCAGGAGACTTTCAGCCCTCCTGTCTTCATTTGTTTACCTGGCAGAAACCTGGCAGAAACCTCTGGCTGCGGTTTCCTTTGTGATCCTGCATTAGCTCTGAGCTTCAAATATGCATGACAAACGCAAAGCTTAAAAATAAAATAGGAGACCAACTTTCACGCTGTGTCTATAGTGCACCAGTGAGAAAACGAATAAAATCCCGACCCCTTACTGCTCTCCAGGCATCAATCATTACATTCCATGTGAGTGGGCGAGTGTCTAATTAACCACTCATCGATCTCAAAGTTTTATAAGTGCTGCCGCTCCCCTCAGGCTGGAGTTCTTCCTTCTGCCTGCGTTCGGCTATTTGCTACCTTGGCAATCGGTGCCCTGGTGGAACTTGTAATGAAGGGAACAAACTCCACACGGGTCCCCTTTAGCCAAGCCACCGCCGTCTGCCTCCTTACTGTGCCTGCTTCCTTTGATCCACCTTGCTGGGACCATTCCTTTGGCCTCCATTCCACCCACCACTCCTACGCCCCAAGAACCTCAGCTCACACACTTGCAGCCCAACGCTTTTCTTACTTCATAATATTTTTGGAGACATAGTTATCATAAGACTGATTCCAATTATAACAACCTCCTGCCACTCTCGCCATTTTTACACAAGCTGGGCCCCTGTGAAGAACACCGTGCTGTCTGGCATTGCTGCACTCGCACGTATCTATGCAGCAACACCTTTTGGGGTATGTCTGCGCAGGTCCTGCCGTGGGCTGCAGCGGAGAGGGCTCACGGGCTCTACAAGAGAAGGCTTCCTGATTTTTCTGGCTGACACTAATAGCACTATTCAGAACTGTCTATCTCTAAATGATTTCACATTCATTGTACTAGGTCATCTCTATAATGTGTCTGAAAGGCATTTTTTAAAATTTAATTAATTAATTAATTAATTAATTAATTTTTAAACGTTATTTATTTATTTTGAGAGAGAGACACAGAAAGCAAGCAGAGGAGGGGGCAGAGAGAGAGGGAGACAGAGAATGCCAAGCAGGCTCTGTGCTGTCAGTGCGGACAGAGCCCGACGTGGGGTCTGAACTCACAAACTGTGAGATCATAACCTGCACAGAAACCAAGAGTCAGATGCTTAACCAAGTGAGCCACACAGGTGCCCCATGAGAGGCATTTTTTTTTAAGAGTCGACTTTGATGGAAAAATCCAAAACTTAGTCAAGGCATCTCAGATCACAAGCAGCAGTGAATAGATAAGGATTTACCACCCAACTGTATGAGATGCAAAGATTGGCCCACTTAGCCATGTCAGCAGTAAACACAGCTGAACAATCAGAGATAGTCTTTGCCCCTGCAATCCTGTCTTGAAAATATGTACTATAATTTTTATTCTTGGTTTACAATGTAATCCTTTATTTATATTTCAAAATAAAATTTTAGATATCTATGATGAAGCTACTAGGAAGTAATGAGTGAGTTTAGAAGGACTATAGAATGCAAGGACAATATATAACAAAAATTTACATGATGTTAATTGAGCAATTGGAAATTGAAATTATAAAAAAAAGCTGTTCTATTTGCAATAGCACCACAAAACATGAAATTCTTTTTTTTTTAAATTTTTTAAATGTTTATTTTTGAGACAGAGAGAGACAGCATGAACGGGGGAGGGTGAGAGAGAGAGGGAGACACAGAATCGGAAGCAGGCTCCAGACTCTGAGCTGTCAGCACAGAGTCCGACATGGGGTCGAACTCACGGACCGTGAGATCATGACCTGAGCTGAAGTCAGGCGCTTAACCAACTGAGCCACCCAGGTGCCCCACAAAACATGAAATTCTTAAGTACTTTTGAGGATGTGTAGTATCCATATGTTGAAAATCACAAGTCAGGGTTGAAAAAAAATCAAAGGAGACCTAAATAAATAAATACATTGTATTTATAAATCAGAAGATTCAGTACTGTTAAGATGTCAATTCTCCCCAAACTGATCTATAGAGTCAACATAATCCAAATCAATATTCCAGAGGGTTTTTAAAATAGATACCAACAAGATGTTTTTAAAATTTATATGAAAAGGCAGAGGAACTAGAATAACCAAAACAATCCTGGCAAAGAAGAACCAAGTTGGAGGACGTATATTATTGGATTCCAAGATATACATAAAGCTAAGTAATCCTGTGTCATATTGATGAAGGATTAGACATACAGATAAATGGAACAGAACAGTCTAGAAATATATTTACACATACATGGCCAATTGATTAACATTACAGGTGCAAAGGCGATTTAATGTGGAAAGTATAATTTTCTAATATGGTGTCGAACCAATGGGACATTGATGTGCAAAAAAAAATCTTGATCCATACTTTGTACCTAATAAAAAATTAACTTTAAATGGACCATTGAATTCGATGAAAACATAACACTAGAATCTCCAGAAGAAAACAAAGGAGAAAATAGTTGCGACCTTACATTAGGGAAAGATTTCTTAGATATGACTAAAATATGGAAAAAAATGATAAGCTGGATTTAAGCAAAATTTAAAAATTCTGTGAAAGACACTGTTAAAAGATCAAAAAGACAAGCTACAGACTGGTAGAAAATATTACAAAACCCATATCTGACAAAGGATTTATATCTAGAGCATATAAGGAATTCTTAGAAGTCAAAAATAAAAAAACAAACAACCAAATTTAAAATGGGCAAAAGACTTGAACAGACACTTTACCAAGGAAGATACAGGTATGGTAAACACATGAAAAGACATTCAACATCATTACTCATTAAGGAAATGCAAATTAAAATTCTAATGAGTTAATAACTGTAGACACCTACTAGAATGGCTACAAACAAAACAAACAATACATGCCATGGGGATGAAAGGCATAGCATAGGGACTATAATCAATGGTATTGTAATAGTGTTATATGGTGACAGTTAGTAGCTACACTTGTGATGAGCATGGTGTAATGTATGGACTTGTTGAATCACCATGCAGTACATCTGAAACTAATGCAACGTTGTGTGTCAACTATACCTCAATAACAAACAAAACAAAAAGTGACAGCACCAAGTGGTGGCAAAGATGTGGAGCTACTGGAATTCTGATACATTGTTGGTGAAAATACAAAGTGATATGATCACTTTTGAAAAGCCTGGTGATTTCTTAAGAAGTTAAGATACAGTTATCAAATGGACCCTGCAATCCCATTCCTAGGATTTTACTTAAAAGAAATGAACACTTACATTCACACAAAACCCTGAATATGAATGTTTATAGTTGCTTTATGACCACCAAAACTGATGACAACTCAAACATCCTCCAGCTGGTGAATGGACAATGTAGAATGCCATACGATGTAATACTACCCAGTAATGGTACTGATTGACACACCAACAACATGGATGAATCTTAAATGTAGTACACCAAGTAAAAGAAGCCAGGCTCAAAAGGCTACATATTGTTTGATTTCATTTATATGGTATTCTGGAAAAGGCAAAACAACAGGTACAAAAACAAGATCAGTGGTTGCCAGGGGTTTGGGGGTAGGGTTAGAGGCTGATGATAAAGGGGAACCAGGGAATTTTGGGGGGTGATGGAGCTGTTCTTTATCTTGGTTGTGGTGGCAGTTACATGTCTACAGGCATTCGTCAATTCTCAAAAACTGTTCACTCAAAATAGTGAATTTTAGTTTGTACGTATATATGACACTTTGACTTAAAGAAAGCATATGGGGAAAAATGATAATGCAATATAACATAATTAAGATACAAAAATTACTTATTTTTTTTAATGCCAGCTAGTAAAAGTCTCCTTGGTTAACACCGAGAGGGAAAACTCAGAAGGAAGTGCTATTGGAATAGTTCTGGTTTGAGTGAAATCTCCTGAGAAGGGAAACGCTCTTGCTTGGGGTGTACCTCAGACATCCTGAAGAGAAAACACTTCTTTTCCAATGCATGACCTTTAAAAAGTTGCAATCAAACCATCCATTCCTCTCATAAACGCTCACAAAGGGCATTTTGTGCCATTCATTTTGTGCCATTATTTGTTTTCTAGTCCAAATAGCCTGTTCCTCTAATTTGTGATTTCAAGAGTTCTTTGCTCTTTTACACACTTAAGCAAACCCACAGTACTATTTTCCTTAAACATTCAGAGATCAATTCTTAATGCAAATCTATTTTTTCTTCATATAGGAACCACAGAGCAGATACAAAAATATGTATGTCTGAAGACTCAGAAAGTCTAAGGTTATTTACGCACTGTCCTAACATACCTTGGTCTCTCTTATCTTTGTTTTTATCTTTAGCTATTTTTGACAGCAAGGGAGACAGAGAATGAGTGGGGCAGGGGGTGGGGGCAGAGAGACAGGGAGACACAGAATCTGAAGCAGGCTCCAGGCTCAGAGCCCGATGCGGGCCTCCAACTCCCAGACCGAAGTCGGATGCTTAACCGACTGAGCCACCCAGTTGCCCCGGTCTCTCTTAACTTGAAAAAAGTTTTGCTCATCATTGCTTTCTGATTAAACTACCATCCTTCTATGTCTATGCAGAATGTGCTAGAATGAACACTGGATTGAAAACTGTAAGTACCGCGTTTTAAGGTCAACTCAACTCCTAACTAGCTGTGTGGCCATGGAAAAATGACTCACCTCCTGTAACTACTATTTATCTCCATCCCTGACCTCTCTCCAGGGCCTTCGTTAAGAAATTTCAAATTCCTACAGACACATACTGTCTCTCATGCAGCATTTAATTGTTCGTGGATACTGGTTACATTGGCATCATTTCCTATCACTCAAATTACAATTGTTACTTATCTGTTCATGTATTCATGCTTTATTTCTTCAACTAGACTTCTCCAACCAGATTATAAATCCTTTGAGGAGAGGGAATTCCTCATTTACATCTTTATATTTATCTAGCATCTATCACATAGCAAAGACTAAATATTTCAGGTTGCTGATATAATCACTTGAGCTTATATCTTCTAGTTTGCTCATATAATCACTTGACTTTGCAAAAAATACAGCCAAGTTTGACATACTCATGGAGTTTTTCGGGACCTACTCTGTCCACTCATGCTGTGGCCTCCCCTGCTAACCAATCCATCCCTGACCCCAATCACCACAGTCTATGGAGTCATCTTAGTTTTTTCATGGCACTGAACAGTCTCTGAGTTAACATCTCCCTGTTATTCTCTTTTTCTCTCACTGACTCTCTTTTTCTTTTTCTCAAGGTATTTTCTGAAGCCTGTGACTAGGATTGAAGCTTCATGAAACCAGGAACCAATCATGCTCACTGTGGTAGAACCTGGACCCATGCCTGGCATATAGTAGGCACTCAATAAATACTTATGATGGAGTCATTGAACTTGCCCCTCACTACAGTGACACCTATTGGAGACTGCACAATTGAAACTAACAAAAATATTTCACCTAATTTACCTGTAAAGAGGTTCTACAAGGTCCTTTTCAAGAAACTCATGATCATTCTTGACAGCCACAATGTTGATGGGAAATTGGGAATCTGAAAAAAGAGAAAGAGAGAAACAAGGGAGATTATGAGTCTTGTTTTTATCTGAATGGGCACCAATATCTTTCGACCACCATGTTTCTGTACACATGACTGGTCCTGGCAGTTGCTTTCCCATCATTGGGTGTGTTGGTAATGTTTAAGATAGTAGGCAGTTTTAGTTTTATCAAATAAGTGCTTTGAAGGATATAAAAGAGGTCCTTGGATAGGAGTGAATATTAAGTGCCTGCATTTTTGTGGTTCATCATAATCACAGACATTAGCCTATCTATATGAAGAGTTTTTATACTCTCACACTTAACATCACTGACTTTTATCTTGATCAGTTCATGAAACACTTAATTTGGAAGATTTTTTTTTCTTTAGAAAACAAATTTCCAAAAATATCCGAAACTCAGTGGCCACAAATGTGTTCTTTTGTAGCAAAATCTTGAGCCACTTCAGAGTATCAGCAAAATACTCAAACAACTGATTCTATCCAAAGAGATAAATTCCAGCATCATGATTTTTCTCCCACAGACTGACTATTCATGCCAACTTTGGAGGTCAAGGGCCACGCTCAAGATGCAGTGTTATTGGTAGGTACCTTATTCACAGAGATGAAAATCTGGGGATCATTCTAATAGAGGCCATGGTCAGACCTAACAGACAATGTCAAATCATTACCACTATCCTGCCATTCTTTCTCTTTCTCATTTTATACTTTGCACTTCCTCCACCTTGCCAGTCATAATAAATCTAAAGGTATCTAAATCTTAATGTGAGTTGGAAATAGAAACAATCTCTTCTGGTGATAAAAGTAATGTGAGTGAATTCCAGATGGTGCTGGAATGAAGACTGTCTTGTTCTGCTCGAGAGGGAGTGTGTGTAGTAATGAGAAACACAGACACCACAGCCCAGTTGCCTTGGCTTTGAGTCCCGGCACTGCTAATCTCTAGATGTAGAACTGAGTACAACTTACCTAACCTCTTCTGGGCTTGTGTTTCCCCATATGTAAAAAGGGGATGATGATAATTATAATACTTAACCTATAGTGCTAAGAATATTAAATAAGTGGTTATAGGTAAAGTGCTCTCAGCAGGACCTGGCACACAGTATGTTCCATGTAAGTATTTGCTCTTTCTTATTATATTTATTCAATGCACATGGCTTAAATACAACTTGACAGGCACCTTTTACTTATGGCATATTCTTTTTCTCTAGAAAGGAAATTTCCAAAAATAACCAAAGCTCAATGGCCTCAAATGTTTTCTTTTGTAGCAAAATCGTGAGTCACTTTAGAGTATCAGCAAGATATTCAACTAACTGATTCTATCTAAAGAGAAGAAATTTAATTTACTTCTTAGCCATTTGTAGACACTTCCTATTTAAATTGCAAGGTATTCTGGGGCACCTGGGTGGCTCAGTAGGTTAAACATCCGACTTCAGCTCAGGTCATGATCTCATGGTTCGTGGGTTCGAGCCCCACATCGGGCTCTGTGCTGACAGCTCGGAGCCTGGAGCCTGCTTTGGATTCTGTGTCCCCCTCTTTCTCTGCCCCACCCCTGCTTGTGCTCTGTGTCTCTCTGTCTTTCAAAAATGAATAAACATTTAAAAAATAACAAAAATAAATAAATTGCAAGGTATTTTGAGTTTACAAAGAGAGTTCACATCATAGGAGAAAACACACTGCATTAAGACTTAAGAGACTACGATTTTAATTCTGATTCCTCTGCCTTTTAATGTTGAAAAAGTCATTTAACCTCTGGGCCTCTCTCTCATCATCAGTAAATTGGAGGGGGTGGGAGTAGCGTTCTTTAGACCAAAATTATCAAACCCTCCTTTATAAAAACTTGAGTCAGAGACTCTAGACTTCAAAGCACATTTTGAGATATGCTCTCCTTCATCCACTGAATTTAAGTTACAGAAGTAGACTAAGGGTTTTATGTGTGTGTGTGTGTGTGTGTCTGTATATATATATATATATATATATATATATATATATATATATGTATATATATGTATATATGTATATGTGTATATATATGTTATATGTATATGCATATGTATACACACACACACACACATACACACACACACACACACACACACACACACACACATACATATAAAACTGAGCTTCCAGGTGAGTGAATGAGAGTCACCAGTGACTATGGGTTAATTTTGTTGCTTCTTTCTATCCTGCATAGATTTTACACCATCAGGAAGAGAACTCAATGCTGTTTAATGTTCTAGATATCCTTTGTTTAGCCCTACAGATCCACTCTCCACTTTTTTATACCCTGCCTTGTGCGCCGAGGGTCACCAGTGAGGATGGCATTCGAGGGGACCCATTTTCCTTGGTTTCCTTTTGTGTTTGGCCAACAGGGAGCCCTGGCTGGAGATGGAGGGGAGCAGGAGTGCAAGGTCAGGGCATTTACCCTCCTGGTTATCACTCACCACCAGCTGTGTCCTTTGCTCTAGGGATCCTCTCTTGTCCTGGTTTCTGGCACGCGCTCCCTCTGCCCGTCCCTTTGGGCCTACAGCAGTGGCAGCTCTGTGGCTATGAACTCTGGGCACCTGTATGGTTCCTCCTGGTTTCTCATATCCTACCCACACTTTTGTAATAAACATTTTTAGAAATAAGTCCTCCTCAGACCATCTTGAGTGCTCCATCTGTTTACCATTAGGATCCTAATTCACTATTCTGGACAATCCAAGAAGTAGTTCGTAGCCTTGGTTATAGTTTCAGGGATGAGTAAGATACAGGTAATTAAGTTTATTAAGTGCCAAATAAAACATCAGTGGAAGAAGTATGATGCTGGCAATAAACATCTCACTTCAAATCCCCCCAAATAACTTCTTCTCCATATTGTGTCTTAATTTTTTTTTCATTTAAACAGAACGGAAGGAAGGTCTCAAGACAACTAGTTTTGTGATTTTCAGGAAAGTTATCAACAACTCATTTATTGCACTTTCAAGAAATCAGAGAGTAGTACAGAAAAAAAAAAAACAAGGAAGAAGAGTAAGGCAGAAGTGCAAGAGAGCTGTTACTAATCAAAGCACCACAAAGGAAATACGTAGAATAATACGACGACAGCACTGCATGGTGACAATGGTGACTACACGGAGTGCGGCGAGCACTGTGTGATGTACAGAACTGTCGAGTCACTGTGGTGTATACCCAACGCCAATGTAACGCCGTTTGTCAATTATACCTCAATCAGAATAGGAACAAAGAAAGCTGCTGAAGGTAGAATGCTGGAAGGAAAAGGCAGAGTCGGGGTTGACCGTGAAGAGAGAAGAAGCAGAAGGTAAAGAAGTGAGAAGCGGTGTAGAGCGGAATGTCAGGTAGGCCTGGGCAGCAGCACTCGTGTCTAAATTGGCATCGGTCTACACCCTGGGACTGCAAAGGCTGAGGGAAAGAGACAGCAAAGGAAACCGGCGGAGAAAAGCTTTGGAAGTACAAAACACACCGCAGGATATGCGAGGTTCAGTTTGAATTAATTCTCTTTACAAAGAGTGAAGGGAAGGCCAACCTACCTTCATACAACTGAGCGTATTGTGGGAACCCAGCAGCACGGAGCCAGTCGCATGCTTCCTTCGCCTCGATTTCTGAAAAATACAAGAAAGGGAAATGCGTTGAGTCCAGCAGCCACACGCTAGCACTCTACCTTCTCAATCAAGGAGAAACTGGTGAGCACTGTACTCGTTACAAAGCAAAATTGTTCTCAGGCAAGTCTGTCTCAGTAGACCTACCAGAAATGGGTGTAAAATGAGCAGGTATCACAAAGGTACTTATGTGCCTATTAAGATTATCTTCAATGTAGATCCACAAGTATTTGGATAATAACAAAACCACAGATTACAGAACACAAAGGCTGAGTTTCAGGCAGGGAAAAACGTCTTATTTATATACCAGGGAGCCAAGGGACTACAGAGAAGGAAGAAACACTTCCTTATGATCCTTTTTTTAAATGAATTTTTTAAAAAACTTTTAAAGTTTAAAGAGAAGGCTAAGTATACTCATTCAACCTTCCTTTATTCTTTCACTCTTGGGCTAATGAAAGAAAGAATACAGCTGGATGGTCCATGAAAATGTATTTTCTCATGAAGAAAGGTATTACAAAAATCCAGTGTATTGCTATTTCTTTAATTTTTCTGATGGCTTTAATTCCCAATGCCTTCCAACAAGATGTTCATTCATCACACACATCCGAATGATTTCAAGCTGCAGAGTGGAGCATGGAAAAGCAAAGCTGGTTATCCAGAACCGAGGCAAGTTTGATGGGGCTGCTATAATCTCTGAGGGCTGAATCCAAAAGGCTGATATGTCCTTTGGGTGACCATTCAGTGTGGACACCCCAACCACGCACGGGACCACCTGCTTGGAGAAGCTGTGGGGTGAGGTGGGAAGAGTCTATAGTATGTGAACCAGGTCACTTTTTGACCTTGTGAATCCTGGATCAATTCCCAACCACAGCTCTGTTAGACAAATACAAATGCGAGGGAAAAGAAGTTCATCTGTCAAAAGTCCAGTTTCTCCAAACAAAATTAAACAGTCTGTTTTAACAGGTTTCTACCCAGCCCTCTTCCTCTGCTGTTGGGATGGAGCCCGGTCAGGTCATTGTATTTCCATTTACTCTGAGGCTCACTTCTCCCCATAGCAAAAGCCGAGAGTACAGGGTGTTCTTGGGACAACGGCACAAAAATGAGCTACACTAACATCAGCTGCGGGCTCGAGCCTCTAGACCTAACATTGAGAGCACAGCATCTATGCACTGAATTCGGGGAAAAAATGTCTGTGCAGCATAATGTTTATTGTGACAGAGCTATATATATGATAGATGTTAGGCAAACACATCAAAGGCCAGATTTTGCACAGGCCCCATATGAAAGAGCAAACACTTTCATTCCCATCCCATGGATCTGGTTGGACATAGACTGAGATTTCACATTAAATTCAGGGCATTTCAGAGGCATCCCCCAATCCACTGCCATTCTAGTGATTGACAATTTCTAAATCTTGGGTTTTTTGTTCAGCATGAGGATTTTTTACATAATTGCTACCAGCACAGACCTATGTACTTGTTCCTGCCACGCAGGCACCATTCAGAAATACTCGGGGCACCAAGCTGGAAATAAAAGCCTTGGAAAGCATTTTGCTCAGGAGGGATGTCTCTGAGATCCACAAGTACTGTTCAAAATGGACACTCAGCTGAACTGTACTGTAGGCTAACATGGGTTTTCTTTGGGAAGATACAAAGGGCAATTACTATAGGGCTTAACAGGCTTATGAGTACTCCTTTGAGAGTCCTTATGTGAAGGCTTCTGCTTTGAAAATCACACAAGTATTTCAGAGGAAGTAGAAAATGCACATTCTGGATGTAACGTGGAAAATGTGGTCGGTTATTACTGAGTCATAGATAGACTGTTGCCTTCTAAATTTTCAAACTTCAGAGTTTCTTTCTCTTTCAGTATAGTGCAATGATTAATAAGGAGGAAATATCTAATTCCTGGATACTGTCTAAACTTAATTATGAGCCAGCAGTCTTAAAGAGAAGCACAGAATTCTGAATTTTCTGTTGAAACTACATGAATAGTCTGCCTTTTGTCTATTACTTTCACTACTCTCAAAATGCAGTGTTAAGCAGGAGAACCCCAGAGAGACAGACCATGAAGACCAAATGGAGGGGACCTAGAAGGCAGGGGTTCTACAACACAGAAAACTCAAAGGGGGGTGGGAAGTGAGCTTATAAAAAAGTGGACCCTCCACCGGACCCTGAAGTAGTTAGGACAATGAGAGGCGGGCAGCAGGGGTCCTTATAGGAAAATTCCCTTTGGAACTGAAGACTCTCGTTGGACAGTGGAACGAGCTTCAGGCTAGCCTAGGAGATTTTATTTAAAAGGTTCTTCTCTAACTTCAGTTTATTTTTTCACAAGAGCAACAAAGATAATGAACTGAGATTCTATGAATATGTAAACATGAATAATCACATCTTAACCAGAATCCAGCTAAATCAGACCCTTAAATAAACTGATTTTTAAACTGGGGAGGCATTTAGCCTTTAAGTCTCAGAGTCAAATCCAACAAAGATGGCAGTTAGTTCATAATAACCGAGAAGAAGCCACATCCCAGCCATGGTGGATGCTCCTTGCCATCACTCCTGCACACCCAACTTGCTTCTACTTCTGCAATGTCTCTCCAATATCCCTTCTGCTCTAGCTGTAGGCCCAGCACCTTGGTATCTCAAACTCTAAGGGCAAACAAACTCTAGTTTACACCCTAGTGACAAAGCAAAGACACGAAATAATCAGACATACTTAACCACTGTCAAATTTGACGTTGCCCATCAAGTTGAGCTGGGGGAAAAAAGCCCTTACAATTTCTACTGAGTCCCCACAGCCCCTACTAACACCCATCAGCCAGATGCTAATGCTAAGGGCATATTACCCTTGCAGTGGCCAAAAATCTTAGAAAATTCAAAAGGAACCATCATTGCCAGGGTCATCATGTCACCAAGACCTACGTCATGAGATTTAAATGGTCATGAGATTTAAATGACGTTTGAGGAGAGTGTGAAAATCTCTAACTGTGCTCCTGCTAGCCAGCATAATATTATGTGAAAGCTTTAAGGGCCATTCAAATCATGTGTTTACAGTTTTATTTGTTCTCTATTTGCAACCCATACCTGTCCCTGTGGCAGTTCCAGGGAAACAAAGCAAAGCATCAAGTTGCTGCAAGTTTGTAGAAAGCTGAAGTGTGGGGTAGATAGAACAGAATGACCTTGGACAGACTGGCCTACTGATCTCTACTGCAGTTACCACATTACATTACCTGAGAAAATTCAATCTGTTTGACTCCACAGCATGATAGGATTTCATCAGAATTTCTGCAATTATTATATGTAAAACTCATTTCTCTTTAACTCTATAGTGGGTACCTATTTTTGCCTGCTCAGTATCCCCCCCCCCCCCCCCCGCCCCGCTTCTTCAGATAATAGAACCTCTTGTAAAGTCTCCTGTTAGGAGATTCTTCTACTTAGTTTAGGTGGGGCAGACAGTCCTGGTCACCCCAACCACATTCCTTGGTCCTATCACCACCACCCAAACGGGCATGACCTACTCCTTAAGAACACCCCCACTCCCTTTAGTTCAAGGAGACCAAGGAGCTTCAGGATTTTAAGTCAACAGTTGTTTGGGGGCCGAAATCAACTGGTTGAAAAGGGAGATATCCAGTTTAACAACTGATAGCTTGATCTGTGCAAAGACCAAGCACACCTTTTCACTCAGTAAATCCAGAAAATTCTTTGGTGCTGGGCATACTCTCCTGCCACCTGTCTGTTATTCTACTTGAGGGAAAGTCACTCACTCTGCCTTAGCTTCCTTTCCTACGTGCTTAGAACATGATGTGGCCTCTGTTGAGAGCAGATGCAGTAGAGGGAGGCTGTCTCCCTGGGTGCCTAGGAAGCTGCCAATCAACGGGCATGAGAACAAAGTGGAAACTAACCACGGCCTGTTAAACATTGTTTAACATCTGTTAAAACACTGGTTTTAAACGATATTATATTATTTCTTAGTTTCACAGCTCAGTGTTGAAAACTTACAAAAAACACAAAAAGGCACAATGAAAGAAAAAGGTCAACTCTTGTCCCATTACTAACACATAATTTAGTGTATGTTATTTATCAAAATGGTAATCGTTGTAGTATCTTTGGTTGACTACCTATTTTCACATAGTAATACATTGTGAATATTTTTCCACATAATGATATTGTTGGCAAAAATGGGAAATTTACTCTGTTTTGAGAATGATCCTTATTTTTTTAAAATACTTGATTCTTGAATACTGCCAATTGTTAATCACTGCTGGGAGGTTATAAAATCAAGGTAGCCAAGAGAAAACAGTTCAGTAAGACTTCACCAATACAGACTGGTTGTGGAGAAGGCTGGAAGTCTATGTGAGTTAAGAGATTTACAAGCTGTTTCTTTAAAGAAACACCATGCAGTGATGTTTGGATAGTCAGGTAGATAAGGTTCTGGAGGGCTCTGGTCAAGTAAGGGGTTATTTTGAGCACAGCAAATTTGCTGCCCAGGCTGGCAGGCCTCCTCTCATGTTACAATCTCATTGAATTTTTAAACTGGTGTTTCTAGAGTGCTTGGGAACAGTGTGTTCTCCTAGCTAAACGTTTTAAGTACATTTTTTGGTTTACGTTATTCTCGGCACAGCAAATGCTTTTTCCATAGCTAACCCAAAGGAATACTATTCTTTCTAAATGATCAAAAATTCAAATTAAGGCCAAATTAAATTTTATTATTATCAGAAAGCTAGCTGGCTAGAAGGAACCTGGTCTACCGTGAAAGGTTTATGAAATCAATATATACAGGCATATGTTGTTCTTACAAATCTCCTGGAATTTCAGTGGTCACACTGGCTCCAATTTAAGTAGGTCTTCTTTCTTAAATGTTCATTAAAATACTCAAGAGAAGTGGGGGGTAGGGGGGAGGCATCGTGGGTCTCCATGTGATTTAGAAAAGTAGGTGCTTTGTTTTTCCGTTTAAATTGGCTAACATGGTGGGCACCCTGTTTCTGGAAGATTATGAGTGACTCAACCACCACAAGATGTCTACAGTGGGTGCAATTAACACTATAAGTCTATCAAAGGTATTAACATTTCAACACACTCATGGTTGTTGGCTTAGATTAATTTATATGGCTGAGTTAGCTTCATCATTAGTGTACTACTTAAGACAAATGACTCTTTGGTCTTCACTTGGAATTTCTCAAGCGAAGTCCTTACTTACTGAAGGTTATTTATTTGGCCATACACTACACTAGTTTTGTTAAAATCAATGCCAGAGTGTCCATCCCGTCTATATATAGATATGAATGATGCAATAATTAAAATTACATAGATCCATACATGACCACCCCAATCCTTCTCCCAAGAGTGCTTTATAACCTTAATCACAGGTACAGGATTAAATATCAAGTTATGTAATCAAGACTGATTTAGGTTTCACATCATGGTGACAGGATACTTCTTTTTTGCACTCTTTGAATTATATAATAAGTTTACTGCGATGTGTAAAAGGCCTGAGTAAGTCTTAAATGTTTACCAATTATAATTTTTCTAATATGCATATCATTTTCTTTCCCTTATATTCTAAAAAAATTATTTAGGATAAATTTAAGATTATTAATCACTGAATATTCAAATCAGTGAACTAACTTGGAAACATCCATTTTATTTTCCATTCAGTGCCTTTTTTTTAAGGCAACTATTTCCTTAATGTGTAGCAATGTATCTTTTTGTCAGCTGATACAGAACAATAGAAGAAAAAATCTGGAAGATGCATATATTCCTATGACACCACGTTATACACAGATAAGGTGGAGATTCATGGTTGTGTTTATGTGTACATTTTACCTGAAGCAAGAATCACACACGTGTTGGGACACACTATTCCACTGCCAGTTCTTACACTAGCCTTATTCCTCAGGCCTTGAAAGACCTTCTGCAAGCTGGATTCATAGCAAATCTAGTCACTTAAAAATAATTTCTATCAGAGTAAAAGAGGATCAAGCAAATTCAACACCTGAATGGTAGGTCTATTCCTAGTCACTCGAGAGTTGTTTTTAACCAGTCTTTTTCCTGGTTTTTAACCTGCCTTGTTGGGGGCAATCCTACACTGTATATGTAATTTAGTCTTAATTTATTACTAATGTATTTAATTTTTAAATTTATAATGAAAGCGCGCACACACACACACACACACACACACACACATTTTCTTAAACACTGACGATGATTCCCTGCTCTTTCCAGTTGTTGCAGAACTTGCAGTTCTCCTCCAACTGGGAAGCATTTACTTCCCATCCCATTGCTGGCCAGCTCTGGCCACGTGACCCACTTTAGCCAATGAAATGTGAGCAGAAGCAATGTATACTAGTTTCAAGCAAAACGCTTCAAAAGCTGTCATCTAGTTCTTTCAGTTTTCCTACTCTTTTCCTTTTCTCACGAGGCTAGTAGGTCTCAGACATGTTATTCCTTGAACCTGGGTCCTGGAATGATGACACAGGGAACAAAGCCACAGCAGACTAGCTGCTGACACGCAATTGAGCAAGAAATAAACTTCCGTTGTTTTATGCCACTACAACATGGGGGACAACTTGCTACAGAGGATAATCTAGCTTAAACTAATTTAACGCAGGGCTAGATACCCATTCTAGAGAGAAAGCCTATGGACCTTTATTTCAACTTGAAGCTGTTGCTGGATATCTGTTATTAGTGTGCTCTAGAAGTGAACACAATCAGTATCAGGAATCATTTCTGCTCGGAATTCTGCTTTCCTGCCTACAGTGCATGGCCTCTGTGAATTAAAAAAATGAAAAGAATCCTTTCACGATCCTTACTTACATGCAGCTACATGTGTCGAGTGTGTGAGCGCACCCATATTCACAGACACACACACTTTTTCTCTCACATACGCACACCACAGAAAATCAAAAGTTCAGGTGCGACTGAACAAGGGAAGTCTTCAGGAATATAAATACTATTCCTTATGCTCATATTCCTAAGAGCACACAGACACACACAAAAACCAGAAAGAAAAAGAAAATTTACAATCCCACCCCAATCAATCTCAAAGAAAAAGAAAGCAGAAAGTATACGCTCTGCCAGCCAAATAGCTCCTAACCAGATTGTTTTGACTCAAGTTTTCCATGAGGCAGAGTAGCTCTTCATTCTCTCCTTTCATTTTGTACAGATTGTTCCCATCAGGCGCTTGTGGTATTTCTCAAGGAGGCTGCATGCAGACACAAGCATATGAACATCCCCAGCTTTTTTGAACTTGTGGAGCCACTGCCTACCACTAAATCCCAAGAGATTCTTCATGGCGGAGTCAGTTAAGCAACTGAAATGCAAGGAAGGGGAACAGAAAATTAGAAAGAAGGTCATAATTTTCAGGCTTTGGCCAAAGTATCTCCATACTGACCCACCAGGATAATAAAGTCTTAAATAGCCTTTCTTGGGACAAGGGTGTGAGATTCTGGAGATGATTTTTCTATCTTGGTTTCTTTGGCTTCTCTTGGAAAGGTGAAGAATAGGAGTCCAAGGTAGCTGACTTGATGCTGGTTCTCATGAGCAGAGGCTCTAACTTCCTCAAGGTCCGGCAAACTGGTAGTATCAGAAGGGTCCCTGCATATTCACTGCCATGACGATGACTTTTTGTCTGGGGAAAAGCAACTGCTTTGGACAAGTCCGACCACCGCTAGGAAGTCAGGTTTCTTGGCTTTGGACAGGTACTCTTCTATCCTATTTTGCTTTAAATTTTTAACGTTAAAAAAACTACGCATGCCTTTAGGGACTCAAACCCCTTCTCTATTTTCAGATATATCTGAATGTCTACACTTACAAAGGCTTATCTGCTATTTCAGTTGCTTAGCCCAACTCTTATAGCTCTGGGTACTCCAATTACACCAGAAGCTCTTGTGATATCAGGGAAAATTCTACCATGCAGGCATCAGAAGGAGCATGGAGACTCTCCTGATAAAATAACTCCAAGAACCCTACAGAGTTTTTTCAGGTCTTTCACTCTTTGTAGGGCTGGCCATACGAAACAATCACCTGAGCTACTGACAGCCAGTTCAAAATTTTGTGCACTTAATTTCTCACCAGTTGGAACATGTGGATCAATCAAAACTAGTGTTTGCTTAATTTAATCCCAAGAAAAGATGTATACAACTCAAGTGTAATTTTATTATCTGACTATATATATATATAAAAC
The DNA here is from genome assembly GCF_027475565.1 of Acinonyx jubatus. Lineage (NCBI taxonomy): Eukaryota > Metazoa > Chordata > Mammalia > Carnivora > Felidae > Acinonyx > Acinonyx jubatus. The sequence goes on from NC_069380.1 coordinate 12,128,528, forward strand.
TTGATAGTGTATGCAGGTGTGTATTTTTTATTTTTAAATATTTACTAGGAAATATGCGCTGGGATAAAATATTTACTGCAAATTTTTCAAAGTGCCTTTGCCAGTCCTCTAGAATGTTTTCTACTTGTCTGCAATGGCACTCATTCTGTGAATGATTTTCTAAACATATTAGCACTTGTCTCAGAAAATCAGTAGCCAGATTCAAGAAATTGTGTTATTAGGTTTTCAGCTGTGGATTCATCTTTTTTCTCCCTGTTCTTCAAAGCCAAAGCTATCACTGAACTCAGAGGTTTGTTCTCAAAGTATTGGGATTCTTATTTTGTAAATCATTAGTAGACATTGACATTACAATTTAAAACAGAAAGCAATTTAAAACAGGTTAGGTCATTGAAATAGCTTTACTCATTTGGGAAGGAGGGGGTTAAGATTCAGACCAAAGAGGTGGGAAACAACTTGTACATTGGAGTCCCCCCCCCCTTTTTTCATCAGACACAGTGATACATTAATGACTGTGTCATTCTATGATCCAACCACATGGCATACTGATATTGAAGTCAATTGAGGCATCCCATAAATATACCACAAATGCAATCAAATAGGTTTTAAAAAGTTACATACACTGTAAAGAATTTTAAATGTTTAAAACATGGGGGCACCTGGGTGGCTCAGTGAGTTGAGCGTGTGACTCGACTTTGGCTCAGGTCATGATCTCAAGGTTCGTCAGTTTGAGCCCCATGCTGGAGCTTTACTTACTAAATAAATTTATTTACTAAATAAATAAAACTTTAAAAAAGTTTAAAACACAGTAAAAGTTTTTAAATCTTTAATAGTTTAGTATGGATAGTAAATAACTTCAAATTTTAAAGAACTCTGGGCCTTAATAATTACTGTCACTTCAGATTTTAAGTTTAAGAACACAGTAAGAAATGGCAGAAAAATACGTCCTCCAAACACATAAGCACTTCTAAATGGAGGTCCAGGCAGCTCTACCTTATAAAATATAAATATAATTTTTTTTTTTAATTTTTTTTTCAACGTTTATTTATTTTTGGGACAGAGAGAGACAGAGCATGAACGGGGGAGGGGCAGAGAGCGAGGGAGGCACAGAATCGGAAGCAGGCTCCAGGCTCTGAGCCATCAGCCCAGAGCCTGATGCAGGGCTCGAACTCCCAGACCGCGAGATCGTGACCTGGCGGAAGTCGGACACTTAACCGATTGCGCCACCCAGGCGCCCATTATAAATATAATTTAATTACCTGACTAGCTCTGGGCATATAACAATTTTTATTACTTGCAGTCAATACTATGGTCTTGACTAAGATGCTTGTGCAAATACTCACTGAATTCAGGTATAAAAGGGTTATTTCCCTTACAAACAGACTTGAATAAGAGATAAAAATGACCAAAAATCCCCTCTTAAGTGAAAGCTGACAGAAAAGTGGCAAAATCTAAACCTAAGATTTGAAACACCTGAAAGAAAAAAGGAAGAAAAAAAGCAAAGCAAAGCAAAGCAAAACCACCACAATTCGATCACAGGTTAACATTTTGTTGGCAAATGGTCTCTCATTCTTTTGTTATGCAGATGTGTACATGTATATAGGCTAAATTACTATATGTTTTACATAAGCTTTCAATAAAATTATAATCTGCATTGCCACTTGACAATGCCTTTTGAACCTCTTTCCAACCCAGCTGATTTCCTTCTCAATCATTCTAGATGGCTGAAAAACATTCCTACTGCCATTACTTTAAAAAGTATCTTCCTTTATCAATTCAGATGTCACAATCATGAGTTAAAAATAATAAATTCAGTTCTCTGGAGGCTTTCATTCTAAATAAAGAATTCTGCCTGAACGTGCATCCTGGTGAATGTATTTTCAGGGAGTACTTCTGGGTTGACATTTCTCATGTTATTTTACATTCTGGATTAAGACCCATCTCATATGGTTTTGATTTATATTCTCAGCAGACTTCAAAAAGGAAATTCCAAGTGGAAGTTTATTCATACACCAGAACTATGTTTAAATGATGCTACAGGGATGTCTTAAACTAACACAAGTCAGGAAGTTCAAAGTTAAGGTTAAATCCTGGACCATGTTCCCACCTCTTCCTTCTTGGTATTTGGAAAGTGGAGATTTTATGTAACAGCTGTTCCACTTGTCTTTGACCTCCTGCATATGTATTTAGATAATTTCAAAGATGCATTTCAAAACTTTATGTCATAAACTGGTATTTTCTAAAGGGTGTCGCTGAAGTTTCAAGGTTAAACTTTCAAAACGAAACAAAACAAAAGATACTAGACCAAATAGAGAAAAACTCCCCATCTTGTTTTAATGACTAGATGAATATTTGGAGTCGACAGGACTCCTCCAATACTCTAAGTAATGAAAAGCAAAAAGTGACCCGAATTTCAAAGCCTAGCAAATTCACCAAGAGTGCATCTCTTTAGAACAAAACAAGTTTATTTTTGCACAGGGTTAATGTTACTGCTTTAAAGGGGAGTTTGAAATGAATATTTGCTCTTAACTAACAGCGTATCTATTAAGTAAAACTAAGTTTCTTCTTTTGTTGAATACATATACTCGGTTTTATAAATTAATTTTTTTAAGTTTATTTATTCATTTTGAGAGTTGAGGGAGGCCTAGAGAGAGAGAGGTGGGTAGAGAGAGAAAATCCCAAGCAGGCTCCACTCTGTCAGTGCAGAGCCCAATGCAGGGCTGTTGAGATCATGACCTGAGCTGAAATCAAGAGTCGGGACGCTCAACCGACTGAGCCATGCCAGCGCCCTATGAATTAACTTTTTAAAAACAGTCTGTTGATTGGTTCAGAAAATGCTCCTTTACTTGAGGACATATACAGACTGTTACAGGAGCTGTAATGCAGCATCTTGTTAAACAGCATTACGGGAGCCATTATATGGCCTGAAGTATTAGAAGCAAGATTCAAATCCTAGCTTTACTTTGGATTACCTTCGTGGCCTTGTGATAGGTTAACTTCAGCATGCCTCAGTCTCCGTATCTGTAACAGAGTACCTACTTCACAGCATTGTTGTGGGGATTAAGTGAGTTGTTAGCTGTATGTGCTACGAGTACAGTTGAAGGTGCACATGCCTGCAACAGAAAATAGTGGTTCCAACGGTTTCTGATTCTCTCCACTCAGCTCTTTCTCATTTGGCTTTCAGAAGTAGGAGGCATTCATCCTACTGATTTATTCGGCAGACATCTACGGGTTGCCCAGGGTTTGAAAAGCTTGCATTAGGCACTGCGGGAGGATGCCTGGCTGTGGGGAGCGGGGTCCTGTTCTGCAGGTCTCTAAGTCAAGCAGAGGAGACAAAGACGCACCCAGGAATCACTAATCCCAAGAAAGCAAAACAGGATAAAGTCGTACAGGACTCGGAGCCAGAGGGGACATTTCGGGTAAAGTGACCAGGACAGACTTAGCAGGTGAGATGAGATGTGAGGCAGCAGATGGTTGGCTAACCGGTTCTGCCCATGGCCATCCCTCTCTGCCCACCGACTACTCTTGAAGCTGGGATTCCTGTGAATGGCCGTCTTTCTGGAATAGAGCTTATGTTGCTTCATCTGTGCCTGCAGGAGGGCTTTGGAGCTAAACGCCACCGCCCCGTCCCCTACATCCAGATCCTTCTTATGACAGGAATCTAATAGGCAATTCATTTTTTTACATTCTGTGGAAGATTGTGTTATACTTTTTCTGTTAAATTATGCTGTATCGCAGGTAGCCATGCTTCACACAATACAATGCTGTTTAACAAGATGTAATGAGAGTCATAAATGAAATGTGACACTTTGAAAATGGAACTGAGGGCCTCCACAGGCTGTTACTTTTAGGATATGAACACCAGGCTGGGGGAGACAGTCTGATGATTATAGTTTACAATGTGCTTACCAGTTAATAAGTAAAATATTAGCAATCGCTTGATAATGTGAGGATCTCAAGGGCAAAGATGTGTTTAAACATACCAAACACATCAGAACCTTGGGAAAGAAATCTGTATCAGATGTGTAGGCTTCATTAAGGAAATGCCTTCAGAAGATTATTTTTCCATGTTATGAGAAAAAAAAACTGAACAAATAAGTAAATTCTTAGCAAGGGATATGGGCTTCCTGTGGAATAATGACTGGGAAAAGTTGAGGGTTAAAGTGGATCCCAAGGCCATTGACCTCAAGAGGTCAGGAGTCTCCCAGATAGGCTCCCTATCAAGTCACTGCCACTATTAAAAACATCCAAGGTGTGTGTGTATTCAGGGATTTACTTTGTGAGGAGGCAATCAGGAAAATCATTGAAATACTATTAAAATACTTCAAATCATTTACATTTAAAAGCAAAGAGATGTTTGGTTCTTATGCTTAAATGATCATATTAACATTTCATGGCTGCTCAAATTATACCCAATGCTGAACACAAAACTTAGAAAGCAGTCTTCTTTGAATCTTTTGTTTTTTTCCAAAATAAGGAAAAATTAGTACATATTCACACACATATACCCACACATACATACAGTTGACCCTTGAATGACGCCAGAGTTAGGGGAACAGACACCTGCGCATTTGAAAGTTTTGACTGTTCAAAACGTTCACTGATTGTGTATAGTTGACCAGGTGCCTTACCAGTAATGTAAACAGTTGATTAACACCTATTTTGTAGGCTGTATGTACTACATACTGTAATCTTACAATAAAGCAAGCTAGGAAAAAGAAAATGTTATTAAGAAAATCATAAGGGAGATACATATATAGTACTGTTCTGTATTTATTTTAAAAATCTGCATGTAAGTGGATCTGCGCAGTTCAAGCTCATGTAATTTAAGGGTCAACTGTGTGTGTGTGTGTGTGTGTGTGTGTGTGTGTGTGTGTGTGTGTGTGTGTGTTTAAATTGGGATGAAGTTTGTCTTGTCTAGATTAATACATTAAGTAGGAATTCTTAACCTAGGTTTTTAGATAGAACTGAAAGGCATGGAAATCCCTTGTATATAAGTAGCATTAGGAAGATGCTTTATTTGTTGAGACTACATAGCTCTCATTAAGTTCTCTGATTCACTTATTGTACCACTAAGGTGCTCACATTTAGCCCAAAAAGAAAACTTTATGCACCAGGTTTAAAAGAGGGCCAAGTTTTTCCTGCTTTCATCCTTTTAGGCAATCAATTTTTGATTTTGGAACTTAAGAGAAATAAATGGTCTCTCTCTCTCTCTCTCTCTCTCTCTCTCACACACACACACACACACACAACATGCACACAAATATATATACAGGTGCACATACATTCTGTAAACATGACATAGATAAAACTACAAGTATCCTTCAATAAATATGTACATTCTTCTATCCTCTGAAACTATGACATTGTAGGTACACATCACCAGGTTGGAAAGTAGGTTGCATCTATACATGTTCAGTTCTTAGCCCAGAGCCTTGCAAACGAATGTTGGCTGAAACAGTGAATGGCTATATGAAGAGGAAAGTATTTATAGCTTTAAACATTTATAAGCCAATAAACACCTACAGTATTTTTTAGATTTTCAGTCCCCTCCAAACTCACCAGGCTATTGTAAACATGGGAACATACATTATGGAAGTAGCTTGCAAATGGAAAACCCTATATGAAGATAAGGTAACATTATTTTTCCAGCTGTGATTCCACCTCTGGGATACAAGTCCCCAGACACCCTTGGGCAGCAGTGTCTCTGTAGCTTTCGACAGTGCCTGTGTTTTCTGAAAGGCGAGGCCACTTGACATTGTCCCAGCCCAGACAGGAAGAGCTGTTTCTGCTGGCTCCCATCCCCTTTCCCTCTATATGGAATCCTTGGGAATCCCAAGGGCACAGATGACTGCGAGACTTGGTCTTGAAAAATTAACAGTGAGAAAAAAAGATTTTCCTGTATTCCCACAAAGGAATTACTCTCCCTTTTAAGATCATGAAACCAGACTGGGACATATTCATACTCGAGAATAATCAGACTCAACCACAGAAAATAAATACCATAGGACTTTTAAGTGTTTTGACCACTATCTTTAGTAAGAAATACACTCCTTAGAGTTGTTAACATGCATATACTTGCACATGTGAACACACACACAGCAACTGAAACAAAGTTTCACAAAATAATAGTTACACTGTATATATATATATATATATATATATATATATATATATATATATATGCAATGCCACCTGACATTTCTTTTTTTGGTTTGTTCTCCTCTGTTAAAAATTGTTGGGTATACCCACTAACTGACTTCATGATCCCTCTATTTAAAGAACACTGTTGTGGATGACACTCTGGTTAAATAAATGAATGAACTGAACACAGTTATAAGAATCTGACACCCAGAGTTGTTCTTAGACTCCTCCCTCTCCTACATCCCCAATATTTCCACAACACAGTCCCAAGCCCCATTGAATTTCTGTCTGAAACGTATTTCTCAAACCCCTGTGCCCACATGCATTCCCTCTGCTTTGGTTTAGAGGGATCTGGCAACTTCAGTTCTTGCCTTCCGTGCCTCTCTACAGTGTAAGCCCGGTTGCTCCCCTTGAGACTCCTTCATGCCTCCCTGTCACCTGCAGAATGGAGTAGCAGCCCAGCCTCCTGACCACAGTGCCCTGCCTCACCTGGCCTCTGCCTACTTGCAGGGTCTGATGGCCCACGTTAGGTCCAGTTGTATGTTAAGTGCCTGGGGCTCGCCGGTCCCGAGGTGTGGGTTCATGTCCCACGCTGTGCTTGGGCTGTTTCCTCCCTTTGTCATCACATTCCTCCTACTTGGTCCTCCTGACTTACTTTCATTTGTCTTCTATCAACATTCAGCTAAGACCTCACCTCCCAAGTCCCAGGTGAGCCTGGTCTTCTCAGGACTTTCATACATCTCTTTTAATTCTTACAAGATTAGCCTAAACTGTTCTTGCTACATGTCTGTCTCCCCATGGGACCACAAGCTCTTCAGGGGCAGAGGTTGCCTGATTCATTTTTGGCATCTCTAGAGTCTGGCAGAGCACCTGGAACCCAGTGTGTGCTCAGTGCGTGCTGAGCTGCAGAGAAGCAAGAGTGATGATTCTGCCCAAGTATCCCCTGGGCGGCCATCTTTCATAGACATTACTCGGCGTTAATCCCGAACCAGAATGGTCTGCTGCTCCTTGCATTTATTCCTGGACCTCTGGATTAGTGCTAGTCAAACGTCGTTGATGAAGGTACCTTTGCCCCCTGAAAACGCTCTCCTGCTTTCCTCTTCCTTTCCCAGTTTGACTGAAGGAGGCTGAGGGGCACATGTTGGGTTTCCGTAGCTTTCTTTTCCACTCCGTTTCAGAAGTCTGCTGCTACTACAGCTGGGGCAGAGGGTGGGCTGGGAGCCAGCCCTAGTCTTTATCAATAACAAATCAATGACGTGAAATCTCACGCAGCTTAGAGGCCTTCCTATGAGGATTTGGAATAGTGCTGGAAAGTCAGATTTGGTCCAAGGCACTTCAAATCTGGAAGGCTCTGGGAGGAGGAGGGTAGTTCTGGTGATAAGCAAAAAGGGTTTGGTCTCTTCATGAATAGATCCGAGGCCTAGTTCAGTCTGGACCACCCAAGATCTGGATATGCCCCAGAGGAAACTCAACTTCCTGAGGCCACCCCAATCACACCTCCAAAGGAGTGATCCAGCTAGTCTTGAATGTACACACCCCTGGGGAAAGTGTGTACGTTTTTAATTAGGGTAGACTAATGCCTCTCTTGAGGCGTCCCCACACTCAGCTATGGTGACTTTGGTTCTTGAGAGCAGAGGGAAAATGTGTGATGTACTAGGGTGACTTCTTTTGGGCACTAGATTTAGTTGGGTCTGCTACAAGACCCTCCCTTCTCTCCTTCCTTGAAGGTATAGCTTATTGGGCACCTCCTCCAAGAAGACTTCCCTGAACATTTCTAACACTTATGGTCTCCACCATTCATGATTTCTGGCCATCTCGAATTGTTATTTGACCTGTCATATGGTACCATGACTTCCATCTATTTATAGACTTACAGTCTGAGCAGAGTGAATTTGTAAACAGTAGGGGCTCAATACAGGTTTGTGATGGTTGTGGCTGTTACGGCTACTGTTAATAGTTAACATAAAAACAAGCCTGTATGCAGGCATGGCTGATGACGACCAATGATGGTGACTCATAGACCTCCTTCCTTTCTAGAGATAGGAAAGCAGAGCTGGGGGAAAGCAATGAATTTCTTTAATGGATACGGTGAAGGCAGGAACAGATAAGGGAAAGGACACAGCAAGCTGAGACCAAAAACTTTTCCGAAAGGTAGTGTGGCAGTTGCCAGCAGCATGGACTGTGGGCTTACTGCCGGGGTCCCTGAGCAAACTGTGTTCCGTCGTGAAGTCTCAGTTTCTCATCTGCAAAATGTGCATAACGTCACATAACTCTTCAGAGCAGCTGCAAGGACGTTAACAGGAACTGCACAAGGAGCAAGGCCATTTAGTTCACTGTTGCAATCTAGTCCCTGGCGCAGGGTTTTGGATTTCACTTGGTGTTTACATTTGCTGAATAAAATGAACTATGTGAATCAACAAGGAGCAGGCGCTTAAAAATTGGAGCTATTATTATTGACTAAAATGAGGACTGTTCACGTTTTCTCCACTGATGCACTCAAATGGCAGAAGAAAATAAACAGATGCCCCCAAAGAATTTATTTGACATTTACACCCATAGAGGGGAAGAATATAACCTGCCCACACTTGTTTTAAAACAATAAAACCAGGGGCGCCCAGATGGCTTAGTCGCTTAAGTGTCCGACTTCGGCTCAGGTCATGATCTCACGGTTCGTGAGTTCGAGCCCCTCATCAGACTCCGAGTGGACAGCTCAGAGCCTGGAGCCTGCTTCAGATCCTGTGTCTCCCTCTCTCTCTCTGCCCCTCCTTCACTCGTACTCTGTCTCTCTCTCTTAAAAATAAATAAACGTTAAAAAAATAAAAATAAAAAATAAATCAATTAATAAAACAATAAAACCTTCCTCACATTTTAAGAAACTTGATGCTCCAAGAAGATGCACCATTCTATAGTTTCTTATCCTGCCAGGTTCAAGAGGCTCAGATGTACACTTAAAAAGTAAATCTCATTTTTAGAGAGGTGATTTATTATTGCTTTTTAATAACAGTCTCCCTGAACACTAGAAAACGTGAGGTTCAGGCAAATTCCAACTCCATTCAAGCCACAGCGACGTGAATTGCACCCAGAGGCCAATGGGACGCACGGAGGAACAGCACAGGCAGTCGAGGGCTGACTGTTGACTAGGTTTAAGATCACAGGACGGAGGCGGAGTCTCTCTCTGGTCAGCAACATGAAAGGGCTGGCTGAGAAACAAACACCTTCTTCAATACATTTCCATAAAACAGCAAGAGATCTTCTGTTCCGACGGCAACTTGTGCATTTTATTCAGGAGCGCACCCAACGTCCTGCAGAGGTAACCTCAGACATGGAACCCAGATTTCATCAGTCTCTAAAGATCCGTCACGGTTCTCAGATGCCTCCAAAGTAAAATCCAAACTTCTGGGGACGGCGTACAAGTCTTGAGCTCAGCGTAGGTCCCAGGCACGTCCTTCTGTGTCTCAGCTGGCCACAGTGCCCCGGACACCAGGGGAACTAAACAACTCGTGGTTCCCTCACACGGCCACCTCCCACTGCTCCAGTCTGCTGTTCCCTGCAGGTACTTTTCCTAGGTCTACAATGACTTTCTCCCACTTCATCCCATTAGCCAATTCTTCCCTCCCCCTCTGTTTCCCCCTCTGTAATTGCAGCTCCAGCTTTACCTCCTCTGCGAAGTCCTTCCTGTGAAGATCGCCCTCTCCGGCCACACGGTAAGTAAGTGAGGTTTGCCCGTCACTCCTTTGCACCCACTGTGTACTTCTGACCCAGCACTTACCCGGCACTGGAATTTTCGGTTTACTCTGCTTTCCTGTCTCCCTCCACAGGCATTGTCTTCGCATACCCTGCATCAACCAACGGGCTTGATTAACGTTTGCGTGGCAAACCGAGGAAGCTTCCAGTACAGAGGCTCGAAGAAATGTAGAGCAAGGAGTAAAAAAAGAGTCCTCTCGAATGCTTCCGGCCACTGACAGTGGAGAAGAACCTCACTGCTCCCCAGTGACCTGTGAAGCATCAGCAAAGATTCCAAACCTCCACACTTCCTTTTGCTCATTGTTTTCATTCACATTAAAAAGGAACACCATGGATTTGCATCACAGCCTCAAAATAAAGTCATAGGGAGAAAGGATTCCGTTTGGAACAGAAAGAACCACATACTTTCTAATAAATCAAACCCCTAAAGAGAACTGAAATGGGAGGTGGGGTATGTTCCTCTCATTCCCCACATTATCAACAGGGTCTCTTAGTAGCACACAGAACTCTCGACTCATAGGGAAACAGCTCAGGAGTTACATTACAATGCCAATGGTCGATCTTCGGTTTGACATTTCCAGATCTTTTCTTATATGCCCTTTAAGATGATAAATACAGTTTGAAACACTCTGCAGTTGACTACAAATAGCAAAGATGATGTTTCCAACGGACTTCCTCCTTCTTGGGCCAGAGTACCTTCAGAGCACCGTGCACATGCTAACTCCAAGTTCAGAGCCTCCTTCAAATTTTACTCCTGTCTTCTCTGCCAAGCGCGGTTTTTATTTACACTCCACACAGTGTATTATTTAGACATTCCATAACCTCACTTACTTCCCAACACAACAATGTTGGTATCATCAAATGTAGAGTATTTGAAATTAATAATCCCCAAACAGAAAAAAAGATCCATACATCATCTATCTTCAGTTTCTCACATTCTAGGTTAAAAATTCTCCTTGGCATAATGGTTTCTATCAGCAAAACCGAGACTGCACTAAATTACTGATAAGTTCTTCCGGAAACCTCCTCTATGGAACTCCCCTTCAGGGATTTACAACCATTCTCCACAGGCTTTATATTGATAACTCCGTTCCCGATCATGCTGTGAAAATAGATGGGGAACAATTCACAGTAGTGCTTTGAGATGCTTGTCTGGGAAAGTGGGGGTGTACCACTCTTGCTGATGTCATTGTCATTTCTCAAATTCCAGCCCTGGCCACCCTCCCATCTGGGCTACTTTTTCAATCTGGAATTCTCTCTCCCAGCCTTCCCTCACTACCCACTCACCTGACCTCTGGGGGAACCATGAGTCACTTCCTGTTCTTTAAACTTGTGGCTAAACTTCCTCTTCTGTAAGAGGCTTGAATTGGGGGTGTGACGAGAGGCACTGGGAGGCAGAAGGCTGCCTGGAAGGCAGGCAGAAAGGAGAGAAGAGTACCAGTCCGTCCATATTAGAGAGTGAGTTGTTGAAGACTGCTAACTCCTGATTTTTCCAGGAGGTAATTATTGCCATCACAGTATTAACCTGACTTGTACAATTATCTGAGTTTGATTTACCTCCTGATTCAGTCTTCACCTTTCCACTGCCTACCTGCAACTTCAGAAAGAATGGTGGGTGAAACATGTAAAAAGCAAATTTATCAATCTTATATTTATGAAAAATCTGGGCAAATCTGGGACCTAATTCAAATAAGTGGTTGGATGGGCATCTATTTTATTGAGACTGGCAGCTTTATTTGCCATTAAAATTAATACATTGGATATAGTACATAAGTCTTAGCTTCCCAGGTCAGTTTTTAATAAGAGGATATTTTTACTATGGTCGTTTTTTAAATTAAGGATTTTTAAAATAATATTGTGGCAGAGACAAGCAAACTCTATATTTCCCAAACCTGTGGGTGGACTATGATCACCAGCCTCGCTGGCAGGCAGGCCCCGGGAAGAAGTTCTGTGCAAAGGTACATGAGTGAATCTGCTATGTGATTTACCGCCCCTTCTCCTTCTTTATCCATGAGTGGTTGTGCCAATGCCCAGGTGACCCAGGACCTCAGATGCTGCGTGTTGAGGTCGGGGAGATCAGCCAGCCTAGATCTGGAGCAGATCTTATTCCAGAGTGAATGGGAAACCGACTTTTAGTTGGTTGACATCATAACGCTTTGGGGACAGGGACTTCTGCCTTACTTGATGTTGAATCCCCAATGGCCGCCTTATGCCTGGAGAAGAGTAGGTATATAGCCAATGTTTACGGAATAATGAATGTTGTGTGAGTTTAAGGGTGTGCAATGAAAAATCAAAGTGCACACAGAGAGTTAATTTGAAAAAATGTTCTGAGGATGCTTTGCTACTACTACTCCTACACACACACACACACACACACACACACACAACTTCCCTCTAAATATTACCTAAAACTCTTTTGATTTTTATGTCCATTTTCGTTTCATGGAAATCATCCAACTTTCAATACACACTACACTAAGATACATTGTGAAACTATTTCTTTTGAAAAAGACGCAATTCTGGTCCCCTTCACCCCTGCCCCTACCTTTGCAAATAAAGCCGATCTTAGTTGACTGAACATGTTTGTTACACTGCTCATCAGTTTTAGAGAATCAAATATGTTTCAAAACCACTTTGGGGTTATCCAGACTTTAAAGGCAGATGCCCTGCAGGGATACTAACTGGTGGGTGGGTTTCTTTGCTCGGTCTTCTCTTGCCCCTTCAGACTACCCTGTGAAAATGACAAAGGGTGGGACACTTTGCTTTAACAACAGGACCCACAAATCCCTTATACGTTTGTATTTATTTTCAGGCTAAAGGTGATTTCTAGGCTAAAGACTATGAAGTGGCATTTGATATTTCCTTTTTAAACTAATCGTGACTAGATACTGGAACTATATGTTTAGTATCTGTTGGGATAAATTAATAATAATACTACAACTTGTATTTACGCTTCTTTTTGTCATTTAAAAAATGTTTCATTTCCTTTATTTCTGTTGCCTAAAAAGTAACACAAGGGATAGCTTGAAATAAAATCATAGGAAAGAGTTACAAACCAACATTAAAAAAAATCGTTTTGCATATTTGCAAGAGGTGATAGCAGGCACATGTATAATTTGTCTGAAATCTCCAAGTGGCTGTATCTTCTAATACTAGTATTAAATGACTAGTTATAAGAAAGAAGCAATAGAGGGAGTGAGAATGGAAGGAAAGAAGGAGGAAAGGAGGGAGGGAAGGAGGGAAGGAAGGAAGGAAGGAAGGAAGGAAGGAAGGAAGAGAGGAAGGAAGGGAGGAAGGAAGGGAGGAGGGAAGGGAGGAAGAGAGGGAGGGAAGGAAGGAAGGAAGGAGGGAAGGGAGGAAGAAAGGGAGGAAGGGAGGGAGGAAGGGAGGGAAGAAGGAAAGAGGGAAGGAAGGAAGGGAAGAAGAGAGGGAGGGGGAAGGGAGGAAGGAAGGGCGAAGGGAATGAAGAAGGACTCTAACAATATGTCATCCTTTCAGACTACCTAAACAAATATGTGGCTGGCACCTGTAGAGGTAGTCCGGCACCAGTACTCCAGGACACTTGTATTTGGTCATCTGGCTACTGCATATGAACATCCTTCTAACAAAGAAAGAACTTGTTGCTTACCTTTCCTGCTCTGTATTGGCACCTTCATGGACAGTGCCCAGTTTATAGCTATTTCTCAAATCAGAAACTTTGACACATTTCTCAATTTCACCTTTCTAAATACATTCATCTCGCTTAGCTTGGTCACTCTTCCCATCTACAAGATGGTTCTCTGAACCCTTTGCTCCCTGTCTTTGTCCTGTCCTGGGTATTCTGAATTTCTAGCAGGAGTTCAATGAAAGTCACTAGTGGAAATGTACCACCTAAAGTCTCACCTTACTTTCAACTTGAATCAACTTTCAATCATTTTAACTACCACTGCACAAATGATGATCCCAAACCCACTCTAGATTTATGTTATTCTAAAGTTTAGCTTCCTAACTCCTTCTGGGTGAAAAACAACCTTTTCGCTGTACTAGGTACCATGTGATCATCTAGTGAGTTCATATTAACTGATGAATAAATATTTGGCTAAAGTTCATTATGGTTAATGAATGTCTATTTGGGCTTTATTTTACCCTGAACCTGGCTTATTTCAAAAATATCTTAAGGATTTACTGAGATAGGCATGAAAGCAAAACTTTAAATGTTTTTAAGCCTGTGGCTCTTAACACCACCACGATAGAACAAAAATAAAAGGGCATACAGTTGGAATCCTGTAGCCATTTCTCAACGTGCCCAATATAAATCACACAGTCTTTTAAAAAAATCCAAGAATTCAAAATAAACAAACAAAAAAAGCAGGGTTACTCCAAGGCATTTTTTTTGTCCTAGAATATTTTTATTTTACCCCTCAGACTCCTCTCCCAAAATGTCCCAATGCTCATTTGAATACAATCTTTAACGGGAAACAGCACATAACCTTCCAAACAGGCAGAAAATGATTTGCTAAAACCATGGGAGTGGGTGATCGGCCTTTGGCAGAACAAGATGGCTTCACTGCCTTAGTACTGAAATTAGCAGGAATAACAAAACAATTTCTCCTCACACACAATGGCTAGCGTCATACCTAAACCCCCCTGGCTTCTAAAATGAAAAAGAAAGAAGAGGAAATTGAACTTTGTACAGTTACCTCTGTGCATCTGTCAGGAACACAGAGAAAAGACTGTGAACTAGTAAAGTTTCAACGCTAAGAAACATTTGCAAAGAGACTGTGGAATTTTGTAAACGGTTTAAAAGGTATATTTATTTTATTAAGTTATGACATAAACAGGTACTAAAGTGAAATCACTACATTAAAAAAAAAAACTGTCCACACAATTTTCAGCTTTTTAAGTGTACTTTTCTTGGGGAAGTTTTGATGATTGGCCACTGTGGGTTATTAGATAGTAAGTGAAGTAATTTCTGAATGCTTTTAATTTAACAAAACTATTTGGTCATAGTCCATCTGTTGCTGTTACCAAAAGGTTTACTTTTCTTGGGGGGGGGGAGTGTATATATTAGAAATATATTAGAAATTATGAGTTGGGGGACACATAGCTGGCTCAGTTGTGAGAGCATGAGACTCTTGATCTCGGGGTTGTGAATTCAAGGTCCACGATGGGTGTACAAATTACTTAAAAATAAGATATTAAAAAAAAGAAATTAGGGGGGGAAAAGAGAGCCTGCAGAAGGCAGAGGCTTTTACAGAACAATCTGTTTCTCTGAAGGAGAGTTAAGGGATGCCTGGTGAAACCACCAAAGTGCCTAGCTAGCTGTGTGACCTTGGACAACACTTTAACCTTCCTGATCCCAGGCTTCTTGGTAAGATGAGTAAAATGAGGTCTCTTTCAGAGTCTTTTAATGTTCTAAAATCCTGTGATCTGAAAAGATAAAATGTTATGTTGACAGTATCTGAAATCAGTGAGAGCAATGCCATATTGGAACAACGTCACAGGACTTCAGAGGAGATAAACCGTACCTATGTTCTGGCTACCTGAGTGTAGACAAGAGCCACACCCATGCTAACCGAATCCAAGAATCCCATATGAACGCTGTAGGAGAGTTAAGGTCAGTCCTACACTTTTTTGCTAGGAAAGCATTGTTGGTGAGCTCTAATCCAAATGGTTTATATGATTTCATATTGTGGTCTCTGACATAGCAAGAGAAACATCCTGAGAAACCGCAGTCTCAGCTGCTGAGTCTTTGTCTCGCACATTATCCCCAACTCGGTCCTTTGCTTGATTTTATTCTTAAATATAACATTTCTGATCGCTCTCTGTTTTGTAATCTAATTCTAATAAGGACAAGAAGACAGACAGGATTCTGGCTGGAGGGAGAGGAATAAAAGGGCATTTTTTTAAAAGGCAGCCAGTTATTCTAAGACAGTTATTAAAATGTCTGGGTAAATGACCTCATACTGCACTCAGCCTGCAAATCAGCCAGGCAATCTGGCCCTTGGTGCATATGGCTTTGGACTGCTTTCTGTGAAATCGAGTTACAGGAATCTGTGAACAGGAGTCCTTTTTTTCAGCAGTTCCTATAGCACCTGACAGTGTCAGGCACATGGTGGCATGGTAAAATTTGCTGACAATTTCCTAAACAGCTCTCATGGAAAAGGCCAGAAAACAAATTCTACACCGTGTGAAAGCTTTAGGCATTTTATAGTTTGACTAGAGATAAACATTTGCTATAATGGGAATGGGAAAATTTACTAAACAGGGAATAAACTATTTAAAGGCTAAAACAGTATATTGGTAAATTTGCTTCCATTATTCTTTAACTTGTAAATCATAATCATGTATACTTGTTTTCCTGGAAATAAATATTATCACTAGAATACTGCAGGGTTGTTGTTGTTGTTGTTGTTTTTTGAAGTGTATTCAGGAATGTTCTCCCTGATTTAAATTGTATAAGGAAGGCTTATAGGGCCCAAAAGTCCATTTGATTCTTGTTTTAATTGTCTCATATGCCATTCGGGTATTTTGCTAAAAAGTTATCTGCACGGTTATTGTTAATATCATGTGCTAGGCATGATGCTAAATATGTTACGCATTTATATACGATGACTCATTGAATCCTCATAACAACCTCTAAAAAAGTATTATCATCCCCATTTTATGGAGGAAGAAACCAAGGCTCAGGGAGATTAAATAAAGTGCCAAGGTCGTACAACAGTGATGCCATATGTGATACCAAGGGCTTCTGCTCCATTTCTAGTCCTTACTTATAACCATATGGGAATACATAGAAAAGAAAAAACAAAAAACAAAAAACCCAGCAAAGCGTTTCACATCCTTCTGAAAGAAGACTGGGTATAAATTATAAATAAAAAAGCAACTAAAGGAAAAAAACTCACTTACATAATTTCCCCATTTGTTTATTCAGACCTTAATCAGCCATTAAATGTATATGTCACCTCACCAGACAATGTGAGGAATAGACAAGAGGTCAACTAAAAGGCAGTGCTTAAACTGTGATGAAAATGAGGAGAAAAGTGAATCATCAAGCAATATTTTCCTAAATATTTTCCAATATTTCTTGACTCCTTGTGGAAGGTTCTAAGTGGAAATTCTAGGTTCCTGGCAAGGGGAAGTCGCTAATAGCTATGGAAGAGGAGGAGAGCAGCAAAATGAGGGCAGAATAGTAACAGCGTTGTTGTGGGACATAATCCAGACAAAGCACAGTACCAAGCCCTTCTCCCTATGATCGCACACGCTACTGACCCTCTGAGATAGACATTATGATCGCCACTCTGGAGATGAGCAGGAGGAAAGTGCACACAACCAGAGACAATGTCGGCATTCAGACCCAGATCCTTCTGAGCCTGAGCCTTCCACCCTTCCGGGACACCACGCCCCTCCAAGTGGTCCCACTGCAGGGTATCCTCTGCCACTGTCCAGAGCTTGCAGTGGGAAAACAAGGAAACCAAGAAGGAGACCCTAACGTAGGGGGCAGGGGAGACCACGGGCACAGATCAGTAAAATGAATGGGGAGGTTTATCCAGCAATCTGTACTGTTAATTAACTTTAGCTGTCTACCAGCTAAGTACTCTGTGGCTCCATGGTGATTATCAAGCCAGTCAGAATCTCAACTGGGGCCTGATTACTAAATTTAATAGGATTATGCTTTTTTTCCTCTCAGAACTGAATCAAAAAAGTTCTTTTCAGCTGAGGTTTTTGTGTTGTTGTTGTTGTTGTTGTTTTCTATTAGTAAGTCAGTCCAGAATTATCCCAGAGACCTCAAAGATTGTTAGAGCTTCTTTTCACTTATTTGGGGGAAATGAAAGACAGAATTCTTGCAGGGTTGAAGCAAGAGCATAGAAACAGACTCCTCCTGGCCCTTCTTGCCTCAGTCTGGACTTACATTCAATGAACTCAACTCAGCAGAAAAGCCACAGGAATGGGGGCAATGAACACAGTCCGTGCTTAATAACTGGATAGATAAATAAATAAATAAATAAATAAATAAATAAATAAATAAATATTTAATGACTTTTGAACCATAAATATACTTCAGTTTTATAAACAGGTATTACCTTAAAATTGGGTGTTAAATGAATTTTTAAAAATAGATCTTAATTTAAATATGGAGGACTACTTAATACTTCATGTTGGAAATATTCTGCTCTGAAATCCAGTTTAGTACGGAGACTAGCTTTTTTCCTTTAAAAAAAAAGTGTTTTGGCTGAATCTTAAAAAACAACCCTGATTTATGGATCTTGTGAATGTAGATTCTTTTATGGTAAGAAATCATTAAATAGGTTAACCAGCATTTGTTTTGGGTATGGAAGTATGTATTTATATTTAAGCATCATATTTTCAAGTATTCAACACAGAAATGAAATTGGTTTAACATAAACTAGGTATAACTTGTTTGGTTGTTAATGGAAAACTTTTCAAGTCTATCATGCTTTGTTAGTTTGGGGCAGAATATAGGACAAATTAGAAATAGTGAAGAATTAAGATGGAAAAAAAAAAAAAGGTTCTCAATTCCCAGATCTGGGCTTCTTTGGAGAAAGTGAAAATGGATTTTTTTTTTTTTTTGAATGATGAATGATAAACTGCTTTTTAAAAAGGAAATTATGTATGCTGTTACTCATCTTAAAAAATGACCATAGCTTCTATAGAGACTTTGATTCACATGTTTCCTGGGGATACAGCCCCCTTTTGTATAAACATATACACATACCAATATATTATGTGAACTTCAATCTTGTAGTGACTTCAAGGAAAAATTTGTTTTTATAAAAGAACTCACATTTTCCCATGCTTCTTCACTTCTTGTGCAACAACTTTTATGAGATTCTAGTAAACTGTTTTATTTATTTTCCTTTGTTCTTCCCTTCTTACTGGAAGAGATTATCTGGATGTAATCATGTTGAAGGAGAATACATTCTGAATAAGGAGATGCTTTAAATCGATGGCCAACAAGTAAAACGCCCAGTCCTGCCACCACTTTGGATATGGCAACTTAGTTTTACTGGGTCAACACATTCGTTTATTCTAATGCTGTCTATGTTCCCTCAAAGCAAGAACTGCTATTTCAGTAACCTCCTAGTTCATCTCTGCAGATTTAGCTACTCTGTAACCCAGCTGACTAAAGTTGAAGTTTGTGGCAGTAGAAATCCACTGTGTAAATCCCTGGTCTACCTCATCAAAATCCCTGGAGACCGTGTTGTGCTCTCAGCATACTACGCCATAACCCGCTAAATCGTTATTTGTATTCACTGAAGTATCAGTAAGCCTGTCTGGTGTTCCGGCCACCTGGAGCTGACAAATATTTTCCTAATAAGAGGGATACCATAGCAACCAGATTTGTGCCATGGATACAAACCAGGCATCATGGGGCTGCAATTTAAGGTGGGACGCAGACTTGCAGCACCCACAACAGTATTATTGTAAAGAGTGTCCTGAGAACTCAAAATTCAGTATTTTGGGGGGTTAAATTCTATAAACACAAGAATGGAAATCACCCCAGGCCCTAACAGAAGGAAGGCAGTAACTAAGATTGAAAGAGTTTGTGTTTCAAATCCATTTCTTAGAAGCAATGCCACCTTGGACAAGTTAACGAACTTTTCTGAGTCTCAGTTTTCTCATCTGTAAAATAGGAAGAATAATCCTGCCTCAAAGGGCGGCGGTGAGGTTGAAATGGGATGATATCTGTACCGTGGTTAGCAGATGAGAAGGACATGACAACTAACAGCTTTTATCATTAAGATAAACAGGGAGACAATGGATATTTACAGGACATAAGGGCATTGGTCTCCAAAACAGCATGCACATGCAGGTGAATAGATTAGAAATTCCTATCTGTGTTAATTTTAAATATTTTATTTCAGTATTTTAGATATTTTGAGGAATAAATTGTTATGCCAGTGTTCCACGTCCACATCAGGATTTAATACAAGGTGCCCTCACTTAAGCTGTGCACCTGC
This sequence comes from Acinonyx jubatus, assembly GCF_027475565.1. Taxonomy (NCBI): domain Eukaryota; kingdom Metazoa; phylum Chordata; class Mammalia; order Carnivora; family Felidae; genus Acinonyx; species Acinonyx jubatus. Next base: position 12,148,375 of record NC_069380.1, read on the forward strand.
ATGGTGGTTTCTGGGGGTGGGGCGTGGGGAGCGGGAGTTAGTTATGTAGTGCAGAGGGCTGGCATTGGCTATCCCATGTGCACGTTCATTTTCTGTACTGCCCAGTACCACGATGTACTGAAGTCTATACGTACCTAATTAAGAGGATATGTGGAATACACTGCTTACTTTTAAAGAAACTAACCCTCACAAAATGCGCAAGTAACGTAAAAAGATTCCTACAGAGATACCACGAAGAGATGATATTAATTACTAGCAGGAGTGGTCACCAAGCAGTGACAGAGCTGAACATGCCCACTCCCTAGCCCTGTAACATTCACATCTGCAAGGTAAGAACAATGAAAATGTAGTTAGACCAGACAAGAAGTCCGCTAGAATAATTCAAAATGGTCCTGAAGATAATCTAAAAGAGGTATATAAGTAATTGTTTATCAGCTTTGGTCTTTAGGACTTGAGACAGTAAATGATAGTGGACCATGTATATAACTTACAAAATGCAAATAAATCCATTGAAAGTATCGCTCAAGATCATGTTACCGATAGGACCATACATTCGCAGACACATGGGGCCACTGTGCTGGGGACCATGAGTACAGAGTGGGCGTACCATAGGACCATGTCTGACAGATGCTTGGCAACCATTTTCACAGCGTGGCCTGTATCACATTTGTACTAGGGTAAACAACCATGCTGCTGGAAACCCAAGGTCATCAGACAAGGCCTCTGGCTGTCCCAGGCCCTGTTCAGCCAGCCCAATGGCTGAGGAGCTGAGTATCTTTAGCAGACCTATAAACCCTTTGAGAGTACACCCACATCCCAGAGAGGCACCTAGGAGCACACTGCTTGGAAACTCAGTCCTACAGATAGATTTAGGCAGGGCTAATTATTGAAGAACACAGCTATTAGGTCCTAATGCACTCAACTCTATAGAAAAGGAGAGAGAAAGGTTTTTGTTTTTTTGTTTTTTAAATGGACCTCTTAAGAATCAGCCCACTAAAATGTGTCTGTATCACAACTGGGCTTGTTCTGGAGAAGTTACATATTTATGCTATCTCATTCTCCGGTCTGATAAAGGAACAGATTTTAACTACTTACTAACCTTCTCTTTCTTCTCCGTTGGTGAGCATACTCCAGTTCTGCATGGTCAGCGTTCAGCACAGTGTTCCTTACACAGCAAGTGCTAATACGTTTGTTGAATACACAAGGCCACTGTTAAGCTACAAACACCGTTCATCAGTCCTTCTACTCATGCCCAGTAAGGCTGTCCCTGGTTTCAATTCCCAGCCCTAATCCTAGGCTACCTACTCACTCTTAGCTGACTTCACCTCTTTCTTTGATGAGATCAAGACCCCCCTACAAAAGCTGTTTTAACACGATATATATCCATCTAGGTCACTCAATGTAAAACACCCCAAGTCATCTCTGACTCACTCATTCACCAAACCCACCAGTCAGAGACGGATGCTTTCACCGAAGCAGCTGCTGTCTCTCCTCATTCTGCACAACCCTGCCGAAACTGGACAGCTAACTCGTGAGCACCCCAGGCTCACCCTACAGCAGAGCCTCTGCGTCTTCTGCTTCTCCTGTTGGATACGCTCTTGCCTCAGACATCCAGGACCCCTCATTCACTTCAAGTCCTCACTCAAGTCCCTTCTCCAGGAAGCCTTCCCTGGGTCCCTTTTCACAAAGTTAAACCCCTCACTCACACCACCCTTCCCAGTTTCATTCATTGTCTTCATTCATTGTCACTAAAATAAACACCGTTTATTTATTTATGTTGCTCATTGTCTGTCTTCCCCACTAGAACACCACAAGCTCCCTGAGGGCAGGAAACTTTGTTTTCCTGTTTTGCTTACTGATGTTTCTCTACTACCTAAAATTGGGCCTGGTGCTCAGTCGGTGTCCAATCAATATTTGTTGAATGAATAGATGGACAGGTGGATGGATGGATTATTGCAGTGGACCTATAAATGGTATCATTGCTTCCTCCCCAATCCACCCTTCTACCAAAATATTCAGCCTCAATCACTAGTCTCCTCCCAAATTGTCAGTAGCTATGTGCGATTTATGAAATGACATCTGAAAGCCTTCAGAGATGCGCCCCCAATCTCCCTTTACACCCCCATTTCCCAATGCAGCCATTTCTCCATACATCCTAAGGTCTAGTCACACTGGGGAACCATTCACTTATTCTTGAACACACTGCACGCTTTAAATACTTTTTGTTTTTAGACACATATCCTTTTGTCTTGGAATATCCATTCTCTACTTTGCCCTCTACTGAAATCTATGGATATTTCCAGGCTCTGTTCAAATGGCATATCATCCATGAAGCTGCCTCATTCTCTGAATTACATTTTAAGCATGTGTTCCCAGTGCATCGCCTCATGCCTTTAACCAGTATAGAAGTTACTCTCCCTTGAACTGTGTCTGTACCTGCCCCCGAGATGGGACCATAACATCCCTGAATAACATAACATCCTCTGAATGGGGAATCCCTGCTCCTTTTTGCGGTTCCTTGGACACAGTAAATGACTGATAAAAGTTTGTTGAAATGAAATATATGATATCAGTATAGCTGTGGATTTTGTGACGAGGGAATTGTCCTAAGATAAGCATTTAGATCCTTTGTAGAAGGAATACACCAATACCAAATAAATGAACGTCAGTGAGACCGAAAAGAAAAATAAAATTGTAGCTTAAACAAACATGAAATTGGAGCCTTCAGTAATAAACTCTAAAGATACAGATATCTTATTTCTCTGCTGTAATGCCTGGCACAGAGAAGTCACTTAATTTGGAGTTTGATCCTCAGCTAAAAATAAACTGCTTTATTTAAACTGAGCACTTGCTATTGTTGTTTAACCATTTTGTGGTTTTATTCAAGTTCTCGCAAGGCCTCAAGAACACCAGTCAGGATGCCTCCGTGTTACATAAGGGTTAAGAAACTGTATCTCGTCTGCTTGCTGGTTTCTCCTCCGCAGGCCTGTCCCCATAATGTACACAACTAGTCACTGGCCAGGCCCAGTACACGTGGTCCAGTATGCAGGATAATAAGCACGTATGGAAAGAACAGCAGTTCTTAGGAGATTGTACAAAATCATTGTTTTCTTGTGGAAAGTAGAGAACCAATAATTCCAAGAAGCTTTTATAGCACAATCCTTGCTGAGACAGTAGAGAGCGAGTTTATTCAGATAGGGTCCTCCCACCCTTTGCTGACTGCAGAATACACAGGTCTCCTGCAAGGGCCCTCTGCAGAGGCTGAAGGGTAAGGCGTGCTCCTCTCGAGCCTCCTCCCCTCTGGTATGCTGATGGCCCTTACCCTCTTGCTTGGTATCCTGTAGGGCTACCTGGGCTGGTGGATTCTGAGTCCTCCTTCAGCTAGCAGCTTGCTCTCTCGTCTACTTCTAGCTCAGATCATCAGCTGGGCTCAGCTTAAGCTACATAACCGGCCAACCTTACCCCTGTGCTGTCTATTTCTGTGGGTGGAAGCCACTGGCAAGGTGTAGTAAGCTAAGGCACCAGCCCCATGGAGACATGTCGCCTCAGGCTTCCACAGCCTCGTGAGAACAGGCCACTTCAAGGAGCTTTCCTGATTATGAAGCCTTAGGTTTTCTGTGGGATAAACCCCTCAGGACTCCACTTTCTCCTGCTCCCTCTACCCACAGCCTGATGCACTGACACTGCATGCTGGCTTGGCTGCAGCCCATGTGGGGACATGTTGAATTGTCTATTCATTACTGGGTTTGTATTCATTTTTGAACCTGGCATCCCTTCACCATAAAAACAGTGACCTTTTTTGAGGCAAGGGACTTATATCACTTACTCGGCAGCATCCCAAACAGGACCATTTAGAAAGGTCTTTAAAGAAGGCACCTGTTCCTCTACCCTTTTAAGACAGGGTGGGCAGGGGTTCTGAGGAAACGTTCTGGCTCACCAGTAGTCTTTTGCCCCAGGCTCTTTACTGAGAGCTTCAGGAAGTGGCACCTTTAGTGGGGATGCATTCGGAATATTATTCCAAGGACTGAAAAAAGAAAACCTCCCCTCTTGAACAAAGAAGCAGGTGATGGATAGTATCTCTCGGGGGCTGAGGCTCCATTTATCACTGAAGCTGTAAAACAGAGTGGAGCTTCTAACTCAGTTCAGTGTTCAATAACCACACAACCCTGATATGATAGATCGGTTCCAGTATTCCTGTGGTTTATCCTGACATAACTTGCAGAAACTATTATGATAAAATGGCTTTACCTCCTCCAGTGATTCCATGCAAAAAGAGATTAAATAAGGGATTATAAAAAGCTTCCACAATTTACATAGTTTTCTTCAGAGTCATTTAACAAGTAGACTCAAGTTTCCCCTTTTTAACTGTTTTTAACCTCAATTAAAGAGAAAAGCTAAACCAGTTAGATTTCCATTTCTCTGCGATAGTCTATTTTTTAATGCAAACGGGTAAAACAGTCCTCTTGGGTCCCTCCTGATGCTAAATTTTTGTTCCCTCAGAGTTTTCAAATTTTGGCCTCGAAGGTTACCCTATGTTTAATGTTTTCTAAATTTCAAAAAGGGAGAGCAGGGGCGCCTGGGTGGCTCAGTCAGTTGAGCATCTGACTCTTGGTTTCGGCTCAGGTATGATCCCAGAGTCATGGGATCGAGACCCGCATCCACTGAGCCTACACTCAGTGTGGAGCTCGCTTAAGATTCTCTCTTTCTCCCTCTGTCCCCTCCCCCTCTCGAGCTCTCTCTCTAAAAAAAATAAAAATAAAAAAATAAAAAAGGGAGAGAAGAAATTTAGAAGGCTGGTATGAAGTTGCTAAACTTGATTGCTCTAAATATGCCCTTGGTTCTACGTAAAGTATCTAAAAATGGCAGCCCTTAGGTCACTGTAATTAGTGATTAGTAATTGATCAGAAACCTTTGGATTGTTAAGAATTTTATTCAGATTATTAAAATAATGCTGGTTAATTTGCCATTTTTCATAATATTTATGAATAATATCATGTTAAACCTCTTGTTCAGAAAGCTTTGTCTACATTATTTTGTTTTGTTTACCACTACTTTAGGATAATTTCCTAGAAGGGGGATTACTGGATCAGAAGGTCTTGATAAATACTGCCAAACTGCTTTTCAGAAAGATGCTTAGATTTTCTTTTTAAAACATATCTAGCCATAGATATATCAAGGATCTTTCTGAACCGACAGTGTTGATTGATAGTTTTGATTTTTAGTTAGCTAAGTGTAATTAGTAGGACTCACATATGACTATGTAGGTTAACCATTTATTTACATATAGTGCCTTCTGTCATTGGAGTCTCAGGTTCCCATTCTAAATGGGTCTATATACTACATATACTAGGTAGCTTTGGAGGATGAAGAGACTGATAAAAAATATGGAGAAAACATTTAGAAGAGCCCAGGGACAGAAATGAGCAGACTGTGGAGATGCGAAAGCACACAGAATAGTAGGTCAACCTGAGGGTAGGGGTGGGACGTGACTGGCAAGCTCGTTAGTTATTTCCATAACAAGCTCTAGGGCTTCAAACATAGAGGGAAAAAACACACCCTTGAGGAGATCAGAAAAGGGTCAAGAGAAGCCTTTGAATGACAGGCAGGATTTTAAAGAAAGGGAAAATAGGAATATTCCAGGAAGCAATTAGTGACTTTAAAGTTTTCAAAGCGTTATCATATATATTATTGTGTCATTTGCCCTTAACAACAACTTAATGGGATAAGGTATACATTCTCACCCATGTTGCCTCAGAGGAACTAGGAGTCAGCAGGATTAAGTGACTGGCCCAAGGTCGGTCACACAGCTGAGTGGGATGGCTCACAGGGCAGCCGTGCTTCACAATTCAGTAGACGGTGCCCATGGGATGGTTTTGTTTGGAGCATGGTGGTCATGGTAGCTGATATTGACAGGTCTGACTTCTGACTTCCCACATCCTTTGCACTCTACTAAATGGCTATCATGTTTATCATGTAAAATGAAAATACACTAGTGGCTCCTACCTTTTACTTTCAATATTTTATACACTGTTGCTTTTATTGGAATACGTGAGGGAAATTCTCTCTCATATATATACACATACATTTATATGTATGTATATATATATATATCATATGAAGCTAAGCATACCTATGCATGTATGTATTTATTTAAATATGACATATATGGATATATCAAATGTAAGAAAATATTAGGTACCCGAATTTGCACTATCTTCCATTTTCCTTATATTGGGAGTTGAAAAAATTGTATATATATTTAACTATACTAAATCAAAGTAGTATTGCTCCAATTTGAACCCAACTGCTAAAACTTCAACCTGTTGGAGGAAATTACTGGTATTCCACAATGCCGGAATTGTGGTGAGAGAATCAAAGAATAATTTCACATAGAGACAAAAGGCCAGTGCAAGTACCTTCAAGAGCAGGCTTCTGCAAACAAAAGTACTATTATATGAGACTACAGAATTTTGTTCTTAGTGACCCAGAGTTTTTCAGCTTTTTCAGTGTAGTGTAGTTCTGTCTAAGAAAATGAAGGCAACTTCATAAATGACACAAATACAAGACACATTGTAAATATCTTACTGGCATTTGAAATGTCTCGAGGAGGCATTTTAAGCAGCAAAACAGATTTATTAAAAGGTTAGTGATCGTCCTCAAGGTCGCCACGTTAGGTAGCATAAGGGGGGGAGGGTGGCTGAAACCCAAGGCTTTTGACTGTTATCTTGGTCCCTGCCATGAGTTAAAAACGTCTTCACGAGATCTCACACGGGCACTGTCAGAAATGGGCAAATATCTTTCACACATTCGGCAAACAGGTCTGGATGCGACCCTGTCGGATGTCAGCATATGTTAGCACATGTGAGTTTAGCTCACACAGAGTATACTGGCAAATCTGACAGCCTCACATGCAGACACGAGTTTCGACATCAAGAGGAGCGTGTGCCAGAATTTTGCAGAGTATCCCGTGCATGTCTGAAGGACCGCGCATGCTGCGCTGAGTCCGTGTCAAGAACCCTGCTCCTGAATACTTTTTTCCTCCCATTCTTCAAACCTAGACTATGGGAAACAGGTTACGCTCAGAAAAGACAGTGAGACAAAACACTCAACCTTCCGTTTATGACTTCCTCAATAAGAAAAGGCATAAATGTGGCACTTATTACGAAGCGTGTGGAAAGGGCCCCCCAGAAACCATATGGTTGTCCGTGGCGGCACAGTCTCATTCAAAGGTGCCAAGAACACTAATGAGACGAGAATTTCAGCAAAAGCAGAAATAGATCAATACTTCTCCCCCACTCGCAGTTGTCCCCACCATCAGTCACTGCGCTTGCTCTATGTAAATGAAATCAATCAGCGGGGATTTCTGTAACATGCATACAACAGTTGTCTTCTAGGCTCTACCAGAAGATAAATGATTCCAGACATTGGACTGCAGCCATGTTCCCACACATGCTACAAAGTTCTGACATCCATATTGGGCCATCACACTGAGTGGTTTCTGCTTTTGCGAGTTTACAGCCAGTGCTTCTCCTTCTGGTTTGGACTAGACAGCCTGCTAAGGCTGACGCATAAAAGTCCCCTCCTGCCTGTGTAGAACGAAGGAGAACTACCTTTTTCCAACAGAGGGGCTCCAAAAATGTTTAAAAATGTAGTAAGCCTAAGTAACAGGGTTGTTTGGTATGGCAGCGTATGTTCTGGAAAAGGGTAGAAGGCTTTTTGAGAAAGACAAACTAAAAGATCCAGAAGCAGCTTCCTTTAAAAACGATGTGAACACAGTAAGGTGATGTGGAAGGCGCACAGAAGTCTAGGTCACACTCATGGCTATTTACTTAGCCGACCCCATGGAATTAAACATCCAAGAGATAACATTTTCTGCTAGCCTCTTAAATCTGAGACATGGGCACTTTTCTCACTAACTTGCCTTTGGGGAAAGATACAAATAATTTTGCTCATACTTCAAAAAATTAAGAAAAAGAAAGTCCTGTGTCAGTATCTATGGTATAACCGACATAAAAACAAATCTCTGAGGTTAAATAGAAGTAAACCAAATCTTATAGTAACTTTCAAATGTTTTTCAAGTGAATAATCAAAATGAGAGGCACTGCTTTAAATTTTAAATCCAGTTCTTGTTAAAAGAATGTCCTTCTAAATATCAAATACACCACAAAGAAAACTTTATATATCCGTCACAAAAGTCACAGTGCAAATAGGCAGTAACTGTTGTCTTACCCACCCCCGCCTCCTTTCCTATGGAATACAAACTTACTTTGTTCAAAAATGTCCTTAGGCTGTGCTGTACCTTTGAAACAAAACCACTGTCTTCTTCATTTCATTTTCTGTTTTCTTGAAAACTGCTCCTCCGAAACTGACAGATGGTGCCTCTGTCACTGAGTGTTTCCTCTTCGTTATCTCTGCCAGCTAATATTTCCTCTGTGCTTAGCTGTTGTCTGTGAGCCTGTTCCACATCATTCTAGCCTGATCAATGGTGTGCCTGGTTTGAGGTTGGTTTTGGCCCCGCCTCCAGCTCTAAGAGAAAAAACGAAAACTCACAGCTGGATTTCCTATAAATCCTCTCTTTTAAATCTGGCTCTGCAGCTATGGCATATACTAGAGGGGAAAAGCTGCCAGTCTGTCACAAACCAAGGGGACCATCTTCTCCTAGCTGCCCCCCCACACCAACGCCAAGCATGTATATTATGTAACAAATCCCATTTTAAAAACTTCCTAGGCCAAGAGGAAGCGTTGTTAAAACAGGTTTATCTTTTTCCTTGCTTAAAGAGACTCAAAAGAAGATGCCCATGAATGAACCTGCCCCCCACACACTCACTATACCTTGCCCCCCGACACCCATCCATGATGGAATAATATTTAACATATTAAAACTGTGAAAAGTGATTCCAAGGAGAAAATGCCAAAATAGTACATTACAAATAATTTCTATCCTAAAACACAGGTCATCATGCATATTCAGATGACATCTTTAAAAAAAAAATTTTTTAATGCTTATTTATTTTTGAGAGAGAGAGAGAGAGCCAATGAGGGAGGGGCAGAGAGAGAGGGAGACACAAAATCCGAAGCAGGATCCAGGCTCTGAGCTGTCAGCACAGAGCCTGACGCAGGGCTCGAACTCACAAACCACCACAAGCTGTGAGATCCATAATCTGAGCTGAAGGCAGAAGCTTAACTGAGCTTAACTGAGCCACCCAGGCACCCCCAGGTGACATTACATCTTAAGCAACAGGATTTGCTAATATTTATACCACCAATGAACTACATGAATCAAGAGAATATATGAGATGCATTTTTGGGTCTAGCTGAGAGTTCTACCACGTAAAATAGAAGAGCTGAATGTGTAAACTAGTCTGCTCTGTAAATCAGTAGGACAGAGGGTATATTTTCCAAGTGACATATTCTGCAGGCAATAGTAATCAAACTTTATCGGGTAGAGGAGCTGAACATTTTTAGAGCAAATAGGTTACATGTTACAAAAATAAGGATTTGAAGGCTGTGCTGGAATCCAGAATCAGAAGGCCTGGGTTCAGGTCCTCGGACAGCGTCCTTGAACAGGAAAGGCATAGAGTAAGCCCTGGAGACCTCACAGGTGATTGCAAGATTAAATTAAGACAATAAAGTACTATGTTGTTATTATTCAACGTTTGTATTGTTCTTTTCAACAACAGAGAGAATATTAAATGAGTATAAATATTTAATCTGGCAAAGGATGGTACCAAAATAAATACTAGCCTGTGATAAAGAGCACTAGAGATAAAAGGATTCCGGGAATAATGCGCAGGGTATAAAGTACATGCTGAGGACAATAGCAACTCAGACTTTGAATATCTGAACTCTTCGATAAGAGAGAATATGCAGGAAGCACAGGTCAGAGGGGGGTTGAGTAGTAAAAGTCTGAAACCTTGGCTCTCTTTCCATATCCTCACAAAAGAATATGGAACTGTCATCTGCTTTTAGTCCATAAGCCCCTTAAGGGCAGGGACATACACAATTGGCATTTGTTGAATAAGTGAATGAGAACTTGAACTAGGTGAGAGGTGCTCCCTCTAAGGGAGGGAGTAGAGATTATTATGAGAAGCCTGAGCTTGAAAGTGGATAATCAGTACTTGAAGGTGGAGACTTCCTATGTGCCCTTCCAGTGTCTTCAAATGCAAGATTGGGATCAGTAGGCAAAGAGACTTTCTGGGTCACTGAAAGGAGAAGAGATTTTGTTCAGGGATCCCTGATCTGATCCAGCTTTCTACACTCCCCCCCCCCCCCCCCCCCCCCCCGTGACTCCCCTGCCTCCCACTTCCTCTCCGGAGAATGTCATCCTGCTGACAATGAGTATGAGTCAAAAACCAGGATGTTTGTAAACATCCCCTTAATGCAAGTGCTTGGATTGTTAGGGTAAATTCCTCCTAAATGGGGATGCAAGTCCTTGCTTGCTGTGGCTGGCAAGAAGTCAGCCTTCCAAGTCTAGCAGGATCCTACTCCATGTGCTCTTTGTAAGGGTGGCAGTGGACCCCAGGAAAAGGGAAGGCAGAAGAGATGGGCTCCTGTTCCCACCCTGCCTGCCACCTCACCGCCAATGGGTTTCTTCTGTATTTTGACTAAGTACACCGGAAAGGTAATCTACTTTCATATTAATGGCTTCAGGTGTATAATCTCTGAATTATAGCTGAAGGGCTAGGCCCATTTGGGGTAAGTGAATTTACCAATTGTGAAGATCTAATCTAATAAATATACTTTTAATGCCATACTTATAGAAGGCCTTCCACTAAACACACCACAGGATACATGCTTCCAGCTCTCCAGCTACCACTGGTTTCTAGCAGCACAAATGACTACAATCAAAAACAGGATCTGAGACCAGCAGGGGACAGAGTGCAGCTGTGCTTTGAGGGGGGAGGATCACATCTAGGTTGGGGGGTGGGAGTGGGAGAATCCAGAAAACATGATTAGGGTGGTAGCATTAAAGTTTGCGAAGGTTTTGCACAGGCAAAAACGGGGGTGGGGGGGACACCTGAAAGAGAAGGACACTCTTAGAGTAAAAACGATGAGCTCTAGGGCAAGGCAAGCTCAGGAAATAGCGAGGTATCCGGTTCTGCTGAAGCATAGGGACCTGGCGAATCACAGGGGATGAGACTCCAAAGACGGGTTGGAGCCCCATTGTGGTGTGGCCTTGAATGCTGGGAGGGGTGGGGGGTGTTTAATACTGAGTTCAATCAGCAATCATGAGCCCTGGGAGGTTTGGGAACACAGGTGTAACATAATCTGAGCAGCGAGGTCTAGTAACCATGTTTAGGGTGGATTATAAAGGAGACAGCAGGTAGACTGACCCACTACTGCAATAATGTAAGCAAAAGGTCATGAAGCTCGAACTTGGAGGATGAGGGTAAGGCAAGGAAGGGTGCTGCAGCAACTGCATAGATATGAGAGTCGAGGGAGATGAGTTAAAGAAAATGCCACTCGGAAGATTTTTTCCAGGAGATATTTGCAGACATATATATGAACACGTATAAGTTTTTATTTCAGCATTAGCTGTAATTGCAAAGGACTGAAAACTGCACAATGCCCACCAATAAGGAACTTATAATTTATGGTATATTCATATAATGAAATACTGTACAGCCATTTAAAATATATATGCAGCTACGAGAAAAGCCATTGTAGAGTACTGACAATAGGCACCAGAATGGCAGTGTATAACCATGGCAGAGGAAGAAAAATATTGGGGAGTGGAATATGCACTAGGAGGGGGCCTCAGAATGTGGATTCTACTCCCACATTGGCACCTGCGTTCCCCAGAATCAGGACAACCTAGATTTGTGCAGTGTACAACCTACTCAAATATATGTGGCAGCTATGCCCATGACCACCAACTTGCAAGGTGCCAAAAACCTGCCTAATTCAGCCCTGCCCATTTTCATGGTCAGAAGCCCAATACCCAATGTGCCTGGGCAAATCAATACTTGAAAAAGGAACACCATTCATGTTGGAGACAAAAATACTTTTCAGGATTATACCAGATAGCAAAGCAAATGGTCTGACATCCGAAGCTTCCCATTTTTATGAAACTCTGAGCACAAGAAGTCAGTGAGGCATCAAAGCCACATCTATGCCCAGGTGTAAGTGCATTGCAAACTCACAAACCAAGCACAGCAGTAATAATTGGGACTCATATGTTGAAATGCAAACCAGAACTACAATGAGATACCACCTCACACCCATCAGAAGGGCTAAAATTAAAAAAAAAAACAAACCCAAGAAACCACAGGCATTGGTGAGGATGTGAATTCCTTTTTAGGAATCCTTTTGCACTAACAGTGGGAAGGCAAACTGGTGTAGCCATTGTGGAAAACAGTATGGAGTTTCTTCAAAAAATTAGAAGTAGAACTACCCTACGATCCAGAAATCACACTACTGCGTATTTAACCTCAAAATACAAAAACACTAATTCAAAGGGGTATATGCACCCATATGTTTATTGCAGCATTATTTACAATAGCCAAACAATGGAAATAGTTCAAGTGTCCATCGATAGATGAATGGATAAAGATGTGGTGTGTGTATATATGCTATATATAATGGAATATTATTCAGCCATAAAAAGAATGACATTTTGTCATTTACAACAACATGGATGGAGCTAGAGAGTATAATTTTAAATCAAATACATCAGAGAAAGACAAATACATATCATCTCACTCATATGTGGAATTTAAGAAACAAAACAAGTAAGCAAAGGAAAAAAAAAAAGAGAGACAAACCAAGAAACAGACTCTTAACTATAGAAAATAAACAGATGGTTACCAGAGGGGAGATTGGGGAGATGGGAGAAACAGGGGATGGGGATTAAAGAGTGTACTTGTGATGATGAAAAAAAAAATAAGATGATAAAAAAAGAAAGAAAGAAACCGGAACCAGGTGAAGAAATGGTAATGACTTTGCAGAGAGGAGAGCAAACCTAAGTGCTTATAGGGAGGGCTAATGAAGAGAAGATTCAAGAAGATTCAAGATTCAAGTAAAAGATTCAAGTAAAAGCTGGACCTCTATACAGTGGAACTAGCTCAGTCTAAGGGGCAGCTAGATCTGAGAGTCCTTGGTTCCATCCTCTCCGCAACACATGGAAAAGGTGCAACATATATGGTTTATGGAAATAACAGTATAGCCCTAACCTCAGGGACCCCTTACAGAGTAGGGCAAAGGTGAAGTAACAGATTAAGTGATATTCTACAGACTGTATGGTTCAGGCCCCCCAGTTCCCTTTCTTCTAATTAGCTCTGGGACAGCAGAAACCAGGCTTATATCCCTGGAAGTTTATATATGGAAGCTCATTCTCTGCAGAGATAAAACACCTTAAAAAAAAAAAGATAGAGTCCAGCCTCTCAGAAGGGGTGCAAAAATTCAGCAGCAAGCCCTGGGGTCTACAACAGCCAGCTGTGGTTTGAAAGGGCACCCACAGGAAGGGTCCAAGGGGCTCCCTGGGGATTTTTTCTTTTTTGCAGAGAGCCAAGCCTGACAATTCAATGTTTCTCGTCAGCTCTAGAGAGAGGAACACATACTGAGGAACCAGGGACTTCAGTGAGGAACACTGCACATCAAGGCAAGAGATGTTCAGATGTAACAACGGGTAGACAACATGCCTTGTGCACAGAATCTGTGCAAGAGCAAATTAAGAGTAGTATTTTGCGACTGGTGAGAACAGTATGGCTTCCGGGATAAGAGTACACTGGTTCTTTAATGCAGTGAAAAAACTGCCTTTTATGTTCCAAATGCCTGGGTTCAAATCTGGACTCTGCCAGGTACAAGCTGAGTGAGTTTAGGCAAGTTGCTTGAGATCCCTCATTGTTAAATGGAAAATAATAATATTCCTCTTGGGCTTGTTGTGAACATTAAGTGGGTTAATACATGTAAATTGCTGGGAATGGAGCTTGGCATAAAGATTCAATACTTACCATTCCATAGTTAGAATTTTAAAGCATAGGTGATTACGACTACACTTACAGGGCTGAATATGATTAATCGCGACTCAAGAAACAGAACTCTGCAAGAACAGCTAATTGCAGTACTCGTCTGTAATTTACTCTAAAATACTTGGGTCTGTATGGTGCAGAGTTATGTGTGTGTCACTTGGGTTCAGTTCTAGCATGCTGCTAGCATCTAACCAAGCATTCCAAGTCCGAGATAGTCTCGCTGGTTTCTAAAGAGGGAGCTGCACGGCGGGACCTGCCGATAGAAGCCCCACTGGCACCACCACTCCGTCAACAATCTCCAGTTGGCATTCTGAGCGTCAAAAAGAGGTTGCAACTGGTGAAAATTGTTACTGTCGCCTAGTGTGCTTGGTGGTCTCAAGGTATTCAAGAAATATGGACTGGCTAAAAGTATTTCAGTGTAAAATCCAGTAAGGTCTTTACCTGTGTCTCTGGTGACAATGCCCCAGTCTAAATCCCAAAATAGTCCTAGACGTGTTATCAACATGAATTGGTCAAAAGGTTCTGGGGAGAGTAGATCATCTTTTGCTTTAAAACTGCTTATTTTGCTACCATTATTTACCAAAAAGAACCTAAGAGTTATGCACGACCAATGTAATCACTGTACGTTCACTTAGCCACGATATCCTGGAGAGTTTGGCTGGTCTGACGCTGGCTACAAAGGTGACAGAATCTGTATTTGGAATCTGGGTGCTTGCCTCAAGCCTCTCTCGACTCTTTCCGTAAGGCTGTGGTTGAAGCATCTGGAAGAAAAGTGAAACACTGGGACTTGCATGCATACAGGTTATGTGAATTGATTTACATGTGGGGGTTTTGTTTGCTTCATAAGTGTCTGTATTATCTGGCAGAATTTGGTCCTATGTTTGGTTATCAATATGACTTGATTATGAGGTTGGGAGAGTAGCTGACCCTCTTTTGCTTCAAAATTTCCTCTTTGGCTACTATTATTTAGCAAAAAGAACCTAACAGTTGTGCATGACCAATGTGACCGTTTTATTTACTAATAAAGGCAGCATGAGACGTGGAACCCATAGGACATTGAAGAAGATTAGCAAACATTCCAAAGTTTGCTTGACCAAAGAGCCCAGGACAAAGAGGTTTATTTTGGTCATATCTGCTTTAGTTATTGGATTCTAAGAAATTCACCAATCTCTTGGCAAAAAGGAATTAGAGAAAAAACACACCAGAAGGGTACTGTATATTATTTATATTATGTTGTGAATATATTCATAAATATGAAAATACAGTTCCCATCCTGTAAGATGGGTTCATTCATTTTTTAATAAATTGTTATCTTCACAAAGAAATCAAAGAATATCTAACACATTCTAATAACTAATAAAACAACCTTCAAAATACTTTCCTTTACAATAATTTTAATTACACCAAATAATGCTCTGTAAAAATTCAAACAAAAGTCTATTTTTATTTACAACTCCTAATTCTGCTTCTCTCTCTAGAGGTTATCACTAGTAATAGTTTAGTGCCTATCTTCCAAACTTTATAGATATAGTCATAGGTCTTTATAGGTATATAACATACACATACACATATCTTATATACGTAAAACATACACGTATATGTCTACACATATATGTACATATACACCCATTAGGAAATTCTTTTTATATGAATAGAATCCAATTATGTGTATTATTCAAAGACTTATTTTGTTTACTTAACAATATGTCTTGGAGATCTTCAGCTGAACAGATAAAGCTACTAGCTTAATCCGATGGAACCCAAGTGACTATTAATCTAATGTCTGATACCAGGGAGGCCAGACCAAGAAAGTTGCAGAGCTCCAAAATGGAGTCAGAAACATGCTTGTGCCTTTCTGGGTGAGTCACTTGTCCACCTGAGGCTGAGAGATCTGTCCCTGCTGTTCCTCTCTAATAGTTTTACATCCTGAGCAATATGGTAGAATAGATGGATAAATGAGTGACCACACAAACTCATAAATGAAAAAAAATAATTAATTGAATAAAAATTCAATTTCTTGACTTGTTTCAGGTGACTGTCTCTCTAGCATGCACACAGGTATTTGGAGTATGGCTTTTCTCTACCCCATTTTAAGCAGAAAATAAATACCACCTTCTACTGCTGAGTTAGTCTTCCTTACGGCAATGGCAATGTCAAATTTCCAGATTTGCATATTAGGTTGCTTGGGTGCACATGCACTGAGAGCATAGGCGAGAAGCGACATGTACTCGTCTGCAGGGGTCCCACAGACAGGTACAGGCACATGCAGTTATGCACAATAAGGGTTTTGTGACTTCTCACAGTGCCTAGTGTCATGGAGCCCATTTTCAAGTTGCAACTTGTAGTTTTCAGGTTCTCAGGATACTATGCATGCCTCCAACACAATTTCAGTAGCAAACATTCCAGGTAATGTCGAAAACCAAACAAACGCATGTTTATATTGTGCTCTAAAAACAAACTCTCCACAAATCAAGCATTTAACATTCCTAAATAGGGATCACAATCTATCACATAATGTCTACTACATTTACACTCCTTTCTTTTTTTGGAAAAGAACGGTACCTTTCGTCATAAAATTAACAAAATTTCACTTTGCTTTTAGTACATGATGTTTAAAATGGAGAGTTCTGTGAAGCCATTATGTTTTTAGATTGAGGCAACCTACCCCCACCTCTGATATATTCTAATTTTGAAGTAAATCAAGGTAATTGGCTCAGCTGCTTGGATTATTGACCCTGATCCCTGATTTTTTTTAAACTTTCTTTATCTAAGAAGATTACATAAGAAAAATCTGACAGCAGATCTGCAGCATGAGGACCTCAAAATGCACCGGATGAGTAATGACAGCTGTACATGGAATTCAAATGATAAGAACTTAATTCCACATCATGTACAGCTTCAAAATGTCAGCACTGTCTTATCTGTCTGGATGTTCCACTGTACATACGGGATTTCGATTTCAGTATTTGTAAAATTCCAGAAGCTACACACTTCTGGCTTCCATTACCTAAAGAGAGAGAGAGACAGGGAGAGAAAGAGAGAGAGAGAGAGATTGAGAAATAGGGGGAAATTTTTCATCAGCAAAAAACAAGCCGTGCATTAAAAAAGAAGAAAGATCATATGGATAAGAATAACTGTTGTAACTAATATAAGCGATGAAAGAAAAAAAAATCTCCATCACGTCAACATCTTTCCTACAAATCTGATGCTCTGGAGAGCTAGTTGGCTTGTAGTTTCTGTTACCAAGGAACAAAACCTACCCTGAATCTCTGGTGGTAGGGAAGGTATGTGGAGTTTTGGCATTCAGCAGCCACAGACCAGAGAAAAGTCAACAGTGAGGCAGAAAGTATAAACTACCTGCTGGGGAGAGGCCAATTTCATGCACTGTGTTCATGACAGTTCTGCAAGAATGGACTTGCCTCTTGGAATCTGGCACTACTATTCTTCAGGATTGTCTACTAATTCCATGCTTGTATTCTCCTTTCACCCCCACTATCTACTAATCCTTGAACTGTAAACATCAAATCTTACACTGGTTTAAATTTTCAATGGTGTTATCTTTAATTCTGGGCAGAGAAATCCAGAATTCCTTTGTGTAACACTTAGCACAGAGGCTTGCTTTAATTATGATGCTAATGGACATCTACAATGCAGCCCCAGTTTGGGGGAACAAAGCCCCTGGTCACACAGCAAGCCAGGCTGAGCACTTACTGAACTGAATTTCTTCCACTGTTTTGAAGATTATGTCACCTATCATTGCCTCATCCAATTTGTATGTAGCCCAGAGTTTTGACTTTTATTTAGGATTCCCATCAAAAATTGGATTACGCAACACATTTTCTACACCGCCCCCCGCCCCCCGCCCCCGCCGCCGCCCAAAATCTAGTATCTCTTTTAAAGTTCATTTTGCAATTTCAGGGAAGAGGCAGGCCTAAAGTAGATTCTGAAACTATAATGAACGTCATCTTTTTACAACCTCCCAAACCAAAAGCACATTCCTCTTTTTTTTTTCTTTTTGGTTCCTATCTGACTACTTTCTAACAACAACTCCACATGATTTGATTGAAGCCAACTTCAAAACCAAACTTGGAGGCATACTTATCTAAAAGGTTCAGGAATCCTAGGCTCCCAAACTTGTTTTTCATTTTGCTGTGAAGTGTGGGTGGCCATGAGCATTCCTGGCGGCTATAAGGCATTTGCTAATGTATTTGACTTTTAAAGTTGTTAATCATACTTATCAACACGGGCAAGCAGCACTGGCCACAGAAGATTAGCTACTCTACTGTAATGCTCCCCGTAATCCGAACACAGGAATGTCAGCGTGGACTGATAACTACCGTAGCCAGTTCCAGCCTTCAGTGACTTCAGACCTTATTAAAAACCTTAGCTTTTAATAAATCCCAGATTTTCTTTTCTATCACCTTACACACCCACATACACACACACACACACACATGCTCTCATGCGCACAAGCACATACATCCCCCTTTCTCTTGCGATGGTAGCTAAGATGGAACACTCACAGTGCTATACACTGTGTAGGTTTTTTAAACAACTAGAATGTTCTTTAGAACACCAGCCATATTTTGAGTTTCAAGGTGGCCTTTACTGTCAAGAGATTCAGGTGCTACTGACCTCATAAGAAAAATGTGTACAACAATCAGCAAGAGCCTGGTTTCCAGGGAAACTAAACCTTGTTTAAATCCTTTGGAAGCATTAAATTCAAACTATAGTTTTTCCCACGAGACACACAAACCATTGCTCCTTAGGAAAGAATATATTTAGAGAACAAGAAAATGCTTTGTCCATCTCAGAAGTGAGAGCATCAGAGATTTCAAGAAGAGAATGAATATTCTAGAAAAAAAAGGGGGGGACCTAGAGCTGAGCCCTGCTAGTCTCTGATTGGTGGAATCCTGCTTTCACTTAAGGGACTCTTCTTTAAACAGAGCATGTGTTTCATCAACAGACTTACTTCTGTTTTGTTGGAGTCATGCTAAAGTTCCCATGTTTGAAGCATGGCCTCTGTTCTTCCTAGCCCATCTTAACACTGCAAGGCTAGTATTAGCTTTACCTCTATAATCCAAAACAAAACCAGTAAAGGCTCATCTTCTTCTTCTTCTTTTTTTTTAATGTTTATTTATTTTTGAAAGAGATAGATTGTGAGCAGGGGAGGGGCAGAGACAGAGGGAGACACAGAATCCGAAGCAGGTTCCAGGCTCTGAGATGTCAGCACAGAGCCTGACGCAGAGCTTAAACTCACGGACCGCGAGATCATGACCTGAGCTGAAGTCGGACGCTTAACCGACTGATGGCTCATCTTCTATTTCAACCCTCAGCCAACTCTCCACATAATGCCTTCCAGGTAACTTCTAAACATTTACTTTATACTATATCATGATTTTTTTAAATACCAAACCTGATGACCCTGTTGTTTTTTCTATCATATCATAGAGTTTGGAGCCATAGTGCTTGGACATAATAATGCTCACCATTATATCAGTTTCATCACTTGGAGATGTGGCTGCTTCATGGGTTGGATGGGATTGAAGACCTATGGGATTGGAAGACTATGGGAAACTGAGAAATCTCATTTTCCAGGTGTCTTCCAAGGAAGATTAAGGTATCATTTCCCTAAAGTATTGGAGTGCAGACCATTCCAAAAACAGAGATGGATCAGAAAGCTTCTTGGGATGAACAGTATGATTGATTAGTAATATTTGATCATATGCCATCTTTCACAGCTCATACAACATGAGATTTGAAAAGACAGCTCCCACCTCCTCCAGGTCATTGTTTCTGGGGACATGTGCAAATTGAGTACAGATCTAGCACTTGTGGAGGGGAGGGCAAACTGGAGACATCCCCCACCCTCATGACTTTAGAGCTTCCTACCTCCTACCACCATTGCATCACCCAGCCTCGTCAAAACCCTCTCTGTCCAGCCTGCTCCTGCCAAATGTGCCACTTGTCAGGCTGAGCAATGGGGAGAAAAGGGCCATTTATTTTCTGGGCAGGAAGTCGGTGTGCTGTGAGGGCACAATGACATTCATGAGGACCAGTAGGCCATAGATCCATCCGAGTCAATGAGAAGCCTCTCCACCAAGACTCTTCCACTCATTGCTGTGCTAGGTATAACAGGACCATCATTTGATGGCTCTTCCAAAACAAGAAGATTCAAGAGGACAGCTCAGAGAGAGTGAGAGAGGACAGGGCAGCCCCTGCTGAGAACACCACTGAGCCAGAGATAAGGCAGATCATCATTAAAAATATTTTCAAAGTTAAGCTTACATTACTTTTCTACCAAAATGCAGCTTTACCGAAAAACTACCAGCCCAGGAACTATGCTGGAGCTAAAGATAAATAAGGCATGGTTCTGTCGTTTGGCAAGTCCTCAGCCTAGCAAGGCAGGTAAATCAAGAATTGCTTATTTCTAAAGAGAAGGCCAAAAGATATTAATATTTATGAAGTGTCTGCTTAATGGCAAAGCTTGGGGCAAACTATATTACACACACACACACACACACACACACACACACCTCATTTTATCCCCACTTTACAGATAAGGAAACTGAAGCTCAGATGTGAGTGGTGCCGAAAGCCACACAGAAGTCGCCGACTCTATTCAAAACTAGGTCTCACTCCAAAGCATGTCATTCCAAAGCCTGTGTGTTCCTACGCTTCACTTGTCTGACTTACAGCAACCTGCTTATTCTCTCTGCTAAATAAAATACAAGAAATGTTGCAAATAGCTTAACACCACAAAGGTACTCTATAAATTCAAGATGGCGTTATTGTAACATAGCTGCTTATCTTCCATTCAGTTGTCTGTGAAGAACAGATGGCAGTTTCTGTATTCTTTAAACCTGGTTTTGTGATTTCGATATTAAAAAGACAGAAGAATACTCTGTGATAAATACGGATTAGGTCCCATCATGCTACGCTTGGTTGTACTGAACAATACGGTGGTGGAAAACCTGAGATGACGTGTGAGATGACGTCTGTGAGAAGAAAATCTAATGGTAAACCTAGATTTCTGGATGGCTCTAAAAATAAGGACATCGGAAATATACAGAATATGTTCTTTCCCTAATTTTAAAAATATAACAGACATGTATTTAGCATGACTATTATATATAGAGTACTATGTAAGATGCTAGGGGGCTGGATATGAGAATAATGAAAAGAAACCTCAAGATAACTTTCCACACAGTGAAGGAGATGATGACCATGTGGTATGTCCCAGCTCAAGGGTGTGACTGCAGGGTAGGGAGTCAGCGAGGGGTCCGGTAAGAAAATAAACAGCTGCAAGATTCCACATTGAAGTGCTGATGGGCAGAGGGATCACTTTAAATCATATGCCTGCAGCACCATATCAAGAACTTATAATCAGACCCCTGTCCCTGCTTTAATTTTTTCCTCCAGGGCACATTTCACCTTCTGCCACTCACTTACGTGGTTTAACGTCCACCTCTGTTCTGAATAAAAGCTCTATGAGGCAGGGATTCTTTTTCTTTTGTACACAGATATATCTTTAGTGGCTAGAACAGTGCCTACCCCATAGTAGTCACTCAAATGTGTAGCAAATGATAAATGAATCATAAATTGATGCACACACATGGAAACCAGGTGAGGGAGCAAACTTAAAGGCCAGCAAATGCTTATAAACAATAAGGGAATGAGCTTCCTCGAGGGCACGAAACATATCCATCTGAAATTCAGGGTAAAAAAATCTGGAATAATTTATTATTTTACATACTAGACAATGAGTATTACTTGGTTCTAGATAATGAGTATTAGCTGGGTGTAGACAATGAGCATTAGCTATAAGAATGAAGATGACCCCTTATAAAAATTAATGTATTTAAAATACCATATCTTCAGAAAGCAGAGGACTGAAAGCTATCTAGGTTCTGATCCCAACAGATTACTCCATCACTCATCTTTTCTACAATTAACAACATAGATAAAAGAACAGCCTCTTTATATTAACAGAAAACGTTTGCCTTCTATGAAGTGAACACAGAACGAAGCGTTCTTACAGAAGCTGCAAGAACAGACAGAACTTTATATGAATATCGGAGGACCAGTTAGATGGATTCACCATAGTCTTCACATCCATTGAAAGAGTAAATTGTCCCAGCCCCATCCACGTAGGCCCAGAAGAATGTCCAATAGCATATGGACTACTGAAATGAAAACACTCATCAACTTTTTAAAAATTAATTATGGTAGATTACACAAAAAAATTTATCATTGTAACCATTTTTAGGTATACAACTCAGTGGCATTAAATACATTCACAGTTCTGCACAACCATCACCACCATCAATCTCCAGAATGCTTTTCATCTTGCAAAACTGAAACTCTGTCCTCATTAAACAACTCCCCGTTCCCTCCTACCTCAGTCTCTGGCAACCACCATTCTATTTTCTGTCTCTATGAGTTTGACTACTCTAAGTACCCGGTGTAAGTGGAATCATACAGTATTTTCCTTTTGTGACTGGCTTATTTCACTTAGCATATTGTCTTCCAGGTTCATCCATGTTGTTGCCGTGACAGGATTTCCTTCCTTCTAAAAAGGCTGAATAATATCATCATCAACTTCTGTAACTAATCAGGACTGAAAACTGATCTTGGAGCAAAGATTCACCAGTTGTCTTTGATGTGTGTTCCCAATGTCCTTCAGCATACCTGGCTCCTCCTTCCTCTGGCTCAGGTCCACACTGTTGCCTCTGAATACAGCCCTGTCCCACGCCTCTGCTTGGTCAACCCAACACTTCCTTGTAGCTCCAGTTCAATCCCATTCAGTTCTTCCACATATGACTGGCTATGTCAATTGTGGATCTCAGTGAAAAAGGCAAACACAGTCCCCTTGATCAAAATTTACCAATAATTTCAGTCTCAAAGAGATATCTGTGCACTCACACTCAAAGTAGTATTAGTCAACCATAGCCAAAAGGTGGAAGCATCTCATATCCATCGATGGATGAATGGATAAACACAATGTGGTATATACATCCAACGGAATACTATTCAGCCTTAAAAAGGCAGGACATCCTACATCGCATACTACAACATTTGCTTGAGGATATTATGCTGAGTGAAATAAATCAGTCACAAAAGAACAAATATTATATGACTCCATTTATACGAGCTCCCTAGAGTTGTAAAACTTGTAGAGGTAGAAAGTAGAACGGTGGTTGCCGGGTTGTGGGGAGGGAGGAATGAGGAGTCGTTGTTTAATGGGGAGAGAGTTTCAGTTTTGCAAGACAAGGAGTATTCTAGAGAAGGATGACAGTGATGTTCGCACAAAAGTGTGAATATACGTAACGTTACCGAACTGCACACTTAAAAGTGGTTAAGATGGCAAACTTTATGTTGCATGTATTTTATCGCATTTAAAAAATTATTAATAATTCCAAGATGGCAACAGCAGAGTATTAAACCTACTGCCAGGCCCTTCTAAGCGCAGGGCTCTGTCACAAAACTGCAGGGTTGCATGCCCACAAAGCCAGCCCTGCTTGTGTGTCCACCTGGCACCTTATCTGACCACAGTTCTAGAGTACTCATCACTATTTTTTTATTAAATTTTTTTTTTAATGTTTATTCATTTTTGACAGAGGGAGAAACAGAGTGTGAGCAGGGGAGGGGCAGAGGGAGAGAGGGAGACAGAATCCAAGGCAGGATTCAGGCTCTGAGCTGTCAGCACAGAGCCCGACACGGGGCTCGAACCCATATATCATGAGATCATGACCTGTGCCAAAGTCGGATGCTTAACTGACTGAGCCACCCAGGCACCCCATAGAGTACTCATCACTATTGATCTACATGTGGGAATGTCTTCCCACTAAACTGTGAATTCCTTGAGAACAGAGCCATAGTTTTTCATTTTCCTGCATCATCTCGTATGTGTTTGATACTAGAAGGAATTCAATGCTTTCTTCTGAATTAATTCCCGCTATAAATTACATTAATCACACACAAATTATGTTTGACCTTAAAAAACAAAACTTAGCACTTCTATTTTTTTTAAATTTTTTTTTCAACGTTTATTTATTTTATTTTTGGGACAGAGAGAGACAGAGCATGAACGGGGGAGGGGCAGAGAGAGAGGGAGACACAGAATCGGAAACAGGCTCCAGGCTCCGAGCCATCAGCCCAGAGCCCGACGCGGGGCTCGAACTCCCGGACCGCGAGATCGTGACCTGGCTGAAGTCGGACGCTTAACCGACTGCGCCACCCAGGCGCCCCCAAAACTTAGCACTTCTAAATGAGGCCAATGTATATTAGCAGATATAGAACATTTGCAGGAGTACCTTCTGCCTTTCCCCACAGCACAGTGAAGATCCATTTCTATTGGGTTTCTATTTTTCTTTTTCCTTATTAGTTCTCTATGTTAGGGATGGAGAAGCAATAAAATACCTATCCGTGGTATCCACATAACATATAAATGGCAAAGTCCTAAAATTTCTCAGCCATTGGAAACTTTTAGCAACTAGCAAAATATTCGAAATTCCTCTCCAGTAATGAATAACATCACAGAGAGAACGCATCAGTAATCTCAAGAAACGGGGCCCTGAGTCTAACTGCTATAATTCTTATTTGTTCCCAGGTTGACTCTTTTTAAGACTGAATTAATTTTGTGTTGATCACTGGTCTGTGAAGCACTGATAATTAAATGATTGGTAAATACAATGACTTTCAGAGGGAAAGAGGGGTTAGGAATCTATTTTCTACTTTGAGATTATTACAGAATTTCATTTCTGAAAACAGGCCTCAGATTAATTTAGTTAAAATCTGATAGTCAACAAAACAACCTAGGTGGAAGTCATCCAACTTGTCCTAGATTACCCAGCATTTATTGGCAGTTCTGAGAATCTAAAGAAAGAGGTTAAAAGAGTTATCTGAGGACAATGGTTCACACAATACACTGCAAGGTTAATACCTTGTTTTAAACTTGGTTCTTCAAGGATAGCATTTTCACACTGCTCTCATAAAGCAAAAGTAAAAACAACCCGGATACTTTTTGAAAGCTTGTATATAACACATTTCTGGCTATATAGGCCAAATACACTTGGAAAATTTAAAAAAAAACAACCAAAAAATTTAATGCTACAGAGTAGTTAAAAATGTGGGCTGTGGAACCACAGCACCTCTATTCAAATCCTCCCTCTAACCCTCCTGGAAGTATGTCATGAGCAAGCTACTCAGTACCTTCTCTGTGCCTCGGTTTACACATCTGTAAAATGAGAATGACAATAATATACATGTCACATGATTGTTAAAGGAGCAAATGAGTTCACACGTAAGCGTTCAGAACTGTGCCTGGTACATATGGAATGGCCACTAAATGCTAACCATTATTTTTTCTAGATTCAGGAATTTCCTAAATTATGTAAAACACAAGCTTGCTTAAGTAATGGTCATGGTGGGTTGGAGTAGGGGAGGACTCAAGAGGTCACACATCTTTTGTTGAACTAGTCATATTCCTACCACAGGGAAACTAAACGGGATGTCCTGAAACACAGTCAGTTTGGAGAACAGCTCTGTATTTTTATAGTCAATTCTGTATCAGTTAGGATAGACTAAGTTATGCTTAAGTAACAAATAGCCCCCAAATCTCAGCAGCTTAACACAACAAAAGTGTGCTTCTTATTCTATATGTCCACTAAGCATTGGCTACAAGGCTTGGTTCATCTTAGTCCCTCAGGAACACAGGCTACTGCAGACTTCATCCCAACAATCACCACAGCAGCAGGAAAGGAACATGGAAGACACATACAATGGCTTTTAAAGCTTCTACGTAGAAGTGAATCATGTCATTTCTACCCCACATCTCGTCAGCAATGTGACTGATGGTTAACCTCAAAGAGGCAGTACAATCCCATCATGTGCCTAGAAGGAGGGCTACATTAGAAAATCTTGGGGGGTACCTGGGTGGCTCAGTTGGTTAAGCGTCTGACTTTGGCTCAGGTCATGATATCATGGCTCATGGGTTTGAGGCCGCATCAGGGTCTGTGCTCACAGCTCAGAGTCTGGAGCTTGCTTCGGATTCTGTGTCTCTCTCCCTCTCTGCCTCTCCCCTACTCATGCTCTGTCTCTCTCTCAAAAATAAATAAATATTAAAAAAAGGAAAGAAGAAGATCTTGTAAATAGGC
This sequence comes from Acinonyx jubatus, assembly GCF_027475565.1. Classification (NCBI taxonomy): domain Eukaryota; kingdom Metazoa; phylum Chordata; class Mammalia; order Carnivora; family Felidae; genus Acinonyx; species Acinonyx jubatus. Next base: position 12,174,503 of record NC_069380.1, read on the forward strand.
CCTAATGATACTGCATCCTTCCTTTTACAGTTGGGCCAGGTTTTTTTGGTTTTTGTTATTTATTTATTTATTCATTCATTCATTCATTCATTCATTCATTTACTTACTTAATATAATGAAATCTATTGTCAAATTGGTTTCCATACAACACCCAGTGCTCATTTGGGCCAGTTTTAAATGTGTCTCTGTTTCTTCAGAAAATAACAACATTGATAGGAATACACACACACACAAATATCCCTGTCTATTTCTCTCAAAACTATGTCCTGAATACAAGCAGATCTCCTCCACTCTGTGTAGACATGTAACTTACTTGAACTTTGATTCACTAGACAGCCATCTAAGTCATCCCACTCTTTTCATGAACAAATGAGATATAAAAGCCGAAAACTTCAGAAATGAGGTATTTCAGGATAACTGACGTTTTTGCGTGTGTGAACCTAAGGACTTTACTGTACAGCTTCTAACCTTAAAAAAAATAAGAAAAAAAAACCACTTCTTTTTGGATGACAGTGTTTTTTTTTAATGGTTACATACTTTTCCTTCTTTCTAAACAGGGTATGCATATATAATTTAATGTTTTCTTAATCATGAAAGATCAACAATGTAAATATCAGAAACAATATTGTGATACCCTTGGTATCAAATAAATGTTACTTCATTTAACAGATATACATGTAAATATATATTAAATATATCTTTCAGTAATGGAAACACATTCGGAGTTAGAATACCCCTTATCTCGGAGTGCCCTGTAGGGCTTATGAGACAGATTGACTTCTTATAATTATTTTCATCTCCCTTGCTTTCGACAAATCAGCCATCACTTCCATTTATTGTCTGAATACCGGCAGTCCCTTTTTCACTCTGATTTCTAGCTTTTAGTCCTCTAACATCCTGAAAATTAAATGCGGTATAATTATTTATAAAATGAGAGTAAATAAGCCAAATTGGAAGGATCTCTGGTGCTGTTCTATGAATAAAACCCAAGAGCCTGGGTGCATAACATTTATGCTGCTTTGTTTATAGGTCTTTTGCATATAGCTGATTGGGCCACGTATGTGGATTTTGCATAAGTGAAGTATCACTGTGTTATGAGCTTAGAGGTATTAAACATGTAGCATTTTCATTTCCCCAAGCATGATGATCTTTCTATTGTTTTATAAGATACCGCCTTCTTCTGTTCTTCTCTAAATCTTTTCCTCAATGAAAAAAAAAATCCCTTCAAATTAGTATGTGTCTTCCTTCTAACCTCATTTTGCCAGGAAAATTTGTATTTTCCAGTGTTTAGATCTATAGTTTAATCTTATCCTTCCTTTTATCTTTCTATGACTAAGGGTAATGTCTCATTACAAATTCAGAAAACCACAAATGAAGGAGCACTTGCATCAAATGGCTTGCTCATGCTCCAAACAATTTATCCTTAGAGATTAATTTTACTTCTGCTCTTTCATTCTTTTGAAAAGAAATCATTCTTTCAACCCAACTAATCGCTCCAACTTTTTCACTTTTGCCTTATAGAAGTATAGCAAATCTTTAGTAAAAGGCTACTGCCAGGCTATTGTCCAAAGTGTTAGGATTCAGTTTTGAAATTCGATTCTATTACTCAGTAAGAGAATTCAGGAAACAAACGACTGGGCAGTATGTGTAAAGGTAATATCTGGCCCAGTCCAGACAATGTTCGGACAAAAAGTCTATTAATCTAACCTATACTATAAAACATACTACCTTTCAACCATCTCTTAAAATAGTCATTCTTAACCTTATTTAGGTTTTCAAGAATCTTGCTACAGCTTTTCCTATTAAAAGGAGAGCATATGTATAAACATTTTTTTTTCTTATAATTTCTGAAGTTTTAAAGAGATAAGAAGTCACCAGATTATGGACCCCAGTGCCCCAACTGCCCCCCATGAAACAAAAACAAAGTAAGCTCTTCCAGCAAAGAAAACTCCATCCACCTCAATACTCTTAGTGGCCACTACAAAATGCCTCAGTGACCAGTTGCTTTTAGTCAGTCTCAACCATGACCCACGAGCTCTGCTCAACCCTCCAGTGTGAAGTCTCAGGTGTCCCACAGTGGTAACATCAGATAGCTATCCATAAAATCACCCTCTTTAAAGTCTCATCCCCGGTCGTCTCTCACCTAGTGCGAGGTCTGTCTGGCAGTGATGGGATTCCGAATAATCTCACTGTCCTCATATACAGCTCAAAATATGAACCCAGGTGCTATGACTCTATACAGATTTAAACCCAGGGCTAACTTGTTCCAGAATTACTTTCCACATCGATACCCTGAAAATACTCTGCAAGTTTAACCCAAAAGATGGTACAGAAGACTTCCTGGGAAAGAGGGAGGCCGGTCTAACTCTTAGGGAGAAGAGACAGTAATCCCAGATACACAGAGTTACTGTCTTCCACCCCCTGATGACTGTGTCATTGGCACAGCCACTTGACATTTCTGTTCTTGTTTAACCAGGGCAAAACATTTCATTTCAAATACTCTGGGAAAGGCAGTTCGGGGCCTTAAGATCACTTTAGGTTGGAAAGGACTGTGAAGGAGGAAGCAGGAAGGGAGGCAGGATGCTGGATACAAACCAAACAGGGACACTAAAGACAAAATGTGGCATGCTTCCCTAAGTCCCAGATTTTTAACTAGGACGAGTAGAGCACCGCAAAGAATAGCTGTCAATTCAACAAATCTTGACTGAGTGCCAGGAGCTGTGGTAGGGACTGGGGGTAGAAGGATGGTAATACTGTGGAACACAACACCGCACGGCTCTCCGAGGAGCTCCAGGCCCAGAGGCACAAACAGGCCCTTTGCAAGCCAACTTGTAGTAACAAATCGGACGTGTGATTGAGTGTGCAACAGACAGTAAAACTGAACAACGGAGAGGAAAACGTCACCGCTGTTCCTCATTTCCTCGCCTTCAAGCACAGTATTGTACTATTAAATGAAATATCAAATGAAGAACATATTTTTGGGATTGCCTATTTCGCCTAGGTCACCCCGCAGTTTTGCACATTTGAATACAAGAGTTCTGCAGTTCCACCACATGTCCACTAGAGGCCTGTGAAGAGCTTCTTTCCCCCATCACGCAGTCTTACAAGCAAAAAGGCCAGAATTAACGCAAATAAGAAATACTGATCAAACATCAGTAAGGCGAACCCTGAATTGATAGGTAACCACACAACAAGCACCATAAGTGTGGATAAAATAAGCACAATGAGATGGTCTTTCAAAACTCCAACGTATTGAATTGTGAAACTTAACAGAACTCCTAATATGGAAGGGAAAGAGCAGACTCACTTAAAGGAGGTAGGGGTTTTGAGGCTTTCAGCAACAATTGCAAAAGGCTGCCAGGCTCTGGCAGGCGTGGACTAGGTGGACCTCCAAGGGGTGACGCAGCCTTTATAAAATTGCCAGGGCCCCTGTAGGGGCTTCTGAGGGAAAGGGGGCTTTCAGATCTTCAGGTGGATACTAACTACGAAAGGCAAGCAACTAACAGGAGGAAAGGTTCCTGGGTGGGAAAGCGTCTGGGAAAGTAAACAAAGCAGTAATTTAAGACAGATGGGCCCAGAAGGGACTTCCTAAATAGTGACTCCATGGAAGTAAACAGGGAAGACAGATGAGGTGTGGTGCAAGGACACAGACTGAAACAGACCCTAAGGTGAGGACTCTCAGCTTGCAGGGGTCAGAGCGACGTAAAGCACAACACGAATCGTGCTGGATACACGAACACAGCTGCGAGACTGTGTGCACACGGGGAGAGATTGCTAGAAGAGAGGAGATGCCTTGGACAGTCCTCTTACCATCTCATCAAACTAAACAGGCCTTCGCATCATTGCATCCCTCACCACCCCCCCAAACATCAACAGAAGCACATGATGAGAACGCACATCAACAGCACCGCACACACACGCACACGCACACACACAACTTCTATTTACAGAAGCGGCCTGTTTTTCACGAGGTTTGGTTAATTAGCAATCAGAAAGGAGTTGTATGAGGTTTGAAGAAAGAACTCTTTGTTTGGAAAACCTGTGAAAATATTCCCTCAGCAGCTTGTAACTTTCCCTACAGATCACCCTGGCCCTGAGGACAAGCCCAGGTGCCAGAGGCCTCTGTGATCCCACACAGAGCTCACATTCAAAGGCAGGGCTCTCTGTTGTCCCCTGGGAATTAAGCCTTAATGGGTTTACAATTTGCAGGCGTTTTTGGAGAGTGGCTTGGCAGTCGTTGCCTGCTGCCAGACATTGGGCAGACACAAGCCCTGGTGAATCCCACAGCTGTTGTGGCTGCTTCGGCCGCTCTGCTGGAGAGAAGAGCAGTTGCCTGAGGCATTTCGAAGATGTGCAAGAACATAGGGAGACTTTATGAATCCTGGAAGTGAATTCGCAATTATTGTGAGCAGATGGGCAGTCCACATGGTGGATGGAGAATTTCAGGGCTATCATTCTTCTGTGAAGACCATGGCAAGTGGTAATTCAGAGAGTCTTTGTGTGCCCAAATGCATCCTTTGTGGAAAAAGTGTGAAACTACAACGTGATATTATCCTCTGCTGCTAGTTAACTTTACCGTCACACTCCTGACTTCTAAACCCAGACGATCACAACTGTCACAGGCATAAGCCAGTCCATGCACGTCTTACTTCAGTTAAAAGGAAATATAGCTGTGGTGCTTCCTGTGGAAATATGGCAAGTATCATCCTGGAATCCTGGCCCACATGGAGAAGGCTGTTTGAATTCCCCCTCTGACATTACTTCATCCAGCCCTTATGCTGGAAAAATCTCCATCTTAAACTGAGATACATAGATGGTGGGACAATGTTCAATGATTTTGAGAGTGGAGAATTTATAATCTCCTCTTATACGCTATAACCAGTAACTTTTCCCCGTCATTCTTCCAGTCAAGGACGGCCTGCTTTTTGACACACAGAATTCTCTTTCGCTGAAATCTCAGCCTGTTTCCTGTTATTCTCATGTTGATTCATCTGAGAATCACATTATCTCTTTTGAACACTGTCTATTTAGTCCATTATGATGCCCAGGGTCGGCCTCTACTCGTTTTGTATCTGAATGATTAATTTCTTCAGTTCAAGCAAAGTACTTTTAAGTACCTCTGACAATATAAAGCACCAGCTAGACACTGTGGAGGAATCTAGGACCACGACTGTAAGATGCTAAAAATCTGGTGAAGAAAACAGAAACACTTGGGGAAAAAATTCTAATACCTGGAAAGTGCTAAGACAGAAGTGTAACCAGAATGCTGTGGGCATATAAGGAAGAGAAAAGTAATTAATTCCTACTGAGAAGATTGGGACATTAGTGTGGATGGAGATAGAATTCAAGTTGGGCATGTTTACTACAGTAATCTATCAACCCAGTTTTAAACTGAAATTTGGATCCCATGAAATCCTTTAGCTGGATACCGAACTATAAAGGACAATCAGAACTTAGCATTTATCTCAAGGGTAAGACACTGCGAGAGCCAGTCTCAATGGCGCTGGGCTGGGAGCGGTAATGAGTGAACTGGCCAGCTTGAGGGTTGCTGACTTAGTGACCACCACACACAAGGTCCTGGGGACGGTAGTCAAGATAATCAGGCAAAACAGCAGGACCCAGCCTCTCACTGTGCACCTACGTTTTGCCCAGCATATTATGTACGCCACCACAGACACGAGGCTCAGAGCTTGGCACACAGTGGTAGTTGAGTGGCTCTCTTTAGATTGGACATGTGCCCTACAGTTTAATGGTCCTGGGACTCTAATAACATTCATATGCCAACTTACTCAGGCCAGCTTCACTGCCCTGTAGGCATATGCATGTGAGAGTAAGGAATCAAAGGAGGAGCAAATTCAGGGAGGTGGGAAGTTGTATTTTGGATCTTGAGCATCTTGAGTTGAAGGGAGCTTAATAAAAAAAAAAAAATACAGCATGCTCTCACATTTACTATCTTACTTTTTGGCTCTCTACAGACCCATAAGGTAGGAAACTGAAAGAGGAAAGAATGTCCTTGCTCACGTGGTCAGAAGTTGCAAATGGGATTCAAGTTGCCAGTCGCGTTTTCTGACTCCAGGGCCAGTTGGCATTTCTCTAACTTTTCAAGATGACTGAGCTTTATCTGAAACTTTAAAGAGTTTAATAACCCAATGATTCAGTGTCATCCTAGCAAGTGCACTCTGCTCAATCATCTAGACCACTGGTTAGTATATTAAATCTCATAGACTTCAGGACATAAAAAACCAATCGCTCAATTTATAACCACTTGTCTCTTCTTTTTTCCTCCAGAATCTTGCAGCCATACTCCAGAAACTTCACAATGCATATCAAGCACTGATTAATGCACAAGGCACTCTTTGAGATATTGTGGGTGAGCCAAAGGTAGGATGAGCCACATTTATACACACATTTGGCTTAAAATTATATGTATACATGGAAACATCTGCTAGGCTGATTGTATGTGAATGAATAGACTCTTTACCCTCTAGGTTCTGGGCCCCCACTGAAGCCATAATTCAATCAGGCAGAAGCTGAATATCTACCCCTCAAGATGAAGTACTATTGCCTATTAACTGCTTTTCTCGTCGTAAATTGATTTTTCTGTCCGTTGGTCCTCAAGGGATTTTGAAATTTGTTCTTTTGAGAAAATGCTAAGGATACAGGGGCCTGGACCAGTCATTTTCAAAGGTAACCACCAGCCTCCCTCTCTCTATATCTCATTGTCTTCAAACTCATCAGGCATGCTTCCTCTTTAGTTCACTGGTTCTCACAAATTCTTCAGTAACTCATCTCGCATGCACACTTTCACAACTGGCCGTGGATTTCTCGTCAGTCAAATGGGACTACTTACTACTCACCCACCTCATAAGATTTTTGAGAAAATTAACAATGAAGGTTGAAGGAATCAGGAGTGAAATGATAGGCTGGCTTCTTAGAACCTGTTTTTTAAGGAAAGCTAAAATACTAGGATTGTAGCATTCTGCCTCCAACAAGTTAAACTCTCTGTGACCTAAGGCAAGTTACCTAATCTGATATTTCTATCAGTTCCTGTGTGAAAAGCGAGGACAATAATTGTTACCTAGCTCACTGGGATTGTCCGTTTAATTAATTATCACTGAAAAACATCATGAAAAAAATTGCTTTGTAAATGCTCCATAACAACAACTGTACACAAACCTAAATGCTTCTAACTTCAAAACTTACAATTTTCTTTGTGGTGTCTTTACTCATTCTCTGATGCCTGCCCTACCCAGTTCTTCTGCTACAAAAGTAAACCATTAAGGGTAAATTTGTATGTATTTTTCTGCATTTCTTGCTTTCCAACATTTTAAGAATGTTAAGTATTGTCAAAGAAAATGCGAAAAAGCTCAGAAAACACTTGCCTTGTGATCTCTCGGAGACATCAGTACAATGGTTCTCAAAGCAGAATCCTCAAACCAGAGCCATCGACAACACTTAAGACCCAGTTTCCAAAATGTGCCGTGAGGTGCATTGGGGCACTGTGGTAAACACACACGGGCACCTTGGAATATTTTAAAATTTCAAGGGACTCCCAGCAACACTGGACATCTGCCAAATACTGAGCAAACTACTTGATGAAGGTAGCTGACAGTTTCAACAATGAGCTCAACCACAGTCCTTTCTATAATGTCATATCCTTGTGGGTTGGGGGTCTTTGCCAGTTGTTGTGGTAAAAAAACAAGGGCCCTGTTGAAAATCAATGTGGGGTGCACCTGGGTGGCTCAGTCAGTTGAGCATTCAACTCTGGATTTCAGCTCAGGTCATGATCTCAGGGTCATGGGATCGAGACCTGTGTGAGGCTCTGTGCTGAGCGAGGGCCCTGCTTGGGATTCTCTTTCTTTCTCTCACTCTGCCCCTTTCCCCTCTCATGCTCTCTAAAATAAAAAAAATGAAAAGTAAATAGACATTTAAAAAATTTTAAATTAAAAAAAAAAAAGAAAATCAATGTGTAATAGAAAATAAGGGTGGTGATATCTGATTTGAGTCCAAGGTTTGAAAAGCTGTGCAGTGTCCAACCAGGGCACACATTCTATTATTAAGTAATTATAGTTGTTAATAATGAAATAAAAAATTTTTTCTTTCAATTTAAGGGTTATTATTATTATTCCTTGAATACCTATCAAGTTGTTAGGACACAAGTGCTTAGTAAGTTGTTTGGACCTACCTATTTAATAAAAGGAGCTGTTAGGTATTTCTTTAGATCACTGTATCTAAGGGCCTAGTGAACACAATACTAAGAACTTGGTAGTCTAATGAACTAAGAAGGTCTGGGATGCTTTGCTACGGAAAACTTGCCATACATGCTAATCCTTAGGTCCCACCTAAGTTTGAGAACCAGTGCAAGTAGCACATGACCCAAAAGCAAAACTGTTGTGTTAGGCCATGTGGATGTTCAGTTTTCAAATTAACATCAGACCAGTCTTGGTTTGCATGAACAAGTACAGAAATAGCCCAAATGGGGCAATAAAAAACCCAACCCCAAACCAATTCATTTACATAAACACATACATATGTGTATATATCTTCCAGTCATTCTATAATTTTAGAATGATGAAAATGCACTGAATTATAAATAATCTGTGCTTTATCTTTACCCTATGGCATTCTGGAGATCCCACAATGCCTTTTGATTTCTGAACACTGAATCATTCAGTGTGTCAGATTATTGAGAATGAATCGCATCATTTCTTTCAGAAGACAAAATTGAAGACTGGCCAGAAGGGCATGATCCAAAGTCCTTGGCAGCATTCTGATTTACGTTCCCCTCCGCATTAACACCAAGCAGGACATACCTCACATGAGTTGATAGTATTTCTGCATAGAAGAGCCAGGAAGAATAAGGAGTGAGAAGACCACTGGGTGTGGTGAAAACTCATGATTTTTTAGTGGATTTTGAGTAAAATCTCTCCTGCTGAGTAAAAGAGCTCAGTATTTCATTCCATTTAATCCCATTAAGCCTTCGTACATAGGCAGAGATTTCCAAACTTTTGAGGACTAAATCAAAAGCTTTCAGCAACAATCTTCTCTGGGAGGCCCCCTATTTCCTTAGCAATATGCTTGTCGAATGCTGAACATAAGGAAGCTAATCAGGAAATCACATCTGTTAGAATATAGGAGAAAAGAATCTTTATTAACTTGAATCCTCTAATACTAGGATGATTTCAGTGCTTGACTCTGACGGGATAGAAAGTCGGGGCCACCAAGGATCAACTGGGCCTCAACTGTTCAAGGCCAGTGAGGCCATGCCTTACTAACTCTCTGACTCACAGCAGCTACCCAAGAGACTTCTTCTGCGTTCTTACTCAATACAATAATTTTTAGAAATTTGATAACTCTGGGAGACAGCATATGTTTTCTGAAAAAATCTTTGCCTTTAACATAAACTAATTGGGTTGAAAAAGTATTTTCTGGTTCAAAATAAAATGAAACACCTTATCTGGTGATAAAAATCAGAGTAAGCCAGGTTTAGAGAACTGTTTAGTAACATTGACAGCATTTTTACAAGGTGAAATAGACCAAATTATATCTTTCAGGAACATATCTTATGTAAACCATACAGAGTAACTGATTAATACTATTGAAGGACATAGCAGTAGAAAGTAGAAATATGTTTTGAGACTAGCTCTATCACTGACTTGTTGTGGGTGACCTTGAATTACTTCCAGCTCATGTATTCTAAGATTCTGTTTAAAATAGCATTTGCCTTTCTTTTTTTCACTCATATACAAATATATCACCACATAAAGCCCTACGAACTCAACTGTGAATACAACAAACATAATCCCAGCTTCCCTGGAATTTTTCTTTGTTGGTTCAATTCCTGGCTAGTTTCAAAGGCAAAGCCAGATGGTAAGACCAAAGATTTAGCTGAAGACCAAAGACTGAATTGTCCTGAGGTACTATATTGGACTACGATAGGCTGCTCAAGAGAAGAGAATACAGATAGAATCAGGTGAGATAAATAATTTGGGGAAAATGAATACATTGCCCCTAGAAGACAAAGTGAGTGATAAAAACTTTTACGTTGGAAGGACAGTACATCCTTAAAATTGATCATCTAGTTATTATTACTATCATTATTATTATTAAATTTATGTTTAATAAGGAATAGACTAGTGGTTTTGAACTTTTGATTTAGAATCCCAAGACCTAAATATTTTCTATGAAGAAGGAAAGATTCAGTTTTAGGAAGCAAAAATAGTAGAAAGCCCGTGAACTTTGGGGTGAGAAAATCTGAATTGAAGGTCCAGTTCTGCCGCTATTTAGTAATTGCTGAAAGGCCTTCATTATCCTTAGGCTTCAGTTGATTGATCTGTGGCAATAACAATAGCTAACATATAAGTGCATATTAGAAGCTAAGTGTGGTTCTAAGCACTTTATATGCATTATCTCTTTAATTCTGTGGTATCTCCATGAGGTAGAATAATATTTTTTCTTGTGGTAAAAAAAATGACAAATTTATGATCTTAAACATTTTAAGTGTACAGGATATGAATGTTACTTATATGAACATTATTGTGCAACAGATCTGTAGAGTTTTTTGTCTTGTAAAACTGGAAACTCTTCACCAACTCCCTATTATCTCCCTCCCCAAGCCCTGGTAATCGCCATTCTACTTTCTGTTTCTGTGAGTTTTACTATTCTGGGTACCTCACACAAATGGAATCATGCAGTATTTCTTTTCTTTTCTTTCTTTTTTTTTTTAATGTTTATTTACTTTTGAGAGAGATAGAGATTGAGTGGGGGAGGGGCACAGAGAGAGAGGGTGACACAGAATCTGAAGCAGGCTCCAGGCTCTGAGCTGTCAGCACTGAGCCCGACATGGGACTCAAACTCATGGATAATGAGATCAATACCTGAGCCAAAGTCGGATGCTTAACCAACTGAGCCACCCAAGTATCTCAGAATCATGCAGTATTTCTTTTTGTGATTGGCTTACTTCACTAAGTATCACGTCCTCACGGTTCATCTATGTTGTAGCATGTGACAGGATTTCCTTCTTTTCTGAGGCTTAATAATATTCCACTTTGACCCTTTCACTGGTTGGTGGATGTTTAGGTGGCTTCCACCTGTTGGCTATTGTGACTAATGTTGCAATAAATATGAGTATGCAGATATCTCTTGAAGATACTTTTTCATTTTTTTAAATATATACCAAGAAGCAGGATTGTTGGATCATATGGTAATTCTATTTTTAAGTTTTTGAGGAACCCTCATCCTGTTTTCCATAGTGGATACGCCAGTCTGCATTCTCACCAACATTGCACGAGGATTCCTATTTCTCTACATCTTCACCAACACTTCTTATTTTGTTTTTTTGGTTTTGTTTTGCCTTTTTTTCCCCTTAATAATTGTTTTTCTAATGGGTGTGAGGTGATATCTCATTTTGGTTTTAATTTGCATTTCCTGATGATTGGTAATGTTGAGCATTTTTCAGATGCTTGTTAGTCTTTTGTATATCTTCTTTGGAGAAATGTCTATTCAAGTCCTTCACCATTTTTTAATCAGGTGGGTTATTTGTTTTTGTTGTTGAATTATAGAAGTCCTTTATATATTTTGGATGTTAACCTCTTATGAGATACATACTTTGCGAATATTCTCTCTCATTCCGTAGGTTAGCTTTTCACTCTGTTGACTGTTTCCTTTGCTGTGCAAAGGTTTTAAACAGTTTTATATAGTCCCGTTTGACTATTTTTGCTTTTGCTGCCTGTACTTTAGGTGTCATATCCAAGAAATCATTGCCAAATCCAATGTTATTAAGATTTCCCCCTATATTTTCTTCTACCTTACAGTTTTAGGTCTTACTTTTAGATCTTCAATTCATTCTGAATTAATTTTTGTGTACAGTGTAACTTCATTCTTTTGCACGTAAATATCCAGTTTTTCCAGTACCATTTGTTGAAGAGAGTATCCTATTCCCATTGTGTAGTCTCGGTGCCCTTATTGAAGATCATTTGTGACCATGCACGTGACAATTTATTTATGGGATCTCTGTTTTATTCTATTGGTGAATATGTCTGTCTTTATGCTAGTACCAAACTGTTTGGATAACTGTAGCTTTGCAATATGTTTTGAAATCAGGAAGTATGAGGTTTCAAGTTTTGTTCTTATTTCTCAGGATTGCTTTAGCTATTCAGGGTTCTTTGAGATTCCATGTGAATTTCAAGCTGTTTTTTCTATATTTGAAAAAAAATGCCATTGGAATTTTGATAGACATTGTACTGAAGCCGCAGATTGCGTTGGGTAATGTGGACATTTTAGCAATATTAAGTCTTACAGTCCATGAACATGGGATGTCTTTCCATTTGTTTGTATCTTCCTTAATTTCTTTCAGCAATGTTTAGTAGTTCTCAGTGTGCAAAATTTTTTGCCTCTTTGGTTAAGTATATTCCTACATATTTTATTCTTTCCTGATGCTATTATAAAGAGAACTGTTTTCTTAATTCCCTGTTTGGATTGCTCATTATTAGTGTAAGGAAATGCAAATGATATTTGTGCATTGCTTTTGTATCCAGTTACTTTGTTGAATTTATTAGTTCTCGTGTGTGTGTGTGTGTGTGTGTGTGTGTGTGTGTAATCTTACGTTTTTTTAGGTATAAGATCATGTCATCTGTGAACAGAGATAGTTTTACTTCTTCTTTACTAATGTGGATGCATTGGTAAAGTGCTATTATTAACATCATATAACAAATGATGAAACTGTGTTCTTTCTTTTATGAGATTGTTGTGAGGATTGTGAGGATGGTTTATGGGTATGAAATTGTTTTATAAACTATTTTAGGACTCACTGATTTCTACAATTAACAGACTGCCATTCATTGTAAGTAGACTCTAAGTTATTTCCTAGCCCTAACTGAGGCTTATAAAGACAAAATAACAGAGTGAGTTAAAGGAATCTACTAAATGTTTAAAATCTAGGTAAGAAATAACTTGGATCTTCAGACTTACTGTGGAGTAATGGAATAAAACCACAAACTAAACTTTGTATTGATGTTAAACTAAAACAAAAACTTTGACTTGTGATGAAATAATTTTGGGTTCTACCTCAGACACATCTTCTAGGTGATTTCAGTCTGAATATATATAAAAATGGAATAGAAATAAGATTAAATAGTATAAAATTAATAATAGTCTTATGGCTAAAATTATTTTTAAAACATCTTTTCCTTGTCATATATTAGGGCTGATATATTAAGAGGTTTAACTAGTGTGTCTGTTTTTCTGTTCTTGGATCTTGCAAGACCTATTAAATTTCTCTAAATTAGAAGATACATATTACTACTCACTGCACAGTAAAAATAATACCAATTCCCTCCAGACTGCTCATTTCTGGAAGCATGGATTAAGCCTCGGAAAACACTTCTCCATTGAACACTTCTTTCTGACTGACTGCTGCTGACTGACTGCTCATATTCCTGACTGCTGATTCCTCTCTACTCTGTTTTGCCAGCAGAGATGACATGGGAGGATGCCCCTCTCATCCCATCCCTAGCCCCCACCCCTACAGTGCTAAGTGCCTCAGCTTCTTCCTCATGGTACTCATTGATGGACCTCACCATACTCAGTTTTCCTTCATTTGAATCACACTATCTCCCACCTTTAACCAGACCCACAAACATTCATTCAATAAACATTAATTGAGCACTTACTATGTCCTAAAGCTCTGAAGTACAAAATTAAATAGAAATTTTGTGTGTGTGTGGTTGAGAGAGAGGTAAGCATCAAAGAGGTGTATTTCACAGTAAAGACTTTCTCTGAAGGGAAGTCACAGATTATAAGAATATGACCATTTCAAGGAGTTGTGAGGAACATAGTTTGTGAGGATGAAAAGTGTCTGTGTGGGAGAATGGCTAGATTGAGGCCAAGAATGAAGGGCCTTTTACACCACCTTGAGGAGTTTGTATTTTAATTCCATGGGCCATAGGGATTTTCAAGAAGACAATTAGAGATGAACTGTTTTCTTCCAAAATATCTCTAACAACAGTGTGGAGGCTTAACCATAAAGTGGGGGGAACCCCTTTGCTGGGCCACTAGTAGTGGCCACAGGGACAATGGCGGCCTAGACTCAGCTGGGTGCTGTGGGCAGGAAGGGTGGGCAAAATCAGGTTCCCCAATGCCCCTCCTTTTTCTCACAACACCTTCTTTCATTGAACTTGGAGATTTTCATATTATCAATGGGTTATAAGTTCCTTGGGGGCAGAAACCGTATTGACCGCATTTACCTGTCAAACCCAAACCTGACATGAAGCCCCGCACATCTCAGGTGTCTAAGAGACATCTGTTTAAGGGTGGAAGGCAGGAACCATGAGATAGATGTGGGATGGAGAGAAATGGAGTTGATGATTCTCAGGCTCTTGACTTGGGCAATTATTTGGATGGTAATACCTTTATCTGGGAAAGGGGATAAAATGAAAGATGCAAATAGGGATGGAGGTGGGGGGAGGAGAGTTAGTGAGTTCTCTGTGGATGAGCTGATTCGGAGATGCCTGAGGAGCAGCCAGGTAGAGAGATGCCTGAAGCCCATGCCGTTTTGCTTGCCTTGGTGGGTGAGGAGAGAATACAGAAGGCATTAGCATCACTGACTGACAGCTGCTATGTAACTGGCACTTTGCTAGGTAGGTCTCTAAGCACTGACTCTAACTCTCACAACCATTATGATAGGGAGGCATTGGTACCAAGAGATGAGGAAAGTTTAGCTTGAATAGGTTAATAATTTCTTACTAGAACCCGTACAGTGAGATTTGAATCCAAGTTCTCAGAACTTCAAAGTTATTAGTCACCTTCTCAACCCCTTCCACCACTCCGCACCTCCTCACCCCTCCACTCCAATACATTATAGTCGACTCTTTACAAAGACTTACAGAGAGGGTTGCATTAATTCCTCCCACCCCAGCATCTCCCTTTGCAATTTGACCTGGCTATTCCTCTAATCAAAAGCGCCCTTAAATATGTACTTGGTGCTGTGAATTCCTCCGACCAGCAAACGAAGAAGTGATATTGTGTAACTTATGAGCCTAGGGTTGAAGAGGTCTTTCAGCTTCCATACTGACCCTCTGGGAACTCTGAGACAAGAAGTCCAGGCTAGCCTCCCTGAGGATGAGAGCACACATGGAGACAGGCCTAGTTGACAACTAAAACCAGCCACCAGGCACGTGAGGAAGGCAGTATTGGTCACTAGATTCCACCAAGCTGCCAGATGACTCTTGGCACATGGCTGAACCAGAGACCAACAGAAGAAGCTATTAGCTGAGCCCTGCCCAAACTGCCGATATACAGAATTGTGAACTAATAAATGATTTTTGGTTCAATCATTAAGTTTGGAGTGGTTTGTTACTTTGCAATAGCTAACTGATACATCCCTACACTCAGATATACCCACCAAGTTGTCTCTGATGACAGAAACAATCGCCTTATCACTAGCAGGGAGGAAGAAAGTGTCGCATGTCAGAACCAGTTCCAGACATTTCAAGTTATTTGAAACATTAGCTTCTTTTTTTCGAGAAATGATGAATAACTATTAATACTGTACAGTTGAGTTTCACTGTGAGTTAAACAGGTTATTGTGGGTGAGTAGGAAACTCAGCATGCTTAACTGCTGGTTCTAGGGGGAAACATTCCTCATTTGAATCAACTCATTTATAAACTCACTCATTGGTAAACTAAGGATGATTTATCCTAAGACATGATACTTCACGTCATAAGAGCAGATCAGCAGAAAACAGAGAGAACAGTGAGAAGTCAGAGCACAGTCCTCATCTGCATTTATATCCTTGCAGGAACGTTTACAAAAGAAAATATATCCTGCAATTGCAAAACACTGCAGATGTGCTTCTAGAGCCTTGTGTTCTGGGAAGAGAATGACTTTCAGCCATAATTGAATCATTCGGGGCCACGTTCTGTGGGCACCCTAAGGTGATTATGCTCAGAATGGAGGCTTCCAGAATGTCATTTAGAAAAGGAAAACATGGCTGGATACCAGTAATAAACTAATGCCCTTGAGCTACTCATTTTTTATCACAACCTAATTGATATGTACAAATTGTGTAATGCTCCCTGCTTGTGAGAGAGGGCAGGACTGAAATTCAGATGATTGATTCTGAAATTTAGCCACTAAGATAAGGTTTCTTCTTCAACAGAAAATATGTCACTGATCTAATTTCCGAGCAGCCAAGATAAGTGGAACTGTCATTCTGTCGTCCTGTTGGAAAGATTCTTTGTCTTCCACATGAAAAGAAAGCTGCACAGACACATTTTTTTTGTTTCCAAAGTAGATTTCTGTTCTTTCATTCATTCTCATTTTTTAAAAGTAATTTAAAGAGTTGATTAAGTTAAGTGGTAAACTCGAGGCCAGATTCTGCTTTTAAACGCACACTTGTGGTTACCGTATGCAGCAGAAGATATGGCCTGAGGACAATAATTATATTTTATTCACTGTACAAGTGGGATATTTGGAAAGTGCACAAAGGGGGAAGGGCAGGCCTGCCTATTATCCAGAGCAACATCACAAAGAATGAGCTCAAGCTTGGCAATTTCTTAAAAATTATAATTCCTTTGTGTGTGTCGGTAGAAGGGCAATTGTACTGTATTCACAGGCATAAATGCTTTGTCTTTCTTCTGAAACAAAAGATAATAAATCCCAGGGTTACAATTTAAGACATGAGTGTCAGAGTGAACCCAGAAGAAATGATTTAAGATGAATAAGTGACTGTCTTGTTTCACAAAAGAGAGACGTGTGGCAGTCATTTAGGATTGGATAAAACATGACCTATTCATTCACTTTGTATGCACCTAATGCACCTAGAAACATGCAGGCAGATCTCTAGTCAATGTTGGCTGGAATGTATTACTGATCATGAGCTTCTTAAGTCTGCCTTTGTCTAAGTTTGGACGTCTGGAAGCAGAAAAGCAACTCCTAAGATTGCTGATTTATTTTAACAATCACACTGTCTAAATTTTAGCTTTATATCTCAATCAGTTTATATCTTAATCAACAGCTTTCTTGATTTTACTAAATTCTACCGAATAAATATTTGTGGAGCACTTTCTGTGAGGAACACTGGGCTAAGTAGGCACAACGGAGGATGCAAAGATATATAAGATATCCTCTAACTTCACTCAGCTTCTTAGACAGATAAGATAAAAATATTCACGACCATAAAACAGATACAGATAGGCAGAGACAATGAGAGAAAGAGAGAGGGAGAGACAGGACAAAACAACATGCAACAGGGTTGCAAAGACAGGAGGGAATTTATCTGCTGGCAAGAGAATGAAGGTTGCTTTCTGGAAGAAGAACCTCAGAGGATAGATATAATTTCAATAGACAATGATGAAATAATGGCAGTATGGTTAGGGAGAGTTATCGATTGTTGCAATTTAAAGGAATAGCTGGATAAGGGCCCAGAAGAGAAAGTGCATTGTGGCTGAGTTTGGCTGGAGCCAAGGCGCCAGGAGGCAGAGAATTAAAATGGAGCGTAGCTCCAACTGAGGACCCAGTGCTTAAGTTAGTAGGCAATGGAGCAAAATGATGAGCACTGGGCTCCGATGGCTGGATATACAGGTACAAATTCAACATGAAGCCAATTGTTTCCACGACAACTGTACCACATGACCAGCGCCCTCTCATTTATTTGGAGCTAGTATTTTTGCAACATTTTTCAAGGGACCCAAAGTTTCTCCCACATATATATAAAAGCAAGAGGCAAAACCACATGATCTCAGTTACACATACATAACTGTATAATCCCTTACTAGTAAGTGCTGCAGCCATGACTCCCACACTCTGTTGCCATCTCCTCAAAGGCATGATTCTCAACTTTGGCTGCATATCCCATCACCCGAGGTGCTTAAAAAGCAATGACGGGACACCACACCTCAGACCACCCCCAATCAGTGGGCCCAAACACCTTAGGTGTTAATAGCCCCCTAGGTGATTCAAAGGTACTGACGATGTTGGGGCCTACTGATGCAAAAAAGTTTTCATTCAGGCAATTTAAATGATCTTCTGAAGGGTCCTTATATTGCTGCACTTCAAGACCCAACAGGATAAATATATTAATTTTGAATAAATGGACATATAACATTTGAGTTTAGATTTCCACTGTGGACATGGGTTTTGGATGAGTCAGGACTATCATCAGGAAGAAGAAGAGGAGTATGAAAAAGGAAGAAGAATGTAACACAGGAAAAGAACATAACCCAGATGTTTAATGACAAAGGAATTTTTAACGATACTTACAACTAAATGATCCTGGGTATGTCATAATGTGTTTGAGATTTGGGCACGTTAGCCTTACAGGGCAAATCCCTGACAGTGGCCTTCAGATCTAGAGTTACCTCCTGTTGGGGTCAAGACTTGGAAGGAGGGAGGGGAAGCAGGGCCTCTGGCAGGAAGTCCAGTGACCTCTACTCTGCAGGGCCCCACCCATTCCTCTATTCCTGTTCCTTATTTCTTCTCCCTGTTCTTGTTTTTCTTTCTTTCTTTCTTTTTTTGAATTCCTCCCGTTGTTGTCCCTTCTTTGTTCCACATTTGTTCTTTCTTCTTCTTTCCCTTCTTTCTATATCTCTTCAATCACTTCATTTCTTTCTCACCCTTACCCGCTTCCTTATTAACCCAAACACCTGAATTACACAATATTTTAAATTATTACTTGTGTTTATTGAGTGAGCCCTATGTTCTCTAGTCTTAGATTTTAGGGTGCCAAAATCTTTCAAATAAATGTAAGCAAGTTGCTCTTCATTAATAAATGGGGCAGTGATTTCTGACAAAAGAGTACAAAACTGATATAGGAGAAGCAATTAATGCTACAGGAAGCATTATAGGAAGCTATTGTTAGGAAATGTGCTTCATGCAAATTCTCATGAAAAATACTTCACATTCTACATGGCATTAAAATGACTGCGAGTTTATAAATTAAAATGAGAAAAACAAGTTAATAATAATATAACACCATTTCCCATATCTTGGGAGGATTTAGGAGCAGGAAAATCAACACACACTTGGAGATTAGCACCAGACACATCCAGCTGACAATGAATTTCAGTCTCAAGAAAACACATCAAATGATGGCCTGGTTGACCAAAGAGAAAGCACAACACCACCTATACAAATTCTTGACCTTATATTCTTTTTGTCATTTTTTTCCCTTCTTGTAATGGGTTTTAAAATTAAGTCAATCCATGCCCATGATTTCTTTTTTTAAAATTTTTTATTCTTTAAGCACGCTTCACAGCAGTGCAGAGCCCAACATGGGGCTTGAACTCACAACCCTGAGATGAAGACCCTGAGATCAAGACCTAAGCTGAGATCAAGAGTCAGATGCTTAACCGAATGAGCCACCAGGCACCTACTCCATATCCATGATTTCTTAAGGATGAATCTCAAAAAGCATTTCTTCCAAGAGTCATTCCCTGACTTGCCCTATTTTCGTCAATAATTTCTTTTCTCAGGGTTTCCTTAGCCATCTACAATGTGCCAGGCAATTTGGGGTGGGGGTGGGGTCAATTTACCAACATTATTTCTAATCAGTGCAACAATTTTGTGATGCAGATATTTGTAGCACCAATTACTATGAGGAAATTAAGGCTCAGAAATGGTAAGTGGACTGTCTATATCACAGTTAACATAAGTATAGTTGGTATTCAAACCCATATGTTTAATTTTGACGCCAGTGTTCTTTCTACTTCCTCATAGTCTCCCTTTTCTGTTTCTTCCCAATACCATCATAAACTAATTATCTTACTAATTATTAGACTAAAAGACTAAATCTGACTTAAAACAAATTCTAGCAAAGTGTATTCTAAACATTCTGAGCAGTAGACATTGCTGGGTACTGTTAAGGAAAATAAACCACTTTGGGATACCAATGTTCTTCCATTAGTTCTTCTTCTTTTCTTTTTTATGTTTTATTTATTTCCGGGGGTGGGTGGGGGGGTGGGTGCGGTAGAGAGAGAGGGAGACACAGAATCCAAAGCAGGCTCCAGGCTCCAAGCTGTCAGCACAGAGCCCAATGCTGGAACTCACAAGCCCTCTCCCACTAGCTCTTACATACCAAGCCAAAAGTTCCCTATGTGCTATCCAGTAATCAGTGCTGCCCTCAAAGCAAAGAGTTATGGATGTGACACAGATTTTTGTTTTGGAATCTTTGCTTTGGAATCCACGCTGGTATAGATACAGCCTAAGACTACATCCTTGTGAAAGCACTGCTTCATATTACTCAAATTCACCTGAAACCCTATGAAGTCGTGTCTTTCCAATTCTGTATTTATGTGACAATAAACTTAAATGAAAGGCTTTATATTTATTCCTGTTTAATTTCCACCAGTGCTTTGGGTCCATTGTTCCGTCTTGTGAAAATCTTTTATACTTCTTAATCTGCCAACGGATACACTAGGTGTCCTCCCCAGGAAGCAGGTGCCCCTTCCATATGTGCTACCGGCCCGCTGCTTGCCTCCCAAAGCCCCTCTTTTTCCATTTGAACATACTTTTGTTCTTGTTTGTTAGACTATCAGCTACATAAGGTCAAGGCCCTTGTCTGTCTCGTTCATTGATGAATCCTGGCCTCCAGCATAGGGCCTGGCATGGTGTAGAAACTCATATGTTTTGAACAAATGAATGAATAAAAGGAATGGGAAAACGGGGACAGGGCTGGGAAAGAAAGGGAAGAAAAGAGAAGGGAAGGGAGACATTACAGATAGAGGAAGGAAAAAGAACAGGATGAGTTCGGGAAAACAGTTTGGACGCAGTTTGGAATCTAAAACGCTTGAATTATGAATTATTTAACATCTTGGAGCCTCGCGTTTTTATTTACAAAATAGGATGATACCAACTTCGTGGGATTGAGCAGAAAATTAAAGGAGATGATGTATGTGCAAACAGCTAGTGTACGGGGGGTGGGACCCACTACAGGCCGACAGGCTCCCTGGGCTTCCGGGACTGCTAGCATGATCCAACAGCAAGATTACGTGGTGCGGAGCCCCCTCAAGCCGCTGGAGGATTTGGGCCATGTCCTCATTGCATTGCCGCTCTTTCCAAATGAATCACTTCATTAAAACGGAAGATCTACTGGAACAGTGTGCCAGGTTAGGATGATTCATCCGCCCCTTCTGTGGTCAATATGAGCAAACCCTGTGCATTCAGTACAGTTAGAAAGCCTGAATAGCCCCTCAGTTTCAGAGCTTTTGGTCTCAGTATCATGTATCTTTGTATTTTCAAAGAGGAAGTACACAAGGCATCATTATGTCAGCGGCATGTAATCAGCTGGTAGACCCTTAGTAAGTGGACGCACATGTTTGCACTTCCAGAAGTTTCTCTTTTTGCCAAGAAGTTAATTGGCTGTTTGTAAAAAGCATGGGCACATTATATCTTGGGTTATTTCTTCCTTTGATGGTAAGCTGTAATGAAATGTGTTTTTAATGTTAGATGGGAATTTTGAAAGACTATTTTCTGCACGCCTCATATTTGCCACCCTATTTAGCTTGTCAAGCAATATAGTTATTTAAACTGAACAAGTAACATCTAATCATGAACACAATTTCAAAAGTAAATTCCCTTCCTTTTCAAAACAGATAAACTAGCAAAACTTCACCTCTGCAGATTTGTGACCAAGCCTAAACATCAAAAGAAGTTTTATTCACCCTGAAATGCTACAGATATAAAAATAATCACACATTAAATATTCACGTCATTACTATATATAATGTTTCCCATTCAAGATGTGGCCCTCGAGCCCTAAAAAAAGAATACATCAGCATCTTCTAATTCAATTTAGTCTGGTTAAATACATGATTCACCCAAGATTTTGAGGAGCTTTTATCTCTCAGAAGGCATCCTTTATTTGGAATTCCCTGCCTTTAATCCCTTCTCAGCTGCCACACCCCCACTTCCTGCCTACTTCTGACAAGGGGCAAAGAGAACCTGGGTGGGGCTGTCTGGGATGGCCTGGGGGCCTGGAGAGCCTCGGAGGAAGCAAGGAGAACAGTGCTAGACATTCCATTTAGAACACCGAAATAGCTGCACAGCAGACCTCTGTCATTTGTTTCTAACCGCACTAAGTGACTAAGAAGGTTTTCACTCCACGGGCTGTATTTAGTCTCTCCCTTCCGCATACTTTTAAATGTACCAAATAGCCAGTTTCAGCTCTGAATACTTCTCACTTTATAAATCCCAATGTTCAACATCTCTACACACAAGGTTTCTAACACAGTGTCGAACTGCCAGGGGAAAACCAATTTTGTCACTGTAAATAGGAGGGACCCAGCAGGTATGTATGTGTCTCACGTGAATTATAGGTGAATTGTGCGTCATCAAACAATTGAAGGTCTATATGGAAGAACATTTGCTTAGACATTTTTATAACTTTCTCCACGTCAAATAGCTTAGCAAGATTTTCATCTGAAAGTACTTTTCCAATTAAACTGGATTCTGTGCAAGTCAAAGAAATTTGTAGTCCCTCCAACAGGCAGTATGATTAGGGCTGGAAAGGACAGAAATGTGTCTCCTTTTGCATGAGCGCACCGGAGAGTTGGCAGGTTAGAGAAAAATGTCGGTGCCCACTCCACTGGAACAGATTACCCCTGCCCATGCCTTTCACATTTTCAGATTACTTTAGGGACATATAAAAAAGGTCACCACCAAACAATTTTTCTATGACACCTAGATCACAATGTCATCAGATATTTCCAAGAACCAAAGAAGAACCATACTTTTATACCTGCAGAGCACTGCGCATGTTCTCTGTCCCCCACATCACCACAGTCCCGAGAAGGATGGCTTCTGTGGCTTAAGGAGATGGCTGTGGACCACCTGGGCTTCCTAAGAGACTCAGACCCTGGTAGAAATATAGGTGCCACAGTCCTCCTTCAGTCATGGTTTTATACTCAC
The DNA here is from genome assembly GCF_027475565.1 of Acinonyx jubatus. Taxonomy (NCBI): domain Eukaryota; kingdom Metazoa; phylum Chordata; class Mammalia; order Carnivora; family Felidae; genus Acinonyx; species Acinonyx jubatus. The sequence goes on from NC_069380.1 coordinate 12,197,406, forward strand.
AATTCTTAACCTACCCTTCGACTTCTTGCAATTAAAGATAAATCTCAACACACAAACTATTTCTTAAAATATTTTAAGCCAATGGACAGCATAAACATGACAGATCACTTTCCAATTGTTTTAGCTAACTTAGGAGAAACAACTATTCTGATGAGCATACAGAACTCAGGTTAAGCACTGAACAAGTGCTACACCCACAGTGTGGGCTATAGGACTTATTTGTGAGCTTCAGCATGATGCTTAGATGTCACTGCAGTGCTGGTGGGCAAAGGAGATGTTCTTGTGAAGATTGAGGCTCTCCACCCAGTGACAAGGTTAGGCTGACCTTATCAGCCAGTTCTGCTGACACTCAGTCTTGTGTGCTTCCTGTATCCCCAACTGTGATCCCACCCAGCAGAAAGGGTAAATTCTATTGACTTGTATCACATGTATTTCTGATTTGTAAGCATATCATCAAAACGTGGAATTAAATTTTCAAAACATTAAGAATCTAAAGATGATGTTTGGATTTACTAGACTGAAAGGGATAATAATAAAGGTCTCCTTCTATGGAAGCAGGTTTGCTGAGCAATGGGAAAAACATAAGGGGGCACTTTCAACAGGTCTGCATAGTCCCCAGTGGAAATGCACACTTTTTCCAGGAAGGTTACCAACTGGTGATCAATTTGTAAAATGCATTAGTCCTACAAATGAATATATGTACTAGCGAGATGTTGAATGTCATATGTAGGGTGACCAGCTGGCCCAGCCTCCCTGGGACTGTCCCAGTTTTAGCACTGAAAGTTCAATGCCTCAGGAAACCCCTGGGTCCCAGGCAAAGCAGGCAGGTTGGTCCCTACAAGGTGGAACACTAGGCTGAAAAGAGTGAGTCACAAAGCAGACTGAAGTCAGAGGCGCAACACAAGATCAAGCCAGCAGCAGAGTGTAATTTGTAGACATGACATGTCAGACACCTAAGTGGAGTTGAAAAGAGAAGGTGATGTCAAGATAGTGGCTCATTATGGTGATTTGTTTAGGCTCATTTTACGTCTCTCAATCCCTTCTTTGGTACCTCCTATATTTGAATGTTTGAAAGTGTGCTGTGAATGCAGCGAGGTTGAAAATCTCATACAGACGTATACACCGATGTGTGTATGATTCATACCCAGAAAAGCCCAAGTATTGTAACTCTCTTCTTGGCTGATAATAAGGGATAGATAAGTGCTCACATTTAGGATGGGGAGCAGGATTTTTACTATTATTTTCTGAGCTATGATAAAGATTTGTCAAGTGCCCCAATCTCTAAGGAGAACCAGTCACAACTGGGGCCAAGCTCCTTCCTCCAGGACTTGCAAGCCCCATAGCCATCATCCACACCCCTGCCCACTCTCCCCAACTCTATATAAGGAGGTAAATGGAAGGTAAGTCATTCATGGTGTAGTGAGTCTTGCTGGCAATTTATTTCACCAAATACTCTCTTCTTGTTATAAAGGCAAAGTCTTCAGAGGCCAGTAGAGGCAGAAAACATCAGGCTGACCCAGAGTGAGCCCAAAGATGCCTCTTTGTCATCAACAAGCAAGAATTATATACAAAAAGATCTCCATCCTTATCCTTTTTCTCTGCTACACTCCTTCCAGGGCAAGGACAGGTTGGTTAATGGTGTATAAAAAAAGCTCCCTTGTGACGATGGAGGAGAAGATCAGGTTCTTGGTTTTACCCATCCTGAGTTGTGGAGAAAGCACTAATTAGAAGCCCTTTTGCTTACGTTCCTCAAACTGACATTCATAATAATGGCCTACAGGTAATATAAGACCCTTCATAATTACCAGAGTACAAAACAGTATAAAAATGAGGTCAATTTTTATATTAACGATAAGTAAAAATAGAAATGTAGAAATATAAGGTGGGTTTTTTTTTTATGTTTATGTATTTGAGAAAGAGAGAGAGAGAGAGAGAGAGAGAGAGAGAGAGTGCAAGCAGGAGAGGGGCAAAAAAAGAGGGAGACACAGAATCTGAAGCAGGCTCCAGGCTCTGAGCTGTCAGCAAAGAGTGGGACACAGGGCTCAAACCCATGAACCATGAATTCATGACCTGAGCTGAAGTCGAATGCTTAACTGACAGAGCCACCTAGGCACCCCTAGAAATATAAGTTTGATTAACTTTATCTGATCACTTTCCAACTAGGCCTACTGAAATACTGACGGAGTTAAGCATATACTCAACAACAAAAAATAATTAATTTTCAAAACGAATTTTCATACTTGGTTTCACGAAGTGCCAAGTTTTGAATGTGCCTCAGCCCCGAGCTGTAAGCACTCTGATGCACAGATTTGAATAGGCGTGGGACCTAAGAAACTATACTGGATGGATGATACACTAGATGTATAATTCCATCAACTGCACCTCTGCTTACTCCACCTCCTTGCAAAGGCTCCTGAGGCCTGGGGGGCTCAGAGGCTGCTCCTCCAGCATTACATTCAATAGTGTTTCCATTCTGTCCCTGAGCGCACGTTTCCTTCCTCTTGTAGATTATGGCCAGTCTCCTGGGCTCTGCACTCTTCATCTCTGACATGCTTTACTCACATTCCTTCTGAACCCATTAGCACTTACAAAGTTTAGAAATCATCAAACTATTCATTCCAACTCCACATGCACCACATTTTCTCCTCTTTCAATTAAAAAAAAAAAAACACTTTTGTTTTCATGTCAATTTCATGTCAATTAATAGAACTTTATAGCTGCTTTTAAACTTTGAACTGTTGCTACTTTTGCATTTATCAGACCAGAATCAGTTCAAAATGACTGAAGAAACTCTTCCTAATCACGCTTAACTGTGACAAACACATTAGCAAACTGGTCAGCAGAGATAAAAAATGAGGCCCTTTAGCTCTAACCACAGCTATCGGGGGAAGTAGGACTGACGGGGATTTCAATAAAGTATAATTTGTTTATATATTAAAATTTTTAAGTTGAAAGTAAATAGAGAAGTTTCTGTACTTGAACCACAATGTTTGCAGTGCAAATAAAGAATAATTCAATCCCTATGCCAATCCCAAAGATGTTTTGAAGAAAAAATGGTAGTGCTTCCTGACCGACTACAGAGCTGAGGGTTAGAGGAATTTGAACAATGACTCCAACTTTCTTATCAAGAAGATGGGAGAAAAAGATAAAGCTCTAGCCAAAATAGGACAAGGTTCCAGGCAGAAACTTAACATATTCAGTTGTTAAACTTGTTGATTGGAAGTGACAACGATCACACAATTAGAGATGTTCATTAAGGCAATCTGAAATATGGAGCTGGCAGGAAGGTGTGAGGTCTGACCAACAGATGTAGATTTGAAATTGGTAATAAAAGCCATGAATGGAAACTAAATCTTGAAGAACATAGAGCTGGGGGTTGGGGGTGTGGAATAAGAGCTGCTAGCAAAGATAACAGTAAAAACAGTCCAGAGAAGTGGGAAAAATAAAGTGCTAATGGAGTTAAGGCAAGAAGTAGGCAGAGGTCAGTAAATCCAGAAGCCTCTGTCACACTCTCTCTACCATGGGCCGAATGCCAAGTGCTATGCTAAGCCCTAAGGATAGAGAGCAAATGTAACTGACCATAGCAGGAGCCTTGGAGCTCAAAGAACACTGGAGATAGACAAACCTAAGGACAGGAGGAGAAGGGGGACAGGCTGATTTAGAACAAAAAACTGATTTTTTGGTAACGTACAGAAATATAATCCCCAGAAATGATTTTACCATTACTTTTCATGAATTGGGATTATTATATCATAATGAGAGTCATAAATGATTAACAAGAAGGGGGTTGGGTTATTGTTATCAGTTTTTGCCAGCCCTTTCAGTTCCACACAAGAGGGCAACAGAAACAAAGCAGTGAGGCCAAATTTCAGTTTGAACATCTCTGGGAATTTGCATTTAACAAGAAAAGATCATCACTGTAAATATATTTTCCAATTTGTAACAGCTGAGACTCATAAACGGAGATTGTATGGCACATAACAGCTGACAGATTATCAGCATGTGTTGGCAAGAGCCTTTTGGCTATTAAAAGATAATTAAAACTCACTATAATATTCCAGCTGCTTCATTTAGTCATTTTGTTTTATATGCATGTGATAAGGCTCTGATTCACTTGAAATGGACAGTTCCCCTTTATCAGCTTCTTGGGTTAAGCTGGTGCTTCTTGGGTTAAGCTGGTGAGTGGTAGCCCCTCATCTGCAAATCTCCTTCCAGCTACAAAATTTACTCAGTGTCTTCCTCTGGCTCCAGCATCAATGGTTCTAGCTGCCAAGGAGAAGTGGATTTATCCTTTATCTGGCATAGTTAAAGCAAGCAATAGCCTACCCATATTATGTCACTGGAGTAAAACCCTATCATAACCATCTTCCTAAAAAATAGATGTGCCAGACAGCAGTTCTGTGTTTTCAATGGAGGAAAAATCAAAGAGCAAGTTTCAACTGGATTTCGATTAAACTTAGTTTAATGACTGTGAATACCAACAGTACAGGAACACATTATCACAAGAGACCATGCAACCTTCCATTCTAGAGATTAGGAAAAGGAAAAAAAAAATCATAGGATAAGGTAGTAAAGGACAGCCTTTTTATAGTATGCACTGTTTAGACCCCAAAGCTGGAAGGCACAGAAATGGATGATGAAACATTTCGAGCTGTTTCTAAATGCAAAATACGGAATATTTCTGAGAATCATTCTTGCAGTTTCCAATTAAAGATTTTCAATTCCATTTTATGTGTAGTTTTTCTACACAAGTACCTAATAGAGTCATGCACACTTTTACAGTCTGGCTGATTTAGAGAAGGGCTCTAGAGATTGGGAATTATATGTGCTCAGTCATTATAGAGCCTCAGTGAACTATCCAGGCCTCTGCTTCCATAAGGAAAACCAGGTTTCTCCTTAATTTGCAGCTCCAAGAACAGATCATGCTTTCTCATACAGCTAGGCTATGGCACATGAGATTTTTCTCTTATAAACATCTTTCTTTTCTATCTTCGCCTGTGTGTCTCATTCAGAAGTCAGCGGGGGCGTCCTCTAATCTTGGAAGCCTCCCTTAAGCATTTAGTATAGACTTTGTGGCTTGGATTCTATCCTTCACTTACACCAATGGCGTGCATTTGCCTTGTACTGGAATGACCTCTATACTTCACCCCCTTCCCACCCCTGAACTACAGTGGAATCTCCTGGAAGGCAGTGCCCTTGTCTTGTCTTGCTTAGCTTGCAACAATTGCTTAATAAGCACTGAATAAATGGGGGAATGGCTACAGGAAATTTATCTTTTGAGGAACAAATTGGTAAAATTTATATTGTCCTCATTCTCATCAGAGCTGATAATATCCTCTTCCTGAGGATTTTGGTAGAAATTAAAAGGTAATAGAGAAACATATTGATAAGGAGGATATCCAGGCCAAGAATACTCACAGAAAAGGAAAAGACCACTCCAAACCAGGTCTCTCTCATCAATGTCTCCAACTATTAACTATCACACTCCCTTTGGGGTCACTCCTCACAATCGTCACTCCCCACAATCTGATGTCATTTCAACCTTGGTAGAAGGTATCTCTTTTATCATAATATTTCTATCTTCAGTCACATCTACATAGTCATGAGCCAAAGAAGGCACAGAAAGTGGTCCAGGTACATTTTTATTAAATCTCAGGGGTTAAGGGCAAAGGCTGTTTATGGCTGGGTCGGGCCCAAGATATCGCCAAAAGGTGATATCAAACTTTTATTTGAGTTTAAAAATCATTATTGATATTCCAACAGAAAGCACACTTAAAGGGTTGGTTTATTTCCACCTATGCCAGATTTTCCTAAGCTATGATGGCCTTTCTGATCTCCTTTTCTGAAATCATCATCAGCTCTTTTTTACTAATGATAAATACCACTCCAACCTCATCAAGTCTGGCTTTACTCTGCTGAAGAATCTCCCCACAGCTCCTTAGCACTAGAAACAGAGTCAACTATTTTTTTTTAATTTTTTTTTAATGTTTTTATTTATTTTTGAGACAGGCAGAGACAGAGCATGAACAGGGAGGGTCAGAGAGAGGGAGACACAGAATCTGAAACAGTCTCCAGGCTCTGAGCTGTCAGCACAGAGCCTGACGCGGGGCTCGAACTCACGGACCGCGAGATCATGACCTGAGCCGAAGTCGGCCACCTAACTGACTGAGCCACCCAGGCACCCCCAAAATCAACTATTTTTGATCTTTGGTGTAAGTAGCACAGCTGCTCTGCAGACCTATCGTAGCTTCCTGGTTTTGTTCTTTTGTACCTTATTTTAAAAACTGATGTATAATTGACATGTAACATCATTAGTTTAAGTTGTACAACATAGTTCAATACCTGTATATATTGTGAAATATCACCATAATAAATCTAGTTATCATCCATCACCATATATAGTTACAGAATGTTTTTTTCCTATGATGAGAACTTTTTAAGATTTACCCATTTACCAATTTTCAAATATGCACTACAGATTTATAACTATAGTCGCCATGCTGTGTATTATATGCCCATGACTCATTAATTCTGTAACTAAAAGTCTGTGCCTTTTGACTCCCTTCACCATTTTGCCTACCTCCCCTCCCTGACTCCCCTCTGGCAGTCTATTCTCTGTATCTACCACCTTGTTTTGTTTTTTTTTTTTAATTTTTAGTTCTTTTTGATTCTACATATAAGTGATATCATTCAGTATCTGTAATTTTTAGTTCTTTTCGATTCTACATATAAGTGATATCATACAGTATCTGTAATTTTTAGTTCTTTTCGATTCTACATATAAGTGATATCATACAGTATCTGTAATTTTTAGTTCTTTTCGATTCTACATATAAGTGATATCATACAGTATCTGTAATTTTTAGTTCTTTTCGATTCTACATATAAGTGATATCATACAGTATCATACAGTCTTTTTCCGTCTTATTTAATTTAGCATAATGCCCTCAAGGTCCATGAATGCTGTCACAAATGGCAAGATTTCAATCTTTTTTTTTGGCTGAATAAAAAAGTGTATATATACCGCATCTCCTATATCCATTCACTCATTGATAGACACTTAGGTTGCCTGCCTATACTAGCTATTGTAAATAATGCTTCAGTGAACACGGGAGGTGTGTATGTCTTTCCAAGTTAGTGTTTTCATTTTCTTCAAATAGATAACCAGAAGTGGGATTGCTGGATCACACAGGAATCCTATTTTTAATTTTTTGAGGAACCTCCATACTGTTTTTTTTCCATAGTGGCTGCACCAATTTACATTCTCGCCACAGTGCACAATGGTTCCTTTTACTCCACATTCTTGCCAACACTCGTCATTTCTTGTCTTTTTGATAATAGCCACTCTAACATATGTGATGTGTTACGTCATTGTGATTTTGATTTGCATTTCCCTGATGATTAGTGATATTGAAAATCCTTTTATGTACCTCTTGGCCATCTGGATGTCTTCTTGGGAAAAATGGCTATCCAGATCCTTGCCTATTTTTTAATTGGATTTTTTGGTTCATTTTTGCGATCAAGTTATTTGAGTTCCTTATATATTTTGAATAATATCCCTTTATCAGATATATGATTTACAAATATTTTCTCTCATTCAGTAGGTTGCCTTTGCATTTTGTTGATGGTTGCCTTTTTCCATGCAGAAGCTTGTTAGTTTGATGTATTTTTGCTTTTGTTGACTTTGTTTTGGTGTCAATCCAAAAAACTATCACCAAGACTGATGTCAAGAAGCTTACCACTAATGTTTTCTTCTACAAGTTTTACAATTTCAGTTCTTACATTCTTAAATTTACTATTTAAAAACATTAAATAGTTTTTAATCTATTTTGAGTTCATTTTTGTGTATAAGATAGTGGTCCGTGTTCATTCTTTTGCATGTGGCTGTTTAGTTTCCCCACCACCATTTATTGAAGAGACTATCTTTCCTCAGTATATATTCTTGGCTCCTTTGTAGTAAATTAAGTGACCATATATACATCAGTTTATGTCTGGGCTCTTTATTCTGTTCCATTGATCTATGTGCCTGTTTTAATGCCAATACCATACTGTTTTAAGAACTATAGCTTTGTAATACAGCTTAAAGTCAGGGAGTGTGTGATGCCTCCAGCTATGTTCTTCTTTCTCAAGATTGTCCTTGGCTATTTGGGGTCTTTTGTGTTTCTAAACAAATTTCAGAATTGCTTATTCTATTTCTGTAAAAAATGCCATTGAAATTTTGATAAAAATTGCATTGAATCTGTAATTGCTTTGGGTAGTATGGACATTAAAAATATTAATTGTTCCAATCCATCAGCATGATATATCTTTTCATTTTTATGTCTTCTTCAATTTCTTTCATTAATGTCTTATAGTTTTCAGTATACAGGCCTTTCACCTTCTTGATTAAATTTATTCTCAGATATTTTATTCTTTTTGGTATAATTGTAAGTTGGATTGTTTCTTAATTTCTCTTTCTCATAGTTTGCTATTAGTATATAGAAATGCAACAGATTTCTGTATATTGATTCTGTATCCCTCAACTTTACTGAATTCACTTATTAGTTCTAACAGCTTTTGGTGGATCTTTAGGGTTTTTTTTAATTATTTATTTTTTTTAAGTTTATTTATTTATTTTGACACACAGAGAGAACACAAGCAGGGGAGGGACAGAGAAGGGGAGAGAAAGAACCCCAAGCAGGCTCTGCACTGTCAGCACAGAGCCTGACATGAAGCTCTAACTGACCAAACCGTGAGATGATGACCTGAGCTGAAATCAAGAGTCAGGTGCTTAACCAACTGAGCCACCCAGATGCCCTGGGTTTTTATTTTTTTCTTTTTAATAGTATTATACTATCTGCAAATAGTGACCGTTTTACTTCTCCCATTCCAACTCAGATGCCTTTACTTATTTTTTTCTTGCGTAATTGCTCTGCCTAAGACTTTTAATATTATCTCGAATAAAAGTGGGCATCATTTTCTCGTTCTTGATCTTAGAGGAAGAGTTTTCAGCTATTCATCATGGAGTATTTTAGCTGTGTGTTTGTCATATATGGCCTTTATTATGTTGGGGTGTATACTCCCTATACTCACCCTGTTGAGAATTTTTTTATAAGCAGATGTTGAATTTTGTCAAATGCTTTTTCTGCATCTATTGAGATGATTATACAATTTTTATTCTTCATTTTGTAAATGTGATGTATCACACTCATTGATTTGTGGGTGTTGAGCCATTCTTGCACCCATGGGATAAATCCCACTTGATCATGGTATATGATTCTTTTAATATATTGTTGAATTTGGCTTGTTAATATTTGGCGATTTTTTTTTTTGACAGTTTTCTTGTGGAACCATTGTCTAGTTTTGGTATCAGGGTAATGCTGGCCTTGTAAAATGAGTTTGAAAGGGTCCTCTCAATTCTGTTTTTGACACCATTTGAGAAAGACTGGCATTAGTTCTTCTTTGAACGTTAAATAGAATTCACTAGTGAAGCTATCTAGTCCTGGACTTTTGTTTTTACAGTTTTTAAGTAATGGGATTCAGTCTCCTTAGTAATAATCAGTCTGTTCAGATTTTTTCTTTCTTCATGATTCATTCATTGATCTAATTCAGTCTTGGAAGATTGTATGTTCCTAGGAATTTATCCACTTCTTTTAGGTTGTCCAATTTGTTAATGTATAAATGTTCACAGTAATCTCTTAGGATCCTTTGTATTTCTGTGATGATTTCAGTTGTAAAGTCTCTTTCATTTTTGATATTATTTGAGTCTTCTTTCTTTTTTTCTTGGTGAGTTTACCTAAAGGTTTGCCAGCAATTTTGTTCATCTTTGCAAAGAACCAGCTCTTGGTTTCACTGATCTTTTCTATTGTCTTTTCAGTCTCTATGTCATTCATGTCTGCTTTGCTCCTTGTTATTTCCTTCCCTTTACTAACCTTAAGCTTTGTTTGTTCTTCTTTAGTTCTTTAAGATATATAGTTAGGTTGCTATTTGAGATTTCTGTTTCATGAGATAGGCATTTATCACTGTGAACCTCCCTTTTAGAACTGCTTATGCAGCATCCCATAAGTTTTGGTTTGTTGTATTTCCATTTTTATTTGTCTCAAAAAATCTTTTGATTTTTTCATTAACCTATTAGTAGTTACATAGCAATTTGCTTACTCTCCACATATTTGCAAATTTTCTAGTGAAGAAATTTTTGTAATGGATTTCTAGTTTCATACAATTGTGGTCAGAAAAAATGCTTAGTACAATTTCCATCCTAAATTGTTAACACTTGTTTTATGGCCTATATATCCTGGAGTATGTTCCATGTTGCACTTGGGAAGGATGTGTAGTCTATTGCTTTTGGATGGAATGTTCTGTATACATCTGTTAAGTCCATCTGGTCTAACATATAATTTAAAGACAATGTTTCTTTACTGATTTTCTCTCTGGATGATCTATTTATTGATGTAAGTGAGGTTTTAAAGCCCCTTACTATTATTTTATGCTACTTCTCCCTTTAGGACTATTAATATTTGCTCTATATATTTAGGTGCTCCTATGTTGGATGCATAAATATTTTTAAATGGTATATCTTCTTGTTGTGTTAACCCCTTAATCAATATGTAATGCCCTTCTTTGTCTTTTATTACAGTCTCTGTTTAAAGTCTATTTTGTCTGATATAAATACAGCTATTCCAGCTTTCTTTTGGTTTCTACTTCCATGGAATATCTTTTTCCATTCCTTCACTTTCAGTCTGTGTATGTCCTTACCTTTGAAGTGAGTCTCTTGTAGGCAGCATACAGATGTATCTTGTTTGTTTTTAACTATTCAGCTGCTGTATGTCTTTTGATTTAGCCTATTTATATTTAATTATTGATATTACATTTAATTATTTACATTTAATTATTAAGTACTTATTGACTTATTGCCATTTTGTTTTAGCTGCTTTGTAGTTCCTCTGTTTCTTTCCTCTTCTCTTGCTCTCTTCTTTTGTGGTTTGATGACTTTGTTAAGTGGTATGCTTAGATTCCTTTCTCATTATCTTTTGTATATCTACTATAGGTTTTTGTGTGGTAGGGCTTACAACAATTTAGATTTACAACAGTCTATTTAAGTTGGTAACAACTTAAGTTTGAATGTATTCTAAAGCTCTGTATTTTTACTCTCCCCCCCCACCCAGTTTTATATGTCACATTTTACCTCTTTTTATCCCTTAAATATTGCAGTTGCAGTTATTTTTACTACTTTTGCCTTTTAAGCTTCATATTAGCTTTATAAATGATTAATCCACTACCTTTACTATGCAGTTGACCCTTGAACAATATAAGTTTGAACTTCATGGGTCCACTAATACACAGATTTTTTTCCCAATATAATAGTACATTGGTGTAAATGTATTTTCTTTGTAATTTTCTCAATGACATTTTCTTTTTTCTAGCTTCCTTTATTGCAAAAATATAGTATATAATACATATAGCATACAAAATATGTGTTAATTGACTATGTTACTGGTAAGGCTTCCAGTCAACTGTAGGCTATTAATAGTTAAGTTTTGGAGGAGTCAAAAATCATACGTGGATTTTCAAATGTGCAGGAGCTTGATGTCCCTAACCCCTGTTTTGTGAACTCTACATTCAGTTTTGCCAGTGAGATTTATATTTTCATACGTTTTTTATTTTTATTGTTTTTTAAAATTTAAATCCAAGTTAGTTAACATATAGTATAGTAACAGTTTCAGGAGTATGATTTAGTCTCTTACATATTAACACCCAGTGCTCATCCCAATAAGTGCCCTCCTTAATGCCCATCACCTATTTAGCCCATCCCCTCACCTAACTCCCCTCCAGCAACCCTCAGTTTGTTCCCTCTAGTTTAGAGTCTCTTATGGTTTTCCTCCCACTCTGTTTTTATCTTATTTTCTCTTTCCTTCCCCTGTGCTCATCTGTTTTATTTGCTAAATTCCACATATGAGTGAAATCATAGGATATTTGTCTTTCTCTAACTTATTTAGCTTAGCATAATACATTCTAGTTCTATCCATGCTATTGCAAATGGCAAGGTTGTATTCTTTTTGATCACGAGTAATATTCGTGTGTGTGTGTATCTATATCTATATATATGTGTGTGTGTATATATATATAGATATAGTGTGTATATATATATAGATATAGTGTGTGTATATATGTATGTATGTATATATATGTATGTATGTGTGTATATATGTATGTATATACACACATATATATATCACATCATCTTAATCTATTGGCAGTCGATGGACGTTTGGGCTTTTTCCATAATTTGGCCATTGTTGATAATGCTGCTATAAACATTGGGGTGCATAGGTCTCTCTGAAAAAGTTTTGTATCCTTCAGATAAATACCTGGTAGTGCAATTGCTGGGTCATAGGGTAGTTCTATTTTTAATTTTTTTGAAGAACCTCCATATTGTTTTCCAGAGTGGCTGAACCAGTTTACCTTCCCACCAACAGTACAGAAGTGTTCTCCTTTCTCCACATCCTTGCCAGCATCTGTTGTTTCATGAGTTGTTAATTTTAGCTATTCTGACAGGCGTAATGTGGTATCTCATTGTGGTTTTTATTTATAGTTCCCTGATGATAAGTGATGTTGAGCATCTTTTTATGTGTCTGTTAGTCATCTGGATGTCTTCTTTGGAAAAGTGTCGGTTAACATCTTCTGCCCATTTCTTCACTGGATTATTTGGTTTTGGGTGTTGAGTTTGATTAGTTTTTTGTAGATTTTGGATACTAACCCTTTATCCGATATGTCATTTGCAAATATCTTCTCCCATTCTGTAGGCCACCTTTTAGTTTTGTTGATTGTTTCCTTCACTGTGCAGAAGGATCTTATCCTGATGAGGCCCTCCCAATAGTTCATTTTTGCTTTTGTTTCCCTTGCCTCCAGAGACATGTCTAGTAAGAAGTTGCTATGGCCAAGGTCAAAGAGATTGCTGCCTGTTTTCTCCTCTTAGATTTTGATTGTTTCCTGTCTTACACTTAGGTCTTTCATCTATTTTGAATATATTTTCATATTTTTGTTGTTGTTGTTACTAATTACTGCCCTTTCTTTTCAGCTTAAAAAACCCCATTAACATTTCTTTTAAGGCCAGTTTAGTGGTGATTAACTCCTTCAATTGTTTCTTGCTGGAAAATTCTTTTTTATTCCTTCAATTCTGAATAGTAAAAATTTGCTGGGTAGAGTATTCTTGGTTGAAATTTTTTTTTCTTTCAGCACTTTGAATTTATTGTGGCACTCCCTTCTGGCTTGTAACGTTTCCACTGAATAACCTGCTAATAATCTTATAGAAGTTACCTTATATGTAATAAGTTGTTTTTCTTTTTCTGCTTTTAAGATTCTCTCTTTGTCTTAACTTTTGAGAATATTAATAATGTATCATGGTGTGGGTCTCTCTGGGTTCATCTTATTTGGAATTTCTGGATTTCTCGGATCTGGATGCCTCTTTCTTTCAAAGGTTAGGGTAGATTTTAACCAAATTATCTGCCCTTTTCACTCTCTCTTCTCCTTCTGGGACTCCTGTAATGCAAATGTTAGTTTGCTTGGTGTTGTTTTTCCTTAAGTCTCATAAACTATCTTCACTTTTTTTTCCAATTTTTTTTCTTTTTGCTACTCTGGTTCGTTGAGTTTCTCTGCCTTGTCTCCAAGTTCACTGATCCTTGCTTTTATTTCATTCATTCTATGCTTGAACACCCCCCAGTATGTTTTTCAGTTCAGTTACTACATTCTTCAATTCTGTGACCTGTGCTTGGAACTTTCTTCTACTTTCTATCTCTTCACTGAAGTTCTCACTGTTTTTATCCATTCTTTTCCTGAGTTCAGTAAGCATCTTTATTACCATTACTTTGAACTCTTTATCAGGTAAATTACTTATTTCATTTCGTTAAGATTTTTTTCTGAGATCTTATTTTTTCATTTGTAACATATTTCCCAGTTTCTTCATTTGACTTGACTCTCTGTGTTGGTTTTCTGTGCATTAGATGAAACAGTTACTTCTCCCAGTCTTAAAGGGTTGGTCTTGTGTGGGAGATGAGCTTTATCATTCAACACTGTCCTAGTTCTTAGCTGTCTCTCAAACCTTTGTGACTGTCAAAGCAACCTATTTTATTTTTAATAGTTCCCAGTAATAAGAGTGTGGCAAGATCAGTCAGTGTTCCAAAGGAGAAGATTTCAGCAAGCACCTAGACTCAGGCTGATTAAAAGCCAAACTTCACGCAACAATTTTTAAAGAATGCAAATATATTTTAAAAAAATACACACACACACACACACACACACACACACACACACACCCAGTGAGACTGAAGGTGTCCTTTAGGCAGCAGTCACAAAAATTGGGGCTCCAGACAAGTGTCTCCTTTCTTGGAGATACAGATGAGCTATAGCAAGACAGAGGGAGAGCACAAAAATGGCATGCCTGGGCCTATCTTCACTGAGAATACCTCCATAACCTTTAGATATGGGCTAACCCTGAAGCTCGCCCATAAGGCAAAAAGCTCCAGGACTAGCAAGTAGCCCTCTTTCTCAGAAAGGCTGGTGATGTGTTTCAGTCAGCTGTCTGTGCGGTGCCCTGGGGGTGGTAATGTGCCACTAACTTTCTCTCCAATTGTTAACATCCAGAGGGATCCAGGAATGCAAACCCCTCTGACCACTGGAACCAGGTGATCAAGGAGTACCCCTGGGTGGCAGTCACAAAACGCGGGAAATCAAGACATAAAAACAGGAATACCTGACATGTAGAAGAGCTCACCTTCAAGAGATATTGGTGCTCTGGAGCATGCGCTCTGGAGGGAGAGCGCAAAAATACTGCTTGTCCTCTGAGTCCTCAGGAAAGGTTTACAAGTGGCCCTTAGATGTCTGTTTAATTAGAAGACTGCCCCTCAGGCTGCAGCTATGATAAGTGAATAGGCCTCGTTCCACAAAGATTGAACTCCCAGGTCTGTTGCCCCTTGCTGTGCCCTGAGGTAGTAGCTGATTAAGAAGTCTTTCTCTACTGGTTACAGTCCTATGGGACTTGTGAGTGTAAGCCCTGCTGGCCAGCAGAGCCAGGCGATGTAGAAGTGTCCCTTGGCAGAAGGTTCAAAATTCAGGGCATCAGAGAAGGGTATGGGCTCATTTCTATAAGACAGAGGCAAGCTTGGGCGAGGCAAAGACAGCACAAAGATTGTGCCTACCAGCCTCCATTCCTTGAAAGCCCTCCCACAGTGCCAAACCAGACAGCTGCCCCTCAGGCCAAAGCTCCTGGCCAAGCTAAAAATCCTCTTTCTAAGGATTTTTTTCTAAGGTCTAACAAAGACCGGAGGTGTGTTTCAATCTGCTGTCTGTGCAGAGCCCTGGGGGTGGTAACTTGCCAGCAACTGTCTCTCCAATTGTTACAGTCCCATGGGACCCAGGAATGCAAGCCCCCCTTGGCCTCCAGAGCCAGATGATCAAGGGGTGTCTCCTGGGTGACAGCCACAAAAACTAGGACACCAGACATAACATTTGGGGAACCGGATGTGTGTAGAAGCTTTCCTCTGGGAGGTACCGGAGCTCCTGAGTGTGACAGAGGGAGAGGATGAAAATGGTGCCTACTGGCTGGACTGAGGCAGAGGGGGAGTGCAAAGATGGTGCTTGCTGAAAAAAGAGGGAGAAAAGGAAATGAAAGAGAAAAGAAGGGAAAGAAGAAAAAAAAAGAAAAAGAAATAAAGGGTAAAAAAATATGGTGCTCCTTGGCTTTAGTAAGGCAGAGAGTATAGCCTGGAAAATGGCCCCCTGCCAGCTAAAGCACAAAGATGGCACTGAAGGGAAGGGAAGGGAAGGGAAGGGGGAAAGGGAAAGTAGGGGAAGAGGAAAACAAAGGAAGGGGGGGAGGGGAGGGGAGGGGAGGGGAAGGGAGGGGAGGGAAGAAGATGACTGCTGGCTTTAAGCAACGCAAAAGGAAAACAAGAAGATGGTGCATGCCATCTCCATCCCTGGAGGGTATTCCACCAGGCCCCTTCCCCTTAGACTCATGCTTTAAAATGATGACGTGAGTCTCTTTCATGTAAAGTCAGGGCGTTTTTAAAAGGGCAGCTTCTGTGCTGGGCCCCAAGGCAGGTGAGTCTGCACGTGGGCTCCTTAAGAGATGTTCCTCAGTTACCACAGCCCAATAGGTCTGGTGGGTACAAGCCCTGTTGGTCTTCAAAGCCAGATGTTTTGGGGGCTCATCTCTTAAGTGCTGGTCTTAAAAGCTGGGGCACCTGATGGGGGGTACAAACCCTTCACCCCTTGGGGAGAAGTTCTGAGTTTTGAGTTCCCTCCCAATCATGGGTCCCTGTGCCATTGTTGGGGTGTATGGTGAGACTGTGTCTCAACCTTTCCCACCCATTTTAATGTGGTTTCCCTCTCGTTTGCCCAACGTGAAGGGGTCACTCTGCCAGTTTTCAGGTTGTTTTGTTTTGTTTGTTTTCAGAAGAAATCATTCCATATATTGCTATAGATTTGGTATGTCCATGGGAGGAGGTGAGTTTGGGATCCTCCTATATTGCCATCTTGAACCAGAACCAACCTGTTCCTTTCTATCTTCAAGACAACAGTTTTCCATTGTATCCATATACCACATCTTAGTTATCCATTCATCTATGGATGGGCACTTGAGTTGCTTCCATATCTTGGCTATTGTAAATAATGTTGCAATAAACATCTTTCTGAATTAGTGTTTTCATTTTCCTTGGATAAATACCCAGTAGTGGAATTATTAGATCATGGTAATTACATTTTTAATTTTCTGAGGAAACTCCATACTGTGTTCTCCAGTGGCTGCACCAAACTGCATTACCATCAACAATACATGAGGGTTCCTTTTTCTCCACATCATCACCAACACTTGTTATTTCTTGTCTTTTTTATTTTAGTCATTCTGACGGTTGTAAAACAGTATCTCATTGCATTTTGATTTGCCTTTCCCTGACAAATAGTGATGTTGAGCATCTTTTCATGGAGTTCTTGCCTCTTGCAACCACATGGATGGATCCAGAGGGCATAATGCTACGTGAAATAAGTCAGACAGAGAAAGACAAATACCATATGATTTCACTCATATGCAGAATTTAAGAAACAGAACAAAGAACAACAACAAAAAAGAGACAAACTAAAAAAACAGACTCAAGTACAGAGCGCAAACGGGTGGTTGTCAGAGGAGAGATCAGTGGGGGAATGCGTGAAATAGATAAAAGTGAGTAAGAGCACACTTATTGTGATGTGCAGTGAGTAATGTATAGAATTGTTGATTCATTATATTGTACACCTGAAACTAATATAACATTGTATGTTAATTACACTTCAATGCAAAAACAAAGTGAAATCAGATATTCATAATATAAAACAAAACCAGTTTTCAACCATAGGGTCATGGGCACGCGAGTGTAAGGTGTATGGAGAGTAATGTGTTACTAACAGTCATGCCACTACCCCAGTCACCAAACACTCACGTCAGGCAATTTTCAAATATCTGTAATTCTTACAGCAATCTTTTGAGGTAGGTATTCTTGCACCAATTTCTACAAACAACTTGAGGCACAGTTGGGTTAGACAACTTGTCCAAGGTCAAACACCAGGCGGAGCCTGGATTTTATCCCAGGGTTCTCTAACTCTCCAGCCTGTGTTCTTGATGATGAAATCACACTTCCTCCAACACCGTTAAAACATACACATGGTTTTAAATACAAATTTGCATACATTCAAAACCACCCCTGACAATAGCATGTCTCACACTTATTTGCAGGGAAAAGAGAAAAGGTGGTAATTGCTGAGAGCTGCACTCCTTGCTGCAGGCAGCTCATGGTACACAACCATTGCCACCACTGCTTCAACAGTTAGGATGGTTTACTTGAGTTTTATTTTACTGGCCTCCATATTTTACGGAGAGATTATCACATCTGAGGCCCAGAGCAGTGTAAACATCCACTTTTGTCTGTTACTACTGAACAAAGGTTGAAAACTGACTTCAAAGCATGACAGATACCTTCCTGAAATCAAGCCTCAACATGGGCCAAGGTCCAGAGCTCACTCAGCTCTGGGAACCGCCGATACCCGATGGAATCATCCAGGTGCTCTCATGTATATGTTTGTATATCAGTTAAGTCCAGAGACCAGAGCATTTTTCTACCTACATTTGATCATCCAAATGTACCTTATCAATACATTTCTAAAAGAATTCACAAGTTTCCTTCTGAAATTCTCTATAGTATAAGGTCTTGGTAAACAGGAATTTTTCCCCTGGAAACACAGGTACTTCCTGAATAAAGGGAGAACCAAGAATTTCCGGGAAGTCTAATACTTGAATCAAAGCTAAAACTTCCTCCTCTGAACTCCCAACCCAAATCCTTCCAATTTTATTAGAGTGCATCCTTGATGTCATTATTTACTTTCAAGTCTGTCTGCCTTACAAGTCTCAACTATGAACTCTCAATGTATAGTCCCCAAAGATGATTTTGTCACACATTGGGCACTCAAGATATTTGTAAAAGGAATGAACAATGAATTCACTTACATCTGGGTACTTTTTTTATCTAAATCATTGGTTCTCAACCAACTGTGATTTTGTTGGTCGACAAACCCTTGGCAGTCGGTGTCTGAAGACATGCCAGACACCTCAGTTTTGACCCTCAGTTTGGAGGGGGGACATTGTGGAATCTAGAGGGTAGAAACCACAGATGGTACGTAACATCCTACAAAGCACAGCCCCCACAATAAATGTCAATAGTGCTGAGGTTAATAAGAAACCCTGATTCAGATTCAGAATATCTACAAACATTTTATAAGCAGTCAAGAGATCTCAGAAATAAGCCAGATCTCATATTAGGACAAACACTATGGCATCCAGTCATATCGTTTATAGAAAGCATTTCGAAGAAACATAAACCAAATTGGACATCCCAGGTGGTCATTTTCATCTCATGGCTCATTTTTGTTCTCCCAACATGAGTCTCAACCAGATAACGCCTCTGGACTTTCAGAAGTCAGCATTTGTATGCTGACCCATAGCCCAGAATAACCCAAAGAACGAGACTTTCATTCAGAAACAGTGGCATTATTTTTTATTGTGGGTCATGGCTCATAATATGCAATTCAGCTAAAAGGAAAAGATACAAAACATTCGAGATGACTGGCAGGAGAAAACTCTAAAAATGCTCCAGCACAAAAGGGGATTAAAATGTCACAGGAAATTTTTTTCTTGAAAATGGAATGGCTTATGAATGCTTCATTCTTTCCAGAACAGTTAAAACACTGTATGTGCGGGCTGCTTGAGTTCAGAAGGCAGGGCAGGCCTTTCCTTTTGTTCTGCGGCTCACCCCTAGAAGGCTTTTCCTGGAGCACTTGGGCCCAAGAGCAAGTGAGAAGATGAAGCAGAAGATCCTTCATCTAAGTGGATATTCTGGATTCTATTTATCCTCCCTTTTGGAAATGAAGAGAGACTTCCTCAAACTGGAAGCAAAGGGACTGAGCAGAGACGGCCAAGTCTTTCACTGGAGATAACACCGGCCTGACATTTAAGCTACCATCTATTACCCGAAGGCTCATTTGTCCAAGGCAGAAGGAAGCTTGCTCTTGCACTGACATGGAATGCTAAGTGATGAATGGGTCTATCAGAAGGGATGACTCAAAGCCAGACATTCTGCATCAGGCAGCATTAATCAGGTGTCGAGAGGGAGCGGGGGCCCTGTCTGCCTGGGGCCTGCCTTTGCCAGACATTCTGTACTGTTTTCTCTCCAGTTAGCAGTGAGCACAGGGCCCAGCACGGCGGTGGTGGCACTAGGCCACAGCTGCGGCTCTTAGATGTGATGGGGGCTCTAAGGGGATAATGAGTGTTTCTTTCCTGACAATCTGCAGATGATCCAAACTTTCTGGGGTTTAGATTAATTTCCTGTTCGGCCTGCTTGCAGATGAGAAAACAATTATCTCCAAAATTACAAGCAATTAGCTGTTTGCTTGTCATTGTAAGATAAGATCTCACTGCCCTCCCACAACACTCCCAGACCCCACACACGCACGCGCGCACACATGCACCCTGCGTACCAGTTTTTCAGGTGTTATTTTTAAGCCTCATTCTGAGAGGTCAGAGCCCTAATCCCACCTACGCATTAACCCAGTCTTAACTATGCCTGTGTGAGCACCGCACCCATAACTTGAAGGGCAAAGAAAATGAGGGGGCACTATGTCCCTCATGATGATTTATGCTCATTATGATGGGTGTGATGGACCTTACACTGCCCAAGACATGAAAAAAGTGAGAATAACCACTTTGGCCTCCAATTTCTTTCCCTTTCTGGGCAGGCAGCAGGGCTAGCTGAAATACCAAAAGGAAATAAGAACGTGGGACTGAGGAGTTCGGGAGGGGTGTCTAAATTCTGACTCCCCTGCTTGCTAGTTGTGGATCCCGAGCAAGTAATTTAGCTCCTCTGAGCCCCAGTTTCCTCATTTTCATAAGGGGAATCATAAAAATGCCCTGGAAAGGAGGATTTTCCAACGGCGCAGTACTGACATTCTGGGTCAGATAATTCTGGGTGTGGTGGGTCACCCCGTGCATTGAAGAGTGTTCAGAGGCATCCCGGGCCTCTGTCTACTGCAAGCTGGTAGCGTCGCCACCTAGGCAGGACAATCAAGATTATCTCCAGATACTGCCAATTGCCCCTGGAGAATAAAACCGCCTCTGCTTGAGAACCAAAGCTGTAAAGGAACCCCCTTCTTTATTTTCTTAATAAAACAGCACCCACAAACTTGAATTCTAACCCTATGGATTCAGGGTAGCACTAAAGAACATAGCTCTGAGTGAAATGAGACAACTCACAATTGTCATCTCTGGAGAACAGGGTTTGGTGTAAATTGAGAACCATCTGGCTTCATTCACCTGGAGACTTTCTCCAGCCCTAAGCTTGGAGATTCCGGATTTTATTCTAATCTTGGGCAAAGGGTAGGGGCGGGAGCACATTCTGCTTTGGGGATGGCTATGGGGCTTAAGCAAGACAATGTACATGCAGAATGGTGCCTGTAACTATTCATAAAATCACAGCCAAAGAATTAGTGCAATTAGGAATGTCACTAAGGCACTCTCTTCACACCTGGGGGCAAAACCACACTGCATGATGATTCTAGCTGTGGTATTCAGACAAATAATAGCAGTCAAGGGCCAGCCACATGCCAGCAAGAATGGCAGAAACCCAGAATTCTCAAACATGTTACACATACTTTGTTGCTGTTATAAAATATATCTGTGAATTCTCTGGCCCTCCTATGAGGGTGGATCAATGTCCTCTTCCCTTGAATCTGGGCAGACCTTTACCACTATGTTGACCAGCAGAAAAAACAAAAGTGACCCTATGCAACTTCCAAGGCTAGTCAGAAGAAGGCATGCGCTTTGCTTCATTTACTCTTAGAAGGCAGTTTCCATGCTGTGAGAAAGCCTGGGCAGCCACTTGGAGAGGACACACACACATGTTCCAGCTGGCAGCTTCTGCTGAGGTCCCACCTGACAGCATCAATGGCCTGTTCTGGGAGTGAATGGGGCTTTGGATGATTCTAGAGCCCTGTCACTGAGTCAGCCCCAACCTTCAAGTTTTTCCAGCTAAAGTCACAGTTATCGTGGAGCAGAGACAAGCCATCTCCACTGCATCTTTTCCAAATTCCTGACCCACAGCATCCGTGAGCATTATAATGGGTGTTTAATGCCACTAAGTTTGGATGGATTGTTATATAGCAAGAGTAACTAAACACACCTTCCTGAATTTTGACCACTGCTGCTCAAAGAATGTATTCACTGGGGAACTTGGGTGTTGTAGGATTAGCTCAGTTGGAGGTTACATCTGAAGCAGTCAAGGAAGGGATCTGCCATTGGACATGGTGAGGAGCGTAAGGTCACACATTTCACCAGTGGTATCTAGAGGTCTGTCTTACACATAGGAGTTGCAGTGATTTCTTTCATGCCACTCATGTGAGGAGAGCTAAATATGTAGGAAAGGGAGACTTGGATTTACATATAAGACAAGAACATTAAGTACGAGCCTTAAAAAGAGAGCACTCCCTTGAAAAGCCATGAACCTTCGGGAGCCAATTATTGGATCCAGAGCAGCCCATCCTAGAGAATAAACTGGCATTGACTCAGAGGTTGGGCAGTGACCTCTAGATTTTGCTTACTGGGAGAGGTCATGAGAGTAAGTTTGACTGTAAGCTGCCAAGAAAAGAGACTTTGCCTAACTCACCATGACCTTTTCCCCATCTTGATCTACACAGAGAGCTATCTCGATGAAGAAAGAGAAAAGTGACCTGGACTTGAGGGAAATGGCGAAAGGTACCTTCTCAGCAGGGGTCCTGAGACTAGGGTGTGTTGAGAAAATAGCAGAATGTGTGCACGGGTGTTAAAGACCATGCCTGATAATTCGGTATCATTTGCACAATATTTGAGTAAGCCAATTCTCCAACATGGTTCTTCCCCTGAAGCACATAAACTCTATCTCCTGGAGACTCTTTAGTCACCTCATTTAATTGGGATTTAACCTGCGGCTAGATTCAGAATGTGAACTACAATTCAGGCGTAGAAGTAAAACTTTATATTAATAGCTCTTTTGAAATACGGTATGAGTATTTTTTGTTCAATACCAGTGGGGCACCTGCCTCAGGCAAATATGTGCAATTTCATACTTCATAAAATATTTAAACATCTTTAAATTACTTCTGGAAGAATTCACATGTGAAACTCCCTTTCTTGATAAAATAATGACTGGCTGCTCAAGAATTTGGTATAAACAAGAACAGGTGTCCTATAGGGATATTTGCTTATTGGGTTTCTCTACAAATTAATCCTGTGGTCTCAAACTATTTTAGCCAATTGGCCCAATTTAACTAGTGGTTTGGTTTATTCACATTTCTAAAATTAGGTTCTAAGTTATATTTGTATTTGGGTACATAGTACTCTCTCAGAAAAGCCTTTTTTTCTGAAATATAAAGTAATTCAAGCTAATTGGTAATGTCTACAGGTTTAAAATTCAAATCCCCTTACCATACCATATTAAATTCATTTAATATTAGTATTTGATTTTACTTACTCCTTACCAATAAATTTTTAAAGGGGTTATGCCTGAAGCAGAAGCAAATACGTACAGTTCCATCGGGTAATTTAACTACAATCCAGTGAAACTTCTATTGTAAAGTGACCCAAACTTTACCTACTAAGACTTACTGGGATCACAAATTATTGGGTAGATGTCTCCAAGTAGGACAATCTCTAGTAGAAGATACAGTAATAAATTCAAATTAATGGATTCTTAGAATAAGTGGGAAAAAAGGCAAGAAGAGATAAATTAGCAATTGGAAATATTAAAATTTTATAAGGCATATACATATTTTGTCATTCTGAAAAGTTATGGAACTAAATCCTATATTTATCATTTCTTTATCGCCACAGTTAAAATCCTCATCCCTCGGGATATTTTGGGGGGTGGTCACGGTAACAACAGAAGCAACAAGTGTCAGGGGAAGCCTTGAGCTGTGGAAGAACATAGACTCAGAGTCAGACAGCCCTGGGTTCAATTCTTGGCTTTGCTAGTTATTTGGGTTTAACTTGAACAAGTTACTTTAACCTCTCTGGGCCTCAATTTCTTAACCTTTAAAATGGGAATATCAATGCTACCTACTACTGTGAGGATTCAGTGAGAGAACTATTTACCATTCTTCAGGCCTGGACAGAACACATAATCAATGACTATTTCTCTCTCTACAGTCAGTCTGACCACTTCAAACCCATGTTCATCTCTTCATCTTTCTAAACTGCTGTTTTCATCCTATTTCTTTTCGATTCAGAGATCTTCAGTAGTTCTCCACTACCTATAATGTAAGTTTCAAACTTACTGCTGTTTGACCTCAAACTTCTTTTTGAGCTTTGTCGTCTACACTTCCTGCCACCCTCCAGTTCACCAGGTTTGAATTACACTTGCAATTACTTCATCATACTTTTCAACTCATTCTGTTGTCCCCCTTCGAAGAACTCACTCTGATTTTTGCTCAGAGGAAACACAGCCACTTTCCATAGCTCAGGCCCAGTGATCTTATTTTGTTACCTTGCTGTCCTGCTGACAATGCCCTCTTTTGGACACCTACATTTTGACAGCCTATTAGTGATGGAACCATGTATTCCCTTGAATTGCCCATATTAATGACTCTTTCTATGTCTTATCTCACTTAATTGTAATCTCCTTGAGGGCAGTGATCATGTTTCATACAATTTTTCACATACACAAGATCAGCAAAGATCTTGCACACAACTGACTTTGATGCAAAAAACCAAAAGTATTTGTTTCCAAAATATAGCCTCTCTTAAATATCTGTGTTAGTTATTGCTATGTTACTACAGTTGATTTCATGAGAAATCTGCCACCATCCTATTCCTTCCCGAGGGAGCCCAAATGCTAGGATAGCAGTGCTAGCACAGAGGTAAGCTCCCTGTAGATGATGGGCCCTTACTTTGAAAAGACAGAGGAGAGCAACAATGTACTTTTCACCAGAGGGAGAGAGTTCCATGTTCTCGAATGGCTGGAGCACAGTTATTAAGATTCTAAGGAAGACCCATGGCAAACTGATGGGGCAAAAACTGATGAAGTCTTAACCCCAGGATTTCCCAGACAGTTACATAAGAATCACTTCCAGGAACACCAAGCATGGCTGCTTTCTGCAGAAGGAATAGAAGCTGAAGCAAGGGAACAGCAAAACACCAAAACCACAACAACAAACCAATAGCTAAAGCTAGAACCAGACTCCTCCCATTGTGCCTCCACCCTCCCTGCCTGGATGCCCATTCTCGTACCTATAAACTCTGACACCTGCTGAAAGTCCACCTGTTAAACTGTGGCATGGGTTATGTTTTATTTATTTTTATTTCTGTTATTTATTTATTTTAATTTTAATTAGTTAACATACAGTGCAATGTTGGTTTCAGGAATAGAATTCAGTGATTCATTGGGTTATGTTCTCATGTATCATTATAGCCCAGTGACCTAACAGCACCTGACACAGAGTAGGCACTCGAGAAGCGATTTGGTGGGGCGCCTGGGTGACACAGTAGGTTAAGCGTCCGACTCTAGGTTTTGGCTCAGGTCATGATCTCACAGCTTCATGGGTCAAACTCCATGTCAGACCCTGTGCTGACAATGCAGAGCCTGTTTGGGATTCTCTCTCTCTCCCTCTCTCTCTGCCTCTCCCCAACTTGCACTGTGTCTTTCCCTCTCAAAGTAAATAAATAAACTTAAAAAAAGAAAAGAAGTGATTTCATGAGTGAGTGACTGAGCGAATGACTATGTTCCTCCACGCAAAATACAGAGAACGAATGCACTTCATTCTCTGTAAGCTAGCTGAGTGGGTTGCAATGAAGTTGAGATTCAATGTTTTGAGTCCAGCGGAACTTAGTAAAAACAGATTTAACAGGCAGCCTTTAAGAGAGATTGTAGGCTTGGACGATATCTTGTCCTACTACCTGTGCTGTCCCTTTTCCTCCAGGCTTTAGAGCAGGCTGCAGACTGGAGGGTGGGCTGAAGGTGGGATAACAGGCTTCCTCTGGGCTTCTCTTACCAAATCGCATGAGAGTAGTTTGGGAGATGTATCATTAGTTCCCAATTGACTGCTTTGCTAAGGCGAATGTTTAAAGATACAGCACTTCATTTGGGGAGGTTAGCCTTGAAAGATTAAGAGTTAGATATGTTGCCATCATATCAGACTTCATGCCAGAGTTGAAGTTCATATTCTGGATTTATGGGGGTTGGTCTCATTGGCTTAAGGATTAAAAATATTATCTATTATAACTGGTATTTCACAGCTATCTGCTTTCAGAGGAAAATTCTATTTGGTTAGGAAAACCCTTGTTTAAGATTGCATAGTTTCTAAGTGGCCCCTCTCATACTTTTTCTGTTCTGAGGAAACTTCAGACATTCTAATTTCAGATCCACTGTGATTATGGCCCTTCCTTAACTTCCACTTTATGTGATTATCCAAGCCTGGATATTTTTAATCTTCCCCAGAAGTAGTCAAGCCATAGCAGTGGGCCATGTTGCTGATCTGTAGAGTCCTTTTGTTTCCTTTTTAGATTAAGGGACACTGAGCCCTGAGTAAGTGTTTGGCTCCATGCTAAGCACTTTGCATGAGTGACAACACTTCATTCCACAACAACTCCAGGCAGCAGACATTATTATTTTTCCCACTTTATATGAGGAAATAGGCTTACAGAGGTCATAGAATCTGCTCAAGATCACACTGCTAATCAGTGCTTGAACTAGGAATTGAACCTAGGTCCAGAAACAGCGAAGCTCTTGCTTTTATGCAATGTGCATTGCATCTATGAACTGCAAGTTTCAGAAAAAGCACAGCCTCCCAGGGCTAAAGAAAAATATGTCTGAAAGATTCTTTCTCTGATAAATCAAGGACCTGAAGGCTTCATAACTCCCATGTCAAATTATTAACATCAATCATAGAACATGGTAATTTATTTAAATGACTGATCATCGAGCACAGCCAGCTATAAACAAGAAATGTATTCTGCTAAGCCAAAGACTGCAGGGAAACTCAGAGCATCACGCATCTGTGTGGGGGCGGAGAGAAGCCAGTCTTACTCTCGTGCAAGAAAGAAGTCAATA
Source organism: Acinonyx jubatus (assembly GCF_027475565.1). NCBI lineage: Eukaryota > Metazoa > Chordata > Mammalia > Carnivora > Felidae > Acinonyx > Acinonyx jubatus. Next base: position 12,224,039 of record NC_069380.1, read on the forward strand.
GAGCCTTAGGGTTCTGTTTTTGTTAAGTAAGAGGTTTTGGCAAGCCATCCATGTACCTGCATACTTCCCCATCAAACAAGCTCTTTGCTTCTCTTCATTTATGTGCCCCCCCCCCACCCAATTCCACTTCATTTAAGTCACCCAGCCTTTCCAAATAATAGCCAAATATACAGAGTGCTTAACAATTTTCAAGTCTTAGTTTAGCAACTGCCCTTTCTCTTGGAATTCACCATCATCAGCAAGCTTAAACATTTGAAACAAAAAATAAAACCGATAAAAAAACTATCAAGCAAAACTCAAACATTTTAAAGGGATGTGTTTATAAAGTATACATTCGTTTCATCTTTCACCTTACTTTCCTAAGACTTTCCAGACCAGATTGTGCCATGCAAGGCAGCAGGAAAGCACTGGGCACATCTTTCCTGCATTCGATAATTTGGGCACCACAACATCAGGTTCCTTTCTGCCCCCTCAGATTCAAACGATCTGCTGTGACCACAGTGAGCTCTTATAGGCCTCCACCTAGACAGGCACAGCAGGGTATCCTGCCTAAATGGGTAACTATCCACACGAAATGTTAGTCTCAGCGGGCAACTGGGTGGCTCAGTCAGTTAAATGGCCAACTCTTAATTTCGGCTCAGGTCATGATCTCACAGGGATTGAACCCTCGTGGGGTTCCATGCTGAGTGTGGAGTCTGCTTGGAATTCTCTCTCTCTCCCTCTCTCTCTGCTCTTCCCCTGCTCACTCGTGCTCATATGCACACTCTGTCTCTCAAAATAAAATAAACACTAGGAAAAATAAATAAATATTAGTCTTAGGCAAGAAGCCCAATTTCCATTGGAAATTTATAACTCTGAAAGCACACGATTTATGACGCTCTAACTTGTCTAAGTCCCTGGGTCTCTAACACAATATCTTTCACTTTAAAAGGTTTTATTCTGATCATAATTATGGGAAATTACTCATTAAGGATGAAGGAATATTTATTACCTGAGTGAAAACACAGAGCAAAATTCTTGACCCCTCAGAATGAAAGAAAAATAAGAGGGAAAACTAGAGTTTGAAATGACCCAAAATAGCACATCAAATACATAAAAAGAAAACATAAAACGAATGTAAGAGCTAGTAGACTTTGTCCATTTGAGAACCAATTAAAATAAAACAAAACTACAGGGGTGCCTGGGTGGCTTGGTCGGTTGAGCGTCGGACTTTGGCTCAGGTCCTGATCTGGCAGTTTGGTTAGTGGACCACATTGCACTCCCTGCTGTCAGCCTGTCCCTGCAGAGCCTGCTTCAGATCCTCTGTCCCGCTCTCTCTGCCCCTCCCCTGCTTGCGTTCTCCCCAAAATAAATAAATATTAAAAAATAAACAAAAATAAAACAAAACTACAGAGCGGTTCATTATTCCCATACCCTTGACAAGTGATACGAATTATTGTTCGAGGAAGAGGAAGCAAGTATGATGAGGCTTTGTGTCCAACTGAGGATAAAGAGCTAGGTCTTGCTTTGTGTGGCTCTTGTGTTTGGGCCAGTCCTGTGATCCCTAAAGGTGCATCCTAACATCGCTTACCCACCCCAGAATTGAGCATCATGTTTTCCTCTTTTAGAATTTTTTTTTAATGTTTATTTATTTTTGAGAGAGAGAGAGAGCACACAAGCAAGCGGGGGAAGGGCAGAGAGAGAGGGAGACACAGAACTCGAAGTAGGCTCCAGGCTCTGAGCTGTCAGCACAGAGCCCGACACGGGGCTTGAACTCACGAACCATGAGATCGTGACCTGAGCCGAAGTCGGATGCTCAACCCACTGTGCTACCCAGGTGCCCCTCATGTCTTCCATTTGAATTAATTTCACATCAATTCTTTTTTCCTCACTAATATTACTAGAGGTAGGAGCTAATATTATTCCCATTTGGTAGATGAAGAAACTGTGGCACCAAGAAGTTACATAAAGTCATCCATAGTGACCAGGTGCCCATTAGGACAAAGGTGTTCCCAGCACCCATGCCTCCTGCTTTCTGGGGTTACTGTACAGGTCCGGCTTCTCTTTCTCCTGGAAACATCACTATTCCACTTGAGACAACGTTCCTTAGTTTTCAAGACCCATTTTCCCTGCAGAGGTTTACAGCTGCATGTAATTCATGTGTCAAGTTGTGTTATCCATGGGTTAGTCCACTTACACTGGAGAGATAGCACTATCTGTGCTATGGGTTGTCTCTTTGGAAACCCAGTTATTTGAGAAAACCTCAAACCACATGCAACCAAGCACCAAAAAAATTAATTTTTTCTCCTTAAAATGTCCCTTCCCTGTGCATTCACACAGCACAGTCAGTTCATCAATCTCTTTATGTAAATAACAGTCATGCAGCAAGGGAGGAGGTCTGTTTATTATTTTTGATCCTGTTTTGCTTCTGGCAAAATTTCACAAACAGCAGAAGTTGGCAGAACATTGATATTTTCTTCTGACTGGCTACTGTTCTCTAGCTGCAAGTGCAGAGTGCAACTGGGACTATTCTGGTCTATGGGCCTCGGCTGTGACTGAGGTCAAAATTGCAAAATCTGGGGGAAAAAAATCTCCATATAGGATTTCTCTCTGGAAATAGAGACCCTGGTTTAATGCTTGCTTTCCTTCCACTATAGAACTGCTGTCTTTGGGATTTAGGGTCCAGGGAACAACAGTGGTTTGACCTAACTCCCACCTTGCTTCTTGTCTGCAAAGGCCTCCTGTGAAGGTTACAGGGGCCACCGAGAGAAGTGGGCCCTAGGAGCCCTGAGGAAACTTAGAGGAGGGAAGTGTTCTGCCTCCAAAACTTTCTAGGAGGAAGGGGCAGCATTTTGGAGGTTTGGAAGTAGGGAAAGGCGCTTGGGGGTGGAGGAATCTGTCTTCTCCCCCTGTTAGGCATGTTCCTACCTAACTATGCTAGATTCCTTGCCAAAGGCTGGAATGCTGCTGCCCTGACATTGACTTTGGACGGAGCATTCCTGATAAAGAGCAGCCAGCCCTCAAGAAGGCAGTGGGAGGGTAGTTAGTATATAGGACGGTTGCTCGGAGTTGTTGCTGGTTTTGGAGGCACAGGGAAGTCCTCCAACAACTTGAAGGGCGGGTGAGGAAGTAAGCACCAGCCAGGGCTAAAATGATGGAAAAAACCAAAACGAACAACCTTCTTTGGTTACAAGTAGACCATGACTACCTATAATTATAAGGGTGATGGGGTTGCACAGTGGTGAATAATGTGGGCTCCTGGGTCATACAGACTGGAGTTCAAAGCCCATCTCTGCCACCTACTTGCTGGGAGAAAAACACAGTAAACCCTTAAGCGTCAAGCCTTACCAAATTTATTTTCCAGAGGAGTAAACCTAGGTTTCAGGTCTTCACAAAAATTAAATAAAACACCAATATATGTTGAAAATAGTCCCTGGAACTTAATAGCGAGCCCTCAATAGGAGTAGCTATAGGTATTGTGTTATCATTTTTTAAATGTTGTAATGTTTCTAACCCTAAAATGTGTGTTATAAAAAGTCCAATCACCACCCCAGACCCAAACCTTTTATATAAATGCACCAAAATGCTAATAAACTATGTGGACAGCCTGCCTCTCCATGGCCAACCCGGACTCCCACTTTCCTTTTCACGTGGGTGAGCCAGTGCAAATGGCATCCCTCAGCCCAGAGGTAAGGCTCCCGCACCCCCAGACCCAGCTGCACAGACTGCGAGAGGCGTGCCTGCGAGAGGCATGGCTGAGGGTTAATGAGCTGAGAAGAGCCTGTCACAACTCCTGCATTCTGGAACAAAGCAGTAAGCGTCACAGAACACAAGCTGCCAGTGTCCAGGGTCAGCCCTGCAGGAGTAACCAAAGGTGGGAGGAGGCGACCAAGTGACAGGAGAAACCTCACACGAACCAGGAACAGAATGGCTTCCTCAGAAACTGAACTGTAAAGCTGGAGGTGAGCTTTACTCTAATTTTACTCTAAACAGAGGAGGGAAAGGAAAAAACTGGCCTCTGAAACCATCTCTCTTCTACCAGTTAGTTAATGTTTAACAACTGCATTGCTCACTACCAAGTTTCCTTATTCTGTCAAGTGCATCTGTGCTTTTCTACCCACTCAGGGCAATGTGCTGTTCCACACAATGCACCAAGTGAAAAATCCACGTCCAAAGGAATGACTCAGGAACGCAAGAGTAGAAATAATTCAAAGTAGGGCCACTTGCAGATGCACTGGTCAGGTCTCTGAAAGACAGATTCTAGGGGACAGAGCTTTGTCATCCACGATTATAATACCATTTTATGTAGGTATTCAAACAGCGAATGCATATGGAATTCCTACACAAACGGTCATGCACCATAACAATTAAGGGATTATTATTATCATAGTTTTTTCAGGGTTTCCAGGATGCCATATGCAGACATCAAATATTTTATCCTGTAAAGCAAGGCTTTTTCAAAGTTCAAGATTAACATTTAAGTCATGATGTATGAAGCAGGTACTAAATGAAATTTCTATTCTTTGTAGAGGAGTCTCTTACATGGAGCCTCCTAAGACTATACATATTCCATACCCAAATACAGCAAAAAGCATTCTTGTTTATTTAATCCATTCAACTCCATAACAACAAACTTCACAAATGCTAATGACTGTATTCACGTGCAGTCTTTCATAGCCTAGGAATTCAATAGTGATGAAGATTATCCCTCAGTTAAAAGGAATGAAATCCCAGAGGAAACGGGCAATGGAAATTTCTTAAATAATTTGTTTGAATTAGTTTGAGAAAGGGTGCTGAGTTTTTAAATTACCAACTGGGCATTAGAAACTTTATCTACACTTTACAGCATTTCTTTTAACTCTTCTACACAAAGGCCATTAAATACGGGAAAATTTTTATAAAATTGGCAAGAATCTCCTACTGCCCAGTTTAGAAAATCACAACAATTTGGGAAGGGGATTCAGACATCATAGATTCACTCATCAGGCACAGAGATATAACTCTACTACTGACTGGGTAGAGCCCTTGCTCCCAGGCTCCACACTGGTCATCTCCCTGGCCTTTGACTCTGGCCTATCTCTGATCAGAGCCTAGCCCCCTTCCTCCAGTTCTGCTGCTGTCCCTCAGCTTCAGAGTTTCCTACCAAGTGGTTCCAGGAGCCAGGAACACTTCCTGCCCAGAACAGTCTCTTTTATTTGCCAGGAGGTAGGGAACAACAGGCTTTGCTGTTTATCGATATGAGCTGAAACCTGGCCTAAACCCATCATTTCAGGTCAGTTCAGGGCAACTAAGAATAACCGCTGTACATTTATTACTAAGTAAACTGATGTTACTAAGTAAATGAAGTAAAGGAAACCACATTTGGGAAAAGCAGATTTCACTACAGCTTAAGATTAAAACAAAACAAAACGGCAAACACCAAACCAAAAAAAAAAAAATTTTGTTTTAAATTTTGTGATTTTTTTTAAGGACACAAAAATGTGGCAGTATGTATGCTTACCTTAGTCAACTTGGTATAAAGTATATTAGTTATTCTTCATTTAATGATACAGCGCCTTGAAGGGCTATAAGTACATGGATGTTTGTTTAATATATGTATTTTTCTTATATCTAGCACTTAGTATGTTCCGGATACTGTACTCAGTGTTTAACTGTATTATCACATTTAATCCTTGCAGTAAGTCTGAGATAGTAACAGCAGGTGGAATGGAGTACTAATGGTGCGGTTGGGAGTGTAGAGGGAAGGGGTGTTAGTGGATCTTCCTACTCAAAAGAGATCAATGGTAAAAGTGATGGTGATTTGATTACTAAGAACTTGCTCTACACAACACATGCTTTTACAAAGGTGCAAACAGTAAGGCTTTGCAATGGATTTCATTCTCTATTTTGGGAAATGCATTTAGGAGGAAATGTTTTGTGTCCTTGAAAGCATCTGGGAGAGATTTAAGGTCCTCTATTAAGAACTCCAGTCTTATTTAGGGGGGAATGGTTAGAATACCATTATCACTGGGATTGTGAATCTTTCTTATTTCTTATAATAATTTTAAATACTATAAATAATACTGGGGTAGTAAAATATGCTTTTATGACTATCATACTTTTTCTCAGTGTGTCATTTGGTGAATACAAGGGTATGTGAATTACTACCATTCACTTATCAAGACTGAATATTCATCCAAGATTCTTGCCATCCATATGTATGATTTTTAAAATAAGCTAGAAAGAGGAGACTTGGAATGCAGAAAGAGAAAACCTTCTTTAGCTCAAAATACTGACATGTATATTAGTTACTTGCGACGGCCTAGTTTCTTTACAATCCCTACCCTTTTCCTTTACACTGTTCACGCCTGTGTTTTATCAGAGTGTTACAGAGGCAAGGCAATGCAAATCATTGGTATTTTAGTCAGCTCTGCCTCGGTCAGACTTTTAAAATTGTCAGGATTCCTACGTCTTGTGGGGAAATCATTTGAGACTGCGGCCAGACATTTTGGATTTTTTTGTTGTTGTTGATTTCCTTTTTTTTAAAATAGCAATAGCATGTTCTGTAATTTTCAGTTATCTTGCAACCATTCCATTTATTTATTTCTTTTTGAGAGAGAGTGAGGGAGCAGGGGAGGGGTACAGAGAGGGAGGTTGAGTCCCAAGCAGGCCTGCATTGTCAGTGCAAAGCCCCACACGGGGCTTGAACTAAGCTGGAATCAAGAGTTGGATGCTCAAATGCCTCAGCCACCCAAGTACCCACTGGGTATGCTCCATTAATCGAGCTCATTGCTCCATTTAAATTCCTTTAGATTCTAAATTAAAAAGAGACAGAGACACAGAGAGACAGACAGACAGAGAGAGAGAATTCAGGAACTCAGGTCTTTTCAAACAATAGTGTACAACTTTTCCTGCCCTAGGCTGTACCGTTCTATAGTGATTGCTATGGTCCCATGTGACTTTACATGGGGGTTTGGCTACACAGTAAGGCTAATTTCCCATGCATTCTGTGGTAACTTTTCTACATTTTGTGGATTATCTCCAAAAGCATCATTCATAATGCAAATGCTATGTACTATCTCTTTGCGAGCATGAGGAAAAGTACCTTAAGAATATGTTTTCAGGCTTCCTGAGAAACTTGTAAGTTGCTTATACAACTAAACAAAAAGCTTTATTAATTAAAATGACCTATTACCTATTAGTTCATTTTATTCTGTCATACTGGCAGAGACTTCATACACGAAGTATGAACATAAACCAGAGATACATTTAGATCATGAAGTCGGAAATGGACTTTGAGCCACACTCATCAATGCCTGAGTCTCAGAGAGTCCATATCCCACGTCACAGCCAAGGAGAATCTGACAGTACTGAAGGGTTTCCTTTTTCTTTCCTGTGGGGCAACTCCACTTTGCAGTAATGGAATATCGTGAATTAGCTGAGATAATAGCAGACCCCTTTGGAATTTGCCCAGGGCTTCAGCTTTATCATAGGTGAGACGAATGAGAGCCAAAAAGCAATAATCTCTTTCTTCTGGCCTAGCAGTACCTATCGTGTAGAGTTATTTGAAGACTGGTTGTATTCTTGGTAGAATTATTAACCCTGCCCATATACCTACTCCTTCAGTTTTCTGCCTGGCAAACATATAGGGGCCACCTAAACAGGTAAGAATCTTCCTTTATTTGTTAATTTTTATAAAGAGATGTCAATCTTGTCTTTACACCCAGTTGATTTTTAGAGTACATGGAGCTGGCCTTATTTGAAAACAAAAAATATTTACAATTTACTCTCCAAAATATAACCTCAAACTATCTATTGCCCAATCCATGCAAGAAATATAGTCAAAGAGAATTATCCGAATGAACCACAGGTCCTGAAGCTTCCTCAATCAGCTTTTCCAAAATGCGTTCCCCAGGGAACATGATTTTATAAGATGTCACTTCCTGGTATCCGGTGAAAAATGGATTCATGATGAAATACACCAGTTTGAACAAAGTTAAATTACTTTCCGCAGGATTTCTCTGGGCCTTTCATAAGTGTGAATTTCCAAAAAGGGAAAGAGGATATAGCATTTCTCAAATTACTTAACCACAGAAACATTTCTCCCCTGAATATCTAACAGGACTAGTGTTCTGTGAAGCCAAATGAGAAACTATCTCTAGACAGCTTCCATGCTATTTCAAGATTAAGGAGAAGAATCAGGTTGCATACCTGAACCTCCTTGTTTTGAGCCACTCACCCCATCCCCAAATATTTTTACCGAATTATAATTTGTTATTATGCCCCTGGTTTCACTGCAGGATCCTATAGGAAACTTGCAATTGAAGTCACTGCAGGAAATGTTTAATTTATCTACTACATCTCCATATTGTAGTGTCCCCTTTATGAGATCTGTATGAAACTGCTCTCATATATCAAGTTCTCGGGAGAAAACTCTCCCAAACATCAAGTCCCAGGAAAAGCTGCGCTGGTGTGTTTTCACCATGGCAAATCTTCCCCTGATCGTGTTTTCCTCTTTGCTTAGATTAGGGAAGCTCAGGCTAAATTTAAAGCCCACTTTTAATAATTATTTAGCACCTTACGTTTCATATTTTATGTAGTATCTCTTTAATATATTAAAGGGATGTAATATAATCCCTTTATTATATTAATTAACCTATATTTTTCTCTTCATCAGATTTGTCTTTTAATAACCTTCACAGAGTTGTATATTCTTTTATACACTACATCAAATCCTTTAGATAATGCATTAGAATGTAAATTAATCTACGATGTCTTTACCCACATGAAAATCATATTCACACTGCCCCTTAGGAGACAGATACTGATTTTCACATGATCCTTACTTCATTCAAATATCAGATATGCAACTCGTGGTCTCCTATCTTCTTGTATCTTCTTCCTAGACTTACCACTGGGTTCGCATAGTTAATGAAATGCACAAGGCACATGCTCATTCATGACCCATCGCCATGACATCCCAACTGATATGTTTCCTTCTGTATAGAGGTTTACCAAAACCCACTTTTCATTTTCTCTCTAAATTTTTTCGGGTCACCTGAAGAGCTAGAAGCACTGCCCATGACTAGGTGGCTAAGGAAATGAGGAACCTTGCTTTGTAAGGGTGGACCAGCATCGAGAATTTACAAAGAACTAAACACTGACTGGGGAGAAGAGGAGAAAAAAATGAATCTCTACTCACTGAAAATAATATCACATAATCCAGATTTGGCAATTGCCTGCATCTGGGATGTGTGTTTATAAAATTAGAGCTAATAAAAGCAGTGACGTGCAGCTATGGATGTCTCAATTTGGTTAAAATTAAACTCTCAGGTTTTACATATCATTCTTTGCTAATTCCCTTCTAGTACTTATTTCTTAACTGCTTGCATTTTTAATATGTGATCACTTTTAAAATGTTATGCAAAGTTCATTGACTTAATTCTCCCAACAGATTTTCCTGTAATTTTCGGTTAAACAGTACCCTTTATGTACAGGTCCTTCGGTCACCAGCACTGAACAGAAAGAGGCTCTGATTCATGAAATGTGAATTTCTGACAGTTGCCACTTTTTTAAAAAAGAACTTGAGCAATACAGGACTGATGCATTCTCACCCTGCTTTCTGTGATGCATTCTCACCCTGTCATCTGTTTTTCTGCCAGTGTTTCCACCCTCCATTTCTGAAAGTGGTTGGGTAAGAAAATACTGGACATGGAGAAAGGGCAATTCTCAAAGAATAAATGATTGTTTAATTTCCGCTGACGCTATCCAGTTGGGGGGCTGGGGCTCTCCCACCAGGACGAGCAAGGCTACCACTTAGGTCGGGCAAATTCCCAAGATGCCATGTGGCCCGATGGAGTAATGAGAGACAGACAGCACATCACTAATACCCAGTTCCATTCCCTGGGAGCAGAAGGAAGGCAGTTTACTCCACTCTGGTTAAGTTCAACTCAGATGTGATCCTTAAAAATAGTCTCAGATAAAGAGTCAATGAGGGACACCAAGGTGGCTCAGTCGTTTGAGCATTGAACTCTTGATTTTGGCTCAGGTCCTGATCTCATGGTTCGTGAGTTCGAATCCTATATGGGGCTCGGCGCTAAACGCAGAGCATGCTTAAGATTCTCTCTTTCCCTTTCTCTCTGCCCCTCTACCACTCGCTCGCTCTCTTTCAAAAATAAATAAAAGTCAAAGAAAATGCAAATCTGACTTTCACTAATTCTCTTGGTTATGAAATTTTCTACATTTTGCATTTTCTGTCAAGAAAAGACGTCTTTCTGTGAGCACAGGGGCACACTCACACGGACATTCTTTGCAATAGGCCAGGCACTGCAATACCTCCATTTCACAGTCCTGGACTCTAGAGAAAGAAAGGTGTTTTTTTTGTTTGTTTGTTTTTGTTTTTACAGTTTCTTTATAATTATAGGTAGTAATGATATTTAAATAGTCCCCAAGACTGGCTGTCCTAATGTGCCCATTAAATTGATAATGAGAGCATTAAACAGGTATCAAAGAAACATGTCCAGGTAGATATTAAATGACATAATAAGAAAAACAGAAATAAGAACTGCCTCTCTTTCTTAACATAATACCTGTGATCATGAATCCCAGAATTTTAGACATGATGGGAACCTCACGTTTGTTTAATCCAAACCCTTTATTTTATGGAGGAAGGAAAGAATGCCCAGAGAAGTTGTAGCGTGCCCCAGAGCACACAATTAATTAGTGACAGCAGTAGAACTAAAATCTGACTTCCACTGTAATAATTTCCTTGACAAGTTGTAGAAAAATTATAAGCCACTGATTTATTCTACATTAGAAAGCTGCTCTGTTTTCTTTTCAACTTATTATTTTAGGTTTAAGGAGTCCCTGCTTTGCACCCTCTTGTTCAAGGAGTTACTGACTCAACCAGAGAGAGGACCTGAGAACCAGAATAAACTTTAGAAACCAGAGACTGACCATCTCATTTTCTCATCAAGAAACAAAGGCCAAGTAAGGTTCTGAAACTTGCCATAGTGAAAGAATGAGAGGGGGTCTAAATAAGAGCCTGCATCCTGGTCTCCTTTTTTTCTGGTTCAGTGAACTTGACTACAATCAGGTCCATATCATGCCATTTTCAGCATTCAAAATAATTTTTAAAAAATTGTATAATAGCAAGATGAATTCTTCCACAAAGCAAATAATCACATTTATGTATTTGCCTAGATTTGGATTTTCCAGATAGCATATGCATGAGTATATAAGCTTTCAACATGGTGCACCTGTAGCCAATGCATCATAGCTATCAAATGACAAGAGATCCCAATTCTCCCTTCCTGTGGCCTAACATACTCTTCCTCCACCTCCCCAGCATCCCCCCTCTTGTCCATTCCCAAGTGCCTGCTACTGAGGCAAATAAAGACCATTATTATTTCCATTCTCTCTCCATACAACAATTTACCCATTGATTCAGCGAGATTGTGGGGTAGGGATTCTGGGCAGTGTGACTGATGATAAACTTTCACTTTGCAAAGCAATCCTCTATTTTAAACTTCTCTTCTCTTTTAACTGGACTTAAAACTCCAGAACTATAAAGAAGGCTAAGAGAAATAATGCGTGTGTATTTTGGAGCATACCCTAAGATGAGCAAGTTTAGATTCATCCTGGGTTTGAGCAACTAATTCTGATCCTATGCATCATCAAAGATTCCTTTATTTCTCTTCTTTGTTTTCCTTCTCATGAGTGCATCTGCTGTTGAATCATGTCCATGCCATTCAATGATTAGCTCACTATAATGAGGTCAGTGGGGAGCAACTTACTCTTGTTTGCACTGTTCCCAACAACCATGAGAGATTATGATCATCAGTAATAATGCCCCAAATTATAATGATACAATGCTAAATTCTCCATGAAAGATCTACGATAGAGTAAACAATTTTACTGATGTTGCTGTCATTTCAAGATACCGCTATGTGAACTACAAAAAATAATGGTGCTATTAATTTAATACACACTTGATAAACTTTGAATGATTATAGGTCATCAGTAAAATAACTTGACATCATGCATTATTGGATACTAGCTGTTCAAGGAAGGTAAAACACACAGCACTTTGCTTCCATTAGCGAAATAAAACCTGACTGGAAATAGCATTGTGAGTGACCGATTCTGATTCTGTCATATGGTTTGTTGCTGCATTCCGAGTAGAAAAGACTGAAATGACTTTGGCATATTACAAAATCTAAAATAAATCTCAAGTCCAATACTTCAACCTTCATTATAAAAACCAGAAACAGTTTAGTGTATTGCAGAGCATGGGCTTCAGAGTTATATTAAAATACTAGCACCTACTATGTAAACTGTAAGAAGTTACTTGACCTCTATGTGTCTCTGTTTTCCTGCCTTTAAAATGGGTATGATAATAGTATGTGCTCACTTAGAAGATTTTTTTGAGGGTAAAATAAATTGAAAAAAAAATATATATATATATATGGCTCCCGGAGTAGTGCTTGAAACATTATAAATGCTCAGTCAATATTCTCTACTCTTACCCAGGAAATTTTGCTTCTGCTATCATAATGTCTTACTATATCATTGTATAATATCAACAAATGATGAGTTCTCAATGGCTGGACTATTGGAATTTCTTCATGCTTCCCTATGATCTTCATGATCACTCTTAATTTCTAGGCATACATTGCTTTCAAACACTCTGTTGCCCAGCACAAAAAGGTGAGAATGCTCACATATTCTATTTAGGCAAAAGAAACATAGACTCAGAGTATCCTTTCAACGATCACACATGTGTTCACAACTTCAAATCCTCAGTAGGAATATAACTTTCATCCAAAAAACACATAAAGAATTTTAATGAAATCAATCGTTGTAAATACATTTAAGGAGATCTGCAAAACAACTTCAAACTATTTCTATATGCAGTGTTTCTAACATAATGCACTTCACATGCATGCTGAAGAACATTTAACGAGCATAGATGATAAAGCATCATCAAACATTTGCCAACCTCCTGCATCCATAGCGATGATGGCATCTGGCAAAGCACCATTGTCAGAAATCTCTAAAGCTTTAGCTGGTTTTTATTCTAAGACTAATGTATTTTTAAATCAAGCCACAGGGAAATAATTACTTTTGTTTCTATTCAATCAAGACCTGCACACAGAGTTTATGGAATGACATAATATCCTTCCTGAAATCAGACTGGTATGTAGGACCAGTATCCTTCACACATAACCAGTTCCTGAACCTTTACAAACAAATCCTAATTTCCAAGGAAACAATCTCATCAACTGCTACTCGCTAGAATACATATTGTTCCTTTTGGAAACATTACAATAAGATTTTCACGATTACAAACCCCAACTTCCCTTCTAAAATTCAATAAAATCTTAAACTCATTTATTTAAGTGGAAATTGTGTTTGTATAATGGCTCTAGAAATTCCTGGTAAATTTCATATCACCAATATAATAATTTAGTTATTGGGTTTCTTGTTTTGTGTTTTTGTTTTTGTTTAGCCCAGGAGGGGCGTGGTCATAAACTTCATAAACTTATTGTGATGATGTGGGTGTATGTGTGTGTCTTTTAAATGAGCACCAGTTAGGAGTCTCTTAGGAATGTTCATTTTCGAGCTTCTACAGACCAACCCTAAGATGAGAAGCATGTTTTAACTATTTTTGGAGAATGAGGAGTTTTAGTGATGTCCAGGCTGTTGACCTATTTTTTAATTTTTATTTATTAATTTTTTTTGTAGAGAATAAAAAGGAACATCTAGCGGCTTGTAATCAATATCCTTTCCTCTGGGCTTAGGAAGCTACTGCTTCCAAGCGCATGTCACAAGCTTTGTTTTGAACTTAGCAGACACCTTTACCCTTCACCAGAAAAACAGTACCAACAAATCAGAGACTACTGACATAAACATACAAATAGAGAATGCGAGTCCGGTTGTCAGCCCAGTGGCCTTAAGAATAGAATTCTAACTTTCCCCTGTGGCTAACAATGTTATAAAGAATCTGGGCGGGGTACAAGTGAGTCCCCCCTCTCTACCCTCCCTCCAGTGAAATAAACAAATGTCCAAGTTTTAAATGTGACACAGTGTGAGGAAGCGGCAGAAAAGCTCCCAAAACACACACCGAGTAAACCTGCCTCATTTATTGTGTAGACGCACATAAATTTTGGAAATGCAGGATTCACCGTCCTACCGTGAAGTTTTCCGGGCACTTGAAGTTGAGTTATGTGGCAGCTAAGCGCTGTCACTGTTTGTTTAAAACTGCTGCCTAAAGTTATTTCTAAAAGTTAGGTGCAGCGTGGCATAGAAATCCATGTATTGTAAAGTGAAAACAACAATGTAAAAAACTGGGTTAGCATGAAATCGAGCCAACAGAAATCAGAATTAGCAACAGCCTTCCTCTACCGGCCACTCACCTTGTTGAATTTTAGTCACTAGCTGATGGCGTGCTAGAATCCGGCTCATCCTGTAAGGAGAGCGCCTCGCAGTCTGATCAAATCGCAAGTACATCTCCTGGCCCTCAGGTGTCATGGAATTTAGATAGTAGCAGCCTGAAGCTGGGGTCCTGGGTCCCTGACTGAACATCTCGGCAGATTTCCCTTTTGCCACCTCAGTCTGCCCTGTGGCTGTTCCCGGCTGTCTCCAGTCTCAGTAAGGGAGCGAGGCACCAAGCCCGGCGGAGCTCCACACACCAGGCGATTTTTAAAAAGAAGAAGGAGTGCCAAAAGCCGCAACTCAGAATTCCAACCCCCGGCCTTCACGTGACCTCGAGCAGCCAATCAGAAGAAGAAAGGAGAACGGGACCGTAAGCAGTCAGTCCCCAGCCCCCTAGATGGGCAGTTCCAGCAGCTCTGATCCCCCCACGGTGCTGAAGGCAAATGCCAGCGTTTGCGGTGCCTCAGAGCTGACTAAACGCCAGGAAGCAGCGCTCACTAAACGAGTTAAAAAGAGAAAGGTGGAAGAAAAGGCAGTAGAAGAAAACTGAGCCCTGGGCATAGATTTCCTTGGAGGCTGTAAAAGTTACAGAAAGCACGTTTGCTTTCTCCAAAGGCAGCTGCAGACAGGTAACAAATGGGTGTGATAAACGTCTCCAATGAAAAACTACTCCAAATAAGCATCAACAGCTGAGTATGCTAGCACCCTTCCTTACAAAGAATGAATCAAATAAAGCTCTTCCAGTGAAAAATAAACTTTCAAGTGCTTTAACACCCAGAGTAAATACACTACAGACTCCTGACCTTCTGCAGTGGGAGGCTGAGAGCTCTCACAGATGACTGGGAGAGGCAAAGGGCATACACATATTTGTTAAGTATCTATTTCCCTTTAATTTTTCGACACCCCCAATAGTTAATCGCCAAGAAGCAAAATAGTCATGAAGAACCGATCACATTTAAGACACTGCCACGCATCACTGGAAAGATTCAGATTTATGCTGCCAAGCTGTCCCAGATTTAAGGACCAGAAGAGAAGTTACGCAAAAGCTTAAGGCTTTCACAAACCTTACGTAAGAGGTGTCTCAAAAAAGACACAAAGACAATGTTGGGGGAGCGATATTATTTTCGACTGGGGTGATCGTAGCGGGGCACACAGAGAAGACATTTGGGTGGGCTTTAAAAAAATGAGTGTGATTCTGACAAACAGAGCCTGAGGAGGTCTTTGCACTAGGGTCTATGCCCACACGTGTGGAGATCAGGAATCAGAGTATGTGTTTAAGGAAACTGTGAATAATTCCATTTGGCCATTTCCAAGTATACATATGGGAGTAATTAGAATTTTCCCCCATATTTTTCCGCTTTAATATTATTTGATGTGAAGAGAAAAAGTCCATAGAAAACATTGTTGAATTCTGAGCCTGGGGCTAAATGAATAAAGTTCTTTGAAAAAGAAGCATATGGCCAAGTTGTTCTTACATTTGGCTGGCTGAAACTGAAACAGCCTGGCCTGTGATTTATAGTCTTAATGATGAAAAAACTCTCAAAAGTTTAACAGGACTCAACTTAGGACCCCAATTCTTGTTACTGTGGCTAACGGTGGTCAGCCCTAATGCTCTTCCCTGTGGGAATTTTTGCTGGCCTGATTCTGACCAGTGGCAGCTCACCTCGCATGACTATCCTACTACGTAAATGAACAGAGCCTACAGTAGAATATACACTCTCTCATGGCAATTGTGAGCCTCTTCCGATAGCTATGCAAGAGTAGCCAAGCATTAGGGTTTCAATCGCATCACAGTAGAAGAGGAAAGATCTCAATGGATTATTTTGTTCCCTTTCCATTCTTATTTAGGGTTTGATCAGAGTTTTGCTATTCCAGGGCATCTTTTGTGGAAGGTGAAAGGGATCTAAGGTCTAGTGGCCCTGGTATGCCAAAAGCATGGGCAGTAATGGTAGACAGGTTTAGCATTACACTTCAGTATTAGATCCTGTAATTTAATTGAATTAAATTCAAATCACATCAGAATCCAAGCTCAGGTCCAGCTCTGGATGCCCTCTGATGGAGAGGTCAATGCCAGCTACTTTGTGCACGTGCTTTTGTTTTGATAGGCCACCATTAGGGACATCAGTGCCATTAAACATGTGTTCAAGCCAGACAACTAGCAGTTATCACTTTTTCACTGGGAGAGAATGGAAGGAGAATGGAGAGGGAAAGACCATGAACTTAGCAACTTGGGATAGGTTCCAAAAGCTAAGCAAGGGGAAGGTAAAGGCTGGAAATAAAATCTACTTGTTTTATAGCTGTGAATAACACTTAAAGATTGGCCATTCCCAATGCCAGGCTGGTAGTTCATTATTGACTTGGCTACATTTTAAAAATAAATGGAATGAGCCTCTCTGAGAAGCACTGCAGTGTATCATGCCCAGTTTAGTATTAAAAAAAAAAAAAATCACAGTGCCTCCATTCTACACTGAAAGTCCCAAGGTGTTTTTTTCTGAAAACATCAAGATCATAAACATGTATTCTTTGATATATATGTAAACAGATGCAACAACATGAAACATAGTATTTCATAAGAGATTGGCAATGAAGGACAAGAATTAAATGTAAATTAAGGAAAAAAAGGAATTTTGATTCCCTGATTAAAACAAAGACAACTTAGAAGAAAGCCTAATTTTTCTAAAAATCAGTTTAAGTTTTAATAAGGGGATCTATGAAGGATTACATATCAGCATTTCTGTCTTCTCTATCATGACAAGTTTGATTTTATGGTTCAAGTAGTAGCTATAAATCCATGTGACTGCTCACCATGTTTTTGTCATTTCAAATGTTCAAAATACCATATTTAAAGCAGCTAAGTAACACTTTTCTTATTAGCACCGTTAATGCCTTGTTTTATGCTAATGTATTGCTATGAAATCCACACCCTTTTGATGAATATTTTTATTATTTAGTCCTAGTGATCAAATAATTACCACTGGGTGGGCAGCTCTTTCTGTTTGTTGTAAATGTAAAAGTGAGAAATTGCTAATAATCTTCCTTGGGCTGATACTGTCTCCATTCAACTAGTTGAGAGAATTCTTTGTCTTTACTGGTGAGTGAGAGAGGTCCAAAGAAATCAGAGAGAAGGAGAAAGTGCTGAACACCCAAGTGTATCTTTCAAGACTAATGCTGAATTCCTTCCTTTCTAATTCCTTTTAAAAATGGAGAAAATGGGTGCGTGGGTGGCTCAGTTGGTTGAGCGTCCAACTCTTGATTTCGGCTCAGGTCATGATCTCAAGGTTCATGATTTTGAGCCCCACGTCAAGCTCTGTGCTGTCAGCATGGAATCTGCTTGGGATTCTCTCTCTCTCCCTCTCTCTCTGCCCTTCCCCTTCTCTCTCTCTCTCTCAAAATAAATAAAATAAACTTTAAAAATAAATAAATAAAAATGAGGAAAATGGATGGTGCTAGTTTTTAGTTTTCACCTCTTTTCCTCTTTCCTAATTTGGTCAAGAGCAATCTTCACTTAGACTATTTCGGGGTTGGAATAAACAGATGAATACTGAGAGACCCAAAGAGAGCAATGAACAGGGGAAGGGGGAAGTGGGAGGAGCTAACAGTGTTGAGCTCCTTGTATGTACCAGGCATGTCTTTAATTAATGTCTGTGGTCTTCTATTTTGTAGAACAGGAACCTAAGACTCCCAAGGATGAAGAGATGTCCCAGGTCATACAGCAACCAAGTGTAGAGCCACTGTCTATCTCCAAGCTGATGATATTTTAACTCTTTCCACTATCACACACAAGGGACAGGGAAAGGAAAATTGTGGCACTGAGAGGGTGCTGGGGACACTGGATAGAGGAAAAAATTTTAGAGGGATATACTGAAAATCATCTTAATCCTGTATAATTTCATGTGATACCGGAACGCTTAAATGAAAATACAGTTGACCCTTAGATACCGCATATTTATTTGCGCAGGTCTACTCCCATGCAGATATTTTTCAATAAATATATTGGGAAAAATTTGGAGACTTGCAACAACTTAAAAAACTTGCAGAAAAACAACAAAGCCTAGATATACTGAAAAAATTTTTAAAGAATTTTGAGATTATTGTGAGAATACAGTACATATATAATACATATACTAAATATGTGTTAATTGACTCTGTAGTACCAATAAAACTTCAGGTCAAGTTGGTACTAGTGGTTAAGTTTTCAGGGAGCCAAGTTATATGCAGACTGCATAGGGGTTGGTGCCCTAACCCCCTTGTTGTTCAAAGGTCAACTGCATAGGATTGGCTAAATTGGATTGGCTAAACTGTTGTAGTGGTTGAGATCTAGGTATCTAGAGAGCAAACTACACAGCCCAGAGCTTTTAATTAACCAGTGAGAACCATGGGCCCTCTTTGGAGCAACCCAAAGCTAAGAACTGGAGACCCACCCACTCCCACCCTAATCCTAAAGTGCAGAAGCAGCTTGACTGTCTTTTTGTTTAAAAAGCACATTCCTTTTGCAGGGTAGGCTCTTTGCCCTCTGCTTTCTGTTCATCCTCAAGGCTAACTCTGCATATGGTCTTACCTTTTCTAGGGAATTTCTTCCCAATGCAAATGCTCCAAATACAGTCAAAATTCTGAAACTTGACCTCTAAACAAAACTTTTGGTACCAAGTCTTTCGGTAGATGATCCTAGAGTAGTGCTCAGTGGAATCTTAGGTACACATAGAAGAAAGCTAGGTGTGATTTTACAGAAGCCAGGAATGACTCCCGTGCTTTCATCTGTCTACTACTCCTTTTCCTCCTTCACATGCATTCCAGCTTCCTCATCAGCCTGTTCAGAGGGAGCCAAGGTAGTCCTGCCAAGCAGGGAAATGTTTGAGATACAAGTGGTAGGCGGAAAAAAGCAGAACCGATTTGCAAAGCTGCGTTTGAGATTACTTGAATCCAAACGTTGTGGGTTAATGGCAGAGCCTTCCTGTGGGTTCTGAAGCTCACTTTGAGGATTTCCACCAATTGATTCGTGGAGCCTGTGTCCAACCCTGTGCCAATAAGCCTTCCCAACATGCATGCACCACATGCCCATTGACCAATGCAGGCAAGCCAGTGAAACTAACATTCATAGCCATGACCAGGGCCCTCCATGAAAAGTTTCAGAGCGGATTCTCTTCTGATTCAGCTTTACCAGCTACAGACCATGTCTCCCCCATTTAGAGTCCAGCTCCTGTTGCTGGACTTGGGGGTGGTAATAGGTTTGCTTTATTTTGTCTCTCAGCCCTCCCTACTGTCTTTGGTTGACTTTGCCTCTATGGGTCTCCAAGAGCACATGCACTGCCCTTATGCCATCCCCTGGGGACCCAACCGTCAGCCCCGGTTCATATGGCAAGCGATCTGGTCTGACTTGTCCTGGGCTCATTGCCTACACCCATCCATTCCAGCCAAACCAAAATTCTTTCACTTTGCTAAGTTGTTTCAAAGATTTGGAACTGTGTGATTTACTCTTTTTTCACCCTGTCAAAACCTATTGCCTTCAGAAACATTTTCATGACTAATGCAAAAATATTTAGTATGAACAGTCATGTTAATACCTGTAAATAGTCATTATGTGGCACATTAATTAGATTAGCTTGTTACATACAAATATGGAATCCACTTATTCATTGCAACTCCTATTGGCATAAAGTTTTTACATCTTGGATTTGGAAAGGATATTAAATATCTTCTAATCCAACCACCCAACTACTATACAGATCAATTAAGTAATACTCTACCCACATATATGAAGTGTTTTTATTTCACTGAGGACGACAAACTGTTTAAGAAAGTTTTTCCTTATAATTTCCATCCACTGGCTCAATTGCTATCTTTTAGATTGAGTCCAGTCTGTCAGTATCTCTTTAAGAATATGGCTCCCACCCTAAACTTAGAGCTCTAGAAACAGTCAAGCACAGTAGCTCATGATACAATATGTGAATACCTCCTCCATTCAAGGCATTGTATTTCTGCTGATCCAGTTTAAGATACGGGATGTTGGATTTTTTTAATCTATATTTACTCAATCATTAATTCAGTATGGACTGAATGCTTGTACAGCACTGTAATAAGTATGGAAGCCACAAAGGTGATTACATGTGGTTTCTGCTCTCAAGGGAGAGTCTGCCAGGGAAGATAGAAGAGATTCACCATTACACCAATGTTAAGTGTTATGTCACAGATTCTGTTTTACAGCCAATCTAAGTGCTTAAGCCTTGTGGTATTTATGTATCTTCACAAAATGTGCTGCTAAATGAGTGTTCTCTATTCTGTATTTAACAAATGACCTTTCAAACTAAAGAACAGGTCTTTCAACTTATTGGAATTATTGAGATATTTTCAGTTCCGGATTTTCTCCTCCAACTATTTAATTCTACCTTGTTCGTTGATGCAGCTGACAAAAATACCTATATTTTTAAAGCATAAAATGAATAGTTAAGTGAGTTTGGAAAAAGGTAAAGTAAGTGTAGGAAAATAATGAAGCTAAGGCTGAAATCAGTTTACAGAACTATAAGCCACACAATTCTGTACATTTGTAGGAGGTGGCTGAAGATTCCTATGTGACAAAGCAAAAGGAAAATAAGATCAATTACAAAACCCAGCATACCCATAAGATAAAAACAAAAAGGTGATTCAAGATAAACACAGATCAACAGATATTGAGACCCCCCCAAGAAAACTTTTCTCATAAATAAAAGGCCCTCATAAAGAATTAGCATCTTCAATGATACTGGATCTGGTAACAAAGTTGAGCTCATAATATCTTACCTGCCTCCTTCAATGCCAATAATAGTAAAATAACAAGCACTATTTCGGAAAAGTAGCTTCTATGAGGGCCTCCAGGAAACATGATATAAGTATGCTCTTCACTGTGATCATCTAAACTATGCACTAAACAATATCACTTCCCTACTTAAAATACATCAAAAGTTTTCCATTCCACCTAGAACAAAACCCAAACTCATTACCTGGCCCACAAGGTCTTGCACAATCTACTCCCTGCTTACCACTCCCACCTCATCACCCAGCCTCCTCCACTTTGCTACCTCAGAATCCTCTTTCCACACATGCTACCCCTTAGCCTGGATTCTCTTCATGGAGTCCTTCCATCCCTGGCTCCTTTTCAGATTTCAAGTATCAATTTAACTGGTATATCTCAGGCAAGCCATCCCTGTTTGCTTTACCTAAGCAGAAGCAACACTCCATTTATCTCTATAGCACCTTCTAAATCTATAACCACAGGGACCCCTGTGTGGCTCAATTGGTTAAGCATCCGATTTCAGCTCAGGTCGTGATCTCGTGGTTTGTGGGTTCTATCCCCACATTGGGCTCTATGCTGACAGCTCAGAGCCTGGAGCCTGCTTCAGACTCTGTGTCTCCCTCTCTCTCTCTCTCTCTCCGCCCCTCCCCTTCTTGCACTCTGTTTCTCTCTCTCAAAAAATAAACATTAAAAGAATTAAAAAAATAAATTTATAATCACATATTTATTTGTTCATTAACTCACACATTGCCTTTTGCCCCCAGCAGATTTTCATGACTGAACCGTGTCTATTCCATTCACATTCTACACTCAGTGCCTTTCACAAGGCCTGGCACATAGTGGGAAATCAATAGCAATTGGTTTAATAAATGATTAAATAAGTAATCGAACAAATGATAATTTGAATTTTCCAAAGATCTGGAATGTCTACAATGTCTACAGGAATGGATGCATATTTTTGAGGCAATCATCATAAATTTTGCTGTTGTTACTACAACATTTGGATTGGATAAGGATTGGACAGTAGATAATTCAAGGTGTTATTCTCCGGGGTGGGGGAGGAGGGAGGACTTAAATGTATGTATTTCACTTTGTTGGTTAGTGGCAAAAGTATATGCTTTGACCATCAAACCGAGGGCAGTTTAAGGTTTCTTGGGAATATTAGGGAGCCTGGAGGGATGAGCAATCCTTGCCCCCTCACAGAGAGAGGCTGAAAGCCATTTAAAAAAGAAAGAAAGAAAGAAAAGCTATCTTCCTGAGCTTTGAGTCAGCCTGAACACCTGCTGTGCCTTCAATTACAAGGCAAACAACATGGGGCTGATTGTTCTTCATGGACCCATGCTGCATCTAGGTTACCAACCACCTCTGCTTCTTCATGCTGATAAATATCTTTTAATAATTCTTTCAAGAGTTTTGGTGGAAACTTTAATCAACTTACTGTCTGGTATTTTCTAGAACCTATGTGTTTTTGCCCTACTTGAAAATAATGGTAATTGCTCATTTTTGGTGTTTCTGTTCTTTTCTTTCTTTATGGATTGCCTCTATTACTGGATGGGATCTTTCAGTCTCTTAGGTGGGATTTGTCTGCACTTAGAAATTTATCCTCATTTACATCAGATTAGATTCTATAAACTCTGTCCCTATCTTAAACAAGTGAATATATTTTTCAATGTTGACTCAAATTATAATTTGAATATAAAAAGGAAGCTTGCTCATTAAAGAAATCCTATGATGAGCCCTTTGGAAAATCCTTTATTGATTCTCCACATTACTTGTTTTGTAAATATCTGATATTGCCCAATGAAAGGTACACCATTATTTAGATTGTATGCTGACCTGTTGCTCTGGAACCAGTCTCCATTCTCTATATAATTGCTTCCCATCTGGTGTCATGCAACAGTTGGGCACTAAGAAAGGTTTGTAAATAATCATGGCCCACAAACTGGAAGAATAAGAGTGTGGGATTCATAATGCAATTGCATTTCTTATATATTTAAACTAATATAAGTTCTTGGATATATTTAGCTCAGTACACTAAGAATATGATAGAATGTTTTTTCTCCTTACTCCTAATACAAGACCATTAATCTATACTTTAAAGAATGGCAAGTATCAGGAGGAGTAACAGCATTAAAACACATCCTACAAAGAAAGAAACACTACAAAATTGAGAAGGTACCAAGATAGCTTTCTAGAACCCTAGAAACCAGTATCAGTGGAACTTTGAGGTGATGGGGAAGACACATTTCATGGTTTATGGCTGGACAATAAGGGGAGATTCCACTTTTGGGTTGGGAGGAATGACTTGACCAAAGGTGATTCTGCTATAATGAAAAACTGATTTTTTGGTGGCATCTTGTTTCTCATAAATAGAGACAAAGCCACTAATTAACATGTGCCACAGTACCTTTCTTTCACCCTTTCCTAGTCAAATATTTCTAGTGCATAGTTCATGCCAGGCACAGTGCTAGGCACCAGTGGTACAAAGATGGACAGAGTGGTACAAAGAGGGACTGTCCCTCTTTTCCACAGTATGATTTATCATGGCAAAAGCTGAGGACAGTTACAACCACCGGACTTGATCATATAACAGAGTGTGAAGAGGCGACTGTAGGAGCAGAGTAGCCAGATCAGAACAGGACCAAATTCATTCTGCACAGCAGGAAACGCAGTGCTGAGCCTGAACGGATACATATCTGGGTGAGATTAAGGTGAAGACAATATCAAGAAAAACGTGGTCATGAAAAAGAAAAAAAGAAAAAAAATACATTAATACTTTCCTATGTGATGCTCCCTCTAGTTAATAAGAAGAATTAGTATTTCAAATCATCATGTTACAGAGACCTCCCAGATACTAAGACTCAACTTGGGAGCAGACACCCCTCCCCTAAATGTTCTACATGAGTCATTCTCCCATTTCCCCACCAAAGCTCTAAAGTGGGGGGATACTTTTCAGCTACAGCTATTTCCTAGAAGTACTCAACTTTTTAGAAGAAGGTGAATTCACTATGGTGAATAATGGTAAAGAACTAAGAAGGCAAACTGAATTCAGGATTTATAGGCTTGGGCAGAAGTAAGAGAGGTCTGCCAGAAGGGTTCATAGGGACAACATGTGTAGGAAGTCCTGAATCTATCTACCCATCAAATGGTACTCTGGCATTGTGACAACAAGCTATCCTTTGCCTAACCAGCTTTCAAAATCAGTACAGTGGTACTTAAAAAAAATTTTTTTAATGTTTATTTATTTTTGAGAGAGAGAGACAGAGCATGAGTGGGGGAGGGGCAGAGAGAGAGGGAAACAGAATGGGAAGCAGGCTCCAGGCTCTGAGCTGTCAGCATGAGCCCGACATGGGGCTCGAACTCAGGACCGTGAGATCATGACCTGAGCCAAAGTCAGATGCTTAACCCAGTCAGGTGCCCCAGTACAATGCAACTTTTAAAGACAAATCAGGTTTCCAAACCTACACCCATGGGTGCTTCTTTGAGTTAAGGGAAGAAAAAGGTATTGCTTGGCTATTATGTCTGTTTCACACAGCCTTTCTGGAGGAGTTCCTTTTTGTTCTAGAATATATGTGTGTTTATAGATCTATAGAGACTGTCTTGAGATTTCTCATTTGACTATTTCTTTAGAGCTTGATGTTTATTGAAGCCTGCAGTGGCCTCTGGCCAACCTCTGAGAGCATAATCATAATCACACTGCCTCCTAAGACACAGACCTGTTTAAACAGACCACGCACACCATACATAGCTGGGCGTGGTTACCTTGTCTTTATGGCGCTCCACCAAGATGACTCACACTAATCAATCACGGGAAAACACAAAATACCAAAAATGTGTTTGCTACACAGAAGGATAGAGAATACCAAAAGCTGCTCTTAGCCTTTGATGAGCTTCTTTCTCTCATTCTCTAACTCAGGGGATGTCAAGGACTATTCTTGGTCTTGGTTTCTTTCTCAATTTGGATTACCTTAGAAAACCCAGTCCCATAGCATTCTGTTAATCAATCAGTGTTTGTTGTTGCATTTGGAAAATGAGGAGCACAAAATGGTGCAGTATCTACTACAATTACATTTTGTAAAAAAAATAAATAAAATTAATTAATTACTTAAATGCATGGTAAAAAAAAAGATTAGAAGAAAACACATCAAAAACACAATTGTGTCCATTTTTAGGATGGTGGAATTATGGGTGATGTCTTTTAAATTTCCATTTTCCAAATATTCTGTCATATGATTAATTATTTTTTTTATATAATGAGGGGATCATTATCCAGTGATAATCATCTGATAATCATTACCCAGTGAATCATGTCAGGAGGTGTGGAGAAGGACCTCGGCCTCAGTTTATTTCCAACTGCTTCTGTGTCTCACAGATATAAGACAGGAGATAAATCTGCACAAAAATGATAGATATGGTCTAACACAGCTTGAACTTCCTTAGTGCCTAACACGGTATTAGGCAAAACCCCAGTGTTCAAAATAAGAGAAAGATTAAGAGAAAGAGAAAGAGAAAGAGAGAAAGAGAAAGAGAAAGAGAAAGAGAAAGAGAAAGAGAAAGAGAAAGAAAGAGACAGGGAGAGAGAAACAGAGCGGGGGGGGGGGAGAAGTGTATGGATTCCATTTTCAAAATGCTTCTCACATCCATTCCTTCTTGAGTTACTTCCTCCACTGTGTAGGGACCAGCCCCCGAGCCTAGATGACTCTGACAGTCCAGCTTGTGTCTCTGTGTCCACTCTTGCCTATCTGAGTACCACCTGAGCATCACAGAACACTTAGCTTCTCAGGATAGCACTTCCATCCTGTTAGTCTCCTGTTGCAAAATACCAAATAATGTCCCAGATCTACCACTTATTGTGTAAGGTTCTGAGTCGCTTAAGGTGCCCCTTTCCTTATCTACACGCTTTATATGTATATACATATAAACAAGCAGGCCAAGTATATATGATAATCATTCTGTTCCCATCCTTTGCTTCAACTGGATTAGCGTTTAAACCAAGAAAAAAAAAATGACTAGTTGAAAGAGGACTTTGTATCACTTCTTGAATGTCACTTTTTGGGGAAAGATGCACTGAGAGCACTAAGAACTGTCAACTGCACAAGACCCAATCTCTAGATATGTGAAAGGATCTTCTCAGCTATTCTTGGGTTTAAAACCTGGGAACAGAGGGGCGCCTGGGTGGCTCAGTTGGCTAACATCCTACTTCAACTCAGGTCATGATTTCGAGGTTCTTGAGTTCAAGCCCTGTGTCAGGCTCCATGCTGACAGCTTGGAGCCTGGAGCCTGCTTCCGATTCTGGGTCTTCCTCTCTCTTGGCCCCTGACCCATCTCAAAAACAAATAAACATTAAGAAAAAAAAAATCTAAAAAAAATAAAAATAAAAATAAAACCTGGGATACATAACATGTTATATCCTTACAGCTGTTTTCTAAGAATGGATTTTTAGTTCAGTTTTAAGCATACTAAAGTTCTTAACTCCCAACAATGAGAAAAATCCATTTAAATAATATAGTGGTGACACCAGGAAACATTTGGACAATGTGTTCCATATACTTTTTATCCAAATACTTCCTGAAAATTGACTCAGAAGTGCTGTGCCAATTGAAATACTAGTGTATTTCAAATTCTAATTTAAAAAGAAACTTTTAAAGGCATTATCCTTTTCTGAGAGTGGGGGAAGAGAAAATGAATTTAATGTTAAAAAGCAAAACAAAACAAAACAGACTTGGCCCATAATGACTCAGATCTGGACCCAGGAGGTCCTTTTTAGTATCTCTTGGGTCCCCTGTGGTCAGGGTTGGGAAGTCATTCTGTGGTTCTAAATTTTGCACAGAAGCAACCTCTCCATACCATATTTTTACCACGCCGCTCTCAATAGTTAGGTGAATGGGCACAGGCATTTGGAATCACTTTTATTCAACAACTGTTTTTTGAACTCCTACTTTTTGCCAGGCAATATTCTTAGTGCTGGGAAGGCAGCAATGAATAAAACAAATAACGATCAGTGTCCTAGTGAAGCTCCTGTTCTAACCAATGAACATAACAGACTGGGTTTATTAACCTATGATCTATGAGCCACCTAAATTCTGGAATTGTTTACAAAATTTTGTGCGTACCTTTATTTTTCTAGAGCATAGACTTTTAGATGTTATTGGATTTTCAAAATATGCTGTAACTATCCAAGACTTTTTTAAATGACTCTAAGGTATAGTTCTAGAACACACAGAACTGTGGCTTTAAAGTCAAGTCAACGTGTGTTCAAAGTCAGGCTCTGCTATTTATTAACTATATAAGCTTGGGCAAATAAAAATTCATTCATTTTTCCACACCTCTGTTTTCTCATCTATAAAACTGAGGTTAGGCCTCATAAAGCTCTCATGGGGATTGAATCAGATCATGTATGTGACTAGCACACTGTAAGGTTAGTGCCTTCTTCCCCATCCTCATCTTGTAGGTTCTGATCCAAAATACGAGTGAGACTTTTGAATCAAGTTCAAAGCACAACGATAGAATGGTTGCCTTCAACAGCTCAGAGTTCTCATCCCGAGAGGCTTTCGATTTCAGTGCCCTCAACCATACCGGAAATGCCATAGGTTAGTGAAGAAAGTCCTTTCAAAACTACAAGTTTATGGTTCCATGAAATCACCAGCATTATATGTACCAAAAAGGTGGATGCCTAGAATTTTCTTTGGTGAGTATTTTATGACTCCGTGAACAGCCAAGCGTTGTTCTTTGATACTCTAAGTGGAATAAATGCTTGTATTAAGCTATATTAATGTTATTCGGTACAATTCTCTTAGTGTAACTCCAGAAAGACAATACTCATGATGATAATGAAATTGTTCATTTGTTTAGCATTTTATAATTTTTGAAGACTTCAAAGTTATAAACTGAAGCCCTTCTTTTTACTTGATAATGAACACAACGCTTTATTTTACTTTTTTTAATTTTTATTTTTAGAGAGAGAGTGGTCAGGGAAGAGGGGCAGAAGGAGAAAGAGACGATCTCAAGCAGGCTCCATGCTCAGCACAGAGCCTGATGTGGGGCTCGATCCCACGCCCCTGGGATCATGACCTGAGCACTGTGCATTTCCCTTATAGCCTGTCCCAGTTGCATTGTGATATGGGTGGGGGAGGGGTGAGCATTAGATTAATTAGGATTAGATTAATACCTCCCCTAGTTTGTACATCCTATGAAGGCAGGGAGCATGTATGTTACTGCTCATTATTGTATCTAAGAATTTGGCCCAGTGCCTGGCACATAGGACTGAATAGTAAATTTTAGTAGAACGCACTGTTGGGTGAAAGGCAAATAGGGCATCTGACCACTCAGTGGGGTTGAAGCATGGGAACCCGCTGCCTTCACTATTACTTTATCCCTCCTCCCCCACCCTGTATCTTCTCTTCTCTCTCTCCTCTTCCGGATTGGACTCTGTTCTAATTAAAGATGTGTAAAGATGTGTCTTTTAGGTTAGTATGTTAAGTCTTGGTTTATAGAGCAGGACTAACTTAGGGAAAACTGGAAGCTGCTGATACATATCGAATGTCACTCTCTCAATCAAGTTCTGCCCTGGGAATTTCCACCTTGAGTTTCTTTTTCTTAGAAAACCTGGGCTCACCCACTTATTTTTAAATTGTTCTCAGAATTATAGCCCTTCTTTCACCCTTGTGCCTCCAAGCAGACCTCATGCTTATGTAGAAGTAAAGGGAGAAAGATTGATACGACCAACAAAGCAACATTAAGCCAAAGGAAAGTCACTGTGTTGCCCTAAAGATACTGAAGTTTTGAGAAAAGCTGGCATTAGCAAACACCTACCTGGAGGAAGCATGGAAGGAGAAAATGATGATGATGCCAGCGACACAGTAATGTCCTCCCACATGCCCGACGCTGAACTACAAGGCTTTGGAAGAACTGCATCTAATATCTGTTAGGTGGAAATAAGTGCAGGTTTGGGCTCGTTCACCTTCAAACCTAGAGAACAGAAGTAGCGAGAGCTGACATCTGTTAACACTCTGTGTCCGGCACCATTCTAGGTCCTTTACATACATGTCTCATCTAATTCTCAAAACAACCCTGTGAGGCAGTTACTGTGATTTCCTCATTTTACAGATAAAAAAACTGACCTCCTGTATTCCTTCCTCCTGCCTCTTCAGCTCCAGTTTTTCGCATTTCTAGTTGCCGGGGTAATCCTCTACAGTGTAGTTCTGATATATTATTTATAAACGTGGAGAGGTGCCCCCATGATAAAAGGATGAAATCCAAATTCTTTGGTCCAGTAGTAAAGGCCTGTCATAGTAGACTCCATTCTGGTTGTCTGAAAAAGCCTTGAAAGTTTTGACGTTTGTAAGGAAAGAGATTTCACTCCTGTCCCCACTGCCTGTGAAGCTCTCTTCTCTGTTCCTTTAATTCCTACTCATTTTTTCAAGACCTGACTCAGTGGCCCCCTTCTCTGGGAAGGCTTTCCAGGCTGTTCTTGCATATACAGCTCCTCCCTCTTCTGTCTTCCTCTGAAACTTATTTATAGTCACTGGGCACTTTCGTTCTGATGTCCTCTCTTACCGCTCTTATTATAAGCTTATTGAAGCCCACAAGATGTCCCGTACATGTTTAAATCCCCATCTTGATCCTGTCTTTTGCATCCCTCAGAGAGGCAGTGAGGCATAGTGGAAAGAGCACAGCTTGGGAGCCTTCAAGACTTAGGTTCAAATCTTGATTCCTCTTAATGGATGGATAGCTCTAGACTTCACTCAGCCTAAATGTCCTCATTTGCAAAACAAAAGGTAATGATACACACCTTGCATTGTACAGTCTTGGGCACAGAGTAAGGGTTCGAGAAATTACTATCTGAATTTTTGATTGACAGATGATACAATAACTGCTGGCCAAATTCCTAAGAGCCAGAATTCACACAAGGCATATTATATTATATACTGGTATTTAAGTACTATGTTCTCAGGCTTGTCAGCGAAATTAAGGAAGAAGAGTGTACTGCATGCCAGTGATATCTAGAGAAGCTTATTCCTTTATGGGGCACCTGGATGGCTCAGTTGGTTAAGCATCTGATTTCAGCTCAGGTCATAATCTCACAGTTGGTGAGTTCAAGCCCCATGTCCGGCTCTGTGCTGACAGCTCAGAGCCTGGAGCGTGCTTCAGATTCTGTGTCTCCCTCTCTCTCTGCCCCTCCCCCTCTCGTGCTCTGTCTCTCTCAAAAATAAATAAACATTAAGATTATTCCTTTAAATCCAAGTGGTAAAGTAATGATTAGCACTGTGCACATTCAATGAGAAGGAGTTCCAGAAGTGTTTGTAGTTGAACCACATTCCAGCTTATATCTGATAACAGAATTTTCATGCTGGAAACCTGGAAACCTAGGATCCCCAGGCAGCAGAAAACCTCAAAAGATTTCCAGTGCTTGTTACTGATAGTGAGGTCGACAACCAGCAGCCTGGGCAACATCTGGGAGCTTACTGGAAACAGAACCTCCTCCCCAACTGCCCGACCCACTCAGTCAGAATCTGCATTTTAACTAGATTAGCAGGTGATTAGTGGTATATTAAAGTTTCAAGAGGTGCTGTTCCAATATAACCCCCTCTTTTTTTATTTAATATTTTTAATGTTTATTCATTTTTGAGAGGGGGGGGGAGGGGCATAGAGAGAAAAGGAGACACAGAATCCGAAGCAAGCTCCAGGCTCTGAGCTGTCAGCACAGAGCCCTAGGCAGGCTGGAACCCATGGATCATGACCTGAGCTCAAGCCCGACACTTAATCGACTGAGTCAGCCAGGCACTCCTAACCCCCTCTTTCCATCGACCAGGAATATGGGTGTATTGGATTTTCCCAGGTTGTGAAATCTGCCACCTGCAGACACAACGCAGGCTGAGGTGCTTTAAAGTTGATGTTTTTGACCTTTCTACTGAGCCACAGATCCTTACATGATTAGGTGAATGTTTTAGGCACTGCTTTGAATGTTTTTACTCAATTACATCACATTTTTAATATTACTTATCACTGGAAGTAAAATTATTTTTCTTAAATATCTTATTGATTTAGATGGCCTTTAGTTTTAAGAAAAGAGCTGAAGTTTATTGTTGGGACAAAAATATTTTAAACACTTATAGGAGCGTGTTTTAGTGCTTAACATTAATTTCACAGAATTAAATTCTGAAACCCCTCCTTTTACTTTTTTTAAAATTATCAACATTCCATGTGATCAAAAAATCCAGCTTAAAAATACTTGATTTTCCTTGCAGACATAAAGACAAGAATTCTGTATATTTTTAAAACTCCACATCTCTGAATCAAGGAATTCTGTAACTTTGAAGAATGAGGGTTTTTTTTTTTTTAAGTAAAAGTTAATGTTCTTCTGGAACACTTATTGAAATTCTACCTGTTTCTTCAAGATCTACCCACAATGTCGGTGTCTCCCTCTCTCTCTATGCCCCTCCCTGACTTGTGTGTGCTCTTTCTCTCTCTCTCTCTCTCTCTCTCCCCTCTCTCAAAAATAAATAAAAGCATTAAAAAAATGGGTGCCTGGTTGGCTCAGTCCGTTAAGCATCTGACATGGGCTCAGGTCATGATCTCGCCGTTCACAAGTTCAAGCCCCACGCTGGGCTCTGTTCTGACCACTCAGAGCCTGGAGCCTGCTTTGGATTCTGTGTCTCCCTCTCTATGCCCCTCCCCGGCTTGTGCTTGCTCTCTCTCTCTCTCTCTCTCTGTCTCTCAAAAATAAATAAAAAACATTAAAAAAAAGATCTACCCAAAATGTTATTAAAACTTACTAATTTTACT
Source organism: Acinonyx jubatus (assembly GCF_027475565.1). NCBI lineage: Eukaryota > Metazoa > Chordata > Mammalia > Carnivora > Felidae > Acinonyx > Acinonyx jubatus. The sequence continues at coordinate 12,255,984 of NC_069380.1, forward strand.
TACAAAAAATATTGTACCTCCACAGCAAGACATGATCTTGACCAGAAGTGAGTTCCCCCTATTATTTTGTTTTATTTTTCTTTTACTCTGTGTTTTCTATCATAGCTATTTGTCTACTTTTGGCATCTCCTCTACAAAGACTAAAAAGGAAACATTAAAAACTTCATTCAGCAAATATTTACTGATCATCTACTATCAGTGGGAGACTGAGAATACAATGGCGAATAAGATCAATATAGTTAGTATCGGCCTTCAAGGATCTTACGCTACAGTTACGAATTAAAAAATGCTGACCATAATTGGCTGAGAAAAAGAGCCCAAAAGATTAAAGGATTTCATTAGGACACTGATAGCGATTAGCCCCAAGCTTTCGATGTCGAATTGACCACAAGGACCAGATAGATTCATTTAACTATTCTTCACCAGACATTTAAGGAATACCTGGTGTATCTTAGTCACTAAACCTTCAAAGAATTGACAGATGATGATTCATAGTGAGTTAAAGAAGAGTGCACTATGTTAGCCTGGGGATAAAACTGGGGTTAGGTGGAGTCTCATCTCTTTTACATCTCTGTGTCCTCCACAGTGATTAGAGAACACCTTATCCAGAGGAAACATCCAGATGGTTAATCAAGAAAGTAAAATTCACCTTACAGAGTGGATAGAAAATCAGCAGTGAATGTCCCTGTTGCTAAAACATATTAAAACATATGTTGATTATAAATGTTTTAGCAATGGGGATAGTCATGAATTCAACAACTATTTATTTATTATTAGTGAGTATCCGCTAGGTGCCATGTACTATGCTAACCATTAGGCACAAAGAAATGAAAGATGTAGACCCTCCTTACATGGGGGATAAAGTAACAATAGTGACAATACCCTTTAGTAAGTATTATGATATATCAAAACACAGGGTTTTACAGAAAGGTGCAGGATGGCCTTGTCACCCATGTAGGGGTGGAGGGGGCTTCTGGATCCAGTTTGAAGGTTTGCATATATTCCCCCTATCTGTATCTTAGAGCTAGACCCTGGATCTACAAAAGCCCCAGATATACATTAGAATTCAGATTTTATGTAAATCTATCTGTGCTTATACTATTCCTATAACTTCTTCCTTTGGAGAGCACACATAAAAATGTGAACCTCGTTGGTCAAAAACCACCACATATTTTTCATTTATGATCAAATATTTTAAAGAATTACTGGTATAAGAGCAAGTGTGGTGCCTCTTTATCTGTCAGTTTTACCAAAGAGATCGCTCTTTACAAAAGTTTCTGGGCAGACTTCCATTGTTTCATTCCATTATTGGATTTCTTGGCCCTCAACACAAAGGGACTATATTTAGAGGGACAATAGTCCTACTCCACATGGAGCTTTATAGTAGTATTTGCTTCAGGACACTTGGCAAAACCCACGCAGCTGATTGTCTCCAGAGGAAGAACAATTAAATCATGGCCATCTCCTCCCACAACGATCGTCACTGTTGCTTTAGAATTAACCCATTTCCCAATTAGCTGTTTTTAAATTTCTTCCTTTGATTACTCCTACTAAAATGTTTCTGAATATATAAGTGATACACAGTGCACAGAGAAAATAGAGCCTTGATATGCCTTGACATGCCTGACATGGATGTAAGAACAGAGTTCACAGTATATATATATATTAAAAAAAAATTTTTTTTACATTTATTTATTTTTGAGAGACAGAGTGAGACAGCGCACAAGCAGGGGAGGGGCAGAGAGAGAAGGAGACACAGAATCTGAAGCAGGCTCCAGGCACCGAGCAAGTGTTCAGCACAGAGCCCAACGCGGGGTCCGAATCCACGAACTGTGAGATCATGACTTGAGCCAAAGTCGGTCAGTCACGTAAACGACTGAGCCACCCAGGTGCCCCAGACAGTATATATATTTTAAAACTTGGAAAAGTATCTGTCACTATGCATATTTGCATTTCTTGAAGGCATTAAGCCTGGACCCCGTGATCTGTTCATTTATTTTTTCTAATTTCCTATCAAAGTCTCCGCGAAACTTATTTGCCTTGTAAGACTGCACCTTTGCTCCTGTATGGTGCCTGATGGTTGCCCACAATAAGTGTGCTGGGAATCTCTCCAGAGCTCTGGGGTCCGCAAGACCACCAAGGATCTCATGATGGTCATTTTGCCTCTTACTGAGCCCCTTCATCAAATACTTAATTTTGTGATTCTCTAACAAATGCAGCTTCCTGCAGACTTAAAACTGATTGTAGTTGAGAAATTCAGTTTTAAACTTGCACAACCACCGGATGTGTATTAGGCATGATGTTGAATAATTCGGGAAACTGTCTTAATATAAAAGCTCGATCTGGGCAGTTTTGATATAGAAGAGTCCACCCACCATTGTAGTGAGCTTAAGCCCTGTTCCCTCCATGATACCTTCCATGACCATACACTCATTCTTCCCTCTCTGAACTCTTAAAGAGTGTGAAGTGAAATTAAAGAGTTGCGGGTCCAGAGGATGGCTCAGGACCCTAGGGGAAGCCACAGAGCTGGGTGAGGTAAGCCGGAGTCTTCACAATAGGGGCCACAGTGAGAATGGGAGCTATGGGTCAGCTCTCTGCAAGGAGACACCTGACCAAATAAAAGGAAGGTAGAGGAGAGAAGCTGGTGTGATGTCTACATTTACAAAGCACAGGCTGAGCCAGTGATGCAATTGGTGGGCAAACTGGAAAGAAGATCAGGAGAGAAGAGTCGTGTTCAACTGTAGTTTCATCCAAATACACTGAACAACGAACCCTCCTAAAACACACTGGCAGGTAGCTTTCTGTGGTAATCTGAAATAACTGTCCTGTGTTTAGGTTTTCCTATTCCTACCCAGGATATTTGTCACAATTTTTTTTAAATTTGCAATTTTTTAGAGTGTGCACATAACAGCAGAAAAGGCAGCCATAAGCAGATACCAATATTCTTCACTGGGAATGAATGGGACAGGAAGAGTTTCTTTGGAATAAAAGGTATTCCCTCCAAGAGGCGGACTGAGGATGGAGGCAACACATGCTCTTAAGCCCTGACCAGACGATTCCTAATGTTTTTCCTCCAGACAGCATCTCATTCCTAGTAAATGACAAGTATTGTAAGTGACTTACCTCGCATTTGTTTTCTAGAACCTTCCATGGACATTATGCTCCCCTGGGGAAGGAAGGGGATGGCTATGGACAAATGCTAGAGACGTGTAAAGGCCTCTCACTTCCTGGACTGTGGACACTTAGGAACACACGAACACACCGCATGGAGTTGTCTGTGCTCTTTTCGCCCGCAAGTCTAGATGGCGGCAGGCAGTGTCACTCAGTTCTTGGGACGGTGCCTTGCTGACACCCTCCTGGATGCTGGTGGTTCTTCCAGGTATAAATCCATTAACGATGAGATTTCATGAAAGAAAATTATTATGGGATTGCAGAGGGGAAATATATACTTAAAAATATTTTCCTGGGATTACAATAGAGTGCTTTGTACCCTCCAGGCTTCTCTATATGTGAAAGTTAACACATCTCTAGGCTGGAATTCAGTCCATCTGCACAAACTGATAAACAGCAGTGCCTCCATCACTGTGGGCAACCTAGCAGGGCAGGTTAATAAAATACTCCCAAATCTCTCATGATATTAAACTTGCACTGCTGGTTCTTCTTCTTTCATATTGATAAAAAATAATAAGCCGAATGAATGTGAGCATTCACAAAATGTTATTAATATTCTGAACTTTTTTAAAATAGAAGGCTTTACTTATTTCCCCCTGAATAAAATTCAATATGTGAGATAAAATCTTTTCAGCTTCTACTCTTTGTGTATAAGGCCTCTAGAGACAGCAGGATAGAGCAGAATTTAGGGAGAATCTAAGTTTAAATCCCAGCTAAGTGACTTCATTAGCTGTGCTCTAGGCAGCCTACCTAACCTCTCTGAGCTTCTGTTCCCTTACTTGTAAAATAGAGATAGGAGGTATCTACCTCATGCCATGATTTTGACTATTAAATTGGGTAATGAAGTGCTTTACAAACTGTAAATTTCAGTTATAATATTATCTGTTTCATCACTTCTAGCCTGAAGTTATTCATTTCCTTATTCATTTAGCAAAAAAAAAAAAAAAAATAGTATAATCCTTTTATTTATTTATTTATTTCTATTTTTTAATGTTTATTTATTATTGAGAGGCAGAGACAAAGCATGAGCGGGAGAGGGGCAGAGAGAGGAGGAGACACAGAATCCAAAGCAGGCTTCAGGCTCCAAGCTGTCAGCACAGAGCCCAAGGCAGGGCCAGAACTCACAAACCATGAGATCGTGACCTGAGCCGAAGTCGGATGCTCAATCGACTGAGCCACCCAGGCACCCCTAGTATACTCCTTCTAGGCCCTGGAATACAGAGATAAAATTATAAAGGTCCGAGTTTCCAGAGAATACGCCAGGCTCAAGGAGAATAGGTAGCCATGGTAGGAAATGAAGCCAATGGTGGTGCCAAGTCCTGGTCTCAGCGTAAGTGGAAAGCAACTTAATAGGTAGAGACATTATTTACACTATGCTTTCCTTGCATGTGATTATCTTAGAAACTTCCATGTAAGTGGAAAGATGGTATAGTTGTTTCAATCCCTGAAAAACACCAAATGTCATTGCTCTAAGAAAAACAATAATGCCTCAAGATGTGTCTACCATTGAACATGCGGTTCCTATCGGAGCAAATGGCTATTGTTTTTCTTTCGAAAGTCGTGCTTAAAGCATTGCGTGACACATCCACGTTTTGCTTGACAAAATAGACACAAAAGCTACAATAACATCATACCAACAAATCATTTTTACTGTTTATCTTATGGTTTCCTTTGCTTTGACTATAAAAATCTGAGGTTCCACATTTAAGTCCATGTATGTATTAAAGAGAAACAACTCATTCTGCCCTAAGGAGAAAATGCTACATTCCTTTTTCCCTTTCTCCTTTTCTCTGAATGGCAATCATAGGTTCTAGATGCCACCTAGCTGGGGAAGATAGTCTTTCAAGTTAGAATTCCCTTGTCAGGGGCATTTCCCCCCTAAATTCCTGTCTTGAGAAAGGGCATCCTGCCTTTCCTGCTCCTCCCCCACCCGTCTTTTTCCCACTTCCCTCCTTCCCACCTCCATTCTCTTATTTTCTATGATTCTACATTTCAGCATTTGTGCTGGCACCAGGGTGCAGGTTAAGGTCAAGAGATGGCATCATTAACACAAACAGAAAATGAGAAACCTGTCTATTTTGATGTTTTTGGCATGCATACTTTCTGATATGTTATACTTTCTGCTACGTAGACTTGTTCCTTACAAATGAGTCAGTTTAGACAGTAATGTTAATTTATTTGAGTAGACATGTGGCAACATAGCTCTCTTCTGCAAATAAAAAAAAAATCCTGCTGAATAAGTATGTGGATATCTGTTATCGGACTCAGAGACACATTTTACTTTGGAACATTTCATTCAATCAAAGTAACAACAACATTTCTAATAACAAACAAAAACTGTCCACGAAGAATGATCCATTTGTTGAGTCAGACTTATCATAATTCTAATGAAAGTCTTTCTTTAGGTAAAAACCTTCTCAGTTCTCCCTTAGCCAGTTGTAATGAGTTACCAAATGTTTATATCCTCATTAGTAGAACTGAAGTCTCAACTCAAACCCTTATTTCCTTTTAATCAAAATGGCTAGCTTTTGCTGTCAGATATTTTAAAATCTGAGAATATGAGTAAGAATTGTATAAACATCTAGTAAAAATACATATATAATTTAAAATGTATTGTTAGGAAAAAATTTTTTTTGATTTATCATAAGTTCATTGCCCTAGAGACATATTTTTTGGAAAAACAGGGTATTCAGAATGAAGAATTTGCTACTCCACTGGGAAATGATCATTACTTTTTAATTAATATAAACAAATTGCTTACTTTATTAATTAAAAGTTCACATGAGCCAAATAAGGAGAAGCCTCCAACCCTACTGAATAATTTTTAAGTTTATTTATTTATTTTGAGATACAGACAGACCACGAGCAGAAGAGAGGCAAAGAGAGATAGGGAGAGAGAATCCCAAGCAGTCTCTGCACCATCAGCACAGAGCCCAATGTGGGGCTCAAACTCACGAACCACGAGACCATGACCTGAGCTGAAACCAAGAGTCAGATGCTTAACTGAATGAGTCACCCAGATGTCCCTCTACTGAATATTTTCATTCGTATGCCTTTCAGGCATCCTGATATGGGGTCAGTAATCCTGGACCCTTTGCTTCCTACTTGCTATGGCATCATGCCTAAATATCTTTGCACGTGCTGCTGATCCTTGCCAGAGCGTCCTTCCCTCCTCCCCACCCTTTGGTGAATTTTTACTTATTCTTAAAAATTCACCTTGTACGTCACCTATTCTGGAAAGCATTCCACAACTTATTTCTCCAAATTTCCACTGTCCTCTAATTTGTTGGCTGTCCATGATACACAGAACACCAAGAAAATGTCTTCATCTATCTTGTAGCTGAATTCAAACCCAGGTTTGTCAGGGCACTAAAGCTGTTGTCCTTCCCTACTACCAGCTTGCACTGGTGCTTTATTCCCATGTATCTCATAGTTAGTAATTAAGTTCTTGATACTAGAAGGTATGTTCTTTACAATATACCTTACAGAGTATAGTATATTCTGTGCAGAATGTATATAATTACTAAGAATCTAAGAATATTTAGGTTATAGAAAAAGAAAGAGCTAAAACATATGACACATTTTTTTTTAAGTTGGAAAGCCCACCCTTTCATTGACAGTTACAGTGGTTTATGTAGGCTCTGAATGGTGTGTGTGGTCTACAACATCCTTGGGAAGAAACAACACCAAACACTTCCTAAAATATTTTATCAAGGAAGAGACATATGCCATATCTTCACTGTTGTAAATTAAAATGAGCTTACTCTACCTAGAACATAGTTCCCCTTGGATGCCTGTCTTAGTAACACAAAAGTGACGCAAAAACTACAGTAACTTGATTTAATGCATGAAAGCTCATGGCAAAACTTAACTTCTCCACTTCATTTCATCAAATCCTTCCACTCAACTAATATCTTGCAAGAATATTCATTATGATCTAAGCAGGGCGCCTATTTGGCCCAGCTGATTGGGCATCTGACTCTTAATTTCAGTTCAGGTCATGATCTCATGATTCTTGGGACTGAGCCCCATGTCAGGCTCTGTGCTGACTGTGTGGAGCCTGCTTGGGATTCTCTCTCTCCCTCTCTCTCTGGCCCTCCCCCACTCATGCATGCTCGCCCTCTCTCTCTCTCTCTCTCTCTCTCAAAATAAATAAATAAACATTAAAAAATGTATCATCTAAGCCTCTGGTCAACCTTATTCAAAAGAGGCTGAGAGTTAAAATTAAATAATACAAGTGTGAATTTATTTGCATATACCAGACTTCACATTTTGTATGTATTACAGAAGCTTCCTTTAGGGACTTTTAAATGGCTGCCTCTGGAATGAAAAGAGCTCTCTTAAAGACTCCTGATTGGCTGAGCTATTATCTACTAACAGCATGGTAGCTAGAGACTTTTTGTGATCCCTTTATAATTAAATGAAACAATATTTATGGATTTCAGGGATAGTGTACTTTAAGAGAGAGGATCCCAGACTTAGAGATTTTATAGCCTGGGAATAATCTCAAAAGAGAGTTTAGGAGTAATACTAAAGTTACCTACCTTCTAATTTTGCTGGGTCAAGAAATTCACCACCACCACCATCATTAACACTTAAAAAAATGGCATTTAAAACATCAAAAGGAAGAAAGGCCATAACTTCATAATAAAGAAAAAATTATCAGTTAAAAACATTATATAATATTTTCTCCATGAAGTCATGAAAGTTTCATCAGATTGCCATCCACTCACCAGCATTTTGGAAGCAATGGTCAATGCATCTACATGGTTGTAAATTTATCTTCAAAGTGCATGCCAGGGGCTTCTGTGTTGTCATTTTGCCATGTGGTTCTTGTAGTTAGTAAGTGTAGCTGCTTTAACAAGCCAGGTTCATGAAAGCATTGAGCTTTGATAATAAAATTGAAGTAATTACCATGCTGTATGATTTATCTTTTAAGAATTATGTAAGATTGTTAAGGGGAATGCAAATTGGTGCAGCCACTGTGGAAAACAGTATGGAGGTTTCTCAAAAAAATTAAGAATAGAAATACCCTATGATCCAGTAATTCCACTTCTGGGAATTTACCCAAAGAAAATGAAAAAAAACTAATTTGAAGAGACATACATACCCCTATGTTTATTGCAGCATTATTTACAATAGCCAAAATATGAAAGCAATCTAAGCATAGATCAATAGATGAATGGATAAAAAAGAAATGGTATATATACACAATGGAATATTACTGAGTCATAAAAAAGAACGACATCTTGCCATTCACTATATAACATGAATCGACCTAGAGGGTATTATGCTAAGTAAAATAAGTTAGACCAAGAAAGGCAAATACCATATGATTTCACTTACATGTGGAATCTAAAAAAACAAACAACAATAAAAAAGAAACAGACTCACAAAAACAGAGAACACACTAGTGGTTGCCAGAAGGGAGGAAGTGAGGGGACAGACAAAATACCTGAAAGGAATTAAGATATACAAACTTCCAGTTATAAAATTAATAACTCATGGGGATGAAAGGTATAGCATAGGAAATACAGTCAATAATACTGTAATAACTTTGTATGGTAACGCATAGTAACTATACTTCTCACTGTAAGCATTTTATAATGTATGTACTTGTCAGATCATTCTGTTGTATAACTAAAACTAATATGCCAACTATACTTCAATTAAAAATAAAATTTACAGGGGTGCCTGGGTGGCTCAGTCAGTTAAGCATTCGACTCTTGATTTTGGCTCAGGTCATGATTTCACAGTTGAGGGATCAAGCCCTGTGTTGGGCTCTATGCTGGGATTCTCTCTCCCTTTCTCTCCCCCTCCATCTCTGTCTGTCCCTTCCCCAAGCACATGCACACAGTTTCTCTCAAAATAAATAAATAAATAAAAATTTTTTTTTAATTTAATTTGGGGCGCCTGGGTGGCTCAGTCAGTTAGGCGGCCGGTTTCGGCTCAGGTCATGATCTCCCGGTCCGTGAGTTCGAGCCCCGCGTCAGGCTCTGTGCTGACAGCTCAGAGCCTGGAGTCTGTTTCAGATTCTGTGTCTCCCTCTCTCTGACCCTCCCCTGTTCATGCTCTGTCTCTCCATGTCTCAAAAATAACTAAATGTTAAAAAAATAAAAAAAAATAAAAAATAAAAAAACAAAAAAAATTTAATTTGCCCATGTCACATAATTAGTATGTAATGGAGCCAAGGTTTGAAACCAGGTCAGTCAGACTCAAAGGACTTTAAACAGCATCAAAATCAAAATTAGAACCTTAAAACCTTAAAATTAGATATTGGGATATCATGTGATCCAGGCTTCCATCTTCACTAAGGTATTATATACTTCAAATGATGCTAGAACAAAGTATTATCACTCTCATTTTATAGATGAAACAACAGGGTTACAGAGATATTATAGCCCAGTCAGTTTGGAAAGTAATCCAACAAATAACAATTTACTTATCCTTACTTGTAGAGAACAGCGATTCATTTTAATATAAGAATGAAGGATTCCAGGACATTTCAATGGGGAAAGAATAGTCTTTTCAACAAATGATGCTGGGACAACTGGATATACACATGCAAAACAATGAAGTTGGATCCTCTCACACTATATACTCAAGTTAACTCAAAATGAATCAGAGACAGTAATGTAAGAGTTAAAACTATTAAGCTCTTTTTTTAAGTGTATTTATTTATATTTACAGAGAGAGAACAAGTAGGGGAAGGGCAGAGGGGGAGAAAGAAAGAATCACAGGCAGGGGCTGGATTCCACAAACTGTGAGATCATGACCTGAGCTGAAACCAAAAGTCCAACACTTAACTGACTGAGCCACCCAGGTGCCCCCAAACTATTAAATTCTTAAAGGAAAACATAAGTAAAGATTTTTATGGATGTGGAGAAATTTGAATCCAGAATGCAAAATGTGCAGCTATTTTGGAAAACTGACAGTTCCTCAAAAGGTAAGACATAGAGTTACCATATCACCTAGCAATTCCATTTATAGATATATATCCGAGAAAACTGAAAACATATGTTCACACAAAAACATGTACACGAATGCTCATAGAAACATGATGCATAATATCTGAAAAGTGGGGACAACCCAAATATGCATCAACCGATGAGCAGATAAACAAAACATGGTATATCCATACAAGGGAATATTATTCAGCCATAAAAAGGAATAAAGTACTAATGCATGCTACAACATAGATGAACCTTGAAAACACTGTGCTGAGTGAAAGAAGCCAGACACAGAGGCATACATCATATGATTCTATTTAAATGAAATGTGTGTAATAGGCAAATTCATAGAGACAGAAAGTGGCTCAGCATTGCCAAGGGCTGGGAGGAGGGAGAAAGAGGGTGTGATTTCTAATAGGCATTTGGAGGTGACAGAAATGTGCCAGAATCAGGTGGTGGTAATGGTTGTAAAACTTTGTGAAAATACTAAAAACTACTGAGGTATATACATTTTATAAGGGTGAATTTTTTGTAAGTTATATCTCAATTAAAAAATATTTTTTAAAGAATGTGATTCTAACAATAATTAAATTATCTTTGTGATTCTGGAGAAGCAGCACAGTGGAACGGAAAGAGTGCTGAATCAAGAGACCTGAGTACCTGCCACCTTTCTGCTACCAAGATCACTGTGATGATGGGTCAATTATTCACGCTCCCGGGTCTTTGGTGAGGACTTATCAAATAAGGAGTTGGATTCACAGATGATCTCTAGAGTCGCCTTCAGTTCCGCAGCTCAATGTTTCTAAGTCTATACAAAAACTTAATATTTGTACAAAACCACAACAGAGATGAGATACGTATTTGTATGCTCCTTACCATACTTGTGTAGTTTAATGGGTGAGAGCACACCTTTGCAGGAGCCATACTGTCCAAGCCTTTGAAAGCCCTGCTCAGCCATGTGCTAAATGCCTGACTTTAGACAAGTTACTCCACCTCATTCCTCCTCAGTTTCCTCCTGTAAAACTGAGTGTTAGATGACTTTGTATTTGGCAAGCACTAATCATAAAGCATACTAATAGATGTTTAAAACAAAATAAAGTGATTACAGCTTTTGGCTACTTCTAGAATTAAAGAGCGATTGCTGAATATCTAGATTGTAGAAAGGGGTGTACCTAGTGATTTTTTTTTCCAAATGTTATTTCTTTCAGTCCTTACACAAAGATTTAAGGTACTCGCTTTACATAAGGAAACAGTCAGCTCTACTGAGTGACTTGGGCCAGGAGCTCTCACGCTAAAGCTCTGCCCCCTCCCCCTCCCCCAGGTCCTCCCAAAATAGAGGCCACACACCAGGATGCCAGGGTCCTGCCTGTGCTGGGATCAGGGCAATGCAGGGTTTCTTGGAATAGTGGATGTGGAGGTTAGCTAACCAGTATGAGAAAAATGACATTCGTCTGAATATGACCTGAAGTTTTATTTCCTTCCTCCAGCTCAACTTACATAATTTTTTCAGAACCTGGAAATTCCCAAAGTATGTTTATACTATATATTTTATGTATGTTTCTCTAAATCACATTTCTATCCATAGATATTTTTTCAAACAATCAAAAGATGGAAATCTAGACAGAAAGCTGGACTAGCAAATTTTCAGGGAAAGTCATGACACCCTCCATCATTCACGTCAGTATACGCACACTCATTCTTCCATTATAAACATATCATTAAAGGTTAGTCATGGACTAGTCGTGTTTCTAATTCTGAATGTTTGAAATAATTTCTAGATTTTTAAGGACATTTACAAGTCACACAATCAACTTTATGGAGACCATTAAACATTGTGCATGTAGGGGCACCTGCATGGCTCTCTTCTGACCCTTGATTTCGGCTCAGGTCATGATCTCACGGTTTGTGAGATCAAACCCCGCAAACTGGGGCTTCTCTCTCTCTCCCTCTCTGTCTCTCTCCTGCATGTGTTCTCTGTCTGTCAAAATAAATAATAAATAAGCATTTAGTGTATTTTATTTGCTAGGAATAACATTTCTATTGTTTAAAACTGACTGAATACTTCTAGGCAGGCCTGTTCCTTCCTCTTTACTTTTGTTTACAGCATTCTCTGCACCTCATAACCCTGATTTCTATTAGTTCCATTATGAATAAAGGTAATAAAAAATAAAAAACTGACATTTTAAGCACTTACTGTGCCATCCCCATTCTTTTACATATTTTATTCAAGCACACAACAACATGATTATTAGCCCCACTTTACAGATGAGAAAACTGAGATATCTGGCCTAAAGTCACATGGCCAGGAGATGGTAGCCCACAAAAACCGGGGCTCTCCCACTATCTAGACCTCATGATGAGTAGGCATCAGTTCTCGTTACTTATCCTCCTCTCCAGCCAAGCCAAAGCCATCTCTTTCCAGAGGCTTTCTACAAGCACCTCTTATTGATAGGAATTTATTTATTTTTTCCTCTATCTTTTCAGCATTTATAAACCCAGTTTTCTAGGACATTAATTTGTTACCTTGGTAATTTGTTTAAGTATCATCAAAGACATGTATTTTGCACATCATGTTTAGCTTTTGTTGAATTATAAAGAAGAGACTGTGATATTTCTCTTGCTCTCTCTCTCTCTCTTTTTTCTTCTGCTATGTCTGACCTGTTCATGAAAGAATGTTCTGAATTAAAGTGGGTGTTCAACAGACATTATCAACTCACCACTCATTAATCACAGTGGTGGGATTAGCATGTGTGCAATCGCCTAACAAACACTATATCTCACTTCAAAATCGATTTCATTTAGTTTTACATTACTACTCACTATTGCATCTAGTATCTTCACTTACAGAACTTTTCGAATCTAATGATGGCAATCAACAAGATTGGCTTATATCTCCTCATTATGTACACAACATGCAAATAAACAGCCCAAAGTTTTAGTAACATGAAACTTCAGAACAACGCAGTTGGCAAGATCTTGACCTACAGGTGAAAGGAGCCCAACATGTGTTGTTTACGCTGTTCTCCACATAGTTTGGCTGAGTAGTTAAACCGCCAGGAGTGCATTCAAAAATGTATCGCATATTTTCCTTTCCTAACAAATGAACCAGAAAATATATTTTGCAACTTGGAAAGGCATGTTTTCTCCAAATACAACTGGAAACTTACATCTGCACATAAAAATGTTGAACATCTTAAAATATGAACAAATGCTAAGGTTTTAGGAATGATCTAACAGCTGTTGCACACACAGATGTGACGTAAAAGCTGCAGAAACATTATTCAGCTATCCAGAAATAGGATCTAAAAGCCTTCTCTTTTGGTACAGAAGAATTCATTTATTTTCCTCTTTTTAAACAAGACCTTTCAGAAGTTAAAAAGAAGAGACTGCTGTATTTAAAAGCTAAACCAATACATGCTATGATAATGTAATAGAGTTTACACTTCTACTAATTTGAACTAATATTCCATTTTTGAAAGATATACAAAGCCCTGCAGATATTAAATTAGTTAAAACTTCCAGGCCATTATGAACAAGCAGTAGTATGATTTTCTTATGAAACACACACACACACACACACACACACACGCACACACACAAACTTTTTTTTTTTTAAAGAAACTTGGAGATAGAAATATAGGCAAGAACTGAAACAGAATAAGAGAATAAATTTGAAGTCCTGATATTTTTTCTTCTGGCCAGAAAATGGGTACCACCACGGAGGGTACCACAGAATATAATGAGAAAAGGGCCCCTCGCCTCCAGCGTGTGCAATGCTGTGTTAATGGCACCTACTCACTTTGTCCCTTGCTGATTCTCTCAGCTCCAACCACACCAAGTGCCTTCTAATCCCTGGCCTGACTCAATGCTTTCCTGATTCTGAACCTTCACAAATGCTGTTCCCATTGCTTTAAATGTCTTTTCTAATACTTTCTTCTAAGGAACTTCTACTATTCTAGAACTTAGCTCCAATGCTATTTATTCTTCAATGAAGCCTTCTCCAACCTTTCTGATGCTATCAATCCCCTTGCTACACTTCCATAGCACCCTTTCTTCTCCTACATAGCACTTTTCACACTGTAATTAAATGATTAAATGTGCGAAGGTCAATCCACAGCCCTGGACTGCAAGTTTTATGAGATCTTTTCCTTTTCAGCTATATCCACAAACCCGGCAAAGCATCTTGCCCAAAAGAGCATTCAACATATTAATGCATATATTTACACTTCAAAGCACTATCTCTAACCTCCTGCTTTCGTATTTTCCTATGCCTTAAACTTGGTTTTCGGGCCTTCAATTAAGTTAATGCCAGGGAAGAATGGTCTTTGGCAACGCATGTGGCCAGAGCTGTGCCTCACGCTCATGAAGAGAGCACTGGACTCTATAAAATGACTCCCATAAGAAATTCTCCCCTGCTCCTTAAACCAGTCTGATTTCTATTCCAATGTCATTCCTTTCTGGTCTGGTTTCACAGTCTCCACTGAGAAAAAAAAAATTGCATTCCTCTCGGGAATTTCGTAAGGCTATTTCCACAGCTGATGATCACTCGGATTTTATGGGGGAGGGAAGTTAAAAAAAAAAGTGCTATATTTCACAACAGCTGAAATAATTTTCTGCCAAAACCTGTTTTAAATTCAAAGTATGTTTTTTCTGTATGTACAAGGCAGCTACAGGTCTAGAGATATAATGTGACATATGAATTTAGCACTCTCATATGCACAAACAGAGCAGATATTTTTATATACTACTAATGATAATAATTACTATTGACTCTAAAGTAAGCAAATTCATATTTGTTTTCAAGTTAAGTGTGTTACTTGAGAATATTTGAAAACATTTGCTAAAGGGGTGTGAACAGTGCACATGCTCGTCAAAATCCATCTGTCTGAATCTATTAACTGGCATTTCCCCAGCTGGGGCATTCCTCAAGTCCTGCATAACAGAAGCTCCTTATGCCAAGGGTGAGGGCTGATACCTAACTTAGAAACCGGGTTTGTTTCATAGAGAATTAAAAATTCTACACAGACTTTGAAAATGTGTATCTCCATGAGCCCAGCATATCAAACACAGAACCAAAGGTTGAGGTTGAATAAAGAATTAAAGTCTGAAGTTCCAAAATCAAGCTAGTCCTCAAAACTGTCTTCCTCTTTTTTAAACAAATCCTCCAGAGCTTGCTCACAAAAACATCTTGAAAGTACTCACGAAAATTATTCAGGGAAGGAGGTATTTAGTGCTTCATCACCTTTTGTCCCCCCGCTAACCTCACGGCTTTCCATCTTTTACTCAATGTTAATGAAGAGATACTACATGTGTTTTTGTAATTTGTATGTTTTTGACAGATTAAGATATTTGGATTACCTAATTTGAAAAAACCCTCTCTACTTTTATCATTTAAAAAGGTTGTATGTGGCGGGGGGGGGGGGGCGGCCTTGGTTGAGCATCTGCCATGGGCTCAGATCATGATCTCATGGTTTGTGGGTTCGAGCCCCATGTCAGGCTCTGTGCTGACAGCTGGGAGCCTAGAGTCTGCTTCGGATTCTGTGTCTCCCTTTCTCTCTCCTGCTCCTCCCCAACTTGTGCGCGCACACGCGCTCTTTCTCTCCCTCAAAAATAAATAAACTTAAACTTAAAAATAAATAAATTTTAAAAAATCTTCTAAAACAAAGGTTGTATGTGTCCTTTGAGTACACTGAAGGTAGTAATAACTATGTGCAGATTGCTCATTACATACTGATCTCTATCCATACCGAGTCTATCCCTAAAACCCTCCCTTCTGAAAGTGGGTGCTGCTTCTCCAGTCTATGCAACAAGTCATTCCTCCTGGCCCTGGGTTTGTTTTCCTGCCTCTATTTTTTTCTTCCTTATAGAGCTTATGTATATATGGTACACTATATATATATCTTTTTAAAAAAGTAAACTGAAGGGATTCTGAACCTGCACGTTAGAAAAGCTTGTCATTAGGCTGCTTGAGTATCATCGACCACTCACCATCCTTTCTGAAAACACCAGGAGCACAACTGTGCTTTTAGTGCAACCAGCACTAAGGCTGAACTTAACTTTTATCTCTAACCTTCATCCAACCCTAAAATGGCTGACATGCCAGGTCTCAGGACCTGCAGAAAAAAATAGGATGAGATCCTTTCCCAGACACTCACTCCACTTGCTGTCATCAACTAACAGTTCTGCCCATAGCTACCTCCTGATTAGTCCCATAAAGAGGAAATAGAATGAATAAAGAAAATGAAAAGTAGGATGAAGTCTTGGTATAACCTACGATTTTGAATCCTTTTTCTTTACAAAACTTTTTTATGTGAGGTACTTTAGAGAATTTTAATTTTAATCCCCTTCTCTTGCCCATCCCATATGGGCTGGATTAAACTATCCAAATGTTGCATGCCCGAAGGGCAAGAAAAGAAGGGGGGAAATAAAAACAAAAACATACCCTGCCTCCTGAACTGTCTGACACATAATTTATGAACCTTAGAAATTCACCATCAGATCTCTGAAGCCTAACTTTGTCTCTGTTATAGACAGCGGAAAAGTCAAGCTGTAAGAACATAATTCATTAATTCATGAAAAGCGCCAAGGAGATTTATCCCCATCCTCCCCTCCTCTAAAAACACAAGTGCTACATTTCAATAGAGTTAAATATAAGAGCTTCCTTTCACAACAACTGTAAAAATCACAGGATGTATAAAATCATTTTAGATAGGTAAAACAAATAAACAGGAAATCCCCTGCATCTCCACCTGGCATTACTTTGGCTGTGCCTTACATGCTGCGAGAATCCTGAGACTGATCAAACCAGAGTTGCTGTGAGAACTTTCTTCACACCCAGTGTACTTTCGTACACTGAAGTTTGACACGGAGGCCATCAAGGTAAGAGGCTAAATTTCAAATGAAATTTCAAATTTGGCCTATTTCAATAAAGTGATGTAAACCAGACACAATGCCCTATGAACTGAGCTCTTGTTTTCAACTATTGTCTTTGGTTTTCTTCCTGTACTCACACATCTAGGGAAAGGAAAGGAAACCACATTGAGAGAATCTGCTGTGTGATAAACTGGTATTTTTTAAAAGAGGGTCCCAGAGACCTACAGCCTCACAATCCTCAGGAAAACATCTTAAAAATGCAGGCTCCTGGACCCCCATCTGTTTAAACTGGGTTTATAACTGTTGGATCCCAGATTCTGTATATTGAAAAACCCCTCAGACGATTCTTCTGTACTTAAAGTTAAGAATGAATGGAATGACTTTGTCTCAATGCTTTCGTACAGGTTCTCTTATTTAGCCATTGAAGACTACATCTCACCTCAGTTCCAGGAGTCTATTAACACCCAAGTGGTGATGTTAATAATTTAATTTGTATGTTTGTTCTCCCTTTACGCAGAAATGACTGTGCTCCTCTTCTGCCATGGATGCACCATGAGTGAGCATTTGAGCCTTCAAGGAACACAGCCCTAACCACGAGACTCCACTTAATTCCTAAGCCTCCATAACCTTTACTTGTATCACATGAAAAATGAGTGTAGGGGAGACTGGGTGGCTCAGTGGATTGAGCATCCGACTCTTGATTTAGGTTCAGGTGATGATCTCACGGTTTGTGAGCTTGAGCCCCCCGCATCGGACTTTGCGCTGACAGTGCAGAATCTCCTTAGGATTCTCCCTTTCCCTCCTCCCTGTCTCTCTCTGCCCCTCCCCCATTTGCATAAGCACTCTCTCTCTCTCAAAATAAACTTAAAAAAAAAAGAAAGAAAAATGAGTGTAATATTGACTTGCTAGCCCTGTTTTAAGTTTTAGATACAATAACTTGTGTACCTGGAACACGGTTAGCACCCAAAAAGTTGTAGGTATTGTCATTTTTCTTGAAAAAAATGGTGCCACCAAGAAATAATTGTATATGTACCCATATTGTGCTTCTATCTTAGAAGAGCACATTAGACATGTGATTATAAAGCAGTGCTACCGTTTAAAAAATACCTATACGAGCCATGTGTCTGCTATCTTCAGTGAAGGAATTCTCTTGGGAGATCACATTTACTTTTAAAAATGCTGGCTGGCTCGCTTGAAATATTTCAAAACGCTCTTTTGAGTACACGTTAGAAGTATGTAGTGATTATTTTGAGGTGCTTTTTATAATCAGTATGCTAGTTTTATGATCAACAGGTATGTTTTATAATCAACATGCTATTTTTATTACTATAAATAAATAAATAAAATTGTAAAGGGGGCAAATCTGTCCTTTAAAATAGATGTTTGTGGTGCCAATTTCTTGCACTGTGAGTGCAAGTGAGCGTGGACCTGCTCTTTAAAATAGTTAGGGGGCGCCTGGGTGGCTCAGTCGGTTGGGCGTCCTGCTTCAGCTCAGGTCACGATCTTGCGGTCCGTGAGTTCGAGCCCTGCGTTGGGCTCTGGGCTGATGGCTCAGAGCCTGGAGCCTGCTTCCGATTCTGTGTCTCCCTCTCTCTCTGCCCCTCCCCCGTTCATGCTCTGTCTCTCTCTGTCCCAAAAGTAAATAAACGTTAAAAAAATTTTTTTAAATAGTGAAATCTTTCACGGACAATCCTGGTGAGAAGAAGGTGATTGGTTTTCTCTGGGGACCCAACATTAAAATCTAGCCAAAGAGAAATGACACTCATTTTCTTCTTATTGTGGTTCATAAGGGGGCAATTCCCCAGGAAAAGCATCAAGCATTATGCTAGGGAGGCTGGGTTGCCAGCGGCAGTATCATTTGGACACAAATATTTCAGTATATTTTCCAAAATCTGTCTTATTTGGTTTAATCAAGCCTAAAACATCACTTCTATTTTTCATACACTGCCTCTTTACAGGCTTTCTTGAGTTAATATACTTAGTCTGTAGAAATTACTTTTCCTACTACAAGGATTTCTATCCAGAATAAGCAGTAGCCAGGTATAGAAGGGATAGAGGATGTGCTCTGATATACAGTTCCCTCTAAACTAATATGTACAGAGGTTTGAGGGCTCCTGAGACAGATCACCTGGTTCTAACTCTTTGCTTCGGAATACTCCTGAGCTTTGTGAAACTGGGCCAAGATTCACATACATTTCACAGTCTAAATGTCTCCATTATAAAATGAAGACTTCGATAATATTGACCCTACAATACAGGTCATTAGGGTGACATAAAAATTATGCATGTGAAGTGCTTAGCACGGTCTCGGGCACATGGTAAGACTCAATCAAAGCAGCTGCTATCTGTTTTGCCAGGATCTCTTTGGCGGGGAGCAATGGTTTCATCTAAACTGGGAAATTCCTTGATTTTTTTTGAAAGGTTGATGGAGAAAGGCTGAGAGGAATGGGGTTAAGGGATTTTTCTATGACCATCTCAATAATCTCCCTAATTTAGCTCATAATCCCCTTGAGGTCCTAAGTACAGTGTTAATATTTCCCACATTCCAAAAGGGGGACTCTGGTCACAACAAGATTTCTAAGGGTGCCAGTAAGTTATCAGTGGAGGTAGAATCAAATTCAGCATTGTTTCCAGTTGGGTTCTCCAACAGTTCACTGCCTTTCATATGCAGATGATTTGTTATGCAATAATTTAATTCAATGCTTTTCATAAAGAATGCCACAGAAGGGCTTCTTCATGTGTGTTACTTTGGTGTTGCCCTGGTGACATTTGAAGAGCCCTCGGGCAACCATGGATATCTGAGGATTCCAGAGAGCAACTCCATGTGAACAAAAAGGGTGAGTGTTACAATGCAGCTGTTCAATGGAGATTCTCAAGTTATGTATCATGAATTAGAACTTTTCTTCTGGCTTTTTTTTTCTCCTCCTTGCCTCTAGTCAGTGTGTTGGATAAATAAATTCAGCTTTCCAGGAGAGGCTAAGCTTATGCATCACCAAAGAACTCAACTATTTTTAATGAAATTTTGTAAAAACCTTTTTCATCGTGAACCTAACGCCATTCGGTGTATATACTACAGTCAAAGAATTGTATGATTTCTCATAAGAATTGTAAGAAATCCTCCACAGTGGTAAGTTTCTTAAAGGAAGAATTTTATCTTATTCATTTTTGTGTCCCCACTACCTGGTATGCGATCTTGCCTCCAGTAGGTCATCCATAAATGGATGGTTCTTTTTAAAGACACTATTTAAAAAAATAGTCCGAAATCTGAAAAATTGATAAAGAAGTCAGATTAGTTTTCTGTGAAAATTACCGACTACCAAATCTCTGTAATATACCAGATGTATAGCACACACTTCCCAGAACTGTAAACTTGTAAATCCATGCAACTGCACCACGATCAGGAGTGAAAAAGCCCCAAGGAGCAAGGCAGGAAAGTGGAAATTCACAGGAGTTTCTGTAGTTTCTGCTAATTTAACTAAAGTCATTGTTAAAAGCCACAGAAGACCTCAAGTTCTTTGCAACACCCATGCAAGAAAAGAGGCTCTGATGGTTATTCTTTAAAGTGGTAGAGCAAGGTAACCTTAAAAAGATAAATACGAAAATAAACAGGGGCTGGTGATTCTTACCTCAAACACTGATGGAGAAAGGAAAACAGATTCATATGACATAAAGCCCTAGAGCTAGAAAAGAAATTACAGACTACCTGATATAGCACTGGAAGTCATGGATAAAATCCACAGGCTCATAATCTGGTCCCTGCCCACCTCTCCAGTTTTCTTCAACCGTTCCCCTTCTTGACCCCAGGTCCCATCAATCAATATATACAATTTACTCATGCAACTTCATTCCTCTCTGTTTCTTTGCATGTGCTTGCGTTTTCCCTTACTTAGGATGTAACTTCTCTCCTTTAAGGCCCCACTCAAGGGTCATTGGCTCGGCAAAGCCAGGCCAAGTTCATCACTCCATCCTCTAATCTACCTCTATAGCTTGTATATTCTGCTGCTGCCGTTGCATTTGTCTACAAGTCCTTGAGGGTAAGACTTCGTGTCTTTTTCATCTTTTTATGCTTGGGGCATAGAGCAGAGCAGAATATCTGGAATATGATATTCATTAAATGTTTCTGAATGAATGAATGGATCTAATTAATTCTTCCCATTTGTGTCAAAAAATTGAGGGGCAGAGGTTATTCTCTCCTTCTTTTTAATTAAGCACTGGCCCCTATGTGACTAGCAACTAAGTATTTATGGGGTTTTTTGGGGTTTTTTTTGTTTTTTACAACTGAGACATTAACTAAACTTGATATTTCTGGGAGGCCTCTAAAAAATCTTTCTGGGGAGCCTGGGTGGCTCAGTCGGTTAAGCGTCTGAATTTAGCTCAGGTCATGATCTCATGGTTCATGGATTTGGGCCCCACGTCAGGCTCTGTGCTAACAGCTCAGACTCCGGAGCCTGCTTCAGATTCTGTGCCTCCCTCTCTTTCTGCCACTCCCACACTCATACTCTGTCTCTCTCTCAAAAATAAATAAACATTAAAAAAAATTTTAAGCCACTCTTGGCCTTTATCATCTTTTCTTCTCAACTTTTACATCATAAACCAGATAACTGTTCATGGCAAATTATACTCAAGATCATATCAGGACTCCTTCCCAGGCCTAATGCTGCAGAGGACCTGGCCATCTGAAGAAAACCCCTTTTCTTACCACTCTCCCACTCAATCACCATACCCCAAGCCCCACTGACATTTTGGCCTTTCTTCAAACACATCTGTGCTCTCCTGCTTCAGGAATGATCCATGTCCTATTCTCTCTGCCTAGAACACTCTTTGCCCCAGATCTTTGAATGTCTCTGCTCCAATCTCCTCCTCCCCAGAGAGATCTTCTGTGGCCATCAGATCCAAAATAGCACTCTCTTTCATTCTCCAGTTCCTTCTCATTATTTGTTTTTCTTCATGATGTGCTATTTGTAACACATATATTTATTCATTACTATCTGTCTCCTTCCACTCAAATGGAAGCTTGGTGAGGGTGTGGATTTTGTCTTTTGGTCACCACTGAATCCCCAGTAGGTGGGACAGTGTTTGACATGGTAGGGACTTAATAAATATTTGTTGAATAATTTAAGTGAATAAGAACTTGGAGTCACTATGGGGAAAAAATCATATGCTTTGGGGGGTTAAAAAATCATTTTTTCCCTCTAGCTCTGTAATTTAAAATAATGGCCCAAAGGGCCATTAAATAGATGAAAAATTGTTATTTAAATTTCAATTATGCTTTCTCCCATTTTCATCACCCAATATGTGACAATAGCAGTGTTAGCTTTCTTTAGCTATAAAATTTCCATTTGCACCTTGGAAGGAGGCAGGAGGACAGGTCAAGGTTATCTTGCAGGGCGTGGGGCCACCAGAGCACTTAGAAAGGAACAATTATTCCTTTAATGTCCTTCAGTCATTGAGGCAGTGAGTCAGGCTGCCGGAACAAACACTCATAAACGTATTTCATGGGGAAAGCTTCGCTCTTGAGGTAAGGAACCATTTTTCCCTCAAGAAGTTTGTACTCTAGACTAATTTCAAAAATGGGCATCTTGCTTGCTATTGGATGGCCAAGTATGAATTCACCTATAATCCTATGAGACACAGCTGGACTCTAATCTCAAATTTATCACCAATAAGATATGTGACCTGGAATGGGTTAACTGAATCTCTCTGAGATTCAATCGACCCTTGTAAAATGAATAGCCTGGCAAAGGTAATCTGAAAGTCATCCATATGCTCTAACATTTCATGTGTTTTCCAATTAAAAGAAAGAAAAGGATGGAATGTTGGCTGTTATTTCCTCATAATATTAAAGGGCTTGAATAAATAAATATACTATCTTGATCAATATCAGTTCAGCCTTTTGAAGCTTGCTAGGAAGTAATTTCACAAAAGGAGAAAAGGCATTTTTTTATTTCTTTAACAACTAGGTGTTTTTACTATGTGGGTTATACAGTGGGAGGTAAAAGATTTTTTTTTTTAACATAAGACAGTTTCTCAATTATAGTACAAAAGAAATCTTCCTGGTTTCTGAAGACTGGAATATTCAGCAGAATGAAGAGAAAGGCAGGTACTTGAAGCCAGATGAGACTATGCCCTCTCCTAGATGTGCTGGCCTCAGCCAGGTTTCTTCACGCACCCCCTCCTTAAAATGGGAATGATAATCATGACCTCAGCATCTTGCTGTGATGGTTCGCATGGTGACATGTGGAGAAACACTGAATTAGGGGCCTGACATGCAGCAGGCCCTCAAGCTGCTCCCACACTCTAGCCCCCCTGAGAGCACTTAGGTACGGAAGGCGAGACTGTCTGGAGGCAGGAGTGGGCATAACCAGAAGAGAGAGAAAAGTATGAGACTAGAAGACACTGAATAGCACAAGGCATAGAGCCTGAAAAAAAATCATGAGTTTAGAGCCGTTTCCAGTCACTGGTGAGAGGACAGTGCTGGGCAGGCAGTAAACAAACAACAAAAATCACCTAGGAAGCTTGCTAAAAATGATAACTACAGACCAATCCTCTCCCCCACCCCCTACCACACACACACAAACACACTCATTATACTGCTTCCCCAGGGATGATTTTGATCCAATGGATCTGGTGAGGAGTCCAGGAGCCTGTATTTTAAAAGCTTTTCTAGTGGTTCTGATGCTCAGTTAGGCTTGGGAGCCTGACTCGCAACTGACCTCTCACAGAGCAGAGCTCACACTGGGCAACAGGAAAGAGACCAGAAGACTGAGCACTGGAGTAGGAGCTGGATCCAAATCCCTCTCTGGCCCTCACTGGTCATGAGGCTTTGGGTAGTCACATTATTTTTCTTATTTTCATTTGTCTCACTTAAATAATTGAGATCATAGCACCTACCCCGCCTTTCTCAAGGGACTTTTGTGAGAACCTAATGATTTTAATCCACTGTTATATTACCTTAATGGAAAGACATTTAACTGTAAGTCTTACACAAATATTTAGGATCACCATTAATCATCGTCTTTATTACCATGGGGACCCTGGGATGCCAGGATGCCATGGTCGGCTCCCACCTAATACCCCCTGTGGTAACCTTGAGGCAACACTGGGTGGGGCTCTGCAAATAGTTCCCTATTGTCACAATGACACCCATCAACACTTACCCCTTCTTCCTAAGTGCTAGACTGTGACAAGGATATGGCTCTTGGAGTCTTCAGGATCTCACAAACCTTACAAGTCATGTGAATTGTGCCAGCCTCCCAAATCTACATAGCTACAAGTAGTAGTTATGTGCCTTTAACAAGTTACTTAACCTCTCCACGCCTTAGTTTCCTCGGGCATCAGCTGGAGGTAGTAGCACCCAGGGCTACTGTGTACAACTGTGACTTACACAGAGCAACCAGCCAAGGGGTGGGGGTGGGGGGCACACAGGATGAAATTCAGGCCAGGGTACACTCACTTAGCTGCCTGACCTTGGGGCTGCATTTGCTCAGAAGAGGCACCGTTTTCTAATTTGTGAGCCCAGAGAAGAAGCCTTTTTCTAAATCACAGCAAGCTGCTGTGGGTGCTAACAGTGACCCTGGCAGTACCTTTCCTGAAGCCTGGGCATCAAATGAGAAAATGTGTGAAGTCTTTAGCATAATGCCTGGCACACAATGGGGTCCAAGCAGGTTTGCTGTTAATATTATAATGACCACTGGTTCATTCACTCAACAGACACTCATTGTGCACATTCTGTATCCCAGCTACTGTGCTAGGGCAACTGGACTATCGACAGTGAACGAGGCACCGTCTTTTTCCCGGGAGGAGGTTGCAAACAGACACTTGAGTAAATCATTGTATTTGAGTACTGATGTAGGGTACCTTGTCCAGAGTGAGAGTTATAGTTTCACTTTCCGAATTCTGGCAACTGTGCTATTAAGGTTTAATTTACTCCTATAGATTTTTTTTTTTTTAACCTGGCAAGTCGAACTTGTTCAGGCTCTTGGATAGAGCTGTTTACACCTCTCGCTCTTCTCATATGTATAGATCTGAACATACAGAAGGAGCTTACCAAGCCACTGTCACTTGATTCTCCTTGTGGAATAGCACCTGGGCCCACCTTCGTGCCATGGCCCTGCTGTCAGCCAGGTTCACTTCTTTTTTTTTTTTTTTTTTAATTTTTTTTTCAACGTTTATTTATTTTTGGGACAGAGAGAGACAGAGCATGAACGGGGGAGGGGCAAAGAGAGAGGGAGACACAGAAGAGAGGGAGACACAGAATCGGAAACAGGCTCCAGGCTCTGAGCCATCAGCCCAGAGCCTGACGCGGGGCTCGAACTCACGGACCGTGAGATCGTGACCTGGCTGAAGTCGGACGCTTAACCGACTGCGCCACCCAGGCGCCCCAGCCAGGTTCACTTCTAACATGGCCTTGAATCCACCGACGAGGGACCTACTTATTTACTACTTAGAACTATGCAAGCACATTCTTGTTTGAGGTAGCTTAAGAGCAAATGAAAATGCACTCTTTTTTTTTAGTCAATTGCCCAGAAATACTTAGCATTAAATAATAAACTTAATTTCCAACAAAAGAAAGTGTCCTTTTTAAAAAAACATTATTAAATGGTGAGTTCTATGTATAGCTTCCATTAGCAAAGAGGGATTTTAAACTGTGCACTACTAAGAGACTAGACTCTAGTCAGCTTTAGTGTTCTTCATGGAGACAGGTGGACATAATGACAAAACAAAATGTTGGCAGATATGGGATGAAAATCCCTGGTGATAAATGATAGGTTTTATTACTACCTCTCCTAATTTCCTTTTCTTAGTAAGTATCCCTGGATGAACCTACACAGGAAATAACCTTAATGGTTTTAATAGCAGTGGCTTAATGAATTAATCTATTATGGGTATTGCAAATAACTTTTTAATTAAGAAAAAGCTTAATTAAGCACTTTTCAAAACAAGCCTTGGATCTGAAAATCTAGATTACCAAGAGTTGTATAATTTGTCCCTATTTCCTATTATACCTAAACACTGCAAAACCTTAAAAAACTAATTAAAATATTTGCTTCAATATATGTAATAGCTAAAATAAAATCACTATAGCTCTGTAAACACTAGGGGTAATGTTATTGCCTTATTTTATAATGATGCTGTCAGAATCAATAAACAATAAAATAAAACAAACACAATTTCTCCCTTGGGAGATCGCCTTTCCCAAGAGCAAGAAGCACAGGGCACGTGGATTATAGATTGTAGGTGCTTAAGGAAAGGCTTCCAAGGTCCCTTCCAAATCTAATATCCTAGGTTTTTATGCATCTCTTTATCTTACTTAAATAACAGCAAGTCACCAATGAAGGTGAACTCACAAATCAAGGCATGAGTCTACAAGACCCTGGCTTTCTCTGAATGCAGGACCAGCTACGTCACTTGGCAGGCACCGTACAAAAGGAAAATGGGGCCCCTCCATTCAAGGATTATTAATAATTTCAAAATTTCAATAGAAGAACACTAGACCAAGGACGGAGCCCTTCTGAGCAGTGACCCTGCGTGAGTGCAGTGCAGGGGCTGTTGAGAGATTCTACAGGTGTTCACAGGCCCAGGATTCCCAGCTTGCCCCCCAACTTGTTCCACTCCAGTTCTGGCAGAGGTAGCTCCAATTACAGAAAGTACCAATTATAAGTTGTTGCTGTTGGTGGAGGTAGGTAACCAAACCAGCATGGGGAATGGCACTGGCAGGCATCTGAGGGTATGCTTCTGGGCTTCAGCTTCCTCATCTCTCAGAACATCCTATGAAATCTACACAGAAAGGGAGCTAAAAGACTTAGTGCATTAAGTTTCCTTCAGACACATGGTCTGGTTTTACAGGCTCATTGATCTTTAAAGCTAAATGGGTCCTTAGAGATTATCTAGTCTAACTTCCCTCATTTTAATTAGGTCTCCATCAAATTCCATTTAGGCCAAGGGCATGGGAATGAATTCATGGTTGCATACCTCTAAAGCTGATGGTGATTTTGATGAACAAACCATAATTGATGATCTTTCAGAAAGACAAACGTTAGTAGAATGAATGATTCATGCTAGAACACTAATGGGTTACACAAGATGCTGCCAACCATGCTGCCAACATATGTAGTTTTTGATTTTTTTTTTTTTTTTAATCTCAGAGCAAAGAGAGTGAGACTAACGTCTCAGCTCTTGGAAATCCCTGAACATGGGATCTTAAGAATAGGTTCATAAGATACGGCGCTGGGGTAACCATCTGACTTGATCTCAGCTCAGGTCATGATTTCACGGTTCGTGGGATCAAGCCCCGTGTTGGGCTCTGTGCTAACAGTGTGGAGCCTGCTTGCGATTCTCTCTCCCTGTCTCTCTGCCCCTCCCCAACTCGTGCTCACGCACACTCTCTCTCTGAAAATAAATAAATAAGCTTAAAAAAAGAGACATGGCTGATGAATGAAGGGGGTAAGTGGTTTAAGGCTAGAGATAAAAGCATCTCCTTTACCAGGAAATATGTCTCTGCTGCTCTATTCTCCACTTGCATGTACACATACAGTTGACCCTTGAATGACACAGGTTTGAACTGTGCAGGTTCACTTGTATCTGGACTTTTTCCCCCCAAAATACAGTCCAGTACTTTAGATGTATTTTCACTTCCTTATGATATTCTTTTTTTTTTTTTAATGTTTATTTTTGAGAGAGAAAGAGAGCATGAGTGGGGGTGGGGGGTGGAGGGAGGGGGGCAGAGAGAGAGAGAGAGAGAGGGAGACACAGAATCTGAAGCAGGCTCCAGGCTCTCAGCTGTCTGTACAGAGCCCAACATGAGGCCTGAACCTACAGACCACGAGATCATGACCTGGGGCTCGAAGTCGGATGCTCAACCGATTGAGTCACCAGGAGCCCCTACTTCCTTATGATATATTCTTAATAACATATTTCTTTTCTCTAGCTTACTTTCTTATAAGAACACAGTGTATATATACATATATATATATGTATGTATATATACACACACACATATGTATATATAATATATTATATTATTTTGTTATATTTATTTTATATTATTATATATTTTTTATTTTATTATTACATATTATATAATATATATTATACAAAATATGTGTTAATTGACTATTTATGTTATTAGTCTGGTCAGCAGTAGGCTATTATTCGTAGGTAAGTTTTGGGGGCACTCAAAAGTTATACCTGGAGTTTTGACTGTGCGGGGGTCGCTAGGAGTGTCTGTGTGTATATAGCCATATAAACTCTCATACAATATTTATTAGGGGCCAGACACTATGCTAAATACTTTGAAAATATTAACTCATTTAATCTTCATAACAACCCTATACGGTAAGTACTATGCGTATCCTCCTTTTTAAAGATGAGGAAACTAAAGAACATTGAGATTACTTATCTTTCCCAACGACCAACTGCTTAAATGTTGGAGGCAGGATTCAAACCCATGTAGTCTTGGGCTCCAGTAGCCACTCCCAACCACTAGATCACGATGCCATGCCAGTAATCCTCCATCATGCCAAACACAGCTAATCCTGCCCTCCACTACATACGCACTGAAAGTAAAGTAACATGCATTTACAGTCCTGGGTGCTCCATGCTCCTGGCACTGTAGCCATAGCTGTGGCAAATATGTATATCAACATTATGACTGAAGTGATGCTAATTTCACAGATGTTAATCACCATTGCACAGCTGTGATTTTATTCATATGACATCTCAAATAGCTTCAATCCCTTTTCCACCACTACAGTGCTACTCTACGTGGTTAAGAGTTCTCTTTTTCATTTGCCATTATTGATTTGATTTAGATTTAAGAACAAAAATCAAACATACAGTACAAAGCTTCTTTCTTTTTCCAGAAAGAATAAAACAGCCTATATTGAAATATATGAAAGTTTTTTTTTTTAACTTACTTACTTTAATTCTAACAATTGCTTGTCTTTTATGTCTATTGCTTATGACATATTTTCTTGGGACTAAAATAAAGATGTAATTTATTTCCAAGATCATGAGGACACCTCCTCATGGCTGGGACAGGTGCAGTCTATCACTGTTTTTGAAGAGTTCTGAGATGAATGCAATTCACTGTCAGGTGAAGGAGGGAAGCAATACTCGGACCTCCTTGCAATGTCACTGTGACCATCCGTACGTTTCCATGCAGCGGTGCGTTATTGTAACTTACACTGTTACACATATTCAAATATTTGCACTTTTAGAACCTTATCATAGTGATAAATATTACATTTCAATGGAAAGTGCTTTCAAATATCTTTCAAGGAACCTGGCTACTTTTCTACTTTATCAGATGGAGAGAGAATAAAAAGCATCTGATAAGACTTTCCAACTTAATGTCAGCAAGTAAATATATTAATTTTCATGGGATTGAACAACAATTACCTCTCATATTCATTTGATTTCCTATATAGGAAAGAGAAAGAAAAGTATTCACCAAACACAGTATGCCGTGTTGAAATATAGATAAAATATGCAGCATGAGACAATATAACAGAACCATAAGATTCTGAAATTTTTATTTTGGATAAAAATGTTACTAGGGAAATAGTCTGCCTGAAAATATAAAATGGCTTGACACAGCAGATTTGCAAACGCAATATTGTGTAGTCATGGCACATTCTATACTGTCCTTTTGCAATTTCTGGAAGCTTGCTCTATTTCTGGTTAAATAGATGAGTTAAGTGATTTGAGCAGCATAATAAAATTTGTGTGCTTTGCCAGGATAAAACCACAGTACTAAATTAATATCCTGCACTACAGTCCCAACATGCTTTGACAAGGATGCTATTTCATGGCTCAATAAATACTTATTGACTAACTACAAACATGACAAAAATGTTTGTCCTTCAACTCGACTGTTTTAGGACTAAACATTCAAGGATTCTGAAAAAAGCCCAGGAATGTTGTAACACTTTTCAAACCACTTTTGTTTTCATTTTGCAATATCACTAAGCTTGCAAAAGGGCAGAATGAAATATACTGTTGGATAAACTCCCAGTAAACTACAAGGCCTTTTAGCAAATTTTTCCTTATAAGTTGTTTTATTGAACAGAAGGTTTAAAAAAACACAATGAAAGGAGTATATATTCATTTCATTAGACGTGTGCTCCATGTCTCATGTTGTTGAGTCAAAAAAATTGTACCACATGGTCTCCTCAAGGAGTTCCAACCAACTATTAGGGCTCGTGTCTCTTATACAGAGCACCACCAGCAATTAATGAATGTGATCATTTCCTTGCTCCAATTCTTGGAGGAAATTGTGTTGCTTCTAAGGATTAGCCAGCATGCTGCAGATAGGTTAGGCCAAGTTTAAGTTACTCTTCTTACAAATGCAAAAAGTTAAGATAGTATTTCTTTTTCTCAGAGAAATTCCCTTCAATCAACTTTATTATGGACAAACCATAACTGATAAAGGTCAGTAAATGGATGCAGTACTCAAAACCTCAATATAGAGAACTTTTCTTACAAGCTAAGCTTTGTTTGAGTAGACTATTCCTGGATATCATGACATTGAAAAAGTCATCTTTCCAATATAAAGCGCTTACTTCATTATATGTGGGGTCAACAGGTTATAATAACCATAGAAATATTCCTGCTAAGACCACTTATACTTAACCATATTTTTATTTTTTTTAATGAGGGCAAACTTGAGCAGCCTTCCCTTCAAATGTTATTTGAAGTTTTTAATTTCTACTTTGTGGTATCATTTCTAAATTTAAAAAAGTTATATTTTATTAGCGAGACATATTTTTATGATTATTTTCATTCATCAGCAGTTCTGGGACCAAATAAATCTGTCACAAAAGATTATTCAGCATAGCATGATTATTCTTCTGCTATAAGAATGCTGAATTTAGACAGTGTTGCTTTTTCAAATTCTCCAGAAACTTAGCATATGTATATATAGAGAGAGTTCACATCCAAATAGTGTGCTCTAAATAAAGGATGCCCTAGGATTCTGTCCTTGGCCCCTCCTCTTATTTACATATTTTTTCCTAAGTAACCCCATCTAATCCTTAGGTTTTATTCTATAAAAGTTATATGACAATCACTTCTGGATTTATATTTCTGGCTTTGACTTTTCTTCCAAACCCGTACTTGCACAGCCAACTTTTTGACTTTTACTTTTGGATGTCTAAGAGGCACTTTTGGTCTAAGTTGGCTCAAGGAGAACTCCTCAATCCTCATCTGTCCAATGCCAAAAGCAAAAACAAACAAAAAAAAACAGAAACAAAAACAAAACTTCCTTTTGCAGCTGCAACACGCGTATCTGCCATGTGCCCCATCTCAGCCCATGGCACTACAACCCAGGAGTTCTTGATCCTTCTCCCTCACCTCCAGCAACTAACCTCAGCATTGTCGTCTCTCCTTTCACCACATATTCCAAATATGTCCCTACATCTCCATCTCTATCACTATTACCGTAGTCCCTGTCACTGTTTATCTCTCACCTAGACCACTCTGGTGGCAATTAAACCAGGACCCGCCACTCCTCTGCATAAAGTCCTTTGCTTCTTACCATAGGTAGAACCAAAAGCAAATTTCTTACCCTGGCAACTAGGCCCAAACTTTTATTTTTCTGTAAAATGACAAGCTCATTCCAACCCTACTTAATCAAAACTTTTCTTAGGGGCCTAGAATATGACCTTCTGCTAGACATAGACTTTTGAGAGTTATAAAATGGTAGTTAATATAAGTCAGTGGTTCTTAGGCCAGGTTACCCACTGGAACCATCTGTGGAGCTTGAAAAAGAATACTCATCCCCAGGCCCTCTCTAAACTGAAGCAGAATCTCTAAGAGGCAGCCAGGACACTGATATTCATAAAAGGCTCCCAGTGATTTTATGTGTAGCTAAGGCTGAGAACCCTTATATAAAGAATATGTTCTCCTTCTCTGATTTTAATTGCATACTTACTTAGATTTTTTTTGTCATTGTTAATATAAATCACATCTAAATGTATTCTCCTTTCAAGAGATGTTTAAAAAAACACCTGACAAGTGGGATGGCCTGTACCTTACAGGAAAGTGACAATAAAAAGGAAGAACGCTGATATAAAACACATAAAAAGGATCAACTGGTATCATCCTGTGCTTTTTGATATCACGGAACACATTTAGATTTTAATAAGGAACGTCTTTATCGCCTATGTTCTATTCTTGATCCCACTCTGCATTAAAGTCCCAGTCTTGTGTTTACATCACATCACAGGATGCTACTGTTGACTCTGAGAATGAATGAACCTGTTTTAACATGACAAGAATTCACTGAAATTTGGTGGAATTAGTGTTTCTCATCGAAACTCAAACTTTTCAGTGTTTTAAGTTAGTTTATTCTTGGCAGCAATAGAACTTCCTGTGTCTAAGAGAAATGATTTAAAATGAGACTATAAAAGAGATCAAAAGACTTGGACATCAGTTAGTTCACAAGCCACCTAAACACTGTTATGTGAGTATAAAGGAATCAAACATATGGATTACATTTCCATTAAAATAGAGTAGGGTTTTAAAATAAAGGAGCAGAAAGCTTTAGAGAACTCATTTGGATTTTCTCAGACCTTACCATTTGAAAAGTAGTTCAAGCTGCTTACAAACACCAAAAGCTGAGGGGTATGCTGCTGCCTAGAGAATTTAATGATGCTACAAAAGCTCAGAATCATCACCAGTGGTGGCTGATTAGAGATCTGGGGAAGCCAAAAGAACCTGTCACTCACCTATCTTGAAGAAACCTACATTTAGGCTTTATGACAGCCTCTCATTCTTATAGCCCTTGGCTTCTTATAGTGATGGTAGTGGGCA
Source organism: Acinonyx jubatus (assembly GCF_027475565.1). Lineage (NCBI taxonomy): Eukaryota > Metazoa > Chordata > Mammalia > Carnivora > Felidae > Acinonyx > Acinonyx jubatus. The sequence goes on from NC_069380.1 coordinate 12,288,791, forward strand.
AGGCTCACCACCTAGGGGCCCCTGACAAGCTAGAGGTATGGCTGTTGGTTTCAAATCTCTATGAGCCCATACACTTAGCAGTCCAACAGGATGACAAAGGGACATTGTTTTAGGTGTATAGGGTTATCTTTGTCACTCCAGGAGTAAAAAAAAAAAGCATTTTTTCCAGTTAATTTTACTATTCTTTTTAAAACTAATTGCAAGTGCCAGACTTGGAGAAAGGATTTGAGGTCCGTGTGTCTCCATAAAGCCTATGGAAGAAGCAGGGTAACTGTAAGGGAAAATGGGCACAGGTGGCCTTTGACTTTTGACAACACGCATTAGAATCCTGCTTTGAACACTAATTTTGTCATCTTGGGAATAAATAACAATTACCACCATTATTGGAATAATCAATATTGAGATAACAAGTAAGAAAAACTCTTGCTGACCCCTTGCGGGGTTAGAGTCTCGGGAAATTAAGAAGTATGCATTAGCAAAAATGCCATAGTCTGATGGAAATTTGGCAGCTACTACAGATTTGGAAGGCCCAAGAAGCGCTCCCAATATCAATCCTTCTTTAACAATAACTTACCCCTTTTTAAATTTAGTGATAAAATGAATATATTTGAACATCCTTCACATCTCATCCTTCCAATGATTTCATTATCTGCATTGTGATATGTGTTAAGAAATACTTCTTCCGATTACGTATAGTCCCTTCCTTCCTAAATATGGCCCCACAGCACAGAAATCCACACGCTTCAGTATCATTAAGCACTTTTACTTCTTGACTTTGTTTCATTGACGAGACAGCCCCTCACAAAGAGAAGTAGGAGTGAGTTAGAATAAGGATTTCCTTCCTTTGGGTGTAAAAAAGTAAAAGGGAGACTCAAATACCTTCAGGATTGCTCTAGACAATAAACATAAGTTTGTTATAAAGCACTGTGAATACTGTTCTATTGACCAGAGGTAATAAGAAGAAAATTTTAGAGAATTTAAAGAAGTACCAGCACACAAATTTTATCTGATAGAAAAAAAACCAAAAACTTAAGAAAAAAAAGCCAGTCAGTATCACGTCTTGACAGGGTGGATAGTCTCTGGGGGTCCATTCATATGGTTGGTTATTCTGATATTGTGAACAGAAGCATAGAAAGAACACTTTTACAAATGAAGAACACTTTCCCCTAGAATTGATGCCAACATTAATAACTTAAGTATTTCAGTGTCTCGTGGCCAAAGTTCCATATTTTAGCTACCTAGCAAGAAAACCCAAGAAAATCAATTTGCATCTAAAAGCTCCTTCATGGAGTTGGCTTGGTTTTGTGGCAATCATCCCAGCTTGCTTGGAGAAGCACAAGTTGAAGTCTGCTTCACAGAGGATTGTTTGGTGCTAGTTGAATAACCCGCTGGCATCCACTGTTAGCAGAGTGGTAAGCAGATTATGGGTAAGCAGATATTAATATTCTGATTAAACATTTTAAAACCTCATACCGCTATTTTAAAAACTAATTGCACTACTCTGGGAGAACTCTTAGACTTACCATTCTGAAGCCATTTCTAGCCTTAATTTCTATATACTCATGATCTTAAAATCTCTTTCTATGGTTTATTTCCCAGAATCAAAACCTTTTCTCTCCACCACCTTACCTAAACTGCAATTTCTACAATTCATGTGAATAAATGACTTTCCTGGACAACCTTAATGGTTTTAAGTCTTTACATTACACTCTCCTCCTTCCCAGATCTCTTTTTGAAAAAGACAGGGCTGCAGTCATCTTTGGCCTCAGCTTCTATAAAAACCCAGCACAGCCTTGGCAGCCCTCCTGGAAAGACTTCTTGTTTCCTGAAGATCCATTGATTTAACAAATTTAACAAACTTAAGTAACAGAAGCTATGAAGGAGACATTTGCAGTTAGCACTCTGAAGTTAGGAAGCAACAAATGTTTACTAGACCACAAAAATTTTTCTGACACCAATCATCACATAGATTATACAATTTAGCAGGGTAACAGGGAAAGTTACTAATTGTTATTAACTGAGGTCTGCAATGCACATACAAGTCTTTAAAAGTCAACAGTCAAAACTACCAGTTGTCACAACTTATTTCTGGGTCTAGACTGAAAAGTCTGTTTATTTCTTGGGTGCTTACTAAACGGGGCCACTGTGTTGGACAGGAAATATGGGATGAACATTTTATGCTGACAACGTTGAGTGTTGAAATCATCTGTAGTCCCTGCTTCTAATTTGACTGGTTAGATTGATAAGGACCTCACAGTGAAGGAGATACAGTCTCTGGGCACCTACTCCAGAATGCTGTCAGGCTGCATGGGTGCAGGGGCAGAACATCTAGCAAACACACTTCAGTTCTACTTTAAGGAAAAGGGGAGGAGCCCAGAGGAGGTTAAAATCTCCCATGTCATCCTTGGTATCCCTTCCCTCTGTCCAGACTTCATACCTTCTTCTTCTCTAGAACTCTCTTCCATCCTTGTGCTCACTGACCAACTCAGGGGATACTGCTGGAAAGACAGGAGGCAACAAGGTCCAGAGACTGGACCGTTGGTCAGCTCAGGGACCCTTCCAACCACACTTCCCTCAATCCCTGAAACACCTCAAGCAGCCAGCCCTTGGGCGAAGGGATCCTAAATCCTCCACTGCTCTGGAACTGTGTGGAGGGCGGCTTTCCCTTATTGGGGCAGGGATGATGCGGTGACTAACCAGACCTACAGCTCTGAATGAGGGCTCTGAGAAGGCTCAGGCCACTCACTGCATCCGTGGCCCTACAAGGAGATGGTTCCATCGAAGACAGCACAGAAGTAAGGTCACGGCGTGGGGAGGCTGGGGGAGGTGCTAAGGAGGGGGCTGGCGTTCTGACCTAAGCAAGGATTCTTAAGGACCCCTTAGCTCAGAATAATCACCTCTTCTCTTCCTCTGATTCGTGGGCAATAGGTCCCAAACGGGAGGCCCCTCTTTTGTAATCCCAAAGTGAGGAGAGCCTGATCTACAGCAACACCGGGATTGTGGGCGGCGATCCACTTGCACCAACAGCTGTCCACCTGTCCTTCCCCAAATCTTCCCCCTACCCCAATCCCCCAAACGTCTGGTCTCCCAGAACTTTGGAGATTCTCCCTTGCTTTGTCCCCCCCCCCGCCCCCCCCCCCCAACACGCTGTGGAACAGGCGAAGTTGGGAGAGAGGTAGCCCTCGGTGAGGCACTCATTCATTCACCGGGTGGATGGCTGCGAGCGCGGGCCAGCCGGGCCAGGCGGCCGCCAGAAGGAAGGAAGAGTCGCCAGGTAAGCCCGGCGCCCGCTCTCGGCCCCGCGTGGCGCTCCCCGCCAGGCTGTCAGCGCGCGGGACGGACCCCACACCGCCGCCTGGGGAGCGCGGGGAGCGCGGGCGCTCGGGCCGGGCCGGGAGGGGGTGCGCGCGGCCGGCCCGGCCCAGCCCCCGGCTCCGAAAACCTGTGCGGGGCACCCCGAGAGAAGGCCGGAGGTGGGCCGGGCGTGCCGAGCCGCCCGCGCCTCCTGCTGCCCCGCGGCCCCGGAGTCTCGCGGGCACCGACCTGCCAGCCGTCTCTCCCGGACGTTCTTCCACAGCAGATCCCAGGCTCTGGCCGTGGAGTCCCGCAACTGCTCGCTGATGGACCGCCTGAGCTGCGTTGGGAAGGGCTTCCGTTTGCTGGTCATTTTAGATCCGTCCTCATAACGACCAGCGAGCGGGCTCGCCACCGCCACTCCCGCGTGGCCCGCAACTCAGACTCCCGGAGACCCGAGACGCCCGGCGCGGGACTCCCGCTGGGGTCCCGGGACCCGCCGCGGGCGCGACATGGGTCCGCCGCCGTCCCGCGCTGGGGGCTCCTCCGCGCGCGCGGGCCGAGATGCGCCGCCCGCCCCGAGCCGAGCAAGGTTAACCTCTGCGCTCCGTCAACTCCTCTACTCCTTTCCCACTTTCCCTCCCTCCCTCCCCTCGGCTCCGCGCTCCGCCGCTCCCCTCCCTCCCCCTCCCTCCTCCTCTCTCCGGGACTGTCTAGCGCCCCACTCCTTCCCCCTGCGAGCTTTTCCTCCCCTCCCTCATCGCCTCCCTCGCCTGAACCTGACGGCCTGGCCCCATACTCACGGAGCTCCCACCCCCTTTTCAGTTTCACTCGGAGATCAGGGGCTGTACCATATCCCTATTTTTTGACAGTTTCCATTTTTTCAGTTTCAGAAGCCACCACCATCACCACCACCGTAACACAAATTTTAAACTATGCCACAGCTGGTGCCATTATAACTCATCAGAGTTTTCCTGAACTCAAGTCACTTGACGTCAGCTATTCAGTTTGGCTAACATTCTTCTGGAGTTGGATACGGGTATTCTCGGGTTTTATGTTAATCTCTCCTCATTTCATCAATGAAATGATTATCTGGCTGCAACCAGCAATCAAATTAAGTGATTTAAAAAGTGAAGGGACGCCTGGGTGGCTCAGCCGGTTGAGGGTCCGACTTCAGCTCAGGTCATGATCTCGCGATTGGTGGGTTCGAGCCCCGCGTTGGGCTCTGTGCTGACAGCCCAGAGCCTGCTTCGGATTCTGGGTCTCCTTCTCTCTCTGCCCCTCCCCGACTCATGCACTGTCTCACTCTCTCTCAAAAATAAATAAATGTTAAAAAAAATTTTTTTAAGTCAAAATATTACAGCCACTGCGTTGGAGGAAAATTAACTTGCAAATATTGAGGTCAAACCGCTAGGAACCTACATTAAATAGATTTACATATCTTGGCATTTAAATCTGCATGCAGGGGCGCCTGGGTGGCGCAGTCGGTTAAGGGTCCGACTTCAGCCAGGTCACGATCTCGCGGTCCGTGAGTTCGAGCCCCGCGTCAGGCTCTGGGCTGATGGCTCAGAGCCTGGAGCCTGTTTCTGATTCTGTGTCTCCCTCTCTCTCTGCCCCTCCCCCGTTCATGCTCTGTCTCTCTCTATCCCAAAAATAAATAAACGTTGAAATCTGCATGCAGTTTAAAAAGTAGGTGTTATGAGGAAGTGAAATATGAAAATTGAACACTTTTAAGGTATTTTAGTCAATAACATAAAGTAGGCTTATTATTAGAAATGAACTGATTCCTGCAGGGAAAAGGGGGGCTGGCTTTTGCAAAAATACCTGAGAAGTGGTGTCCAACTCATTCTGCTAGGCTCCAAAGCCTCACACGTAACATGATGACAGTGCTCGTTCAGGCCTCAGGATGTCCTGCTATCCTCAATCTTTTGCTTCTAAAGTGCTTAGAGGACCTCAGAGAAAGTAATTTTGAAAACATTCCATGTAATGCAACCATGGGATTCATGTCACACAGCTCAAGTTTGGTGAGAGGAATTGATATATTGCAAGAGAAAATTTCTGAATTGTTTAAACACTAAAATTTCCGGAATCTCTGTTCTTTGTAAATGTCTTCGAACCAGACTGCCAGAGTAGCAGTTGTCGGCTGGTGTTTTTAAAAATAATTCAGGTGCTTCACGTGAAGTTTGAACATTAAATTGTCTAATCCTTTCTCTATTACACAAATTGCTACTGGCTTAAGGCATGGAAACTATCAGCTACCTGAAGTATTCCTGCTACAATTCTACACTTTTTGGAAACATTCCCTGCACTAGCTTATGCTGTTGGTAGAAAATGGAGAAATGATGGTAAAAACAATCTTGATGGTCTTATTTTGTTATTTTAAATAATCAAAAATGTTTACTAGTAAAACACACTTGAGAATGAGCTAGAAAGTAATGACTGAGCTCTTGTGTGCCATCCTGATAAACCTTGGAAACTGGCAGTTATGAAGCAGTAAGTCATGGATCAGAAATGGACTGGAAACTATGGCAGCCAGTCACAGACTAGTCCAGATAGCGTTCTGGATGCATGCCAAATACCCCTTTGATTACACCCTCTGTTTTGTATGCACATAGTGGCAACGAAATTCTCTGCAAGGAGAAAGACCTGTGTTATCTTAAAGTACTGTGATATAGCGTATCAACAAAATGTTTCACAATTACATGCCCAGGGAAGCTGTGTATTTAACTTTTAAAAAGGATCGAATTGAATCAAACATAGGCAGTAGCTTTAACATTATGTGCATAGAAATAGGACAATACAAGAATATTCCAGCTATTTCACTGATCATTTTATCTCCAAAGATCCTGGACCCCTACTATTTTCTATGTTAATACATATTTCATATTCAGATGGCACGGATTAGGGGGTTTCTTTAAAGGGCTAATTTGAAGATACACTTTTGCATTGCAAATTTGTTTAGTTCTGGCTGTAGGTCAGCCCATGAATTCAGGACTGTCCAAGAGAAGCCAGATGAAAGGCTAAAGTGATCTTCCCGGAACAGGTGCCACCGGAGCAGCTTGTGCCACACAGCTCAGCCCAGCTCACTGGCTTGCAGCAGGACACCTCACAGCTGTGCACATGCTGCTGGCACAGATGCAAGGGCTCCAAACTCAAAAGGAACCTCGGGGTTACTTGGAGTCTTTTATACAGGTCAGTAGCACCCACATGCCCTGTTTCAAAGCTGGATCTTAAGTAGGACTCCAGAAGGACTACCTTCTCCCTGCGGTCTTCACCTTGAGCAGAGGACAATAGGTCTACTTCAGAGAAAAGAAATCCCCACATGTGCTACCTTCTTACTTACTCCCCCCCACTCCCATCACAGTAGAAGAGGTGCCTCTCTGCCTACTAAGACCCGGTCCTCCAGCTGTGCTCTGTGTGCTGTCCTTGTCCCTACAAGGACTTTGTTCCAGCAGTTCTTTCCTCTGTCTCCTGTGCCCTCAACCTTCCTCTCTAAAGGCTCAACCCTCAAGTCTCTCCCTTCTTTAAACCAAACCACAACCCCAACCACCATAGCAAGTCGTCCGGCCTCTACCCTGTATCTCTTGGAAAAGAAATCTTCCCTTATCAACCCTGCAGTCTGGCCCTCCCTCACTACTTCACTAAAACCTGTCTGGCCAAGCTCATCAATAATTGGTTGCTAAATCTGATGGATGATTTGTGTGGTTGTTGTCCTCTCTAGGTCATGTGGACAACAGGACACTGCTGACCATTCATTCCCTTCCTTGTGACGCTGGCTTGTCTCGTGGCTGTCAGGCCACATGGCTGAGGTGCTTGTCTTCAGAGCACCTCATCTACCCGCTCAGTGTTGGCATTCTCTAGGTTTCAGTTTTCAGCAACCCCCTCCACCCCCCACCCCCCCGCTTTTCCTCCTGCTTTGGTGTCCCTGGGTGATTGTGTTCCTTGTCATAGTTCCAATCCTCACCTCTCAAGGCCCAGCGTGGAACAGGCAAAAGTAGTTGTGTCCAGTGTGGCTGGAGGCAGAGTTGTGTTTGACTGGCAAGTTTCTGCCCCTCAACACCACCTACCTATATGATTGTATTGTGGATTTAACGAAATAATCCACTTGGCACAAAGAAAGGATTCAGTCAGCGAATGCTACTGCACTGCTGTCCTATCGTTATCATGATCATATTGCTGTCCTATCCCAAATCTTTCCTGAGCCTCTCCAAGGGGCCTTTCCTGACACAATCTAAATAACTGCATCACTTCCTCTCATGGCATCCACGAGTGCTAATGTTTGCTTTACAGCACTTATCACTTTGGATATTTTTCTGTTTGTTTGTGGTCTGTCTCCCAGGCAAACCTTGAGCCTCATGAGAGCAGAGGCCTTGTCTGCCTGGTTCACTGGTGCGTACTCAGCGCCTAGAACAGGCTGTACAGTCATGTTCAGTACTCACGTGTAGAATGAGTGATTATACTCCAGCACTGTGTATCATTTACCTTACTAATGGATATTTGTAAAATTTTCCCTCTGAACCTGCTCGTCCATGTTTCCTGTATTAGCCAGTAATGCTACCACCTGTTGAGTGTCCAAGAGAGATACCTAAAAGACATTCTAAATTCCTCCAGAACTCCTAATATTGTTTTAATTTTTCTCTGTATCTCTATCTCCAGAGGACTGGGTTTGGTTAAGTTTTCTCCTTTCCTTCTCTGAATTTCTTCTTATGAGATTCTCATTGGAAAACTATTACCCTTACTCAACTCTGTCTTTATGCATTCCCTCTGCTGAAAGACCTTCCCCTACTTTTTTTTTTCCTCATGCATTCTTCAGGATTCAAGTCAGATGTCACCTCCTCCTGGAAGCCTTCCACAGATCCCTGGAAGGGAGGCTGCGGTGTTCCTCCTCTCTTGTGTTCCCATAGCACCCTGGGCCCAGAAATCACGGAGCACTGTGGGTAACTGTTTTCTCTCAGCCTTCCCCCTGGTCCTGAGTTCCCCCAGCTAGAACTAGTATTTGGATTTCTGAATCCCATGTGCCATCTTTAGTGAAAAGCACATAGTGGGATCATTTACTGACTAAATAAATATTCTACTATAGTTTTGGATAACTGGTTATTCCTAGGGTCTGCTTCTTAGTATAAATATAAATTTTAATTATGCCTATGGCTGTGTTGCTTCATTGTCATTAACTATCCCTCTATCTTCTTATATCTAGTTTATTAATTTTAAGTAGAGAATACATAATAATGATTACAGTTTTAAACACAGAAAATTATAAAAAGAAACATTAAAATTACCTGTAATATTACCAGGAAGAGAGGACTGAGAACATGTGAAAATTTTCCTTTTCAGTTTTTTTCTGCATATTTTAAAAAAACTGTAATAACTTTCATACCAAATTTTGAAAAAACTTTTTCCACTTAGCATTATTAGATCATGAGAATTTTCCCAATCTATTAAGCTTTTTAAATTTTTAAAATTATTATTATTATTATTTTTTTTTTTTTTTGAGAGAGAGCAGGGGAGGGGCAGAGAGAGCAGGAGACAGAGGATCCAAAGTAGGCTCTGTGCTGAAGGCAGAGAGCCTGATGCGGGGCTCGAACTGGAGCCACGAGATTATGACCTGAGCTGAAGTTGGACGCTTAACCAACTGAGCCACCCAGGTGCCCCAAGTTTTTTTAAATATACTTTTTGGTGAATGTGCAAAATTCTGCTGGATAGACATACCATAATTTATCTTAAAACCTTCCTAAGTTTGGACATTTCAGTCCAAATTTCTGAAATTACAAATAATATCATAATTAGTAACTTTGGCAAAAAAAAGATCTTTTTTCTTTCATCTTTTCTTAATGCTATATAATTAAGACTCATAACCACTGCACCCACAACCACAACAATAAGCAGGACTTGCCACGTACCCTTCTATAAATAAGACTGCAATTCTATTAACTTCTTATCTCTTCTGCTCCCCCTTCTTTTAACTCATTATGTGCCATCACCCCTTATACCCAAAATGGAGAAGCATATTCGGTTCACTTGCTGAGAATTTTGTTGTCAGAAGCCTCTGCTTAAGAAAAGAATTCAGTTTCTAACTGTGCCAGGCCAGCAAACCTTTGCCAGGAGCCTAAGGTTATGATCCATTATTTCAGGTTGTTTTTCAGCTTTACTTTAGGAAATCACCTTACTTACAGTGACCCATTTCCCCTCGCTGCACAGTAGATGGGTAAAGAGCTCACTGTGACTCCTTCTATGCACGTTCTTTCCCCAAGAGAGAGGTGATGTGGCAACCATTCCTTCAGTGCTCCCTTCAGGCTGTATTTCAGGGTCTTGTTATGGATATTCTGAAATGCAATCTCATTTGTTTCCTCATAAAAGATGTTGCTGAAAGTTCTGGAGAAGCTGGCTTTTCACGCTGGATCCTTGGCTCAGGATCACCAATCAGTGGCTGTGCTGGTGGGTGGGTCTTAGTGCCCCATTGCCAAGCTCTGAATCTGCCAGTCTTCTACTGCTAATAGTTTTGATTGCTTTGGGGTTTTGTTCTCTTATTTAAAACATTGTTGGGCTCCATGCTTTCTTGGAAGCAAATTCAGTGTTAGCTGTGAGCTCTGCACTGCCGATCAGTATCTTTGCCTATGTTTAGTATTATACTCATGTACACTGGGAAATGCCTGGAATCTTCAGCCTTAATGTCATGTCATAATATTTCACTGACTTTACAAATATTATAATTCCTTTCTGTATTTTTCACATACACTTGTGGGGACTATCATTACCACCCAGGAGATCTTGGGTCAGTGTGTCACAAATCACTTATTATACTCACAGGCTGCTGGACTGAAGAAGTGTCCTGTGATTGGAATCACCTTGATGTCTGCTTGAGGACACCCTGTGGCATCCTTCAGCCTGTTTACTCCGCCATAAAGGTTGAGTCAATTTAACTTCCTACACAACCATACTTTAATACACTGATATAGGCAAATTGATTAGTGAAGATTCACCCATTTTGCTGTGACTGCCTGTAAACAAGGCTAGTTTTAGACCTCAGCATGTTTTGGGGACACTGAAATGTATACTCTGAAGCATTGTCTTGGTGCTACTATGCTCTTTAAGGTCAATAAACATATCATATAAAGAGCTGTGAAAGGCAGCTCCCTGGCTCGCTTAGGCAGTAAAGTGCCTGAAGAAGGTTAAGGAGACAGACAACTGGTTGATACCCTGTCTCCACATCAACTGGCTGTGTGATTTTGACAAGTTGCCATTCTTTTCTGTTCCTCAGCCTTGGCATCTATAAAATGGGAATAATAATAGTGCTTCCCGCAGAGGATTTTTGGCAAGGATCCAATGCAATGATACACGTAAAATACTTAGAATGGTTCCTGGCATATAATGAACGTTCATTAAATGTTAGCTATCATTAGTAATATTATCTGGCCTATATCAATTCTGCAATTCTCATGAGATTCCAGTCCAGCTAAGTTCTGCGTAGCCTCATACTAAGTAACAAGAAGACACTAAAGAGTGATAGAGAATAGCAATGAACTGGGGAGGTATAAGGATGGAATGCAAACCTCAGCTCTGAGAATGATAAGCTGTAGGACTGGTAGAAGCCACTTAACCTCCCTGAACATCAGTTTGCTTATTTGTCAAATGCAGACGAGAACATTTGTCCTACTTACCCTGATCAAAGTTAAAACATATGAGAGAGTCTTATCAATTCAAAGCTGTTGTAGATAATAGGAAAGATTGGAGAGAATCTACGTTTGGAGCTGGTATGTTTCCTACTCGCGTTAAAAAAAAATGTATTTATTCCACAAGTGTCTTTATTCTTGAGCGACACAGGTTTTCTCTGGTGGCCCTGTGTCCAACCTGCTGATATGATTTAAAGTCAGGTAAGTGTGTGGTGTGGACAGTCAGAAGGGGCTGGGACCCTCAGCCCCTTCCCTGGGAATTATATCTCCCACTGCAATTATATTTATTCCCCAGATACACATGGAGCCAACCTTTGTCATCTTTAAAGACAGGCAGTCTATATTCCACATTCTAGAGGAAAATCTTTTGGCAATAGCTCAGCAGTAACTCCTAACTTTTTACTTAATCTGAGTAGATCTGGCATTTTCTTTAGTAATTTTTTCACTAATAAGCCTTTGCCCTAGTGAAGCACTACCTAGGATAAAGCACTTTGTATGTATTACTTAACATAATAAACACATGAAGTAGGCATTCACTTTAAAAAAGACAAAGAAACAGGCTCAGAAAAGTTATGTGACTAGATTATCAGCTAACAAATTATAGAACTGAGACTCAAAGCTGATCTCTATTGCTAAGTCCAGCTCTCCTTGAGCCCACGCCGCCCCGCCCCCCACCAACTGCCCGCTCACCACTCTCCAGAGCCCTAGTCCATCACCACTGATGATCCTTTGCCTATAGAACTTTGGAGGTTGTCAGACAATGCATTATAATCATTAAAGAAATGGCATCTGTTCATTATTTAAAGTAATCTAATTTGCATTCAAATCTATCATTAAGCTGTTGGAAAAAGTCTGGTTATTTAATATAATTTTTGGAGTTGAACCAATTTTCATGAAATGATGACTTCAAAATAACTTCGGTCTTCCAACCCCTAATTTTTTCAGATGCAGTGAGGGGTTATAAGGACAGACTGAATTCTGTCAACACCCAGAGACATTTCCTTGTTATCAATAACAAAACTCTAAAGAGTGAAAACAATATTATAAAGTATATGTCAATTTCTGATATTTTTAAATGTGTAAACTTCAAGATGTATCTCTTCAGCAGAAATTGTCTACAAGTAGCTGACTTTTACAAATTTTAAGTGTTTTCCTGTTAGTGCCTTATGATAATGTGGTGAATACAAAGGGAGTTATTATGTGGCGAATACAAAGGGAGTTTCTGGGGTGGGGCGCCTGGGGGATTCAGTTGGCTATGCTTCTGACTCTGGATTTCAGCTCAGGTCATGATCCCATGGTTTGTGAGTTCGAACCCTGAATCTGGCTCTGCACTGACAGTGTGGAGCCTGCTTGGGATTCTCTCTCCCCCTCTCTCTCTCTGTGTCTCCCCCACTTGTGCTCTCTCTCTCTCTCTCTTCCAAAATAAATAAATTAATTTAAAAAAAAGTTTCTGGGGCAATGGAAATTATTTTTATCAGGTAATATGTATTTTTCTCCTGTCTTCTCCTCTTAGTTGAAACTTTTTTTTCCATATGGGACAATAAGTATTTCCTATATCACTTCAGTTATGCCCCATTGGCCATTCATTACTAATAATATATTGTTGGTATGATTTATTTTTTAGTAAAATATTTTTCAAGTATCATTTAAAATAAAAATACCTGATATTAATTAGGAAAAAACTAAAATTTCAAATCCATCGTTTGAGTCCTGGGAGGTCTTTGCAGATTTAATTGATATTTATTGATCTCTCTATTATATTTTTGTGGCTGGGGCCTCTGTTTTATGTATCTTTGCATTCCTTGTGCCTGGAACTGTGCTTGGCATTCTCAAAAACTAAATAAATAAAATGGATGACTGAATTTGATTTTCTTAACTTGTAGGTCTCAGCATAATTGTTACTACTTTCAAAGGCCTTTTCTGACCACCTCTGTGTGCCCCTCTTACATGATCAAGCCTCACTAACTCGGACCATAGCACATGCCCACGTGATATTTTGTGTTTGTTTATTTTGGTTATTGCCTAACTTGCCCCTTCACTAGATTGTAAATTCCAGGAAAGCAGGGAATTGTCTTTCTTTCTGGACTTTCATTCCCAGCGCCTAGGGCAGTGTCTGGTACAAAGTAGACACTTAATGAATGCATGTGACAAATGAATAAATAATACATCATTTGCTAGGAAAGCTCATGTGACCACATGATCTTGTCCGTATCTTCTGGAGAGCTTAGTTCCTTCAACTCACAACTGCAGGGATCTTTGTCTCCTGCTTGCCTTTACTCACCCCCATGCCCCTTGGACACGCCCTGGGCTAAGTCACCAGTCACACTGCTGTGCTTCCAAAATCTCCAATCTTCATCCCAGCTTCTATAATGATCTTTTATCTTTTCAGCATTCCTCATCTTGTCTCATGATCTTTGCTTTTGCTTTTCCTTTACTTAATCAGTCCCTCTCTTTGGCCTCACACCCTTCCAAGCCTTGGCTTAAGCTCCATGAGCCAACCTTTCAACCACTTTTTCATTACACACACACACACACACACACACACACACACACACACAGTCACACAGCTGTTTCAGTTTCTAGCTATTCCACGCCCATCTGACAAAACCCCGATATCCACTCTTCCATCCAGGCCACCACAGGCTGTCGGTGAAATCCCAGAACTGCATGGACAGGTGACACAATGCTGGTGAACTGAGAGGTGCCAGCATATTTTCACCATGTCTCTACCTGGGTCTTTTTCTGTTCTCAAAACCTCACCTCTCTCCTCAAGGCCCATGCACACTCAAAATCATTCTTTTACTGTGGTAAAGTACGCATAATATTTATCATTTCAATTATCTGTTGTATACGATTTGGTGACATTAATCACATTCACAATGTCGTATAAAAGTCACAACCATCTCTTCATCCTCAACAAAAACACTTTACTTATAAACAGTAACTCTCCCTTCCCTGCTGCCAACAGCCCCGGCGATCTCTATTCTACTTTCTGTCTCTCTGAACTTGCTTACTCTAGGTAGCTCACATAAAGCAACCACACACGCCTTCTTCCCCCTTGCCCTCGGCATTGACATTTGCCTGATGCTTCACAGAGAAAACTGAGAAATTGGCAGTTCCTTGAATGCATCACACCCTCTTTTGCCTCAGTACCTTTGTACCTGTTCTTCCTGCCTGGAACACACTGGCTCTTCCTTTCTATAGATAAACCTAAACTCCAGAGAGTAACTATTTCATTCCCCTATTGGACTGTGACCCCCTGAAGGGTAGGAAGTCTTTAATCCCTCTCTGGAATATGGTGCCAAATACACGGTAAGTGCTTACTGTGTATTTATGGAATGAATAAGAATTGGAAATTGGGGCTAAAGAGTGGGTTAGGGAAGCTGGGCGTGACCATGTGTTTGTTATCCAAAAACATTGAAGTATTAGCACCAATCCGTTAGACAGAAATTGGTAAAATATGCATACAAACAGATACGCACTGAGTCACAATTGATAAAATAACCAAGAATGACAGGAAATAATAGTAATAAATAATAGTAATAAGTTGTAGTAAATAAATATAAATAAAAAATAAATAAATAAGTAATAAATAGAAAACTAGTAATAAAAATAGTAATAAATAGTATAAATAAATAGTAGTTAATATTATTAACTATTCTCAAATATTTAATCAAGGTGATTAACTTAAAACATTACTTAGGTTTCTTTTTTTCCCTATGAAATCTGCATTTTTTTAATACTTGAGAAAACTAATTTAGTCATAAATTAACTCCCTCCCTTCACCCAAACCAGGGTTGGAGTCTATAAATGCAGAGTCATCAATATCTCAAATATGTAATAAAAATGAATTGGGTTAATATGTAAGAGTGTACTGTTAATTTAACATGAAAACTTGTTGGGATTATCTGAATAGGAATACAGTATTGTAAAACAAAAAAATCAACAATGTCTCATCTAAAGGAAAGTGTATGTGGTTTACAAGGAAAATAGAATAATGATTAAGAAAAAGAAAGAGGACAAAAACAAAACAAAACACAACAAAACCAACCACTATAGGATGTGGGTAAGAGCAAAAAGGAAGCAGCTAAATGAAACCAGAAGGAACAAAGAAGGGCTCCAAAATACTACCTACCAAGTAGTGCCTCAAAAACAGAACCTACTAGAATTTCATCTGGAGGAAGGCATCTGCAAAAGGTAGAAACTCCAGAGTAAGAAAGAATCGGTCACTTTCCATGATAGCAGGAGGCAATCACAAAAACAAATTGATTTGGACTCATCTGAGCCTCAAGTAGGAAAGGACCCTGGTCCCCTTAGAAGAAAAGGAGACTGCAGAGAACAGAGGGTCTGGGGTAGTGGATTGAACAAAAATCCATAGCCACAAAGAATTCAAATTGGGAAATCTAGTAATAGGAACCGGGAAAGGTGTCATTTAGCACCTTTAATTTGGGCAAAGGACACTAAGCAATATCAGCCTCCACCTCTGATGCACATCAACAATATACAGCTGGTGTCCCTGCACTTCATTTCACTGCTACAGGTTAAAGTGCCTTAGAACAACGCTGTATCCCACATGAAAGAGCAGTTGGGGCTGGAGAAGAGAGCCCTACCAGGGAAGTTAAAGCAAGGTGGCAAGGCTAGAGATTCTTACCATTGGATCCGTAAGTGGTGGAAATCAAAAGTGAACACACAATTTTTTAGCAGATGAAATGCCATGTATTTCATCAAATGGGCTTTGTAGAAGAATCATGGGTGAACTAAATACGAAATGCAATCCCTCAGCTTTCAGTACCTTGAAGAAGAAATCAAGCTGTCTGGAAGCCTCCTATATGAACTGTAAATTCACTGCGGGTCAGGTGTCCAGGAAAATATTTTGCTCTGTCTTCTCTCTACTCAATATACTTTTCTTGATATAACTATAAAACATAATCATTTTCACTTGAGACATTAATTACCCCGCTCACAAATTCTTCCTGTTATTTTCTTAATTTATCTTTAATGGTTTTATTTTTCCACTTTCATGTCTTTAAATAACATTTTCATCAAGACATTATTGGTGTAAACACAAAATTCACCCATTGGTTGTTTTATCTTAAGCAAGTTTTTTCTTAATACTTTTGGTTGGAGACTCGTATCAGAGGGATATATGGCTTTTTCTCTCTACGTACAGTATCAATCATAGGTACAGAAAAGCTTAAACTTGGCTCTGTAAGCAAATTAAGTGTGCGAGTGTGTGTGTGTGTGTATGTGTGTGTAGGCATATACATACATATATGTGTATGTGTTTCTATCATTTGGCTACAATTGTTAAAAATTCTTCCAAATAATGTTTCCTGAGATTAATCTGGTTTGCTTAAGAAAGATAGGATAGAAGGTAGAACTCTGCCACAGACACTAGAGGGATTTAATAAATGCTTCTGAGGCTGATAAATATGTTTGTCCTTAGATTTAACAGGATTTCCCTGTAATTAATCTGGACACAATTAATACTTAAAGCAGGGCTATTTCCAAAGTGTTAATTCATTCTTCCAAACCAAGATTTCTTAGAAATAACTATTTTAATCTTTGTGTTCCTAACCTTAGCTCTCTTATTACTTCTAGTAAAGCCATAAAACCTAAGCAGACACCTGCTTTTGATTTTTTATTTCTATTTTCTCCTTTAAATTTCCCAGGCACCTGCCTACCCGACTAACCAAGCTCTCTTCCTTCACCACCCTTCATTCCTGCCATCTGAGGCTGTTGGGTTTCTCCTTCGTTCCCCCAGCTTTTAAACACCTGCAGTTTCACAACAAGGATAGTATTGTCTGGCTGTTTTACTTAGCAGTGGGTTGACTTACCTGTCAAGATAAAGTTCACTGTACGTAGTATTGGATCTCTGGATTAATGCCTTATAAAACATCACATTTGCACACTTCTATGCCTTTCATAAGCATTAAACACTGATTTCTCTTGATAGGTCGGATATTATATCAACATTTAGTGAAAGGAGATTATTGCTGGGAGCTCAAAGATGAACTATTATGAAAGCTAAACTTTTGGATTTGAGCTAAAAGTTTATTTTTTTAGGAAGGATTTTTAAAGGTTATGACAGGAGTTATCCATGTCCTATAAAAGAGTACTGTATAAGTATCCAGTAGTCCAAGTTTGCCTTAAAAATACGTTAAAGTAAGTATATTGCAAAATGATTAATGACAGCATTAACAGCATGAACACTCATCACCCTTCTGTCACTATGTAGATAATATATCAAGAAAAAGGGAAACAGAATTTTCATCAAGACAGAGATGTGATATATCATAGTCCAAATGATTTAATTTTTTTACCATTTTTATTTTGCAAAATGTATGTTAGTCAAAAAAGACTGTTTCCAGCTGTTTCTGGAATCTTCTTTTAATTTATGTCTAATAAGGCAACAACTTTAAGCAGAGTTTTGAAACCTGAAGGCAGTTCTCTGCCTTAAACAGTTAATCAATGCCACATACAGGCTGGCTTCAATCAAATTCAGTCTAAGATAGCTGTGTTCTGATTAACTGCAATAGAGATGAAAAGATTGAAACTATCGCTTCCCAATGGTAAGTAGCTCCTAAAAAACAAAGAACAACAATTTTTTTTGACCACTAAAAACAACAATAAAACTTCTTCAAGTATTAAAAACTGAACTTTATGGTTTAATATCTATTTGCTTAATTCTTGAGTGTGGTATTGTTAAATTTATCTTAACTTGTTCTGTGACTGCTTTTATCTTGGTGGGAAAAGTATCCCAAGATAAAATGGCAGCTAGCTACCTATCTAATATGCCTTTGCCTTAATTGTATAATGTAAACCAATTAGAGAAGATTTAAGGGAAAACTCAGTTATGACTCATAGTATTTTTATCTTGCCCATATCAAATATTTTAGTGGAATATGTATTTAAAATTGAACTACATTTAAGAAGGCTTGATGTTTTATGTGAATTTAAGAATTTAGTAATCTCTCCCACTGTGGGTAGTCCCTAACTAATGCATATTGATTTAGATGTGTCACTTTCAGATATATGGCCACTCAGAAAAAGGGCCCAGAGGGCTCAGTAACTGTAGGAACCCTCCTCCCCTTTCTGATAACAGGGTTTGCAATTTCCTTCCCCTTCCTCCTTCTATCACTGTTATTTGGTACTGCCTATGTCTCCAGTCTCTCCTCCTACTTCAAACACTTCTTATCTTAGGGGAGTAAACCCTATGAGTAATCACTCTCCCCACTTCCTCAAGGCACCCCTCTACCAACTCTTCTCCTCAATATGTCCCAAGCTCAGTAACATCTAACTAGCCCCCTCTCCAATCCTGACCAAGCTCCTATTATACAGAAAAGCTCTTTTGATGAAAGGTCATTTCTACAAAATGCAGACAGAACTTATGCCAGCCCTCTTTTATTCAAATGTCATAATTAGCATTCATTCACTCAATCAACAAATATTTACATCCTATACAGCAGACACCATGCTTGGTACATGATACAATGATATTGTATCCAATTCTTTCTTTCCTTATGGACTTTTAAAAATAAAGAGAAATAGGGGCACCTGGGTAGCTCAGTTGGTTAAGCGTCTGACTCTTGATTTTGGCTGAGGTCATGATCTCAGTTTGTGGGTTCAAGCTCCACATCAGGCTCTGTGCTGACAGTGTGGAGTCTGCTTGGGATTCTCTCTCTCCTTCTCTCTCTGCCCTCCCCTGCTTGTGCTGTCTCTGTCTGTCTCAAAATAAATAAATAAACTTATAAATAAATAAATAAATAAATAAAGGGGCACCTGGGTGGCTCAGTCAGTTTCGTGTCTGACTTCGGCTCAGGTCATGATCTCACGGTTCATGGGTTCGAGCCCCGCGTCGGGCTCTGTGCTGATGGCTCAAAGCCTGGAGCCTGCTTTGGATTCCGTGTCTCCCTCACTCTCTGCCCCTCCCCCGCTCATGCTCTGTCTCTGCCTCTCAAAAATAAAGAAACGTAATAAATAAACAAACAAACAAACAAATAAATAAAGAGACATGATGAGGGTTTAGGAGGGAACGATTTTATCTGAGTTTCCTCCTTACCATTATTATCAGGAAAACATCATCAACAACACAAACCTTTGAGAACCTCAAGTTTGGTAAACATTTATTGACCCTGTAGTATGTCCTGGGCTCTCTGCTTGATGCTGGAGATAGCAGAATCAAGTACAAAAGATGCTGTGCCATGAAGAGACCTACACAAGAGTTCAGACTAGAAAAAACTTGAGAGTAAGAACCATCCTCAACAAAAATAAGGGGGTGGCTGTGGACATGAGGCTGGCCCACTATAGTGTGTCTTCCAAGGGCTTCTATAGGTAGGAGTTTCCAGCCTTCAACGCAGGGCCTTCTGGGAGGCCCTCCCAGTATTCCGGGTTAGAGACACCATCACATTCCATCCTTTCCCATCACCACACACAGCCCCTATTGGAATCTCTGACCAAGACAACGGGGACCACCAGAAGTGAGGAGCCAGAGTCAGGTGTGGGAAGTGACTAAGGCTGCCTGATTTAGCAAATAAGAATGCAGGATTGCCAGTGAAATGCGAATTTCAGGTAAACAACAAATCATTTTTGAGTAGAAGTATGTCCCATGCAGTATTTGTATGTGTATTGTTCTGTGTTTTAGCTGACACCCTTGAAAGTGGGATAATATCTTCATTTCTATTTAGCCTCATTGGGCATCTCAGATACCAGTTCAGAAGTATTTTCTCCCACTTGCGGCTCTCGGCTTCTGAAAACATTGAGACCTTTAGTAGGTGCCTCTGTAGGTGTTCGCTTTGTTTTTTTGTGCTGACACAGCTGAAAGCCTACCTGCTTTTCGATGCTCACAGCCAAATTAAATTTAGTCTTTTCCAGTGAAAATGGTTATTTCTCTTACTGAGATTTTCTCCCTTCAAACACCTTGAAAAAGTGTTAGCTTTATTCCAGTTCAGTGCACTTTATGGTAGCTATCAAAGAAATCTATAAATGGCCCTTCCAAAGAGAAAAAGAAATTTGCATATAAGCCAAGAAACTTTCTTTTAAAAAAATTTTTTTAAACATTTATTCATTTTTGAGAGACAGAATGCAAGTGGAGGAGAGGCAGAGAGGGAGGGAGGGAGACACAGAATCTGAAGCAGGTTCCAGACTCCAAGCTGTCAGCACAGAGCCCCACATGGGGCTGGAACTCAAGAACCGTGAGATGATGACCTGAGCTGAAGTCAGACACTCAACCAACTGAGTCACCTAGGTGCCCCAGTCAAGAAAATTTTCTAATGGAGACTTTTTTTAACCATCCTGCACAAAGTCTGGAAACAGGTCTAGTAGTTCAAGGCAAGCTGAACATATCCTGAGAAGGTATATGTCTTCCAACGAACTGCCACTTGTTCCAGGCTTGTAAACAAAGATGTACCTGAAAGCTCCCTTTCTCTTTGTTTAAAGAATGTGTGCCTATGTTCCTACACACAGATGTACCTTATATGTGTTTTAGGTCAGGTTTGTTCTGAAGGCAATTGGAAGAAAAATTCCCTTATTTTGGGAGCTACTTATCATTAATGAGTAGAGAATCCTTGGTTTTAGTACATAGTTGGTCCTCAGTAAGTAATTCAAGTATTTGCTAAGTAATTCAAGAAATATCAACAGATTCATAATCTTTTAATTTCCCCAGATATTTTTGATTTTATATTCAAAAGAAATGACAGTTCATATTACTACAAATGGATATAAGCTGCAGGATAAAGTACAGAAGCATATTTATCTTTTATATATATTATATTACATTATATTATATTATATTTATTATATTTATTATATTTATTATATATCTATATCTATCTATATATTTATCTGGCCTTTATCTTTTCCAGATGGCTCTGCCACTTTCTAGAACAAGTTACAGCTTCTCTGTGTCTGCTTTCTCACCTGTAAAATGGGGATAATAATGTACTCTACTTCATTGGACTGTTGTGAATATTAAATAAAATAATACTTATAAAGCATTTAGAACAGGGCCTGGCACATAAAACTATCCATCACTATGAGCTCTTTTATATTAATTGCTTATAAATACTTATACTTACTACTTTTGATCCTCCTAGAAGAGGAAATTAGTTTTTGTATTTTTGAGCCAATTTTGCTGAATCTTTGCTCCATCTTTCATTCTTAGCTGAGTCTGGAGAACAGGAAATGCTGATTTTCATAGCACAATTAGTTTCATAAGGACAGTAAGAAATTAATATACAGTAAAAGTTTGCTAATATCACTTAGGCTGAATTTTAATTTTGCCACACCTTTCTCATTTTTACCTGGATTTGGGCAGTAGGGAAAAATGTTTTTCATACTGTACTAGTTTCAGCAACAGGAAATTAATATATGTGAAAATATACCCGTACCATTTTTTAAATGTCCTAGGATTTATTTTATTGTTTAGTTATAATTGAAGAGATTACCTGGCTTTTTGCATAGCATACATTTGCAGGACAAAAGTATCCTTTCTAAATGTTGCCTTGCTTTAATGTGATATATTTTCTGTAACTAAAGTGATAGTAATTGTTTTCATCTCTAAAAAAACTGGTATAAAACATGTTAACATAATTCTTAATAGGAGAAAGGATTATCAGTTCTTTCCTTCTTCAATTGTCCGTGCTTCTACTATCTGAGTGAAAAGGAATTCTGTAAAGCTGTCTTGTCTGTTTTCACCTTCACTAGCATCTGAAAACATATTATATAGAAAAGTTCAGCTCATTTTTTCTTTGTACATCTGCTTTGCTTAAACATCTGTTAATACTATGCCATTTCTGAAAAACTGTTAAGAAAGCACACCCTCCTTAAGTCTGTGTATGTAGGTATCAACCATTCTACATTTCAGATTGATGTCATTAAGGATTTCACACTGGGTAACATAAAATGTTAAAATTTAACATTTAACAAAATGTTAAAATATTGGCTACTTTAGCATTCTTTTTTTCAGTAGGAAGTTCAGGACAAGGACAAGAAAAATTTCAATGTTTAATAAAGGAACAACTTGTTGATTCCATCATCATGCATGGTTTACTCTCATTAAAAAGGCAATAATTGATTAATATAGCGCTTATCAAAAGGATTAACTGAAGGAAGACAACCCATAATAGTGAAGACACTGAACCGTGATACTTCGCAGTTTTTGAATCTCATCTTGGCGCTGTCCTTAGTGAGCTATATCACGTTAGGTTGGTCCCTTAAATTCACTGGTTTTCATTTGTGAATTGAGAGAAACAGAACAGATACGCCCTGAGGTCTTTTTTCTAAAATTGTATGATTTCAGGCACATGTTTGATACTCAACACATGAACTTCTCCTTTTCAGTTTAAGCTTTTTATACTATACCATATTGCTTTTATTCCAGAACTGAAATGGAGAAAAAGTGGTCGGTGGTCACAAAATTTATTTCTATTTAAACTCCAACTAAGGCTCAAAGGGACTTAAACCAATAGATCTTGTCTCAGAAACACCTGCCATGTTTTAGACTTAAGATACAACCAATCAAAATAGGAAAGGTCCACGGATTCCTGGCTCTAACTCTCTATTCCTGTTAATCTCTTTTAATGTAGATAATCAGACAAATCACTTCAGAACATAGGTGAGTGAATGAGTCAAGGTCAGGGGAAAAATGTTTAAAGCACTAAATAGAAGCAGTTGGAGGAAATGTGTAACCTTTATATATATCTGAAAGGGCATAAAAAGTTTGTTCCAAATGGATCGCTCATCATAAAGTCAGGGGTTGAGTAAATAGAGTAAATAGGGAGTTATAATGAAGGTTAAGTATGACCCTGGTTAACTACCCACACATACCCTTTAAATATACCTACATTGTGTGCATGAATGGAGCATTATTAGCTCTCATTTATGTTATGTTAATCCAGTAGAGATCTTGTCCTTGAACTACGGTTACTCAGTTGTAATGTTTTGCACCAGAAATACTAAGTGCTTGACTCATGCCTTTGAAGTTGTTTCATAATTCAGAATAAAAATTACCCCAGGAAGGCAATCTCTTACGCTTTATAAATGACTTTCTCTTATTTGACCTTTTATTGCAAAAAATCAACCAGCTCTTTGTTGGGATGCAGTGCTAATTACTCAAAGAAGTTTTATGTAATCCTTTCAAATGTGAACCAAGCAGAACAATCAGAATTTCCATTAAGTTGTCTACAGAGGGCACATGGTCACAACAGTACACAACTAATGTGACTCTGTAGCCTGAAGATAATTTGTGGTAGAAAGTTTTTCAACTAAAAATAAATCACAGAAGCAGAAAGACCAGAATATGAGAAAGCAAAAGAATCTAAGTTGTTAATAGAGCTATTATTAGTAGCTTTCTTCGCCTCTACATGAGCCAGGTAAGGCAGTTCAGAAATAATGAAGAACCTACTACCTCTTTCATTTTACCATCCTACAAATATTCACTAGCTTTTTTTTTTATTCACTACAGTCATATTAATGATGCATCTGATTAGAGCAAAGACCAACAGGAGTCATGCTTCAGGGTACATTCAGAATTTTTATAAACATCCTTACTTCCCTGAAAATTCATTCTTTCAGAGTTACTTTCTATTTCCCATCTGTCTTTGATCATGGGACAGCCCCTAGCCAAACATAAAAATTTAAACTTTCATCTGATTGTCCCACAAATAATTTCTCAGCTCTTTCTTGTCATACAAGAGCAATTAACTTTCAAAGCCTCCTTGTGGAAGTTACCAAAATTCTAAATCTAGGGACAATGATGGGAAATTTTCAGTACAGTGTTTTGAAGCCTCCTTTATATATCTTAGTAGAGTTCAAGCCTGAAAATGTTCACAATTATATTTGAAGTTCCTCAATCTCATTGGATTTGTCCCGAATAGTTTTAAAGCGAAGTTAATTCATATTTAGTTAATTTTGTCATAAATTTAAGCAAGTGAGAAATCATTAATTACCATTTAAGAATTCAATTAAACTGAAAGTATAAATATTGACCAGACACCACTTCAAGGCTAACTACAGTAGGGCTATAAAAACAGTTCCTATATCAAAGGAGTGAAAAGGCAACATACAGAATGGGGAAAACATTTGCAAATCATATATCTGAAAAGGGGTTAAGACCCAGAATACACAAAGAATGCCTACAATAACAACAACAAAATGAACAACCTGACTAAAATAAGCAAAGAACTTGAATAGACATTTCTCCAAAGAAGACATCCAAATGGCCAATAAGCACATGAAAAGATGCTCAACATCACTAATCATTAGGGAATTGCAAATCAAAACCACAATGAGATACCATCTCATAACCATCCCATTAGAATTGCTATTACTAAAACCAAAACAAAACAAAAACAATCAAACAACAAAAAACAAAGAAAACCCAAAACAGAAAAAAACAAATGTTGGTGAAGATGTAGAAAACTGGAACCCTTGTGCACTGCTGGTGGGAATATAAAATGGTGCAGCTGCTATGGAAAATAGTATGGAGATTCCTCCAAAAATGAAGAATAGAATTACCATATGATCCAGCAATTTTACTTCTGGATATACACCCAACAGGAAGTAGCGATGCAAACAGATATTTGTACACCCATGCTCACAGCCGTATTATTCACAATAGTAGAAAAGTGGAAGCAACTCAAATGCCTATTGGCAGATAAATGGATAAAGAAACTGGAATATTATCCAACCTTAACAAGGAAGAAAATTCTGCAACACAGTTAAACTTTGAAGACATCATCCTAAGTGAAATAAGCCTGACACAAAAGGACAAATTCTGTATGATTCCCTCTATATGAAGTATGTAGAGTAGTCCAATTCAGAGACAGAAAGCAGAATTGTGGCTGCCATGGTTGGCAGGGACAGAAGAATAATAAGTTGATGTTTAATGGGTTCGAGTTTCAGTTTGGAACAGTAAAAAGAATTCTGGAGGAGGGCGGTGGTGGGTGTACAACAACGTGAATGCACTTAAATGCCACAGAGTCATACACTTAAACGTGGTTGAAATTGTAAATTTTGTGTTATGTATCTTTTATCATAAGAAAAAAAAAAGATAGTCCCTGCCTGTATTGGGCTTACATACAGTGGGGAATGCACATGTATGTAAACTTAGTACCCAAGGTAAGTGACATAGTAGTAAGAGTAGAAATTAAACACTATGGTGTTCACAGAATGTAAAGATAGGAACTGTTTCAGAAAAGGTTTTATAGATTATATAGTAGTTGAGGTCTACCTTCGGAAGACTGATAAACCGCAATGAGAGAAGGTGCCAGCAGGTATCTTGTAAAAAGAGACCAGTATATGGGCGCCTGGGTGGCTCAGTCCATTAGCCATCCAACTTTGACTCAGGTCATGATCTTGTGGTTCATGAGTTTGAGCCTCCTGTCAGACTCTGTGCTGACAGCTCAGAGCCTGGAGCCTGCTTCAGATCTTCAGATTCTGTGTCTCCCTCTCTCTCTGCCCCTGCCCTGCTCATACTCTCTCTCTCTCTCTCTCTCTCATAAATAAGTAAAACATTAAAACAAAAAAAATTTTTTTCGAAAGAGACCAGTATAAAGAAAGCATGGAAGTAAAATTTTGGGGGTGGGGTTTTGGAATTGTGATTCCTCCCATTTAGGTTAAAGTTAGAGCAGTGTTTCTCAAACTTTAATGTGTATACAGATCACTCAAGAATTTTGCTAAATTGTAGATTATGACTCTACAGGTCTAATAGTAGGGTCCAAAAGTCTTTATTTTGAATAAGCTCCCAAGTGATACCAACTGAGCTGTTTTGAGCAGCTCAGGTGTCCAATATGTATGCCTATGAATGTAGATTAGTCCGAGGTTAAGAACGTTGAAAACCAGAAGTCTGTAGAGATAACAGAAAGCAATGCCAGTGCAGGCTATTGTTTGGAACTCTTCTGGGTAAGGATATCGTATTATTGTAGCCATTATTCCTTAGGAAGATTAATCTGGCAGCCACATGTAGTGGGAATAGAATGTGCCAAGACAGACATTGTGGAGACTGGTTATGGATCAACAAGGCCAGTCAAGTAGTAAATAGGCTAGATGTGGGGAAGCTTGAAACAGGCAAGTGAGAGAGAATGAAGGTGCAAAGTGGAGATCAACCTAGGGGAAAGTTTAGGGGCAGGCAAGATATATCTCCTGGCAGCTGACCCTGCAGGGGAACGTATGAGGAGGAAAAGTTAAAAAAAAAATGCTGATGATTAGAATACACACTCAACCAGGTTTTCCCAAGACTTTCCAAATTTATGACTACTGTCCCAGAATAATAATTAATTATGCCACTTCCACACTAAAAATTAATAGTGCCTCCTCCTATCCAGTGTGGGTGATAAATAATATGGTAACACAGGTGACTACCAGGATGTAGAGGAGAGTTAGGCTAGTTTGCAGTGGGTCCTGAGGGGGTGATATTCACTCATTCATTCATTCAACATCTACCCAATGTCAGCTATATGCCAGGCATTACTCAAAGTGCTGAGGATATCTAAGGTTAAGTAAAAATGACAACAATTGGGGCGCCTGGATGGCTGAGTCGGTTAAGTGTCCAACTCTTTTTTTATTTTTAATTTATTTTAATGTTTGTATTTATTTTTGAGACACAGAGAGACAGAACATGAGCAGGGGAGGGGCACAGAGAGAGGGAGACACAGAATCTGAAGGAAGCTCCAGGCTCTGAGCTGTCAGCACAGAGCCCGACGTGGGGCTCAAACCCATCAACCATGAGATCATGACCTGAGCCAAAGCCAGATGCCCAATTAACTGAGCCACTCAGGTGCCCCAGTGTCCGACTCTTGATTTCAGCTTCATGAATTCTAGCCCCATGTTGGGCTGTGCAGAGCCTGCTTGGGATTCTCTCTCTCTCTCTCTCTCTCTCTCTCTCTCTCTCTCTCTCCCTTCTTCTCCCCCTCTCAAAAATAAATAAATAAATAACCAAAAAAATAAGAACAACCAAAAGGGTTGCCCTAATAGAATTTCTGATCTAGAGGAGACTTACATGTTCCAGAAGTGGAGGTTGAGGAGAGATGGAAAGGGAGCAAAGTTGAAGGTGCAGCAAGATTTATTGCCAGGGACAGTGTCAAACACAGAATCAAGAATGGGGGATTCAAATTCAACAGGGTGGAAGCTGCAGGTTTAGATACAGATTTGGCCTTTATGGAGGAAGAAACTTTGAGAGTGGGTGAGATGCCTTCCTGAGGCTGGAGACCATGGGCACTGCCTGCACTGAGGGAACACAGGGAGGAGTCAGTGAGCTCGTGAAGGAGCAGTCAGAGCCTTAAAAGAAGTACCAAAGTACTGCTCTATGATAGAAGCCAGGGAGGTCATGGGCCCTCCAGGTAAAAATACCAAATACCAAATGTTGAAAGGTCAAGGAGACAGATCTGGGACAGGTGGCCCCTGTGGGGAAGGGGTGGTCAGCTCTGGGAAACAATGCACTGTGCCCTGGGGGTTGGTCAGTAAGATGCTACGTGGTATTCTACATATGAGAAAAAGTCCCGAGACTCTTAAGGGGTCTAGTTTATTCTTAGATGATAATTTGCTGCCATAACTTATTTCTTGCTGCCACTTTTTTATTGTCAATAAAAATAACCTTTTTGTAGTTGTTACTCCTGAAGATTTGGAACAAAATAAAGCAAAAGCTCTAAGCATCTCAATTTTCACCAATAACTAGTGCACAGTTTTCCTCAAAAGATTACCATGAGAATGGGTTATAATGGCACTTGTGCATTTTAAAAATCTGCAGTAGCAAACAAGAACCATATTCTAGTAAAAACATTTAATTTTGCTTCATGTCTTTTTTCTGATATGAGGAGACATTTGGGAAGAAAGACTGAAGTCCGAGGTATGTGCGTGTGAACTTCAGGACACCATGTGAAGAATACTGGGCTTTCTCTGAAAGGTAAAAAACAAAGTTATCTACCCAGAATTGTCAGTATTAAGGCTGTTAGAATGCATATTAATTCCAGTAGTTCTACCTAACAATAGAAAAAAATGGTACCTTAGCCTCATGGTGTTGCAAGAAATGTTAACAGAGGATTTAAATCACTCTTGCTCTGACCCTTAGGCTAGCCTCCTCCCCCTACACACACACACACACACACACACACACACACACACACACACACACACACACTGTTCTCAGAAGATAAGAATGCATCCTATTTGTAATACTTTTAGGGAAGACTCTACAATATCCCTGAATAACCTATATCAGAATTGAAAATCCTAACTTAGAACAGGAAAGTATGTGATTACTCTCCGTGGTTCTGATGTAGCTCTTTTTGTCTTTTTTTTTTTTTTTTTTCTGATTCTGAAACCAGGGGGTAGGGCTGGGAACACAGGAAATAGAAACTGATTGAATGGGTAAATCAGTAATAACACATCTAAAAACCAAATGAACAAAATCCTGTTATTAAACCATTCTCAATAGCCAATACAATTCTGGTAGAAATGTTTGGTACATTTTAGTGGCTAAATGACTATTTTGATAGTGCTGGAACAATGCTGGTGCTGGTTATTGTTTACTGAATGAAACAGCTGAGCAAAGCTTTAATTTAATGGGGAAAGCCAATGTCTGGCTGTAGGTCCCTGGAGTCAGGGGAGGGGTGTCTCCAGACCTTCCTTGGCTATCAGACTTGTAATTCATGGAGGCTGTTAGTCAGTGGTTTCTGCAGGGAAGTGGACAGTTCAACCTGGAAGAATGCTTGGGGCAGCATGGCATGCCAAAGCCTCTACATTTCAGTGTAGACCACTGGACTTAGCTTCCAGGACCAGCCTGAGCCTCCACTGCTGCCATATGGTGAGCTCATCACCCTAAACATACCAAATGCATGCTGAGCTCTACCTTTCTGCTTTACAACCGCCTAAATCTTACCTTGCAAGGCCCACCTGAAGCTCCACCTCCTCTATGATATCTTTACCCCACTGTGGTTCTCAGGAATAATTTCATTCTGTGAAAACCTGTGTTTATTCTTTTAAAAAGTGCATTTGATACTTAGTATAACCCAGATCTAGTTTTCTGTACAGAGTTCCTATGAGAATCAAATAAGACAACATGCATTTTTAAAAATTTTTTTAACACTTATTTTTGAGAGAGAGAGAGAGAGACAGATCACGAGTGGGGGGAGGGGCAGAAAGAGAGGGAGACACAGAATCCAAAGCAGGCTCCATGCTCTGAGCTGCCAGCACAGAGTCCAACACGGGGCTCAAACTCACAAACTGTGAGATCATGACCTGAGCCAAAGTCAGACGCTCAACAGACTAAGCCACCCAGGCTCCCCAAGACAGCATGTTTTTTAAAGCACCTTGTAAAACAGTACAAATTAAAAATATGTCCTATAGTACTTTCTATGACATTTACAGAGTTTTTCATAAAAGCTATATGACAATGTTTAAAAGTCGGGAAATAAGAATATAATAATTTTGGTTGGGCAGATTATAATCATTACACAATGCAATTTATACCCTCGTATTTGTTCAGGTAACTCCTTTATGGACAGGATCCACATCTCTGATTTGACGTTTAACAGAATTTAGAAGGGTAGAGGTTTTCTCTTTGTATAGCACACCACTTAAATGTTCTCTCACTGGGAAGCCTTTGGAAGGACACTCTATATAATTTAAATAAATAGAATAGGTGCAGAAATAGATTATAAATACAGACTAAGATTAAAGCAACAGCCCCAGAAGTAGACAATATGAACATCCTCTTTTTACAGATGACAGAGTGAAGGACAAAATGGTTCAGGTCACACAGCTGGTGAAGAGTTGGGATTGAAACCAAACATTTTGATCCCAGAGTTCACACATTTTGTCACTTTGCTGTGACAATCTTTACATCAGCAGGGGTAGCAGCAAGGAGTTGAGCAAGATTCAATTCCATTTAATTCAAGCACCATTGACTGGCCATTTACTAAATGTCAGGATTTATGCTAAGTGCTGAGAATGAAAAATGAATGTGCTAAGATCCCTGTGCTCAAGGACAATGTTATCACATGACTCCTGTATGTACATAATTTTAATATTTTATGGTAAGTGCAATAATAAATGCATGCAAGACAGAAAGGTGTGCTCCTCATCAGAGAGATGCTTTACAGTTTGACTTGTTTTATTTCAAATGTGGAGAATACCTTCATCACACATATCACGCACACACAAACTCAAGTTCATGCACTAGGCATAGATAATTCCTTTGTGTGCTGCATACTGTATTAGGTGAGACTGTGTACAAACCGGAGCACTATCTCTGCCGTTCCTGGAAGCAAGAAATTCAGCCAGGGGAAGGCAGAAGGAAGGAAAGGGCCAGAGAAACAGACAAATGAGAATATAATGGTGAAAGCGTTTTAAAAGAAGAAAGAACAAAGGTCCCAGAGAAGATATTTGAATTAGATTTTAAAGAATGGACAGGCCCTTGACAAGCAAAAGTGGGGCCTGGGGCAGAGGGAGGTCAAGGGTGGGGACCAAGAGCTTTCCAGCAGAGGGGAATGTGCAAGACCCAGACAGGTATAGGGGAAAGAGAGGCATGTTTAGGGCAAGAGAGAAGTCAGTGTGGCCGGAACATAAAGTACATTTGCTGCGGGGACAAAAGATGAAGAAAAAATTGGACTGGCTCCAGACAGTGATTGGTTTATCAGCTCAGCTCAGAACTGTAGACTTAATTACAAAGGCAACAAAGTGGCAAGAAATTCTAGAACCAAAAATAGTAATGACTTTTTGCTTATTTTAGATCACCTATATGGGTAGTATACAGGAATACTCAGTTCTGAGGATGGTATATTTCAAGATGTCAAATAGTATATTTATTACAAGAGTTTTACAATTTATATTAATATAAAAATATTAAATACTTTGGCCAGTTGGGCAGTAAGAAAGTCTGTTTAACTTTGTTTAATTCAGCCTCTGTTGAACTTAAGTCATTAAACATTTTTTAATTTTTCCCGCCCACAGAACACCTACTAAACACCTCACAGTTGGCCCATGTTCATTCTCAATAAGGGTGTGACCCAGGAGTGTCCCTATGTGTGTGGATTACACATCACTTCTTCAGAAAATCATTCATGAAAAAACATTCATGGAATTTTAGAAATTGTAATTCCTCCCTTATGTGATATGAAGGATCTCCTTTTAGATTTCTCTCCAATGTATTCATTACTTTTATGGAATATAAGAAATTTATTCCTCACCATGGTTTTATAGAATGATACACCAAAGTCAAAAGACCATCCGGTAGTTTCCCCAAAGTGTCCCCCTTTACCTTTCCAACATAGAAAGAACCGAACGTTGTCTATGGCCACCGGGGACAGCAGTGGTCCCCTCCAACTCCATGGCAGATCTTCCCCACCCCCAGTGAGAATGCACAGATGAGCCCAGGCTGCACTGCAGAATCATAAATTCGGCCTGTCATACCTTATGGGCACTAAATCACGCGGATAGAATGTTCTTCGTGGAATTATCTGAAGTTCTGGGTTCTCTTGGGTAACAGGTCACTTACACTGCATTTTAATTTTTATTTCTTCAGGGCATATCAGGTCTCACGCTAAACTAATCCCGTTAGGAAAACTGTGCTCTGCTCGCTGGTGTCACAGGGCTTTCACACAGGTGTCTCCTGCTCCCTCACCACTTTTTCTTCTACCCGCTCTCTTTCCCCACAGGGAACTCCTCCTCAGGCCTCACGGAACTGTCTCTTCTCCTACCATCCTCCCCAGACTGGGAAGGCCGCCTTGTCAACTCTTGGAATATCATTTGTCTTTTCCTACTTAGCACTGACGTCCGCTGTAATGTTAAGTTTATCATTTGTGGCTATTAGTTTATCATTGGTCCTGTCTGTAGACCATGAGCTCCACGAAGGCAGGGGCTCTGTTTCTGGTCAGTGCTGTGTTGCAGCATGTAGCACACAAATGTTAAACAAACATGGATCAAAGAACACCAAGAATTCATAATTTAAGAGAATGGAAAGTGAGACTCTTCATGAATTGGCTACCGCATAGACCCCATTTCTGGAATTAAGGCTCTTTTTGAAATTACAGAGAAATGTTCTTCCACTGATAAGAGCTTATTGATATAATAGCTTTATTTTCCTAGTTATAAATATTAGCTATTAATATTACTATTATATTTGGTGAACAGCTTAAACTTACCCGCCTTTAATCTTATCCTATGACGTCCAACTTCTAGAGAGTACTTTCTCTGTATGTGTAACCGAATTCTTCAAGTTGGCATTCATACACTTCAAATGCTTTTAGCCTCACGTTCTATTCACTATTACTTCGCCACACTACACATTGTTTGTTCCTTTAGTATGCTCCGGAAATCACTCTCCCCTATTGCTTTTATTATTCTTGTGGATCTTTCCAAACTTCTAATTTATAAATCCCTTTGTGGCACTGGAGCATTAGACCAAAGACAGTATTCTGTGCGTTTAGATCTGGTCTGGGCTGTGCTGGTGGGTGACATCTAGTTGGATCTCCCATTATAATGATGGAAAAAAATCCAGGAAATCAAGCTTTCAGAATATATTTAGATTCTTTCACAAGACACATAATATTTCTCCCATGTTTCCCTCGGTGTTCCACAGAAATGCCACATGGGTAGAGTTATGCTTCCTCTGAGGTTGAGTTCCTGTGGGATACCACACACAGAGAGGACTCTGGCAACCTCCAGTGGAAACAGCACACCATTAGCTCTTCATTTGAAAAACAAAACTGCACATCCTCTTTCTAGTCATCCTCCTGTCCCACCTGCCTGGTACCTGGGTGTTTTGTGAGCTTGTTTTCTTACCAGGGGATTACTTCCTGTGGTTGGGGGCAGGGGGTGCAGTTTGGACAGCTAAATGTATACGGCAAGCAGTTCGTTCAGGGGCACACCGTTAGGTGATTAATTTGACCTGACAGACCAAGACAACATAGAAGCTGGAATTCAAACTTTGACTGTGTGCTTCTATTTAATGTGTCACCTGTAAGATAAATTAGCCCTGGAAGAGCAACTTGGCTGACTAACCCAGCGCTAAAGCAGAGATGATGAAGGCCTTAAGAACAGTGTCTTGCACGATGTGGTCCAATCACAGACCATCTTCAGATGAAAGGAAGTGAGATTGCCTTCATATAAAAATACCTTAAATCTGACTAATAATTACAACTGGATGACCCTTCCTCTAGCTTTAATCTTAGCTGTTGACCACTTTGTAATGATTGAAGGGAAATACTTCTCTTCAGTTTTCTTTTTTTTTTAATTTTTTTTAACATTTATTTATTTTTGAGACAGAGAGAGACAGAGCATGAACAGGGGAGGGTCAGAGAGAGAGGGAGACACAGAATCTGAAACAGGCTCCAGGCTCTGAGCTGTCGGCACAGAGCCGACGCGGGGCTGGAACTCATGGACCGCGAGATCATGACCTGAGCTGAAGTCGGATGCTTAACCAACTGAGCCACCCAGGCTCCCCTTCTCTTCAGTTTTCTAAACTGATGGTTAAAGCACTGTAATGTTGTCAGCCAAGCCAGGAATCCAGGAGGCAGGCTGCTAAACCAAATCCCGTAAAACCACCCAGCATGGCTTGTTAAACACTGACCAATTAATACTTTAATGCTCCTTAAGAGAATGCTGAGTCAATTGTCTTGAGAAAGCAAATGTTTTTGAATCAAATGAACTGATATTAATAAACTGCAGAGAACTTTAAAAATCTACCATTTAGTACTATAGCACAAGAGTAAGTAAGCCCCTAAGTATAACAGTACAATAGTTATTTAGCACAAAGACATGCATTAAGATATCCTAATTTGAATTATAAAATAACAGCTTGAAATATAAAGTATAAGAACTATCCTGATGGTGGGGTGCCTGGGTGGCTCAGTTGGTTAAGTGGTTAAGCATCTGACTCTTGACTTCAGCTCAGGTCATGATGTCATGGATTGTGGGTTTGAGGCACCAGGTGCCCCACCCTCAGGATAGTTCTTACTTTATATTTCAAGTTGTTATTTTATAATTCAAATTAGGACATTTTAACATATATCTTTGTGCTAAATCATGTATCTTTGTGCTAAATAACTATTGTACTGTGATACTTCCAGGCTTTACTTACACTTGTGCTATAGTACTAACTGGTAGATTTTTAAAGTTCACTGCCGTTCTCTGCCTTGATAGTGTAGAGTCTGCTTGGAGTTCTCTCTCTCCCTCTCTCTCTGTCTCTCCCTGACTCATCCTCTCTCTCTCTCTCTCTCTCTCTCAATAAATGAATAAACTTAAAACAAAACAAAACAAAAAAAAGAACTATCCTGATGGTTAGTCAATCCCATTGTCAATCCCATTGTCCACAGGGATGTAATCCTCAGATTCATTTCTTTCATCCCTTAGAGCAACCGTAATTTACCTCTGCTTAATCCTTACTCCAGCCACCTCTACCTCCAAAGAGTTTGCTGTGCTGAGGGAAAGAGAAATTAGTTAAATGTGCCCACAGCTCCATGGGAAGACCTAAAATAGTGAACCATAGCAGAGGGTAGGTGACCTACAGATGGAACCAAAATGATGGCAGAAAAGAGAGACTCAAAAATAAAAATAAAAATAAAAATAAAAAACATACATAGGGGCACCTGGGTGGCTCAATTGGTTAAGCATCCGACTCTTTGATTTTGGCTCGGGTCATGATCTCACAGTTTGTAGGTTTGAGCCCCACATCGGGCTCTGTGCTGACAGCCTGGAGCCTGCTTGGGATTCTCTCTCTCCCTCTCTCTCTGCCCCTCTCCTGCTCACTCTCTCTCTCTGTCTCTCAAAAATAAAGAAATAACATTAATTTTTTTTAAATATTAAAAAAAAACATATATAACCCTCTTCCCAAATCATGCGTGGCTTGACAATAGTTCTAGCTTCTCTGGTGTCCAAGTGTCCAATATGCCAACAAATCCTAGATTTTTTACTGTGGAAAAAAAAAAGATTCTAAAAAGCAGGAAAGGGATGCATGTCTTAAATACATCCACAGAGTAGCAAATTAGGAAAGTTCTGGAGAAGAAAAAAAAAAAGGCAAAGCCTTCCTGGGTACAGCTGTCCTGAGCTGTGAGCTCAAGAGTAAAATTGCTGTAAAAATTAAGAGTGCAGAAGCCAGAGGAACTGGCAGCTGTAAGGAAAAGAGTATTCACCTGAAATGGTCCAAAAATAGAGACTAGGGTTGTGACCTGGTTAAGAGCAGAGATAATAGTAAACTAGAAGGGGAACTGGAGATAATTGTAAAAGTCTAATTCATGGTAAATAACACTGTGAGTCGCACTGAGTAATATGACTGAATTTGTAATTATTTCCTTGCTTTTGT
Organism: Acinonyx jubatus; assembly: GCF_027475565.1. Classification (NCBI taxonomy): domain Eukaryota; kingdom Metazoa; phylum Chordata; class Mammalia; order Carnivora; family Felidae; genus Acinonyx; species Acinonyx jubatus. The sequence continues at coordinate 12,324,050 of NC_069380.1, forward strand.
ATTCGTTAATTCATTGTGTATTTGTTATATTTATATCAGCTGAATTTGAGTTCATGAAACAGAAAGCAGCTTCCCTTCAACATTCGGCCTTCAGATCCTCTGTTAACTATTTCTTCAACATTCTTGAGGTGAAATCTGAAGGGTCATGGTTCTTCGTATCACACAGACGATTGAAAGTAATCTGGTCACCTTTGATCATAAGAACAATCTCATTTTAGCAACTGAAATATCCAGTCCACTGTAATTATAAAAAGCTTCAAATCTGATCCCAGATGAAAGCTTTTCTGTTTCCCAGCCTTGCTCTTCAGTCTTCCTTTTGTCTCCCCCCACGCCCCTCACCCCACCCAGCTTTCACTGGATCACCCTTGCCTGCCTCCTCAGGGCTCACAATGGGTGGAGAGATCTGAAGCCAGAAAAACAAAAGGTCTTATGTGCTGAGCTGGCTGGTGCCCTCTGGATGAGGCAGATACCTAGCGCCAATCCTGTCCCATGAGGTCACATGCTGGATTTCCTTCTTGGCTGGGCATCTGGTGGCATTCCCACTCTGTCGCGATCAGTTTCCCCTACAGACGGTTCTCGTGCTGACTTCCTGTGTAGGGCCCACATCTGGCTCAGGACAAGTACCCATGCCTGCTGCCATCAGTGGGAAAGCAGCTCTCTCCCATGTCTCTCTCCTTTTGTTCCACCCTTGTGGCAGGCCGTTCAAAGCACACACCTCTGCCTTTTGTTTCCTCAGAAAGGAATTACGCACCATTTTCTGGCCCTAAATAAAGTCCAGAGAATATCAGTCAAATTCTCTGGTCCCTTCATGCAGTGGGGCCCACGGGGTCCCTCTATTTGTCTTAAAGTGAGAGAGAAACACAGCATAGTGACCATTCCACCAATTGTAGAGCTGCCTTCCTTACTCTTCAATTTCCACCCTTTAAAAATTTTGAGGTGGATGATGTGCTGAGAACAAAACAGAATTTTAACTATGCTTTTTGCAAACCCTACATAGGCCTTCTAGTATCTTGGTTTGGAATTGGGGCAAGGAGTGGAGGGGCCTGGCACCTGATGGTTTGACCTTCATAGCAGGGAATCTCAGCTGAAGCTAAATAAAATGGTTCTACTTTATCACGGGGTTACAATTAAGAAACATCTAGCTAGTGCTCATTTTATGCGAGGCTCTGTTCTAGGTGCTGGAGATTCAAAATGAAGACGAGGTCACCTGTCTTGAGGAGCTCACAGTGTAGGGAACATTGCCCTCTTCGCCACACTTTGTGTTCGAGTTTTAGGTGGTCTTTATTCTCCAAAGCACCTGAGTATTTCGTGGGCTGTGAGGTGGGAAAGGGACAAGCACAAGTGTGGGGAGATCAAGGGGGTGTGTTTCTATAAGGCTGGACCTGCCACATAGAGTTTCTCATCCCCCACGAGAAATGCCAAAATCAGGAGGTGAGAAGAGCCAAGAGTTGGAAGTCAGGGTCCAGGAAGCCTCAAAGGACATCTACTGGGTTGCAGAAGAGTAGGGACCAGAGACCAGTATCAAGGCTGGGTTCTAAGAACTACAGGAAAATTGAACAAAAATACCCAGTTGAGAGTAAATGGGCAAAGATCAAGAGAAGTTGCCTAGATGAGGCCACTATGGCTTGCCTTCACTTGTTGGAAAAAGCATGGTACCAGAGTGGGTCGGCAAAGTTAAGGGCCAGCTATGACCACGGGGCTGAGTGCCGCAGGAGGAACTCTGTATAGGTCGGGAAGAGCTCTTGAGCCCAGGTGGTTGTTGCCTGAAGCCTATAGAGAGAGGTCACGGGCTGAGCACCCCAATAGGGAAGCAGCTTAAGAAGATGCCGAAGCTCAAATCCTACTGGTGAGATTCCTGCTTTCCTCTTGGGTTACTTTAATTAAATTCTGTCCTTTCTTCAGAGCTCACCTAAGTCATATCTTTTCTAGAGCCTCACTGAGATGTCTGTTTCCTCTGAATTTTAAGAGGAGTTAGGAAATTAGCAACATGTTGCTCTGCATTGTCAATTCATCTTTGTAGACACACCCTATCCTTTGACTTAGTGAAGCACAGGACCCAAAATAGCCTGCTTGGCGCCTGTCCTACAGCCCTGCAGCTATACCCATGTCACTCACACTGGCAGGTTAAGCTCTGCCATGGCCTGGGACACCAATTCTCATATTGATGGCCTTACCACAGACATTTACCTTGTGTCATTTTTGCTGCTGGTGACTTTTGTGTCCCAAGCCCCCAGTGCCTTGCTGACTCCTCATATTTTTGCCTCATATATCAGTCTTTCAGAGGGCTGAGGTCATGCTAAAATAATAGCTGAAGCATAAGGCACATGTAACTGGTATATGAGGAAAAATGACCCATGTAATCAGACATTTCTGGGAGGAAGAGGCTCCTTCCTCCCCTGACCGGGGATGCTATAGTAGAAGGAACTCTGGGGGAGGAAGGCTGTGGAGCTTTCTGGTAAAGGAGGCAGGGGGGTGAGCTGAGCCAGGGAAGGTCTGGGTTGCTTCTCACTCATCCTCTCCATCACCTACCACCTGTAGCTCTTTATTTTCTTGTCATAGGGTAATAAAATGAGTTTGCAAATCTTTCACTATCATAAACTATAGAGAACAAAAACAGAAAACACTCCATTAACTCAATTGGAAATTAATCATTCTCTGATATCCAAACCATATGTTCACATTTCAGTACTTATAGATGTATAAATAAAAATTAAAAATTTATGTCCCTTAAATCTATATTATATAGTCCTATAGTCTAATAATCATGTCAATGGCAATTAAAATCCATTTTCTATATTATACCCATTTTGTTTAATGCTTAGGAAGCAAGACTGTCCTGTGACTTTGATCTAAATATCTTCACAAGTCTGGAAGTAATTACAATATTTTTTTAGCGTTCTACTGTTAAAAGTCTGATTTATTTTCTAGTCTTATTTATTTTTTATTTATTTTTTTCTTTTTTTTAAGTTTACATTTTACTTTGTTAATATATAGTGCAATATTGGTTTCAGGAGTAGAATTCAGTGCCCTAAAAAAATTTTTTTTAATGTTTATTTATTTTTGAGGAGGAGGGGAAAAGAGAGAAAGGGGACAGAGGATCCCACATGGGCTCTGGTTGACAGCAGAGACCCAGATGCAGGGCTCAAATTCAGGAACCGCGAGATCATGACCTCAGCTGAAGTCAGACACACAATCCACTGAGCCACCCAGGTGTCCCTACCATCTTATCTAAAAAGATCACCTTCTAGTGTTATCTAAAAAGATCAACTGGTTAAACAAAAACAAGAGTGACCCACTCTGGGACAAGAATACTAGTCATTATTCTTTGGTACAAGGTGTGGAGGTCCCTTCAGGCAGCAGATATGTCATGCCGTGAATGGAACCTATAAAATCTAGAACCGAAGGAATGATGTTCCAGGCTGGAAAAGGTAAAACACTCTGAAAAATCAATGAAAAGCATGTCTGAGTGCTTCACCTATGAACTGCTCTTTATAAACTATTGTTAACAAATTCAAGAGAAAAAGAAGACTTAATCCCCATGTTTGATAATTTTATAAAAGGTAGGAGAATTGCCGAGTGTAAGTTCACGTCCAAAATCAGAACCAAAAAGCATTCCCTAGGTTGCTTTGCCCTCCATCACCACCAGAATGACCGACAGGGATTACTGCTGCAAGATTTGTTCTACCAGCAGCTCTGGGTTTTGACAGAGATTGAGTTTGGCTATCCTGTGTCCTTGTCCACTTGCCTTAGTATGTTAGAACAAGTCGAGGATTCCAAGGGCACCAGTTCTATGCTTTTTTGCAGCTCAGGCCTTGTTCTATTCTACAACGACAGATGGCACTTGTGTATCCAGCCATTTCATAAATTCACATCATTTGTCACAAAGCAGAAACAAGAGGATAAAGACGGATCAATGCAAATCAGCATTATTGGAAATATAACTCAAGAACACATTTGCTCATGCCAAGAATGCTGTGCTCAAGTATGAGGAGGGTGTTGTTTTTCCTGGCCCAAGAAGAGAGATTTTCTGGTTTAGCCCCTTTAGAGAATAACCCAGGCTAAACCAGACAGCTTTAGCTTGGTGAACATCATGCTGGACGGAAATCCCGTCTATCACCACAATGCAAGAATTCTTTTCATCTTGTATACTGGCCCAGGAAGAAAACAGTTGCATATGTATCACTGAAAAGCTGTGCCCCTTTTATACCTGTAGAGGAGTATATATGGTATTTTCAGGTGCAGTTTCACAAGTCTAGTCACTGTTTCTGTATTTCTTTTCCATGACATATTAATTTTGTCCGGAAGCACTTGAATTCTCTTAATCACTCAGCAGGTTACCTTCTAAGGGTGTGTGTTTGTGTTTATGGCCAGAAAAAGCAGATTTTTACCCCTCTCAATGACTAGAACACATCACAGTCCGGGTTACAGTAAAAATACAAGAAAATGTCCCTGACTTAGGAAGAATGTATTACTTTATTCTATTTTAAGGCAAATGGCTGTTATCTTACGAAATGGAAAGCAATTAGATATATTTGAACATTGTTATTACTTGCTTTAGGTAAGGAATGCCAGATCAAACAACTTTTACCATTGGCAAAACAAAAACCACAACTATAAAGTCTTCAAAATGAGCGGGTCAGATGTCACCAGTTTTGCCTTTCAACATTCACTGCATTTACCAAAGTCTTCGCTCTTTGAAAGGTGTGCAATTTATGTTTAAATCAGATTGAATGTTTTGTTTTGTTTTGTTTTGTTTGCTACTCAGAACATCACTGTACATCAATGTTGCAAAAGCAGTGTCCTTATAGCAAGGTAAGTGTGCAGAGTACATGCAGGATTGATTTAGAGGCCAAGCGCACCCCCACATTACTTTAACACATAATTCAGAAACATTTCTTACAAATATTAACATGTGTAGGAAGTTATTATGGGTGGGGAAGAATTATTTACAAATAACTCTTAGCTGGACTTCACAAATTATGGAACAGGGAGTGTTTTGGTAAAGATGCCCAGGACAGCTCAGGAAATCAGCTGGATGGACAGACCACATGTTCTCAATTTGGGGTCAGTGTTTGCTTATCACTCATCATGAACATCTCCAACCTGAATTGAGTTAGAAGTTGTAGGAACCCCTCAGTGGAAACTTAGAGCAGCATTCATCCACTATGTGTGGGGAGCCTCTTGGCAGGATGCTAGAGAAAAATCCTCAAACACCCTATGATATTCTGGAAAGAACCCAGCCAACTGTAAAGTGACTGTCTTCTGAAAAGCCTTTATTGTGTAATATCCTAGAGTATTGCTGTTGTAAGAGGCCTTAGTTGCACTGCTCCACTAGACAGTTTTTCAGGATAGGCCAGTTCTGGCATCATGTGGACGAGCCCATATAAACTTGATTCTGTTGTAGGAATTCTTTCCTCAAGTATTTTGCTTTACATGTAGAGGGAAAAAAAACACAGAAACTGAGTTTCTCATGATTATATAGACATCCCTATAAAGCACTAGTCTAATTCACACTTTATTAATCAGAAAATTAAAATGCAGAGAGGCCCCAAACACCCTGTGATATGCTTTGCTTCTTCACTCTTGTTTTTCCTTAAGCCAAGTTGTGTTTGACTATGCATTCTTTGCTCAGTGTTCATGCCCAGTGGCTCCAAGCCAAGCAGGTTGGAGGTATGGCTGGGAAATCATTACACAGATTGAAGAGGCTCCTATCGCCTTCGGATGTGAAGGATGCTGTGCTCATCTGGCCATGCCATCATGTTTGGTCTGACGTGGTGGAATGAAGGTAGTCATCGAGTTTTGCATTTATTTAGCCACGTCATTGTATTCTGGCTAATTAAGAAGAGAAGTCAAATCTTAATATCTCCTAATATGCACTGGTAGAAACAGTTTTATGAGTATGGATTACGAACCCAATCTTCTGAGTCTCACATAAGCCACCTTTCAGCTAACTTCCATTTAAATTTTGCTGGCATAAAAAAATTACAGGATAGGGTCCTGAGTAAACAAAATGTAGAAATTGTGCTTTGTTTAATTATTCCAAAGCCTTTTGTCTCTTACTTGTAAGGTACAATAAGGCAAAGGCTCTTGGCAGATGCCTAAGAGTTTTATAACTGATGTTGAGATCAGCTGAAACAAAGACACATTTGTTGAGCTTCAGCTTCAGATGCTGGCCTGGCTTTTCAGAAGTAAACCATAAGTGTTTGCTCTTGGATATGGATAAGAGTTTTTCAAAAAATCCATTTGCCAATGCTTACGCAAGGCACTACCACATATTACGAAACATTTGCTTGCCTAACACATAAGAAACAAATTTAAAACACAATAGCAGCATGTGGCTGGGAAGAGAGGCAACCTTATGGAGAGGGTATTCCTGGGAAACAGGGATATTTGCTAAAACCCTGATTAAGAATAAGAATTTGAAGATGAAAAATTGAATTAATAAGTGTCTCTAAAAAGGCAGCAAGACGATTACCAGTAATGATGGCAGCAACGTAGTGGCCCCTGTGTGGGTTTTGGAGTCCGTAGACAGCTCTGCCTTTTGTTGCTTGAACAAGTTGCTTAAAGTTTCTAAATATCACTTTTCTTTTAAAGTGGGACTATCTACCTGCCTCGAAGGCTGTTTCGAGGGTCAGATGAGATTACATTCTGAAAGTGCTTTGTCAACTGTAAAGTTCTACCCCAATGAGAACACTGATGAAATAATAATAATCATTATCACATTATCACAATACCAACTAATATTTAAACACTTGCCCTGTGCCAGACACTAACCTAAGAGCTTTACAGGCATTATGTCATTGGGTGGCATACTATTTTTATCCTCCTCATTTTCCAGAATAGGAAACTGTGAAGATTAGCTAGGTTGAATAGCTTCACCAAAGTCTATCTCGCACCTACATTTGTGCTTTAACTTCCACACTGTATTGCCTTCCTTATTTTAACCATCGTGAACGCTATCTGAATTCATTTAGGGGCGATTGTATGTTTTCATGTATTACATAAAAGCAGTCTTTCTTGTCTAATACTTCATTGACTAGCCCAATCACTAGCTTAATACGTGTTGTCTATATGCAGCACATTCACAAAGGTATAAATACATAATTAACAAAATAGAAAATTAGCATTATTATTCTAGAGTGGCAGAACTTACAAAAGGAAGGGTGTAGAACATTTAAAAAGCAGCATGAAAACTAATACAAAATTATATAGGCTCAATTGTAGATAATTAAGTCCCGAAGAATGGAAAAAGAAAAAAATTCTTGCAAACATATGACCCTACTAGCACCTTATTTTTATGATCAGTTGTCCATTTCTAAAATTCTTTTCTTTACAATTAAAGGCCTAAGCCCTGAAATAATAGTCCTATGAGTTGGTCTCCAAGCCTATGAGGATTCTAGAATGGCACTGCCCAATATGGTAGCCACTAGCTACATGTGTAATGGACTGAGCCACCCGGGTGCCCCAAAGTTACATATGTAATCATATCAGGGGATTTTGCACGGATATTTAGGGTGATAGCTACTGGAAAGAGGTAGGGTATATTGTGAATCAATAGGAGAGAAGATTAAGGCATCAAGTTTGGACAATTACCTTAACCCTAATCTTTTAGGCTCTCTGCTCAGTAAAGCACAGGACTTGGCAGTGATATGTTCACCGTTGCATTTTAGCCCCACAGAGGTGAGAAATGGGTGAGGGAAAATGAGCAAATAGCTCTGGCCACAGCCATCACAGTTGTTTAAAGAGGGCTTTTTAGGCAGATGAAATGGCCCAAGCAAAGGCACCAAATCTTGAAAAAGCCTTGTGACCTGGTTATGGTGTAAGGCGATTTCAGAATGGTAGAATCCCAAGATGAGACAATAGCAGAAACAGGTGTTGAAGGTTAAAACCAGGCTCAAATTTTAATGGATCTGTGTTCCCTAAAATGTTTTAACATTATCTGTTAGGCCACAGGGAGCCATCAGGAGTCTTAAAGATGTGGATGACATGACTGGCATAGCTTCATTTTTCAGGAAGGTACTATGACAGAGGTGAGGAGGGTGTCTTCAGTCACAGGTTGAGAAACAAGTTCTGGATTTTCTTGTGGTAATGTTATTGAGCTCTAACCTCCAAATCATAATACCTCATAGTTCCAAATGAGAATGACTTTCAAAATATCTGATTTTTTGACATTAAACAATAATGACACTAAAAGGACACATTAAGTGCTTTGTTAAATATGTGCTGGTAAAGTGGATTATTAGCATGGCCTGAGAACTTCAGTCATCTACTGAATAAAAAAAAATTTGGAAAGCAGCTTAAGTCCATTCTTGGTTAATATATTTATAATACTTATAATGCTACTAATTGGCTTTATAAGATTACAGAATGAAAGAATTGAAATGATGGACAGTTATCAGGCTGGAAATAAAATGGGAAGATGGATGAAATATGAAATATGAGAGATAAGCCAGGGCATCCTCACTGTGCCAGCGGTGTTTTGTTCGTTTTGGAAAAAGATTTGGTAAAATGAGTGACAGACTCTCCTCTCATTTTTTCCCATTCTACTAATTTGGTCCTGAGGTAAATAAGTGAGGGTATGCTGCAAACCACTTTTCCCCTGATGAAGCCTCAGCCTGGATCTGTGCCTTGTGGGTTGTGAACCAATGTGTCTGGGCCAGGAGATGGCTCCAGTCCCATAACTAGGAGTAAGCTAGCACTCTTCATAACCATTATGAGATTGGATGCCCTGACTTAATCATGGAGAAAGAGATACTTCTGTTCAGGACTAAAACATTTACTATGAAGTACATAACAGCATCAAAAAAATCAATCTGACATTTTCCCAAAGGTTTGGATGAATTGCCTTCTCAAAGAAGGAGCAGGGAGCAGCCTCTGGGGCATCTCTAATGCTTCCCCTCATGTCTCCTCATCCACCTGACTGGCCTTAGTGCAGACAGACTGCCCCCGCCAGCCTCCATGAAAGGCACTCTCAGACTGCATCTGTGCTTCAGAAGTGTTTCATGCGTCAGTATAAGTGTTTTCTTATTCTGTTCCATTTTAGGTATGTGATTAATGTTAGTTTTATGTATATGCCACTTAAAGACTAATTATATTTAATGACTGTCTCAGAAACTATTGAAAATTTTTAAAAAGGGGACATCTGCTTTTACCATGCTGAGGTAAACTGGTACTACATTTATAATCCCATTGTAAACAATAGAAAATTGGGCAAAATGTACAAAATCATTGTTTCAGACATTATAAAAGAGAGAGCATAAAACTATGATCCCTGAGAGAAGGTAACTAGATAAGGGGAGCCCTACAATTTCCTAGGCTTTCTGCCTGGGAGTACTGTCTGAATTGAGGCACAGAGGGAGAACCCCTGCAAAACACAACAGTCATATTTAAATCGAGAAGACAAAGAGGAGAATTCAGGGAAGCTGAAATGACTAGAATTTACAGAACAGAGAATCAGAGAGAAGGGAATTATGCAGATAAAAACCTACAGAAATCTGCATGGGATTGCCTTGAGTCTGTGCAAAATACTAAACTGGGATGCACAGGAAGAAACTCCATGGGGCCATAAACGAACAACTAGGGAGCTATAAGCATGAGTGACAATTCTCCATTGTTTGCTCACATTTCCCCATACCTTGCAACCAGAGGTACTGACTACATTTATTCTAGACCTTCCCCCCGCCCAGAGATGTTTATATAGCAAATAGCCTTCAAGGATAGAGCTACTGTCTCTCTCAGGAGCAAAGGGTAGAAAAACTTACTTCCCATTATAAAAGATTCGGGTTCTGTAACTCAAGGTTCGTCTCCTTTACCACACTGTACTTCATGTGCAGATATTGCCCTGTAAAAACTAGCACTCAGGAAGGTAGTGCGAATATTGACACTCCAGCACCTACTCCTATGATGAGTCATAAAGTTCTTTGTCCCTGACCCAGAAATCATGTCTTCTGTTGACATCCTTGAAACTATGGCTGGCTAACTTGTTAGCGTGCAAGTAGGGTAAGACCTCAGACCTTTCATAGATTTGGACCGTCTGGTGATAAGCAAACACAGCAAACTGTTGGCCAAATTGCATGGTCAATGGGGCAAAATAATGATTCTCCCCTTTATTGGCTTTTATTGAATAGGATTTAGGAGGTGGTTACAGGCTGAGTATCAGAAAATTGACTGAAGACAACTCCCTTGATTGTTGTTGACTCTCCTTTGAGGAGGAGGGATGCTGTTCCTCAACCAATTTTGCAGTCACCCTCAGGTCAGTCCTGTTGTAACAGTTAGTAATAATATTCATCCTGGGAGAATTTGATATCCATATGGAAAAAATTAACCTTGAAATGACTTTACAATGTTCACAAAATTGATTGAAAAAACAGCTAAAGCTATAAAACTTTTAAGAAGGCAAGATAAAATAAAATCAAGATTTTGAGGGTAGGAAAAGGATATTTAGGATACAGAAATATAAACTAGGTGAAAATTAATTGAATTTCATAATCAAAAGTAAGTTCCTCTATTCTCTGAAACACATTGTTAAGAAAATTAAAACCAATCCATCAAGTGGAAAAATATTTACAATAAATATATCTGAAGATTTATATCCAGAATATATAAAGAACTACTCATTTCACTAATTAAAAAGACAAGAATCCAATTTAAAATGGACAAATGATTTGAACAAGCACTTCACAAAAGAAGGCATGCAAATAGTCACTAAGCACTTTTAAAAGATGCTCAATATCATTAGCACCAGGAAAATGCAAATTAAAATCACAATGAAATACTATACTGCACATAAGTATTAGTCATGATGTGCAGCAATTAAAACTCTTACACATTGCTGGAAAGGACGTAAAGTAGCACAAGCACTTTAGAAAGTACTCTGGCAGTTTTCTTATGCACTTAACCATATAACTCAGCAATTCCATTCCTTGGTATTTACCCAAGAGAAATGAAAACATATGTCTTTGCAAAGACTTTTATATGAATGCTCACAATGGGTTTATTCATAATAGTCCCAAACTAGAAACTCAAAAGTCCATTGAGGGGTGAATGGATAAACAAGTTGTAGTATATCCACAGAAGGAAATGCTTGTCAAAAAAACAAAAAGGAATGGACTTCTGATCGATGGAAAAACACAATGGAATCTCCAGAACATTATGAGAGTGAAAAAACAAAGCCAAAACTAATAGAAGAGCACATTCTACGTGATTTTACTTATGTAAAATTCTTGAATAGGTATAGTGAATTACAGTGGAATAAAGCAGATCATCGATTGCCTGAGGCTGCGATTGTGAGGACAATGGTTGTAAAGTGGCACGAGGCAAATTTGTGGGTAGCTATTCTTGATTGTGATGGTGATTCCATGGGAGATATATTTGTCAAAGCTCATCAAACTGTAAATTTAAAATGGGTACATTCAGTATATATAAATAGTACTTCAATAAAGTTGATTTAAAAAGAAAAGATCCACAGATTCAAAAAAGAGATTAACATGATTATGTCAATGATTCAGAGCCAACCTTAAAAGAATTCCCACTGACAAAAATTGACAAAAGGAGGATGATGGCTGTGGATGCTTAAAATACAAGGAGGACACCTGGGTGGTTCACTCAGGTAAGCGTCTCACTCTTGATTTTGGCTCAGGTCATGATCTCATGGTTCGTGATCTCAAACCCCTTGTGGGCTCCAGGCTGACAGTGTGGAGCCTGCTTGGGATTCTCTCTCTTTCTCTCTCTCCCTCTCTTTCTTTCCCTCTCCACCGCTCATGCTCTCTCTCTGTCTTTCTTGCTCTCAAAATAAGTAAATAAAAACTTAAAAAAATAAAATGAAAAAATACAATGAATATATAAAAAGACATTACTCCATAATTACATGCATGTGCACACACTCACATCAAAGACCAGAATTTAATTTTATTTTCTTAAACATCTTTTCTGTGGGTAGTAACTGTTCTGAAACAGTTTTTGATTCTGAAGTGCTATTATTGCACTTTTAGGATCTCAGGTTTTATTGGTTTTGAATTACTAATTAAAAATATATTTTTGTAATATTTTCTAAGCAAAACTTGGATGGCATTTTAAAAACCCAAATTGTGTAGGCTTGTCTTGAGAATGCCTTGAGAATGTACCTTGCAGACTTCCAACTACAGGGACATTAACTGACCATTAGTTATGGTCACATCCACCTGTCACATTCAGAAATGCATTGCTTCATTTGCACTGAGGCCATATTTCCAGTGGGCTACTCCAAGCCCATGACTGATTGCAGCACGCGTACTAAGGCAGCTCGTTCCTGAGAGCCATAGGTCTTTTTCCAGAAGGCTAGTTTTGGCGCAAGGACACCCCAGTCACTTTGATGAACTTTCATTAGACTTAATGGAGGTCAAAAACACTTTTACCCAACTTACCTTCCTTTCTCTCCTTCACTAGGAGTCAGATTTGCATCATAACTGGGTGAATCTCCCATCCTTTCCCAGCTCCCTTCCCAGTTTTTTCTAATAGGCATTCTCTTCGATACAATCCTTATAGATTTAATCACATTTTGATGTCTATTTCTTGGTGAACCTGAACAAATACATAGTCCAATATTTGATTATCTTTTATAGCAACAGAGACCCATTGATGGCTTTTATTCTCTTACATTTATACCTATTTAATTCCATCTTGTTGGCTTAAGGTCCGTTATTCCAACAAATTAAGGTATTTGTGAATCATGATTCTATACTCTTTTACTTCTGTTACTTTTCCCACCTTTATGAGGTCCAAAAACGGTGAGTAGTTATGTGTCTTCTTCAAGTTGTGAGTAAAAGTATTAAACCGGAATAGTCAAATGACAGGCCCTTTTGATCATACAATCAAAATCTATAATAAGCCTGACCTGACAGTATAGAAAAGTCCATGTTTTCATAAATTGAAAAATATTAGAGAATTATAAGAATAGTAAATTATATGTAGCTAGAAGGTGGGCAGTACCCTTATAATCAAATTGTATATCTCCTCCTATAGTATTTTGCACATATGTGTTTATAATTGTAGTTTGCTATAAAAATATGCCATGTAGTTCTTTTTCTCTGTTACTAGAGTAGGGATGACAGCATAAAAATTTCAGCTCTTAGAATATCAAGAACTATCTTCTAAATGAAATAACTTGTAAAAGCGATGTAATTGGATTCCCTTAAATAGGGATTTGGTGGTTTGCTTCTTTGTTTACTGTGATAATTCAAGAAAAAAAATACTTGGTGTTGTAATAAGGGCATAGTTCATTTGTACGTAGGCTTAGAAATGATTATATGGGAGCTATGGATTTTCAAACTAATTGTTTCAAAAATAATTTGGGTGGAGGCCAAGGTAATGCCTGGCAAGTAAGGAAGAGAATAAACTAAAAATTTTTTTTCATCATGGATATCCATGCTAACATTAAAAATAATTTTGGTACTACATACTTAAGAAGCACTTAAAAGGTACTACATACTTATACCTTTCATTAGCTCATAGAATTCATGCGCTTTTTTATAAGAAATGAAACAGGCCAGAAATAAATATATCACGATAAATATTGTGATTAATAAGAGGCTGAACCTAGACATGATTTCAAATATGTGCCACCATACGACACCATTAGAAAGCACTATCAATGTGTAAATTGTCATCTTGCCTTGTCCCTTAATAAATCTTTGGTCCAATCGGGTAGCAGACTGTAGGATAAAAACGATTATTGTCTACTCTATATTTTTAGAACTCATGAACATGGACAATATTTCATAAAGGGAACCAAAACACCATTAACAATATGGATAAGGAAATCATACCAAATCAGTGGTTCAATTTTCTCCATAAATTGTGGCTAAAACTTTTATCCTTTTTCTCCCTTGGATTCTTCTATTACTCTAAAGGCTATTAATAGGAACATTCTATTGCATGTTTCTCTTTAGATCTCTTGAATCATAAGCAAACTTTCATCTTTAATTAGTTTAACAGCTAGTGTTATTGATGAGCGGTAATATGCAAAAGAGGCTGACAATCATTGTGGGTTTTTTCTGTAACTGAAATAAATAATAACGAGATATGTTCTCATAGATAGTGGAAAAAATGTCTCAATGGCCCCTGGAATACAAATAAAGGAGCTATGATACTACAAAGGACATCTCGATAAGAAGCAGATTCAAAGAGAACAAAAAAGGAACTAGATTATCTGCTGACATAAATCTTTTCTCAACTATATTATATCCTACTAAAGTCTTTTTTTAAAGGCAGGAGTCCAAAAAGGATGTGTTTTGCCACAAACAAGGAAGATCAAAGTAAAGTGCTGTTCTGTTATTCAACTTAAAGAAAAAGAGAGATACTAACAGAAGAAATCATGGACCATAAGCAGAAATGGTACAACGATCTTTTACAGGAATGAGTATTTCTGATGTTTGCAATGCATGAGTGGTGACTTGGGACTAGGTAGTGATCCAGAGAGAGAATCTAAGATATGTCCCTTAAGCTACCTAAAGGCATGACTAAGAACAAGTCACTCTAAACAATAAAATAAGCTCTAGAGCTAGGAAAACACCAAATGTGGTTACTGAGTTAGAACTGAACATTCTGTAAAATAATAAGGCACGTTCTCTCACCAGACAGAAGTGTTAGAAGGAAATGTCACACCCTGCTGAGGGAGGGACTATGTCAAAATCACCTCTGGGACTTTTTCAAGCTCAAAGAAATTTTGACAAATCCACCACCACCACCCCCAGCCCCCACCACCACTGCTTACAATCCTACCTCCTCCTGAAGAGTTAGTGCCCAAAGGAGCCACTCTTACTGATGAGTGGGTTATCATATCACTTGGGTGGGGTGGGGCAGAGAGTAGGCTGAGAACCACCATCTTAGTAAGTGTACATCCCTGCTTCATGTGACCATCTGTGTTGTGGGCTGGGTTCCCAGCTCTGCCGGGAAGAGAGTGGACTAAATACACAGAAGATGGCCCTACCTTTTCATCAAGGCATCCCCCTCTCCACATGCAAGGGTGCTCATGCGGCCTGCCTGAGGAAGGCAGCAAATGTTCATTGTGTTCACACTACTCAGAATACTATTACACAGGACAGAGAAGACATGATCTCTGCTCTGAGAATTGTTGAGAGCTCTGTAATTTCTACATGCTGGCACTTATCTAAATATGGTCCTCCTTGTAAGGCATTTGCCAACAGATTGACCTGGATCTAACTCAGTGTATTTAGAAATTTAATATAAGTGTTGTTCAGTAATTTGGCAGCCTTCCAGTCCCATGGTTCTGTGTGCATAACAAATATTTGTTGAATGAACGATAAATAAAAACATGCAGGCTATGCTATCAACTAGGTTGATAAACAATAGTTCTCATTATTCGTCATAGTTATGTCCCATATATTAGCTATTAACACTGAACTAGTGAATTCTGAGCCCTTGCTCCTAGGGAAAATAACAGGGTTAGTGCCTGTCAGACTCTGGTCAGAACATTTATATGTAATCTATTTGCGTGTGTTTTCTATTTAAAGACACCTTATATAATCTATATTGTTGATTCATTAACTTGAAGTCATAGTTTACAGCACTAACACCCGTGACTGAGTGAGCTTATCCAACACACATATTTTCTCTGAAAGGCACATCACAGCCTTCTTGCACTTAGAAACACTAGACGGCACTTTAGGACTACACATAATGGCCATTTTAAACAGTAAAATCAGCATTCAAGCACAAAAATGTGAAAACGTGGTACTAAATAGACCATGAAAAGGAAGGATACTTGTTTGTTTATTAGTATAGGAACTGAAACAGGAAGGTAGAACATAGCTTTGTTCAACCTCAGCTGGGGACCTGTACCACTGCTCTGTGTATGTCCACAAATGACCACAAGAACATCCCAAGTATTAACTTTGGGGGGCAGCAAGGAAGTGAATTCACACATACTGAATCCATGAATAATGAGGATCAATGGTACAACTGAATCACTTGAAGGAAATCATGGCAGTTAAGTTGAATAAAGGCAATGTTGTACTAGCTTATTCTTTGAAACAGCAGCTCATATAGGTTCCCACTGTAATTTTAGCCAATTGAAACCATTCTCCAATAATACATATGGAATAATATCTTACATTCTGGCTATAGAGGTTAAAGACAGAGGGTCTTTGTTTTTTGTCGGTTTGTTTTTAAATGTTTATTTATTTTTGAGACAGAGAGCACTACGGAGGGGCAGAGAGAGAGGGAGACAGAAGATCCAGAGCAAGCTCTGCACTGACAGCACAGACAGGCGGCTTGAACTCATGAACCGTGAGATCGTGACCTGAGCTGAAGTCAGATGCTTAACCAGCTGAGCCACCCAGGGGCCCCATGGATGTGTGGTCTTTGCATCTGCTTATGCCAACTCAGATAAGCAGTGGGGTGTTCTCCATCACCCAGACCTCCTTCAAGTCTGCTGGTAGGTCCTACTACCACATTCCCTTATCATCTAGGCTACGTTCACGGTCATTACCTCTCTACTACAGAAAAGCCCGAGAGCTCTGTCATGCAGTTGGTAGCTAAACGTCAGGGGAACAAAAAGGCTTCAAGCACCACAAGGATAGGACACCAACAGAAATGGAACTCATGCACAGTGCTGCCTGGGCTTCCTGCACTTTTGCTTTTGTTTTTATTTTGTCATTTCTTACTGTTGTGAGAGCATTTTTCTAAGCAATAATGGGTAGAGACAGTTTAATCATAATTGTGAAAAATACTAATCATGACTAATTATGATTTTTGTAGTAGCTGGTATTTTTAAAAGCATTCAGACTACACGTATTCCCCAGAGGGTCTTTCGCATCCTTATCTCTGAACTTAAGTGAGCCATGTTATTTCCTCCATTAGTGCCCAAGTTGCAGCCGGGAGCTTCTTGGCAATGCCTGTATCTGAGGCTGGAAGGTTGCCTCACCTGCGTGGGTGGCAGGTGGCAGCTCTCCTTGCAGAGCAAGGTCATGGGAGAAAGTCATCAAGTCTACAATAAAGTAAATGCCCCTTAATCTTAGTCTATTCTCACAGAATTTGCATTATTATTATCATTAATTTAAAAATTTTTAATTGTGGCAAATTATATGTAACATAAAATTTACCATCTTAACTATTTCTAGGTATAAGTTCAGTAGCGTTGAGTATATTCATGTTGTTGTGCAGCCAGTATGATGAGGAGAAATACAAAATGGGCTAGCATCACATGGCCATGATCAGATCATTTATCTCTAGGAAACAGACTTAATTTTTAAGTTTAAAAAGAGCACAAAATTGGGGTGCCTGTGTGGCCCAGTCAGTTAAGCGTCCGACTTCGGCTTATGTCATGATCTTACTGTTTGTGAATTCGAGCCCCATGTTGGGCTCTGTGCTGACAGCTCAGAGCCTGGAGCCTGCTTTGGATTCTGTGTCTCCCCCGCTCTCTGCTCCTCCCCCACTCATGCTCTGTCTCTTTGTCTCTCAAAAATAAATAAACATTAAAAATTTTTTAAAAAAGAGCACAAAATCAACTTCATTCCAAGGGCATATGTTGTCATATTTTTGTCTACAATTTCAACTATTTTAAAGAAGTAGGTAGAAGTAGCCCAGGTATCCAATGACAGATGAATGATGGATAATCAAAATGTGGTATATATATTCAGCCTTAAAAAGGGAGGAAATTGTGAGACACAGGCTCACGTGGATGAACCTTGGGGGCATTACGTCAAGTGAAAAGTCAGAAACAAAAAGACTAACACTCTATGATTCCACTCATATGAGGTCCCAAGGGTAGTCAAATCCACAGCGACAGAAAGTAGAATGCTGGTTGCCAGGGGCTGGGAAGGAGAAGGAAAGGAGAGCTGTTGCTTAATGGGTACAGAGTTCTCCAAGATGAAATATTTCTAGAGATTGGTTGCACGATAATATGAGGGCACAGAGATGTCAAGTAGCTTACTCAAGGTCACCCAGCTGGTGTGGAATGGAATCATGGTGTAACTCAAACAGTGTGGTGCCAGAATCTTAGCCATTACACTATGAGTGAAGGAATAAAGAGAATAACGCTTCAATTTCAAAATGAGAGGAAAGAGGTAGTGAGTTTTCTCCTTCCCATTATGCATCACAATGTTCTTGTTTGGTGACAAATTGTACTGTGAATTATAGATGCTATGGGGCACAGGGTGGAAAGAGAAAATATTTCTGCTGCCTTTTCTCCTCTGCTGGCAGAGAAAAGCCCTGGCACACGAAGTTTTTCTCCACTCTGGATATCATGCTCAGTGCTTGGGCAGTGGAAGTTAGCATAGTACCTGCCTGACTAAATACTGTCAAATTTGTTTCAGTACATGGCAGGTCAGGACACACTAACATCCTTCTGGAAATAAGATACAGCCATCTGTATTTACCAGTCTTAACTGAAAGTGCTAATACCTTACAAGGAAAGGATTATACTGCATAATTTCAACTTGCCTTTGTGTTATACACAAATGTCAACCTTGAGAGCAATAACTTTTCCCAGCACATCTTCTTTACAGTTTAATTTTCCCCTATCTTTCCCATGTAATGTCCTCTTTCTCCTGTCTTCTCTGCTCTGTGTCCTTCGCCATGGAGTGTATATCTGATACAGCATCTCAGAATTCCTCTAATGCCACTTCAGTTGAACTTGGAAAACACTGAGGTGATTACTAATTTATTGCTGTCTACTCCTAAGTGCTTAATGCAAGCTTGATAAAAATCAATAGCTATGTGTGCCTCTCCATTGTAGGGGTATGCTTGTGATATACGACTAGGTGAGGTGGTTGTTGGGTGATTTATTGAAAATCTTCTGAGATAATCTGCCACCTTCATTTTATTGGTGTCATGGAATATGCTAATGGTCAAATAAGTGGAAGCAGAAGCAGGGAACAGATGGAGAAGAATAATAGGTACTATACACCCTCTCCTTCAAATGACTTGTTGAGAGCAAAAAGGCTAATGTGTGGACTGGGGACATCTTGCCTGATCTGAATAACATCTCAAGAGAAATTAGAACTAGGATGCCTAATGCATTTCCAACCAAAAGGCCAAGGTTACAAACTTCCGCAGCCACCGGGCTTTATCTCCTACTCTAGAACTCACTCCTTTCCGGTAACAAAGAAGGACTTGTCATTGGTTCATAATCTGCAGCACCCACCCAGCATGCTTGGCTTTCTACCTTCTCTGTGTTGAAGAAGAGCCTTCCCTTATAAAAGGGGACCCATTATGAGGGATGGTTAAAACCATCTGCCTGCACTAAAAGAGAACTAGACTCTTTCAACAAAATAATTCGACTTTTGTCTTTTGAACTACCCTCACAAATGGTGCAGTAAAATGGAGTCATGAACTTCCCTGCATTCTTCCTTTTCTAGATCCACACGGAACACTGGCAGCCTCTGCAGTCTGTGCTCAATACAGAACAGTGCAGGAGGCAGGAGGCAGGAGCTGCCAATCCCCAGCCTGAAACATCAGCAGGACATTGTGTTACGAGCTCAAGGAAGAATGTGGTTCATTTTCTTCACAACTTCTAGAAATTTGACATTTATTCCTAGCCATGCCTCCCCCAATCCAGATGCTCTGAGTATCAAAATGGCCTCAAAAGTTTTTAGTGTTTAAAAGGTTGTTTAAAAAGAGCAGCTCTTTAATTTGCTAGTCGTACCACTACAATATCTTTGGCTCCATCTATTTCAAGGCAATTATCTCTGACTTGAAATACTTGAAGTTTTCTGAATATTGAAACATAGCAAGATTTATTATATCACTGATATAATATTAGAATTTATTAGAGAAATAACATATGTTCATTAACAACCACAGCTTTTTAATTACATTTAGAAAATTCCCTAACAGAGTTAGTTCCTGTCAGTGGAAATAAGTACCATTCTCCAGAATAAAAAGCATAAATATGACAGATAGCAGGCAAAGACTATTTCTACCCTCTTTGTTATTTACTTTCTTATTTGCCAGAAGTGGATTGATCACTTCAGATTCCATTCTTTTCATTGGGATTTCAGCTGTTGTCTACCTTCTGGAGACACCACCCCCCTCAAATGCATTTCTGCCATTGACTTCTGTTTGATTCTTCTAAGGCCTGGACACCCTGGCAGGGGGCTCCACTGGTGTGCAATTCAGCAATGTCTAGGCTGATGTTCTGAGAAAACACAGAGAAGGTAGGAAGTCTCCCAATCAGAGACAAGCTAAGAGTAATCTTAATTTAGCAGGCATAGAAAGAGATAGATTTCTCTGGAAATGATATTTTTAAAAAATAAAGAAGTATTATCTTTATGAGTGTTGCATAAAGAATCATCATTTTGATCATTCTCTTTATATTCTTTACTCAGTTTATTTTTTAAACTAGCTTCTTGAAACTCCTTGGTTCAATTTTGCATTTTGCTTTGTTGTAGGTGACTTACAAAGCAATTGGCAAATGATTGAGACCATTCCATGGGCCCTGTATGCCTGAAGACACCACCTGTGTGGTCAGCTTCACTTCAGACTCTTCAGGCTTCACTAGAACAATAGATGCATACATCCAACATTTGATTGTCGGCCAAATTTTGTCACCAAATGATAATACCCTTCATGATATTTTGTAATTACAGTCTCATTGAATGGCATCTGAGGATTCTGAAGATCTTTGGGAAAAAATCTCCAATGGGAGAGGGTAACACTGAGAATAATAATGAAGGCCAAACATCAACAGATTTGTTTCTTCTGCTGGACTTCCAGTGGGAGGGTGAGATTTACTAATGGATCTTGAAGAAATAACTCCATCACAAAGCTTAGTTCTGAATTGCCAAGAGCACACTCATTTTCCTGGAGGATCATCTCCTTTTGCATACACTGATTCACTTTGACTGAAAGCAGAAGTCTGCGAGAATCTGCACTGAGCCCAACATTCGAGTCCTTCCCCATTAAACATGAAGGGGAAATTGAGAAAGAGCACTGGACTAGGATGCAGGAGGCAGGCCAACTGGCTTCTTGGTCTACTGCTAACCACGTGTACGTGATGGCTAAGTCTGAGCAAGTCATAAAGTCAGGGTTTCCATTTCCTCCCTTACAGGGTGAGAGAGCTGGACTAATTATCTCTAATCTTTTTTCCAGCTTTAATACTCTCTGAGTCTAAATGATATTGATGATCAATGAAACAATTTATTTTCCTGAGGCTGTCAATTATTTATTATATTTGGATCACTAAGAAGGAAACAGGAAAAGGCACATTGCAGATCTTGTTTTTTGACATTATTTTCTTGATTTCTTACAATTGCTCTGGTACACTATATTTAGTTAGTAATTTCATTCACTATAATTAGAATTTCTAATATATCATAAAATCCACATGCAAACATTACACTAAGAACGTGCCTACATGAAAAAACACCCACTAGCTTATTAAGTAAAAGAAATTATTTAGCACTGTGTAAAATAAAACAAACAAGCCTACAGTTTGTGATTTTCCCTCCATTTTTACCCATTTATGTGGAAGCTTATAGGAATAATACTGCAGTACTGTAATACAAATTAGAATCATAACATTTAATATTAAAAAATGATATTCCAGTGGGGTGCCTGGGTGGCTCATCTGTTAAGTGTCCCACTTCTGCTCAGGTCATGATCTCACACTTCTTGAGTTAGGGCCCCATGTTGAGCTCTGTGCTGACAGCTTGGAGCCTGGAGCCTGCTTCGGATTCTGCATCTCCCTCTCTCTCTGCCTCTCTCCCCTGCTCATGCTCTGCCTCTCTCTCTCTCGAAAATAAATAAACATTGAAAACCCCCAATATTCTAAGATTCTCTCTTTTTGGTCCCTCTTGACCATGTATAACTCTCTATACACAGATCTATGACAAATAATTTGAAAATGTTCAGGAAATGAATGATTTCTTAAGAAAATGAAAATTGCCTAACGATCCACAACAGAACTTAAACAGAATATTTGCTATAAAACAGGATAAAAAGTAAGTAAATATCTCTCAAGTTCTAGTTTATTATAAAACAAGATCATTGCAATGCAATTTTTTGTTTCCTTATTTTATTTTTTTAAATTAATTAATTCATTTATTTTTAAATTTGCATTCATGTTAATTAGCATATAGTACAGCAATGATTTCAGGAGTAGATTCCTTAATGTTCCTTACCCATTTAGCCCATCCCCCCTCCCTCAACCCTCTGTTTGTTCTATATTTAAGAGTCTTTATGTTTTGCCTCCTCCCTGTTTTTATATTATTTTTGCTTCCTTTCCCTTATGTTCATCTGTTTTGTATCTTAAATTCCTCATATAACTGAAGTCATAGGATATTTGTCTTTCTCTGACTAATTTCACTTAGTTCCATCCACGTAGTTGCAAATGGCAAAATTTCATTCTTTTTGATTGCCAAGTAATACTCCATTGTATATATATACCACATCTTCTTTATCCATTCATCCATTGATGGATATTTGGGCTCTTCCCATACTTTGGCTATTGTTGATAGTGCTTCTATAAACATTGGGGATACATGTGCCCCTTCAAAACAACACTTCTGTATCCCTTGGATAAATACCTAGTAGTGCAATTGCTGGGTCATAGGGTAGTTCTATTTTTAATTTTTTGAGGAACCTCCATTCTGTTTTCCTGAGTGGCTGCACCAGTTTGCATTCCCACCAGCAGTGCAAAAGAGATCCCCTTTCTCCGCATCCTTGCCAACATCTGTTGTTGCCTGAGTTGTTAATGTTAGCCATTCTGACAGGTGTGAGGTGATATCTCAATGTGTTTTTGATTTATATTTCCTTGATGATGAGTGATGTTGATCATTTTTTCATGTGTCTGTCAGCCATCTGGATGTCTTCTTTGGAGAAGTGTCTGTTCACGTCTTTTGCCCATTTCTTCACTGGATTGTTTTCTGGGTGTTGAGTTTGATAAGTTCTTTATAGATTTTGGATACTAACCCTTTATCTGATATGTCATTTGCAAATATCTTCTCCCATTCGATCGGTTGCCTTTTAGTTTTGCTGATTGTTTCCTTCTCTTTGCAAAAGCTTATTTATTTGGTTTTTTTTTTATTTTTTTTAATGTTTATTTATTTTTGAGACAGAGAGAGACAGAGCATGAACGGGGGAGGGTCAGAGAGAGGGAGACACAGAATCTGAAACAGGCTCCGGGCTCTGAGCTGTCAGCACAGAGCCCCATGCGGGGCTCGAACCCACGGACCGTGAAATCATGACCTGAGCCGAAGCCAGCGGCTTAACCGACTGAGCCACCCAGGCGTCCCGAGAAGCTTTTTTATTTTGATGAGGTCCCAATAGTTCATTTTTGCTTTTGTTTGCCTCTGGAGACATGTTGAGTAAGACGTTGCTATGACCAAGGTCAAATAAGTTTTTGCTTGCTTTCTCCTCGAGGATTTTGATGGCTTCCTGTTTTACATTTAGGTCTTTCATCCATTTTGAGTTTATTTTTGTGTAGGGTATAAAAAAAGTAGTCCAGGTTCAATTTTCTGCATGTCGCTGTCCAGTTTTCCCAGCACCATTTGCTGAAGAGACTGTCTTTATTCCATTCGATATTCTTTCCTGCTTTGTCAAAGATTAGTTGGCCATATGCTTGTGGGTCCATTTCTGGGTTCTCTATTCTGTTGCACTGATCTGAGTGCCAGTACCATACTGTCTTGATGATTACAGCTTTGTAATACATCTTGAAGTCTGGGACTGTGATGCCTCCAGGTTTGTGGTTTTTTTTGTTTTTTTTTTTTCAAGATTGCTTTGGCTATTCAGGGTCTTTTCTGGTTCCATACAAATTTTAGGATTGTTTGTTCTAGCTCTATGAAGAACGCTGGTGTTATTTTGATAAGGATGTGTATTTAAACTATTTTTATCATGAAAAAGAAATATCCCTAATTTATTTTATATAAGCAGGATAACTTTATACTAAAGATATAGAAATATATAGAAAATTGTAATTAATCCTAATTATGATAGGGGCAAGATTCTAAAATTAAAAATTAGCAAATATCCAGCAACATATTAGTATTGTAATACCCAATGTTAAAAAAACAAAATGAAGGAAAGCATATAAGAATGAGAAGAGGGGTTCCTGTGTGGCTCAGTCTGTTAAGCATCTGACTTTGGCTCAAGTCATGATCTCAAAGCTCCAGCTCATGACTTCAAGCCCTGCATCAGGCTCGGTGCTGACAGCTCAGAGCCTGGAGCCTGCTTCGAATTCTGAGTGTCCATCTCTCTCTCCCCCTCCCCCATTTGTGTTGTTTCTCTCTCTCTCTCTCTCTCTCCTTCTCTCTCTCTTTCTCTTTCTCAAAAATAAATTTAAAAATATTTTTAAAAAAAGAATGAGAAGAAAACATGAGTGAATTACATAATAATTTAGGTGTGGGGAAAGTAAGCTTCCTAACTATGATTCAAAGTCCAGATGCAATGTAACAAAATATTGATAAATTCAACCCGGGCAAGGCAAAACATCACAAACAAAACAAACTTTTGTATGGCAAAACTGTATGAGCAAAGGCAAAAGACAACAAACCAGCAGAAAATACTGTCAATATGTATTACAAATAAAGAGCTAATATTCCTAATATGTATAGAACTTTTAAAACTTGAAGGTAGAAAAAGATAAAAAATTGACAGAGGGGTGCCTGGGTGGGTCAGTCAGTGAAGCATCCTACTTTGGCTGAGTCATGATTTCATGGCTCTTGTGAGTTTGAGCTGTCAGCACACAGCCTGCTTCAGATCTTCTGTCTCCCTCTCTCTTTCTCTGCCCCTCCCCCCACTCTCGTGTGCTCTATCTCTCTCTCAAAAATAAATGTTTTAACAAACTGACAGAAAAATGGGCAAAGGACATGAATATAAATTCACAAACACACACAAAACACAAAACAGTTATTATACAAATGACAGGATGCTCATCTTCACTCATAATAAGAGAAATCTAAATTTAAAGTACACTGAGATATCATTTTAGCCTACCAGACTGGCAAAATTAAAAGCCTGATATTATATTCAGTTGGTGAGGCTGCAGGAAACAAGCACTTTGATATATTGCTGGTGTAAATACAAATGGATATAAGCCTTTTTTTTTTGGCCAAGGAATCACACTTCTAGGAATTTACCCTTTACATATTCTTGTGATATGAAAATACATATGTGTAAGATTATGCTTTTCAGCATCATTTGTATTTGCAAAATGTTGGAAACTTACCTAAAAGCTCAAACATAGAAGACAGTTTGGACAAATAAGGGAGTGCTATGCAAATATTTAAAACAAGAAAGAATCTTCAATTGATATGGAGTGCTCCCCAGGATATATTAAGTGATACCAAAAAAAAAAAAAATACAAAAAAGCATAAACAGAATGCTAACTTTTGTGGGAAAAAAAGAAGAGGAAATAATAAAGTAAACATGTATTTGCTTAGGTTAGCAAAAACAAAACAAAACAAAACAAAAAACAAATAAAAAAACTGAGTTAACCAGAGAGATTGTAAATGACAAAGCAAATGGGTAAAATGTCTTAAAAATGATAAAATGCTAAAAATTGGTTAAGTTTGAGTAATGATTATATAGATAAATTGAGTCAAAGAGCATATAGGATCTTTTTGAACTATTTTTAAATTTCTTGTAAACTAGAAATTATTTCAAGAAGAAGAATGTTAATATTAGCATAATAATAATCATTATATATTATGACCAATGAAATCATTTCTAGGAATGCAGGAATGATTTGAATCAATAAAAAAGAAATAAGTACATAATACATATGAAAAGGTCATTTGATCAAATAAGATTATGCAGCCATTAAATAAAAACTGTAAACAAAATGATGGTAATAAAAAATCCTTAAAGTTTGATGAAAACTATCAAAACTTAACAGGAAATTTATTCAAAACTGTAAAACAAATTTAAACCATTTCAGTCAAATAAGAATACAGTTAGGGATTTCTGCTATGAGAAACTTCAATTAAGTCAGAAAAATAAAATAATTAGTATAAATATTGGGGGGGAAGATAAAATTAGTTATTTTTCACCAAAACACTAATTATTGTAAATTTTATTTGCCTATAAGACAGAAAGATTTTAATTTCAATAACCAAATGTAATGAAGATTTTAGATTTCATTGAACCAGACCAAGCCTTACTCTGAGCAAGTAGTTACTGGATAATAAAGAACAAAAACTCAGATAAAATATTTGCAAAGTATACATATCAAACTGTTGATTATGATAATAATAAGTCTGATAGAAGAAATTATAAACATCTCTGACTACATAAAAATTTAAAAAATCATATGCCAAAAGACATCAGAAGCAACATCAATAGACAACTGGTATCTTTGAAAAAAATGATCGATAAGGCATATGTCACATAAAGGGTCTATAATTTCAAATAGTTCTTACAAATTGATGGGTAAAAAAAGACTAATAACCCAATGGGGAAAAAGGGGTAATAGCTATGAAGGGACAAATAACAGAGAACTGATTATAAATAGGCAATAAATAAACAAAAATATGGAATAAAGATAATATAGAATAAAGTAAAATATCATTTTTTGTTTCTAATATTGGAAAAAATACAATAAGGTCAATAATAACCATTGTAAATAGACATGTGTGAAAAAAAGGTTTTTAAATATATTGCTGGTGGAAATGTGAACTGATAAAGTAATGTAATAGCTACTATACTTTAAAATACACATCTCCAACCCCACTCCCCATTCCACTTCTTAGAAATAAATGCAATAATATGTTAGGGTATAAGTACCAATATAAATATTGCAGTATATTCTTAGTGGAAATATTCCTCAGTAGGGGATACTTGATGAACTGTAGCACATTCACAACAGGGAATATCGCACAGAATGTAAAAAAAAAAAAAAAAAAAAGAAAAAAAAGAAATACAACTGCTTCCTGCAAGAGGGAGTAGACATACATTTCTCATTTGTCCTGCTAAATACAACTGATAACTCTGAACATTATACATAAAACAAATACAAGCAGCGTCTGAAGGAGAAGGCAGACAAGCTAGAGACGTCAGGACCCAAAAGTAGTTAATTCCCTGGGGTTTTCTTTTTGCCTCATACATCCAAGACTGTTTGCTGGAGAAGCTGGTAACCTGGAAACGCCACTGGGTGCAGACCAAAAAAGGTCCAACAAAAGCCTGCTCTCTCTAGCCAAAGGAGCATGAAAGGGATGGCCCAGTTAGACAGGAAATTTTTTAAAAATAATTATTCTACTGCAGCCAAATACCACAGGAAAAGAACCAAAATTGTATCCCCTCCCCCAGCCAAATCAGCAAAGGTTAAATGGGGACTTCACCAGACTTTAACAAGGGACCCAATGCTCCTTGCCAGGGATGGTGTTGGAAGGCGCAGAGTAAGGAGCTTAGACTTTCATCATCACTTATCAGTAATAAGTTGCCTCTTCCCCTCCCCACAGGGTGATGTTGGAAGAGGCCCAGACTAGAGAAGAGTAAGGACTTTTACCACTGACCATTCTTATGGAAGAGTCAATGTCATGGTAACAGTGGAGGCTAGCTGGAGAGCTATTGCTACAGCACTCTTAACCCTCCCAGACAGGAATGGATCAGTAGGGACCTAGTGGAGAGCCAGAACTTCTACCCCTATCCAGAAATAACAAGGAGCCAATTCTCAACCTCACCCCCAGGTATATGAAAGCCAAATAAAGACTCTCGACTTTTATGCTCACTAAGCAGTAACAAGGGGACCCTATCCTTTCCCAGTCAGAGTAGTGTCTGAAGAAGCAAGCTAAAACAGAAGACTTAAATAAGATACAGGGTTTCATAACTTAATCCTGAATACTGAATACTGAAATTCACTTGTCACACCAAGATCCAGCAAGATCTCACAGTGAGTGAAAAAAGACAATCAACAGATGGCAACAATGAGATGACAGAAATATCAGAATTATTTGGCAAAGATTTGAAAGCAGTTATAAAAATGCTTCAAAAAGCAATTACACATAAACTTAAAACAAATAAAATATAGACAACTTCAACAAATAGATAGAAATTCTCCACAAACAAATAGTATAATGAAGAGCCAAATGTAAATTTTAGAACTGAAGAACATATCAACTGAAATAGAAAACTAATGAATGGATGCTACAGTAGGATGGAGTGGAGTGGACTGAAGAAAAAAAAAACTGTAGTGAACTGTAAATGAATGGCAAAACAGAAAAATAACAATTACCCATTAAAACAACAGACAGAATATTACTTAAAAGCAAAAGCCTCAAAAAAAAAAAAAAAAAGCAAAAGTCTCAGGAACCTGTAGAATTATAACAAAAGCTCAAACATCAGAGTCCTGGAAGGATAGGAGAAAGAGGGTAGAGTTAAAAAATACTAAAAAAAAAATTGGGTGAAAACTCCTCAAATTTGGGAGATAAATGTATACATTCAAGAAGCTAAGTAAACCCCAAACAATATAAAGTCAAAGAAATCCATACTAACACTGAAAACTAAAAGAGAAAAACAAAAGTCTAAAAATCAAAGACAGGGGCACCTGGGTGGATCAGTCGGTTAAGTTTCCAACTCTTGATCTAGACTCAGGTAATGATCTTGTGCTGATGGTGCAGAACCTGCTTGGGATTCTGTCTCTTCTTCTCTCTGCCCATTCCTCACCTGTTCTCTCTCTCAAAATAAATAAACATAACAATTTTTTTAAATCAAAGACAAAACAAAAATCTTGCAACTAATGAGAGAGGAAAGATAGCACATTTCTCATCAGAAACCATGGAATCCAGAATGAAATGGCATTACATTTTTCAAGTGTGGAAAAAAAAAACATCAATCTAGGATCCTATATCCAGCATAAGTATTCCTCAGAAATGAAGAAAAATCTCATTCTCAGATGAATGAAAAGAGAACATGTTGCTGGCAGACTTACCCTAAAACAACAGCTAAACAAAGTTCTCTAAACAAAAAGAAAACAATAAAAGAAAGAAGGAAGAACATGGTGAGCAAAACTATGGGTAATTAACAATAGGCCTTCCTTCTCCTCTTGCATCTTCTCAATTATGTTGATGGTTGAAGCAAAAATTATACCACCATCTGATGTGGTTCCAAATGTATATTGAGAAAATATTTAAGACAATTAAATATTGTAAAGGGAGAGTAAAGGGATGCAATGGGAGATAAGTGTTTTATGATTTATATGAACTAGTAAAATAACACCAGCAAACTGTGGAAAGTTATGTATAGATGAGGTAGTACCTAGAGCAATGACGAAAAAGGCTACCCAAAAAGATACACTCAAAAAACACCATAGCTAGATGAAAAGAAAATTTTAAATTGTTCAAGTAACACATAAGAAGGCAGGAAAAAGAAAATAAAAATGAAAAACAGAGAAAACAAAACAACAATTAAAATGGTATAATTAAGCCCTAACATATTAATAATTACATAAAATGTAAATGGTCTAAGTGTATCAATTCAAAGACAGAAATTGGTAGAATTAAGTGGCAGAAACTCACTTCAAATATAAAAACATAAGCAGTTTTAAAATAAAACAATAAAAAAGATGTATCATGCAAAAATTAACCAAAAAAAAGGTCAGGAGTAGCTATATTAATATAAATAAAGTATGACACAGTACAAAGAAAACTATCAGAGATAAAGAGGGACATTAAATGAATATAAAAGGGTAAATTCACCAATAAGTATAGTAATCCTGCACAAGTATGTACTAACAAACAGAGTTTCAAAATATGTGAAGCAGGGGCACTTGGGTGGATCAGTCAGTTGAGTGTCCAACTCTTGATTTCAACTCAGATCATGTTCTCAGGGTTGTGGGATAGAGCCCCATAACGGGTTCCACACTGAGCATAAAGCCTGCTTGAGATTCCCTCTCTATCTCCCTCTGGACTTCTCCCCTGCTGATGCTCTCTCTCTCCTTCTGAAATAAAAAATAATAATAGTAAGAAAAATAAAAAATAAAAAAATAAAAACAAAATAGGTGAGGCAAACTCTGATATAACTTAAAAGAGAAATAAATAAATCTGTAATTACAGCTGGAGACTTAAACATCTCTTTTTCAACAATTGATAGAATAACTGTAAAGAAAAATCAGCAAGGGTATGGAATAACTCAATGACATCATCTAATATGGTACAATCAACACTCCACCCAAATAGCAACAGGAAACATATTCTTTTCAAGTCATATGACATATACCAAGACAGATCATATCCTGCACCATAAAATAAACCTCAGCAAATTTTTAAAAATTGAAATAATACAGAAAGTATTCTCTGACCACAATGAAATCAAACTAAAAATCAACAGCAGTTAACAGAAATTTCCAAATACTTGGAAACCAAATAACACACTTGTAAATAATCTATCAGTCAAAGAGGAAGTCTCAACAGAAAGAAAATAATGCATTAAATTAATGAAAATGAAATACAACATATCGAAATTTGTGGGACACAGCTAAAGCTCAGGGGAAAATTTATAGCATTAAATGCATGCATATTACAAAATAGGAAAAGTCTCAGGTCAGTAATCTAAGACTGTACCTCAAGAATCTGAAAAAAAAAATGGAGCAAAATCAACCCAAAGCGAAGAGAAGAAAGGAAATAAGAATAAGAGGAGCAATCAATGAAATTGAAAACAAAACAAAACAAAAACAAAAACAAAAGAAAACCAACAAAATGAAGTGCTGGTTCTTTGAAAACATCATTAAAATCAACAAACTGCATCAAAATTAAAAATTTTTTCTCTGTGACACTCATGTGGAGAGGATAAAAAGATAAGCTATA
This sequence comes from Acinonyx jubatus, assembly GCF_027475565.1. Classification (NCBI taxonomy): domain Eukaryota; kingdom Metazoa; phylum Chordata; class Mammalia; order Carnivora; family Felidae; genus Acinonyx; species Acinonyx jubatus. The sequence goes on from NC_069380.1 coordinate 12,354,784, forward strand.
GACAAAGAAAATATTTTCAAACTATATATCTGACAAAGGACTAGCATCTACAGCATACAGGGAATTCTCAAAACTCAACAATGAATAAAGGAAATAACAAAATTCATGAAAAGACATTTCACTAAAGAGTATATACAGGTGATAAATAAGTATATGAAAAAATTTCGACATCATTAGCCATTAAGGATATATGTACTTAAAACCACAATGAGATATTACAACATATCTATCCAAGTGGTTAAAAAAATAAAACTCTGAATGTTAGGATACAGAGAAACAGTATTGTTCATACATTGCTGGTGGGAATGCAAAATGATATAACCCTCTCAAAAGCATTTTAAACATGGGATTACTATATGACTTGGCAAATGAACTCCTGGGCATTTATCTAGAAAAACAAAAACTTATGGTCACATAAAAATCTGTACATGACTATTTATAGCAGCATTATTCATAATATATAGTAAATCTATATTATGAAATACTACTCAACAACAAAAAGAAATGAACTACTGATACACACAAAAACTGGATGGATCTCCAGAGAATTATGATGAGTGAAAAGAGTCAATCCCAAAAGGTTACATACTCCTTGATTCCATTTATGTAACATTCTTGAAATGACAAAATTATGGAAAAAAATTTTAAAAGCTTACTGGTTGCCAGAGGTGAAGAAGGATGGTGGTGGAAGGGAAATGGGTGTAGGTATAAAAAGAATTTTAGTGACCATTGTAGTGATGGAAATATTTTCTACCTTGACTGTATCAATGTCAAATATCCTGGTTGTGATATTGCACCATAGCTTTGCAAGATGTTACCATTGGGGGAAACTGGATAAAGGGTAAATGAGAGCTGTCTATATTATTTCTTACAGCTGCATATGAATCTATGCGAATCTCAAAATAAAAAGTGTAATTTTAAAAAAGTTTTAAAGGAATGGAAGTGTGAAAGAAAGACAGAGAGGGAGAAAGACAGGGGAAAGGAAGGAAGCAAAGAAAGGTAATTTCTTTCTCTCTCTTTCTCTCTTCCTTTCTACACCAACTGACTTGGTTAGAGTTTCAATGACAAAGTTTTGAATGAGGAGAAAAAATGGTGCACAAAAGAAGCATAGTGTGACTTCATTTTTGTTAGAAAATGACACAAACCGTTAAGTAAAAAAGTCTGGAAGAAAACACATCATTTCTCAACATGGGTTGTTTAATGCAGGTGAGGCAGAGAGGGCACCATGGGAGAAGCTAGAGAGAAAGGGATTACTAAAATGCAATAAAGAAAGAGGACAGGACTAGGTGCCTGGGTGGCTCAGTCAGTTAAGTGTCCAACTTCGGCTCAGGTCATGATCTCACAGTTCTTGGGTTTGTCCCCGCTTTGGGCTCTGTGCTGATGGCTGAGAGCCTGGAGTCTGCTTCGGATTCTGTGTCTTCCTCTCTGCCCCTCCCCCCACTCGTGCTTTGTCTCTCTCTCAAAAATAAATAAACATAAAAAACTTTTTTTAAAAGAAAGAGGACAGGGAAATTTCACTGATTTCATACATATATGTGTGGGTAATATGCATAAAAATTAGAGGAAGATGGCTAGAATTAGATCTTTGTGATCTATGAGAATGTCTACTATATTAGGAAGACAAGTTTTATTTTTTTTAATTTTGTTCATGTTTATTTATTTTTGAGAGCAAGAGAGACAGAGCATGAGTGGGGGAGAGGTAGAAAAAGAGGGAGACACAGAACCTGAAGCAGGCTCCAGCCTCTGAGTTGTCAGCACGGAGCCCAACATGGGGCTCAAACTCACAAACTGTGAGATCATGACCTGGGCCAAAGTTGGACGCTTAACCAACTGAGCCACCGAGGAGCCCCGAAAAGTTTTATAGTAATATGTATTGTGCCTCTATTTCATGTAGATCAAACAAAGCACCCAACCTCTAGGTATGAATGTTGGGGTACCAATGTCTGTAAGGACAGCTACCAATCATCCCATCCCACCTCTTGTGGGATAAATGTTATGCAGCAATAGATACCTGAGACATGTTTATAGATATGTAAATGTTTGGAACAGAAAAGAGAACATTATGAACAAAAACTTACCTATCAAGAGTGGCTGCTTAGCAGTGGCAATAAGAATGAAAGGGGAGATGATAAACTGTTAGCTTATATGTCTTTATATTACCTCACTGGTTTCTACAATTTGAAAAAATCAAATGCGGAAAAAAATTTACAAGAGGAAATAAAAATGTTCTATGTTCCATTTTGTTGTTGGAATTGACCTTTGGAAAAGTGCTCTTACTTTACTGTTATTCTCTATGTGCTGCAGCATTCTGGAGACCTCCGTTTCAGACATTTGTATACAATGTTTGTTTCATAAACACATTTATAAATCAATTTTCTTTAAAACTAAGGGCCTATGCATTGAAAGTGGCTGTGGATTGGCAACTAAAACATTCTTAATCTTCTTTAAATATGCTATAAAACTAAGCAAGAGATAAGCATTAACAAAATTGATTTTAAAATATTCTCAGTAATGCAGTCTCTAAGATACATTAGAAAAGTGCATTAGCTCACAGAACATTTTATCAGCCTGTAAAATTGTCAACAGCTTCTCTGTTCTGAACAGTGATACAGCAATGATAAGTCTGCAGGAAATTTATCAGAAGCATGAGAAAATGATAATGTTTTTGCTGTGGGTTGCAGTTTTCATTTTTATTAACTTTTATATTTATTGAATACTTGATTTCTTTAGGATCTTCCTGGGCTTCTTATGGGCCCTAAAATTCCTGGCCAAGGCCATTTTCATTAATTCAATTCAACAGATTTATATCTATAGTGTCTACTGTGTGCTGGCAGGGGCTTAGAGAAAGAGAATCAGAGTCTCAGAAAAAAAGAGAGGAATTGACAATAACAAGATAATGACCTAATATGAAAAGTAAAACATTTAAAAAGAATTAATAATGTGCAGGAGGTAAAGCCATAAAAACGAGACAAAGTATATTCCATTTGAGCTGCTCTTAAGGATAGCAAGAGTTTGGCAGTCAGACAAGATCAGGAACTATATTCCAGACAGGCTGTAAGAATGTGGGGAAGCAAGGAAGTATGAAGAGCATGATGTGACTGAGAAAGAAAATGTCATTTGTAAGGATGAATGGATCTGACTGGCAAGCTTTGGAAATGATGGAAGCGGCACACTATTAAAATTAAGTACACAGGCTCTTCTTCAACAAGGGTATCAATTCAGGGCAGGAAAGGATACTCTTTTCAGCAAATAATGCTGGAACAAGTGGACATCCACATGCAAAAGAACAGAGTCAGACTCCTTCCTTAGACCATACATAAAAATTAATTCTAAGTGATCACAGACATAAATGTAAGTGCTAACACTGTAAGACTTTTAGAAGGAAACATGGGAGTAAATCCTCATGAACTTGGATTGGAGTAGGCAAAGACTACTTAGACGCAACACGAAAAAACATAAGCAACAGAAGGAAAAAATAGATACATTTGAATTTATCAAATTTTCAGGAGTTTTTACTCCAAAGGACATCATCAGGAAAGTGAAAAGACAACCCAGAATGGGAGTATTTTAAAACTCCTACCATTCAACACTTAAAAAAAAAAAACAATTTAAAAATGGGCTTTAAAAATATCTTCACAAAAAGACTTAACAGACATTTCTTCCAGGAAGATATACACAAGGCCAATAAGCATGTGGAAAAAGTCCAGCATCATTAGTAGTTAGAAATGCACATCAAAACCATGATGAGATACGTACCACTGCTCATACTCACTAAGATGACAGACAATAATAAGTATTGGCAAGGATGTGGAGAAATTGGAACCCTCATACATTATTGATGGAAATTTAAACTGGTGTATCTACTTTGGAAAATAGTTTGGCAGTTCTTCAAGAAGTTTAACACAGAGTTACTGTATGACCCCGCAATCCCAAATATGTACTTAAGAAATAAAAACATGTGTTCACACTAAAATGCGTAAATGAATATTCCCGATGACATTAGTCATAACAGTCAACAAGTGGGAAGAATCCAAAAGTTCATAAACTCATGAATAGATAAGCTACATGCCATATATCCATACAATGGAATACTCAGAAATAAATAGAAATGAAATACTGATACTTGCCATAGCATGGATGAACCCTGAAAGCATTATGGTGAGACTGACAAGTCACAAAAGATCACATAGCATATGATCCCATTTATGTGAAGTATCCAGAATAGGCAAATCCAGAGACAGAAAGTAAATTAGTGGTAGCCAGGGGATACAGGGGGAAATGGGGAGTGACTGCTAACAGGTGTGGGGTTTCTTTCTGGGGTGAGGAAAATGGTCTCAAATGTACTTTGGTGAATGGTTGCACAACTCCGTGAATATACTAAAAACCGTTGAACTGTGCACTTTAAATGGTGAATTGTGTGGCACATAAATCATAGTTCAATAAAGCTATTTTGAAAAATCTAGGCTATACTAAAAAACAAAATAAAAACATACAGACTCTAGAGCCAGACAACCTAGGATGGAATCTCTACCACTTACCAGTTACAAAACTCTGAGCAAGTTTCTTTATCTCTCTGTAACAAAATTTCTTCATCTGTAAATGAATGATTAATTCCAGCTGAGATCTCAAGGGAAATTTTCACAGAGGCAGAATTTGGGCCGGTTTCAAAGATAGTGTTTTTTTAGATCATGAGATAAAGACCTTAAAAGGCACTAACACTTTCAGCATCTAATCTGTGCCAGGGTCTTCAGTAAGCCTTCTTTGTACATTGCTGCAGCTCATTCCTCCTGCATTGTACTTACTTATGGGGAAAAATGATTCTGAATGTGAAGTGATTAAGGGACCAAATAGGGCTTCAACTACAGGTCCGAAGTCTCCTGCATCGGGCCTGAGTGAGACTGTGAGGAGGGAAGCGTAGGCCATCAGACGGAGTGAGTGAAGTGAGGTCTGTCTAGCAGTGTGGGAGAGGGTGGGGGGAAAAGGGCAGGTAGCCTGCTTAGGAATTTGAGGGCCAGACAAGGTTTCTGGATTTCATCCTGTGGGTAATAGGGAACATAGGATTCCTTATCAAAAAAGGCCATATGCAGTAGGAATGAGGATATATTTTTATGTGTAAAAATCCAAGTTTGTCTTGCATGTTATTATATAGCTCAGTTGTACCTTTCAGGAATCTTGCCATGTTATTCAAAATAGACACAGTTTGACAAGCTTGCCTTTAGTGAATTTTCCGGGAGAAACTGGTTTGCTTCTACAATTGAAAGATGACTTTTAATGATAAGTTAAAATCCTCTGAGAGTCTAAGAATTTGTTAATTTGATCTGATTGTTATTAAATGATGACAGACTGATTTTGATAGGAGTTTTAGAGCTAAGAATAGATCATGGAAGCCTTTAAATCTCATTAAAACCCTCAAGAGATGAACGAAAACTGCAGTCTCACCTTATATAAGAGCTCAGTGAAAAGGAAAACCACATGTATGCAATTATTCAAATGGAGTAGCTGATATGCATTGTATACTTGTTTATTCTATGATGGATTTGGGGGTTTTTGTTTTCTGTGGGGCTTTTTGCTTTGTTTTTTGTTTTCTGGCCTGGTTTTTTGACTGTACTGTAGGCAACATGAAACCTTGCTTATGCCTCCTACTTGGAAAAAGATTCATCTAAGTCATCAACAAGCAGTGTCCAGCAAGCATTTGACATGTCTAGGAACTGTCAGAACTGGCACGCCAAGGTTGGCACCATGCAGCTGAAGCAACGGGTAGCAAATGTGCACCCAGTCTTATTCCAGGTGGTACCCGAACCTCAAGACATGCCGTGCACCTGCGTGGAAAGTCCCAAATGCGAGGCTGCTCTTCCTCTCTAAGCCAGTGCTTCTCAATGGAGATCCTACACCTACTAGAATGTGTGCCCTTGGGGAAAAAATGAAGGGAGTGCATTTTTGTTTATTTCAATGATGGGGAACTGCTAGAATTTAGTGACTATCTTGAAAACCACAGGACAGGACTGCAGAGTGAAGAGTTGCCCTACATTCAACATGATTTCCAAATCTCCTGCCACCTAAGTTATCTGACCTTCTCTGAAACTAAACCCTAATTCCATTTTAGCTACAAACAAGTATGATTTTAATACGTACTGAATTATGCAGCAATTGAACCACTGTATACATTGTGGGAAGACTGATACTGAGTCTTATTTTGTCCTTATTTTAAAATGCTAAATATGACCATCTCTGTTCAAATGATTTATTTTTTAGGTACCTAGGTTTTTCAACACTGTTTTCATACATCACTTAACACAATTTTAGTCTAGCTTCTTGTACTAGAGCTACTTCTTCTAATCCCTCCTTAATATTCTGTTGCTCATTGAAGGAAATTATCTCTAGTGTCTTTTGAAAGATGAGCCTGACTGTATGCACTGATATGTGGCGGAATTTCAAGAAAGGAGATAGGTTTTTGGTGATACTTTATTCTGTGCAAATGAATAAAGGAGACCTCACTGAAAACGGAGTTAAGAAGCCCTGAAAGAAAAGCGCTCCCGCATGTACCACTCATTGCAGCCTCCATAACCAGCAGAATGTAGAAAAACAGAAATTATTATGACAAGGGACAACACTTGCCACATAGGAATTTCATCCTCTGGTTTTAAGAAAAAGAAGGCAGATCCCTCCCTGTTCCAGCAACCACACACTAACCACTTGCAGCCACTAAGAAACTGCCGCGACCTGGAACTCTTGTTCTTCTCCGAAGAACTTTTGTTTAAAACAACCCTCCCAAATTGCCTCCTAAAACGTAATAAAAGCTGACCTCCCCTTTGTCTCTTTGGAGTGGCCTATGGCTCACTATAACTTGCATGTCCCAAACTGCAATTCCTCTCCTATTCCCCAATAAATTCACTTTGCTGGTAAAATAACTGTTTTCCTAGAAGTCTTCTACCAAATGGCTTCTCATATTCTTACTTCTTTTAAATATAAAACTATTCATAATAAGCATTGGACTATTTCATTATACCTTCTCATGTAGCCAACCTGAACATTACATATTAAATATATAATCACTTAACTAAAAATTGCTTTCATTTTTATTTCACTTATTACACTTAAGGCATTATATCAGTTTTTGAAATTACAGGCATCTGTTAACTATAAATTACCTTTCAGAATAGTAAATAGAGTGTACTTGTTATAAAACTTTTTATGAAATACTGTTATATTAAGTGGCACCGTAATCCTATTATTGTAACAAAACACTTTTCACATTTTATATCCAAGAAAACAGAATGTGACTTAACCAAGATACTGCATAAAGAATGAGCTTTGATATCTCAAAAGTCAGAGAACCTTGCTGCTCACTCCATTCACAGTTTATGAACTTGTGTTGACCATTAAAATGCTGTATCATTCATCATTTGGGTACTCAGTAAATATGTTGTAGTTGGAATGGATTATGAGAACTTTGTATAGAGCTAATTATTATTAATAATAATGCCAGTGATAGCCACCATGCATCAACCACAAGCAGGCATCATACTCAGAACTTTCCATCTATTATCTCATACAACCCCCATAATAATTGTGCCTAATAGGTATGTTGTTATTTATGATCACAGAGGAGGAAAATGAAGCTTAAACAGTTCAGTAACTTGCCCTTGATGAGGAGATGAGGAGGTGACAGGCCCAGACTCACACTTAGTCCTCTCTGCTTCCAACACCCAGGTGTTCT